>NC_134532.1:175048664-177596997 GCF_050624435.1 Tenrec ecaudatus | reverse complement strand
CAGCTGACGGGACACAAGGAACTACTCCAGTGCCCTGAGCTGGAGAAGCCACATGGACCTACCCTGATGCAACCAGACCTCTGAAGCCAGGAAAGTCATGTAAAGACACCTGCCAGCGATGAGATGCTTACAGTGACACTGATCCAAAGGCTGTACCCACTGCCTGTGATCATCCTGCATTCAGTGTCATTGCATGTGTTGTGTGAGTCTGAAGAGGACCTTATAGATTGGTATCAGACACATGGACTAATATCGGGCTTATGGGCTTGGATTGGACTGGGCTGTTTCCTCAATATTCAACTGTTCTTATATTTAAGCCTCTTTTTATATACATATGGGTTTCTATAGATGAGTCTCTCTAGTCCTCTGAGACCAACACAATATCTCTAGCCTCTAGCTCCTTATTGTTTCTAATTAGCATCATGCCAGTTCCAATTAATTATATATATATATATAATATATATATATATAATATATATATATTAGAACAACATGGTGCCTGGTCCGGCATCAGCTTTAGGATCATTTGGTATAAGTAATTCCACTGTTGTGGGTATTATGTGAACATCCTTATCTGAAAGTGTGTATACAAGAAATTTTAATTACATCTGTACAATTCCTTTTGCCATATACCATAAAAAAATCATGAGCATAATGCCAACAGGCAAAAGTAAAGAAGGCTGAAATTTTGCCCACTGTAAAGGATTTTTTGTGAGACCCGAATAAAAAAAGGCATGTGTAAGACCATCATGGTGCAAACCTAATGGTATATTCCCTATAAATGTTAACTTATTTATGTATTTATTTATTGCTCATGTCACACACACACTTTTCTTACCCTTAATGTGTTGGCATGCACATCGTCTTAAAAGGCTAAGACCCAGTAAGCCAAAATATAACACTTTATCTAAATCTTTTGCCTATCAGTATCAATGAGTTACAATATAACTAAAATATTATTAGTTTATGATGTTCCTTGGTGCGTACGGTTAATTTATATTCCACGTCTTGGCTCCTGAGTTCATCCTGGAGTGAACAAGGTCTTGAAGTTTTTCAGTGTCGTTATAGCAGAAATCATTAACTTGACAAAAGTGTTGCTTAAGGGGCTTCCAAAGGAGAGCAATTACTGGAGAAAGATATTTTTCTCGCATTTATGAGGAACTCAGAAATGACCAAAACAGACCTATTCCAAGGCACACTTAGGTGCTGAATGCACAAACTAGGGAAAAGTCATGGGACTTTCTGCTTTGATCCAAAGGCATCAAGCAACACTAGAGTTTCCTCAAAACAATTAAGAACCACGGGGCAATAAAAACCTTATATGGCAACACTTTAAGCATCTTTTCTATTTGAAGGTTAATTTGTGTAAGTAATCTGGGTTGTATTTCCCTTTCTCCAAATATTCAGTATTTTAGCCACTGTCAAAAAGCAGCATCATTTCCTATGCTGGGCCTTCGTAGGACCCACCAGGTGGTGAACTTCAGTGACTGCAATTGCCATTGGAGGGACTAAGTGCTGAGGGCTCGAATGGGATGTTCCAAAATGAGGACAGTCCCTGGCTCCACTTCCTTCCATCGCTCACAGCTATCACTGGCAGGAAAGACTACTTCAGGGAGTTCTGGATTTGTGACAGATATATTTCCTCTTACCTTGCCACTGTAATAGTGATGACTCTTTTGCTGTCTCATCAACTTTCTCTATGCTACATTTCAAACAGTCTCCTTCAATTATGACCCTATAACATGAAAAATTGAGATGAAATCCTTACCAGCTAATTTTTATATGGTGCTTTTGCTGTTCTCCTAGGGTTCCATGGGAACTTATGTACATTTGCATCATCTTTGTATATTGAGAAAAGGAATATGTTAATAGTAACATAGATAGTAAGATTCATACCTGAGGACAATGTAGAAAATAAATGAATGCTTCTTGGTTCTTCAAAAAGGTATGTGTGTGTGGTGGTGGTGGGGGGTGGCATGTTCATAAGACATTGGAGTTTTAGATCTAAGAGGTTCATTATGACATTAAAAATGAATAAACTGAGTATCAGAGAAGTTAAGAGCCTAAATTATATCACATATTAGTGTTGGTAAGAATCTAGAATGCACTGCAATAGTTGCCGGTTCGTGAAGTGTACATATTTTCTAATTGGATTGATAGTCAATGTGTTTCAGACCTGCTTGCTTCCAGCACTTTCCTTGGATCCTGCTCTACACACATACTGATATGGACACTCATTAAATACTGGGCTTTGATGGATAAGAATTTACCACATCTCTTCTTTTGCTTAATGATATTAAGATAGAGTTCCCAATTTGTCCCTTTGGTGATTTACTGTTCCTACTTCCACGTAATGATGGAAAGTGTTTCCACTATCATTTAATTATCCCAGCAATCCTAGTCGAAATTAGTCCTAGTAGAAATGTACCAGTGGAGAAAAGATTGAAAGTAGCTATAAAGAACCTTACCCCAAGATTGGACAACTTTAATAGCACAGCATTGGTATTAAACACCATCAATAATGAGTGCAATCCTTTACCACCCACAGCTAAGACCAGAGGTTCTCAGGCTTTTGTGGCTTACAGTGCAAAAAAAAAAAAAAGCAGGTCTAGCACATTCCAAATCTTCCTTCTGGTTCTAAGACTCTATTTCATCATAAAAGGATGGATTAAAAGAAAATGTTCCTGAGGATGAATAGGCTGCTGATAAATATAGTAAAGTAAATGTGTAGTTACTTTATAACAATGGATAAAATCTGGCTTGATGAACTACTTGTGTTTTATCACATCAGTATTTAATGAATCTAAATCCTCATACACTCAGCCAAGCATCATATGTTTTAGCAATTGTCAAGAATATTTGGGATTTTCATCTTGCTTTTCTTATAACAAATATGAACTCACATAGAGTGGCTGAGATATGATGCTGAGAAACAGCATTGATAAATTTAAAAGAATTAATAATATTTTCAGAAATTATATACCATAAAATACTAAATAGTAAAGTCATAGTGAATATACAGACTATGGAGTTTCAGGACACCATAAAGTATCTCTGTAATATTACAAAATACTTGATAAATTATGGTTCACGGAACTTGTGTGTATTTCATTAGGTAATCGGGATAGGCTGAGTCCTTTCAGCATACATGTGCAGGTTTTTTATATAGATTATTTCATTTTATATTCAGCAAAGTAGAAATAGGGAGAATTTTGTTGGATGTTATGCAAATTAAAAGGATGTAACCGACAAATTAAATCTGTGATTCTAAAGCATATCAATGTAAACACATAACAAAAGTTCAGTACCATGCATATAATATTCCCTTCAGAGTTGATTTACTAATATCGATTATGAAAATAAGTCTGTGAAAAATTTGAAAGTAAGGATACCTAAATAGAGGGGAGAAATATTTTTAGTACAACAGATTGATGTAGAGGGATTTTACATATTTTAATTATATGAATTCTTAATTCACAGAGAAACCAAGGAATTTGAGCAATTAATAATATTATTTTTTCTTTAAACTGACTGCACAGGCTTGGGGAAACAAAACACGAAAATCTAAAAAATGATATATTTCTGACTAATCTAAACAGCTGTAAAGCTGGTTCCAGCTCAGAATTTTTTTTGTATAATACAATACTGTTGGGTCCTGAACCATTCCCCCAATTGATGGCATGCTTGAGCCACTGTTGCAGTCCTTGTGTCAATCCAGCTCACCAGCTTCCCCTTTCTCATTGCTCTGCTGCTTTACCAAGCATGACATCCTTCTCCAGGGCCTGGTGTTTCATGATAACATATGAATGTGCCCCATATGTAACAAGTAACAAACCGTTCTATAATCCCTTATTCTATAAAGGTGATTATATACATCCAATGACTAGCAAAACCATAATGTGAATTAGTTAGAAATAAGAATTCCAGATTTCTTAATTTCAAGGTTTAATATATTTTATAGTGTGTTAACTTCATTTATAGAAGTTGTCTGGAGAGCAATGTTTTTTGTTTTGCTTTTACTCTTTAACAATCTGTGTACTGTTCAATTTAAAATGAAAAGTATCACAGTACTTAAGATGACCCACTAAAAACATGACAAAGTCAATCTGCTGGTTTCGTTTTTCTGGACAATCCTGATTGATATACCTTATATAGAACATTTGAGTTTTCAAAAGCAATTTCCCTTTACTTTTTCTCAATCATCTCGAAATCTTCCCATCTTATACATAGTAAAACTGAAATTGTTACTGAGTGAATTGCTTTGTTTTATATTTCTATGAGAGAACTGGGAAATCAGAAGAAAAGAAATCCATAGACTTCACCATTTCACAGGTACCCATTTATGACCTAAAGCAGCCATCTTCTGTTTCGGCACCCGGATAAACCACCTGGGCACTGGTTAAGCCATTTTCACTGCCTATGTTCTAAACCCTATTCTATCCGACATGCCTTGCTCATGGAGTCTTTGCCAACTCTCTTCCGAAGAATCATTTTAAGTTCTGCATTTCCATCAACACACACACATTATAAATATGCTGCGATTTCTTTTAGCTAATAAAATATGAACAGAAATCAAGAAAGAAATAAAAACTTGACTTGATCAAGTCCAGCTGTATTAAGGACTCTAGGATCTTCCATTTTCCTCAATAGCAAGATTCCTTAAGAGAATTATTTATATTTTCCATCTCCAGTTGCTTTTCTTCTATTCTCTCTTAGAAAACAACAACAAATGGCATTGAATTGATTCAGACTCCTAGCAAACCTCTATAGGGCTTCTAAGACTGAACCTGCATTGGCTGAGATAAACTCAGCCCTCTCCCTAGGAGTGTTGCAATACTTGAAACACATTACTGCCTGACAGCATCACCAGGGATCCTCAACCTTAATCCCCTATAAAGTGTCAACTCCATTATTATTCAACCAAAACTGCTCTGAATAAGGTCATCAAAGACTTTTTTGCTGCTAAATCCAATAGTCAACTCTGAGTCTTCATCATATGTGTTAGTCTGGGTAGACTAGAGAAACGTGTCCATAGAAACTCTTATGTATATAAGACAGAGTTTTATATAAAGGGTAATTGTACATTAAGTAAGCATCCCAACCCAGTTCTGTCCAAGCTCATAAGCCTGATATTAGCCCATATGTCTAGTACTAATCTATAAAGTCCTCTTCAGACTCACGAAACACATACAATGATGCCAAATGCAGGAAGATCATAGGCCAGTGGGTAGAAAGTCTTTGGATCAGTGTTATTGTAAGCATTTCAGCACTGTTAGGGGTCTCTACATGGCCTTTCCAGCTTTAAAGTTCTGTTTGAGTCAGTGTAGGTCCATGTGGCTTTTCTAGCTCAGGGCACGAGTATAGTTCCATGTGTCTTATCAACTGCAATTTCTCCCAGAGAGAGATAACTGTGTCCTGCCTCCAAGGTGGAAAGCCTGGAATTCCCAGAATTCTCAGGTACTACGGAGGCCCACAAAGAGGTCTCATTGGCTATGATCTGAAAGACAAACTATACTCCACCTCTTTGCTCTTAATCCTCTCAAGTCCAAAATCAACACCAAAATATGTAACTACCACATTTGCTTGGTGGCTTAGTTCCACTTCCCTAATGAATTTTTCCAATGCCTTGACACATATTGTTTACTAGACTTTCAGAATGTCATGTTCTTTTTACCTCACTGACCATTCCTTCTCAGTCACCATTGTAGAATTCTTTCTCTTTACCTGAATTCCTTAATATTATGATGTCTTCCTGCTCATTATTGGTCTAACATTTTTATCCAAATTCACTCTCTTGAAAAATATAACGAGTGGCATTGCTTTGAATATCAATTACATTCCACAAACTCATAAAAATGTATCTTAACTCAAAACTCTCTCGCAACTTCACGGTAATGTATCCAAAGCTAAGTTGTCTCAAACGCTGCATCTCTAATACTGAACTCTGATCCTCTCGTATAAAGACGTCCAGACTGTCATTCTCCTGTTTACATTAGCGATACTGGAATAGTGGTTTCACAATTGTTAAGCATTTAGCTTACAACTGAAAGTTCAACTGTTTGAACACACCAGCTTCTGGGTGGAATTATATGGCTCCTCTTTCAGTAAATATTACAGCCCTAGATACCCTATCTTACAGTTGTTTCATGTCCTACAGGGGCTCTTTGAGTCAGAATTGACTGGATAGCACTGAGAATTTTGCTGTTGTTTTTATTTTTTAACCTTCCTGTTACTAAAGCCCAAAGCCTCCCCAACCCCCCCCCCCCAAAAAAAAACAACAACAAAAATGCCAAACTGAACAACTGGAACTCCATTGCAATCAAGCCAATTCTGACTCAGTGTCCCTGTAAGCAGGGGCCACCCTCTATGAGTTTCTAACACTGTAGCTCTTTAGGAGAGTAGAAAGTCATTTCTATATCTCTTGGGGCTGACCGGTAGTTTCAAATTGCTGACCTTGGGGTCAGCAGCCCAACTTGTAACCACCACAACACCAGAGGTCTTTTTAAAAATCTTGTATTCATCCTTAAATCCTATTTTTCTCTCACATTACAGATGGCAAGAGTTGCTGAGGCTTTATATTCAAATTCTTAATTGGCACCCACAATTATCATGTAGAATCACCCACCCAGTGCTCTTGTTGATAGATGAGAAAGTTAAGAGGTAAGAAGGCCAATATTGGCAGCCTGTGTGCTAAAAATAGTTTCAGTGTCCTGAGGTCAGGTTCAGACCTTCCCGTGTGATTTTAGCCCATGGAGTGATTTGAGAACTTGCTGAAATGCTCTAAGTTTATGATGTCTGCCTACACAGGCACTGCTAATCTTTCATCTGATACAGCTGGAGAGATTACCACCCCTTCCTACACCAATGATAGGAGAGTCACAGTGTGCAGTAATTTCCCCAAGCTGCTGTCTAAAGGGGGTGAGAATCCCAGGCTTACAGTGAGCACCCCAGAACTGGCCACAAGATCTCACTCCAGAGTTCCACTCTCTGCTATCCACCCTGCTCTTGCAATCTCAGGCTTTGCACCCTCCCACACCAGCCAGGAAAGGAGTGACTACATCAGCCCTCAACTTTCCCCCTCTTGCCAAGTCTGAGCCTGCCAGCATGGGTAATGATAGATAATTAGTCAACAATTTGCAGCAATGTGGAGCCCCTGGGATCTCTACCCATGATACAGCTGTGCAGGAGAGTGGGGAGTGAAACAGGGTTGTTGCTAGAGGGAAATTCAGATCCAGTTGGCCCTAAAACCACTCAGCTAATATGGTCCCCCTTCCATGGGGAACAGCACAGCACAGCCACGATATCAGGGTACACCACAAGCCATTGTATATAGGGGGAAAACAATGAATGCTTACAACCCCAGGCTGTATTCCTTTGTGTAAATTTGAGTATGAGCTTCCAGAGACTTGGTTCTGGTCTCTTAGAATACTATTAGCACAACATGACAGGCAGAACTCTAATCCCCAGATCATGGACTAAGATTTTAACTTAACAAAACAGAAAACCAAGAGAATGAAAGCCATAGCCCAAGGCAAAAATTGGCTCTATCAGTTCTCAGTTCCACAGGGAGTCTCTAAAAGACTACAAATTGTGGCCAGACAGTCCAGATCAGACCTGTTCCCATGCTGCAGGTCAGCCCAGCCTGGTGACTGGCATACCTACAGTCACCAGCCTCAGCATACCCTCTGAGGGCCCCCAAAGCCTGCAACCACTGAGTTGCCCAAACACTCTGCTTACACAGCAGTCTTAGCCACTACCACAGAAGGTCACAGGTAGTACCCAAAACCACTCATACTAGTCACACAGAAAATGAAATCAGGGCTCCGTGGTCTCCCTGGAATATGGTTCCTAGTTACTCCAAATGAACGGCAACATGCCCAACATCCTCAACAAGTAAACAAGAAAAACAATGCAGCAACAGAAGAAATCCTAAACCTAATGACCCTCATAGAGGCAACAGAAATTTATCTACAACAAAAATAAATCTTCAGAATGCTGCTTTGAGTAATACAGGATATGAGGAAAGCAACACAGAATAGGGATGCAATAATAGAAGAGATGAAGTCCACAATAGAGGGGATGAAGTCCATGCAACACAGGGATACATGAGAACTATGGGTGAGGTAACAGAAGCAAAACACAAGATAATGAACTTCCCCAACAGGCTATAAGAAGTTGAGAGTCAAACCAGCAACCTTGAGGACAATCAGGCAGATTTCAACAAAGAGGAAAAACAGTCCAACAAGATAATCAGATGCAGAAGAAAACTTGAGAACACCAATAGATGCTATGAAGAGGAACAATATTAGAATTATTGGTCTTCTATAACAAGACATAACAGAGAATTCTACAGCTAAATTAGCAAGAGAATTCCTGGAAGCAAACTTCCCTATGTTAATGAATAAGGATCAGACATTCATACAGGAAAAAGAGAGGACACCAATTAAACTAAAGCCCAGGAGGAACTCACCAAGGCATATGATAGTTAAATTATCCAACTTCAAGGAAAAAGTGAAAATTTTAAAAGTATCAAAAGAAAACTAGGAGGTCCAATACCATGGTGCTCAGGTAAGAATATACTCAGACCTTTCAGCAGATACCATGAAGAGGACAGCTTTTGAAAGCTGAAACAACAACAACAAAAAAGCCAACCTGAGAATCCATCTACCCTGCCAAACTACCTATTAAGCTAGACAGTGAAGAAAGAGTCTTCCAGACTAGAGAAACCTCAAACAATATGTCATAAGACACCCATCCCTGTAGAAGTTCCTTGCCAACTCACAGTGGTAAGAAGACCAGCAGTGATCAAGCACAAGCAGGAGACCACTATATAGCTCAACTCTATCTAGAAGTCAATGTACCAAAAAAAGTCACCAAGATAATTTTGCCTCAGATAGAAAAGAGGACAATAATAAAGTCCCCCTGCCTCCCAAACACAGCTCACTGATATGAAGGGAAATAGACCAACAACCAACAGAAAAGTTATGAGATGACAGCAATGAATCTAAAGATGGTGGTAATAACTCTGAAATTCAATGACCTGGACTAGCCTATTAAAAGACAAAGGTTAACAGATTGGCTCAGAAAACACAACCCATCAATCTCTTGCCTGCAAGAGACATATCTTAAATTTACAGAAAAAAAATAGACTAAGAATAAAAGAGTGGTGAGAAATATACCAGGCAAACAGCAACATAAAAAAAAGTAAGGAATTGTAAATCTAATCTCTGAAAAAATTGACCTCAAGGTACAAACCATAATAAGAGACAAGTATGGTACTATATAATCCTCAAAGTATCAGTAGAGCAGGAACAAGTATTACATATATACGCACCTAATGAGAAACTGCAAAATTCATCAAATTATTAAGAAGATGAAAAAATAATGGGTTCAATAATCATAGTAGGTGACTTTAATACATCACTATCAGAGTAAGCTATCAGAGCAATGGGAAAGAAGCTTAGCAAGGAGACTACAGAGCTAAACACTACAATTAGACACTTGGACCCAGTAGACATTTATAGAGCTTTCAATCCAAATCCCCCCAAAATCACATTAGTTTCAAGTGTAGATGGCTCATTTTCAAAAAATAGACCACATGCTGGGACACAGGTCCAGCCTGAGTAAATACAAACACATAACAATAACTCAGACCAGCCTCTCAGACCACCCTACCATCAAGCTGGAGATCAACAAAAGGATGACCATAAGGGCAAACTGGAGGATGGATAACAATCTTCTGGGATATGAATGCATACTGACCCAGATTAGAGAAGACATTAGGAAGTCTCTTAAAACTAAAAAGAATGAATACAACATACCACAATCTATGGGATACAGCAAAAGCAGCTATCTGAGGAAGTTTTATAGCAATTAATGTATATTTGAAAAAAGGAAGAGAGACTTATGATTGATAAACTATCACAAATTCTCTAACTAGAAGAGCCAACAGAAAAAAATCCTCCAATAGAAAATAATAAAAAAAAAATCAGTGAAGTTAAATGAGAGGGAAGACAAGAAAGTAATGCAAAAAAATCAATGGACCTATAAGCTGGTTCTTTGAAAGATCAATATAATCGACGGAGCGTTGACAAAGCTAACCAAGGAAAAGAAGGAGCAAACATCAATAGCCATGATAAAACGAGGGAAATCATAACAGATCCCAATGAGATTCCAACGATAATCAAAAAGTACTATGAAAGTCTATATTTTCATGAGTTCAACAATGTGGAAGACATGGGCATGTACCTGGGAAAAAATTCCCTTCCTAAATTATCCCAGATAGAGTTCTAGAAACTCACCAGACCCATAACAAAAGAATGAAGGAGAGAAATTCATGTGGATTAAAACTCTAGTGAATTCTACCTGACCATAGACCATGCATGTAAATAGCCTTGGTATCAGGCAGAATACATTGGAAAGTAGATTATTGTAGATGGAATTAGATTAAAATTTCATAACTTATCATTTGATCTCCCTTTGATCCACTTTAAATTTGTTCTCATCTGTAAGATTTTCTGCCTTCTTTTCAGTTGAGGTGTTTAATCTGTTTTACTGTTATTGTTGTTAGGTTTTGCTTTTTAAAATGTTTTTCTGTAGCTGAAATCCAAGATAGGTAAATCCATAGAGACAGCAACTGGATGGTATTACAGCAGTGGAGGTTGGGGAAACGGGGAGCTAACAATGGTGAGTTCAAAAATGAAGAAACTGTTCTAAACCTGATGGTGGTGATGATTGTATAGCTCTTCTTGGTGCGAGCGAACTGTTGAATTGTATGATATGTGAATTATATATCAATAAAAATTCTAAAAAATTTAAAAAGAAGAAGAAATAGATATGCTCCTAGACCAGATGGTTTCAAAGGAGAATTCCATCAAGCATTCAGGGAAGAGCTGACATTGATCCCACACAAATTATTCCAAAGCATAAGAAAAGATGGCAAACTCCCAAACTCATTCTACAAAGCTAGTATAACTTTGATACCCAAACAGGGAAAGGACCTCATAGGAATAGAGATATTTCTAATGAAAATAGATGCTAAAATCCTTAACAAAAATTATTGGCCAATGGAATACAAAAGTATGTAAAACCTATCATCCATCATGATAAGGTGGGATTCATTCCATGAATACAGGGATGGTTTAACAATCCCCATTCCATTAATATTATATACCACATTGACAGACACATTAAAAGCATTTGACAACATCCACACCTATTGCAGATGCCCTGACTCTATACATTGAACATCCCAAAAGCTCCAAAACAGGAATACTGGCGGTAATAGAGGAATATAGAAGAGTAGCGGGCTACAAGATCAACAAAGAGAAATCTATAGGTTTGTTATATACATCAGACAAGATAATGGAAGAGGAGATCAAGAAGGCAGTAACCTTTATAATAGCCAAGAACACACTGAAATATCTATGGATATACCTGATCCCCCAGACAAAAGACTTATATAAGGACTACAGAACCCTCCTACAGGAAACCAAAAGTAACCTCCAAAAATACAAGAATAGCTGGTGGCCCTGGAGACTCAATATACTAAAGATGTCTATCTTACCCAAGGCACTATTTAACCCTATCCTGATTCAAATGTCAACAACCTTATTCAAAAAATTGGGAAAACTGACCACCAATTTTATACTGAGAAAGAAGCAGCCCAGAAATAGCTGAGAACTACATAAGAAGGACAAAGTTGTAGGGTTCACTTTACTTGACTTTAAAACCTACTCCCCAGTCACAGTCATCAAAACAGTGTGGTACTTGATTGTTGACAGATACACCAATGGAAAAGAACTGAAAACAAAGAAATAAAACCACCACCACATAGACAACTGTTCTTCAACAAGGGGCCAAAAAGCATGAACTCTTTAACAAGTGGTTCTGGACACAATGGGTATTCACCCATAGAACAATGAAACAAGAACCTTACCTCAACCCATGCACAAAAACAAACTCATGGTGGATCACAGACCTGGAAGTAAAACCCCAAATTATCAAAACCATCAATGAAGGAATCATTAGCCATCAGAGAAATGCAAATTAAAACAACCACAAGATACCACCCTCAAGGATAGCCTAAATCTGAAAATGAGAGAACAACACATTTTGGAGGATATGTGGTGAGATAGGAACAGTATCTGTGCAAAACCATCTGGTGATATTTAAAGCAAATGGAAATTCAGATACCTGAGGACCCAGCAATCCCTCTACTGGGCATATACCCAAAAGGGGTATGAAATAGACCAAGATCAGTCGTCTGCACGCCAATGTTTATGGCAGCTCAATTCACAATCACAAAAAAATGGAATCAACCTAAATGTCAATTGATAGATGAGTGGATTAGAGAACTCCGGTACATATATACAATGAAGTACTATGCGTCAATAAAATGATTTTAAAATAAATAAATGTTGATTAGAAAGAAAAAATACCACCACCATACTACTCAATTATAAAAATGCAGTAATATACTTATATTAAAAGGTAAGATTTGGCTGGACCAGATGGAAGAATGATTTAGGGACTACCAGAGAGAAAGTCCAAGAACAGATTTCTATAGAACTTTTAGGTAAAAGTAAGAATCTGTGATTCCATATTACTCTGATTAAAAAACAAACAAAAAGGACAGTTTCAAGGATGGAAAGTGACATTGTCTGATCTATGTGATAGGAAAGCTAACTTTGGTTCTTTGGGGTGAATGGATGGTGTGGGAGCAAGGACTGAGAGATACCCAAATAGGAGGCATTCCAGTAGGTAAGGGAGAGATGATAGGAAGAGTGGCTCCGGAGAGAAGAAATTAGTTTCAGGATCATGACTGAACACAGGGCTGGCTGCGGGCCTGACTGAGGGAAGAAGAGGAAAAGATAAATTAATGTAATGTCCAGTGTCTTAGATTTGTCGCCTTCATAAATAGTAGTGCTATTTCCTACGTCTAGGAAGCCTGAACAGAGAAACAAGTTTTGAGGAGGAAATCAAATTTCACTCGAAAGGTTTTATTATAGCTAATGTAGTTTAAGAGAAAACACACTGTTTAATTTATCCTCATTTAAATATTTTAGATTTAGATTTACATACATTTTCATGGGTTCAATACAATTTGAAATTTGTTTTATATACCTAATCGTTTTTCTATGCTTTAAAATTAATTAATTGTGTAGGTTGGTCACATTGATAAACTATTCTTGCAACCTTGGAATTACGGATTTAAAGTATCTATGATATTTAATTCTCAAATATTTGGAAAACTTTTGTGTTAAAAATTAAAAGAAAAGGAAAATCACCTACCCCAAGGGAATGACTACACAACTCAATTTAAAACTAATTTTAAACATGAAAATAGTTTTCTTAAGATAGAACTAAAATATCTCTAGTGTCATTTATCAAATAGTCCTGATTCTGCCATCTCTGGTAAATAAACAGCATTTAATCTAGGAGAACAATATTTGTCACTTTTGCCACCACTTTTAATTCTTCGGTTCAGAGCAGACATTACCAATTAATTAATCACTGTACTCTTTCCTGCTGATCTAGCAGTTGCCTTCAAATCATGGTAGTCTGGCAGGCACTGTAAATCAATAGAAAAGAAAACTAATTCCTTCAAATCAAAATATATTTAATAAGTGCTCATTATGTTTCTACACTTCTACACTTTAGGAACTCAGGCTTAGTCTGTGTTCAGACGATTCTAAAACAGCCTAAAATTGCTATGGTAAAAGTCAAATACAAAATACTATAAAATTCAGGCAAGGGCCTGCTGGCCTATATTAACAGTATAAAAAATCTAGCTTCTCCATATTATTTCAGTAGGATAGATTTTACTCTCTTTTTCCCCAATTCCTATATGATGCCTATGTAAGTAAAACATACACATAAACAATATGCATACCACTTATAGAAAGCTAATAAGTAGTGAGGCCATCCCGTTTGAAAAGTACACAGCATATGCATTTTGTGCATGAAAATATAGTGTATCCATCTCCTTCTCTCGTCTCCTTTTCTACATATGAAATGCCCTGACAGTCAGAATCTAAAATAGAATGTTAAATCATATCATAGAAGGATTTCTATCTTAAGGTAAAAGACACTTATGAGTTGCATATCATTTTCATTATATTGCAGGTGAAAAATAATTACACAAATTCAAACATGAAAACATAAATCAAGAATCATATAGTCAGCTACATTTTCTTTCATCTACTATTAGCAGAGAGACATTGGCAACTAAGCCAAAGAATAGGCAATTTAATAAGCAGAGCCTTCCTTTAAAAGTATGCAAGACAAACTGACAATAAAATATAGCCCATCAAGAGATGAAATCGAATAGTTCCACAAAGGAAAAATATAAATAAAATCAAACTCATTGCCATTGAGTTGACTCATGGTAATCCTAGAGGACAGAGTACAAACAAAACAAACAACAAAAACGAGCTCCTAAGATGCTCAAGGTGGTAATATTTAGAGAAGCCGACGTTCACATTTTTCCCCAGAATGGCTGGCTGCATTGAGCGATTCAGCTTCAGACAGCAGTTAAGCTCTCTAACCACCACACCACAAAGGATCCAGATGGTAAAAATGTGATAAATCTTAATTATACGATGGAAAGCACTGAATCAAATTAGATACAAAATTTAAGCAAGTGTGTGTCTTGTAAGTTGTCAATTTTCAGGCAATTGATACCACAAATAGTTGAATTAATAAAAAACATATTGAGATCAAATCTCTATGGTTGCAATCATTTTCTTAAATTTACCTTTTACTATTTGTGAGGAGACTTTCATTCATTATTATGTCTAGTATTTCACTATATATAATTAGGAGAGTTTGTTATAATACAGCAATTAAAACATTAGTAACTAGTGTTAGGAAAAAATCAAAACATGAACAGATGGAAACTAAGCAAAAGATGATTGTAAAATATAGTATCTCAATTTTCACAATTTCTTTTTTTCCCATGAGTATGGCACTGTCAAAGTTATTTCAAGTGTTATTTTTCTTCTTAGTTGGTGACATTTTTACCATCATTCTGATTTGTCAAATACCACCTATCAAATAACTGATCTCAAATTATTTTCAAAAATTATGTTCACCTTTCCCAAGTTTAGAAACAGATTAATTTATTCCCTATACTTGCTGGTAAATATAAATCAAACTGCTGCCAAGATTATGAACTCAATTCTGAATTCTAAATCTTAATTCAAATGTTATTTGAACAAACAATTTTAAGTAGTTAAAGATGTGAGCATGGGGTCTAAGAGTGTAATTGTCACAGAACAGAAAGGACATAAGCAAATCTGATTTCTATAAGAAAATATCAGCAAAAAGCAATATAAGCCATTACTTCACATGCTATATTCTCGGATTTTGATGTTTTTTTCTAGATGAGGGAGGTCATTTAGTGGTTTTTCAGATGTTTGATGCTACAAGAAAGGAAAAACAGACAAACAGAAACCCAGAAGAATCTATTTTAACACTAGTCAAAATGGAACAAACTTATAAACATATTAAAGAATAGCTACTTGAAAATTATTTCAGCATTTTTGAATTAGAGAGGAGGACCTAACATGAAAATATTGTTGAAATTTTTTTTAGAATTCAAATAAAAAAGGAAAGTTTTTAGTAGGATATTGTAAAAAGAAATATCACTTTGAGTATGAGCTTAATCTATTGATCCATTGATTATTGAACAATGTGTATTTTGTTAAATAATACAATTTTATTAATAGATCTTCAATGATAGATTTTAATGTTAGATCTTTAACAGCTCTATTTTAATTACTTAATGATCAATAAAAACAATTTGAAGTAAATATGCATTTTTTCAAAAAACGTTAACAAGGAATAAGAAATTTATGTTTATTGTTCGCAAGAGTTTAATGAAATTGACACTCATGAAACTATAATATGAGTAGCAGATAGTAATTGAGTTTAATTATAGAGCTAAATCCTAGAAATAATTTGACTTATGTAAGAATTAATTAAGTATACAGAATGAATAATGGACAATTAAATTTCTACTTTGAAGATTCATATTAAACTCTACATATTAATTTCTGTGTAATCCTGTGGCACTGCAGACACAACCTGTCAGTATGATGTGGAGGGAGTTTTATTAGTCTTGCTCTACTGACCAGAAACTAGAAGTTGTTTAAGCAATATCTTATACCAGTTAACAGGAGAACATTTGACCAAAGCTTTGATAAGTCAATCCCAGGTTTTCTCATTGAATGGAAAAATAATTTCTAAAAGAAATAAGTGAAAATGTACTCTTTCTCATGCCATCCAATTATCATCTTCCAGCACCACAGCCACTACTGAGAGCATCTTCCCTCGATTTACGGAAAGCTTTGTTCCACTCTATCACAGAGCAGCCCTGCATGGGAACCACAACAGGTTCACAATGTAGGCGGATTTCCCTGAAATCCTGCCCCTGGAGGTTTCATCTGGGTTCTCACCAAAGACCATCATCAATTTTACTAAAGAATTCCAACTTCCCATACCGTCTCCTATGTGAATGTGTGCACACATTTCCAATTCCACTCTGTCATCCAGCACTTACCTGTGAATGCTAAGGAAACCTGCCAACAGAGGTTGACTTTCCTGATGGCTTCCCTTCTGGATTTCAGTCGGACTCTTATTAAATAAAACCAAAGAAGGCTAATTCTGCACAGTATTCCACATATTCATTTTACACCTGCTTCTAAGCTCAGATTTGTAAAGGCTGTATGGTTCCAAACCAGAAACCACTCCCAGCAGACAAATGAAGCTATCCGCTGCCCCATAGAGAGGCACGGGCTCGGAAGCACTAAGTGAAATCGTCGCTATTCAGAACCATCTAATGGCGGAGGGTGGATCATCTTCCCCACGTGAATCTTGTTCAGAGCCCAATGAATTAAATAGAATTTCTGAAAGTAAAACCGGTTTGTTAGAAGCAGACTGAGAAACCAGCCCCCTCGGCACCACTCACCCCGGAGGTTTCTTTTGGGTTCTCCTCAAAGAACTAATACAGTAAGCTCTTCGATTTCCACTGAGTTCCGCTGTCATGGGGAACTCAGTCAACAAAGGTACAGAACGAAGACAATGTTAAGGCAAATTTTAAGACCAAAGGAGATGAAAGGTTAGCATTGATATGGAAACTGGAGGTTTGTAAATATATCTTATAATGCGGCACTCAAGGAGTAAGATATTGACAATCTTAGACTTATCCCTTAAAGATGAGGCCCAGGATCACCCACCTTCTAGCAGCACTTTGATGTTCTTCTTACGATAAAATTATAAATTTATGGGAAAGAGAGAGCAAGTAACAAACAAAGAAACAAAAACCTTAAACATTTTAAATGTTAAATATAAGGATATATTTTTACTTAAAGGTGGTGGTATAATTGTATTTCTTTAAATTTGTAAATAAGCATTATGTTCCACCACTTTGACAAGACATTATTAATATTAAAAGACTAGAAACCACATGCACAGGCAACGTGTCAATTATGATGCATAAACGACCCTGGCAGACAGGGTAGACCTGCCCCTGTGGGCTTCTGAGACTGTAGCTCTTTAGGAGAGTAGAAAGCCTCATCTTTTACCAGTGGAGAAATGGGTAGATTTAAGCTGCTGACTTCGCAGTTGCAAATATATCTTTGATTATCAGAATTTTATTTTTATTTAGCCTGGTTCTTTGTTAGGTAAGATAAATTTGTAAATCTAAGTTACTTGATAGTACTGAACGGACCCCTTCTTAATGTATTGGTCATAAAGATGATTTTCTTTGTTTAAAATATCTATAGTATGTATCTAACTGGAGTTTTTGCTAAAGGGATTTTTCAGCAAACTAAAGAATACATGCATCCTGCAATTTTGGAACTGGAAACATAGTTCAAATCAACTTTATGTAGGCAATCTTTTTGAAATCTAGATAGATATTACATGAAAAGATTTAGAGTTTCTCTGTGGGCAGTAAAGAGATACATGTTTCTGCATTTTTCTGATATTTATTCTAAACTCATTCTGAAATTTCTCTGCCTGTTTACCACCCTGGCTGTTTTTATTGAAACTTTTTTCTTTCACATATTATGGCTTTATATTTCTAAAAAAGAATATTTTCCCATATAAGTAGCTATCTATTCTTAACATAGCATATTTTTTGCTCAGATAAACTGTTTTTTAAAAAAATTTATACCATCTTAGAATCCATAAAACATAGTATGTTTGCATATTTCCTATTTTTAAACTAAACAGTAGTTTAGCACTACCTTGTATTCAAATATATTTTGAAAAGTAAATAATCTTCCTCCCACATGGGTTTGATAATGGCATTGTGAATATTAATATATGAATAAAACACTAACTGTTTCTCCCAGTGCACAGATTTCCAAAATTCTAAATAGGGATTAAGATATATTTTGGATTCTTTGCAAACCATGGGAACATGTTTATCTTACATGCATATTGAAAATATTGGAAAGGTCAGCTTCTCCCTTGTTAATTTCACAGCCCTTGGAGAATGCCTTTCAATTACGTCTGAATAACCCCATGTGGCAAAATACAATCTGTGGCTCTTCGTGGAATATTTTACTACAGATAATTAAAGCCTACTTTCGAAGCTTTCACAGCACACAGTGGATTTGACATTTGAAGAATGATGTGCATTATCATTGCCTATATCTGAGCATGCCATTACACTGTGCACATGGTAGTGAGGAGAACCGCCTTAGTTGCCTCTCAGTCTTTCGCAAGGTGCACAGTGCTAGTTGCTAAATATATCAGCACTCAAGAAAATCTGTGGAATAAGAATCATAATGGAAGGCATATACCACAAGACTGTGCTGCTACACTACTAAAATAATGCGGGGCCAAAGTTACCCTTTCTTTCCCTGTACGTTTTGATGAGATTTTGTAGTTGGCCTTTAGTGATCCTTCCAGGGATGTACACTACCTGAGTAGATTCCATGTTACAAAAAGGTGGCAAACTCTTTGCCTTTCCTCTCACAGAATTCCAAACAACCACCCGGCCCTTCTTTTATATTTTGTAAAATATAATTAACAGAATGAATAGGGAAGACTGAAGAAAATCAATGCATTTCCATTGTGATACTGGAGAACAATATTAAATGTGGGAAGGGAGAAGGAACACTAGAACTGATGGTGATTACATGACTCATTTAAAAAAGCAATTGAACCATGGGGTGGGGGCAGAGAGAATATTCTAAAATTCATTTTTGCTGATGATTGCTGTGATATGTGAATAAAGTGCCAATAGAACAGTTTAAAAAAATACCACTGACTGCCAAAGGAATAAGCGAATCTGTCTTAGAAGAAGTGCAGCTGATACGCTCTGAGAGGCCAGGATGGGGAGACTCATTTCACATATTTGGGACCTGTGGTCAGGGAAGGCATTCTGGGAAAAAGACATCATGTGTGTTAAAGGAGCGGGACAGCAAAAGGAGGAAGGCTCTCAACAGGCTGGGCTGCGTCAATGTGAGCACTGTGCAGAACCACGCAGTGTGTGAAGCTGAAGTGTCTAGGGATGCAGTGGGTCAGACCCAACAGAATGGCACCTAACAACAACAACAACAACAAGCATAATTGGTGGGTGGGCAGAGTATGCGAAGGGGAAAAAATGTACCATGATCACCACTGACTCAGCCTACATTTTTACTTTAGCATTAATGTAGTGAAAATATATGCTGAAATCACCTCAGGGAATGATCTGACAGCTCACAAAACAAACAAACAAATAAATAAATAAAATCGCTTCCTGACGAACTTCCGTAAAACTTGCTTTTCAAGAGTCATCCTGACACCCAGACATGAAACAAACTCCCATGATGAACTGAAATTATTTTAGTTTTGGGAATAGCTGTCTATCAGGAGTTCACATTCACTGGGTCTCTAACCAAGGGGCAAAATGCTACCTTTCCCAAGATTGTTGTTCCGAATAAGCCTCACTGGATCCAGAATAACAGAAGAGAAGAAATAGATTTGATAAATAGTTGCTAATAAAGAACAAGTGAGCATACCTTTTCAAATGCCATTTATCTCAATGGAAATATATCAAGTCACATACAATTGTGGTAAAAATAATCCAAAATTTTAATGGCAAAAAATCATCTACTTTACTAATTAAAGTCTCTTGGACGATTGCCATGAAACTAAAAAAATTAAGTGCATTAAGTAGGTTTCAGTTCACCCCTTATACAACTCTCACATGCTTATGGGCACATATACAAATTGGAAAGATATGAAAAATATATTAAATAGCAAATTATTCATCACAAAGATAAACATTATGAAGTAACCTGTATATATTCTTACCAAACACTTGAACAAAGGTATGTCATAGTCCTCGGAGCCTTATGTTTTCAAATAAACTCCTTCCTCGTGTCTGTCTAAAGACCACGTATTTAATCATGTTTAGTTGGCCACCACGTCTTCTTTTACATATGTGCACTCTCACATAATGCAAGTCTGGGACACATCCACTAAAAGTTTAACAGGAATCACCAATTGTTTTTTAACTTTCTTCTGCAAATAAATTTGTTTTAGTATCTCAGATGATTAAATAATGAATGTTATACACGTTAATTGATGCTTTTGAATTATGGTGCTGGAAAATAATATTAAATATAACATGGATTGCCAGAGAAGAAAGAACTCTATTTTGGAAGAGTACAGACAATGCTTCTGAGAGGTAAGGATGGAATTCATCTAATGTACATTGGACAAGTTATCAGGAGACACTAGTTCATGCAGAAAGACATGGCGCTTAGTAAAGAAGACAAGGAAAAAGTGGTGAAACAATAGGTCCGAGGATATCCATGATTGGGAAGATGGCACAGCACTGCCCTGTTTCCTGTTGTTGTGCACAGTCAGTATGAATCAGAATTGACTGACAGACACCTGAAAATAAACAACATAGATTTGGGGCCTATAACAAAATTCAGTGTTTTCAGAAACTTACCTATATATTTGTATGATAGCATGTTTTCCTTATAATTACTTTTACATATTTATGTATACATCAGAATAGATTACAGCCCTCCAAAGGTCTCATATTTATCAATTATATATATTCTGTTTCATCTTCCTATTCATAACTTGATTCCTAGTAATATAATATAATACATTTGAAAACTTTTCCACAATCGATCTAATTCAAATAATACTAATGAAAAGTAATATATGTAAATAGTGTATGAAAAAGTTCTTACGTTTTTTCAATTTCTTTATTACATTACAAACGTAAGTCAAGTAGTCTGCTCTCTAAAGAGGGAGAAAGAGGAGGCGTTCTACTCCCACTGAGTAACAGACTTGGAGCCACGGCGGCATTTCAGCGCTGTCCTATCGGGTTGCTCGGGATTGTCATGAACCTGATGGCGATGAGTGGGTCTGAGCGGCTACATAGAGAGATGGCGAGACCGATTGGGACAACGGAAAATTACATCATAAGCAACACCTAAGGTGGGTAATTTGTGATTTTATTTTACCCATCCAATTCAATCTTGTCCCACCCAATAAAAGTTATCAATGCAGTTTGTTTCAAAAATGATGTAAACGTGGATTTAGCATCTGGTGAAGCCCCTCTGCCCACTAATATGAAGAGGCTTGTACCATGCAAAGTGCATTGGCAAGCGGATTATTGCAAATGCAGTTAGGCTAAACGTTAGCATCTTGTCATCTGACCTCCTTTTGACTCATTTACCTGTGTTAGACGACTTCATATTTTCTGCTGTCTTTTAGATTGGGACTTTCCTCTTTTCACTTTGTTACTTTCATCAGTTGTTTTGTTGTTGTTGTGGTGGTGGTGGTGGTGGTGGTGAGTTTTTGTATGTTTTGATCTGTACAGGAAATCCAGGAAAGGAAAATTTGCCAAGACGGTAACTAAAGTACTGTTTTCTTGACGGTGTGGCAGGAGAGGCTGGAGGTAAATGGGAAACTAGTAGCAGTGAGCACAAGAAAATGGAACTTGTTCTCAAGAAAATGGAACTTGTTCTCAAGAAAATGAAACTTGTTCTACACCTTGATTGTAGCAATGATGGTGCAGCCCTTCCTGATATGACTGAACTATTGAACTCTGTGACATGTGCATTTTGTGTCAATCAATATTATGAAAATAAATAATCAATGACATACAATGAGAAGTAAGAAAATATTAATACGTAAGAAAAGCCAAGATGATCCTTCCAGCCTCCAAAGATGATGCTCACTTCTGGTACCAAACATCACATATTAGACCCCTCATTTTCTCACTACCACAAAGTTGATTCTGACTCAGGGGCTTTATAGGCCGGATGACAGAGTACAACTGTGGCTGTGGGGTTTCCAGGACAGCATGGGCGTAGAAATTCTCACCTTTTGATTTGGAGCACCTGGTGGCTTCCAAATGCTGACCTCATGGTTAGTAGACCAACACATAATCTACTATGCTATCATCTCCAAGGGAAAAGAAAAGAAAGCGTACTCACATCCAGCAAAACCATCTAAATCAAAACAAAATTAAAGATGATAAAAATTCGCCCTAAATAAATGGTACAATGGAAAGCACCCTTTTAGAAGTATCATAGCCATATATTGAAAGGATCCAAAATCAAACTGCTTGTAGATCAGTATCTTATTGTCAAAGCTATATTTGGGAAGATGAATTAAATATTAAGATTGGGATCCTAACAATAGCTTACGCAAGATATATTTTTCCTTACATCAAGAATTATTTGGAGATGGCATGCCCTCCACGAGATCACCTGAGATCTACTGACCTAGGTATTTCTGTTCATTCCTCGTAAGTGGTGCCTGCTGTGTCATTAGTAAAAATGGCTGATTATCTGTGCTTCAGACAGAAAAAGAGCACGCCAGTGGGAGGAAAAGGTGCCCCCTGTATGTCACTCTCTTGTAGAGACATTTTCTTTTCTCTTTATTAAAAAATCATTTTATAGGGGGCTCTTACAGCTTTGATAACAATCCATAATCAATTGTTTCAGGCATATTTATACATATGCTGCCATCATTATTTTCTAGATATTTACTTTCTATCGAGCCCTTGGTATCAGCTCCTATTTTTCCCTCCCTCCCTCCCCTTCCCATCCTCCGGATCCCTTGATAAATTATTATTATTTTCATTCTTACACCGACTACTGTCTCCTTTCCCCCATGGTTTCTGTTGTTCGACCCCCTGAAGAGAGGTGTGTGGTTATGTGTCAATCACTGTGATTGGTTCCCAGTCCTCCCCTCCTCTTCCCACCTTCCCTCCACCCTCTGGTATTGCTACTCCCAACTGTTCCTGGATTCTGTATGTCGTGAGCTCCCTCTCTTATCTGTACCTATGCACAGGGTCTAGCCTGCAGTGAAAGGCAGGGATGGGGTCATGATAGTGAAGGGTAAGGAAGTCTCAAGGAAATAGCCAACAGCTTCTGCTTAGATTTGATTGATCATAATTTAGTCAACTGGCATCTCAGGGAGCTAAGAAATGTACATTTTTATTGGAGTTGCTTCCTATTAGAATAGATTTCAATAAGGAAGTAAATACTGAATATTAGCAGTAAAATCATTTTTGCAGAGGATTATTTTTGAAGAATAAATACCAGAAGGAACTAGGAGAGGGAAGGAGACACAGAGAAAGAAGTCACTCCATAACAGAGCATGTTCAGGATGATTTGGCACTGAGAGGAGAGGGTCTGGAAATAAAAGATAAAAAGTGTGAGTTAAGTTTCCAGGGATATGTAAGTTTGAGAATAATGTTGCAGCTGCCTTTAAATATATGAGGCCACTATTGGGAAAATAAAAAAATTTTAAAAAGGCTCACACTAATGTAAACATTCTTTGATGATTAACAGTTATAGCTAGGGACAGAATGGTAAATCTCTAGCTAAAAGGTAGATGCGGGTTAACTTATGTTAAGGGGAAGGCGGTATACAATAAGAGGGAGGACAGCAAAAATGATCTAGCGAGAGAAAGACACCGGGAGGAATACAGGAATCACAGCAAGAAAGCAAATACTGTTATTCACGCAATACTGTAATGACAGTTATCTATGTGTAGAAGCTTGGTTAGACATGCAGGCTGAACAGGTGTGCGATGGAAAGTGGGCACAGAACCCAGGATGGATTTGACAGAATCTTTGCTGCAAATATCTCTGTGAATGCGGAGCACAGAGGGAACGGCTTCTATAGACTTCTTAGACATGACCTAGCCCCTGGTGGGAATGAGTCCCTGGGCCTAGACACTCAGGACCATGATCTCAAGGAACACCACAGTCAATGGATGAGACATCGCCCTCAAAGAAAAAAAATTCTACACTGCACTTTGTATCAACTGGGGTTGTAAAGGTTTGTGAGCATCCATCTAAATTACAACAATATATCCTTCACTGACTGAGGAAAAACAAGGGAAGGAAATCCGTTTCATGGAAAGAAAAGAATAATCTAATGGTCAAGGTGAATATGAGTCTCCTCAAGCCTGAGACTAAAGAACTCCAGGGGACCCCGCTACCACTACCAACTACTCTGAACAGGAGAGGAAAATGTGGAACAAAACGTGGAATCATTAAAAGAGCTGGAGGATTGGATAAACAGTGGCGGAACACCTGTGACTTTGGTCCTCAGGCACTTTTCAGGTCTGAAAATGTAATAACACCTGGGGCTCAATTTTCAGTCAGACAACAGGTCTGTACGGGGGGCATTGACATAGTGAGTGTGGTGAGGGAACATTTCTTCCTATAGCTCTTTTACCCAAGTCTCTGCAGCTCCCTCCACTTAACTGGGTTGTTAGTGTTGTTGTTCAGTGTCTTCCAGTAGGCTCTCATTCTCAAATGTCTTTTTATGATTGAACCCATTATTGCAGCCATTAGGCCGATCCACTTTAGCAAAGGTCTTCCTCTTTTGCAGCTCTTTAGCTTTATCAAACATGGTGTCCCCTCCAAAACTGGCCCTCTCCTGACAACATGTGCAAAGCCCATGAGATAGAGTCTTGCCCTCCTTCCTTCCAGGGGCCCTCTGGCTACCCTATCGAGAGAGAATTGTTCGTTCCTTTGGCAGTTCATGGTACTTTCAGTATTCTTCTCCAGCATCATAACTAGTGTGTCCATTCTTCTTCAGTCGTCTTTATTTTATATCCAACTCTCACATGCATATGCGTGGACTGAAAATGCCATGACTTGGATCAGGTGCTCCTTCGTCCTCAAAATATCCTGATCATATCTCACAGTTTATCAGGTCTTTTGTTATTAGTATTTAATGCTTCAAATCTGCTTTTGAGATATTCTTCGAATTCAGGTGAAATATTCTCAAAGCTTTATTTTGGTTCTAGTGGACTTTTAAAAATTTTTCCTCAATTTCACCTGGAACTTACATATAAGCAATTAATTGTTTGTTCAGTCCCTGGCCTTGTTTTAGCTGCTGCTATTGAGCTTCTCCATGGTCTCTTCCCACAGATGTAGTTCATTTTATTTCTGCATATTCCATCCAGAGAAGTCCACATGTAAAGTCACCATTTGTGTTGTTAAAAAAAGGTATTTGCCATGATGCAGTCATTGGTCTTGCAAAAACCTGTCATGAAATCTCCAGCTTCATTTCTATCACCAAGACTATATTTTACAAATATTCTTTGTACTTCTTTCCAACTCTTGCAGACTAATTACCAATAATTGTGTATGCATCTTGATAGCGTGTTTGTGTGGTGTGTGCAATAGGGTGTGCATTACAGTAAGAGAGAGGATTGGTCAGTTTTCAATTACCATCTCCCATGCTATAAGAGGGTGAGCAGTAGAGAAAAGCAGTAGAAAGAACAGGGAAACTCAGAGGATCTTGTGAGATCTTGTTCAAAAGTCCCAGTCTGCAGTGGTGGAGACCAATCAGTATAGATGGATCACCGATTGTGGCACAGACAGAGAGGCAGTGCTGAGGCTTTCTTACCTGGCCTGAATCTATGGAGATGTGGGACAAAGTGAAAGGTAGTCTGGTTTTCTGTCCCATGTATGCAAAGGCCAAAGAACCACGTAGCTGAAAAAGTAGTAATCTGGAGACAGATTTGACTAAAAAGTGATCGAGAAGGCGAGAATCGGAGAGAGACTTGGTTGTCGGCGGGGAGACCAATAACTGAATTTATTGTCTGCTGACCCTTTATTGTGGTAACTATTAAACTTCCCTACTAACCCCCCTTAAATATGAGTGTGTGAGTTCTGTGTAGCCATTGGAATGAATTCTCAAACCCAGCACTGATGTAGAGCAGTGTGGGAAGAATGCTTGGGGTCAGATAATGTTAAGAAGGATGGATCATGGAGGCTGCCTGACTCCTGCCTTGTGGCAATAGGGAAACCAAGGGACTCAAATATATTCATGTCCATGCTGCTTATTGCAGTGAGGTATGAAGAAAACAATAATTTAATATCAAAAGAGCAGCATTTCCCTAATGGCAATGTTCAGAAGGGATAGGAAAGGGGAGTAATGAAAACAGAAAATATAGGGAGGATGCAAGATAAGTGATGTTACACTCCTGGTACTGCAATACATGACTCAAAGCAAAATATGTATTAATTGTTTAAGTCACCTGCTCTATAAAATTTAACACAATTCATGAAAAATGTGACAACAATATATTTATATTATTAAATATTTCATCAAAGCAGTTATAAACAATATAAATATTTAAGAGTCAGGAATAAACAAAATTAGATTGGATATTAAGGAAGAAAAACATTTTGCAAAGAATAATAAATTACCCAGCAAATACATCAGTCAAGCCAATGGAGAGGCTCTATCCTCTTCCCAGATCCCTAAATAATTACATCAATCTGGATGAATCATTCTTAGAGAACTTTCAGTATAGCAAATGCACTATATTTCTAAGGGAAAAATCAGTTTAAGAGACACTGAGCAGGTCTTCAACATCCATATTCAGCCTCTACATATTGAGATCACTTGCTTTCTCATTATATGCGGGGTTACCCCCAAGCGCCCCAAATTGTACTGAAGAGAGGGCCTTTTGAAATAAGCCCCCACCCCCATAACCTCACCTCCACCCTAGGCTAAGCAACTATCCAGCAACTCACTCTGAGTTGGTGCACCGAGTGGCCTTGTCTGGGATAGTTCTCTCTGGTCACAGTGAACTTTTTTGGAAAAGCAGTTTTGCTTGAACATTGTTTTTGTGTGTGTGTGATGGCTGATTTAACAGAATAGCATACTGCTGTGAAATTTTGTTTCCTGCTCCGGAAAATGGCGCAGAAACAGTTGTGATGTTGAACACAGCTTACAAGACCAGCGCTATGGGAAAAACAGAAGTGTACAAGGGGTTTTCTCATTTCCAAAAAGGTAAAAGGTCAATTGATCACAAACCTCATCCTGGACGTCTGTCCACTTCCCAAACAGACAAAAATGTTGACTAATAGTGCATTTGGAGTTTACCAGATCAGACTGTTAACCAAGCTTCCTATTTAGTGGTTCTGAAAAGATTGTATAACCGTGTGTGACAAAAGAAGGCCTGATTTATGGCAGACAGGGACTGGTTTTGCCCACAACAGTGCACTTGCCCACGCACACGGCCATCTCAGTGTGCCAGTTTTTGGCCAAAAAAACTGCATGCCTCTCTTGCCACATGAACCTGTCCTTCCTCCGTGCGACTTCTTTATTTTCCCCCAAATGAAGTGGGACATGAAAGGACAGAGATTTAACAGTGGAGAAGAGGTGAAACAAAGTGAGGGAGATGCTGTCAGCCATCCAAACAGATGAGTTTAGAAAATGTTTCTAAGAATGGAGTCACAGGTTTATTTGATAAATGAATTAAGTGTAATGGAGAATACTACTAAGGGTGATAAGGTTGTTTTGTAAAAAAAATTTAAATAGATAGCTTTGAAAAAAATTTCACGCCCTCATATGTGTTATCTACATTCTTTACTTATCATATTTGAATTAGTCAGATTTTGTGATGTGAAATTTAACTAGTTAATATATATCTGTGATCTATAACTGGTCTCTAATGGAAAATAACTAAACAGCCTAATTGTGAAGTAATCACAAAATTGGTTATAAATAGAGGAATATAATTTCAAGAAAAATCTAGGTTAAATGGGATGAGATCTTTACTGCAGCTCAAAATGCAGTTATATAAAGTCAGAGTGCAAGCATAATGTGAACCTTTATTTTAAAAGAAAGATTGTTCAGAATAGCAAAAGATCACTTCTTTTGTCATTTATTCCCAAATAATTGTATAATTAAATCTCAATCCCCAAGAGAAAACATTATAATTCAAGCCTTACATCATCCTATGTTTTTATTATGTTAATTGACATTGTAGAAAGTAGAAATTATTATCAAATCACAAACAATGCATGCACAACTTCCCTAATTAACACATAAATTAAACAGTGTATAAATTCAGTGCATAAAATTTTAAAAGAGATAGACAGAAAATTGATTAATAAATGAATATAGAACTGAAATTTTTCATTAAGCAATTTACAAACACAGGGGTACAGCTCAATATTGGATCTTTTTCTCATTTGTTCCTAATATCATGCTGTAAAAAGTTAATCATTTGACTACTAGACCAGGAGCTGAAAGGCAGGCAGTATGAACCTCTCTTGAGTTACCTCCAAAGACTGTTTTGGCATTGGGCACTCAGCTACCCAGCTCTGAAAACCCAATGGACTAATTCTTCTCTGCACACATAAGGTCACCATGAATTGGAATTGATTCCACAGTAACTAACAATAACAATGCTTCACAGTGGGTTCTCTAGATAAGCAGATCTAGTATGTGAATATGTATGTGTGTGTGATAGCGCAGAACCAGACATTTTGTCCTGTTACATATGAGGTCATCATACGTTGAAGCTAACCCAATGGCCAAAAATAACAATCACAAATCATATATTATGCCATTATTTATTTGTTAAAACATATGGTCATTAAGTTGGACCCAACTGACAGTGACCCTTATATAGGGTGTCCAAAGTTATAAATATTTATGGAGCAGATTTTAATACAGTTTCATAGTTCTCTGGCATAATCGCAGGGGGGTTTGAACTGCCAACCTTGAATTTAACAGCCTGATGCTTACGTGACAGTAACACCAGCACACCTTAAATAAACAGAAGTACATTTCCTGCATAAGATTCAGCTGTTTCTTTATAGATAGCTCAAAGAGCTTTATTTCTTATAAACTAAATAAAACTTTTCATGGGGTAAATGAAAACAGAGATTTCATTATTATGTGAAGTTTCATAGTTAGGGCAACAGAACTTTTGAATTGATGTATTAGTGTAGTACAATCAATTAATCAATCAATGAAGTATTTATTATATAATATTTGCCTAACAAACAAAAACAAAACACCAGACTTGCTCTAACTGAACTGATTCCAAATTAAAGAGACTCTGTGTACAGAGGATCCTTTACTTTCTAAGAAATTACATCTTTACAGGAGTGGACAGACTCATCTTTTTCCTCGAGAGAGATTTGTAGGCTAGTATCAGTGATCTTACAGTTATTAGCCACAAACCTAAGCCAAACTCACTGCCACTGAGTCAATTCATGGTGACTATCTGTGTTTCCTAGCTATAAATCATCATGAGAACAGAAAGTCTCCTCTTTCATATGAGGAGCAGCTGATTCGGGACTGCTGAACTTGCAATTAGCAATTAAATGACCAACCCACTGAATCCCTGTCCACAGCGCAGATTAAATTAATTATAAGGAACTACTTTCTCTCTAAATAGGTAAGACTGGTTCCATATTCAAACCATTCAATACAGGATACTAGCCCACGCAAGGGGAGGGTATAGTTTTTATCTCCATAGGGAAAGAGGGACCAGACTTCAACCCAGTGCTCCAAGATGTGAATGCAACATGCCAGCATGCAGTAGGGAACCAGTGGAGCGGTCTGGGGGTGCGGCTGCAATCCCAACTACTAAGTGGACACCTGCTCCTCCCCCAAGAAGAATTTATTTCAAAGGACAGCAATGAATCTGCAGCTCCAGGAGAGGGACATGTCTGATTGGAGCACACGAGAGCAGATGAAGGGGAAGGAGGAGAGTGGAGCACATCCTGGCCCACAAGGGTGTGAGGACGATGTTCCCAATTAGAGCAGCCAGTCCACAGAGAGGACCACATGGCCGGCTCCACTATGAGACATGACGCCTATCACTTACCCATAGCCCTACAGGGGACAACACCAGAGACACAGAATGGGAATTGCACTCGATCTGATCCCGAAACACCGGGGAAAAGCACTAAGAGGGTGCACCATAAAAGCAAGGGAATGGAGCAGCGAGGTCCCCAGTGAATGCTGAAGGTGGACTTTGGGGTCAGGGCGTGGTACCCCAACAGACTGGACTGGAAAACACTACTAAAAGTCAACAAACAATCCTTGAACTAACCACAAGCTTTCCTTGCTTGTTTTGTTTTGGTGTTATTTTTGTCATTGGTTTGTTGTTGTTTTGTTGTATATTGTTGCTTGGTTTTGCTCTGTCTTGTTTTTGTGCATGTTATTATCTCCGCAGGTCTGTCTAAATAAGATAGGGTGGATGAATAAGCTACAGGAGAAAACAACGGGACCAACAGTTCCGGGGGAACATGGGAAAGGGAGATTTTGGGGGAAAGGTAGTGGTGTTCACAAACCCAGGGACAAGGGAACAACAAGGGATCCAAATTGGTGGTGAGGATGGTGTAGGAGGTCTGGTAGAGCATAATCAAGGGTAATGTAACCAAGAGGAATTGATGAAGCCCTGGTGAGGACTGAGCATGAGAGTGGGACAGGAAGAAAGTCAAAGGAAATAGAGTAAAGGGCGGGGAGGCAAAGGGCGTTTATAGAGCTCGAAATAAAGACATGTATATATGCAAATATATTTTTATATAAGGATGGGGAAATAGATTTATGTTCATATATATTAATAGGTTTAGAATTAAGGTAGCAGAAAAACATTGGACCTCCACTCAAGTACTCCTTCAATGAAATAATATTTTCTTCTATTAAATTGACATTCTATGATGCTCACCTTTCCGACAACCGGTGAAGACAAAGCAGGTGAATAAGCAAATCTAGTGAAGAAAGCTGATGGTGCCCAGCTATCCAAAGATATAGTGCCCTGGGTTTTAAAGGCCCGAAGGTAAACAAGCGGCCATGTAGCTCAGAAGCAAAAAAGCCCACATGGAAGAAGCACACCAGCCTGTGTGATCACCAGGTGACGAAGGGATCAGTTATCAGGCATCAAAGAACAAAAAAACCATATCATTGTGTGCTCACCTCCATGATATGATTGCTGAAGACAAATGGCTACATAAGCAAAAGCAAATGTGGTGAAGAAAGCTGATGGTGCCCGGCTATCAAAAGAGATAGTGACTGGGGTCTTAAAGGCTTGAAGGTAAACAAGCGGCCATCTAGCTCAGAAGCAACAAAGCCCACATGGAAGAAGCACACAAGCCTGTGTGATCACGAAGTGCTGAAGGGATCAGGTATCAGGCATCATCAGAACAAACATCTTACCATAGTGAATGAGAGGGGGAGTTTGGAGTGGAGACCCAAAGCCTATGCATAGGCCACTGGACATCCTCTTACTGTAGGTTTCGGGGAGGAGATGAGCCAATCAGGGTGTGATGTAACAACAATGAAAATTACAACTTTCTTCTAGTTCCTAAATGCCTCCTCCCCCCACCCCCACTCACTATCATGATCCAAATTCTACCTTGCAAGTCTGGCTAGACCAGAGGATATACACTGGTACAGAGAGGAAATGGAAACACAGGGAGTATAGGGCGGATGATCCCTTCAGGGCCAGTGGTGTGAGTGGTGATACTGGGAGAGCAGAGAGAGGATGGGTGGAAAGGGGGAACCAATTACAAGGATCTACATGTGACCACGTCCCTGGAGAGGGACAACAGAAAAGTGGGTGAAGGGAGACATCAGACAGGGCAAGATATGACAAAATAATAATTTATAAATTATCTAGGGCTCATGAGGGAGTGGGGAGCAGAGAAGGATGGGAAAAATGAGGAGCTGATGTCAGGGGCTTAAGTGGAGAGCAAATACTTTGAGAATGATGAAGGCAGTGAATGTACAAATATGCTTTACACAATTGTTGTATGTATGGATTGTTATAAAGAGTTGTATGAGCCCCTAATAAAATGATTAAACATAAATATATAAATTTGGCTAGCACTGTTAGCAGCTCTTCCCAGAAAAATAAATAAAAGAAAATAGTCTAAATCTCGTTTCCTAGTAATATTACCCTGTACTAAACTAGTGGGGAATAAATATAATAAAAAGAGGAAGTAACAGAAAGCAAAGTAGATTTTGTCTGATTCACTTTTGTTTTTGTTGCAAGATTTAATTTTGTAATTTCTGTTAAATTTTAAAAATGTGTCTGTGATAAGTGTATGTTTAAAGAAGACAAGCAGTAGCAAATATGTACTAGAACATATATACTGTTAGATGAAAGTAAGCTATAGATAACATTAAGAATAATGGGAAATCCAGAACATTTAATTGTTTTCATAAGGAGTCAGTGTGTGGATCACGAGGCATTTGCATGGCTTACAAATTGGTTTGTCTTTTTAGAAATCCTTGGTACTTTCTCTATTCTTTGCAGGATCATAGTTCAAATGCATTGATTCTTCTTCAATGTTCTTTTTTCAATGTTTAACTTTCACATGCATTTGAGGCAATGGAAAATACTATGATTTGGTTCAAGTGCACCTTCGTCTTCAAAGTGACATCATTGCTTTTCAGTACTATCAAATGGTCTTGTGCAAACAGATTTAAACAATTCAACAAGTCTTTTGATCTCTTGTTCCATGAAGATTGATTGTGGGTCAAAGCAAGTCAAAATCCTTGACAACTTCAAACTGTACCCCATATCACGGTGCCACTTGGTCTGGTTTTGAAGATTTTGGTCTTCTGTATATTGAGTAGTAGTCCATCCTGAAGGGCGCAATCCTTGATCTCCATCAGCAAGTGCCTCAAGTCCTCCTCACATTCAGCAAGCAAGGTTGTGTCACCTGCATATCACAGGTTGTTAACCACATTCTTCTTCATACAATCGAGCTTCTCGGAAGATGTCTTCAGCAAACAGATTAAATAAGTATGGTGGAAGGATACAAACCTGACGCAACCTTTCCTGATTTCAAATCATTCAGTATGGATAAAGAAAAAAGAAACATACTTGAATTGAAATTTTGAATGTAAGTGAATACACTAATCAATAACTAAAAAATGCAGACTCATAGAAATACTGACTGAGCAAAAGGAAGGTTTAAATTGAAATATGAAGAACTAAATTTTGAATGACTCTCATATATCTTTCACAGTTCTGATATAAATTAGAAATTCCAAGAGTTTGCCTTCAAGCATCACATTAATCCTAGGCTGACAGCACTGGAAGTCATTGATATATAACACCTAAAGGACATAGTGTATTTAATAATTATAATTATCTTAAATAGTTAAGTGATACAGATAATAATTTAAAGATGGTTCTTTTATTCTTGTTGACAAATGAATAATGAAGAATATTTAATCTAATATTTTCTAAAAAGCGCTTAAATTTATCAATATCACCCTCCCAGCTAGCTTATTTACAATAATTTCAAAAATAGTATTTGATAGACATTTAAGTCATTTGAATATTTTATTATTCTAGGCATGTATAATATTATGGAAACTCCACAAAATCTTCCAGCAATATTTAATTTGCTTTATTAGTTTAGTAATCCTATTAACATATAGCTGAGGTAAGACAGAGTTAATGTAATTGTTATAATTAAAAACATAGACAATATATTTATATGAGTATTCCCATAATTTTCTTTTCCAAATTCCCTACAATTAATTTTAAATACAGTTATTCAAATTTTATATTGATTAGTATAATAGCCATATGATAGACCGTTGGTTCCCAAAGTCGGCTTTGCAAGCAGTCTTTTCATAGAGTTTACATCACTTCGCGATCTCTAAATAGTTAACATCTTGCTAAAAGAAAATAAAAACAAATGCATGTTCTTTAAAAAATAATATTTGATGCCCCTGGAAAAACTTAAATTTAAAAGTAAATTTTATTTCCATGTGCCATTTAGAAGTAATCAACATTTTAGAGATAATTTAGAGTGTAGTGTATGTAGCCCAATGAAATAAATAGATCAATAGTACACGTGCTGCTTGCGTACAGGGGATCGTAATATATAACCTAGCTCTTAATTCAGGATTGGCCTTCGTCATATAAAATGGTCTATATCATTTATAGACCAAAAAACATACAGTGTAATGACGGATTGTTCAATTATATGATTATTAGAGTGACAATAAAAGGCAGCTGTTAAATTTTCAAATGTAATTGTCAAATTATAAAAAATTAGAATACAAACAAATTTTCCTACCTCTGTCTTCAAATTATTGATTTTTAATATTGGTCACTTTCACCTGATAAAACTGCTGTACTACCATAAATATACATTTTTTTAATTACAATGTTTTTCAAGCTTTTAATTGTGACTTATGTGAAGGTTTACAAAACAGATCATAGCTTTTCATTCAACATTCCTGTGCATTCTACTTGAGCTCACCCCACTGCAAGCTTCTCCGTGCGCCATCCTCTAAGCTGGGCCCACACAGGCTTCATGTTTCCTTCCCTCCTGTCCTAGCTCTTGAACTACGTCCCCTGGGAAAACACGGCTTGTTGCATAGGACACGGATGGTTCCTCTAACATGGAGATGACTTCACCTCTAGACCTGATGGGTAAGGGCCAAAAATCTGTGGACTTTCACCTGACACGATCCAACTTGGACTCTTGTATATTTGTTCTCACACTCTCTACAGGCCTACTAATGCTATCTTTTTCAGACCAAGTGCTCGCGGTAGCCCGACACCATCATCTCCTTCCTCTGCTCTCAGCGTTGTGGAGACTGGTTTGTGAGGTCCATCACTCACTGAACTCAATGTGTCCTGGTGTCTTTTTATTTTCATCACTCTTTTTCTTCGACAAACAAAGGTAGTTTCACTTGAGATTTCTGCTTATGATCTTTTAATACCCCAATGGCTCCTCACCAAAGTTGGATGCAGAATATTGTCTTTGTGAACAATGTTATGCCAATTGACCTGGTGTGCCCTGAGACTGTGATCCTGGTCGCTGAGGTCCAGTGATTTATTCCCTCAGGTGTTTGGTTATGTCTAAGAATTTTTCAAACTTTGCTCCATCACATCCATCAATATATTTTTTGCAGAATTAAATTTAAAAAAAAAAAACAAACTCCCTGCAAGCTAGTCTATTCCAACTCCTAGTGACCCTACAGGAATGGGTAGAACTGTCCCTGTGGGTTTTCCAAACTGTACCTCTTTACAAAAGTAGAAAGTGTTGTCTTTCTCCTAGGGAGCTACTAGTGGTTCTGAACTGCTGACCTTGTGGTTAGCAGCCAAATGCGTAAACTACCCAACCAAATCTCCTTAAAACAGTAAATGCACCTATACTCAAACTTCTGTCAATCTGTTTTTATTTGAAAGTATTTCACTTTCCATCTCCCATTTGTTCAGTAGATTCTATCCAAGGATCTATTCCTATATTCTCACTTTGGCAGATCGAATGTATAATCATATTTTCCTTTGTTGCCTTTAATTCTAGCAAACCTCCCGGGTCTTCCCCCACCTCCATTAGAATTCATATCTTTCAGAAAATTTAAAGTTCTGAAATATTACAAAGTTTCCAATCTTAGAAACATTAAGTGCGTGATAAGGGACAATGATTAAAGATCTGAATTAAATAGAGGAACGTAACATAATGTTTTACTAACAACATTCAGAAACCATGTAAGAACATATCAAGTTAGTGTTTCAATTAAAAATTCTTGTGTCGGCTAACTCTTTTATTTGCCAAGTCTGAATGTTGCAAGAAATTTGTTTCTACTTCTGTGTGTAGGTACATTGTGTAGACATTATAGTTTACATATTTGAAGACATCATATTTTAACTATTTTCTTGATTTGTAGTAAGGATTGCCCTGATAAACTATTTTATTTTCCAATGATAGGATATCAAATATATATCAAAAGATCACTTTTCCAAACTATAATTTATTTCTAGGCATTTTTATATATTCCAGGATTTATTATATAGCTAGAATTTGTTTGTAAAATGTTACATGAAAGAACTCAAGTGGTACTAAGTTTAAAGTGCTCAGTTATTAACCAAGAAGTTCTCCATTTCTCTACAGTTGAAAAATCTGAACATCCCCACCTCCAGCCAGTCCTGGGGCTTTGGGACATGGCTTAAGGGGAGTCCCTCTGGGACATGGGGGTACAGTGAATGGTATGACTCTTTGCTGGGCATGCCTACAGAGTAGGGAATGCTGGGCCCCCTAGGGTTTCCTATATGGGCTCCAATAATTTTTTTCCCTTTTGCTTAAAAAAAAAAGAAAAATCTGGAAATTTGCTTTCATATTATTACAATTCACAAAATCATATGAGCAGTTCTACTTTGTCACATGAGGTTACTGTGAGTCAAAATTCCTTAAGTGCTCATAAGAACAACAGTGTCATATAGCCTAATTTTGTACTATTTACATAAAATCTTGAATTTCAATCTCTAAGATTCCTCTTGAGGTAAATGCACAGTGAGTGCCTCAAATCTGTCCATAAATAATATTCTTGCCTATATACTACAATTAGAATAAAAGATATTATTAGATTCAATTCTAGTATATTTTATCATTTTCCTCCTGCAAAATTTCAAAATTATTTTATACCTAAAATTTAAATAACAACAAATACAATATCTATGGTGAATTTTCTCCATCACTTTCTTCCTATCATACATAGTGTTGCTTTCAATTTCAAAATATTTTTTTCTGATAGTAACAGGAATTTCTTTCCTTTACAAAGGCAAAAAATCTGATTTTCTACTCAATCCATGCAGATTAGTGAGGTGAACATGAAAACAGTTCATTCAAATCTAAGCTATATTTTGTCAGCAAATAAGAATATTTACTTTATTAATTATTATCAGGATTTTGATTTTGAAGAGCCACCAATAGATAAAATGATATAGTCCAACATTACAATATTAAGATTCAACAGAAAACAAGAGGTATTTAATAATCAAAACAACCTGACATCTTCTGTGGGAGGAGATAATAAATAAGTATGATTCATAAGTACGTAACACAGATATAATTGATTTGGAATCTGCAAAAGAAAGACTGAATAAATAGATTTGCATCTTGAGTTTTCTCAAATGACATTGAAAAAAATTTTCTTTCTTTTATGTTTTCTTATTGTCGTTATCTAAAGCTCTATCCTTATCATAGGGGATAGATATTTAATGAAACTGAACTAATTATCAGACTGGTGCCATGACAGTTTGGTTTTGTGTCTTCTTGACTGGATTATGATTCTCAAATTTCTGGCAGTTGAAGTTTCTCAAATGAAGAGATCTAATATAATGTAATCAGCTTCTTGATTGGAGCTGTTGGGAGCAGCCAGGCAGCTGTCAGCGGTTAATGGACAGCGTGGATGATGTTTCTTTAGGGGTATGACCTACTTGACATTAAGTAGAAACTATGGAGAGCTTCTTTGCTTCTTTCTGTTATGGCTCCTACATGCAGCTTATAAATCTCAAATTTTTGTAGAGCCAACAGCCCAACATATTGCCTGCCCACCTGGGAGCCATCAGAGGATGCCATTGAACCTGCTGACTTTGGATTCAACCACCTCTGCATTCACCAGATCTTGGTGGTCTTTCTGCTTTGTCTTCATGCTTCCTGGGTTGTCTTCTTGATTAAGTATCCCTGGAAGCTACATGGATCAGTCAAACCCCCAAACTTAACATCTGACACAGGCACTTGGCTGGACTTACCTACTTCTACAGCAATTTGAGCAACTTCACAGAGAAATATTTTTAAATTAAATCACTTTATTAGCGGCTCTTATTTCTCATAACACTCCATACAGCAATTGTATAAAACATATTTGTACATACGTTGCCCTCATTATTTCCAAAACATTTTATACTTAAGCCCTCTTTTTCTCCCTCCCCTACCCTCACACCTTCATGAATCTCTGATCAATTATATATTGCTATTATTTAGCATCTTACACTTTCCATTGTCCCTCTTCACCCACCTTTATGTTTTTGGTCCCCTTCGGGTGGGTATATATCCAACATTGTGATGGGTTCCCCCTTTCTTCCCCTTCCCCCCCAAACCAATCCCCCTACCCTCATGATATCATTACTTCCATTACTGTACCTGAGGGCTTTATCTGTCCTGAATTCCATGTGTCTAGCTCTTATCTGTGCCAATCTCTGATCTAGCCAGATTTGCAAGGTAGAACTGGGTCATGGTAGTGCGGGGGAGGGAGCATTCAGGAACTAGAGGAATGATGTGGGTTTCATCAGTGCTATATTGCACCCTGGTTGAATTGTCACTTCCTTGTAACCCTTCTGTGGAGAGATGTCCAATTGTCTACAGATGGGTTTTGGGTCTCCACTCCAACCGCCCTTTTTCACATTGATATAATTATTTGTTTAGGATCTTGTGATACGTGATCCCATTGACACCTCATGGTCACATTGGATGGTGTGCTTCGTCCATGCGGGCTTATTTGCTTCCCTGCTAGTAGGCTTCTTGTTTAACCTCAAACATTTAAGACCCTAGACACAATAGCTTTTAATAGCCAGGCACTATCCACTCTCTTCACCACATTTACTTATGCACCCATTTTGTCTTCAACCAATCATATTGGGAAGGTGAGTATACAAGTGCCAGGTTGTCAGAACAAAGTGTTCTTCTGTTAAGGGAGGCCTTGAGTAGGCGCCCAAAGTCTATCTGCCATCGTAATACTTACATATAAATATATGTACATGGGCCTCTTTCCCTTTCATTATAAATTAATATATTTACATATATACATGCATATAGCTGTACCTCCATAAGTCAATTTTGCCTCCTATTTTTCGCCTCTATTTCCTTTCACCTTCCTCCTAGCCCACTATCATGCTCACCCTCCTTTTGGCTCTCAGTAAGTCCTCTTGGATACATTGCCCTTTATCAAACCTCATTGGGCATTATACACCTTCTTCACCATCAATTTTAGATCTCTTGTTAATCTCTTATCTATTTCGTGATCATACTCAGACTGCATGTACACATATACCTCAACAAGAAATACTGTTATTATTAGGTACCAGGGAGTCAGTTCTGATTTATAATAACCTCATTCAAAATGGAGCGAAACATTGCTTATTCCTGCACCAACCACACAATGTGTACTAATCCATTGTTTCAGAAACGGTATCAACCTATTGTCTTGAGGGCCCTACACTTTTTCACAGACCCTCATGTTTAGGAAAGATAATACCCTTCGATTTGTTTTTCATTTATAAAGGTCCAGCATGGAGACTTCTTGTTTGCTTCATGCTGAGCTGTAATTCGTTCTGTGGTCTGTTCTGCCAGCCAAGCCGCTGTAGGACAGTTACTGTGGAGCGCAACCTCTTCCCCGGGTCTTCATCAGTCGATGCTTCAAGTCCACTTGTTTTTCTGGACGCAAATATGTATCATCTGTGTATTACAGATTGATAATGAGTCTTCAATTCTGAATAACTCATTAATACATTTTGATATTCAAACCGTACCTGGAATCTTGAATGTCTATAATGCACTCTGACTTCTTCCTTCAATACAATGGATTCTTAATCAAAATCTACCTCTTGAAATGGTTGTTTGTCCACCCATTCTTTGGGCACACTAACTCTGTGTATTCCTTCCATTGTCTTTTGATACTTTGTTATTCAATATTTTCCTCATATAATCTTTCAGTATTTCAGCTTGTGACTTGAAATTTTTCTTCAGTTCTGTTAGCTAGAAAAATGCCGTGTAATCTTCATGGGGAATTCTTAAGTCTTAACTCCCAAACCACTGAGAATGCTGGCCTAGACAAATTGACACGTGAGGTAGTTAGTTTATTGTGCCAACCTGGCCAATAAACACGTGGGGTTAATTGGAGGGTGGAGGGATAAATGCCTAGGTGACCCTCACCTTTCTAGTTCTCGGGTCTCTTGCTTTGTGATGGGCAGACCAGGGCGCACCTGCTTTAGCCTGCTTCCTGCTTCAGCTGGCAAGGCTCACTTCCTGAAAGGCATCCTTGAGGAGAAGCCGCATGGACCTACCCTGATGCAGCCCTGGGTGCTGGAGCAGCCATGTGGAGAACCCTACCAGCGCTGAGATGCTTGTACATTCACTGGCTCGGCTTTCCTAGTGCAGCTAGTGTCATAGCATGTGTTTTGCGAGATGGAGGAAGACTTTGTGGATTGGTGTCGGACATATGGGTTAATGCTGTACTCGTGGGCTTGGGCAGCACTGGGTTAAGATGTTTTCTTGATGTGCACATAGCCTTTATATAAAACTCTCTCTTATGCATGAATTTCTATAGATTTGTTTCTCTAAAGTATGCAGACTAATACACCAAAATTTAATTATCACAGATGGGTTCAATGCTATATATAATATTTTATGCCAAAACCATATATTAGATATATTGCTTTTCTTTGTTATTTCTGTTTATTGTCTGACTTTTGCATGCGTGTAGGTTGTTGGGTTGGCAAACATCTGTGTCCTTAAGGAGCCATTTGCAGCAGATTTTAGCAATGCAATGTGTACTTTGATTCCGGGACAACATCTTCCATGGATGCTGAGTGGATGCCTGGTTTTGATCATAACATGTAATGAGTGGTTGCTGAAAATGACAGTTTCCTCCTAACTTGCTACTTTAGAGGAAGTTAAAATCTTGGCTGGAAAAAGAGAAAAACTGGTTTCTTGTATTTAATGGCCAGGAAATTTCAAGGGATTATATGTATTATTTATTAACTTTTTTCTATTACTTGTATTGCATGTCTCAAGTACCATAAGCAAACAAAGCAACCAAATAATTCAGAATAATCATAATTATTCACAAAATTATAGTCCTTTTTTACATTTCAAATGTCTTGATTTGTGATTTTTCAAACATAGGCAATAAATATGTGACTAACGATAAGAGAATGAGTTAAAATATATTGCTAAAATATCATAGAAATCTTTAATAAACAAAATTATCAAACTGTGAAGCTACTACATTTTTTGAAATATCCTTTTGTGTGTATACATTTCTGAAGGCAAGCTCCCCATACTTCTAATGCTTCTCCAAAGAGTTCTGAACTCTGACCCACACGATGTCAAAAACAAAAGCTTGGGGACTCTTGAAGGACTCAGATCATGTCCCTTTTGAATGTTCTTTGAGTTTAAGGAACAAAAAGCATGTCTTCATGAGGCAACAACAGTGCTGTAGGCTGATCGAGGCAAGGTTTCCAAGGTACTCCTACCACGAAAGCCTTTGCGACCATGAAATAATGACATGAGGACAAAAGTTCTTAGCAGACGTTTCATAGTTGTTTCTCAGTGTTTTCATTTTCTTAAATATTCCTAATAAAAACCCCGTGGTTATCCTGTGTCCTTGAATAACATACCTGTATATCAAGATTTTTTATATTCTTATAAACCCAAAACGTCACTATCATCTCCAAACTTACACATCTGAATTATTGTGCTGGTAAATGATATATAATGTACCACAAACTACAAAAAGTGCAAATAAACCTGTCTTAAAAGAAGTCAAGCCATAATGCTCCTTAGAAGCAAGAGCGGCAAGAATTCTTGGACATGCTACACAGAGAGACCAGTCCTTGGAAGAGGGCATCATGGTTCGTAAAATAGAGGAGAAGTGAAAAAGAAGACCCTCAGACTCTCAACAAGATGAAATGATACAGTGGCTGCAGAAATTGATCAAATTTTAAAATTGTGAGCATAGTAGAGGGTCAGGCAGTGTTTCATTCTGTTACGTATAAGATTATGTATAGTTGTAACCAACTAGATGACACCTAACAAGAACAGCATAACCACCAAGCTGACTTCTCTTCCTTAAATTTAACTAGACCAGCAGACTCTCCAAGGAAACCATTTTTTGATTTGACTTTTTAAAAGTCAATCTAATAAGACTAAAACAAGTGCATGGCAGAGAACTTACCTGCAGTCATCCACTGATAACAAAGTTATGTTTATATGCAGACATGGAGCCATAACAGCTATATATATAACACATTATATGTATATAAGCTTAAAAGTAACCCTTCTTTATTAATTTTCTGTTGGAATGTAAGATTAAAAAATAAAATAAAGGCAATTTTGTTGTTTTGTTTTTATTATTAGAGTTCTTTATTCTACTGATTAAACAATGTGGAAAATAAAGCTCGGGTCTCATTTTTGTATTAATTATTGTGGGGTTAAGATTTGTGATTTTCATTTTAGTGTGTCCAATTAGTCTGCTTTGGGGCATTTGTAATTGGCCACCATGTGGGGAAAGGCATATATCACTTATTCTCATTATATACTTGTATTGTCCAGTGGAAATATTGTGGAAAGCTGTCTCTGGGTGGTTTTACAAGTCAAGAGCACAGGTGTGAGGGGCTCCTTGGAAGGGCAGGGATGTTTCATTAAACCTGGTTGCTTAAAGTACAGGTAGGTGATCAATGAGTGCTCTTCATTGAATAGAGAGCATATGAATGCAAGAACTTTGGCTTCTGAGCTGGGCGATTCACTGGAATGAACCATTCAGTTTAGCAGAATTCCTAATTGCTGTTCACCAAAAGAAAGGCGATTCAAACTAGGACTTGAGTCACTGAGGATTAATTATTTGTTATCTTTTTTATTAGGGAAAATAAAGACATATGATTAAAATTATGGCATTTTTCCTCCTGTAAATCCTGCACCTCTTTTATTCAGTGGACAAGTATCATATATATAGAATATAAGCCAACCAGAGTATAAGCCAAGCTACCTAATTATTACCTGGGAAACCAGAAAAACTGATTGGCCTAGGGTAGAAATTGCAGAAGCAATTGATGAGTTTCTCTAATCAAAACAAATGAAAATAAAATTACTAAAAATTGAGACATCAGTGGGGTAATGAATTTAAAAATTTATTCTAAATAAAAAAAACATAAATAAAAGGACGTCATTTAACATTAGTAAACCAGCACAGTAAGTGGAAAATAGGTTCAACAAAAACAATAAGGTATCAACAATGATACCTTACGAGTACTATCCCCTGAGCTCAATCAGCAACCAAGCTAAATGTAAAGAGTTAAAATCCTTCAAAACTGGATTCCTCATCATCATCCGTATCCCAATGCAGAGCTTCAGCTGGTGTGAGGTCATCATAGACGCTGTCCTCACAGAGATCGCCGTCATCACCATCACAGCTGTCATTTTCAGACAAAGCTCAGTCTTCACTGCCATCCATAGCATTACTAATACTACATTTCTGGAAGGCACGTCGCACCATGTCTTCTGGAATGTCTTCCCATGCATCTCCAACCCACTTTGCTATTAACTCTATGTATGTCAGGCTTCATGAGATTTCCTCCTTTCACTAGTTGGGTTTGACCAGATGACATTCATTCATGCCACATGCTTCACACAGGGTCTTTAAAAGGCTTATTCAAAGATACACGTCATAGGACGGCTCTGATTGGTTAGATGTGAGCAAACAAACATTGAAGGCCCTGAAGTGTCAGCGGGGCTTTGAATGAACAGCGGAGAAATGGCAATCACCCACGAAATAACAATGCGCTTGTCCTGTTACACCTTGGTAGGGTACCACTGGCCCGCATGTAAGCCGAACCCCAGTTTTTCAGCACATTTTTTGTGCTTATAAACTCGGCTTATACATGAGTATATATGGTAGGTGAAAATTATCTGACATATAAAACCTGAACAAACAGGAACAGAGACAGCATAGCGCTGCATGAATAAAGAACTAAATACTAAATTCATTTGTTTATGTTCTGACAAAGGTCACACTTAAAATTCACATAGATATACTTTTATTCTACCCACCTATCCCTACCTTTAAGCTTAATATTCTAAAAACTGCATGATATAGGTAAATGACCCCCTTGAACTTCACCAAAGGCAGAAAGAATCACTATCAGCATCAACAGCCTGAAGCTGATTCTGATCATGAGCTCAGTAAATGATCCACTCACCAGCCTTTATACTAATTCCTTTAAAAAATAAAACCAATCAACCCAACAAAAGCAGCTTGTTGCCCATGGCACTGTCTTCTCCTCTGCTGAATTTGATAAGTTGATAAACTCACAGAACTAGTAGATGAATATTAATGATAGTGGGGTTTAACTGGGAAGCAACAGGTTACTCATGATATAGTTCTTTGATCAGGCTGGTTTCTTCTCTTCATGCCCACTGGTCCTTAATCTCTCAGAGCTGCATCCTGGTAGTCCTTCATCCTTTGGCTTCTGCTCTGTCTGGGCAAGAGTCACATAGCTGTTTTGCTTTGTTAATATGTGCCAAGCGGCTACTCACTCTCCAAGTCTCTTCAGAACTAAGGTGCTCCATGATCAGCAAACCAAACCAGGTATCGATAGGCACTCACCCATCGGCAAGCCTTTTGTCTGAAAACTAGGAACCAAACACTGATTAGATCAGCAAAAGGCTCCTAGAAAAAGAAGAATAGGAGGAGGAGGAGGAGGAGGAGGAGGAGGAGGAGCTTGAGAAGAAGAGGAAGAAGAGAAACACAGAATCTTTAATTTGCTGACTAAAATTGCTATCCCCATTTCCAGTGATGATCCAAATGATACAAAATTTTATACAAGTGGCATTACTACTGCAATTGATAAATTCCAGTATATTTGTATATATGTATTAAAATATATGTTACTTGTTATGTAATATTTCCAATTCCAAAGACAAGTAAAGGTCAGATCTATAAGTATACTAGCAATAAAAGAAAATAGTAATGAAACAGACAGAGAAAATGTCGTATCCAATTTATGAAAGAACAGATTTCTAAAAAAGTCATAGGAAGAGAACTCATACAAAATTCGGTCCAATTATTGGCGTTACTGATTTTTTCGTTGCAATGCATTTTCCATTCTGTGCACTTTTTCCCCTAATTATTTTCTCGGTAGTTATCAAAGCTATTTCTTGAAAAACTTCTAATTATAGCAGTTCATTTAAACTTTAAGATATCTTAACATAAAACATTAACATATCATTCCTGTTTTTCTCAAATATCTCCACTTTCTACTTTTGAGTTTCCAAGTATATCATTATACTGCCAATATAAAAGTTTAATACACGAGTATTTATTATATACTTTTTGTTGTATGACTTGTAAAGTTTAACTATTGAGCTTGTTTTTACATTCTACCAAGTTGGCTTTGACTAACAGCAAACCTGTATACAACTGAATGAAATAGTGGCCTCTCTCACAGTATCTTTACAGTCATTACAGTGCTTTATTCTACTTTGCTGCCAGCATAGTATTCTATCTCGCTGATGATCTTCCATTTTTTCTTACCCTTTACATTATGAAGCATGATATCCTACTCATGATATACTCTTTCTGGATAATATATCTGTCATAGTACATAATTTTATGACAATTTGAAGGTGTATAAAGGTGTAGGGGCAGTGTCCAAGCTGTCAATCAGGTCACAGCAGGATGGCGCCTCCTTGTGGGCACGGTCTTCTCAGAAGGAGGGCCTAGGGAGCCTCTCTTTTTCTCTGCCTTGACTTCCTTGCTTTCTGGACACCTGAAAGCTGCCAGAGCCTTGCCATGTCTCCGGCAACCTTAGATCCACATGAGCTTGCAAGCACTCATTTGTGATAGCCTTGCAGTTTACATCATTGCATGTGGCATCCTGAATCTGAAGAGGGAAGTGTGGAATAGTAGTGGACTTATGAACTTGTGTTGGGGTAGGCTGAGATGTATTCTTGATATATGAGTGGGTACCCCCTAAAAAACTGAACTTGCACTAGGGGAAGCGGAACTTTCATAGTTCACATTTTTCCCACTAGGTGAGCAAATAGCAACTTGCTCTGAATTAGAACACACAGTGGCATTTCCTGGGAAAGTACTCTGGTCACAGTAAATCTTTTCATAATAGCAGTTTTGCTTGAACCTCATTTTGGTGATGGTTGATTTAACAGAATAGCTTGTGGCTATGAAATCTTGTTTCCCGCTGGGGGAAAATGCCACAGAAATTGTTGTGATGTTGAACACAGATTACAAGTATAGTATTATGGGAAAAACTCAATTGTGACAGTGTTTTTCTCATTTTAAAAAAGGTGACATGTTGTTTGATGACAAACCTTATTCTAGACATTTGTCAACTTCCCAAACGGAGGAAAATGTTGACTCGTAGTGCATTTGGAGTTCATGCCACCAGGTCAGACTGTTATCCAAGCATTCTCTTTAGAGGTTCTAAAAAGATTATGTAACAGTGATTGCCAAAAAAGGCTTGATTTGTGGCAGATGGGGGACTGGTTTTGCCACCATTAGGATGCATGTGCTCACACAGCCATCTCAATGCACCAGTTTTTGGCAAAAAAACAGCAATGTCTTTCTTGCCCCGTGCACCTTGCTCACCTCACCTGATCTCACTCTGTGCATCTTCTTTTTGTTTCCTTGAATGAAGAGGGAAATGAAAGGACAGCAATTTGATTTGCTAATTGACATAGATGTTTACACAGCTTCAGGTTCCATTGCCAAGATTATTTTATCTTTCATTAAAGTCATTTATACATTTGTAAACTCCTGATTTTTTGGGGTGTTGTTCCTATAAATTTTTCATAACACTTCAGTGATTTGACCATAATTCCACCCCTAATCTTCACTATCTATTTGATGGTTGGTCTTGCTTCGTTTTGGCAAAATTCATGTTGCTAATAGGGGCCCATTTCAAACTGATGTATTTTCCTTCTTAGTGCCTCAAACTAGAGTCTGTTCAGATATGTTTTAACAAGTTAGTTTACTTTTCCATAAAACATATTTGCATTATTTGCCTAAAATTTTGAGGACCTGTTACCTTTATTGAAAAATTTTTTTTCAAGTGAAAATTCAAGTGTTTGCTTAATGTTCTTTACTTTTCATCTGATGAGCTCTCTGAGGTACTACTTTCAGGGCAGTTCTAGTAGAAACTGATTTCTAAAATATATTTTCAATTATTTTATTTCCTGTATTTATAACATTTTCAAAGGTCCACCAGAACTTTTCAAAGAAGTGAACGGCTTTAGAAAGAGTAATTTAAGAAGTATTCAAGAAAGAATGATCAATACTGCTAAATGTGGCAAATACTTCAAGTGAGATGTGGGTGGAAATATGTTACTCAATATAAAAATAAGAGTGTGATTGGTTACCTTGGAGATGGAAGGTTCGGGGAACTAAGAGGGGTAGAGGGCTTAAAGAAGTAGCTTGTGGAATTATACAGAATTTGAATGAATAGACACAATGAATATTCACAATTTGTTAATGTTCACTTGTGTTTAGAGGAGTTAAATAGGTTGGAAGAAAGCTTGCCGAGACATGATAATTCTTTGATTTTTTTGTCACTTGTTATTACTCTGTTCTTTTTAGAAATAAATGCATAATCCAGGTAATGGAAATTTGAGACAGAAGTACTTTGGACATGTTATCAGGAGAGACCAGTGCCTGGAAAAGACATTATGCTGGGTCTAGTAAAATGTCAGAAAAACAGGGAGACCTTCAACAAGATGAACTGACATAATGGCTGCAACAACATGGGCTCCAACTTAACAATGATTGAGAAAATGGTACAGGTATAAACAGTGTATCTTTCTGGGTCACCATGAGTCTGAATTGACTTCATGACAGATAAGGAAAACAACTTAACAACCCTTTTCTTTAAGTATTCAAACCCATAATAACCCTACAAGACAGAAGAGAATTGCTTCTTAGGCTTCCCAAGGCTCTAAGCTTTATGGAAGCTGACTTATACATCTTCTTTTTCCTTTCTTAAAATGCAACTGGTGAGTTTGAACTACCAATATGTTTTATTAGAAATGGAGTGATTTTCAACTGCTGAAGCCAAAGTGGGTGAACAAGTAAATGTGGTGAAGAAAGCTGATGGTGCCCGGCTATCAAAAGAGATAGTGACTGGGGTCTTAAAGGCTTGAAGATAAACAAGCGGCCATCTAGCTCAGAAGCAACAAAGCCCACATGGAAGAACACACCAGCCTGTGTGAGCGAGTGATCCCAAAGGGATCAGTTATCAGGCATCAAAGAACAAAAAATCATCATATCATTGGCTGCACACCTCCATGATAGGATCGCTGAAGACAAATGAGTGCATAAGCAAATGTGGTGAAGAAAGCTGATGGTGCCCGGCTATCAAAAGAGATAGATAGTGTCTGGGGTCTTAAAGGCTTGAAGATAAACAAGCGGCCATCTATCTCAGAAGCAAAAAAGCCCACATGGAAGAAGCACACCAGCCAGTGCGATCACGAGGTGCCCAAGGGACCAGGTATAAGGCATCATGCAAAAAAAAATGTGTGTGTGTGTGTATATATATACCATATTGAATGAAGGGGGAAGTGCAGAGTGGAGACCCAAGGCCCAAGTGTCGGCCAATGGAGATCCCCTCATAGCAGGGTTTGGGAGAGGAGATGGGTCAGCCAGGGTGCCAGGTAGTACCGATGAAGAGCACAGCATTCCCCCAGATCCTGGATGCTTCCTCCCCCAACTACCATGATCCGAATTCTACCTTGCGGGGCTGGATGGAGCAGAGGTTGTACACTGGTACATATGAGGGCTGGAGGCACAGGGAATCCAGGGTGGATGATACCTTCGGGACCAGGGGTGTGAGGGGCGATGCTGGGAGAGTGTAGGGTGAGTGGGTTGGAAAGGGGGAACTGATTGCAGGGATCCATATGTGACCTCCTCCCTGGGAGAGGGACGGCAGAGAAGGAGGGGAAGGGAGACTCCGGATAGAGCAAGATATGACAAAATAACGATGTATACATTACAAAGGGCACATGAGGGAGGGGGGAGCAAGGAGGGAGGGGAAAAAAAAGAAGACCTAATGCAAAGGGCTTAAGTGGAGAGCAAATGCTTTGAGAATGATTGGGGCAGGGAATGTATGGATGTGCTTTATACAATTGATGTATGTATATGTATGGATTGTGATAAGAGTTGTATGAGTCCCTAATAAAATGTAAAAAAAAGAAAGAAAAGTAAATTTTTAGGGCAAAGAATGTACAGATATGCTTTATACAATTGATGTATGTATATGTATGGACTGTGATAAGAGTTGTATGAACCCCTAATAAAACATTTAAAAAAAAAGAAATGGAGTGATTTTATCACTGTGCCACCAGGACTCCTTGCACAATACTAAAAAATGATAGATTTAGAATTTAAAAATCTAGGTACTTCTTTAACCAATCCTTACCACATAGCGGTCATTCTGTTGTACTGTGATGTTGCTATGATGTTGGGCACTATACCACCATTATTTCAAATATTAGCAAGATCATTTCTGGGCAGTCCAGCTTCCAAAGTAACACAGAATAGGAGGAGAAGCCTGGCATTCTAATTCCCAAAACTAGCCAACAATGGATAACATGTCAATAATTATGAGAATGTTTGAGGGCAAGACAATACTTTGTTTATTATACATAAGGTAGCCATGAATTAGAGTGAATTTGAATGCAACTGGAAATAGTAATAACAAGTCAATCCTGAATCCTTCATACTGTCCTAGTGTCTCTATGTTTTCTCCAATGAGAAGAGACTTAGAAAATGATGATTCTGTGCAGTGGTGGCAACAATTCTCATCCCTTCCTATACAGGCAAGTCACCAACTCTCAGTATGTTAGACCAGGTAGACCAGAGAAACAAATCCAATGACACTCATGTATGTATAAGAGGGGATTTGTATCAAGAAATAATTATATAGCAATAAAACATCGCAGCCTGTCCAACTCAAGTCCATAAGTCTAATACCAGTCCTTAAGTTCATATTCAGACGAAGTCCCATGCAATAATGCAGAAAGCAGGAAGATCCCAGGTCGGTGTGTGCAAAGCTATGTGGCTTCTAGGTGAGTGGAAAATATCACAGGCTCCAACCACTCTCAGGGCAGCCAGAAAGTAGGAAGATGAAGGCAGGGAGAGAGAGGCTGGTCTCCAGAGAACAATATAGGTAGTCACAGCTCCAAACAGAGGTCATCAGGCTGCACTTGATGGACAGGCCAAATTCCACCCCTATACTTTTATATATCTTCAAATTGACATGAAATTATGTAACTACCACACTGATCCCCTCCTATGCTGTCTGTCAATTATTTCAGACTAAATTTCATGTTAACAATGACTCTTTGATTGAAAAATTTGGAACTTAAATATGAAGAGGTGTTTTCATTTCCAACTGAATTAATTCTAAGGGCGGTAAGAAGGATATTTCAGGATTTTCATCAACAGAAATCTTGCTTTAGACTATAGTACTGCTTTAACTTACAAGAATGCTTGCTATAATTCAGATACATAGCTATATATAGTCATTCTTATGTTTGCTCTGTAAATATTGTGAAACAGGGCTCCACAAATTTTGAAGGTATAGAAGGAATCACCGAAAAATATACCTTCCCCAATAAAGCATTTTTATTTCGAAAGCATAATTACAGCCTTAGCAGGCTTGGCTGAAATCCATTTTCAGGAAAGGGTTGGAAAATGAAAGAGCCGGATGTACCACAATAAAGCAGTAGTTGCATATGAGAAAATGGAAACAATGGTAATGAGCCTGTAGTAAATCTCCATGTGCCGAAGACTGCAAGAAAGATAAAGCGGGACAAGAAACCAAATCCACTGTTTATTCCTCATTACAAAAACCAAAAACAGATCATCAATACCTTCTCTTTGTAGATGCACTTTGTTTAAGATTCTTAAGAAGGCAGCCCAGAGGACAATGAGAAAAGACAGACAGGAGAAGGACTTTTAGTGAAACTAGTAAGTCTCATAAAGTGTAATTATCTGGCGAATTTGCTCACATTTCCCCCTTAAAATCTATGTCCTATGTTGTTCACTAGCAGAATGCATTTGTTGTGAGTTGTTCTCACCAACCACTCTATTTATACGGGTTGAAAACTGTCAGCAAAAAACAAAACAAAAAAAAGCATGACATCCGTTCAAAAAATCACGCTCATTGCCATTTGGTCAATTCTGTCTCCTAGTGACCTTATGAGACAAAGTAAAACTTCCTCTGCGGTTTTGTGACAAATGTGTACCAGGGCAGAAAGCCTTCTTCTCTCCCTGGGGCTCGCACCACTGATGGGCACTTAGCAGCTGAACATTCAGCACACGGTGTCAGCCACCAGGGCTCCGCGCATGTCCATGCAGAACTCAGAACTGTGATCTTATTCGGGAAGAAATACAAAACAAAAGGCTTATGACTGATGTGATAAAATTATGATGAGATCATACTTCTTCAAAGTGGGGCCTAGATCCAGTGACTGGTATCCATGTCGGGAGAGTGACAGTTACAGAAGCCTAGTCACACGCACAAAAGGAAGAAGGCCACGGGGAAATGGAGGAGAAGCCAGCTGATGACAAAACTGATGACAAAAACTGCCAGAAAACACCGGAATAAAGGTTCTGCCAGGAAAAGTTTTACCTGCAATCATCACAGAAGCATGGACCTTTCAAATCCTTGATTTTGGATTTCTGGTCTGTGAAACTGTGAGAAAATAACATCCAGGTGTTTTACACTATCTGAGTTTGTGGGAATGCTTTACAGCAACTCGAGAAAACTCAAGGAAAGCTCCCACAAAAGGGACTGCAATTAAGTGAATCCCAACTCACTGTGACTAGAATTGAGCTTCATAGAATGGTATTGCCTACCATCCTGACAAGAATATTTACCAACCTCTCTTCTGTAGCACCACTGGGTGGATTCTGTCAGCGTTTCCATTAGACAACTCATAAAATCAAGCTCATGGCCAATGAGTCCATTCTGAACGTAAGACAGAGTAGACCTGACCCACAGAGGGTCTAAGGCTGTGATCTCTCTACAGGCAGCCTACCATATATTAAATAATCCTCTTATGAAGCAGCTGGTCGGTCCACATCACCAACCTTTTAGTTTATATGCATTACTGTTCTCTTGGTTGTTGAGTGCAAATTGTTTTACTACCCAGGAACCTGATATAATACTTAAACATCCTCTACCCTGTTACTCTTTAGCAAGTAATTCTGTTGAATTCCTTCAAAGTATTTATTTGTGCTTTAATTTATCCATGTGCACATCCTCTCTTCTTCTTAAATTGTGCTTCAAACTGTCTAATCAGTTAGATTAGGAGAGCAATGTTTCATTAATGTCTTGTCCACTAGAAGCTTGCACACAGGAACACTGGATTATGATTTGTTGAAATAATAGATTTATGTATCGTGCTCTTCTGCCTATGGGAAGAGTCTTTGAAAGGCTGCAGAATGTTCGGTGTCAATGAGGATTACAGTTGTGTGCAGAACAGACATTGCACAATGGCTTATCCAAAGGGCATGGTTTTATTTTGTTAGGTAGTTCAGCAATGTTTACAGCAGTTTGAAACCACCAATATCCTGGTATACATATATGTTTGAATTTCCTGTTTTGCAAAGCTTTGCATACTGCAAGAGGATTAAAAAATGTGCTTTGTGTTTGTTTGTGGATATTACATAAAATCAGTTATATTAATAAGGAATTCAGCTCATAGGAGAGTTAGCAGAGTTTTACATTCCCATTGAAAAGTTTCTTGATTTATACACAGAAAAACACGTCTTTGTTACAAGATTTGTATCACTCCTGAAGACATTACAGGCTGTTCTAAATATGAAGCAACATCTTATCAAAAGAAAGACGCCCAAGGACTGAATTATAAAGAGTACAGAAATCTAAAGAACTGAAATACTTAATGACAGGATAAGACAACTTTTGTGCTTTGTCTCCGCTTATGGATGGACTTTCCAATAAAATAAGAATATTCAAAGTTTTTGAAAATTGCGATTATTCGTAGGCGATAGTTGCATTGACAATCAAATTTTAATTCTGAGAAATTCATTTCCCTTTTTACAATTTTCTTTACATGTTGTGGAAATGTCCTTTCTAATTCATTCTGATGAGCACAGCATTTATTTTAATAATTTAATTAGCTTAATTATATTATTTTCAGTTTGTAATGTAGTAAACTAATCATTCAGTGATCGGATCTGTTGAGTGATGATTTTGGTTTAATAATCACATACTATTTCAGTGATAGCTTTCCCAGGTTCTCTTGGGACACTTCAGCATCTCACTAATATTGAAATGAATATATACTCTAGAACCTATCTAATTTTCAACAGTATAATTTTTTGTTGTTAACAATTAATTTTAGGGGGCTCTTAAGGCTATTATAAAAATCCATACATCAATTGTATCAAGCACATCTGTACATATGTTGCCATCATTATTTCCAAAATATTTTCTTTCTACTTGATCCTTTGGTATCAGCTCTATTTTCCCTCCCTCCCTCTCCTTCCCACCCTCATGAACCCTTGATAAATTATAAAGAATCTTTATTTTCATATTTTTACACCATCTACTATCTCACTTCACACATGTTTTTGCTGTTCTGCCCCTTCTCACCCTCCCTTCCCCCTACCCTCATGGTATCACTACTCTCACTATTAGTCCTGAGGGGTATATCAGTCCTGGATTCCATGTGTTGGGAACTCTTATCTATACCAGTGTACATGTGTACATGCTCTGGTCTAGAGAGATTGGTAAGGTAGAACTGGGGTCATGATAGCGGGGGAGGAGGGGTCAAGGAAGCGTTAAAGAACTAGTGGAATGTGGTGTGTTTTGTCAGTGCTGTACAGCATCCTGGCTGGTTTGTCCCTTGTGACCCTTCTGTTAGGGGATGTCCAATTATCTACATTTGGGCTTTGGGTCTCCATTCCTACCCACCCTCATTTGCATCAAAATGGTTGTTTGTTTTGGGACTTCTGATGCCTGATACCAGATTCTGGTCAGCACCTCCTGATCACATGGATTTGTGTGCTTCCTCCAGGTGGGCTTTGTTGCTTCCCTGCTAGATGGTCACGTGTTTAACTTCAAGCCTTGAAGACCCCAGATGCTATGTGTGGTGGTTACATAACCTGGTGTCCATTTGAGACATTAGAGGATTAAGAATTGAGGGGTTATGTCTAGTCTGTCTATTGGATTATAGCCAATGAGGCCTCTATGTGGGCATAGCATTCCCTTGAGGATTCTGGGAATTTCTGTATTTTCCTCCTTGGAGGCGGAGGCACACTCTCTCTCTGCTTACTCCCTGAAAGGTATAGCAGCTGACAAGACACATGGAACAAGCTAGTGCCCTGAGCTGGAGAAGCCGCATGGAGACCCCTGCCAGCGCTGAGATCCTTACAATGCCAATGAATCCAAAAGACTCCCCACCCACTGGCCTGTGATTTTCCTTCATTCAGCATCATTGCATGTGTTTCTTGAGTCTGAAGGGGACTTTATAGATTGGTATCTGACATATGGGTTAATATTGGATCTATGGACTTGATCTGAACATGGCTGGGATGTTTACTCACTATTCAGTTGCTCTTATATATAAACCTTTTTCTTATAAGCATATGAATATCCATGAATTTGTTTCTCTAGTCTACCTAGACTAACACACTATATCTTGTAATAGCCAGGCACCATCACCTTTCTTCACCATATTATCATTTTGTCTTCAGTGATTGAGTTGGGAAGGTGAGCATCACAGAATGCCACGTTATTAGAACAAAGTGTTCTTGCACTGAGGGAGGACTTGATTAGAATATATTTACATACGCACATGCCTGTATTTAGACTTCTATGAGTGCCTTTTGCCTCGTGGTTCTTTCCTTTTACTTTCCTCCTGTCCCACTATCATGTCCAACCTTCCTCCAGCTCTCTGTTCTTCTTCTGGGCTACATTGCATTTGATTGAACTCCACCAGGCATTCTATGCCCTCCTCACCATCAATTTTAAATCTCTTGTTGTTCCCCTGCCCCTGGGGTTGTTGGCTCCCTCTTCTCTTTCCCCACCTCCTCCTCTCACCTGTACCCTCAGAATCATAAGTCCCATTATTTTCTCCTCATGATTGTTTATCCTTTGTATCTTACATAGGTAGACATGGGGGAGGGGAGGAAGAAATATAGCCCATGAATAGTACTAGGTCTGTCTGATGACCCTTATGAATGTTTTCTGATGAGGTCTGCTGCAGTGTCAATCCCTGCTCCCTCAGTGTGAAGTCTATTTTTAAAATTCCTTGGAAATTTTGTGGCTTTTCTCCCCTTGTTGCTCTATTGCACTGCCTTCTTATTATGCCCTGGTGTGGGGAGTCAGACCAGGTATAGTTCCTACACTGTCTCTCAGGAGCTGCCTCCGATAGCGCCGTTGGTCAGTAAGGGGAAGTAGTGTCGCATGAAGCCAACCCTACGGTCCTCTCTGTGCATTGGCTGCTCTGGGTGGGAATGCCAGCCTTGGAGCTTGGTGGGCCAGGATACTGTCCATTCTTTCTCTCTTTCTCATTTAGTTTGCTCTAGTGTGGTCAGGGCAGACCTACCACTCGCTCTAGGCTGTATTTTCAGTGCTGCCCCTCCTTAAATGGGTGATGAAACCATGAAATGTCTCATGACATGGGGAATCTGGAAACCGTGATGCTGAGCGAAGTGAGTTCATCACAAAAGTTCAAATGCTGTATGTGGCCCCTGCTGTAAAGGTGAACACCAAGGTGAGAGCAGGGCTAGGCTTGCAGGACATCCAGTCTGCTGCCCACGTCTGCCAGACAGCTTGGTAGAGACACTGAAGGTGCCTATTTTTGAGTGTGTGGAGGGGAGGGTAATGCTTGGTGGCTGCCATGCAAAAGTATGAGGAGGGTCCCCAGGACTGGCAGACATCTCTACCAGGGTCATCAATGAGGGATGCTGATGGGAAAGTCAAGTCAGGAGGGAAAAAGGGAACATACACACCTTGGAGATAAGTGTGTGCCTCTTGGTAGAAAAAAAAAAAGGGTGGGGAGACCAATTTCCTAGTAGGGAAAAAAATGACAAGCAATACTTTTAAGGACCCTAAAGAGGGGTGAGGGGGATAGGCTTGGTACTAGGGTAATAAAAATGCTCACATTTTTTGTAAATAATGTCCAGTTAAGTAAGGATTTATTTTGTACAAGTTAATAATCCACATATTTTAAAATATATTTAGCCTACAGTTGTCCAATCTACCTTTCTCAATAGTTTTTTAAGAATTATTACCATGGACTAATCAATGAAACTATAAAAAGTTCATTGTGCTCCAGGGAGATGATCATTAAGATTCTCTACCATAAAATTACAAGGATGTCTCTAATGGATTTTAGGCTCATGCTTACTCCTTTCTCTAATCTAACGATAGTTAGTTTTTATGACATGACACTATTTCAGTGGTTCTCAACCTTCCTCATGCTGAGACCCTCTAATACAGTTCCTCATGTTGTGGTGACCCCCAACCGTAACATTATTTTTCGTTGCTACTTCTTAACTGTAATTTTGCTACTGTTATGAATTGGGCAGCCCTAGTGAAAGATCATTTGACCCCCAAAGGGATTGTGATCCACAATCCCTGCTTGCTGCCTACTTGATACTCACCACAATGAAGGATACATAAAAAGTTTAGGTGCTATAGCAAAGTGTGGTGAAGAAACTAGATGGTGCCTGGCTATCAGAAAGAATAGTGTCTGGTGTTTCAAAGGTTTGCTTTCAGGCAAGCAATCATCTAAGTGAGACATCAACTAACCCACATGGAAAAGCACACCAACATCATGCTCCAAGGATTGTACATTATATAATCCAAATCTGAAAGAGGGAATAGTATCCGCGCTTAATTTGTGAGATTCTGGTGTGCAGAAGGCTACTGATGACAGTGGGTTCCCAAAATACATTTGCAAGGTCTGCACAGGGAATCAAGAGAAAGGGAGGGCTTCTTTTTCCCGTAAATGAGTAGTCTTGGAAATCTACAGAGGGTCGCTACGCGCCAGCCTTGACTCAATGGTAGTGAGTTTGGGAGCTAGCATTGCTGTAAGTAGGCATCACCTTGATGGCAGTGAGTTTTGAGTACAATTTGGTCACAAAAAATAAATCCCTGGTGATTTCCCTCTAACCATAACTGCTTATCAGACAGAGAGTCTTGGAGAAGTGATTCCATAATGCATTAAAATGATAAATGAATTAAATGATTGAACCCTTGTCATTTATTACCCCTTTTTAATTCACTCTATGCTTGGCCTGATTTAAAAAATATATTTTTCTATATGTGTCTGTTTCATATTGGAGTCTATCTCTCTTGTATTTTGTCACTGTTGACAGCCTTCTTGGCTCCCTGTTATGTATTTTTCTATGATTTTTGGTACATAAAATCCAGGATGCATGAATCCACAGAAGACAATATGTAGAATAGGGTTCCTGGTGAGTATGGCAGGGTAGATGGGGCAGGAGGTGTATAAGAGAGCTGAAAATGCATTTAAATTGATTTCCATCCGGAAAGTCTTTGTGTCAAGTCACCTTTGTGTTGTTGCAAAAAGATGTTTGCTATAAACACGTATTGTTGTATTGTTGTATTGTATCTCTATTGTTGTATTGTTGTTCTTGCAGAATGTGATCAATCTCCAGCTCTGCTTCTATCATCAAGACCATATTTTGGCCTACTGATGCTTCCTCTTTGTTTATAACTTTTGCATTTCAATTGCTAACAGTTATCAATGCATCTTGGTTGCATGTTTGACCAATGCAGGTAAAGATGTTAGTAGAATTCTTCAATTTCTTCAGCTCTAGCCTAGGTGGTTGGTGCAAAATTTGAGCAATAATTGTATTAACTTAAATTCCTTGAATGCATATAAATATCACGCTACCACAGACTGCACTGTATTTCAAGATAGACCTTAAAATGTCCTTTTTGAGGTTCAAATAATAGCATGCTCTTGAATTTGTCATACTCACTGTAGTACACTACGATTATCTGATTCCAAATGGTCAATATTAGTCCATTTCAGTCTGCCTATGCCTAGGATATTGATCTTTATGTCCTCAGTTTCATTTTTGATGACTTCTATACCTCTAGATCCATACTTTATACATTACATGTTCCCCTTATAAAGAATTTTTAAAGGTATTTTTTTATCCTTTTGAGTTGTGCTCCATCAGCACAAGGAGGTACTGAAACTTTCCTCCATGCTAGTTCTTCTGGTCGACTCTACTGTGCTACGTCAGGCTTTCCTCAGTCCTGTGTGGGTTGCTTTGTGACCTGAGGAGCTCTTCTTCCCTTTGGGCGCTAGATCTGACAATCAGCTGATGCTCTTCATAAGGTTGCAGTGGCTTTATCTCCAGATGTGGACAATCTCCTCCTTTTGGTGTAGCCTGCGCTGTGTCGGGAAGCTCTCCTGAAACCCGTTCACCATGAGGGACCCTGCTGAGGTTTGAAATATTGGTGACCTTGCTCCCAGCATCGCAGCAGTACAGAGACACCACAGTATGGCAAATTACAGACAAGGCAGTTTATCTAACACACTTTGCACTATTTAAGTTTTTGTTACATTATTTATAACATACTTCATATTATTTTCACCCATGAACAATTGCATATCACTAATCATTCTCCAATTAAGCACAAATTATTTGGTTCTCTGTGTTTGTAGCTATTAATACCATCTAGATTTATTTTCTCAAAACCAGGTTCTATACTGTGCCATTGCTATTAACCTTTATGAATTAAAAACTGCTATTAAAATAATAGTTTGATGCAATTAGGTAATTAATATTTTAAAACCTTCAGCTCTACCTATAGGATGTAGAACCTGAATTACCAAACAATTCCCTTGCAATTCTGCATTGAATTTACATAAAAATTTTAAGTTATGCACGTTTCATCTCTGTTTCTTGTTTGTATACTTTGACTTTTCTTATATAAATAAGTTGCATTGTTCATTCTCTGCGTTAGGCCCTCATTGTCTGTCTAGTTAGCTCTTTCTCCTTTCTTCATACGTATAATCATAAGAGATACTCCTGTATTTCCAATGTCTGAGTACTTGTCGGCATACTTGAGTGACAGGTATTCTGATAGTGAAATTTACCACCTGATACTAGTTTGCCTTTTATTCTTCCGAATTAGAAAACTAATCTCGTTGTGTAAGAAGAAGGTGCTTCATCTGCTCCTCAGCTGTTCCTGACATGCTCCAGTTGGCTCTCAGTTTGGAAATAAAATTACACAAGGATGAAAATGAAGCCTGTTTCAGAACATTTCAAGGGAAATTTGTTCCTCTAATGGGTGCTCTGCCGAAAGATATGGTTTTTAATTTGTGAGAAAATAAAAATGCTGATCAGACAAATGAGGCATAAAAAGTTAGGGGTCAAACGACTTTCTTGTTTTTATAGTAAGAAGTTCAAATGCCATATGAAGTAAACTTGTGGAATTGCACATGAGGCTTTGGCTGTAATTTAGCTACAACTGCTCAGACCATTCATCTATGACAACTTAAAATTATGTTGGGTTTCTATATGTGAATTTTTCGTGTCTATTGGCTTGGAGATACCCCTCCCCCAAGTATGTGTTAAATGCATTAGCTTCAGGCTCACCATCTCTATTTCCTTATAATTATAACTCTTTTATACTTCCTGGCCAATGAAATTTTCCTAATATGATACATTGCATAATAAAGACTGTTTGCATAATGTTCCCAAGAGCAGTTCTGGTTGCAAGCGATTTTATAAATATTGGAACTGAAAGCAAACCCTGAGGGTATATTCCAATAACCGAGGCTCAGAGTGAACATGAGACATGAGGTAGTCACTTATCATTATTATTACTGTTGTTGCTGCTTTATTCAAATGTCAGAGAAGGTTGAAATGAAATACATGCAGCCTCTAGAGACAAATGTGTGGATTGAAATGCCAGTTTCTCCAATAACTACTGTGTGACCATGGACCACGTATCCAGCCCTACTGTGCGTCAGTTGCCTCATATGATGGAGAAGAATGAAAATTGAGCGATCCCTAACTAAAAAATATATTGCAAAGATGTACTGCATCATTAAAAAGAGTCATAATGTACTGAACATTGAATTTGTGTTATATATTTTAAGCAAAAATAAAAATTGGTAACTCTGAAGAAATTTTAAAATAATTTTCAAAGTACATTTAGATGATCTGTCTCTATCTTACATCAAATGCTAATTTTGATGTTTGTAATGAGATTTCAATGTCCTGTCTAGAGATCCAAGTTCTTTCAAAAACAAACATGCAATGACTAGAATTTTTGCCTGTATCAATCACTTTACACAAGACATAAAAATAAGTACATAGTTGGTAAATACAATTTTGTAAGTGACACTGGCAACTAATTTTTCATATACATACATATACATACATATATATGTATATATATAATCTTCTTTTGATTCAAAGCAATTTCCACCCTAGGCATGTAGTGTCCATTGATGTTGAGTTGCTTGTGGTTCATGGTGACACCATATGAGAGTACAACTATATTTTACAGACTTTTTCAGTGGCTGAATTATTGAAGCAGACCATCAGGTCTAACTCCATAGCATGTCTGGGTTGAGCGCAACCTCTACTTTTTCATTTATACTCTGAATTTTAACGATTTCCAACCATACACATAATGAGTATTCACCAAAAATAACCTTAGCTGGGTATCTGTTAAACACACAAAACTATGATCTATTCTGCACTAGTAAAGGCCATGGAAGCCAAACTACTAAATAAGGAAACACAGATAGTAACTTTTACGCTTAAAGAAATAATAGATGCGGCTGAATTTAGCTAGGAGAAATAGTTCTTGAGCTAAATCTTAACTACTACAAGTTACTTTGGAAAATGCATTAATCCTTAGAGAACACCCCATTGGTTTTATTATTGATTCTCTTTAGAGACTGAATTTGCCAATCACTCTATGTCTGCTGAAGAAGGACTGCAAAGCATTTTGGTAACTGAAGTTAAATACTAATTTTGTCACCACTTACTTGATACATTGTGTAAGTCACTCATCTTCCTAAGAATTTCCCGTCTATAAAATATCAGATTAAAACTCCTCCCTTAAGATTCTCTATTATGAATTAATTGGTTTTTGTTGTTTCTGTTGGGTGCCATCTAGACTCTACCTGCAATACAATGAAAAACTGCCCTGTCATTTGCCATCATTAACATGGGTTTTAGTCCACTGTTGAGGCCACTGTATTAAGCCAGCTGATTGAGTGTCTTTTGTTGACGCGCAGGTTTCATAAGAATTATGCCCTTTTCCAAAGACTAATGTTGCTAGGGGCCATTCGAGTGGATTCCGACTCATAGCAACCTTCTGCACAATACAAGGGAACATTTTGCGGTCCTGTGCCATTTTCATAACTGCTCCTTCGTTTGAGCCCATTGTTTAGCCAATCCATCTCCTTGAGGGAGTTCCTCTATTTCGCTGCCCCTCTACCAAGCAAGATGTCCTTCTCAGGGAGTGGTCTCTGTTAACAACCAAGGACTCCTAATAGTATGTCCCCCAAAGTATACGAGGCGGAATCTATGAACTTTCCTTTAAAGGAAAACTATGGTTGTACTTTTTTCCCAGACAGATTTGCTTGTTCTTCTGGTTCTCGTTGGTACTTTCCCTACACTTCACCAGCACTGTAATTTAAATACATTTATTCTTCTGTGGTCTTACTTAGTGAATGGAAACATTTGACACGCATATAAGGCGGCTTGAAATACTGTGACTTGGGCCATATGCACTATGGTCTCCCGCGTGACATCTTGGATGCTTTGAAGAGTTCTTGGGTGATAGAGTTGTCCAATGCACTTCTTAGTTTGGCAGATGTCAGATACATCATTTCTCCTCTTTTTCCATTAAAAATCTTATTTCTGGGAGATTAATTTTACATTCAGCATCCAATTTTCCTACATGCTTTCTTATTCATTGCTGTTATTGGTATCCTGTGATATCATCAGTATCTTTTTTCCTGGGCGGCTCCAGCTCCATGTTTGTAGCCATTACCCTTATAGAGTAATAGGTAGTTAGTTGTAGTTTGCAGCGATGAAGAAAAATAACTGAAGTCAGAGAGGCCTGAGTACCAGCCAGTGCTGAGATGGGAATTTGAGTGAAAATGGTTACCTTCTCAGAGCCTCAGGGAAATGTCTATAAATTAGGCATAAAAAAAGAGCGAAGTAGAACATTATACTAGGTTAATAAATATACGGAATATTGCCTATAGTAAATTCATGTACAAATCATGTTGGTGCTCTAACGTTTGGAGCATGAAACACTGATGATGAAAATGGGTGGATGAGGATGAAGCAGCGTTTCCATCGTGAGTGGGAGTCAACGGCGTTAGTCAGACAGAGCCGTTGCACACAGGAGGGTGAGTCAGAAAGTACTGCTACAGGGCTGCAGTCCAGTTCAGGCTGCAGGGGATTATTCCATGCACAACATGTTTAAGCATATCTTTGTGATCCGTGGATGGCTAGAGACAAGTTCTCATATAAAAGACATGTCTTCGTCAAGTTACGATGCTTATGAAAAAGAGGAGGTGCCTAATTTAAGTAATACCTTATGAATGAATCTGCTGAACTAATTAAATTCAAGGTGTAGAGGTCAGCTTAGGCTATGGTGACTTGGGGTTCCAAACTTCATAGGAGTTCTGGTGAAGCTGTCATCACATGACCGCTACCCTCAAGGTAGACATTCCCACACTTACCAGCTGTTCCACGGAGATCTACGAGGCAATGTACTTCAGCAATGATTTACAGCCTTCCAAAGCCTATGTAGTCACAGTGTGTTGGAATCACCTTGACAGCAATGAATTTTAGTTTGGAATCTTGATAGATTTTATCAAAGAACACACAGTCATGATGGGGGCTTATTAGGAAGATGGTTTAATACACTTAAAAATGCATGGGTGAGACAAAGGCCAGGATATCTGTACCAGTACACCCGCACCCTCCATAACGACAATGGACCTGATCTTTTCTTCAGGAGTAGCAAGGTCTGGCTTGTCTGACTTACTTCATTCACCCTATAGCTCTCTGCGTGTCCCTTCAGATTTGTTTTTATTCCTAAAAATTAAAAAATAAATAAATAAAGGGAAAAGACTTTAATCCCTTGAGAATGCTAAACGTATTCTTTCTGCCTGTCTGCCTCCCTGTCTGTACCTTACCCCCTCCTTTCCTTCATGTGTGGTGTAAATGGAAGGGAAAATAATTCTTCAGAGAATGGTTAAAGAGATGAAAACATATCCTTCGGGAACGTAAATGAATAGTTTAGCTTGAAATAAGTTTGTATTCCTATGGTTTTGTTCACTAAACATTTCTACAATTTTCAGCAATACTTTTGACTTACCCTTCCAATATGTTCTCCTAGAGTAGACAGAAAGGAATCCTAGCAATGCTGTGGGGTAACTGTTGGGCTTTTAACTGCAATGTTGGTGGTTCAAAGCCACCAGCCACACTACAGAAGAAAGATGAGGCAATTGGCTCCTGTGAAGACTTACGGCCTTGGAAGTCCTGTCTAGGATCACTGTGAGTCGGAATGATCACTATGGCGGTGGGTTAGACAGAAGCACAGAGAATTGTGACTCTCTCCCCCACCTATTAGGTGAATGTTTTTAACAGTCCTGATTGACGATGTGTGAGGTGGCAAGAGCAGTTTTACTCTTCATTGACATTGTTCACCAGAAGAGAAATTATAGTAAAATCTTGAATACATTGTAACCTAAGAGGATGGACAACTTCCTATGGTTAGGAGAAATAGCATTAAAAATGGACAAATACATACATTAAAATAAGTATAATTTATTTATGGTTATTGTTGTAAAATCAGAGAAAACTTGATTGATTAAACAAAAATATAAAAAATGAAATATAGTTTCTCCACATTTCCTCCATCTAGATTTACACATTTCAGCTGGTGGCTTTTCCATCACTCTGTCCTTTTCAGGAAGAAATTTACTATATTCATTTGCACTACACAAATGGCCATATTTTGGAATTCTCAAAGAATTCAAATTGTGTTCCATTTATATTTTTTATAAATTTAAAAAGTAATCATGTTCTTAAAAATAATTTAAATTCACTTTTAATGAGCTGAGTAGTTTCCAAGCAATTAAAAGCAATAATTAGCAGCAAACATATTTTTCTTTTATTTTAAACATTTGAGTGTGAATTAAGAATATGTTTACACAGCAGACCAGTGTTCATGCTTCACCAATTCATATACATCTGGTTTGATGTCACGGATTTCAATCCCCCCAATGTAACATCAGATATTCCACTTCTTACGTGCGTTTCATGTTAACTCCCTCCTTTCCTAGAACTGTGAATTTGCCCTAGGGTAAATGCCCTCTTTTGATCTCAAATGGTTGATTATTCTCATGAGTGCATTTTTCTTTAGTATTATTGGTCCACTTATATACTTGTGTATGGTTGAAAAATAAGGGTTAGGTTCTTTTAATCTCTATCTGTCTAGTAGGCCAGGAATTTTATGAGAAAAAGTTACATTTGAAGATATCTATCCTTATCAGTTTGTGACTGATCTTTTATGAAAAGAAGAGATCTAATTGTCACATTCCAAATACATATTCTTCATTTTCTCTAATATGGTTAATAAAGATTTACTCAAAATAGATAATAATTTAATTCACTGCTGATTGAACCAAAAATAAAACAAAAGTAGTTCCTAAACACTTTAACAATCATGGTACCATAATTTTTTCTTTTAAGAAAACATTCCCATCTAATATAATATCCTTTATTCTGTTATAAAGCACTGAGGAAAAATGTGTACTTAGTGGGAGAAATGGATGCTAGGGCAAAAACAATGAGGTGACTATAGTATCTCCACTGTGATGAATGTGACAAACTGCGAATACAAACTGAGCCATACTTCGCTCAAAATTGTTATTAATGCACAGAAGTTGACTTTGAGAGATGATAGCAATTTACAGAAGTTATGTGTCTATCTTCATGAATAGATAGATAGTAGCTATGAACAAAGGTATATATGTGGAGAGAAGCCAAGAGTGCTATCCTTAAAACATCCGCTCAAATAAATGTATCACTCCAAGACTTATTTTTCACAAAATTTAAATATAGTATAGGAATGATAAATTCAAGCACAGAGATGTTTCACAGAAACTAATACTCTCAACTAAAGCACAGATAAAATATTTCTCAGATTGTCACCACATTAACAAACTTATAATGTAAAGCGATAATGCTGAAACAAATGCACTAGGGATTTAGAAGACCTAAATTTCAATGATAGTTCAATTATTTTCTAGCTGCATCATCTTAAACAAGTCAACATCCTCTGAATTTTTGTGTTCTTTGCTATCACATAGGTATTAGATCAAATTTACCAATGTTTCTCTGGTTTTTGTTCTCTTTTTTAACAGTTGAAGCCTCTCTTTGAACAGGGTTTATACTAAATCTCAAGCTTCTCCTAGAGATAATAAGGGATTTGTTTTATTGGAATGAGGATGAAAAATCCAGAGCTCTCACCCTTACCTGTCCCACATGTCTGTACAAAACATACCTGAAACTTTGTTTCAAAACAAATATCTCCTATTTCTAAAAGTCACTAATCCTAGATCTATGAACTTGTCTCTCCACACAGAAAAGAATGTAATATGTGGTACAATAATAATACAATAATTCGTACTACATCCAGTATAGTGAATATGTCTTTTTCTCCCTAAAATTGAATATTTTAGAAAGAAAAATACCTTAAGAAAAACTACTAAGCTTCATTAGTACTTGTCTTATCTACTATTCCTACTATCAAGATACTGGAGAAACTTAAGGTTCTTGGAAAGTAGTAAAATATTACACATATGTAAAATATCATTATAGACAAAGGCATTAAAGACAAACACTTTTGAGATTATTATAAGGTATGAACCTACTGACAGTAAACTCATAAAGAGTTACAGCTTTATAAACCCACAGGGGCAATTCTACCCCATAATATAGAGGTTCTATGAGACTACATTGACCCAAAGGCAGTGAGTACCTTCAACAGCCGACTGTATAAAGCATGCCATGCAACATAGCCCATCAGAAAGACGTAAAGAGATTTTTCCAAAAAACAATCTTGGCTACTACGTGTTATTCCGTTATTTCTGATGATACACAGTAGTTGCTTCAATAGGCCAGGGCAGAGTTAGGCACAGGTGGGTAGACATAACAAAGATATGTCTCCCAAAGATTACCTACTCTATATAATTGGTGTCTTTCAGAAATACACTGACTGTTACTTTTAACTAACCCTAACACTCATGATTTTTTCCATAGTTATTGAACACTCATTGTGTCTGTTAATTAAAGAATGATGTCTTTGTTGGCAGTTCCCATTAAGTCAGTTCTGAATGATAAGGACCACATGTCCAATAAACAGAAACACAGCCCAGTCCTAAACCATCCTCACAATTGTTATATCTGAGCCCATTGTGCTGCTGCTGTACCCATCACATCAAGGGGATTCCCACTTCTTGCTTACCATCTGCTTTACCAAGCATGATCTCCTTCTCCATGGACTGATCTCTCCTGTTCACATGTCTAAAATATGTAAGACCCAATCTTGCTTCTAAGGGGCATTCTGGTTGTACTTCTAAAACAGATATGTTTGTTCTTCTGAAACTTCATGATATGTTTAAAAATTCTTCACCAGCATCATAATTCAAAGTAATTTAGCTTCATTGCACATTTTAAGTACACAGACACACTTATAATTCTTAGATATTATAGTTTCAAAACTAATATCATTGGGTGAAATTGGTATATTTAATAAAGTGGGATATTTTGCTTGAATTTATGTAATTTTTTTTCTTTTAGTATATTGTAGTCAGAAAATCTAACCTGTACAACTTCTTCTTGGAAGATATTTAGGTAGTTTAGCATCCTACAAAATATTTTGCACATGGCAAAAATGTTGTCTTGGTTACTGAGGTAGTTAGTTTATTGTGCCAACGTGGCCAATAAACACATGTGGGGTTAATTGAAGGGCAGAGGGATAAATGGCTTAGTGAACCTCACCTTTCTAGTTCTTGGTTCTCTTGCTTTGTGATGTTTCAGACCAGGTTGTAGCTGCCTTAGCCAGTTCCTGCTGGCAAGGCTCACTTCCTGAAAGACATCCCCAAGGAGAAGACACATGGACCTTCCCAGATGCAGCCCTGAGTGCTGGAGCAGCTGTGTGGAGACCCCTGCCAGTGATAAGATATGTACATATTCATTGACTTGGCTTTTCTCCTGCAGTCTGCATCATTGTGCCTGTTTTGTGAGATGGAAGAGGGCTTTGTGGATTGGTCTTGGACATATGGGTTAATGTTGGACTTGTGGGCTTGGGCAGCACTGGGTTGGGATGTTTTCTTGTTGTGCACTTACACTTTATATAAAACTCTCTCATACATGAGCTTCTGTGGATTTGTTTCTCTAAAGTACCCAGACTCATACAATTACACATATATCTAGATTCAACAAGGGGTAGAAAGAAGCAATTATGTGTCCCAAGCAATGCTTCAAAGGCTAAGAAAAAGTACCAAACAACAAAGATTATTGCATTGCCATCAAGTCAATTCTGACTCATAGCAAGATGAGGCAAAACTTTCCCTGTGGATTTCTGAGACTGTAACTTTTTATGAGAGTAGAATGCCTCACTTTTCTCTTGCAGAGTGTCTGGTGGTCGCTAACTACTCACCTTCCTGTTAGCAAGTGAGTGTGGAAACACCACATCACCAGCACTGCTGGTGGGAACCAAGGGAGAGTGGCAAGTTTTCTTCACTTAGCATTTACATTCTACTAGGTATAAGTAATATAGAAATGATTTAAAGTGTGAAAGAATATCTTACTAGGCTATATGTGAATACAATGCTATTTTACACAAGGAACATGTGCTTCCACATATTTTATGTTCATTGGGCCCTGCAATCAATCTCCTCTGAATACCATAGCACGATCATATTTAGAAGAGGCACAATATGTCATAAGCTTCCAGCATATTAAGTTCTTCAGTAGATTTTGAAAATTGTTCAACGGTTAACTGGAATAAAAATGATAATATTCTTCTGTACAATACTTAGTTCAATAAACGATAGTTAACTTATTAATTTTCTTTATGAAAACTAATTCTTTATCTTATTAATTGGCTGTGATTTTAATTGGACTATTATAAGTATGGATTGCAACTCAATGGTGAGAAAAACAAAATCATTACATCTGAACCAAGAGGTCACATCAAGATAAATAAAGAAAAGATTGAAGTTGTCAAGAATTTCGTTTTGCTGGTGTCCATAATCAGTACTCTTGGAAGCTGCAGTCAATAAATCAATCAATGCAGTACATTAGCAAATCTGCTGCATAGGATATATTTAAAATGTTGAACAAAAGGAATTACTTTGGGGGAAAGGGTGTTCATGATCTCATCCATGGTATTTTCAATCTCTTCATCTGCATATTAAGGTTGGACCTTGAATACAGAAAGCCAAACAATGATTTGAATTGTGCTGCTGATAAACATGGACTGCCAAAAGAAAGTACACAAATGTAATGGAAGCAGCGCAGCCAGGATCCTTCTTGGTAGTAAGCATGCAAGACTTTACCACACATACATTGAACATGCTAAGAGGCATCAGTACCTGTAAATTGGACATCATTCTTTGTAAAGCAGACAAACAGAAAAAGAAAACAAAAAACAAGGAGACCCTCAATGAGAGATTGAGAGTGGCAGGAGCAAAGGTGTCAAGCAACAATAGTGAGGATGACTTGGGACTGGGCAGTGTTTTGATCTGTTGTACGTGAAGTGGGTCTCTATGAACTGGAAAACACTTGATAGCACCTAGTAACAAAATAATTTGGGTGATATATGTACATATGTACTTTTGTATTTAATCCATTTTTCCCATGGGAGGAATGGCTGATGAAAGCATAAACTAAGTTGAAGGGTGGAGGTATGTCTGACTTCTTCTCAGGTATCACCCTTGGACAGATATGGACTTGGATCTTTCTTCTCCCAACTAATGCTGGAGGGGCTCAGACATGGCCCCCACAAAATTTTCTCAAATGTATAAACATCGAGCTTAATTATAATAATAAAAATATAAGCAAGATTGACTTGAAAAGTAAAGGGAAAATTTTAAACAGCCTGTGATGTGGCTATGAAATGAAACTATTTAAAATCCAAGTTACAGAAGAATATACCATAATGTGAGAAAAAAATCCCTAGAATGTAACAATGATAACAAAAGCCAAAAGAATGTGAACTTATGTATCTACTTTGATCACATTTCACTTATAAATAGATGTATATATATTAATAAAATCAATTAAACAGCATAATTATTGGGAACTAGGGACTAAATTCTGGGAGAATTACAGGTGTGGATCAAATGCATGAATGCATTATGGACATTTTTAAATAGTGAAGACAGAACGTATAATTGCAGATTATCTGAAAAATAGCAAAATAGCAGCAATATAAATCAGCACTTATTAAGCCTCAACACTATGATAGGCAAATTAATGAAACTAAGTGCTTTATTTAATTGATTATAAACAATTAAATTTCAACACATTAGAAATACAATACTAGACAACAATTAAAAGCTGTAAAATAAGCAAGTAAACACAAAATGTAATGCCAGATTTGTCTTAAGATACAATAGGTAGAAAAGACAAAATGGTTTAAAAGTTGGACGTAGAAGAAACAAGAATATCGGGAAATTATGCATCAATTTTTGCTAAAGAAGATTATTATATCAACAAGTGACTAATTATTTATAAGTGAAACATTAAAACAAATAATAATATGCAAAAACAAACATCAGAAAAGATAACTAGTGATATATATAGAGAAAGGCACAAGTTCAAAATTACTCCTTTCTCAATGAAATTTATTAGGGAAAATTTTAGACCTTCAAATTACAAGTGATCCCTGTTATGGATAAAATTCTATAAAATGTAAGAGAGAATGTTTCTCCTGATTGAATAATAAACTTATAATCCCATAGGAAACCCCACTTTAACAAAAATGAATAAATAAACAATTCAATAGGAAAATGTTTACATTGTGAGGAAAAGTATTATCAAATCAAATTTAATAGAATACATGAGTAACCATCAGGCATTTACTTGCTAATTTTTAATACTACACAATTAAAAAGCATGCATCTTCAAAAGAAAGAGGCCTACAAAGATCATACTGAAAGAGCCCTACTTTTACCTATGGTGAGTCATGAGGGCATTCAGATCAGATTTATAAACAAACAAACTGAAATATAAATCAGAATAGTTATAAGAAAATGAAGGATTGTAAAGTATCATTTTAATGACTGAAAAATAAGAATGCCTTCGAATAGTTGGAGCATAACAATGGGAAAACTCAAGCTTTTGCTACAGCAATGATAATTAAAAAGTAAAATATTAAAGGAGCCATAATACACAGTGAAAGCCCAAACTCCATTTGTAGTGTCCCCACGTAGATATAGTGTCCCCACGTAGATAAAGACTCCAGTGAATAATCTGACCACAGATCAGGGATGTGAATAGTTTTGCCATCAGACAATATGCACTAGAAACTGGATTAACGCAGATGTAGTAAGGTTAAAATTGAACATCTTAGCACCGGATGTTCCATTTTACAAATGTTAAGTTTTTTGTGCTTTCTTTTTGATTGAGGCTTTCTTTGTTTTATTTTGTTACTGCTGTTGGCTTGGTTTGGATGTTTTTCTGGATAGCATATCCAAAATAGGTATCCATAAAGAGAGATACAGTTCATTAGGGGCTTGACAGGGAGCTGAGGGGAAATGGAGAGCTTATAACAATGAGCACAGAATAGGAGAAAGTTTTCTAAAAGTGAATATGGTAATGGTTGAACAATTCTTTGTAATATGACTGAACTATTGAATGGCATATGTGAATTATGTCAGTAAAATTGTTATAAAAATGTACAGTCAGTAGGATGAAATTAAAATTATCTCCACAATACATGTGACACATTTGAAGAAGCTCATATTACATATTTTACTGGGAGATGTAAAATACATTTTACTGGGAGATGTGAAAAGAATTAATAAGTTGTTTGTATTGAAAAAGATATGCAAAACTGAGCTTCGTCTAGGATAGAAATGAACTAACACGAAAGAAAAGAAGAAAAAGACATAAGTAATAATAATTTCTAAACTTTTTATTATAACTAACAATCAATTATATTAAAATGATTTGCATTTTTCTTTCTTCTGGCCTAACAAATTAGCTAGCATGTTCAAACAATAAAAAACCCTCCTTACTTGTAAATAAATGTATATTGGAATGAGCCTGAGCGATTATAAACTGGCAAATTATGTTAGAAAGTAAGTTAAAATGAAGTCTATGGAAAACTATTTTCTCAAAATTAGTGTTAATGGAAAACATTGCATTATTTTTAAAGTTAAAAAAATTAAAGACAACACCCAGCATGCATGCCAGAGATATTTAAAGAGCAGATACATTCATTGAGTACTTGTCTTCATGTAAAATTCAGTACAATAGTAAATATTCATGCCGTATTGATCCTGATCCAGTAAAAACTTTGAATTGTATGTATGGTATGACCAACCATCTATTTTCCACTTTGATCACATGTAAATGTAATTGTGTGTGAGTTGGTGGTTCTGTATACTGCATAATATATCCCATAACTTGTTATTCTGTATAGGATATGTGGTATTTACAAAGAAAATTGATGAGTGCTGAAGTAAAGAGAATAATACGTTTGATAAAATTATGAAGAGGAATATGATTTAGTGATATGAAATGATAAGATTAGATGGGATCCATCAGGTTCTCGAGTGCATAACGCCATTATTCTCTATGTATACATTACCCCAGTGGTGTAATGGGTACTTTTTTGGCCGCCACCCACATGGGGGCAGGGAGAAACTCCCAGCAGCTCTGTGGGACCAGAGCATGGGCTTTTCAATCCTGCTAACAGTTCCAGCCACAGAAACCCACCGGGGGTCACTGTAAGTCAGTACTGACTCAAAGGGAGTGAGTTTGCTTATACAGATGTAGGTGGAAAATGTTGAAAATATACAATAAAATATTAACAGTAGAAATCCTGTAACAAAAAGTATAGATTATGTATATTTTCTTATCTGTGCTTACCTCATTTTCCCAATATCCCCAAATATGACTACATCCTTTCTGTATTACAAGTAAAAAAAATTTAAGTCAACTTAAGAAAATAACCTGAATTCCTATCATGGTTTAGCAAATTTCACATGGACCATACAGAATGTGAAACAACATGTACACTTTATCTGGAAAGCAAATGTGAGGCAAGATATTTGCCTTCAGCAGAATGAGTTTACAAAGTAGACAACGTAAGTCCCCACCAGTCATCGGTTCTCGGGACACTGCAACATACAGGCACAATTGTATGAGGGGAGATCATTTAAGCTCAGGATTTTTATAATAGAGCACTTGAAGAAATTTATAAAATACCATACTTATTGATTGAAGGTATGATCTACTATTAACGATTGATTTGAGGGATTTTCCCAAAGTAAATAAATTTGAACTAAACTTTTTAAACAAAGAAAAAAAATAGCAAGAGAGAGAGTGAGAAAAAATGTGTCTATAACAAAAAAACATCACTCATAAAACCCATTATAAACTCACAAGTAGACAGAGAGTACAGACTGGGGCTTTTCTCAATAGGGAAATTTATTTTACATGTGCTTTCCTTTTGGAGAAAAAAATGAGAGCTACCTTATTTTTGAAAAACATGACATAACGCAATAGCTGAGGAGCTGGAATTTTGGCAACAATAAAACACTAGCTAAAGTTATCAATTAATTCCAATATGATAAAACATGTTAAAATATATTGAATAAAGTTATTACTATTTTATATTACCAATTTCAAAATTTCATGAGACTTTAAAAATATCAAAAATTATATAAACTACAATTCATATTTAATTTACTTTGTAAGATCAATAAATGTATAATAAAGGATTTGGAAATTCATATTTGGTGTACATCAGAAGAATTTCTCTAAGAACAAAAGAGATTTGAAAGTGCACAACCAATTATTCCATAACTTCATAATTGTTTGAAAAAATGTCTAAACATGAGTCAGGCACACAAAAAAGACTGTTTTAAAAGTGACAGTATTACCACCAAAGTCAAAATTGAGTTAGCTAAAAAATAACACACAAACTCATACGTGAGTGTTTCTTTGCATGTATATAGATATATGGGTCAAAATTGATATTCCTAAAATGAGAAAAAACCATGAAATAATATTTACTACCAGCCAATTTAAATTATTCTAAAATAATGATAAAAATAAAATAATTATTAGCTTTATTACAATATGAGAAAACTGTAAGTGCAATACCATCTATATAACATTATGACAGATGGGGTAAACAATTCTAGGTTATATGATGTTAGCTACTAAATCACATCACTTCATATTATGATCTAGCATATGGTAACCTAAAAATTCAGTCTAGACAAAAAAAAAGCACAGTAAATGTTATGATTCCTATAGAATCCATGTATAAGAAGATACAATAATAAAGATCTTTAATTAAATGTCCTCCTTCCTGGCTTCATAATGAAATTATTGTAAATATAAATATCACTGAATAAAGACTGTGCACATAATTTTTAAATTCTCATAATATCTTCTGGATCAAAATATTCATCTCAAAGTTATGACCCTAAATTTTTTCAATTAAAATTATTGATCTAAATACAAATCAAACCAAACTTTCGTGTCATGAAGTGTAACTCTAGTAGTGTAGTGGTTAAAATGTCATCAGTTTGAAACCACACAGAATAAAGATGGACCTTTCTCCTCCAACAAAGAGTTAAAATTCTTGTATAACCACCGACGCACTTATCCACAAGGGCACATCTATTCTGTCTGAGTCACATCAATCCTAGTTGTTGCTTTTAGGTGCCCTCAATGTGGTCCCAACCTACAGAGACCCTAAGTACAATACAAGGCAACACCACATAGTCCTGAGCCATCTTCCCAATCCTTCTTATGTTTGAGCTCATTCTTCCAACTACTGTGTCAATCCATCTCTTTGAGGCCCTTCCTCTTTTACACTGACCATGAACTTTACTAAGAACGATGTCCTTCTCCAGACACTGGTCTCTCATGACAACATGCTCAAAGTGTCTGAAACAACGTTTCATCATCCTTGCCTGCAAAGAGCATTGTGGTTGCACATTTAGATGGCAGAGGAAGAGGAAATGTTGCACGTTGTGTTGTATAGAAGTCATCATGAATCGGGGATGATATCACTGAAACAAAAACAATCATTCCAACTTTAGGCAAATGCGTGACTCAAGCCTAATTCTTGTCGTTTGTGCCCTCCCACTGCATCAAGGTTTAAGTTTCCGTGTCATACTACCATTCTCTTATTTTTACGATTCCATCACTATTTTTTACTATTACATCCACCACACTCTTATATAAACTATGCTCCAAAAGTCATCAGAGTTTATAATTTTAAAATATCATTGAAATCCCAATTATACTAGTTAACATTCCATCATACCAATGTCAGTTTATGATCATTAACTAATTGTATGTACACACACACACGGAATAATGATCTTTATAAGCTACTCTTATAGGGAAAATCTAGCATCTCAAAAACTTCTAGTGCTATAGTGACTCTTTTAAATTAGAAATGTTTGTACCGCAAATATGGGTTTAAATTATTTACATTAAAAGTTACTTTGAAGTATGAGCTTCAGACTTCTAATTCTAGCAGCGATGAGAGAACAGCCATTGGAATTATAGCTATGAATCGAGAGATGAGAGACATACAATTGGAGTCCACAAGCTGTCTGAAAAAAGTCTTGCCTCCACTACACAGGAAAGTAAAGCCCACCCAGGAAAGGGGGACACAGGCAGTGACCAGTGAAACACGATCAGAGTTCAGGGTTGCTGACACAGCTAGAATATTTATAGCAAAGTATCAGGAAGAGGAATCTGTGAATAAAATATAAGAGGTTTCTCCTTTTCTGTTGCTGTTGTTGTTGAAATTAGCAAAAATATGGTTAAGTAATTTTTAAAAAATAGATGGGAAGATCTACAGATATTCCCCAGAAAAAAACATAAGTATAAATGTTCTTTTTTCAGTGGCTGTGACATCATATCTCTTCAAAGTATTATTCTTCAAATAGTAAGCTTTATGATTGGTTAGAGGATGATATTTAACAACTATAAAATTAAAAATAGAGTAACATTTCTTTTAATGTTGGCATGGTCTTTTATCAATTAACATATGTGATTTAGTTCATCTCTTTTTATTCATAATATAATGTTTGCGATGTGTGATTAGTATATATTCTTGTTAAGAATGTGTATACATTTCTATATATTTATGTTTCATAAGAACTTTAATAAAATAAGGCCAGAAACTTTTATAAAACAAAAAAAATTAAAACACTAGAACCCAAATAAACTAAGTTACTAAAATACATTAATTCTCACAACATTAATATAATGGGTAATGTCATTCAACTGAACTAAATCAGTGCTCACTAACTAAATACTGTACTGATCACCACATTACAGATGACAGTGCTAACTACTGAATTAGTTGTTTCACTATTCAAACTACTGAGATACTAACCTACCGTATATACTTGAATATAAGGTGACCTGAATATCAGTTGAGGCACCTAATTTTACCACAAAAATTGCATTAAAATGTGCTGAAAACTCAGCTTATACGCAAGTATATATGGTATATGGAAACTCATCACACTAACAGGATTTGGCTTAGTTCAGGTTTGCCCTTTAGATATTAAATCTTTCTCTCTTATTTGCTTGTTACTAGAAAATTAATATCACAACTCTGACCAAAATACAAATGAAAATTTTTAAGAATTTCATATTATTATCTTATGGACACATTCAGAGTATGTTCATGCTATTTGTTTTTATGATTATCAATAGACTGAAAGTTGAATTCAAATTGAAAATGGAATTTAAATTTTAATTCTCAAAAGTACATAAATGGATGTTCTATGGATGCAGTTCAAGAAATACTCCATAAACCTCCCCTTTCTTCCAGTAACATCAATGTTATTAGGTGCCACTGCCTAGTCCAGCCTCATGACTGGTGCTCCGCTGAGCCCACAGCTGCAGTCGCCTTGTCTGTCCATCTCTCAGAAAGCTTCCTCCTTTCCTATGCACTTCCACTTTGCCACGCATCATGCCCGTCTGCATCTAGAAACATACAGTTCTTTAAAAAATAAAGTAATCAAATCTGTTCCCTGTTATTAAGTTAAACTTCTGCTCACTTATGAATACTCATATTATTAATCATTTCTGTGTTCTTTCACTAAATCCCAAGAGACTACTTCATTGTTTTTCTCCATATCTTTTAGGACATATTGTAATGAAATAATTCATCATAATTCTTAAGCCTGAATAGTTCAGTTTCTACGTCCTTATAATAGGTATCTCTAGTCCTTTCATTTATCTTTCATAATCCAGTAGGTACCTTGAGAATATTTTTAAGTAGTAAGAACAATAAATAAGTTTTAGATTTTTCATTTACCACAGGGATTTTTAACTTATTCAAAACTCATTTAATCATAAATTTCTTTCATAAATAATAAATGTAAAAGAAGAAACGACTAGCATAGAGAATAAAATATTGAAAAGAAAATGGAATGTTTTCCTTTTTTTAATAAATCTTTTTATTGGGGCTCATACAACTCCCATCACAATCCACACATACATCAACTGAGCAGAGCTCCCCTATACATTTTCTTCTCATGGTCTTGACACATGGAATGAAATGCTCTAAGTAGTTATTAAAGTACTTTGTAGTGGAGCTTACAATGCAAAATGGTCAGTTGATACATCCTAGGGATATTCAACCACTAAGGATAACTTATAAAAAATTAAATATAGGTCTCAGCTATCTAAATGTTATTCACATATCTGAAATTTAGCCTGCTGTATTCACAAGTGGAATACATAACATAATCATGATCAGTTTAATGTATAAACATTTTAAATCTTATATGTAGTACACATTTTAGTCAATTTTATACTTTCTCTTTGTGCTCCAAAATTAAATATGCACTCCTTGTGGTAGTTCCATGAGTTCATGTCAACTTGAAGACCTATGAATGTATAGGGTGGTATTCAGCCTCTCAGTCAAGTCCCAGCCTGGTGGTGTCTCCTTGCGGGTGTGGCCCTCTCATAAAGGAGAACCCTGGGAACCTCCTGTGCTCCCTCTGCCTTCATGTCTCTGCTGCCAGACCCTGGTTTCTGTCAAAGCCTTGCATTGGATCCACAGGACTTTGTACCAACCGGTCTGTGATCTTACTGCAGTCTGATCATTTCATATGGTTGGCTTGACTCTCAAGAGGGACGTATGGACTCATAGATTTGTGTTGGAGTGGTCAGAACATTTTTCTTGGTATCATTATTTCTTGGTATAAAGTTCTTTCTTACACTTATATGGATTTGTTTCTTTAGTCAAACTGGCCTAACACATGCCTCAAACCAGTGTTCACTTGTCATATAATTGTTATTTATCATCCCAGTTGAAATATATGTATGAATGTATATATGTGTATACACACAAACGCACACACAAAAAACTGGTTGCATAATCAACAAACATCACTCGTACAATATGATGGCATTAGTTATGCTTGTCATATTGTTCAAACATTTCCATAATTTGTTTCCAAAATTTTCCATCACTCTGAACAGATGACCAGTATTCCCTAAGTAAGGAATTCCTTCTCATTTTCCACTTCACAACTGTTAGCACTAATGAATTTTGTTTTCTATGAATTCACCTATCCTATATATTTCATATAAGTGGAATAACAAAATATTTATCATTTGCAAGTGACTTATTTTATTTAGCTAATGTGGTCAAGTTTCATCATATATTTTCCAAAGGCAATTCAAAATATTTTAGTGAAATATATTTCAAGTACTTGGTTCATTTTTTTAATATATCATTTTATTGGGCTCATACAACTCTTATCACAATCCATACATACATCAATTAAGTAAAACACGCCTATACATTTGTTGCACTCATCATTCTCAAATTTTGCCTTCCACTTGGGTTCCTGGAATCAGCTCATTTTCCTTTTTACCCTCCCTCTCCCTACCTGCTGCCCCCTCCCTCATGAACCCTTAATAATTTATAAATTATTATTTTATCTTATCTTACACTGCCTGGCGTCTCCTTTCACCCACTTTCCTGTTGCCCATCCCCCAGAGAGGAGGTTATATGTAGATCCCCGAGATCGGTTCCCCCTCTCTACACCCCCTTCCCTCCTGGTATTGCCACTCTCACCGTTGGTCCTGAGGAGTTCATCTGTCCTAGATTCACTGTGTTTCCAGATCCCAACTGTACCACTGTGCATACTCTGGTCTAACCAGGTTTGCAAGGTAGAATTACGATCATGATAATTGGGGGAGAGGAAGCGTTTAAGAACTAGAGGAAGGTTGTGAGTTTCATTGTTGCTACACTGAACCCTGAATGACTCATCTCTTCCCCACGACCTCTCTGCAAGATATGTCCAGTTGTCTACAGATGGGCATTGGGTACCCATCACGCACTCCCCTCATTCAAAAAGATATGATTTTCCTCCCCGCCTTTGTTGCTTGAAACCTGGTCCCCTCGGCCTTTCATGATCACACATGTTGGTGTGCTGCTTCCATGTGGGCTTCGTTGTTTCTGGGCTAGATGGTGGCTAATTTACTTTCAAGCCTTTAAGTCCCCAGATGCTACATCTCTCAATAGCCAGGCACCATCAGCCTTCTTCACCACACTTACTTATGCACACATTCGTCTTCAGCATTTATGTGGGGAAGGCGATCACACAATGATGGCTTTTGTTCTTTGGTGTCTGCTACGTGATCTCTTCAACACCCCGTGTTCACTTAGGCTTGTGTGCTTCTCTATGGGCTTTGTTGCTTTTGAGCTAGATGGCCGCTTGTTTGCCTTCAGGCCTTTAAGACCCCTGATGCTATATCTTTTTGATAGCCGGGCACCATCAGCTTTCTTCAGCGCTTCTGCTTATGCACACGTCTGTCTTCAGTGATCATGTCGGGAAGGTGGGTATCATGGGATGATCATTTAACTGAGCAAGGTTTTATTGATGTTTTTGTTTTTATTTTATTTTTAGGGTATTTAGTTCATCAAAGGACTTTGTCAACAAAATTAATTTTGCCTTTTTTTTGCTTAAGTGTTTGTGTCATAGTTAATAATCCATTGCTAAACATTGGGAAGCAAAGCAACACCTCTATGCATTCTTCTAAGAGTTGCATTGTTTTTAGTTACATTTATGATTGATTTAAAGTATTTTCTGTGTACATTGTGAGCCATGGGTCCACATTTATTCTTCTGTGTTTGGAAAGTGGGTGTCCTGGTGCCATGTTTTAAAGATAGTATCAACTGAATGGATTTGGAACTTTATTAAATTTGGTACTTTATAAAATAAAATCAGTTGAGTGTAGAAGAAAAGTTTATCTTGCATTCTCAATTCTGTTCCACTGAAAATATATGTATGTGTGTGTACATGTGTGTATGTATAAAATACAGAATGGTCTCTACATTTTGATGAATGCATATATACATTTTCATCTGTATAATATTCTTTACAAATAGAGCATTGGAGAGAAAATTCTGTATGCATTATGTATATAAATACGGATGGTTTCATCATTTAAATAATAAAACAGAATTATTAGCAATGGTGACTGTGTGTCTTAATGAAGTAAAATAAAATTTACATTAAAAAGTTGAGTTTTAAAACTACAAGAAAGACAAGGAAAACATATGAAAAAGTTGAGTTACTTATAGTATGGAAGATTTCAAGTAAATTGATGAACTACTAGAGCATGCGGCTATGGCATAATTTTAAAAAGTTGCTAACTTATTAAAGAATGATATGAGCCTCTACTACTGCTGCAGCTGAATAGCGGGACACACTAAGTCTTCACGTTAACTTGATTTTAATATCATTTATATTGTCACATGCTATCACATACGCTATATTATTTAGATATTACTTATACCAAAATTGTATAGTATCATTTATGTAGTACTTTGTAAACTCTTTTTCCAAATGATTGTGCATACAATTATATACCTAACAGGCTAGGCTATATTAACGACTTTAAGATTAAAAGATCATTCATTCTCATTTCTTAATTATTTGGTGTCTGTAATTATAATGAAACTTTGGTTCTCATTCCTAAAATTTTGGGGAATAACTGTTTCAGAGTATTTTATATCTTCCTCTCTCTCTCTCTCTCTCTCTCTCTCTATGTGTGTGTGTGTATGTTAAATTTCCATTTTGTGCTTCTTTTCCTGAGGTCCAGCCAGCAGTTGATTTCAGTTGCCTCCTTTTATTGGGTTGTTAATTAACTGCAGCAAGTATATCATGTGGTTAAATTAATTAATGAATATGTGATATGCCCAGAGGCTACTTTTGGTGTCAGATTTCAGGTTGCAGAGAAATAATCAATAACTGACTCAATCCAACAATTTATGCAGGAATGAATGTCACTTCACCTGCTGGATGCCCGATAGAGGCTGGGGACTGGAACAAATATCGTGGATGACTACGGAGCAGTTCCACATCGAGGAAACTTCAGTGCTGACTGGATGCCTGAATAGCCATCGTCCCCAAGTTACCACGGCCTGGACTTCCGTTTATAGCTTACACTCTTCCTAATAAAATGTGTACCCTTTCATTAAAAGCAACAGACCTTCTTATTTGGTAATAGGTTTGAGATTCTAACCTTGTTTTATAAGCAAACACAAAATGTGAAGCACATCTGGGAAGGAAAGGACACGGATCTTAAAACCAGGACTGAAATCTCTCATGGGTTCAGCAAAAAATGAGAGAAGTACACGGTATCTCTCTACAGCCTTTGAGGAGGTTTAGATTGCCCAGAAACCTCATGTTGCTGACACCATGAGCTGCAGCATCAAATATAAAACCCAAAGCCACTGTCATTGAGTTGATTCTGACTCACAACAGCCCTATATATTATTTCTTAGACTATAAATATTTAGGGCAGCAGGCAGCCTCACCTTTCTCTCTCAGAGGAATGATGGATCATACTTTGAATTATGGACCACAGCCCCGTGTCATAATTTAGGATGCTAAAATGGGGCTGCTGCTTTCCTTTTTTTTAAAATCATTTTATTAGTGGCTCATACAACTCTTATCACAATCCATACATACATCAATTGTGTCAAGCACATTTGTACATCCATTGCCCTCATCATTCTCAAAGCATTTGCTCTCCACTTAAGCCCCTGGCAACAGGTCCTCATTTTCCCCCTTCCTTCCCACTCCCCCCGCCATGAACCCTTGATAATTTATAAATTATTTTGTCATATCTTGCCCTGTCTGACATCTCCCTTCACCAACTTTTCTGTTGTCCGTCCCCCAGCCCCCAGGAAGGAGGTCACATGTAGATCCTTGTAATTGGTTCCCCCTTTCCACTCACCCTCCCTCTTTCTTCCCAGTATCACCACTCATACCATTGGTCCTGAAGGGATCCGTCCTGGATTCCCTGTGTTTCCAGTTCCTATCTGTGCCAGTGTACATCCTCTGGTCTAGCCAGACTTGCAAGGTAGAATTGGGATCATGATAGTGGACGGGGAGGAAGCATTTAGGAAGTAGAGGAAAGTTGTATATTTCATTATTGCTACACCCTCCACCCTGACTGACTCGCTCTTCATAAAGTAGAAGGTATTCCAATTGTGATAGTTAGGTTTTATGTCAACCGCAGAACTCAGCCTAATACACTAATGTAAAGAACTGAACACATATTTGCTCATGTCACCGAAAAGCTTCAAGTAGACAGCCTCAAACACAGTAGCATCAATATGGAATAACTGTCATCCAGTCAATTCTGACTCACAAGAATCTTAACAAAAGTGTAAACATGCTCCATATGGCTCCCAGACTATGACATATTTACAGAAATAGATGGCCACTTGCTTTTCCTGTTGAGAGACTGGGAGAAAGGAGTTGCTGACTCTTACATTAGGAGTAAAGTGCCTAACCACTGTGGGACCCAGATTCCTTGCATCAGAATTATTGGGTTTTGTTTGGTGCCCTTGAGTCAGCTCCAACTGAGAAAACAGTCCAAAGTACTGCCTAGTCCCACACCATCCTCACAACATTTGCTATGTTTTAACCCATTGTTGTATCCACTATGTCAAACCTTTCCATTGAATGTCATCTTCTTTTTCACTGATTGTCGACTTTATCAAGAATGATGTCCTTCTCCATGTACTGGTTTAGCCTGAAAACATGTCCAAAGTGCATGAGACAAAATCTTGCCATCCTTGTTTCTAAAGAGCATTCTTCTAGTACCAACTAGTTTTTGTTCTTCTGTCAGTCCATGGTACTTTTAATTATCTTCACCAGCACTGTATTATGCCAGGTTGACAAGAGAAAGCAATCCAGAGACACTAATAAGTGTTTAAGATGGAGTTTCATACCAAAAAGCAATTGTATATTGAGAAATCATGCCAGCCCAGTCCAGATCAAGTCCATAGACTGATATTAGCTGATACTAGTCTATAATACTAGTATTATAGAGACATGTTTGATACTAGTCTATACATTCCTCTTCAGACTCAAGCATCACATGCAATGATGCCAAATGCAGAAAGATCACAGGCCAGTGGTGAAAATCTTGTGGATCCAGTGGTGGTGGAAGCATCTCAGTGTTGGCGCAGGTATCCATGTGTCTCCTTCAGCTCTCCGAATGCAGCTCTTGAAGAGGAAGGTCAAGCAAAAGAAGAGGCTGTTGCATGACTTGTCAGCAGAAAAAACAAAGGCAGAGAGAGAAAGAAAAAGAATAAGGAGAAGGAGAAGAAGAAGGAGGAGGAGGAGGAGGAGGAGGAGGAGGAGGAGGAGGAGGAGAAAGAAAGAAGAAGAACAAGAACAAGAAGAAGAAGTAGTAGTTCTTCCCCAAATCCTCATGAGAAGGCCACTCCCACAAGGAAGCATCATCAGGCTGTGACCTGATTGACAGGTCAGACTTCACCCTTACATTTATTTCTAGAGTTGACATGAAATTATGTGACTATCACAGACACCATGATTCCAATGCATTAATTCTTCTCTGGTCTCATTTATTCACTGTATAATTTCCAAATGGATACACAGTGATTGAAAATAGGAGGGTATGAAGCACACAAACCTTAATCTCCAAAGTAGCACTTTGATCACAGAAGAGCAATTCTATGAAGAAACCCCTCTGCTTGTTCCTATTACAGCTGTATTGCTTAGTGTAGTATTCAAAGTGTTTTTTAACTAACCCTGTTATGTTAAGCTAGCTCTAAAATCCAATAAACTATAAAGCAGTAAGATACAGTATTTAAATACATTCTCGGAATTTGGAGGAGCAAAATCCAGGAAAAATATATTAAATACTCTATCAAAATTATTAACACAGAGCTTTAAGAACAATGAAACAACTTTATATAAAATTTTCATTTAAAATAATTTGAATGACTTACATAAAATTAAATATTATATTAGGAAATAGAAGCATGCTAATGGTGGTGCTTCTGCCAGTCCCATTAAGGAAATAATTAGACCTATACTTTTTTTTAAAAGCTAGTATTAGCCCTGTAGGCCATAAGTCTGGCCTTTCCCTTGAAATAAGTCGGCAAGTTACCTCATGATAAACAATGTAATATTAACATCACAGTTGGAGAACTGTTCTCCGAATACACACAGCAGGTACAAAAATTATAGCCTAATTTTCCTGGGAATAACACTATTCCTCCTAATGTGTATGTCTAGTTTCACATGACACAAAAAGACTGAGTTAAGAACATAATTAAAATGATTGTATTTCATAAAAAGAGAGCACAATTTCGCATAGTAAAGGCTATAGGTCAGCTGTGAAAATCACTAAAGAAAATGGCTCAGAAAGTGGGCTCAATATTAGATAATCAAAGACCCCAAAACCCTATTTTTCTACTTCTCAATTCTTAATACAATTTTTAAAAACAGAAATAGTACAGATAGCATATATACCACAGATATGCATGTGTCATTTGATCCTAGAAAATTTAGACATGTGTCACGTTCTGGGGTTATTGTGTTAGGTAAGTTTCTTTCAGTTAGGGTAAACAGTGAATGCAAGCTGGTGTGTGTTCAAGGTTCTTGAATAGTACAATGTTTGCTTGCCTGTTTACCTCCAAGTTCAAGGTTTGAAATTGTCCTATGGAAGTCCAGAAAAAAAGGGGCTGGCTATCTGTTTCTAAATAGAGTTCTTCCCTGTGACACTTTGGCTATCCATCCATAGGAATAGACTCAGTGACAAGGATGAAAAGCTAGGTGTCTTAACTACAGTTTATATGATTCTGATATTATTTTCCAAAAATATTCAAAATATCTACTTATTAATTTGATGAGAAAGTGATATATCCTCGTGGTCGTGGGTAGTCTGAGGCTCTAAATAAAGATTATTGGAGATTACAAACCCTTCTTGACCCTTGCAGTTTACAATCGGCAGGTCCACATTAAGAGCACAGCCATAGCTCAGAGACCATTACAAAAACAAACAGGTAACAGGACCTCTGTGCTGTGCTCAACTTCCTGAACAGTTTGGCTGCGTTTAAACTATTGATTCACATAAACTTCCTCTTTTGTTGGCATATTCCTTCTCTTTTTATCCTGGAGCCTCTTGTTTTTTGTCTTGTTTTGTTTTTCTTCTGATACTTTTACTTTCTTTGATTGTACCACTTTGGCTACATTTTCAGTTCTTCAACCTTCTGCATTGACAAACTCTATTTCCAGATGAGATTACAGAAAGGCTTACATTATGCAAAGATTGTTTATATTTACTATGGTCACCATGATCATTTAGCATCGCATCTAATATGTTACTTCTTTTTTATTTTCCTGATTTTAATCCTCCTAGAAAAGCAGTACCTTCCAGGAGGGAGACCTGGGTTTGATTCTCGGTCAAAAGATTTCAAGCACTGTTTGTGGAAATTTGCGTATTGCTATGAGGTTACACAGGTTCAAATAGAGTTTCCAGAATAAGATGGCCTCAAAAGAAGGACAGGATGCTCCCCATCTAGAAATGAACCAACGAAGCCCTGTGTATCTCGAGAGTCTGTTTGCAAGTAATCGTGGGAGTGCTGCAAGACTGGACAGCGCTTTGCATCATTGTGCAAAGTGTTTTTACGGGTCTGGAGCTGACTTAGTGACAGCTAGTTGGAAAAACAGGCATCTAGAACATCATTTTGGAAATGGAGTCAGAAGGACATGAGGTTTACTGGATGTGATGCAATGAAAAATGTGTGTGGGAGGGGCACTAAGAGGGATCTTGGTAAGAGAAAACCTTCAGTTTGTGATACATACCAAGAAAATATTAAACTGATAGTGGAGGGTGAGAACAGGATTTGGCGTGGGGAGTTTCAAACTACCGTAAATAGTTAACTAAAAACCCAATGGAACTCTCTGGAACAAAAGCTGCTCATAACAGAAGTCACATAATGTGCAGAAATGGCCAAGATTTACCACTGCTGACCTGTAGTATAACCAGTAATTGGTAGAGAACTGCAGTTTGAATCCACCAACAGCATCACGGAGGAGTACCGTTAGGTACTTCCAAAGATCACAGTCACGGAAAATGCTCTGAAGCACGCCTAGTGTAACACACAAGGGTCTCCATTGGTTGGAATCAGCCTGAGATATAATGCTTTGCTTCTGATGTTCATCATCCAAAATATAACCTAACTCCTGTCTAAAGCTGCTCTGTCTTTTAGACAGAAGTAAAACAAAACAAATTTTTTAAATATATATTTTTTAACATTTTATTAGGGGCTCATACAACTCTTATCACAACCCATACATATACATACATCAATTGTATAAAGCACATCCGTACATTCTTTGCCCTAATCATTTTCAAAGCATTTGCTCTCCACTTAAGCCCTTTGCATCAGGTCCTCTTTTTTTCCCCCTCCCTCATGAGTCCTTGATAATTTATAGATTATTATTTCGTCATATCTTGCCCTATCCGGAGTCTCCCTTCACCCCCTTCTCTGCTGCCCATCTCCCAGGGAGGAGGTCACATGTGGATCCTTGTAATCAGTTCCCCCTTTCCACCCCACTTACCCTCTACTCTCCCAGTATCGCCCCTCACACCCCTGGTCCTGAAGATATCATTCACCCTGGACTCCCTGTGCCTCCAGCTCAACAAAACGTTTAATGAACAGTTTGGGGAATTATTAAAGGATTGTCTATGCCCCTTTTACTTCTAAACAATTTGTTTTCATAATCATTTATTGCTGAAACAAATAAAAACAATGCATGCAAGTATTCACACAAAAACATATATCAGTACTAGAGTTTCTCATACAATGCCTGCAAATACTTAACAAACAACCCTGCAACGAAACCAAAGAGTAACAAAAAACAAAAGGGCGCCATCTTCCCAAAGCCTCTGACTCATGCATCTCGACAGGGCAGAGGAGCTCTCACAGCACCGCTCCTTTAGCCGCCGTCTTTATGGAAGTAGAACCACTAGCCTGTTGGCTAGCAGCCAAGTGCGCGGACCACCAGGGCACCTGGCCTCATTGGTATAAAGTAGATCCTTAATAAGTACTTTAATATTATCTGGAAATGTGCAAGTTAATAATTTCATTGAGTTATATAGTAATTCTCTAAAGATATCTATGTAAATACAATGGTTATTCAAAATATACAATATGAATAAAATGAAAACCTGTTTTAATATTTAGAAAAACATTAAATGCCCACTAACTTATGAAATACCATTAATTTAAAATTACATTATAATGAACCAGAATAACTAGACCATATTTACTATAATTTATTTAATAGATATTAATTTCCTGTTCTATTTTCATCAAACTCCTAGGAAAAAAGATAATATATATATATTATCCTCATAATTATTCCTTCCATAGCTCTAATAGATAGTCCAATCAGAGTTTAGTCTGAATAAAGCCATTTGTTCATTTATCAATGCTCTTCCTGTATACTTCCTCAAATATCCTAAGATAATTCTAATTTGCTACATATCCCATTTACATTCTGAGGTCTATTCAAAAACAGTATCATAGTTCCCTGAACCCCATCTACACTGGCATTTTATTGCCCCTCTCCCTTAATATACATCTTTACTCTGCTTTATCTGTACATATTTAGAATTATCTGACACTATTTATTATCTGTTTATCAGTACTCATACAGCTCTTATCATAATCCATACATCCATCCATTGTATCAAGCACATTTGTCCACACATTGTCATCATTTTCAAAACATTTTCTTTCTCCTAAAGCCCTTGGTATCAGCTCCTCATTTTCCCAGTCCCTCCCTCCTCCTCATTCCCTCATGAGCTCTTGATAATTTATAAATTATTATTATATTTTCATGTCTTACACTGACAGATGTATGATATTATTTATATATCCATTTTTTAATTTGTTTTCTCCATCACTTAATTAAGGTCATGGACTTTGTCTTACAATTTTTGCTCAGCTCTTAGTTTTAGGCTCTCAATAAACAATTGTAGAATACATAGATAAATGATATCATCAGGATGAAATTACAAGTTAGAGATTCAAATGTGTTCACTATAGGCCTCAAATTAATTCTAATTTTAATTATATTTTAAGAATATGTTTTTGGAATTAATAGAACCAAACAAATATACTTAGTTTTGAAAACAAGATAGATTCATATACTGACTTTGAATTGTAGTCCTTTAGAAAAAAATAGATTGCTGCAAAATTACCTTGATCAGGTATTTTGAAACTACATCTACAAACCCCAGATCTATATGCATAAATCGGAAATGAGTAAAGGATTGAGTAGATAAAGATTCAAGCTAACTCCCCATTCCATTTGTGATAACCGTTATACATTTTGAACCAATGCAAAATTTCCTATGGAGGGCGTTCAGTGCAGCATGTAAACTTCTGTTAATTTACCAATGTAACAATGAGAAAATGTCACTGATGTACGTTGTCAATATACAGTTGTGGTGATGGCGATGGTGGCGGCAGTGGTGATGGCAGCAGCGGTGGCAGTGCTGGTGGTGGTGAAGGGCTTTCCCATTAGCTCTGACTCTTACCAGCTCTACTTACAACAGAACACCGACCAGTCGTGCACTAGCCTCACAGTGTCCTGTGGTCGAGCCCTTTGTTGCAGCTGCTGTGTGAATCCTTCTCATCAAAGGTCTTCCTTTTACTGCCCTTCTGCTTTTCCATAAGGAGCCCTGGTGGGGTCAGTTTAGTGTCGGGCAGCAATCTGCACGGTCTGCAGCTGGAAAGCACCAGCAGCTCCATGGGACAGAGACTGCGCGTTCTACTCCCATAAACAGCTACAGTCTGGGGGACCCACAGGGCGTGGCTATGAGTCAGCATGGACTAGAAGGCAGCGAGTTTGGTTTGGGTTTTCTATTTTATCATGCACGATGTCCTCTTCAAGGGATTGGTGTGCTCTGATAATGTGAGTAAAGTGTGTGAGCAGAAATCTCTGACTGCACTTCTTTCAAGACAGATTTGCTCATCCTTTGGGAGTCCATGGAACTGCCACTACAGTTAGCCAGCACCATAATTAAAACACATCACTACTTCTGCCATTTTCCTATGCTACGTCTAACTTTCACATGCGCACGAGGCGATTGAAAATACCTTGGCTTGGGTCCGGCTCACTTCAATTCTCAAAGTAGCAGTCTCACTTTTTAATGCGCTAAAGAAGCCTTGTGCAGCAGATTTAACTAATGCAGTGCTTCTTTGGATCTCCTAACTCCCATGAGCACTGATTGTGAATCCAAATGAGGAAAAATCTTTGACAACTCCACTTTTTTCGCCACATATATTATGATGTTCCCTATTGGTCCAGTTTTGAGGATTTTGATGTGGTTGACATTGAGTTGTAACCCATAGTGAAGGCTCCCGTCCTTGAAGTTCATCATCAAGTGCATCAAGTCCTCCTCACTTTCAGTAAACAGGGTTGTGTTAGCTAAATATAACAGGAAGTTAATCGTCTTCCTTCAATCCTGCTGCTGCATTCTTCTTTACATAACCCAGCTTTCCTGATGATTTGCTCAGCACACAGAGTGAACAAGTATGGTGAGAAGACACAACCCTGACACCCAGCCTTCTGGATGTTAATCCACGTATTATGCCCATGTTCTGTTCACACAACTGCCCCTTGATCCATGCACAGGCTCTGCAGGAGCAATGTTCAATTATCATGGATTCCCATTCTTCCCAAGGCTGTCTATAGTTTCTTATGGTGCACACAGTTGAATGCCTTGGCAGTCAATAAAACACAAGTAAACATCTCTTTAGTATTCTCTGCTTTGAGTCTAGATTCAGTTGACATCAACAATGATTTCCCTTGTTCTACATCCTACTCTCAATCCGTGGCAGTTCCCTGTCAATGCATTCTTAGAAGCTTTCTTAGAAGATCTTCAGGAAAATTTAATTTGCATGTGATATTAAAGATATATTTTAAATAATTTGTGAATTCCGTTTGATCACTCTTTTTTGGAATGGGTAAAAATATGAATGTCTTCCAGCCTAGGCATAAGAGAGTGAGGGCTTCCAATACCTCATCAACTGTTGAAACATTTCCATCGGTATTCCATCAATCCCTGGAGCCGTGTTTTTGGCTAATGCCTTCAATGCAACTTGGTCTTATTGGTATCAGATGGTATTTATTTAAATGGTTTAATGTCAACTAGGTTTTGTTTGTTTGTTTTGTTCAGTGACTCTGTGCATTCTTTCCATATTATTTTGATGCTTCTTGCATCATTCAATATTTCTCAAATTAAAAATTTCAACATTGCGACTAGAGGCTTAAATTTTCTCTTTAGTTTTTTCAGTAATACGTGCTGAGCATGTTTTCCACGGTCTACCACTGGCCTCATTTTAGCTGCTGATATTGACCTTCTAGGTTTTCTTTCCCTACAGAGGAAGACAATTTGATCTCATCTTGAAAAGTCCATCAGTATGATCTCCTTTTGTTCTTTGGGGGGAAAAGGGTAACCATGATAAAGAAGTCATTGTTCACGCATAATTCTGCCACGCAATCTCCAGTTTCATTCACCAAGAACATGATTCCAAATTGCTGTTCCTTCCTCCTTGTTTCTAACTTTGGCATTCCAGTCACTGATACTTATCAATGCATCTTGATTGCATGTTTGATCGATTGCAGAATCAATATGTTGGCAAAACACTTCAATTTCTTCATCACCAGCTTTTGTGGTTGGGGCATAAATTTGATTAATAATTGTAGTGACTGGATTTCCTTGTCTGCAGATAAATATTATCCTTTCATAAACAGCACTGTTTTCTAAATCAGTCTTTAAATGCCCGCTTTGATGATGAATACACCATTCCTCTTGGATCTTTCACGCTCAGTTTAGTTTACCATGAAACTTCTTGATGCAAAATGGTCTTTATTCAGGGCACTTCCTTTTTCCTGTTTCTCTTATAGTCATACTTTGTACATCCCAAGTTCCAATCAACTTTAGCAGTTTTTTTTTCTATTTTGAGTCATGGGTCACCAGTAAATGAATGTCCCAAAGGCTTTATTGCAAATGGCTTTATTCCTTTATACTAGAGAGGAGCCCTGTAGGTGTAGTGGTTTTACGCATTGAGCTGCTAACCCCAAAGTCAATCATTGAAAACCACTAGCCAGGTCTGAGGAAGAAAGATGAGGTTTTCTACTCCATTAAATAGTCATATTCTCAGAAACTCACAAGTTCTGTCAATCTCTGTCCTGTGGGGTCGCGGTGGCTTGTCATTAACTTGATGGCACTGAGTTTGAGTGGGGTTGTTTGTTTTTACTCCATCCACATCATTATGGTTGCTACACTTTGAGAAAGTAGTTCTTCCTGATTATATTTTGAGTCACATTTTCCTGAGTCATATAGTGCCTTCTGACCTACGGACTGATCCTCTGGCACTATCTCTGACAATGTTCTGCTGCTATCCATGAGCTTTTCAGTATCTGAGCCTATGTTTGGTGGTATCCATAACATTTCCAGGAGCTCATTCCTCTGAATTGGACAGCCTGTTTCTTTTTGTAGCATATTTTCAGTATGAAGCTGTTCACTTTGGGTGACTCTGCAGGTATGTGAAATACCAACTTCCAGCACCACACAAGAGTACATAAGTCACCACAGTACAACAATATGACAGTCAAGTGGTGAACTCATCCTTCTGCAGGAAGTAACTGATGCAGTCTATGATAGCAAAAACACATCATAAAGTCTTAACCTTCAGGCACTGGATTTTTTGTTTTGTTGAAACCTTAGGTTTTGATACTGGAAGCCATATTGAAGGAAAAGGGGGAAACACTGTGATTCATAGAGATTTTTATTCAATTAATGAGGTGCCTGAGTTCCCAGGACATCTGGTGCCAGGTCAATGTATCTTGAGATTCGTGCAGTTATACAGGGCCTAGCAGGTGGAAACATGCCCTAAATTTGGGATTGCACCTTCAAAAATAGCCCCAGAGGTGGGCTCCATATGATACATGAAGATAATATCTTCTTTATTAATTACTTTAGGCAGTTTTTATTCTTTCAGTTTTAAATTCTATTCAACTCTGCCTATATATAGTACAAAAAGAATAAAAAGGTCTTATGTATTTCATTTTTGTAGTAAACAGTGGACTAGAAGAAAATGAAGATTAAGGAAAAATTCTCCACTGGTTACCACTTGGAAACAGGCAAACTCTTCCTATTTCACTTGCTTGAGACAACTATCCTGAATGAAACCCAAGAATAAGTGACATGCATACAGTTTAGCTACCTGACGGCCTTGTTGGCCACACTGAGCGGACATTTGTCAGCTGATCCTGAACTCACTCACACGTCCTAATGAGCCACCTGAGCTCTGGTGTCTCTGAAGCACTGAAGTGCGGACTCATGGCTAACTAAATGGCATATGTGATAATGCTTTGTTTACAATGCTTAAATTTCTCAAGGAAAATCCATAGCCCCCACGATAAATAAGAAGAAATACATGGGAAAAAGGAGGGGGGAGGCATTAGCTTTTGAAAATGATGGGATTTAGTATAAAACCATTTTATAAATAATTATTCTTAATATTTGGCCACATTAAAAATAGGAAGACATATATATATTGCTCAAGATGAAAATCTAAATGCATAAAAACATATGTAATTCTTCCATAAGCAACTTTAATGTTTCGGTTACTTCTCTTACTCTCCAAATAGATACTCATCTTGCCATACAAATTTTAAAAATCACTCATCTTTACCCCTCCCTTTCAATTTCTTCCACCAAAAGTTAAGTCTTATTTGCTTTGCTTTAGACTTCCAATTAATAGCTGGAACACCTCTATTGCAGTGAACGGGTTGGTTAATCTATTTTGAGTCTACATACAGAAGCAGACTCCACTAAGTTCTTTCTGAGCAGAGGAGAGAGATCTCGGGCAAAATGTGTGTGCTACCACTCTCTTGGTCGATACAGGGAAGGGTCGTCTCCTGCTCAGAAACATGCCTACGCTAGCCCTTGATGAAAACTGAGATACTAAGATGGCATGAATCATTCTCTGACCAAGGTAGTTGGAAGGTCCTGAAATTGCATAAATGGTTACAATTGGGTTAATAACTAAAAGACTCAAATCCACCAGCGCACCAAGAGAGAAAGATGAGGTTTTTCTCTTCCCATAAAGATGTATAGCTTAGGAAACCTGCAGGGGCAGGAGAATCAACTCAGTGGGAGTGGCTTTCATTTTGGGGATTTAATTGTACACGCATCCCTAACATGGCCCTTCCGGACCTCTGCAACCCCACTTTTAAGGTTGATGAATTGATCTGCCATCAAGGATGACGGTGTGATAAACTTCCTCTGCTTTCCATGTATTATAATCTAGTCACATGGCTGTGAATTCTTTGGACAGGATGATGTCCTCATGCTAATGGTCTTCCCCATCTGGATGATTCATTTTTGTCTTTGTCTTGTGTTTGTCCCCTTCAAATTTAATTAAACTTTTTATTTATATAATACAATATAATATAACACATAATATAAGTATAATTATATATTTATTATATTTGACTGTGGATCTTTTATCCCATGGTAGTTACTTAGTCAGTTGTCAATTTGAGAGGATTAAGAGTGAAGGAATGGAGTACAGCCTGTCAATCAGGTGGCAGCTTGATGACCTCATTTGGAGGTGGTAAGTTGATAATAGTTCCCTTGAAGTGGGACACTCACTCAGTCGCTGTGAGGCACTTCTGATGAGAAGCCACATGAAGCTACCCTGATGCAGCCAGAGCCCTGGGAGCTGAAAGAGTCTCATAGAATCCCCTGCCAGAGGTGAGATGCTTTCAATGCTACTGGATATACAAGGCTTCCCACCCACTGACCTGCTTTCTTCCTCATTCGGCATCAAGGCATGTGCTTTGTGAATCTGAAAATGACTTTATAGATTGCTCTCTGACATATGGGCTAATATTGGACTTATGGACTTGATCTGGACTATGCTGAGATGTTTTCTCAATATCCAATTGATCTTGTATATAGAGCTCTTTCCTATACACATGAGTGTCCATGAATTTCTCTAGTCTCTACACAGATTGACACAATCTTTTTAACATTAATACAACCCTGTTTCTCATGCTTTCTTTTTAAACCAATGAAAATGAATATTTCCTAAAAATGACCCAGTCTCATGTGTGAACCTTGACTCAGGTCATTTTCTCCACATGAAACACCCTTTTCCATATATATGTATATGCCACTGGTGAAAAATCTCGCCTTAAACATCTATTTCAGACATCATATTCTTCATGTTACCTAATCAATCAAGAGACAACCTTTTTCTTCAGACGCATTCTGAAGAAATGCACTTGTGTTATAAATTTCCTTATACATTGTGTTCTGTATCCTTTCTCAAGTGGTCAATTAAGATCACTTCATTTGAACTTCAAAAAGCCCTGATGGATAAGTACTATCAGTATCCCTATTTTATGAGATAAAATGCATAAAAATAATGCATAAAGATGAAAAATAATTGGAATAAAATTATACTACTTTTAAGCTATATACTATGTTACTTTACTTAGTATTACATATATTAAATAATAATGTTTGTGGGCAACAATTTTGCATTTACTTTAAATTTGCATAACATTTATTAAAAACCTTGCATGCATTAAGTTTGATATGCTGAATAAGCATCCTGCTCTAAAAGGCAGTAAGTGTGAAAAAAAAAACAATGCCATGTTATGCTCTTTTTTAAGTTCAGACGATTGTGAGATATGAGTAAAAGTGCTATATAGAAGAAGTAAGAAGCAGATAGTAAATGATGGCTTTAGCTTCCTGAAAAGTTTATCTTGCATAAATGCTGTATTAAAACTTGAAAAATAAAAATGTATGAACAATTGAGTCAACAACGAGAACAATCCAGTCCTATGGTGAAATGCAATGTCTTACTATAATTCTTCTATTCATCTCATTGTAACTCACATCATATGTTTGCCTGGGACCATGCAAACAAGGTATATGAAATGCTAATAGGGTAAGGTGACCAGATTTTAACATTGGTAAAACAGGACCCCATTGACCGTGGGTATTTGGGGGGTTCTTGATTAAAAATTTGGTCTATATGGAGCAACAAAAATTTTCATAAAATGCAAAAAAAGTATTGTAATATATTTTTAAAATTTCAACACAAGTACAATTTGCAAATACATTAAAAATTACATATAGTATTAGTTTATTCTTTGGCATATTTTTCATTTGAGTAAATTTTTTAGTAGATTGCTGTTGTTTAAAAGGTCATGAAATTTTTTACAAGAATTTGTTAAATTATATTTCACACATAAAATGGCTTTCAAGTCTCAACACTTAATTGTGATTTTTCTGATGCCCATACTTTATTTACCGTAGAATAAAAACGTATTCAGTCACAGCATTGGTTCCTGGTAAGGATAATGCATATTCCATAATTTTTAGTGCATTATTGTATGGAACATGGTTTGTTTCAAAATGATGAAATATTTCTAACCATTTGTTCTCTGTTGTGATTTTTGCTGATGTCCAAGATTTAACCTTTTCCTTATCAATGTATTTTTTAATAATGATACCTCATTAAAAAGATAATTTTCAGGGTGCGATGTAGCACCGATAAAGAATACAGCTTTCCTCCAGTACCTAAATGCTTCCTCCCCGCCCCGCCCCCAGCAACCATGATCCGAATTCTACCCTGCAAACCTGGAGAGAGCAGAGTTTGTACACTGGTGCAGATAGGAGCTAGAGGCACAGGGAATCCAGGGTGGATGATACCTTCAGGACCAGGGGTGTGAGGGGTGAGACTGGGAGGGTGAGTGGTTTGGAAAGGGGGAACCGATTACAAGGATCTACATGTAACCTCCTCCCTGGGAGACGGACAACAGAAAAGGGGGTGAAGGGAGATGCCGGATAGGGCAAGATATGACAAATAATGATTTATAAATTATCAAGGGCTCATGAGGGAGGGGAAAGTGGGAAGGGAGGGGAAAAAAGAGGACTTGATGCAAAGGGCTTAAGTGTAGAGCAAATGCTTTGAAAATGATTAGGGCAAAGAATGTACAGATGTGCTTTATACAATTGATGTATGTATATGTATGGATTATGATAAGTTGTATGAGTCCCTAATAAAATGTTTAAAAATTAATTTTAAAAAGGGAAAAAGATAATTTTGGAGAATATTACTATGTGGGAAAATTTGGGTAATATGATCGAATGATTTTTGCACATCATCCCAATTAAGATCTTGTTTTAATGTAACCCAATGAAAATGTTCAATATCATTGTTATGTACTGTCTACTCTTCTAAATAATCTATGCATTTACTATAGAACTTTTTAACGTGATTCATGATATCTGCACGATTTATTGCACCTTGCTCTTCTAGCTGGCTTATACTATTACGGATAGTTAATGGAAGAAAATTATTTTCTAACCGCTCTTGACACTGAAATTTTAAATTAACTTCATTTGCTAATTTGATTACTGAAATTTTGTCACCTTCAATAAGTTTTACAGCATTTTGAAAAAGGGCTGCTTGATTGTGTACAAACTAGCCAAATTTTTGAGGATTCTTTTTCAAAAAACTCTTCTTTCAACAGCTGGCAAAAGAGCTAACCAGAGCCATTAACTGTTTCCAAGTATTTTCTGATATTTGACTTCTGCAGTTTCACAAAATCTTTTAAGCATTTCAACGTGCACAGTGTATATATAGATATAAGAATATATTTTAATTACAATATTTTCCACATCTACGGGCAACAAATCAGCAGCTGTTTGAATGGCGTTATCTATTATGTGTTGCACAACCAACACCAATAATGTTTTGATAAAGGTTTTTGTTTAATTTATAAAAAATATTATTTGCACCTCTTCTCGCTTTTCCTCCAAAATTTGTGTTCCTGTTGTCTGCACAATATGCAATCATTTTATGTTTTAAATTGTTTTTTCCAAAAATTAATGATGGAACTGAATATTATTTCAGAAGTTTTGCTGAGCACAGAAATGAAATCTCAAATTCTAATTTTTATTCCAGTTTCTGAATCAAAAAACCTAATAATGGTTGGAAATAACTTTATATCCTTATGATTAGATGCGTCAGAATATATGGATATAAAATTAACTTTTCTAGATTTTTGTTTAATTCTGAAAATGCATATGGGGAAAGTACATTACACACAATTGCCTCAGATTTTGTTCGAGCACAGGCATATGTTTTGTTTAATAACTTTTTGACAACTTGGGATGTACAGTCCATAGATCTGATGGAATGACTGTGATTAGTAGCATGAAAAGACATAAGTCCTTCCGCTAATTATAATTTCTTTCCTTCGTCTCCATAAGTTGTTTTCCAAAAAAAATTCCCGTATTTTGGAGGAAGATGCAGCAGTATTTAAATATCTTTTATGTTTCTGTGGCTCCAAGTGCTTTGAAACATCATTCTTCCCGCCGTGTGAAATAGAAAATTCACCATTACATTTCTCACATTTTACCATGTAATTGCTTTTGGTTTCTTAAATAAAGAAAATTCACTTCTTAGATCATAGTTGAATTTGCATCCTCCTTTCTTACTCATTATGTTAAAACTCTAAAAAAATCTAAATTATATTATAAATCATCATATATGTATTGCTTAAAAACACAGCAAGTAGGTACATAATTACATGAACATATTTTAGTGTTAGTTTGTAAATTAAATTAATTTGATTGTTATAAAGTAAGTATACTTCAAAAAATATTTTAATTTTAATCCTATATTTTTTCTAAATAATAGCAATACTAACTTGTATTATTTTTTCTCTGCAACGTAAGTCGTGTCACTTTCAATGCTGGCACTAGACTTTTTGCCACCACTATAAAATATAAATAATACGAGTACTATCTGCTAAATTCAAGAAGATGTACGTATTTATGAAACAAATAAGTAAATCACTTACTTAAATGATCTGAATAGCTGATTTGTTGACATCACTTGTTTAACTAGCACTAGCATGCTGTACGATGTGTATCATCTTAGAGACAGTTACAAAATGTTTTCGTTGTTGCCAATGCCAAAAAATGCCATTGTTCATTAAGTCCATACAATGGTGGTCGAATTCTAACAACTGATCAACAATGCGAACTTTGATAAGCAGTTCTTGATAATCAGTTCTCAACAATTATTTGTTATTATTAAAGTTTAATATTATAAAATTAATAAAAATCATATAAAACTCATATCCTGGCGAAATAGCCACACGGCAGCCCAAAACTGTATATTCCCTTCCCGTTCTCCCGCCGTTCCCCAGCTTGTCATGCATTCTTTCCAAAAATCGGGACTTGCTGTGGGACATGGGACAAATTGCTAAAAATCAGGACTGTTCCGCCAAAAGCAGGACGTCCAGTCACCTTAACAGGGAGGATTAGTCAATTTTTGTTGCCACTTCGCTAGTTAAAAGAATGAGCCATCTCAGAAGCAGAAAGAGGAACAATTCTTCAAATCATCAAGGGACAGCCACTAGGAGATCATTTTGAGACTTCTGCCTAACATAGCAGGAGCTCCAACCAGGGGTCCCAGAATCTGTGCCACTGAGACTGGAACAGAGAAAGGGAACTTCCCTGAGACCAGAGAGCAAGACAAGTTGACCATGAGACAGAGCAGAGGAGCAAATCAGAGACTATGAGACTGTGAGGCAGAGCAGTAGGTGAGCTTCCTGGTCCATGGAGGCAGAGACCAGGGTACCATGAGGGCCAGAAGTTGAGGACAAGAGAGGGGACTTGACTCCTGGATGAGAAGCTTTGCTGTGGACCAGTGACTGACTGTATCTTCAATGTCTTCTGACGCTGGCTTGTGGCAATGTGCCAACTTCCTTAAAAAAAAAAACAAACCATAACTTTCAGCACAGTCTCTGAGGTCTATTGGCCCCTGCGAGAACTTATCAAACCCATCAGAAAAGTAGGGTGCTGCAGAAGGAAGGGTGAAGGGTGGGAGCATGTTAGACCCCTGACTCTTGGCAATAGGTCTTGAGCTGGTGAGAAGCTGGATTTTCCTTCCCCTTATTTTTAGCCAGAGGGGGTCAGATATGGTGTCTTTCTGTTTCCACAAGTATAAACATGGTTATAACAGAAACAATTAATTATAAATCTAATGAGTATGTTTGGGTTACCTTGAAAACCATGGGCACTTTTTCTTTATCTAGCAGTTAATGCCAACCTATTCCTAACAATTATCTGATTAATCTTATATTTTGTGCTAAGCTATGGCAAAACATGACTATAAAAAATAAAAACATAAATTTGGGGGAAGAGAAGATATGAAAGAGAGAGATGCATGGCTATCTCCGACAGCCATACATGTCACTAATTGCTATGCCTTCTCTAAAAAAAAAACCACAAAAGTTGAGGAACTGAAAAATATTGATATTAGTAAAGCAGGGCGCTGAGCATGTACAAGGCAGGAATATGGAACTGCTTATTTCCTTGTGGGAATAGACAAGAAGAAAGCAAGAGTTGCTTAAAAGGACAGGAAAGAAAAAAGGACCAAAGTGCATGTCAGAAGAGAATCTGAAACCGACTCTTCAACATAGAAGAGCTAAAGCCAACAGAATCAATGATGAAGTAAAAGACCTGAGTAAAAATGTTCAAAGGGGAACTTTAAAAGACACTGTATTGTAATGAACTGCTCAAGATACCTCAAAGTGAAGGAGTAAAAATGTCAAGTCTTGAGTTTCAATACTGAAGGAATTATATGGGCAAAATAATGAATGATGAATCAAGCAGGAGAAGAAGAGTGAAGGAATCAGCAGTCACTGTACCAAAACAATTTGCTGGGATTCAAATATTTTAAGTAGTAGCACATGATCAAGAACCAATGGTATTGATGGAAGAAATCCACACTGCATGGAAAGCATTAGTGAAAGACAGGCTCCAGGAATTTATGGAATACCAACAGGAATGTTTCCATAAGCAAAAAAAGTAGTACAAGCATTCATTAGTTTATGTCAAGAACTTTGGAAGACAGCTGACCAACTGACTAGAATAATTCTACATCTGGGTATTTTTCAAAGAAAAGTGACCAAACAATGTGAAAATTATTGAACAATATCATCAACAGAACAGAGTAAAATGTTGTTGACAACAAACATGGATGCAGTTTATTGGCAAGAAGCTTCCATTAAAGCCAGACCAAGAATTGAATTTAGACAGAGATATCATTGTTGACATCATATAAAATATATGTAATTCTGACTCATAGATTCAGAATCTATGGTGCTCACTGAAAGCAGAACCAGCAGTAAGATGTAGACATGTGGTACAATGACTGTCCCAACTCACTGGACTGTGTGGAACTTAAAGAAGCAATGGATGCAATTGAAAGGAAGAGGAGCGTTTCACTGTGCTCATGTGGAACCTATAAATGAATCAGGAGGGAGTCGCTCAAACAGAACAAGGGAACACGGCATGGTTTAAAATCAGGAAAGGCGTGCGTATGGCGGTCTCCTCTCACTACACTTCCTCACTCTGTAGGCTGAGCAAATAATGAAAGAGACTGGAGTATATGAAAGCGAAGGTGACACTGGATCTGAGGAAGGCTTAGTAACAAGCTGCAATATGCAAGCTGCAATATGCAATTTGCCCTCTAAATTTGGGCAATTCTGAAGCACTTGCTAATGAACATAAAAAATGGCAGCCTTTAGTGCCACATCCCTGGTGGCACAGTGGATTCTACACCGGTTTGCTAATTGCAAGGCCAGCAGTCAGAAAACACCAGCTACTCTGTGGGAGAAAGATGAGGCTTGCCACTTCAGGAAAGATTCACAGTCTCAGAAATCCACAGGGACAATTCTATGGTTCCACCCCATCTATAGCGTCACTTTGAGTCAGAATTGACTCGGTGGCAATGAGTTTGGTTTCTGGCAGCCTTCAGTATTGATTGCAGCCCAGTGAAAGTCAGAACTGACTTGATAGCGCCTAACAACGACAATCTTATTTAATGCTACAAATATTTTGAAGTAGGTTTCCCACTGATGGATTACTTTATTATTTTAGTTATTTTATACTGTTTGTACAGTTAGTGTTGCCACAGTATGACTTCTACCTAAAAGTATGAGTTCTACATAAAAATTGCAAAACAAAAACTACCATCCTATGCCTTTGTTTCTAAAAAGTTGTTGGCCTGGTTTCCCTGAACATGATCAATGGAAATATCCATATTGACACATTTTCTCCACTTGACATATTCGATAAAAAATATGGTATACTCTTCTTTACATTCCATATGGGTCAGTGTAGTTACATTAAATATTAAATTAATGAAAAAAGCTAATGAAGTATGTATATGTATTATATTCTGAAGTACATATTAAAAAATCTTAGAAATATAGAAAATAATATACCCACTTTGTATCCAAATGTATCAAAAATACCAAATTTGTATCAAAACACAAGTATCTCAGTATAAGTATTAAGTGCCTAAACAATCATTATCTAAATACACGTATTACTAGAATGAAACTGTTATCACACTTTAACACATTCATGACAACACATATGTACACCCTACACACACACACACACACACACATCTCATTGCTTTAAGAGTCTTGGTGGGATAGTAGTTACACACTGGGCTGTGTTCCAAATTGGCAGAAATTCCAAACAATACAACCAACAAGCAGCTTCTTGGGAGAAAGGCAGGGTTTTCTACTCCTGTAAACAGTAAACAGTTACAGTCTCAGGAACCCAAAGGGGTGGGGAGGAGGCACTATGAGTTAGCATTGACTCAGTGGCAGTGAGTTTGTGTTCTAGGATCACTTGTTCATTCCATGGTAGCTTTGTCAACCATGGTCGTGTACTCTTTTATTGTTCTTCATGTCAAGTACCGTATATAGTCATGGATAAGTCGAGGTTTAGCAGCACATTTTTTATGCAGTTTTTGTGGTAAAATTAGGTGTCTTGGCTGATACTCGGGTCGGCTTATAATCAAGTATATATGATAATTTACATCTCAGAACAACCTTACATATAATAGAAGCAAACATTGCCTTTATAATTGTGGGTATGTTTGAATCCATTGTTATGCCTACTGTGTCCATCAGTATCAATAAGGTTCCCTTGTTTTTGGGGGCCTTCTACTTTACCAAAAATGATTTTTATATCTGCAAATTGCCTTTCTGATGATAGGTCCACAATACGTGAGTTAAAGTTTCACCATCATAACCTCAAAGGAGCAATTTGTTGAATTTCTTCAAAAGCAGAATTGTTCATTCATTTGCCAAAACATGGTACATTCAATATTCTTTTCTGGCGCTGCAATTTAAATGGATCAGTTCTCCTTCTGCTTTCCCTTTCCAGTGTCAAACTGTGAATGCTGCGGCAGTTACACAGTCTCCTGTCAAACGGAGCAAAAGGGTGGAATCTAGCCTCTCCATCAGGTCATAGCCAATCATGCCTCTGTGTGGGCATGGCTTTCTCCTGAAGATTCTGGGAACTCCTGTCTTCCTCCCTGGAGGTGGGACACACTCTCTCTGCTTTGCCTTCTTGCTGACAACAAGCCACATGGAGCTAAGCTGATTGCTAAGCTGGAGGAGCCACACAGAGACCCATGCCAGTGCTGATGCTTCCACTGCCACTGGATCCACAAGACTTTCCAACCACTGGCCTGTGATCTTCCTGCATTTGGCATCATTGTATGTGCTGCGTGAATCTGCAGATGATTTTATGGACTAGTAACAGACATATGGGCTAATATCAGACTTAAATATTGAATTTCAGGACTTAATCTGGACTGGGCTGGGATATTTTCATACAATTACTCTTGGATATAAAACTCTCTCTTCCACATATATGAGTGTCTCTGGACTTGTTTCTGTAGTCAACAGAGACTAACACAAATGCATATGAAGTGCATCTGGCATAGTTCAGGCATACCTTAGGCTTCAAACGGATGGCTTTGCTTTTTATATTTTGATAGATGTCTTTTGCATTTGTCCAATATAATATAATTGGATGCCATTCAGTCAGTTCTGACCCACAGAGACCTTAATCACAACAGAAGGAAACACTGTCCAGTCCTGAGCCATCCTCAGAATTGTTCTTATGCTTGAGCCTATGGTGCAGCACTGTGCCTTCCTCCTTTTCACTGTCCCTGTACTTTGCCAAGCATGATACCCTTCTCGGGGTTGGTCTCTCCTGGCAGCATGTCGAATCTAAGATGGAATCTAACTATCCATGCCTCTAAGGCGCACTCTGGTCTACTTCATCCAGGACAGACTTGTTGGTCCTTCCGGCAGTCCGTATACTTTCAATATTCTGCTCCAGCACCACAATTCAAATGAATCTCCTTTTTTTACTTTTGCTTATTCATTGTCTAACTTTCATATGCATGAGACCATGGAAAATATCACTGTTTGGCACTGGGGCCCCTTAGTCATCAATGTTTAATCCTTGCTTTACAGCACTTTAAAGAGGTCCTGCGCAGCAGATTTATTCGATGTAATTCATCCTTTGGTTTCCTGACTGGTGCTTCCATGAGCATTAAGTGTGGATCCAAGCTGACGCAATCCAGGGCAATCTTGATCTTTTCTCCATTTATTATGCTTACCTATTGGTCCAGTTATGAGGATATGGGTTTTCTTTAAAATGAGTTGCCATCTATGCTGAGGCTGCAATCCTGATCTCCATTAGTGTTTCGTGTTGTCCTCATTTTCAACCAGCAAGGTTGTTTCATCTGCATATTACAGCTGTTAATACTCCTTCCTCCAAACCTCATGCCTCACCATTCTTCCTAAAATCCAAATTCTCCAAATCCTTGCTCCCCATAGAGATTCAATAAGTATGGTGAAAGGATGCAGCGCTCCCTGACACACCTTTCCTGATTTTTAAAATAATTTTATTAGGGGTCACACAACTCTTATCATAGTCCATAAACACATCAATTGTGTAAAGCACATTTGTACATTTATTGCTCTCATCATTTTCAAAGTATTTGTTCTCCACTTAAGCCCTTTGCATCATATCCTCTTTTTCACCCCTCCCTCCCCGATTCTCCCCTCCCTCATGAGCCCTTGATAATTTATAAATTATTATTTTGTCATATCTTGCCGTGTCCGACGTCTCCCTTCACCTACTTTTCTGTTGTCCATCCCTCAGGGAGGAGGTCACATGTAGATCCTTGTAATCCGGTCCTCCTTTCCAACCCACCCTCCCAGTACCGCCACTCACACCACTGCTCCTGAAGGATTCCCTGTGTTCCTGATTTTAAATTTTGCCGTATCCCCTCGTTCTGTTCCCACAACTGACTCCTGATTCATGTGCAGGATACAAGAGGAGCACAATGAAGTGTCCTGGAATTCCCATTCTTTCAAAAGCTACCAATAGTTTCTTATGAATCATATAATCGAATGCCTCAGCATAGTAAAAGTCAAACAAACAAACAAAAACGCACACATAAAAATAAACGTCTACATAGTATTCTCTGTTTTCAGCCAAGACCTATCTGACCTCAGTAATGATATTCCTTAACCTTATTCTGTGAAAGTCAAAATGCATACTGGGCATAATAGTTGTGCTCCTCCTTAAATATAAATATTGCTTAATTACAAGTTCTGAAATTTATGTTTTGTTTGTTTGCTTTTAAATTTCACAATATAATAACAAGCAAGTTGGAGGAATTTCTTCCAGTAATATTCTTGTAGTAACCTTGAACACCATTAGTTATTAAAGTATCTAAATATAGAAGATGAAACTGAGTAGGAAACTTCTACCAATCCAGGAGAAGGACTTAATAAGGTCAGTTCCCCTCCTCCCTTTCCAGTTGAAGTTATACCACTTGTAACATTAGCATAGGTATATTGCTTAAACTTTCAAAGTATGATGACTTCTTAATTAATGGCTTAAATTTTTCCATCAAGGCTATCACAATATCAAGGATATGCAATAGGAATATAGTACTTGGGACAATGGAAAGTATACTTATCTAGGAGCTTGTGACCTGAGTTCTAGTCTTAAGTATGTTAACAAGAAATAGTTGTCATTTGCCATCCACTCACCCTCTCTAATTCTCATATTTTTCTTCATTAAAATAAAGGTATTGTTTCAGATTACCTCTTACGTGCTGTAATATATTTCACTGAGTTTAATTCTATTGCATTTTTTTTCTTTTTAAAAAGAGTATATATTTTCTTAATTATAAAAATTATCATCTTTGTTCCTCCCTTTTCCTAATAATATATATTTGACATTTCAGAGGGACATATGAAAATTTTGCATTACCAAAGTCTTAATGTTGTGTAGTCTTTAAAACATATCACTAAATCTGCTAATTTCATAGACATATAATGTGGCTTCTGATTACTGGAAACACTTAAATCTCTACTCCTCACTGGATGATACACATTATTGGAAACAAAGTGGCATAAAAGCTATTCTTTGGAGTCTCTTGAATAAATAAAAACATTGATGCTGGTAAATACTGAATTGTAGTTTACTGAAAAAGATTCAAGAGTATGATTCTTGAGTTGCCTGCTATTTATTGAGTGATCTCTGACAATACCTTAATCTCTCTGTGCTTCAATGACTTTATTCCCAAAAGTGAGATAATTTACCTGCAGATAGATTTTCAATGGAAATTTATTTTACTTGTAAGACTCTTATAAAAGTTCTGGCCAAATATAAGCAAATCATTATTTATTATAATATAATAAAAAGTTATTGCATTTTTCTAATTTTGCCAACCAAAGAAATATAATCAATTAGAGAAACAGAGAATGAAAACTTCATATATTGAATTATAAAAGAATTCTCAAAATTGATGGAATTGAAAGTTATAAAAATTTTATTGAAATAGCAAGAATTAAGAGTATTCTTAAAAAAAAATAAACCTCTATAAACAGAGTTAAAGACAAATATCCTGCTGCAGTCCAGCCACAGCAGGTTCGGGTCCCCCGCTAGGTGGGTAAGGCTTCGACGAGTGGGAGACAGAAATCACACAACTCAAAGGTTGCGGTGACTGTTCCAATTTTATTCATGCAAAGCTTCAACTTATATATTCTTTTTCTTGAGTTGAAGCTTATGGCCTGAGATCATACATTAGGAAATTCTCAGGCCACAAGACCAAAGACCATAACAAGTTACATCAATCACATCATGATTCTTGGTTAAAAATTAGTACATCTTGAAATTAAAACTTTCTCAACTACAAGGGTGATAGACATAAACCTTCTAACACTAACTGAGCACACTTCATCCAACTAGGGCACATTGTTCTAACTATGAGATCAATAAGGCATTAATACATTTCATTATCAAAAATTACTTGACAGGCTTTGGCTGTTCTTTCTGTTCTTTCTTAGGCTGTTCCTCTAGGGCTTTCATTTCTTGTTCTTACTTTCCACTAAGTTCCCATAAATTAAGCTCCCAAAAGTCTTTCTGTACCAAGGTAGGAGTTGCCTCACAATAGGTAGCTTTGCTTCAGTGGACTTCAAACATCACGGAGACCCTCTTCTTGCTAACCATTCCATAAAACTTAAACTACTAAAAGGAACTTGTACACCTTTCTTTGTTAACTATTCTTATGCCATTTTCATTGTAAGCCCTCGTATAAGGTAAATCAGGGCCAGGAACTCTATTCCTCTTTCGGTTATTTCCTGGAGGGGGGATGCCGTATTCTGGCCCCTATGTGGTAACCAAGATAAGGAAAGGAAAAAACTGAATAATTAACTTTTTAAAAATCTTGCACAAAAGCACTTCAAATAATTATGGCAAGGCCAATCAAACAAGTCTAAATACATATCGAGATCGGATTTGGGCAGTCAACTTCCACCGTCCAGCTTCTTTGAAGCCGGGCAAGGCATCGTTCGACTCTGTCTTCGACGTCACATGGCAGAACTGGTCCACTCAATATCCTATTGGAATATTTATTTGCATCACACATAATGACCATTCCTAATTGACAATGAATTTCAATAGATAAATAATAAAAAGACAAATGAGTCAAATATATCTAAATATATTCAAAATGATAGTCAAGTTGTCACAAACACAAGAGAAATGCTCAATTTAAGGAAATCAAAATAAAATGGCATGTTTTGACAATCAACCTAAATTAAAGACTGATAGTATTCGGTGTTGGAGATAGCATAAAGGAACTAGTGCTCTGCTGACCTTATTCCCAAACCAAATTTCCTGCCTTTGGGTTAGTGCCCACTCATCTCTACTACTGTGGGTTTGTGAAACTTAAACTGATTACTAAAATAGAAAGCCCTGTCTTTTTCCACCGAGCGTGTGGTGGTTTTGAACTCTGAACCATGTGGATCACAGGTCAACTGGTAACCACTACACCATCAAGCGAGGGAAAGAGATTCATGTCAAGCAATTGTGATGGAGACAGTCTCTAGAAGAGGCCAGTGGTGAAAACCATCAGTGTTAAAGGACAGTAAGAAAACGCAGAGGCAGAATAGACTTCAGAATAAAGAGATAAAACAGACCCCGCCGTGCGAGTAGGCAGTACAGAATTCTCAGTCATAAATAAGCGCTCCTGCCTGCTTATGCTGTATGGAGTGTTGATGAATACACCTGCTCTGAGTTATTAAGTCTTTTAATTTAGAGGGGAAATAAATCTGGTGCTAGCCCTGGCTTTATGGCATGCCTTATTCACTAATCTGCCCTGTGACTGGGTCAATTTTCTGAATATTAAAAGAAAAGTTATAGAAGGAGGTTTCAAAAAGGTCCTTAAAAATTGCATTACATTTAAATTCCATTTGTCCATGACCTTTTTAAAAGCCTCCTCATATAAGAATATCCAGTAAAGAACAATTAGAGCACAAATATAATTACGGTTCTCCCTTCCACAGATGTGGATAAAAGAGCAGAAAATATGTGTATGGTGATAATCTACGCATCCCTTTTAAACAAATGTATTCCCCATGGGAATATTTTTTAAAAAGAAACTAAACCTACTACCAATGAGTCAACTTCCAATTATAGCAATCCAACAAGAGTTATTATAATTGATCCTATTAGTTTTCCAAGGTTGTACATCTTTCAGGGAGCAAACTGACCCATCTGTCTACCAAGAAAAGGCTAATGGGTAGGAACAATTGATTTTCTGTTTATCAGCTGAGAACTTTAAGCACTGTGTCATCAGCGCTTGTTTATGAAAATAAAGACGAACATAAGAATAATGTAATTAAGCTTATTTTATTACTATTATCTTATGACATGCTATTAATTTAATTTAGGATAGTTGAATGAGTAAAATGACATGGAGTCAAAACTAATCTACTCAGTCTACAGAGAGGAATAGGAATATCCACCTTCCTTCCAGTCCAAGGTTTACTGATATAAGGCCAATGTCAGACATGCCTCCACCATCCATCTTCCTTTACCATACTCTGACACCAATTATTTCTACCATAACACTTTCCTTCTCTGTTGGGTTCAATAGTCCATTGTGATGGCCAAAGAGAGCTAACAGAAACAGTCACAGTTATGGGGATTTGCTACAGAAAAAATTGTACATGGATCAGGAGGCGGTTGTGCAAACAGAACAAGGTTCTACTGCATGGTTTAAAAACAGAAAGGGTGTGCATCAGGTTTGTAGTCTACTGAATCAGTATGTTGAGAAAATCATCAGAGAAGCTGGATTATATGAAGAAGAATGTGGGATCAGGCTTATTATCAACTTCAGTTAGGTAAATAACAAACCTTGCTTGCTGAAAGTGACGATGACTTGAAACATTTGCTGATGAAGATCAAAGATTGCAACCTTCAGGATGGATTATAACACAATGTAAAGAAGAACAAAATGCTCACCTCTAGACCATTAGGTAATGTGGTAGTTACATAATCTGGTGTCAACTAGCAGAAGGGTGGAGTCTAGACTGTCAATCATGTTGCAGCTTGATGCCCTCATTTGGAGGCACCACGGAGATAAATACCTCACTGGAGGCCAGAAACAGACAAACGCTGCTTGCCTTTCCTGCTAACAAGATACATGGAGCTACGCTGGAGCTCTGAAGCCCTCAAGCTGGAGAAGCCATGTGGAGACCCACGCCAGCGCTAAAATACTTTCACCACCACTGAATCCACAAGATCTTCCACCCACTGGCCTGTGAACTTCCTGTACTCAGCATCATTGCATGTGTTGCAGGAGTCTGGAGAAAAATTTATGGACATATGAGCTAATTTCGGATTTATGGACTTGACCTGGACTGATCTGGGATTTTTTTTAATATACAATTGCTCTTTGATATAAAGTTCTCTCTTACACACATATCAGTGTCTCTGGATTTGTTTCTCTAGTCTACCCAGCCTAACAGGTAATATCTTTTCCTGTTTTTCACCACCCATCCACTTTAACAAAAATGATGTTATTCTCCAGGGACTGGATTCTCATGATATAAGACCAAAGTATGTAAGCCTAAATCTTGTCATCCTTGCCTCTAAGAAGCACTCTGAATTTACTTCTTCCAAAACAGATCAGCCGATCCTTTCAGCAGTCCATGGTACTTAAATATTCTTCTCCAGCACCACAATTGACATGTATCTATTTTTCTCATTAGTCAATGTCCAACTTTCAAAATTCATATGACCCGATGGAACTACCATGGATTGGGCCAGGCACACCTGTCCTTAGAGTAACATCCTTTATTGTAAGTACTCGAAAGAAGCCCCGTGCCCCGTATTTACCAAAAGCAGCACACCTTTGGATGTCTGACTGCTGCTTCCATTAACATTGATCCAAGCAAGAAAAAAATACTTGACAACTTCAACTTTTTCCCCTTTTATCATGATGTTACCTGTTGGTCCATTTGTGAGGATTTTGGCCTTACTTACACTGAGTGGTAAACCACACTGAAGGCTACGATCTTTAGTCCTCATTGGCAAATGCTTCAGTTCTTCTTCTCCAGGAAACAAGGTTGTGCCATCTGCATACTGAAGTTGCTAATAAGCCTTCCTCCAAACCTGAAGTGACAGCCTTCTTCATATGATCCAGCTTCTCTGATGATTTGATTAACATATAGATTGAGAAAATATACTGAGAGGATATAGCCCTGGTACACATCTTTTCTGATTTTAAAACATTCAATAGTCCCTTGTTTGTGCACAACTGCCTCCTGATCTGTGTACAAGCTTAAAACGAGTACAATGAAGTGTCCTGGAATTCCAATTCTTCTTAAGATTATCCACAGTTTATTATGGTCCACACAGTTGAATGACTTTGCATAGTCAATGAAACACATGTAAACATCTCTATGGTATTCTTCACTTTTAGCCAAGATTCAATGTCCCTGGTTCCATGTTCTCTTCTAAATCCAGCATGAACTTCAGACATTTCCCTCTCAATGTAATGTCACAATCATTGTTGAATGATCTTAAGCAAATCTGACTTGTGTTTAATAATCAGTGATATCTTTATACAGTTTAACCATTCTGTTGAGTCACCTTTTTTGGAATGGACAAAAATATGGCTCTCTTCCAGTCAGTTGTCCAGGTAGCTGTCTTACTAATTTATTGGCATATACAAATGTTTCCCATGCTTCTGCAGCATTCTTCAGCATTTAAATTGGTTTTCTGTCAATTCCTGGAGTCTTATTTATCGCTAATGAATTCCATGCAAAATGAACTTCTTCCCGCAGCATAGTTCCGGCTCCTCTGCTACCTCTTGAAATGGAGGACTGCTGACCCGTTCTGTCTGGTCCAGCAACGTGGTACATTATTGTCATCTTCACTTGATGCTTTCGGCATCACTCAAGATTTTGCTCTCAGAATTTTCAAGATTGGGAATCAAGGCTTGAATTTTTTCTTGAGATCTTTCCGTTTCCGATAATGTGTTAGACAGAGTTCTCTAGAGAAGCAAAGCCAGGCTGACAAAATAACAATCTATAAATTATCAAGGGCTCATGAGGGAGGGGGAGCAGGGAGGGAGAGAGAAAAAAAGAGGAGCTGATGCAAAGGGTTTAAGTGGAGAGCAAATGCTTTGAAAATGATTAGGGCAAAGAACGTACGGATGTGCTTTATACAATTGATGTATGGATTGTGATAAGAGTTGTATGAGCCCCTAATAAAATTTTTTTAAAAAAAGAAGAAGCAAAGCCAGGAGACTTATGATTTTATATTCCTTTTTTGTTATATATATAAGTTATATAAACATATTTATATAGCAAAAGGTAATGTAAAAGGATATATATATATAAAGTTTATATAGTAAAAGGAATATAACAGAAAACTAGTCAACAGAAGTACAGAGCTCGGTCCAACTCACTTTCATGGGCATTTAATATACTGAGGGCCCTTCCAACTCACAAGACCAAGGAAGCAAACCGTAGGAAGATGAAGTGGTGAGGCTTAACAGAGGTCACATCGTAGCATAGCAAAGCAAGTTGCCGTGGGGCCTCACAGTGTAGTGGAGCTACGTGACTGGCAGGAGGTGTGTGTGGAATAGAGGCTGTATGAGCAGAATCGGCTGGCAGGCAGCATAAGGGTTGGTGGTGCCCAAGGTGTGGAGCAGCACGGCACAGCTACTCAGTCCACCATGGTTCATGGTTGCTCAGCTCATGGGTAGCACAGCACACACACATGGTGAGGCAGGCCGGGCAGCTAGCTCAGGCAGCACGCTGATCTGACCACCAGGACCACCAGGGAGAAAAGAGAAAGGGCCAGCCTCAGTAGTCCACAGCAAGACTCCTTCTCAGCCAGCAGCCAATGCTCTCTAATTCTTAGACTCTCGGCCACAAAATCTGTTGGTCTCTACTGCCATGCGGCAAGAACTCTGCCACTCTGTCTCCTAGTCTCACAGAGTCCTTACCTCAGCCATTGCCTTCACAGTAGCATGCCCCCTGCCATTTCTGCCAGAAAGTTCAAACATGCTCTTCTGGGCCCACTCCTTCCTTGGTGTTTCAGGAATTCTGTCTCTTCCTGCTTTTGATATGGCTCATTCTTAGAGTTATGGGAGTAGCCACTATAACTGACCTATTAAAGTTACACATGTGGGGGGAAAGAGGAAGATCCTTCAACAAGATGGATTGACACAGCAGCTGCAAGAATGGACTCCAGCCAGCATGGGGACAATTGTGAGGATGGGACAAGGCTGGACACTGGTTTGTTCTGTTGTACGTGGGAGTGGTTATGGGTCAGAACTGACTTGATGGCACCTGTGTAGTTACATCATCTGGTGTCAATTTTAGGATTAGAAGTGTAGGGGTGCAGTCTAGGCTGTCAATCAGGATATGGTCAGTGAGGCCTCTGTGTGGGCATGGCCTTTCCCTGAGAATTATGGGAATTCCTGGATTTCCTCCTTGGGAGGCGGGAGAGAAACTCTCAGCTCACTCTCTGGGAGACATTGCAACTGACAAGACACATGGGACTACACTAATGCCCTGGGAACTAGAAAAGTCGCATGGCCCTACCAGGATGCAACCAGATCTCAGGAGCTGGAGAAGCCACGCGACACCCCTGCCAGTGATGAGATGCTTATAGCACCACCGGATCCAAGAGACTTGCAACCCACTGTTCTGTGATTATTCTGCAGTTGGCATCATTGCACGTGTTTCATGAGTCTGAAGAGGACTTTATAGATTGGTATCAGACATATGGGCTAATATCAGACTTATGGACCTGATTTGGACTGGGCTGGGACGTTTTCTCATTATTCAATTGCTCTAGTATATAAAGCTCTTTCCTATACACATACTAGTCTCCCTAGATTTGTTTCTCTAGTTTACTCCGCCTAATACAGTACCTAATACCACCAATAATAGCATGTGCTATTTAAATAAGGCTATCCAATCTTTTGGTGGAAGGAACAAGGATATAGCTAGAAAGGCCATACTAAGAAATTTCATATCACCACAATGAACAAGAAGTTTCAAGGATGGTAACTTTATCAGCATTTCTACAATTTTACACAAAATTTACAACTTTGTTAAACTTGAGACCGTTTCAGATAGTCTGAAGATCACTGGTTTATTTTGCTTGTACTGATGAGGCCCTTTTTAAAAATAAGCCAATTGCTATGTTGTAAACTAAAGCAGCCATTTTTTATCTTTTATTTTATCAAAAAAAAGACTTGTGATTACCAGTTTCATTATTTAAAGACATTTTGTTTTTACCATATAGACACATCGTGGCTTAATAACAACATGAAGTTCTTTGTATTCAATCAGTGTCCAAAAGAAAAATGTCTTTTATGTATATTTGTTCTACTGTCTGGCATTCACTTTGAAGTCTCATGTAAAAAATTCAATAATAGCTGAAACATAATTCAAAAAGTCAAGTCAGTCTATTCTGCACTATTCTGAGTTTCAGTAATAAAATCAAATTGCATAAATGTCATACACATATTGCTATGGAAACATATTAAACAATTCCATTTTCTCTTTTAAGGATGTCTTTCCGAAACTTAAAACATTTATTTTCACAACTGAAAATATATGACACAGTTGGCAAGAAAAAAAATAATTAGGCTACAGTAGTTTTGTTCAAATACTGCAGTGTAATATTAAGAAAGACAAGAAAAAGATTACCTTACTCCACAAGGCTGATTTTAAAAAGATATGTGGGAACAGCAGAAATAAATCACTTTAGAAGTATAAGAAACTTCTTGGCTTTCATATTCTATGCACACAATTCTGTAATTGCAGATTTTTTTAAAGGAACCTGAATTAAATAAATAAATTCTCATTTAGAACAACAACAAAAGAAAGTAGAGTCATGGAACTATCAGAATTTATATAGAGAATGAACTTAGTACTCTTCCATAGTGGAGTAGGTTGTTTCAAAGACTACTTGTCTTTATCCCAAGTGGTTTAAAAAAAAAACTAGGAATCTTTACCCAGACTTCAGATATCTTAAGTTCCTTTGAGGTATATGTATCATAGACTATCATAACATTATGATATTTATTACTGAACACACATACATATAAAAATAAATGCAATTGATCTCTGCTAAGCTAGTAACACACACACAGCCAGTAATCATTTGCCTACCAGGAAGTTTAATTAATACACCTGTTATTCAAATTTACCCATCAAGTACTAAGGTTAATGAGAAGAAAATGGAAGCATACTATCAGATTCTTCATCTTGACATTGATCAAACACGCAATCAGGATTCATTGGTAATTACTGATTATTTGAATGCAAAAGTCAGAAGGAAAGAGGAAGGATGTAAACTATTACTTGAGTGATAGAACTAAAGCTGGAGCTGGCAGGGTAAAACTTTGCTCAACTGAATTCTTCAATGCAAACATATATTTTCACAATCTAAAGGGTAACTTTACATAAGGAACCTGCAGGTGGAATACCCAGAGATTAAATGACTGCATGTGCTGGGGGAAAAAACAATGGAGAAGTTAAATAAAATACAGTCAGGAGGCAACTATGGAAGCAAACATCAGTTATTCATATACAAGTATAAGTATAACCTGAAGAAAATTCAAACAACTCCATAAAAGCCACAATACAATTTTAAGTATATTTCACTTGAATTTAGAGCCAACAATTTTGCATATTCATCGCAATGAGTCAAGGCCAGTGGAGTTGTGGGAGAACATCAAGCAGAGTCATTAGGAGGAAAAGAAAGCACAGAAAAATACAGTGATATCATAACAAATTCTGAAATGAACCCAAGAGGAAGAAATCATGAAGTAAAATTGCTGAACAGACATGAAGGATCCTATGGGTAAAATATTGAACAATGCAGGGAACATGAAAAGAAGATGGAATGAATGTAAACGCAAATTGTACTCAAAAGACCTAGTAAGCTCTAAACCATCTCTTGAGGTAGCATCTTACAAAAACTGAGGCTATTAAAGAAGTCCAAGGTGCACTGAAGGAATTAAGGACACGCCAGGCTACAGGGACTGACAGAATCCCCACTGAAATGTGTCAGTAAACCTATGATACACTAGAAGCACTCATTAGTCTACGCCAAAAATTCTGGAAAATAGAACATTATCAATAGAGTGGAAGAGATTCTTATGAATGTATATTACAAAAAAGATAACCCAACCAAATGTATAAATGATTGAATGCCATTAATATCCTGCAAGTAAAATTTTGCTATAGATAGTTCAAAAATGGGTGCAGTAGTACACAGACATTAAATTAATGGAATATTTTCTAACTCAACATTTTCAGGTGTACTGTTTAATGATAATAATTATATTAATAGCTTAACCATATAAGTTGACCTATATTTGACCACCTTAAATAGAAACTCATTGCTTCTTGAGCAATGGCTCCCTATAACTTTCTTTCTTTTGTTTCTAACTTTGAAAAATCTATCCAGTAATAAGCATTGCTGTCTATATATTTGCCCTTTTTTGCCAATTATTTTAGATCATGAACTATTTCCTTTGCTAATTACTTATGTCACAAAGTAAATACAATGCTTCCGCGCCGTAGCATGTAAAAGCCCTGCGTTTCTCTTTCTACTGAGTGCTGTGATATAGTCAGCTGCGAACCGTAAGGTTCAAGGTCAACAGCGACTCCACTAGACAGTGATGAGGCTTTCTACTCCTCTAGAGAGTTAGTCTTGGAAACCCACAGGGCAGTTCTACCCTGCCCTCCAGGTTTGCTATGGGTCAGAATCACCTCGATGACAGCGAGTTTTTTGTTTTTTTTAATGTACAGCTATAACTTTGGCCCATAAAATGCTGTCTGCAGTGCATGTTGTGATTAGAGAACTGGAGCAAGGACAGCAAAACCAGGTGGCGCTAAGTCATCACCTGCCATAACCCTTTAGTTTCTGGTACCTAGGGTTCTGGGCTATTAAAGGCATATGCTAGTTATGTCTATGCAAGTATTTTTTTAACCAGTATGAGGCTTGACTTTCTGACCTTTATCTGACAGGAATAAAAATTCTTGTTTTTTATTTAGTCTAGTTTACCAGTCTCTTTCTTAAGTGTTAGTATCTATTGCATGTTAGTATTTATTGTACCCTGTTTAAGAATCATTTTTCTCTCTTACAATAAAAACACATTCCTATATTATCTTCTAGACGTGTTGTTATTATATCTTCTACAATCTATCTGGAATTGATTTTTTGCATATGATGTGTGATGGTGTGAGTCAACATCCATTCTATACCGCGGGACATTAAGTTGTCATGGAACTTCTGGTCAAGGAAGACTGTCCTTTCCACTCTGAATGAAGTGCTCTGAAATATCAATTGTCTATACATGCTTGGTTGTTTTTGTTTGTTTGTTTTTATCGACTTTCCATTTTGTTTCCTTGGTTAGTTTTTGATTGGTGTTCCCCAAACACATGTTCTTAATTTCTTCTTTTATTATATATTTAACTGAAATCCTATGTTATTGTTATTTAACATAGTACTTCATTCAGAAGCTCCGAGGCTATTTATCCTGCTCTATCCATTTAACTGCAATGACGACCTGGTTACTCCGGATGCTCCCTCGAGCAGCTGTCCTCACCATGAGGTTCCTTAGAAATGTCTTTGTCACGCTGGACTCTGCATTTCCACACATGGCAGTGCCATCGGCGCTTCAAGTTACACATATATGCACAAAGAGAATACTTTCATTTGATTTTATTTACTCTTTATAATCTTATAATTTTGAAATTTCTAATCCACAAAACCAATAAATTTCTCGAAATTGTTCAGGTATACTTGATGATTCCTCAGTGAAACTTTATGATATTAAAAAGGAAATCAGTATCACACATAAATTATAAAATATAATAGGAAAAAAGCTAGATTATATTGTTTAATGTGGTTTTACATATACCTATGTACTCAAGTATAAGCAAAGTTTTTCAGCATGTTTTTAATGCAGTTTTATGGTAAAATTGGGTGCCCTGGCTGATATTTGGGCCAGCTTATACTCAAGTATATATGGTATTCAAACTTCTAAAAATCTACAAAGTTTTCCATTTGTTTTATATTTTTGTGATTTCACATAAAGTATAAAATAAATTGGAACAAGCTATGCTCTCGGTTGTGTTTGCATGACTATAGTATGTTTTCCATTCCTGCCATTCAGGGGATTATGGTTATGAATTCAATTTTAGATATAGTCAGAGGAAAACAGAACTGGAACTTTCTGAAAGATATGAGCAAATATGTTAATGAATGGATTTCATTATACTGATAGCTGCTGGCAGTGTTGGGAGGGAGAGCAAAGAACAAGTGTTATCTGCAGTAACTGAACAAAGTGTTCCTTACCAAACTTCCAGGAGCATGACCAGAACAATGGACATGCACCCCTTATATTTAATCCATTTGCTAAGAACAGGAGTAAAAGCATGGGGTGCTTTTCTCTGAGGAAGACATAAAAAGTTATGGAGAGATTTTCGATCTATTTTATAATAACAAATCAATATAAATTCACAGCCATTTCTTAACTTCAGATTAAGTATCTATTAAAGATCCAATTTAGAAAATACTCCTATTTGAGGCCTTCTTGTGTCGTTAATATTTCATATATTTGCAGGTGTCTTTTCTTTCACTGAATCCTTAGTTATTATCTTCTTTTCTTTTCCAGTTTTCACAACTGGTCTTTATTTCCCTCCCCCTTCCCACCAAAATCCATTTCCATCACTTCATTATTTCCTACCTGAAAGCAAAATTTTCCTAAACAGTACTATTAAGATTCTTCAAATATGTTGCATGCTTACCTACTCTCAAATGAGGTGAGAATTTTCTTTCTTGACCTACTCGGTCCAAGTCTGTGCTGACATACCTCAGCTGCCACTGCTATAACTCCAGGTTCATTTACCACATTCATTTGCAAAGATCCTTATTTTATAGAAAAGGCTATGAAATCTCTTCCCTTAGGATGAATAAGACCAGAGAAAATGCCTGCCTTCCAAAAAACTTAGATAAAGTTTGCCTAGGAATATAGAACTAGACAGGTTAAGAAACACTAAAAATCCATTGGTGTTTGGTGAAGCATTATGCACTGTTATGACATTGTTTGATGTATCCTTCTGAATAAAAGTACACTCATTTAATAATCCCATGTTACCTTATGTATTCATATGGATTAGTATAAAAATTAACTTAATATTTAAAAAGCGAGAAATTTTAACTCGTGATTTCTCATGGATGTAAATAGGGTTATCATACCACTGATATATAAAAAGACATACTACTGTTAAGCAATCTGAGCTAGTTTTCTACATAATAAAGTAAAGCTGAATACTAAAAATAACATAATCTATATTGCTGAAATGACTTAAGTGTTCTCGAGCCAAAATGTGGAAAGGAGTTAAACAGATCTCACTGTTTGGAAATGGCTTGCTGTTACAATTGTGAGGTGCCATAAAACCGCTTCTGACTACAGCGGCCCTAAGGACAGCAGCACGCAGCCAGGCTTGATCTGTGACACCTCCGGAATTGTTATGTTTCAGTTTATTGTGGTAGCAACTCTGAAAAGCCATCTTCTTGACAGTCTTCCTCTTTTTGGCTGACTCTGCATTTTACCCAGCATGATGCCATTTTCCAAAGGCTGGTCTCTCTGGATAACATTTGCAAAATACGTGATAGAAAATCTCAACATTCTCACCTCCAAGGTTCATTCTTGCTGTTTTTCTTCTGAGTCAAACCTGTTTATCCTTCTGGCTGTGCACAGTATTTTCTATATTCTTTGCCAGCGTCCTCATTGAAAGCAATCATTCTTCCTCGGTTTTCTTTATTTGACATCTTGGATAGTCAGCAATTGTTTCAAGTCCGCTTTGCTTTCACCAAGCAAGGCTAGGTCATCTGTGTATGCCTTCCTCCATTCCTGCTGCTACATTCTGATTCAGCATGCAGACTCAAGAAGTATTGGGAAAGTGAATAACCCTCAAATACATCTTTCTCGGCTAACTCTATGACACCCCCAAGCTCCTGGAAAGAATGAATTCCTAGGCCTGGGAGATCAGGACCATAGTTTCAGAAAACATCAAGGTCAACTGCCACAAGATAGTTCACAAAGACAATAGTCTACATCCTACTTCAGTGAGTAGAAACTAGGATCCTAAAAGCTCATGAGCAGCCATCGAAAGTTCACCCATTCACCTCTCCCCACTTGGAGGAAAGAAGTGAAGAAAGTTGAAAGGCATATGGAAACAATGAGTCCCTCGAGCTAATGGACCAGACGAACATCACTTCCCCACAACTTTTGAAAAGATCGAAACATGGTGTCTGGCGATCACTGTCAACTGTTCTAAAAGTGTCATATTAAAGAGTACTAAATAGAGTTGGAAAAAGTCTGAGACAGAACTAGAAATCATAAAAGAAACAAGTGTCGTGGTCAGACAGTGACAGTGGGATCCTCAAAATGATGATGATTACTCGCCCTTCAGACCTGCAGGGGAACTCACACTGAGATAAAACAGCCATTTAAGATCAAAAGTTCAAACATTTACTCAACAGCAAAGTTCATGGGGACAAGAAATAAGGAGGAATGGAAATAGGAAACAGCAGAAAGCTAAATAAGCGTGGTACTTTAGAAGAGTGCAATGAATGTGTTGAAACAAAAAGATGTATGAATGTTTTTTTTGGGGGGGTTGCTTAGCTTATTTCACTTATTTTATTTATGTGGGGATAGACTCAGATTTTGGGGGGTTTCATTTTATCATTTTTGGTTTCATCTTATCACAGTCTATACATATATCCATTTTCTCAAGTACATTTGTACGTATATTGCCATCATCATTTTCAAAGCATTTCCTTTCTACTTGAGCCCTTGGCATCAGCTCCTCATCACCCCATCCCTCCCTCCCACATGAACCCTTGGTAATTTACACGATAGTTTTTTCTTGTCTTGCACTGTCTGATATCTATGCCCCCCCTTGTCTGTTGTCCATCCCCCTGGGAGGGGACTATAGGTAGGTCATTGTGATCAGTTTCCCCTTTCTCCCCCCACTCTCCCCTTAAACTCCTGGTATGGAAACTCTCAATATTATTCCTGAGGGGTTAATCTGTCCTATATTCCTGTGTTTCCAGCTCTTATCTGTAACCATGTACATGCTCTGGTCCAGACAGATTTGTAAGGTAGAATTAGGGTCATGGGGGCGGGGAGGTGGGAAGGCGGAAAGAAGCATTAAAGAACCAGAGGAAAGCTGTATGTTTCATCAGTGCTACACTTCACCCTTACTGGCCCATCTTCTCCCCACAACCCTTCTGCAGGGGGACGTCCAATTGCTTACAGATTGGCTTTGGGCCTCCACTCCACACACACACCCATATGCATTATGATTTTTGTTCTGGGTCTTTGATACCTGATCTCATCAACACTTCATGATCACACAGATTGGTGTGCTTCTTACATGTGGGCTTTGTTGTTTCTCAGTTAGGTGACTGCTTGTTATTTTCAAGCCTTTAAGACCCCAGATGCTATACCTTTTGATAGCCAGGCACCATCAGCTTTCTTCACCACATTTGTTTATGTACCTGCTTTGTTTTTGGCGATCAAGTTGGGACAGGCTGGTGTGCTTCTTCCATGTGGCCTTTCTGTTTTTCAGTTAGATGTATAAATATTATAATGTAAAACTGATGATATGCTCTAAAAATCCTCACCTAATTCACAAGGTTGTGAAGGTTGTCAGAGATTGGGAATGAAGGAAAATTACTAACTAGAAAGCAAACACCTAATAAACTGAGTGAACAAAATAACTTACAATGTAAGGAAAGTCAGCACAGCATGACCTAGGCCAGAGGTCAGCAACCTGAGACCCTTGAGCCATATGTGGCTCTTTTAGTATGAACATATGGCTCTGAAGTAAAATTGTAAAGGATGTTACTTAGTTAATTGTGATTTCATTTGTTTGTAAAAATATACTTATGGCTCTTGAATAATTTTTAAATTGTGGTCTGTTTCACCTCAAAAGCTTGCTGACCCCTGGGCTAGGCAAAGGAAACACTGGGAGATACACAAGAACAAAAAGCAACAATGGCAAAAATATTGCTTCCACATTTCGACATGACCGTGATTATTGTTATTAGGTGACACCGAGTTGATTCTGACTCACTGCAACCCTCTGTACAACACCTGAAAGCACCACCCAGTCCTGCACCGACTTCCCAATTATCTTCAGTTTGAGTCCATTGCTGCAGGCACTGTGTCCACCCATCTTGTCAAGGGCCTTACTCTTCACTGATCCTCTTCTTTACCAAGCCTGATATTCCTCTCCAGACACAAAATACATGAGACACAGTCTCAACATCATTGTCTCTACAGAGCATTCTGATTGTGCTTCCAGGACAGATTTGTTTATACTTCTGGCCATCCACAGAACTGTGCATATTCTCTACCAACATCGTGGTTCAAATGCAGCCATTTTTCTTCAGTTTTCCTTATTCAACCTCCAACTTTCTTGTGCATATGAGGGGAATTAAAATACCATGTCTTCATCAGAACAAAAAATCTTATCATAGTGAATGAGGGGAGGAGTGTGGAGTGGAGACCCAAAGTCCATTTGTAGGCCACTGGACATCCTCTTATAGAAGGGTCTTGGGGGAGACAAGCCAGTCAGGGTCCGATGTAGCAATGATGAAATGTACAACTTTCCTCTAGTTCCTAAATGCTTCCTCCTCCTCCCCCACAAACACACACTAAATCATGATCCCAATTCTACCTTGCAAGTCTGGCTAGATCAGAGGATGTACACTGGTACAGATAGGAACTGGAAACATAGGGAATCCAGGGAAGATGATCCCTTCAGGACCATTGATGTGAGTATCGATACTGGGAGGGTGGGTGGAAAAGTGGGAACTGAGTACAAGGATCTCCATGTGACTTCCTCCCTGAGGGACAGACAACAGAAAAGTGAGTGGGGATAGACATTGGACATATGACAAAATAATAATTTATAAATTATCAAGGATTCATGAGGGAGGGGGGACTGGGGAGGGAGGGGAAGAAATGGGGACCTGATGCCCGGGACTTAAGTGGAGAGCAAATGTCTTGAGAATGATGAGGGAAATGAATGTGTGGATGTGCTTTACACAATTGATACATGTATGGATTTTCATAAGAGTTGTATGAGCCCCTAATAAAAAAATAAAATAAAACACTGTGTCTTGCATCAGGTGCACCTTAGTCTTCAAAGTAACACTTTGGTTTTCCACATTTCAAAGGGTCTAGTGCAGCAGAGTTACACAACGCAAAGCATCATCTGGTCTCTGGACCGCAACTTCCAGGAGAACTGATTGCAGAGCCAAGCAAGAAGAAATGCTTCACAACTTTAATGTTTTCTCCATTTAACAAGATATTATCTACTGGTCCAGTTGTGAGGATTTGGGCTTTTTAAATTTTTTACACTGAGTTGTAATCCATCCTGAAGGTTGCAATCTTTGATCTTCATCAACTAGTAATTCAAGTTCTCCTCACTTTCAGCAAGCAAAATTGTGTCATCTGCATATTACCATTTGTTAATAAGCCTTACTCCAATCCTGATACTGCCTTCCTCTTCATATAATCCAGCTTCTCTGATCATGTGTTCAGCATACATATTGAATGAGTATGGTGAAAGGTTATGCACCTTTTAAACCATGACAGAAATAAGAGACAAGAAAGTATGAGTGAATATATAGATAAATATGCAAGTTGAATATGTGGGACATAGCATATGTTAGTATGTATATATGTATATATATACATATATATGCTCACACACTATATCTGTGTGCATATTTGTATATGCTTCAAGAAAATCCATGAATATAGTATGATAAGTTTTTATAAAATGTTTTAGCCATAACCAAGGTCTGGGCTGAGTCATCTGACTTGGAAACTTGGGACCATAGTCTCTGGAAACATCTAAAACAATTGGCATAACATATTCCACAAAGGCCATGCCCTACATCTGACTTTGAAGTAGCAAGTGGAATCCTGAAAGCTTCCAAGAAGCCACCTAAGATGCAATTCTTTATCTGTCCTTGTTTGGAGCAAAGAGCATTGGAGCAAATGAAACATTCAAGGAAACAACTAGTCCAGAGGAAGCAGACCCCCAGTAAACCAGAGCCCCGACTAGGTCCTCTGACTGGTATCTAGCTACAATTGTGCACTCTGCGTAGGATCGCAATAAGAGTAACTTTTAAAAATATACTAGAATAAATTGTTAAAGTAACTTTTTAAAATATACTAAAATAAAATTTAAAAACAAAAATAAAAACTCTTTTGCACTTTTACTTAATTAACCTTAACTTTTGTAAATAGGAAATGGTTAAATACAAAGAAACATCTCAGCAATTGCAAGCATATTTTTAAAACTCAAAGCATTACAAAGATATGTTTATAATGTTTAAATCTTCTGCTTCACATTTTTGTCTCTAGAAGTATGCTTTTGAAAATCTGAAAAAGTATGCATTCTGTTAAGCATGGATTCAAAATAATTCTTATAATTGAAATTTTAATTTATTTATGTCAGAAAGAAATTTGTCTGCAAGATGATAATTTAATCAAGACACTTCAGGTATTTTAAATAAATTTACTTCTCAAAACAACTGAAATCACCATTCCATCCAAGTATTTCCTTGATGTTCCTCACCCAGGTATCAATCATGTCACAGAACTATTGGAAGTGAAGCGTAAAAAAGCACTGAGCCGCCTATGTCTCTTTATTCCATTGTAAAATGTATCAAAGCTCAGGAACTAAAAGAATAGTCCCTCTGTAGGGTTAAAGGGGGAACAGTAAAACAGTATCTTTGATGGACTCCTGCAAATTCTAATCATGGGGCCATAACTCAATCCCTAGGGGTTAGGTTCAGGAGCTAGAGCATCTCACGAGAAACTTTCTGCCTTCAGCAACACACAGTGAATGAAGTTCACTGTGAGCCAACAAAGACAACGATCTCAGGCTTGACTAAAATAACAGGGTCTCTAGGACCAAGGCTGAGAGTGAGGGTGTCAGGAAACAGAACTTCTCCTCTAGACAGTTTACACTTTGCATAACCTTTAGAATCACCCTTTGATGTTTAGTGTTTATATAATTCATATGTTTTGTTTTCTTTTTCAACCTGAGCACTATGGAAATATCACTGCCAGTGAATTCGTCCCCTAAAGAAAACCTCTTTGAGGAAATGAAGTCACTATTACAGCCTTGAACCAGACTAATCAGAAGTAGCTAACACCCATTTGAATGTAGCACTCTACCTTCAAATCAATCATCAGAGTTATGACTTTGTTTCAATAACACAGGAGACTTTAAGGCTTCGGACATGGACAAAAAGAATAAAATGGGTGCACCGTTTAGTCTTGAGAAGAATAGGACATTGCATAAGAGTAACAAGTAACTGTCTTGGTAATTTCGAAGACTGTATCCCCTTCCACTAAAATCGTTACTGCATTCCTGAATTTAAAATAAATTAAAGGCAGCTCTAAAGCCTATAAAGAAAAAAAATCATTTTGTTACTCAATGAACTATTTTAAGTATCTATAATCCTTTAAGGTGAGCTTTTAATAATGAAATAAGTGTTCCCAAATGTGATATAGAGCTTTTCAGAATGATGGCATTAATCAATATAAATAAAGACAGCAGAAAATATCTTTTATGATCCATCACGTAAGCAAAAGCACTTTTTTAATTAAAAGAATGATCCCCATTCATAGTAAGGGCGGATGGAGATAAGCATTGTCTCCAAATCTGATAAAAGTTAATCTTTTTCAATCTTTTTAGAAGCTGGAAAATTTATAAGTATTTTGACATTGTAAATGTATATACCAATTGAACCAGTAATCTCACTTTTGAAAATTTATCCCAGGATAATAATTAGATAAGAACACAAAAAATCATGTCTATATTATTCACTATAATCTTATTTCATAGTAGAAACTCAGAATTAAGACACTGTCCATCAAAGTGGAAATTGTTAAATAAGTTATGGTCAATACTTAAAAGAGATCATATGTAATCATCAAAAGTAAAACTGTTAAAATCTTTGTTGACAAGGAAATGCCAAAAATTGAGTTTGAAATACAAGTTAAAAATTTACACTAACATCATCCTGTGCATAAAATTATGCGTAGACTGTCTGTCTGTATGCATTTATCTGTGTTTCTCTAAGTGAGTTTATGTTCAAGGAGAAGGTTGGGAGAGAATCTTGTTTACACCGTCCTTCTTAATAAGAGACCCTACAAAAAAAATCACTGAAATAAACAAATGTCCAAGGAACCAAGCAATCATACAAACACACAAAAATAAAAGCATTCATGTGAGAAGACCCTATGCAGCGAGATTTGGATCAGGCTACTGCAACAAATAATCATTATCACCAACAATAATATTGTGTTCAAAACTAATTGTATCAGGATTTTGAATTAGGAGTAATAATTACCAATCTATGAAAACCTAGTTAAGCAACACTGCCTATATCTTACAATTATTCTGTCATTTATAAACAACCTAGATAACTCCTAAAGAGAGAGATGGTATATGCCAAGAAATCCACCAGGACAACACCGTCAAGTGAAATCTGACTCATAGTGACAAAGTAGAGCTGCTGCCTAGGGTTTCCTAGGTTGTACATCTTTATGGGAGCAGGCACCCACATGTTTCTTCATCAAATAAGCTGATAAATTGGAACTCCTGATTTTGAGATCAACAGCCGAGGACATAACCCATCATGCCACCGGGGCTCCAAAGTATATGCTCACTAATCTCCAATGATTTAGTCCTTGAAGCATGAGTATACTTTTAAAATATATAATTTTCATTATGCATGCATTATTCATGCATATCCTCTATATGCATCATCTACTGAAACAATATTGATTGAGTCCCAATTGCTTTCACCCTAAATGCAAAGTTCTTAAAGCCTTGCATGGAAGCCATCTTGTTCCCCTGCAAGCCTCTCCTGCCTGCCGCAGGCCTGTGGTCTTCACCCACTGCTCCTGCTACCTCTTCCCTCCGTGGACTTCTAGACATGCATCCTCCTCACGCCCACTCAAGCACTCTTGAAACTCTCCATGATTTTCCTTACTGAGCAAAATTACATTATTATAAAGCATTTCATACTTTGTTTGTTAGCTATTGTCACAGTTGCAGTTTGATAAATGGTATTAACATCTGCTTTCCCTACTTCACAATAAGCCCAGAGAAAATATATCTACTTTTGATTACATGTGTGTTATCCAATGCACAGAAGAAACTCAGTAAATTACTTACTGAATGAATAAATTAATGGACAATTGAATTAATGTATCAAACAATCAATCTCAAATCTAGTAGGCTTCTTAGAAGTACAGGAATGTTAGGCTGGGATATTTACATTGTGCATTTTTTATTATGGACAATTTATGAGTGTCTTTATAATAACAAAGAAACCTAATCAGATTGCCAGCGAGTTATCCCAATTTATGGTAACCCCACATGTTTCTAGTAGAATTGATGACTTTTGAGAATTATACACCAGCCTTTCTCCCAATGTGCCTGCGGGTGAGTTTGATCAGCTAGTTTTTGAATAATAACACAATATTTAACCAGTTGTGGCACTAAGAGAACTTGATCTTATAATAAAGTATGTTAAAATACAAAGAGGGGAATTTTCTCTCAGTAGTCCACTTAAATTTTTCATGCTACATCAGAAATTTGAAGTTAGAATTGATTTTACCCACTATCCAACTAATTCCAACTAATTCAGTGCTAACAAGAGCTTTAAAACAGCAACAGAAACATGTTCCTTTCTAGTAATCAATTGGATGACCCCTGCAGATGATCTTTCAAAAGCCTTGCCAGCTATCACATGCATTAAATATAGCAAAGGGAAATATAGAATCCAGGATTCATTAAAAGATTATCATGGTTTGACAAGATTTTTAAAACTATCACTGTAAGTTGCGATCTTAAACAGGATATAAATTAAAAAGGAGAGTAAGAACTCAAAAGAGTAGAAAATCTTTTTATTTATTTTTTCCAGAATACTTTTGGTTACTTTATCTGGATTACATTGAGTTTAAAGCCTCTTATATGAACAATCATGCCAAGCCTTTAAGACTAAGTATAAAAATTTCTACAGACATACAGTTTCTGTATATAAATTGCATTTTCTTAAAAGAAAATCAGATTGTCTCTGAGTCACAGTCTGCCGACACCAAACAAGAGTGCTCAATCAAGGCTACTTTGGGTGAGATTAAATGACGAGTGAGTGTATGAAGAATCCATAAAACATTGATAGAATAAGTCATGCTTTATATGTAATTAGTCACAAGCTAAAAGACAAAATGAGTTTTGGAGCCCAGGAATAGAAAAGGAGAAATGTTGTTTTATAAACTATACAGTAAGAAGTGAACTCAGTGATGACAACCACATTGGATTCATCTTTGTATTTTAAAATCACTTACCTCAGAGAAGGAAACATTAGTTAAATAGAAAGGGCAATGATAATATTTTGAGAAAATGTTCATGATCACTAAGAAAATACATTTTCTAGAAAGCATACTTTTTGGCACATTTCAGAAGCTGGGCCAGCCTGCTTCAACTTGATTTTACACTTGGCTTAACTTCTGTGAGTCATCAGGCTAGACACAGCTGAGCTCTTTCTGTTCTCTTTTGCAAAGTTGCATTCAAACTGGTAATCCCAGTTTTCTGCACCAGTGAAACAGTTCAAATGTTAGCTGAATGCACACCAGTGGAAGCAAGCCACAGAAGGAAAATATTCCTTTAGGACTACCCAGTGAGAGATTGAGCAAACACAGATCCGAGGGGAAAGGCAAAGCACTTCTACAGGATGAAAAGACAACATAAAAATGGAAAAAGGTTACAGCAGGGAGAGAATTCCTTTTGCATAATCTCTGAACTTGATTGCTGAGAGGTTATTTAAGCTTCATTAAGGTGATGCTTGTACTTGCAATTATGTCATATGTAGGAGTCTAAAAAAAATGTCCAAAGGCATGTTTTCTGCCTTCTCTATAGGTGAGCTGAGAATAATGACTCGTTCAAGCACATGTACCAGAGTCCCAAACTATATCAGTATATTTTCTTCAGATAATCATTTGAACCTTATAAGATATGCATATTTTATGTGTAGAATTAGAAAATTGTAAATACATTAAAATGATCAGCTCTTTTGAGTTTTGTTGAACTTATTTGATGGCCATTTTTATAAAAGATAATTATAATAGATGAGTACAATGCTTTCACTGGGATGTCATTTCTCTGTGCCTGCAGTTTGTTTTGTTTTATTTTTAAATAAATAATATCAAATCGATTAGCAAAAATTTTCCCAGAATTCACTCAAATTCTCAACACATTACTGGATTAAACAGGTTCCACATGGTTCGGAATGATTGGAAAACATAGAAGTTGGGTTAAAACAATTTCTCATGATACTATATTTCTATATTTATCAACTTAGATTTCAAAGCTGGGTTTTCTTTTTGTCTGCAGAGCTCACATAAGGAATTGTGATAAAGTGAAATTACTATCCATAGCCTTTTAAACTATTTCCAACTGACTAGGCGGAAGCACGTAAAGAAGTGTCAAGGCCACTCCGGAGGGCTCTCCCAGTTATGCAGGTCCTGTAAGAGAGCTATCTCAAAAGAAGAAAGGGAAAGCACCCCATGAAGAGCGGAAAGTTAAGCCCTGGGACCCCTCCCTGTGTGGAGAAATGGCAGGAGGAGAGTCCAGGAAAAAGAAGAGTGGCTGGCTTCCTGGCCCACAGGACAAGTAAACCTGGGTAGAGTCTAGCAGAGTAGGCTAAATGAGTACTTGGAAAATGTATTAATGCTGAAAAAGCTTTGTGACATTAGGTGGAGCGGGACAGAGGACAAAGACCAGGGAGAACCCAAAGGGGTCTCGACTCACAGGTTGAGAACCGCTCTAGTCCATTGCTTCATTTTCCCACTTTTGCCCTCTTTCTCTTGGGGATCTCTAGTCTGTTGCCATGGCTATACAAGTCTCTGTCTTGATTATTATCCTTACATTTGTGATCTCATGCAATATTTTTCCTTTTGAGATTGACTAACTTCAATCAGCTTAATGTTCTCCAGGTCCATCCATGTCATGAGGTGTTTATGGCTTCATCCTTTTTTAGTGATGTAGAGTATTCCATTGGGTATATGTACCAGTTTCCTTCTTTCAAATAAAAACAGAAACTCTTTATTGTGAATTCAGTGATGTATTCCAGAGCCGATCAGTTTCCCAATCAGCGGTGCACACACCTCTCGTTGCATTCCACCAAGTACAATCCCCAGAGCATCACCTCCCCAACGTTCTCCCTGTATATCGTGTTCCCACACCCCCTTCTTCTTTTAAACATGAGAGTGGGCCCACCTAGTGATAGATTGAGCAAACACAGTTAAGGCACGATCATTGTTTTCAGACTAGTGGGAGCAGTTTTCATGTGGTTGTTTGATTGGCTTATAAATCCCTATGTCAGGAAATGTGCAAAACTGGGTAAGAAAAAATCTACAAAAGTTCTAAGCTGAAGTAGCAGGAGTAGCCATGATAGACTCCCATTGTTTATTTGACCAGGCACCAGTCGTTCATCTCTGAATCAGTGCCAGTTCCAAATGCTAAGCCAGTCTTCTGTAGAGGTAGTAAGGACCCTGCATGCCAGTTCCTGGCATTTACCCCAGAACAACACTCCCACGAAGGCACAAAGTAATCTTCCCAGAAAGGTTTCCAGTGGCATCGCTTGCACAGCAAAGGAAACGGATTAGATCCAAAAGATCAAGAAAAGAAGAGTGACCGAATGCACACTGGCCCCTCCCTGCAGTGGCATACTAGTCCTGAGAAGAGCAGAGCCATGTGTTTTTTAGGGATGTGCATTTCAGAGCTGTTGTGCTATTATAAATAAGCATAAGCTACAAAGCAGCATGTATCAAAGTTTATCCATTTTTCCATGATGGGCTTCTAGTCTGTTTCGAACTTCTTGTTCACAGTGCTGTGATGCACATGGGAGTGAATAGTATGTTTGTGTTAAGACTATTATAGGCATTGCTTGCCAGTATGGAATTTCTACTCCCAGATGTTTGAGGAAGCACTGTGTAGCTTTCTACAATGGTTGTGACAATTTTCCGACCCACCAACCTACCTACCTTGTTGAGCATTTTTTTAATTGGGTTGTCATTGTAGATATAAAGTGAAATATACTCATTGTTTTGTTTTGCATTTCCTGGATGACTAACAATTGTTACCTTTTATTTCATATGTTTGCATTCATTTGAAAGTTACTTTGGGTAAACTATCTGTTCATGTCTTTCCCCCATATTTTAATTGGATTATTTGTTTTAATTTTTTTATTGAATTATTGCAGTTTTCTATAGATTTCATAGCTCAATCCCTTGTCCATTGAGTTGTTGTCAAAGATTTTTCCCGGTGTTTGGGTTTTCTCTTTCAACTTTTGTTAAAGTTTTTTTATGAAGTAGGTTGCATGTCTAGGTTATCTTTTACTGTGTATGTTTCCTTTGTTGTGTTTGGTAGTATGTCTGCGCCCTTCAATCAGGTCCTTGGGGCTGTCCCTATTTTTTTCACTGATCATCTTTATATCTCTGGAATGTACCTTAGATTTCTTTATGTATCTTGAATTCATTTTAGTACATGGCATGAGATATGGGTCCTTTTTCATTCTTCTGCAGATGGAGAAACAATTTTGCTAGTTTCAAATGTTGAAGAGATTATCTCTTTCCCATTTAATATCTTTGGGACCTTTTTTGAAGATCAATTGTCTGTAGGTGGTTTTTCTTATTTCTGAGTTTTCTTCTTTGCTCCATTGAAAAAGATTGCGTAAAGTTTTCCGACCCTAACTTGATGTAACCTATTAATTTCTACCACCACTTGTCTGTCAGTTTGTTATATTATATTAACTTCCCTAATAAATCCCTTTAATCACGAGTATTTCTTGTGAGTTCTATGTCGTCTCCCAATAAAGTAGATGAGTATTATGTGAGGTATGGTTGGTGTGAGAATAAGGGAAAGCAAGTTGGAAGGTGGGGGGATATCTGACCTCTGTCTTGTGGGAAGTGAGTAGATGTGAGGTTGGATTGTCCTGTCTTACACAACTAGAGGAGATCAGACTTGGCCTCCAAAACATTTTCTCTGGAAGTTTTGCTTATTTGTTTGTTTGTTTGTTTATTTAACAATGGACTTTCAGAGCATCTACTGACAATCCATTACCTCAGTGTTGAAACTCCTTTGACAAAGAGAGCTGATGGAGTTATTGTCTGAGCCCAAATTTATCTCCATAAACATAAAAAGATAAAAGATGTTGAAAATAAAAGAAGTGCCAATCATTTGAAGTGGGCACAATAAAATAGTTCTGGAAACCAAGCTCACTGACATTGTGTTACTCCTGACACCTGAAGACCCTACAGGAGAGGACAGAACTGTCCCCTTGGGGTTCAGAGACTGGAACTATTTACAGGAGCACAAAGTCTTGTCTTTATCTCAAGAAGCGGCTGGTGGGTTCAAACTGCAGACTTTTCCCAACACATAACCACTACACCCCGTGGGTCCCAAAAACACTCTGTGTCATTGAGTCAATTAGTAAAATTCCTCCCTGTGAGTTTCCAACACTGTTACTCTTGACAGGGTGGAAAGCCTTGTCTTTTCCCCAAGCAGTGGCTGGTGGATTTGGACTGCTGACCTTGTGGTTAGAACCCGACCTGCCACCCACTCAATGACATGGGGCCCCTAAAATATGTGGGACTATAACATGGTTTAAATGTTTGAGATAATTTCCCACAAATGCATTCAAAACAATAGCTTGGTATTTAGCAGTTAAATATCTAAAAAGTATCTTATTGGAATAATTAGAACCTAGTTAAAAATGTTTAGTTTGATGATAACTGCCCTAGGACAACCTTGCAAAATATAAAGAAACATAAAGCACCTAGATAGTAAGTTAGCTAAATAATATGAATCATTTTGAAAGTTCCTGTTCTTCAAATAACTGAAAAAAACTAACAAATGGAAGCCCTAAGGAAGTATGAATTCATTTTTCTGACATAATAAGTTTTGAAGTAGGCACTGACAGGCATCATGTCTCAGTGCTCAATAACGCCAGCAGGTACCCAGGACGTTTCTCTATCTCTGCTCAGATGACCATGGAGCAGTAATCTTCAGTTGTCCGTGTTGTTCGCACAGCTGAAAGAGGGCAAGCGCCGCTCTCTACATTATATATTCTTTCAGTCAGGAAAAGGCAGCAATGGTCAATAAGCTCAGCACAGCATATAGCTATCCATATCCATATCAATATCCATATCAATATCTATATCTATATCCATATCTATATCTACATATATATATATATATATATCTTCAGAAACTTCCTAGAAATCTTCCAGTACACTACTACTTAGGTCCAACAAGCGTAACTGTGTTAAAAGTTCCACCCTACTTTGAAAAGAAGTGAGAAAAATTACTATTACTTTTCCAGCATTGTTTCTTGATGGTGGCAAGGCAGAGGAGGCAGAAATGAATATTCCGTATCCAACTAACAGTATCTACCACATAAAGCATATGTTACATGATAGTTGTGCCTCTATCAACTCATAACTCTATTCCCTGGCATATAGTATGCTGCTTAGCACATTGTACATTTTCAATAAATTGTCACTGACTAAATGGACTTATACACTAGTAAAATATTAGGCAGTCGTAAACACTATGTTTTCAAGGAACAGAAATGAAGATAGTTCTCAATAAAATGTTCAACAAAAGCAGCAGAATGCAGCCTATACAGTCGTTCAACAACCCCACACTTGAAATGCAAGCAAGCGGTCATTTCAAACCCATTGGCATGGAGTCCATCTGACACACTCTGACCCAACAATGTAGGGTTTCTAAGGCTGTAAGTCTTTATGGGAGCTGGTAACTCAACTTTCTCCCAAAGAGCTGCCGGTTGTTTGGGCCACGGACAAGGTTAGCAGTGCAGCACTACTAAGGCTCCTTTAAATAAACACTTAGGTTTAAAATTTAGTTTATTATATAATGTTTAAAGTGGTTGGCTCTAGTTAACATTTTGTGACTTCCAACATTTCTCAGTATAAGTACCCAAGGTTGTTATTATAATGACATGAAACTGTATGTGTCATTTGTTAACTATCTAGGGAATCCGTTTCTGTTCCATTTTTTAATTCATCATATTATTTGATTAGTTATTTACCCAGTGTAACAACTCTGTGATTCAGCATCATTTTCTTGCCTAATTCTCTCATGGCCCATATAGCTTATGCAGGGCTACCCGTTTTACTCTGCTGATCCTCTGTTTGAATCCAATCCTGAGAGTAGGAAAAAAAATAAAATAAAATATGGGAGACAATCTATACATTTTGGGAGAAGCAGGGTTTTGTTTTGTCTAACTGATGCTATGTCTCACTAGAGAGATAGTTCAATCTTTTAATAAACGCTTTTAACGTGCTCTGTTGATAAATTATAACACAGTCCCTATTCCTAAAAGGCTCAGAAACAAGAAGACAATCAGTTATACTAAAAATCAGAGATAAATGAAGTATTAGCAATGTTAAGACTATACTGAGACTACACCACTGAAAACACAGACGAATACAAGATTAGCCTACGGTCTGGAGAGATCTGGAAAACTGCATAAAGAAGATGATGCGTAGCATATCACACATCATAGAAATACTTGGCTTTTGAAGTGAAGGGTATGGTGGTTAAATATTCAGGAATAAACAGAAAATATCATGTTATGGAATATTCATTCCTGTGGGAAAAGCCCTAGGCTATTTTTCCTTTATTCCTCTTACTCAAAACTCACTTGAAATGAGTTTCTGATTGATAAACATCCTTCACTATGTTGGAAAAGAAAGGTCTTCAAGCTGATAATAGGATATCTTTCCAGGCATAGATTTGGGTCTTAATTTATGCTTGTGCAAATCAGGCCATATTTCTTCCACTGCTCTACTTCTTTTCAGACCTTCAGACACGCTTAAAAGTTGCGTGCTTGGTGCAGAGAAATAACATTATATCCCATTGCAGCATGACTATAATTAAAGTCCCAGCTGGATCAACGGGTTTAGAAATCCATGTGGGAGATTTTAGCAGACCATGTAAAATATGAAGGGGCAGTTTTCTATTCAATAATATAGAATGAAGCATCTGTGCAGATTCCATTTCTCTTACATAGAATAAATGAAATTGCAAAATCTTTAATTTTTCTCATGTAGTGCATCCTTCCTCCAGCGAATAGAGCTGCCCTTCTTTGCAATCCTTCTCTGGCTCTGGAATACTGGAGATGTCTTTCCCGGTGGTTTCCCTCCTATGCTCTCCTTCGTAGCCATTGCAGGCAAGTCAGTTCTGACAAATAGGGATCCTTTGAGACACAGAATAACTGCTCCCTAGGAATTATGAGACTTGAAATCTTTACTGAAGCAGCCGGCTTCATTTTTCTCCCACAGAGCTGCTGCTGCTGTTGTTGTTGTGATGCTGTTGTTATTGTCAGGTCCAACTCACATCAACACTATGTACAACAGAATTGAACACGCATCAGCCCTGTGCCATCTTCACAACTGATCGCTGTTTGAGCCGATTGTTGCAGCCACTGTCAGTCCATCTGGTCCAGGGTCTTCCTCTCCTTTACCAAGGGGTAAAATTGTAAATCCTTCATTTAGCAGCCCAGTCCTTACGCCACTTGGCCACAAAGACACCTAGCTTTTTATCATAACAAGTGACTATAATTATCCATATCATATATATATACATATATCTGCATTAAAATCATTGCTCAAAATCAAGGCTCTAAAAATGGGTGAAATATGAATTGAAATGTCTCAACAAGCTGAGGAAACTCTGGAAGTACCCACTCCTCTATGTCAATGAACTTGGAAGACTGCTACTTGGTCAACTAACTGTAAGCGATCCATATTTGTACCCATTCCAAAGAAAGGTGACCTATCGGGAGGCTCAAATTATAGAAGAGTATCATGGATATCATGTGAAAGTAAACTTCGCTGAGTATTCTCCAACAGTTTCAGAACAATCCATTGTCGGGAGCTGCCAAATTCAGGATAGATTCAGAGGAGGATTTAGAACAAGGTATACCATAGCTGATATCAAACAACTGAAAGCAGAGCCCATCAGAAGGAAGTTTAATTGTGTTTTAATGACTATGCAAAGGCCTTCAATTGTGTGGGTAATAACAAACTAAGCACAGCCTTGAAAGAATAACAATTCCACAACACTTCATTGTGTTTCTGAGGAATTGGTATATGAACCAAGAGGCAGTTACATGAACATAACAAGAAAATACTGCATTTACTAAAAAATAGGAATGGTGTGTACCACAATTGTATCTTCTTCCCATACATATTTGATCTACTTGCTGAGAAAATATTCAGAGTGTGGCTTAAAAGAATATGGCATCAAAATTGGAAGAAGGTTTATTAACAACTTCTGATATACAGATGACACAATCATGCTTGTTGAAATTGAGGGATACTGGAAGCGCTTGCTGATGAAAATCAAGGATTGTAGCCTTCAGTGTGGATTACAACTCAATGTAAAGACCAAAATCCCGACCACTGGACCAGTAGCGTTCCAGTAACACTTAAGAAAGCACCAGTAAGAGATCCAATGATGCACTGCACTGGGGAAATCTGCTGCACACGATCTTTTCAGTGTTGAAAAGCAAGAATATTACTTTGAGGACTGAGAGGTGCCTGACTCAAGCCATGGCATTTTCAATTGCCACCTATAAGTGTTGAACTTGGTCATTGAAAGAGGAAGAACCCTCAATGAGTTTGAATTATGGTGCTGGTGAAGAATATTGAAAGTATTATGAATTGTCAAAAGAACAAACAAAGAAATCTTAGAAGAAGCACTTGCCAGAACACTCATTAGATGCGACGATGGTGAGATTTTGAACTTTGGACATGTTGTCAGGAGAGACCAGTCCCTGGAGAAGGATATTGTGTTTCGTAAAGTAGAAGAACAACAAAACGAAGACCCTTGACAAGATGGATTGACGTAGTGGATGACACAATTTATTCAAATATGGTAAGAACTGTTATTTGTGGCACAGGACTTGGAGTGTTTTGTTCTGTTGTTCATAGGGTCACTGTGAGAGTGCGCTAATTAGTTGGCACCTGACAACAGTGATATCCATATATGATGCCTCATGAGCTCTGAGGACCCCAAGAAGTGTCAGGGAAGTGACTTTGTTAAGGTTAGGGCTGCCATAACAGGATTAAATCTCAACTCCATGTATCCCTCAATCTAAAAATAGAGACCATAATAGAACATACACCACAAGGTTGCTATGCAGATAACATAAGCTGATATTTCAAACTCAAGGTCAATGACTGCCAGTTCTATACACTTGGGATAGCAGCCATCCGACTCTTGTCACACCGAGGACTTTCAGCCTTCAGTCCTAGCCTATAGGTGAGTTTGAGGTGAATCCCAGTTCATGTAGTGAGGAGGTTTCCACATCAAGTCCTTATCTTATGGTCGTGAAGGATGATGTGTGACTGAAATAATAGAGCCTAATGTTCCAGTAGTCTGTAGCACAAGGCCTGGGTCACCAGGTCTGGGAATAAACTAGGTCAAAATGTCCAGTTAGGAACGTAGTACGAGGCAAATTCTCCCCTTGGGTTCTATGAAAATGTTGCTGAGAGTTGTTTCTCAGTTTTACATAATGTGGAGGGTTTTTTGTTTTGTTTTGCCATTGGAATGTTTTCTTATATGTGAAATTCAACATAGGTAAATGTATAGATGCAGTAACTGGATTAATGGTTTTGTAACAGGATGGCCAAGCAGGGGTGGGGTTGGGGAATAAGGAGTTAATTACTATGCGTACATGAAAGATGAAAATGTTCTAAAATTTTGGTGATGATTGTCCAACTCTTCTTAATATGATTGAACTACTGAGTTGTATGGTATTTGAATTACATGCCAATATAAAACTTAAAAATAAGTTAACATTTTTATAATACTTAGTCTGAAATCTGACACATGGGCAAGAGCCACTTGTTATTTTATGACTATTTTAAATCATTCTTACATGGACAGGCATAACATAAATATTCACACTCAACAGATACTCCGGAAACATTTGTACGATAAACTATTTACGTGATATGATTAGGAAATGGTTTTCCTTGTATCTCTTTTTACTTGTCCCTTCCCTTCTCTATTTTCCTTCTTCCCAATATTCCTCCCATTGTCAATCATTTCAGAGATCCTGGCAATATTTTAATTTGCTATGAAAATCTTAGACATTAAAAAGTTCACATACAGCCCATATGATGCACTGAATGGACAAAAGCAAAGCTATTCCATAGAAATATCACATAATGGACAGCTCCAGGTGCAAGATACATAAAGATGATAGCCTGAGTGGTAGCTGAACATCCCCAATCTGTCTGTATGCAGGTCATGGGCATTTGATTGGGGAGATCACCTATAATTTTTCTAGAGGATAGCACAGGATTTACTATAAACTGATGGATGAGTATTACTTCATGCGTGGACTAATAGGGAAAAATTATACAGAGAGGGGTGCTGGATTAGTAAGCAAGAGAGAAGGGATAGTATATAGAAACACTTTACCTATATTTTTTCAAGTCTAGAAGGTATAGAGAAAGTGAAAAAAGTGTGCGTGCGCGTGCGTGTGTGTGTGTAAAACACTGATGTGTGAGCACTGGTTTGTACCCAGGTCTATTTGTAATAGTTGTGGCCATCTGTCATTCCATTGTTTCTCTACAAGAAATCAATGAATTATATATTTTGGTAGTCATGTCAATACTGAGAAAACTGAAATTAGGGTAACTGTTAATTCCAAGATCAAAGAGCTGCATCCGAGCTTGAATTTGAAGCCGGGTTTATCTATATTAAAAGGCCCTGGTGAGGTAGCGGGCTGCTAACTACAGGTTTGAAAACACAAAGCCACAGTCGCTCCATGAGAGAAGGAGACTGTCCGTTCCTGTAAGTGTTCAGACTTACAGTCTCAAAAACACTACCTAGGGTGGCGACCATTTGGAAGTCACTCACTGGCAGTGAGTGTGATTTGGTTTTGAGAGTGAGTTGGCTCAGAGCTCCTCTGCCAACCAAGTTTGATGGTTCAAACACATCAGCTGCTCTATGAGAGTTAGACACTCAAATCTGTTTCTGTAAAGATTACAGCCTGTGTTACATCCTTGGAAAACCAACTCTGTGCTATAGGGTATCTATGAGTCTGAATTGATGGGAACAGTTTTAGGTTTGAATGACGACATAGAATCCCTAGGCACATATACAAATAAGATATAAGGTGTTTGCTCTGTTTTCTAATGACTCCAACATGAATGTACAATTTACCATTAACTATGAGGGTTAAGATTGTTGTCTCTCACTAGGTATCATAATTCTATATGATTTTATTATTTTTTAGAAATGTTCACAGTCCAGTTCTAAATTTCCACATTGTTGTGCTATTGTGAGGTGCCATTGAATCAGTGTCCACAATTATGCATTGGGCTGCAATTCACAAAATTAGCAGTGTGAAGCTATCAGCCAATCTGAAGGGAGGAAGACTGGCCTTTCTACTCCCATGAAGAGTTAGTCTCAGAAACTCACAGGGACAATTCTCCCTTTACCTATAAGGTCCCTATAGTAGGCACGGACTCAATGGCAGCCACTTTAGTGTTTGTTTTTCATGACAGAGTTTAACTTCCCCATAGTGTTTCATTGCCTGCAATCTGAAATTTAACCTCCAAGTCTTTTTTGCCAGCAGAGCAGCTGGATGGGGTCAAACCACTAACTTTGTGGTTACAACCTGAACTCTTGACCACTTACACCAACAGGGTTCTTTATGTTGCCTGTAGAGATGGTAGTTTTATTTTTATCATTAAAAGATTTCCAATTACTCAGTGACCACCAGTTACACATATAAAATTGGAAATAGATATTCAGTTTACACTAGGAAAAAATATTTAAAATATTTAGGAGTCTCATAAATTTCTTCTTTTATTCCTACTTTTAAAATTTCTCAAAAGATAGTTCATATTAGATCTTTGGAGAGATTTTGAAGTTTCTTATTCTTATGAAATGTTGAGGCACAAAATTAATACTTCTTTAATTCATGAGCAGATGAGGTTGAAAATGTCAAAATAAAACATCACCTTGATTATTTTTTAAATACTGGAATTTTGAAATATTTCAATTTTACTCATTTCAATATAATTAAAATTATATAATAATTTTATTTATTTAAATATTAATTTAATTATTTTTTAAGTTCTGGTGTATTTTTGTAGTTCATAGGTTCGTTGTATAGCAAAAATTTTTCATTTTGGTCTTTCCCTTGGAAAAAATTCATTTTACCCATTGCTGAATTATTATTTGATCAAAATGGATGCTTGATTTGCTGTACATATTGAGGGCAGGTAATCTCACCTATGTTGTTCAAAAATAATAATGAGATTTATAAAAAGTATTGGTACTGTGGTTCCAGGTATGAATGGGTTTATTCCAAATGAAAATCATTTAAATGTGTCTCTACATTCAGTGGATAGCTGCAGACAAATTCCTTCAGTATTACACTTGTCTTAGTCTCTTTACTGGGCATTAGAAAAAGAGTCCAATCAAAACAGTGGTTTCTAAGAGTATCTGCTGCTCCCACTAAATCCAAGGCAGGAAAAATTATCTCAGAAATTTATGGCAACTGCTTTTTAGCATTCCCAAATTTTAATCTTGATAGATTTTCACAAAACACTGCCAGTCCCGTGCCATCCTCACAATTACACTGTTTGAACCCATTGTTTCACCTGCAAATGTGGAGTGACTTAAGTCATTAAAAATAAATGTTCATGCCCTTAAAACCAACAAACATAGGGATAACCCTTTAGGAACTAGTCTTCAAAAATAGATCCTTAGATATTGAACCAAGAGCACCAGATATGAACAAATAGACAAATATAGATTTTTATCCAAAACCTGTGTACATAAAAAGACTTTAGGAATGTTCATTTTATAATAATAAGCATTTTCAATAGAACTTTTATGTGTTTACATGGTGAAATATAAATGTATGAGTATAAGACAAAAATATTATAAAATTATGACAACTTGCATTAACCAAAAATATCCAAACTATATATCTCAATATAGTTTCCATATAGGTGTCTACACTCTTCTGAAAGTAGCAATTCAGTCTCTCTAACACTTCCTTGACAATGTTAAGGTATTAGACTGTGGCTATCATACAAATAGTCTTGAGAAGAATGGGATATCCAGAGCACTTCATTGTTCTCCTGCAGAACTTGCACAAGGCTATGTGACTAGAACAAGAGAGAATGTGCATGGTTTAGAATCAGGGAAAGTGTGTGTAAGGGTTGTATCTTCTCATCATACTGATTCAGTCTGTATGCTTAGAAAACAGAGAGGCTGGGTTATATGAAGAAGAAAGCAGGATCAGGACTGGAGGGAGACTTGGTAAGAAACTACCAGAGGGATTACCCCCACAAAACAAAATGTTTTACAAAGATATGTAATTTTTTTTTACAAAACAACCGTATCACCTTCAATGTATGCTCCATTACACTTAATACATAGGTCAAATCTGCTATTTCATTCTTGGAAACATTTTTTTCAAACCCATCTGTTTGGATGGTTGACAAAACCACCCGCATGTTTTCTTCTAAGTCGTCAAATCACTGTCTTTTCCTGCCCTTCAGAATTCCAGAAAACAATCAGGGTTTGTTTTTTTGTTGTTGTTGCACACTATTACACAATCTTTTCAGAAGCTCTAAATAGAAAGCTTGATTAACAGTCTGACGTGGTGGAATGAACTCCAAATTCACTATGAGCCGACATTTTCATCTGTTTGGGAAGTTGACAGACATCCAGAATGATGTTTTACATCAATTGACATTTCACCTTTTATGAAATGATAAAAACACTTTTGCACTTTAGTTTTTTCCCACAGTCTGTCCTTGCAAGCTGTGTTTAACATCACAACAGTTTCTGCAGCATTTTTCAAGAGCAGAAAACAAAATTTCAAAGTTGCATGATGTTCTCTTAACTTGGCCATCACAAAAAAAAAAAAAGAGAGATTTAAGTGAAACTGCTTTTAAGAAAAAATTCACTGTGACCAGAGAGAAACTTCCCAGGCATTGCCACTGGGTACACGATATATACCTATTAGGGAAAATGCATACTACAAATCTCTGTCCAGAGTAGCTTTTTTGAATTTTTTTGTTTCTTGGGTTTGGGGGTTTTTTTTGGTGTGTGTATGTGTGTGTGTGTGTGTGTGTGTGTGTACCCCAACATATAATTTGCACATTACAAACCATGCTTTATGAAAATAAGGAAGACTTGAAGTATTTAATGATGAAAATAAAGTATTATAGCCTTCAGTATGGATTACACCTCAATGTAAAGAAAACCAAAATCATTACCTCTAAATGCATAGGGCAGCACATCCTAGTAAATGGAGAAAAGGCTGAAGCTGCCAATAATTTTGTCTAACTTGGATCCACAATCAATGCTCATGCAATCAGCAGTCAAAAGATCAAATGACACGTTTCGCTTGTAAATTTCTGCATAAGACCTCTTTAGAGTGTTGAAAAGCATAGAGGTTACTTTGAGAACTACTGTGTGTGTGACCCAAGCCATGGTCAATTGCATTACATGCACGTGAAAGTTGGAAAATGGAGAAGGAAGACTGAAGATGAATTGATGTATTTCAGTTGAGGTACTAGAGAAGAATGTTGAAAGTACGGACCGCTAAAAAGCCTAAAAGAATCTGTCTTGGGAGAAGGAAAACCAGAATGCTCCTTAGAAACAAAGATGGCGGCAAGACTTCATATCATATATGTTGGACTGGTTGTCAAGAGAGACCAGGAAACCTGGAGAAGGAAATCACGGTTGGTAAAGTGGAATGGCATAAAAAAGAAGGACCTTGACAAAATGGATTGACACTGTGAGTTCAAGCAAGGAAAAAAACGGTGAAATGGCACAGGACAGAGAAGTGTTTCCATGTGTTTGCACATAGAGTCACTATGAGTCAGAACTGACAGGATAGTATGCAACAACAACCTTTCCCTGAAGAATTTTGGGATCTTCTCAAGTGGTTCTTCCATGATAGTCCTGGTATTTCTATCTGCTTCTAAGATGTCCTTTTTTAAAAAAAAATGTTTTAATTATTTTATTGGGGCTCATACAACTCTTATCACAATGCACAGATGCATAAATTGTGTAAAGCATATGTGTACATTCATCGCCCTCATCATTCTCAAAACTCTCTTTCCACTTGAGCTCCTGGAATCAGCTCCTAAGTTTTCTTTTTTTCCCCCTCACTCCTTGATCCCCCCTCCCTCATGAACTCTTGATAATTTATAAATTATGATTTTATCATATCTTACACTGCCTGGCATCTCCCTTCACCCACTTTTCTGTTGCCTATCTCCCAGGGAGGAGGTTATATATAGATCCTTGTAACCTGTTCCCCCTTTCTACACCCCCTTCTCTCTTCCCTCCCGGGATCGCCACTCTCATCACTGATCCTGAGTGATTCATCTATCCTGGATTCCCTGTGTTTCCAGTTCCCATCTGCACCACTGTGCATCCTCTGGTCTAAGCAGGTTTGCAAGGTAGAATTGGGATCAGGATAGTTTGAGGGAGGAGGCATTTAAAAACTAGAGGAAGGTTGTGAGTTTCATCAATATTTTACTGCACCCTGAGTGAATCATCTCCTCCCCACTACCCCTCTGCAAGGGATGTCCAGTTTCTACAGATGGGCATTGGGTCCCCATCGCGCACTCCCCTTCATTCACGATGATAAGATGCCCCCCCTTTGGTGCTTGATACCTGGTCCCCTCGACCCTTCGTGATCACAAATGCTGATGTGCTTCTTCCATGTGGGCTTTGTTGCTTCTGTGCTAGATGGCCACTTGTTTACCTTCAAGCCTTATACACTGATAGACATAGACGTGTGCTTTTTGTCTTAATCAGACAATATTCCCAGAGATACAAAGGGTAAAGACTTGGCACTTGGCTCACATTCTCAAGTAAGGTGGAAACTAAGAAAAATCCCACCTTAATCCTATCTGTTAGCATAACAAAGAACTCCTGCCAAAATGTGAATATAACCACATGCACAGAGCCTTGTGTTTATAATATATCACATAAAGGATTATGGCGTCAGGGGCTATATTAATTTGTAAATCTCAAAATCCTGAAAATAAATGGCCATAACCTTGGGAGCTGACACCTATGCCTTGTTTTTAACTGCCCTAGCAGATCCCGTTGGAAATCACTGTGCCAATTGGATTTATTTTATTTTTTTAACTGCACCTAATTTATTACCTCCTCTTGCATTACACATGAATGCATTCTTCAACTATCTTTTTCTTTTAAATCACTTTTATTGGGAGCTCTTACTGATATCCTAACATTCCATAGTTCAATCACGTCAAGCAGTACTGTACAATAACTACCACAATCAGTTTCAAAACATCTTCTTGATCTCCTTCATATCAGCTTCCCTTTATCCCCATCCTTCACACCCTACTACCCAAGCACCCTTTTTTTCAAACAATATTTTTGCCATATCGTATACAATTATTCACAGACAATCCTGTTATTCAATATATCAAGTGGGGTTAAATAATCACCAATGCTATATGTTCCCTGTTCCTCCCTTACCCTCTTCACGTTCATTCGGGAACCATCACTCCTGTGACTGTCTCTGAGAGCTTATCTATCTTGGCTCTCAGGTACCAAATTATTCTAAATATGCAAATACACATACACAAATTTCACACAAATTCAAGTAGATGAAATTAAAAGATATAGAGGAATTACAAACAAAATCAGTCTTCCAAAATCCAAGCACAAAGGTAAAGTAAAACATCAAGTTTGTTTCCAATGTTTTAGCCTATGCCAATTATCAGTAGAAATCCAAAATAAGATTCTGATACAGTCTTAGCAATTATCAGAATTTTAGAAACCCTGACCACCAGGTAGAGAACAAATTGATGGACGCAAGATTGTTTTGCCTTCTCTCAACCTGCACACGTCATATTATTTAGACTAGTATTCATCTCCTTAATTCACAGAACTGTACGATTTTATTGTGTTTAATGTCTTAAAGGAGTTCTGGGAATACAATGGTTAAATCATGGCTAAAAAGTATACAATTGGTGGTTGGAACTTTCCAACGGTATTACAGGACAAAGACCTCGAGAGCTGGTCCCATAAGTACAACTGCTTAGGAAACGTACAGCAATTTCTTGCTGTCACATGACGTAGCTCTATTCTGTCACATAAATTTGCTGAGTTGAAATCAACTCAAAATTACCTAACAGCAAAAACCTAGTTAAAATATATATTCCTATTTTAAATTGTCTGATAAATGGTATTAAGTTTTATAGAAGGAGATCAATTTTGTCTTCTAAGTCAGCAGATAAGGTTATCTGCTCCTGTCTAGAAATTGTTGCAGCAGCCTTTGAAAGTGAAGTTCATGGATTTTTACACAACAGAACATTATATAAATATTGTATAAACCATATATTTTCAATCCTAATAAATATGAAGACTGTATTGTTAGGCATTGTATAGCTTCAACAATTGTTCAGTCAAATCATATACATCAAAGTTCAATATTAGATAAATAGTTTGTAAATGCTTAGAGAAGGCTTAATTACTCCAAACTGCCTTGGTTTCCCTTGCCAATGCTCATGCGCTTCCACAAGTTAAAGGTCTCTCTAGTCTGATTCACTTATATAAAGTACCATCAAAAATGCTTAATAAGTGCTTTTGATAATGCTGCTGATAAAAAAATCATTTGGAGTTAAGAATAGCCAGTGAAATAATCTGAAAGAGTCAGTATAATTTCCCACTATATTTAATGAGGGGAAGCAAGAAAATGGTGGGATTCAGCTTACCCACAGAGAATGGTCTATCTGCATCATAATTTCTGCCTTGAATGCAGAATATAAAGTTTAATATAAACTAGAGCTCTGTACAGCTGAAAAACATTTATTTTTACTAAATACCAAAAATATCACCAAATGATTTTAATGAGATAAACCTAAATATATCAAATTGTCAGAAATGATAGGGACAAAGAAGCACATTTACCACAGCTTACAAAGCAAGAATACTGATCAAAGCTAAGTCATAGGAAAAGTGCTGACACCAGAGTCCCAATTTCTGCTGGAAATAGTTATACCACAAACAGTAGGAAAGGTGCAGTATTATGACAATAGCAGAGGTGTTCTCTTCCCCAATGTAAGCACTGATTGTAATGAGAACAATCAAGCAGCTTTAGGTGTGTGTGACATAATTATAATGGCAAACCACAGTCCTAAGCGGCTCTTCAAAACAACATTGATGACATTTAGTCTTAGTAAAAGAGCCATCATAGATGAAAAAATGTTTTAAAAATTAGACTGTTTTGCTATTAAATTTATAAAGGCAGTTTTTTAAAAAAATCAAACAAAAATGGAATAACGATGTGGTTAATAACAATAAATTCCAGAGAAAAGAAGTTGCTGAAACTACTTAAAAATGATCACACACTCCCACCTACTGCTAGCCAATTAATTCCAAGTCAAAGTAGCTCTATATATGGTTTCAAAAGTTACAAATCTTTGCAGGTACACCCTCATCTTTCTCCTGTGCTCACACACTTGGACCAAATTTGCCTGACACTGAGTCGGTACCAACTTCTAGAAGCTCTATAGGACAAGTAGAACTGCTTTTGTGAGTTTCCAAGACTATAACTGTTTATAAGAGTAGAAAGCCCCATCTTTCTTCAGAAGAGCCATTTGCAGTTTTGAAGAGCAGACCTTACAGATACAAGTCCCACTCATAACCAGTAGGCCACTCACATACTAGTGGAAATAAATATAGAAAATACAACAAAAACGTTAGAATATTAAAAGTGTACCAATCATGTTAGAAAATGTACCAAATGAATTATAGTGTAGTGACTTACTTAACATGGCTGTTAAAACTATTAAACCAAATTGCCCATCCAGTCAATGCTGACTCATAGTGACACCCATGGGTTTCTGAAACAGTAACTGTTTATGGGGGCAGAAAGTTCAGTCTTTCTCCCTCAAAACTTCTGGTGGTTTCTAACTGCCTACCAAGTGGATCACAGCCCAACACATAACCACTACACTACCAGGACTCCCCAACAAACCCTATTTTCATGAGTATTTTCTATAAATTTTGTGTGACCATTGCAAGGAAGTAGATTGGTGTCAGAAGAAGTAAATGTGGAAGGAGAGTGGAGGCATGTCTGATGTCTGTCTAATATGAATCATCTTTGGACAAATGTGGAGTTGGAGTCTCTTTCTCCTTTGTGCATCCACAGGAGTTCAAACATGATCCCATGCCACTTTTTCTTCAGAGGGCAAAGATTAGAAATGGGCTGCCTGGGGCTGAAAAGAGACTGTTATGAATAATTGTACCCTGAGTATTTGTAATCTGTTGCCTTCCTTAGTAAGACTTCTAACGTTGAGTATGATCTGTGAATTCTGCATCCACACTTACCTTCTGCTTCTTTTTCCTTCCTCATTAATGCAAGCTCACTACGCTCCATGGTTCCTTTCTATTCTTTCATATTGCTGTTGCTGATGGTCTATGTGGACATGACTATGAATTTTCAAACCCAAGAGATAATCAGAGTACATTGGCAGGGACACTGGAGTCAGAATTGTTAAGAAAGTTCAAGGGTAGACGGATATCTGACCTCAGCCCCATAGAACTCAGTCTGGGGCCGCTGATGCTGATGATGGGAATTCTCCTCTTTACCCTCTGGTAGTCAGAAGGCGCTGCATGTATGATGAGGAAGAACTGCCTTTTCAAAGTAGAGTTGACCATAAAGGCTCACATGGGGGAAGGCCTGCAGGACTCAAGCTTTCCAGATCTCTGTCTGCTGTTGAGCTTCAGTCAAAATAAGAAGAAATGGCTACAACCACAATCAGTGAATCGAAACTTGAAATGTAGTATGCATCTAGGAAAATTGGAATTTGTAAAGAAGGAAATAGAATGTAGAAAGAACGACATTCTTCCATGTGTCACTGGGTTGAAATGTAGTGCTACGGGCCGTTTTGAAAACCAAATGATTTACTATGAGTGAAATGACAGATTCCAGAGGAAAGATGTCACATTCATCATCAAGAAGGATATTTCAAGATCTAGAAGTACAATGCTCTCTGTGATAGAATTATATCTATTCCAGTACAAGGAAATCCAATCAATACAATTATAATTCAAATTGAGTCACTGAGCACTAAAGCTAGTGATGAAAAAAATTATAGAATTCTACCAAGGATTTTCATCTGAACTTGATGAAACATGCAATCAATATTCACTTATAATTATCGATTATTAGAATGCAAAAGTTGGAATATAGAAGAAGAAGCAGTAATTGGAAAATATAGTCTTGGTGATGTAAATGAAACTGGAAATCACATGATAGAATTTAGAAAGACAAATGATTCTTCATAGAAAATACTTATTTTCATCAACAAAAACAGCAATTATGCGCATAGACTTCTGCAGACAATTCAGAAATCAAATTGACTACATCTGTGAAAAGAGACATCGAGAAGCTCAATATCAGCAGCTAAAGTCAGGCAAGTGCTGACTATAGAACAGGTCATCGACTGCTCACACTATTAGATCAAGTTGAAGCTGAAAATATTTTTTTAATCCAAGATAGCCAAAATATGACTTTTAGAATATCCCACCTCAATTTCAAGAGCAAAATTGACACACTGAACATTAATGACAGAAGACCTGATCAGCTGTAGGGTTACGTCAAAAACATTTATACATGAAGAAAGCACAATATAATTTAAAAGAATGGAAAGAAAGAAAACATCAAAGTGAAAGTCACAAGTGACTCTGAAACTTGCTCTTTATCATAAAGGAGCTATAGTAAGTGGAAGAAATCATGAAAACAAAGCACTGAGTAGAAAATTTCAAAGGGATGGTCAATAATACAAAGTCAAAGTATATAAAACAAATAATTCACCATGAACAAGTAGGGTTCATACCAGCGATGCAGAAATGGTTCAACATACAAAAGACCATTAGTATTATTTGCAAAATTGACATAAGACAAAGAAAAGGCATCAAAGATATTCACCTGGGAAAAGAAGAGGTGAAACTATCATTAATCACAGATGATATGATTTGATATATGGAAAATCCCAAAAGCTCCATGAATGGAGTACTAGAAGTATAGAGGAATATGGCAGATTAGCAAGACACAAGATCAACAAACCAAAGTCCTTTGGACTGCTATACACATCAGACAAGCCCACAGAAGAGGGAATCAAAAAAAGTGTACCATTCACAATAGTCAAGCAGAAATTGAAATATCTAGGGATATGCCTGACTAAAAAACAAAAGGTTTGTATGATGAAAACTACAGAACACTTTTATAAGAAGGCAAGAATGACCTCAACAAATGGCAGAATAGCCCATGCTAATGGAGCAAAAGACTGAGCATAGTAAAGATGTCAGTTCTGCCCACGGCACTTTGTAAGTTTAATGCCATCCCAACACGAGTACCATCATCCTTCTTCAAACTGATGACCAACTTCATATGGAGAGGGAAGAAGTCCAGAATTAGCAGAGAACTCCTCAAGAAGAAGGACAAAGGGGGAGGGCTTGTTTTACTTGACTTTAGCACCTGTTATACAGCCAAAACTGTTAAAACAGTGTGGTACTGGTATGACAGAAATTCAGACCAATGGAAAAGGACTAACAACCCAGAAATAAAATCACCAGCATACAGACAACTGATCTTTGATAAGGCCCCAAAAATATCCAGTGGGAAGCAGATGTCCCCTTCAAAAAGTGGTGCTGGAAAAAATGGGTATCTCCCTGCAGAAAAAAATGAAGGAAGCCAGTCCTTGGAGAAGGACATTGATTTCTAAAGTGGAAGGGAGGTGAAAGAGAAAGGCCCTCAAAAACACGGCGAGGACACAGTGGCGGAACCAAGGGGTTGGGTCGTAGGAATCATTGGGAAGCTGACACAGGACCATGCTCTGTTTCTCTCTGTTGCACAGGTTCGCTTTGCTTCTGAGCCAGCTGGATGGCACCTTACAACAACAAAAATGTGTGTGTGTGTGTGTGTGTGTGTTACTTGTTTTCCTGCCCTAGAGAACAAGTCTAACACAAATGATCTTGTATCACAAATTATCTGGTGTGATTTTCTTATAAAAATAATTAAATAATTCTTTATTAAAAATAAGTGAAGATCTACTGTTGTTAATGTCTCAAAACTAAAATACTGTGAAGGTTTTCAATAGATGATAAAAACAGTATAAGAGTTTTGAACTGCTCTTTCAAGCAGAATTTATAGAAATTATAGATCCTAGCAAATGTAATGACTTTGTATGTGGCTACAAACCAATTGTAGCGTAATGAATTACAGTTAAATCTACATTAAAAAGAAGAGATTAAATTTCTTTTGGGCTCAATGTATTTTTCTTTTAACACCAAGATTCATTTTATAGTCAGTAGAATAATCATTAATAGAAATTAAATACTTATTGATAAGTTTGGAGAATGAAATAAAGATATATATATATACAAAATCTTTAAAATGATATATACATATATTATGGTAAATAACTTGAGTTCTAAAAGATTTTAAACAACTATCCTTTAAAGGAAGGAGCCTTGATGGTGTGACAGGTTATATGTTGGGGAACCAACCAAAAGATCAGTAGTTTGAACCCAGCAGCTGACACTTGAGAGAAAGATAAGGTGATCTGATCCTGCAGAGCTTTTCCATCTGGAAAAACCTAGGGAGCAGTTCGACTCCGTCCTTCACGGTCTCCATGAGGGAGAACCAACCTGAAGGCATCAAGTTAGGCTAAGGAAGAGCTTTAAAAATCTCAATGCCTTTTATCTCCTTTCCTTATTGCTTCAAACTTATTCTTTAGAAATAAGCTAAGTAAATCAATACAGCCACAGGATTAGCATTGCATGTATCTGAAGCCTCGTTGTCAGAAAGAGGCGATGAGTCCTTTTAACACTTGGCACCTTTGGTCCTGAAAGAATTATGCTTTATGTCACTTCTCACCAAACATAAAAGAACAAAAATAAAGTATAAATATCAAAGATAAAGTACAAAGAGAAGTGACTTACCCTAAAATACACAGTGATAAATGATTTATTCATTAAACATCATCTGTGCATCAACTATGTTCTAACTGATAAACAGAGCTGAACAATGGAAAGCTAATGGTGTCTTATGTTATGTCCATGGAAGCTGCCTTTCAAATCTATGGATTTGGGTCATTTAGGTGTATCATATAGTTATAGGACCACACTCAATGTAGAATCCATCTGGTATAACTTCATTTTCAGCTGACTTCTTTGGTGACCAAAAAGCAGGCCTACTCTATATATAGGTTAGTCATTTTAATGGGTACTTGCAGAATGAAAATGAGTTTGTTCTCATATGCCACTGATCACAGTATCTCCACCAAGTCCTGAGGCATCCTCACAATGGGATGCTTGATCCCGTTGTTGCAGCCACTGTAGAAATCCACTTCATTAAGGACCTTCCATTTCTCCTGGTCTCTCCTGACCATATTTGTTTAAAGCATATGAGACAAAGTTTTTCCAATTCAGTCTAAGGAGCATCATTGCTGTACTTCTGCTAAGACAGATTTGTTGGATTGTTTTGGTCAGTTATAGTACTTTAAATGTTCTTCAGCAGCACTATACTTCAAATGCCTTGATTCTTCACCAGTCTTCTTTATTCAGTGTAGAACTTCCACGTGCACATGTGGCTATTGAGAATGCCATGGTTTGAGTCAGTGCACTCTAGTCCTCAAAGTAACATGCTTGCTTCCCAACACTACAAAGAGGTCCTGGGCAGCAGGTTTTACTGAGTGCAATACAACATTTGTTCTCCTGATTACTGCTACCAGAGCATTGATTATGGACCCAATTAAGATAAAATTATTGACAACACTCGTTTCTCATTTCATCATGATGTTACCTACTGGTCAAGTAGTGAAGATTTGTATTTTTCTTACACTGAGTTGTAATGCACACTGTAGACTGCAATCCTTGATCTTCATCAGCTCCTGCCTCAAGTCCTCCTCACTTTCAGCAAAGTTTTGTCATCTGCACATCACAGGTGGTTAATAAGCTTTCCTCTAATCCTGATGCCTCAATCTTCTTGATATAGCTCAGCATCTTGAATTATCTGTTCAATATGCAGATGAACTAAGCATAGAGGGAGTCTGTGCTCAATATAGCCAAATATCAAATGACCATACATTATGTAAATATAATTGTCATCCACTTTTAATAAAGAAGTGACAAGGAGAAGCCAGACGGTCGTGTAGTAAAAAACCATTCATTTTAATGAGATAATTCAATCTACTTGAATTTTTGAAGTGAAGGGAATGAGAGGAGATTGCATAGATGGAAGAACTGGAAAGATACAAAGTTCAGTTTGTTGCATAAAAAAGCAAAAGAGCTAGTAGAAGAGAGAGAGCGACTAAAGATAGAAGCAAGATCCCAGAACAAGCAGAAGGGAACAGGATTTGAACAAATAGTGAGAAAGTTAACCTGGCAAAGGCCTATGAGAATAAGATCAGTAAACATCAATCGCTATTTTGAAGAGGAATAGAAAAAGCAACATCAGTTCACGAACCATGAGCCTTCAACAGAACACAGGCTATCAACAAAGTAACAAGGGCACCTTGGTAGTTCGGTGATAGAATTCTCACTCTCCATGTGGAAGAAACCCTGTTGAGTCTCACCCGATACACCTCATATGTCGCTATTAGTCATCTCTCAAGTAGAGCTGCCAGACTGAAAAAGGCTAGGAAGAAAGGTCTCATGATATGCTTCTGAAAATTAGTCACTAAAATACAACAGATCACATGGTCTGATCTCCAACCAATTGTAGGGATGGCACAAGGCTAGACAGCATTTAGTTCCATTTCTATGGAGTCAAGATGAAGAGGGGTTAACCAAGTAGTAGCTACGACATCGATAGGGAACAGCCCATGGGTTATGACTTAAGGGAAAGTAAAATTGGAAGCATATATTGTAATAAATATTTCAGAACCAATCAATAATGAAGAACTGTTGGGTCAAAGTAAGGGTATAACTCAGGTTGGATGGTATTAATTATATGACAGATTTTAAAAGCCCAAATGCAAGTGGAGAATATTTATCCAACTCCAACAATGATGTAGACACACCATTTACTGAGCATCAACCATAAAAGGTATTGGACAAAAATAAATTATTTTCTAGGTAGGTTTTTATCACATTCAGATGGCCTAAGAAATAACTTTGAATTTCCTATCATTCATTAGTATTTTTCTATGATAGAAATTGCAACGTCAGTTTACTAATCTAGCAACTCCACTACTCACAGAATATTGTTTTCAGATGATCTAAATAACATCTCAACATCCTCTTACTGTTGAGATGAATGTTTATTAATTGTCTTATTATATTCTAAAATTTATCATTAATTTACAAAATAGATTTCTGCAGTTTTTCAAATTCTAAGTAATAGCCTATAATAGCTGTTAAATATTTGAATTACACATGATATTTTAAAATCTTTTGAAATACAGGATTTCAATCGCTCTCCCAGTTCTTCAATCGGATGATGACAGCAGGTCAAAACTGTGATATTTCTGTCTCCTAGTTCCCGTGTGTTCTAGCATGTGTTTGCCATGCTTGGCTATCAAAAGCGATTCCTTAAGCAACTTCATTCCTGCAGCTCAAACAGTCTCAGATAAATTCTCTGCATGGTATCTAATTTGAGTTACATAAGAGAATTTATTATTTGTTGTTATTTTGATCATCCATTGCTTAAGATGCAGTTTGGTATGATAAATTAATGACATGGGTGGTGAGTACTTTCAAGCAAGATTTTATAACTCCTACCATCAGCACTTTTCCTCTGATCATCATCTCATAAACCAGAAGTTCTGTAGAACTCTACAGAATGATTGGAATTTTCATCACTGCTTATTTTAAGTATGTTTCTCTGATGTGCATCTTCTGAAACTTTCCCTGAGTAAGACAGTGCCTAAAGATAAGGGATTTAAAGTTAAAAAAAAGATATAGGTATAAGCCAACTTTGTATGTCATGTTACCTCTTTGAGCCTTAGTTTTTCTCATCTATTAAATGGAGATGAAAATGATATATACTGATATAGTTGTTTTTAACATTAAATGAGCTAATAATACATGGAGAATGCTTAAATTAGGAAAGAGGAGAAATGACATCTTTAATAAATTGCTATTTTATTTAGACAGCTCCTTTTCTTCCCATTCCTTAAAATTCTAAGCCTCAAAAAGTTTTATTGTAACATTCGCTAGGTACAATATTACTATGGTAGACCTGAACTCACTGCCATCAACTCTATTTCAATGTATAGCAAACCTACATAGGGTTTTTGATCATGGAAAATTTCACAGAAGCAGTATCATCATTTTTCTCCTGCAGAATGGCTTGTGTATTTGTACCACTGACCTTGGGGTTGGCAGCTCAATACTTATATCACAGTGCCACCAGGTTGCCTTTTTGGTAGGGAATCCCTAACTTGTACTTTAGGATTTTTCTTGAAATATTCTTTTGGATGATGAATATGATGCAATTCCTGTTCAATTTTTCATTCCCAGAAAAGAGGAGAACAAGTGATTGTCTAATTCAATATGTAACGCAAAGTTCACCTTTGCTCACTCACACCAAGGATATCAATCATTATGTTTTCAATTTTATTTTTGACTACTTTCATAATCCCTATATTTTACTGCATATTTTTGGAAGAGGAATGTGCAAAATTCAGTTTATCAGAACCACTGTTTTCTGTCACAGACCTCAAGAAATATTGCAAAAATATTGAGTCAATGCAAGTGTGAAGTCATGTTTTATGTCCCCAAATAAATTTTTGAAAACATATTAATACTGAAAAATTATAATAGGATAAAAATTATAACAACAGGATAGTTTTAAGTGTTCTAGAAAATATTACACAATCATTGCCAAATGTTGAGATAATTAAAGCATTCAGCCACAAAATGTCAAGAGTAATAGAGCCACATGAGGCAATTAATATATTTTTGAAATTATATTCTTTTTCTGGATTTTATGAAACTTCTGTCATTTGTCATCTTTTTTAATTTGTAAGTTGCTACAATTATTTTTATCACAAAATAATAATTTTTTGCCTAATCTTTGTTTCGGGTTTATTTTGCCACTATTCTTTAAGGAGAGCATACATGTTGTACTGGCTCCAGTCCCTACTACTCCATCTCTTAGATTCAGTGCTATTATGGAGTGTCAAGGTTACACTGAATTATTGCTAATATGGACAGTTTGCATTTCAGCATAGCCTATCTACATTTAAAAAGAAATAATCATCTCTCAACACATGTTGAAACTAATTTCAAGAAATAAAGGAAAAAGAATAAGAAATAAACTTTTCTCTCTCATTCTGGTATCAGCTCTCTTTAAAAGCCAGACATTAAATTCCTTGTTATGTTTCCCTTACAGTTTTTTCATGACTGGCTTCCATGTATAATCCAGAGACCATATACAAGAATTTTTTTAAATGTCAATGGAGATTTTGTCTTGTGACACTAATAGCATCTATATGGGTTTCCAGGAAGATAAATAAGTATAATATTTCACATTGTAACATTATAGTCCAGCAGCTCTGATGGTGTTGTTGGGTAAGTTGGATAAGTGTTGGACAGATAGCAAGGTTGCTGGTTGAAAACCAGCAGCTGCTAGATAGAAGTTCAGACTGTCTGCTCTTGTGATGAGTTCCTGCCTGGAAAGACTTACATAGCATCTCTATGAGACAGCATCAACTTGAGGACAATGAGAATAGTGATACTACAGTTGATAGATCATTTTTAATTCTATAAACTCTATAGAGAGAGAGAGAGAGCTTTCCTGGTTTACCAGAATATCCTTAGATAGGGTCCAAGTTTTCCCTTAGGTCCAAATAGACTCCAGAAAGGGCAATGCACTGAATAATCTGAAGAATAGATTTGTTTGATAGGATCCCAAGGGAAGGATGAGAGAAATAGGTAATTCATTTATAAAATCCTAATATTTTTCATTTCAAGTAATCCCCTAAGTCATACTCATTTAAAATTCTATCAAGTTATATATAATTTCATGTCTGAAGTCACATAAAAGTAGTGGAGCTTCTCAAGCAATCACACTTGAACATTCCCTGAAAAAGTGAGAAGCATTTAAGTCAGACTTTGAGGTGCTAAACTTCTCCCATTTAATGATAATCACAGATCCCCTTTAGTTGGAAATGTTTAAAAGAAACTAATGGGGGCCTGTTAAAGGCATTGCAGCTATGCTAAATTTAAAGATAATATAGTTCAAAGTAGATAACTATCATAAACTGTAAACAAGTTTTATGAATTTAGATTCTATGTGGCTTCTTTGTTTCGCTCCCATAAAGATTTTCAGCCATGGAAACTTAGATAGGGTCACCATGAGTCAGAACCAATGTGATGACACTGGGTTTCATTTGGGGTTTCAGTGGTTAAATACACCTCAGGTCATCAACTTGAAAATATATTTGCAGACAGTGAAAAACAACACTCTTCTCTTAAATCAGACATTATAAAATACTAAGCCCAAGGAAAGGATTGAGGAACAAAAATATCAAAGACAGTCTTGACTAACCCCCCAAAAGGAAGGAGTAAAATTTGTGAGAAAAAAAAAATTGGAAGAGTAGTGAAGAAGATTCCATCTGTGCTTCTTGCCACATTTTACCCTCAAACTTTGCATAACGCGTTTACAAATGTTTCTGTTCTTAGGCTAATTTTATGAGCTCAATTGGGGTATTTCAATGTTTGATTTGAGCACAGCATCTACATAAATATAATAATACAAATATTCAATGTTAAATACGTACAGCTGATCACCTCATCTATTTCTCTAATTCTGAGGTAACCCTTGAACTCAGGTCCATCTGTCGTCCTGGAACCTGTGAGACATATTCATCCAATGTCCAGCCATTGCCTTACAATTTTTTAAATAAATACTTTTTCTTCTGAAACAAGTACTGACTCTCATTGACTTGCTTTGATGAATATTATCACACTTCATCCACATATTTAAAGCAAAAAATTAAGGATCATCATTTTCTCATTTATCACTTTCATACTCAAGTCCTATAAAACACTAATTTTAAAACGTTCCCTATTTCGCCTCCAAAGGCAACGTCTGCAAGGGACAAACTTCAGGCCTCCCAGGGTGGCCGTGAGAGGTGGGTCTGTTGTGATCCTTAGCCTTCTGAAGATGCACCCTGACTTGTCTCCACGCTTGCACACTGAAGAATGCGACACCTTGAGTAACTTGCTAAAGGAATGCCACAAAACTCAGTGTTCTGAAATGTCTCAGTGACTGAATGATCTTGGTCAGGAGATGAAAAAATGCCTGAAAAATTAGTCCGCAGAAAAGAGGGTCAGGAGCAGGGAGCATGGCAATGCGATGCAAAAGAGACTCTTGAATCCCCCAGAGGAGTCTGGGTAATGAAGTGCATTTTCACCCGAAGCCTTGACTGAGAGAAGACCTCTAGACTCTAGCTGGATCACCTGTTTTATGTGGTCTCCAAGCTCCTGTGACTGCAATGGGTGACCCACTTTGTCCTCGAAGAAAGAGGGAAAAACAGGACTCGGTGTTTGCCTTTAGTAGTGGTTTTCTCCCCGCTGCCAACACACTTCTAACATGTTACCTTCCCTGTCTACAACACACCAACACTGACTAACCTATCTCCCTCAACAAATTCCCTATTTTTGACCTAATTTAGCATATTAGTAGGCACACTGATCTCATAATGGATAAGCTTTAGGCTGTTAACTGCAAGGTCACCAGTTCAAAACCACCAGCCACTCCTTGGGAGAAAGACAGGGCTTTCCACTCCCTAAAGAGTTATACTGTCAGAAGCCCACATGGGTAGTTCTGACCTGTCCTATGCTTTCAGTCAGCATCTACTCAATGGCAGTTCATTTGTTTTTCATTTGTTTGGGGGAGGTTATCAGTATCCTAATTAATTAATACAATAAGTGGCGAATTTGTTTTGGTGCTTCCAAGTTTACTTCTTTCAATTTACGTAATATGGTCACCCTATTATATTTTTCTAATTCACAAGTTTCATTGGCAGTCCAGAACCCTGGATTAATTCAATCAGTAAATCTCCATAATCTAATGAAATTTTTTAATGCTGCAGTTTGTTGCTAAGAGCAATACTACTTCTATTTTACTCTTACTATATCTTGAGAAAACTTATGATTATAATCTGATGGTCTCCCAAAGTCCTATAAATACCCTCAATCTATTTGCTCATTTCCCCTCTGAGACCCTATATCCCGCATAATCCAACCGACTCACAGCTTTGAGTCAACTCTGACTCAAAAGAAAGAATACAGGAAAGAATAGAACTAAGAGTTTTGGAGACTATAAATCTTCATGGGAGTTAAGAGCCACAACTTTCTCCTGTGGAACAGCTTGTGGTTCTGAACTGCTAGAGTAGAGTAACTCTCTACACCACCAGAAAACCCTAATATTTCATTACTGCCCATTGTGTTCTACTTAGACCAAGAATATCTCTGGTCTGACATTGTCTCTGCCACTTTGGATTGATTCCCCAGCCCTGCCAGGTCTCTACTGTGAAATACAAGCTAATTTAAATCTTTGATCTTTGGCTTTATTATCTGCAATAATAAAGTAGAGCACATATGGTCGATGAGAAATGAAATCAGATAGTTTGTGTAAAGCACTGTCATAGACAATTGGCTGCTTTTTGACCTGTTAAATACTAAGCCCATACTTCTCAATATTATCATAACGTAGTTGTTAAAATTATAACTTTCACTAACTAAATGATCCCCAAATATTTACTGAAAGAAAAGTAAATCTTTGCATTATGCTCTTATTGCTGTTGAAAATCGATCATATACATTTTATGAGCTCTTTGAAAAACGATCATCAATAGCAGGTGTACATGACACATTAAGGTAGAATGCTTTATGAACAACTACAATAAGATCATAATCTACTAAAATAACATAGCTGCAAATAGCCAGAGCTAAATACTTTAAGCACTTGAGAAATGAGTGTGAGGTTTTTATTTCAAAAGGACCTGCATGGGTAATCTCTGATGAGCCTTTAAGTGCAATGATTCTTTAAAGTAAAATAATAGACAAAAAGTAAAAAGACATTTAGTATATACCCTAGATAGTCCAAGAGCATATTGTGGGGCTCTTTGAGAAAAGACCCACTGCAGACATAAAGCAGTGCCAGGAGAGCAATTAACATCTTTGAATAAGCAAGCGATCCAGTTTAGCTATAATGTAAGTAGAGGACCTGACTAGCATCCATTTAGAGACTGTGGTTACACACTGAGCTGTGTCCCCATAGTGGGCAGTTCCAAACCACTAGCAGCTCTGTGGGAGAATGACTGGGTTTTCTCCTCTTGCAAACAGTGACTGAGTAAGAACCCCACAGGGGATTGCTATGAGACAGCAATGACTCAATGGCAGTGAGTTTGGTTTGGTTTTGCTATGAAGAATGGATGGGAAAATAGAGGCCTTGAGAGATTTAAAAATAATTATGAAGTATTAGCTTTGAAGTTAAATTTGACCTATCCCCCAAAACAGCTTATAGAACATACTAGATTAATATTTCACCAACTGAATAGCTGAACTACCAGTTTTAACTACAAAGAACAATAGGTTCCAGAATACTCAATGAAATAATTTTTAAAATCAGTCATTCACAACCATTAGTCTTCAAACATATAACTTACCACATGATGCAGGTTCTAGTACATTAAGACACACAAATGCAGAGAGAGCAGATGCTACAAAGGCGATGAATTAAAGCATCTAGCATGAGGAGAAAATAGAAATTGTGAACGGAAAGTCAGTTATGAAGAATGGTGGACAAAAACACCTAAGATCCAAACATAGCCTTTTGGCATGTTTGCAACTTACCTTGGGGTCAACATGTTTTAATTGCCCCGGTGGTACTTCTTTATTAACAGTCTAACAGAACGGTGAATATTCTTAACCATGTTCTGCACAATAATTTCTAAATGTAAAAACAATCTCCTATACCATAATTCATATTATATTGATTGTACTGTAACACATTTTCTCTATTTCTCTATTTGCTGCAAAAAATATATATTTGAGAATAATCTGTATAATACTTTTAATTTGTAAATTATGTCGAAAATGTGTTTAAACCAACAATATAATCGTCTTATTTGAGAGATCACAGCATAACTGGGTAAATAGTGACAAATATTGACTGAGTATATTATACTCATCAAATATAGTGAGCCCTTTCTATGGGTAGTCACTAGATTAATCCCATATAGGGGTCATTTCATTTTATAGTGTCCATTTTATGAGATAACTAAAATTATTACCTTCATTTTACATTTGAGAAAACTGAAACATGCAAGGTTAAGTGCTGGGATGGTTAAGTTTGTGATATGAAAGGACAATAGCATGCTCATATATCATAATTCTTAAACTAAGTATTTCCATAAATAATCCTGCAAAATAACAACAGAAAGTTATACGAAAAACCATTTCCAACACCAAAAAATTTTGGAAACTTAAGAGTTAAGATGAACAAATACTATACAAGGATCCCCAAGGACTTTAATATCCTAAGGAGTACTTGCAATCCCAAAGAATGGTGAAAAAAAACCAAGTAACTCAATATATCCCACAATGATTTGATAACATAGTTCTTTTTTTAACATCGCTTTCAAATATGTGATTCCTTGGGATTAACTTGAATAAACATTATTTTAAATCAAAAGAGTGTTCAAGTAATTTAATTTTAACAGAGTAAACTTCTAATGGCTCTCCAATTGGAAATTATCTCCTAAATAGTCATTTAAGGCAAAATAAGTAAACTACTATCTGATATCATATGGAGATGCTCCTTAGCTTATTTGTTTTGTGAGATTTTAAGTATTTATGTTATTTTTTCCTTACTTTGGAAATATGTATATGTGTATTCTACCTCATTCAGAAGAGAATTCAGGGATATTTAAAAATATATACAGTAAAATTTAAGCAAAGTCAATCGAGTGCTTATTACAAGGGAGAAGAAAGCAAGATGGCAAGGTAATACTGGAAAAACAATTAGGAAATGATATATGCCAGGGGATCTGCAATTAGAAAATATGTGATAATATTCAATGTTGAGGTTATTTACAATGAACAAATGCATGAAAATAAAGTCAGGTATAGGGTTAATATTACATATAAAAGTATACCAGAAATTCTGATAAAGCTATCCCTGTCATTAAGACTTAAATGAAAGTTGCTTATTGCCATAATCACTTCTAAAGGGCATTCTAGCTATTTTCCCAAGACAAATTTACTTGTCCTTTTGGCATGGTACTTTCAAAACTGTCCAACATCACCATAATTCAATGCATCAAATTCTTTTTTTATCATCTTTATCCAATACTAAATTCTTCCTTTATCATCTTTATCCAATATTTTATTTTATACACATGTGTATAAAACAATTGAAATTACCCTGACAGCCTTTCTCTTGAACACTTTACAGATTTACCCAATGAAATGTGTCATTTGATCTTTTTGCGGCTGTTTTCATGAGCATTGCTAGTAGGTCCAAGCAAGATGAAATCCTTGGTAACATCAATCTTCCTCTATTTAGCATGATGTTACCTACTGGTCCAGTTTGGAGATTTCCATTTTCTTTATATTGAGTTGTAAGTCCTCTTCACATTCAGCAAGGAAAGTTGTGTCATCTGCATATCTCAGGTTGTTAATAAACTTCCCTCCAATTCTGAAACTTCAATGTTTCTCATACAGTCCAGGTCTGAGATAATTTACTCCAGCTAGATTGAACAATTATGGTGAAAGGATACAGCCCTGACAAAAACTTTCCTGATTTTAAAACAGGTAATATTCCCTTTTTCAGTTCATACAATTGTCTCTTGATCCATCTACAGGAACAATTGGAATTCCCATTCTTCTCTATGTTATCATAGTGGGTTATGATCCACACAATGGATGCTTTTGCATAACCAATAAAACATACGTAAATATTTCCCCTGGCATATCCTGCTATTGGTCAAGAGCCATCTGACATCAGCAATGATGACTGTGGAACAGACCATAAATTAGTTACATGCAAGTTGAGGTAAAAATTGAAGAAAATTTCATGAGAACCAAAATATAATCTGGAGTATATCTTACCTGCATCACAAGAAAATCTAAACAACAGATTTGACACATTGAACACTAATAACAAAACATATGACAAACTCTGGGATGACATCAAGAAAATATAGACGAATAAAGTAAAAGGTCATTAAAAAGCAAGAGGGAAAGAAAAGGTCAAAGTGGATGTCAAAGGAGACTCTGAATCTTGCTCGTTATAATAAAGCAGCTAAAACAAATGGAAAAATTATTAAGTAAATATTTTGAACAGAAATTTCCAAAAGGTAGTTGAAAAAGTAATGTATTATAATGCATTGTACAAAAGCCTAGAGTTAGAAAATCATAAAGGAAGAACACACTCAGCATATATCAAGGTGAGGAAACTGAAGAAAAGGTCAAGTTTAGGGTTACAATATTAAAAGATTGATTGTATGGGCAAATTACTGAGGATCGCAGAAAATATCAAAAGTAGATGAAAGGAACACAGAGTCACGATATCAAAAACAACTTGATGGCATTCAATCACTTCAAGAGCTAACACATAATCAAGAACCAATGATACTGAAGGAAGAAGTCCAAGCTGCACTGAAGGCATTAATGAAAACCAAAGTTCAGGAATTGGCTGAGTGCCGTATTAAATGTTTCAACAGGCTGATGAAGCATTCCAAGTACTCATTAGTCTGTGCCAAGAAGTTTGAAAGATAGGTATCTGGCCAACTGACTGGAAGAGATACATATTAATACCCAATCTAAATAAAGATACCCTACAGAATACATAAATTATTGAAAATCAGTCATCGTGGAAGAAACGCATTGCTTAAGATTACTGAAGAACAGGTGGACAGCACATGGACACGCGGCTGCGGAAATTCAGGCTGGATTCAGAAGAGGACGCAGAACAAGGAAGGTCATTGCTAACCTCAGACGGATGTTGGGGAGGAGAACAGGGCTCCTTAATCTGGTCACAGCTCTGCTACAATTGGGGGAGGTTTCCTCCAGGGTGCGACCAGTAGTTTAAATTGCCAGATGTGGAAGCTTGGAAGCTAGCGAAGTTCTGCTGAATTTGGATTCTGCATCTGGTTCATCTATATCCTGTTATATCACCTGATAATCCAAGGAACCACCAGTGGACTGGCAAATTGGATTCATTTGGCAGATCTAGGATTAATTCAGTTTGGCATCCATCTGCCAATTGTCTTCCTACTTCATCTTCCTGCTTCCTGTTGCCTTCAGGTTTATAATTATAATTAAAGCAGTTAGGAGAAGCCTTCAGGTTTCATCTGACTTGAAACAGATTGGATTTACCCACTAGTGCAAAAGTGTGAGCCATATATATATGGCATCCCTGCCTTTGATTCTATAGAGAATTCAGCCTAATCCAGTGGTTTAAATCCATGAAGTGCATAGGAAGAGGTCTTAGGGTCTACTTCCAAAGACGAGGGCATTGAAACTCTAGGAAGCATTCAGGATGCAATGAGTCAGAACAGACTGGAAGGCACATGGCTACAATTTGGAATCAACATTATCTGATTGAAACTCAATTTCATTTTTTGAAATCCATTATGATAATTGACTAAGATACTTGGCATATATGAAGCAGTAAAAGTATAATATAGCATTAAGCTCCTTTATTCCTAAGACATTGTGTCTATATCCACCAATCACTTGTTGACGCTTCAAAACACTTCAGAGAGCTCCAAAGGAAATGCCAAATTATTAATTTAGTGAAGAAAGAATAGCCATAATTTCACAAGTTATAATATCATTCTCCAAGCATGGTACCAATAAGATACACTGCATTAGCTTAATGGCATGGAAAAGAAAGTAGAAAAAACTCACTGTCGTTGAGTAAATGCTAATGCATAGCAACTGGGTAAGACAGAGTAGTATTTTCCCATACTTTTCAAGGCTGTGGGAAGCTATACAGAAACAGACTTCCACATATTTCCCTTATAGTCTGGCTGTAAGATTTGAATCAACCACCTTTTGACCAACAAGTGCTTTACTCAACTCAGGGTTGTACAGATTCTAAAATCAGGAAAGGAATATTAAGCTATATATTTTCTATAAAAATTAATTTTATGTGAAAGGAATCCATAAAAAACTTACTGTACTTTGACAAATTTGTTTTTCTTGATAAAAAGCAGACCAAGTCATAAAAGTATTTACGAGGATTTAATTGGACACAATCACTTCCAGGAAAATAATGGTATGAAATATAAAAAAAGAAATAAAGGCATTTGCTATAATCACAATCAACACACCATTTTAAATTAATGTTATATTTTTTCTAGGCATATTGTCGATTAGTTAAATTATGCAATTGATTTAAAGCTATTTGTCTGGTACTTTGTGTAGATGTTTTAATTATTCAAAAGGCTTTCCTGAAACTCAAAGCAAAATATGGACTTCTTTTCTTTCCTCTGGGCCCATTTTCCCATGTATCTATAATTAATCAAGATTGCACTTCCCTACCATTTCCTTGTATTTTATTGGATTACCTAATTCTCCATACCACCACTTGTCTGCCAGTTTGTCATTCTGAAGTAGCTTTTTGTGTTTCTGTGATGCTGGATGCTATGTCACTGGTATTTCATATGGCAGCTAGGTCATCCAAAGTGATTAAAATTCAGCAGAACTTCCATTCTAAGAACAGACAATGAACAGGGACTTGGATCCCCACTTCTAAGGAAGTGGCATAAAGAAAAACTTTATGCATAGCTTCAAAACTTTGTCTGAAATATTGTCAGGAGAGATCAGTCCCTGGAGAAGGACATCATGTTTTGTAAATCAGGTGGGGCAGCAAACACAGGAAGGGCTTCAAGGGGATGGACCGACACTACAGTTGCAGCAATGGGCTCAAGCACAGGAGCAATTGTGAGGATGGCTAAGTACCTGGCAGTGTAGCTTTCTGCTATGCATATGATCGCTGTGGGCAGGAACTGACTCAATGGCACCTAACAACAACAATAACAATTTTCTATAAGATAAATAAATAACACAATAATATCCTGTCACTGGGCTAATTGAAAGTCACTTCCAGGAATAAGATGCCCACTGTGACCTTACCTTTTGCCATTTAACACTAAATCTTATAACAACAGAACCTATTATAAGTCATCAAGTCAGTGCCCATGTATCATTTCAATGCATGAAAGCTATTCGAAACAAAAGAAAAAAATCATTACGTAATTTACCCAGAGAAATGTGGAGCAATCAAAACTTTTGAGAAACTCCTAGCTATGTTTTAGTAGTACCCACCAAGGAATTCCTGACAGAAAAGACCAAAGTGGATGTCAGAAAAAACTGAAACATGGTCTTGAATGTAGAGTACCTAAACCAGTTGATATAAATCATAAAGTGAAAGAATTGGAAACTTTAAAATGGAAATGCAAGATGACAAAATAATACATTGTCATGAAATATACAAAGACATGGAGTTAAAAAGAAACAAAAAGAATGCACTCAGCATTTCTTGAGCTGAAAACACTCAAGAAAAATTCAAGCCTCGGGTTGCAATACTAAAATATTCTATAGGCAAAATATTGAGTAATGCAAAAGAAGATGAAACAATTACATGAGGTTACTATTCCAAAAAGAATTGATGGACATTCTACAATTTCAGGAGGTAAAGTATGATCAAGAACCAATGGTACTGAAAGAAAAAATCCAAGCCGCACTGAAGGAACCGGCAAAAAAGAAGACTCCAGGAATTGATGGTGTGATAGGTAGGCTAATTGTGCCACTCTGGGCAATAGGAATATGTGGGATTAATAAGGTTGCAGTTTGATTGGAGGGAAAAGAGATAAATGGGTTGGCAAGCCCCACCTCTCTCTGTCTTGCTCTCTGGTGATCAGACCAGTGTGGGGCTGCCTGAGCTAGTTCTCTGACTCAACTGTGAGCTACACTACCTATGGGACAACCAACCCATGGATCATGTTGCCATATCTTGAGGGTCCCTCAAGACCTGCTTCCCCACACTGCTGGTATACATTGACTGAGCTTGGGACTGTTGCATCCTGTCATCTGGCTGACTGCTAGTGACCCATCCTGCTGCTTGCTGCCTGTGGTCTGACTGCAGCATTGCCCTATGGAAAACTCAGCTGTCTGCTACCTTGACCTTGGACCCAGCAGCCTTTCAGTATATTAACTGTTCCATGGAAGTGAGTTGAACTGAGCCCTCTGTACTGCTGGGTCCTCTGTACTGCTGGATGGACTAATTAGCTGTTATATTCCTTCGTACTGTATGTATATGTGTTATATATATACATATATAAATAACACACATATATAAAACACACACATACATATATATTATGAATATATATATATATTCATAAGTGTCTGGTTTTGTTTCTCAAGAGAAGTCTGTCCAACACGCTAACAGATGGAATACCAATTGAAATGTTTCCACAAGCTAATGCAGCACTAGCAACATTCACTAGTTTATGCCAAGAAGCTTCGAAGGCAATGCCGAGCAAAGTGATACGAAGAGTCCAATATTTGAATACATTCCATTGGAAGATTAAGCAAATTAATTGAAAATTATTAAATAAGTTCATTAGTACTACATGAAAGTAAAATTTTGCTGCAGATACTTCAAAAATGGAAGAAACAGTTCATCAGCAAGGGACTGCCAAAAATTAAAACAGAATTAAGACTATGATATAGAACAAGAATATAATTGTTAATACCAGATGTATCTCTATTAAAAGTAATGAACTAGATTGATGTTTACTTGTGCTTTATTAATTGTGCAAAGACATTTAACTGTATGTACCATATCACACTAAGGTTAACATTGTAAAGAATGGGGATTCCAGAGTAATTAATTGTGTTCACGTTGAACTTGTACATAGACCCAGAAGAAGTCTTAAAGAAAATGTGACCTGAAGACTCCTTAGAAGTGAGGATAATGATCCTTCATCTCATGCACTTTGGTACTAACAGGAGAGATCAGTCCCTAGAGAAGGACATCATGCTTGGTAAAGTAGAGGGTTGGCAAAAAAAGAAACAGGATCAATGAGATGGGGCGACATGGTAACTGTAATAATGGGCTCCAACATGACAGTTGTGTGGATGGTGCAGGACCAAGTAGTGTTTTGTTTAGAAATACATAAGGTTGCTATGTATAGTTGGAAATGATTCCAGAGCACCCAAAAACAAGAGCTCTGGGTTGGTAACCACGTTTAAATGTTCGTCTAGTAGCCCCATGGTTGATAATTGAAGCCTACCTAGACCCACCTAAGAAGACTCACCTGGAAGTCTGCCTGCAAAAGGTCACAGCTTCGAACATCCTAGAGAGTAATTCTACTTTGCATGCAAGGGGACTCCATTAGTTGGGATCACTTGATTAAACAAACAAGAAAATCTAGCTGCTTAGCACCTTAAAAAATAAGTTATGCCATGGCAGTGCATTTTCCAAGTAACAGAAGCTTACAACTATAAATGACAAAACTTTGGAAAAGAAACTTATATCCTTTTAGATGAAAATCTCTCTAAAATATATTATATGCAACCTTATGTTTTATATTTGGTAAATAAGTACTTTAATTTCAAGAGGCATTACGCACTCAAAATCATCAGAGTTAGATGAGCTATATCAAATACTTGTCGGAAAGAAAAATTTGTCTCTTATCGGCGCTAACTGGGCAGCCTGGAGATTAAATTGCCATTTTGCTCGGATGTATAATGAGTGCTCATGGACGCAGCAGTTAAGAGATGAAACAATGGATCGTATTGGGCAAATCTAAGGCACAGGACCCCTTTTAAGTGTTGGTGAGGAAGGATGTCACTTTGAGGAAGCCGGTCAGGTGACCCTGACTAAGTCAGGGTATTTTGAATCACTCCACAGGCGTGTGACATGTGTACAATGAATACAGAAGGCCAGACTCAAACTGATGCATGTGAACTATGGTGTTGGAAAGTAATCTTGAAAGTACTGTGGACTTCCAGAAGAACAAACAAATCTGTCTTTGAAGTACAGTCAGAATACTACTTAGATGCGAGCACGTCAGACTTTATCTCATGTACACTGAACATGTTATCAGGAAAGATCAGTGTGCGGGAAAGCACATCATGTTCAGTAAAATAAAATGTCAGCAAAAAAAAAGGAAAACCATCAAGGAGATGAATTAACACAGTGGCTTCAACAATGGGCTAAAACATAACAATTGTGAGGATGGCATGGGGCTGGGCAGTTTCCTTTTGTTGGCTATAGATTCACTATTGAGTCAAGAAAAGAGGCAGGCTCTCAACAAGATTACTTGACACAGTAGCTGAAACAATGGGCTCAAACATAAAAGCATGTGTGAGGATGGATCAGGACTGGCTGTTGTACATATGGTTGTTATGAGACAGAACCCACTGATAAAACTATCAATAACAACAACAATGTGAGTCAGAAAAAAACAGAACGACCTTACAACACAACGACACCACCATGTAATGAGTAGTAAGTACTACCATATAGAGAGAAGGCCTACCTAGGTGGTTGTGTTAGTCAGAATAGTGGCCCTCCAAAATGTCCACATACTAAAATCCAGAATTTATGAATAAATGCCGATGTGTTTAAGTTAAAGATGCTAATTTGGAGAAATAATTCTGTATATCTGGTGGGCCCAGTGAAGTTACAAGGATCCTAATAAGTAACGACGTGTGATCCGAGTATCAGAGAGAAAGAGAGAAACTCAAAATTGATATGCTACTGAATTTGAAGATGGATATCAGCCAGGAGCTAGGGAACACAGGTAGCCCCCAGAAACTGAGAAGTGCAAAGAAATAGTCATCCCTAGAGCCTCCAGAATGGATAGAGTCCAGTCGACAGTGTGTGCTTAGCCCAGATACACGTCAGACTTCTTATTTCCTCGCCGATAAGATACTATATTTATGTTGCTCTTATTTTTCAGTAGCAATGGGGAAGTAATGGAGTGGGTTTAATAGAGTGCAGGTAAGCCTCATTTTATTTTACTTTGCTTTATTATGCTTGACAGAGTTTGTGTCTTTTGCAAATTGAAGCTGGGTGGCAATCCTGTGTTGAACAAGTCCACAGGCACCATTTTCCTAGAGTATGGCTCACTTCATGTCTCTGCGCCACTTTTTGGTAATTTCTGCAATACATCAAGCTTTTTTATAATGCTATTGCACACTTAATGGACTACGGTATAGTGTAAACGTAACATTTATCTGCACTGGTAAACTAAAACATTGGTCTGACTCTCCTTATGGCAATAGTCACTTCATCGCAGTGATCTATGAAAGAATGCACAGTGGCTCCCAGGTGCGCCTGTACTGACACCGAGATACAGCAAGGGGTTGGGAGGAAAGGTTATCCTCTGCACGGGGAAAGGCTCCTGAGGTATTCATATTATTTTGAGCAACCAATTGTATTGTGCTTATAAGAATGTCACTTTCTCATTATAAGTGAGCCAACATTAATCCGTAACGGCTACATATATGTACAGGTGCCCTGGTAGTGCAGTGGATGAAATGCTGGGCTAATAACCACGGGTCAGCATTTCAATCCTACTAGAGCTCTGGTGCTTAATGGAGTAGCCATTGAGCTGCGAGCCGCAAGACCACAGTTAGAAGCTACCAGCAGCCCTGTGGGAGAAAGATGAGGCTGTCTACTCCCTTAAAGATGTGAAGCTCCACAAACCCACTACCCATTCTGCCCTACCCTACAGGATCACAATGAGTCAGAACTGACTCTGTGGCAGTGACTGAGCTGCTCTGAAAGAGAAAAGAGACCATCAGCCCTCATAAAGATTTATTATCTCAGAAAGCCTACCTAGCAGTTCTACCCTGCCTGCTAGGGTCACTAAAAGTGGGAAGCCTCTTGCTGACAGTGAATTTTTAATCCATGAATGTCTGCATGGGGGGATGTTTACATGTGTCTTCTGTGAAAGTAGAGGGCGTATCCTGGTCTCCAGGAAGCCAGCTAAAAAGATACACCCCAAAGGAACTGAGTATCTGGCCTTTCAAAACTGTAGAATAGGCAGAGACCACCCTTTGTCAAGTCCAGGTGACTTACAAGGACCCTGATGTCAGAGCTGTCTCACTCTCTTCCATTGTGGCATTTACAATAGAGAGACTACCTTTTATGTCCTTTAACTTACTTCAGAGGCAGAGTTTGGGTAGCATAAAAATAGTAATACATTTTGAGGTTCTATTGTGTATCAGCACTCTCTTTTGACCTTTAACTGTAATAATCTGCTTTAACATTCACCAGGAGTTCTAGCCTATTTTGAAGCACAGGAAACGATCCTTTGAGCAGTTAAGTAATTTGTATAAGGCCACATGGTTGATGAGGAGCGAGAATCTGAATCTGTGTATGTAACTCCCAACCCAATGCTCTGAACTATGATCACACTACTAGTGAAAATGTGTAACGAGAAGGAGGAGGGATAGGGGAGAATGAATTCCAGAGTATTATGGTTGTTTACCCCTAAACTAAGTAACCCCAGAAGGCTCAATTTTTTAAATTATTGATGGAATCTACATTTATTTTCCTACCTTGTTATCAGAACCTAATTTATGTCTCCCACAAAAATGAAAAGACAAAGCTTTAAAAATCCTATCTATCTTATGCTATTAACTCTCTGAAAGAGCACTTCACAAATTGTGTTTTAATAAACCATTATCCTCAAAAACAATCTTAAAATACGTTAATGGCATCTTCTGTATTAGCTTCCTAACTCAGTGCATGCCACAGTTTCTATACCATCGATACATCCCGATCACATTGCAAACGGCCTGAAGGAAGTAAGCAAGTATTCCTTCGGGATGTCTGCTAGCCCATGCCACATCTTTGAGCGAAGCACTTTCCATGAGATCTGAACAAATTGACTCACCTGCCAACAAAGTCCTTTTCTTAATGGGAGCTCAGTGGCATCGAATCGAGTTTTGTAAACAAGCTGTCCTAAAGAGTGTGTGCATTTTTCCAAGAGAAGCAAACTTGACTCATGTTTATTTTGTTTTTTCCCAAATTTTCCCTCTTAAAAATTACTGACTTGATCCTGTTTTATACCACATACTATATAATAATATGGTGTCATGTAATAAGGCAACTCCTTGATGCATATCTGGCATTATGAGTTGTAAAAATTAATTTATCTACAATGGTGTTTGAGGCTCTATTAATGGGTGACACTGTTGGATAAGCATTGGACTGCTAACCAGAAGGTCAGCAGTTCAAACTTACCAACCACTCTAGAGAAAAAAAGTAAGGCTGTCTGCCTCTAGAAGATTTACAGCCTCAAATGCAATATCCTGGGTCCTGAGGGAGCTAGTATATGATAGGTTAAAAAAGTTATAAAATATAAGGTTATAAAATATAATATCCTCAAATAAGCTTGAAATCCATGCCCTCTTCCCCTCCTTTTTAAAAGAAATTATTTTACTTCATTCCTCTATCTGTTTTTATAAAATACGGATAATATTCCCTGCAAGTGAGATAAGGAAATTATGTTTGGGTGTCATTCAGTGGCCCATAACTTTTTCTCTGAAGAGCAGGGGTCCAAAAGACCTTTCCCTCAAAACAGGGGGCCTCAAGTCAACAAATACTTGTCTACAAAGTAAGACACTCTCCACTTGCCCATCCCACTCATTAAGTCATAATAACTTGGAGCCTAGACTTCCACTGGGGCAATTAAATAATATGACTACCGGAGGAGGTCTATAAGTAATCTTTGACGACCTGTGACTCTTCTATCCATAATCTTTGCAACTTCCCCCAAGTGAGATCATGCAAATAAAATGCAGAAGACTCTAACTCAGGGATTGACCAGCTTTGCCATCCCACTAATAATAGACATGAAGCTTCTCGGGCACAAGTGAGGGACTCTTTGACCATCAAAACAGAAGGGCCATCAGTGGAGAGTGTTCGAGCTGCCTGAAGTGATGGATGGAGCAGAGGCACCAGACGTCATAGCAGCAAGATCATGAAAAACAGTGACAATGGACCCACGGAGTTAGGCAGAGGCCAAGAGAACACTTGGCTAAGAGGCTGAGGATCAAAGAGAAACATACTTGCCAGTAAGGCTGAGAAGAGCCACTATCAACAAAACAAAAATATCCTCAACATTTTTTTAACCAGCTAGATTTCCCAATAAATTGTCAATATTGTCTGCAATTTTTATGTGGCCCTTACAACAAATTATGATATTACATCGAGCTTAACAGAGAAGTAAATCATCCTAGGAGGGATGGTTGGCTGCTTGATGCCAGAATAGGACAAAGAAGGACGGGAGGTGGAGGCAAGCCTGACCTCTGTGCTGTCTTGTGTGAAGCAGCTTTAGCTGGTGTGGCATTGGACGCTACTTCTTCCTCCTGGAGGGAGCGTTTGTCGGGCATAGAGTCCATGCTAATCCTTCATAGTCCTATTAACTCCAGAACACTACCCAGTGTTCTATTTTATCACCAATAAATTAAGAATATTGTACTTAGGATACCTCAGTGTAATGAAATTAATCTCATTGTGTTTTTTAAAGCAAAACAAAATAGAGTCTTATCTAGAGATGCTTGTAACTCCTGATTTGCGCATATTTAGGGCCACTTGGGAAAGGCCGTTAGTCATTTACAATATGCATTTAAATGAATGAAAGAAAGAAAGAAAAAATTGCTGCCATTGATAAAGTAGGTAAGGTTGGCAAAAGAAGAAGAAAATTCATCTGAATTTGGCTTTATAAATGCAGTCTGTTTAGCTTCTCCTTAAAATTCAATTTAAATAACTATAAAGCACTAGACCCAAGAATGGAAAAAGCTGATTACAATTGTTAATTAAAAATATTTCATTTTGCTGGGCAGGATGAACTACATGAAGAAATGCTTTTCACACTCAGGTAATTCTCAGAGAACATCCAGGCAAGATAAAGGTTAATTTTACAGCAAAAATATGTAAATAAAATGTTATGTTCCTGTTTAACTACATTAACATAAGTATAGTTTTGAATATATGATTAGATAAGTAATGTCATAAAAGAAAAATAAGTATGAGATTACTATATGTTTGTTTTCTACCCATGAAGCCAAAACAGAACTTTTACCAGCAATACAATTTGAAACGAATTAATTTAATAAACTGATTTAAGTATTTACTGTGTGCCAGAAGTCTGTTGGCTCTAAAGCAGGGTTTAGGAAGGTTTTCCCTGCCAAGGGCCATTTGGATATTTATAATGTAATTTGTGGGTCATCCAACTTAATAATTAGCCTGCTATATTTGGTAAAACATGTAATTTACCCATATGATGGCTGAAATGGCTTCTCCTGGGTGAGGCATGGGATGTGAACTGTTACCGATGATTTCTTTGGTCTATGGCCTGGACGTGCCCACCCCTTCTCTAGAGATATAAAGATGGGAAAGATATTGTCCCGCCCTGGGAATAAATGTACCAAGACTAGCAGAGCAGAGTCCAGACAGATATTCACAGACAAATAAATAGACCTTGATGAGTGTGTAATAAATATCTGTACCAATGACTGTGTAAGTACAATTAAACCAAAAAATAATCATTCCCACTCATCAAGACCCCATAGAGAGTTTCTGAAGATTTGATATCTGACGGGTGGAAACAGCCTCATCATTCTCCTGCAAAGAGAGAAGCTGGTGGTCTTGAATCACTGGCCCTGGGGTTAGCAGCTGGATCCTTACTAAACAGTACCACCAGGACAAGTTAAGGAGTCATAAATTCTACATTGGAGGCAATCAGGCAAGATTTGTCAATCAAGACCATTTAAACATTTGGTTTAATGTATTCAATGGAAAGGGACTACATTACACAAAGAGGTGGCAGCATGGACAAAGACAAGGGTAAATCGAAATGACAGCAGCACAGACAAGAATCAGATAAAATGATTTTTAATAAACATAACTGGAAACATGGTAAAAAAAGTGTGAATCTAATATGGAATAGTTAAAATGTACCCACAAAACTTAAACTGTGTACTATTGTCCATCTATTGACCTTTCCCTTTTTTGCCCTTCTCTTTTTTATCCAAAACTTGTATTGGCATATAAATCATATATTATGCAATTCAGTAGTTCAATCACATCAAAAATATTTGTACAATTGTCAACACAAACAATTTGAGAACATTTTCTTCAGTATTATACTCATCATTGTTAGCTCGCCATTTCTTATCACATAGCATTTTATACTTTTGTTCCGTATTCTTATGTTTATGCAAGGGATCAGATAGATGTCAGCAGGAATGGAGAAAGCTGAGACACTATGAGGTGGCTATTTTTAGAAGCTCTTAGAAAGGATTAAGGCAGTGGGTGGGAAATGCAGAAGAGAGGAAAGAATAAAAACAGGCTTGGCTGAACAACTACCTGCAAGTGTATCACTGTGGTCAAGTGATGGTTCTCGGAGACAGACATGCTTTTGTTGGAATACTACTTCTCCAGAAATACTAGTTGTATTTCTTAGAGAAAATCAGACTTCAAACTTCAGTCTCATCATCTATAAAGTGGGGCAGGGTGTGTGTGGGGTAGCCTGTGTCTCTTGGTGTTAAGTAACATAAAAGACACAAAGTGTTTCCCACAGCACTGACACACAGAAATAATTGGTATAATTTCTAAAAGTCAGTCAGTTTGTTTGCCTGATAGTCATTTTTACATAATATAAATGGACTGTGATTATTAATGACTCAATATTTTTATTATTCTACAACATTTTCTTAACACACCACACATATATCACCTGCTGTATTGCGGTGGTAGCTTTGGATGTTGCATACTTCCAGAAACTATGCCACCATAGTTTTTTTAAAACCAGCAGAGTCACCTATGTTGGACAGGTTACAGCTGAGCTAACAGACTAAGACAAACTACGAAGAAAAGCCTAGTAATATATTTCTTAAAATTCGTCAAGGAAAAACTTATGGATTACTTGAGGTCATCATCAAAAATAGTGCTACAGGAAGAGGACTCTAGCTTTGAAGACACAACACAAACATAATAGTGACTCAAACAAGTGAAAAGTCGTGAAGATGGCACAGAAACAAGTACTATCTAGCTCTGCCATGCATAATGCCACAATGCATTTTAGCATACTTGACAGCAACTAACAACACAATACAGCAAATGACCCATGTTGAATGACACAGAGCTCAAGTAAATAAGAAATCCATTTGTACATAGCAACAAGTCATAGATTGCAGCTCTCATTTGGACTATAGAAGAGGGTAACCAAAAAAACCTGAATTGTGTAAGGCAGAGCAGAGTTCTTAGTACACATTTTTTCCCACTTGGCAAGTGTCAAGAAACTCGCTCGGAATTAGTGCACCCAGTGGCATCACCTAGGAAGGATCTCTCTGATCACAGTAAACTATTTTGTAAAGCAGTTTCACTCAAAACTCATTTTTGATGATGGTTGATTTAAGAGAACTGCGTGCAGCTGTTAAAATCTGTTTCCTGCTCAGGAAAAATGCTGCAGAAACTTTAGTGATGTTGAACACAGTTCACAAGGTCAGCACTATGAAAAAAACTCAACTGTACAAGGGTTTTTCTCATTTCAAAAGAAGTGAAATGTCAATTGATGACCAACCTTGTTCTGGACATCTGTCAACTTCTGAATGGATGGAAACTTTGACTTGTAGTGAATTGGGAGTTCGTTCCACCAGGTCAGACTGTTAAGCTTTCTATTTAAAGAATCTGAAAGGATTGCATAACAGTGTGAGATAAAATGGCCTGATTTATGTCATACAAAGGACTGATTTTGCCACCACAACAATGCACCTGCTCACACAGCCATCTCAGTGTGCCATTTTGGGGGCAGGCCTTTCTTGCCCATGCTCTTTACTCTCCTGTTCTCACTCCATGCAACTTCTTTTGGTTTCGGCAAGTTCACAGGAACATGAAAGAACAGCTATCTGATGACTTAGAAGAGGTGAAGGAAAAAATAATGAAGGTGCTGTCAGCCAACCAAACAGATGGGTTTAAAAAATGTTTCCAAGAATGGAATTAGATATTTAACAAATGTATAAAGTTTAATGGGGAGTACTTTGAAGGTGACAAAATTGTTTTGTAAATAAATTTAACTACATAGCTTTGGGGAAAAACAAACTCTGGTTTTTATGTGGGTATCTACTTATTCTTACATAAACTCCTCATATCAACAATACCAAAAATTCTATGCCATTAGATAAATTATTGATGCTCTCAATATAATTGCCTTATACCCCAGGTCAATCATGTTTTTCCATTTTGTTTGCTTTGTTTTTCATTGCTTCGCTGGGGGTTGGGGTGCTTATTGTTTTTACTTATTTGTTGTTGTTCTTGTTGTTGTTGTTATTTAATGTTTAGTCATAATATAGCCACCAAAATAAACCAGAATCATTCACAAACTTTGGACAAGGAGATGGATTCTGGAACTCCATGTAATTCTAGCCCCAATCCAAGAACAGTTATTTCTTATAAATGGCCCTGTTCAGTACTCACCTTCAGGAAGAGGTCGCTGATGATATGGGTGCTACAGCAAATGTGGTGAAGCAAGCAGATGGTGTCTGGCTAACAACTGGAAAGGTGTCAGGGGTCTTAAAGGTTTGTATTCAAACGAGCAGCCATTTAAGTGTGGCATCAACTAAGTCCACATCAAAGAATCACACCAGTCTCTGATCCAAAGACGATGCTAACAAAATCCAAATAAGAGGAAGATAAGAGTCTCAGTGCTTAAATTATGAACATTCAATCTGTAAAAGTTTGTGGAGGACAATGGAATCCACAATCCGTCTGCAGAGTATCTAGCACGTTTAAGCCTCTGGCACATCCCCTCTTGCAGGAACCGAGGGCACAAACAGCTTTACTTACTGTCAGACAGAGGTTATTGGAAACATGATCTTGGTAGATTGAACCAAGGTATAATCGGATACGTGGTCAGGTGACCTCCCTCTTTTTTTTTTTTTTAACAATTTATTGGGGCTGATACAATTCTTTACACAGTTCATACATATACATACATCAATTGTATAAAGCACATCTGTACAGTCTTTGCCCTAATCATTTTTTTTTCTCTTTTCTTCTTTTACATTTTATTAGGGACTCCAACAACTCTTACCACAATCCATACATATACGTACATCAATTGTATAAAGCACATCCATACATTCCCTGCCCCAATCATTCTCAAGGCATTTGCTCTCCACTTAAGCCCCTTGCATCAGGTCCTCTTTTTTTTTTCCCCTCCCTCCCCATTCCCCCCTCCCTCATATGCCCTTGGTAATTCATACCTCGTTATTTTGTCATATATTGCCCTATTCGGGGTCTCCCTTCCCCCCTTCTCTGCTGTCCCTCTCCCAGGGAAGAGGTCACATGTGGATCCTTGTAATCAGTTCCCCCTTTCCAACCCACTCACCCTCCACTCTCCCAGCATCGTCCCTCACACCCTTGGTCCTGAAGGTATCATCCACCCTGGATTCCCTGTACCTCCAACCCTCATATGTACCAGTGTACAGCCTCTGTCCTATCCAGCCCTGCAAGGTAGAATTCGGATCATGGTAGTTGGGGGGAGGAAGCATCCAGGATCTGGGGGAAAGCTGTGTTCTTCATCAATACTACCTCACACCCTAGTTAACCCATCTCCTCTCCTAAGCCCCTCTATGAGGGGATCTCCATTGGCCGACACTTGGGCCTTGGGTCTCCACTCTGCACTTCCCCCTTCATTTAATATAATATATATATACACATACATATATACATATACACATATATACACATACCAGACTTCAACCCAGTGTCGCAAGGTGTGAATGCAATATCCCGGCGTGGAGGACGGAACCGGTGGAGAGGTCTGGGAGGCTGGCCCCAGCACCATAAATTAAGTGGATTCCTGCCCCTCCCCCAAAAAGAACTTGTTCCAAAGGACGACATTGACCCTGCAGCTATGGGAGATGGACATATTTGATCAGAGCACACGGGAGCAGATGAAGGGGCAGGAGGAGAGAGTGGAGCACAGCCTGGCCCACCAGGCCGTGATGATGATGTTCCTGAGTAGAGCAGTCAGTCCACAGAGAGAACAACATGGCTGGCCCTACTATGAGACATGATGCCCCTCAGTGACTAAGGGCGATACAGGGGACAGCACCGGAGACACAGTGTGGGAATTGCACCTGACCTGATCCCACCACACCGAGGCAATGCACTGGGGGAGTGCAGCGGAACAGCAAGGGAATGGAGTGGCAAGGTCCCCAGGGAATGCTGAAAGCGGACTTTGGGGCCAGGGCGTGGTGCCCCAACAGACTGGACTGGAAAACGCTCCTAAGGGCCAGCAAAGATCCCTGAACTAACTACAAGCTTTTCTCTTGTGAACTGTTTTGTTCTGTTCTTTTTCAGTGGTTTGTTTTGGTTGTATTGTTGTCTGGTTGTATACTGTCGCTTTGTGTTCCTCTGTCTAGTTTTCGTGCATGTTAGTGACCCCACAGGTCTGTCTGAATAGGACAGGCTGGATGAACTATCTGGATGAAAAACAACGGGACCGACAGTTCCGGGGGGACTTGGGGTGGGGGGTAGGGGGGGTAAGGAAGTGGTGTTAACAAACCCAGGGACAAGGGAAAAACATGGGACCCCAAAGGGTAGACCTCCCTCTTGATTCAACCTTTATTTGCGCTAGGCTCAAATATTTCTTGCTTGTTGCATGACAGAAATTTCTTCTCTGGTTTTCAAATATTGTTGGTGGTCTTTTCTTACGTTTTATTTTATTTTTGCTTTGGTTTGCTTTTCCTTATCTCTGTTAGGTCCCTGTTTATGAAACACAGAAGGCTGCATAGCGATAATAACTGATGCAATGGTGTGGTGGTTCGATAATTTCAATTCAACTTGATAAATAAACGTAGGGATGAAGTCTAGCCTGTCAATCAGGTCATAGCCTGAAAGTGCCTCTGTGGGAATGGCCTTCTCAGGAGGATTATGGGAACTTCCTCTCTTTCTCCTGGGAGGTGGACCTTGTTCTCTCTCTGCTTCACCTTTCTGTTGACAGGCCACATGGAATGCTGCCAGAGCCTTGTGATGCTTTCACTGCCATTAGATCCACAAGATTTTACACCTACCAGCTGGTAATGTTCCTGTGTTCTACATCTTTGTTTGACCCCATGAGTGTGAAGAGTGATTTATGGACAAGTATCAGGCTTATGGACTAGTATTGGATGTATGAACTTGATCTGGACTGGAATGTTTGTTTGATATATATTTACATCTTGATATAAAGCTCTCTCATATATATTTGAGTGTCTCTGGATTTGTTTTTCTAGTCAATTTGGCCGAACAGAAATGGTTTATCTTGATGGGGGTAGGGGAACATGAGGAGCAAACAATGAACGAAGGAAGGGGAGAGCAATAGAACTTATTAAGGATATATAACTCTTTTTAAAAGTTACTTATCTGTGGAAATGTACATTTTGTGAATATTATATGAGGAGAACTATTTTTTAAAAGAAACCAAAGTTGATGGGTGGAGAAAGTTTTTGCTTAGGGAGGACTGAGTTTATGTTAATGATGGTGGAATAATGTGGAAAAGTATATCAATAATGTTTGCACAACACAAAGAGTATAATCAATGGCACTGAATCATACATATAGAAAATGTTGAATTGGAGAATGCTTTGTTGTGTATATTCTTGCCACAATTTTAAAAAATTACACTAATAACAGTGAATACAAGGTAGAAGAATATGTTCTAAAAATTGATTTGTGGAAATCATGTACACCTCTTACTGCCATGATTGAACTATGGAATTGTATGTTATGTAGATGAAATGTCAATAAATGGTTTTTAAAAAACAATAAAGAATAAATAGTCTTCCTTCTTCCAGGGTGAGAAAAAGTACAGTTTAAAAAATTTAAAAAGGCTGACTCAGGCAGCCTGGGAAGATGGTGGTAGTTTTATTGTTAAATGCCATCAAGTGGGTTTCAACCCATGTAACCTTATGCACAACAGAACAAGTCACTGCCTGGTCCTGTGCCATCCTCACCATTGTTCTTGTATTTGAGGTCATCAATGAGCCACTGTGTCGATCCACTTTGTCAAGGGCCTTCCTCTTGTTGCTGTCCCTTCACTTTACCATGCATGATGTCCTTGACCAGGGACTGATCTCTCTCGACAATTTTTTGCCCCTAAGGAGTATTCTGGCTGCACATCTTCCAAGACAGATTGGTAGTCCATGGTACTTTCAATGTTCTTTGCCAGTATTGTGAGTCCAATGCATTTACTCCTCTTCAGTCTTCCTTATTCAATTTCCAGTTTTCACATGTGTAAGAAGCGATTGAAAATAACATGGCTTAGGCAAGGCTCATCTTAGTTCTCAAAGTAACACCTTTGATTTTCAACAGTTTTTTAAATCATTTTATTGGGGCTCATACAACTCTTATCACAATCCATACATTCAACCATTTATAAAGGCCTTGTGTGAGAGATTTTCCCAAGGCAGTGTGTCTTTTGTCCTCTAGACTGCTGTTTCTGTGAGCATTGATTGGAAATCCTTCACAATTTCAATCTTTCCTCCATTTATCAAGATGTTACCAAATAGTCCAGTTGACAGAATTTTAGTTTTATTTACATTTAGTTGTAATCCATACTGAAGATTACAATTTTTGATGGTCACCAGCAAGAACTTCAAGTCCTACTCACTTTGAGCAAGCGAGATTGTGTCAAGCGGATATCTAACACTCGTAATAAACCTTCTTCCAATCCTGATAGCAGCATTCTTCTTCATATAACTCAGTTTCCCTGATTCTTGGCCCAGCACACAGAATGAACAGTGGTAGTAGAGACTTAACATTTTGAATAATTCCATGTTGGGGTAAGGGGATCCTCAACACTTGAAAGGGGCCTCAAAAGCAACTTTGCAATTGTGGAAAATATTAAAGACAGACACACAGACTGTGGGGCACATTTTAGAACAGAGAGTGTGAATGTATTTTCCAATGGGTCAATATAATGGGGCTTACAGATCTTTCATAAGACATGCTCATCACATAGCTAGCATATTACATAGTTAAGGGTAATATCATAAGTAAGCAACATGATGAGCAAGCAATGAGGTGAGTCACCATCTTGACCTAGTGCTAGTTGACCTCGAATGCCTCTGGGCAGACTTCCAGGGGTTGCTATATGTCAGGGTGGTTTGGCTGGAGAGCTTGATTGCTCTTATCATCGATACCCTCTAGGCATAGGGAATAGCCAGATGTAAGTATGAGACATCTTTCATGGTAGCCCCTTCATGACAGTTCCTTTATTGGGGGGGAGGGTGCATTATTGGAACGGATGTGTCCAATCATGAGAATGTGCGTTAAGATTTATTTATATCTCATAGCAAGGACCCATAAATATGAGCACAGAGGACTAAGCTCCATTACATCCCCATACAGTCACTCAGTTTACCACACTCCCAAGTCTCCAAGTAAAAACATCCAGAACAATGCTTCTTGATGTTGGAGACACCACACCCTGGTGGAGGTGGAAGGATCCAGAGGGGTTCTGGGTAATTTTTTTCTTTCTGAAAGGGGGGTAATAGGCAAGATAAGATTGGGGACCTTTGATCTAGAACAAATAGGTTGTTAAACCCAGAAGCCATAGAAAATATTTACCAAAAGCAGGTGGCAAATATTGCTAAACCCAGAAGTAAAAGTGTGTAGGTTTTAACTATTAGCAGCTATGAGCTATAGTTGAATCATCACTTTGTGTAAAAGCAACAAAGGAATTCAAGGAGATAACTAAAAGTCGAGGAGAACGACTCTGGAATATTTCTTGGGAGTGTAGAGTTGTAAAACCTTCCCCCCACCCAAGCCCCAAACTAAAAATGAAGGACTGATTGCAATTTATGCTTTATCCCTGGTGACACCTTTGGGTAAGGATTAGACTCCAAACCACAAGGTGAGTCCTTCATACCTACCTGCCAGATGCTCAGGAGAGGTGAGAGTGGCTGCCCTCAGGAAAGGACAAGCCCCTGGCTCAAAGTCTAGAGAGTGGTGACAGAAAGAAAAAGGGTGAGCAGACACCTGATAGGACAAAATGCCTGTGGACTCTGGCATAAAGAGTTCTGCCAGATCAAGGGTCCAAATATTTTAATATAAGTTTAAAAATAATATTTTGACTTTTTCAGAAAACAAGTTACAAAACCCACAACTCTGACAAATCAGACAGTATCAATAATGAGCATGGATGTGTAAGAATTGATGTTTAATGATGAAACCATTTAGGGGACCATAGTTTGCCACCCCCGAGCTCAATGTTTGGTAAATAACTAGACTCTTTGAGTGTCTCCTAGCCATAGAGGGTAGAGCCCTTGGGATCTCAAAGTACAAAAATTGTCCACATTGTTTTTTCCTCCAGAAATGGTGTGCAGGTGATTGGAGAAAAGATTTTAAAATATATATCAGAAAGGCTCCCTTGTGAAATTAAATAATTCTTAACATTCAGTCACTTCGATGGAGTTGATTTCAACTCGTAGTGATCTCAGACCCCACTAAAAAAGGGGATCAACGAGATGGGAGTACAGATGGGACACTAATTAAAAGAGAAAATAAAAGAAATAAAGAAACCTCTGAAAGAACTAAAATTAAATGGTCTTAAATAGAGAGAGGTCTCCGTTGCTTAGGAAAACATTCTTCCAGAGACAAATAAATATAAGGTACCCCATAGACTAGGATGAACACAAAACAAACAAACATTAGCAGACAGCGAGTTCTACCAGAAAGACGTGGTATCTTGGGGAATCCTTTCCTAATGCTTCTATTGTCTTTATTTTTCTAAGCTTGTGTGTGTGTCATCTTATCCTTCTTTGTTTACTTCAGTCAACTCAGGTGGTATGTACAGTTTTCTTGCAATTAAGAGCAGTTTGGAGACTTAATTATTTCTCATAAACTCACTATTGAGATCACATATTCAATATACATGCATTCAAGATTTGATAAATTATATTTGTGTACCCTGCATTTATGTGTGATATACAATAAAGCATAAAAATAAAGTTTGAAAAGAGTGTGTCTACATGGAAATTCTCGTGTTTTATTTCTAGTACCCAGTGAATGGGGAGATTTTGTACTTTCCTTTGGATACGTACACCTCACTTTGGTGATCACAGAAACTCAAATTTGAAATTCTCTTAAAGTTTCACCTGCATAAGGCTCCCTAAGAAAATACAAATAAAAATGCAGGCCTCCGGACACATCCATGGAAATTCTAATTCAGCATATCTGTGCTCAGGCCCAGGGACCTGAACTTTCTAACAAGATCTTCAAGTGATACAGATGCCGATGGTTGCAGGAGATCACAACTGTGAGGAAAGCCTAGAAACAGTGTGTGATATTCCCGAGTTTTCTTATACTCTCTGATAGTGCCTGTGCTTGTAAAGAGTTACAGCCATCGAGGCACTTTGGAGTAGTTCTATTCAGTCATACAGGTTTGCTGTCAGTCAAAATGACTACAGAGCAGTGGGGTTTTTTTTATGTTTAGTGTAATAAACAGAATTAGTCAGTGATGAAATATAATCTCAAAGTTGGCACTAATATTTTAAGCTTAGAATAATGTTTCTCTTTTTTGTGTATCTACTTGGTCATTCAGTTACTCATCAGACCCCTCTCAGGAAAGGAAAATAAAATGGGCATAATTTAAATCAATCAAGCATTGATGTTGAATTGGGAATGAAAGTGCTTGGTATATATGAAAGTTTTGGTTTTTTCTCCATTACCAACTGTTAGTTTACCTCTGAGCTGCTCAGTTAGTGTGGTTTTCCATTCGGTGTGTGAGAAGAAAAAGACATAAAACCCTCCATAGCCAGGAAGGGAGTCAATATTAGAAACACTTAGAATAATATAGCTAAAGACACTATGGACATACACACTTTTATATTGTGTTAATGTAAAAAATACAGTATTAGAAATGTTGCTGATATTACTGTTGTTCTAGACTCAGAGAGAAGCTGACTCTCTCGACAACTCTATTTTACTAACCAAAATTGTGTCTGCATTTGTTTTAAGCATAAATTTGAACATTGATCTAAGCCAAGGGTTTTCAACTGGGATGATGTTGACCATTAAGGGACATTTGATAAGGGGCCTTAATGGTGCAAGTGGGTTAAGTATTGGGCTGTTAACCAAAAAGTTGATGGTTTGAAGCCACTTAACAGGAGAAAGATGAGGCATCTTATCTATAGTCTCAGAAACCCTTAAAAATACTAATTTGGTTGCTACAACTGTGATCAAGGGTTACACAAGGAAAATGCATTTCTTGAAACGGTTTGGTAGATGTGAGAGATGTTATTAAGTACACTACAAGGTCATTATAACAACAAAGAATTATGGGATCTAGTCTGTCCATAGGGCTGAGGTTGAGAGGCCCTGGCCTAAATTAATAAAGTGACAAATTAATTTTATACCTTCAGTCAATACCCCTACACAGAGTTGTTATATGCTCTTCTACTCTCTGATCGTTTTTCAAATAAACAATAACAACATTCTGAATACAAAGCAGTCAGTAAATCAACTGTGTTGCTAATTATTTTGTGAATTGTCAGGAAATCAGTGAAACAAGAACTCTCTGCAGTTCATTAACTGACACCACTGTGATTCCAGGGAGTGTGTATAAGTCCATCTGCTTAATAAAAAAAATGACCCGTTTCTTCTATTAATTTAAACTGGAAGAAGCTCTTGAGAATCGCTACCAAGAGACAATAGAATTCATTTCTCTTCAAAGGCAAACACAAATCCTAAAGACAGTAGAGGAAAGAAAGTTTGGAGGGAAATATAATAAATGAACGATGAGATTATTATTTCTTGAATCAACAGTGATGATGAATTATAAGCTCTTTGAATCCCAATGAGCTATGAACAGAAGGTGTACTGCTTAAAACATAAAAAGAAGTGTACTGAAATCGCAGATCCATGAATTTTCTAAGCAGTGAAGTTTTACCCTGAAGATATTTAATTTACTCCTCAAGTATTTACTGATACCTCTGAATTTTCCTTGTTTTGATAATAAAGCTCATTTAGAGAAAGATTACATATTTTAAGTGCATATAGTAAAAATATATTTAAATGATAATGCTGTTTCATCTTGAAAAATATTTCATGAAATAAGATTTAATAAGTAGTTTCTACAGTTTTTCTTTCACACTATCAGACTCAAATCCAGTCACATGAGCCTCTATTTTATTTTACAAGTGAACATCAGCTCTGGGGCACAAGAGAGACTCTCACCAATAAAATTTTCACCAATAAAAGTTGCCAATCTTCTTTTAAAAACATCCTCATATCTATTGCCTTAAGGATGTCATCATGGGTTACCACCCTCAGCAGCTCCTCTGGCCACCTGCCTCCGGTTATCTTGCAATGCTCATCTCTGTACTCAAAGCCACTGCCATGGAGTCAATGGCAGCATCAGCCACCACCCTCATCCTCCTCCCATGGGCTTGAACGATAAATCTTGCAGTTAGCAGTCCAAATGTGACCTCTCAGTGCCACCAACCGTACTCGTTTCTATGAAAGCAAAACAAAACAAAAACACTGCCACTGAGTCGATTTCAACTCTTAGTAACTCTGTAGAACCTGGTACAATTGTCCCTGTGGGTTTCGGAGAGTGTAGCAGTTTATGGGAGTAGACATGTCCTCTTTCTCCCTCAGAGTGACTGGTGGTTTAGATCTATTTACCTTGTGGTGAGGAGCCCAATGTGTAAACAAATCCTAGACGATGATCCGAATATCTCCATTCTCAGCACAAGTGCTTGCTTTCCTACATAGTTCCGTAGACACTCCTTCTCTACCTAGCGATGCCTACAATATAAGCAGCCATTCTCTCCTCTCCATCAATCAAGTTCACCTTCACACTTACAGATAAGAATGAACACAGGACAAGGTTGAAATTCAAAACAGAGTAACAATTGAGAAATGTCAGTCAAATGTAATATTATCGTAATACTGAGGGGATTTTTTGTTGTTTACTTGCTTTACATGTTTCCCTTTTCAATCAGATCTTTCCACCAAAAATTAGTTTTGTAACTCTTTCAGAGTTTAGCTCTGAAAGGCATAAATCACTATTATTTGGATTAAAATATTTCTCTCCTAATCTCCCCACAAGTCAACTCCAAACTTAACATTTGGAAATAGCATAGATCTGCAAATAAAATTATAGAGGATATTTACCAACAATCCTCATTATAATAACAATTACAAACTTTCCATTATTACACAATCACCATACACCCCAAATATTTTAAATTCAGACAATTAAAAAGAAAAGTAAATATCTCATTTTTTAATAAATTGGGGTTTAATACATATGTCATTCCAAGTTCAGTCGTGTCAAGTAGAATTGTACATCGCTACCATGATCAGTTTCCACAAAATCTTTTTTCATACAAAATTTAGCCTGTCATTTACTAATTTATGAAAAACTGAGAATTTATGTCAGCCACTTCTCTACTTCTCTTACAATTATCACCTAAATAAGCCTACTTGAACTAAGCCTGAGAAATCAGTTAATTTTGTGTCTAACAAAGTTAAAGAAAGATTTCACTTTTCCTCAGAAATAAAATGACTTTTACTAAAATATTTACATGCCAAAAGGAAGGTGTTCCCTGTGTCTTTTTCATTTTAAGTCCTCGCATGTTGAACTATTCTGGGTATTGGTAGTGCATAAACAGTAGTTGCTGGACCTTGGCATAACAGATGAATAAAAATACTCCAGGTTGCTACATGTGCCTGGAAAGATGGCAAATTACCATAAATTTCTGCTGCTTCCTCAATAATTCGCTCCTCCAACAAATGAGAGTGGAAACCACAGTTCTTAGGAAGAAACATCAAAAGAAATAAAATAAAATTGAGGGGAATCACATGATATGGATGGCTAGACTCTGAGCCACAGGGTGACTGCCAAGGCGCAGCCTCAGAGAATAATTTGAGTGGGGATTCCGGTCCTGTCCCGCCTCAGAATTGCAAGGTTCATTATTCCATGCCATTTACAGACTTCTGTAAATCTGAGTAACAGCAGCTATTGATGTTATCTAGCTAATAAATAACAGGTCAGCACAAAAGTCCTATATTTTGTGCTGATCACAGATGAAGCTGATAAAAACTGTCAGAATCTGAAAGCATTTTTATATGCATTTACTCTTCTATTGCTTATCCTCAAAATACTCAGGGTAGTAATATAATAATCAAAGAGTCTTATCATCCTCCAGTGATTCTTCTACGAATCTAACCAGAAGGGTCATCTGCTGGGTGGTAGCAACTCAGTGCACTCCTGAAGTTCTGTGTTTACAACACTCTGGTTTACAGCTTATTCTCTTCCTTAGGCAGAGAGGACACATATTCTAAGTCTTTCACCGAACACAGTACCATGAAAGCCCCATGAAAACTTGAGCTTTCCAATCAAAATACATATACGCCTGAAATGTGTGACTGTGCTTGATATGGCTTTTATAGTCATAGTCTTTGTAACTCCCACCAAACAATTAGATGGGGCGATGCAAATTGGGTACAATTCCTCTTTTCTTGATGGTCTAGGTAAAAGGAGGCGGGGAAAGATGTCCCAAGGATTATTTTATCTGACTTTGACTGCCGAGTTCATCATTATTTTAAAAACTTGGAACTCTAGTGCAATTGGAATTGGTGAATTTTGTTGTCCTAATGGATGCACAATGAGTCATCTCAAAGGCAGGAAGGGGGATCACATTGCCTTTAAGAAAGAAGAGGCAGAGACGGTTGCGCCTTTTTGATGCAGGAGATTGCTGCAACTGAAGAGGAGCTGCAGAAGGTGACAGAGAAGTGACAGTACAGAAGCAAGAGCTAGAGCATAAAATAGAGCTGAGGGCTCTGGGCCCAGGGAACAAGAAAGCTGAGTGTCTTTAGGCAGGAGACTCGGTTACAGAATAGTGAGCCTTCCAATATTTACATGGGGTGGAGTTTGGGGGTGGTGCTATGAAGCAGAAACTGAACACCTTGGGTTAAGGTCTATGGTGAAGTAGAGTGGAATAGTGTCCTTTGAGTATTTATTGGTAGTACTAAAGAGCTTTATTGCATTACCCAAGCAAGGAAAAGACAAAAAAATAGCCTGGGTAATAGGGTAAAAACCAGAGAGGTATGCCTATGGGCACAGGTGAGAAGAGGAGGTCATGATCGAAACAGAACTGTATCCTAAAAATTCCTGATCTAGCATTGTAGCATAGTAACTTCTCTAATCTGACACCTGTCTGTAACTGTCAGTTTGTGGTGGCATGTGTGTTTCCGTGACGCTGGAAGCTCTGTCATTGATATTTCAAATGCCAACAGTGTCTCCAATAGTGAGCATGTTTCTGCAGAGATTTTTTAAAAAGGGTCTATGAAGAAGGACTAGGATGTCCACTTATGAGGAATTAGCCAGCGAAAACCTTATGAATAGGATCAAAATATTGTCAGATACTGAGAAATTCATAAGTGGCAGCAGAATGTTTACAGAGTGCAAGAATATAAGCTCCTCGAGTCCGAAGGCACTCAAACTCTGACTGCGGTAAAACCACCATCTCACAGTAGAGTCAGTGCTGCTGACATGAATGGAGTAAAGGCTTGGGGCCTTCATTTGCTAATGGGGCACAACACAAAATGAAAAGAAACAGCTGCAGACATCTATCAAAAATTTGGAACTTGAACTGTATGAAATGTGAACTGAAGAAAAGTATAAGTAGTCAAAAATGAAATGGAACACATAAATATAAATACCATATGCATTAACAAGCTGAAAAGAACTGGTATTGGCCAATATGAATCAGACAGTAATATGATTTACTATGCTAACAATGACAAATTCAAGATGAATGTATCACATTCATCTTTAAAAAGAACATCTCAAGATCTACCTTGAAGTAAAATGCAGTCTGTTACAGGGTTATAGGATAGTATCTATTAATACATAAGGAAATGCAGTCAATAAATTATTAATTAAATGTATATACCAATCACTGAAGCTAGGGATAAAGAAATTTATGAATGTCTTCAGTCTGGAATTAATTAAACCTACAATAGTGATGCACTGAATGGTATTCGTGATTGGATGCAAGAATTGGAAATAAATAGGAAAGAACAGTAATTGGAAAAATACATGGCCTTGGTGATAGAAATTAAGGTAGACATAAACATGGTAAAATTTTGCAAGACCAACAGCTTCTTCTTTATAAATATGTTTTTTATTTCAATCATTTAATTGGGGCTCCTACAATTCATATCATTATTCATACATACATCCATTGTATCAAGCACATTTATACATTTGTTGCAATCATCATTCTCAAAACATTTGCTTTCTACTTGAGCCATTAATATCAGCTCCTCATTTTTCCCCCTCTCCCCACTCCTCTATCCCTTCATAATTCATAAATTATTATTATTTTGTCATATCTTACACTGTCCAACCTCTCCCTTCTTCCACTTTTCTGTTGTCCATCCCCCAAGGAGGAAGTCATATGTAGATTCTTGTAATCGGTTGCCCCTTTCTACTCCACCCTTCCTCCACCCTCCAGGTATTGCTACTTTTATCACTGGTCCTGAAGGGGTCATCTGTCCTGGATTCCCTGTGTTTCCAGTTGCTATCTGTACCAATGTGCATCCTCTGTTCTAGCCAGATTTGTAAGGTAGAATTGGGATCATGATAGTGTGGGGAGGAAGCATTTAAGAATGAGCGGGAAGTTATATGTTTCATCGTTGTTACCCTGCACCCTGACTGGCTCATCTCCTCCCCACAACCCTTCAGTAATGGAGTGTCCCATTGCCTACAGATGGGCTTTGGGTCTCCACTCTGCACTCATCCTCATTTACAATGATAAGATCTTTTGTTCTTTGATGCCTGATACCTGATCCCTTTGAGACTTCTTGATCACAGTCTGGTGTGCTTCTTCAATGTGGGTGTTGTTGCTTCTGTGCTCGATGACCACTTGTTTATCTTCAAGCCTTTAAGATCCCAGACGCTTTTATCTTTTGATAGCTGGGCACCATCAGCTTTTTTCACCACATTTGCTTATGCACATATTTGTCTTCAGTGATCATATCAGGAAGGTTTCCAACGACACTTACATCAACTATACATGTGGACTTCTTCAGATGGAATACACAGAAATCAAATAGACCATATCTGTGAAATGACACAATGGAGATGTTCAATATTCACAATTTAAGACAGACCAGAGGCTGACTGTGGAACAGATGATCAACTGTTCGTATGTAAGATCAGGTTGATGTTAAAGAAAATTAAAACAAGTCCAAAAGAGGCAAAATAAGACATTTTGTCTATCCCATCTTAATTACAAGAACAAATTTCCCCGTTGACCATTAATGACAAAATCACTGATGAGCTGTGGGAGGACATCAAGAACAGCATGCAGACTGCAAACAGTCACTAAAAATAGCAATGACCAAAGTGGATGTCCAGGAAACTGTGAAACTTATTCGTAATCATGCATTAGTCAAGGCCACTGGAAGAAATGATGACGTAAAAGGACTGAACGGAAAATTTCAAAGGGCTGAGTGAGAAGACCAAGTATTATAAAAAAGTGTGCAAAGACTTAGAGTTAAAAAGCCAAAAAGGAAACATGCTCAGCATATCTTAAACTTAAAGAACTGAAGAAAAGTTTCAAATTCCAGTTACAATATTGAAATATTCAATAGGTAAACGAGAACAAAGCAAGGCATATCAAAGAAGATTACAGGAACAAAGAGAGTCACAGTAGCAAAAAGAAATTGTCCACAGCCAGCCATGTCAACTGGTAACATGACTTAAAAAATCAATGGTACTGAAAGACGTCCAGGTTGCTCTGAAGGCACTAGCTGAAAACACAGCTCTAGGACTTGGCATAATACCAGTTGAAATGTTTCAAGAAGTTTATAAAACACTGTAAAAACTCATCTGTCTATGCTAAGAAATTTGGAAGGCAGCTACTGGGCAAATTGACTGAAAAGATCCATATTTCTACCCATTCCAAAGAAAGGTAATCCAACAGAATACATAAATCACAGAACAATATCATTGATAACACAACCAAGTAAACTTTTGTTGAAGGTCATTTAACAATGGTTTCAGCAGTACATTGACAGGGACTTCCACAGGTTCAGAATGGACTCAGAAGAGGACATAAAACAAGGAATATCATTGGATCTTGCCTGAAAGCAGACAACATAAGGAAGGTGTTTACTTGTGTTTCAATTACTATGTAAAGGCATTCTATTGTGTGGATCATAACAAACGATAGATAGCATTGAGAAAAAGGAGAATTCCAGAACACCTCTTTCTGCTCTTGCAGAACCAACCATATATTTAAACCAAGAAGCAGTTGTGTAAACAGAACAATGAAATACTACATGATTGACAATTAAGAAATGGATGTGTTAGGGTTCTATCTTCTCACTATACTTATCCACTCTGCTTAGCAAATATTCAGAGAAACTAGGTTATACGAAAAAGCTAAATTATATGGCACCAGCATAGGAGGAAGGCTTATTAATAAACTGCAATATGCAGATAACACAACTTTGCTTGCTGAAAGCGAGGAGGACTTGGAGTACTTGCTGGTGAAGATCAAAGATTGTAACCTTCAATTACAACCTAACACAAAGCAAACCAAAGACCTAACAGCTAGACCAATAAGTAATCTTCATGATAAATGGAGAAAAGGTTGCAGTTGAAAAATATTCCATTTTTCTTCAATCTACAATCAATGTTCATGGAAGCAGCAGTCAAGAGATCAAACAGCGCGTTGCATTGGGTAAATCTGCTGCATACGACCTCTTTAAAGGTTTGAAAATCAAGAATTTTATTTTGAGGATTAAGATACACTTGAGTCAAGCCATGGTATTAATTACTTCATATGATTCTGATGTTGAATACTGAGTAAGGAACACCTGAGAAAATTGATGAATTTTAATTATGGTTCTAGTATCAAATATTGAAATTACCATGGACCGCCAAAAGAACAAACAAATATGTCCTGGAAGAAACACAACTGGAGTATTACTTCAAAGCAAGGATCGTGGGAGTTGGTCTCATGTGCTTTGGGCCTGTTAGCCTTTGGAATCAGACATCTTTCATGCTTGGTAAAGGAGAGGAACTGAGAAAAAGGGGAAGACCTTTGACCAGAAAGACTGACAGTGGCTGCAATAAGCAGCTTACATACAACAATTTTGAGGATAGCATAGGCCTGGGCAGTTTATTGTTCTATTGTATACAGGGTCTCTCTGAATCAGAACCAACTCAACTGCAAATAACAACAATAACTTACATAATAAACACTATAAGCATTAATGTTGAGTGATTTCTGTGTAGCCACTGCAATGAATTGTCAAACTCAGCAGAGATTCAGAGAATGCCTTGTGGGAAAATGTTTATGTCAGAATTCATAAAGAATGTTGAATGGTAAGGTAATGTCTGACCTCTGCTTTATAGGAATCAATTAATATTGATTTTGATTCTCAATCTCTATTGTAAATTTGGAGGAGCTTATATAAGTGATGTGCCTCCACACCATTTTTCCAGACTACTAGAAAAGACAGCATACTGGAACAAACCAAGTGGACTTCCAAAAGTTTGTGGGGAAAGTCCTGTTTATGTTCAATCCATTTTTACACAAATATTTTGTATATAACACATGAACCAAGATTATCAGAAATCAAATGATCATGATATATATATTGTTAAACAGATAAAAATGAATGAAGTATATTCAAAAACAATAAACAGATTAATCAAGTAGAAATATTGATTATAGAAACTGTAATAATAGCACCAATGAAGCACATAACATTCCTTTAGTTCCTGAATGCTTCTTCCCCCAGACTATCATGACCCAGCTCTACCTTGCAAATACGGCTAGACTGGAGGATGCACATTAATACAGATAAGAGCTCTCAACAACTGGAATCCAGGACAGATAAATCCCTCAGGAACAGTAGTGGAAGTAGCGATACCATGGGAGGGAGAACTGATCCCAAAGTTGGATATATAGCCCCCCACCACCCCGCCAACCTGCATCTGAGGGACAAATAATACAAATGTGGGTTAAGGGAGACAATGGATGGTGTAAGACACAAAATGACAAAAATAATATATAATTGATCAAGGATTCACAAAGGTGAGAGGGGAGGGGAGTGAGGGGGGAAAAAGGAGCTGATACCAAGGGCTCAAGTAGAATGAAAATGTTGGAAATGCTGGTGGAAAAATATGCACAAATGTGCTTAATAAAACTGAACACTGGATTGTTATAAGATCTGTGAGAGCCCCCCAATTAAATGATTAATAAAAGAGAAAGAAATAACCAATGGCTCAAATATTTGGTCCTAAAACATAAAAAATAATAAATTTTTTAAAACACCGTAGATTTAATAAAAAGTAGGCTGGCTGAAGATGACAATCAAATTTGTGAGTCAGAAAAGCAAAGTAAGAGACTCTGCACAAGGCAGCCAAACGATAAAGATACAGAACATGTTCTTAAAACATTAAACTAAGGAATGTGGAAAATCAAAGTATCCTAAGTGCTCACAAAGAAATGGACAATTATTGCTGAAATTATGACAATAAATTGCTGAGAATTAAGGAAACACAATGAGACTTCAGACTGAAAAGGCTCATAATGCAACAAAAAGGATATATAGGAAATTCTAAAACCTAGACTCACTATAGAAAGGCAATCTGAAATTCAAATGATTTGCAAAAATAAAGAATAAAAGTTACTTAAATCCCCACTACATCACAATCTGTATATAACTACTTAAAAATATGTAAGTGCATTTCCTTCCTGCCTCTTTAATGCATGATCATTGACTTCCTTATTTTTTTTAACATAATTAACATTACTTTATGCAGACAGATCTCTGTTCTGTTTCATCATTTAATATTTTGGCAATATATTTTTATAAACCTCTTTGTTATAATTAGATAAGTCCTTAAACATTAATCAGGAACATTTCTTAAATAAGCATATTCTCAACTCTAACCTACAGATTCTAATTTGGTAGAAAACAAATAATATCAACTAATATCCCAGTTAATATTAATATATGTATCTCAAGCCATCATAGATTTATTGATTTCTTAATCTGGAAAAAGTAATTGCTTTCATTAGCCATTCCTTTATTAGAATACCTGATCTGCTTTTCATAATAACCCCACCACCTTAAATACTCACAAGCATGAATCAATTCTCTGGAGTTATGTAATTTTTACCACTAATAACCACACATTTCCTGTAACAATCTCTAAGATCACCAAATGAGCTCTTAATTGGTAAATTGAATTGATATTTTTAAGTCTTAATCTACAGGAAACTCTATAGTATGTATAATACTGGAGATTTATTTCCATGTGATCAAAACTTTGTGTTACTAAAACTTTCATAAACATTCCCTTATTTTAATAATTCTAATACCTTGGAAGGATCTCTGATTGTAAAATGGTTACATATTGGACTGCGATCCACCTGCTTGGCAGTGATCCACATTGTTGGCAGTTTGAAATCACCAGAAGCTCTGTGCAAGTAAGACTGGACTTTCTACTCCATTAATATTTACAAACTCAGAAACCCACAGAGGGTTGCTATGAACCAGCATTGAATTGATGTCAGTACATAATTTCCTAGAACAATGGATATCTTGGACATGGAAAAACTGATATCGTTACTAATATCAGATGGTTCTTGCCTCAAAGCAGGGAATCTGAGAGAGATGTTTACTTGTGTTGTACTGACGATGCACAGTCCTCACGATGCACTGTGTGGACCACATTAAACTATGGGTAACCTTGATAAGAATGAGACTTCCCGAACATCTTGTTGTGTTCATAAGGAACTCGCACATGGATCCAGAGGCAGTTGTGTGAAAAGAACAAAGACATCCTGCATAGATGGTTTAGAGTCAAGCAAGGTGTGTGTCCTCTCACCACACTCATATGTAATCTGTAGACTGAGCAAAACATCAGAGAAACTGGTTTACATTAAAAAGAATGTGGCATCAAGTTTGGGGTAAAGCTTATTCACAATCTAAGATATACAGATGAAACAACTTTGTTTGCTGAAAGTGAAGAGGCCGAAAGCATTTGCTAATAAAAGATCAAGAAGTGCAGTCTTCATTCAGGATTCCAATTCAATGTAAAGAAGGCCAAAATCTGCACCATTGGTCCAGCAGGTAACATCATGATAAACGGAGAAAAGCTTCAAGTTGTCGAGGATTTTGTCGTGCTTGAATCCACAATTAAAAATCATGGCAGCGCAGTCAAGAGATCAAATGATACATTGCTTTAGATATCTCTGCATTACAAGATCTCTTTAGATCATTGAAGAGGAAGGATGTAATTTTGAAGACTAAGATGTGCCAATCCATGCCATGTTAATTTCCACTGTCTCGTATGCATGTGAAAGTTGTACATTGAATAGAGAAGACTGAAGAAAAATAAATGCATTGGAATTAACTGTATCTTCTCCAGTGCTATAGAAAGATATAGTACCATTAACTGCTACAGGACAAACGGATCTGTCTCGGAAGAAGTACAACCAGAATACTGAATACTGAAAGACAATACTGAATACTGAAAGGACAAACTGATCTGTATGCGAAGAAGTACAACCAGGGCATTCCTTAGAGGCAAAGACGGTAAAACTTTGTCTTACATATTTTGGACATTTGTCAAGAGAGATTAGTCCCTGGAGAAGGACATCATGTTTGGTAAAGTGGATGAGCAGAAAAATTGAGAAAGATCCTCAATGAAACGGATTGATCCAATGGTTGCATCAATGGCTCAGGCATAGTAACTATTGTGAGGGATCTTGTAGTGTTTCATTCTGTTGCACACAGGGTCGCTGTAGGTCAGAACTAACTCGATGGAAATGAGAGATAACCATCCACTTGATGCTTTAATGCATATAGACAAAACTGGGTCAAAGCAATGGGCCCTCCACAGGAACAGAAAATCAAGCCAAGACCAGGGGGGAGGATAATCGACATTCTGGAGGAGATGCTGATGGCTCTTTTGGTGGTATGATTGGTGATTGGGGAGAAGTAACCTCACATCGGGAATGGATGCTAAACAATGATTGTAGGGAACCTGAGGGGACAATGAGCCAGATTATATGTTCCTGAGTAGATAGTATGAATCTGTCTCTACTCAAACTTCAGTGAACCATACCATGAAAGAAGCACCATAATGACCATGGAAGCTGACCTTGCAGGCAGCATGGCATAACCAGAAAGATCTCACATAGAGGCCCAGCTAAATGAACTGAACCCTCCCTTGAAGTTGACTGCACCCCTGGACTAAGGGCTGGAGTCCTGGATGGGAGAAGAAGCAAAGTGGCCGACCGGAACTGTGGAAGTAGCGGTTATTGGATCTTGAGAGGAATCCCCGGCTTGGTGGGTCTCCAATGGCAACAAACCCAGAATAACCATAGATTAAGCACCTTGATGCCTACCTCTCAGTGAGATGGCAGGTTTCGATCAGCTGGGCAGGGATCTGCACTTGGAAGACTGGATCCAGGAAGGTCCTCCATGGAACCAATCCCCATACTTGGAGTAAATGGAGCACAATAGAATGAGAGCTTGAACTGTGTATGGCAACAACTCATGGGTTGCAGCTCAAGGTGCATATGTACTCACATAGACTTCTCATACCAACAGTGTCCAGAAGCTGTGCCATTGGGAAAAGTGATGATGTTATCAGTGCAATGACCTTATGCCCAAGGGGATGATTGATAATGCTGTACTTTTTTGTTTCTACGGGTTTTTGTTTTTCTGCCTTTAGCTTGTTTTTGTTTTTACGGTTGGTTGGTTGGTTGGTTGGTTGGTTGGTTGGTTGGTTGGTTGGTTGGATTGTTGCTGTTATTGGTGTAGTTGATCTTATGGGGTTTGATTTTGTCATATTACAGTCACCAAAGTAAACCCGAGTCATGCATATCCCAGGGACATGCAGATGGATTCTGGGCTCCTACTAAACTCTAGCCCCAATCAATCTAAGAACAGTTAGTTCTGATAACATGGCCCTGCTCAATACTCACCTTATTGAAATGATCACCGAAGATAAGGGTGCTCTGCAAAGTGTGATGAAGAAAGCAGATGGTGCCCAGCCATCAATTGGAATAATGTCTGGGGTCTTAAAGGCTTATATTCAAATAAGCCAGCATCTAAGTGAGGAGTCAACTCAGTTCACATGGAAGAAGCACACCAGCTTTTGTGATCCAACAATGACAATAACAAAATTCAAATAGGACAAAGGGAAAAGTTTCAGAGCTAAAATTATGAAGACCCAAATGGTAGAAGACTGTGAAGGACAGTGGGACCCCAAAACCCATCTGTAGACTAACTAGTTAGACTAAATCTTTGTCAGACCCCCACTAGCCATAGACAAGGGTCTCAAACAAGCCAGAGATCACTGTTATCTTGTTTATGATGGATCGAACTTGATATTTGGTCAGCTGAACCTGAATATGTTCTAGGTGCAAGTATTTCTTGCATGTTCCTTGATAAAAATTTCTTCCCTGGCTTTTTAAATATTAAAGTTGTCTTTTCTTTCTTACTCATTATCTATATTTTTATCTTTGTATTATTATTATTTTGTCTTTGCCACTGTATTTAAATTTTGTTTTTTATTCTTTCTGTTGGGTTTCCCAGTTCTTAAAGCACATAAGGAATGGATGCACAGAGATAATAACTGATACAAGGGATAAAAAAGAGAGAGGAGTGTGGAGCTGGGAGATAGGGAGTTTGAGGGACTGCAGGAGTAAACAATGAAAGCAAGAGGGGGGAGGGAGCACTAGAACTAACTGCCATTACACAACTCATTTTAAAGGCAATCCAACCATGGGGAGACGTTAATGTTCTAAAATTGCGTTAATGATTGTATAATTCCTCTTGATATGATTGAATGATTGAACTATTGAATTATATTATATATGGATTAGGTGCTAATAAAAATGTAAAATGAACAAACAAACATAACAATAATGTCTTTTTGGATGTTCTCAAGCTCAGTTTGAAGCTCCTCTTTAATGACTGACTCCTATGTCACCCTCAGCATAGTCCCCTTCCTGAGCAAACTCATTTTTCTAATATCCAGAATCATTCCAAGGGACGTTTCTATCTGAACATTCCACAGATCTCAAATTCAACAAGTCTAAATTGGTGCTTATTCTATCATTCATGGAGATGGGGTGGTGTTCTCATTCTTCACATTAAACTATCTCAGATAAGACCAAAGACAATTGGGGGGGGTCACATAATAAACATATTTCTCTATCACCCCTTCATCTAGCTTCACAAACTTTGAACTAAAGTAGTACCAGGTTATAAAATCAAACTCACATGAGTCAGATTTCAGACTATCATTTCACTGATAATTTTAAGAATGCATATATAGAGGAAGCAAAGAGAGACCTAGGAGACTCCAGATGGTTGCCAGGTTCCTCTTTCTAATAGAGACTTTCACTTTCTGGCCCAGAATGATAATGTGTCTCCATGAACTTCTTTCATGGCCCTCTTCATGCATATGAGATCATAGACATTATAAAACTTCTACATTGTAGATAACCAAAGAATTAACTAGCTTATATAGTCATATAATATCCTCCAGGGAGGTAGCACCAACTACAGGAATAGCTTAAACAATATTCTCCAAAGAGAGGAGATCTGTAATCTACCTTAAAGATTTGGTACCTACTCATTCACTGCCATAGAGTCAGTTAAAGCTCTCAGTGACCCTAGCAGACAGAGGAGAACGGCCCCTATGAGTTTCTGAGATTGCAACGCTTTATAGGAGTAAAAATCCCTATCGTTTTCCCTTGATTTTGTGCATATTTAGTCTACATTAGCTTTTAGACCAGTGGTTCTCAACCTTTCTAATGCCACAACCCTTTAATACAGTTCCTCATGTTGTGGTGACGCGCCAACCATAACATTATTTTGTTGCTACTTCATAACTATAATTCTGCTACTGTTATGAATTGAGCGACCCCTGTGAAAGGGTCGTTCGACCCCCACCCCACCCCCCAAAAGGGTTGCAACTCACAGTTTGAGAACCGCTGTTTTAGACAGAGTCCTTTGGAAAAGGCTTTCAATAGATATGGTCACTTCTTCCTAGAAATATCGTTATTTACTGGGAGCCAGGCGGTAAGGGCATTAAATCAGGTCACCATTCCTCTTCTTTTTCTCTCTCCCAAAGCATCCCTCTGGAAAGGCAATGACTATATCAGGTCCATCACAAAGCATTTAGCTTTTTCCCCCAACAGCTATACTGATTACACTATCTGCATGGCATCACTTATCCCCTGAGGTAATTAGTTTATTGTGCCAGCCTGGCCGATAAACACAGTGGGATTAATTGAAGGGCGGAGAGCTAAATGGCTCGGTGAGCCTCGCCTTTCTTGTCTCTCACTCTTAGATCATCGGACCCGTGTGCAGCTGCCTTGCTTGTTCTGTGCCTCAATTTACAGGCTATACTACCTGTGGGACGCCTAGCCTGTGGACTGTGTCACTGTAAGTTGAGGTCCCTTTAAGACCACATGATTGGAATGTACATCTCTGGAGCTGGGGACTGACAGTTGGTGACCTGGCTGACAGTTGGTGACCTGCCTTTCTTTTTGCTCCCTATGCTGATATAGGGACTAACTGGGGGCCCTCAAGACTTAAAGGACTGCCAGTGTCTCACAACTCTCTAATGGGAATGAGTTGCACTGAGCCATTTGTACTACTTTATAATTTAACTGTTCATGTCTTGTATTATATATCTATCTTTATAAATATATAAAATTATGAGCACTCTGGTTTTCTCTCTCTAGAGAACCCTGTCTAACACACACCCCATCTCCACTAGAATACAGGAAGATATCTAGCCCTTCCACCAGCCATCTACTAACCAAGCAACTTCAGTTTTTCCACTTTTATGTGTGACTCTGCTACCATTGTTGCTTCACTAAAATTCATGAGGGATCTCATCTATCCCTGATGTGAAATCCATTGTCTTATATCATGTGCGATCATCTTTCTGCTGACTATATTTCTGTCTTTTTCCAAACACAGTGTCTGATATCCAGTCAAATGGTGAATTGTCAGAAGGTCTCGCCAAGCTCTGATACTCTTAGTCTGGCAGTTTACCAGGATGCCCATAGGTCTCTCAATGTCAAGCTCATGCCACTTTATCGTTAGGCCTTTCTGAAACCTCCATCCAGTTTAGGTGACTACAAGCTATGCTGAATAACCCGTAGTCTTTGTAAATAGCATCACACGGTTAAGTTTAGTAAACCTTGACTTTTATAAAGTGCTGTGTCAGAAGTTCCATGTGCCTCATGCCATTTAGTCCTCTGAGCAACGTTGTGAAGTAGGTCGCCTTATGTTACTAATTTTACAAATAGAGAAACTGAGGTTTCAATAAAGTAAATGACTTAGCCGAATTCAAATAACTATGAAGTAACTGGATTGGGATATGAATATAGCAATTATTTACTTCAGAGTCCTTGTTTTCAAGCTATTCGTCAAAATGTTGCTACTTACACATCAGACAGCTTCCCTAATTAAATGAACAAACATTTGCTAAGTGACAATTTGGTGCCAGACACAGTGTGAGGCTTCACTGTGCAGAGTATGGAGGGTAAATATAATAGAAAACAAAATGCTCCCTAATTGAAGATATCGCCAGTTCTAATTTCCTTTCCAAACCTACCTAATACACATCATTATTCATTACTCTAATCAAGCAGTAATACAGAGTGCCAGGGTGAAATTTCACCACCTTAACCTGATTGGTTAAAACACCCACTTCACGCTTAATGAATTTCTCTGACGAGCTAAGTTAGTCATTCTTATTTCTTGTGAGGAGCATTTACTTTAATATGTAAGCCCTGGTGTTGGTAATTTTTCTATATCTGACCTGTATCTTCCATTTCACTGACTAAATAGATGTGTATTGTTCCTGGTGGACTAGGATCTTCAGCTCACCTATTACATATTATAGAGATAGTGAGGTAACATTTTACTGACCTTATTATTTCACCTGAAAGAAATTTTCATTTTGTTGCCACCGATGTAATTTGCATAGTACATTTCAACTGTGATACTAAAACATCTGACATATACCATTTCGTGGCCTCAAAGTACTTAAGTGATTTTCACAAAAATCAATAACTAAAAAGGACAGACACGAAAGTAAGGCAAGGGTCTCTGATTTTCTCCAATTGTTTTACCCAATCTAGATGTGAGTTCATGTAACTAAAACTATAATTGCCTGTCAGTTTAGCAGATATTTATTTATCCTAGATAAAAATACACATATTGAAACTATACACACAGTATCAATATTATTATGGTATTTATGACACAAATAACTAAATTTGTTCTTTGGACTCTAGTTCCTGAAAATAGCTTGAGTCAATAAAACACTCTTTGTATTTCTAAAACAAACAGACCACTCTTGAATGTACATGAATGAAATGGGAGCACCCAACTCATTTCATTGGAAACAAGCTGCAGGAAAGGCAGGTATGGTAAGTTCTCAACCATTCCATAAACCCGCATTCTACTCTGCACTATAGGGTCGCTATGAGTTGGAACCCACTTGATGACAGTGGATTTTTAAAAACTGTGTCATCTTTCTCTGCATGGGCCCTGTAACATAAAAATGGCTAAGGAACTTCATAGTCTCCTCAGCTATGGTGCTACCATAGCACATGTAAGCATTAAGTATATAGTCTGATCTAAGTGGGAGAATGACAGTAAATGTTCCTTTATATCTTTCACCCATGAGGGTAGGTGGAAGGCATGTGACACCTCACAATAACTACAGTAATAGAACTGAAAAGAAAATTGCAAGCTAGTATCTTTCATAAACAGAGATGCAACATCCACAACAAAAAATACAATAATGTATGCAAATTACATACACAACCAATTAAAATATATGCTAGTTATGCAAGGGTAGTCCATTTACAAATCAATTAGTGCACTCCTTCATGCCAAGAGTTAAAGAAGAGAAATAATACTATAATAACAATAAATCCAGAAAAAATATTCAGTAAACCCAACACTCGGTCTTGATAAAAAATGGCCAGTGATCTAGAGGTAGATGAGGATTTTTAAAGCACTGTAGAATATATATGACCTGAAGCTAGGTTTCTCCCCCTAAGTTCAGGAGCAAGAAAAGGAGGGTATTCCCTCTCATTACACTTATGACTTATCACACTGAAAGTCGTCGCTAATACAATTTTGACAAGAAAAATAAATAGAAGGTTTACAGATTGAAAATGAAGAAATTAAACTATCTTTGTCCTCAGATGATAGGACTGCCTAAATGACCAAAAAAACACCTGTAACTAACATGCAATTATAGCACAGGAAAATGAAACAGTACCATAAAATCAACGGTTCTTCTGGTTATGCCAGCAAGAAACCAATGGATTTTGAAACTAAAAACATAACACTATCAGCAGCAGCAAAAGATACAAAGGTACAGATTTAATAAAAAGAGGTTTAAGAATTATACATACAAATTGACAAAACTTCATTGAAAGTAATCAAGGAAAATCTAAATAAATAAATATTCCATGCTCCTGGATATGAATATTTAGTATTTTAATATACAAATTATTCCCAACAGAATATATAGATTCATTGCAATCCAAATTTCACCAAGTTATTATGTGGATAACAATAAAGTGATGCTAATATGCATATGGAAAATTGAAAGACTAGCATACTCAACAAAATACTGAAGAAAAAAAGAGCTGGTAGACTGGCACTACCTCATTTCAAGACTTAAAGCAAGTCTATAATTATTAAGAAAGTGTGCTGGCAGTGAAGGATCAATATACTATCAGTACAAAAGAGAATTGAGCTCATTTACAGGCCCACATAAATAGAGTCAACTGATTGACAAATAAACAAAAGCAGTTACAATAGATAAAAGGAAGTTTTTCAAGGAATTGTGCTGGAACAATTAGACTTCTACAGTGAGGGGAAGCATCTATACCCAGAGCATACAATTTTCAAGTAAAATGTATGCAAAATGGAGAATAGGCCTAAATGTAAAATATGAAATTAGGCAACCTCTGCAAGATAACATAGGAGAAAGTGAAGAAGACATGAGTTTGGGGAAGACTTTTCAGTTTCTAATAGGAAAGTATCATCCAGTAGAGAATAATTTATAAGGATAATTTCATTAAAATTAAATACTTCTGTAAAATATAAAATACCCTTAAGAAGATGAAAACACAAGTGAAAAGTAAAAAGAAAAGACAAGTGAAAAATTGGTAGAAAATATTTTTAAGTTACATATAAAAAGGATTTCTATCTAAGATATAAAAGAACTCTTAAAACCCAGCAATAACAAAGAAAATAACACAATTATAAAATGGGGGAAATATTTGAACTTAAAACCTCATCATATAAGAAAGAGATACATCAAATAAGCAAATGAAAAGATTGTCAACATCATTAAACCCAAACTCACAGCCATCGAGTTGATTGCAACTCATACCATCCCTTTAGGTCAGGGTAGAACTGCCACTGTTGGTGTCAGTGACTGATTTTTATGAGAGTAGAAATCCTTGTCTTTCTACTGCAGAGCAGCTGGTGGTTCTGAACTGCAGCTCTTGAGGCTAGCAGTCAGATGCATGGGCACTATATCACCAAGTCTCCTTCATATTTTATTAGAGAATTAAAATCAATCCAATGAAATATCACTATGCATTTATGGAAGTTTTGTTAAATGGCATCTAGTCATTTCCACTCACAGCAGCCTTTTGTACAAAGGAACAAGATGCTAACTGATCCTGTGTTGTTTCTAAAAATGTTATATTTGAACAAAGAGTTGCAGCCACTATGTAAATCCATGTAAACGCTTTCTCTTTTTGCTGCCCCCATGATAGCAAGCCTGATGTCTTTCTCCAAGAATTAATAACATCTCCAAAGTACAGAGGACAAAGTCTTGTAATCATCGCTTCTAAGGAGCTCTCTGACTGTAATCTTAGAGACAGACTTGATCTTTCTTCTAGAAGTCTATGGTACATTCAGTTGTCTTTGCCAACACATATCTTAATGGTATCAATTACTGGTATTCTTCAGTTCTCCATATGCTTTACCAGTTTTCCCATTTTTATGAGTCAACTGGAAATACTATGGCTTCAGTCTGCCTAAGCATAGTTATACAGGTATTATCGTTTCTTTTGAATGTTTTGAAGAGAACTTCAGCCACAGATTGCCCAATGGAATACATGGGTTGATTTCTTGACTGCTGTATTTTATTGTGGATCCAAGCAAAATGAAATCTTTGACAAATTCAGTCTTCTATCGGTTAATCATTATGTAGCTTATTGATAAAGTTGTGACAATTTTTTATGTTAGAGTAGAAGCCTGGTGTATGTTGTCTTTATCAGTAAATGTTTAGAAACCATCAATATTGCAGCTTGAGGTTTAAAGTTTTTGTTTACCGTATATACTTGAATATAAGCCAATCTAATTATAAGCCGGGGTACCTAATTATTAACTGGGAAACCAGAAAAACTGATTAACTTGAGTATAAGTTTAGGGTAGAAAATACAGACGCTATTGGTGAGTTTCAATAATCAAAACAAGTGAAAATAAAATTACTAAAAATTGAGACATCAGTGGGGTAATGTATTTAAATATTGATTTTAAATAAAAATCATAAATAAAAGGACAAGTCATTTAACATTAGTAAAACCAACACAGTAAGTGGAAAATAGCTTCAACAAAAACAATAAGGTATCAACAATGATACCTTAAGAGTACTAGCCCCTGAGCTCAATCAGCAGCCTAGCGAAAATGTAAAGAGTTAAAATCCTTCAAAACTGGATTCCTCATCATCATCTGTATCCCAATGCAGAGCCTCAGCTGGTGTGAGATCATCATAGACGCTGTCCTCACTGAGATCGCCGTCATCACCATCACTGCTGTCATTTTCATACAAAGCGCAGTCTTCACTGCCATCCATAGCATTACTAATACTACATTTCTGGAAGGGACGTCGCACCATGTTTTCTGGAATGTCTTCCCATGCATCTCGAACCCACTTTGCTATTAACTCTATGTCAGGCTTCATGAGATTTCCTCCTTTCATTAGTTGGGCTTGACCAGATGACATCCTTTCATGCCACTGACCCGTGTATAAGCCGAACCCCAGTTTTTCAGCACATTTAAAAAAAAAACTTGGCATATACATGAGTATATACGGTAGGTCTTTCTGATTTTCTTTCTCCAGGTATTTTCATATTTCGTTATAATACTCCACTTTTTCTTCTCAAGCTGCTGTTTGAGATATTTTGGTCAATTCATCTGCCTCATTGTTTCTTCATTCACTGTATCTGCACTGCACCCATTAAAAGGGCTGAACTGTAAAACCATGATGATATCAAATGCTGGCAAGAATGTACAGCAACAGGAACACACACTGTTTCAAATACACCGACGCTTCTTACAATGGCAAAAAACAGGTTTAATATGTTACCTAGCAATCGAACTTGTTGGCATTTACCTAAATGAGATGAAATTGCATTTCACATAGGAACCTGTAGTCTTACACATAACTGCCAAAATTAGAAGAAGCCATGTTATCTTTCAAAAGGTGAATGACTTCTAAAAAGAGTTGTATGAGCCCCAATAAATTGTTAAAAAAAAAAAGTGTGGCACGTCTGTAAAAAGGAGACTCCTTCTATGGACAAATACCCAAATTAATGTAGATGGAAGTAGAAAATCTCATCGGATCCATACATGAGCAATTAGTGAACTTTACTGGGAACTCAGATTAAGAGGAATAGGGGACATGTCTGCATCAGAGAAGATGATTACACGTCTGATGGTGGGTAAATCGGTGGGACAAACTACCGTTGAGAAAAAATATTTAACATTACTTACATAGAGTCCCAGAGGGAAATATGCCAGGGATTATGTTCCTAACTGGACACTTTTGACCTAGTTTCTATCCAGCCCCTGCTGACCCAGGAATACTCTAGACAACTGGGACCGTAGACTGTCCTTTCTATGTGCACACCACCCGTCACAGACCCCACTGGAAGGGCTCAACTGAAAATTCCACGAAACAAACTGCACTTTGCCTTCATCTAACTTGTAGCGTATCTCAGGAACTAAAATACTCCCTTGAACATAGAACTGAAATGTCCTGATGGGGAACTAATCAAACGATCGCTATCCCAAGATTAGGGAATTGGTGGTCATTGGACTTTGTTTTGGTTCAGATACACTGCTTTGCAGTGTCTATTGAATAACTACCCAAGATCAATGTAGCCTTGCTGTTTTCACATTCCCCATGCTTTTTTTTGGGAGGGAGTAATGTGTTAGCCTGCCAGACATGGTCCTGCCTTTGTAAATGAGTGATACTGAAAGTACTGTTATCTGTCTATCCCTCATGCTCTGTGTAACTAAGTTTCAAAGCTGTACAAGTTAACAATTCTTGTATTGTAATCTAAAAAGCTGTACTAAAATGTATAAATTCCTTTCCTCAACAGTGTTTTAAATGTTAGACCATTGACTAAAATATTGACATCATCAATAGAATTACCTTTTCCCCATGGGGATGATTATACTCCAATAAGATAATTATGTCTCTAAAGGGAGCCAGGAACATACATAAACTATAAATATATCAATGGAGTTTGAGGAACATACATAAACTATAAATATACCAATGGAGTTTGGTCATAGCGCTAACATAAGAAAAATTAGTTCTTGTGGTATAATCCTGTTTGGCACTCACCCTTGTGAAGAGATCACTGAAGGCAAAGGTGCTACCTTTGTCTATCCTCACAGCAAAGCGTGGCGATGCCATCAGATGGTGCTCAGCTACAGGAACAATAGCGTTTGGAGTCTTAAAGGCGTGCCTCAACATAAGCAGCCATCTAAGTGAGGAGTCACCTAAATCCATGCAGAATGAGCATACCACTCTGTATGATGCAAAGATGGTAAATAATGAAAACAGAACCTAAAGGAGGGAACCGTACCAGAGCCTAAACCCAAAGTACCCAGTTTGTGGAACATTACAGGTGATAGTGGAGTCCCAAGACATGATTCATTCAGGGTTTCATCATTTATGCATGAACATGAACATGTGTTAATGATATTATTGTTCTGGTTGAAATTTAATGGAGTAAAAAGCAGTCAAGGAAGAAGATTATATTAGATTCTCTGAACTGATTAAATCAAATCATATCCAATACCCTTCTAATTTAAATATATTAATTTTTCAAATAGAGAGCAAAAATATTTTAATCATTAGTAAATAAAGAGATGAAATTTAAAGAAAATGAAACCAGAAAACTGAATTTTCCAATCATTGGCCGGGAAGTAGAGTGAATGGCATCTTCGTGCATGGCTGTTAAGAACACAGAGTGCGCTCTTACTAAGAGAGCAATCAGCATGTACTTGAGGAGAAAAAGTATGCGCATGCGCTTACAGCATCACATCTCTCAGATGTACTTTTCAAAGAAAGCGCATGCATGTGCACAGTGGAATTGTCCACGATCAAGTTGCAGGCAATATAAATATCAACCTGTTAGAAAAAGACTATTTAGGTAGAATGTCCAAACTGGATTGCTATGCAGCAGTCAGAAACTACGAATTAGCATAACTGAATACATGGCAATAGGAAACTTTCTTGATACGGTGTTTACTGAGAAAATGAGAAACCTGTGTAAATTGAAATATAAGCAACATGATACATAATATACATTTTATAAAATATATAAACAAACGGGCACACATTAAATACATTAGAAAGATTACTTAAGGAGAATAAAGTGATGGAAATGAAAGATTTTACATTTTTTTTACATATTTAACATAAAAAACTAAGCAGCGGACCGACAAACACGAGTGATGACACTATTCCCTGAGTATTCATTGGGGCTATTTCACTTTAAAATGGAAGGTCCTAAAGGCTGCTGTGTCTAGGTTCCAAATGTGACTCTAAATGTGATTCAGATTTTACCAGAGATTCTTTTCCCCCAAAAAATTTAATGTTAATATAGATATTATATTATTTCATCATTCAGTCACATCAAGAATATTGTACCGCTGCTACCAAAATCAGTTTCAAAATACTCTTCTCCTTCCTGAACTCCTTGACATCAGCTCCCTTGTACCCACCATCACAACCAAGTACCCCACCCAGAAATTCTTATTCTACCTGCTTCCACTATGAGATACATCAATCCAGGGTTTCATATGCTGAAAAGCATGGGGGGTTACCCCCAATATAAACAAACAAAGATAAAAAAAATACAGAAAATGTTGAAAACCAGGAAAGGCGTAGTATACAGCAGAAAGGGGTCAACAGACAAGGTTTGAACCACTCTAGTCAGGTTTGTCACTCTGGTCCTCCATAGGCATCTCTCCAATGCAGAGACTATTTTGAACTGAAGCAAGTGGGTGTAAGGCAAAACTATTGCTACGAAATCATAGAGACATGATTAAAGAGAAACACATATTAAATGCCAGTGTCAAAATGTGAAGGGATGTTTCTCAAGGTACCTTCTACCTCCTATACACTTTGGTGGGGGGTGTTTCCATCTCGCTAACCCTACTCCGAAGAATTCTCCAGTATTCCATTGACATCCTATCAAAATGGCAGGTTTAGTCGCCTGGAGCTACTCAAATTGTGTTCCTTTTAAATATTACATGAATTTGGCGGAGAAAGGAAGGCTAAAGATGCATTATCAGGACTGTAGGGTGGAAGAGGTAAGCTTTTCCAATGACATTTCAGAGGAAAGCCTTTCTTACTCTTAGAGAGCGAGCAGGCCCATCTTTGGGATGGAAATCAAAAACTCTGCCAGCCACATTTCCTGGCCTTTTTCACAGTAACATTCTTTTCAATTTTCTTATAACCCCTTCCTAATCAGCCTCTTGATCACCTAGGGTCCTTTGAGAAAAAGCAATCAATATTAACAGTTTGAGATCCAAAAATCTGTTTCTATAACATTCTGAGCTGACTCCGTCACATTTAGTTCATCTTTGAGGTCCTCCTGACCTACACTAAAATGTCCTTGATGGTCCTAAAATGTATTGCTTTGGGAGAAGCAGCCTTCCATAAAGTTGTAGAGAAGTCTCGATGCTTTGGAAACATTCTCAGTGTTCACTTCAGTTTTGTTAATCATTTGAGTTATCCTTTTGGTTTGCAATAAACCCATGCATGCGTGCCCTGGAGTCCTAGTAGCGGTACTGTTTGATTTGCCATCCTATGAAAACACAGCCAGTTCCCTGATGATGATCTTATTTCATCATGTTGATCGTGGAAGAGGAAACATGGCTAGACTTCACAGCTGCTCACATATTCCCGGTCTCATCTCATAGTTCAAGAGCACTGCTTATGGCTGTTGTTAATGTGAGCCATCAATTTCTGACCCATGTTGACTTTATGCAGAAACAATGCCAGTCTGTGCCACCCTTAAAATGATTTCTCTGTGCCTACTATTGCAGTCCTTGTGCCAATCCATCTCTTTGAGGGCCTTCCTCTTTTTCACTGCCCCTCTACATTACCAAATATGATGCCTTTCCCCAAGGTTGACTGATCTCTCCTCACAACACTTAAGTCTCGCCATCCTTGCTTCTAAGGAGCACTCTGGTCATACTTCTTCCAAGGCAGATTGGTGTGTCCTTTTAGCAGTTCAAGGTACTCCATGGTACTCCTGTGGGAATAGAGACTTCATGGTCCTCATTTGCCAGGACTCCAGGTAAGGAGCTATAGCTGCAAAAGTCTGCTCATGCTACAGCAAGGAGACAGCATGTCTCAAACTGCTGTCAGCCCCACAGTCCTCTCTGTGCCTTAGCTGCTCCATAGAGGGGTGTCCTCGGGACTTGGTGTGCCAATATGGGGTTTATACCCTGACTCTCTTTTTCCTTCTTGGTTTGCTTCCATGTGGATATGGTAAGCCGGTCCACCTTCCCAAACTGTAGGTTTAGTGTTGTCCTCTGTAGCACATACTTCTAGGGAGGGGGTCAGTTTGGCTCTGATTGAGACATGATGTCCCCTCGCTGGAACATACCACAAGAGAGGACAATAATGGGGGTCACACGGCAAGGAGTGAGTTCAGTCTGAACCCGCCCACAGTGGGCAAGCCAAGAATAGAACATAAAATATCAGCAATGGGAGCAAAGAACAAAGCTACAAAGTCCCTGAGGCACCCCCAAAATAGACCTCAGGCTAGAAGGAGCGGTTCTCGAAACCCCTGGGACTAGTGGGGAGATTAGTCATAAAGGTCAGCAGCTAGACCTGGAACTATGCATTCTTTTTCAGGGTTTTTTTCATTATTATTATTCGATCTTTTGTTTTGTCTCCATTATTATTAGTTTGCCTACCTATATAAGGTAGGCATGGGAAAGCAAGCTCAAGGATAAAGCAATGGTATTGATTTTTCTGGAGGGACTTGAGCAGGGGACGGGAGCAGTGAGCATACAATGCCATAGACAGGGGAACAACTAGGGAATTAAAACCAACAATGAGAAGTATGTACAGATCCTGAGGATGTTGGAGCAACAGAAATCTAGCTGAGAGGAATTACTAAGAGGCAGAAGGACCAGCATGATGATGGGGCAAGAAGAAGGTAAAAGGAAACAGAGAAAAGACCTAGGAAGCAAAAGTATGGCTAGAGGTATAAATATAGGTGTGTACATATGTAAATATATGAATTCATTAAAATAGAGGTATTGGCCTATGTACATATATTTATATCACAATACATTGAAGTAATGAACAGGCCTGTGCTTAAAGCCTCCCTCAATGAAAGAACACTTTGTTATAACAATATGGCATTCTCAATGCTCACCCTCCTGGCACAATGTGATGAAGAAAGCTGATGGTGCCCGGCTAGCAAAAGATATAGCATCTGGGGTCTTAATAGCTTGAAGTTAAAAAAGCGGACATCTAGCAGAGAAGCAAGAAACACACATGGAAGAAGCACACCAGCCTGTGTGTTCACGAGATGTAGACGGGAGCAGGTAACAAGCATTAGAAGACCCAAACAAACAAAAGTATTGTTGTGAATGAGGGGAGCCAGAGCAGAGAACCCCAAACCCATCTGCAGACAATGAGGAGATGAGAATGGCAATATATGTACAGATGTGCTTGATACAATTGATGCATGGATTGTTTTTTGTTTTGTTTTGTTTTTTCAGGGGACAGTGTGAACACAGCCCCCCCCCCACTACCACAAATTGTGCAGTCGAATTTCCCATATTTGGGGAAACCACAGGGGTCAGCACATCTGGAGTGCAATGGATAAGGCTCGTCCTGGGAAAAACACCTTCATGGTATCTCCCCTGCCAGGTTAGTATTGATGTATGGATTGTTATAAGAGATGTAAGAGCCCCCAATAAAATGATCTTTAAAATTTTTTTAAATAATTTTTTTAATAAAGCAAGAAAATTTGTGCTCCCGGGATGCATCCTTGTGTTGTAGTTAGATTTTGTATCAATCTATCCCAGTCAGGATTCTCAGTGGTTTAGCAGTAGAAGCATTCCCTCAAGATGGGATCTACCAAAACCTATCAGCTCTATGGTGGAAAACGTTGTGAGCAACGAAGCACTTTTTGTGGGAAAATTATGGTGACGTGCAACTGAAAGAAAATGTCTTTGGTAGTATAGCTCACTGTGTCCTGTGATGCTGGAAGCCATGTTTTATGGTATTTCAACTGTCAGCAGGGTCAATCAAAGAGAACAGATTTCAGTGGAGCTTCCAGGCTAAGAACAGAAAGCAAAGGACGCGGCTCCCTATATCTAAGGAAGAAACCACTGAAAACCTTGTACAGCTTAGAAGCATTGTCAAATACTGAGCTTAAACAAAGGAAGCAGAACATTGTCAGAGACACTGACAGAGGATGGGCCCCTCAGATTCTGGGGCCCTCGAAATGTGCCCTTGACGGAAGAACAGGTGATTTCTTGGAGTGGAGATCCATCAAGGTGACAGTAGTCAGGTAAAGCCTATGACAGTGGAGCATTCAGAGTGAGGAGGGATGAATCAAGGTAAAGAGAAATAGCTGCAATTTTTTTTAATGATTGGAATTTAAAATGTGCAAAGCATGAATTTAGGAAAGCTGGAAATGGTTAAAAATGAAATGGAACACATGAAGATTGATATACTAGGTAGATAAAGTTTATAGTGCAATGCTGACCGATAAACACATGTGGGGTTAATTGAATGGTGGAGCGATAAATGGCTCGGTGAGCCTCGCCTTTCTAATTGCTTTCTGATGGTCAGACCAGGGTGCAGCTGCCTTAGCCAACTCCCTGCTTCAGCTTGCAAGGCTCATTTTCTGCAAAACATCCCTTAGGAGAAGTCACATGAACCTGCCCAGATGCAGCTCTGGGTGCTGGAGCAGCCGTGTGGAGACCCCTGCCAGCGCTGAGATACTTACATGTTCACTGACTCAGCTTTCCTCCTGCAGTCAGCATCATTGTGTGTGTTGTTTGAGATGGAGGAGGGCACATTGGACGCTAATAACCGAAGACCTGCTTTGCTGTGCAACATTCCAATGATGCAGCAGGAACATCATATTGAAGAAGGAAAAAGGTCGTTGAAAAGACATGACAAAAAGACAAAATCAAAGTGAATGTCAGGCAAGACTCGAAACTTTCTCATAATTAGAGTGTATCTATTACCATTGAACGAAGTAGAATGTTTCAACGGGCCACTCGAGAATACATAGGAAAATATAATAAGGAAACGTGCAAAGACCTAGAGTTAGGAAGCCAAAAAGGAAGGACACTCTCTGCCTATAGCAGGTTTACTATAGAGTGTCATTGGTAAGTTCAATGCTCCCAATATCGGAGCTATTTAATTCTCTTAATAAAACCTTGTGACTGCCACTAGCTACTGTGGGACCTGTTGTCTACCAATAAGATACAGAAAAATGCCTTTCCAAAGTTTTTCCACATTTGTTACAAGTGAAGAATTTGAAATCACGGCATACAATTATAGCCATTAATCTCCAGAATCTGGTAATTATACTACAACTGTAAGATAAGTTTGTTATCCCTCTCTTTCTTTTTAGCTTTAGCAAATGTTGGGGTTTATTGAGATTCACAGTGTGAATGCCAAGTGCCAAAGTATAAATATGCTAAATACTGCTCGGTAGTGACTGGATAAAATCAAAAAAGCAAACTTATTGGCATTGAGTCCATTTTGACTTGCAAGAAACTTATAAGACAAAATAGAACTGCTCCTGTGAGTTTCTGAGGCTGCTTCATCTTTCTCCCATTGAGGGGTTGATGGTTTCCACCGAATGACCTTGTGGTTGGCAGTCAAAGGCATAAACCACCACGCCACCAGGAGTCCTTTGGAGTATAAATCAACCAGCTTAAAATAGCAAGCTGATTTTACAATCCAATTATTCGAACGATGAAAATTTTTCATTGAAATATAATAGTTGTTACATGCTTTATGAACACATCAGCCTATCAGAATAAATGTAAATAATTATACTCTACTAAGGCAACTTCAGCGCTGGGCTTCCTCCTTCCATTTACCAGCAACACAAACAGTTGTTAACGAATGACCCATACATATCTCCTTATTGCAAATTATTGCTGTTTTACCACTTTCTTAGAAACATGCTAACTGAACCATCACAGATCTCATTGAAATGAAATGACCACCTTGTAACCATTGCATATGCAAATTTATGTTAATTATAGACTACCTATCAAAAGTTACAAAAACCACTTCATTTCCTTTTATGTCAATATTTCCTCCAGGGAAGAGAAAGAATCACATGCAAGAGTTGAAAGGGAGAGTGTTACAGATTTGATTTGATGAGGTGAACTGTGCAACTGCATGACCTATGTTTTTCTATGAAGCATTATATTCTACAACCAAAAAGGAAGAAATTAAAATATATCGATAAACAATCACCAAAATAAGTAAATCCCTACAAAGTTTAAAAAGACAGAGAAGGGTCATAGACTTCAAAATCCTCCAGTTTCCTTACCTGTCAAATCTACACAAAGGAAGCAGACTTAGAATCTTTAGGGACTTACAAGTTCATTTCAAAATAAAACCCAAAAGATTACTTCTATTTCTTCCTGATAAATAGGTAACAAATAAAATCTGTACCCAGGCATAGGTTTTGCATTCCAGTAAGTGGTCAAATATTTCAGAACTTACGTCAGGTATATTACAGAAATTGAGAAGAATACCTCTCACTTTCAAGATGGTGAGTTTAATCTCTAAGTTGGCAAAAAAGTTGTCTCACTAATGGGTCATTGCTAAACCATAAGTCATAAAGCAGACATTTTAATTACCTATCGGAGTCAATGATTCAAGCTGATGTGCCCCAATATATGATTGTGCACACATTCTCACTCTGTCTCCCTTTGTGTCTCAGACACACAAACACCACGACACCTGCACTCTTGTGATCCAAATTGGTAAGACTGCAATGGAGCTTCAAAAAATGTATTAAGGGCCCATTCCAACGCAGAGACACAATAGTTGACTGGGTCTACCAAAAATAAGACACATATGTGCATAAAATACTTCATCAGAAGAGTAAGAAGAGAGCCCACTATAGTGAAAATATGTGTTGACCATGACACAATACAAGGGACTATTCTTTAAAACTTAAATAAACCTATACATCAAAAAGGAAAAAAATGAATGACACAATTTAAAAGCAGGCAAAGAACATGAACATCCAGTTCAGCCAAAGATGGCACTCAAGTAGCCAGGAAACACACGAAGAAATATTCAGGATCACCAGTCATCCAGGAGATGCAAATCAAAACAACAATAAGATATCCACTTTACACCTGCATTGACAGCCGATCTCTATAAAACAGAACATAAAAAATGGTGGAGAGGCTGTGGAGAGATCAGAACCTTCATACACTGATGGTGCAACTGTACATATATATAACCACTGTGGAAAATGGTATGGCACTTATACTTCAACTAGAGATAGAAATTCCATATAATCCAGCAATCCTTCTGCTAGGCATGTATCCTAAAGGAGTAAGAGTCATAACATGTAAGGCAATAGTAAGAAGTTGAAAAAAAAACCCTAGTGTCCATCAGTAGAAGAAAGCATGGAGGAACTGGTATGTACACACAATGAAACACTACACATCACTAACAAACAACAAGGAAGCCACGAAACACCTCATGACATAGATAAACCTAGAGAACTCTATGCTGACAACAATAGGTATATATGAGACCACTGTTATAAGGAGAAAAAAAGTGTGTGTGTGTGTGTGTGTGTGTGTGTGTGTGAGAGAGAGAGAGAGAGAGAGAGAGAGAGAGAGAGAGAGAGAGAGAGGATTTTATTTACATCAAGATAGTGGCTTTCACAGTTGTATAAGTGGGCAGATCCATCTGAGTTTTCACAGGCCAGTGGCTGTAGATGAATCCAAGGTCAGGTGGCAAGCTCCTAAGATTGGCAGGCAGTATGGCAGGCTGTTGGCTCAAGTCCAAACAGCTGGAATTGGATAAGCTAGATGCAGGACCTAGACCCAAAAAAAAGTAAGCAAGCTTTTCCACAGGGTGCTTACAAACAGAGTAGGGTCAACCCCAAGGAGAATTTCTTTAGATTGCATCAGGGCTATGACCTGAATAAGAGGGTTTCAGTCCATCCTACCCTTACAACTGATATCTACTTACTGCAGATCTCACTATGGAGTTGTTTACACTGGTCCTATCATGGGGGAGTACTAGGCCCTAACTGGGGTACATCGGGCTGCTATGGGTCAGAGCCGAGTTGATGGCATCTAACAACCACAGCAACTGCCAGGCCACAGAGAACCCCAACTCAAGCCAAAAACAAAGACCTTACTGGAAACCCAAATCAATAGTTAGAGAGGCGGATGGTATATCTGTCTCAGAGAAGATGACTGACTACAATTAGCTCGATGAGAAAACTGGATGAGGAAGCCTGCATTGGAAAATAAATTAATAAATAAACATTAAGCATATAGACTATTAATGGGAGAATAAGTTCTATATCTTGCCCCTAGGAGTATAACCCAAGGACTTCTGTTATTAAATTCATTTCTTATTTTAATTTTAAATCAAGGTCAACATTAGAAGAAATCATTTCAAAATCACCTGTGGATTACGTTCATAGTTTGTGGCCATCATGCATGCTCCCTCCCATCACTTACTATACAGTTATCCCAGAAGCAAGTTTTCCTTATGAAAAGCATAACTCATTTTTGGATCTTATGCATTCAGCTGTACACCCATCTGCCAAAGGTCATGTTAGATACAGATTCCACCAACCAAAAAAAGAGGTCAGAATACTGGCGAGTTTCATCTGAATGAGAGTCATTGATCTCCTGGTTGTCTTCAAATACCTAGACTTTTAGAAACTAGAAAACTTATATTCAAAATGGGACAGAGTAGTTTCAATAGGAACTGATTGAGCTGAAAGCTAACAGTTTTCCTGAAATTGTGAAGATATGTATTTGACTCCAAAAACTAGACTGAATTGTGGGCAGATGCCCAAGCCCTGGGCAATGTTTAGACCCACCTGCTCTATATGATAGTTTGTTCTCATGTATAAAACTGTTACAAATGAAAGCTGAAGATCTTCATCAGAAATATAAATAGAGCTTGATTAAAGGTGTTTTTCCTAAATACACCTCATTTTCTGAGAAAAATCTATAAAAGACCAGTTTCCTTGTTAAATATGTCAAAACTGATCAATGACCAGCAATAGACCTGGAACCGTGGATTTCTTTTTTCTTTTTTTTTCCTTTAAGCAATGAAGGACTAAATGGAATTAATTTATTTTTGAAATCTGTTGAAATATAATTGAAATCCAGTAGTTCTGATAATTAAGAAAAAAATAGCAATGTTCTGATTAAAACAGGGCACTTCCAGAATGGTTATAAAATAGGCATGGCTTTTGATTTCCTCAAAAACTGAAAGGAAAGAAATTTAATGCTGAGAATTCATAATGTAAAGAAATGAGATTAACTGACGTTTGATAACCTCAAATTAATAAATAACAATAGCTAACATTTATTAAGTCTCTAATTTATGCCTGATACTCTGCTCAATGTTTTATATGTATTATGCTTATTAATTCTGACAACAAACCTGTCAAATAAGTGCTGTTTTTAACCGCATTTTACCTTTCTGAGGGCAATTAAATAATATTCCCAAGACTCAAAGCTAGAATTAAAATATGACATAGATTTTGATTGAAAAATATTAAAGCATTTATATTATTCAAAGATTTGAACTTTGGAGAGGGGACTCTAGATTTTGGCTTCGTCACACACTAAATGTTGAACCACACAGGCAGCGTCAAAAGAAGACAGAGGGATACACAGAGTTATTACATTAAAAAAGAAGTGGTTGATGTTCAACCACATCAAGGGGTAGCATGCCATCCCCAACTGACGGCATTTAAAGAAGCCCACGCAGCCCTGAAGGCAATGGCAAGAAGAGCAGGGTTCCCACAATTGACTGACTAACAACTGAAGTGTTTCAACAAATCGATTCCGTGTCAGAAGCACTCAATGGGCTAAGTGAAGAAATCTGGAAGTTCCATCAAATGGATAGAAGATATCCTTCTTGTGGCCATTCGAAAGAAAAGTAATCCCACCGAATGTATAAATCATCCGACAATGTAATTTAATATCATCTGCAAGTCAAATTTTGCAGAATATAATTCATTTAAAGACGGTTACTGAAATACACTGACAGGAACAGTTCTGCTCCGTAATACACGGGATCATTATGATTTGATATCAACTGTACAACACCTATTAACATCCATATTTGGGATAAATACACATCTATACATAATTTACAAAAATTATTTCAACTAAAATACCCTCTTTAATTTTGGTATGTTCTACAAAAAGGGACCCTGATGTGGTTGTGGGCTAGACATCTGACCCTGGTTCAAGTCCACTGGTGGCAGCATGAGAGAAAGATGAGGCTATCAGCTCCCATAAATATGTACAGTCCAGACTTCAGGGAGCAGCTAAACTCTGCCCTATGCATGGTCACTTTGCATCAGAGTCAACTTGATGTCTGGAAGTATAATATATATATATTTTTTAAATACACAGGAAATTTGTCTAATTGGTAAAAGATGTGATGGTTAGGCTGGCCTGACCAAGATACTGCGTACTTTGGCTAAAAGCTCTCACCTATAAGATTTGGGTCACAGTGTGATATTGCGTCCTGGGGAGTGTGGTCTGTTTGAGATCTATGAGAGGCTGTGCAGCGCTGTCCCTCTTCCTCCCTCCTTCTCCCTGCCTGGATTCTGCAGCTGGTATCTTGCGACAGGTTCCAGTGACCAGGGATAAATATCTGCCTGTTTTGAGGGCTATCCAAAGCCTGCCATATGATTTCTGTCTCCACTGGCCTCTCCTCTCCTGGATGGCTGGCTTCTCAACCCCAGGAAGCTGCTACACAAGTTAGGTAAAGCCTCCAGTGTAATATCTGACAAGCAAACTGATTTAACCACTTCTAGAACTGTGTGAGCGATTTTTCTGGATATAAACTTACCTCTTTGTATACTAATATTAAGGTCACCAGTGTCACTTCTCTAGAGATCCCAATCTAACACAAAAGTTGAAAATTTGAATTTGCTTCAAAGGAAAGTATGGCTACCTTGTATTATGAGTTGCTGACAACTCAATCCTGATTCATAATAACTCCATGTATTAGAGAATACAACTGTTCATTATGGTTTTCTTAGCTAAACTCCTCTTAGTGTAAGCAAATTGCCAGTCTTTTTCATACATGGTGACAGTGGGTGAGATCAAATCACTGACCTTTACATTGGCAGATATTTATAAACTGTCTGTGTAACCCACTTCATTATATTATCTATAAATTGATATTCAGAATACACAATAGTCACTAAACTATAGTTGTCAAATTAAGTGCATGAAATGAACATGATTTTTGAGTCATTAGAAAAAATGTTTTGAGTAAGACAGAACTGTTCCAATTCCAGAACCGCCATATCCTTATCGCCATGATTTTGGGTTGTTATTTAAACTCTCTAAATCACTAAATGATGAAATAAAAGCACCAAAAAGAAAATTCCAAGGGGCATCTCAAGAAAACAAAGTACAATATTATAACAAAACGTGCAATGACCTGGAGTTGGAAAGCCAAAAGGAAAGAATTCTCTCAGAATACCTCAATGTGAGAGAACTAAAGAAAATATTCAAGCTTGAAGTGGCAAAATTGAAAGTTTCTATGGGAGAAATATTGAACGATACTGGAAGCATCAAAAGAAGGTGGAATGAATACACAGGATCACTATACCAAATAGAACTGATTGATATTCAACAATTTCCCAAGGTAGTATATGATCAAATACCAATCATAATCAATGAAGAAGTTCACGCTGCACTGAAAGCATTAGCCAAAAGCAAGGCTCCACAGATTGGTGAAATATCATGATAGTTATATAAACTTTTGTCAGTTTGAGAGGATTATGAGTGAAGGGGTGGAATGTAGCCTGTCAATCACTGTATAGCTAAAGAGGCCTCTGTGTGGGCACGGCCTTCCACCGAGGATTCTGGGAACACTGCTATTCCTCCCTGAAGGCGGGAGACACTCTCTCTCTATGCTCACACCCTGAGAGACTCTCTACTGACAAGACACATGGAACTAGGCTAGTGCCCTGAGCTGGAGGGCCACATGCAGCTCCCAGCCAGCGCTGAGATGCTTATAACGCCACTGGATCCACAAGACTTCCAACCTACTAGCCAGTGATCTTCCTGCATTCAGCATCATTGCATGTGTTTCGTGAGTCAGAAAAGGACTTAATAGATTGGTATCAGACATATGTGCTAAAATCAGACATATGGACTTGATCTGAACAAGGCTGGGATGTTTTCTCAATATTCACTTGCTCCTGCATATAAACCTCTTTCTTATACATATCTGCATATCCATGATTTTTTTCTCTAGTGTACCTGGAGTTCTACAAATACCAATTCAAATATTTCAACAATCCAATGAAACACTGGACACACTCTTTTTTTTCAAGATATTTGGAAAATAGCTCCCTGGCCACCTAACTGGATGAGTGCATTCCAAAGAAACATGACTCAACAAATTGTAGACAGTAGTGAACATTATCTTTTATTTCAAATGTAAGTAAACTTTTGCTGAAGATAAGTCAAAACAGTTGCAGCAGTACATTGACAGGATACTAACTATACACTTGAGCTAGATTTCAAAAAAGAGGTAGCAAGATGAACATTATTTTTATATCTGATGGATTATGGCTAAAAGTCAACAATGCCAGAAAGTTGTTTACTTGTGTTGCATTGATTTTGTAGAAGCATAAGTTTGTGTGGATTCTAACAAACTACAGATCACATTGAGAGGAATAGGAACTTCAGAACACCTCACTGTACTTATGCAGAATCTGTAAATGGACCAAGAGGCAGCTATTCGATTGCATGGTTTAAAATCAGGAAATGTGTGCAACATGGTTGTATCAATTCGCCATACTTATTGTGGTAGCTACATAATTTTGTGTCAACTTGAAGACATAAACCTGTATAGGGTGAAGTCTATCTTGTCAGTCATGTTACAACCTGATGGTGCCTCCTTGTGGGCGTGACATACTTATAAGGAGGGTGCTCCCCTCTGGGAACCTCTCCTTTCTCTCTGCCTTTGCCTTCTTGCTGAGGGGCCAGGCTGAGAACTGGGTGACCCCTGGAATGATCTACACAACGTTGCAAGCACAGGTCGGTGACCTTCCTGCATTATGCTCGTTGCATGTGAGTCAGCAGAGGAACTGATGAACTAGCATTATCCTTATGGACCGGTACTGGATTTATAGACTTGATCTGGCCTGGACTGGGATGTTTTCTGATATACAATTACTTTATGCTATATAGCTATTTCGTATTGTTATATGAGTGTCATTGAATTTGTTCCTCTAGTCAGCCCAACCTAACACACTTAAGTATGCTGAGAAAATGAACTGAAAAGGTGAACTAAATGAAGAACGCAGAATTAATATTGGAGGAAGGCTAATTAACAACCTGACAGCTGCAGATGACACAAGCTTGCTTGCTGAAAAAGAAAAGGACTTGAGACACTTGCAGATGAAGAGCAAATGATGAAGAGCAATGTAAAGAAAACAAAGATCTCGCAACTGGACCAATATGCAAATTCTTAGTAAACAGCGAAAATATTGAAGAGCTAAGACTTTTATTTTGCTTACAACCAAAACCAATGCTTATGCAAATGGCAGTCAAGAAATCAACAGCTCTTTTTCACTGGGCAAAACTTCTGCACTAGATCTCTTTAAAATGTTGAACACAAGGATATCATTTTGAAAACTAAGGTGTGTCTGGCCCAAGCCATCGTATTTTTAATTGGTTCATATTCGTGGGAACATGGAACAATGACTAAGGGAGATGAGAGAAGCGATGCAATTGAACTGTGGTTTTGGAAAAGAATGCTGAAGTACTATGATCTGCCAGAATAAACAAATCTCTCTTGTTATCAGGAAAGACCAGTTCCTAAGGAGGGACATCATGTTTGGAGAAGTAGAAGGTCACCCCTCCCCTCCACCACACCCACAAAAAGGACGATGGTCAAGGAGATATAACAGCTGCAAAAACGGACTCAATCCTGCAAACCAGTCGGAAGATGCTACAGTGTCTTCTTCTGCTCTGCACTAGGCCACGATGAGTAGAAGCCAACCTCAGGGCTCCTAAGAGACAGCAGCAACAAATCATACAAAGCTTTCTAACAGAAATATTAGGGTACTAATGTGAGGCTCCAGGGTTATAGGAAGAAGAACGCAGTCTCAAGATTGGAGAAAGGCTTTTCTGCAGATGACACAACCCAGCTTGCTAAAAGTCTAAAGAGCTTGAAGCATTTGATGATGAAGATCAAGAATTGCAACCTTCAGAATGGATTACAACTCAGTGTAAAGGAGATCAAAATCCTCACAACTAAAACATTAGGCAACATCATGATAAATGGAGAAAAGTTGTCAATATTCGCATATTCCTTAGACCACAATCAGTGCTCATGGAAGCACAGTCAGGAAGCAGACATATTGCAGTGTATAAATCTGCTCCACAGGAACTCTTTAAAGTGCCAAAAAGCTGGAGGTTACCTTGGGGCTAAGAAGCAGATGCGTGCTATTTTCAATCAGCTCATATGCATGATGAATTAGGCATTGAATAAGTAATACTGAAGAAGAATCGATGCGTTTGAGTTATGGTGCTGTCAAAGAATATTGAAGGTGCCACTGACTGCAAAAAGAACTGACAAATGTGTCTTGGAAGTAGTACAGCCAGATGCTTGGAGGCAAGGATGGCAAGACCTTGTCTTACAGACTTTGGACAACTTTTCAGAAGAGGCCCATCCCTAGAGAAGGACATCATGCTTGGTAAAGTAGAGACAATGAGAGAGAGCAAGGTCTCAGCAAAACTGATTGACACAGTGGGTTCAACAGCAGGCTCAAACACAGGAATGTGGTGAGGACCGTTCTGGACCAGGCAGCGTTTCATTCTATCGTACACAGGGTTGCTATGTGTTGAAACTTCCCAAGTGATAACTAGCAGCAACAATTTGAAATTTGTAAAAATGTTTGGGGGGCAAACAGTAAATTATAGAGGAGTAGAAGAATTAAATACTAAGGACAGTAAAAATAATTTTATTACACATTCTCTATTTCAGAAATTTTTATTTTTTAATTGACGAGGAAAAGTTTCAACATAAATATTTCAGTAATGTCTGTGGCAAAGGATATATATTACTTTTTTATAATCTCTACGATCACTATCATTGAAATAGACTCGATGGTAGTGAGTATATGTTAGAAATTTTAATAGCATAGATTGTTATTAAGTATATTAAATGTATAAAATAAAGAAAAAAACAAAAAATATACATGCTAAAAATATATGATCATATATTTTTAGAAATATTTGTTCACCTACATATGCATAGGAAAAAAGAAAAGAAAATGTAAGATCATAACAATGAAAAATATATATGTAGTTTGACAGAAGATAGCTCTTCATATGTAGTTATATGTTCTGCTAATATATCTGTGAATATAATAGAGTCTATAAGACACAACATTGTGAAAACTTCTTAGTCAAAACAAAACATCATGACCAAATGAGTGCCAGCGCCTGAGGGCTCAGGACCGTAGCCTTTCAGGGACTCTAATGTCAATTTGAATCATGGTCCCTAAAGACAGACAATCTTCTATGTCCTACTTTAGTGCTTGAGTAGTTGCTGAAGCCTTAAGCGTTGGTGAGGAGTCGATCTGAAGTGCCACTAATGGTCTTCCCCCACTTGGAACAAAGAACAGTGAATAACACTAAAGGAAACCATTAGACCAAAGGAAAAATGGACCATGAGCCTCAGCCTCCATGATGCTGACACTGAGAGAACTAGATGACTGATGACTCTGAAGGGAATCCAAATTGGAGGTCCAGGATAGTGGAAAGAAATTTGGAATAAAATCCCAAATCCTGAAGAAGATCCGGTTTACTGGTCTGATAGAGTTCTGGAAATCATGAGACCATGACTACCCTTTAGGCCTGGGACTGAACTGAGCCCCTGGACTCAACTTCAGCCAAAGGATATGCCCATAAGGTAAACAATAACCTCAGGGAGGTATGCAGTCATTAGAATAACCATAGGAGGCCAAATTACACCATTTTCCAAGGAATAAAGCTTAGGTATAGTGAGGAAGTGCAATGAATTCTGTTATACTGAGAGGATTACAATGTCACAGACAAATGTGCATGAATTGCTGAATGGAAAACCAATGTATTCTTAACCTTACACTCAAAATACAATATAAAAGTTTAAATAAAAACTTTATTAGGAGTTATGGTGGTGACTTCTAAAATCTCATTCCTAATCTGCATATGTGACTTTTATAATTTAAAGGAGGGATACTCTTCAACAAGGGTCCTGTTGTTTCATTTTAATTAATACAAGCCAGTTAATTATAACAAGTATTGCTCTTGTGTGTCTTTCAGTACATTGCAACTCAAAATGACCCTATGTACAACAGCACAATGCACTGCCCTTTCCACACCATCTTCAAAATCATTGCTGTTTGAACCCATTGCTGCAGCCGCTGTGTCAATTCATCCTGTTGAGGATTTGCTTCCTTTTGTGCTGACCCCTACTTCACCAAGTCCTTCTCCAGGGACTGCCCCTTCCGATTACACGCCCAAAGTATACAGGGCTGAAATCTCACGATCTGCTTCTAAGGAGCATTCTAAGTGTATTCTTCCAAGATGATATTTTTACACTTCTCCTTTCCCCCTTTTTTCTGGTTATAATTTTCTTTTCAACTAGTACACACACACGTTCAAATTAGTAGTTCTACCACCCCAAATTACAAGACAGAAATATTTTACTAAAGGTACCATTCATTCGTTGCAGCACCATTCATTCTTTCAGCTCTATAATCTGCATTAAGATTGATATTCAGAGCAGTAGAATAGGTGTTGGGGAGTGCGAAATCCATGGCTCTACACGAAACATCAGGTCTAGATAATATAATACCTGGCATGACATGTCAATGCTCTGTAAAAGAAGCCAACCTCATAGTCTCCAGATATTTTGCATGCTAAGGTTTTGTCATTTTCTATTTGCTTTATTTATGTAAGAGCTTACATAAAATCAAAATCTTGGTGTTTAAAAAAGTTATCTGCTCCTTTTACTTTTTTTCACTGATGCTAAATTCATTCAACCATGTGGATGCAGAAGAAATTATCACATAAAGTCATCAATAGATATTCAAGAAGAAAGAACCCTCATCAAAGAGGATTAACACAATTCTTTTACATAAAATAATATTTGGTGAAACTTTGAGATGAAATAAACAATTTTAAAATTCTGAAGCTAAATAGAATGATTCTTCGAAGATGTATCCCAGAAGACTTCATGTAACAAGCATGAAACATGCTAATATAAGAGTGAATAGTTGAATGTCTCCAACTCAACTAGCTGTCTTCAATCCACTCAGCGAAACAAATCAGAATTTATTTAAGAGTAGCTATAAGAATACACAAAGACAAATTAGATTCAACAGCCCAGTTCAGTAGCAGCACTAATTTTTGGATGTGAGTGTGATATATCACAATAACAAAGAAAGAGATATACCAAACATCAAAGAATAACATACACAACTTAGAGAAATGTGTGCTTTCCCATCACCTAGTACTCTACAGATGTTCGAAGTTTGACACACTATAAGAAGAGAGAAGCAGCACATCATTACCGCTTTTTCTGTAAACTCACTGATAATAAGAAATAAACAATTATATCATGCTACTTATTGGCACAGTGGCTGCAACAGTGGGCTCAAATGTCACAATTTTGAGAATGGCACAGAACTGAACATGACTCAAATTGAGTCAAGGGTGGCTGAGATTTGGAACTTACTTACTCAACCACACCTAACAACATCTGAGATCTGCACATCACATTCTAAGTCCATAACTATTGCCCATACAATACACTGCCAAAACATAAACGCTTTTTCTTTCTTACTAGGTCCTGCGACAAAGAACCATGATTGTGATTCCCAGACATGCCCCCCAAAAAAGAACATGCAATAAATCACTCTGCTTTCGCCCAAGAAAGGGCAACCCATCTTCAGTGTTAAGACGGTAGTATAAAATTTAAGAGTACTATGGTATTTTGCAGTGTATTAAAAAGATAGATAAATAATGAGATAAGACTGAGAATAGAGAGCTAAGTATACATGTAGCTAAATGAAGCTGATATTAAATGTTTAATATGCTTCATCCAACTTGTGCATTAGAATTCAATGACTTAGATAAAAGCACTTAAGGAGCTATGAATCTAGCTTGTTATTTGTCAGGAAATACTGCTAAACTTTCAAGTCCTAGTGTAGACTGCTAAAATGCTTCTTGGACCTGAATCAGAAAACAATTCTGGGGAAGTCAATCTAGAAGAATCAACTGGTGTGTGCCTGACAAGACTAGATGACTTGAACTTGATCTGAAAAATTCAAGTTCCAGAAAAGACCCAAACCAAACCTTGTGCCATGTCAACCTACCTCATAGTGACCCCATGTAGGGTTTCCAAGACAGTAAGTCTTCATGCCAATAAACCACCTCAACCTTCTTTTGGACAGCAGTTGGTGGGATTCAACCACATTTGGTTTGCCACCAAATGCCTAACCCACTGTGCCACTAGGGCTCCTTCCAAATAGGAGGGCCATTACTTAATTGATTAGCTCAAAGTTCAATATGCTGCCATTTAATTACAAACTAGTTTTCCAAATCATTTTATAATCTAAATCAGCTATACTTACTATTAAATGAACTTTAAGATTTAATGTTCATGAGAATAAAAAAGCCTGTCATTTATGGTTATAATGCTAGAAGCTAATATTTGTTAAGTCCTTATTATGTGTCAGGCACTCATCCAAGGACTCTGTATGCATTCTCAAAGCTTTTAAGACTGATACTATGATGACCCCATTAGATACAAACCCATGAAATGATTTAGCAAATAGCATGGCCTGGGATTCATGAACCATTTGCTGTTCTCTTATCCCTAATAGCTATAAATCTGAGGGGGTGGTACAATTTAAGTAAAAATTCAATTGTAGAAACTACAGTTATCACAATTCTAGAATGACTTCCAACCACTATGCTCATATTGAGCCTAAATTTTAGAAGGTATCAAAATGATTGAAGCTTGCTGATATAAGTTATGCCCTAAATTATTTGTTGAAAAACTTAGTATCAAAAAGAGGCAGGTAAAGATAGTCAGATTTTCATCTCTATCCAAAATATAAATGGACAACTAAGTTATCATCAAGAGTAAAATTGATAATCTTTTGAAATAAAGACTGCAAAAAGTGGCATTTTATATTTCATTAACAGGTAGACTTTGGAAATACAAAATGGTAACTGTTGATTTTCATTTATCAAACAAAAATATTAATCCCATTCAAAATATTTTTTAAAATATGCTGCAAGCTTTATAAACATTGTAATAAATATATTAATATTCAGGATAAATTTGACATATGAAATTTAAAATGATAACACTTAGGTAGTCCATGACTAGATTACCACATCAAAACAAGACTCTGTAATTATATTTTCTATCCAAAGTTAGGATAATCAGTGAAGACTGGAATATAGATTGCTTCCTTAGATTCCTTGAGACTTTTATGAATGAATCCTCAGAACTCCCTAGTCATAAGCACCGTGTGAAAGTAGTTAATCATAATGAATATTTTTCCACACTTCCTCTAGCTTCAGAAGTGCATTCAAAATGTCTCTCAAATGATTGCATTAATTAAATTTGCTGAGTTTTGATTTCAATTTAAGGATGTCTCTGCTTCTAGTTTAAAGACAGCAGGAAGTATCTCTTCATAACTAAAGTACTGAATATTTTCAAGTACATAACTTTCTAGGGAAACACGACAGAACCAAATCAATGACAAACTTCTAAATGCAAGAGATTAAGGACCCAGGATTCCAATCATCCCTAAGCACTAGCCATAAAATGGCAAAAATTAACTACATTACATCTTCTGATATTCCTGAAAAGAGATTTATGTCACAATTTCTTAACGCTTAAAACCTAAAAAGTTGTTGATAAAGGTCCCTTTGCTAAAGATTAAAATACATGGTTCTAAAAATTTTATTTACTTAGCATAAGTTGGAAGAAATCCGATATTTTATGAAAAATAAAATAGCTTCTTTTGGGTGTTCTTGGTGAGCTAAATTAATATATAACAAGTGATACTTTGATATTATCAAGACAATTAGATTCACTTGATGACACTTCTTTTCTCGGTCAAAATGGTATCCGGGTTAATTCCAGCACCAATACACAGAAAACCTGGCTATACACTTCCATGCTGTATTTGGTCACTCTATTCCTAAAGTCACCAGATTGCACAAACCCTGAGGCAGGCACCTTGTAATCAGCTTTGCTCTTGTGCAAGGAGAGCTGCTTCCACTCCTCCCATCGGAGTAGAAAAGTGTCCACGATCTCAGTGAGTTAGTTACCAAAATTAATACCACAGCAGAGCCTCTGTCTGACAGAGCCTTTCCAGTCTGCTCTCCGAACACTACAAACAACTGTTAAAGCTTTTGGCATCTTAAAAAAGAAAAAAAAAGTTTGCCAAATGATGTCCTTCCTCCACCTTTAGGCCCCGCCAGCCCCCTCCCCAAACCCAACCCCGCCCGCCCACCCCCACCCCGCTCAGGTTCTCATGCCAGGCTTAATTTCTAGAACTCTGCACAGTTCCTTCAGAAAGCACACTACAAAAGCACCGTGACTAATGCTTTCCGAAAACCGTTCCCTTTCTTCATTTCAGATAACTGCATTCGTTCTCCATCTCTGAAAACACTGGCTCAACAGCCAGTTTCACACTTGAGATGCAACACACACACACACACACACACACATCCCTTCCTTTCCCTGTCCTCCACAGCAACATCCAGACAATCAAACTTGGTTCCTAGTCCCCTGCTCCCAAAACGCAGGCAGGTGAACCGGTGCTGGGTGAGGAGAGGAGGAGGTGGGGGGATAAGGGCTTTATTAGGTCAAACTCAATGAAAACCCCTCTCCCAGCAGTCATTCCCACAACCTGGCCGCCTCAAGGTCTCAGGTGGCACAGCTGCCACCTCTCCCATGGCCCCCTCCTGACCCAGCCTGTAACTGGATTCTCCCGCACCTGGTGAGCACAAAGGGAAGTAAGGCAGTACTTGGTGGCCAGAGCCCGTGGGCGATGAGAGAAGAGGGGGATCCAGGGATCCAGCCCTTCCAGGCTACCGGCCCCAGTCCTAGTCACCGGGAGGTCCAGAGTATGCAGGAGCTGGACCAGAGGGAGGGAGACAATCAAAAAGTGCAGAAAGAAGGCTGCGTGCTCACTCGGTGTTTCTGAGTTCAAAACTAAAAAGGTGGAGGTGGGGGGTCTCCAGGAAGATCCACAGGGGAGAAAGATTACATCACATCATAGCCCTGCATGATGGCCTGGGGGGGAGGGGCGGGCACCGGGACCCAAGAATGAGCAGAGGGGCCCTGGGACCGCCAGGGCTGCAGGGGCGCCTGCAGAGCGCCCAGGCGGGGAACTTACGGAAGAAGATGTACTCGGTGTAGCTGCTCCAGATCTTGTCGTCGCGGTACTGGTTGATGAAGGCAGCGGCGCCCGAGGAGTTACACGCCACCATGTGGAAGCCGGCCTCGGACAGGCGGTCGAACGCCTGCTCCAAGTACGTGAACTTGAGGTAGAAGCGCGACGTGTACTTCTCGGGCGGCCGGTCGGGGTCTCGGCTCTCGTTCAGCGTGTCCCCGAAGACCTCCTTGGCCAGCGCGATGCGCCCGCACACCAGGATGCGCGCCACGCGCCGGAACTTGGCGTCCGCCTGGTTGTCGCGCAGCGCGGTGGAGGAGCCTCGGTAGCCCAGCGTCAGGAAGCCCGAGCGCTTGTCCCCTGTGCCGCCGCCGCCTCCGCCGCCGGGCGCCCCGGGGCCCGAGGGCGCGGCCGCCGCCGCCGCCCCGCGGAGCAGCAGCGCGTCGCTGCTGCCCTGCGAGACGTTGTCCTCCAGGTCGCTCTGACAGCCCTCGTCGTTGAGCGAATTCTGCTTGGTGACCTTGGGCGACAGCAGCTTGACCAGGTCGGTCAGCTGGAAGTACTCAGCCTCGCGCAGGAGCCGCTCCTTCTCGGGGAAGTGCTCGGGCAGCGCCAGCTGCTTGTCCCGCAGGTAATCCAGCACGTACCTGAAGAGGAAGCCGTCCCGGTCGATGAAGAAGCGCGCCCGGCTGTCCCTGGGCAGCTCGCCCCGGCGCCGGGCGCCGCCCCGGGGACTGGCCGGGGAGAACATGCTGGCCAGCGTGCTGTCCGGGATGCTGAGCAGCGTCGAGTGCTTGGTCACATACACCTGGCCGCCCACGTTGAGCTCCACCACCTCGGGGAAGGGCGAGGGCGCGAAGGGCCCCGGGGTGGCCGCCGCGGGGGCTCCCGGCGAGCTGCACGCCGACACCATCTCGCTAATGGGGAGGATGGTGCTGCCGCTGCCGCCCGAGTCCTTCAGCGCCATCCTTCCGCCCCGCTGCCGGGCCGAGGACCCGGCCGAGCGACCCTCGCCGGGGCTCTGCACGGGCGCCCCCGCGCGCCCTCTCCGGCCGCCGGCCCTCCGAGCGAGCCCGCGCGCCCCGCGCCCCGGGTCCCGGCGGCGCGTCCCTGCGGCCGCAGAACCGGGCTCAGGGCTCCGAGCAGCGGCGGCGGCGCCCGGGCTCCATCGGGGGAGAGACGCGCTGGAGAGGCGGGCAGGCGGCGGGAGGAGCGGCCGCTCCGTGGGGCGACGGCGGGGAAGTGTAAGTGAGACTTGGAGAGGTTCTGGGGCGGCCGCGCGGCTCCGGGCTGGGAGGGCGGGAGCAGAGCGAACTCCCCGCCCCGGCAGCTAGAGAGCGCGCCGCGAGCCCGGAGCGCCGCCGACGCCGCGCCAACTCCGCCGAGCAGCCCGGGAGGCGGCTCTGACGTCACGGCCCGGACTGGGACCCGAGCCACAGCTGTCACTTAAAGAGATAGGCGCCGGCCACTAGCAGCTGGCTCCGGCGCTGAGGGGCGGGGCCCAAGACCGCACCTGGCGCAGGACCCCGCTGGGCAGCCAGCTTTGAAAAGAGGACCGGAAAGTACCCCAAAGGGAACAAAGACTGGTCTGTCTCTGGACTCATCCCACTCCCACCTTCACCATCTCTTCTTCCGGTCTTCTCCTCCTCCCCAGCCCACCCCAGGAGTCAGACTAGGTTTGTTTGTCCATGGAATAGGTCTTGACTGTGACCTTACCTGAAATCCCTACAAATGTCGGCACAAGCCATGGTGGATGGAAATACCACTTCAACGGGGTCACTCGCTTGTAGGTACATGACTTTGTGGGACTTTTTGATGCGCCCACAAAATGCTTTTACCTTCAATGAATTCTAAATTCATTGTTGCATGTGTAACTGTATGCATCTCATATAGTGGATGACGTTCAAACTCTGAAATATGATTTCAGTTCTTGCCTTCTATTTTTCTCCTCCAGGTCTGATTCTCCTTCCTGTGTTGCTCGAGATAAGAGGGGAAAAAATTGTTTTCCCTCTTTACTGGCTTTTAAAACCAGGAGATAGAACAGAAATATGGAGAAATAGTTTAAAGCTAATCCATTGGAATGTCCCTGGAAACCAGGATCCTAAACCTCCGAGTCAAACCCAAACAAATACACAAACAAAAACTTAATGCATATCAAGTTGATTCCATTCACATTGACTCTGTAAAACAAGGTAGAACTGTCCCTGTGGATTTCTGAGACTGGATCTTTATGGGAGCATCTTTCTCCCTAGGAGAAGCTGATGATTTCCCACTGCTGGCCTTGTCATTAGCAGCCCAACATGTACATCACTTTGACACCACAGGGATTCCTCCCACAGGTGTTTAATTGTTCACAATTAACTTCAACAACTGTGTTTCTTCCTTTCTTTTGGCTCAAATACAAAGATATGCATGTATATGTATCCTTGGTTTATGTATGCATATATGTTTGTATAAATGTGTACACACACAGACACAAAACATAGAAACATTTATTTAACAAAATGGGACACATTGTTATTTTACGCATCCTTCATCTAGAGCTATACACTCCTGAAAGCATTGTTTCCATCTCTTAATCTGTCTTCCCAGAAGGATTCTGAGTGTTTTCAACAATTTCACTGGCATCTAATTCACCTATCACACAATTCAATAATTCACTCATATTACAGGGAGCTGTGCAAACACAACTGCGATGAATTTTAGAACATTTTCTTCTTTCTTATACTCATTGTTATTAGCGCCCCACTTCCCCCCAAGTTCCTCTGTCATGGTCCTGAGAAACTTTGAATCTACTTACTGTCTTGATAGATTTATCTAATGTGATTTACAAAATTTTAAAAACTCAATAAAAAGAGCACAAAATATGAAAAATTAGAAAGATTTTAAATGGAACAAAAGGGCAATCAAATGATGAGGTGTTGTGTTTTAACCCAAAGAAGTCTGGAATAATCCACTTTCCAGTGCACTTTTGTCTAATACCAAGGCTATTCAGATCCCTGGTCTGTGGTCAGAGGAGATTGACCAGAGGGCTAATCCACATGAGGGCACTGTACATGGATTTGGGGCTTTCACTGTCATCTATATTTAAATCACAAAAAGTGGCAGATTTGACATCCTCCTCAGGGATTCAAATTGCCTTCCTTTTCAGTATTATTTGAATTTGGGGAACAAAATGACATCTGAAGCAGCTAAATCATAGCTGTAAAATAAGTGGGATAAGGTTTCCCAATAAAATTTTCTACCATGAACAAGTATTTTACTGTGATGGAAAACCATTCATTCCTCCTAGTCATAACTTTCCTGGACATTTTTTCACCAATGCAAGCTTTATTTTTCTTAAACAACATCGTTAAAAGCATTCTGGATCATTGTATGTTCTGAGGGGAAAAAAACCATGAAGATTATTCCAAAAATCAATCACTGTAATTTTCTGAGCTAACCGCTCAACTTTGAATCTAACTGGTCCAACAGATCCCCTTAGAAGCCACTGTTCACATTCGACTATTCTTAAATCACCCTAATGAAACTAAGACGCGTTGTCTTATGGGGGGAACTTGTTTGCAGCTGTCCACTGATCACAAGGACATGTTTAAGCATGTTTTATTTCAAATAAGCAAGTACATGTATGAACTAGAGCCATAGTAGCAATACTTTTTGACTGACCTGCTATTTGCCCATTTGACATTTTTCAGGTCTGCAGATTAGTGTATCAATTATACACTAACAGGTTGGCCAACTACAGCCCTAATGGATGCCGATTTCCCTTTACCGCACACGAAAGCTAATCATCACTTCCCAGAGTGGCTCTCCTTCCACTCTCAGCCCTGCCCCTGGCAGCCTTGCCTATTCTTCTCATGAAAGTGAGATCATGTAAGAATCTTTGTAAAACCAATTAAATGACAGCGTGTGACTTAACGATTCTTTCATCTCCCAGTATTTGACCCACCATCCATACTTTTTAATTGTTTAGGGAAAGGTAGATTTTAGAAGAGAGGAAACTTGCTCATTGTTGGTTTGTTTTCCACATCTGACCAGACTCCTTTTTAATCTCTCTATTTCCTGTTCAACTCCATGGAGCAAGAAGAGTGGTTTCTGTTTTATGAGTAGTCTCACCCCTAAGAGTCAGGTCACAAATGACTTTAAACTCACCTTAATTTCCATTAGTACAAGTCATTGGTAGTGTCTGCAAGATCAGCATTATTTGTGATGAGAAGTGAGGATATAAATGCAAATGAGAAATCCCTCGTCTGCTGTAGCACCATCTAACAAGCCATCCACCCTGGGGCACCACTGTGTGTTTGGAAATAAAGCATCACTGATTTATAAAGTAAAAAAAGAGAACTTATGGTAAAAGTATTGTTTGCTTCCAAAAAATTATCAAAATGATAGACAAACATTATTAAGAGTTAAAATAATATACAGCTGTCATTTTTTAAAATCCTAAATGCCTACTTAGTATTCCTGTCTTAAAACCCATGACAAAATACTGGATTTGAGATATTGTGAATTCTTATATTTTATTAAATGATAACATTATTTCTTGAAGGATTACTAAACTTGCTTACTTCATTGATCTTTATAAGCCACACTGGCAGAAAACGTATACCTACCTATTTTGTAGTTAGATTACCCAGAGAAATAGTCTAGTGGACAAGGGAAAGAACACAATATATTTGCCAAAGAACTAAAACTTAAAACTTGCTTTGAGACAGACATCTTCCTACAATCCTTTCAGAATTACTCTGGTCATCAAGTCAGTTCCGAATCTTAGCTGCCTGGTGCACAACAGAAAGAAATATTGTCCATTACGGCATCTTCCTCACAATCATTGCCAACTTTGAGCCCACTGTTAGAACTACTGTGTCAATCCATCTCATTCATTTTGCTGAGCAAACTTCGTGTTTTAGTCCGGGAGCGGGTCCCTCCTGACCTCAAGACCAGAGTACCTGAGCTGCAATCTACATCCTTTATTTAATTCACCCTGAATTTCTGGCAGGTACTTGTAGATGTAGCAGTCCACCTGTTTTAAATTTATCCTTCAGAAAATTTACTTGAATGTGATATAAATATTTTAGCACATGTCTGCATTATATTGAATCATCTCTCTTTGGAATGAAACCAAACATAGATCCCTTCAGGCTAGATAGCTGTCTTACAAATTTTCTTTACCTAGGAGAGCTAGCTAGCATTGTCAACAGTGCATGTGTTGGTGGAACATCTCAGGTTCGTATTCCTTCAATTCCTGAAGTTGTGTTTTACTCCAGTATTTTCAGCTTGAATTAGCTCTTCATATGATTAGTTCTCAAGAATATGCTGTGAGAACTCCTGAAATGTTTGAACATAGGCCAATTTTCTTGGGTGTAGTGACTCTGTATTCGTTCCAGCTTCTTTTGACGCTGACTGCATTGCTTAATATCTTGTCCATGGCTGTCGATGTTGTTCATTGCTGTGGAATTGATCCCTACTCAACCGTGACCCTATGTACAATCCAACAGAATGAAGGACTGCCCGGTCCCGGGCCATATGTTCTTAGGTTTTAGCCCAATTGGGCAGCCACTGTGTCAATCCTCCTTTCAAAGATCTTACCCGTTTCCATGGCCTGCCACTTGACCAACCATGATGTCCTTTTCTAGGGACTGTTTCCTCCTGACGATATGTCCAAAGTATTGTAAAATGTAATCTAGACACCCTTGCCTCTAAGAGACTCTGGCCATACTTCTTCCAATTATTTGTTCTTTTGGCAGTCCATGTAACTTCTCCAGCACCACAATTCAAATGCACCTGTTCTTTGGTTTTTCTTATTCAACGTCTAACTCACATGTACATGAGGCAACTCAAAATACCATGGCATCTTTCAGACACACCTTAATCCTCAAATTAACATCCTTGATTTTCAGCACTTTGAAGAGGTCTTATGCAATAAATGTACTCAGTGCAAAGTGTCATTTAATCTCTTGACATTGGCTTCCATGAGCATTGATTGAGGATCCAAGCAAGAAGAATTCTTGACAACTTCAATATTTTCTCCATTTTTCATAATGCTACCTATTGATCCGGTTGTGAGGATTTTGGTCTTCTTTCCATTGAGTTGTAACCCATTCTGAGAGGTATGATCCTTGATCTTTATATGCAAATGATTTAACTCCTCCTCACTTTCAGCAAGTAAGATTGTGTCATCGGTATATGGAAGGCTGTCAATAAGGCTTCCTTCACTCCTGATGCTGCATTCTTTTCCTATAATCCAGCTTCTATGATGATTTGCCAATAGAATTATTCAGTATTGAAATACCACTTGAATTTTCATTCATTTTTTCCAGCTTCATGAAAACAAGGCATGTGCTTTCATTTTTGCTTTCTAATTCCAGGTCTTTGACATTTCTTTATAATTTATTTTCCACACTGAATTTTTTGCTCGGCTCTATCATGTCATCATTTTTCTGCTGGTCTTTAAAGAGCATGTTTCAGAGTATCTTCTTTATGTTTAGCTTTTTATTCTTTTTTAAAAAATCATTTTATTGGTGGCGCTACAATTTTTATCACAATCCATCCATCCACCCATTGTGTCAAGCACATCTGTACATTTGTTACCATCATCATTTTCAAGACATTTTCTTTCTACTTCAGCTCCTCATTTTCCCCTTCCCTTGCACACTGTCCCACCCTCATGAACACTTAATGATTTATAAATTACTACTTTTTCATGTCTTACAGAGCTTTTTATTCTTAAATGGATGAAGGTTTACACAGTAGAAGAGTTTTCCATTCATGAATACACACGTGTTTCCTTTCATGAATTGCAGTCTCCACATTGTATTATATAACTTATCCCACTTCCTCCGTATGGCTCCCATTAGCACTCCCCCGTCTTTCCTAATGCTTCTGAACTATATGCTTTCTATCTGGTCTTGCTCACGACAGTTTGTCTTCTTTGGGAATACTAGTGGCATACTGAGATACTAATTGAACTGCTAATTGCAAGGGTAGCAGTTCAAACCCACCGGCTGCTCCACAGGAGAAAGCTGAGTATGCCTGGTCTCCTAAAATGGTAAAGCCTGGGAAACCCAATGGAAAGTTCTACTTTGCCCTATAGAGCCCCTAGGAGTTAGACTGGACTTGATGGTAGTTCATTTGGTTTTGCTTTCTTCTTCATGATATCCTTGATACCATCACACAAGTCAGCTAGTCTTCAATTATTCTTGTTCCATGCATAATATCAATATCAATCTCTTTATTCAGATGGGGGATACTCAAAGTTGGATTTTAGTTCTATGAACATATCTTCAACTTCAATACGCATTGGCATAGAAGCAATTGCTGTTCTCTTCCACCGTATTTTCATGATCACCTTTTGTGGAGGATATTGAACTTCATCATCTCCCTACAGAGGTGCTTGATTGGATTCCTTTGTATTCCATGTGGTGAAGCCCACATGTATGGTCGCTTTGCTTAAAAACACAGCTGATACCAAGAGCTTAAGTGGAGAGCAAATGTTTTGAGAATAATAAGGGCAACAAATGTACTAACATGCTTGACACATGGATGGATTGTGATGAGTTGTATGTGCCCCCTATAAAATGATTTTTTTAACAAGAAGACATGTAGAGAATGAAAGAAAGAGGACCAGAGACTGAAAATAACCAGAGAGATTAATAAATGAATCAAATAGAAAACAGTACCTCTAATGAACAAAGCATTGGTATTGCAAGATTCTAGCAGGAAACCTTCAACGTCACTATATCAAGGCTATATTTTCCAGATACCAATCTTTTTTCTTGTTTCCAACATTCACATATAATTATCTATGCGTATTGACTGCAGGTTTGGTCAATTCAGACTTCCAGAGTTAGTAAAAATCATCAATTTCTTCACCTTTGGCATCGTTGGTTGGTTTTTTAATTTAATAATAGTCTCATTAACTTGCCTTCTTTGTAGATGTGTACATGTTAGTCTATCACTGAAAACATTATACTTCAAGATTTTTAATTGATATTTTGAGAATGAATGCAACATCATTCCCTTTCAAATGGTCTTTCGTGGCTTAGTATACCATTGTTTGTACAGTTCAGAATGGCCAATACCAGTCCATTTCAGCTCATTAGTTCCTAGGATATCAATATTATGTATTCCATTGTATATTTCACCATTTCTATTTTTTCCAGGTGTATGCTTTGCACACTACTTAGGATTATTAATGGATGGTTGCTGCAGTGTCTTTTAGTTTTGAGTCAGGGTTGAATCTGCTTTCAGAAGATCTACTTTTCCCTGTCATATCATAAGTGCCTTTTCAATCTGAGGGACACACCTTTCCTGGAGGACTTTGTCAGATAAGGTTCTGCTGCTGCGCACAAAGTTCTCATTGGCCGTTCTGTCTTAGTCTGGATGCTCTTCTGAAATCCCTCCACCATGAATGACCCTGCTGGTATTTGAAATGCTCTTGATATAGCATCGGCATCCCCACCACCCAATGTATGTATTAATTAGCCAAACTAAGAAGTAGAATTTGTTCTATCCTTTTTTTAAAAAGCTAAACTCAAATATTAAATAATAGGAAGAAAGTTGTACTATTATCACTTGAAAATTTAAAATGCATTCGTGATTTAAAATAATAGTCCCTGGAAAAGTGAATTAATAAAAGCTTTATATCCTTCATAGATGAATAAATTATAATGCCTCAAAGCACTACTAATGAAGCCCATTTATCATGAGGTAAATGGCCCTAATGATAAGTATGCTACACACCACAGAATTGTAATGAAATGGATATATAATAAATATGTATATACATATAAAAATACAAGGTCTCCAGCATGACAAGTTCAAATATATTATACTTTTAATTATATAATATACATAGAAGATAAAATGAACTAAAAAATTTACACTCTAAATGAATTCTGTTAGAAATCCAGAAAGAATTGCACCGCATTCTATATTGCTTTAACAAATATTTAGTCAGGATTTCTCTTTAGTCCCCATTCTTCCCACATTTGTCACTTTTACACACATTCCCACCAATGCCACCTTCCAGCCAAATTCCAAACTGAAAAACTGCATGTGAAAAATGTGTTTGTTTTTTAGCTAGGAATGCCTTTAATTTTCAACCAGCTTCTAGTTTTGCCTTGCTTACCTCTTCATTTAGGGCTCAGCTTAAATACGACTTTCTTTCGGAGAGCTTTCCTGGATTTACTAAACCAGGCTAATTTCCTTCTAAAGTGTTCAACAAATTCTCGACCCATACACAGATAGAGTTTATCTTGTAGAAATGTAATTATCTACTGGCAGATGTAAATATAGTATACAACCAACTGCACTATTCTATCCCTAGCATGTACCATAGTGACAGTCCAGAAGAGGTAGTAAATTTCCAGTTGTTGAATGTATACTGTATATACATGATGCGTGGTAGGCATTGGGTTAAGCAATGCGATTTCAGAAATGAACAAGTGGTAGTCCTGTACATGGCATGAGGAAAAGAGAATCAAATCAAAAGGAGAAGGGCATATAAGAAAGGGACAGACACACCGGGAGCAAATATTTTGGTGAGCTCAGGGAGCGATCAAAATACCATAATCAGAATTACCTTGCTCTAAGCCACACTCACACATATTCATATTTCCTAGACCAATTTGACCACAAGATGGGTTCTCAAAGCATCTTTTGCTGCTATGCAAACGAGGTATCACACTTCCCTGACGAGAAACTGTGCAGCTCAAATTATTGGAATATTTTAAAACAGCAAAGTGTTGGTGTTTTTGTTGCTGTGAGGCTCCTTTGAGTCTATGCCTGCACAATGTGACCATCTGAACAACAAAACTAACCACTGCCCAGTCCTGCCCCATCCTCACAATCAAACGAGACCATGGTTACAGCCACTGAAAATCCATGTCCTGAAAGACTTTATATTTTTCACTGGCAAAACATTATGACCCACAAAAAAATACATTATGCCCTAATTCAATGATTGACTCTTCCTGATAATATGTCCAAAGACTGGTAAGATTAGTTTTGTTCTCTGTGAAGCCCATGGTATTTCCATTATTTATAGTCACTTTGTACAACTTCCAGGTGCTTTGTGGTGTCGGGCACACCGTAGTCCTGGAGATAGTATCTTTGTTTTGTAACACTCTAAGGAAATGTGATACATTGCTTGATTTCTGGATGGCTATTGCCATCATCATGATACATGATACATAGAGAAAAGATTAAACTTGCCAATGATTTGGTCTTGCTTGGATCCACACTCAATTTTCAGGGAAGCAACAGTCAGGAGATTTTGTTTATTATGACAGACCTGGCAAGATGACACAGAATTGATTCCAGGGCAACTAACAAGAGTGCAGTGTGATATGCATTCTTGTTCTGTATCATCTGTATACTTTAAAAAACCCTGTTAAAGGGGATACTATCACCTGATCAAATTACATTAAATTAAACAGCCAAAGAATTAAAGTTTGTACACATGAGTAAGTTAAAAAATATTGTTACTCAGGTGTCAGCTCATACATGCATAAGTTATGTCAACAAAACGCGCTAAAATTATCTCTGCAATTAGTGGGTAATTTCATACAAGTTCTCTCAGTAATACATTAGTCTTTGTCTCTTTACAGTGCCTTGGGACATAAAAGGTCCAATAAAACAGATTCTGAATGAATCTGCTGGGTCAGTTCAATTTAAAGTATAGAGGTCAGCTCAAAATTCTATTGTGGTAATAATGATGTATGAGTAGAAGCATGGAGCCTGAATATATGTATGAAAGAGCATGGGGGTATACCTAGAAATATATAGGTTTGACAGATGATATGTGTATATGTGTGCTTTGTCTGTGCTGTAAATATATCAATGAATCTATGAAGGCATACATAGAATGAGCTTATGAAATCTTCTTATCCATAACCAAACACCTTGAGTGAATAAATTACTGGAGCATCAAGACCATAGTGTCAGGAAACACCAAAACAAATGGACCTAACATAGGCCACAAACTATCTTCTACACATTTTGATGAGAGGCAACAAGGGTCTAAAAATGCCTTGTGAATGACCATCTGAGGTGTAATATTGGTCTGTTCCCATCTAGAAGAATGAAGGAAATCAAAGATTCATGGAAACAGTTAGACTAATGTGCTAAGAAACCACTGACCATTAATCTCCATGATGCTGAGACCAGAAGAATTAGATGGTGCCTGCCTACCACTATGACATGCTCTGAAGGGATTACATTAGAGCACGCAGGCTAGAGAGGTAGAAAACTGTGGAAGGAAACTCAAAATCATGAAACTACCTGGCTTACTAACTATGTAGAACTGTCCCACTTTTTTGTTAAAATATATAAATCATTTTATTTGGGGCTTTTACAGCTCTTACAGAACTCTGTACATCAATTATATTAATCACATTTGTACATATGTTTTCATCATCATTTTCAAAATATTTTCTTTCTACTTGAGCCCTTGGTATCAGCTCCTCTTTTTTCACTTCCTCCCCAGCTCTCCCACTTTCATGAACCTTTGATAAATTATTGTTATTTTGATTTCTTACACCACCTGCTGTCTCTCCCTTCACCTGTTTTTCTGTTGTTCATCCCCCTCGGATGGATGGGTAAGGTTTACACTTCAATCATTGTGATCGATTCCCCTTTTTCCCCCCACGTCCCCCTTCCCTCATGGCATCACTACTCCCATTATGGTTCCTGAGGGGTTATCTGTCCTGGATTCCATGTGTGGAGAACGCTTATTGGTACCAGTGTAATGCTCTGGTCTAGTCAGATTTGAAAGGTAGAACTGGGGTCATTTGTTGGGGTGTTGTGAGGGAGGAAATATTCAAAAACGAGATGAATGTTGTGTGTTTCATTGGTGCTATATTGAACCCTAGCTGCATTGTCCCTTCTTTGTGACCCTTCTGTAGGGGGATGTGCAATTGTCTACAGGTGGGCTTACGGTCTCCACTCCCACCCCCCTCATTTGCATCAATATGATTGTTTTGGGTCTTCTGATGCCTGATACCTGATATCGACACCTCATGATCACACAGGCTGGTGGGCTTCTTCCATGTGAGCTTGTTGCTTCCCCGCTAGATGACCTCTTGTTTAACTCCAAGTCTCTAAGACCCCAGATGTTATATCTTTTAATAGCCGGGCACCATCTCCTTTCTTCACCAGATTTGCTTATGTACCTACTTTGTCTTCAGTGATCATGGTGGGAAGGTGAGTATCACAGAGTGACAGGTTGTTAGAACAAAGTGTTCTTGCATTGAGAGAGGCCTTGAGTAGAGGCACAATGTCCATCTGCTACCTTAATACTTAACATACAATATATGTACATAGACCTATATCCCTATTATTATATTTTTCTGGGAAACCTTACCCCACACACTCTACTGAGCTGAACTTGCTCCTTAAGATTTCTTTTGTCCCTAGAACTCGAGGAATATAAGGAATACGCACAATTTGAATTCCTGAAGGATAGCAAAACTGTCATTTTGGCGTGGTGTAAACCTAAGGAATAGAATTATTCTATGAAAGATTACAGAAATGGAGACACTGCCTCGAAAGTGAATATAGATGGAGGATATCCTGAGAAATGATCACTTCATCTTGGATACTTTTGTTTAATAAAGCTATCTATGAATTTGTTATTATATGTTTTTACTTACTCTTGTATGTTATGATGCAATATATCTAAGCACCTAACTGCCTAGAATATAGAAAGTGATCAGCAGGTGTTTGTAGAATAAAATTATTTATAAACCATTTGACACTAAGTTTTATGCTACATGGATAGTATTTTCAAAACAATATCTGTTTTACTTATTAATATATTAGCTTTGTGTGTATAACTCTTTGTGCATGTATGTTTGTATATTGAATAGCAATTAAGTAGTGTTTTAGAGAGTCAGTCATTTAGGGAACACGACTCTTGGGGAGTCAGCTCCCTAATGCTCGCCAAACGGGACAACATATTTTCCGATACTTTTAAGACACGGTGATAACCGTTTTAACCAGGTTGAACAGCAATAATAACATTCTTATCCTGGATGGCCTCTAAGCATTTTCAAAGATGTAGTCCAGGGCGTACAGCTAATGATATTATAGTATAATGTAAAAATTTAAAAATTAAAAACAGTCTTCATCATTTGAAAAATCTTCTAAAATATAAGCAGAAAAGGAATGTACGTTCCTGATAAGCAGTTTAACTATGCCATGAAAATGCACCCAAATCTTACACTTTCATTTAACAAAATGATTTACTGAAGACTACTACTAACTGATGAATTTGACTCTCATTAAAACATTCACTGTAGCAGGAATGTTATCATTTTCTGTGTTTTTCATTTTCTTATCCTTTCCCTATTAGATTTGTCAAGAGGGTTACTTAAGTAAAACACAGATGTACCTCAGAAGAAAGCTGATGGTGCCCGGCTATCAAAAGAGATAGTGACTGGGGTCTTAAAGGCTTGAAGATAAACAAGCGGCCATCTAGCTCAGAAGCAACAAAGTCCACATGGAAGAACACACCAGCCTGAGTGAGCGAGTGGTCCCAAAGGGATCAGTTACCAGGCATCAAAGAACAAAAAATCATATCATTGACTGCACACCTCCATGATAGGATCGCTGAAGACAAATGGGTGCATAAGCAAATGTGGTGAAGAAAGCTGATGGTGCCCGGCTATCAAAAGAGATAGTGTCTGGGGTCTTAAAGGCTTGAAGGTGAACAAGCGGCCATCTAGCTCAGAAGCAAATAAGCCCACATGGAAGAAGCACACCGGCCAGGGCGATCACGAGGTGCCCAAGGGACCAGGTATAAGGCATCATGCAAAAAAAAAAAAGATATAAGTGTGTGTATGTATGTGTATATACGTGTATAAGTATATATGTATGTATATATATGTATATATATCATATTAAATGAAGGGGGAAGTGCAGAGTGGAGACCCAAGGCCCAAGTGTCGACCAATGGAGATCCCCTCATAGAGGGGTTTAGGAGAGGAGATGGGTTAATTAGGGTGTGAGGTAGTATCGATGAAGAACACAGCTTTCCCCGGATCCTGGATGCTTCCTCCCCCCAACTACCATGATCCGAATTCTACCTTGCAGGGCTGGATAGGACAGAGGCTGTACACTGGTGCATATGAGGGTTGGAGGTACAGGGAATCCAGGGTGGATGATACCTTCAGGACCAAGGGTGTGAGCGACGATGCTGGGAGAGTGGAGGGTGAGTGGGTTGGAAAGGGGGAACTGATTACAAGGATCCACGTGTGACCTCTTCCCTGGGAGAGGGACAGCAGAGAAGGGGGGAAGGGGAGACTCCGGATAGGGCAAGATATGACAAAACAACGATGTATAAATTACCAAGGGCATATGGGGGAGGGGGGAGTGGGGAGGGAGGAGGGGAAAAAAAGGAGGACCTGATGCAGGGGGCTTGGGTGGAGGGCAAGTGCCTTGGGAGTGATTGGGGCAGGGAATGTATGGATGTGCTTTATACAATTGATGTATGTATATGTATGTATTGTGGTAGGAGTTGTATGAGTCCCTAATAAAATGTAAAAGAAGAAAAGAGAAAAAAATGATTATGGCAAAGACTGTACAGATGTGCTTTATACAGTTGATGTATGTATATATATGAACTGTGAAAAGAATTGTATGAGCCCCAATAAATTGTTAAAATTAAAAAAAAAGAAATTACTATGGAACTAAAATACTGTCATTATGAGCCTTCTTCTTCCATGGTGCTTGATGCCAATGGGAACGCAGTGTCTGTCAGCTTATGAAATTAGTTCTTCAAGACAAACTCAAAATTAATTAACTACTGGGGTTACTTGTTGGCAGTCTACTCCAACTCAAGGAGGAGTACAGACATACAGCCTTAGAACTGTTCTCTAGGGATTTCAAGGCTGTGGCACCTTGAAAGTAAATTTACCAGGTTTATCTTACACAGCGACTCTGGGTGGGTTAGAACTACCAACCTTTTGGATAGTAGTGAATGCTAAAGTGTTTGTTCTACCCAGGAACTCCAAGTGTTAAGTAAATATATTAAATCTAAAAGAGAAAATACTGTATTTCTAAAATAAAAGTCCCCAGTAATCTACTATTAAGACATTTAAATATAGAACATGGATAGGAATACAATTTGATATAATTATATATAATGCATATTATTTATAAGTCAAGAAGCTTGTCTTTCCATTAGAATTGGTTTATCTGTGTTTAAATGTGAAATGGAAGAGAAATAAAGAAACAGCTATGAAAGCCATACTAAAACATCAAAAAATTTTAATAAACATGACTAAAATACTTTAAATGAAAAAAAAACTGATAGCTACACATCCACCAAATGGCTGAGGTCCTTTATGGGGTTTAATTGTTTGAACCTAGTTTGAGCTTATTAATAACTTTGCATAACTGATCTAAAGGCTAAACCATATGACGTGTCCACTTCTGTAATCATTTCACATGGTTCGGTGTAAGACTTTCCATAACAAGGACAAGAAGTGTAGTACTATATTAATATAGGCCTAAAGCATTTTGAAATTCATATTTTGTAGATTGAGTTTTAAACATGCACATGTATATGTGCTAAATACTTATAGTTTTTCCTAAATATTTTAGGCTACAACTTTACTCCTGGTTCCCTGAACCATTAAATAAAGTTTATACAAAGAATTGTTTGTTGGTATTTGGCTTGTATGTGTCTGAATTATCATCCATTTGCATGTTTTCTATATCTATCTACTTAAAAAACTATTTGAAGAGAGAGATTTATACTCGTTATTTTATTTTCAATTCAGTGCTCTAAATCCAGGAAGTACCGAAATGATGATGGGCAAGTTGTTTATCTTAAACATGGCTGATTATCAGTGAGACTGCTCAAAGACATTAGTGGTAATGCTTTATATTCCTATGTAATGTTGAGTAGAAAAAATATTGATATTTGCATATCCCTGGATTCTATTTTTAAAAGTACATATATCAAGTCAGATTTTTATAAACTACAATCATAGCACAATATTTCAACCCAGAAAATCAATCTAATGGAAGGTGTACATTCAACTAATGAATACCTATTACTATGTTATTCAGATTTAGTAAACAGGTTTTTAAAAATATAACTCAATTAAATTGTATATTTTAGTTTCGTGTGAATGAACACTACAGCATGTCGTATTTTTTTCTAACCATAATTGAGACAGACCAGATGGAATCCTGAATTTTAATCCCAGCCCTGATAATGATACAGATTCACTAAGTGACCCAGAGCAAATATCTCTTCTGTAAATATATTTCTTGTCTATTGGACACACCCTAATATCTTTTGAGAATACTGTTCTGATGCTCTATCGATTCACTACCACCCCTTCAAAAAAAAGCCACCTTCTAAGAATTAGTAGCTTTTAACATTAACAATAACTTATTTTATGATCTTTCATGATCATGAAATCAGCTGGGCGCTTCTTAAATGCAGTCTTTTTCATTATTATAATTAGACACTGGCTAGTGGTGAATCACCTATCCCTACATTGAGAACTAAAATAACAGGATTTCGTCAGGGCCTCTTGCTATGTGTGTGAGTCTGGGCAGACTAGAGAAACGAATCCATAGAAACACATATGTGTATAAGAAAGAGATGTATAAAGAAGAACAACTGAATATTGAGAAAACATCCCAGCCGAGTCCAAATCAAGTCCCTACGCCCAGTATTAACCCATATGTCCAATACCAATCTATAAAGTCCTCTTCAGACTCACATACAATGACACCAAATGCAGGAAGATTACAGGCCAGTGGGTGCAAAGTCTTGTGGATTGAGTGGTGGTAGAAGCATCTCAGCACAGGCAGGAGTCTCCGCATGGCTCCACCATCTCCCAGGACTCTGGCTGCATCAGCTTAGCTCCATGTCTCACAGGGAGTGAGCGGTGTGTCCTGCCTTCAGCGAACTATTTATCTCCTGAGTGCCTCCAAATAAGGTCATCAAGCAGTGACCAGATTGACAGACTAAGCTCCACCCCTTCACTCTTCAGTCTCTAATTGACAACAGATTATGTAACTACAGACCACCCCTGGTCAATCTGACATTTTCACACAACTCTTTAGTCATATACAACTTTCAAACAAACTAATAAAATCATATCTGTACCTGACCGGAGAAAACTAAAATGTATACAATGCAATATGTGCCACCCTCATTTAAACATAACATTCTATAAGTGAACAAAACAAAAACATCCTATACTTATGTGAACACCTACACCATAATCCTGTGAATATATTCTCCCACCTAAGCCAGCCACTTCATGCCTTTAGCCTCCCAAATTTGAGTGTACAATTTCTATACTGTCCACTTACATCAACCCAGTGCTCTGAGGAGACAATCATATTCTTTGATGTGAAGAATCTTCATTCCAGTTGGAACCTTGTAACATCCGCAGCCATAAGCAAAGGTTAATAAGGACAGGCCATCCATAAAGTCAACAGCAATGTGCACCATTTCACAGACTCGACAATCGTCTCTTCATCTGCTCGGGTTCTGGTCAACTCAATGTAAGCTGCCTCACTTAGCCTCACCAGAGTGCCCATTGGTCACCTTGCCTTTAGACCATGGCTCCATGACAAATTGTCAACAACTCTAGCCCCCTTGGATGAGGTCAGAATTTCAGACCAGGTCAAGCCACTCTCATCTTCTCCTCTAGCTCCTGTAAACCGGGTCCATGGGTGTCAGTGGCCAGACTCAACCCTTCTCTTTATTGTTAATTTTCTCCCACTTCCACTCAACAAGTAGATCCAGGTGGTCACCTAGCAAGCATTTCAGCCTGTCCACTGGCTCTCTTTAATGTTCAGTCCTAGTGTTCTTCATGGTTCTAGATTAGTTTTTCAGGCTCTGACAAAGGTCACTAGTTCAAATTTCAAAAATCCAAAGAGGTCTTTTTTTCTTCAATCTGTAAACAATCCCCTAGGCAGGTCTCTTGGAATGCAAATATCCTGAGTACGCCAAAGCACTGGGTGGTGCTTATCTCTTCAGAGACTTCTTTGCAGACATGTTCTAATCCATTTAAAGATTCAATTTTAATATCTCAAAGCAGGTGGGCTTATAAGCTCTCTATTTCCTATTTCCCAATAATCATTTCTATAAAACCTTCTGTCAACAATAAAAATCAGAAGAAATCAATATCAACAAAGTACAAACAGATCCCAAACTCAATTCTTAAAACAGTCAAGTTCAATCCTTACCTATCTTATCTTAATATATATCTGAACTCTTCTATTGATACAAAATATGGGATTACACCTCTGAGAGCATCAAGCAAGGGTCAGGCTTTCTGCCAGCCATTTGAACCTTCTGTCAGCCATTTGCCCTAATCAGTATGGTTTCTGTGAAATTTCAATGGTGATTTTTATACCTGAGCTCAAAATATACATTAATCACATTCATTTTCACCATTTCAAACAGGAATAACCAAAGACTATAAGCAAACAAAAGAATCAAAACTAACTTCCCATATTCTTTCCAGAAAACAGCCCAGTAAACTAGACGGACATATCTGACTTCTGGCTAGCCAAAGAAGAAACACACTATGAGTGAGGGGTCAAACATCCACTCTTTCTTTATGCTTTGATTCTCTAGTACCAGACTCCCAAGGTACCATAATGGTTAGACAAGAGACTAAAATTCATGAACACTCATATGTGTATAAGAAAGAGCTTTATATATAAGTGCAATTAAATATTAAGAAAAAATTCCCAGCCCTGTTCAGATGAAGTCCATTAGTCCAATATTAGCCCATAAGTCTTTTAGCAATCTATAAAATCCTTTTCAGATTCACGAAACACCTGTAGTGACGCCAAATACAGAAAAATAACAGGTCAGTGTCAGTGGTGGGAAGTCTTCTGGATCCAGTGGTGGTAGAAGCATCTCAGTGCTGACTGGAGGCTCCACATGGCTCCTCCAGCTCCCAGGGCACAGGCTATATCTGCGTAGCATCAGCATAGCACCATGTGTCTTGTCAGTAGAGCATCTCTCAGGGAGTATATATCCTGACTCTGAGCTATTTATCTCCTTAGCACCTTCACAAATGAGGTCATCAAGCTGCAACTTGATAGACAGACTAAACGCCATCCCTTCACCCATAATCCACTCAAATTGACAATAGATTATATAACTACCACACTATGTCTATGTGCTCTATGCATATGGTCTTTCTACTGCAGAGATACAAGTTCTGAAGGTACGTGGTCCAAGAAGCCAGGGTCAAGAAGATGCTGAATTGTATCTGAAAGCCTAATGTTAGTAGTCCTCTAGTGCCAATTACATTACATTCTAAGGGGAAGAAATATAGATCACACTACTTCTTGGCCAGTGGAAACTATGAGAAATTATGTGGAAGTGAAAATGTTGTAGTGGTCATATTTGGAAAGTACAATCTGTCACAGAAGCTGCGAGAATCAAGTTTCATTACACCATCCATTTAAATAGAAAGGACTCTGGAAATAGAGCCTTAGCATTTTGCTATGGTACACATTTTATAGGATTTGCTTACATACTTGTGAGGTACGGTGTGGGGGGCAGACACACACATGCACAAGCATTCAACTAAAGAGTCTGGTTGTCTAAAAGCTTAAGCCAATATTTAAAGACACGAGAGGACAGCCAGGTGTTCCCTTCATTTTTAATAAGAATCTCTATATTTTTCATCTTGATCATTTATTCTGCTCTAATAAAGTGCCTAGCCAATTTGCCTTTGCTCTAGTTAATCCAGAACTCCCTTCTGCCTCGTTCTTTTAGCATCTCTTACAACATCTGCAGCCCTTCATTGCCCTACAGTGAATCATCTCTTTTCATCTTTTAGATGCTGACCTAGTCAACACAAGCACATCTGTGAACACTTAAAAATTTACTTGTTACTCAGCTTTTCAAAAACTTTCTATACTCTGATTTTGATATCACTGATCTAGCTGCACAGCACAAGTTTCTGCATCTGTGTTCCAAATTCACTCTGTCGGATACTCCAGAAGAGGTAGTAGAGGCTTGTCGAGTTGTACTTGTTGTGTGCATTTTTCAAATGATTACACATTTTAATTTCATCCACTTCATGGGACTCATCTGGTCGAATATTAGAAAGACTGTTAATAAATATGGTTTGGTTCAGGACTATCCATGAAACCAATACTTTTGAAAGTGTTGGCCCAATATTGTAAAACTTGTTCAGGAAAAGGGAAGCCATCAGTTCCATCAGCCAAACAACCAAGAAAGACCATATGATGGTGGACCACATTCACTATATGAATACATTTTGTGTTAGTTTTAAAACTTCACTTTTTATCAAATCCCTTTCATTTAAGTCAACAAGTATATATTGGATATCTACTACATATTTCTAAGTGCACTGTGGATGAACATTTGCTTAGTATCTGCTTCTTCCTTTCAAAAGACTCGATCTTGACCAAGGACTATGCTAAAACACTTCAAAATCACTGCCTGAGTCAGTGCCAACTCATAGTGGCCGTATAGAACAGAATAGAAATGCCTCTATAGGCTTCCAAGAGTCTAACTCTGTACAGGTGTAGAAAGACTCACCTTGCTCCCAAAGACTGACTAGTGGTTTCAAACTGCTGATCTTGTGGTTAGCAGCTCAACATTTGGCCCACCATGCCACAATAGCTCCTAAAGACTACTGGTATTATTACTGCTGGGTGCCATCAAGTCAGTTTTGACTCGTTGCGAACCTTTGGGCAACAGAACGAAGCACTGCCATGTTTGCACCATCCTCACAATGTTCCTGTGCGTGACCCACCACTAGTCTGGCAGTTTGTCGGGCTGTGGAGGTTTGTGTTGCTGTGACGCTGGGAGCTATGTCACTGGCATTTCAAATGCCAGCAGGGCACCCAAAGAGAACAGGTTCAGCAGTGCTTCCAGATTAAGACCCACTAGTAGATTTTTTTTAAAGATCTGGAGGGATAGGGTGAAAAGTATGCTTGTGGCTTTTGTTGTTACCAGGTGCTGTTGCGTCTGTTCAGACTCCTAGGTGTGCTGTGCACAAGAGAAGAAGGCAATGCCCAGTGGTAAATTAGCCTCACAACTGTTAGTATGCTTGAGCTCGGCCTTCAATCTTCTGCTGATGCTGCCTGCATCCTCTGATGTGGTGCCTAAAGAATCTTTCAATATTGCAAAGCCAGGCTTAAATTGTTCTTTAGTATTTCCATGATACGTGTGTTTATCCCTTATGGGTTTCTAACTCTTTACCACGGCATTATAATACTTTTTTTTTTGCTCAAGCTGCTCTTTAAATTTTTCTGCCTTTAAAATTTTCATCTCTTTTACTTTCCAATTTCTTTAGCGACTCTATGATCAAAAGACAGTTTCAGAACATGCTGCTAGGCTGAGAGAAAGCAGCTCAAGGAAAAAGCTGCTGTTGTGGCAGGTAGCACAGAGTGACTAAGACCCAGAGGAACCTTTTGCACAGCAGAATAAAACAGTATCCGCTTCTGCTCCATCTTCACAATTGTTCCTATGTCTGAGCCCCCTGCTGCATCCACTATGTCCCTCTAACTCCTTAAGGGCCATCCTCATTGTCATTGACCTCCTATTTTAGCAAGCATGATGTCCTCCTCCAGGGACTGATCTCTCCTGGCAACATGTCCAAAGTATGGAAGTTGATGCTTCCTTGCCTCTAAGGAGCACTCTAGCCATATAGCTTTTGAAAGACAGATTTGTTTGCACGTTAGGCAGACCATTTTATTTTCAATTTTCTTTTCAGCACCATAATTCAAATGCATCTATTCTTCTTTGGTCTCCCTTATGTAGTCCAACGTTCATACGCATATGAGGCTACTGAAGATACCATAGCGTGGGTCAGACTCACTTAATCCTAAAAGGAGCATCCTTGCTTTTAAATACTCTTGAGGTCTTGTGCAGCAGATTCACCTGATACAAGACTATTTTATGAAATAAAGTCTAAAGGAAGATAAAATCAAGAGAATTGGAGAAGAGAAGAAGATACTGATGGAGAGAAAAAGCTAGTCCTCTTTTGCAGAGCACGAAGATAAAAATCGTATCAACTACTGCAGTGGAGTCTCCATTGTTTGTTTGCTAGTTTATCTTTTGGGTTATTATTTCTTTCCATTGTTACATTTTAAAAATTCATTTTATTGAGGGCTCTTATAGCTCTTATCACAATCCATGCCTCCATCCATTGTGTCAAACACATTTGTACTTATATTGTCATCATCACTCTCAAAACATTCTGTTTCTACTTGAGCCCAAGGTATCAGATCAATTTCCCTCTCCCCCACTCATCCTCCCTCATGAATCCTTCATAATTTATAATATTTTTTTCTGTCTTACACCTATTGCTGTCTCCTTTCATCCACTTTTCTGTTGTTTGCCTTTTGGGAGGGGGTTATATGTTGATCATTGTGATTGGTACCCCCTTTTCCCCATTGGTCTCATTATTGGGTTTATCTCTGATGGGTTTCCTGTGTTGTGAGCTCTTATCTGTTCCAGTTTACAAGCTCTGGTCTGGTAGGGTTTGTAAGTTAGAATTGGGGTCAGGATAGCAGGGGGGATGGGGGAAGCTTTAAAAAACTAGAGGAAAGTTGTATACTTCATTGGTGACATATGCACCCTGACTGGCTCGTCTCTTCCTTGTGACCCTTCTGTGAGGGGATGTCTACAGACAGGCTATGGGTCTCCACTTTACCCTCCACCTCATTCACATCAATATGATTTTTTGTTCTGGGTCTTTGATTCCTTATACCTCATCCCATCAAGACCTCATGATCACGCAGGCTGGTGTGCTTCTTCCATATAGGCTTGGTTGCTTCTCAGCTAGATGGCTGCTTGTTTATCTTCAAGCCTTTAAGATTTCAGATGCTATATCTTTTGATAGCTGGGCATCTTCACCACATTTGTTTATGCAAACATTTTGTCTTCAGTGATTGTGAAGGGAAGGTGAGCATCACAGAATGACATTGAAGGAGTACTTGAGTAGCAGCCCAATGTCCATCTGCTACCTTACTACTTAACATATAAATATATGTACAAAGATCTATTTCCCAATCATTATACATAAATATATATACATATGTACATGCCTATATTTAAACCTCCATAAATGCCCTTTGCCTCTTAGTTCTTTCTTCTTTTTCCTTTTAGTTTCTTCTTGTCCCACCATCATGTTCAACCTTCATTTGGCTTTCAGTAATTCCTCTCAATTACAACACACTTGGCATTGCATAGGCCCCTATCTTTGATTACTTGTTGTTCCCTTGTCCCTGGATTTGTTGGTACCCCCTTCCTTTCTCCCACCTCCTCCTTTCCCCTGTCCCCTGGGAATCATTGGCCCTGTTGTTTTCTCCTCTGAATTTCTTATTAAACCTATCTTATCTAGATAGACATGCAGAAATAATAATAAGTACAAAAACAAAACAATGCAAAACAAAACAAAATGACAACAGAGAAAAGCCTATAAATAGTTCAAAGTGGGGACTTAATTGCTTTGCTCTCCTTCATGCTCTGATGCACGTCCTTAGTGTTTCGCCCCATTTGGTGGGGTCAGATCAGGCACAATTCCTGCACTGTGTCTCCAGGGTTGTCCCCTGTAATGCTATAGGTAAGGGGGGGACATTGTATCTTGTGATGGGCCCAGCACTCACTGTTCCAAGCCAGAATATCATCCTTAGGGCTTGGTGGGCCAGGATGTGTTCCACTCTCTCTTTCTCAGTCCTTCGCTCTTAGTTTGCTCCCATGTTCTTTGATCATACATGCCCTGCTCCCTGATCTGTAGCTTCAGTGCTGTCCTCTGTACTGGATTCTTTCGGGTGGGGGGGGGTCCACGTAGCTGGAATTGGGAACACCATACATACATTGGTTTGCTGCTTCGTGACCGTATGTTGCATTCTTGTCTTTGCTCCCCAGGTTGAAGTCTTATTGTGGTTGTTTATATGTTGTTGTGATGCTGGAGGCTATGTCACTATGGTTTCAAACATTTGCAGGGTTACCCAAAGCTTAGCAGAGCTTCTAGACTAAGAATTGACTATGAAGAAGGAGTAGGCTGTCCAGTTCCAAGGAATTAGCCACTGAAAACCTTACAGAAAGCATGGAAACATTGTCTGATACTGGAAATGTCCTGAATAGAAGGATATTGTCAGAGATAGTGCCAGGGGATGAGATCCGAGGGCTGGAAGACACTCCAAAAGAAGAGCTTCCTTTCCAAAGAAGAGTCAAGAATCATGATACCATATTAAATGAAGGGGGAAGTGCAGAGTGGAGACCCAAGGCCCAAGTGTCGGCCAATGGAGATCCCCTCATAGAGGCGTTTAGGAGAGGAGATGGGTTAATTAGGGTGCGAGGTAGTACCGATGAAGAACACAGCTTTCCCCCAGATCCTGGATGCTTCCTCCCCCCAACTACCATGATCCGAATTCTACCTTGCAGGCCTGAATAGGACAGAGGCTGTACACTGGTACATATGAGGGCTGGAGGTACAGGGAATCCAGGGTGGATGATACCTTCAGGACCAAGGGTGTGAGGGACGATGCTGGGAGAGTGGAGGGTGAGTGGGTTGGAAAGGGGGAACTGATTACAAGGATCCACATGTGACCTCTTCCCTGGGAGAGGGACAGCAGAGAAGGGGGGAAGGGAGACTCCGGATAGGGCAAGATATGACAAAATAACAAGGTATAAATTACCAAGGGCACATGAGGGAGGGGGGAAAGGGGAGGGAGGGGAAAAAAAAAAAGAGGACCTGATGCAAGGGGCTTAAGTGGAGAGCAAATGCCTTGAGAATGATTGGGGCAGGGAATGTATGGATGTGCTTTATACAATTGATGTATGTATATGTATGGATGGTGATAAGAGCTGTATGAGTCCCTAATAAAATGTAAAAAAAGAAAAGAGGAGAAAAAATGATTAGGGCAAAGACTGTACAGATGTGCTTTATACAATTGATGTATGTATATGTATGAACTGTGATAAGAATTGTATGAGCCCCTAATAAATTGTTAAAATTAAAAAAAAAAGATTTTGGGAGTACAACTTTTGCTACCTTTCTTTGCTGATGGGGCATGGCTCAAAATGAGAAGAACCAGCTACAATTAATAATCATTACTTGGAAGATATGAAGTATGAATCTAGGAAAATTGAAAGTAGTCAAAAATGAAACAGAATGCATAAAGAATGTTATTCTAGATGCCAGTGAGATAAAGTGAACTCATATTGGCTGATTTGAATGTGAAGATCATAGAGTTCACTATACTGGCAATGCCAGATTCAAGAGGAATGCTTTCACATTCATCATCAAAAAAAGACATTGCAGGATCTGGCTTGATGTATAATGCTGTCTGAAATAGAATAATATTTTTCTAAATACAAGGAAATCCAATTAGTTCAACTAGTATTCAAATGTATTCACCAACTATGAAAACTAGTGACACAGAAATTGGAGAATTCTTTTAAAAATTCCAGGCTGAAATTGGCCAAACATGCAAACAAGATGCATAGATAATTATAGGTTAGTGGGATGCAAAAGTTGAAATCAAAGAGGAAGGAACAATAACTGGAAAATATAGTATTGGTGAGAGAAATGAAACTAAAGATTGTATGACAGGATTTTACAGTACCAATGATGTATTCGTCTGGGTTGATTAGAGAAAAAATTCAGAGATACGCCTATGTGTATAAGAAAGAGCTTTCTATAAAAGAGCAATTATATATTAAGAAAATATCCCATCCCAGTCAGATCAAGTCCATAAGTCCGATATTAGCCCAAATATCCACTACCAGTCTATAAATTCCTATTCAGACTCACACAACACATTCAATAATGCTGAATGCAGAAAGATCACAGGACAGTGGGTGGAACGTCTTATACATCCAGTGGCCTGGGAAACATCTCAGCGCTGGTGTGGGTCATCTGTCACATGGCTCCTCCAACTTCAGGGCTCTGACTCCATCAGCATAGCTCCATATGGCTTGTCATCAGGAAAACAAATCAGAGAGAGTGTGTGTCCCGCTTCCCAGAAGGAAGACGGGAGTTCCCAGAATCCTTAGGAGAAGGCCATGCCCACACAGAAGACTCGTTGGCTATGACGTGATTGACCGGCTAGACTACACCCTTTTGAAAGTTGACAGGACATTATGTAAATGCCACAGATGACTTGTTCATGGCAAATACCGTTAGTCAACGAAAGAAAAGGCGACTTTACACATGGACTTCTCCAGATGGAAAACACAAATATCCGAATAACACCTCTGGGAAAAGTCAAGGGAGAAGATCAATTTCAGCTGACAAGAACATGGACGAACTTTGGAATAGAGCACCAATTGTTCATATGTAAGTTCAGGCTGAAGATGAAGGAAATGAAACTAAATATGACCTTGAATCTAACCCACCTGAATTTTCGAGAACATCTTAAGAACACACATGACACATTGAACACTAACAACAAAAGACCTGATGAGCTATGGGATGACACTAACAACGTCATACATGAAGAAAACCAAACATCATTTAAAAGGCAAGAAATAACGGAAATAGCATGGAGGTCAGAAGAGAAACTGAAACTTGCTCTTAATTGTAGAGTAGTTAGGGCAAATGGAAGAAATGATAAAGCCAAAGAACTGAAGAGAAGATTCTGAAGAGCAGCTCAAGACATCAGGCAATATTATAGTGAAATATTCAAAGACTTAGAGTTGGACAGCCACAAAGAACGCCCATGCTAAGGATATCTGAAACCGAAAGAAGTAAAGAAAAATATTCACATCTTCAGTTGCAAGCATCTTCAGTTGCAATATTGAAAGATTTTATGGGCAAAATATTGTGTGATACAGGAAGCCCCAAAAGAAGATGGAAGGAATATATGCAGTCAGTGTACTAAAAAAACAAAATGACGTTCAACCATTTCAAGAGTTAGCATGTGGGGAAAACTGATGGTAGCGAAGGAAAAAATTCAATAGGCACTAGAAGTTCTGGCCAAACACAAGGTTTAAGGAATTGATGGAATACCAAGTGAAATGTTTCAATAAGCTGACAAAGCACTGGAAGCATTCCCTTATCTATGCTAAGAAATTTGGAAGACAGATCCTTACCCAACTGACTGGAAATGATCTATATTTGCACCCCTTCCAAAGAAATGTGACTCAGCGAGTTGTGAAAATTATAGAACAATATCATTGATATCACCTACATGTAAATTTTTGCTGAAGATCATTCAACAGTGATTACAGCAGCACATTGACAGGGAGAAGCCAGAGGTTCAGGCTGATTCAAAAGGGCTATTATTGCTGCTGTCAGATGTATCTTACCTGAAAGCATAAAATAGCAGAAAGATGTTTACTTGGGTTTTATTGACTGTGCAAAGGCACTCAATTATGTGGATCATAATAGATAGATAGATAGATAGATAGATAGATAGATAAGATAGATAGATAGATAGATACCCTTGAGAAGAATGGGAATTCCAGAAAATTTCATTGTCCTCCTGCAGAACTCCTACATGGATCGAGAGGCAGTTGTGCAAACATGATAATATATTACAAACAAAATAATGCTACTGCTTGGTTTAAAATCAGGAATGTTGTTTGTAAAATTGTATCCTCCTGCCAGATTTATTTAGTGTGCTAAACAAAAAATTAGAGGATCTTGATTATATGAAGAAGAATACAGCATCAGGACTGGAGGAGGGTTATTAACAACTGGTGATATGCAAATGACACCACCTTGCTGATTTGATGAGGACTTGAAGCACTAGCTGATGAAGATCGAGGATCAAAGCCTTTAGTTTTGATTTTGACTCAATGTAAAGAAAATCAAAATCCCCACAGCTGAACCAGTAGGTAACATCATGATAAACAGAGAAAAGATTGAAGTTTTCAGGGATTTTGTCTTACTTGGCTCCTCAAGCTATTCTCTTGGTAGCAGAAATCTGAGAGCAGCAGAAATCAAATGTTGCATTGCAGTAAGCAAATCTCCCTCACAGGACCTCTTTAAGGCATTGAAAAGCACAGATGTTTCTTGGAAGACTAAAATGTGCCGGACCAAAGCTCTGGTGTTTTCAATTGCCTCATGCATGTAAAATGTGGACACTGAGTTTGATTTGTGATGCTGGGAAAAGCATGAAAATACCATGGACTGCAAAACCATAGATTGTATCCCCCCCCCCAAAAAAAAAAAAGTGTCTCAGCGATTTACAGTCAGAATGCTCCTCAGTGACAAAGATGCATAGACTTCCTTTCACAAACTTTGGCCATGATTTCAGGAGAGATTGGTCCATGCAGAAGGACATCAAGTTGGTAAAGTAGAGGTGTAGTAAAAGAGGAAGGTCCTAAACAAGGTGAATGACAGTGGCTGCACCAATGGGCTCAAACATAACAACAATGTGGAGGTTGCGCCGGGATGGAGCAGGGTTTCATGTTGCCATATTTTGAGTTGCTATGGATTGGAATGGTCTATATGGCACCTAAAAACAACCGCAGTAGAGAGGATTGCTTGGGATGGGCCTTCTAGACATCATGTTTGTAACTTTTGTCAAATAACTGGGTGAGAATATGCAAATAAAGTGTCTGGAGTCCTTGTGATGGGATTAGCGATTTACTTTCTTTATTTAGGTTTAAAACAAGCCATCTAAGAAGCAGAAAGTGGGGAATCTCAATACCACCTAGAAAGAACCGCCGAGAGTGGAGCACATCATTTGGATCCCAAGACCCTTGTAATATGTGAAAGTACACCTTCTCTTTGCAGGAGACAGAGCCTTGTGACATAGAGACGTGATGGAATAGCAATGGCTGCAGAGGTAGCAGCACCAAGAATGGGAGACAAAATAGTTGGCTTTCTGTCCACAGAGGTAGAAAACTGAGTGCCCTTGAGCAAGAGGCTAGAGCAAGAGGCTTGAGCAAGGTACCTAGAGTAAGGTACCTCCAAACACTTACACAGAGTACTTAGGTTTACTGACCCAGGGACCTAGAATGGAGTCACTTTAAGTTGATATTCATGGCACAGTGGTGATTTGTTACTTGGCCATTTATGCACCACACTAAAGGAAATTTATAAAGTTATCCAAGAAGGGCAGAGGCCAAAAGGCAACTTGGCTCAGAGCCTAAGGACCAGAGATAGGCATGCCGGGAGGCCAACAGAGAAGAGGTACCCCTGCCATAAAAAAACTGTACCCTAATGTTTCTATTAGCATCCTTAATAAGCACCATAATCAGGAGTGTTGCCTTTGGGTTCTGGTGGCAATTGCTATTAATTTTCTAACTCAGTAGGGAAGTAGAGAGTGCCTTGGAAGGAATGGTTGGTGTCAGAATTAGTAAAGAAAAAAAAATTTGGTAGGTGGAGGCATGTCTGACCCTCACCTCTCATTAAAGTCAGCTTTTGGCTGATGTTGAGTATGACTTTCTTTTCCGCTTGTAAAACCAGATCAGGACAGACACTACCCCTATATCATTTTTCACAGCTACATAATGCCAAAAAGGGACCCATTAATAATTCTAAAAAGTTCAGATTTGAGTAATCTAGGATTTATTTATTTATTTATTTATTTGTAGACTAGACTCTCTCATATGAAGTCATTTTGGTTACCCCTTGTCCATGAAATTGCCCACATTTCATAGGTGGAGCAAAGACATAGGTGGAGCTCAAGTAGACATTTTGTATTATTTCACTCAAGTTGTTTCCTCTAACAAAACACTGAAACCTACTATAGAACTCAACTCCCTTAAACTGACATGCTGGCTTTCATTTTAGTTTAAATCTTCCTCGTGCACGGCATACAAATGGAAGATATTCAGAGCAGACATCCGTATGACTAATAATAATCTCATACGACATATTCAATATTAGGAATGTTAAAAAAGCGCTAAGGGAACAGCATGCTAAGAAATAAACTCTGGCCAGATTCAATGCCAGATAAGGTCTGTTTGCAGGGGAAGTGGTTTGGGGCAAGAAATAATAGTCAGATTGAAGGTGCATTAAGCAATTAGTACTTAATGCTTCCTGGAGAGTTTGAATACAGTTATAGAATTAAATTATAGAGAGAGCAGACAGAAACAATGAGGCTAAAGAAATTATGGAATGGAAAGTGACATGATTTTTGGCTTATTGTACTTAAGGAACCTAAATGACACTTTAAGGAGGATTGGTTGGACTGTTGGCAGTTCACACTCGCCAACTGCTCCATGGATGATATAGGAGCCTACTTGCAACCAGAAAGATTTGCAGCCTCTGAAATCCTCTATAAAGGTGATACTGCGTTGACTAGATTGCAGTAGCTGGTGGCTGGTGGTGCAGGGGGAACTGCTAACCATATAGTCAGCAGTTCAAATCAATTATGGCTGCTCTGCCCACGAAAGATGAGACTGTCTCCTATTGTCACGGTTTACAGTCTTACTCAACTTAGAAGCAACTCTGTGGAAGTTGCTTTGGTGTGGTGGTTATAACAAGAAGTTCAGTAGTTTGAAAGCCTCAACAGCTCTGAGGGAGCAAGAAGAGGCCCTCTAATCTGGTGAACAGTTACTGTCTCAGAAACACACAAGGACAGGCCTGTCCTGTGTTATAGGGTAGCTATGAGTCAGCATCAACTCCATGGAAGTGAGTTTGAGTTTAAGCAGAATATTTTAGAGAAAATTGTGTTGTTACTATCTTATAGGCAAAGGAAAAGATTAAGGGATTGGGGACCTTAATATACACTTTTAAGAAAATATATTAAGACCTTATTAAGATCATGAATATATTAAGATCATAAAAGAGCTGACTGAAATTATCCAGCCAAAGAAGAGGAAGACTTTAATTGCCCCTGGTGGCATAATGGCTTAACCATTCCATAAGACCAACTGCTCTGTGGAAGGAAGATGAGGCTCTGCTCAATAAACAATGACAGTCTCAGAACCTACAAGGGCTGTTCTATTCTGTCTTGCAGGGTCACTGTGAGTTGTAGTTTGTTTTGATTCTGTGCCACACAGATAGAATGGAAGGGTATAAAATGCTAGTAATAACAGTAGCATTAGAACCAAAGTTCAGGAAAGACAATGACCAGTATTCGACCAAAGTCCATTCCTATGAAGTGAAGTTAAAACATACACACACCTTCCAACTTTTTACCAAAGTTGGTCCCAGCCATCCTCCTATAGCACTTTCTACTTCTCTCCTGAGTTTTGTAATCCACTGCAGTGACCACACAGGACTCACAGAGCATAGCCATAATGACAAGGAAATAACAGGGCATAACTCGGGATCAGGAAAAAGCAAGGCACAAGCAAACATTTTGTTTTGCAGTGCAAGACAACTCTCTCATCTCTTCTTGGCCAAGTGGGCCTCCTCTTGGCTTCTCAGGCAAAACTCCTTTGAATTCCTCAAGATAGGGGTCCCCTTCTAGACACTCTTCCTGTGTTTTGCTTGTTTGTTTGTTTTTCTGTCTTAAAAACCTCTCAGGCATTTCATGCTCACTGCCATTGAGTTGATACAAACCTTAGGGACTCTATAGGACAGAGTAGAATTGTCCCTGTGGGTTTCTGAGACTCTAACTCGACCTCCCTCGAGCGAGGTGGGGCTTTCTCCTCCGGTGAAGAATTACAGTCTCAGAGAATCACAGGGGCAGTTTCACCCTGTCCGACAGGGTCCTTATGAGTCGGCATCAACTCCATGGCGGTATGTTTGTTGTTGCTGTGCTTTATGGAATTAGAAAGCCTCATCATTCTTCGGCAAAGTAGCTGGTGGTTTCAAATTGCTACCTTTGGTTAGCAGCCCAATTTGTAGCCACTATGTCCATGGGACTCCTGTCTAAGGGATAGGCTTCATATACTAGAGGGCTCTAAAAAGTTTATGGAAAAAATCCACTTCCTTTTAATTTTTTTTCAAGATTTTTCTTCAGCCCCTCATATGCTAACAAGCAAGTGAACTTTCAAAAACAAAAAACTCCTAGACAATTTCAAGGGCTTAATCCCTCTCATCAGGGACCACACACTGACAGATCCCTTCCTGGTAGGCCACAGACATTTCCTTTGCAGAGCAAACTCTAGTTGCCTCCTCTCCATAGTTTATTGAACAACCTCCCCAAGGTGCATGCTAATCACAGGGCAGACTGTCCAGGGTCACACAAAAACATCAAATGACAAGTTGTCTACAACTTGCCTCCAAAATGTCAATAATTTTCTAGACCAGAGTAACAAACCTCTGAGATAGAAATTAGCACAAGATAACACATTAGGATTTAGAGAGGGGAAAAAAGAATCTCAAACCATTTTTTTTTCAAAGAACCAAGGCCATACGGAGGCAGGGGATATTTATCCAGAAAATCAACTCTCCACGGGCTTTCCTATCACTTGCGGTACAGGAGTTGGAGTTCAATAAAAGAAGTCAAGATGACTGGGTATATAATGACTCATTCATACAAGTCTTTATATACCTAACAAAAATGTAATTATAACATTTGTGGCATAGAACAGTACATAAATGTGATAAAAACAAAACTAAAAACCTCAATTCCAACTGATGTTCACTAAAATGAGCAATAAGCCATAAGGGAACAACTTTTATGGGCAGGTTTCTGTGCTTTCTTGTTTGCAGGCGGGGCAAAAACCAGGTTGTGCAATGAGCGCTAGCGGAATGGGAGTAGGTTAGGTTTGTGAAGCCTGGAAACCAACCAACCATACCTCTCTTGTGGGACAACAGAATCCAAAATTGGCAGAATGGAGAAAATAGAAACAATTAAAAAGAAAAGGAAAAAAAGGGATCCAGATCATTCTAAAAGACTACAGGATAAGCTGGTTCAGAAAATAGGCAGGACTGGGCAATAGTTAGGTTGGGTTCTTTGGAGGCACAAAACCAGTATACTTATGATTCTATACAGGTAGATGAAGATAGGTTTATATAGCAAGAAGGAATACAACAGCCGTGTAATTAGTCCACACAGCAGTACAGTGCAGTCAGTCCAACTTTTGTGGGGCAGTTAATCTACTGAAGGTCCTTTCAACTCACATGGCCACTGGGCCAACCAAGGTCAAGGAAACAGACAGTGAAATGGCTGGTGGAAAATGTGGAGTTTGCCCAAAGTCAAAAGCAGAGTCGGCCTGCAGGCAGCAGCCGCTGTGAGGTGGGGTGGCAACAACTGGAAGATGAGATGTTGAGGGGTGCCAGAGGCCAGTAGTGCAGCAACGTAGATGGAGCCCCAAGGTGTAGCTACATGATCTGCCATGATCCACGGGTTGGCTCAGTCCAAGGTAGCAGAGCAGCTCACTCAAGAAGTAGGGAGCTTTCGGATCACCAGGGAAAAAGAGGACTAGGCTGACATCTGAGAGCCATTTATCTCGGTCGCCCTCCAATCAAGCTGTGCCCTGATTGACAGGTTACACTCTGTCCACATGTTCCAAAGGAGCCACGTTGGCATAAAAACCTGACTATCACAGACAGTTCACAAAAGCAATAGAAGAGGGACCTGTAATGTTACTATGAATTGAATTGTGTCTTCTCAAAATATGTGTCAACTTGGCTAGGCTATGGTTTTCCATACTATACAGTCATCGTCCCCTGTATGATCTAATGTAATTATCCTATGCATTAAGTATCTGCTCCTCTATAATGTCAGTGAGGCAGGATATGATTCAATTATGTTAATGACGCAAGAGGAAATCTACAGGATTAGGTTGTAGGTCTATTCATTTTCTTTTGTGATAGAAAAGGGCTTAATGGAGGACCTGATGCAAAGGGCTTGAGTGGAGAGCAAATGCCTTGAAAATGATTAGGGCAAAGAATGTACAGATGTGCTTTACACAATTGATGTATGTATGTATTATGGTAAGAGTTGTATGGGTCCCTAATAAAATGTTTTCTAAAAAAGAAAAGGGCTTAAATGAGCCAGCTGATATAAGAGTGACCACTTACTACAGCAAAGAATAGCTGCAAGTGTAGCATGCCCTACACATCTGGGGTTCCCGGCTTGAGAAGCTCCAACCTAGACTCAGGGAAATCTCTGAAGAACATTTGGGCCTCCAGCTTTTGAAAGAAATCAAGGACCGTCCTTCAGAGTTTCTACAGAGAGAAAGTTATGCTCTAGTCTTCTAACCTGTGGAAGAATAATATCACTTGTGATATTTCTGCTACAACAAAAACAGCCGAAACGAACACATAGAAACAAGAGAAGATGTGCTGGCTTAGTTTGAACAAACTCATTGGCAGTGAATTTGCTTTTACTCTTTTCCTCATTGTTCAGGAACTTAATGAGTGAAAGAGTAATACATTCTCACAATGGATTGCTATGAGGTTCTATAGAGGAATGAAAGTTGTTTTTATAAAGAACTATGGAGAAGCTCAACTATGTGAATCAGTATGGGTAGTGTAACTTGCATGTAGCAGAAGTGTATGGACCTGTGTAAGTTCAGGAGAAATAATGACCAAATCTACCCAAAGTGAGCCATAGAAGGTGTAGGTCAGACTACCTCCACTCTCCACCCATTTTACCAAATGTCACATCAGCTGCCCTCCCCCCAGCACACACTCTACTTTTCAGCTGCATTTTAGAATCTATTGAAATGATCACACAGAATTCACAGGCCATATTTATAGTTTAAGGGTTTATAAAGGTGCAACTTGGAATCATGATCAGCCAACTACAGCTAAGAATCAAGATCAAGAGACAAGCAGACAAAAATGGGAAAACTCACATGAAAGAAGAGCTTTCTCTGCCTGACAAGCTAGGGGACCCTTCTCTCTGCTCTGCATGCCCATTTCAGCCAAGCACATCTCTAAGTCCTTTCCGGCTACGCTTCTCTAACATCCTCAGGACAGACCTGCGCTCAGCCCTGTTAGGGCAGGCCTTCTCTAGGATCCCTGGGGACCTCTTGGCCCCATTAGACTATAACTTTCATTCTTCCCATTATCATCCTCTCCACTGCTAAATGACCAGGATCATAATCAGCAAAGCAGTTTTATTCATATCTCTTTGCTAGAAATGCAGCTGTCTTGTCACTAGGAGTGTACCAAGTTTACCATGACAACCACCTTTGCAATGAAGCCCTGCTAGGCCTGTCATCGCTGGCTCTACCAGAGGTTACCTTCTAGGCTTTGGGATGTTTTAGTTGTCTAGTCCTTACAACTCTTTTAGATTGTCTGCATCTGCTCTATATTTTTATTCTCTTTCCTTGTGTGTTAGACTGGCTTCCCTAGAGAAAGAAGCAAAACACTCTAGAGGTATGAGAAAGAGCTCTCAGTGGCCCACACAGCCACAGAGTGGGCAAGCCCAGTACAGCTCAAGTCTGTGAAGCAGATGCTAAGTTAGAGAGAAGCCTTTCCAACACATACAGGGAACTATGAAGCTGGAAGGCAAACTAAGAGGTGAAGCAGGAAGATGAAGCAGGAAGACTATGACGGCTAAAGGCTGAGTTGGATCTGCAAGTCAGATTTTAGGCTCCGATGGCTTCCAGGTTAGTGGGTGGTATTGCAGTCCAAAGAACTGGAGGTTGATAAGACAGATCAGGATCCCCACCAGCAGGAACCGAGAAATGTTTAAGTTCTCCACTCAAAAAACTCTGAACTTACTGCCAGCAAGTCAATGTTGACCCATAGTAACACCATAGGACAGGGTAGAAATGCCCCTGTGAAGTGCTCCACCATGTCTATTTACAGACATGAAGTAGACTGCAAATTGAGAGATTACCTTTCTACTCAAAGTAGCCTGGAATTATTTAAATTATGCTAAGTCCAAAGTACTGAGGATCTTGACATGGCAAAGTTGACACAAAACTTATTGCCCTTCTTTCTTGCCTACCCTCACTGCCCTTTTACTTCTTTCCTTCATAGTCTACCAACCACTGTGGGACCAGGAACAAGCACTTAATTGATTTCCACAGCACTCCTACCATGCCATGATTTGATCAAGCCCTGCTCAGCAAGCCCCAGAGACTTCTTTTGAATAGGAAGCTGCTGTTGTTTCGTGATGAAGAGCTGTCAGTGCTAGCTCAGTTATCTCATACAACCAAACAAAACTACTTGGTCCTGCAATGTTCTTACAATCATTGCACACTGAGACCCTTGTTGCAGCCACTGTGTCAATCCACATAGCTGAAGGATCTCCCTCATTTTGGCTGAACCTCTACCTTACCAAATATGATATCTTTCTCTAAGAACTGGTTTCTCCTGATAACATGTCCTCTGTGGATGAGATTAAATATCAACACGCTTGGTTCTAAGGAGTTTTCTGGCTTACCTCTTCCAAGAGAAATAGTTGTTGTTGTTCTTCCTTTGGGTATCCATAAGATATTCAATATTCTTTGCCAACACATAATTCAAAGGCATCAATTCTTTGATCTTTAGATTAGTTGTTCAGATTTTTCATGCATCTGAGGCAACTCAAAATACCAGGTCTTCTATCGGGTTTACCACCGTCCTCAAAGAGATCTTTGTTAGAAGACATACTTAGGTTATTTGTTTTCTTAGATGTTATTTCTATGAGAATTAATTGTGGATCCAAGAAAAACAAAATCCTGACCATTTCAATCCTTTCTCCTTTTATTATAATATTTTCTTTTGTTTCATTTGAGAGTATTTTGGGTTTTTTTATGGTCAAGTGTAATCCATACTGAAGGTCATAGTCTTTGACCTTCACTACTAAGTATTTCAAGCTCCTGTTGTTTTTAAGATGCAATGTATTATCCTCTGTCACCTATATATCTCATGTTTTTTTACTTTATTCTAAAAATTATTTTAATGAATATTATTAATTGGGGTTGATACATATATGCTACATATATACTATGGTCCCATAGTTTAATCATGTTCTTCATGAGTCTTTCTCAAATTCTAATGGTATGCTCTTCTTCACAGAGTCCAAGTCCTCAGACATTTTGCTCAGCACACAGATGGAAGCAGAGTAGTGAAAGATGCTACCTGCACACCTTCCTTGACTTTTAACCACCGAGCATTCCCTTATTCTGTTCCAATGATTGGCTCAGGCAGGGTCTGGTTTCACTAGAGCAAAATGAATGTTCTAGAATTCCCATTCTTAACAATGTTATCCATAATTTGTTTAATACAGCCAAATACTTCTGTATGATACAGATTTTAACATTGGTAAAGCGGGACATGAGCGGGACGCCATTGATAAAACTCATATCCTGGAGAAATAGCCACATGGCAGCTGAAAACCATATACCCTAGCTTATTGTGCATTCTTTCCAAAAATCGGGACGTTTTTAAAACGCGTGGGATGCAGGAAAAATTGTTAAAACTTGGGACGTCTGGTCACCTTAATAGTCAGTAAATCACCAGTGAACATCTTTCTAAGGCCGTTTGCTAGAGTCACTTCATTTGCATAGAATATTGACCAATTCTTGCGTGGTGTATACAAATCATAAAGCAGGCTGCAGCCCGGGGCCAGACGAGAAGGTAACTTGTGCATCGCTTGCTCAGGGTACGTCAGTCAGCCTGAACAAAAGCAGTGGAAGCTCTAGGGTAGAAAGCAAACACAAATGTAACCCCTCTGTTTTGAAGGGTTTTTCTCCAGCTGTTTTTTTATTCAACCAAGGAAAATAACTGCATAAAGAAACCCTTTGTTCATTCGTAGAATGAAGTTTATGTCAAACAATGTAAGAATATGATAGACATAAGTAAAGGTATATAAATATTTTCAGTTCATAAAAATATAATGATGAAAGTTTGAATTGCCATTTATTATTTTGGAATTGATTTATAGTTACTCCTTCAATTTTCAAATGATAAACATAAGGCAGAGATATTCAAAGTCAAACAATTAATAGCGAACAACATTCTAACCTGGATTGGGGGTGTTTTCCCCCCTTTGTATATGTACTGAAAGCATTAACCAAAAAAGCAAGCCACCAAAAATAGAGGACTACCATTGAAATGTTTCAACAGCTAAAAAGGGTTAGCTTTTTGGTGAGTTTTAACCCTGCATAAGCATATGGTGACTCAAATTATTTAAAATATCTATAATTTCCTACTATATTTAAATAGAAAACTTATTTTATATAAATTTTCATTCATTTTATTAAAAATTACATAGAAAGAACTTTCAGAAAATGTATATGACAGCACATTTATGTTTTCTAACTAGAAATAGTAAAGAATAATTTGATATCTATTAGGTAAAGACTTTTATTGAGAAAAAGATAAACCAGGTTTAGAAATATGTTTTGCATTTAAATTTATTTGGAAGGTAAAATACAAGGAATTTGCATAATTCATAACATAAAAATGAAAACATATTTTTTTATTTGCTTGTTTCATGACTTTACCTTATTTTAGTAATGAAGCATTGGAACTAGAATATTCAAAGAGAATTCTGTTACTGAACTATTTTGCATATAAAAAGAAGCTACATTATAATAAAAAATTAATAATAGCACAGAACCTAAGAAAAATGTTGAATCTAACAAGTTTAAGAGAAAAGGGAAATTTAGATGGGTGTACAAGTTAAAATGTCAACACTATCTACAAATATTATTTCCAAAGTCATTTTTATAGACAAGACTACTATAAATAATGACAAAGTATGTTTATAAAACCAACCAAGTATTAGAAACTGAATGAAATATATTATATAGGTTTTCTCTAAGGGTTTCAAATTGATTAGTTTTTTTCCATGAGACGTAATGTTAAAAGCAAACTCAGCAACAAGAATAAAATGGAAGTAATTTGCTGTTACTGTATACCTGAGATTTTTCTGTCACCGATCATAATAATTTTCATACTAGTATTATAAAAGTATTTACAAAACCCTTAGTTTGGTTTAGAAAAATGGCTTAGAAATTTGCCTAACCAAAACCAATCCCCTGCCATGGAGTTAAAGCTGACTCACCCCTAGGAAGCCCCTGTGGGTTTACAAGGCTGTCACTGTTGATGAGAATAGGAATCCCTGTCTTTTTACTCCTGAGTGGTTTTGAAATGTCAACCTTGTGCCTTGGAGTCCAACACATAACCACTGCACCACAAGGAATCCTAGATATGTTTGCATACTTCAAAAGGAACCCAGTATGATACTTTAAAAAATCAAAAATATATGCTGAATGATTAAATCACCAATGATAAGCATTAACATAAATATTGCTATATCAATATATAGATGCATCACAAAGGTAACTTATGATTTTGATTTTGCTGATAATTGTCATGCTGGTTGGGTGATGAGTGTATCTTATTTGCATATTCTATGTGTTGGCTTCTTTAGAACTGAGCTGATCTAAATTCATATCTTAAATTTTACAATGATTTATTTGGGGATTTTTCCCCATCATATCCCAAATTACCCTTTAAGTGTCACTGTTTCTACTTAATACATGAACTTCATATACCTTTTTATATTTATTTATCTCCATACATGTATGTGGAAGGAAGAACGTCAAGCTGCACTGAAAGCATTAGCCAAAAACAAGTCTCCAGGAATAGGTGGAACATGCGTCGAAATGGTTCAACAGCTGAGGAAGAACTGGAAGTACTTACTAGTTGTGTCAATCTGGGCGAACTAGAGAACAAATTCATAGACACGCATCTTTATAAGAAAGAGCTTTATATACACCAGCAATTGAATATTGAGAAAACATCCCAGCCCATTCCAGATCAAATCCATAGTCCAATATTAGTCCATATGTCTGATACCAATAGATATATATCCCACTTCAGACTCACACAACACATGCAATGACACTGACTGCAGGAAGATCACAGGTCAATGGATGGAAAGTCTTGTGGATCCAGCTGCGGTATAAGCATCTCAGGTGGGCAGGGGTCTCTACGTGGCTCCTCCAGCTCTGACCACTAGCGTAACTCCATATGTCTTGTCGGCTGCAATGTCTCCCAGGAAGTCAATATATGTCCCACTTTCAGCAGACTTTTATCTCCTTAGTGTCTCCAAATGATGTCATCAAGCTGACTGACAGGCTAACGTCCACCCTTTCACTCTTAATACTCAAATTGACAAAAGATTATGTAATTACCAAATTAGTCTATGCTAAGAAATTTGGAAGACAGCTACTTGGCCAACTAACTGGAAGGGATCCATATTTGTATCCATTCCAAAGAAAGGTGACCCAATAGAATGCTCAAATTATAGAACAATATCACTAATATCACATGCAAGTAAAATTTTGCTGAAGCTCATCCAAAAATGGTTGCAGCAGTGCATTGACAAGGTGCTACCAGAGGTTCAGGCTAGATTTATAAGAGAACTCGGAACAAGGGTAATCAGATGCATTTCAGATGGATCTTGGACGAAAGCAGAAAATACCAGAAAGATGTTAACTTGTGTTTTATTGACTATGCCAAGACATTCTACTGTGAATCATAACAAACTATAAGGATAATTTTAAGAAGAATACGAATTTCAGAACATTTCGTTGTGCTCCTGCAGAATTTATACAGGCATCAATATCAGTTATGAGAACAAACCGAGTGAAGGTTGTATGGGTTAAAATCAGGAAATGTGTGCATCAGGGTTGATTCCTTGCACGATTCTTATTCCATCTGTATGCTAAGCAAGTCAGCAAAGAAGCAGAATTGTATGCAGAAGACTGCTGTAGCATCAGGACTGGAGGAATGCTTACCAACAACCAGCAATGTGCAGAGGATGCAATCTTGTTTGCTAAAAGTGAGGAGGAATTGAAGCACTTGCTAATGAAGATCAAAGATTGTAGCCTTCAGTGTGGCTTACAACTCAATGTACAGAAGAATAAAATCCTCACAACTGGACCAATAGAAGACATGATAGAGAAAAGATAGAAGTTGTCAAGGATTTTGTCTTGCTTGGATCCACAACCAATGCTTATGGAAGCATCAATTAAAAGACATCAAAATACAAGTTGCATTAGTTAAATCTGCTGCACATGACCTCTTTATTGTATTGAGAAACAGGATGTTACTTTGAAGACTAAAGTGTACCTGACCCAATCTCTGATATGTTCAATTGCCCCATATGTATCTAGCACTTAGACATTGAATTGTGGAGCTGGAGAAGAATATATATTTTTTTTAATTACCGTGACTGCTAAAGGACAAACCAATTTATCTTGGAATTAATATGGCCAGAGTGCTCCACAGAGGCCAGGATAGAAAGGATTATAGAACTGACATGTTGTCAGGAGAGATGCGTCTGCGGAGGAGTACGTCATGTTTGGTAAGGTGGAAGTGCATCAAACAAAGAGGAACTCTTTCAGAGATGGTTTGGCACAGTGGTAGCAGCAATGGGTTCTGACATGGGAACAACAGTGAAGTTGGCTCTTCACAGATCAGGGTTTCACTCTGTGGTGCCTACGGTCACTATGGGTTGGAAGCAACTCACTGACACCTAACCACGAAATACATATATAAGAAACTCATTGCCATTGAGTCAATGACCATATAGGACAGGGTGGAACTCACCTTGTGAATTTCTGTGACCCTAGTGGAAAGCCCAATCTCTCTTTCACAGAGTAGTTGGTGGTTTAGAATTGCAGACTTTAGTGCTAAAAGAAAAACAGCAATAAGAATAACATGGATGAAAAATGCTTTTGATGTGTCTGGGATTTTGTGTAACATATCATGATTTATACATATGTGCAGCCACCCCAAGTTTGTGACTTTGTCCTAATGTGGAGGCTTGCATGTTGCTACCTGGAAGCTGTACTGGAAACTGTGCTACAGGTATTTCAAATACCAGCAGCAGCATCCAGGGTAGATAGCTATCAAAAGAGCCTCAAGACTAAAGCAGACTAGGAAGATCTTGTAGTCTATTGCTTAAAATGGCCACTAAAAACCTTAGGAATAGCAGCACAATTGTTTGAGATAATTCTTATAAATAAGCTCTTAAGATTGGAAAACACACAAACACTAGAGAAGATCTGCCTCCCGGTGTAGCGTGGATCTTAATGATGTGGTGGGAGAAATGCTTTCAGAGCCTTTATTGGCTGATGTGGGATGAATCAAAATGAGAAAATGCAGCTGCAAACATCTAGTAAGAACTGAGAAGTGCCAGGTATGAAGTGAAATCTAAGTATTGAAAGTTGTCAGAAGTGAAATGGAATATGTAAAAATCAGTTTCGTAGGCTTTCATGAGATGAACTATACTTTTATTGACCATTTTGAATATGCTAACCATATGTTTGACTATGCTGAGCATGACAAATTTAATAAGAATGGCAACACATTCGTTGTCAAAATGAACATTTAAAAATCTATCCTGAAGTACAACACTTTCAGTGATAGCATAATTTCCATTCACCTGCAGGAAAAAAACGAGTAATACAAGTACTATCAAATTTGTGCACTATCCACTAATGCCGGGCATGGATAAATTAAAGATCATTACTACATTCTACAAAGCTCTTGTGGTGTGGACATTACACACTGGGCTACAAACCACCAGGTTGATAGTTTGAAACCACCAGCACTTTCACGGCAGAAAGACCTGATGTTCTACTCTTGCAAAGAGTTAAAACCCACAGAGATGTTTCAACCCTGCTCTATAGGGTTCCCACGAATCATCATTTATTTTCTAACAGTGCATTTTGAGACCATATTCTGCAAACTGAAATTAATGAATCATGTAATCAAACCATACTGATCATTTTAATTTGAACACCAAAGTTGAAAACAAAGTTTCACTACTTGAAAAATATGGCCTTGACTATAGAAACTATGTCAGAGATTATAAACTAGAATCTTGCAATAAATGATTCTTTGAAAATCAACCTATTTCAAAAGCATGAACTATGACTGGACACAAGGACTTGGGCCCTGGTAGGCTCACCATTGAACTGCTAAAAGCCAGGTCAGCCGGTGAAGCGCCCCAGCCACTCCGCAGCTTCCCCTCTAGATGTTAGGTGTTATGGTTGGAATCAACACTATGGCAGTGGGGATGTAAGTGGGAATCACCAGATGGAATATGCAGCAATCAAATTGACTACATTTTTTAAAAGAAGTCAAAGCAGAAGCTCAATATACACTGGCAGATACATGCCAGGGGTTAACTACGGAATAGACAGTTGCTCGTATGCAAGTTCACAAGGTGCAGGAACTGACAGAAGCCTAATTGAGATGTTTCAACAAATAGAGGCAGTGCTGGAAATGTGCAGTTGACACTGGCAAAATTTTTTGAAAATTACTATCTGGTCAATTGCCTGGAAGAGATCGATATTTCTTTCCATTCTAAGAAAGATGATTCAATGCAGCTATTATTTGTCTTATTAAAGAAAGGAAAGGGTCATTAAAATGACAGGAAAGAAAGAAAAGATCAAAGTGGGTGTCAGAAAAGACTGAAAAAATGCTTTTACATCATAGAACAACTAAAGCAAATTGGGGAAAATGATGACGTCAAAGAGATGAATAGTAAACTTCAGTAGGTAGCTGAAGAAGACAGTGCAAAGCCTGGCACTTCTCAGTTCTTACTAGATGTTTGCAGTAGTTAGAAAATCAAAAAGAAGTATACTCTCGGCATATCTTAAACTGGAAAATGTGAAGAAAAAATTCAAGCCGCGGGTTGCAGGCTTGAAAGATTTTATGGGTGAATATTACTAGCAGCACCAAAAGAAGGTGGAAAGAATCCAGAGCCATTGTTGCAAAACGAACTAGTTGACATTCCCCCATTACAGGAGGTGCCTATAAGCAGAACTAATGCTTCCGAAGGGAGAAATTCAGCTTCACTGAAAGCTATAGCCAAAAAGCAGGCTCTAGGAATTTATGGAATGCCCATTGAAATGTTTCAACAAGCTGATGAAGCACTCACTCATCTATGCCAGGAAATGTGAAAGACAGTTACTTGGTCAACTGACTGCTAGAGATTTGCAGATTCATATTTTCACCCCTTCCAAAGAAGGGTGACCCAGCACAATGCTCAAACTATAGAACAACATTACTCACAGCTAAGTAAAAATTTGCTAATCATCATAGAAAAAACAGTTGTAGCAGTACATTGACCAGAAGCTGCCAGAGATTCAGAAGAAGATGTGGATGAAAGGACATCATTGCTGATGTCAAGTGACTCTTGGCTAAAGGCAGGGAACACCGGAAATATGTTTAAGTGTATTTTATTGACTATGCAAAATTATAGATAACCTTGAGAAGAATGGAAATTCCAGAACACTTCACTGTGCATTTATAAATCTTGTGCATGTATAAACAGGCGGTTGTACAAACATAACAATGGAATATGGCATGGTTTAAAATTTGAAATGCATGTGTCAGGGTTGTATTTCCTCACCATGTTTATTCAATCTGTATGCTGAGCAAGCTGGATTATATGAAGAATGTGGCATCAGGATTGGAGGAAGGCAAGAATGTTACTTTGAGGGTTAAGGTGTGCCTGACTCGAGTCATGGTAATTTTCAATTGCCTCATGCATGTGAAAGCTGATCACTGAAAAAAAGGAAGACCAAAGCTGAACCAATGTATTTGAATTATGATGCAGGAAAATATTGAAAGTACCATGCACTGCTCAAGGAGAACGGATCTGTCTTGGAAGAAGTATGGGCAGAGTGCTCCTTATAGGCGCTGGTCTCGTCTGGCATACTTTGGACATGTGTCAGAAGAAGTCCGTCTGTGGAGAAGGGCATAATGCTTCATTAAGTGGAGGGGCAGCAAACTACGAGATGGATGGACACCGTGGCTGCAACAATGGGCTCGCACACAGGAACACTTGTGAGGATGACGCAGGACTAGGCAGCGTTTCGTTCTGTTGTGCATGGGGTTGCTATGGATCAGAGCCAACTTGAAGGCCCTTAACAAAGATATTATTAACATTGCATGCAAATGAATTTATGATGAATGTAATTAAATATAGTTGAAGCAATGCATCAATAAGGAACGGCCAGAAGTGCATGCCAGATCAGAAGACATGGATTGAGTGATACGATTGATGATGTCGTATAAATATTGAAAGAAGGCAGAGAATTCCCGTTTCATTGCCTATGCAAACTTTATAGACTCTGGATTGTTACCAGCTATAAGAAATGTTGTGTAGGACAGGAATTCCAAAACACTTCATTTTACTCACTGGTGTGCTATACATAAACCAAGAGGCAGGTTTTCAAACAGAAGATACATAAGGGGCTGCACCAGCACTTGTCTGTCTGTCATAATGTGATGGCTTGTGTGCTGCTCCTCTGCTGGAAGTAACGTCACTGGCATTTCAAATGCCAGCAGCACCAACCAAAATGAACGGCTTTCAGCGGGACTTCCACACTCACAACAGACAACGAAGCAGCACTCGGTTCACTTCGAGGAAGAAGCCACTAAACACCTTTACTCATAAAACTCATGTAAATATTTTTAGTAATGTTTATTCATGCATTAGTGGGAGAGTCTCTTGAATTTATTCTCTAGAGTGAGTAAGCCTTACTCAGTATCACTATTTCCAGTTTGATCCCCAAAATCAGTTGCATTAATTACACACTGAAAGTATGGGAAAAGATTCCATTTTGCATTATCCTTAACAATGCTAATATATCAAGTGTTCTCATTTTTGCAATCTTATGGGCTGAAAGTGCCTTCTTAAACTTTTTTATTTACACTTTATTATGGAATACATGGAGAATATTTTAATACTGTTAACTATTACAGTTTTCTTCCTTACCATACTAATGTAAGGTGTCAATGATTAAATAAATTGCTTTCAGGCATACAGAAAGTCATTGTGCAGATAGTCTTGTAAAATTTGTGTAAATATATTATTATTCTAAAATAATACTTTGTTATTTTAGAATTATTCTAAAATGCCTACTTTAACTTTAGTCCTTTTTTATATTGAGATCCTCTACACTATAAATTATTAATCTTTGTCAGCTAAAATGTTGGAAACAGTAACACAAAGTAAGAGAATCTCAAAGAAATAAAAAGATAAAAGTATATCAAAAGGATACTGGAGTTAATTGAAAAACTTTCCTGTGGCAAAAAAAAATGGAAAACTAAGCAATTAAATAAATGAACAGAGTAGCAGATTATAAACCACGTTATAAGATAAATATTCATTAGTCTATATAGATTGTAATGGTTAGAGTTTATGTCAATCAGACATTCCTGGTGTGGTGGAGCCCAAACTATCAATCATCTCATAGCCTGAGGACACTTCTTGGCATGTGGCCTTTTGTAGAAGAGAGAGACCCTGAGCAGAGCTGAAGTCTCTTGTTCTTGGCCTTCTGGATCCTGCATCTGCTGCATCATCTCCTTGTGTGTCCTACCAATCAGAGGTGCGGTCAGCTGACTGCCAACCTCAAATTCATTTACCCTAGTACACACCATTCCGGGACCCTCCTGCCTTGTCACTGTGCTTGCTGGTCAACAGCTTCTGTAGCTACAAGATTCTGGAGAAGCCTCCAGCTTATATCTGACCTGTTACCTATGAACTCACACGGCAGTGTACTTACCTAATTCTACAACTGGGTCAGCCATTTCTTGATATACATCACCTTCTATATGCATACACATACAAGCATCACTGGTTTCACTTCTTCAAAAAACCCAACCTAACACAATGATATGAATAATTCAGTACATAAATAGGAGGACAAGAATTACCTCCTCTGCAGAATTCCCAATAATTTCTCAAAGTACTGCCTCTCGAGGAGACGAGCTGCGCATAGTGACTTTCTTCCTAAAACCACAATGTGGAAGGAGAGTTTGAGGTAGTAACTTTATAGTGGATAAACTTGACAAATACTATCTCAGCCAGTGAAGGTTAACATCCAGTCATGTTGATAGTATATAACCTTAATATGTTGGGATGAGAATGATCCTCTTTTTTTTCTTTTTCTTTTTTATTAAATACTTTTATCTGGGGCTCTTACATCTCCTATCACAGTGCATACATTTATCCATTGTGTCAAGCACATTTACATATAAGCTGCCATTGTCATTTTCAAAGCATTCTCTTCCCACTTGAGCCCCTGATATCAGCTCCCCATTTTCCCCCTCCCTCCCCACCTGCCCTAATTCACAAACCCTTGATAAGTTATAGATTAAAATTTTCATATCTCATGTTGTCCTCCGTCGCCCCTGACCCACTTTTCCGTTGTACATCCCCCTGAGAGGGAGATACAGGTTGGTCCTTGTGATTGATTCCCCCTCTCTCTGCCCACCCTCCACTAAGCCTCCTGGTATTTCTACTGTCACTGCCTGATCCTGGGACATTCTCACAGTTGTTGCTATGTTTGAGTCTATTGTTGCAGCAACAATCCATCAATCCATCTTGTCAAGGTTTTTCTTCTGTTTCATTGCCTCTCTACTTTAACAAGCAGGATGTCCCTTTCAGAGACTGGTCTCTCCTGATAACAAATCCAAAATATATAGGATGAAGTCCTTGCCTTTAAGGGGCACTCTGGCCATAATTGTATTCAGACAGTTTGGCTTGATCTTTGTGATAGGTAGGATTATTGTGCCAACATGGCCAAGGAACACATGTGGGATTAATTGAGGGGCATGTCGAGATATCCCTACTAAAGAGAAGAATAAGCTATTGCATTTGCCACCCCCCACCAACAACTAAACAGTAGGCACAACGCCGAGTGGGCTGCTTCAGATTTGGGAGGCAATATATTCCTCACTTGGGTGTTCTATTTTGACCTATTTATCAAGTGACACAAAAGGCCTCCAATTTTGAGGGGGACCCAGAAAAAAAGAAAGGGCTTTTTAACAGGTTCAGGCTGCCCTGAAAGCTGCTTTGCCACTGGGACCATATGATCCAGCTAACCAATGGTACTAGAGGTTTCAGTTGTAGATAAAGATGCACTGTGGAGTCTTTGGCAGATCCCTATTGGTGAATCACAGCGTACTCCCCCTTTGAAAAACAGCTGTTGGCTGTTACTGGACCTTGGTGGAGACGGAATACCTCACCATGAGCCACCAAGTTACCATGAGACCTGAACTACCTATCATGAACTGGGTATTGTCTGATCCACAGTCATAAAGTTGGACGTGTGCAGCAACACTCCATTGTTAAATGGAAGTGGTATATATGAGATTGGGCCAAAGCAGGACCTGAAGGGGCAAGTAAGCTACATGAAGAAGTGGCCCAAATGCCCACAGTCTCCACTCCTGTCACATTACCTTCTTTCTCCCAGTCTGCACCTATGGTCTCCTGGGGAGTTCCTTACCATACTTTAACTGAGGAGTAGAAAATTCATGCTTGGTTTACGGATGGCTCTGCACGATATGCAGGTGCCACTCATAAGTGGACAGCAGCAGCACTACAGCCCCTTTCTGGGATCTCCCTAAAGGACAGCGGTGAAGGGAAATCTTCCCAAAGGGCAGAACTTCAAGCAGTGCACCTGGCCGTTCAGTTTGCCTGCAAGGAAAAAATGGCCAGATGTGAGACTGTATACTGATTCATGGGTTGTGGCTAATGGCTTGGCTGGATGGTCAGGGAATTGGAAGGACCATGATTGGAAAATTGGTGACAAGGAGGTGTGGGGAAGAGGTATGTGAATGGACCTCTCTGAATGGGCCAAGATAGTATAGATAATCATGTCCTTGTGAATGCTCACCAAAGCGTTACCTCTGAAGAGGAGGACTTTAATAATTAAGTGGATAAGATGACATACGCTGTGGAGATTGGTCCTCCTCTTTCCTCTGCCACTCCTGTTATCGCCCAATGGGCACATGAACAAAGTGGACATGGTGGCAGGGATGGAGGTTATGCATGGGCACAGCAACATGGACTTCCATTCACCAAGGTTGACTTGGCCACTGCCACTACTGAGTGCCCCATTTGCCAGCAGCAGAAACCAACATTAAGCGCAAGATATAGGACTATTTCTTGGGGAGATCAACCGGCAACTTGGTGACAGGTTGATTACATAGGATCACTTCCATCATGGAGGGGGCAGCGTTTTGTTCTTACTGAAATAGATAGCTATTCTGGATATGGATTTGCCTTCCCTGCATGCAATACTTTTGCAAACACTACCAATTGTGAACTTACAGAATGCCTCATCCACCGGCATGGCATCCCACATAGCATTGTTTCAGATCAAGAAACTCACTTCACAGCAAATGCAGTGCAGCAATGGGCCCATGCCCATGGAATCCACTGGTCGTATCACGTTCCTCATCATCCTGAAGCTGCCGGCTTGATAGAAGGATGGAATGGGCTCCTAAAGACACAATTACGGCGCCAACTAGGTGGCAACAACTTGCAGGCCTGGGGCAATGTTCTCCAGGAAGCTGTATACGCTCTAAACCAGCAGCCAATATATGGTGCTGTGTCTCTAATAGCCAGAATTCATGGGTCCAGGAACCAAGGGGTGGAAGCTGGAGTGGCACCACTCACTATTACTCCTAGTGATCCCCTTGCAGCATTTTTGCTTCCTGTCCCAGAAACATTATGTGCTTCACACCTGGAGGTTCTGGTCTTGAAGGAAGGGACTCTCCCACCTGGAAACACAGCATGGATTCCACTGAACTGGCAGATGGGAATGCCTCCTGGTCACTGTGGGCTTCTCAAGCCTTTGGAGCAACAGGTCAGGAAGGGGTGTCACTATACTGAGTGGTGTGATTGATCCTTATTACCCAGGAGAAATTGGACTGGTGCTACATAATGGAGGTAAATAAGAATATGTCTAGTACCCAGGAGACCCCATAGAACAACTCTTAGTACTACCATGCCCTGTGATTAAAGTAAATGGTAATTTACAGCAAACCAATCCTGACAAGACTTATAATGACCCAGATCCCTCAGGAATGGAGGTCTGGGTCACCCCACCAGGCCAAAAACCACAGCCAGCTGAGGTGCTTGCCGGGGTCAAAGGTAATAAAGAATGGGTAACAGAAGAAGATAGTTCTGCCTATCAGTTACAACCATGTGATCAATTGCAAAAGCGAGGTTTGTGATTGTCAGTGTATTTTCTTTATATGTGCTTATTGAATACCTTTCCTTTGTTCATGTATGATATATCAGATGCAATTGGACTCCGTGTGCTTCCTTTCTTTTAAAAAAATAATTTTATTGGAGGCTTGTACAATTCTTATCACTATCCATACATACATCCATTGTGTCAAGCGCATATGTACATTTGTTGCCATCCTCATTCTCAAAACATTTGCCTTCTACTTGAGCCCTTGATATCAGCTCCTCATTTTTCCCCTACCTCTCCGTTTCCCCCTCCCTCATGAACCTTTAATAGTTTATAAATGATTATTATACTGTCATATCTAACACTGTCTGACATCTTCCTTCACCCACATTTCTGTTTTCCACCCCCTAGGGAGGAGATTATATGCAGAACCTTGAAATCAGTTCCCCCTTTCTATCCCACCTTCCCTCCACCCTCCTGGCATCACCACTCTCACCATTGGTCCTGAAGGGATCATCTGTGCTGAATTCCCTGTGTTTCCAGTTCCTATCTGTAACAGTGTACATCCTCTGGTATAGCCAGATTTGTAAAGTAGAATTGGGATCATGATATTGGGGTGGGGAGGAAGCATTTAAGAACTAGAGGAAAGTTGTATGTTTCATCATTGCTAGCCTGCACCCTGACTGGCTCACCTGCCCCCTGAGACCCTTCTATAAGAGGATGTTCAGTTGCCTACATATGGGCTTTGGGTCTCCACTCTGAACCCCCTCCTCATTTATAGTGATATGTTTTTTTATTCTTTGATGCCTGATACCTGGTCCCTTTTACACCTTGTGGTCACACAGGCTGGTGTGCTTCTTCCATGTGTACTTTGCTGCTTCTGAGCTAGATGACTGCTTGTTTACCTGAAAACTTTTAAGACCCTAGAGTCTATATCTTTTGATAGCTGGGCACCATCAGCCTTCTTCACCACATTTGCTTATGCACACATTTGTCTTCAGCGATGGTGTTGGGGAGGTGTGCATCATGGACTGCCAATTTAATAGAACAAAGTGTTCTTGCATTGAGTAAGTACTTGAATGGAGGTCCATTTTCCATCTGTTGCCTTAACACTAAAACTATAAATATATGCACGTAAATCTATTTCTCCACCATCCTATATAAATATATTTACATATGTACATGCCTGTATTTAGACCTCTATATATGCCCTTTGACTCCTAGTTCTTTCCTTTATTTTCTTTTACTTTCCTCCTGTCCCAATATCATGCTCATCCTTCATTTGGGTTTCAGTAATTCCTCTCATCTACATTGCCCTTCCTGAATCCCTATCAGGCCTCTCACACCCTCCTTGCCACTAATTTTGGATCATTTTTTTGACTCAGTGTGTTTTCATTTACATGTGTGATAGATGTTTGATGTTAAGTGTAATTATGAGTTCATTAATGTCTGGAAATTATATATGGCTAAAGAATTGTGTACAGGTGCCAAGTTGGCAAGGGGTGGATTGTGATAAGTAGGTTTATTGTGCCAACATGGCCAATGAACACATGTGGAATTAATTGAAGTTTGGAGAGATAAATGTCTTGGCGAGCCTCGCCTTTCTTGTCTCTTGCTCTTTGATCATCAGACCAGTGTGCCACTGCCTCGTTTGTTCTGTGCCTCAATTTGCAAGCTACACTATCTGTGGGACATCTAACCCATGGACTGTATCACTGTAATTTGAGGTTCCTTCAAGACCTGCTTCGCCACACTATTGGAATATACATTTCTTGAGCTGGGGACTGTCGGGCCCTGTCATCTGGCTGACCTACCTGCTTGCTGTTTCCTGCCTATAGCCAGATAGCCTGAATTGCTCTACAGAGGACTACCGGCGGCCCTCATGACTTGAAGGACTGCCAGTGGCTCACAAATGACTCGGGAAGTAAGTGGCACTGAGCCATTTGTACTGCTTTATAGATTGCTATTCCTTATGTTACCTATCAATCTACATAAATATAACTATTAGTGTTCGGCTTTTGTTTCTCTAGAGAACCTTGTCTAGCATAACTGTTTAGCAGCTCATGATGGTTTCTGACATTCTTCTCCTGCCCCACAATTCCAAGGCATCAATTCTTCTAGAGTCTTCCTTATTCAGTGTCCAACTTTCACATGCATATGATACAATGGAGACTCCCATGGCTTAGAGCAGGCACATCTAAGTCCTCAGAGTAACATTCTTCAAAAGGTATTGGTTGAAAACTAAGGAAATTTGAATAAAGTGTGCAATTTCGTTTATAGAGCAGCTCTGTTGGTATAATAGCTGAAGAGCTGTTAGCTGATAAGTCAGCAGTTTGAACCCACCACTCCCACTTTGTGGGAGATGAAAATGACCTATTGCAGTGGGTAAATCTGAGGCATCTTTAAAGTATTGAAAAGCAAGAGGTCATTTTCAGGACGAAGGTGTGCCTGACCCAAATCATTATCTTTTCATATCCTCATATGTATGTGAAAGTTGGACATTGAATAAAAACGACCAACGAAAAATCACTGTGTTTGAATCATATGCTGGAGAAGAATATTGAAAATACCATGGACTGCTAAAATAACTCTTGGAGGAAGTACAGGCAGAATGCTCCTTAGAGACAAGACTTCCTTTCATGTACTTTGGACATGTTGCCAGAAGAAACCAGTTCCCTGGAAGAGCACATCATGTTTGGTAATAAAGTAGAGGGGCAGCAGATAAAGGGATAGGTCCTCCAATAGATGATTGGCACTATGGCTTCAATGATACGCTCAAGCACAGATACCATTGTGAAGACAGCTCGGGCCTGGGTAGTATTTTGTTGTGTTGTGCATAGGGTCTCTATGCGTCCAGCGCAACTTGATGGCAGCTAAAATCAACATGCCAATATTTCTGTAAAGAACTGTTTCCTGGGCAACCCTGTGAATCGGTTCTCCTTGCTCTATAGGGTCATTATGCTTCAGACTCCATTTGACAGCATTTGCTGTAGTTTGGGTTGGTTGGTTAATAATATAAAAATGTGGTTTATATTACATTAATATATTTCAGGAGTCCTGGAGGTTCAGATGGTTAAGTGTTTGATAACTAAAATGATGGTAGATAGAAACCACCTAGGAGATTGTACAGGAGATGTATCTAGTGTTCTGTATATCTTACAGCTAAGAAAACCTGATGGGGCACTTCTCTTCTGCTATGTGGCATTCTTATGAGTTAGAATGAACTCCAGGCCACCTAACAATCTAAATATAGTCATTTCATATAGTCATGTCATTGCATAAATTGTAACAACTGGAGCATATAATAAAAATTGTTAATAAGAGAGGAAATCAGTGGCAGAATATATAGGAAGTCTCTGTTTCCTTTGAATATTCTTATAAACATATAACCATTCTAAAATTAAATGTTTTTAAATGTAGAATCTTCTCCTACTCACGCAGTTGTTTATTAATTTGTCCCGGGTGAATTAATTGAGCCGAAATCTAGATATGATTGTAGTTTTGAAAAGGTAGGTAGTAGTAAAAGTGAAAAAGACATATTTGGAATATATTTTAGAGTTGATGGCATAGATATGAGTATAAAAATAAATTAAGAAATTATAAACTACTTCTAAATATATGACTTTAGGATCTGGGTTCCTGAAGTTTCATAGTCTATAAATGCTATATTTTTTTATATTTATATTCTAAATGTTTATTTCAGTTACAAAGAAATGCTGTTGATTTGTACATATTGATCTTACAGCAATGACTTAATAATTGTAATGGATTATCTAATAATTAAATTAAATTTTCTTTATAAATGAACAATTACTTACAAATACTGGATATTGGATTCCTTCCTTTAAATTGTATGCATTCATGGGAACTCATATTCAATTGGCCAAAACTCCCAGCACTATGCTAAATAACAGAAGTGTAACAGTAATTTGGCCAATTCCTGATATTTAAAGAAAGCTACCAAGGTTATTTCATGAAACAGGATACTTAGTACTGGTTATGTATTTTTCCATTTGTTTTGCTTTATATTGTAGTTTGGGGGAGGTAACAGGGTTGGTTAAAAAGTTGGCTTTCTTACTAAGAAACATCCTTCTTTTTCTAGTATTTCATAGCATTGTTTATAGAAAATAATATTTAAAAATTAAAAACCAAGATGCAAATTAGGTACTGAACATTATCAAAAGAGTTCTCTGTGTAAATAGACATTATTCTTCTCTAAAGTTTATATAAATAATAAATAACTACTGAATGGAGGCAGACTATTTCTGTATTCCTGAGATCAATGCTCTTTGATTTATAGTGCATTTTATATTTATTTGGGAATGAATTTTCTTAACTAATATTTAGAAGACTTCGTATTAAATAAGAGTCTTGAGTTTCAATATTAGCCATCGGTGGACAAAATATCAAATGATGCAGGAAGCAACAAAAGAAGATGGAAGGCAAACACAAAGTTACTGTCACCAAAAGAATTGGTAAACATTCAACTATTTCACGAGGTATCAAAGGCAGAAATCCTATACTGAAGGCATTAAGGAAAAACAAACATTCAGGAATTGACAGAATATCAATAGAAATATTTTAATAAGCTGATAAATCCCTAGAAACACTCATTCATCTATGCCAAGAAAATTATAAGGCAGCTACCAGTCAAACTAACTGGAGGAGATCCATATTTGTTGGCTCTCATTTCAAAGGAAGAGGACTAAAAAGAATGACGGAATCATCATCAATATCACCTGCAAGTAAAATTGTGCTAAGGATAATATAAAAAACTGATTGCAGTAGTTCATCACCAGAGAACGCCTAGAAATTCAAGGTAAATTCAGAAGAGGACATGGAACAAGGCATTTCATTGCTACCATCACATGGATCTTGGCTGAAAGCAGAAAATTCAAGGAAGATATGTATGTGTATTTTAATGATTATTAAAAGGCACTTGACTGTGTGGATCATAAAATCTATGGTTGATTTGGAGAGGAATGGTAATTCTATAACACTTAGTAGTGCACATGCAGAATGCGTACACAGATAAGAAGCAGTGGTTTGAACAGAGTAAGGGAATCATGGTTTAAAATCGGGACAGTTGTGTGTCAGTGTTGTATCCTTTCCTTGATATTTAGTTTGTAAGAACATAGCATCAGGTTGGAAAGGAGACTCATTAACAACCTGTGAGATGCAGATGACACAGCTGTGCTTGCTGAAAGCTACAAGGACTTGAAACAAGTGATAATGAAGATCAAAGCCTTCAGTGTGAATTGTAAATCGATTAATAAGACAAAAATCCTCACAACTGGACCAACACCAACATAATGATAAACAGGAAAATGACGGAAGTGGATGAAGTAATTTTGCTTTGGACTCACAATGCTTGTAGAAGGAGCAATTAGGCAACCAAACCACATGTTGTCTTAGACAAAGTTTCTGCATTCAAACTCCAAACTCCCAACTCACTGCCTTTGAGTTAATTCTGACTCTTAGCATCCCTATAAGACAGCATAGAAATGCCCTGTGTATTTCGGATACTATAAAGCTTTACAGGGTTAGAAAGCCGCTTTCTCTCACAGATCAGCTGGGGATTTTGAACTGCTGACCCTGTTAGCAGCCCGATCCAAGCCATGGCATTTTCAACCACCTCGTCTGCATGTGAAAGCTCGATAATTTCTGAAGAAGACCACAGAAGAATCAATTCATTTGAATTGCGCATGTTGGTGATGAATATAAACCATACCACGTGCTTCTAGAAAAACACACAAACCTATCTTGGGTGAAGTAAAGTCAGAATACTTCTTAGCATCAAGGACCATGAGGCTTTGTCATATCTACTTTGAACACATTGTCAGCAGAGAGCACTCCTCAGATAAGAGCATCATGCTTGGGAAAGTTGAGGGTCAGTAAAAATGAGTAAGACCCTTGACAATGTGGATTGACACAGTGGCGGTGGCAAAGAAAACAAGCATAACAATTGTGAGAACAGCACAGAGCAGGGCCGCATTTCAGTCTGTTGTGCATGTGCTCACTCTGAGTCAGAGTCAACTCAATGGCACCTAACAATATATAGACCTCGTATATTTTTTCTCAATGTTGCTTGCCTCTGCTCTGTATCGTATGTACCTGAATGGACTGCAACAATCGTTCTCTTTCATTTATTAGATTTGAGTCAAGGACTATTTTCTGAGAGAAATCAGAAGATGAGTAAAGTCTGCTATTTATACACACTGCTGCCCACACCCTGATTGCTTTGTCATAGATTGTGAGCTTGGATACATTATTCTACTAAGGGTTATAGCTCCACTCTCCATTTTTTCAAATAGATTATTCAAATTGTTCCTGTAGGCCATAAAGCAACATTGATTTCTTCTGTTGTAAGCCTGAGCACAAAATTATTTCCCATGGTTTTCCTGAAGCAATCCACTTTATTTTCAAGAGACTCTTCATTCAAATATCCTCAATTCCCAAATTTAAAGGTACCATCTGGTTCCTGTTGGGACATTGACTGATACTTATTTCAGAATTATAACACTTCAAATATCATGTTGTGCATCCTATTTCTTTTTCAGCTCTAAGAACCCAATTACATGACCCATATCGACTGAAAGTTTGGTGGAACTCGTCTATAAAGTCATCTTTTATTCATTTGTATTCACTTTTAATTTAGCAAAAATTTTGGTAGTATTATCTTGTCAAAATATTTATCTAGAATTCAAACTACTCATTTATCATTTCGTAAATATTCTTCTGAATATTTTTCACACTTGTACCTAATTCTCCTTTAAAAATATTAATTTAAATCTTCTCTCTCTCTTTCATGACGCATGTGCAGAATGGATTGTTACAGTCACTGCAAGGATGGACAAAAACCTAGCAACCATTGTGAGGATGGTGGAGGCCTGTGTTTTTTCTCTTGTGCAAGGGTTACTATGAATAGGAATCAAGTAGCACCACCTAAAAATATAAAATAATGAAATAAACAGCAGCACAAAGACACAAATCAGATATCCAAACAATTAAAAATAGAATTTTATAAACAAATAAGTGATTATAAAGATATAGAAGCTGAATTGAAGCAACGGAATTTAGAAACAGAGTGAAAAAACCCTGGAACTAATTTGTTTGAGGGAAGAAAACTCATGAAAACAAAGAAAGCTTAAGAATTATGTGAAACATTATCCAGAGGAAAGGTTCACTTGTGATTGGCATTCCAGAATATGGGAAGAAACCAATCCAAAAAAGCCAAGCATAATTGTCACATTCACTGGCAAAATGTTCTCCTACTTTTGAAAGGCGAGACAATAGCTATCAAAAAAGGTCAATGGATTCCTTACAAGATAGAATTCAAAAAAGAGTTAGCAAGACATGCCATAATCAAACTTGCCAAAATCAAAGATTGAAAAGAATCCTTAGAAAAACTTGCAGGGGGAGGAGAAGAATCACCTACAAGGGGCACCAATAAGACTAAGTTCTGGCCTTTTCCAGCGCTGACGACCGCTCGGCGATCATGCCTCTCGCAAAGGATCTCCTTCACCCCTCTCCCGAAGAGGAGAAGAGAAAACACAAGAAGAAGCGCCTGGTGCAGAGCCCCAATTCCTACTTCATGGATGTCAAATGCCCAGGCTGCTATAAAATCACCACAGTCTTCAGTCATGCACAAAGAGTAGTTTTGTGTGTTGGCTGCTCTACTGTCCTCTGTCAGCCTACAGGAGAAAAAGCAAGGCTCACAGAAGGATGCTCCTTCAGACGGAAGCAGCACTAAAAGACCCTGAATCAAGATGAGTGGGAAGCCATTCTAATAAACCCATTTTGGATACAAAAAAAAAAAAGACTAAGTTTTGATTAGTTGACAGAAAATATGCAGGTGACAAAGCAATAAATAAACCTTTGAAAGAAGTAGAAACTATGAACCAAGAAATAAAAACTCCCCAGAAAAAAATTGTCTCTTAAAGATGATGGCAAAATTAGGACATATTCAGAGAAGTTGTAAAAAAAAAAAAAGACTAGTCTTAGAAGAAATATTAAAGAAAGTGCTTCAGACAAAGAGAGTCCGTCAGACAGAGAAACAGCATCATAAAACAGCCTGCGAATAAGACACACAAGAGTATTTCCCAGATATTAATCCAGATAAGGAATTCTCAGAAAGAAAACAAACCTAAATGGCTAAAAACAGACAACCAGAGACATCAATCTGCAAACGATGAACATGTCAACACACAAACATGGAAATGAGTGGTGTAGTTATAGAACTTTCATATGGAGAAGTCAAGGTAACATCAAGAAAGACTGATTTAAACTTTGAGAAGAAAAGGTAAATTTCAAAGTAATAACAAAGAAAGTAAACAAACTACTCATCAAATAAAAAGGACGAAAAATGGGATTCAGGATGCATGTATCAAGAATAACGAAAGGGTTCCAAAATACATAAAACAAAATTCAACAGCATTAAAAAGAGAAACAAACCGTTCCACAAGGTGGCAAGCCACTTTCACTGAAAAACAAAACGACTAGAAAGAAACTCAGCAAAAATACCAAAGAGCAAAAAACTTCATGGTGACCCTACAGGAGAGGGTAGAACTGCCCCTGAGGGTTTCTGAGACTGTCACTATTTATGGGAGCAGAAAGCCTCCTGTTTCTCCTGTGGATCTCCTGGCGATTTCGAACGGCTAACTTTGTGGTTAGTAGTCCAACTCCTAACTACCATACCACCAGCTTTCCTCAACAAACATACAGAATATATACATGCCACAATCAACCAACTTGACCTCACCCAAATACCCATAACACTCCAACCACAAAGTATACTTTCATTCCCAAAGCATATAGATCATTCTCCATAATAGATCACATTGTAGGCCACAATGGCAGTCTCAACAAAATCCAAAACACTGAAATAATATACAAAGCGTCTTCTCTAATCCTATTAGAAGTAGAAATCAATAGAATGAAGAGCAAGAGAAAAAGCCAAATACATGGAAACTGGATAAAACATTGTTCACGGGGAAATGTGGCTAGCATTGTTCAATGTCCTCAAGTTAATTCTGACTCAAATTGACCTTCTGCACAACAGGACAAACACTGGTCCATAGTGTGTCCTCTCACACTTGCTATTTTTAAGCCCATTGCAGCAGTCGTTGTTTCAATGACTGGGTCTTTGCTTCAATGAGATAGTCTTTCTCTTTTTGCTTCACTTCCACTTTGCAGAGCAGAATGTTTCAGGCTGATACTTTCAGCGAGGCTCGGACTTCTAACTTCAGTACCACTGGTCTCTTGAAATTGCTGACTATTGCCCATTTCATTGTGATAAAGTAAATCTATATATTCCATCTTCTTTTTATGCTTGCTGAATTTTCGATATTTAACTCTTGTCATTGTTAGCTACCATCGAGTCAGTTTCTGAACCATAACTCTATGCATAAGAGGAGGGAACACTGCCCAGTCCTGCACCATTCTTCCAACTATTCCCATGATTGAGCCCAATGTCAATCCATTTCCTTATTTGTAAGCCCTCTACTCTACCAAGCATGATGTCTTTCTCCATGGACTGGTCTCTCTTCAAAACATGTTGCCTTCCTTGACTATATATTTCCTTCCAGACACATTGGTATGTCCTTCTAGCAGTCTGTTAGTACAGGTTGACTAGAGAAACAAATTCATAGACACTCATGCATATAAGAAAGAGCTTTATATACAAGAGCAATTGAATATTGAGAAAACATCCCAGCCGAGTCCAAATCAAGTCCCTAAGTCAAATATTAACCCATATGTCCAATACTAGTCCATAAATTCCTCTTTAGACTCACACTGTTACGCAATAATATCCAATGCAGGAAGACCACAGGCCGGTGGGTGGAAAGTCTTGTGAATCCAATGGTGGCAGAAGCATCTCAACTCTGGCAGGGGTCTCCACATGGCTCCAGGGCTCTAGGGTAGCTCCCTGTGTCTTCTCAGCAGGAATGTCTTGCAGGGAGTTAGCATATGTCCCACCTTCAGTGAGCTATTTATCTCCTTAGCTGCTCCAAACGAGGTCATCGAGCTGTGACCTGATTGACAGGCTAACCTCCACCCCTTCACTGTTCAGTCTCAAATTGACAACAGATTGTATAACTACCACACAGTCCATGGAACTTTCAATGTTTTTCATCAGCACCACGATTCATTGATTCTTCTGTGGTCATATTTATTCAATGTCCAACTTTCACATGCATATGAGGCAATTTAAAATGCCATGGCTCAGGTCAAATGCACCTTACTCCTCCTTGCTTTTCAAAACTCTAAAAAAGTCTTATATAGGAATCATTTCATCTCTTTCTGCTGATTACATGCACATTGACTGTGGATTCAAGCAAGACAAATCCTTGATAACTTAACTCTGTTCTCCATCTATCATGATGATATTTATTGATCCAGTTGTGAGGATTCTGGAATTCTTTACATTGACTTGTAATCCATACTAAAGGCTGTAATCCATGATCTTCAACAAGTGCTTCAAGTCCTCCTCACTTTCAGCAAGCAAAGTTGTGTTATCTTTATGTCTTAGGTTGTTAATAAGACTTCCTTCAATCAATCTTGAAACCACATTCTTCTTCATATAATCCAGATTCTCTGATGATTTGCTCACCACCCAGACTGATTTAATAAGTATTGTTGGAGGATACAACCCTGATGCACACCTTTCCTTATTTAAACCATGTAGTTTTCCCTTGTGTTCAAAGCACAACTGCCTCTTGTTCCATGTACAAAACCACAATGAAGTGTTCTAGAATTTTCATTCTTCTCAAGGTTATCCATAGTTATTACGTACCACACAGTGAAGTGTCTTGGTGTCATCAGTAACACACAAGTAAATATCATTCTGGTGTTCTCTGCTTTGAGCCAAGATTCATCTGACATTATCAATGATATCCATTATTTCTGGTCTTCTTCTGCATCCTGCCTGAACCTCTGGCATCTCCCTGTTAATGCCCCACTGCAACTGTTTGTGGATGATCTTCAGCAAAAATTTACTTACATGTGATATTGTTTATAGTTTGAGCATTCTGTCAGACCACCTTTCTTTGGAATGGGTACAAATATAGATCTCTTCCAATCAGCTGGCCAAGTACTTCTCTTGGACAAAGTGTCCACTCCCTCAGGCTTTTCTCTATTCTGGCCACCATGGTCAACTTTAATTTCAGAAAGCATCTACCCTCAATTACATCTGAGTGTTTCTGACCCGAGAGGCCCAGCCTCCAGCACTATGTCTGACAATGTCTGCTTCCTTTCTTTAGACTTTCAGTATCTGACAATATTTCAAAATCATGCATGTGGGTTTTGGTGGCTGCTTCCTCTGAAGTGGGAAGCAAATCCCTTTTTGTACAGTCCTTTGCTGGTGTGGAAGCTCTATTAAAGCTGCTGCTCACTCTGGGTGACCCTGCTGGCATGTGAAACTGCATAGTTCCCAGCATCTCAGCAGCACACGGGCCATCGCATTCTGTGGTGGATCGTAAAGATCACAATAATACTGCATGGTGATACCATTTGTGATTCTGTCCATTCTGTCAATGAACCAATTTCTTGCCTTGTTGATTTTTTTTCTATTGCTTTTCCACTTTCTGACTTTTTATTTCAAATTCACTTATTTCCACTCTATTTCTAATCATAAATGATTAGAGCAGAAATTAATTTATCAGAAAACAGATAAACAGTACAAAAAAATCAACATGGCAAGAAGTTGGTTCTTTCACAGAAGGAACAAAATTGATAAGCCACGCATTGGAGCTTTTATACAGTGTTTTTTTAGTACCCCCATATATATATAAAAAGCATCATGATCAAATGGGGTACATACCAAGAAGGCAAGGACAAGTTAGAAAAACTTGTCATGGAGTCCACTATGTAAACAAAACAATGGATGATAACTATATAAAATGCTATCAACCAACACAAAAAAGGCATTTTACAATATCTATTCTTGACTTTTTAAAAGCACTCAGCAAATTCAGAAGAAAAGGGAAATTTCTCAACAAAATAAAGACCATACATATAAATTCAGTCACCAATATAACACTCCATGGTGAAAAAAGTCTGCTTGCAAACAGGAACCAATAAGAATGAACCTTATCGCCACTCTTATTCAACATTGTGCTGGAGATATTTTCCAGAGCTCTTAAGCAACAGACATAAATGAAAGGAATACAGATTGGCAAAGAAGCAGTAAAATGCTTACTGCTCACAGATGATATGATTTGATACGTGGAAAGTTCCAAAGATTGGATAACAATAATTATTATTATTATAAGGCACCCAACACTGCTAAATCTTCTATAAAAATGTGGCTGATACTTATAATAATTTCACAAACACAATTTAGTGAAATACCTATTTTAGGGTATATTGGCTCAATTATCATGGACTGTTTCCCTTGGACTCAGACATGAGGCCTAAAAATGCCTGAATGTTGGAAATACCTGTTAGCCCTGCTGACCTGTAAAGAGTTTCATTAAAGAGTTTGCAAGGTCCGGTCTTTTGGATTCTGGCAGAGATGATCCCCTTTTCCCCCCTAGATTTGACTCTAAGCTTATCTTTTGTGGATAATACTTTCTCCTCTGTGATTTCCTAATAATACCTTCGAATACCAGTAAGCAACAAGTAAAGAAAGGTGGAAGTGTTAAAAGAAACCTCTGATGTGTATGCAGATGAAAAATATGACCAATCTTTCTCCTGAGGCAAAGCTGGGGTGATCTATTTCTCTGTGACAGTACCTTCAAAAACAACCAATAAAAAAATAAGCAGTGTTATAGACTTCACTAATGTTTGCATAAGGATCCTGAGTAACACAACTTATATGATTTTACATATACCGTACATACTTGAGTATAAGCTGACCCGAATATCAGCCAAGGCACCTAATTTTCCACAAAACTGCATTCAAAATGTGCTGAAAAATTCAGCTTATACATGAGTATATGTGGTAAGAGAGTGCTGTTTTACCAAGAATATATAGTAAATGGAAAAAATTCTGTAAACATAAAATCAGGAAATCAAGCTGTTTGAAACAACTCTTGATTTTAACATGAAATTAGCTATTTCAGCTCAGAAAAATTCTGACATAGCGTCCTACATGAATACCTTAATACAGATCCATAATACTAGCAAACTTGATTTTATTTGATTTTCCAAAACTTTAAGATGGATGAATTTGAATAATATATATATGTGTGTGTGTATCTTCTATTGACTAAAGAGAAATCTGTGTAATATATGTATTGTTTTTAATATGCACAATATTACATAGTAAGTATATGGCTAATGAATAACTAAAGTTCTATGGTAGATGTCTACTCAATATCAATGATCAGAATCCTAAATATCCATTCTCTGTATATGCTCATGATGGAGGCTGAGATGGAGCAAGAAGAGCAAAATAGATGACGCTGACAAAACTTAGCAGACACAGAAGTGTCAACTACTCTAGACTTGGCGATTGCATCTATAAATAAATCTGTTTGGGCACCATCCTTAAAAAGACTCCCTTGTTTGTTAAAGAGCTTTTTGTCAGTAACATTCTATGAAAATCAAACATTCCCAAATGGTATATCAAGAAATATTTAAAGATGCTATTGGAAGCAAGGATGGCTGAGGTCATCTCACACATTTTATCAATGGAGATCATTTCGGTACATTTTATCAATGGAGAGCAGTCCCTGGAGAAGGACATCATTCTTGGTAGCGTTGAGGGCAGAGATAAAGAGGAAGCCCCTGAACAAGATAGGTTGTCACAGTGACTGCAGCAAAGGGCTCAAACATAACAACTGGGGTGGCGCAGGTGTGGGCAGGACTGCGTTCTGTTGCACCTAACAACAACAACATTGTTAGAAATTATTTCTTTCACAAAAAAACTGTAAGAATTCAAGAACATCAATTTGTTGCTAATTTTCTGCAATGTATTTAAGTCTTCACAACATGATAAATATCTTTCTTAAATACCGTATCATTGAACAATATATGGAGAGCATCCTGTCATGATGTATCAGATAGCACATGACAAAATGACCTTCATTTGTTGAAGGAAACTAACTTTTTTTAGAAAAGCAAGGTTTATTTGACATTCTGGAAAGTAAGTTTTATTAGAAGATTGAAGATATAGGAAAAGGTGATACACAGAATAGCTAGAGGGGAATCGCTAATGGAATTCCTATAAAACAAATTAAATTGAAATTTATTGATAAGATAAAGGAATGCAATCTCAATAATAGGATGATTAAAGGAAACCTTCTAGCTAGAGGCAGAGGGTTTTTCATATGAAGCAAACTATACTGCAGTCATCACTGTATCCTACAGGTGGACTAATACAAGTAACATCTACATTGGAAAGGAAAAAGAAAAGATTGATGTTTTGTGAAAACAAATAGTTTAGTTGGTATAAAGCAGCAGTTCTCAAGCTGTGGGTCGCGACCCCATCAGGGATCGACCGACTCGTTCACAGCAGTCGCCTAAGACCATATTTCTGATGGACTTAGGAATAGAGACACGGCTCCTCTAGCTGTCTCCACGCCGGTCCGCCCACATGCAGATACGCCCGCATACGGGGCCACCACACTGCACAACTGTATTAAAGGGTCATGGCATTAGGAAGGTTGAGAACCACTGAAAGAATTGATAAACTGACAATAGTAATAATTTTAGCATGAATCTTCTCTACAACGACGTGCTAGTCTCTAGGGTAAGTTCTGTAAAAACAAAAGGGAGGGCATGATTTTGTAGATCTTTAGGAGTTTATATTTTAGAGATCTGAATAGAACGGGGGAAATTAATGTAGCGCCATGTGTAGATGCTTTCATAAAACTCTCAATAAACTATTTCCATAGCATAGAGCGAGGAGTGGCCAAAAATGTAACTGAAAAGTGACAGCTCAAGATGGGAGGATAAAGAACTATTGAGCCGGCTAGAAAGTGCTATTGGGTCAAGGGTGACTGCAATAATTGCAGGTAGGAATATTGCAAGCAGATAAAATGGGACTGAAATAAATAACTGAATAATTTAAAGCCAATTTATTTACCCCCGGGCTTTGATAGTAGCCAGAGTTAGCCATGAGCAGAAAGAACTGCATCAGATCCACGTAAAACTGCTGCAAGATTTCATCCTCATAATTTCCTATATCAAACACCCAAGGTTATGCAAAGCATCTTTTCCGTATCCTTGTACTGGTTGCAATATTTCCTTTTCCTCCATTGCTCAGGCTTAATTACATACAAAGTCAATTTGCCCACTTCCTGTAAGGCTGCACTAATTAACTCCAGTCTCCACCAAAGTGCGGATGCAGACTGTGTATGTGTGTGCTGGTGTGTGCCCGTTTTAAATCATAAAATTAACAGACATCGAGCTTGAAGTAAGCAAACCTGTCTTTTTAATGTCACCTTGAGATCTCTTTGGTACTTTTTAATATAGCCCCTTTTAAACCTGTCCTCTCCTGGATTAATTATTATTAATAATGTATATTCAAAGCATTCCTCTTCCCAAGTAGCATTTGCATTCGAAAGGGGAAAAAAAGTCAAAGTTCTCTGTAGTGATATGATTTCAGCACCTGCAGCTGTTGAGAAAAAAAAATGTTTGAGGGAAAAGTGAGTCTTCAATATATCCCATATTTTACTGTGTTGTGAGGAGGTATATTTATTTCTCCTATTCACAATGACAATTTTGAATAAATTATTCTCATATGTATAATAAAGCTTTGATTTATTAAATATATACTTTTACCATCTTAAAAACAATAATATTACTTCAAACAATAAATCATATTAATCAACGATATTGATCCCTTAAACCATTAAAACATAATTTTTCTTATTCTAGACTAAATATAATAACTAACAGGAGCTCTAGTAGCATATTAGTTACACTCTAAGCTGCTGAATGCAAGGTCAGAAGTTTGAAACAACCAATTGCCCTTTGGGAAATAGATGAGCCTTTCTACTCTTGTGAAGAGTTACAATCTCAGAAACCCACATGGGCAGTCCTCCCTGTTCACTATGAGTTGGAATCAGCTTGTAGACAGTTCGTTTGCTTTTTTTGTTTTTCAGTGATTGACATTATTGTATTCATTCTTATCCCCATTTTAGAACTGGAGCAACAGAGGTTTAAGGGGGAATTAAGTGACTTGGTCCAGATTATAGAGCTAATATGTGGCAGATCTTAGATTTCTATTCAATCATCCTCCATTTCATAGCTATATTTTTTCCCACTACCATTATATTACTCTGTTCCTTGTACCCGAACAAATTTTGTAGTTAAAATAGCTGATTATATTAATAGAGATTGTAATTCTGTGTGTCTCAGGCCACAAATCTGCATTTTTATAGATATATCAAGCATGATAATTTGACATATTATCCACAAGCTAGCTGGAGTGATTATGCAAATGAGGTAACAGCCAAAGGGTTAGGCCTCCAGTTAATCAAGGTCAGCTCAAGTCTAGGTCTACCTATAGCTTATCCACCTTTATATTTCAGCCTCAGGGCCATCACATGAATAATCACTTCCACTCCATAGCACCCAACCTAGTCTTATATGCATAATTTAAATTCTTAATTCTCCATATTAGAAGGTCCACCATTTATACTTAATGTTGCTTCAGCCAGGTGATTTGCATTAGAAGATAAATTGGATAAGTTTTCTTTCACACAATAGACTTCTTGCTTTGGAATTTGGAAATGTGAAAGAAAATTCTGGGATAAAAGTGGCTTGAAGAGGCAGGGCGACCTGAGAACTTAGTGCATCAGGAAAGCCTCGCTATGAAACAACATAGGGCCACTCCAGCGTTGCTGACTGAGCCCTTATGACTTCAGAGTCTGACTTTCTGTTCTGCAGCAGTGATATCTACAAGTACGTGCTATACAGGACTTTTATAAACAATAACCTTTAAACTGTAAAAACTATTCCTTTTTCTAGATGTTTAACTAAAGGGGCTCATGGCTACCCTACAGAATCTAGGTTCCCTAACTCGGCTGATCACTGAAACCACTTGGAGACCTGGTGAAAAAAAAAATCCCTGGCCTCTATTTGCAACCTAAAGAAGCAGAATTTGGGGGGCAGGGTGGGTGGTAGGGATGGTGGAGAAGCAGAATCCCTAAGGGGGGATCAGAGGGATTGATAGTTTCACAGGATACCCAGGTGACTCCATGATCAATTATTTGGGGAACCTATCAATCTGAAGCTAATAGCACCTAAACTTTATTTAATCCTTAACTATCATAATAATTGAGAGCCTCACTCAAATGCTAAGGAAGATCAATATTTTGGTGCCATTCACTCAAAGACTCAGTTTCATATGTAAATTGAGTATAAAAATACCTGACTTAAGGGAAAATAAAACTCAATAGTGGCTGTAAATGACTACGTGTTTGGTAAGTCTGTGTCTATTATTGAGGAAGAGCACAATAGTAATGCTGTGGGTTAAGCATCATGCTATTAATTACAAGGTGGAAAACCAGCCAGCCATTCCATGGGAGAAAGGTGAAGTTTGCTCCCACAAAGCATCAGCCAAATGGCAGTGGGTTTTGTTTGGATTTAATATGGAAGGCCGAGGCTAATTTCCTAGATAGGCCCTTCAAGCACAGTCTCTGTTCGTGGCAGTGGCGGTGTGCATGTTACTATGATGAGCTGGTTTCAGGTGAGCTTCAGAGTAAAATAAACTAGAAAGAAGGCTGGGTAAGTGCTTCTCCAAAGCGAGCCAATGAAAGCCCCCTGGGTCACCATGGTGCCAGGCTTTGGTGAATGGGTTCACCATGATTCTGGGGGGAAAAAGGGCAGCTAATGGTAACATTTTTTGAGGGCAATACAATGCCATCGTTAATCTCTTATATTCTCTCATTAGCTGTTTTGGCATCACCACTAAAAATCTATGGTGCTGACCATGTAACTTATCCTCGCCCATCCTCAGTTTTCTCACCTGGGAAATAAAAGTACAAGCAGTGTGAACTTTTTGGATTTGTGGTGAGAATTAAATGAGATACTGTATATAAAGTATTTACTTGGATTATGTTAAATGATCAGCAAGTATAACATATTACATTTAATGAATGTCAATATGAATAAGCTTTAATGAAAGTGGAATTTTCAAACATTTTTCTTTTATCGCTAAGCAAGCAGAAGGAGGGATGATTGATGAAAAATTCACTTTCTCTTATTTCTTATGTGTGTAACCAATTTTAGTGACAGATTAAAAACACCAAATAAACATGAGGGAGGGGGGAGCGGGGAGGGAGGGGAAAAAAAGAGGACCTGATGCAAAGGGCATAAGTGGAGAGCAAATGCTTTGAGAATGATTGGGGCGGGGAATGTATAGATGTGCTTTATACAATTGATGTATGTATATGTATGGATTGTGATAAGAGTTGTATGAGTCCCTAATAAAATGTAAAAAAAGAAAAGGGAAAAGAAAGAAAGAAAAGAAAATGATTAGGGCAAAGAATGTACAGATGTGCTTTATACAATCGATGTATGTATATGTATGGACTGTGATAAGAGTTGTATGAGCCCCTAATAAAACGTTTTAAAAAAGAAAACACCAAATAAAAATACCTCCCACCTATCAATTGATTCCAACTCACAGTGACTCTGTACGACGGGGTAGAACTACCCTTGTGGGTTCCAAGACACAACTCCCGGGGAGCAGAAAGCCTCATCTCTCTTCTTCTGACTGCCAGCCTTTGGAGTAGCAATCCACAGTGTGAATCACAATGCCACCAGGGCTCCTGGAGTGACAAATATTATATTCTAATACAAAAGTGATATTGGTAAACTATTATAAATCAATATCATTTAAGAGTTAATTAAAATATGCAGGTGCTAAGTATTAAATGGCGTTTCATATTAGAATTTCAACTAATTCAAATAAAGTTGAAACTGGAACTGTTAGTGCTACTTTCATTTTTCTAGATTCAGTCAGGAAAAAATGAGCTCAGATCTCTGAGGATCTGATCTCAATACTGAAAGAGAAATGCACAGAAATATAGTCACATGACCTAAAATTGGACCTCCTTTTGATATGCCTGAAACTTTTTCTACTTTAAATTACCCTAGGTTTTACAAAAAATGTCAGTGTTTTCCAACTGTCCCATCCAATTTTATGTCTGTGAAGCCAATATAAACATATATTTTAAATTATGAGTTATTAACCCAAGATTTCCAACTAAATAGATCACTGATTTATTATTTTAAACCATTTTATTGGCATATATTTCATGGATCACACAATGTAATAATTAACTCAGATTAGTAAGAATTGTACAATCATCTCCACAATTAATTTGAGAGCTTGACTTCTTTCCTGTACTCATTGTCATAAACTCTCCACCTACCCCCAATTTCCCTATAATATCCCCCCAAGAAACTATCTCTATAACTCTTCCCGTCTTGGATCTCACATACAGAAAAACATAGAAAGCAAAGGACAGAAAAACAAAAGAAAGAAGTCCACTGCACTCTGCATGGCTTTCCATGTCCCTGGTCTGTGGTCAGAGGGCATTCAATAGCCATGTGTGCACACTGCCAATTGATTTGGGCCTTCCATTGTGTCTGTAGTCTTCCACAAGCCAGGTTTCCATGTGTTAATCATTGATAAAGGCACTATTAATAGAATTGCCATATGTCCTACGTTGGTGCGACATAATGTATCTAAAATGAACCAGAGACATATACAAACTGTAGGTATGTGAATAGATGTGGTGCTCACATTTAGTTCTAGGCTCAATCTGAGAACAATAAGTTCTATCGCATGGCCCTGCTTGAGGCTGGCCCTCATGAGGAGATCACTGAAGAGATGAACGCTACAGTAATGTGTGATGACGAAGCTAGATGGAGCCTGGCAATGAGAAAAAAATAGCGCAGGTTCTTCAAGACTTGTCTTCGAACAAGCAGCCAACCGAGTGAGGCACCAACTGGGGCCACATGGAAGAAATCACGCATTTAATTAATGGAAGTGCTGCTTGAATTATACCTAATTTTCTTGCATTTAAGTATATACACTTCTCAAAATTGTAATAGATAATACAAAACAGACTAATACATGATGAAAATAAATTAAATTCAGAAGAAATCAGATAAGAGGAAGTGTTTCATTTTTGCTTGTCCACTATGATATAGACTAACAAGTAGTAGTGAAAAATGACAGGAATTTCAAGCTGAACATATTTATTCAATTAAAACTATTACTAAAGTAGAGCTAACATACCCAACAGCAATGGTTTTAATTTTTTTTGGATTGCTTTGAGGCTCTATGTTCCCAAAATCCCCCTCCCCACCAAATCAGAAAGTATCTTTCTAGAGAAATGTGTTCTGTGTAGGCACACAGAACAGACACACACTTTCTGATACAGCAGGCTTAAGGATTGGCTGATGGTCCATGGGTCTCGGGTTAAATAGCCCTTTTCTAAAGAGGTAGAAAAATAACTTTTAAATTATATACACTTTATTTTTCACAGATGATGAAATTCTCAATAATAATATAAATCATTTTGAAGGATGTAAAAGTGTAGATTTATATTTGACCAAACCACTTTGATAGACACTAACTGAAAATGCTGCTTAGAAAAAACAAAGTAACTTTGAATGTGCTTAATTTCTATACTAATAGAATAAATGTGTGTATTTCAGCAAATCCGTATCTACAATAGAGACATTTCACCAGTGGAAGGCTGCACATGCCATTGACTTTAATACAGGAAGGCAAAGTGACTGAGGCAAAATAGCTATAAAAGTAAGAAAAAGAAACCCTTAATTCCATCGTGTGATGCTTGATGGGTACAATTGGAGAAACTATTCATTTCTTCCCCCAAGCCTATGGTCTGAAGCAAAATACTATCATAATTCAGGTCAACAAATATCCTACATTTCTGTAACCTCTTTGCTTGCATATTTCACAGTTCATTATGCTCCATGGCTATATCATGGGGATTCATCTCAATCACATTACAAAAACATTCAAAGAATGGTAGTGATTCCCTTTCCAAAGATTCAGTGGTCACATCGCCTGGTTTTAATAGAAATATACAGTTATGGTCTATAATGTCATCTAACTCACCATGATACAGAGTTTCAATCTGACATTCGTTCATGCTTATCTTTTGCATCGTCCAGCAAGGGCATCTGATGCCAAGCTTGGTCCTGCAGAGAATATAAATTTAAAGAGCCATTTTCATTTATAACAAACAAACCCAGCTGGGAACACAGCTGTTAAATGGGAAGACAAAGCAAATTTTCCAGCTACCTGGAAAGGTCTAATTATAAAGCCACCTAGACAAGCTTTCAAAATCCATAAATGAATTAACTGATCATCAAAGGTAGGCTTAACTTAATGGAAAAGGGGGATAATCCAGAATTATCTTAATCACATATTACAGAAGCAATCACATTTTATATTTTATCTATATTAAAATAGTATCTTTGTTTCTCTGTAGACAGACTTAAAACCTACAATTTAGAGTAATCGAGACAAAATAAACGTGGGCTGCTGCATTATTGGTCCCTGTAATTCAGCATCCTCTATTAAAGAAGAGAAACGATCTTCAGTGTTGGAAAACAGAACATTTGAAGCCTTCATATAATGATAGAAACATTAAAAAAGGGTTTCCATTGAAAAAGAAATTTCCTAGTAATCAGTGGGGAAAAACATATTTACATACATGATTTATGTGATGTTCCTCATTATTTTTAGCAAGTTGTGCCATGAAAACTTTATGGCCATTGTTGTGTATTATTCTTGAGTATCTTGTTTCTTAAATTGACCTTAGAAAATAAAACAATTCTTTATCTCTGTGTTAGGCCAGGTAGACTAGAGAAACAAATTCAGTGACACTCATATATGTATAAGAAATAGCTTTATTACAAGAAGTAATTGTGTATCAGGAAAACATCCCAGTCCAGTCCAACTCAAGTCCATTAGCCTGATATAATACACAAGTCCAATTCTAGTTTATAAATCCCTCTTCAGAAACATGAAGCCGCATGCAATGATGCAGAATGCAGAAAGATCACTGCCGGTGGGTGAAAAGTCTTGTTGATCCAATGGTGGTGGATGCATCTTCAGGGCTTGTGTAGGTCTCTGAAGGTCTCTGAGTGGCTCACCAGAAGAAATATGAAGCAGGGTGGCCGGGGGGGGGGGGGGGCAGGGGGGAAGCGTGTTCCTAGAACCTTCCTTGTGAGAAGGCCACACCCACAAGAAGGCATCATCAGACTGTGACCTGATTGATAGGCTGAACTCTAGCCCTACACTCTTACATTGTCAAGTTGACATGAACTTATGTAACTACCACAATCGTCATATGTTGATCTAATATCCTGCTGCCTAATATCTATTTTCTGTTCCTCAGACCCTTCTAATATATCAGTATTTGACCCTAAATGTGCCCTGATGATACTACGCATTTTGCATTAAGATATCTAATCTAGATTACCAATTCTACCCCACAAAGTGCTCTGCAATAGAAAATTTAGACTAGCTATTCCTGCAAAGATTTATAATCTTGGAAATTATTCATATAAATTGAAACAGACTAAAAATCAGTGGATTTGGTTGTTGGTAGGTTTGGAGTCCCAAAAGATAAAAGGGATTTTGAGTCAGGAGAAATATTACACTATATCATTATTCTCCATTGCCTCCTTTAAATTAAAAAAAATTTAAATACCCTAACTATAGGACAGAGTATAACTGCTCCTGCAGGCTTCCGGGTTGTAAATCTTTATAGCAGTGGTTCTCAACCTTCCTAATGCCCCAACTCTTTAATATAGTTCCTCATGCTGGGGTGACTCCCAAACCATAAAAGTATTTTCGTTGCTACCTCATAACTGTAATTTTGCTACTGTTATGAATCAGGTGACCCCTGTGAACGGGTCGTTCCACCCCCAAAAGGGTCACGACCCACAGGTTGAGAATTGCTGCTTTATAGGAATAGGAAGCTTCATCTTTCTCCGTCAGAGAGGTTGATGGTTTCAAACTGCAGACGTTGGGATTAGCAGTCCAATACATAATAACCCACTACACTACCACGGCTATTCAGCTATGGATCTAGTATTAATAAAAGATGCACTTAAAGCATGTTGAGTACTAATGTTTATATCCAGGTTTCTAAAGTTATTTGACCTAAAACATCCTTAAAACTACTCAGCATTCCCTTGAGGATTAAAAATGTTTGTACTATAGCACATCTTGTTACATTGGGTTGTCTAGAGAAGGAAAGCTAGTGACACGTGTTTTTTATAGAATGTTATTTGTATCAAGAAATGGCTTATACCATTTTAGGAATACATAATTTTAGTTTGTTTCAAGTCAGACTTTTCCTGACTTGTGGATAGTGATGAACAGGAAGCAGGATGATGGAAGAGAGATAGCAAGGGACACAAGCGGGTGGATGCAGAGGTCTGAAGTTGGTCAAATAAATCTACTGGGTATAGCCTGCTGAGTATTCTTAGGATTAGCAGACTACAAGATATTAGATCTAGGAACCAGAAGGAAGATCCAACTCCAGCAAAAGGCAAAGAGCAAGGTGGATTAGACTCTGTTCAGTCTCTCTTTCTTACACAAAAAGGCCGATGACACCAAGGAGGCGTTACCAGGGGATGACCAGTGCTAGGTTGGGCTCCACCCCTACCTTTCTCCAGGAATGCCTAGTTTACATATTGCATAACCATCACAGACTCTCCCTCATGAACTTGACACTTTCACCTACCCTTTAACCAAAAATAAACACTAAACAAAGACAATAATAAGATCACACTTGTATATAACATGATACAACTAACACAAATACACAAATATGGACTTATTGTCGCCACATATATGTGCACAAAAAGAAAATAGTTGGTGTATCCATACAAAGAGGAATTTCTTCTAACAATGCAGCTGTTTCTTAGAGCCACCCTCTTCTGCTGTTCTCAGATGCCATCGAGTCGATTCTGACCCATAGCCATCCTATGCACAACATAACTAAACACTGCCAGGTCCTGCACCACCTTCACAATCGTTCCTAGCCTTTAGCCCATTGTTGCACTCAAGTGCATCTCCTTGAAGACCTTTCTCCTTGAGGACCCATCCATCTCCCTGTGGACTTTCCTCCTTGAGGACCCATCCATTTCCTTGAGGACCTTCCTCTCCTTTGCTGTCCCTCTAATTTATCAAATTTATCTAATTTGTCCTTCTCCAGTGTCTGGTCTCTCCTGGAAACATGGCCAAAGTACTTATGACAAAGTCTTGCCATTCTGGACTCTAAGGTGCAGTCTGACCATACTTCTTACAAGACAGATAAGTTTATCCTTTTATCAGTCCATGGTACTTTGGATATAATTCTCCAGCACCACAATTCAAATGAATTGATTATTTTTTCCATCATCTTTTTTCAATATCTAACTTACACATGCATATGAGGCCATTGAAAATGCCACGGTTTAGACGAGGCACACATTAGTGCTCAAAGCAACATCTTTACTCTTCAATATACTAAAGCTACCTGGTGCCGCAGATTTACCTAATGCCTCTTCCCTTTTGATCTTTGACTGCTGCTTTTGTGAGTATTGACTATGCATCCAAGAAAGACAACAATCCTTGACAAAATCAATCTCTTCTCTGTTTATCATGATGTTACCTATTGGCCCACTTATAAGGATTTTGGTCTTCCTTGCATTGAGTTGTAATCCATACTGAAGGATATAATACTGGATCTTCATCAGCAAATGCTTCAAGTTCTGCTCACTTTCAGCAAACAAGCGTGTGTCATTTTCATACTGCAGGCTGTTAATGTCTTCCTGGAACCCTAATGCCACATTTTTCCTCAGATAAGCCAGAGCTTCTCTGATGATTTGCTCATCACACAGATTGAATACATATGGTAGGAGGATACAGTCCTGAAGCATATCTTTTCTGATTTTAAACCATGCAGTCTTCCCTTGTTCTGTTCGGTCCATGTACAAATTCCTCATGGGCACAATGAAGTGTTCTGGACTCCCAATTCTTCTCTAGGCTGTCCATAGTTTGTTCTGATTCATATGGTTGAATGCCTTTGCATAGTCACTGAAACACAAATAAACATCTTTCTAGTATTTTCTGCTTTCAGCAAAGATCCATCTGACAACAGCAGTGATATCCCTTGGTATAAGTCCTCTTTTGAATCCTGCCTGAACTTCTGGCAGCTCCCATCAATGTACTGCTCCAATCATTGTTGGATGATCTTCAGCAAAATTTTACTTGAATATTACATCGATGGTACTGTCCCATAATTTGAGCATTCTGTTGCTTCATTTTTCTTTGGGATGGGTTCAAATATGAGTCGTTCCAGTTAGTGGACCAAGTAGTTGTCTTCTAAATATCCTGGCATAGATCACTGAGTGCTTCCAGTGTGTTTTTTCAGTTTTTTAAAACGTTTCAATTGGTATTCCATCAATTCCTAAAGAATTCTTTTTTTTTGGCTGATATTTCAGGACAGATTGAATTTCTTGTAGTACCATTGGTTCTTGCTTATATGCTACCTCCTGAAATAATGAAATGTAAGCTAGTTCTTTTTGATAAAGTAACTATATATTTTTCTATCTTCTTTTGAAATAATTCCATATTTTGCCGATAGAATCGCTCAAGGCTTGAACTTTCCTTGATCTCTTTCAGTTTAAGATATGCAAAACATGTTCTTTCTTTCTGATTTTCCAGCTCCAGGTTTTCGCACATTTCATTGTAACATTTCTCCCTGTCTTTGGGAGCTGTCCTTTGAAATTTTCTATTCAGGTTTTAGACTTCATCATTTCCTCCATTTGCATTAGCTACTTTATGATTAAGAGCATGTTTCAGAATATGTTCTGAGGTCCATTTTGATTGTTTCTTCCTTTTCTGTTTTTAATGGTCTTTTACTTTCCTCCCAGATGATGTGTTTGATGTCCTCCCACAGCTCTTGGAGTCTTCTGCCATCAGTATTCAGTGCAGAAAATCTGATCTTGAGATGGCCTCAAAATCCACGTGAGATAGACTCAACGTCGTACTTTGGCTCTAGTGGACTCGTTTTCATTTTCCTCAGCTTCAGTCTGAATTTACATATAAGACATTGATTGTCTGATCCACCGTCAGCCTCTGACCTGGTTTTCGCTGCTGACATTGAGCATCTCCACAATCTCTTCCCACAGATGTAGTCAGTGAGTGCTGTGCATGCCATGTGGAGAAGTCCATGTATATAGTCAAGGTTTGTATAGTTGACAATAAGGCTATGTCACGAATAAAATCATTGGTCTTGCAAAATTCTATCATGCAATAGCCACAACAGACCAAATTTTCCAAAAATTATTCCTCCCCCTTCATTTGCAACTTTTGCATTTCAATTTCCAAAACTTATGCATGCATCTTGATTGCATGTTTGATCAATTTCTGAAAGTTATTGGTAGAATTCATCAATTTCTTTATCACTAGCTTTCCAGCTTGGTGCATAAATTTGAATAATAATTGTATTCATTGGTTTTCCTTGAAGGCTGGCAATATAACCCTCTCTCTTGAAACTTCCTTTTTGATGATGAATAAAACCACAGTCCTCTTGATTGTGTCAATCTTGGCAGAGTAAACCATATGATTTTCTAGTTTAAAATCGCCAATACCAGGCCAATTCAGCTCACTAATGCCTAGGCTATTGAACTTTGTATTCCATTTCATATTTTGACTATTTCCAATTTTCCTGGATTCATATTTCATACATTCAAAGTTCTGAAAATTAATTGCCATTTGCAGCTGTATCTTTTCATTTTGACTTGTGCCCCAATACTCTCCCCTTGGGTGTTTTAATGCCCTGGTCCCTCCTCCACACCCCCACCCCCCGCGATGTGCCATCATCTCCTTCCCCTCCTCTTTTTTCTCTACTCCTCTCCCCCCCCCCCTTTTTGCTTCTTTGTGTTGGATTAGCACATACCTCCTTGGGTTTGGTCTGACCTCCACCTAACTGCCTGTATCTCAACTGGTATATTGTAATAAAAGTGGCTTTCTTCTGTACCCTCTGTGCTGATTATACATACCTCAGGGACTCATGTTGTACTTGACCTTTGGTAATTTGCTGACTTCACTTAGCATAATTTCTTTCAACTCTTCCTGTGTAATGATGTGCTTATGATCATCAGTGCTTTTTATGTTTGTATGTGCCATAGTTTATTCATCAACTCATCTATCAAGGGAAATTTGCTATTGTGAATTGCAACACAATACACATTGGAGTGCAAACGACTGGTCATGGTTTATTTCTTACCTCTTCTGAGTAGATGCCCTATAGAGGAATAGCTGAGTCATCAGGTAGATCAATTTCCATTTGCTTTAAATATCGTCAGATTGCTTTCTACAGAGGCTGTATGTATCTACACGACCAGCAATGGAGGAGAGTTCCAACTTCTCCACACCCCTGCAATATTTGTTGCTCTCTGATTTGGGCTAACCTCAAGGGTGTAAGATGGTATCTCAGGTTGCTTTAATTTGCAATTCTCTGATGGCTAATGATCAGGAGCATTTCCTCATATGTTTATTGGCCATTAGGTCTCCTCCCATGGGAAACTTCTTTTCGGGTCTTTTGCACACTTCCTCACGGGGTCAACTCTTTTCATCTCCTTGCAGGCTAGGAAGGTATTGTAGATTTTAGTAATAAGCCCTTTGTTGTGTCATTGCTAAAAAAAAACATCTCCAAGTCTGTGGGTTCTCTTGTTACCCTCTTGGTGAAATCTTTTGACAGACATGAGTGTTTTATCCTTAGTAAATCCCACTTGTCGATTTCAGGTTCACCTGTGTGTGTACCCTTCTCTGTTGAAGTTAGACTATGTATTTCCTGAGCCAGGGTTCTTGGGTTTGTCCTGATTCCTTTGTTGATGGTCCTGATAGTTTGGAGTTTTACTTCTAGATCTGTGATCCACCTTGAGTTTGTTCTTGTGCCTGGAGTGAGGTAAGCATCTTGTTTCATTCTTTACAGGTGAATATCCATTGCTTCCAGCATCACTTGTTGAAGAGGGCATTGCCTCCCACTTGATGCTTATGGGATCCATGTTGAAGATCTGTTGTCTATATGCTGATGGTTTTATATTTTGGTTTTCTTTTCTTTTCCTTTGGTATGAGTATCTATCATTATACCAGTACCACACCGTTTTGACCACTGTGGCTGTGTAGTAGGTATTAAAGTCAGGTAAAGCAAGCCCTCTCTCTGACTTTGTCCTTCTCCTTGAGGAGTTCTCTGCTAATTCTGGGCCTTTTCCTTCTCCACATGAAATTGGTGGTCAGTTTTTCCAATTCTTTGAAGAAGATTGTTGATATTTGAATTGGTATAGTGTTAAACTTATATAGTGTCTTGGGTAAGATTGACATCTTTAATATATTGAATCTTCCAACCATGAGCATGGGATATTCTTCCATTTGGGGAGGTCCCTTTTGTTTAATGTAGTAGGATCCTGTAGTTTTCCTTATATAAGTCTTTTGTTATGTTGGTTAAATATATACCTAGATATTTCCATTTGTTCTTGACTATTGTGAAGAATACTGCCTTCTTGATCTCCTCTTCCACTGTCTTTTCTGATGTATATAGCAAACCAATAGAAATCTGTTTGTTGATCTGGTATCCTGCCACTCTTTTATATTCCTCTGTGGGTGACAGTACTCCTGTTGTGTAGCTTTAAGCATTTTCAATGCACAGAATCATGCAGTCTGCAAATAATGATAATTTCACCTCCTCCTCTCCCAATCAGATACCTTTAATGTCCTTCTGCTGTGTTTTGTTGTTAGCTAGGACCTCCAGTACAATGTTGAATAGAAGTGGGGACAAGGAGCATCCTTATTTGGTCCCCTTTTTTAGTAGGATTATTTTCATCTTTTCTCCATTGACTATGATGTTGACTGTTGGCTTTTCATAGACAGCTTGTATTAACTTGAGGAATTTCCTCTTCCATTCCTATCTTCTTGAGTGTCCTTATTAGGAATGGGTATTAAATCTTGTCAAATGCTTTTTCTGCATCAATATTATCATGTGAGATTCTTATACTTCTTATCAATGTGGTGTATAATATTGATGGATTTTTGGATGATAAACCATCCTTGTACCCCTGGGATGAATCCCACTGACATGGTAGATGGTATATTTTATATTCTTCTGTATTCAATTGGCCAATATTTTCTTAAGTATTTTTTCATCTATGTTTATTAGAGATATTGGTCTGTAGTTCTCTATTTCTGTGGGATCCTTGCCCTGTTTGGGTATCAAAGTTATATTGACTTTGATGTATAGTTTGTTATATTTTTCTACACTCTAAAATAATATTTAGAGTTTCAGTGTCGGCTCTTCCATGAATGCTTGATAGAATTCTCCTGTAAAGAAGCTGTCTGGTGCAGTAGCTTGATTTGTTGGTAGCTTCTTGGTAGCCTTATCTATTTCTTCTTTGGCTTTGAGTCTGTTGAGGTTCTTGACCTATATCTGGGATAATCTAAGGATGGATTGTTTTTCCAAATATTTGTCCAGGTCTTCCATGTTGTTGAATTCCTTAGAATACAGATTTTCAAAATACTTTCTGATTATCCTTTTAACCTCGTTAGAGTCTGTTGTTATTACCCCTGTTTCATCCCTCATCCTAGCTATTGATGTTTACTGCCCCCTTTCCTTGGTTAGGCTTTCCAGTGGTCTCTCAGATGTATTGATCCTTTCAAAGAACCAGCTTTATGCTCCGTAAATGTTTTGCATTGTGCTCTTGTCTTCCCACTGATTTAAATATGCCCTTACTGTAATTTAATCTTTTTACTTTGCTATTAGAGGGGTTGTTCTGTTGACTCTGTTATAGTTGCTTGGAGTTTTGTGATAGCAAATCAGTCATAAGTCTCTCTTCCTTTTTCATATATTCACTTATTGCTATCAACTTACGTCTAATAACAGCTTTTACATTGTTCCATAGGTTTAGATATGTTGTATTCTTATTTGCATTAGTTTCTAGAAACTTTCTAAACTCCTCTCTAACCTGGACCAATACTCATTCATGACGCAGAAAATCGTTATTCATTCTCCAAGTGTTTGCCCTTGTTTTTCTGGTCATCCTTTAATTGATCTCCAGCTTTATGGTGTGGTGTCCAAGGATGGTTGAGTAATCTCTATGTGTTTGAATTTCCTCAGGCTTGATTTCTGCCCCAGCACATGGTCTGTTTTCTAAAATGAGCCATGAGCACTAGAAAGGGATGTGAATTTTTTTGCATTTGGATGGAAAGCTCTGTAAATGTCTATCAGGTCCAATTGCCTAATTATAATGTTTAGCTCTGTAGCCTCCTTGTTTAGCTTCTTTCCCAGTAATCTTTCTCTGATAGCAGTGTGTTAAAGTCACCTACTATGATTGTTGAAATCAGTGAATTGTTTTTTTCATCTTTTGAGTAGTTTCTTTGATGAATTTCGCAGCTACTTTCTTAGGCACATAATATATTTATCATGCTTGCTGTCTCCTGGCTTTCTGATCCTGTGAACATTATATAGTGCCCCTCCTTGTCTATTGTTATGGTTTGCACCTTGAGGTCAATTTTGTCAGAGATTAGGATTGCAACCCCTGCTTTTTTTTTAAAGTTGCTGTTTGTCTGATATATTTTATGCCCGCCTTTTATTCTGAGTCTATTTTTGTCTGTGAGGTTAAGATGTGTCTATTGCAGGCAACATATTGATGTGTTATGTTTTCTGAGTCCAGTCTGGTAGCCTTTGCCTTTTAATGTATGAATTGAGCCTATTGACATTCAGAGCTATTATCACAATGTGTGGATTCATTGCTGTTATTTTGTGCCTTTTGTGTTCGGTATTTTCCTATCTCCCTTTATATCAGTATGCTGTGTTTGTGTGGAAGGCTTCATTCTTGCCTGATTTTTACTTTGAGGACATGCTATCTTTGTTACTGTAATTGGCACATTGGCTTCTGGATGGAGTTGGGCTGTACAGTGGTCTCCTGCTTGTGCTTGAGGAAGGCTGTTCTTCATACCATATTGAGTAGGGAAGGATCTTCCACAGTTTGGGTGTCTTACTGGATATTCTTTGAGTTTTTCCTTTTCCTTGAAGACTCTTACCTTGCTTTCTATTTGAATAGATAATTTAGCCAGGTAGAGGATTGTTGGGTAGGCTTTTTTTCTTTCAGCTTTCAGAACATGTTACTCCACTGTCCTCCTCTTCTTAGTTTCTCATGATAGGTCTGAGCATATTCATACCTGAGTATCCTTGTATCTGACCACCAATTCCCCCCCCCCCACCCGGGTGTCTGATTCTCATTCATTAAGGTGGGGATGTTTGCTTCCAGAAATGCCCTTACTAATTTAGCTGTTGAATTCTTCCTTGTGTCTTCTTCTGGTAAACTTATTATAGAAATATTGTTCCTCTTAATAGCATTTGTCATTGATGTAAAGTTTTCTTCTGCCTCTGTGATTATTTTGTTTGACTCTCTTTCTCATTTGTTGAAGTTTATCTGATTGATCTCGACATCACTGGTATGATTCTCTGCCTCCTCTAGTCTATTCATGAGCTCTGTGATCTTGTGTTTAGCTTGTGTTACCTCATCCATTAGCTCCTATATTTATCTTTAGTACATGGACTTCATCCCCTCTATTGTGGACTTTATCTCCTCTATCTTTCTGTCCTTATTCTGAATCACTTCCTTCACCTCCTGGATTACTCCAAGTTGTCTTCTGAATATTTATTTTTGTGGCAGATCTACATCTGATTCTTCTATGAGTGTTGTTAGCTTTGCTGTTGTGTTTTATGTTTCTTAATTTCTTGTTGAGGGTGTTTCTGTATGTTGCTGTTTGTGAGTCATTTTGGAAGAACTAGGCATCATGTTTCTGGGAGACCAAGGAGCCCTGAGCTCTTTCTCTGTGTGACTGGTAAGAGTGTTTTGGAGGGCTCTCTGTGGCCTACTATGGAGGTGGGTTCGACTGCTATGTAGTCAGTGTGCCGTGGCAACTCATTGGCTGATGGCAGTGGGAGGCCTCAGGGATTGGGGTGAGGTTGTTGACTGTTAGGTATGCCCCTGGTCCCAGTTGGGTCAGGTCTGCAGGTTAGCTGTAGGTCTGTTCTGGGTTGTCAGGCCATGATGTACAGCCTTTTTTTAAAGTACCACATAGAAGACAACAGCGGGCAGAGCCTCACTGCCACAAGATGGGTTGCCAAAGGTGGGGGAAACCACTGATACTGCAGGTGAAGGTGCTGGGCAGATGAGGGGGCTGTTATTGAGGGAGGGGTGCTAGGTGACAGTAAGAAAGGTTGCTGTCATGTACAGGAGTCACCACAAAGGCATGGAACAGGATGCTGCTGCAGATGACAGGAGGAAAGGAGCAACCTGCTGCAAGAGTGGGGTGATTGATATTACTTCGGGCAGACTGCAAACAGAGTTTAGCCCCAGCCACTGGGGCCACAGGTGAGTAGTGGCAGAGACCTTGGCTCAGCTGTGGGACTTGCCATCACTTGGTGAGAAGGAACCTCAGAATGAGGGAGCAGCTCAGAGAGGAGAGTGCCACTGGCAGACTGTCACAATGTGGGGCCAATCAGTGAGTGGTGGTTGTGGTAAAGTCTGAAGTAGTGTGGCTGCCGTGGCCAGAGAATCCCAGGGATGAGGTCACTGATACCTGAGGAGCCAGAGCGAGGCTAGATGTGGGTGAAGGTTGCCTTCTGTATTGAGGATGTACTCTTGGCTCTTGTCAGAGTCTTTTCACTTACCCGAATTCCCACACTCATCCTCATGAACACCAGGTACACTGATCACCATGGAGCTTTCAATGTAGGCTGCTTACCTGGGTGTTATCTTGCCAGAACCTGGAGTAAGGACATTCAAAAGCTTATCCCTCATCAGGTAAGGTAGTAACTAGAAGGAAGTCAAAACTAACTTTTGAAGGAAATGTAGATATTAAATAAAAATTTAACAGTAGCCATAAAATAAGAGTGTTTTCTTTAAAAGAAAATAAATAAATATCAGTAATAACAAGAACAGTGAGATTTATAGCCTTTAATTGGCCATAGACCCATCCCCTCAAGACTCAGCATCACAGGAACATAAACAGGAGCAGCCTGAAGACCAAGTACCATAGGGAGCAGAATAGCCTGGACTTCTCTTAACATCTCATTTACATAGAGGATCCATTAGTTGACCCATCTGGTGGTTCCCTAAATATCCCACTCAAAAGGCTTGTATTTATTAGTTCTCAACCAAACATACACAATGCTAAATAATTTTCTGTGGGGCTAGTTTGTTGAATTTGTATATAATGATAGCAGCTAGACCAAACAATAGATCATGCAAAATCTTAAAAGTAAAAGAGTAGCAAATAGAGGAAGGGACTCTACAAGGTAAATTCACAACAGTGGCTACAACCATGGGCCTAAACACAAGAACAATTGTGAGGATAGGATAATACCAGGCAGTGTTTCATTCTATTAGACATAGGGTTGCTATGTGTTGGAACCAACTGGATGGCACCTAACAGCAACACACCACAAAGTTAAAAAAAGAAAAAAAATCAGGAAAATCTCGAGAATGGAAATAATACACGGTCAATGTACCAAAAACACTGATTGAAATTCAACCCTTTCAAGCGATAGCATATGATCAAGGATCAATGGCACCGAAGGAAGATGTCTAAGTTGCTTTAAAGGCAATAGCCAAAAACAAGGCTCTAGTAATTGATGAAATAACAATTCAAATTTTGCAAAAAGTTTATAAAGCACTCATTCATCTATGCAAGAAATTTGGAAGGCAACTGACTGAAAGAGATCCATTTTTTGGTACCAATTCTAAAGAGAGCTGACTCAGTAGAATGCAGAAATTATCAATTAATTTTGTTAATACTACATACCAGTAAGGTTTTGCTGAAGATCATTCAACAACTGTTGCAGCAATACATCATCAAGGAGCTGTCAAAAATTCTAACTATCTACAGAAGAAGACCTGAAGTGAGGATAAAATTGCTGATGTCAGATGGATATTGGCTATATATGAAAATAAATGTATGCCCATATTATTCCAGCTTTAATCAGATAACAACACATTAAGGTGAAATAAGTATAGAATAAATTATGAGTTCCAAGTGGTGAATCAAAATGTTTTGCTTAAAATAATTTCTAAGTTCTAAATCAGCTGGTATTTCAATCCACTCGTTTTCTTTTCATACCAAAGGGGAGAAGTAACAGGGAAAGGAAAAAATAGTACTTTGACCTTTTGAGATCAATGAACGAGACAAAGATAGTTATAAGTACTGCCTCTAAAAATCACAGAAATCTGAAAAGTAGACTCCTGTGGCAACAAAATACATAATGTGTTTCTCTTTGAGGATGCTGCTGAAGTTCATGCTCTCCAAAGCCCAATCCTGATTGATCATCTGGCATCCAATATTGCTTTTCCTACTGGGAGGAACCAAATATGTTCCATGTGTTATGGTTCTTGCCATGAAAGAACCCTTAGAAGACACGAGTATGGCAGAACTTTTCTACATTTACTAAGTGGTTGGAACACTCATGTTCTTTTATAGTAAAATAATTTAAAATTGGGGTTGAGAATCAGACCTGGTATAACAAACTATTTTGCTACTATTTCATAGCTTTTGACCTTTGACAAGTCATTTAATCAAAATCTAGAAGAGCGTGACTTGGCCAACTAACAGGGAGAGTCATATTTGTACCCATTCTTAGGAAAGGTGACCCAACACAATGCTCACATTGTGGAACCGATCCTTGACATAGCATGCAAGTAAAATGTTCCTGAAGAACCTCCGACGTGGGGCATAGTAGTACATTGACAGGGAGTTGCTAGAAGTTCAGGCCTGATTCAGAAGAGGACTTAGAACAGACATATCATTACTGATGTCATTTGGATTTAGGCTGAAATCAGAGAATACCAGACAGATGTTTACATGTGTCTTATGGACTATGCCAAGGAATTTGACTGTATGGATCATAAAACACAAACAAAAACTGTAGCTAGTCTTGAGAACAATGAGAATTCCACAAAATGTCATTGTGCTTATTCAGAACTTGTACACAATCAGCAGGCAGTTTTGCAAACAGAACCAAAGTATGCTGCATGGTTTAAAATCAGGAAAGGTGTCCTCAAGATTCCAGTCTCTCAACATATATATTCAATCTGCATGCTGAGAAAATTATCAGAGAAGCTAGATAATATGAAGAGGACAGTAGCATCAGGATTGGTGAAAGGTGTATTAACAACCTGAGATATGAAAATGGCACAACCTTGCTAGCTAAAATTAAAGAGGTCTTGAAACACTTGCTGATGAAGATAAAAATTGGTATCCTTCAGTATGAATTACTACTCAATACAAAGAAAATCAAAATCTTCACAAATGTGCCAGTAGCTAATATCATGAGAAACCAAAAAGAGATTGAAGTTGTCAAGGATTTTTGTCTTGCTTGACTTTACAATCAGTGCTCATGGAAGCAGTAGTCAAGAAACCAAATGACGCATATCAAGTAATTCTACTGCGCAAAATCTATTTAAAGTGTTTAAAGCAAGATGTTACTTTGAGGACTAAGGTGTGTCTGAACCAAGCCACGACATTTTCCATTGCCTCATGTCCATGTGAAGGTAAGACTTGTATGGACAGAGTGCTCCTTAGAGTCAAAAATGGTAAGACTTTCCTCATGTCCTTTGAAAATGTTGTCAGGAGAGACTAATCCTTAGAAAAGCACATCATACTTGGTCAAGTAGTGGGGCAGCAAGAAAGAGAAAGGTCTCCGACAAGATGGACTAATACAGTGACTGCACTGATGGGTTCCAACATCAGAAGCATTGTCAGGATGGCACAGGACAGGGCATTGTTTCAGTCTGTTGTGCATAGAGTCACTGTGAGTCAGAACTGACTCGATGGCACCTAACAACAACTAGTAGCATATGTGACATATGTGACCAAAAGGAAACATTCATAGTGAAATGTATGGGAACATTAGGGGAAACTCTGATTCAAACTTAGGTCCTGTGAGAGATAATGTTTAAAGAACTCACTAGTTGTATATGTTATAGATGCAAGTTAATATGTATATATGTATGTGTATATAGATATATAAATTCTGAAAGAATTATTTGCTACCCTCTGCCTTTCTAAAAACAATAGAAATAATTTTAGATATAAACACAATCTGGGAAGAATGTCAGAGAATCAAATATGGAGAATGGGGCATTAAAACTGGTGTCAAGAGGTGAAAAAGTAGTAGACATGAGAGACAAAAAGGCCTAAGGGTAGGAAGTAAACCTTGAACCATTCTATTAAAACAGAAGTTATGTGCTGTCCCCAGAGAGGAGGAGTTAAGACCTTCTGAAGTAGCTACACTATACATCTTGTATAATAGTAAAGGGGATTCCTATTCAGCATTGATTACACCAAACTGTTTAAACATGCATAAGAAAAGGATGTGATATAAGGAATATGCAAGTCAGATAAAACGGGTGGAAAGTTTAAGATGTCCTTAAATATGCCAAGAGATAGTAGAGATATTATCAAAACTGACATCTCTTGGTCATTCTCTGTTTTAGTTTATAAAGAGTTAGATGACTTGGGAAACCTTGACGTGGACGGCATCACTCTGGGAGGCGCCCTGGTGGCGCCATAGTCAGCTCCACATTGAGTTGCTTAAGTGAAAGATTAGTGGTTCGAAAATACCAACCATTCTGCAGGAGAAAGGAAAGGCTGTCTGCTCTAATTTAAATTCTCCAAAACACAATGGAGAGATCTACTCTCTCTTAGAGGGTCATTCTGTCTATAGGCAATGAGAGAAATATTGCAGATATGAAATATTTGATGGGAGAGAACATAATATGAGAGGGGTTATTTTCTATTTTTTTCTCTATCCTTTGCAGATGCTGGCCTGACAGTTAAAGATTTATGTCAAGTTGGCTTGGCCAGGATTCTCAATGATTTGGCAGCTAAGACCTAGCAATCACTCATAACATGATCATTGGGGTCGGCTTCCAACATAAGTGGCCTGTGTAGTCATGCTTACTTGCATTTGCCTGAGTCTGGATGCTGCTGTGTCTCAATTGTTTGTCATCCGATTTTAGTTATTTTGAACTTGACCTAGCAGCCTACTTTGTTGCCTTCAGTCCTGGAAGTCATTAGAAGCCTGCCATCTTACCTGCCAACCTTGGATTCTTTTGATCTTGGAGGTGGACAGTAACTTTCCATATTACCTGCTGACTAGATTCACTTGTCTCATTTGCCAAGCTTGGGTTTATCAACTCCTCCTCCCCCACAGCTACATTCATTAGAGGAAGTCTTCAGACTGACCTCTGACCTCCCAGACTTGGAACGTGCTTGCCTTTACAGGTAAGTGAGCCAGTTCCTAAATATAAACCTCTCTGTGTATATGTGTATTTGGGGGTACCCCCCCAATTGGAGTAGGAGCTTTTGTAGTATGCTTTTTCCCCATTAGTTGAGCATCCAGCAACTCACTCTAAGTTAGTGCTCCCAGTGGCATTGCCTGGGAAGGCTCTTTCTGGTCACAGTGAATTTTTTCATAAATGCAGTTTCACTCAAAACTTATTTTTTGTGATGGCCGATTTAGGAGAAGAGAGTACATCTATGAAATTTGTTTCCTGTTCGGGAGAAATACCACAAAAACTGTTGTGATGTTGAATACAACTTACAAGGACATTGCTATGGGTCAAACTTAAGTGTATGAGTAGTTTGCCCATTTCATAAAAGGTGAAATTTTGGTTGATGACAAACCTCATTCTGGATGTCCATCAACTTCCTGAGTGGATGAAAATATCAACTTGTAGTCTGTTTGGAGTTTGTTACACCAGGTCATACTGTTAATCAAGCTTTCTAATGAGAGGTTCTGAAAAGTTTGTATAACAGTGATTTGTGGTAGATAGGGACAGGTTTTCGCCACCACGACAATGCACCTGGCTCATGCAGCCATATAAGTGCACCAGGTGTCGGTGGGGTGGGGGGGAAACATGACTCTTTTGCCCCGGACACCTTAGTCACCTGACCTTGATCCATGCGACTTATTTTTTTTCTGTGAATGAAGAGAGACATGCAAGGACACCGATGTTATGATGTACACGAGGTGAAGAAAAAAACAAACAAGGGTGATGTAGTCTACCAAAAAGATGAGTTTGAAAAGTGTTTCCAAGAATGGAATCACAGATTTGACAAGTATATTAAGTATAATGGAGAGTACTTTGAAGGTGATAAGGTTGTTTATAAAAAAATTAAATACATAGCTGTGTTAGTCTGGGTAATTTAGAGAAACACGGTCACAGAAACTCGTTTATAAGAGAGTTTTATATAAAGGTTAAGTGCACATCAAGAAAACATCCCAACCCAGTACTGCCCTAGCCAAGTCCAACATTAACCCCTATGTCCAACACCAATTCATTAAGTCCTCCTCCATCTCACAAAACAGATGCAATGATGCCAACTGCTGGAGGAAAGCCGAGTCAGTGAATGTGTAAGCTTCTCAGCACTGGCAGGGGTCTCCACACGGCTACTCCAGCACCCAGGGCTGCATCAGGGTAGGTCCATGTGGCTTCTCCTCAGGGATGTCTTGCAGGAAGTGAGCCTTGCTAGCTAAAGCAGGGAACTGTCTAAGGCAGCTGCACCCTGGTCCGATCATCACACAGCAAGAGACTCGAGAACTCAAAAGGCATGGTTCACTGAGCCATTTTCCCACTGCCCTTCAATTAACTCCACGTGTGTTTATCGGACAGGTTGACACAATAGACTAACTACCTCAAGAGCTTTGCAAAAATAAATATGGGCATTTTTGGGTACCACATGTATATAAGTTTTAGTAGTTTTACTTCTCTAGAGAACCAAGTCTATGAGAATGACTGTGGATTTGGAAGAAAATTTGGCTTAAGGTATAAAGAAACAGTTAAGAATATGTTAAAGGACAGTATTTGATTTTATAGATCTTGAAAAATAAAAGATTAAAATAGCAAAGATGATGTCAAGGGTGATAGGTTTTTAAAATTCTTTTTAAACTTTATTTTATTGGGGCTCTTACAGCTCTTATCACAATCTATACATGTATCCACTGTGTCATCCACATCTGTGTATATGTTGTCATCATTTTTCAAAACATTTTCTTTCTACTTGAGCCTGTGGCATCAGTTCCTCATTTTTCCTTCAACCTCCCCCATTCCCCCTTGATAATTTATAAACTATTCTTTTTTTCATGTCTTACCCAACTTATATCTCACTTTACCAACTTTCCTGCTGTCTATCCCCCTGAGATGGGGGATATGCATCAGTCATTGTGATCAATAACACCCCCCCCCCGCCAACCTTGCCCTTCTAGTATCGCTGCTCCCCTTAGGATTCCCGAGGGGTATATCTGTTCTGGATTCCCTGTGTTTCTAGCTCTGATCTGTACCAGTGTACATGTTCTGGTCCAGCCATATTTATAAGATACAATTGAGGTCACTCTAGTGGGGGCTGAGGAAACATTAAAGAACTAGAGGAAGGTTGTGTGTTTTGTCAGTGCTATACTGCACCCTGACTGGCTCTTCTCTTCCTTTTGGACTTTCTAACAGGGGTGTCCTAGTGACTAGTGATGGGTTTTGAGTCTCCACTCTTCTCTCTACCTCATTCCCATTGATATGATTTTTTGTTTGTTTATTTTATTTTGTGTCTTTGATGCCTGACACCTGATCCCATCAATACCTTATGATCACACAAGCTGGTGTGTTTCTTCCATATGGGTATTGTCGTTCTCAGCTAGGTGGCCACTTTTTATCTTAAAGCCTTTAAGACCCCAGATGATATATCTTTTGATAGCCAGGCACTATCAGCTTTCTTCACCACATTTTCTTATGTACCCATTTTGTCTTCAGCAATCGTGTCAGGGAAGGTAAACATCACAGAGTGCCATGTAAGTAGAAAAAAATTTTTCTTGCATTGAGGGAGTACTTGCGTGGAGGCCCAATGTCAATCTGCTACCATAATACTTTATAAATAAATAAATGTACATATCTCTATTCACCTGTCATTGTATATAAGTGTATTTACATATATACATGTCTGTATTTAGACCTCTATAAATGTCCTTTACCTCCAAGTTCTTTCCTCTATTTCCTTTTACTTCCCTCCTGTTCCTCTATCATGTTTGACCTTTATTCTGGTTTTGGTAATTCCTCTCAGCTACATTGTACTTGAGCGAGCTCCCCAAGCATGCTATTCCTTTCTCACCATCCATTTTAGATCACTTATTTTTCCCTTGTCCCTGGATTTGTTGGCACCCCCTCATTTTCCTGACAGTTCATGGGGGACATGGGTGAGGGGGAGATAGTGGTTAGGTAGGTTTTATGTCAACTTGTTGCACCTGTGCAGACGTAGTGTTAGAGTTTCACCTAACAATCAGGTCACAGCCTGAAACTCCTTGGATGTGTGGCATTTCTCTGTCTCCTGTCCCCCTCAGCCTTTCTACTTGCCTGGATTCTGCACCTGGCTGCTGACCCTGTGGTCTGCCATTTCCCTCCTACCCTTGGATGCAAATGACTCTGAACCCACTGGCCTGTGATATTCCCACTTCCTGTTTGCCTTCCTGCTTGAGTCTGGAGGTGACTTCCGCTAGCATCTGACCTATAGATTTGAGTTGGACTGGACGAATTCCTACAAATACTTTTTTTACACATAAATGTGTGTTTTTCTCTAGGAAACAACCTGGTTTTGTTTCTCTAAAAAGCTCAGCCAAACACACCACAGAAGCTGTCAGGAACTCTCATTTGATCAAGTTAATGACAAAGAAATATAGAAAAGGAAGTAAAAGTTTAAAATAGGTTAGATATTTGTGATGAACATTTTTTCTTATTATAGGAAAAAAAATGGACCAAAAATTCTTAAATAAAAATAGGAAAAAACAAGACTAAAAAGATCTTCAGGCATCTTTATGTATAATGACTTTTAACAAATAGAAGCACTTGGTACCATGCATTTCATGCATCCTGATGGTGGGGACATCATCTGACTGGGCTAGTGAAATGGAGTGATATTTTTTATTTAAAAGAAATGTAAATGGAATTTACAACTATGAGTATATTCCAAAGACAAATTTGCATAAAAACTCATGAAGCTGAGGGTGTAAATGAGATAGGGAGCATGTGAAGGAGGATGTAGAGAAAGAGACATGGTATCATATAGAAATAGACTCAGTAATAACTAGGCAGACCAGATATTGATAGTTCTCTTGAAATATAGAAAGAAACACAGGAGAAGTTATTACTGGTTGGGGAACTTCAATTACCTGCACATATGTTTAATTCATCAAAAGAAAAACAGATGATAAATAAGTGCTAAAAATCATTTCAGAGAACACAGGATTTATGTGTTAAGAGGTGTCACAGAATTTCAAGTTCAAATCCCTTATCTGAAATGTCATCTCAGAAAACCAAGGCATAATTTCCTCAGTGTTACAGTGTTAACTGTACATGATGCAGAGAGAAAATGTAATGCCGCAAAATTCATTATACAAGTCTTTTCAAAAATGTATGGAGTGCTTCTGTGGATCAGACACTGTTCTAGGCACTTAGGATATATTAATGATCAAAATAGAAAAAGTTTCTACATTAAAGGAGCCTATATTCTAGATGGGGAAAACAGACCCCAAAAATGACATAAGAAAGTAAAGTACTTAATTAGCCACTCAACAATACAGTTGTCCTGAATGTTTGTGATATTTAAATTAATTAAACTTAAAATTTTAGCTTCTTATTCATACTCACCTTATTTTAATTGTGTCATAGTCATATGTGGCTAGGGGCTATTATGTTGTGCGTGGGTGTCATCAAGTGGATTTTCATTCATGGTGACTGATAGGACAGAGGAGCAAGTTTTCTGAGTTATAGTCTGTCAGTAGCAAATCACTAGGGCTCTCTATGTAGAACCCCAGACAACCTTTTCCTTATCAGTTGCGTAACAGTTTTGCATTCTACACTAGATGGATTGATGGTGGTGGTGGTGTCATCAAGTTGGTCCCTTGGTTCTTGCTCATATGTTATCACCTGAAATGGTGACAAGTCAGCTAGTTATTTTTGGTATGGTCTTCTAGAGCTGCCCTTTGAACTTTCTGTTCAGCTCTTTGACTTCATCCCTTCTTCCAAAGCTGCTCTATAATTAGAGTCAAATACCAGAGGCCCTTCTCACATCCACTTTGACCTTTTCATTCTCTCTGTCTTTTTATTGATCTTTTTCTTTTTTTTTTTCATGAATTAAGCTCTGGATGTCTTCCCGTAGCTCATCAGGTTTCTCTCGTTTGGTGCAGTATTCAACGCATCCAATGTGCTCCAGAGATGTTCTCAAAATTCAGATGGGATACGTTCAAGGCTGTATTTCGGCTCTTGGGGACTGGTTTCCATCGATTCCAGTCAGTCACTGACCTGGTTTTAGTTGCTGATGCTGAGCCTCCCCATTGTCTCTTCCCACAAGTGTAGTCGATTTCATTTCTGTGTATTCCAGATGGAGAAATCATTTGTTTCATTGCAGAAAAGAGTATTTGCTATGAATTAGTCATTGGTTTTGCAAAATTCTATAAGGTGACCTCCAGTTTCATTTCTATTACCCTCTGGTAAACCTGTCTACCTGTCCAAGGGGACCTCATCAAAGATTCACATGTCACTATCTCATTAAACACCCCAGTCTCCAACCCTTCACCTTTGACATTTGATCTCAGCTGACATGAGACGCCCTCTGGCATAGTGACCTTCAGAATACTTACCTAGAGCAGATGGTGTATAGTTTATTGGCACCAGTCAGGCATTCTACCAGGCCGCCTGGACCCCTGTCAATAGACTCGCTACCCTACAGCTCTGAGCATTTGATCCATTTGTTGCTTGTGGACTCATATAGTATTTGTCATTTTGTACTTGGCTAATTTCCCTCAGCATATTGTCTGCCAGTTCCCTCCATGTCTTGAGGTGTTTCATGAATTCATTGCTGTTTTTTAGGGATGCATGGAATTCTCTTGTGTCTATACACCAGTGTTCCTTTATCCAATATCTATTGGTGGGAATTTAGGCTGTTTCCAGGTTCTTGCTAATCATGTGAACTATAGTGCAATGATCAAAGGGGAGGAAAAGTTTGTAATCCGTTTGTAATCTGCTTCTTATTTCCATTGGGTATATGCCTACTAATGGTATTGATGGTTTATGGTATTTCAATTTTCATCTTTTTTTAGGAATCACCTTATCACTGTCCACAGTAGCTATATGCATCTACTAGCCAACAAGCAGTGGATAAGGGTTCCAATCTCATCACACCTTCTCCAGCATTTGTTGTTCTTAGTTCTTGTTGTTTCCTTGATTGGGCTCCAGTTGTGGGTGTTAGGTGGTATCTCATGGTTGTTTTAACTTGCATTCCCAGATTGCTAGTGGCCAGAGCATTTCCTCACTTGTTTGCTAGCCATATGAATGTCATCTTTTGTTAATTGTCTATTCAGGTCCTTTGCTCACCTTCTCGGGAGATTATTCATTTTTTTCTTGCTGTAGACTTGTAAGATACTGTAGACCTTAGTAATTAGTCCTTTGTCTATTGTGTCATTACTATATACCTTTTCCTAGTCTGTGGACTTTCTTTTCACTACTTTTCCCCTGCCTTTTTAATGACCTTTTGCTTTCTTCATGAATGATGGTCTTTATGTCCTCCCATAGCTCATCAGATCTTCTGTCACTGCTGTTCAATGCATCAAATCTGTTCTTGAGCTGTTCTCCAAATCCAGAGGAGATAGAATCAAGGTCATATTTTAGCTCCTATGGACTTGTTTTTAATTTTCTTCTGCTTTCTCTTGAACTTTTTTATGAACAATTGATGGTCTGTTCCACAGTCTTCCCCTGGTCTGGTGTTAGCTGCTGACACTGAGCACCTCCATCGTGTCTTCCCACAGATGCACTCAATTTGATTTCTGGGTTTTCCATCTGGGAAACTCCACGTGCATAGTCACCATTGTGTTGTTGGAAAAAAAAGATATTTGCTATGAACAATTCATTGGTTTGGCAAAATGCCTTCACACGATCCCCAGCTTCATTTCTGTCAATATGGCCATGTTTCCCAACAAATAGTCCATCCTCTTTGCTTCTAACTTTTGCATTCCAATCACCAATAAATCTCAATGTATCTTGCTTGCATGCTTGATCAATTTCCAACTGATATCCTGGTAGAATTCTTCAATTTATTCAGTACTGGCTTCTGTGGTGCACAAATTTGAATAAAAGTTGTGTTGATTGGATGTCAATGAAGTCAGTTAGATACAACTCAGTCACAGACAGCATTGTGTTACGTGGTGGATTTAGCCAGATCTATTCTGACAATGAATGTCATGCTAGTCCACTTGAGTTTGTTATTCCCTGTATAGTAAATTATATGATTTTCTGATTTAAAATGGCCTGTATCAGTCCACTTCAGCTCACTAATGCCAAGGATATCAATGTTTACACATTCCATTTCATTTTTGCCCATTTCTAATTTTCCTAAATTCATATTTCGGTTGTTTTCCTTGACCTTGAGTCATGCTAATCAGCAAATGAAGACTCCACTCCCACAGGTTTTATTCAACTCATGTCACCATGGTTGGGTGACTCCACTCCAAGAAATCATCTCCTCCTCAGTCACTCTTTGAGTGCCCTCAGATCTGAGAGGCCCACCTTCTGGAAGTATCTCTGACAATGTTTCGCCTTCCTTTGTGTAGGCTTTCAGTATTTGAAAATGCTTTGACGCTACGCACAAGATTTTCAGCAGCTTCTTCCTCAGAAGTGGGGATCTGACTCCTTCGTTGTTGCCTGTTCTTAGCTGAGGGTGACTCTGTTGGCATTTGAAATACTAGTGACATCACTTCCAGCATCATAACAACACACAAGCCTCCACAGTACCACCAACTGACAGACAGGTGGCAGAAATGATATACAACCAATATAGGTCAGTTTAAGAGAAAGAAATTCATAATCAAATAAAGTATCACAAATAGTTACTATTATCTTTACAGAATATCAAAGGGTTAACTTGTATCAGAATCTTTTTTATCATATTTTCATTGCTTTTAAGATTAAATTAAGCAATCACACATGTGAATATTTGTTGATAGCCTGTGATTTTGCCACCCTGACTTCCGTGTATTTATGTACTTAACTTTAGAAAACAAAGCTACTAAAATGATTCTTTATGCAAAAGAAGCATAATATCATTATTGTTGGAAAATTTACCTGCTGTGCTTATAATGATCCTGTTGACTACCCCTGGGAAAGTTCATTATGATAAATTGATTAAGTTTGTGTACTCTTTGATGCATAAATGAGAACCAGAGTTGAATAAAGATGTTCTCTTATGTCTTTCATAAAGAAACCTTTATTCCTGCACCTTCTCATTTAAATAGAAATCAATGACTTGTCCAAAGGAAGTATATTTTTCTTATTTTCTTTTACATAGGCTTTATTCTCTACAGTAACTTCTCTAAATTGGACAAAGTCAAAGACAATTATCTGTAAACACCCATAGCACACACAGAGAAAAAGCTGCCCACTAGTCCAGCGGTTCTCAACCTGTGGGTCGTGATCTTTTGGGGGGGGCGGTCAAACAACCCTTTCACAGGGGTTGCCAAATCCATAAGAGTATCAAAATTATAGTTATGAAGTAGCAACAAAAACAATTTTATGGTTTGGAGGTCACCACAACATGAGGAACTGTCTTAAAGGGTAGTGGCATTAGGAAGGTTGAGAACCACTGCTCTGGTCCATTCTGACTCATAGTGACTCCCAGCTGTATCGGAGCAGACTAGTGCACCTGAGGGCTTCCAGGGGCTGAGTTTTCAGAAGAAAATCACGTCACAAGACACCTTTAGGTGAGCTTGAACTTTAAACTTTCAGTTAATATGTATTTTCATGAATTAAATAGATCACATGTCTTTTTACTAATCTTCTTTTTTGTAACTGGCATTTTATTAGCTGTTTTGAGATAAGTACAGAGACATTATGAGCAATATGTAGACAATTCTTAATGGATGTACCAAAATCCTAAAATGGAATTTAGATACAATTCTTTTCTAAATTTCAGTGACTTTCACATTTTAAATTTGGAAGCAAAATTTTTAGAAGAGGTTATCAAGTGTCATTACCTTCAAATGTTGATAAGCTGTTACATCTTAACTCCGACTAATTCACAATTTAATGTCACACATAGTCCATACTCCAATGTTCGACCTGTCACAGCACATAACAAAGTTATCAGAAAAACTGACTACCATGACTAAAGGTTTTATGGAATGCACACAGTTCTGACACGAAAGCCATGAAGACTGAATGGTTTTCAGACTCAATTCTAATGTTTTATAAACAACATGGAAACAAAATTTTAAGTATTCAGGGCAGACAAATACATGACAGCAACTGCAAATTGCCATTAATCATGTTTTGTATTAGAGATACAAAAATGTCCTCCCATCCCACAGAATGTTATGTTGACATGCAGGACAGTAACATCTCCCCACAATGCAGCATCCCACTATCTCCTGGTTGTACAAAAAAAAAAAAGAAAGAAACCCAGTATATGATTTCAAATCCTAAATTTGAAAATAAATTTGAAATATTCATACTTAAAAAGTGGAATGAAATGGGATTTCCTCCTTCTTAAAATGTTTCTAGAGCTACTAAAAAACTTGCATTTACAATATAGTTGATAAAACATTCTTCTGGATTGTACAAGAAGGAAGATAGCAGGGTCTATTGATAAGACATGATAGATAAACATCCATCAGACATGGCTTCTCTTTTTTCTTGCTTCATCAGAGGCTGGACTTTCGTCATTTTGGGGTTTCTCCATTTGCAGCAGGTAAATCTTCTTTAGTTTTTTGGTTAGCTCTTCAGTCTGTTTTGCCTTTGGTCCCATTTTCTCATTTGCTTGCAGTTTTTTGACTGAATATATATCCTTTCTTGCCCTAATGACCTTCCTTTGTGGCATCTTGTCTGTGGGGAGGGCTCTTGCCTGGTGCCTGCAGACCTCAGGGCACCTAGTGCTTTCTCACAGGTGGGTTGCTGGCTTCTGCCTCTCTGCCGGCCACCAGAGCTGCTAGGACCTTTGGTGGGGTGGTCTGGGGACCTGATGGGACCAGCTTGGGAGGCTGCCCCACCCTCCACAGTTCTTTACAGAAGCATTGAAGAAGTTTTTTTGGTGGGTGGCTAATTTGATAAAATTGGCAACTTAATGAGTATCATATCATAAATGTACAATTATCTCTATTAGAAGTATCAAACAGGTGTTCCTGGTCCTAACCCAGCTGAGTATTGACTCATTGGCTTCACCAGTAGTATGTTTTAAATGCCTAAATTTTGCAAATATTTAAGGCTGTTTTCTATTTGTATATAGAAGAATTGGGTAATCCCAGGGCTGCATTTCTGAATGATATCCATTGTTGTGGTGAAGTGCCGTGGAGTCAATTTGACCATGACAGCCCTGTGCACAAACTCTGCCCATTTCTGCGCCATCCCCCCCAAGTGTTTCTGTGCTTCAGCCCACCACTGCAGCATGATGTCCATCCATCTAGTTCACGGCCTCTCTCTCCTTTGCCGCCCCTGTACTTTGCCAAGCATGATGTCTTTCTCCAGGGGCTGGCTCTCTCGTGACAAATGATTCAAAGTACAGGAGAGGAATTCGCGCCATCCTTGCCTCTGTGGAGCGCTCTGGCGGCAAGATGTCCGAGATAGATTTACTGGTCTTTTTTGCAGCCAGTGGGGCTTTCGATATGTTTCGCTGACCCACAAGCCAAATGCATCAGTTCACCTTTAGGATCAGCTCATCCTTAGTCCATCCGTTTGTCACACGGCGGTGTGTTGTGTGTTGCTGTGATTCCGGGAAGTATGTCATTGGAATGTTAAATGTCAGTAGGTTCATCCGAAGTGAGTAGGTCCCCGTGAAGCTTCCAGGCTATGAAGAAGGATGAAGCTGCCACTTCAGAGGAAGTAGCCATTGAAAACCTTATACATAGAATTGGAATACTGTCCGATGTTCTCCATTAGATTGAATAAGTTAGTGGTTCACCAGATTGCCACAGCCCTCGTGACTTCCTCCCACTGTCTTCTGCCTGGCCCTCATAACTTATTTGTTTCCATGTCCCTGTGGAGGGTTGATTTCTATCTCTGAAAATCATTGTAGAATGCTATTGGCTAAACAATTTTTTTTAACTCAAACAAGTGCGATGGTTAGATTTTTTTGTCAATTGGATGTATCTGAGTGATTGTAGGTTGAAGTCCAACCTATCAATAAGGTCAAACCCTGATACCACCTCCTTGGGGTTGCAGCTTTTTGTATGTTATACCCTGAGCAGAACCCAGCTCTCTCTTACTCCTTCATCTTCTGTAGAATCTGGATCCTGTGTCTGGTTTGTCAATCTTCGGTTGTGTTATCTGCCAATCCCAGGAGCCGTCAGCAGACTGCTGACTGCTGATTCATTTAGCTTGGCAGCCACCAGCCGATGGCCTTCCTGCTTCATCTTCCTACCTCCTGTTCATCAACTCCTGCAGGTACATAAGTCAGGAGACACCTCCCACTTACCGCTGACCTACAGACTTAAACCAGACTGGATTTATCTACTTCTACAACTGTGTAAGCCGCTTCTTAATATAGTTCTCTTTCTACACACATAAACATACAAGTGTCATAGATGTTCCTTCTTTAGAAAAGCCAGCCTAACACACAAAGTAAATGCTATACTTTGCATATTTTGGAAGATAAGATGCATCCTGTCGTAGATAAATCTTATGTAGATATCTCAGAAACTTTTAACAACTGCCTCCTCTCCATCTCTTACACTGTGCTTAACTTGAGCCTTTCTCTAAGATTTCTTACACATTGTTGTTGTTAGGTATCATGGAGTTTGTTCTGATTTATAGTAGCCATTTGTACAACAGAACAAAAACATTTCCCAGTCCTGAGCCATCCTCACAAATGAGTTTGTGTTTCATTTCATTATTGTAGACACCACGTCAATCAATCTTGTTGATGGTCTTTCTCTCTAATGCTAACCCTCTACTTTACCAAGCATGAAGCCCTTTTCCTGGGACTAGTTTTACCTGATAAAATATGCAAAGTATGTGAGAGGAAGTCTCATCATCCTTTAAAAATGTTTCTCAGTTTCGGGCTATATATCCTCCAATATATATATATTTGATTTTCTGCCAGTCCATGGTACTTTTAATATTCTTTACCAGCATTATGATTTAGAGACATCTTCTTGAGTCTTCCATATTCATTGCCTCACTTTCACACATATATAAGGTGACTGAAAACACTGGCTTGAGTTAGACACATCTTAGTCCTTAATCTGACATCTTTTCTCTTTGATACTTTAAAGTAGTCTGGTATAGAAGATATACCCAGTGAAATACACTACTACTTCCATGAGCATTGAAATGAAATCCTTGATCATTTCATTCTCTTTTTTTCACAATATATAATTATTTTGTCTATAAGTACAGCTGTGCAAATTTTAGTTTTCTTTACACTAAATTGTAATCTGCATTGAAGGCTACAATTGATATTTATCAGCAAGTGTCTCAAGTTCTTTTTATTGTCAGCAAGCAAGCTTTGTGCCATCTCTGTAGTAAAAGTGGTTTATGAGCCTTCCTTTCATCCTGATGTCTTATTCTTCTTCATATGGTCCCATTTCTCAGATCAATTGCTCAGTACAATTAAAAGATTGAGCTAATACAATTAAAGGATACAATCCTGATGGATGTACACCTTTCCTGCTTTAAACCATGCTGTATTTCTGTATTAGTCTGGGTACTTTAGAAAAACAAATCCACAGAAATGCATGTATAAGAGAGAGTTTTATGTAAAGGTTAAATGCGCATCAAGAAAATATACCAACCCAGTGCTGCCCAAGCCCACAAGTTCAACACTAACCCATTAACCCATATGTCCAACACCAATCCACAAAGTCCTCCTCCATCTCACAAAACAGACACAATAATGCTGACTGCAGGAGGAAAGTTGAGTCAGTGAAAGTGTAAACATCTCAGTTCTGGCAGGGGGCTCCACACAGGTGCTCCAGCACCCACGGCTGTATCGGGGTAGGTCCATGTGGTTTCTCCTTGGGGATGTCTTGCAGGAAGTCAGCCTTGCTAGCTGAAGCAGGAACTGGCTAACGCAGCTGCACCCTGGTGCAACCATTACAAAGCAAGAGACCTGAGAACTAGAAAGGTGAGGCTCACCAACCCATTTATGCCCCCACCCTTCAATTAATTCCACATGTGTTTATCGGCCAGGTTGGCACAATAAACTAACTAACTCAATTCCCTTGAACTATTTCCCTTGAACAAGAGCCTCTTGTTCTATGTACAGGTTCCTCATGAACACAATAAGATATTCTGAAATGTCCATTTTGAAAAAATATGTTAATCAGGGTTTGTTATGATCTCCACAGTCAAATGTCTTTGCATAGTCAATAAAACACAAGTAAACATCTTTCTGGTATTCTGTACTTTCACCCAAGATCCATCTGACTTTAGCAATGCTCACCCTCATTCCCTATTCTCTTTGGAATTCAACTTGATTTTCTAGCTGTTGTCAATATACTGCTTCAGAATTTGCTGAATTACCATCAGCACACTCTCGCTTGCATGATGCTCATGATACTATTCAATAATTTCCTCTTCCTTCATGGGTTACCTTTCTTTGGAATGGGCACAAATATGGTTCTCTTCTTCTCGGTTGGCCAGGTAATTGTCTTCCATATTTCTTGACCAAGCCAAGTGAGTGCTTCCAGTGTTCCATCCGTGGTAAGGAAATATAAGAAGTAAACTCTCTAAAGGTGCACACTTGCTTCCTGATTACATACAGCTCAAAAGGGAGGCCACATGGCATCTACGACTCAATTTCACAATACACCTGGAGAAAGCCCATCCAGTAAAAGATAGTTTAGTTTAGCTTAAAAAAGACAACTTCCTAACTAATTCTAATCTTTTTCATGATTTTCATTTTTTTATTAAGATGATCGTTGGCTGAACTCAAGAGATCTTAATTTGATTGTTAACATTTATACTTATAGTTTATCTGAACCCTCTTTTAATTGTTTCTTCATGAATAAAATTAGGCTGATAATACTTAAGTCATGTCAGGTCTCTGAAACTTAGAGAAAATATATGTGAAGATGAGCACAGAGGAGATGAAGCACCAGCACCAGGCTATTGTAATTGGGCTATTGTAATTTGAACTAAATACCTGCATCTAACATCCAACTTCTGCAGCCATAAACAATTGCCAAGACTTTGATCGAGACAGGTTGCAATGTTAAAGGATGGCCTCTTAGTAGTAATCTCAACCTTAGTGAACCCAGCCAATTTTTTCCCTATACCTGTACCTATAAATTTGAGCACAGCTGGGAAGAAAGTTTCATGTAACTGGGCAAATTTCACAATCAATTTTGAATACTGAAATTAAATAGGCTCTGAACATTATCTGTTATGCCTACCATAGTTTTCCTTTTGTCTTTTTTATTTTCTGAAAAGATTATTTCATAAATTCTCATTTTAAGATAATCCCTAAACTTACCACGCCCCACGCCCCCCGCCATTTACAGCTAATGTTCATGCCTGATGATTTTTGGAAAGAAAGCAATTAGTGTCAGGAGCTGCTTGTATTTTTGTATTTCCATCAATCACTTATAAGACATACATCCTTCATACATTTTCTTTTGCTCTAGTGGTAAAAGTTTCCCTTCTCCATCACAAGCTAATTTTATCATGTGACATATTGATTATTATACTCCATTAATTAAACATATCTCTCTGACTTCTCACACAGTAGTAAGGAAATATAAAAGCAAAATTCAAGATTGCTCAGTGTATAAAGCTGAAAAGTGAAAACAGATCAAATTTTCAAAACTAATGTTGCATCTTCCAGCTCTGTGAGCCTTAGATATTCTCTCTCTAGCCTCCCCATCATTCTTTTTCTGTACTGGCACAAATACACATTTCCCATTTTAAACACCTTCTTGACCCTGTATTCCATGGCAGCCACTGAGCCATCCCCTCCTCTAATCCCGTCCCAACCCTTCCTTCTGTAATGAGCCCCTTACACAGGCTATGTTCAAACCTTAAATCTAAGTCATTATTTTACCTATTCTAAGTTGATTTGACCACATCTCTCCATTTACCTACTTGACCAGTGATGCCACATGGCCTAATTAAAAATATAATTTTATGTCCACAAAGTTTCTCAAATTCCATATGCATCGGAATTACCTAAATCTCTTTCTCAATCTGAAGTGGCACTCAGGGGTCTGTTTTTTATATATTTGCTCCACATGAGTGTTCTCAAACCCTGGTGGCATAGTTGGTGAGTTCTTGTTTTGTTTTTTTTTTTTAATCTTGTAAAACTTACAGCATTGGAAATCAGAAGGAAAATCCGAGTCCATCCTATAGGATTCTATGAGCTAGAAAAGACTCAGTAGAAGTGGATTCAGCTTGTTTTTTAGTATGAATACTTCAGATTTGCGTTTTTTCCTTGTTTGTTTGTTTGTTTGTTGTGGCTCCTCCTCCTGAAACTTTCTATTCCCGTAAAGATTTATAGTCTCAGCAGTCTACAGAGCCAGTTCTACTCTAACCTATAGCGTCTCTGGGAGTTGGAATTGGCTCAATGTCAATGAAGCTTTTCTTTCTTTCTCTTTTTATTTAAGTTTCACATGAGTCAGGGTGGCACTGTAGGGTCAGGATCAAACCCACCAGCTTCCCTGCGAGAGAGGCTCTCTGCGTAGGTAAAGGGCTGTAGCCTCTGAAATCCTGGATAGGGTCAGTATGAGTCAGAAGAGAGTAGATGACAGTGGGTTTTCTGTTGCAGGTCCCAATTATAAAATGATTTGCTCAGCATACCCATTGAACAAGTATTATGAGAGGATATAACTCTCATGCACACCTTTCCTGACTTTAATCTATGTGGCAATCCCTTGTTCTTTTCACACGTCTACCTCTTGATCCATGTACAAGTTCCTCATCAGCACAATGAAGTGTTCTGAAATTCCCATTCTTCTCATTGTTATTCACAGTTTATTATGGTCCGCCCAGTCAAATGCCTTAGATAGTCAATGAAGCACAAGTAAACATCTTTCTGTCATTCTTTGGTTTGAGTCATTATATCTTCAGCATAACATCTTGCATATTTGTCCACATCATGATGTATTTGACAGTTTCATTATTATTCTTTATGGATGCACAATACTTCATTGTATATGTACCAAAGTTCATTTATCCATTTCTGCAGTGATAGGAAGATTGATTCCCATTTCCTTGCTATTGTGAATAATGCTATGATAAACACAGGTTTGCCTAGATCTGCTTGGTTTTTGCTCCTTATTTCTTTGGGGTATATACTAAGTAGAGAAATTGCTGGGTCATATTATATGTCCTTTTCCATCTATTTTAGAAATGCTATCACGCTTTCCCCAGTGGCTGTATGGTTTTATAGTCCCAGCAGCCGAGTGTGAGAGTTCCAGTCTCTCCACATCCTCTCCAGCACTTGTTATTTTGGCTGTTTTCTTGTGTGGGTTTTTTTCTTTCAACTTTTCTACAGTACCATTGTTTTGCTTTGCATTTCCTTATTGGCTAGTGATGATGAGCATTTCTTCAAATTTTTGTCAGATTTGATTCATTGTATATTCACGTCTATTGTCCATTTGAAAAAAACTAAATTGTCTTTTTTTCTTGTTGAGGTATTGAAACTTTCTATAGCTTTTTAGAGATTCTCTCTGTATCTGATGCTGCTTCCCCAAAATTCTCAGTCTGTGAATTCTCTTGTTTATTTTTTCATGAAGTCTTTTGGCGCATATAAAGTTTTTAAGAGATACTAGCCCTCTATTTGTCCCCTGTTTTCTGGTTATTTTCCATTATGTTTGATATTGTGTTTATACTATGCATTAGGGTCCTTTAAGTCTGACCTTGCTTTTAAAATTGATGATCTTTATAGTTCCAGGCTTTATATTTAGACCTTTAACTTATCTTATGTTCTTTTAATGTATGATATAAGGATCCTGTTTCATCATTCTGCAAGTGGAGACCCAATTTTGCCAGTATTATTTATTGAAAAGATTATCTCTTTGCTCATTTAATGTGTTTTGACTTTTGGTCAACAATAAGTTCTCTGTAGGTGTATGGTTTTATTCCTGCAATTCTCTATTCTATTCCATTGGTCTATATGTGTATCATTATATCAATATTAGTATGCTTTGGCTATCATGGTGATGTAATTGATGCTGAGTTCAAAAAGTAAGCGACCTCCTCTTATGTTCTTTTTTGGTAGTGGTATGCTTAATGACTTTTTTCATTAACATATAAAGTTGGTGATTAGTTCCATTTATTTAAAGAATAATGCTAGTTTCTGGATCAGAATTGCATTTTATTTATAGATTCCTTTTTATAATAGTGACATTTTCACACTATTTGTCTTCCTATTCATGAACATATAATATTCTTTCATTTATGTAGATTTCCTATAGAGTCTAGTAATAATATTTTACTTTTCTTTGTACAAGACTTTAGTTTCTCTGGTTAGGTTTATTCCTAGGTATTTCATATTTTGGAGGATTTTTTAAATGATATTATTTTGTTAATTTCCTTTATTGATCTCACTTCTTGCCAAATTTTCCAATTTATTCCAGCAATTCTCTTGTCAACTTTTGGGAATTTTTCTTCATATAGAATAATATAATTCTTGGAAGATGGTGGACCAGGGGACCCACATACGCTGAGAGATCTTTCAAACAAAGCAGGTTTGGTGTCCAGGTAGCCAAGTAGTAGGAGTCTGGTGAGTTAAATATCCCCCCACCCACACCCCCGCCACTCTCCCCACCCCTACCCCACGTATTTGTCCTGAGCAGGTGCCTTGGTGATACAGGACCTGATTCGTGGGACATCTCTGGTCACTAGGTTACATCCATCATGGACACAACTAGCTAGAGCCCCACTCCATCCCCAGACCAGGACCCTGAGTCGCTTGCCTGCTCTGTTGACACACACATAGCGATTGCGGTTGTGGGACCCCCTACAGCAGCTGCCTACGGGACCCCACTAGTTGAGAAGCTTCCCTATCCCATGCTTCGCCTCTCCCCACCTGGCAGCAATCTGGCCTTGGGCCCCATGTCCCTCCCTCCATTCATCCAAGGCCTGGGTAATTGAGTTGCAGACCAGAGGCTGCCTGGATGATCCCCATGCGGGACAATCCTCTCCCATTGTTGCCTGGGATCTCTCCACTGGCACCCAGTTTCCCTGGCCGCCCATAGCAGTCAGCTTAGCACCGGTTCCACTCCTAGCCCAGGAACCTGCGCTGAGCACTTCCGGCGCAACTTGCTGCCAGAGCCCCAGTCCGTTGCTACCCCAGACACTGTGCTTCTGCCACAGCCACTTCAGGCTAGCCTGAGGCACCACGGAGACCCGGTGGCCTGGAGCGCTAGACCTACCTGTCTGCAGTGCCCCTTCCAACACGGACAGCCCCGGGCGCAACAGTGGGCACCCCTATCTACTGGGAGCACAAGCGACACGGATTTGCACTCCTGCCAGAGCATTGCAGTCCCTGTTGCGCTGCGGGGATTCCAGTGGCTGGTGGCTCAGAGCTTGAGCCAGTGGTGACACATTACATCCAGGGCAGAGGACAGGCACTACTGCCCGCTGTTTACAGTGAGAGTCACTGCTTTCCAATCCAGCTCAGACAACATTGCTGGGGAGCCTGCGACGCTCACAGCGTCACGGTTTAAGCAATAAACATCCCTGTCAGAGCCTTCTGTGTGCCCCAGCTGGCCCTCACCACCATGGTGCCCTGCGGGATCCCTAGCACTGGCGTCTAAGCCTGCCCCAGGAATTTTAAAGACCAGTTCTGCAGTCTGTCCAGGATGTATTATTTACATAACGGTGTTGTCAGCCACTTTGCCTGCCTGCAACTTCATTTTAAGATGATTTATCAGGAGGCTTCCAGGGTCCTTCTGTCTCAATGTAAGGAATAAAGTGGCACCCGGATTGGAATAAAATTGATTAACTCTCTGTAATATGCAGATGATCCAACCATCCTTGTTGAAAATGAGAAGGAACTAAAGCACTTGCTGATGAAGACCTGGGATGGCAACCTTGAGTATGGATTACAACTCCATGTGCAGAAGACCAGAGCCCCCACCGCTGGACACTCATCATGACAACTACAGAAAACAGTGAACATTTTCAAAGACTTAACTTTGCTTGGGTCTGGAATCAATGTTCATGGAAGCAAAAGTCAAGAATCAAAACCACTCCCTGTGTTGGCAAATCTGCTGCACATGAAGAGCAATGATGTTACTCTGAAGTCTGAAGTGTGCCCGACCCAAGCCATGGTATTTTCAACTGCCTCACATGCATGTGAAAGTTGGACAGTGACTAAGGAAGGCCACAGATATATTTATGCCGTTGAATTGTAGAGTTGCCAGAACAAATGAATGTGTCTTGGAAAAAAGTGTAGCAAGCCTTGAAGTAGCATAGTGAGGATGGCAAGACTTTGACGTGTGTACTTTGGACATGTGAACAGAAGGGCTCAGTCCCTGGAAAAGGCCATCATATGTGGCCAGGGAAAAGGCCAGAGTCAATGAGGAAGAACCTCAGTGAGAGGGGTTGACACAGTGGCTGCAATAATAGGTTCAAACATAATAAAACTTGTGCGGACGATACTGTGCTTCATTCTGTTGAGCATATAAACTGGAACCAGCTCGAAGCCGCCTAGCCACAGAGGCATCTATGGTTCAAGCTACAACACTTGATGATTCAATATCAGACTTTGGAGATTTTAATTACCTTTACTTTGATAAATATTGAGATTCCCAGGTAGTAAAGAATCAGGGTCTTCTGATTGTGCTTAAGGTGATATTAAGTAAAGGCTTACAACAAATTCTTTTTTTTTTAATGAGAAAGTAGTCTTATCACTCTAGATTTTACCTTTTTAAACAGATGCTATTTCCTGTGATTACTCAAGTTCCCACTTTCTGGCAATAATTATTAATGTTGCAACCATTTGCAATAACTCCCTGGATCTGTAAGGTGTTAAGTTATGTATTTGAATTTGCCTAGCATCTTTCTTTGAATAATATGTGACAACAGAGAATTAAGGTTTGTTAGAATATTGGTAGAAAAGTACACCATCTCAAACCTCATCTTAGCCATCATTTTGAATCTCATGTTCATTAAGATACAACATATCTAAGAGACTTGGGAACATTGACTTTAAAATGCTATAAAAATAATTTCTCCTACTAGATAGAAACATGTATACCCCCAAGTAGTTTGGTTTTATAATACCTAGAGGACTGGGTAATTTGCTTAGAAATGATCACCAGTCATTTGAAATAAAGCTTTTGGGTGTAAACGCAACTTATCTCACAGAGTGTTTTCATTATGAGAATTTATCCCTGAAGAGCTTAGATCTGGGGTATTTCATTTGTCAGCGTAGCAAGAGAAAGCACTCACGTGTTGCTAACCATGGCTTATCCTTTTGCAAAGTTCTGCAGCTGGAACAAGGTCATGTCACAGCTGGAGAGAGAACATGAGCGCAGTTTTCCACAGAAATGACTAATGTCTTTAAAGGAGTACTGCAGCACTGAAATTAGCAGCCAGTCATCTTAGAAATGTGATATTTTGTTTTTTCTAATATGCTAAAACAAACCAGAGGCCAAGAAATAAACAACAGAAAGTATATGAATGAAACTTTCTATTCACTAGTTATTTTCCCTTATCCAAACTACAGAAAATAAAGTAAATAATACAGAAAAGCCAGTATCATTTATTTCAACCTCAAGGTTAGAATTCCTACCTTTTTGAATTTAGATAAAGTTAAATTGAATTCCTTACCTTGGGTGTCAGGGAAAGTCTGATGGCCTTTCAAATATTTTCCATAATTTGGTGGGGACTTTACAAATTTATATGTACATCTAGATAAAAATTCCTGTCCAATTGGAATTTTGAGCCACTTTATGCTTCTTCACTTTGAAAAATTCACCTTTTTTAAAAAAAAATTCTGTTTAATCTCCCAAAATATTTTTTATTACCCCTTTCCTTGCTTTTTTTCATGAAAGATATTTGCATGGATATAGAGTTTCAGTGAAATTTTTGAAAAACAATGTTGATTTTATTATATGGGAAAACAATTTTTAATTATGTTAATTCAATAAATATATGCTGAGTACCTACTCTGTGCCTGATGTTGTTTTATGGGCAGGTACATCAAATAAAACCAGTCACATTTCTAATGGACCTAAAATCCTTGTAGAGAAAGACTTTAATATTGTCGTTGCTGGTAGGTACCATCAAGTCACTTTCTACAGAGTGCACCAGAAAGGAGCCCTGGTGGTGTAGTGGGTTTTGTGATTGACTGTTCTACAAGAGAAATACAGGGCTTTCTACTCCTCAAAGAGTTACACTCTCAGAACCCACAAGTACAGTTCTATTACATCTAACAGGGTCACTATGAATTGGCATTGGCTCCACGGCTATGAATGTGTGTGTGTGTGTGTGTGTGTGTGTGTGTGTGTTATGTACCACAGGTCAGGTATCAAAGAACAAAAAAACTATATCATTGTGAATGAGGGAGTGTATGGAGTGCAGACCCAAAGCTCATCTGTAGGCAACTGGACATCTCCTTACAGAAGGGTCACAGGGAGGAAATGAGCCAGTCCTGGTACAGTATAGCACCAGGAAACATACAACTTTCCTCTAGTTCTTTAATGTTTCCTGCCCCCACTGTCATCATCCCCAAATTCAGCTAGACCAGAGCATGTACACAGGTACAAATAAGAGCTGGAAGCACAGAGAATCCAGGACAAGTAAACCCCTCAGGATCAATCATGAGAGTAGTGATACCAGGAGGGTAAGGAGAAGGTGGAGGAGAAAGAGGGAACCAATCACAATGATCTACCTAAAACCCTGTCCCTGGGGGATGGACAACAGAAAAGTAGGTGAAGGGAGATATTGGACAGTGTAAGACATGAAAAAGTTTAGAAATTATCAAAGGTTCAGTGAGGGAGGGAGGGCTCAAGTAGAAAGCAAATGTTTTGAAAATGATGATGGCAACAAATGTACAAATGTGCTTGACACAGTGGATGGATGTGTAGATTGTGATAAGAGTTATAGGAGCCCCAATAAAATGATTTTTTTTAAAGAAGAACAAAATGTATGGTATTCCCATTTTTGTTTCCAAGGAACATTCTGGCATACTTCTTTTAACCCACATTTATTCATTCTTTTGGAAGTTTATATAATGTTCATTATTATTCATGAATACCATAATTTATATTAATTATTTCCAGGTTTTTTGTTCATTGTTCAGTATGTCCATATGAGGCTACTGTAAATACCATGCTTTCATCAACTGCACATTTGTTTTCAAAGTAACACCTTAATTTTTTCATACTTTAAGGACCTTTTGCAGCCGAATTGCCCAATGTAATACATCATTCGGTTAAGGAGAGGGGCAGCACAGAAGAAGGCCTTCTGCAAGATGGATTGACTGACCAGGGGCCAAACAGCAATGGGCTCAAGTATAGCAACCATTGGGGGATGGCATAGAACCAGGCACTGTTTTGCTCTCGTTTGCTCTGAATTATTGCTATAAGGTGGAATGGACTCAATAGCACCCAACCAACAACAAGAGGACTGGTTTTCATGTTTTTCAGCTTTGATATGAACTTGCATATGAAGAGCAAATGGTCTGTTGAGAATTCATCCCCTAACGTGGTTTTGAACGCTGATGTTGAGCTTTAACATCATCTTTTCTGAAAGATGTAGACAATTTCAATCCTGTGACTACTCTCTGGCAAGGAGTACTTATGTTGCCACATTTCCTGTTCCTGAGAAAAGGTATTTGCAATGAAAAATACCTTGGTCTAGAAAAATTATATCATTTGATCTCCAACTTCATTCTTTTCGGGGCCATGTTTTCCAACTACTATTCCTTCCTTTCCAACTTTCATATGCATCTAGATTGCCGGTTAGATCAATTTCAGACTGAATGAGTTGGTAACATTTTTCTGTTTCTTTATTATCAGATTTAGTAGTTGTACATAAAATTTAATATATCAATGGTGTTAACTGGTTAACCAGCTGTGTTAACTGGTCTTCCTTGTGGATGTATATTTATTTTCCTATCCCAGACTGTATTGTTCTTCAACATAGAGCTTGAAATGTTCTTCGTGATGGTGAGTGTGACATCATTCCTCCTGAAATCGTTATTCCAAGTAAGGTAAGCCATGTGATGTCCAAGTCAAAATGTTCTAAGCAGTATCTGTCAGCTGATGAATGTCTAAGCTATCAAACTTGATGAGTCCTATTTCATTTTTGACAACTTACAATTTTACTTGATTTATACTTTGTAAATTGTGTTCCATATATTAATGGAGGTCTGCAGCTGGTCTCATTTTGAGTTGTTCCCCAACAGCAAATGGAGATCTCAAAAGCTTTACTCTGTCCATGTCATTAAGGCCAATTCTCCTTTGGGTAGGCAACTCTTCCCTGGTTATATTTTGGTTGCTTTTCTACTAGAGGGACTTATCTTCTAAGAGCATAGCAGACAATGTTCTATGCTATTCATAGGGTTTTTAAAGATTTATTTGTCAGGATATGCCTGACACTCTTTGTCTTTTTATTCTGGAAGCTCAGCTAAAACATGTTCACTATGAATGAGCCTACTGGTATCGAAATAGCAATGACATATATTTTATCACCACTGCAACATGTAAGCCCTCACAGTATAACAAACTGACAGATGAGGGGCCCCCAATGACAGATAGAAATATAAATAAAAACAAAGCATGGCTCCAAGATAGAGCATGGGAAGGGTACAGTCATTTAAATCAGCAAACACAGTTGGCTTCTATGTTCCTATTTGACCTCAGACTTGAAGGAAATCAGAGGAGAAAGGCAAGTGCAAAGCTCCTGAAGCAGGAGCATGCTTCACATGGTCAAGGAACCAAAAGGAACCACTTAGAGCAGTGGCCAGCAGAGACAAGGAAGTCAGACACGCAGAGAGGGAAACAACATGAAAACGGGCTTTTGAATGGGGCATATATTGAAATGTTTTCCTCAGCAGAGCCTCTGAGTACACTGTAGAAATATGAAGATAATAATAGGATCGATGATTACCTGAAAACACAGAGATGGAGGGAGGGAGAAAGGGGGGTGGGATAAATATCCGTGAGTGCAAGGGCGGGGGCAAGGACTGTGAAGCTGACTGTGATGGCGATTGATCAAGGCCCTTCTTACATGATTGGATCATGGAATTGTAAGAGATGTTCACTATAGATCAATTTAAAAAAATAAAGTGAAGCCAACTTGCAATGGTTTAAAAAAAAGCATATAGGAATTTAATATGTTGTAATAGTCAAAGTACTGATAACTAGAATTGCTTCCGCTCGCCAGACTTCATTTCTCTCTGACATTCTGCATGTCCCTCTCACCTTCCCAAGGTTCCCCTGAGCAAGGACCCATCTGGCTTTGGGCAGGCTCTTCCAGCGCAGCCATGGCCAAGTTTCATTTGTTCCACTATTGTACGTCTCAACTGGTCATGGCAAATTGGCAGTGGTCTAAAGAATATTGCACATGCTTAGGGACACTTAGCACAGGGACAAAACAAAGAGGACATGTTTTCATGTTGTTCCAGCTACCTCCCTCAAAACATCTGCATCTTTTGTACGCAGTCTTTGTTCCTTGCCAGCGATGGTTGTTCCCATTTGCCTGGGAGATGAGGGGTCTGTGCATCAGTGTCACAGGTGAGCCTGGGTTCAGCAATCAAAAATGAGAGGCTTTTTTTCTGAACTAAAATGTTGTGCCAGCTTCTCCCTCTGAAATCATGTGGGAAACAATAATCACTTCTAAAGTGTATTTTAAATATAAAAGGCAACTTACATTATTTTCACCAAACATTGTTCTCACTTTGTGTCTTCAACATTTTAAAACTTTGCACTGGAAATCTTAAAAGGACTACAATGAATTGTTATTTTTTAATTGGGAAAACATTAATTCAAAACACTTATTATACACATGTGAAAATTATTGTTTAATATTCTATGCTAACTCTAAATTCATATAGTATTTGTTTGTTTTTTCCTTTTTGCTATGATGGACTTTATCATAGTATGTTGTTGCTAGATATTGCTGACTCATCATGAATGATGGTAGCCTTATATAGAGAACAAAACATTGCCTGATCGTGTGTCATATGGTAACACATATGCAGCAACTGTGTCCATCTGTTTCATTGAAAGTCTCCCTCTTGAGAGAGGAACCAGACTTCAACCCAATGCACTAAGACTTGAATACAACATACCAGCATGAAGCAGGGAACAAATAGAGAGGCCTGCAGGGGCAGCCCCATTCCCAACTCTGTGGACAACCCTCTCTCCCCTCCAAGCAGAATTCACTGCAGAGGGTAGCGCTGAAGCTACAGCTCAGGGAGAGGGGCGTGCCTGACCAGAGCACACAGGAGCAAACGAAGCGGGAAGGAGAGAGAGTGGAACATATACCGGCCCACCAAGCCTGGGAAATGATATTCCTGCTCAGAGCACCCAATGCACAGAGAGGACCATAGGGCCTACCCCACCATGAGACAAGATGTCCCTCACTGACCCATAGCACAAGATACAACACTAGAGGCACAGTGTGGGAATTGTGCCCAGTCTGACCACACCACACTGGGACAAAATGCTTAGGGTGTGCAACAGAGCAGCAAGGGGAACAGAGCAATGAAGTTCCTGGGGAATGCGAAAAATAAACTTTGGGGCCAGGGTGTAGCACCCCATCAGACTCAACTGGAAAACATGCCTAAAGTTCAACAAACAGACCTAGAACTATTTATAGGCTTTCCTTTGTTGTTGTTTTTGGTTTGGTTGTTATTTGTTTTTTTAATTTTCTTTTGCTCTGTCTTGTTTTTGTGCTGCAGGTCTATTAGATAAGATAGGTGGGATGAACAATCAGGAGAAGAAAACAACCTGGTCAACAGTTCTGGGGACCTGGGAGAGGGGAGGCAGAGAAAGAAAGTCGGTGCTAACAAACCCAGGGACAAGGGAACAACAAGTGATCTAAAATAGATGGTGAGGAGGGTGTAGGATATCTGGTAGAGCTTGATCAAGGGTAATGTAACCGAAAGGAATTTCTGAAACCGGAATGAAAGCCAAATATGATAGAGGAAAATAAAAGGAAATAGAGAAAGAACTAGAAGACAAAGGGCTTTTGTAGAGGTCTAAATACAGGCATGTACATATGTAAATACATTTTATATAATGATAGGGAAATCAATTTATGTACATATATTTATATGTTATGTATCCAGGTAGCAGATGGACATTGGGCCTCTACTCAAGTACTCCCTCAAAGCAAGAACGCTTTATTCTAATAACCTGACATTCCATAATGCTCACCTTCCTGCATAGCAAATGTGATGAAGAAAGCTGATGGTGCCCAGCTATCAAAAGATGTAGCTTCTGGGGTCCTAAAGGCTTGAAGACAAACAAGCAGCCATCTATCTAACTGAGAAGCAGCAAAGCCCACATGGAAGAAGCACACCAGCCTGTGTGATCATGAGTAGGATCAGGTATCAGGCATCAAACACCCAGAAGAAAAAAAATCATGTCAATGTGAATGAGGGGGAGTGCAGAGTGGAGACATAAAGTCCATCTGTAGACAATTGGACATCCCCTTACAGAAGGACCACAGGGAAGAGACGAGCTAGTCAGGGTACAGTATGGCACCAATGAAACATAAAACTTTCTTCTAGTTCTTTAATGCTTCCCCCCACCCCCACTAGCATGATTCCCAATTCTACCTCACAAACCCAGTTAGACCAGAAGATGTACACTGGTAAAGATAAGAGCTGGAAACACGGGCAATCCAGGACAGATAAAGCCCTCAGGACCAATAATGAAAGTAGTGATACCAAGAGGGTAAGGGGTCTGTGGGGGGAGAAAAGGGGAACAGATCATAATTACCTACATATAACTCCCTCCCTGGGGGACAGACAGAAAAGTTGGCAAAGGGAGACATCAGTCAGTGTAAGACCTGAAAAAATAATAGTAATTTATAAATTATCAAAGGTTTGTGAGAGAGGGAGGGTGGGGAGGGAGGGCGAAAAATAAGAAGGTGATACCAAGGGCTCAAGTAGAAAGAAATTGTTTTGAAAATGATGACAAGAAAAATGTACAAATGTGCTTAACACAATGGATGGATGTATGAGTTGTGATAAGAGCTATATGAGCCCCCGATAAAATTATTTTTAAAAAAGAAAGTCTCCGTCTTGTTTTGCTGACTCTCCACTTTATCAAGTATAATGTCCTTCTCTAATCACGAATCCTTTCACATGACCTGTTCATATAAGTGAGACAATAGCTTGCCATCTTGCTTTTAAGGTTTTTTTTTTAATTTGGATAAAATGTATAACCTTTGTCAATATAATACAATCTAGTATATCCATTTTTCTTGGATCTTTCTTTTTCATTGTCCAGTAAATACTGGTATATGTGATGACTGAAATTTCATTGGTTTGGGTTAAACATATCTTAGGCATCAATGTTATAACATTGGCTTTTTTTAACACTTTAAAGACAACTCCGTAGCAGATTTGCCCAATACATCATTTGATTTTTTAAAATTTCTGGTTACATAGGCATTGTTTATTGATCTATGATGAATAACATATTTGACAACCTCTATTTTTATCTCCATTTGCCATGATGTTGCTTATTGGTCCAGTTGCAAGGTTTATTTATTGACTAATGCTAAGGTATCATCTATACTAAAGTCTACTGCAGTCTTCCATTTGTAACAATGTGTGGTAGTTACATAATCTGCATAATCTGTTGTCAATTTGAGACCATTAAGAATAAAGGGGGTGGAGTTTAGCCTGTCAATTAGGTTGCAGATTGATGATCTCATTTGGTAACCCTAAGGAGATAAATAACTCTCTGAGGACAGGACACAGGCTCACTCCCTGTGAGACATTTCTGCTGACAAAACATGTGGAGCTATGCTGATAGAGCCAGAGCCCTGAAACTGCAGGAGCCACATGGAGACCCAGAGCTTAGATCTTCCCACTGCCACTGGATCTACAAGACTTTTCCACCCACTGACCTGTGATCTTCCTGCATTCAGCATTATTGTATGGCTATGTGAGTCTAAAGAAGAATTTATGGACTAATATTGGACATATGGGCTAATATTGGACTTGTAGACTTGATTTGAACTGGGCTGGGTTGTTTCTCAATATAAAATTACTCTTTGATATAAAGCTCTTTCTTATACATGTATGAGTGTCTATGAATTTGTTCTCTAGTCTACCCAGACTTCCATGCAGTGAATGACAAAAAAATTTGTATCATAGGCATATTTCTGGTTATTAATGAGTCTTCCTTCTATCAAGATGCCACCTTCTTCTTATAGCCCTGCTTCTTGTATTATATGTCAAATATACATATTGAATTGATAAAGTGAAGAATACATCCTGATGACACATCTTTTCAAAATTTAAACCATACAGCATTCTCACATTCTATTCTAATGGCTGCCTCTTGAACCATGCCTCATAAGAACAAATAAATGTTATGGAATGTTTATTCTTCGCAATGTTATACATAATTAGTTGTAATATATACAATTTAATACCTTTGCATTGCCCATAAAACATACATTATAGTCTAAAGGGTGCCCCCAAACACAGCTGGAAGGGAGACATATTGAGCCTTGTGTAAACTAGAAAGGACAGAACAACCCAGGTGATCTGCAAGTGATGACAAATCATCAGGAATGTTTCAAAGAACCTTCAGTAGAATACATGAATCTATTTTGATACTTGGAGTGGTATTTAGGGAAGGGCTAGGAAGGAGGTTAGGAAAGACCGTAGACAAAAATCAAACTGTGAAATCCAGGAACAAGGACATTAATGTAAAGAGGAAATCTATAGTAACAAGTAAGATACACTGTCTTAGATAGATGGAAGAAAATATGCAAACTATAGTTTTGCAGGAATTTTAACTGAGGAGCAATGGATCAAGGTACAGCTCTTGTCACAAAAAAATGCAAACTTGTTCTTTTATCTGAGGTCTAGAACACTTTTTTATGTCTGGCACTCTATGAGGTGTATGGATAAGACTATGAAGACCCAATTGTATTTTCGCTTTGTTTGGGGTTTTTGTTTATATTTTTAAAAATTTTAGATCTTTGCTTGTTTAAGGAGATTCATTTTAAAAATTCATTTGAGCCCATCGATTAAGCCACTGGGTGAGTCCCTCTTGCCAAAGGTCTTCCTCCTTTTTGCTGCCCCCACTGTTTTACCAAGCATGATGTTCTTTCCCAGGAACTGGCCTGTTATTTTTAATATAATAACATGGTGGACATAGGTCCTAAGGAAGTATTATGGAAATGTTGAGAGACAAAAGATTGGCCCAGGAGAACTCAGTTTTTTTCCTGGAAAAATTCTGGAGTCTTATGTCTAAAGCTACATGATAAATTAACAGAAAAATTATGTATCGTGTCATATGACCAGTCTCTATGTAAAATAAACATTTATAAAAAGCACTTTCCATGGGATTTAGCATTAAATAGGCATGAGCAAGTTACATCCTCTGAGACTGAGATGTTTCTGTGTTTAATTTTACACTATATAGTCCAGTGCAGTCAGTAAATGGTATTTCTCATGTTCCAAATAATCAGGAAATGAAATCATTGTTTCTTTCTGATATATTATACTGATAATCTACTTCTATGTATATGTAGATATTTATATATGGAAAAAATATCACAAATATGAAATAAGTCTTCCTAAAGATCATGGGACTAAAATTCATATTTAATTATAATAGCTGTCATTCTAGAAATTATAAGGAAGGCTATTTTTGTAACAGTCAAATATTTGAGTACAATCTTTTCTTTCTTTGGGAGAAAGACACTTTACAAATCACAAGTGTATTTGTTTTGTTACCATAATAGCTTAATAGCCAAGCATTAATATCTAAGCAAAGTTTTATAAGAAAGTAAAATGTTGAAAAATAAGTCAACTGATTTTTATATGAAAGACTCTATTGCTTAGAGCTATAAAGGTCCTGTTTTATGTAACATTTTCAAATAAATGTAGTGATATCCTAATTAGAAATAACCAAGAAATATTAGGAAATATAATGCTCTGAAAATAAGCATTTTACAGATTAATTGGTTTCAAAGGAGGTAATAGAGATTTCACTAAAGTGAAATACACTGAGTTAGATACATGAAGCTACTCTCTTTGCCTAGTATAATCCTCCTAAGTAAAGCAAAGCCAAACACAGAAATCATCGGATTTTGTTGATTACTATATGATATTGAGATATGTATAATATTCAACTACTGTGAGGTAATAAAACTGAAGGCAAAACAACAAAAAGGTGTTGAAGTTATTATAAAGTAATTTCAAAAGACACCAGCAGTGATTTTTCTCATCCTACATGATCTCCTTAAAATGTTACCTTGGAATTCTTCATATCAAAAGACAGAAGCTATATTTCCTCTCTTTGGATCTGCTTAACTTTATGATTATAGTGCAAGTGCTCTTCCATAAATTTCAAAGTTTAGGTCATAAAAAGTCACACAGCTTCAGCTTGAATTTTGTGGAAAGCTTGCTCATGGGCTTAAGCAACACCATGGAGAAGCCTCCTGAGAGACAAATTACAGCACCCCCACCCCCAACTTACCAGACCCATGAGAAAGTCATCTTAAAGTGCACTCTTGAGTCTCGCCCCATCCAAGCTATCTGGGAGGACACCAAAGGATCAGAAAAAAATTGACCCTACCCATATACCAAGCCATGCCTCCTATGCATGTGAAAATTGCACATTGACTAAGGAAGACAAAAGAAATACTGATGCACTTGAATTAGTTTTCATGAAGGATGTTGAAAGTATCATGGACTGGCAAAAAAAAAACAAACACATTTATCTTGGAAGAAGTAGAGGCAGAATGTTCCCTAGGACCCAGGGTGATAAGACTTGATCTCACATGTTATTAAGAGAGACCAGTCCTGGGAAAATGACATTGTGTTTGGAAAAATAGAAGTGCAGAAAAACAAACAAACAAGCAAACAAGGTAAACCTCAGAGAGATGGGTTAGTACAGTGGCTGCAACAGTGGACTTATGCATAACAACCATTTTGGAGATGGTGCACCAGGTAGTGTTCCATTCTGTTGTGCACCAGGTTGCTATGAGTCAGAATTCACTCAACCTGCTAATAACAGTGACATATGAGGTGCTACCCCTCCCAAAATGGTAAAAAGCTCTGCTGGGCAGAGCTGTCACAGTACGCATTTTTCCGGCTAAGTGAATCCGGCAACTCTTTCTGAATTAGTGCACCCAGTGGCATCACTTGGGAAGTTTCTCTCTAGTCACTGAATTTTTTCATAAAAGCAGTTTCACTTGAACCTCATTTTTGATAGCTAATGTAAGAGAACAGTGTGTGGCTTTGGAATTTTGTTTTCTGCTTGGGAAATATGCCACAGAAACTATTGTAATGCTGAATACAGCTTAGAAGGACACTGCTATGGGAAAAACTCAAGTATACAAGTGGTTCTCTTGTTTCAAAAAGGGAGAAATGTTGATTGATGACAAACCTCATTCTGGATGTCTGTCAACTTCCGAATAGATGAAAATGCCAACAAAATTTGTGCACTTGTTCTCGAAGACTGACGACAGACCATTGAAGAGATGGGGACGTTATCTGGACTGGCACAGAGGTTGGTCCAGCATATTTTAATAGAAGATGTGGGAATGAGAAGGGTCACTGGAAAATGTATGCGTCAGGCTCTGACTGACCAGGAAAAAGAGCATCAGCTAAAAACATGCCACCACGACAATGCACCTGCTCACACAGCCGTCTCAGTACTTCAGTTTTTGCCAAAAAAACCAACATGCCTCTCTTGCCCCATGAACCTTACTAATCTAATTTCACTCTGCTCAACTTTTTGTTTCCACAAATGAAGCAGGCAATGAAAAGGACAGTAATTTGATGGCATAGAATAGGTGAAGAAAAAAATGATGGAGATGCTTTCAGCTCCAGGAAAGGCACATATCTGATAGGAGCACGCGGGAGCTGATGAAGGCGGGGGGCGGGGGTGCGGGTGTAGGAGAGAGTGGAGCACATCCTGGCCCACCAGGCCTTGAGGATGATGGCCCCAATTAGAGCAGCCAGTTCACAGAGAGGACCACATGGCCATACCACTATGAGACATGACGCCCCTCACTGACCCATGGCCCTGCAGGGGACAGCACTAGAGACACAGTATGGGAATTGTGCCTGATCTGATCCCGTCACACCGAGGCAAACCACTGGGGGAGTGCAGTGGAACAGCAAGGGAATGGAGTGGCGAGGTCCCCAGGGAATGCTGAAGGTAGACTTTGGGGCTAGGGCCTGGTGCCCCAACAGACTGGATTGGAAAACACTCCTAAAGGCCAACAAATGATCCTTGAACTAACTACAAGCTTTTCTTTCTTGTTGTTTTTTTTCTTGGTTCTTAGTCATTGGTTTGTTGTTTTTGTTGTTGTTTTGTTGTATATTGTTGCTTGGTTGTGCTCTGTCTTGTTTTTCTGCATGTTATTATCTCCGCAGGTCTGTCTAAATAAGATAGGCTGGATGAGCAATCTGTAGGAAAAAACAAGGAGACTGACAATTTCAGGGGGACATGTGATAGGGGGAGGTGGGAGAAAGGAAGTGGTGTTAACAAACCCAGGGACAAGGGAAGAACAAGTGATCCAATTGGTGGTAAGGTGGGTGTGGGAGGCCTGGTAAGGCATGAGCAAGGATAATGTAACCAAGAGGAATTGCCTAGGTGGGGACTGAGCATGATAGTGGGACAGGAGGAAAGTCAAGGGAAATAGAGGAAAGAGCTGGGAGGCAAAGGGCATTTACAGAGGTCTAGATAAAGACATATACATATACAAATATATTTATGTATGAGGATTGGGAAATAAATGTATATGCCTATATTTATAGGTTTAATATTAAGATAACAGAAGGACACTGGGCCTCCACTCAAGTACTCCCTCAATGAAAGAATACTTTCTTCTATTAAATTTGCATTCTATGATGCTCACCTTCCTGACACAACTGCTAAAGACAACGCAGGTGAATAAGTAAATTTGGTAAAGAAAGCTGATAGTGTCCAGCAATCAAAGATATAGCGTCTGGGATCTTAAAAGCTTGAGGGTAAACAAGCAGCCATCTAGCTCAGAAGCAACAGAGCTCATATGGAAGAATACACCAGCCTGTGTGATCACGAGGTGCCAAATGGATCAGTTATCAGGCATCAAAAACAAAAATTCATATCATTGGGAGCATATCTCCATGATACGATCACTGAAGACAAATGAGTGCATAAGCAAATGTGGCGAAGAAACCTGATGGTGCCCAGCTATCAAAAGGTATAGCATCTTGGATCTTAAAGGCTTGAAGTTAAACAAGTGGCCATCTAGCTCAGAAGCAACAAAACCCACATGGAAGAAGCACACCAGCCTGTGTGATCACGAGGTGTCAAAGGGATCATGTATAAGACATCATAAGTACCAAAAAAATCTTATCATTGTGAATGAGGGGGAGTGCAGAGTAGAGACACAAGACCCATTTGTTGACCACTGGAGATCCCCTTGCAGAGGGGTCTCGGGAAGGAGACGAGCCAGGTTTTGCTTCCAACTCTTCAACCATTTTATCCTCTTAAACAGTATTATGCAGTTACAACAGCATTACCCCAGCCCAAACCCTAGGCTTTGAATCTAGCTCTTTATCTCTCTCTCCTTTAAGAAAAAAATCTAGCTCTTTTCTGGCTCTTTCATCTCCTTCAATGCTTTATTCATTTCTCACTTATTATAAATTAAAACTTGTTTCCCATCACTTAATTTCCCCTACCTTCCTACTTTTATTTTTCTCATCTAGCAATGTGCTATATGGTTTGCTTGTTTATTATGGCTATCCTTCACCTCCTGTATTCATATCTTCCTGATACCCCGTTGGATAGAATGTGAGGACAGATAATAAGAGAGAGAATCATTTAAACACTGATGAAGTAAAGTATATTGAAAAGTGTCTGGATATAGTTGGTATTTATATATACATTGAATGAATTAAAGGCTCGTAATAGAAATTGGCAACCTTTCCCTTCCTTTCTACCATATATGATTCATCTTTTATAATTTAACACAACTTTTGAAAAGTGCCCTTTTCTTTATAGAAATTCTTCCAGTGGTTGTTTGCCTTCTCTTTTACTTCGCCCCTCTGTGACTGTCTTTGCGATTTAATCATCTACCAAAGTCATATTGGTGCCTTGGCCACACCGCATACCAAACAGAGCACTCAAATATTAATACTGGTAAGAAAAATAGGAGTGGCCTGCATAAGGCATCAAATATTTAAGTGCCTTACGCAAGGTCACTTTTTCAATCAATATGGAGAATATACTAGTCCTTTAAAGGGCAGAATTTAAATCCAATATATTTCAAATAGTGGATAGGGCCATCAAGAGCATTCTGAATGAAGTGAAGTGAGAAAATTTTGGGGTAAGATGAAACAGAGGAAATTACAAAGTATTCTTGACTCTGCTGTGTTGTTTTTAAGTGCAAAAAGTTAGCTCCAACTCAGAATGAAACCTTGTCCTATCTTTCACCAAACTCACAATCTTTGATATGTTTGAGCCCATTATTGCAGCCACCATGTCGATCCACTTCATGAAAAAATTGACTTCTTCTGACTGAGCATCTACTTTCTGAAGAATATTCTCCTTTTCTAGCAAGTTCTCCCTTCTGATGACATGTCTAATGTAATCTCAGTGTATTCAATTTTAAGGAACATCCTCTTGTACTCACTCTGGGATTTATTTTGTTTTTAGTTGGTTTCAATTTGCTTTCTAGTAGTCTACGTATCTTCAATATTCTTTGTCAACATACAATTCAAATGTATCAATCTGCCTGATAGACTACAGCTCTATTTGGTACAATTGTCTTATATTTGAATTCTTGCTATAAATTCTCCAATTTGAATCTCTTTTGATTTCTGGTAGTAAGAAAGTATTTCTTCCGAATTACAGGATGTTTTATGGCCAACTTTTATTTCAAACAATACTTCTTTTTTTCATTTCTATTGAACATCTCTTTCATGTGCACTAAACTAGTCCTTGGAGAAGGACATCATGTGTGATAAGGTGGAGAGGAAGTGAAACAGAGGAAGGCCCTCAATGAGATGGACTGACACAGTGGCTGCAACAATGGGCTCAAGCATAGGAACAATTGTGAGGATGGCACAGGGCCTGGTAGTGTTCCATTATGTTGTGCATGACTCTGTGGATTGGAACCGACTCAATGGCACCCAACAACAGAAACAGCATATGTGCACTGTATACATTATAGATACTGGAAATATACTAAGACAAAAATATCATTCTAAAAGGGATATAGGGGGAAAGCTACTGTATACAAACATTCCAGGGGTAAGGACCAGGTAATATGGTAGGGGCCAGATAAAATCCAGGGATACATATACATGCAGCCAACTAAAAAGGAGGTGGGGAAGAGAAACAAAAAGAGAAATGGGTATCGGGGGAACAGGGCACTTTCCCACCCAAGAGGTAGGTATTGTTTATATCTCCACAGGGAAAATGTGACCAGACTTCAACCTGGTGCTCCAAGATGTGAATGCAACATGCCGGCATGGAGTAGGGAACCAGTAGAGAGGTCTGAGGGCCTGGCCCCAATCCCAACTACGTGGACACCTGCCCCTCCCCCTCCAGAAGAATTTATTTCAGAGGACAGCATGGAAGCTGAAGCTCCGGGAGAGGGACATGCCTGATCAGAGCACAAGGGAGCAGATGAACGGGGAGGAAGAGAGTGGAGCACATCCTGCCCCACCAAGCCTTGAGGATGATATTCTCACTCAGAGCAGCCAATCCAGTGAAGACTATATGGCCAGCCCCACTATGAGACACAATATGCCTCACTGATCCATAGCCTACAGAGGAAAACACTGGAGACACAATGTGGGAATTCCGCCTGATCTGATCCCACCACACCGAGACAAAACACTAAGGGCATGCAACAGAACAGCAAGGGAAACAGAGCAACGAAATCCCCATGGAATACCAAAAACAGACATTGGGGCCAGGGCTTGACACCCTATCGGACTCAACCAGAAAACACTCCTAAAGACCAACAAACAGGCTTTGAACCAAATATAAGCTTTTCTTTGTGGTTTTTGTTGTGTTTTTTTTTTGTCCTTGGCTTTTTGTTGTTGATGTTGTTGTTTTGTTTTCTTTTGTTGCTTGGTCTTGCTCTGTCTTGTTTTTGTGAATGTTATTATCTCCACAGGTCTGTCTAAATAAGATAGGCTGAATGAACAATCTTGAGGAGAAAACAATAGGACTGACAGTTCTGGGAGAACATAGGAGAGGGGGAGATGGGGGAAAAGGAAGTGGTGTTAAAAAATCCAGGAAAAAGGGAACAACAAGTGATCCAAATCAGTGGTGAGGAGGGTTGTAGGCGGTCTGGTAGGGCATGATCAAGGGTAATGTAACCAAGAGTAATTACTGAAACCCAAATGAAGGCTGAGCATGATAGCGGGACAGGAGGAAAGTAAAAGGAAATAGGGGAAAGAACTAGGAGGCAAAGGCATTTATAGAGGTCTAAAGAAAGGCATGTATATGTGTAAATATATTTATATATGAAAATGGGGAAATAGAGCTATGTGCATATAAATATAGGCTTAGTATTAAGGTAGCAGATGGACATTGGGCCTTCATGCAAGTATTCACTCAAAGAAAGAATACTTTGTTCTATTAAACTGGTATTCCATGATGCTCACCTTCTCAACAAAATCACTAAAGACAAAGCGGATGCATAAGCAAATGTGGTGAAGAAAGCTGATGGAACCTGGATATCAAAAGATATAGTGTCATGGGTCTTAAAGGCTTGAAGGTAAACAAGCAGCCATCTAGCTGAGAAGAAACAAAGCCCACATGAAAGGAGAACACCAGCCTGTGTGATCATGAGATACTTAAGGGATCAGTTATCAGGCATCAAAGAACAAAAAAATCCTATCATTGTATGCTCACCTCCCTGAAACGATCACTGAAGACAAAGTGGGTGCATAAGTAAATGTGGTGAAGAAAGCTGATGGTGTGGCTATGAAAAGATATAGTGTCTGGGGTCTTAAAGGCTTGAAGGTGAACAAGCGGCCATCTAGCTCAGAAGAAACAAAGCTCAAATGGGAGAAGCACAGCAGCCTGTGTGATCATGAGATGTCGAAGGGACCAGGTATCAGGCATCAAAGAACAAAAAAATCATATCATTGTGAATGAGGGGGAGACCATAGTGGGGACCCAAAGCCCATCTGTAGTCAACTGGACATCCCCTTACAGAAGGGTTGCAAGGAATAAATGAGCCAATCAGGGTGCAGTGTAGCAATGATGAAACATACAACTTTCCTTTAGTTCCTAAATGTTTCCTACCCACCCCTACACCCCCGTGTATCATGATTCAAATTCTACCTTGCAAACCTGGCTAGACCAGAAGATGTACAGTTATACAGATAGGAACTGGAAACACAGGAAATCCATGATGATGATCACTTCAGGACCAGTGGTGAGAGTGGCAGTAGGGTGGAGGGTGGAGGTAGGTGGGGTAGAAAGGAGGATGGAGGGAGGGTGGAGGGAGGTTGGGGTAGAAAGGGGGAACCAAATACAGGGATCTACATAAAATATTCTACCTGTGAGATAGACAACAGAAAAGTGGGTCAAAGGAGCTGTCAGACAGTGTAATATATGACAAATTAATAATTTATAAATTATCAAGGGTTCATGTGGGAGGGGGGAGTCAGGAGGGAGGGGGGAAATGAGGAGCTGATATCAGGACCTTAAGTGGAGAGCAAATGTTTTGAGAATGATGAGGGCAATGAATGTATAAATGTGCTTTACACAATTGATGTATGGATGGATTGTGATAAGAGTCATGTGAACCTCCAATAAAATGATTTTTTAAAGGTATTTTAGAGTAAAATAAAAATATATATATATTATTCTATTTTTCATGGAATCTATATTGCAATTATTAACGGTTACAGTTGATTCTTCTCAGTTTGAGTCATGCCTCAGAGCAAATTAAGGGCCAGCAACTCTACTCCATGCAAGCCACTAAGGCAAATCCTACTTTGAGAAGGCCGTGCTTTTCCCACTCGATTCTTGATACCTTCCAACCAAGGAACTCATCTTCCAGATCGCTATCTGACAATATTTCACTACTATCCATGATGTGTTTAGTGGATGATCCATCCAAGGTTAACCCTCATTTCCTTCTTCCCTGTCTTTTGATAGTCTGGAAGCTCCATTGAAACCTGCTCACTACGAATGACCTGACTGGTATTTGGAATACCAGTGACACAGCTTCCAGCATCACAAGCAAATCACCACAGTATGACACATTGACAAATGAGCAGTGCTCCAAAGGATCACCTAGATTGTAATCTGTACAGTAGCAGAGAGCTTCATAATCTCCAGGGAAGATACTGCTGGGTTTGCCCCACTGGCCTCCAGGTTAGCAGCCCAATCTTAACACCAGGCATCACCAGGCTTCCTTTCTTTATGTGTTGATTGAGGCTGAGTTTTCTAGAGACACAAAAGCAGTGACATTCATATATGTAAAAGAAAGAACTTCTTTTCAAGAAAGAGACTTATATCAAGGAAGTGGCCCAGCCCAGTACAACTCAAGGCCAAGGGTCAGATTCCTCCCAGACTCATGTAACTGAACTGATGGAGCAGGAAGGTGAAGCAGGAAGCTGGGAGATCTCAGGCCAGTGGCTGTAGAATTTCACAGACCCAAGGTCAGCAGGAATATGATGGAAGACCAACAGCTTCTAGGGTCAGCAGACCACATGGGCCACTGGCACCAGTTTCCATACACAGGATCCCAGTAGGAGCAAAAAGCAAGAAGGAAAAGGGCAAGAGAGAGGGGTCATTTCCCTATTTTGTCTCATATATAAGCCACACCCCTAGGGCGACATCATCAGGCTGTGTCTAAGAGGTTGGACTCCACCCATATCTTCCCACAGGTGCACCAAATTGACACAAAACCTAGCCATCACACCTAAATATACTTCCAAAAATTTTTAGACATATAAGTCTAAGAGAATATATTACCAACATACCAGGTGCTATAATATAAGCACTTCAAGGCAAAGAAAAATAGTACCACATGAAAATCTTTTTCTCCCCAACAGAATGAAGAGAACTAGATGTGATAAAAACATGAGTAAAGATTTTGGTATTATTTAAATCTACTTAAAGGATAATTTTTGACTTAAGAAAAATAATATCAATGTATTGTGGGCTTATAATAAAAGATGTCTTAAAATTTTTGTAGAATAAATCTGTTATATTTTAATTCCATTTTTTTCCAAAAATTTTTGGAACATCTTCATGTAGTAAGATATAAAATGTATGACAAATAGCATAAAAATGAATTAAGAAGAAACCAAAATATTTCTATTTTTCCCCAAACCTTTCTTTTTAAAAATAGTTTCATTGGCATTTAATTCACATATCATTCAATTCAATAGTTCAATCATATTAAGAATTGTACAAATATCATAACAATCAATTTTAGAACATTCTCCTTTCTTATACTCAATGTTATGAGTTCCCCATTTCCCTCAATATTCCATTCCATGTCCTCAAAAAACAAACAAACCAGTAATCCAGTTACTATCTCTGTAGATTGATTTATTCTGATTTTCAAATATGAGGTGGAAAAAGCTTAACAAGAGTAACAAAGTATAACAAAGAAAATCCTCAAGTAGAGGAAGAAATCCTCTCTTACTTTTCCTTATGAATAACATTAAATTTGATTCTTTTCTACTTTAATTTTTCCTAAAGAATTTCAAAATACATGGGATTAGAAAAACTACATGATAATGATTTTATAAAATTTAACATCAGGATTTATTAATAAACTAATAATAACACAATAACACATAGTGCAGTGAACCTGTTAGGTAGCCAGAGGTAGAACTAGGCGTTGTATCTCTGCCTGCAAAAGTCTCCCTCCCCCCTGACAGGAAGTTGGAAACTGCTTAAGGCTAGAGGGCATGCTCACATTCAGGTCTTTAAGACAGGAAGCCAATATACCTGGGTGGGCCCCAATCTGGAGCAGGTGAGTTTAATTCAGCTAATGGGGTCAACCCGTACCATCGACCACGCTTCCCAGCGGAGGACCCTGAAAAGCCAGATTTGGGAGCCCATTGCCCCCTTTTCCAGCTGCTCCTGCACTTTCTCTGGCCCCAAGTTTACACGTGTGGGTCTGAAGTGCCCATAGGGTGCCTGTGTAGAACCTGAAACTCTTATCCTTTATAAAAACTCACCTGGATCACAAACCAAACTTCAGAGTGAATTCTTTATCATGGAAGCCAAGGTACTGAGGTATTTATAACCCAAGAAACCTAACAAATATAGTACATGAACCCACACTTTCATGTCAACTCAAAACATATTATAATTATGAGATCACACGTTTTGCAAATGAAACCGTTGAAACTCAATGAAGAAAAATAATTTGCTTATTTCATGATCTTAAAGACAAGACTAATCTGAGTCAGATAATAATACATGGATAAGGGAAAATATTACTACCAGGTTTACAATTCATAGTTCAATGAGTTTGTTCTTTTAAAAATGCATTTAAACATGTCTCTGCACTCCATGGACAAGTTCTCTCTGTACTCACTTCTCTTAGTCTTCGTTAGAGCGTCTTCAGAAGAAGGTGTTAGGTAGCTAGCATCAGGGATGGGAAGTTCATTGACGTATGCCCAGGAGAGCGAGCATAGGACAAAGCTGGATTTTCTTGCAGGTGGGCACGGATGAACGTTACACCTGGAGCAGCCCACCTGGGCCAGGTGATTGCAATTCAGCCAATGGGAGCAACCTGGGGTCGTTCACCCCGCCTCCCCTGGGAACCCTTGAAAAGGCAGGAACTGGGAGGGAGCGGGGGCTTGTCTTGGCTGGTCTGGTCGTCTGGTTTCGGAGGAAACTTGGGAGAGAGATCTTTGCGTGACACTGAGCAGTCTCTGCCAGGCCGCATGGTCAAAGGAATCCTATGGGTGCCGCGTAAAACCTGAAGCTTCTTTTAACTCTCATTAAATTCACGGGGATCACAAGCCCAGTTTCGGCGTGAAATCTTTCTCCTGTGGAACCAAGGACCAAGGTTGGAATTTAGCCTGGAGGGAGAAACCTTACAAAGGTACGATCAAGAGTGGCTTTTAAGAGGATTTGCTCATCCAGTTAAACACAAGACAGAAAGGTCAATTGGAGTGTTTTTGGATTTCAAGGATACAGGATGATCTTGGGGGTTATTATCAAGAAATTTTTGAAAAGGTGAGAAAAAGGCCAGAGAAGTTATCAAAATTTTTTTTTATTTTAGTCATGACAATACACCTGCTCATTCATCAGGGGCCTTAAAGTGTGTCCCTTGAGATTTTCCTTTGGAAACTTGACTCCATCTATCTTACAGCTCTGATCTTGCCCTTAAGACCTTTTTGTTAACAAAAATATGAAGAACAATGAAAATGAACCCAATTTGAATTCTTTTGGATGCCCAAACTGCTGTTTTGAGATGGTAAGTAGAAGAGCACCTCTTTCCTAAGGCAAGGGCTGTTGTTAGGTGCTGTCTGTCACCTGTAACTCATAGCCACCCTGTGCGACAACAAAGCACTGCTGGTCCTGCACCTGCATCATCCTCACAAGGGTTCTTATATTTGAGCCCATGGCAGCAGCCACTCTGTCGATCCACCTTGGCCAGGACCTTCCTCTTTTTCACTGTCCCTGTCCTCTAGGAAGCATGATTTCCTTCTGGAGGGACTGGTCTCTCCTGACAACATGTCCAAAGTCCTGGAGGCAACACCTTGCCATCCTTGCCTCTGAGGAACTTTCTGGCTGTAGTTCTTCCAGGAAAGATTTGCTTGGTTTTGCTTTGTCCTTGATACTTTCAATATTCCTCATCTTCCCTGTTATGCAAACACATTAATTCTTCTTCATCTTCCTTATTCACTGTCCAACTTTCACAGACAGGTGGGGCAATTGAAAATGCTATGGCTTTGGGCTCAAAAACTAAACTCATTGCCATAGAGTCAATTCTGACTCAAAGTGACTCATAGTGACAGAGTAGACTTCTCCCTTGGAGCAGTTAGTGGTTTCAAATTGGTAAACTCACGGGCAGCAGCCAAATGCTAACACATTATGCCACTAGGGCTCCCATGACTTGGGTCAAACATACATTTATCCTTGATTTTCAACTATAGGTCTGGTTTTTTTTAAGTCATTTTATTGGGGGTTCTTACAGTTCTTATCACAATCCATCCATACATCCATTGTGTCAAGCACTCTTGTGTATAGGTTGCCATCATCATTTTCAAAACATTTTCTTTCTTCTTGAGTGCTTAGTATCAGTTCATTCCCCCCACCTTTCCCACCCTCCCTTCCTCATGAACCCTTGCTAATTTATAAATTATTATTTTTTCCATGTCTTACACTGACTGCTGTCTCCCTTACCTACTTTTCTGTTGTTTGTTCCCCTGGGAGGGGGTTATATATTGTTCATTGTGATCAGTCCCCACTTTATCCCCTACCTTCCCCTTTCCATCCTATTATCACTACACTCATTATTGGTCCTGAGGGTTTTATCTGTCCTGGATTCCCTGTGTTGCAACTCTTATCTGTATTGTTGTATATGCTCTGGTCTAGCTGGATTTGTAAGGTAGAATTGGAATCATAATGGGGGGGGCGGGGGGAGAGGCATTAAAGAATTAGAGGAAAGTTGTGTTTCATTGATGCTATACTGCACTGTGACTGGCTCATCTCTTCCTTGTGACCCTTCTGTGAGGGGATATCCAATTCCTTATAGATGGGCTTTGGGTCTCCACTCTGCCCTCCCCCTCATTCAAATTGATATAATTTTTTGTTCTGGGTCTTTGATGCCTGATACTAGATCCCAATGACACCTCATGATCACACAGGCTGATGTGCTTCTTCCACATGGGCTTTGTTGCTTCTCAGCTAGATGGCTGCTTGTTTATCTTATCAACAAGAGGTCCTATACAACATGTGTACCTAATGCAGCACATCATTTGATCTCTTAACTACTGCTTCTATAAACATTCATTGGGTATCCAAGCAAGACAAAATTCTTAACAGTTTCACCTTTTTCTCCATTTATCATTATAGTACCTTTTGGTTCAGTTGAGAGGATTTTGATCTTCTTTACATTCAATTGTAACCTATATTGAAGTTTGAAGTATTTGATCTTCATCAGCAAGTTCTTCAAATCCTCCTCATGTTGAGTAAGCAAGGTTGAATTATCTGCATATTTCAGATTATTAATAAGACATCCTCCAATTCTGGTGTCCCATTCTTCCTCATATAATCCAGCTTCTCATATTATTTGATCAGTGTTCAGACTGAATAAATATGGTGATAGGATGCAAGCCAGACACACACCTTTTGTGATTTTGACCCATGTGGTATCTACTTGTTCTATTCACCCAACTGCCTCTTGATCTATGAGCTCCAGGCAAGCTCATTTCGGTGTACTGGAATTCCCATTCTTCTTATGATCCACACAGCTGAGTGCTTTGTCATAATCAATAGAATGCAAGTAAAGACCTTTCTTTCATTCTCTGCTTTTAACCAAGATCCATCTTCCATCAGAAATGACGTCCTCTTCTGAATCCAGCCTAAACTCTGGCAGCTGTCTGTCACTCTACTGCTGCAACCATTATTACTGGATGATCTGCAGCAAACTGTTATTTTCATGTGATATTAATGATATCTTTTTCTGCTGGTCACCTTTCTTTGGAACGGATCCAAATATGGATCTCTTCCAGTTAGTAGGCCAACCAGCAGTTTTCCAGCCAGAGATGAGTGAGTGCTTCTTATGATTTATCAGTTTTGTTTAAACATTTTAATGAGTATTCTATCAATTCTCAAGATTTTTTTTTGGCTCATGATTTCAGGGCAGCTTGAACTTCTTCCCTCTGCACCATTAGTTCGTGCTATTATGCTACCTTCTGAAATAATGGAAGGTTGAAAACTTCTTTTTATATAATGACGACTCTTTCTATCTTGTTTTAATGCTTCCTGCATCATGCATTATTTTTCCCATAGAATCTTTCTCTATTGCAACTCAAGGCTTGAAATTTTTCTTGAGTTCTTTCCATTTCAGATATGCTGTATTCTTCCATTTTGGTTTTCTAACTCTAAGTCTTCACCCATTTCATTATAATATTTTACCTTGTCTTAGTGAGATGCTCTTTGAAATTTTCTGTTCAGCTCTTTGATGTGATCAGTAGAGCTTTGTCTTAACTCTATGATTAAGAGCAAGGTTCAGAGTCTCCTGATATCCATTTTCCCCCATGTATTTTTAATAGCCTTTTGGTTTCTTCATGAATGATTATCTGGATGGCCTTCCAAAGCTCAGTAGGTTTTTCTGTCATTAGTGTTTGATGCAGCAAAACAGTTCATGAGATATCCTCGAAATCCAAGTAGAATAGACCCAAGGTCATATTTCAAATCTTGTGGATTGTTTTCATTTTCTTCTGTCTAGACTTACATATGAGAAACTGGTCTGTTCCACAGTCATGCCTGGCCTCCCTCCTTCAGTTGCTCACACAGAGCTTCTCTGTGTCTCTCCCCACAGATATAGCTGATTTGAATTCTGTGTATTCTACATGAAGTGCATGTGTATAGTCACCTGTGTTGGTCAAAAAAGTTATTTGCTATAAACAAGTCATTGGTCTTGAAAATTATTTCAGATGATCCCCAGCTCCATTTCTGTCATTGAGGCCATATTTTTCAACTACTGTTCCTTCCTTTTTATTTCCAACTTTTGCATTCCAATGGCCAATAATTATCAATGCATCTGGATTACATGTTTGGTCAATTTCCCATGGAAGACACTGTTAGAATTCTTCAATTTCTTCATCACTAGCTTTAGTGGTGGGTCCATAACTTTTAATAACAGTTGTATTGGTTTTATTTCCTTGAATAGGGACAGATAGCATCTTATCACAGAGAGCCTTGTACTTCAAGATAAATTTTGAAGTACAATTTTTGATAATAAATGCAAAACCATTCTTCTTGATGTTATAACTTTCAGAATAGTAACCCATATGATTTCCTGATTCAAAATGGCCAATATCAGTCCATTTGAGCTCAGTAATGCCGAGGATATTGGTCTTCATGTGTTCCATTTCATTTTTGCCTATGTCCAATTCTCTTAGATTCATACTCCACACATTTAAAGTTCTGATTATTAGTAGATCCTTGCACTTATATCTTCTCAACTTAGTTGTGCCCCATTAGCAAATGAGCATCCTGAAGGCTTCAGCTCCACAGGATTTAGTCCATTTGTGTCACCATGGCCAACTCCTCAATGAGAAAGCAGCCCCTCCTCGGTCCAATTTCAAGTGAGCTGAGTGTCCATCCTCAGCACTATCTAAGACAATGTTCTGCTTCCATTCATTAGGCCTTCAGTGTCTGATAGTGTTTCCACACTATGCACAAGGTTTTCAGTGACTACTTCCTCTGACATGGAAAGCTGATTCCTTCTTTGTTGTCTGTTGTTAGTCTGGAAGCTCCCCTGAAACCTGTTCATGTCACTGACCCTGCTGGCACTGTAAGACCAGTGACAGCATTTCCAGCATCACACCAAAGTACAATCCACTACATATGACAAACTGACAGACAGGCTTGTGCAAGATGGGTGAGAGGAGTGAAAACAATGGAGGATATATGGAGAAAAAAATTCGCACGTTGATATTTTTAGTTAATAAAGTTTTGTATGATTTTGTAGCCGTACTTTCTGATGGATGTATCTACTTCTAGTTAACTTTCTCAGATATTTTATTGTCTCTCTTTCTTGAAATTCCTTGCACTGAATTGACGTGTTTTGTTCTGAAAAGAAACAAAACAAAAACATGGGATCACTTTCTTTAGAGTACCTATTACATCAGCTCTCATATTTCCTTGGCCTCAACTAGTTGTTTATAATCTATTTTACCAAAAAAATATTGCTTAGAAATGCTTTTATGCCCTTTTAAACAACATGTTCATATCTTATTTCAGTGCCATATCATCAGTTTGGAACTCATAAATATAGAGGATAAAAGCCTTCCAAAATGTGGGCTTACTCACTGTTCATTCCCTATTACTGAATGTTCTGGCATATGCACTCTATCTGATTCGTATTTATTTTAGCTTACTAATATTGATATGATGTTCACTGTGTGCTCAGAAAGGAGCATTGGCAATGTAGTAGGTTATTAATTGGTCTGCTACCATAAGGTCAGCAGATTGAAACCATCAGCATCTCTAGTTTCTCCAGACCAAACCCACTGAAGTGAGGGCAGGCCAAGTCAGAAATAGCTAGCATCTGATATCAACTTGAAATCTGGGACTAGACCTGGACGATAGTCAGTGATCCAATCAAACTCATCTACATAATGTGATTATTAAGTGCCATCAAGAAAGTCCCAACCCTTAGCACACCATCCTCACAATTGTTCCCGTGCTTGAGCTCATGGTTGCAGCCACTGTGTCAGTCCATCTCCTTGAGGGCCTTCCTGACTTCCCCTCTACTTCACAAAACAGGTTATCTTTCTCTAGGGACTGCTTTCTACCAACATCATCTCCAAAGTATGTATGGTGATGTCTTGCCATCCTTGCCTCTAAAGAGTGCTCTGGCTGCAAAGCGACCCTCTCCCTAGAAGTACATGTGACAGAGAACAGCACTAAACCTACAGGTTGGGGTGAGGGGTCAGCACATCATGTCCACACAGGAAAAAGAGAAAGGAATGGTCGGTCCAGACCCCATATTGACACACCAAGCCGGGAGGACGATGTCCCAGCATGGAACCGCTAAAGCACAGAGAGGACTGTAGGGCTGACAACAGCTCAAGACATGTTGTCCTTGCTGGAGCATAGTGCGACAGAGGACAATACTGAGACACAAAGCAGGAGGAAGTGCAGTCTGAACCAACCTCCCACCACCACCACCACCACCACGCAACAGGGAAACCCAAGAATGGAACACAACAGGTCAGTAGTGGGAGCAAAGCCAAGCCACAAAGCCCCAAGAGTCCCCCAATAGACTTCAGGCTAGGAGTGGCAGTTCCCAGAACTCCCCAGGACCAGTGCGGAGGAGACAGTCATAAAGGTCAGCAGACAGGCCTGGAAGCACACATGGGTTTTCTTTTTTGTGCTTGCTGTGGTTGTTGTTTGGTTTGTTTGTTTTTTCTGTTTTTTGTTTGTTTGTTTCTGCTTTGGGTTTTTTGTTTGTTTCTGTTTGGGGCTTTTTTGGGGTAGGGAGTTTTCCTTCTTACTCTTTTTTTGTCAACCATTTGTTTTCTATTTGTTTGGACAATGCCATGGTTCGTATGCCTACTTACGCAGGCATGGGAAGCAAGCTCAAGGAGAAGCAACAGGATCAACGGTCCCGGGGAGGGGGGGGTACTTACGGGGAGAAGGGGGTGGGGAAAGGTGCGATGGGCAAACAGCACCATAGACAGGAGAACAACTAGGGAATAAAAATAAGGAGGAGGACATAGAGAGCCTGGGAACGCTGGCGCAACAGCAGTCCAGCTGAGAGGAAGTAGTATGACGCAGAAGTAGAGCGAACAAGACGGTGGGGCAGAAGGAAGGTAAAAGGAAACAGAGGAATGATTTAGAAAGCAAAACTATGGATAGAGTCACGAACAAAAGGTTGTCCGAATGTAATTACATTAATCTATAAAAATAGAAGTATTGACCTATGTACATATATTTATATGGCAACACTGAGGTAAGTAGACGGACATTGGGCCTCTGCTTATACTCGCCCTCAATATAAGAACATGTTGTTCTAAAAAACTGGCAATCTGAGATGTGCACCCTCTTAACACAATCCCTGAAGACAAAATGGGTGCATAAGCAAATGTGGTGAAGAAGGCAGATGGTGCCCAGTTATTAAAAGATATAGCATCTAGGGTCTTAAAGGCTTGAAGTGAAACAAGTGGCCATCCAGCAGAGATGCAACAAGCCCACTTGGAAGAGGCACACCAGCCTGTGCGAGCATGAGGTGTCATCGAGACTCCGTAACAGGCATCAGAAGACCCTTAACAATCAAACAAAAGCATATGGTTGAGAACGAGGGGTGTATGAGCAGATACCCAAAGCCCATCTGTAGACAATAGAACATCCCCCACAGAGGGGTCACAGGGAAGGGAGGAGTCAATGCACCAATGAAACACACAATATTCCTCTGGTTCCTTGAGGCTGCCTCACCCCCAGCACCATGACCCCGGTGATGCCTCACACTTCAGACCCCACCAGTGCCTAGATAAGAGATAAGACCTTAGGACACATGCAACCCAGGAGCAGGAATGGGAAGAGAGATACCAGATGGGAAGGGTGAAGGGGGAGGGTGGGGAGAAGGGGAAACTGAACGACAGACAAGCAGTGGAAAGAACACCCTTCCAGTGAAAGGAACAATGGAAACCATAGGGGAAGGGACACAGTGGTCGCTGGGAGACACTGAAATAATAATTTATAATCTATCAAGGGGTCACAAGGGTGGGTGGGGAAGAGGAGCTGATACCAAGGGTTCAATAGAAAATAACTTTGTAGAAAAGAATGAGAGCAACATATGTACAAATATGCCTGATTCAATTGACAAGTGGATTGCAATAAACATTGTAAGAGCTCTCAATAAAATGATTTAAAAATTTTTAAGTACTTTGATTGCACTACTTCCAAGACAGATCCGTTTGTCCTTTTAGCAGTCCAGGGTAATTTCAATATTCTTCCTCAGCACTATAATTCAAATGCATTGGTTCTTCTTTGGTCTTCCCTATTCAATGTCCAACTTTCACATGCAGACTATGAGGTGAATGAAATACCATGGCTTGGGTCAGGCACAATTTAGACCTCAAAGTAACATCCTTGCTTTTCAATCCTCTAAAGAGGTCTTACGCAACAAATGTATCTAATGCAATGTGTCCTTTGAGCTCTTGACCTCTGCTTCCATGAGCACTGATTGTGGATCCAAGTAAGACAAAGTGGGTGAAGGGAGACGTCTGACAGTGTAAGATATGACAAAAGAATAATTTATAAATTATCAAGGGTTCATGAGGGAGTGGGGAGCAGGGAGGGAGGAGAAAATGAGGAGTGGATGCCAGGGGCTTGGGTGGAGAGCAAATGTTTTGAGAATGATGAGGGCAATGAACATACAAATGTGCTTTACACAATTGATGTATGTATGGATTGTGATAAGAGTTGTATGAGCCCCTAATAAAATGATTAAAACAAATAAAAGAAGTAAAAAAATAAAGAAAGAAGTCGTGCTGAGATATGAAAACAAGAAATGTGATTTCAGAACTTTTTTCCTAATCACTAAGATAGAACCTTTAAGAACAAAATGATTATGGTTAAAGGATTTAGCTACTTGAAGTCTTTCCCTCATTTCTATTTTAATTATTGTAAAGTCTCTGTATTTCATCTCTATTTAGGCAATGAAAGTAAGATGCCTTCCAAATCCTCACAAGTGTAAAAATAAGTTTACTTTGTAAACATTCCACTAATTAACCCAATGCAATGATATTTAAAATGGAATGCTTATTTTAAGAGAGCATTGCCTTGTGGCTGGAGATCACAGTCCTAGCACAGACTAAGTAATTTTTATGGGTTCTAATAGCCTCACAATAGACTGAATTTGACCAACAAATCCACATTATCAATTTTATGTGTTTTTATCACTCTTAATGGAAATACTAACATACAGTTGATATATTTATGTCCAGTTTATAATTAGTTCTGAAATATCCTCTTTGCTTACCATAAATTTGATATTCTAAAATACCATAATTTTATATTCTAACTCTATTGTACTTGATATATATTACTTAAAAACCAAACAGGGAAATATATAGAAATATAATTATAGCCCTCTTTGTTCCTTGAAATGTTCAAAGCACTTATATATTTTAACTCATTTAACCTCACAATAGTTATTAAATAACTATTTGTATTATTATAATTTTATAAATGAAGATGAAGCACTGACAGCTTAAAATTATTCAAAGTCAGTTGGTAGGATAAACGATATAGCCAGGATTAACAACACCAAATAATTCGGTCAAAAATTCTTGTTCATAGTCATTAAACTATATTATCATGTGTTTTAGGCTGGGTTCTCGAGAGAAGCAAAACTAGTTTATTATATATGTGAGTGTATATAAACATATACATATATGCAAATAAATTTATATTAAGAAAATAGCTCACACGGTTGTAAAAGAGGACAAGTTCATGTTTGTGAAAATTCAAAATCCATGAGTCAGATGTTAACTAAAGGCTTCCCCTGACTCGTAAGTTCAGGAACTCAGGAAGGTAACAGGCTGGGACCTACAGGGACAAAGGAATCCAAAGTCAGTGGGTCAGATGACAAGCCACTAAAGACTCCCAGGACTGAAAGGCAACCCCACAGGTTATTCAGTCAAGTCCAAAGAACTAATTAGTTGCAGAATACAAATCCAGCAAAAAGAAAGCAAGCTTTCGCATAGAGTACCCTTATATTGGAAGCAGGCTATATCCCTGAGGCAAATGATTGCATCAGGCCTCTGACCTGAGTAAGAGTGTTGCATTCCACGCTGCTCATCCCATTATGGAGGCTGACAATTCACCATTTTGTGTGCTCCAGAGAGTCCCGGGAAAAGGATGCCCTGCTTGGTAGAGGGTCAGGGTAAAAGAAGAACCACCTTGACAAAATGGATTGACAAGTGGTTGCAACAATGGGCTCAAACAGAGGAATAACTGTAATTATTACGTGATGTCAAGGACCAGCTGTCAGAATGGTAAAGTCCCTGGTGGTCTTGCCCAGAAGTCAGGGACTTGGGCACGGTCCCAGGCTTTGTGTGACCCTTTACAATATGCATTGTCCATATGGCAAGCAAACACATCGGCTAATAGAATGTATTGATTTAGATTCGATACATGAAGTCCTTAGAACAAGGTACAAAGTAGTGTTTCCCAAAAAAGTTCCTCTTTATACAATGAATTATATCCCAATGAATCAGAACGGACAGCACCCAGAAACAACGATATGTTAATTCATGTCATGTGAGATTCTTAGGTATTAACTGCCAAATCACTAGAATGTGCCCCAGGCAAATTGACACAGAACATCATAGGATGGCCCAACTGTTATAAAGGCCATTAGAAGTGCAAAGTTATTTATATTTATATCAGATATATTTATATATATAAATGATTCTGAACAATCAGATGGAACACACGAGAGAAAAAAGGAGATACAAAGCCCAAAGACGACTATTGTGATTGCACGAGGTCCAGCAGCCCTGATCGTGGGAAGAGGAGACCTGGGGAGGAATAGTTGAGAAAGAGAAACCGGAAAGGATCCATAAAAGTGCCAGCAAAGTGAATTTAAGAAACCAAACCTTTAGACTTACTTCAGGGAGCAATTGGTGGTTTCTTAAGACTTCAAGACTACGAACGGGAGTATTTTTCAGGGACCTTACAAGATTCATAAAACATATTGTCATTGTTAAGTACTATTGAACAAAGCAAATCCCAGCCCTGTGGCCCCCTCTCAATCATTGTTATGTTTGAGTCCATTGTTGCAACCACTGTGTCCATGCCTCTTGTCAAGGATCGTCCTCTTTGTCACTGCCCCTCTGCATTATCAAACATGGGGTCCTTTCCCAGGCCCGGGCTCCCTTGATAACATATCCAAAGTGAATAAGAATAAGTCTCGCCACCCTTGTTTTTTTTTAATCATTTTATTGAGTGCTGATATAACTCTTATCATAATCCATACATCCATCCATGTGTCAAGCACATTTGTATATTTGTTGCCATCATCATTCTCAAAACATTTGCTTCCTACCTGAGCCCTTAATATCAGCTCCTCATTTTTCCCCCTCCCTCTCTGTTCCCCCCTCCCTTATGAACCCTGGATAATTTATAAATTATTATTACTTTGTCATATCTTACACTGTCTTACATCTTCTTTCACCCAGTTTTCTGTTGTACATCCGCCAGGGAGGAGGTTATATGTAGATCCTTGTAATTGGTTCCCCCTTTCTACCCCACCTTCTTTCCATCCTCCCAGTATCGCCACTCTCACCACTGGTCTTGAAGGGGTCATCTGTCCTGTATTCCCTGTGTTTCCAGTTCCTATCTGTACCAGTGTACATCCTCTGGTCTAGCCAGATTTGTAAGGTCAAATTGGGATCATGATAGTTGAGGAAGCATTTAAGAAGTAGAGGAAAGTTGTACGTCTGACTGTACTACTTCTACGATAGAAATGTCTTTTATGTTGGTAGTCTGTGGTACTTTCAATATTCTTCCCCAGTACCATAATTCAAATGCATTGATTCTTCTTCAATCTTTCCTATTCATTGATCAAGGTTCACATGCATATGAGGTGGTCGAATATACCAGGAGTTGGGCCAGGCACACCTTAGTCCTCAAAGTAACAGTGCATTGCAGCACTAGGAAGAGGTCTTCTATAGATGATTAACCTAATGCAATGCCTCCTTTGATCTCTTGACTGCTGCTTCAATGAACCTTGCTTGTGGATCCCTGTAAAATGAAATCTTTGACAACCTCAATCTTTTTTCCATTTGTCATGAGGTTTCCTCTTGATTCGGGGGTGAGGATTTGGGTCTGCTTTTGATTGGGTTATCTATCATCCACACCGAGGGCTTCCATCCTTGATCTCCATCAGCAATTGCCCCAAGTCCTCCTCATTTTTAGCAAGAAAAGTTGTGTCATCTGCATATTGCAAGTTGTTAATAAGGATTCTTCCAAACTTGTTTACATGTTCTTCTTCATATAATTCAGATTCTCTGATTTGTTGCTTAGCATACATATTGAATAAGTTTGATAAGAGGATACAACCCTATTCTATCATTCTTATTTTAAAAACATATAGTATTCTTCTGCTCTATTCACGCAATTGCCTCTTGATCCATGTACGTGTTCTGAATGAATACAATTAAATGTTCCATAATTTTCATTCTTCTCAAGTGAAACTTAAGAACATTTCAGAAAGGAACTATTTTTCAGAGTTTGTGGGGAGAATTTAATGTACAGATAAGTAAAGGATAAACCGTAGGAATTTACTAAAACTAGAGACTTCTGCCCCCCTCTCTAATCTGGAGGAAAAGGGAGACTATGTTGTCATCAGAAAGCAACAAGAGTTGTAACTGAGGAATAGGGGTTGCTTTGATGGGATCAATGACCCGAGGTAGAGAACCAGTCAGCTCCTGGCTCAGTGGATACATGAAACATATCTTCTGACCTTGTTCTGCTTCCACCTGCATGTCTGATACCTGTAGTAATCGCAAACTCAAGCCAAAATACAAAGAAGTGTGCATTGTGTAATTTTTTAAAGGACAGTATGATGTATGCAGAGCAAGATGAAAGATGGAGTTTGGATCTTAAGGACAAATGGGAAATAACCAAGAGAATATTATTCATAGCAGAGCAATTGGCATTTCATCATCCCTAAGGCAAATAAGAAAGGACCTGTTACAAGTTGTCATTGTACTTTTAAAAGACCTATCTACAAATGAACAAAACTTTGCCCAGTTCTGTGACATCTTCGTGATTCTTCTTCATGCTTGCATATTTATGCCATTTCACATTTGAATCATGATTGCACCTATTTGGTCCAACCATATCATTTAGGATGTTTCTCTAATCCAATACTTTGTAAAACATGCTGTTCTTTTGTAGGGATTGGGTTTTTTTTTCCAGTGGTATGTTCAATGTGAGCTTTGTTGTTGTTTTATTTAGTTTTCAGGGTGACATACTCACGTAGGGGCTTGGGTGTTGAGCTGTGAACAGAAATTCAGCAATTTGAAACTACCAGCTCATTGGAGGGTAAAGGTAAGGCTATCTATGCAGGGACGTTATGAGTTGGGAACCAGCCAATGACAGTACATTTTGGGTATATCTGGCAAAATGGAGTCTATTAAATGACCTGCTTAATTACTAACATCACACACACATGTACACCTGTACCTCTGATACACACACATATGCATATATGTGAATGTATGTCTAAATTGTAGGCAATTTGTATGTATATGTTTTCAAATTCAAAATCTATATGACTTTGTGTAGATCCACTTGTCCCTTGTAATACTTTATACTTAAAAAAATTAATGTTGATGGGGAAAAAGGGCAATAATACACCCAGAGTGAGGGCATTGTTTATGTCTCCACAGGAAGGGAGAGAGGGACCAGATCCCATCCCAGAGTGCCAAGTCTTGAGGGCAGCCTACTGGCATGGAGCAGCAAACTAAGAGAGGGGATCACGGAACCAAGCCCAAGACAAGCTATGTTGACTCCCTCCCCAGAAGAATGTAAAACAGAGACCAGCACTGAAAATACAACCCAGGGAGAGTGGCGGGTCTGTCCAGACCACACAGGTGTAAACTAAGAAGGGAAAGCGAGAGAGAGAGAAACTCATCATGGCCCACCAAGCCCTGGAGAAGACATTCCTGCTCAGAGCAGCCAAAGCAGAGAGAGGACCGGACCGTAGGGTCAGCCCCACCCACCGTGAGACCAGACATTCCCTCACTGACCCATAGCGCTTTGGGTGACGGCACTGGAGACACTGTGTGGAAAGTGTGCTCAGTCTGCCCCATGCACAGCAGGGTGAAACGCGAAGGGAGTGCAACAGGGCAGCAAAGGGAGCAAAGTACAAAGTCCCTGAGGAGTCATGAAAATAGACTTCTGACTCGGGGACAGGGCTTGGCACCTCATCTTACCTGAATGAAAACACTCATAAGGGTCAGCAGACAGACCTGGCACTACCTCGCTCTCTTTTTGTGAGTCCCCTTTGCTCTGTTTCTGCCCGTATAAGATAGGCAGGACAAACAATATATAGGAGAAAACAATGGGACTGGGGGTAATGGGGCAGGGTTGGGGGATGGGTGTGGAGAACCAATAAACTCAGGGTTAAGGAAACAAGAGATCTAAAATTGATGGCAAGGAGTGGGTATAGTCCTGGTGGGGTTGGATCAAGTGTAATGTATCCAAGAGGAATTACTGATAGCCGAATGGAAGGTGAGTATGACAGTGGGGCAGGAGGAAGGTGGTAGGAAATAGAGGAAGGAAGTAGGAGGTAAAAACTATTTATAGAGGTATAACTATAGACATCATATATGTAAAGATATTAGCTTATAGTGAAAGGAATAGAGGCCAATGTGCATATATTTATATATTAAGTATTAAGCTAGCAGCCAGACTTTAGGACTCTCTAAATACAAGAACACTTTGTTCTAATAACCTAGTACTCTTTGATACTCACCTTCCTAACACGATCAGTGAAGACAAATGAGTACATAAGCAAATGTGGTGATGCCCAGCTATCAAAGATATAGCATCAAAGGCTTGTAGTTACACAAGTGCCCATCTATCAGGGCAGTAAATAAACCCCTAAGGAAGAAGCACCGCAGCCTGTGTGATCCTGAGATGTTGATGGGGTCAGGTATCAAAAGATCCAAAACAAACAATTATACCGATGTGAAAGGGAGAGGGGGTTGGAGTGGAGATCCAAAGCCCATCTGTAGACGATTGGACATTCCCCCACAAAAGGGTTACACAGAAGGGACAATTCAACCAGGATACAGTATAACACCGACAAAACACACATCATTCTCTATTTCCTGAATGCTTCCTCCCTCCGCCTACCATGATCCAGTTCTACCTTACAAATCTGGCTAGACCAGAGTACACACATTGGTACAGATAAGAACTTTTGACACAAGAAATTCAGGACAGATAAAATAATCTGGAACAGTAGTGGGAGTAGAGATCTCATGATGGAAGTTGGTGGGGAGCAGAGGGGAGGGTGGGAGGAAGCGAAACCCATCACAAGATTGGATATATAGCCCACCCCCAGGGGGACAAATAACAGAAATGTGGGTGAGAGGGGACAATGAATAGTGTAAGACATGAAATAACAACAATTATGTATAATTGATGAAGGATTCATGGGGGTGGAAGGGAGGGGAAGGGAGAGGAATAAAGAGGAGCTGATATTAAGGACTCAAGTAGAAAGAAAATGTTTTAGAAATATTGATGGCAACATATGTACAAGTGTACTTAATACAATTGAGTGATGGATGGTTAGAAGATTTGGAAGAGCCCCTAGTAAAATGATTAATAATTTTTTTTAAAGTTTAGGAAAGGGAAAATTTAAAAAGTGACTTATCTGCCTACAGAATCTACTGCTCATTTTTCTTTTATGGCAAGTTTTTTTGTTTATTTGACCAGAAAAAGTGATTCATTTTCCCTCTAAATAGCCACTTGCCTGTTCCCTGCATTGATTAGCCTCTGCTGTCATTCAAGCTTTCATTAAGCAATGCTGTTATTGGCACTGACAGTAGTGAACTCAGGTCCCTGAAATGGGAGGCTGCTCTCTGCCCAGAACCCTGATGATGTTCCCTAAATATGACAAAAAACAAATTCACATAATGGCACCAGAAATTTCACAGAGAAAGATTCTTTACTGATTATGCATCCCAATTTGCATGTAATTTGCAGTAATTTTAACCAGAAAAAATTAGCATTTAATTACTATTCATTCTTTTTAGCTTCTTTTAGGAAGCTCCATTAATTAAGGTGAGAATTTAGATTAATCTGATTCTGCTGAATAAGGAAAACTGACTTTGATCTTTGTGTAAAAATTAGGCGTTCAAAGAAATCCATTAATCAGCATTAATGTTCTCTCTGGTTGTATTTAGTTTCCAGAGTTTACTAATCTTATCCCTTATTAAACTGGCTTTTGCACTGATCTTAGTAAAGATTCAACTGTGCTTTTTTTTCTTTAATTTGCTAACTTTTTTTTTAGATTTGTATGAGAAACTTTATTTATTTATTTAGAACATTTTTCTTTCTTTTAAAAAATCATTTTATTAGGGGCTCATACAACTCCTATCACAATCCATATATACATCAATTGTGCAAAGCACATTTGTACATTCATTGCCCTCATCATTCTCAAAACATTTGCTCTCCACCCAAGCCTGTGGCATCAGGTACTCATTTTTCCCCTCCCTCACCATTCCCCACTCCCTGATGAATCCTTGATCATTTATATTATTATTTGGTCATATCTTGTTCTGTCCCACGTCTCCCTTCCCCCACTTTTCTGTTATATGTCCCCCAGGGAGGAGGTCACATGGAGATCATTGAAATCGGTTCCCCCTTTCCAACCCACCCTCCCTATTGCCTCCCAGGATCGCCACTCACACCACTGGTCCTGAGAGGATCATCCGTGCTGGATTCCCTGTGTTTCCAGTTCCCATCTGTACCAGTGTACCTCCTCTGGTATAGTCAGGCTTGCAAGGTAGGTTTCGGATCATGACGGGTGGGGGGGGGGGGAGGGGAAGCATTTAAGAACTAGAGGAAAGTTGTATTTTTCATCATTGTTACATCTCACCCCGCCTGTCTCGTCTCCTCCCCAAGATCCTTCTGTCAGGGGCTATCCAGTAACTGACAAATGAGCTTGGGTCTCCACTCTGCACTCCCCCCCCCCCTTCATTCACTATGGTTAAGTTTTTTTTTTGTTCTGATGATGCCTCATACCTGATCCCTTCGACACCTTGTGCACACAGGCTGGTGTGCTTCTTCCATGTGGGCTTTGTTGCTTCTGAGCTAGATGGCCGCTTGTTTACCTTCAAGCCTTTAAGACCCCAGACACTATCTTTTGATAGTCGGGCACCATCAGCTTTCTTCACCACACTTACTTTTGCACCCATTTGTCATCAGTGGTCGTATCAGGGAGGTGAGCACACAATGATATGATTTTTTTTGTTCTTTGATGCCTGGTAACTGATCCATTGACACCTTGTGATCACACAGGGTGGTGTGCTTCTTCCATGTGGGCTTTGTTGCTTCTCAGCTAGATGGCCACTTGACGCAGATGCTATATCTTTTGATAGCCAGGCACCATCAGCTTTCTTTGGCACATTTGCTTATGTACCCTTTTGTCTTCAGTGGTCATATCAGGGAGGTGAGCACACAATGATATGATATTTTTGTTCTTTGATATTCTCTGGTGAGCTTGAGAAACTGGATTCAATTGTACAAGTTGTCCAAAGGGTAGAAAAGAAAATCTGATGAAAAAGTTAAAAGAATGTTCCCTCTGTTTTTCTTACCATAATATTACCAAATACCAAAATAAGATTTGAAAATGCATTTATAGAGGAAGAAAAAGAACAGGAAATAGGGAGTGACAACTGTGAAACTGTAGTGTTTGTCAGAAAAGAAACTTTCTATTTTGTCCTTTCTCACGCTAGAAAAAACTGCCAAGAAGAATAAGTTCTAAGCAAATTGATAAGAGTAGAAAATGAGAGAATTTCTAATTGATCCTCATAAAGTGAGATAAGAGTGACATGAAGAAAGTCCCTACAACACGGAAGCTAGTTGGGCAGACAGCCTGGCCGACCTCAGAAACTCCAGTTTCAGGAGACTGAGCATAGCGCCTCGCCTCTGTGAAACGTGCCTCCTTTGAAAGTTGATTGTGCCAGACGGGACTTCCTCATCCTTCGGTGAGATTGCAAATCCCTCCCGTCAACAGATGCAAAGTTGTCTAAAGTCATGGTCAAATCCCATGGTCAAATCCCTGGAGAAAACAGGATCAGTTGCTCTGAGTGTTGGTGGACGGTCCCCGAGGTTGGTTTCACAGGACAAATGCAGCTGAAATGTTGCCTCGACCTTGCTTGTTGGCATTGCTATCTTCGCATGAATGGCACCCACAGGAAAAAGGGGCATAAACCTGTTCAAAAGTCTTTCCTGGGTGTTTTTTTTCAAGTCTAAAAAAAAAAAAAACTCATAGCAAGCCTGTGGGACAGGGAGACCGACCTCTGGATTTCCAAGACTCATACTCTTCACAGGAGTAGACAGCCTTGTCTTTCTCCCTTTGAATCTAACAGCACGTTTGGTTCCCCTATTATCTTTACTCAGAGGTGCTGCCTTGTTCTAGCCTGTCTGCTCAGAGAAGGAGGATGCTCTTTCTGGTTTCAATACTGATTCAACAAAGGAGGACAGCTGCATGTTGGAGCTGGCGAGTAAAGAGGTCCGCGCCCTAGAAGGAGGGCCCCCTTTCTCTTCCTCCTCCACGCACACACACAAAAACGTAGTCAACAAAGCTCTACTTTCTTACCCACAGCTCAGCCTAGTCCCCCTAAACAAAGTGTGATCGTTAAACACTCTACTTCTTGACTAATGAGCTTATGAAGGGCCAGCAAACCATAGGCCCAGGCAGTCGCTCCGTATCCTCTGGAGTCAATTCGGACTCTAGTAACTGAGCCCTCTAAGGCCCGCAGACCAGCCACCTTGGGCTCCCGAAGTTGTGAGTCTCTGAAGGAGCCGCAGCCTCATCTTTCTCCTGCAGAGCTCTGTACCACCGGTCCCCAAATGGCCCATTATCTATCTTCGTACAGCCTACACGTTGAGAGTGCCTCTTATATTTGAATGGTTGAAAAAAACATTAAGAGAAGATGATATTTCCATGAATGAAAAATCGTAAGAAATTTGAAGTTCAGTGTTCATAAGGAAAATTTTACTTATTAGCCATGTGCATTCATTTTATGTATCAATTATGGAGGTTTTTTCTACCATGAGAGAAATGAGTAATTGCAATAGAGAACTGACCGCTCAGAGACTGCATGTACCTTGTGGTCCTTTACAGAAGAAGAACGAAATACTTACTGATCCCTCCAAGCCCTTACACTTTCTTTTCCATACCTCTTTTTAAAAATTGTAATTAATTTGTAAGTAATAAAATAATCCAAGTCCATTTCAATGTTATGCTTCCTCCTGTTATAGCCACTCAGACCAAAATTTGAACCTGATGGGCAACGAATCTGGAGGATTTTCAATCCTGTAATCTCCCTCTCTCTCTCCTATCTTCTTTGTAAAATTGTAAGTCCATTTATTTATTCTTTATTTATATATCCATTCATTTGCCCTTTACTCTGGAATATAGTACATGCAAAGACAGCGATATTCTAGGCAGTCCCACTGCCCCTTGCATCAGATCAGTGGCAGTATCCCATTTAAAAACCCGTATATGGGGTAGTGGTTGTTTTTGTTTTTATTCCCCCACCCCACCTCCTCACTGACTTTCTTATCCCTTCCCTCCACTCCCCCGCCCCCTCCTTGGCCTCACCATAGTCCTGAAAGTTTCATCCTATAAGGTTAAAACTCTTTGTCTTTTATAATGTGGTATCATGGAATACTTATCTTTATGAGATTGACTAACTTTACTAAGCATAATGTTCATGGCTTAAGGTGTTTGACAGACTAGACATTGTTTTTTAAGGATGCATAATAGTATGCATTTAGTACATCTTATTAATGTACCAAAGTTTGTTTATCCTTTCCTTGGTAGTTGGGGTTTATTGTTTCCCTATATTTTCTATTATACAAATTGCTGCAATAAGCATAGATGTGCATATCTCTGTTCATGTTTTGTCCTTTGTTATTTAGGGAATATACCTGGCAGATAGACTGTGGGACTGTAAAATATTTGTATTTGCATTTGCAGTATTTGCATTTGCTTAAGGAAGTGTCATAGTGATTTTTATAGTATTTGAACTATTCTACAATCCCTCCAGGAATATATGATTGTTCTAATCTATCCACGACCTCTCCAGAATTTATTTTGTTTTGTGTTTTTTAAAAAAATTTTTGCTAAGAATGTCAATATGAGGTGGTAGCTTGTTTTAATTTGCATTTTTCTTATGGTTAATGAATGAAAACATTTTTTCATATGATTGTTGGCCACCTGGATGTCATCTCTAGTAAATTTTCTACTCATACCTTGTACCTATTATTTGGTTGGGTTATTTGCATTTTTCTTATTTAAGTGTTGTGGTTTTCCATAAAATTTTCTAATTAGTCCCTTATCTGATATATTATTATTAAATATTTTCCTAGTCCTTGGGTTCTCTTTTTTGGTTTTTTGATGAATTTTTTTGATGTATACAAATGTCATATTTTAGGATGTCCTTGTCCTCTATTGTGTAGGTATTTTTTGTTATGTCCAGTAGTATATTTTTGCATTGTATTAGTCCATATTGTTCATTGATGCTCTTTATGGTCCTGGGGTTTATATTTGGGTATTTAATTCAACTTCAGTTCATTTTTGTGCATGGTGTAAAGTATGGATCCTGTTTCATTGTTTTGAAGGTGATGATCTAATTATTGAACCACCTTTTATTGAGAAAACTGTCTCTTCCCAGTTAATCTTTTAATCCTTAAAAAAAATCTGTAGATGTCTGTAGGTATCTGTAGAGATCTGGTTGTGTTTCTGAATTCTCAGTTTTAGTCCATTAGGCTTCATGTCTACCATTGTACTGGTGTCAAGCTGTTTTGATTATAGTGGCTATATAATGGGTTTTTAAATCTGGGAATGAATGTTCTCCTACTTTGTTTTTGTTTTTTAATAGTGTTGTGTTTATCCTGGGTTTCTTAACTTTACTTATACAGTTGGTGATTAATTTTTGAAGAATTGTGCTGGAATTGCACTTGCACTGAATTTAGAAGATTTTGGTAATATCGACATTTTCTCTATATTTAATCTTTATAATCAGGAGCATGGCACATTCAAATGTTTGTGTAAATCTTCTCTGATGACTCAAAGAAGAATTTTAAAATTCTCTTTGTAGACTCCTTTCTTGGTATGGTAATGTTTACTCTGATATACTTTACCTTTGGGGTTGTTGTTCTTGTTAGATACCATCAAACTGGTTCCAACCCATAGTGATTCTTTGCACAACAGAACAAAACATGGCATGATCCTGTGCCATGCTCAGAAGTGCTCCTATCCCCGAGCCCATTGTCGCTGCCACTGTATCAATCCATCTCCTTGAAGGTCTTTTATCCCACCCCCTTAAGGCCTTTTTTTACCTTATGGCCCCTCCACTCTACCTAATATAATGTCCTTCTCCAGGGACTGTTTTCTCCTGACAATGTGTCCAAATTTTGTACGTTGAAGTCTTGCCATCCTTGCCTTTCAGGGGTGCTCCCCCCATACTTCTTCCAAGACAGAATGATTTGTCCTTTTAGTAGTACTTTCAATATTCTTTCCCAACACCACAATTCAAATATATCAATTTTCATTGTTTTTCCTTAATCAATACCCAGTTTTCACAAACGTATGAGGAAATAGAAAATGCATGTCTGGGAGCAGGTGCACCTTAGTCCACAAAGTAGCATCCTTGCTTTTCAATACTCTAAAAAGTCTTGTGCAGCAAATTTACCTAATGTAATGTGTCTTTTGATTTCTTATTGTGCTTCTTTAAGCATTGCTTGTGGATCCAAGCCAGAAAAAAATCATGACAACTTCAACCTTTTCTCCATTGATCATGATATAACCTATTGGTCCAGTTGGGCAGATTTGGGTCTTCTTGACATTGGGTTGGGACTCCAGTAATATTTGGTGTTCATGAGAAAGTTGTATCATCTGCATATTGCAGGTTGTTGATGAGCCTTCCTCCAATCTTGATGCAACATTCTTTTTCAAATAACCCAGCTTCTCTGACTTTGCTCAGTATATAGATTGAACAAGTATGGTGAGAGGATATAACCCTGATGTACATCTTTCCTGATTTTAAACTATACAGCATTCCCTTGTTCTGCTTCCACAACTGCCTCTTGATTCATGTACAAGTCCCACATGAGTACAACAAAGTGTTTGGGAGTTCCCTTTCTTCTCAAGGTAATTCACAATTTATTATGGTCCCCACAGTCGAAATCTTGACCTGGTCAATAAAACTCAAGTTAACATCTTTCTGGTATGCTCTGCCTTCAGCCAAGAGCCATCTGACATCAGCCCTCTTCTGAATCCAGCCTGAACTTTTGGCAGTTCTCTGTCAATATACGACTGTTCTCAATTGCAGTGTAACTTGCTCTTAATCGCAGAGTAGTTAAAGCAAATGGAAAAACGGATTAAGTCAAAGAGTTGCATAGAAAATTTCAAAAGGAAGCTCTAGAAGACAAAAACCAAATATTATAATGAAATGCAGAAAAACCTAGAATTAGAAACCAAATGGTAAGAACACTCTCAGCATAGCTAAAACTGAAAGAACTCAAAAGAAATTTCAAGTCCTGAGTTGCAATCTTGAAAGATTCTATGGGAAAATTATTGAATGATGCGGGAAGCCTCAAGAGAAGATGGACCTTCAGGAAAGTTATTATAAATAGTACTGTTCTTTTAATTTCCTTTTCAGTATCAACTTCTTTAAAATACAAGGATCCAAATGATTGCTGCATGCTGATCTTCTTAAAATCTCTTTTCCTTAGCATTGGAAGGCAGAATTGGAGCTTAGCATGTTATTATATATCCCAGATTACCTTTATTTTTTTATTGCTTTTGCTTTCTTTTGACCTAGTGCATGTTATACTTCACATGACCTGTTTCTAGATAAACAGCTGAAAGTTCAACATTATTAGTAAGATCCATGTTAACTGTCTTCTTGTTCTTGAGTATAAAACAAAGATGAAGCTTCTGAAAAAGTTTACACCAATAATTTCGGTCCAATTTACAAAATCTCAAGCTTAACAACTCAGCGTCCCATACAAACAGCCCGTGGTGACCAACAAGCTGCCTGTGGCCTTCTTATGAAGAACTTGTTTTGCCTTCCTGAACCCACGCAGAAATACTGTCTTCTTTTATTTTCACTATAAACAAGTTTAAACAACTCCACCCATTGTCTGTATTCCAAATTCCTATAGGACAGCCATTTAATAGCTCTTTCCCCCTCATTCATGTGCTTAAATGGCTCTTTTTCCCCCTAAGTCCAAAGAATCAACAGTAAGTTCCTGCAATAGTTGCAGGAGCTGCATCTGGATAAAGAAACAAGCCATTAAAGAAACCCCCAGACAACGTAGGGTCACGCAAAGGACAGCAGATGCTGCTTTGTGTTCAGTTTCACTGTGTTCAATTTGGACTTTCATTTTGGACTCTGGAAATGTCTAAAACACTGTAAATTTTCATTGGGGAATATAAGTATGGTTTCAATATATTTTGGTGTAAGTGCCTTAAGGAGCTAAAGTCCCCTACAACTTTGAAATGAATTCCAAATTAGCAGGGAGGAAAAACCAAACCTCTGGAAAACCTGTGTATTTTTTTTTAATGTTTCTGCAGAGAACTTACTACAGAACAGCTCGGAAAACCTGTATATTTTAAACCCCAGAAATGCTTAACCTAAGTTGCAGTTCCTAGACAACCTGGAAATTGGGTAAAATCCCAAGCATTTGAGAATGCAAGGTCTGATTGTGCTTAGGGTAGCATGTTAACGTTATGTGGATGTTCTCTTTTCAGTATGCACACTTGTGCCAACTACCACACGTTGACTATGATGCTGTGCTTTAAGGGCAAAAAACCCTTCTCTTTCTTCAAGAAAAGCACACACCAAGCAGTTACGAGGAAAATCTCTTAGAATTGTTGGCATTTGTCACGTGGATATTACTCAGAAGGCTGTCAGTCTATTTACATTCAAAGAGACAAATACAAAAGTAGCAAAAGCATATTGGTCCACATTGAATTGGAATTTACTATTTAACTGTCATTAAAGAAGATAATATAAATGCTATGTAATGACTCACCAAAAAGATAATGTTCTGTCAAATTATAATCATAGTCATGAACAATTAGGGAGGTATGAACTATATATCAACAGTGTACTGGCGCTAGACAATTGAACATCAATATAACATTGTGCTATTTGGTTATTATGGTGATGGATATTTAATTCCCTATTAATGGATTCACAATTGTAATAAAGTAATTTTACGAGTGATTAATAAGCATATAAACCACAGAAGCATGTCAAATTCTATATACTCCCCTCAGAAATTTTATTTTGAGCTTTTAGTGGTGTGAAAATTTATATTTTGTTGAATAAAAAATGTGAGTTACATTATAATCAATTGTTAGACTTTATATTACAAAACAGAATATGATGTCAATTAAAATTAAACTGATAGGTGCATTAACTCAAAAAGGCTAAAATTACATTCCTTTTCCCATCCAGTCTTCTAATTATCTTTGAAAATACATTACAATTTGTCATTAGATATCCATAGTATACACTCTACAAATAAGCTCGTGATGGACTCAAGGAAGTGTGTTGGCTCCTTCATCCTACAAGTGTTTCTCTCAGTGCACTCTAGAAATAATGATAACAAAATCATAACCAGTTGGAAGACAATGTCTTCCAATATCCTCCAAATGGAAAGAAGACGAATCTATACTTCTTCACACACACACACACACACACACACACACATACACACACACACACACACAAACATACATAAATAATTTATTTTATATTTTTGCTTTGAAAAAAATATGATCTAATTGATTAAGCTACCCAGCCAGTTCCTAACTTACTGATACTTCCAATAGCAGTTTTCATCTTTTAGGCTCCTCTTATGTTTTTTTATTTTAATTAATAGCAACAAGTAGAAACATTTTAAACCAGATATTTTAGAAGAATGTTTTCACTCCAACTAATACCTTGCTACAAAATAATTATTCATAATTTATGATTTGTTAGATGTCCATAGTTTTACTATTGTTTTTTTCAAAACTGAAATAAAGGAATGATTTGGCTACTTATGGGCATGATTCATACCTCCTTTTTAATTTTGATTGTGGACCTAAATCAAGAAAGACATGGCAAATGAGGGAAGGAGGATAACTGAGACAGTGAAGAATTAGAGAAGCGGAATCATATGAATTAGTGTTTGTTTCCTTAGGTTGTGCTAAAGTGCTGATGCCAGGGTGTTATGTCAACTCATGGCGGCCCTCATGTGTGTCAGAGCAGAACTGCTAGCAGGGCCGCCCAAAGTGAACAGGCCTCAGTACAGCTTCCAGACTGAGAACAGACAACAAAGAAACACTCAGCTCCCCACTTCAGAGGAAGAAGCCACTGAAAGCCTTATGCGCAGCTTTGAAACCTAGTCAGACACAGAGGCTCAATGAATGGAAGAAGAACTTTGCCGGAAACGCTAGAGAGGGTGGGATGCTCAGGGCGAAGGGCACTCCACATGTGACAGAGGAGGAACAGATTTCCCGGAGGGGAGTCGACCGTGGTCAGGTGAGTTAGGGAAAATTTTGGGGAGTGGCGCTTTCAGGATCATTGTTTGCTGATGGGGCACAACTCAAGGCAAAGAGAAAAAGCTGCAAAATTTTCTAATGATCAGAAGTTAAATTGTAAAAAGTATGAATCTTAGAAATTTAGAAGTGGTCAAAAATGAAATGGAATGCATAAAGTTTAGTATCCTAGGAATTAGTGAGCTGACATGGACTGATATGGGGCATTTTGAATCAGATAATCACTTAATTTACTATGCTGGGGATAACAGTCAAGAGAACTATCTTTACATTCATTGTCAGAAAGAACAGGGAAATTCAATCATGAATTACAGTGCTGTCTGGAATCAGATTCTATTTATCTGCTTCAAGGACATCTAATCAATACAACTACCATAAAAATTTATAGAGCCACCGCAAAATCTAGTGATGAAGAAATTGAAGGATTCTACCAAATGAATTCAATTGGAAATTTATCAAATGTCCAATCAAGATGCATTGATAATTATTGGTGATTGGAATACAAAAGTTGGAAACAAAGAGGAAGGAATAGTACTTAGAAAATATGGATAACAACATGGATTAGTATTATTAAAAATACAGTGGTATTAATTGGTAGTAGTTATCGTGGGAAAACTGTGACAACCACTATTCCAGGATCATAATCATACTTATTCTTATTTATCATCATCCTATGAGCAAATATTAAAACATTTCCCCTGCAATCTATGAAACTGATGGTCAAAGAGGTTTATTAGTTTAATCATATTTTCATAATAAGTGTCTATATCAGAATTCAAACCAACAACTCTCTCTCTGATACCCCTGTATATTCCCTTTATAGTGCAATGCTTATCCTTGTATCCTAAGAAAAGCCAAATATGTTTTACTAAACTCCATTTCTGAAATATATTATGTTTTAAATGGTATGACAATGACAAAGCAAAGCTTATTTTTGTGTCAAAATGATGGGAATAGAAGAAAATTAACACATGAATATGGTTTAAAAATAACACAATCTCTGAGAACACTTGGCAGAATCTGATTATCTATTTGTTGTATAGATGTGTGATTATTTATCTTTAATCGGCCCCTCTACATTCACTACCTTATTTTCATGATACCATACTTAATCAGTCAATGTACTAAAACATAATGAGAGAAACTGGACTGCTGGAAGAACTCAGTGTTTGGGTTGGAAGAAGGCTTTTATCAGCTGGGTTTAGACAGATGACACAGTCTTGCTTGCTGAAAGTGAGCAAGATTTAAAGCACTTACTGATGAAGATCAAAGATTTCAGCCATAAGTGTGGATTATAATTCACCGTAAAGAAGATCCAAATGCTCACAACTGGGTGTATAGGTAAAATCATGATAAATTGAGGAAGATTAAAGTTGTCAAGGATTTTGCTTTACTTGTACTCACAATCAATGCCCAATGGAAGCAGTGGTCAAGTGATTCAAAAAATATATTGAATTAGATAAATCAACTCCATGAGACCACTTTAAAGTGTAAAAAGCAAGGATGCTACTTTAAGGACTAAGATGGGCCTGACCCAAGCCAATCAGAGCATTTTCAATTGGAGTGTGTGTATGATATGAAAATTGAACATTGAGTAAAGAAGATTTGATGCATTTGAATTGCGGTGTAAGGGAAGAATATTGAAAGACCTAAGGACTACCAAAAAAAATCTGTCTTAAAAGCAGTACAGCCAGAATGTTTCTTAGAACCAAGGATAGTGAGACTTTGTCTCAAGTACTTTTAACGTGTTATCAGGGAGAAAAGTACCTGGAACAGGACATCATGCATAGTAAAGTAGAAAGACAGAGAAACTGAAGAAGATCTGCAGTAAGATAAATTGACACAGGGGCTGCAACAATGCGCTCAAACATAAGAACAAATGTGAGGATCCAAGATGAGGCAACGATCCATCTGTTCTGTCACTATGAAACCGATTCAGTAGCATCTAACAACAACCCAACCCAAGGAGTGTCCTTTCAATTGCTTCAGGGTTATGTATGATCCGAGTAAAGGATTGCACTCCACCCTTATCTTCTGACAACTGATTGGCTGCTCACAGCAGACCCCATTACGGAGTTGATTACAGTGTGTTACATAACATCTTGGGGGATTACTAGACCTTAACTGCCAAACTACTGACAATCTTGACCTAACCCAGGTTCCTAGTTGACACAAAAATATAAACATCACAGTGTGTGTGTGTGTGTGTGTGTGTGTGTGTAGGGGAGGAGGGGAGGGGTCAGCTTAGTCCCTATTTCTGATATTCTCCTTCATGCACAGTTTAACTTTCTCCATGATCATAAAACTGCTTTTTATTTTTCTTATGATTCAACTTTCTCCTGGTGAGAAGGAGTAGTAAAAATTTTAGGATCAAGTTTAATATAAGAAAATAGACTATGTATTTTACTAATCACCCTTTCCCACTTGCCCACAGGTCTTAAGAGAACATTGATTCTCTTCTACCATTGTAAGGGTAGCTATACACTTGGACTTCTCACTGCCAGTAACGGGAAAGATAGCTCCAATTAGGCAGCTCAGATTTAGAAAATCAACATACTAGCAATTAAGTAGAATCTCCAATTTTAAGTTTATTAGTAATGGAGGTGGTCCTTTTTCTCTCCTGCTATAGTCTTTTGTCAAGGGCTCATGTTTTTGTTTTTAAGCCCCAAATGCCCTGATACAAGAAGACAACAAATTCTCCCTGTGGTATTTAATGAGTGATCAGATCTAATCTAAAGGGACAGAAAAGGCATACTAAAAGAAGTGATACGTGGTCTGAGGGGATGGATATAAGTGGAACAGTCTAGAAGAGAGAGGGAGGGTCTATAACAAATACAGTGAATTCTAACTCATGGCCCTGGATGGACACTGCTCATACGTCTTCTACTTCCCTTTTCAACATTGAAGATTTATTTTATTTTAAAACACATTAATTACATCTTGAATTTTGAATGGTGCAGAAAGCTTCAAAAGAAGATGGAAGGAATACAACAGTAACTATATCAAAAATAACTTGTTGACATTTCAAGTGACAGCATAAGGTCAATAACCAATAGTACTGAAAGAAGAATTACAAGCTGCAGTGAAGATATTAGTGAAAAACAAGGCTCTGGGAATTGATGGAATATCAAGTTCCAGCAAGCTGAAGAAGCACTGAAACCACTCACTGTTCTATGCCAAGGAATTTGACCAACAGAATGGAAGAGATTCATGTGTCCCTATCACCAAGAAAGGTGAAATTCACAGAATGCAGAAGTTATTGGACAATAGCATTAATACCACATGTAATTAAAATTTTGTGAAGACCATTCAACAATGGTTGTGACAGTACATGGACAAGGACTTTCCAGAGTTCAAGCTGGATTCAGAAGAAGATTGAAACAAGAGATATCATTGTTGATTTCAGATGGATCTTGGCTCAAAGCAGGAAGTTCTAGAAGAGTGTTTACTTGTGTTTTATTGATTATGCAAAAGCATTCATCTCTGTGTATAATAACCAACTATGGATAACATTCAAAAATGGAAATTTTAGAACACATCATTGGGTTCATTTGGAAACTGTACTTGGATCAAGAGGCAATTGTTCAAACAAAACAAGGGAAGACTTATGGCTCAAAATCAGGAAATGTGTGTGTCGGGGTTATATTCTCTCACCATGCTTATTGAATTCAAATGCTGATAAATAATTATAGAAACTAGACTATTTGAAGAACATGACATCAGCATTGAAAAAAAAGATTATTACCAATCTGTGATCTGCAGCTATCGCAACTGGCTTGATGAAATTTAGGAGTTGGTGCATTGGCTAATGAAGATCAAAGATTTTAGCCTTCAGACTGGAGTACAACTCAATGTCAAGAAAACCAAATTCTACCCAACTAGACCAATAGGAAGCTCTGTGATAAATGGAGAAAAGATTGATATTTTCATAGATTTCATTCTACTTGAATATTCAAGCAATGATTATGAAAGCAGCAGTCAAGAGGTCAAATGGTGAATTGCATTTGGCAAATTTACTGCACAAGACCAGAATTCTCTTTAAATGCAAGGAAATGAGATTTTGTCTCACATACTTTAGACATGTTATCAAGGGAGACCAATCCTGAAAAAGGATAACATACTTGGCCAAGTAAAAACGTAGCAAAAAAGAGGAAGACCCTTGATGAGATGGATTGATTACAACAATGGGCTGATGAAGGACCAGGTGATGGTTCATTCTGTTATGTGTAGGTTTGCTATGAGTTCAAAGTGACACCTCAAAACAAGAACAGTAATTGTACATTTACTTTAGGAAGACTTTAGTCACTTGAAACAACCAGCCTTCATCTCAGGTTACAACCATTCTATTTCTTACAGGAAAGCTTTCAATAATCCATTTAAATCATTGTCCATTTCAAAGTTAATTTTTCATCATCTATTATTAATGACTATCAATTATTGATGACTGATTATTTCTCAGGTATAGCACAAAGGTCTTTATGTACATGATCTTATTAGATCCTTATAAAATTCTAGGAGGGACAGTGTTATTATCCCCACTATCCAATGAGAAAATTAAGGTATACAATGATTAAATAACTTGCTCCATCGCCATACAGCTAGTAAGAAGCAGAGCCTGAGTGGAATTCTTTTGCATTGTTTGAATCCCAAATGACCACATTCTTAATAAATAATGTTTGTTTCTTTAAAATCTAGTACTATTCTAAGTATTAGATTGTCCATTATCACCATTAATTAGCAAGATGACTGTGCAAATGTTTAAGCGATGTCAACAAGAAAAGAGATAATATAGTGTTAGCCAGTCTCTTTCACTCGCAGAGTAATCAAGGTGGCGGACCCGAGGATGCAAAATACAATTTGTGCTCTTTGGGTGAAGCTGGTATATTGTTTTGTCTTTTTGGTTCACTGAGACCTAGATAGAAGTAGCTTTGATGAGGAAACATATCTTGCACACAGGTCCACATTCAGTGTGACATCTAAATCAATATGTTCTTTCTGGAAACTTTCTAATGAACAATTTTTGAACCAAAGAAATGTAAGCTTGGAATTAATCAAGTACAGTTCAGCAAAGGTTTACTTATTGAATTTTAGCAATGTATGAAGCATTGTGCTCAGAAAAAAGGAGAGCAGGAGTCCCGTGTTCAGGGATATCGCAGTGTCTTTCATTATGATTGCTAATCTCATTTTTATTCACAGAAGTAATTTTAGTACTTTCTAAGTAAGCTGCCTTTTTCTATTCTTCTGTTTATTTTGATGCCCACTGAAAATGAGAGAGAGGTTCCATCATGAACCGTATTTTATTGCCTTTTTCCAAAGCAAGGAGCAAAGGCAGGTGAACATGAGTTTTCTGTTTCTAACTAAAATTTCCAATAGAGCCTAGAACGCTGTCATCCCCAAAAAATAATTGATTCTGATGTTGATGCCAAAATCCATCTCTTTATCACAGTATGTCAGAAAGAGCATTACAGTGAATGAGAGGCCCTACTCATTCCAGATAGCATAAATATCTGACAAATATTCCCCTAAATGTGCAAATCATCCTGAGGCATGTGTAGACACCTGCTAAATTAACAAAACCAAAAAGACATCTAGTGTGCCGTCTGCTCCCCAAGGGTTGAGAGAATAAAAGAAAAGAAAGTAGTCAGAAAGGACAAGAGCATGCTAAGGAAAAATCACTCCTGGCAGGAAATATTATTTCAGAAAAAGGTGACTCCACCCTAATATTCACCTGCCATTTTACAGATACAACTTTATAGTAAATACCTAGAACACAGACTAGAAGCCTTGTGTCTCCAATATAGCACATTATCCTCAGGGTGCATACTGTATAGATATTAAATGAGAATCACTTGGTCCACTGATTGATTCTTTGTGTCCTTAGTGTGGCCCCCATCCTCCATGGTTCGGTCTAGACTATTATTATGTTAAATGAAAATGAAAGTACAATTCTGTTTATGGTATAAAGAGAATAAAGAATAGGAAGAGGAATTGAGAACATTTTTTCATCCAGTACAGCAAGACAAATTTAGAGAGAAAAAAGCAAAGAATGTGTTTCTATATCAGCTTGTCCTTCGGTAATTACAACAATCACTTTCAAGAACTGCCTGGATATTAAAGTGGTAAAACTAAAATCAATCTAATCATCCACAGTGAACCTTCCTTCCATCAATTTCCATTACAGAGGAAACAAAATTGTCCATTACTTACCACTTCAATATTAATGCTGGCTTCAGCCCACTAAGAGGTACTTAGATACACACCATTTGTTAGAAATCTGAAAGTGATTTTTTTGACTGTTAGCACATGCATTAAAAGAAGAGACAAGGAGCAATATTAATTCATTTTTTCTTTCCTTCAACCAACAGAAGCAGGGACTTGGGACTATAAATGTATAAGAAATTATTTCGTTATACAAAGAAATTTTTAGTCTGCTTGGGGACATAAACACATAAATAGACAATTACAAAAATTTGATAAAAGCAGTGATAGATCTGGTTCTAAGAAGGAATAACCAGTCACATTATAATCCTTATAAATTATTTGGGAATGTGATTAAACTGTGTCTTGGGAAAAGTTAGAGAGAGGAAAAGAACATTCCGTCCAAGAAAAGTCAGAGCCAAAACCATGCGGGGGGAGAAGCATTGGGAAGTGAACATGAGTGCACAGGCGATTTGCATTCTGCAACATGCTTAGTCATAAGCATGCTGTCAAGCAAAGAAACAATGAGCCAATGAGAAATACTAGTATTCCATTTTCAAGAACATACATTTTTCCTAATAGGAGATGGGGAAATCCAAAAGTTTATGAGCATCAGGGAAGCACTGTAAGATGTGTGTGATGTATTGTCCCGTGACTTTTTTTATTCGTTTTTCAACTCCTCACGTTTTGTGCTGCCCTATGAAACTGATATGTATGGACTAAAACAAGGTATTCTGGTGCATCCTGAAAAATGGGTAACTCAAGAGATTGAAAGGAGAATGGGGAAAAGATGAGGTATTTATCTAGTTTCCTACTTGTGAAGCAACTTGAGGAGATGTGTCCATTTATTATGTACAGATATCTATTTTTGTTTTGTTTTGCTGTCTTCAAGGAAGCCAGCTCTGTCCTATTTAATTTTTTTTCTGTATTTCAATAGTTGCCCCTGAACTCATTCCATGGAGCCTAGATGGCAAACCCTCATGCAAATCGTTGCACTATCCATGGTTACCATCCATCCAAACCTTGGAAATTGTCTCTCTGTGAGTGAGTTTCCTTGATTCATTCTATAATGAAAGTACTCTTTATTTCCTGTTGGGGGCCTAACATAACTGTTTTTAGTTATATAAACCTTACTTGAACCACAAGGATGATTTTTAAAAAGAAAAAGAGAGGTGGCTTAATTAAAATATACTGAAGACCTAAACTGAGTCAGTAATAGTTGAATCAGAGAAGTGGAAAATAGGTTCGAAAAATATATGGAGGTAAATTTCCAAAATGCATTAATTGGTTGGTTAAGGGAATCCTTAAAAAAAAGAAGAAGAATCCAAACTGTGGTAGTTGCATAATCTGATGTCAATTTGAGAGAATTATGAGTGAAGGGGTGGAGTCTAGTCTGTCAATTGGATCATAGTCAATGAGGCCTCTGTGTGGGGATGGCCTTCTCCTGAGAATTCTGGGAAATCTGGTACTTCCTTCTTGGAGGCAGGAGACACTATCTCTCTCGGTTCACTCCCTTGGAGGTGCCCTATGGACAAAACACACGATGCTACTCCTGGGAGCTGGAGATGCTACTTGGACCTACCCTGATGCATCCAGACCTCTGGAGCTGGAAAAGTTATCTAGAGACTCCTGCCAGCGCTGAGATGCTTACAAAACTACTGGATCCAGAAGACTTCCAACCTCTGGCCTGTGATCTTCCTGCATTCAGCATCATTGCTTGTGTTTCGTGAGTCTGAAGAGGACTTTATAGATTGGTTTTGGACATATGGACTAATATTGAACTTATGAACTTGATCTGGACTGGGCTGGGATGTTTTCTCAATATTCAATTTCTATTGTATATAAACCTCTTTCAGATAGATAGATAGATAGATAGATAGATAGATAGATAGATAGATAGATAGATAGGATAGGATAGGAATTTGTTTCTCTAGTCTACCCAGACTAAAACACAAACCAAAGACTATTACCAGTTTTCTAACTTTCCAATTTTAAACCTCTTAATTAGATATAACAATACTATTAAGGGAAACTATAGATGAAGACATTCTTCTATGTTTTGACTATCAGTTAGGCCTACTGGGACATGTAAAACTAATAGTTTCAGAAATTATAAAAATTTAGGATAGCAGTTAATGTAACTTAACCTGTGGCATTGAAAACGGTGGGCCCAGAGAATAGCCCTATAGAGAGCCACTTTGGGACATAGTTCTAAAAAATTAAATCTTGCAAGTATCACACAGAAAGTGTATTAAAATGCACAAGCCAGGGTCCCTAATCCAGTGAATCTAATTAGATGGTCTGGAGACCATCCTTGGAGAACCAGTAGTTGAAGACAGGGATGTAAGAAGAAATCCCCCTAAAATAGAAAACAATGGTCAGAGTATAAAAACAAGGGCTATTTCAAGATGCAGAGAATAATTAGTGTCAAATAAAAGAGATGTCTGTTCATTGAAAGAGATGTATTATAAATGAGAAGAAGAGGTTGTCCCTCAATTTCAATATATTTCTTATATATGACTCCAGTAAAGTATTGTATGTTCATTTGTGAAAGAATGTGATTATTAAATGCCGATTTCTGAAATTATCCAGTAGGAAAGCGGGGTTTTCTTCATTGAGACATTTATTACTTTTTGAAAAATGGAAACAAGAAATAGTTCCTTAGCATTAAATAAAGCAATAGAACATGAAACAAGGTAATTATCACAAAATGACTGATGTCTTGTTCCACCAGGCCACATTCCACTTGCAAGGAAGCTGAAATTTAACAATAAATGTACATGAAAGCAAAACCTCTCCTTTGTCTGCCTCAAATCAAGCAGGCTGATATTAGGGAGATGTAGTTTCAAACAATTTTCAAGAACCAATGGTGCTGAAGGAAAAATTTCAAGTTGCACTGAAAGCATTAGCAAAAAAGAAGGCTCCAGAAAGTGATGGAATACCAACTGAAATGTTTCAACAAGATTATGAAGCACTGGCAGAACTCATTCATCTCTGACAGGATATTTGAAAGACAGCTACTTGGTCAACTGACAGGAAGAGATCCACATGTTTACCCATTCCAAAGAAATGTGACACCACAGACTGCTCAAACTATTGAACCATGTCATTGATATCACACGCAAGTAAATTTTTGCTGAAGATCATCCAGTAATGGTTGCAGCAGTACATTGACAAGGAGCTGCCCCCGGGGCTAACTCCTCAGCACCCTCCACAGGAAGTCCACTAGGAAGGATATCCTGCACTTCCTGGGAGCAAGGATCTCAGCATAATGGAGACCCAAGTGCCATCTCTTCAGGAAACCTGAATATCATTCCTTTGAATTCATATCTGGTAGTTTCAGGTATCCGGTAATCAAACAAATGCACAGAAATATATATATATATATTCTCATGTTTTTTATTTTCTCCCATTTCCTCCTCCGGTGCTTTCTTCTGGTGTAGCCCCACCTTCCTGAGAATACCCATTTCTGCCAGGAAAAAGAGGCAGTTCTTTACATGGCAGGCCACTCACCCAAACAAGGGCTTTCCCCACCCCACCCCACCCTCCCTCTGCCCTTCGGGTGCACTGACAGAGCCACATGCCACAGTGGCCATATCAACATAAATTTGTCTCCACACACAGGCCACACCTACTCTTTTGTGTCTTTCTACCTTCCTCTCCCTGAAGTTCCTCCCATTACCTCTCTCTTTCTGCCCCATCTCTGTCCTCCTGCAAAAGGTATCAGTGGAACTTATCAATTCTGATAACCCTTCTTACAATACATTTTCTCTTATTTTTACAAATGTGTAGGCCTCTCTAGAAAGCTTATGATTACTATCATTTCTTTCACTGTATTCACCATCTCCCCCAACCCCTCACCTACCTCAATTCCCCATCTCACTCCCCCTTTATCCAGTTCACCATGGTATATTTTTCAGCTCCTATTAGATCTCTCCAAGGAACAAAACCTCTACATGACCATTAGTTCACACATGACTAGGAGATGTACAAGGATACTGAGGAAACAAACAAACAAACAAAAATCAAAGAAAACAAATACATAGAGCTAAAAATCACCAAGCCAAGTGGCGTAATCTAAAGAGCAGACTATGAAACTACCAGATACAGAAATCAGAAGAATGATATTCAGGTTACATGAAGAGATGTGGGGAGCATGCAAATGAATGTTGGGAGAAATTAAAAAATGAAAATCCTTAAACCCAAAGGAATTCCAGAAGATAATAATGAGATAGTGGGATTAGAGAGCATAGTAAAAAGTCTGAGAATAGAATGGGAGAAGAGGTCAATCGAGTCAGTGAACTTGATGAAAACCACTTTGGCTACCATCAATGGAGAAACAACCAACCAAACAAGTGAAGGAATCAGAAAACTCTATAAGGATAACACGGGACACTGTCAGGAGAACCAGCTACATCTCCTTGGGACCCCATAAGAAGAACCCAAAGAGTCTATAGAGAAAACTGTATGAGAAATCATAGAAGAACATTTCCCCACTATCAAAACAAACAAACAAAAAAACAACCAAATTTATTGCCATGGAGTCGGTGCTGACTCATAGTGACCCTTGTAGATTTGGGGGGCAGTAACTGTTTACGGGAGTAGAAAGCCCAGTCTTTCTCCCAGGGAGCTCCTGGTTTTAGAAGTATTTTTGGAACTATGTTTAGAACACTTAACCCTGCAGATCACAACCCAGTGCATAACTACTATGCCACTGGGGATCATAATATCACAACAGAGGAGAAAATAACGGTAGAAAAGGCGGAAAGAACCCAAATTAGGATAGATACCAAAATAAAAACATCACAACATATCATCGTCACACTATCTAATTTCAATGAAAAGGAGAGAACCCTGAGCGAAACTAGAGGAAAAGACTTCATCAAAAAAGTAAAACAAGAGCTCACAGATTGAGGGGTTGGGAGATCTTCAACAATGACAAAAGGGATAAGGGTCTAATTAGTAAAATCTACAGAATTCTGCAACACCTCAATAAGAAAAAAAAATAAAACATCCAATTAAAAGGTGGGCAAAGGACAAGGATAGACAATTCACACCGCATGCAAATCAAATGGCAAACAAGCACATGGAGAAATGCTCACAATCATGCTGCCCATAGGATGCAAATCTAGACAACAATGAGATATCATCTTCCACCCAAAATGAGAGCCCATTCAGGAAAACTGAGAACAACAAATGCTGGAGATGATGCAAAGATTACAATTCATAGGCATTTCTGGTGGGCTTGTAAATATGCACAACCATTGTGGAAAGCAATCTGGCAATACATAAAACAACTGGAAATAGAAATACCATATGACTAAACAATCCCTCTGCTGGGCATACACACCAAAGAAGCAAAAGGTAGAACACAAAGAGACCCAGGTTTATTACAGCACAGTACACATAGCAAGAAGCCTAAATGCCCAGCAGCAGAAGAATGGATAAACTCTGGTACATATAAACAGTGGAATACTATGCATCCCTAAAAAACAGCAATAAAACCATGAAACACCTCATGACATAGAGCGTCCTAGAAACCATTACGCTGGGTTAGTCAATCATAAAAGGAAAAATATTGTTAGTCAATATAGTCATAAAATCATAAAAGGAAAAATATTGTGTGAGTCCACTACTGCAATAGAAACACTAAGATAAAGGCAGGCCACGCTCCCAAGGCACGTATTCTTCTAATCCAGTCCCCTAAGCAATGAGATAAAGAGCCTACCTAGTGTCCACTAAACGTACATCATCCCTCTTAAATGGACATCCTAAAGCCATTCCGACAGAAGAGTCCTTACTTCAGCTGGAGCCAGTGTTTCAAGATGTGGGCAGAGGGTATTGAGTGGCTGTCAAATTGTGCTAAGGTCACCCAATCCAACAGACACTCCCATCAGAAGGAGAAGGGAATCTTACTAGAAATTCAAGTCAAGATGCGAGCAGGGGGCCTGTACGCCTCAAAGAAGGCAATTACATCACTATTGATCGAGAAATGGGAGGAGCAACCTCCCATTGGCTGGGTGTTGGGGGTGGGGGATGCTTAACAATACCTATGTGGAAGCCAAGGGGAGATTACATGCCTAGTATTACTAGTGTCCTAATGGGACACTTTTGACTAGTTTCTATGCAGCCCTTGGGGCCCCAGTAAGAGTGGCATAGATTACTGGGATTTTAGTCATTGTTCTTCTGAGGTGGACACTGTCCTTCACTTCACAGGCCACACTGGAAGGACTGTATGTGTAAGCCCCACTAAGTCGACTGTGCTTCACCTCAAGCCCACCTGCAGCCATTGGACTGAAGGTTGAAACTTGCCTAATGTGAGGAGAAGAAAGGACTGTTAGCCCAATAGCACAGAATTTGTGGACATTGGATTTCTATTTGAATCTCTTGCCTTGAAGGTGCCCAATGAATGATGCCCTGGAACTAGTATATGCTTCATTATGACATGCATTAATTTTGTAGATGTAGCTCTGCTGTTGTGAATGAGTAATACTGTAAGATTTTCCCTATAATCAACCCCTGTTATTTGTGTAAATAGTGTCCAGTCACTTAAGGGTTCAATCTGTATCAATAATTCATGTATTGTGGCTCATAGCTGGCCTATACTTCTATAATTTCCTTTTCTCAAAAGTTTTTTAATTCTATACTACTAGCTAAATTAATGATACTATCAATGCCTAGTGGTTATGCATTGAGCAGCTAATTTCAAAGTCAGCAGTTAAAAACCACAAGTCAGCTTTGCAGGGGAAGTGTGTCAAAACTCCTGTGAACCTTTTCAGGCTCAGAGACTCACAGAGGCAGATTTAACTTGCTCTATACGATCACTGTGGTAGTCCTGGTTGAGTAGAGAAACAAATTAGTAGACACTCATATGTCAATAAGAAAGAACTTTATATAAAAGAACAATTGCACATTGAGAAAACATCCCAGCCCAGTCCAGATCAAGTTCATAAGTCCAATATTAGCCCATATACTGGTCTATAATACTAGTCTATGAATTCCTCTTAAGATTCACGCAGCACATGCAATGACACCAAGTGCAAGAAAATCACAGGCTAGTGGGTGGAAAGTCTTGTGGTCCAGTGGCAGTGGAAGCATCTCTGTGCTGGTGTGGGGCTCCACAGGGCTCCTCCAGCTCCAGTGCTCTGGTTCCATCAGTTAGCTCCATGTGGCTTGTCAACAGGAATGTCTCACAGGGAGAGAGTGTGTCCCATCTCAAGGGAGGAAGACAGGAGTTTCAAGAATCCTCAGGAGAAAGCTATGCCCACACAGAGGCACAATTGGCTATGACCTGTGTGTTAGTCTGGATTGACAAGAGAAACAAATGCATAGAGACATTCATATGAGTATAAGAAAGAGCTTTATGTACAAGAGTAATTGCATATTAAGAAAACATCCCATCCCAGTCCAAATAAAGTCCATAAGTCCAATATTAGCCCATCTGTCCAATACTAGTCCATATATAACTCTTTAGACTCACACAGACATACAGGAAGATCACAGGCCAAGGGTGCAATGTTTTGTGGATCCAGTGGCAATGGAAGCATCTCAAAACTGGCAGGGGTCTCTACATGGCTCCTACAGCTCCCAGGGCTCTGGCTGCATCAGCATAGTTCCATGTGACTTGTCATCCGGAACGTCTCACTGGAAGTGAGTGTGTGTCCTGCCTCCAGTGAGCTATTTCTCTTCTTAGTGCCTCCAAATGAGGTCACCTCTTCACTCTTAAGTCTCAAATTGACAACATATTATGTAATTACCACAACCTGATTGACAGGATCCACCCCTTCACTCAAATTGACAGGAGACTATGGAACTGCCAAAATCACTATGAGTCAACATTGACTTGATGACAGTATTCTCTAAAATGAAATGGCAATGATGCCTTTAAGGTGAACCAAAGACACGTATCACCTGCGGATGCATGAATGGATTTGGGGACTGCACTTAATTCTAGCCCCAATATAAGAACAATTAGTTTTTATGATCCGGCCCTGCTTGATGTTCATTCTCATGAAGAGATGATATTGGTGCTATACTAAAGTGTGGTGGAGAAACTAAATGGTGCATGGCTATCAGAACATTTAAGTGAGATGTCAACTAAGTCCATATTGTGTTAGTTGAGGTAGACTAGAGAAACAAATTCATAAACACACATATGTATAAGAAAGTTTTATATACAAGAGCAATTAATACATTAAGAAAACATCCCAACCCAGTCCAGTCCAAGGTCATAAGACTGATATTAGTACATATGTCCTATACCAATCTATAGCGTCCTCTTCAGACTCACGAAACACATGCAATGAAGCCAAATGCAGGACAATCACAAGCCAGTGGGTAGAAAGTCTTTGGATCTAGTGGCATTGTAAGCATCTCAGTGGTGGCAGGGGTCTCTCTGTGGCTTCTCTGGCTTCAGAGGTCTGGTTGCATCCATGTGACTTGTCCGGTTTAGGTCACTAGAATAGTTGCATGTGTCTTGTCAGCAGCAAAGTCCCCCAGGGAGTATCAGCGAGAGAAGTGTCTCCCATCTCCAAGGAGGAAGTTCCGGATTTCCCAGAATTCTCAGGAGAATGCCACGCCCACAAAGAGGCCTCATTTGCTGAGCTGATTGGCAAACTAGACTCTACCTACACTCCTAATCTAATCCTCGAATTGACAAACGATTATATATCTACCACATATATGAAGGAAGTGGCCTGAGTGATTCAAGGATTGTAAATAATACAACACAACTGTAAAGGAGGAAAAATTGTGTCATAGGTTAAATTGTGAACACTTGGCTTACAGATGGCTATGGATGAGAGTGGAAGTCCTACATCTATTTGTCGTGTCAGTACATGGATTAGAGCTTTGGGGAATCTCCTCTGATCTGGCTGAGGGATGTGAATAGACCTCTTATCAAGCAGAGAGCATTGCAAAGCCTATCATGGCAGACATAGTCAAAATTTAATATCTTCATCATTTGCCCCCCCTTTGACTCATTGTAAAACTGTTTCAGTTTGTTTGTTTAGTTTTTAAGGTAAAGGGGCAATCTTGTCGATTAAGCCCCAGGTGAATCCCCTCCGACCATGATCCAGGGATGTGAACAGCCTTGTTATCACAGAGAATGCATTGGAAATTGGAATGACAAAGATGCAGTTAGGGTAAAATTTAGCCCCCTATCATATGATCTCCCTTATGATCCATAGCAATGTGTTCGAGATTTTAATACTGTCTTCTTTCTTTTCAATTGAAGTTTTTCTCTGTTTTACTTTGTTATTGTTCTTAGGGGGTTTTGTGTGTGTTTTTCTGTATACGAATTCCAGGATAGGTAAACCTATAGGGATAGTAACTGCTGTAATAGTTCCTAGGGTGTATAGCAGGGAAGGTTGGTGGGAAATGGGGAGCTAACAGCAATGAGTACAAGAATGAAGAAAATGTTTTAGGACTGATTGTGGTGATGATTGTATAACTCTTCTTGATGTGATTAAACTATTGAATTGTATGATATGTGAATTATATGCTAATAAAACTGCTTAAGAAAAAGAAAAGGATGTGGAACAACAGACACCATTGTTGATGTCAGGTAGATCTTGGTTGAAAGCAGAGAATACCAGACAGATATTTACCTGTGCTTTATTGACTATGCCAGGGTATTGGACTGTGTTGACCATAGCAAACTACCAATAATCTTGAGAAGAATAGGAATTCTAGAATGAATTGTGGTCATGAGGAACTTGTACATGAATCAAGAGGCAGTTGGAAAAGTACGAAGGGAATACTGCATGGCTTAAAATTAAGGAAGGTGTCATAAGGATTATATCTCTTCACCATAATTATTCAATCTGTATGCTGCACAAATAATCAGAGAGGTTGGAATATAAGAAGAATTTGGTATCAGAATTGGAGGGAAGCTTATTAACTACCTATGATATGCAGATGACACCATTTCTCTCGATGTAACTGAGGAGGACTTGAAGCACTTGTTTATGAATGTGTTGGACGGGGTTGTCTAGAGAAACAAAACCAGGACACCTATGATTTTAGATAGATAGATAGATAGATAGATAGATAGATAGATAGATAGATAGATAGATACAACATAAGAAATAAACAGCTAATTAGTGCCCAGAGCAGTACAAATGGCTCAGTGGAACTCACTACCATGAGACAGTTCATACACTGGTAACCCTTCAACTCACGAGGGCTGCTGGGTGCAAGTCAAGGAAGCAGACAGCTGAGTCTTCCATAGTGCCATACAGGTAATTGGCCACCGGCAGCAAACAGCAGGATAGGTTACCAACAGTCAGCCAGATGATAGTGTCCGACAGTTCTCAGCTCATGTGATGTTTATACGAGTAGTGTGGTGAAGCGGGTCTTGATGGCACCTCAAATTATAGTGACACAGTCCATGGGTTAGGTGTCCCACACGTAGTGTAGTTTGCAAGTTGAGGCAGAGAACTAGCTAAGGTAGCCGCACACTGCTCCAATCATCAGAGAGCCAGAGACACAGGAGAGGCTCGCTGAGTCATTGATCTCCCTGCCCTTCGATTAAACTGCAATCTTATTAATTCCACATGTGTTTATTAGTCAAGTTAGCACAATAAACCTACCTATCACAATGAAAATCAAGGATTACAAAGTTCCGTATGATTTGTTGCACCTCAATGTAAATTTTAAAAATCCTTACAACTAGACCAATAGGTAGCTTTGTGATAAAAGGAGAAATGTTTAAAGTTGTCAAGGACTTTATCTCACTTGGATCCACAATCAAAATACTCATGGAAATAGTAGCCAAGAGACTAAACAATTCATTACATTGAGTAAATCTCAATTTTTGCTGGAAAAAAAAAAAAACCTCTTTCGAGCATTGAAAAGCACAATTTCACTTTGAGGACTAACATAGGTGTGCCTGACTCAAGGCATGATATTTTCAATCATCTCATGTCCTTGTGAAATGTTAAAAAAAAAATTCAACAGTATTGCAGCAGGTAAATCTGTGGCAGAAGACCTCTTTCAAGTGTTAAAAAGCAAAGATGACACCTGGCCCAGCCTGTGGCATTTTCAATCACCTTCTATGCCTATCTCCAAACTAGATGATGAATATGAAAGAGCTAAGAAGAATTGGCATACTTGAATTATGACATTGCCGATTACTATCCTATACCACAGACTGCTGGAAGAACAAGCAAATTGTGTGTTGAAGGAAGTACTACAAGGATGCTCTTTAGAAAGAAGAACTGACGCAAAGGGCTTAAGTGAAGAGCAAATGCTTTGAAATGATTAAGGCAGGGAATGTACAGATGTGCTTTGTGCAATTGATGTATGTATGGATTGGGATAAGAGTTGTATGAGTCCCTAATAAAATGTTTTTTAAAAAGGTGAATATTGAATAAGGAAGATTAAAATGAGTCGATGCTTAGTATGATGTTTAAATACGATGCTTGCTGAAAATACTGAAAGCACTATGGACTGTTAAAAGAACCAACAGATCCATCTGGGTGAAAGCACAGCCAGAATGTTCTCAGAAGTGAGGATGGCAAGACATGCTTTGGGCATGTTATCAGGAGAGACAACTCCTTGGAAATGGACATCACGATTGGTCAAGTAGAGAGACAGGAAAACGTGGAGCACTCTGTACGCAGTGTCTGTAACCATAGGCTGAAATGTAACAACAGTTGTGATGATGGTGCAGAACCAAGCAGAGGCTCATTCTGTTTTCCAGAGGGTCACTATGTGTTGGAACAGAGCTCACCGCACCTACACCAATACGCCCACAGCTTGCACCTTGCCATTTCCCAGGCTCAATTGGAGACACAGAAACACAATGTACAATTGAGAATATCTAGCGTTATACTCATCGCTTCGCGGAGTCTCAGTTACGCTCCCTTGTTGAGATTCTAAGGGAGAACACTTTGCCTTATATGGCTTCTCTTTCCCAATCCTCATATTTGAAAGGGACTACTTTGAAAACGCATATCCTGTTTGAGACAATTTCACATCACCCAAGCCAATTGCAAATATGAATTTTCAGATGAGAATAAAGGTGATGATTATTCAAACATATTGTTTGTACCCTATAAGTTTTATTGAGCTTTTAAGCTCCTTAGCTATTGAGCAGCTGTCTTCCCTAGTGTGCTTGTTTTTGGTCTAAGTTAAGGCCTTGCTGATCTACCTCCCAGAAAAAGAAAAGGAAAAAAGAGACTATACAATTCTTTCAATCTCTCATTATCATAAAAAGTGCAATAGAAAGCCTGCTGTCTTCTTTCATTCTGTACTTGTCCATTCATGTTGCCTATATATTTCTCCATATCACACTCATATTTCTCATAATGTGAATCCATACAATTTTAATGCTGTTCCCTAAAACAGCTTGCTCACTTGAAATTCTTTTCCACTGATATGCTAATTTTACACCTCTAATTATTTCTATGAATAACATATATTTATTGTGAACACTATAAATTTAAGTAAGTTTGTCATTTTAGAGATAGGCTAGAGAGTGGTAGGTGTCTGTTCCGAGTGTAAGCTGGAATTTGGTCATTTTTATAAGTCCCCAAGTCTTGGTTTTGTCTTTAAAACAAATAATTACCAGGTGCTGAGAATATGCCTAAACCAAATCTCTTGCCATTATCCCAGACTATACAGATAAACAAATAAACCACACAACTCCTATTATTTCAGAATATCAAAGTAAAATACTAAAAATTCAAAAATGAATATTATCAGTTAACAGAATGCTTCTTTGAAATTCTAAGGCATAAGTCTTTTCAGAGAGCTGGAGAGATCCTGAAAATTGTAGAAAACAAAATATTAAGATATAATGTTTCCCAGAAATCTTAAAAAGCTGTATGCAGTCGTCTAAGGTACAGTTATTGGTTTCTCCCTGTCCAGACAAAGGAAGAATGTTGAAAATTTTAAAAGATGTATGAAAAACTAGTCCAATTGGCTAATGGACCATACCAGTTTTAACAATCCTGAGACCAAAAGACCTAGATGTTTCCAGTTATCACAACAAATTGCTCCAAAAAATATCACATTGAGAGGTTCAGGGGAGAGTTGGAGAAAGCATGAAGCAGAATGCAAAATCACAAGACAGACCCCATTCACTCATCAGATAGAGACTATGGCCATTTTCCTTCAAGCCCGGAACAAAATTCACCTCTGCTTTAGAATAACCGCACAATTAAGATCAAAAGGGTAGTGTTGACCCAAGTACAATGTTCAGAGAATTCGGGAAGAATGTAAATAGAAAGCACAGTGGGGAAGTGGAAGAAGGACCAGTACATTGAGGTTTGAAGAAATAATTTTTTAGCAAAATTAACACAAGACTAGTGCTAAGAAGGCGGGGGTCAAAAATTTCCCAGATGCCCCACTTTTCCAAACTGCTGTATCACTCCAACATGTCTGATACCAACCGTCACCTTCTCCACTTAGTATGTCCTCTTTTGTCTCAGTGTTCTGAATTCTCTGCCTTGGCGACCCAGAACTTGCAATGTGAAAGAAAATAGTTCATGCATTTGTAGGTGCTGAAAAGCCCAAGTCCTAAACATCCAGTTAGACTCTAAATTTTAGAGGCTCCTCCTCATCCTCAAAATCACAGAAGCTAGTGCAATAGAATCAGGAGAGACTCTACAATTCAAAGTCTAACAACCAAAGGTCAAGGCCAGGACAGCAAAAAAGATGTAGAGTCAAAAGGTTACTGCTCACTTGTGACTTACCGCTCTCGCTGGTAGTGAGATCCCTGGTCCCCGCTCCTGAGATGGTTCACGTTATGCCCACTTTATGGCTCACTTTATGCCCAGTGGATGGCAATTACTCCAGCCGAATCATGGAATATCTTCTCCTACCCTCTGAGCCAGATCCATCAGGAAAGGTCCATGGGTGTAAGTATCAAAAGCGAACTATGCCTCGAAGAACCATAAATAATTCACAACACTGCAAAAGTATAGCACTAGATGAGTCAAATCAAAATGAGTATGTGTTTAATGTAAAACTATGATCTTCTCTGTAAACCTTCACCTAATGCAAAAGTTTTTTATCACCCCCTGAAAGAAAAAAGTGTCTTCTTACATGCAAAAATATATTTTAAAATATCTATTAGTAGATTAGATCACTTAATGCAAAAAATGGATTTAAATGTCTATTCGGGTTTCAAGGAAGCAGTATTGAATTAATGCTTATCAGGAAGACAGCTGTATAAATTAAGGGAAAGATAAATTTACTTTATCTTGTAAAGTATGCATAGTGAAAATTTAGAGCAGCAAAAGGAGAGATTTTATAGTTAGCTCTTCAAAGAAAAGAGAAGAACAATATAAGCACATTCACCCCCTGAATGACAAAATAAAAGAGAGGGGAGGAGGAAGGGTGGAAAAAGTCATCTTATATGGAGAATGAAATATTGTAAATGGGCAGATAGAGAATGTGCTTTTGGTGTTAGGTATTATAAACAACCCCAAACCACCATTCGTACCCACAGAAATACAGAGATGCAATACTATCTATTCTCAAAGCTACTAAAAAAATAGGGGCAATTGGGGAAAAAACATGTTATTTAATACACTGCTCCCTTTCTCTCTCTTAAAAACACACATTGAAAAAGAAGCCTACATTGTAACTTTGTTCACCGAACTACATAGGCTCCAAAATGAAATTGAGGACATACAAATAAAGCACCTCAAATCAGAAATGTTAAAGCATAATAACAAAAAATATATACGTTTGAAGAATGAAATAATGGTTTATTTAACTCATGAAAGAAGATAAGAAAATGGAATTATATCCAAAATTATGAGTAAATTACAAGATGGCCAGAGGAGTTGTGTATTTTTTTAAGTTTAATGAAAATGATTAAGAAAACTAGAAAAAATAGAATTGGTCAGATAAATGAGGGAGGACATCAGTAAAAATCTAACAATTGTATTTCATTATTAGAGACTCTAAACAAGAAAAACAATACAATTGAGCACGTGTGTACCAAAGATTTTATACTCAGCCAAGCTATCTATTAAGTAGCAAGACTATTGGGGGTTGGCGGGAGGGGCATTTTAAACATTCAATAACTTTGAAATTTATGTTTTCAAGAGTATTTTGAAAAAATATATTAGAATATAACCTTCATCCAACCATGAGATAATTGGGGAATCTTTGGCAGAAACAAAACAAAAATACCATCAGTGGTGATGACTTTATATATATTTTTTTCTTCAAGGTCTTAAATGGAAACAAATGTGGCATGAGGTTGAAAGAACGATATATCCATGTATATGTTGTTGCTGTTGTTAGGTGCCATCCAATCGGTTCTGATGCACAGTGACTCATGCACGACAGGACACACTGCCCGGTCCTGCACCATCCTCAACATGCTTGAGTCCACTGTTGCCGCCGTTGTGTCAATCCATCCCCTTGAGAGCCTTATGCTTGTTCACTGGCCCTCCACTTTACCGAACATGATGTCCCTCTCCAGGGACTGGTCTCTCTTGATAACATGTACAGGTATGAAAAATGAATTCTCGCCATCCTTCGCTCTAAGGAGCACTCTGGCCATACTTCTTCCAAGAAAAATCAGTTTGTCTTGTTATCAGTCCATAGTACTTTCAATACTCTTCTCCAGCACCTCAGTTCAAATGCAGCTTTTCTTCTTTGATCTTCTTTATTCCATGTCAAACTTTCACATACATATGAGGCACTGGAAAATATCGTGGCTTCAGTTGATGCACCTTAGTCCTCAAAGTATCACCCTTGCTTTTCAATCCTCTAAAGAGATGTGGTACAGCAGATTTACCTAATGCAACTCATCCTTTGACATTTTGACTGCTTTTTTCCATGAGCATTGATTGTGGATCCAAACAAGATGAAACCCTTGAAAATGTTTACCTTTTCTCTATTTATTATGGTTATTTTTTTCAGTTGTGATTGTTGGGATACCAGTCCCCAACACTGTAATGGGTCCTTAGGAGTGACTTTTTGGTAATGAAAAAATAATAAAGAGAGATACTCAATAAGGCACAGGGGCTCCTTGTCCCTATGTCAGGAGCAAGAGAATGGATGTATTTTCCAATGGTTATATATAATGGGGCTTACACATCTTTGAAAGAGCATCATGCATGTCATACTGTGAACATATAACATAATCAATGATATGATAAGAGGGTAGCATACTGAGCAGGCAGTGAAATGACTCAGGCTCCCTCTTGACCTAGTGCTAGTTAACCTCAAATACCCCTGAACTCTCCCCAGGGAAGCAATCTGTGATCAGTATCAGCAAGAGCCATCAGAAGGGGGGGGGGTTGCTACATTTTACAGTGGGTTGGGCTATAGACCCTGATTGCCCATATCTACAGATAACTTTCAGGCAAGGTGAACAACCAGATGCAGGAATGATTCATGATAGCTCCTTTATGACAGGTCCTTTATGGGGATTTATTGGAGGGACTATGTTCAGTCATGAGAATGTGTATTAAGATTCATTTATATATCATTTATATCCCATGAGGATCTTTCCCTACCGGGGTTGGCTTTTCAACCTGTGTCAGTTTGGGTATATTAGAGAAACAAATTCATAGACACTCTTATGGGCATAAGAAGGAGCTTTATATACAAGAACAATTGAATATTGAGAAAACATCCCAGCCCAATCCAGATCAAGTCCATACATCTGATATTACCCCATATGTCCAGTACCAGTCTATAAATTCCTCTTCAAACTCATGCAACACATGCAATGATGCTGAGTGCCAGTGTGTGGAAAGTCTTCTGGATCCAGTGGCAGTGAAAGCATCTCAGTGCTGGAAGGGTCTCCACATGGCTCCAGGGCTCTAGCATAGCTCCATGTGTCTTCTCAACAGGAATGTCTCCCAGGAAGTGAGTATGTGTCCCACCTCCAGTGAGCTATTTATCTCCTTAACACCTCCACATGAAGTCATCAAGCTGCAACCTGATTGACAAGCTAAACTCCACCCCTTCACTTTTAATTCTCAAATTGACAACATATTATGTAACTACCACAGACTACCATTTGTCAATTTGATGCTTTCACGCAACTCTTTAACCATATGTAATTTTCAAGTAAACAATAATAAAATTATATCTCTACCTAACAGAATAAAACTAAAATGAATACAATTCAAAAATCGGCCACCCTCATTTAAATGCAATATTCTATAAGTCAACAAAACAAAAGTACAATTACAGTTAAGTAACACCTACACCTTAATCCTATAACCCTATGACTATATTCCAGCATCTATGAAAGTTTGAAAGCCAACCACTTCATGCCTTTATCCCCCCAATTTTGGATATCCAATTTCCATATTGAAACATCAATCCAATTTCTATACTGACCACGTCAGCAGACAATCATATTCTTTGGCATGAAGAATCTTCATTCCAGTTGGAACCTTGTGAAGTCTACATCCATAAGAAAAATCAAATCAAGACAGGCCATCCGTAAAGTCAACAGCAATATGCACCAGATCACAGGCTCAAATATCTTCTCTTCATCTAGTCAGGTTCTAGTCAACTCAAAGAGGGCTGCTTCACTTAGCCTAACCAGGGTGCCCCTTGGCTGCCTTGCCTTTAGACCATAGGCCCCATCACTAATTTTCAACAACCCTAACTCCCCCGACCCCCCACCACCAGGCTAGGTCCTGAACTTCAGACTAGTCAAACCACTCTCATCTTCTTCTCTAGTTCCTGTCAACTAGGTCCACTGGTGTCAATGGTCAGACCCAACCCACCTCTCTATTGCTGCTTTTCTCCCACTTCCTCTCAACAAGTGGATCCAAGTGGTCACCTAGCAAGCATTTCAGCCGCTCACAGGTTCCCTTTAATGTTCAGTCCTAGAGAGGAGTTTTCTTCATGCTTTCAGATTTTTTTCTAGCTTCTGACAAAAACCACTAGTTCACAATGCAAAAAGCCAAAGAGTTCCTTTTTCTTAAATCTGTCAACAGCCCCATAGGCAAGTCTCTTGGAATGCAAATCTCCTGAGTACTCCAAAGTACTGACTGGGGCTTGTTTTTTCAGAGACTTCTTTGCAGGCATGTCCTCACTCATTTAAAGATTAAAATGTCAATGGCTGAAGGCAGGCTTACAAACTCTCTATTTTCATACTTCCCAATAATCATTTATATCAATTATATCTACAATAATAAGCAGAAGAAATCAGTATAAACAAAGTAGAATCAGATACTAATCTCAATTCTTAAAACTGTCAAGTTCAATCCTTAGTTTATCTTAATCCTTATCTATTCTTTTGATACAAAATATGGGATTAGGTTTATCGCGTCATTGCTCTCAAGCCAGGACTGGACTTTCTGTCAGCCATTTTGACAGAGGAATTACCAAAGACTATAACCAATGAAAAGAAACTTTAACTTCCCATGTTCTTTCCAGAAAACAACCCAATAAACCACATGGCCTTATCTGACCTCTGGCTAGCTAAAGAAGAAAAACTACCATGAAACAGAAATCGAACAAGCATCCACTCTCCATCTTTATGATTTGTTTATCTAGTAGTCGACTCCCAGGGTACCATAATGTGTCAGTCTGGGTAGGCTAGAGACACAAATCCATAGACACTCATATGTGTATAAGAAAGAGCTTTATATAAAAGAGCAATTGAATATTGATAAAGCATCCCAACCCAATCCAGATCAAATCTGTAAGTCTCATATAAGCCCATATGTTCAATACCAATCTGTAAATTACTCTTCAGACTCATGCAACACATGCAATGATGCCGAGTGCAGGGAGATCACAGGCCACTGGGTGAAAAGTTTTCTGGATCCAGTGGCAGTGGAAGCATCTCAGTGCTGGCAAGGGTCTCCACATGACTCCAGGGCTTTAGAGTAGCTCCATCTGTCTTCTCAAAAGGACTGTCTCCCAGGAAGTGAGTGTGTGTCCCGCCTCCCATGAGTTATCTCCTTAGCACCTCCAAATGAGGCCAAAAAGCTGTGACCTGATCAGCAGGCTAAACTCCACCCCTTCATTCTTTAGTCTCAAATTGACAACAGATTGTGTAATTACCTCACACACCCTTAATTATGAGCATATAGAATTCAACTACATTACATTCTCATCTAGTCCTTCATTTTACTACATGTGAGGATTTGGGTGTTCTTTACATTGAGTTATTATCTTTACTGAAGGCTGCACTCCTTGATATTTATCAGAAAGTCCTCCTCACTTTCAGCAAGCAAGTTGTGTCACCTGCATATTGCAGGTTGTTAATATGCCTTCCTTTAAATTTGATGTCACATTCTTCTTCATATAAGTCAGCTTCCCTGACTATTTGCTCAACATAAATATTGAGCAGGTATAGTGATATGGCACAACCCTCTCATACACCTTTCTGATTTTAAACCATTCAGTGTTCCCTTGTTCTGTTTGCACAATTACGTCTTGACCAATGTATCATGCTTCATGAGAACAATGAAGTGTTCTGGAATTCCCCTTCTTAAAATGATATGTAGTTCATTATGAACCATACATTCTAATACTTTAGCATAGTCAATGGAACACAAAGTATCTTTCGGTTGTCCTCTGCTTTGAGCCAAGATCCATCTGGCATCAGCAATGCACTCCCTTGTTCCAAGTCCTCTTCTGTATCTGTGATGAACCTTTGGCCATTCTCTGGAATTGTATTGATACACCAGTGTTGGATGATCTTCAGAAAAATTTTAGTTGCATGTGATATCAGTGACATTGTTCTATCGCTTGAACAATGCATTTAAATGTATATGTAAATATATGTGTAATATCTCTATAACAAAATATTGCAACTAAAAATGTTGGAAAAGAAAGAATGGAAAACATTGAATGAATTTATTAATTGTTATAAAGACAGTAACTGGAAGTAACTAAAAACTGACATTAAATATCAGAAAGCAGGCATCAAATGAAAGTTTTACATGTATTAAAAACAGTTCAGGGAAGTAAAAATATGAAAATAGTCAAACACTGGAACAAACAACAGACTTTCATAAATACCAAAATAATCTTTTCAAGGAGCAAGGAAAATACATCATATGGAGAAATATAATCAAAACAAAAACACTCATTGCCACGGAGTCAATTCCAACTCACAGGCACCCGGTAAGACAGTGAGGGACTTCCCCTGTGTATAAAGTACTTAAAATATGAATATATCCCATTAACCCAAATTACAGAGTCCCTTCAACCAACTCATAGCCAGCTGATAGGACAGAGTAGAATTACTTCACAGCATTTCCACTGCTGAAATAGTTACCAAAGACGTGTTCTTTATCTTTCACCTGTGGTGTGATTGGTTGGTCCCAATTGCCAACCTTTCAGATATTAATCAAGTTCTTTATGAATGTACTAACAAGATTCTTTGCTAGCAATTGTATCATGAATTAATGTGGCAATCAAGTTCAAAAGTATCAGTTACATTATTAAGTATAAATACCATAATTCACCTAATAAAATGCAAATCTCTAAATTTGGTTCTTAAAGCAAAATTACATGCGATGCACAAGAGGCAAACTAAAACAAGTTTTTTAAATTGACCAAAAATAAAGTGATGGTAAGTGTCCTTTCAGTCAAATGGGCACAAGTTTATAAAGGAAAACTGGAGTTTTGGTTATATGAAGTAAGTCAAGTCAGAATTAAAGCAGGAAGCCGAGCCGATAAAGCTGACAAAGAGGATTCAGCTAGCTTTTTAAATTCTCATTACATTCCTGGATTTCAATCAAACTGGCTGAATTGTCATTCTTCATAACAATGCTGAAAGCCACAGTTCACAATAAATAAAGAAAAGTTAAAAATATCTATTTACTGATAACATAATAAGCACTACCGTAAAGCAGAAACCAGAAAAGATGCAGAAATAAAGCAAAATAACTATATGGGCACACCTTAACACTTCACTTTTAATATAAGACAGATGAGACAAAAAACAATGGAGGATACAGCTGGTTAATAATATAGTAAAGCAATCTTATGTCTATAAACTGAAATTTAAACTCTGGTAACATAACATATTTTCTTCTCAAGGGCATAAAAACATTCACAAAAATCAGTCTTTTTAGATCACAGAGAAAGCATTAGTGAATGTTATACAGCAGAGTTGGTTTTTTTTTTATAAATAGCACTTTCTGAATACAATGCAATATCTCTAGAAACAAAACATAACAAAAGCTCACTGCCATCTATTCAATTCTGACTCAGAGGAAGGGACCCTATACAACAGCATAGACCTGCCCCTGTGGGTTTCTGAAGCTGTACATCTTTATGGAATATACTGTCTCATCTTTCTCCCTAGGGGCCACAGATGTCTTCGAACCACTGACCATGCCATTAGCAATCAGTGCATAGCCCACTATACCACCAGAACCAAACTACAGTCATCCAGTCGATTCTGACTTATAGCAATCCTATAGAACAGGGTAGAACTGTCCTTGTGTGTTTTGGGAATTGTAACTCTTAAGGGGAGTAGAAAGCCTCAACTTTCTCCCAGGCAGCAGCTGATGGTTTGAGACCGATTGTAGCCCAACATGTAACCCACTACATCATCAGGAGTCATTTAATAACAAAATAGAAAAGAAAAAACTTTGGGGAAAATTTAAATTAGTATTATAATTTAAATAATAAAATTTCATTAAAATAGTGATAATGAAAATATTACTTATCCAATATCCAAATATTACTTATATGTTAAAATGTAGAGATGAAGGGAAATTTAAAAGCTATAGAAATTATTATCAATAAAAATGAAGAAATGAAAGCAAATGAATGAAAATGGGGGGAGTGATAATGCTTAGTATATAGGGTTTTTGAAGAATATGAAATAAAATATTGCATGCAAAATGCTGAGCACTGCTCAGTAAAATGTAATAATGAATAGATGTTAATATTTTTAATTGATGTTCGATGAATAGGCTTAATGTATCCATCATAATGATTGGTAAAAGACTTTCTTATTCACCTCTCTCCACCTGCAAATCATTTTGGGCTTCCTCTCTCTCAATATTTCTCTGCAATGTCCAATATTCGGTCCTCCTTTCTTTAGATTTGAGATGTAGAGGTGCCCTTCCCCACGTCTATGGCTAAACTCTTCAGCTGATTGATTGGTGTTTATTCTTATGTTTTATTTATTTTCTTGACCACACACGTTCCAGGCTCCTGATAAATTTTCCTTAATCAAGACTGTATTTCTTTTTTGCTTCCTCAGCATCTCCTTCACTGGTTCCTTCATCTCAGTCTGCAAACATGATTTTTCAAAAACAGAACAAAATTCTGATGTGACAAATTGAAAGATTTACATGCTCCAGCTTAGGAGCACAGTGGAAGATCTCCTCTACTCCAGGTTCACCGTGGCACCTGACCTCCTGATTGGAAACTGTGCAACCATCTCTTATGGAAACTGCTCTGACCCATGCTGCCTTTTGAAGTTCAGATAGAACTAAAGTTAGTGAAAGCAAATCTTCACAAATATATTTATAAACTCAGTAGAGGACACACAGAGCAGAAACCGAACAAGGATGGCCATCTGTACACTACCTCCAGAGGGCTTACTTTCAGCTTTTATCTGTGGGTAATGTGAGCCTTCAGTAGTCAGACATCAGCCCAGGCTAACTTAGTTTCTTGGCACATTTTACCTTGTTGTTTCTTTAAGACTTGGTTCATTTTCTCTACTTTTCCACTTGATCATGGTTTCCAAGCAGAATCGAATTGCCACTTGACTCCAATGAGGGAAGATGCTTCTTTAAGCACTCTTGAGAGAAAATTAGTCTTGTTGTCACTGTGCTGACTGCAGAGACGGCCAAACGGGCGATGATGGCTTTCTCGTGGGCCCAGACAGCGGCCTGCACGCAGTTCTATGGGAACTGCAAAAGATCAGCCATCTGCCGTGGGGATGTCCTCAGTGGCACTAGCTTCACATGCTTCCTCTGCCCTCTCTTTGGCTTTGAACAGGATAATTCATGTTTCTTCCATCATAATGAGAGCCTCCAATAAAGCCAGACAAATGGATCGCTGATATGGAGAGTAGCAAATAGAGGAGTAAACATGTTCACTCGCAGCGAAAGGGCCAGCTCAATAGGCTAGCAGTTTCCATTCGCAGTTGTACAAGGCAGAGACAGAAAAAGACTGGTGTAACCAAATGCGTGTTTCAGCTGCTAGATCCAGGCCTCTCTGCGATGGCATAGTCCTGAAAGAAAGCCAGGACTGAATTGCATCCCACTGGGGTGTGGCAGGGCCAACACATATATCCTTCGAAGTCAATGTCCCCTTTGCTCAGTCTGTCTCTTCCATTTTTAAAGCCAATTGATGAGGTCAGGGGAGCCAAGGTTGTTTTTCCTTCATGTTTGAAACCTTAGGGGGAATTGATGTGGTTTTCTTGTCACAGAGTCACAAACTACTCTGCATACATTTCCCCCCCCCCCTTTGTCAGTTATGTTACCAAGCAAAAATAGCTGCAAAATTATAATCACCATACTTATTTTCAGATCAACATATATCATCTGTTAAAGGATAGTAAAGAATACTCTGGCCACTTCTTTTTACAAAGAAATTTTAACCTGTGCTTAGTTAGATGGCTTCCACCAAAATATACCTAGTTTTCCACCATTAATCCTAATGGACTTCCTACTGTCAAATTTTCCTAATTTCCCTACTTCCCCCTAGTTCCTTATCCAGACATGACTGCTAGATCTGACAGTCCTTTAGTTTTTACAGGGATTCAGTTTCCTGCCATCACTTACTGCATTTTGTTTCTTTGACTACTTTGGGGGGTTATTGATTGGGGTGGGGTGTTGTTTTGGCTTCTATCTTCTCTTATTCCCTCTAGGACCTGCCTCCTGAAGTCCTTCCCTGTCATTGTGTACTTGGGCACCACAGACAGATGGCATTGTGTTGAGAGGTGCCATCAAGTAAGGTCTGCCTCACAGCGATGCTGTGCACAGCAGCATGAAACACTGCCTGGTCCTGCACCCTCCTCCCAGTCCTTCTATAGCTGAGCCCATTGTTGTTGCCACTGTGTCAATCCATCCTGTCAAGGATCTTCCCTTTATTGCTGCCCCTCTACCAAGCACAATCTCCTTCTTATTCTATCACTAGTGAGAGCTCCATAAGCCAGGGAGAAAGGTGGACTCTTTTTCACACCAGGTCCGTCCAGAAGTCCAATCCTTAGGGATATGGAACCAGGACTAGTCTAATGAGCCCTAAATCAGGTACCGTTTTTTTTACTTTTAATAAGTGCTTGTGCCCTGGAGTAACAGGGCCAAATACACTAACTGCATGTTAGAAAGAAAACGAATTTACTAGACGTGAACACCATTGCAGAGAGGCCAGCAACAATCCAGTCTGCCTTGATGGAGGACCATCAGAAATCAGAAAACATAGAGACTATATATGTTTTATTTTTGGATTCATACTCTGGACAAGGCATAAACAATACTTCTACAATAACATGAGTTTCAGGATTATCACCTGATACAATTTTGAACTATTAATAAGCATTCAGAGCAATAAAGTTCCTTGAGTCTTAGGACAATTTCAGGACTAAGCAGGCAACAGTTTTGTGGGGGATTCTGGGAATTAGTTTTGTGGGGGATTCTGGGAAGATGGCGGACCAGGGTATCCGCATATTCTTAGAGCTCTTTCGAACAACATGGGTTTGGTGTCCAGGTAGCCGAGTGGTAGGAGTCTGGTGAGTGAAATATCCCCCCTGGACTCCACCCCACCCCCACCCCACACATTTGTCCTGAGCAGGGGCCTTGGCGATACAGGACCCAATTCGTGGGCCATCTCCGGTCTTGGGCTGCCACCATCATGGCCACAACTAGATAAGCCCCACTTCATCCCTAGACTGGGACCCCGAGCCCCTAGTAACTTGCCTGCTCCGCCGAGAGACGTGTAGCGGTCGCGGGACCCCCTACAACAGCTGCCTACTTGCGGGACCTCACAAGAAGAGAAGCTTCCCTTTCCCACAGTTCCCCTCTCCCCACGTGGCAGTGATCTGTCCTTGGGCCCACATCCCTCCATCCATTCATCCAAGGCCCAGATAACTAACTTGCAGGCCATGGAGGGCTGCCTGGTGACCCCCACGGGGGACCATCGACCCCACTGCTGCCTGAGACCTCTCCACCGGCACTCTGTTTGACGGCCGGCCACCCTTGTCAGCTTAGCGCCTGCTCCACTCCCGGCCAAGAAACCTCCACTGAGCACTTCCCGCCAGCATTAGCCTGAAGCCAGAACCCATCCCGCTTCTACTCCCCAACACTGCACTTTCTCTGGAGCCACTTCAAGATGGCCTGCGCCACCGCAGAGACCTGTAGCCATGGCCTAGGGCGCTATGTCTGCCTGCTGAGGGCGCCCCTTTCCAGCAACACTGGGTGCTCCGCCTACTGGGAGCACGAATGACAGGTTTCTGCACTGCTGAGGCTGTGGCATTGCCCTCCACAATGCGCTGCCGGGATTCCAGTGGCCAGAGGCTCCGAGTTCTGAGTCTGGGCGGAGGACAAGCTCCATTGTCCCCAGTTTCCAGCCAGAGCCGCTGCTGTCCAATCTGGCTCCAACCACATCGCTGCAGAACCTGCGCCACTCACAGGGCTGGCAGATTAAGCAGTTAACGTCCTCACCTGCTAGGGAGCCTAGGACATGGCTTTGCGGTCCCCGCCGGAGCCGTCTGTGTGCTCCAGGCTGCTCTCAGCACGGAGGGGCCCTGTGGGGGTCCCCGTGCCAGCTCTTAAGCTTGCCTCAGCCCTTCCCAGCCGGCAGAGGAGGTGGGCGCTGCAACCTGTGCCTCTCTCAGCACCCCTAGCGGCCCTAGCATTTTCCAACCAGCGCAGGAGGCCTGCCTTTGTGGAGCTGCTCCTGCCTGTGTAGCCTCTGCCCACAGGCTCAACTCTACAGGCCTGCAGGGTCCTGGGAGGGCTTGCTGAGCTGAAGAGCATTACCCCCCCTCCCTGCCCCCCACACAGCCCGGCTCCAGAGCCTAGATCACCACCACATCCCATAACACTGAGGCCTCCCACACCTCCACATTCTATTAGGCAACACTAGAACTTAGAGGGAAAATAAGGGGGGAAAATTTATATACATACATATATAGATCTTTTATCTCACACTGGTTTTTCTCTCTTCTTTCTTTTACTTTCTGTATTGCTTTATCTCTCTAATTTCTTCCTCCTTTTTCATTATTGCTAGGACTTCTTTTCTGCCCTGTTCTGTAGGTTTTCCTTTCATCTCTTTTTTCTTCTTCCACTTCTACTATTATCACTTCTTTTCTCCACTCTTTCATAGCTTCTCCTTCATCTCTCTATATTTTTTCTTTTCCTGCACAAAATTTTGTTTTAAATTATTTTTTTAATGTTTAATCTTTTAAAATCTTTAGGGCTGCTAAGGGTAGCCTGACAAACCAGGTCAAAGCAGCCTGAGGACACTCAACTGAGGCTCCAGCCCCCACTCCAGTTGTAGAAACATCTCACCACTGTGGGTCAATAAACTGTCAGGGAACTCGGCCTACACAGCAGTCTGACCCATCCTTATAGTAGGTCATAAGCAGTCGCCTGAAAGAATCCTTAACAGTAACACAGATAAGGTTCCCCTGGCCTCCCAGAAGCATGTGGGCAATGAAAGCATCAAGGAAAAATCCACAGACCACATCACTCCCAACAAAAAAACCACACAGAGACGAAACATAGTAGCAGGGCTAATGTCTCTCATAGAAGAAACATACAGATCTGCCACAGAAGGAAATCTTCAGAAGTCTGCTCACAGTAATATAGGGGATAAGGGAAGCAACCCAGAATAAGGACACAGTGATAGAGGAGATGAAGTCCACAGTAGAGGGGATGAAATCCACACAACAAAGGGAACTGCAGGAGCTAACAGAGGAGGTAGCAGAAGCCACACACAAGGTCACAGAATTTATGATTAGACTTTAGGAGGCAGAGAACCATATCAGTGATCTCGGGGACACTCAAACAGACCTAAGCAAGCGAGAAAGACAGTCAGATAGGAAAATTAAAGAAACAGAAGACAGCCTGAGTTCAATTACAGGTGCTAGGAAGAGGGATACTATTCAAATAATCGGTCTACCAGATCACAACACAACACACAAGTCGACAACCAAGATAGCAAAGGAATTTCTGGAAGAAAATTTTATCATCCTAAAAAGGGAGAACGAGGCACTCATAGAGGAAACAGAAAGGGCGCCAGCAGACTAAATCCCAAAAAGAACACGCCAATAAATATAATAGTAAAAATATCCAACTTAGAGGAAAAAGAGAAAATTTAAGAGCAGCAAGAGAAAGGAAGACAGTGACATACAAAGGCGTGCAGGTAAGAATATCCTCAGACCTATCAGCAGATACCATGAAAAGAAGAGATTGGAGCAACATCTTCCAAAAGCTGAAAGAAAAAAATGCCTTCCTTAGAATCCTGTACCCTGCCAAGTTATCCATTAAGATAGATGGTGATATAAGGGTCTTCCAGGAAAAGGAAAGACTCAAAGAATATGCTGCAAGACACCTGACCCTGCAGAAGATACCGGCTGACTTACTATGGCCAGAGGATCAACCTCCACCAAGAACAAACAGGAGACCACCATATAGCTCATCTCTATCTAGAAGCCAACATGCCAGCAACAATTACCAGGACAACAGGGTCTCAGATGGAAAAGAGGACAATGTAGAAACTCTCCACTCAAACACAGCACACTGATAGGAAATGAGATAGATAAAGACCCAAAACACAAAACAGGGTATAGCAACTATGAACCCACAGATAGTGATACTAACTGAATTCCAGTTGACTCACTTCATACATTAAAAGAAAAAGACATGAGGACTGGCTCACAAAACACAATCCATCAATCTGTTGCCTGCAAGAGAAACATCGTAAGTGCACTGACAAGAGTATGGTAAGAATAAAGGGTTGGCAGAAAGTTTACCAATCGAATAGGAACTCCAAAAAGGCAGGGGTGGCTATCTTAATCTCCAACAAAATGGACCTCAAGATCCAAACCATAAAAAGAGACAAAGAGAGACATTACTTAATGCTCAAAGGTTCAGTAAACCAGGAAGCATTTATCATATTGGATATTTATGCTCTGAATAATGGGGCAGGAAATTTCGTCAAACAAACTATAAAAAAGATGAAAAAAGAAATCTCGGTATCAACGATCATAGTAGTTGAATTCTACAGTCCACTATCAGAGAAAGACAGATGACTGGGAAAGAAGCTCAGCAAAGAGGCCAAAGAGCTAAACAATGTAATTAGGACAGGGCCTGACAGACATCTAGAGAGCTTTCCATCCAAAATCAAAAGGTTTACATTCTTCTCCAATCCACATGGATCTTTTTCAAGAATAGACCACATGCTGGGACACTAGTCCAGCCTGAGTAAATTCAAACACATAGATATTATCCAGACATCTTTCTCAGGCCACCATGCCATAAAGCTGGAGATTAATAAGAGGGCATCCAGAAAAGCAAGAGCAACCAATTGGAGAGTGAACAACAATCTCCTGTGACATGAATGGGTTCAGGCCCAGATCAGAGAGGTTATTAGGAAGTTTCCAGAAACTAACGAGAACGAGCATACAACGTATCAAACCTATGGGACACTGCAAAGGCAGTTATCAGAGGTAGCTTGATACCATTAAATGCATATATGAAAAAAAAGAAAGACGTTTCACAGATACTTTAACATAAAACCTACAACAAGTAGAACAGAGTCAGTATAACAACCCCTCCAAAAGCAAGAGAAAAGAAATAATAAAATTGGGGCATAGTTAAACCAGCGGGAAGACAAGAGAACAATGCCAAAGATAAATACAGCTAAAAGCTGGTTCTACGAAAGAATCAACAAAATTGGCAGTACTCTGGTAAAGCTTACCAAAGATAGAAAGGAGCAAACATCAATAGCCAGGTGAGGGATGAATTAGGGGCAATAAAAACAGACACCGATGAGATTAAAAGGATAATCATGAAGTACTATGAAGGTCTGTATTCTAATGGATTCAGAAACCTGGAATCATGGATAAATATTTGGAAAAACAGTCTCTCCCTAGATTATCTCAGACAGACATCAAGAACCTCAACAAACCCATAGTGAAAGAAGAAAGAAAAAGGGTCATCAAAAACCTACCAACAAAAAGGCCTCAGGGCCAGATGGTTTCACAGCAGAATTCTACCAAGCATACAGGGAAGAGTTGACACCAATCCTCCACAAAGTATTCCATGACATAGGAGAGGATGGCAAACTCCCAAGCTCATTTTACGAAACCAGCATTACTTTGATACCCAAACAGGGGGAAAGCCCCACAGATATAGAGAATTACAGACCAATATCCCAAATGAACATAGATGCAAAAATCTTTAACAAAATATTGGCCCATAAAATACAAAAGTATATTAAAAATAGCATCTACCACGACCAGGTAGGATTCATCCCAGGGATTCAGAGATGGTTTAACATCTAAAAATCCATCAATATTATACATAACATAGAGAAGAAAAAGAAAAAAAACCATATGATAATATCCATAGCTGCAGAAAAACATTTGACAACATCCAACACCCATTCCTAATCAAGACACTCATGAAGACAGGATTGGAAGATAAGTGCCTCAAGCTGATACAGGGTATCTATGAAAGACCAATGGCCAACATCATAGTCAATGGAGAAAAGACAAGATCAATCCCATTGAAAAAGGGTACTAGACAAGGATGCCCCCTATCCCCACTTCTACTCAATATCATTTTGGAGGTTCTGACTAACAACATAAGAGAGTGGAAGGACATCAAAGGGATCCAAATGGGAGAAGAGGAGGTGAAACCATTGCTTTTTGCAGACGACATGATCCTGTACATTGAAAACCCCAAAAGCTCCACAGCTGGAGTACTTACAGTGATAGAGGAATATGGAAGAGTAGCAGGATACAAGATCAATAAACAGAAGTCGGTAGGTTTTCTATACACATCAGACAGGGCCATGGAAGAGTGGATAAAGAAGGAAGTACCCTTCACAGTAGCTAAGAACAAACTGAAACACCTAGGAATATATTTAACAAAAAATACTAAATACCTATACAAGGAACACTATAAGCCCCTACTACAGGAAACCCAAGCGACCTCGGCAAATGGAAGAATACAAAGCCCAAGAGTAAAACCATCATCATATAGACAACTGATCTTCAACAAGTCAGAAGCGGGTGCCCTTTAAAACAAGTGATGCTGGAAACAATGGATATCCACATGTAGAAAGATGAAGCAAGACGTTTACCTCACCCCATGCACAAGAATAAACTCAAGGTGGATCACAGACCTAGAAGTTAAACCCCAAGCCATCAAGACCATCAAGGAGGGAATCGGGACTAATCTCAGAGCACTGGCCCAGGGAGCACATAGGCTCACTGCAACAGGGAAGGGGACACACACAGGTGAACTGGAAATCGACAAACGGGATTTAATAAGAATAAAGCATCTGTGCACCTCGAAAGACTTCACCAAGAGGGTGACAAGACAACCCACAGACTGGAAGAGGATTTTAATAATGACACATCAGACAAAGGGCTCATTACTAAAATCTATAATACCATCATGACCTGCAAAAAAGAGGAAAACAGTTAACCCCTAAGGAAGTGGACAAAAGAACTGAAAAGAACTTTCACTTGGGAGGAGACCCATATGGCCAATAAGCATATGAGAACGTGTTCCAGGTCATTAGCCATAGGAGAAATGCAAATCAAAACAACCATGAGATACCACCTAACACCCCTGAGCTAGCCCAAATCAGCAAATCAGAGAGCAACAAGTGTTGGAGGGGCTCTGGTGAAGTAGAAACCCTCCACCACTGCTGGTGGCCATGTAGATTTGTTCAGCCACTGTGGAAAGCAATCTGGAGATACTTAAAGAAAATGGAAATTGATCTACCTTATGACCCAGCCATCACTCTACTGGGCATATACCCAGTGGAAGTAGCAAATGAAACACGGCCAGTCATATGCGCCCCAATGTTTATAGCAGCACAATTCACAATCGCAAAGACTTGGAAACAGCCTAAGTTTCCATCGATAGATGAATGGATTAGTAAACTTTGGCACATACACACAATGGAGTATTTTGCAGCACTGAAAAGCACGGATGATCACATGAAACACATTGTTTTGTGGAAGAGCTGGAAGGAATCATGTTAAGCAAGGTAGGCCAAACTCAAAAGGACAGGTATAACATGGGTGCCCTGAGGTAAGTACAATCAGCACTCCAGGAATAGAAGAATAAACACCTATCTCGCAACAAACGGTTGGAAGCATAGATAGTTGGAGGGAGGGCAGGTCACACCTAGGGAAGTACATGAGAGCCCAGCATAAAGAAGGGGAAGGGGGCAGGTGGAGGGAGAATCAGGGTAGGGAGAAACCAAGTGGATGGCATGGGGGGAACAGGACACTAACCCACCCAGGGGAGAGTATTGGTTATGTCCCCAAAGAAAGGGAACATGCATACGGATCCCACCATGATACGCCAAACCAGGAGGGCAACGTAAAGTGCAGAGGAATCCACAAAGAGACTGGATCATATGCCGACCCCAACCAGAATTAGCCCGACCACCACCATCTAAGGGAGTAGCACAGAAAATGAAAATAGATTGTCTGATGTGGGAAAGGAACTCACTTCCCACACCATACCACACCCAGAAGGAAGCGAAAGCAATGGAAGGAGGAAGAACGGAGCGGAGCACACCTGGGCCCAACAAGTTCAGAGGACAATACCGCAACTTGAAAGGCCCAATGTACAGAGAGGACCATATAGCCTGCCCCACGGTGAGATGCGACATCCTACACTGACCCATGGACCTACACGGGACAACACCAGAGACACAGTGGGGGATGTCTGGCTGAGCTGACCCCACCACACTGAGGCAAAATACTGGGGGCATGCAATGGAGAGGCAGGGGGAAGCAGAGAAAGGAGGTACTGAGGGAGTATAAAGGATGGACTTGGGGGCCAGTACATGGCATCCCATCAGACTCGTCTTGAAAACACTCCTAAAGGCCAACAAACCGATCTTGAACTACTAACAGGTTTTATTTTTTTGCTGTCTTTTTTTTTTCTTTCTCTTCTTTTAAATTTTGTGTCAGTGGCTTTTTTGCTTGTTAGCATGTCGTTGTTGCTGCTGTCGATGCCATGTTATTATGTGCCACTTTGGTGCTGTCAAAGCCATCCGCAATTTTATGCACATATGACTATATCTGCAGGTCCACCTAGACAAGATAGCCTGGACAAACAATGTGAGAAGAAAATAATGGGACCAAAGGTTCCAGAGGGACATGAGAGTGTGGGAGGTAGGGAAAGGGAGGAGGTGTTGGCCAAACCAGGGACAAGGGAACAATGAGTGGTTCAAAACCAGTGGAGGGAGGGGAAGGGAGGAATCATTCATCAAGTTACTGTCTCTAGATTTTTCTATCTTGGATTTCATATATGGAAAGACATTTAAAAATAACTAACAACAATAATTAAAAAAACCCTCAATTGAACAGAAAACAGGAATACATTAAAATAAAAACTAGAACAAATTTAAATGGATCTAAGGGAGATCGAGCAATAGGGTACTACATTTTAACCTAACTCATCTGCAACAATCCACTTTCCAGTGCATTTTGCATAATACACGGCAATTCGCATCCCTGGCCATGGTCAGAGAGATAGATCCTACAAGAAACGGGAAAGAATGAAGAAACAAAGCCCTTAGCAAGGTAAGATGTAGAAGGTATTTGATAATCCCTTAGAAAGGCGATATGATCTAACAACAATTAATTTGACACCAGTCTTAATTCATTACCTACTGTTTTATTGCTTGTGTTGGTACATGGTAAAAAATATAACATAATAAAACATGGCTGGTATCCACAACTCCACAGAAAATGTAGCCTAAGAAATGGACATTCCTATGTATGCCCCCACCTCCTACTCCGTTCTTCTATTTACTTAAGCTTTTCTCCTGTCCCACTACCATGGTCAGCCTCCATTCTGGTCTCAGTAATTCCCCTCAGCCACCTTGTCCTTATGCATATATTTATAGGTTCAGTAATAGGGTAGCAAGTGGACATTGGGCCTCCTTGCGCACACTCCCTCAATACAATAGCACCTTGCTCAGCTAAACGGTCATTCCATGACACCCACCTTCCCGAAATGATCACTGAAGACAGACGTGTGCATAAGCAAACATGGTGAAGAAAGCTGATGGTGCCCGGCTATCAAAAAGATATAGTGTCTGGGGTCTTAAAGACTTGAAGGTAAACAAGTGGCCATCTAGCTCAGAAGCAAAAAGCCTACAGAGAAGAAGCACAGAAGCCTAAATGAACACGAGGTGTTGAAGAGATCAGGTAGCAGACACCAAAGAACAAAAACCATCATTGTGTGATCACCTTCCCCACATAAACGCTGAAGACGAATGTGTGCATAAGTAAGTGTGCTGAAGAAGGCTGATGGTGCCCGGCTATGGAGAGATATAGCATCTGGGGACTAAAAGGCTTGAAAGTAAACAAGTGGCCATCTAGCCCAGAAGCAACAAAGCCCACACGGAAGCAGCACACCAACATGTGTATCATGAAGGGCCGAGGGGACCAGGTTTCAAGCAACAAAGGTGGAGGGGAAAATCATATAATCGCGAATGAGGGGAGTGCATGATGGCGACCCAATGCCCATCTGTAGACAACTGGACATCCCTTTCAGAGGGGTAGTGGGGAGGAGATGAGTCACTCAGGGTTCAGTGTAGCAATAATGAAACTCACAACCTTCCTCTAGTTTAAACGCTTCTTCCCCCCCAACTATCATGATCCCAATTCTACCTTCCAAACCTTATTAAATCAGAGGATTCACAGCGGTACAGATGGGAACTGGAAACACAGGGAATCTAGGACAGATTAACTCCTCAGGACCAACGGTGAGAGTGGTGATACTGGGAGGGAAGTGGCGGTAGAAATGGGGAACTGATCTCAGGGATCTACATATAACCTCCTCTCTGGGGGATGGGCAACAGGAAAATGGGTAAAGGGAGATACCGGGCAGTGTAAGATAAGATAAAATAATAATTTATAAATCATTAAGGGTTCATGAGGGAGGGGGGAGCGGGGTGGGAGGGAAAGGGAAAAAAGGAAAATTAACTGATTCCAGGAACCCAAGTGGAAGGCGACTTTTGAGAATGATGGGGCAACAAATGTATAAATGTGCTTTACACAATTGATGTATGTATGGATTGTGATAAGAGTTGTATGAGCCCCAATAAAATGATTTTTAAAAGAATTAGTTTTATAGCTAATAACTTGAAGACTGAAGAAGAATTCATGCATTTGAATTATGGTGCTAGAGAAGAATCTCAAAAGTAACATGAAGAGTTAAAAGAACAAACAAATCTGTCTTGGAAGAAGGTCCCTTAGAGGCAAAGATGGCATGACTTCACCTCACCAGCTTTGGACATATTGTCAGGAGAGACCAGTCCCTGGAGAACGGCATCAAGCTTCATAAAGCAGTGGAGCAGTGAACAAAGGACAAGTTGACTTTTAACCTTGCCTTTGATTTTCTCTTGAGCTCTCATTTGAATAAATACAGTATATACCTCCTCCTTAATGTAAAACACCCTTCTTCAGCTTCCATAGCAGTACCCTGTCTCGGTTATTGTCTTCCTTGTCTGCTCACACCTTTCCTTCCTTTCTCACTTACAAAGGTCTTATTCTGTCCTCCTTTTTCTTCCTTTCATAAAGTTTTCAAATCATCGGATTATTTTTTACTCAATTATCCATCAAAGCCCACTTCTGCTCACTTACAAAATATCTATGATTTTTCCTTCAACATGAGTTTCACATATGCCCTTACTGTCTCAAGAGTTCCACTTCCTAAATTTTTGTTCATGTTGAGTTATGGAAATACAACAATCTAACTATTCACTTTACCTTCAGAATGTGACAGTTTTTTGTTAAATATCAGGATTTTTATCCTTTTATATGTTATTTTACTGCTCATGAGTCTCTCATTTGCACAGCTTCCAAAACATAAATTCTAAATTCCTTATTTTGGCGTAAACAATTTCATATACTTAAGAAAATCTAGCTTTCCAATCTTCATTACTTCCCTGCACATATACTGCATGCTAACCAATGTTGCCTTATTCATAACAAATATGGTGCTTCCATTTTTCAATGTCTTGTTTTTGTTCTAACTTCCACCTAATAGATTTCTTTTCCCCATATCGTGGCTTCTCTTTCAATTCATTCTTAGAAACCTAATTCAAAGAACACCTTCTACTTAAACTTGACAAGATGACCTTGGGCCAAGTTGCTATGTAGCAGGATGGGGGTGGTTCCTCTCCATGCTTGGGGGCTCCTACAGGAGGTTGGAAGCCAATGCAAGCTAAGGGGCATGTGCCAATGCAGGCCCTTGAGCCAGGTGAGATTAATTCAACCAATGGGGTCAACCAGTACCATGGACCTCGCTGCCCAGCCAAAAGCCGTAAAGAGCCAGAACCTGGAGACCACCGCCCCTTCCCCTTCGGCTGCTTCTCTGCTTTCTGCTTAGCAGTGAAGAGGTCTCTCTCTCTCTCTCTCTCTCTCTCTCTCTCTCTCTCTCTCTCTCTCTCTCTCTCTCTCTCTCTCTCTCTCTCTCTCTCTCTCTCTCTCTCTCTCTCTCTCTCTCTCTCTCTCTCTCTCTCCCTCTCTCCATCCCTCCATCCTTTCTCTCTCCTCCCCTCCCCTCCTCTCCTCTCTCTCTCACCCCACTCCTCAGGCCATGCTGTGAGGTGACCAGATTTTAACATTGGTAAAGCGGGACACCAGCGGGACACCACTGATAAAACTCATATCCTGGTGAAATAACCACATGGCAGCTGAAAACCGTATACCCTAGCTTGCCGTGCATTATTTCCAAAAATCAGGACTTTTAAAAATGCGACGGGACATGGGAAAAATGTTAAAAATCGGGACTGTCCCATCCAAAGCGGGATGTCTGGTCACCTTTTAAGGCCTGAAACCTTTCTACCCTTTTTAAAAACCCACTTGGATCACAAACCAGGCTTCAGTGTGAATATGCAAAGCCTAGAACCAAGGTACTTCCCACGTGAGAAATCTAACAATGTGATTGTCTCTCTTTTGTATTCTTAGGGTTCTTCCTTGCCTAAGTCATTTTCAGTCATTCGTTGTTTTATATGTTGTAAAGCAGGGTGGGGAAACTTTTTCTGCAAAGAGCCATCTGGCTATTTTTACATCATTCACAAAATCATCAATTAAAAATTGGGTTGCTAATTTTTGGTCAATCATTTCATTAACTCACCTAAATGTGATGGCTAGAACTACTTCTCTTTGGTGAGGCAGGGAGTGTTAGCTGATATTTATGATTTCTTGGACTTTATGTGGCCTTCTAGCGGGATATCCCCCACTCCTAATCTAAAGGGACCCTGGCGGGGCTGTCTAGTAGGCATTGGACTCCTAACTGAAAGGTCAGTAGTTCAAAGTCATGCAAGAAAAGTCATGCTATCCACTCTTATAAAGATTAAGAGCTTCAGAATAAGTTCACTGTGAGTCAAAACCACTTCCATGGCATGCGGTTGTAAAATCCCCTGGAGCAGAGAAATAATATTTAATTTGCATTCTAACAGTGCTACAGACAATATTGAAATTTAAAAGTACATGTTGATTGAGTAATTGAATGAATGATGAGTGTAAGACTCAATTTGTGAATGGGTGATAGTAAGGGTCTGAAGGCTGGAAACAAATGCTACATAAACTAAGTATGTAAGTAGGAAAACTGAAAAGAATATCTCAGAAATAATATACGTAAAATTCTAGATAGATTCTCTCTTTCACTTCCCAGAGATTTGAGCTTTGGATTGTTCAATCTCAATTTCTTAAAACAAACCTAACTTGGAGCTAGTGATAAACTAGGTAAGGAGATAAAAAGCTTCATGTGAGGCTCCATCCATCCTTGTTTGGTTTCCACACTTGTCATTGCTTTATCTTTGGTTGTTTTGTGTCACTTAATCCTGTTCCTGTTGTTATTAAGTGCCATTTATTTGGAGCCATGTGTAATTGAAGAATGAGAAACCCTGGTGGTGCAGTGCTTATGAATTGGTCTGAAATCAGCAAGGTCAGCAGTTCAAAACCACCAACCATTCCAAGGGAGAAAGATGGAACTTTCTACTCCTGTAAGCACAGTCTCTGAAACTCACAGGGGCAGTACTACCCTTTCCCACAGAGTCACAATTAGTCAGCATTGACTCAATGGCCACGAGTTTGCTTTTATAATAGAAGAAACTGTTGCCCATTAGTAGGTCATCCTAACTATAGTAGGTATATTTGAACCCATTGTTGCACATTGTGTCCATCCAAACTCCTATTTTCCTCTCCTGACTTTCTACTGTGCCAAACGAGAGATTGATCCTTCCTTCTATGTCCAAAGTAAATGAGATACAGTCTCGTCAACCCTGCTCTCAAAAGAGTGTCTGACAGTACAAAACAGATTTCTTCATTCTTCTGGAAGTCCATGGTCTAATCAATATTCTTCATGCACGTCGTATTTTAAATGTGACCTGTTCTTGTTAATTGCTTTACAATCAGTTCTAGCACAAGAGACTTGAATTTCTAGAATCTGCTTTGAAGCACAGATATTAATAACTATTTCTTTAGTTTGGAAGTTCACCAATGCATGGCATAAAATAAATGCTACATAAATTTTTGAGAAACAAATGTATCCATGAAAATATGGATACTTTTACTCGTAGAATAAGTAAACCAAAACATATATGAATAAATATTATGAAATGTATAAAATATTATGAAATGTATAAAATATTATGAAATGTATAAAATATTATGAAATGTATAAAATATTATGAAATGTATAAAAATTAGCAAGAAAGGTGATCATTTTGATGATCATTTCCCCAACTTTTGAACATGACAGCCATCTTTCTTATCATTTTACACATGCCACAATATTTCTTGATGGTTAGACAAAATCCAGTGCCATAATTTATAATTTAGCTTTCTAATACTGAGAATATTTATGGGAACAGACAGGTTTGTCATCTTTCTTCTGTGTAGTAGCCAGTGTGTTCAAACCACTGACCTTGCATTGTGTAACCTACTCTGCCACCAGTTATTTAATTAAAGTTTGCATGTGGAAAGTCATTTCCTTTCTCAGAATACATTCCAGTTGTTAAACTTCTGTTTAAAAAATAGGGCAAATAAGCCAGAATTCAATTGAGAATGGGCAAGGAGTAATGAGGTAATATAAGATCTGGCACCTTCTAAGAAAGAGCTGGGCTTACTCTTGATAACCCTGCCTAAAAGACAAAGTACCTTAAAAGAAAACAGCTCAGATTGATTGGCAACCATTCTATTTAAAAAGGGCTCCTACCTTATGTTCTGCCAAACACCGTCAGGTTTAGAATGATGGCTACAGGGCCTTTATCAAGATGAAGCAGGAGTGATCGAGTAAATACAATCAGAGCTGAGAGATATTATGTGTGCTTTCTTTTGAAGGTGTTAAATTATTCTACACTGAAAAAAATGTATTTGAAATCCAGCAAAAAGACAGTGAAGGGTGGATGATAATAGCTTCAGGACTCTTTATTTTTCAGCTGTTATGACTATATCTTTCAATGCAATGTCTCCTTGGCTATGGTATACTTTTGTGCTATTTTGTAATTATTTTTATAGTTTCCTTATATTGCACAATAACTCTCTTATGACTGATTCTTTTTGATATTCTAGATTTTGCTTAAATTTTCCAAGAAAATAGAATTTTCCTCATTTTTTTCTTATTAGCTACCCAACATTCACTAGAATAAGAAAAGAAACATCAGTAAGAATTTATATGTAATCATATACATGCTTCACGACCATTGCTAACACATGAACCTTGTTAAGCATTGATGCTTTTTCATTCAAATGAACGAGGATAAAGCAACGAAAGCCAACTGGATTAATGGAAAAGAAATTAAAAGCAATGACTAGTCCTCTTCTGCTTTACCTCTGCCTTGTCCAGAGGGTTGCCACAGAAAATTGTGAAAGCTATTTACTGCACAATGATATTTTCCCAATGGGACAAATGGCGGCTGAAATCTATTGCACGATCCATTCATCAAGCGATGTGTGCTGGTATGGAATACATTCACTTAAGGATCCACATATTTTTTCACTTCAATATCTGTCTTTCCAAAATCTCACAAAGATATCTGTGAGTTCATAACAGCTTACCCATGGTTTTCATCAGGGCTAGATAGAAGTGTTTAATAACATTAGACGGCGATCTATCCCATACAAGAATAAAAGTTCTGTGGGGAAATAGTGGTAATGCTTCTTAAATAACTCTTTCTTTTTCATAAGAAAGTCTAATTTCGTTCATGATAGGAAGTCCCAATTGAAAACATTCAGGTTTTTAGTGGTCCTTGGATATATATATATCATTATCTATAGCTATATACCTCTACATATATGTGTGTATCAAGAATTTTATATCAAGTGAGTAGTTCACACAATTGTATAAGTAGTTACGTCCAGTAATCTAGTTCAAGTCTGTGGATCAGATGCTAACCGGAGATTTTTCCTGAAAAGCATTGCTGCCTGGACCAATGAACCAGGAAGCAAGCAGTAGAGGCACAGGCTGGAGAAGGCAGAGGCAGAAGAACCCAAGGTCTGCCAGACAGGCTCTTGGCTGCAGATGCGATGAATCCAGATTTCAAGACAATATGGCAGTCCCTGATTCCTCCGAGGGCCAGCAGGTAGAATAAGCCAGATGCAGTATCCAGACCAGCAAGGAGAAGTGAACTAGCTCCTCCCAAGGGTCAACTTAAAAAAGTGTCGGTCACACTCTGAGTGTAACTTCCTTTCCATTGGCTCAAGACTGTGATCTGATTAAGGGGCGGCACTGCACCCGGTTCTTTCCTCAACTGCTTGCCCGCTCCCTGAAGGAGCCACCATGGAGTTGAAAACATTAAGAAAGGATTCTGCCCCAGCCCATTGGACACAAAACCCATGACATTTGGCCACGTGCTCTAATGTGAGCGTTTCTGCAAAAACTTTGCTCTTTCTGGTTGAAGTTCAGCACTTCCTGCTTCCTGTTATTTCACTTCTTTGTGAAATAGTATGGTTGTGTTGGCTTAATTAGTGAGCACTTGTGACTTGAGCTACTTGATCTCTGGGTTCTGGTATCCATTGGAATGTCTACATAGAAGTTACAGACAAAATTAATCATTAAAGGGATGATTAAGGACGTCAAGCGGCTGTAGTATCGGGGAGAGCCGTCAGGCTAAGACTCGCTGGAGTAGGTGCTCTGAGCTCCTAATGCAGGGAGCTGGGTTTGCGGAGCCATGCAGCTTGAGCCTTTGGGTTGAGGCTTCCAGCCAAGTGAAAGAACTTTGCAACATGTCCCAGTAAACACTATCCTGAGCATTTCTGGCTGGGGTTGCTGCTGTTGGGCGCCTTCAAATCCCTTCTGACTCATAACAACCCTACGCGCAGCAGAAGGAAAACTTCCCAGTCTTTTACCGTCCTCACAATTATTCCTATGCGTGAGCCCATTGTTGCAGCCTCTGTGTCAGTCCATCTCATTGAGGGCCTCTGTCTATTTCGCCCTCTGCCTTACCAAGCATGATGTCCGTGGGAGTTATATAATCTGGTTTCAATTTGAGAGGATTATGAGTGAAGGGGTGGTGTCTAGCCTGTCAATCATTGTATAGCCCATGAGGCCTCTTTGTGGGCATGGCCTCCCCCCTGAGAATTCTGGGAACTCCTGCATTCCTCCCTAGAGGCTAGAGATATACTCTCTCTCTGCTCACTCCCTGTGAGACATCCCTTCTGCGAAGACACATGGAGAGAGGCTGATGGCAATCAGAGCCGTGGAGCTGAAAGAACCATGTGGAGACCTCTGCCAGTGCTGAGATGCTTAAATCGCCACTGGATTCACAAGACTTCCTACACACTGGCCTGTGATCTTCCTGCATTCGGCATCATTGCATGTGTTTCATGAGTCTGAAGAGGACTTTATAGATCGGTGTTGGACATATGGGCTAATATCAGATTTATGGACTTGATCTGGACTGAGCTGGTATGTTTTCTCAATATTCAATTGCTCTTATATATAAAGCTCTTTCTTATACACATATGAGTGTCTATGAATTTTCTTCTCCAGTCTACCCAGACTAACACAATGTCCTTCTCCAGGGATTGGCCTTTCCTGACTACATGTCCTGAGTATGCAAGATGTTGTCTCACCATCCTTGCTTCTAAGGGGAATTCTTGCCATACTTCTTCCAAGAAAGATTTGTATGTCCTTTTAGCAGTCCATGTTATTCTCAGTTCAATATTATTCTCTAGCACACTGGCTCTCAACCTTCCTCATGTTGTGGTCACCCTGTATGTGGGCGTATCTGCATGTGGGCAGACCCACCTGGAGATAGAGAGAGGAGCGGTTTCTTGGTTCCTAAGACCATCAGAAATGTGGTCTTAGGTGACCCCTGTGGAAGGGTCATTTGACCCCCAAGTGGGTCACAACCCCCAGGTTGAGAACCGCTGTCTAGCACCATAATTAAAACACACCAACTCCTTTTCAGTCTTCCTTATTCAATATCAAACCTTTAGCCGCATATGAGGCAATTGAAAATACCACGACTTTGGGACAAGTGCACCTTACTTTTTAAAGTAACACCCTCACTCTTCAATACTTGAAAGAGGTCTTGTGCAGCAGTTACCTAATGCAACCTGTCTTTTGATCTCGTGCCTGCTGCTTCCATAGCATTGATTGTGGATTCACTTGAAATTGTTCTTCATTATTTCCCAAGAATAGCCTAATTTAGTGGTTCTGCCTCATAGATTAATTATTTAGATAGGTTTTACTTATACTATGGATATATTTTTTGCTAAAAACAAATTATGACTTTTCTCAAAGTTTGTAAATTTCCTAGAAGGGAGATTAACAGTTAATATTTAGCTGAGCTCTACTCTTTGTTCTGTTAAATATGTATGCTCGGAATATAGATTTTTTTAACAAATCCTGGCACGTGGTCAGTAAATATTGAATGATTACAGTAATAATGATACATCAGCTTTTAAAAGCAATTTCCAAATGAACACCTTAAATTGGAGATAAAAAATAGACTCAATTAATTATAGATGCTGATATTACATCTTCTAAAACAGAAACACTTCTATATTGGAAGTCAGGATGTCTACTCTTTTATCAATTAAGAATTTTCAGTATGATCATGGTAATGAATCTTTATTTTCACGAAATAAACAATTTTGTGAGTATCCATTAAAAGGAGAAACCTAGACATGAGCTTTTGGAGGGAGCGCCATAGATGTTGACACCACCTGTATAGAGAGCATGTGTCACTTACCAAAGGCGTCTTGTACCTTAGCTCCTCTTTAGAGTGTGCGATCCAATGGGGCAGTGGTCTTCATCCTCCAAATCCTTCCAAACAAAGTGAATCCATTGGCACTGAGTTAATTCACACTCAATGTGACCCTCCTGAATAGAGTAAAATTGCCTCGTGAGGTTCCCCAGGCTGTAAGCTCTACAGGAGCAAATTGCCACATCCTTCTCTAGCAGAGCAGCTGAGGAGTTTCAACTTTTCATTTAGTAGTTGAGTGCTAAACCTCTATACAACTAGGCTTTGGAATATCGCCTTTTACTAAATAGTTAAGCACTCATTCGGAATTTTCCCCAGGGGTATTACTGGTTCAGTGGTTGAATTTTCTCATTCCATAGAGTTTGATTTCCAGCCACTATTACCCAAATGCAACCACTGCAGGTCTGTTATTTCCTGAGAAGTCAAAGAGGTTGAGTGAAGCTTACAAAATAAGACAAGATAGTAAGAAATGCCTGGTTTACCTTGAAATAATCTTTACCCTTAATTGAAAACAGTTATCCAAACCAAACAATAGCTTAACCTAATTAATAAAGAAGGTCTACTTAAGCACTGTCCTTTTAATAAGAGTTATCTATGAAACCAAGCGCACTGCCATCAAGTTCATTCTGACAGGGTAGAACTGCCCCTGTGGGTTTATGAGACTGAAACTCTTTACAGGCGTAGAAAGCCCCCTTATTCTCCCACTGAGAGGCTGGTGGCTTTGAATTTCAGACCTTGCAGTTAGCTACCCACTGCATAACCTCTACTTCACCAGATATGAGATCAGGATAGCAAGAACTGCTGGCAAGGTTTGAAGTTTATGTAGCAGTAGTTTAGCTGAATGGAAGTGGAATAATTTAGAAAAATAGTGAGAACAGTTGCACAACTTGGAAGAATGTAATCTGTGCTACTGGAGGGTACAGTAGAAATTTGTTGAATCAGTGTCTATTTGGCTGTGCATATTTTCCCCAAAAATAATAAACTATAACAATAATAAAAATAAGAAAGAAAGAAAATTTGGTGATTGACTTCTAAAAATCAACTACTGGAAACCCTCCAGATGATAATCATGTGATCTACAAGTAACTACATAGATCATGGGAATAGTCTTTCATGTTTTGTGCAGAGTTACCATGAGTCTTGAGCAAATTTCATGACAGTCAGCAACTTCTATGGCACCGGATATGTGATATAAATACAGCACTGCTGGAAGTAGTAAAGAGAGAAATATGTAAGCTTTTAGAATTAAATGGGAAAAATCTAGTAACTGAGATGGATAAATTTTACTGCAAATGAATATATGAAGAAAATCTATGGCTATAAAGTGATAAATAGAAAAATACACTACCACTGGTATTATTTAAGACAGCATTCAGATTTTGATAAAAGATAAGCAAAAACAACCCACAAGTGAATAAAAATCAAATTTTTCTGACATCTATGAATAGTTAATGAGTATCTTATAAATAAAAATGATGATTTTTTTACACACAGTTTCAAAATTTGACCCTCTGTAAGGGGACAAACCAAATGTCAAATTGTTCAAGTGAGTAGAAACTGAACTTTATTGTTTTATGACAATTAAATGAATCTACAAGCACTTAAAAATGTTAAGGAAAATTATTTTCTTAAAATAATACTGGATACTAGAAAAATATATACCTCACTTTCAAAATACGTATAATATGATTATTAAAAATAATTAATATTGAAACAAATTATGACTAATATTTTAGATACAGCTTTATAAATTTTCACCAATAACAAAGAGAGTGAATATAAATAAATTAAGTAAGCATTTAAGTTACAAATTAACATAACATTGTGGATCTTAAAAGTATAATTATCATTTTAATTAAAATAAAATGAAATATATTGACCCAGTTTGATTAAGGGTAATCATTTTGGGCAAAGACTCTATCCTAGATAGTTACACGACAAGGCATCAGAGTAAAGCTGGGCACCATAGTGCTTCAAAGTAATTTTTCAGAAGTACATTGCTGAGGCATCTCTGAGTAGACTTGAACTACCAGCCTTTTGGTTAGTAGCCCAAAGCACACTAAACATTACATTCCCTAAGGACTCCTGTAATATCAAAGGATTGGCTTTCTTTAAGCTTATGAGGAATGGAAATAATGAAACAAACAAAAAAAGCTTTTAATAACTGATTGTCAACAAACCAAAAGAGCTCTGTAAAATTAAGCTTAACTAGAGCCTTGCTTGATACTGTAATGTGTGTGTTCACTTTTTCATTCAATATAAAATTATTTTTCCAATATTTTTATTAAGTGCGCTTATTAAATTTTAAAGATGGCTACCATGTTTCATTATTTTCCTTTTGTAAAAGACTTAATAAGGCAATATTTTCAGGAAAAGTCCGTGGACACGTCCAAAATGTATGCATAATGTTGGAGTTGTTTTTTTATTGAAAACACTAAGGAAGCACAAAGGAGAAATGAATATGCTAAAGAAGCATTTACAAATTAGAAAACTGGAAAATAAAAGAATTGACATGGGAGTTTGGGCAAGAAGGAAAAGATGTACTAATAGAAAATCAGATTTATAAAATAAGGGAAAGTAAGGGATAATAACCACAGATAAAGAGAAACTTGAATTACTTGTAAGGGAATTATTTAGAAGAAGTATAATTCCCCAGATTCATAATAAAATTGATTCAGGAATATGGTTGACAGCACTAACAAAAAGTAGGATGTTAAATTTGAATCTTGAATAAACAAGAAAAGGCTTCTTAGAAAATATTTCGTATGCAATACCAAGGACATACTTATACTACATTATTCTTGTTTATTTTTCTAATAGAAGTGATTTTTTTGCATTTTATTTGGCAGCTCCACTTATGAAAAGAAAAAAATAAACATACCAACATATATGAAGGACTTAAGAAAGTAACCGCATAGTTATGAGCCATTAAGAATATATGATACCTAACAATAACACAAAAATTTGGTCTGTAGGATTTTCAAGTATTGATATTTTATCAATGTAATGGAAAGTACAGTAGGAGAGAGTAAGTTAGCTCAGAAAATTACCCTGGGGAGTCTCAATCATGCAGAAGTATACAGTGCCTACTTGTACTGGGAAGAAATATGAAAGAATGGGTGTGTGTTGGGAAAAGAAAGAGCCCATTCTCATCTTGGAGACCCTAATATTTTCCCTTGTGACTCCCAGTATTTAAGTTGAATTTTTTTCTGTCTCCTCTCATCCATCAAGGTTTCCAAATATCCCTTCATTAAATTCATTTTAGTACTTAGAATGAATGCCATGGGCTGTGAACTATCTTGATAGTAGGGGTACAGTCTAAAATAGGACAAACAGCTGAAATATCTGGTTGTACACAGAAGTAAAATAACAAGTAGAAGCAGTCCTGCATTGACTTGTGGTGCTGAAGAAGAACATTGAAACTCCCCTGGACTGCTGAAAGGACAACAGATCTCTGTTGGGAGAAGTAAAGCCAGAGCACTCCTTGTAGACAAGGAGAGCAAGACTTTATCGGGAACACTTTGGATATATGGTCAGAAGAGGTGAGCTCCAGGGGGAAGGATGTCGTGTTTGTAAAGTGGAAGGGCAGTGAAACAAGATGGATTGACACAGTGGTGCGTCAGTGGGGTTCAGACATAGTAACAATTGTGAGGATGGTGAGGGACCATGCAATGTTTCATTCCAGTGTGCATAGGGTCTCTATCGATCTGAGCTGGCTCGATGGCACCTAACCACAACAATATCAACAAGTAACACCCTAATTTAGTTATAGAAAATTAAATTACTAGTGCAATTCATGCAATGATTAAAGACAATTGTGTGATGTATTAGCATGATAAAAATCTTGTCCAGCTACGTTGTTTCAATCTTGGTGAGACAGTCGCAACTTGCAATACTGCTCCTGAGAGCTTGACTGGAGAAACCAGTTCATTCCTGGGTCTCCAGATCTCATTGTATTTTAATTAACCTCCATGAATATAAGAACACCCTATTAAATCTGGTCTAGGAATCATCCATATCTCCAGTTCAGCAGTGTGTTCTTACACTCTTCCCTATCAACTCCCTTGGTGTCTGCCCTCTAGCAACTAAAATAAATCAACAATATTTAAAAGTTGTTACCTGAAAAAAAATCTCCAAACTTCAGCCACATAACACTTTCCTTTTCATAATCCTTGTAGTTCAATTTTCTTTCAGAGTAGCTAAAAATTTAATCCAACTGAGGTGATTGAGTGATAGCACTATGCTTCAAAATGTATTCACCAACATCTTTAGTTTTTGCAAAACACAAAGTTAAATAATTGTGAAAGAGTAAGGCAACAGCATAAAGCAGAGAATGAAAGATTCTATAATTAAATATCCAAAACAATGTTCTTTTTTGAAGTTAATATAATTACACTCCACTTCATGCATAATAATGATTAGTCCACAGAAGAGGCAATGGGAGAATTATAATTTAACCAAAAGGTTAATAATCCTAAACTTTTGTTACAATAGAGTTACAATCTTGAAAGATTCTACAGGCAAAATATTAAAGGATGCAGGAAGCATCAAGAGAAGATGGAAAGAATACACAGCGTCACCGTACCAAAAAGAACTAGTCAACATCCCACTATTTCAGGAAGCAGCAGGAACCAATAATGCTGAAGGAGGAAGTGCAAACTACCGTAAAAGGCTTTAGGGATTGATGGAAGACCATTGAAATGTTTTAGCAAGCTGATGAAGCACTGGAAGCACTCAGTCATCTATGGCAAGAGACTTGGAAGACAGGTATTAGGCTCACAGGAAGAGAGCCATCTTTGTGCCAATTCTAAAGAAAAGTTACCCCCCAAAATGCTGAAACTATAAAACAATATCATTAATATCCCACACAATTAAAATTTCTCTTAAGATTATCCAACAATGATTATAGCAGTAGTTCAGGCTGGATTTAGAAAAGGATTTGTAATAGGGAATATCATTGTTGATATCAGATGTATCTTGACTCAAAGCAGAGAATAACAGAAAAGTGTGTATTTGTGTTTTATTAACTATGCCAAGCTTTCAACTCTGTGACCATAATAAACTATGTAGAACCTTGAGAAGAATATGGATTTCAGAACACTTCCTTGTGGTAATCCAGGATTTGTACATGGATAAAGGGCATACTGTATGGATTAAAATCAGGAAAGGTGTATGTCAGGGATATATTCTCTCACCATTCATGTTCAATCTGTGTGTTAAGAAATTCATCAGAAAATCTGGCTTATCTGAAGAAGAATGTGGCATCAGCTTTGGAGGAAGGTTTATAAACAACATGTCATATGCGGATGACACAACCTTGTTCTTGGAAAGTGAGGAAAACTTGCACTTGCTGTTGAAGATCAGAGATTTCAGCCTTCAATATGGATGATGACTCATTGTAAAGAAGACCCAAATCTCACAACTGAACCAACAGGTAACATCACGGGTGAAATGGTCACGGATTTTATCTTGTTTGGATTCACAATCAATTCTCATGGAAGCAGCAGTCAAAAGATAAAAAATACCCATTGCATTAAATAAATCTGCACAAGACTTCTTTAGAGTATTGCAGAGCGAGAATGTTCATTTGAGGACTGAGGTACACCAGACCCAAGTCACTGTATTTTCCATTGCCTGTATGCTCGTGAAAATTGGACATTGAATAATAAAGACTGAAGAAGAACGGATGCATTTGAATTGTGGTTCCGGAGAAAAATATTGAAAGTACCGTGGACTGCTAAAACGACAAGCCAGCCTGTGCTAGAAGAAGGCCAGAGCACTCCTTCCAGGAAAGGATGGCAAGGCTTCTGCATACATTCTTTGGACATGTTGTCAGGAGAGACCAGTCCCGGGAGAAGGACGTTCTGTTTGGTAAAGGGGATGGACAGCGAAAAAGGGGAAGGCCCTCAATGTGTTGGATTGACACTGTAGCTACAAAAATGAGCCCAGGCTTAGGAACAATTGTGATCATGGCACAGAACATTGCAATGTCTTGTGCTGTTGTGCAGAGGTTGCTATGTGATGGAGTATTGTCTATAGCACTTAAAAACAATAATATTGTTACTGAACAACTCTCAAATCATTAATAATATTTGAGTAAAACATTTATAGAGCTTTTGTCTATATATGCTCAGGTGAATGATGCAGTCAAGTTGTTTGAAGTGACTTAAGTGAAAGGAAACCCTTAAAGATGGGAAATTATATTAATGTATCCATTTATTTGGTCTGAATACTTATAGTTAGAAAGTGCAAACAGAAGATAATGATCCAGGCACTTTCTGTGAAATCGTTTAGCTTAAATCTCCTCCACTGAAGACAGAAATCCCAAATTACAAAGTTTATTATTTGAATATTTTAATGACCTTTAATACACTCCCCCCCAAAATGGTATGAATTGTAAATTACATGCTAATTTACCCCTCCAGATTCCTTAGCCCTCAAACCTAAACAGTGGTGGTCTGCGTGGCTCAAAGAACACAGGAGGACAGTGAGACTGAAATGGACTTGGAGTCTTGTGGCACACAAGTTCACTTCAAACAATAACAAATGCACACAAAAAAATGTTAATTTTAAAAGGTCTTTATAATACACAAATAGTTCATTTATAGCAGTTCTATAAATAGAACCTGAGGATTTTTTAATGGTGGGAAATAAAAGCTGAAACCAACACTAGTTCTGACTTTTAAGATCCATAGAGAGGTTCTTCCACAGTGTTAAGAAAAAAACTTTTGATCTGTGAGAACCACATAAAAAGCTGTGAAATCCTAAACCAGCTAAGGCTCGATTCCCCCAGTGCTGGCTTCAAGAACAAGAGAGCAAAGAAAAGGAGCAGAACAAGTCTGGCAAACTGGGATAAAGAGATTTGTTGCTTTGGGCAAACTCACAAGCATGTAATATTTTTTTGACATTCTTGCTCCCGGGATGACAAAAGTGCCTAGGTTATACCATGTGACTCAATTTCTCTCCTTTTTCCTTCTTCCAAAATTGACTCCTTGGCAGTGGGTTTGTGTGGACGAAATGAGAAGAAACGTCAGCCTGGACAAGAACCCTCTGTCAGTGGGAAAGCTTTGCTTCGCTGTCACGAAGAACATCTCTTCCAACCGTGGAACACTGAGTTACAGCCTACAATCAGTGACATACCCCCTACACTTTCACTGAACGTCTAGACTCCTGCTCCACAACGTCTCCTCTCCGATACCTCAGCAACTCAAGTCGCAAATCCTCATCCCACTCTTGGTACCAATTGAGTTAGGCAGGGTTCCCTAGAGAAACAAAACCAGGGCAATTTTTAATATATATATATATATGGATAGGTTTATACAGCAAGAAGGACTATAGCAGCTAATTAGTGTGCGTGTGTGTGTGTGTGTGTGTGTATAATTCATTTATTTATACAGCAAGAAGGACTATAATAGTTCATTAGTCCACACGGCAGTATGGAGGGGGCTCAGTTCAACTCACTTTCGTGGAACAGTTAATATACTGGACATCCTTCAACTCATGTGTGCTGCCAGGTCCAAGGTCAAGGAAACAGACAGTGGAGGCTTCCCACAGGCAAGACAGTCAGAATCTGCCCACGGGCAGCAGATAGCAGGGTGGGTCAGCAACAGGTATTAGTGCGGAAGCTTAGCAAAACAGACCCCAATGGGAACTTGACCTCAACCGATACACAGTGACAGAACCCACCAGCCTGAAGCTCAAGCCATGTATGCACCAGCAGCATGACAAAGCTGGTTTCGAAGGAGCCTTGAGGCAGAAAACTAGAAAAAGCAGCAGCCAAGTGGTCCAATCACCAGGGAGCAAGAGAGATCTTAATGTATCAGCCATCTTCATTTATCTCCGTTGTACTCCAATCAGGCTGTGACCTGATCAAACTCCACCCACATGTTCCTATTGGCCTAGTTGGCACAATAAACCGAACTATCACAACTCAAAATTCACCTGACATCAGCAGTAATATCTCTAATTTCACATGCTTTTCTCAATCCTGCTTGGACTTCTGGCAATTCCTTCCTAAAGTACTACTTCAGAAATTATTTAATTATCTTTTAAAATAGCTTGAATTTGATATGAATGATATTTTGATAATGACTATTTCAATGAATCACCTTTCCTTGGAATGGTCATGAATATGGATCTCTTGCAGTAGGTTCAGCAGGTAAACTGCTGTGGCTGTTATATAATCTCCTATCCACTTGGGAAGGAGTGGAGTCTAGCCTGTCAATCTGATTGCAGCTTGATGGCCTCAGTTGGAGGTGGGAAGGAGATAAATAGCTCGCTGGAGGCCAGACACATTCTCTGCTTCATCTTCCTGATGACAAGACGCATGGAGGTATGCTTAGAGCTTTGGAGCTGGAGGAGCCACAGGGAGACCCCTGCCAGTGCTGAGATCCCTCCACTGCCCCTGGAGTCACAAGACTTTCCACCCACTGGTCTGCGATCTTCCTGCATTCGCCATCACTTCATGTGTTGCGTGACTCTGAAGAGGAATTTGTAGATTGGTATCGGAACTATGGGCTAATCTTGGACGTATGAACTTGATCTGGACTGGGCTGGGATGTTTTCTTGATATACAATTACTCTTTATATAAAGCTCTTTCTTATACACATATGAGTCTTCCTGGATTTGTTTCTCTGGTCTACCCAGACTAACACAGCCGCCTTTTCAGTATTTTGGCATTGGCTGAGTGAGTGCTTTGAGTGTTGCGGCCTTTGGTTTAAGCATCTCTTTTGTTAGTCCATCAACTCTGGAGCCTTTTTTTTGCCTATGCCTTTAGTGCAATTTGGACTTCTTCCGCCAACGCCTTTTTGTATAGTGACAGAATTGTTTTGAATTCTGGGTCATTGAATTTTATGCATCTAGACTCTTTAAATGTTACAACTTGAGGCTTGAATTTTTTTTCCTTCAGTTCTTTCAAGTTGAAAAATGATGAGCATATCTCTCCATTTAATTTTCTTTTAAGAAATCATTTTATTGGGGACTCTTACAGATATTATAACAATCCGTGAATCAATTATAGCAAACGAATTTTTACATATGTTGCTATCATCATTTTCAAAACATTATCTTTCTACTTGAGCCCTTTGATATCAGCTGCTTTTTCCCCTCCCTCCCTCACCCTGCTATCCTCCTAAATCCCTAATAAATTATATACATGTAAAAAAATTTTCATATCTTACACCGTCTGCTGTATCCTTCCACCCATATATCTGTTATTAGGCCTCCTTTGGGGGGCAGGGGTTAGGTATCCATAATTTATTTCAGTTGCCCTTTTCCTCACCCCCAACCCTCTGCCTACCCTCCCCATACCCTCATGGTATCCTACTCCCATTACTATTTCTGAGTGGTTTACCTGTACTGAAATCGTGTGTTGAAAGCATTTATCTGTACCAATGTACATATTCCAGTCTAGCAGAATTTGTGATGTACAACTGGAGCTATGATGGTTATGACAGGGGAGAAAGCCTTAAAGGTCTAGAGGAAAGTTGTATCTTTTATCGGTGTCATACTCCACCCTGGTTGAATCGTCCCTTCCATGTGCCCCTTCTGTGAGGGTTCATTTGTCTACACATGGGCTCTGGGTCTCCACTCTACCCCTTTCCTTCACATCAAAATAATTGTTTGTTTTGGATCTTCTAACACCTGATCCCATCAACACCTCGTGATCTTACAGGCTGTAACGTGTCTTCTATGTGGGCTTTCTTACTCCCTTGTTACAGGGCTGTTTGTTTAACTTAAATCTTTAAGACCCCCAGATGCTGTATCTTTTAATAGCTTGGAACCATCATCTTTCTTCACCATATTTGCTTATGCACCCATTTTGTCCAGTATTCTTGTCAGGAAGTTGGATATCATACAGTACCAGATTATTAGAACAAAGTGTTCTTGTGTTGAGAGAAGAATTAAGTAGAGGCACAGAGTCTGTATCCTACCTTGATACTTTTTTTTTTTAACAATTTATTGGGGCTGATACAATCCTTTTCACAGTTCATACATATACATACATCAATTGTATAAAGCACATCTGTACAGTCTTTGCCCTAATCATTTTTTTCTCTTTTCTTCTTTTACATTTTATTAGGGACTCCAACAACTCTTACCACAATCCATACATATACATACATCAATTGTATAAAGCACACCCATACATTCCCTGTCCCAATCATTCTCAAGGCATTTGCTCTCCACTTAAGCCCCTTGCATCAGGTCCTCTTTTTTTCCCCCCCTCCCTCCCTTTTCCCCCTCCCTCATATGCCCTTGGTAATTTATACCTCGTTATTTTGTCATATCTTGCCCTATTCGGGGTCTCCCTTCCCCCCTTCTCTGCTGTCCCTCTCCCAGGGAAGAGGTCACATGTGGCTCCTTGTAATCAGTTCCCCCTTTCCAACCCACTCACCCTCCACTCTCCCAGCATCGTCCCTCACGCCCTTGGTCCTGGAGGTATCATCCACCCTGGATTCCCTGTATCTCCAACCCTCATATGTACCAGTGTACAGCCTCTGTCCTATCCAGCCCTGCAAGGTAGAATTCGGATCATGGTAGTTGGGGGGAGGAAGCATCCAGGATCTGGGGGAAAGCTGTGTTCTTCATCGATACTACCTCACACCCTAATTAACCCATCTCCTCTCCTAAGCCCCTCTATGAGGGGAACCTTGATACTTTTAATGTATAAATATATGTATGTGGATCAATACCCCTATCTCTATATATTTATATATATATTTATTATATTTTTGAAATCGCTTTATTGGGGGCTTATACAATTCTTATCACAATCCATACATGCATCCATTGTGTCAAGCACATATGTACATTTGTTGCAATCATTCTCAAAACATTTGCTTTCTACTTGAGCCCTTAATAGCTGCTGCTCATTTTCCCCCTCCCTCCCCAATACCCCTACCTTATGAACCCTTCATAATTCATAAATTATTATTATTTTGTCATATGTTACACTGCCAGACGTCTCCCCGCACCTTCTTCTCTGCTGCCCCTCCCCCAAGGAGGAGGCTATGCGTAGATTCTTGTAATAGTTCCCCCTTTCTACCCCACATTCCCACCTCCCTCCAGGCACCGCCACGCTCACCTCTGGTCCTGAAGGAGTCATCTGTCCTGGATTCCCTGCGTTTCTAGTTGTTCTCTGTACCAATGTACATCCCCTGGTATATTTATATATATATACATGTCTATATTTATACCTCTACATATAGCTTTTACCTCGTAGATCTTTCCTCTATTTCCTTTTACTTTCCTCCTGCTCCACCATCATGTTCACCCTTGATTTGTCTCTCAGTGCTTCCTCTCAGCTATGTTATGTTTGATCGAACACCACCAGGGATTCTACACCCTCCTCGTTGTCAAATTTTGATCCTTTAAATTTCCCCTGCCCCTGAGTTTGTTGAGTCCCCTCTCCCTTCCTCCTGCCTCCTCCTTTCCCACAGCCCCCCGGAACCATGGGTCCTGTTTATTTTCATGTGCCTCCCTGTCAAATCCCCTCTTCAGTTCATTATATCATCATTTCTAACCATTTGTTTTAGATACCTATCTTAGTTATCTAGGTAGATAGATTTCTTTAAAAGAAACACCACAAGTATTTTTTATTTTTATTAACATACTCTCTCACAGTTTAGGAAGTTAGAAGTTCAAATTCAGTGTGCTACTTTGAAGGGAAGGCTTTCTCTCTCTGTTGATTTGAATATTCTTCCATGGAAATGGCCTTGTCTCTTTTCAACATCTCTAGGCTTGAGCTCCTGAAGATCCTTGGAGATTTCCATGTATCTTGGCATCAGTATTCCCTGTATCTTGGAGGTTCTCAGTATAAGGACCCCAGACCCAAGGGACAGGCTCTGATTCCTGCTCTTCTTTCATGGTGACACTGAGGTTCCACTAATGTCACTTATTTCATCTCATATCTCAAGAAATTGACTCAAGACACAGCCTAAACATGTAGAGCATATCCCGGTTCATTAGCATTACTTCTAATTCGGCCGCATTAAGATAATCGAGGTTAAGATTTACAACACAGGATAATTACATCAAATCACAATCTGCCGCCTCAGGCATTACAGCTCTCACCCCTTCTCATCCTTTGGAGCCCTCACCAGAATGGCCTTTGAAATCCGTAATTCCACACAAGTCTCTTTAAAGCAATGTAGCCATTTACTATTTGGCACTTTAAACTTCTTCCAACCTCTATTCACTATTCAATTCCAAAGCTACATCCAAAATTTAGATATTTGTGGGAGCAGCACCTGGTGCAAATGGTCTTAGTTGTCTGGGACTGCTTCAATAGAAATATCACAGGTGGATGTATTTAGTAAACATAAACTTATTCTTTCATTGTATACGAAACTAGAAGTCTAAATTCAGGGTTTCAATTCTAAGAAAAATGCTCTCTTGGTTCCAAGAAAAATTCTTGTTACCTTTTCAACTTCTAGGGCCTTATGTTCCATGAAGATTTCCATGAGTCTTGACTTCATCTTCCCCGGGTGTATGATATTCTCAGCATAGGGACCTTGGGTCCAAGTAATGTGTTCTAATCCCAGTTCTTCTTTTCTTGATGACACTGAGGTCCCTCTGATTTCTACTCATTTGTTTAATCTCTTTTCTATCTCAAAAGAGATTGTTTTGAGATAGAACCTAAAACTCTCGATTGTATCCTGACATATTATCATAACTGCTTCTATTTCTGACTCATTAATATCATAAAGGTTAGGATTTATAGCACTTACGATAATTACAGCAGATTTAAAAAATGAAGGAGAATTCTATAATACTGGGAATCATGGCCTAGCCAAGCTGACACATATTTTGGGGGGAACACAATTCAATCCCTATAACTAGTGTTCATTTATAAGTAAGTTTTGTAAGCTAACACAAAACAACAATTACACATTCATGCTTCAAATAGTTGATCATATGACCAATCATAAATTATAAGTATCAAACTACATCCTGGTTTCCAAGATGTAAGAAATATCTTCTTTAAAAATTACCAGGACTCCTGAAATGGATAGTTACTAGAAGTTTTAATCAAGATAAGTGAACGGTCTTCATCATCGCGATTTAAGAAACAGATATGGTGTGCAGAAACCATGGTGCATAATCTGACTTATTCACTAGCAGCACAAGGATCTTGACATCCCTTCACCAAATCCCATTCCTAATTCTAGAATATTTCTCTACCCTTCTTCCTTCCCTCACCTTCTACCACCTCCACTATCCCAATTGCTTGTGGTAATTTCTTCTAAAATCATTACTAATCTTTTTCAAAGTCCATCTCAAACATACCTTCATAAATAAGTCTAGCCTTTCATCCTGCAGTGATGGTGTGAACTTCCATTACCTCATTCACAAACAGTGTTCAAGCAGAATATTGTTGGAGTGACATCCACTGAGAAGAGATATCACATTCACCTTTGTATCTCCCTTGAATGCTTCCTGTGCCTGACATTGAACAGGCCCTTAAAAAGGGTTCTACTAAACTCAGCAAAATTTGAGTTTTTCTGGATCAGCTTAACAATTCTGGAAGCTATGTTCATTTGCTTTTTAAATGTTGAAAATAATTGAACATATGTTACAGAATACACTATGAGGTCTTAAGCACGAAAATAATAAAAAATAAAAGCAGATAAGATCTGTGTGTGGTCCTTGTGTAAGTGACCCAACCCTTCATTTGAAGACTAAGTGAAACTTTGCTTAGGAGTCTCCACAGGACTCTTTTTTTTTTGTCCCAGGTCAGTTCCAGGTCTATTTCTGCTATTTTTACTCCTTCTTCTTCTTCTTTTTTCTAAACCACCCACTAACCCTGTTCTTTTCTCAAACTTATTCATGTCAGGCTAATTACTTCCTTTTATAAGACCTGTTATCCAAGCATCACAGAGATTGTCAGCTCCTTTGGCAGTTGATGCAAGCTCAGATTTTAAGGTAGAAATGTTCTTAGGCATGTGTATATTCCTTTATCTCTAATACAGATCTTCAGTTTACTAAATTTCTCACACAAGCAATTCTTTTCCAATTCTTACTCTGCTAGATATTCTTAAACAACTGCCGGTAAATACCCAGGAATAATTTTCCTTTTTAGTTCTGTCACAAAATAATCAAAGAAAAAAATCTTAATATATAGTATATCGTGTTTATTTGAGCAGTTAATCAGTATGCATGTAAAGAGACCATTATGTTTCTTACAAAACAAATGGTACAACACATGTTAATCACAATGTGGTTTTTAAGAAGAGGTAGATATAGAGTAGCCAATCAACAAAAGGTCAACATTACATGATTAATTGAATAATGAGGTATTTTTTGGGGGGGGCAAGTTGAGGCCAGCAGAAATCAGGTTACTAGGCACACATTCCCTGGTGGAATCTGGATACCTTTAAAAAAAGGCTTTAAAAAACTCAACTGCTCAGAAAATGCTCAATGTTTCAGATTATCTTCCCAGGAAACAAGGGCAAAGAAGAAGTTACTCTTTGGTAAAGCTAAACTCAAGAAGCCTTCGCTGCACAATTGTTATGCTAGCAGCTGCTGTCCCTAAAGGTCAGAGATTAAACCGACGCAGAGCAATGAGAAAGCCAGGCTGTCTGCTTCCTTGTACAATCCCCCTTGATATGTCTAAACGATCGGACGATTCAATTCCATGATATGTAAATTGGTTCAAAAAAATTAAACAACTAGAACACAATCTAGAAAAGCCCTGTGGGGAAGTCCTACATTGAGTTGCTATTGCTGTAATTGCTTCACCAGCACACCACCGCAATAAAATGAAATTAACTTAAGTCCATTTATGGTTAGCACATGACATTTCACAAAAAAAGGACTGACTAAGTCTTGATCACTTTGTTTATCTGGCCTCAATTTTCTGATTGTTAACATTGTTGAAAACCAAGGACTCTGGTATTTCTACTGTCCTCAGGTTGATTCTGATTCATAGCTCACCTACCTGGGTTTTCTGAGACTAAATCTGTATCGAAGTAAACAGCCTATTCTTTCTCCCTGGTGGGTGTGAACTGCTGACTTTGATTTTTAAAGTCCAAAGCTTAACCCACAGCACCATCAGGAAAGTAAACTAAATGAAAATTCTTCCAAAATAAGAATGAAAAAAAGCTTTTCTCCTGTTACGTAGCATTTCAACATCCAAATACCCCATGCTTATTAAAGCTGCACGTGCTTATATCAAGTATTCATAATCTTTAATTTCCAATATCTCTGTCTAGAGCAGCGGTTCTCAACCTGTGGGTCACAACCCCTTTGGAGGTCCAATGACCCTTTCAAAGGGGTCCCCCAATTTGTAACAGTAGCAAAATGACAGTTATGAAGTAGCAACAAAAATAATTTTCTGATTGGGGGTGTCACCGCAACATGAGGAACTGTATTAAAGGGTTGAGAACCACTGGTCTATAGAGTACAAAACTCATTTAGAGTGAACAATACAGTTTCTGTTTATTTATATATAAACGTATTCAATATTGGATTATATTTTAGTTGATAAATGGAGAAATTAAAGATTTCAGCTAAAATAGGAACAAAGTCACATCAACCTTGTATACTGCACAAACACAAAGGCTTAAAAATATTTATTTTTAACATAGACAGTATGAACCAAACTCATTGCCTCTGTGTCAATGCAAACTCACAGTGACCCTGTGGGACAGGTTAGAACTGCCCCCGTGGGTTTCCAAGACTGTAAGCCTTTACGGGAGGAGCAACTTTGTCTTTCTCCTGAGGAACATATGTATATCCCGAGGAGTTACTGGTGGTTTTGAACTAATGACCTTGAAGTTAGCCACCCAACTCATAACCACTCTGCCACTAGCAGCACTTAAAATAGCAATCACGGCCTACTTTCATAACAATTATTCACCAGGATAGTCATAATAAATTGCTTCCAAAACACGTAAAGCAACAGGGAAAAAGCTCACTAATGCTGTCACATTCTAAAAGGCAGGGAGGAATAGAATGTTTATGGGGTAATTAAGGTTTTGTGTCAGCTTGGCAGGACCAGGATTCTCAGTGGTTTGTCAGCTAACAGTAATGCTTCGACCTGGCCTAAGACAATATCATCACGGTCAATCCATTGGAATCTCCATAAGGGCTAAGATTAGGGTGGAATGCAACGCAATTATTTGGATCGCAGCCCTGAGAGGGTGGCCTGTTTCTAATATAAGTGGCTGCTGTGGAAAAGCTTGTTTGTTTTTTAAAATCATTTTATTGGGGACTCTTACAGCTCTCATCACCATCCATCCATCCATCCATCCATCTAGCCATCCATTCATCATGTCAAGTACATATGTTGCCATCATCATTTTCAAACATTTCCTTTCTACTTGTGCCTTTGATATCAGCTCATTTTTAGCTTGTGTGCTCTTTGCTGAGTAGTCTGGATTCTGCGTCTGGCTCAACGACTTCTGATTCCTCTTTTAAAGTAAGAGGAAGAAATTGCCTGTGGTGTTCATACCGCATTATGCCATTTTCAGGGGATGACACTTGACAGCATTTTATGTGTGCAGTCAATTCTTCAGTCTATAACCTCGAAATGTATTATATACATATATTTTTATTCTAAACAAGTGAAATAATATCCATTAATTAAGCCAGAGTGCTCCCAAAGTGTTTAGTTTAAGGACATATCCACTGACAAATTGAAAAATGGAAACTGATGATTAACAGTATACAAGCTGGGTCCCTTTCCCCACACAAAAACGTCAGTTATTTTCATTTCTGTCTAAAGAATTCTCCTATTAAGTGTCTATTTAAGGAATTTTGCAAAGTAGGTTTCTCAAGGATTCCAGACCAACATGTTGGTATAGTTTTGATTGTCTATGTTAGAATCATTTTATCTTATGCTATTTATGGTAGTTACATAATCTGGTGTCAATTGGGACTTGAAAGGATTAAGGGTGATGGGGTGGAGTCTAGTCTGTCAATTGGGTCATGGCCAATGAGGCCTCCGTGTGGGCATGGCCTTCTCCTGAGGATTCTGGGAACTCCTGTATTTCCTCTTGGAAGGTGGGATACACCATCTCTCTCAGGTCCCTCCCTGTGAGACACTCTACTGACAAGACACATGGCACTATGCTGATAGACTCCATGCCCTGGGAACTGGAGGAGCCACTTGGAGACCCCTGCCAGCTCTCAGATACTTCTACCACCACTGAATTCAAAAGACTTCGCAGCCACTGGCCTGTGATCTTCCTGCATTCCGAGTCATTACATGTGTTTTGTGAGTTTTAAGAAGACTTTATGGATTGATATTGGGCATATGAGCTAATATCAGTCTTATGGACTTGATCTGGACTGGGCTAGGATATTTTCTCAATGTTCAACTGCTCTTGTATATAAATCTTTTTCCTATTCACATATGTGTCTATGAATTTGTTTCTCTAGTCAACCCGAGCTAACACACTATTGAACTTTACAAGGTGGAGTTGATCTGGAAAATAATTTCCTGTAAATATATTTGTTAAATATTCTGTCAAGTTCTACTGCTACTTCATGTAAACATGATCTTCTTTCTATCAAGAAGATGATCCATTAAAAAGAAAGCTTGGATTATAGAACACAGTGGAACAAACTATTGCCTCCATTCTGGAAGGACTTCTGCTGAAAAGAGAAGCTTTCTGCAAACCAGAATTTTACAATGTAAGCTCTGATACTATTTTCTCCTTTGGATTTGGATTGTATCATTTACATTCCTTGGATCACAGATGTTAGTGTACTTCCTCCATGTGGGCTGAAATGAAACTCCACTTAGATGGTTGCTTGTTTGAAAACAAGCCGTTAAGACCCCAAAAGCTAGTCTTTGTCATAGGCGGGCACCATCTAATGCCTTCATCACGCTTTGCTATAGGACTCTGGCTTGCAGAAGGCTATGAAGGACAGTGGAAGCCCGCAAAACTTTCTCAGGATCTACACATGGAATAAGCCTCCAGTTACTCTCCTCTGACTATAAGTGAGAAAATGGGAATTCTCTTGTTATTAGGCAGGGAGTTTTGGGGAGATGATTATAGTAGATTAAAATGATAAATTCGACAGGAATGATTAAAACCTTGTCATTTGCTCTTCTTTTTGATACACTTGGAGCTTGATCTGGCTGTTAATGTTGCCATGTTTTTAAATGGCGCTTATCTCTATTGTATGTTGGTCTTGTTGGTAGATTCTGTTATATAGACTGTCTCTTCTATGTTTTTTGGTATATAAAACCCAGGTTGAGTGAATCTATAGAGACAGCATCTGGGACAAAGACTTCTGTGGGGCGTGGCAGGGGAGGGTGGTTAATGGGGAACTAATGTCACGGAGTACACGAAGGAAGAAAACGTTTTGAAAATGTTTGTGGTGATGATTGTACCACACTGATTGATATGACTGAACTACTGAGGGTATAATGTTTGGATTATGTCAAAATAGAATGATTCAGGGGGGAAAATAAGAGCAGCTTTGAGACATGTATGTTCAAAGGGTCTTGGGTTGTCTTAACAAAGTCTGATGTTTCTTCCTCACTGTCCTTGAGTCAACGCTGACTCAAAGCAAACCCCTATGGGGTTTCCGAGACGGAAACTGTTTGCAGAGGGGAAAGCCCGGTCTATCTCTGATGGAGTTGCTGGCGGTTTCCATCTACAGGCCATGTGGCTCACAGCCCATCGCATAGCTCCCCTAGACCACCAGCACTCCTTCAGTTTAGATCGTCTAAATATATGCTGAAGTTAGGATTCACTACCATATCTGCTTCATCTAGGCTAAATTCTTGATGGTTGTATGGACTACTGAAAATAGACTTCTTATAATCACTGACTGGTCTGAACAGTCTGCTGAATAGCTGAGATTTATTTGGTGACAGAGCACTCTCTGTATGAGCACAAGATTGGGAGAGTAGAGCCACTTTCTGTCTTGCTCAGTGAAATGTTACCTCCTGACCAAGATAGCTTGCACAGTGCTCATAGCCACCAAAGAGGCCTTCCACCGTGAAATGCAGCTCACAGACTAAGGAAGCAGCATCTTCTATTAGGACTATTCCTAATTTAAAGGCAGAGGGTCAGCCGGACACAGGAAATGCAGTCTCTAAAAGGCGTTCAGATTGACTTAAACATGGCAGCTCTCGTCCAGGTTTCCGAAAGCCCCACCATCATTCGCTTTGCTCACTCGGGGATCTGGGGAGGGATTCTTCAAGACACCTTGAAAGAGCGTGCTGTTCAGAAAGCATGACTGTATTATAAATAACTTGAGGATTTGATTGCCCACACTGCTGAGATTGATGATTTTCATAATTGATCAATAATTGATTATTTTCAGAAAGCCCGTCAGAGGAAGAAGTTTCAGGATATTATGGTATTTGAAAAAGAAATCTATAGGTAGAAATAAATAATTGGAGACTATTTTTTGACTACCTTCCATAATTTTAAAGAATTTGTGCCAAAATTGTTGAGACAAGCTTTCTTTAAAATTCTAGCAAGTGAAAGAATGATGCTATGGGGATTTAAAAAGTGTATTTGATTCATGACAGATGCAAGGCAATAAGGCAGCAGCAATAAGAGATACTGAGAAAAGTAAGTTAGAATTTCTGCCCCATAGCTTTATGCTTAATCAGGGAAGCTAGGATACTAGCCAACTATAAACATTGTGTCTCAGCCCAGACTAAGAGTACCATTGAAATCGTAATCCTATTAACAGTTCACATCACAAACATTCTCAAATCACACCTGATTGAGTAGCAGACCTTAGCATCACCTTTAAGGATGGCTTCCCCACAGTCTCTGGCAAATATCAAGTGGAGTGGAGCTTCCCTTTACCTGAAAGCACGACAGTTCTACCTGGAAGTCAATCCAGTAGGGTTCAGTCCAATGTCTCGTGAGCATTTAAGGAGCATTTCATACCACTCTAAAGCTTATAAATCCCATTTCCATCACATATTTCAAGGTTTAACTGAAAGATTGACTTTATGAGGCACGTGCCAGTGTAATTCCACCTGAGGTCCTCAAGAGTGTACTTGGACCTCTGACGTCATGTCAGATCCTGCATCCTACACATCCTTACGACTTCATATCTGTCTTCTTATTTCTGCTTCTAGGTTATTACTCTTGCTAGAAAATTCTACAGAGGAAATATTTGCTTTATTCAGGGAAACCACTTCCTCTAGTATCAAAAATCTGTCCTGACATTCTATCCACAATTAGACAGTCAACTAGAGAACGACGTTCAAAGTGTCTTATTTTCCCAACAGTGAGTCCTTCGCCAGATACATACTATTAGCAGTTAATTCAGGCTAACTCTCAAACTAAAAACTAATTCCTTTTATTTGATTTTCTCTAATATATTTATTTTCTGCAATTTTCTTAAAATCCAAGACTCGGAGGAGGAATGATATTAGGCCTTAAATTTTGAACACCCAGTTTTCAGAAGGCTATGGTGACAGAAAAGCCCCAAACCCATGCTCAAGGTGCCCACACAGATTAAGCCCCTGTGAGTGCCCTCTGACCGTGGACGAGACGTGTGAGTAACCTTGTTACCAGAGAGAGTGCCTTGGAAAGGGGAGTAATGCAGAAGTAGTCAGGTTAAAATTGAACACCTTATCATTTATTCTTCCTTTTCATCCATTTTAAAATTGTTCTAGTTTTCATTATTTTCGGTTTTCAATTGAGATTTTTTTTCTCTGCCATATATATCTTTGTTATTGATTTTAAAAATACGTTCCTTTACATGAAATCCAGGATAAGCCTACAGAGATAGCAACTGCTGTCACAGTTTCTGGGGTTATGGCAGGGGAGGCTGTGGGGGTCTAATAATAACGAGTACAGGAAAGAATAAAGTGTTCTAAAATTATGGTGCTGTGTGCACAACTATTCTTTCCTTTTTTCTTTATTTTTTATTCTTGGCTATAATCTTTTTATAAAGAAGAGTTTTACTTACATATAATTCATTTATTATACATTTCAATAGTTCAGTCACATTGCTATCAGTAGTACAAAAACCACAATCAACTCCAGGACATTTCTTTGTCCTTAAACTCATCATTGTTAGCTCCCTATTTCCTGCAAACTTCCCTGGCAATGCCCCAATGAAACTATAACCCAGCCTCTCCAGATTTACCTATCCTGGGTTTCATATGGAGAAAAACATGCAAGATCCAAACAAAGTACAAAAACAAACATTCCAACAACACCAACAGAATAAAACAGAGGGAAAGCTGAACCAACACAAAGGAAGGAAATACTCATAAAACCAAACGGGAGATGAAATGACAACGGATGAATTCCACCTTATAATGTACTTTATCTGATTGCAAGGACCTCCTGATCCCTGCTCCACAGTCCAAGGGAATCCGACAGAGGATTGGTCCACCTAGGGGACCCTGCAAATGAGTTTTGAGCTTTCGTTGTCATCCACAGCCTTCTGCGAACCTGTGTCCAGAATTCGAGCTCAAATACCGTTACCTCCTCTGAACTTGGATTTCACTATTTATAATCTTTGGATCATATAGGCTGGTGTGTTTTTTCCTTGTGGATGAATTAACACCTCACTTCTTTTAAGATAAGCCTTTAACACCTCTGACACATTCTTTCTGGACGCCAGGCACCATCTAGGTTCTTCACTATGCTTTGCTGTACCACCCATTTCTTCCATGATCACTTCTCGAGGGCAAATATTGAGCAGGACATGTCACAAGAACGAAATAGATTTCACAACTGTTTTGAATATGCATAAGCCACTGAATTATATAATCTAGCAGCTATATGTTAATTTGTTTTGTTGTTGTTAGGTGGCATTGAGTGACTTCCCACCCACGGCGATCCTATGCACAACAGAAAGACATGCTGCACAGTCCTATTCCATCCTCACAATTGTTCCTATGCCTCAATCGATTTTGCAGCCACTGCATCAGTCCATCTCATTGAGGGCCTTTCTCTTTTTCACTGCCTCCACTTTACCACGCATGATATCCTTCTCCGTGGTTTGGTCTCACCTGACAACATTGCCAAAGTCTGTAAAATAAAGTCTTGCTATCCTTGCTTCTAAGGCGCATTCTGTCAATAGAACTGTTCAAATTATTTTAAGAAATAAAAGCTTCAGGTCTTTAAAAATATTTATAGAAGATTACAATAACAACAATATGTCTTACGTCTAGATTTTCTTGCTAACATTCTGGCACATTTTCTCTATCTACGTAGAAATACCTTTTCTTGAAACATTGCAAACTTATCTGAAGGCAGCACAATGCATTTCGTTTCTAAATATTTTGTCATATACATGCTCAGTGCAAGGGAATTAACTGAAGAGAAATTACTTGGTTTGGCTCTTCTAGCTATAGTCTTTGTAGCTCCCACCAAATGATTGGTTGAGGACATGTACAAAGGGATATGAAACTCTAACAAGGAGATTGGTCAATGGGTTAAGGCTTTGTTTAACAGAAAACCCATCACAGTCAATTTTGGCATCCCAATCGGTTTAAAATGAGCTATCCGAGAAACAGAAATAAAGGATCTCTTAAGTATCTGAAAATATAGGTAGGCGTGGAGGATGTCTTTTGGACCCTAGATTCCTGTGCAGAATCTCTTCAATCTAGGAGACATAGGACTGGGAAACGAATGAAGGGGTAGTGAAGTGGACAATCAGAGGCAGCAGAGCCAGATCATGAGAGTCAGAGAGTGGCAAGCTCAGGCCCTGGATTGTGGGTTGTTAACCTATGGTGTTAGAGTTGAACACCTTCAGTATGAGACTTAAGGCTAGTAGCATGCCTTTCGGACATTCACAGTAACAATAAATAAGAGATCCTTGTAACCCTTGCCCAAGCAGTGTGAAGTCCAATGGACCTCCTGCCTGAGGGGGGAAGGGACACAGAGGTGTTACTGTGTTTATAAGTGAGAAAAGGCCCCTCTGGCCAGAGAAGTACTGTTTCTGCCCCTGAATTGTACCCTGTTAATTTCCCAAGTAAACCACACCATTGTGAGTACTACTTGTGAGTTTTAGATGGCCATTACAAAGTATTGAAACAGCTGCAAACAGAGTACCATGGGAGAGATGATTGGTGTCGAAATAAGATAACTAAAAGTTGGAAGTGGGGAAATAGAAATTCTCATAGACATCAACTTTGGCTAAGGTGGCGTTGGATTCCCCTTGTGAAATCCAAGGAGTCCACGCAGCCCTCATGCCTTCAGACATTCCAATATAATTATCATGCAATTATTGCATATGGGAAATTTGATAGTTCACTTTACAATTGTCCCAAAGACTTTTTTATAGATTTAAAAAATTTTGATCCATGATCCCATCCTGCATTTAATTTTTCTGTCTTAGATTCTGGTAGTTACACAGTCTGGTGTCAATTTGGGACTTGAGAGGATTAAGAGTGAAGGGGTGGAGTCTATTCTGTCAATCAGAACATAGCCAATGAGGCCTCTGTGTGGGCATGGCCTTCTCCTGAGAATACTGGGAAATCTGGTTTTTCCTCCTTGGAGGCGGGAGAGATTCTCTGCTCACTCCCTGGGAGATTTTTCATCTGACAAGACACATCTAACTATGCTAGTGCCTGGAGCTGGAAAACCCACATGGACCTACCCTGATACAACCAGACCTTGGAAGCCAGAGAAATGTTTACAATGCCTGACAGCACTGAGATGTTTACAATGCCAATGGGTCCAAAAACTGTCTACCCACAAAGATCGTCCTGCATTAGGTGTCATTGCATGTGTTTCATGAGTCTGAAGGACTTTAAAGATTGATATCAGATATATGGGCTAATAATGGACTTATGGGCATGGACTGGACTGGGTTAGGATACTCTCTTAATGTACAATTACCATTTTTTATACACATATGAGTTTTTATGGATTTGTTTCTCTAGTCTACCCAGACTAACAGAGATTCCATCAATCTACAACATCCCTATATTTTAATATGGATGCATTTATTTCTAGATGCGGGCATTTGAAAAGACTTGAGGCAAGTTGACTTGTAAGACAGGTTACTTTATATGCTCTCTCTCCTCCAGACTGAGGTGAAACTGACATCTGCATGTCCTTCCAGCTGTTTTCTGCATCTAAACTGCTTATCTCTTTCAGTGCACCTGCTTATCACCCACCCACACAGATGCATATCTCCATGAGAACATGTAATATTTTATAGTCAGAGTGCACTCTGACTACACAGAGTGAAAATAAGGGAAAACATTTTTTCATTAACAAATTAAGCCCCCATCCACCCAAAAAAAAACCTCCCCGAACTTAGACTGGCACAACATTGATGCTTCTTAAAGAACAACTTACACTACTGAAATACAATTCTCAGTTTTAAACAGCTATATGCAAGTTACTTGCTTGTTGAGTTTTTATTAAGGATTACAAATAGGTTCGGCCTTAACATTTACATAAAGTACTTGTTCTGATTAGTTGCCTTCTTTTATAGCGTAATTTATCTGAAAAGATTGTGAAAGCCTCTAGCTCTTGAGAAGCAGAAAATGTTTATGATTCGTCAATTTTTCATCTAATATCTCTGAAAGCTTCACATAAATCAAGATCAAATTTCAGCCAAGATACTTTATTACAAACATATAAGGCTGAATTATTATTTTTTAAAGAGGGGAAAACTTTAAAAACTTGTGATAGTAAGATGTCAAGATCTAAATGACTGAAGGTGCACTCAATTGACTTAAACAAATACAGAAATTATTTTTGTTTATAGACCTAGGAGTTCCAAAGAAGTAAAACTCCCGAGTTGTGAATCTTATATCTAAAAAAATGTGCACTCCCCAACCTTTTCTCCCCCATTTTCCCACTGCCACACTCAGCATGTCAGCTTAGCTGATCGTCTTAAGATGGCACAAATACTTTCTACCTTGAAGGAGACAGACAGGAAAGAGGATTCCCTGTTTTTAAGTCCTGAGCACCTTTTCTCAGAAGTTCCCTCTCAGGAATCTCTTTGTGCACCTGAGGCAGAGCTGGTGAGTGGGCATTATTATGAAGTTACTCATCATGAAAGAGACTCCAAATTCCAAACCCAAACTCACTGCCCATCGTGGATGTTGACCTGGAGTGACCCCACCCCGCCCATCTTTACGGAGCAGACAGGGTCCTCTTTCTCTCATTGGTGGCTTTGAACTTGCACTCAGTCAACAGTGTCACCAGGGCTCAAAACTTACTGCCATTGAGTCAATTCCTGCCCCTAGTGGCCCTGTAGGACAGAGCATTTCTAGCCTTGGGGGTTTCTGGGCCTATGAATTCTTACAGGAGCTAGTGGTTCCCAATCATTCACTCTGTGGTGAGCGGTGCAAGGTGAACCCACTACAGATTCATAGTGATTTATCAAAACACGTGAAATATGACTATTAGAACCAGAACAAAAGCTAGGCTCTGACTGGAATGAACGGCAGAAGATAAGCATTGGGAAAGCCAGTATCAATTTTGGACCCTCCAAATAATTTGAGATCGCAAACTTTTATAAACGGTGCAGTGGTGTACTGAAACCAGCTCCCACAGGCTTGTGAAAACGGTTGTATGAGGGAAGTGCTCCTGCACAGCAACTCATTCCATCTCGGCCATCAGTGATCTCTTGGGTAGTTCGAAATCAACTCTTGTGACAGTATTATATATACAGAAATCTCCAAAGGGTAAATACAATCAGGGATTTCCATCACCCTCTCTGGGGATGCCAGTTGAAAAATATTTACCAGAAAATCATTCAGTGTCTTAGCTGGATAATCATGGGAAACTTAACTACTTGTTTCCTATTCCCACTATCTGTTGACAGGAAGAGTACCCATTTTAGATAAAATATACTTTCTAAGATGTTTAGTCACACATTAAGCAAATGAAAATCAATTCTGATTCATGGAGACGCCAGTGTTACCATGGACACTATGCTCCATAGGATTGTCAATAGCCTATTTTTCAAAGTAGATTGCCAGATCTTTCATCGAAAGTGCCTCTGGGTGAGTTTGAAGCAGTGTTTCCCAAAGTGGCTTGACCACCCCTGAGGGGTGCTGGAATGACCCAGGGGTGGGACAGGGGCTGAAGAATCAAATATCTATACTTTATTCTGGAGGCTATATTACAAAAAATTTTAATTGCCAGGGGAGTGCTGAATAATTCTTTTTCCCCGAAAAGTGGTGGTAAGCCAAATAAGTTTGGGAATCTAATGATCTTTGAACCATCAGCCTTGATGTTAGCAGCCAGTGCTTACCTGTTTGTGCCACATAGGTTGTGTGTGAACATATTGTACATGTCATAAATACTTAATAAACATACATTCCTATTGCTACAATTATGAAAGGGCCTTTTCCCGGAGGTTATAGCATACTTTGAATAAACAATATGGGATCTTAGTGTCTGCTGATTCCACATCTTCAATAGAACTAGATCGATAATGCTAAGTGCATTGGTGCAAATACGTTCAGCAAAGCCATGACTAATTAGTCAGTTTACATCCTAATTTCTGCTTTTTTTAGAATTATTGAAAATTGTGTACCATTTCCAAAACAAGTTGGGAAACGGGCAAAAGGCTTAGGAAGCTGATCGTGAAAAGCCATCATGATATCCCACTCAGACATAGGTAAAAGTGGAATACGGTGGGTTGGAAGTGGTTGGTGAGAGAAACGGGTGAAATTGGGGGATGAAGACTCACAGCAAAATGTTTCTTCTGAAGTGGAACTGTTGTAGGAAACAGCCAAGTGGAGATTTCAGGTATGGAAGTAGGGTTCTCAGTAGAGAGCCTCAAAGGCTACCTGCACCCATCCGTGGCTCTGGTGCAGAGCAAACCATCCCCGTGGATATACAGGTCCTTTGGGAATATCCGTACCTTTGAGAAAAGAGCTAGACATGACGAAGGGGGCTGGATTCTCAGTGGATGTAGACAGGCGATGTTGAGAGAGTGGTAAGATAATGGCAGAGTGTGAGCAGCAGCAGGAAGTTTGAAGTTCTCACACTTTCCTTTTTGAAACAAAACAGAAAGTCCTAAACTTCCATTTTCAAAAATTTTCATCATCATCACTTCTTTTAAAACATTGTTCATATGTAACCAATTTTCCTATAGTGCCTTTATGATAACTTAGCTCTTGAAGGGGAAGAGGGTATGGTATCAGTTAATTTACTTCCCAGCTATTGCTACAGTGATTAATGGCTGGTCAAACAGAAAAGTCTGCTTTTAATTTTTTTTTCTCATTGAAATCATGCAAGAAGTGTTGACAGTTCCAATTGCAACCTTGAACGGGCATTTCTGAAAGCCATCCTGTGGATGGCTGCTTCAGTGAATAGATTTCAAATTATGTGAAATTAGTTTTATGTTAAAAGCAGGAGAGTTTGTCCTAAAAATGCATCCATTTTATTTAATTTAGAGTGTTAGGGTTCCCTTTGAACAGAGCAAGTTAATATCTTCTAAAAGGACAGAAAACCATATACCCCTCAATGCCTAATCTTAGCATCGAGTCAGGGCTAAGTGGTTCTTCAAGATTATGGCAATCTATCCACCTCACGGTGATACAAGGAGCTACAATGGGGTCAAGTTGGCTTAGAGATTGTTGTATCATGGGATCAAAGAGACAAAAGGGGGTTCAAAATCTTGTAACAAAAGGAAACAAATGACAGTGGATTTGAAGATTAAGAATATAATTCCAATAAACATATTCTCATGATAGTAATTATCCGTTTATATATTTGTATGCATATCACTCAGAGTAATTGTAAGGGAACCTAATTTTGCCTGATAATATCTTCTTCCATCTTCCTGGAATTGTGCCTGAACTTCTTTGCATTATAATTGCTCTTTTAATTAAGGTAGTGTGGTCTATTAAAATATATTCTGTCATATAATTTCATAGTTTCTGAAATATATTAATAATGTTAACACAATATTACCAATGGAGGAGATCAGGTAGTCATCTCATAATGGAGAGGTTAGCCTTTTGGGTGTGGAATGAAGAACTAGGAGGCAGATGAAAAAAAGAAACTTGAGACCATTGCATGTGCTTCATGAAGCATAAAACCAAAGAACGAATACAGAGCCACTGGGGTGAAAGCTGTAGCTGTGTTAAACGCCTGGCGATGTTCTAAATGTGGTTGCAAAAGTTCATTCATAAAGATAATATATTGTGTTTGCAATGACAGGTTACAAAAGAAACTTCCAGGGACTTACGGGAAAAGTGGAATTAACAGATAATGGAATCTTTCCACAAACTTATTGAAATGCCTGGACTAATTAAAAATGTAGAAATAATGATAAAAAGCTCTCTGTTATGCAAGACTGATTGATAAATATGAGGGAAAGGGAGAGTGGGAACGGTAAACTGCACGTATCCAAGCTATAACCAATTCTTACCCATTGCTGTCTAACAAGCATTGCAAAGTCCAGAAGCTCAAGAAACAGTTTATTATTTTTTCTGTATTATTGTAGTTTGGTATCTGAACTAAACACTTTTGGGAAATTCTTGCCCCGGGTCTCTCATGCTTCCAGATAACACCTGGAACTGTAGTTATCAGAAGACTCACCTGACGGAGTGTCTAGGATGCTGTCTTCTCCTCTCAAGTATCTGGCACTTCAAAGCTCCTCCAGGTGGCCTCTCCTTCCAACGGAGTAATTCAAACACTCACATGGTAGCTCAGAACCTCAAAAGTGAAAAAGTAGAAACATTCAGTGCATCCAAAGCGTAGGCTCAGAATGAGTCCAGTATGAATTCCATCATGTTTTGCTGGTCAAATCGGTCACAGGTGGTGAAAGTGGCACAAGCACATAGGGAGAGAAGAAATGGATGATGGCAATCTTTTAATTTTCATTCTACAGTTTTATTCACATGATTCACATGTGAATCACATATCATGCAATTTAATAGTTCAATCACACCAAGAAGAGCTATATGGTCATGACCACAATGAGTTTTAGAACATTTTATTAATTCTTGGATTCCTTGTTATTAGCTCCCCACTTCCCCCCACTCTCCCTTGCCATACACCCAAGGGATCATTCATCCAGTTACTGTCTCTAGATTTTCCTATCTTGGATTTCATATATAGGAAGACATTTAATAATAACCAGCATCAATAATAAAATAAAACCCCAATTGAACGGAAAGCAGAAAAATATAAAATAAAAACTAGAACAAATTTCAATGGATCTAAGGGAGATCGAATGATAGGGTGCTAAATTTTAACCTAACCTCATCTGCAACAATCCACTTTCCAATGCATTCTGCATAAAACACAACTATTCACCTCCCTGGCCATGGTCAGAGATCGATCCTACCAGAGAAGTGGGAAAGACTGAGGAACCAACGGCCTTCTTAGCAAGGTAAGCTGTGGAAGGTATTTGATAATCCCTTAGAAAGGTGATGTGATCTAAAAACAATGAATTCCACACCAGTCTTAATTCATTTATCCACTGTGTTATTACTTGTGTTGGTATATGGTTAAAAAAAAAAGATAAAACATGGCTGGTATCCACAACTCCACAGAAAATGTAGTCTGAGAAATAGACATTTCATTGAAGAGTGTTAAGATCTGCAACATAGTAGAAAGGGGCACAATGGAAGCATATAAGAAGGATATTTTTCTTAAAGTTAGAGTCCTTGCCAGTAAAATGCCTCATTGCCTTCTTTTGATGCTGAAATGAGATGTTCTGTATAAAGCACTCACCTATGGAGGTTTAGATCCTTCCTAAATACCTGTGATATGTGTAAATATGTGCCAACTTGGCTGTACCGGGATTCTCAGGGGTTCGGCAGTTAAGACTAGTAATCTCCTATGGTTTAGCTCTTGAAATAGCATATGGGAGCAATGATAAAGTGAAAGAGCTCAAAGCACAGTTTCAAAAGGCAACTCAAGAACAGCGGGTAAAGTATTACAATGACGTGTGTAAACACCTAAAGGTAGAAAGCCAAAAATAAAGTCTAACAAACATGAGAAAATGCTTATATCACTAGGCCAGCAGGAGGTGCAAGCAAAAGCATCAATGAGCTATCACCTTACACTCTCAACAGAGCCCAATTCTAAAAAGCAGAAAACAACAAACGCTGGAGAGGGTGCAGAGAGATTCCAACTGTTATTTGCACTGCTGATGAGCTTGCAAATATGTACACCCTTTGTGGAAAACAACATGATGCTACCTAAAGTAACAAAAAATATTATACCTCAAAGAAATGAGACAACATGAATGGACATGTGCTCTGTTCATTGTAGCACAGATCACAATAGCAACAAGCTGGAAACAGCCCCAACGGCCATCAGAAGAATCGATAAAATGTTTAACAATACTTACATAGAACCCAAGGAGAAAATAAGCCCAGGATTATGTTCCTAACTGGACACTTTGACATAGTTTCTATCCAGCCATGCGTGACCCAGGCCATGTACTCAGGCTGTGAAGACTACTGTGACTTTAGATTCTGTCCTTTCAGGGAACATAACATCCTTCAAAGACCACATCCGAAAGATTTGATGTGGAAATTCCATCAAGAGAGCTGGGCTTTTCCTCTAAGTGGCTAGTGGCAGATCTAAGGAGTCCACATACTCCCTTGGACTGTGTGCTGAAACGCAACAGCGTGAGGAGTAATGACTGCTATCGCAGGTTATGGAATTGGTGGCCTTGGACTTTGGTGCAGAGATCATGCTTTGAAGGTGCCCAATGAGTGACAACTGTCCCTTAGGAACAGTCATGACTAGAGGGTACAAGTAGTGCTTAGATGATAGGTATCAAAAGCATCAAACCAGACTCTTTTGCAGAGAAAACAGCCAAAGATGATGTAAAATACATATATGTAAAATAAAATCTTTAATGATCAATAATTACATAAATAATATTAGGAATAAAATGGCCTTGCTTATTCTATATGTTCAATTTGGAGCTTGTTTTGGTGATGTTCCTGGGCAAATGACAATTAATCAGACATTAAACAATAAAAACATAAGAATATCAAACACAATAAACAGTATTATGGGTGCTTCTGCAGTCACATTTTGAATGAATTGGGGAAAAAAGAAAAACCACTTTTTCTATAACTTGTTCTATAAAATTCTTCCTAAACACTCTGCCAAAAGAATAACCTTGTTTGTACGTGTACTGGCTGCTCTCAAGCCTGTCTGATCAATAAATGAACCTATGAAGGGGAGTCCAGAATGTTCACTGATCTACAGAGACCCACAACTGAGTGAAGAAGGCTGGATGCCCCAGTTTCCACCGTTTAAAGGAAAACACAGATTGCAGTACCTGTTGAGATGATCGTCTCACTGCATCTGCTCACAGGGAGCAACTGAGCATCCGTACGAACTTTTCATTCCACCATCGAGAAGATTCTTCTACATGCTTTGCCTTTGGGCTGATATTCTTTATCATCCCTCCTGTCTCTGTCCTAGATGCCGTGTTTATAAAATATCCCACATGTTTTTCCTCATACGAAACACTGAGAATACTTAACTGCTAGTACAGAGAGCTGGGGCTCAAGTCCACCAAGAGGCTCCTGCAAGGAAAAGTCTGGGGCTCTGCTCCCAATCAAGGCCTTGAAGACTGCTTGTTCTCTGCAGCGGCTTGTATCTCTGGGGACTCAATGGCCTGCCACATCAGGTAGCATCACAGAGTCTTTAATTTGTCTCAGAAGTTTTATTGCCGGAAAAAAATAACATGCAGGCTCTTAGTGTTTCTCAGGAATCTGAGAATTACAGTGAGTTACCAAAATTGACTCCCCAACTTACAGTAAGTTTCAAATGCTGTTTGGGGTGTGTGTGTGTGTGTGTGTGTGTGTGTGTGTGTGTGTGTGTGTGTGTGTGAATAATATCACTTCAAAGGTAATGTAGGTGCTAAGGGTTCTGCAGGTGAATGCTCCAAAAAGTACAACAGTCAAATCTTATCAGACAAGTTAAATAATAGCAATTATTTAAAACTTCAACCCACTATTTGTCTACTAGTTTCTCATCCTGCAGTGGCTTGCGTTTTTCTGTGATGGTGGAAGCTATGTAATTAGTACTTCAAATATCATCAGGGTAACAAATGGTATCAGGTTTTAGTGGATCTTCCAGACTAATAACAGCTTGGGTGGAAGAAATAGGTTGTCCACTGACAGCCTCATAAACAGGAGGGGAACAATCTCAGATATGCAGCAAGAAGAAGAGCCCCTCATATTTTTTGAAAGACAATATGATGGGCCTCCTCAAAGTACAGTCAACATAAATGATATGATTAGAATAAAGCTTTCAGTACCTTCCTATACTGATGGGCATGACCCAAAATGAGAATAAACAATTGTAAACAAGATGGGGCTTTCCAGTCCTGTAAACAGTCCCATAAATGGTTCAAGTGATCTAAAACTGATGCTGAGGAGGGCACAGGATGCCTGGTGAGACTTGATCACGTGCAATGTAGCCAAGAGGGATTAATGAAAGCCAAATGAAGGTCAAACATCAAAGTGAGACAAGAGGAATGTAAAAGGAAATAGAGGGAAAGAATAGAAGACAAAGGATATTTATAGAGGTATAAATATAGGCATGTACATATGTAATATATTTATATATAATGATGGGGAAATAGATCTATGTACATATAGTAAGTAGTAAGGTAGCAGAAAGACATTGGGCTTCTTTCTACTCAACTACTCCCTCAACTCAAGAACACTTTTCTAATAACCCAGCTCACCTTCCCAACGTGATCGCTGAAGACAAATGGATGCATAAGCAAAGGTGATAAAGAAAGCTGGTGGTGCCCAGCTATCAAAAGATACAGCATCTGGGGTCTTAAGGGCTTGAAGAGCAACAAGTGGCCATCTATCTGTGAAGCAACAAAGCCCACATGGAAGAAATACACCAGACTGTGTGATCATGAGATGTCAATGGGATCAGGTATCAGACATCAAAGACCCAGAACAAGAAATCATATAGATATGAATGAGGGGGAGGGCAGAGCGGAAACCCAATGTCCATCTGTAGGCAATTGGACATCACCTTACAGAAGGATTGCAAGGAAGAGACAAGCCAGTCAGGGTGCAGTATAGCACCTATGAAACATACAACCTTCCTCTAGTTCTTTAATGCTTCCTCTCCCACACTATCATGATCCCAAATCAACTTTACAAATCCTACTAGGCCAGGGCACAGGGCATGTACATAGGTACAGATAAGAGCTCAAAACACAGGGAATCCTGGAAAGAGAAACCTCTCATGACCAATAATGGGATTAGCAATTCCAGGAGGGTAGGAGGAAAGTGAGGAGAGAAAGGGGGAACTGATCACAATGATCAGCATATAATCCCGCCCCACAGGGGAATGAACAACAGAAAAGTGGGTGAAGGGAGACAGTGGTCGGTGTAAGGCATGAAAAAATATATAAATTATCAAGGGTTCATGAGAGAGTGAGTATGGAGAAGGGAGGAGAAATATTAGGAGCTGATAAGAAGGTCTCAAGTAGAAAGAACATGTTTTGAAAATGATGGTGGCAACATATGTACAAATGTGCTTGACACAATGGATGGATGTATGGATTGTGTGTGATAAGAGCCGTAAGAGCCCCCAATAAAAAGGTTAAAAAGCAAACCGTTGTGGTCTCAGAAATGCACATGGACAGTTCTACCCTGTCCTATGAGGTCCCTGTGAATGGTTATCAACTCAATGGAAGTGGGTAATGATAATCAGAATATGGAATGTACAAAACGTAAACCTAGGAATATTAGAAGTCGCCCAAATTAAAATGAAACATATAAAGGTAAATATCCCAGGCATTAATAAACTGAAACAGACTGACTGGTATTAGCCATTTTGAATGGGACAGTGAAAGGTTTACTGTGCCACGAATAAAAACTCCCCGAGGGATACTGTGGTATTTCAAGTTCTGTCTTGAAATAAAGTGAGGAGACTCTCTCTATGCCTACTAGGTAGACCAGTTAATACAACTATGATTCTAATCTGTATGCTGAGGGTCTGGCGTGTGGGCCATATCAGATATCCTCTCACGTCACTAGTGGGAAGGAGAATCCAACTCCACCCCAGGCCGCCACCAACAGCCATTAAGCAGAGGTCAAATACACTGGCACCCTCCCGCTTTCGTTACCCTATTCTGACACCAACTTTTCCTCCACGCCTCTGCTAGGTTCAGTAACTGATTGCAATGCTGCACAGACTCATAGACAATACTCATAGACATTGTGGGGTGTGCTAGGGAAGCTAAAGGGTTACAAAATATTAAGGATTCAGTTATTTGTCCCCCAAACCTTTGGCAGAGATCTCTCTGATCCTCAGTCTCTCAGCCATGTGGTTCGATATGGCAGGCTCTGACTCATGGTCTCCACACAGCTTCTCTGCCTTAATCTCCCGCCAGTTCTGTGGTCGCTGCTGCTTCTGCTGCCTCTACTACTTCAGACAGGGCCCTCAAACCTGCATCTCTGGTGACATTCCTTTCTTGGTGCTCCTAGGATTTTCACTCCTGTCCTACATCTGGGAGGACTCATTTACATACCTAGTGGAGTGGCAAAACTGACCCATCATTTTATCAGTGTTTCTTGAATGCTATTTGCATGGCCCGTCACAATCATTTGGTGATCACTACAAAGTCATAGAGGTGGATGCTGCTGTCAGGTACCATTGAGGCAGTTCCATGCACACCAGAAGGGAGCACAGCCTGGTCCTGAGCCAGCCTCACAATTGTTCTGACGTTTGAGCCCTTTGCTGCAGCCACAGGGTCAGACCATCATGTCAAGGGCCTTCCTTGTTTAAGCTGTCCCTCTGCTTTACCAAGCATGATGTCCTTCTGCAGGGATTGAGCTCTCTTAATAACACATCCAAAAAACATGAGATGAAATCTAGCCATCTGTGTTAGCTTGGGTTCTCCAGAGAAGCAAAAATCCAGAGACACTGGTAAGTGTTTATATATGAAAAGAGATTTATATCAGGAAAATGGCTATCACCATTGTAGAAATAGCTAAATTCAACCCATCTCAACTCAAACTTGTCTCACCTTATGGAAGCCACTGAACAGGAAGCAGAATGTCAAAGCAGAGGTGGCAGGGGATGCAGGTTGGAAGATACAGAAGTAAATAAATCTAAAGTTGGCAAATAAATGCACCATTGATAATCCGCTAATGGGCTCCTTGGATCAGCAGATGTTACAACAGGAGATCGAAGGGCCAGAGGCAAGATACGGCTCCAGCAGAAAGGGAAGGGCTGAAGAGAATTCAACTCTGCTCAGTTTCCTTCTTACACAAAAAGTCACACACCAAAGAGATGTCATCAGGATGCAACCGAATTTATGGGAGAGTCTCACCCCTACCCTTACCCACATGTCTAGTCGATGCAGTCCCTAACCATCACTCTATCCTTGCCTCCAAGGAACATTCTGGCTTAACTTACTAGAAAACAGACTTGTTTGTTCTTTTGGCAGTCCATGGTCATTTCAATTCTTCACCAGAACCATAATTCAAGCCCATTGATGCTTCCTCTGTCTTCCTTATTTAATGTCCAACTTTCATATGCTTTAAGACTATCGAAAGTACTATGGCTTGGGCCAGGGCATCTTCATCCTCAAAGTAACATGTTTGCCTTTTTAACACTTTAAAGAGGTCTCGTGCATCAGAATTACTCAATGTGTTGTGTGCTTTGATCTCTTGATTGGTACTTCCCTGAGCATTGCTTGTGGATCCAAGCAAGAAGAAATCCTTGACAACTTCGATTTTTCTCCAGTTATCATAAGATTACCCATTGGTCCTCTCACTTGTGAGGATTCAGTCTTCTTTACAGTGATATGCAATCTATAGTAAGGCCTCAATTCTAGGTCTTCATCAGCAAGTGTGTCAACTTCTCCTCACTTTCAGCAAACAAGGTTGTGTCATTTGCATCTTGCATATTGCCTTCTTCCAACCCTGATGCTGTATTCTTCTTGATATAATCTCATTTTCTAATTATTTGCTCAGCATGCAGATTGAATAACTAAGGTGAGAGGATACATAACCCATTGCATGCTTTTCCTGATTTAAAACTATGCTTTATTCCCTTGTTCTGTTCTGAAATCTGTTCACTGTGGGTTCCCCTGCTGATATTTTAAATACCAGTGACATAGCTTCCAGCATGACAGTGACAGCCATTGTAGCACAACAAATTGACAGACAAGTAGTGGATGGAGCGGCCATATTTAGCAATGTCACTTCAGCATATTCACCAACCACTGAAGCTAGTGAGAAAGAAATTCAAGAATCCTACCAACTGGTTTAGCCTGAAATTGATCCAACAGGCAATTAAGAGTCAGTGATAATTACTGGCCATTGGAATGCAAAAGTTGAAAACAAAGAAGAAGGTTCAGTTATTGGAAAATATGGCTTCGTTGATAGGAATAACACTGGAGATCATATTATAAGACTTTGTCACTGCAAGTCAAATTTGACTGAAGATAATTAAAAAATGATTGTAACAGTGTATAAATGGGGAGCTATCAAAAATTAAATGTGAATTTAGAAGGTAATATGGAATGAGGCTATCCTTTCTGAAGTCAGATGTTAACTGAAATTAGAACATATCAGAAGGATGTTTGCTTGTGGTTTTTTTGAACATGCAAAATCATTGACTAAATGAATCATAGCAAACAATGGACAACATTGCAAAGAAAGAAAGTTCCTGAGCACTTACTTGTGCTTATGTGGACTAACATTGTAACATAGGTGACTGGGTATTTGTTTGAACAAAACAAAGAAATACTGCATGGTTTATAAGCAGAAAAGATGTTTGGCGAGGTTATGTCATGTTACCATACTTATTCATTCTGTAAACCGAGCACATAATCAGGGATTCTAGACAATATGAAAAATAACTTGGCATCAAGATTGTAGAAAGGCTTATTAATAAACTTTTATGTCCCGATAGTACTCTTAACTGGAGCAGTTGAAGCATTTGATAATAATCAAGAATTACAGCCTTCAATATAGATTACAATCCAATGTAAAGAAAACAAAAATCTTTGTAACTGGACCAATGGAAATTATGATAAATGTAGAAATGTTTGAAGTTGTCCAGGATTTCATTTTATTTGTATCCACAATCAATCCTCCTGGAAGTAGCTGTCAAGTAACCAAATAACATGGCATTGGGAAGATCTACTGCACAAGCTATCCTTGGCATGCCAAAGAGGAAAGATGTCACCTTCAGAACTAAGGCACACCTGACCTCAGCCATGGTATTTTTAATTGTCTCATAATAATGAGGACTGGAGAAAACTATGCATTTGAATGCCAGTGCCATGCAAGGACAAAGGATCAGCAGAAGAGCAAATAAATCTGCCTTGGAGAATGAATGCTCCCTAGAAGTGAAGCTCATGAGATTTAGTGTCACATCCTTTGGACATTTTATCTGGAGAGATCACTGCTAAGAAGGGGCATCATGCTTGGTAAAGTAATCAGTGACAAAAGGTAGATCCTTGACAAGATGGATTGAGACAGTGATAAACACATGTGGGGTAATTGAAGGGCGGAGGGATAAAGGGCTCAGTGAACCTCGCCTTTCTAGTTCTCGGGTCTCTTGCTTCCTGAAGGTCAGACCAGGGTACAGATGCCTTAGCTAGTTCCTGATTCAGCTGGCAAGGCTGACTTCCTGCAAGACATCCCTGAGGAGAAGCCACATGGACCTACCCTGATGCAGCCCTGGGTGCTGGAGAAGCCATGTGGAGAACCCCGCCAGTGCTGAGAAGCTTACACATTCACTGACTCGGCTTTCCTCCTGCAGTCAGCATCATTGTGTCTTTTTTGTGAGATGGAGGAGGACTTTGTGGATTGGTGTTGGACATATGGGTTAATGTTGGACTTAGACAGCACTGGGTTGGGGCGTTTTCTTAAAGTGTACTTACCCTTTATATAAAACTCTCTCTTATAGATATGAGTTTCTGAGGATGTGTTTCTCTGAAGTGCCCAGACTAACACAGAGAGTGACTGTAAAAGTGAATGCAAGCATACAAACATTGTGAGGGTGGCCAAGACTGGGCAGTGTTTCCTCCAGTTGTTCATAGGGTGGCTTCGTTGAAAATGATCCATAGCTGTGCTGCACAGGGGTTCTGAGGTTGTAAATCTTTACAGGAAAAGATCACTTCAACGTTCTCCCTCAGAGTGGCTGTTGGGTTTGATCCACTGACCTTGCTGTTAGCAGTCCAGCCCTAACTGTATACGCCACCACGGCTCCTCTGCATATGATGATCCTCCGTTCAAACCCCAGAGATGAGGTTTTGCCAAGACAAAGAAATTATACTCATTTTCCATGGGAGATCTTCATTGCAAACAACAAATATTTAACTCTGGTTCATTTTATAATGATGTTTTATGAGAAATAATTGAACATATGACAGAATCGATCTTGAGGCCAGATAATCAAACTTTGGGAAAGAAAATAATGTAAATAAAACAGAGTCAGGAAACACAACATAAGGAGTAGCAATGAGAAAGTCCAATTAGGTTCCCACAGCAGGTCCCCAACACTGCTGGAATCGGGCCATTTGTTTTTATAAGAATCTCTAACCCTCTTTGCTCTTGATTTGCTTCATCAGTAAGTATTCCAGGTGCTGGACAAGAGCATGCAATTGGGTGAGCCTCGTTTACACGAAGCCCGGTGAAATAGTAACATAGTGGCTGCAATAATGGGCCGAAGCATAGCAACAATTGTGAGGCTGTCCCAGGAATAACACAGCATTTTGTTCTGCTGAACATGGGATTACCGAGAGTCAGAACTGCCGTGATAGCACCTCACAGCAATAGGCCACATGTCACTCAGTGTCAGGGTTCCGAGAACAGGCATAAAAAGGTCTGCTTTGGTTTCTGTGTTGGGAGATGAGAAACACCTGCGACAAGGGAAAGATGCTTGTTTACTAGGTAGCCAAATACTGATACTTCCACACAGATCTTTCTTTTAAATTCGTAAAATTGAGTTACCATTCCTAATACTTTAAAAGTCCCATAGTTTTTGACCAGATGCCTCTCCGCAAGCACTCCCAATGCCTAAAAATAATGATATACACTATGTATGTAGACCAAGTATGATGCCATTATCCTTTAAGCCACAATATAATTGGAAAGCAAACAGTATTTCATAAAATTTTACCCCAAAACCTAATATAGCAAGTTTCCATAATATGTATATACACATATACTATGAAAGGAGCCAGACTGGGTAATTTATATGCAGAGATTTCTTTAATTTTCATAAGAACTTTGTAAACTTTGGATCATTCATTCGATTTTTCATGTGAAAATCCTGAGGGTAAGAAGCACATATGGATTCAAAGTCACTAAGCTGTACATGGGCAAAGCCACGAATGGAACCTAGATCTCTGTTCATTTCTCTTCCTTCCCCTGTCTCTCCTCCCTCTGTTCCTTCTTCCTTCATTGCTTTCCTTTTTATTTCTTGTTCTCTGACTTTAATTGTCTGATTCATCATGTTTTTACTACTCTATACATCTAAACAGGAGTATCACACCCCATAAAGCTTGCTTTCAATACACATATTTTCATAATCGTGGATTTCTTGTGACACATCTTGGTTTCTTCCTCAATCATTAAAAACTCATTCCAGATGTCCACTCAGTTATAGTTGGAAAGTTACACACTTTTGGTTGTTTCACTGAGTAACAGAGTGAACTATGAATTCCCTAACCACAGCTTGTCTGTCGTTGGTCACACTGTGGGGGTAGCTTGCTGCTGTGACGCCGGAAGCTGTATCACTGGTATTTCAAACACCAGCAGGCTCACCCAGAGAAACCAGATTTCAACGGAGCTTCCAAACTAAGAGCATATTATGAAGAAGGAATTACGCTGTCCATTTCAGAGGAAATAGCCACTGAAAACCTTATGAGTCACAGAATATTGTCAGATACTAAAACCCCTCCTTAATGGCAGAAGAACCTTGTCATATACGGTGCCAGAGTAAGGGACCCACATGTTGGAAGGCACTAAAATTATGACTTCATAAGAGAACTGCCTTCTCAAAGTAGAACTGACCAGAACGACATGGCAAGAATACAGTCTTCAGGGACCTTCGTGTGCTGATGGGGTATGACTCAAAAGGAGGAGAGCAAGCAGCTACTAATAATTGGAACTTGGAATATGCAAAGTATGATGCTAGGAAAATTGGAGGTCATAAAAAATAGAATGCATAAAGGTTGACATACTAGGCAGTAGTGAGCTAAAATTGACTGGTAGTGGCCATTTTTAATCAAACAGCCATAAGTTTACTATGCAGAGAGTGACAAATTCAAGGGGAATGGCATCATAAGTAACTTCAAAAAGGATATTTCAAGATCTATCCTGAAGTATGATGATGTCCCGTGTGAGGATGAATCTATCCACATACAAGGAAACTCACTCAATACAACTATCATTCAGATTTATGCACCGAGATAGTTAAGGATCATTGTGCTAACCTGGCAAATAAACACATGTGGGATTAATTGAAGGGTGGAGAGATAAATGGCTCAGTGAGTCTCGCCTTTCTAGTTCTCTGGTCTCTTGCTCTTTGATGGTCGGATCAGTGTGTGGCTGCCTAAGCCGGCAAGGTTCACTTCCTGAGAGACATCCCTGTAGAGAAGCCACCTGGACTTACTCTGATGCAGCCCTGGGTGTTGGAGAAGCCTCATAGAGACCCCTGCCAGTGCTGAGATGCTTACACCACCACTGGATTCAAAGACTTTCCCACTGGCCTGTGAACCTCCTGTATTCAGTGTCATTGTGTGTGTTTTGTGGGTTTGAGGAGGATTTTGTAGATCAATGTCAGACATATGGGCTAAGTCAGACTTAGAGGCTTGGACTGGACTTGGTTGGGATGCTTTCTGAATGTACACTTTCCTTATATATAAAACTCTCTTATACATATATGAGTTTCTGTAGATTTGTTTTTCTGGTTTACTCTAATATATGAACCAACCACTAAATCTAGTGATGAAGGAGTTGTAGAATTTTATCAACATCTTCTGTCTGGAATTGATGAAACATGTGATCAAAATTCATTGATAATAATTTGCTATTAGAAAGCAAAAGTTGGAAACAAAGAGGAATACTAGCTGGAAGATATGGTCTTGGTGATAGAAATGAAGCTGGAGATCACATGATAGAATTTTGCAAGACCAATTACTTCTTCATCACAAATACCTTTTTTTCAATAACACAAATGGGGATGATACACATACACTATTCCAGATGGAATACATAGAAATCAAATTGACCACATTTTTGTGAGACGAGGTGATGAGGAAGCTCAATATTAGTAGTTAAAATTTGGTCAAGCAGGTGTCCACTGGGCAGATCATCAATTGCTTATATATAAGTTCAGATAGAGGCTGAAGAAAATTAAAACAAATCCATGAGTCAAAATCTGACCTTGAGTATATCTACCTTAATCTTAAGAACATCTCAAAAATATATTTCCTGCATTAATTACTAATGACAGAACACCTGAGCATATGTGTCCCATTGAACACTAATGACAGAACACCTGACGAGCTTTAGGAGGACATGAAGAGCACCATACATGAAGAAAGCACAAGGTCATTAAAAAGACAGGGAAGAAAGAGAAGATCAAAATGGATGTGAGAAGAGACCCACTCTGAAACCTGTTCTTAATCATGGGATAACAAAGAGTAGCAATTTGTTTTTCTTCAATAAAAAATTCAACTCTTAGTTGAACAGAACATGCCGGAGGGCAACTTCAGAGTAGACAATAAATGCAGACGGCACAACCGTATGTGCTGAAAGGTAGGAGGACTGGACGCACTTGCAGATGAACAAGCATCCTTCAATGTAATGTACAGAAAACAAAAATTCTTACCACTGGAACAATGGGAAGGCCATGATAAACGGGGAAAGATTGCAATTGTCAAGGATCTCATCTTCTTGGTTCCACAAACAGTGTTCATGAAAGAGCAGTCAAGACCTCAAACAGCGGAAATACAATTGTTTTTAAAGTGAAAAGGATCATAGACCAGAGTAGTAAACAGTCTTGCTATAGTGCAGGATGCACTAGAAGGTTGACTGTTAAAGATGCGGTTAGGTTAAACTTTAGCATCCTGTCAATTGATTTCCCTTATGATGCCGTTAGACTTGTTCGAGTTTTAATCGTTTATGCTTTCTTTTTGATTGAGGTTTTCATCTCTTTTATTTTGTTGTGGTTAGTTTACTAAAACTGAAATCCAGGATAGGTAAATCTATAGAAACAGTCATGGGACTAATGGTTCCTTGGGGTATGGCAGGAGAGGTTGGGTGTGATTATACAACTCTTCTTGATTTGATTGAGCTATTGAATCATATAATATGTGAATTACATGTCAATAAAACTGCTAAAAACAAAATGACAACAAAGAAACAGATAACAAACAACACATTCCATTAGGTAATCTAGCTGCATAAGAACTCTTTAAGTGTTGCAAAGCAACGGTGAAACTTTGAGGCCGATGGTGCCCCTGACCCAATTTATGGTAGTTTCAGTTCCTTCATATGCATGTGAAACTTGGACATTGAGAAAGGAAGACCGAAGAAGAATCAATGGGTTTGAATTATGATGCTGGTGAGATTATCATGGACTTCCAAAAGAAAAATCAAACCTGTCTTGAAAGAAGGACAACCAGAATTTACCCTGAAAGGAAGGATGCTGAGACTTCAGCTCACATACTGTCAACATGTTCTGAGGAGAGACAAACCCCTGGAAAAAGACACCATGCTCGGTAGAGGGGCAGCAAAAACGAGGGAGTCTCTTGACAAGATGGACTGACACCGTGGCTGTCGTGAAGGCACCGTGGCTGTAGTGAAGGGTTTAAACATAGCAATGATGGTGAGCAGGATGCAGGGACAGATCGTGTTTCATTCATTGTCACAGTGTTTCTATGGGTCAGAACCAACGTAGGCACTGAACAACAACCTCTTAAGAGAGAGACGAGAAGGAGATTGGTAATGTGGCTTTACCATTGTCAGTCCTCCCTCAGAGACAGAGACGAGTAGAAAAGTGTCTGTCATTAAATGTTACAAAGGCCACTGCCCTAGTTAAACTGTTGTTAACTGGGCCATTGGAGTCCACGTAATTCAGGACTTTTATTTTCAGCACATGTCCCCAATCATTCCTGTCAAAATGATGGCTATCACTTGACTCCAAAAATGCCACTTACCCTTAGCACACAATCAGTAACTTTTGTTGAACTAGTAAAAGAGAAATGTGGGGAAATGGCACTTTCATATTTTAAAAGCTGAAATCATTTGAGAACCATAAGGAAATAATATCTGGCTGTGTGCCCCAAATGTGCTTCTTTCACTTTATCAGTTTCCACAAAACATATACTATTGGTCACGAATGAATTTCACCATGTATTTTTAAAATAGAAAAAAATTGTATTCCATACAAATCTATATAATATACATGGTATGGTGTAGTCAATCAATAAGGTCTTCTAGCCATAATTCCGTATGAGATGTACTTTATGCCTATGACTATATTCCCATTTTGGAGGGAATCTCTGTTACCAGATTACGGTAGCATGCATCTTTATTTAAACTCTACTAAAGAGGTGAGTGCCCACTAAAGGAGGGTCCAGGAGCCTTGGGGGTATAGTGGGAAACACATTGGTCTGCTAACCTCAAGGCCGGCAATTCAAAATCACCATCATCCACTCCTCAGGACAAAGATGAGGTTTTCTGCTCCTGTAAAGAGTCTCAGAAATCCAAAGGGGCAGTTCTGCCCTGCCCTATTGGGTCACTGTAAGTCAGAATTATACGTATGTCAATGAGTTTCACTAGAGAGTGTGGCTAATGTTCTTTATTTCCTTGAGATTATACTATGCTAAGAGACAAAAACCACACTTCCATCAATGCTCTGAGTATAACAGCTGCTCTGGATACAAAGAGAAAGCAAAGGACATCAGAAAGACATGCTCCAAATTTTTGTCTGAAGTAGCAGAGGTCAAGTCCAGGGGCAGCACAGACTGCAGCATGGAGACCACGGGAGAGAGCCAGAGGACCTGTGCAGATACTGTGCGACTGTGAGATCGCATGACATGCCAGTTTCTGGTCCACAGACAGAAGCCGCATGATTGAGGACCTGAAGACCTGAATGAGACTTGGTTACTGGCTGAAGAGGAGTATTTTTGTGGACCATGGACTGTATGCTACCTCTCTTCTAGACCTGAGTTGTGCTAACTTATTAATGTCCTACTATATGAAGAAGAATGAGGCACCAGGATGGGAGAAAGGGTCTTTAACAACCTAAGATATGCAGGTGACACAATCTGGCTTGCTGGAAGTGAGGAAGACATCACTTGCTGATGAAGATCAAGGACTGCAGTCTTCAGTATGGATTATAACAACATAAAGAAGACCAAAATAATCGCAAGTGGACCAATAGGTAATAGCCTGATAAATTGAGAAAAGATTGAGGTGGTAATGGATTTTTTTCTTGCTTGGATCTGCTCATGGAAGCAGCCGTCAAGATATCAAAAGATTCATTACATGGTGGAAATCTGCTGCATAAGATCACTTTAAAATGTTGAAAAGCAAGGAAGTTACTTTGAAAAATAAGGCACACCTTCCCTGACCCATAGTATTTTCAATTGTCTCATATTGTTGTTACGAGTCAATGAATTGGTTTCGACACATAGCTACCCTCTGCACAAAAGAATGAAACACTGTCCAGTCCTGTGCCACCCTCACAACTGTTCCTGTGCCTAGCCCATTCATTGTTTCAGTGTCAATCCATCTTGTGGAGAGCCTTCCTCTTTAAAGCTGTCGCTCCACTTTATCAAAACTCATATCCTTCTCCACAGATCGTTCTCTTCCTGGCAATATGCCCGAAGTATCTAAGATGAATTCTTACTATCCTCACCTTCTAAGAGCATTCTGGCCTTACTTCTTCCAAGAAAGATCAATGTGTCCTTTTGTTGTCCATAGTACTTTCAACATTCTTTTCCAATATCACACTTGAAATGCATCAATTCTTCTTTGGTATTCTGTATGCAATGTCCAACTTGCATATTAGACAATTGAAAATACCATGACTTATGTCAGGTTCACTTGTCTTTAATACAGCATCATTGTTTTTCAATACTCTAAAGGGGTCTTGTGCAGCTGATTTACCTAATGCACTCCTCTTTTGATCTCTTGCCTGGCGCTTCCATGAGCATTGATTATGGAACCAAGCAAAACAAAAGCCTTGACATCTTCAACCAAGTTCATTTCTCCATTTGTGATACTTACTGGTCAAGTTCTGAAGATTTGGGTCTGCTTTACATTGAGTCATAATCCATGCTGAAGGCTGCAATCCTTGATCTACGTTAGCAAGTGTGTCAAGTCTTCCTCACCTTGAGCAAGCAAAGTTGTGTCCTTAGTCTATTGCAGGTTTTTAATAAGCCTTCCTCCAATCCTAGTGCCACATTCTTCTTTATATAAGCAAAATTTTCTAATAGTTTGCTGAGCATACAGATTGAATAAATTGACTATATCTGTGGGAAGATGCAATATAAAAACAAGCAAATTCACTGCCATTGAGTCAATTCTGCCTCATTGTGACCTTATAGGACATGGATGCCATATATATATCAAATGACTCACTGTCCTTCAATGGTAGTGATTTTGCTTGTTTTGTATTGTATCTTCCAACAGATGTAGTCAATTTGTTTTCTAGGTATTTCATCTGGAGAATTCCAAGTGAAGAATCACCTTTTGTGTTTTTGAAAAAGGTGTTTAGTGTGCACAACTTGTTGATCTTGAAAAATTCTACCATGCTCTCTCCAGCTTCATTTCTATTACCAATTCCATACTTTCCAACTATAATTCCTTCTTAATTTCCAACGTTTACTTGTAATTTCCAGTAATTATAAATGCATCTGTATTGCATGTTTGATCAATTTCTGACAGAAATAATTGGTAGAATACTTCAATTTCTTCAGCTTCAAAAGCCTGCTAATCCAAGGTGAGGGTATTGTTTATATCTCCACAGGGAAAGAGGGACCAGACTTAACCCAGTGCTCCAAGACATGAATGCAATACACCGACATGAAGCAGGAAACCAATAGAGAGGTCTGAAGGACCAGCCCCAATCCCAACCATGTGGTCGGCACCCCCTACCACAGAATAATTCACTTCAGAGGACATCACTGAAGCTACAGCTCAGGGAGTGGGTCACGTCTGATCAGAGCACAGAAGATTAAATGAAGGGAGAAGAAGAGAGAGTGGAACACATCCTGGCCCACCAAACTCTGAGGATGATATTCCCACTCAGAGCAGCCAAAGCAAAGAGAGGCCCATAGGGCTGGCCCCACTATGAGACACAACGTCCCTCACTGACCCATATAGCTTCGGAGTACAACACTGGAGACACAGTGGGGGAACTGAGGCCGATTTGACCTCACCACACTGAGAGGAAACACTAAGGGTATACAACAGAACAGCAAGAGGAATGGAACAATGAAGTCTGCAGGGAATAACAATAATAGACTTTGGGGACAGGGCATGGCATCCCATCAGACTCAACCAGAAAACATTCCTAAAAGCCAACAAACAGATCCTGAAATATTTATAGGCTTTTCTTTTTTTGTCCCTGGTTTTGTTGTCACTATTTGTTTTCTTTTGTTGCTTTGTTGTGCTCTGTCTTGTTTTTGTGCATATTATTATCTCTGCAGGTCTATCTAGATAAGACGGGCGGGATAAACAATCTGGAGGAGAAAGCAATGGGACCGATGGTTCCGGGGGTACAAGGGATAGGGGGAGGCGGGATAAAAGAGTGATGTTAACAAACCCAGGGACAAGGGAACAACAAGTGATCCAAAATCGATGGTGAGGAGGGTGTAGGAGGCCTGGTAGAGCTTGATCAAAGGCACTGTAACCAAGAGGAAATACTGAAACCCAAATGAAGGCTGAGCATGATAGTGGGAGGGACAAGGAGAAAGTAAAAGGAAATAGAAGAAAGAACTAGGAGGCAAAGGGCATTTATAGAGGTCTGAGTATAAGCATGTACATACGTAAATATATTTATATATGATGATGGAGAAATAGATCTATGTGAATATACTTATACGTTTAGTATTAAAATAGCAGATGGACATTGGGTCTCCACTCAAGTACTCTCTCAATGTAAGAACACTTTGTTCCATTAAACTGGCATTCCATGAAGCTCACCTTCCCAACGTGATCACTGAAGACAAATGAAGGCATAAGCAAATGTGGCAAAGAAAGCTGATGGTGCCCGGCTATCAAAAGACATATCAAAAGGTAAACACGTGGTCATCTAGCTCAGAAGCAACAAAGCCCACATGGAAGAAGCACACCAGCCTGTGTGATCAGGAGATGTCGAAGGGATCAGGTATCAGGCACCAAAGAACAAAAAAATCATATCATTGTGAATGAGGGGGAGTTAGGAGTGGGGACCCAAAGCCCATCTGTAGGCAACTAGACATCCCCTTACAGAAAGGTCCCAGGGAGGAGACAAGCCAGTCAATGTGCAGTCTAGCAGTGATGAAAAACATTTGACTTTCCTCTAGTTCCTAAATGCTTCCTCTCCCCCACTATCATTATCCCAATTCTACCTTACAAATCTAGCTAGACCAGAGGATGTACACTTGTACATATAGGAACTGGAAACACGGGGAATCCAGGACAGATGAACCCTTCAGGACCAGTGGTGAGAGTGGCAATACTGGGAGGGTAGAGGGAAAGTGGGGTAGAAAGGGGGAACTGATTATAAGGATCCACATATAACCCCCTCCCTGGAGAATGTACAACAGAAAAGTGGGTGAAGGGAGATGTTCGACAGTGTAAGATATGACAAAATAATAACAATTTATAAATTATGAAGGGTTCATGAGGGAAGAGGGAGCAGGGAGAGAGGGGGAAAATGAGGAGATGATTCTAAGGACTCGAGTTTTTTGAGAATGATGATGGCAACAAATGTCAAATGTGCTTGACACAATGGATGGATCTATTGGTTGTGATGATTTGTATGAGCCAGTAATAAAATGATTTTTTTAACTGCCAACGATCAGAATGTGAATTGTGTGAAGTATGAATTGCTTCGTGCACATGTCAAAGTTGAACACTGAACAAGAGATTGAAGAAGTATCTATGCTTTTGAATTGGGGTGCTGGAGAAGAATGTTGAAAGTACAATGGACGGCTTAAAGAACAAATAACCTGTCTTGGTAGAAATACAGCCTGAATGCTCCTTAGAGACAAGGATGCCAAGACTTTGTTTCATATACCTTTGGCACGTTGTCAGGAGATAGAAGTCCATGGAGAAAGATATCATGCTTGACAGCAAAAAAAAAAAAAAAGGGGGCTCTTCACAAGATTGATAGACACAATGCCTTTAACAGTGGGCTCAAACATAATATGAACAATTGTGAGGCTGGTGCAGGATCAGACAGTGTTTCTATGTGTCATACAGAAGGTCGCTATGAGTCAGAACCAACTGGGATTTTACTAAACTTACATGTTTATTTGGGGATGGTTCATTTACAAGATCAAATTTTCTCATTCAGGGATATGCCTACCTATTCAAGTACCCTTAACAGGTGTTTAATATTGTATGAATACTTACAAGACTGAAATACCCATAACAGTTGGTGTTAGGTGCCTCATGTCAGTTCTGACCCATAGTGATCCTGTTCACAAGCTAACAAAACACTCCCCCGCACTCTTGTGCCGTCCTCACAATTGGCCCTATCCTTGAACTCATTGTTCAGTCGCTAATTCAATCTAGCTCCTTAAGGGCCTTCCTCTGTTTCCCTGTACCCTCTACCTACTTGATCTCATTCTCTAGGGCAGCGGTTCTCAGCCTTCCTAATGCCACCATCCTTTAATATAGTTCCTCATGTTGTGGTGACTCCCAACCATAAAATGATTTTCATTGCTCTTTCATAACTGTAATTTTGCTACTGTTATGAATCATAATGTAAATATCTGATATACAGGATGTATTTTCACTGTTACAAATGGAGCATCATTAAAGCATAGTGATTAATCATAAAACAAAATGTAATTATATATTGTGAAATATTTATTCCTAATAACAAGTAAATAAGATTTTGTCTTAAAGCACGGTGTAGCATGGGTAACAGTCTTAATATAACAACAGTAAACTACATTGCTACATTTTGCAACAGATTGTGTAAAAAGCCAACATCAGTGGGAAGGTTGAGATAGCTTCTTTTTCACCAGATCAGCATATCTGCAGGTGGACGAACCTGCCTGGAGACAGATAGAGGAACCGTGTCTCGGTTCCTAAGACCATCGGATATATGTGTTTTCCGATGGTCTTAGGCCACCCCTTTGAAAGGATCATTCGACCCCCAAAGGGGTCATGACCCACAGGTTGAGAACCACTGCTCTAGGGCCTGGTCTCTCTTAAAAACATGTCCAAAGTATGTAAGACTAAGTCATCCCATCTTTCCTCTAGGGACCTCTCTGGCCATACGTCCCCTCAGACAGGTTGGTTAGTCCTTTTAGCAGCTACAGGCCTCAGTCTTCAACTTGTCACGTGGCTATAGCTCGTATTTAGAATTACCATCATGCCTCACACATTCCATGTTCTCTATGTCCTCAGCCAGCAGCTCAGCTAGTCATGGTTCCTTTCCTGGTAGAGTAGCTCAAATCTTCATTGCTGAAGGGTTTGGGCCATGATTAGTCATATTAGAATTGAACCGCTATAATTTTCCATTGGCTTTATTCTCAAAGCATGGTAGGATCAAAAGATGTCATAAAGAATAACCTTGATTCCAGATAAATTCTTCTTTGCTTCCATTAGGTAATATCAATCTGATTGACCATTGGTAATCGTGACCAATCACACCAAGCAATCCAGTAACTTCCCTTTTTGCCTGTTGATCCAATGGCATGAGGAGCCCAAAGTGGCTACAGTACAAGTTTAACTTCCAGCTCATTGTGGGACCATTCCTCCATTTGGGACCATGCACTCCAGATAGGATGACCGTACGCTTGTAGGGAAAGGGAACAAACATTTTGTGTGTTGATCACTAAAAACAACAGTGAGTCATACCATTCCCATTTCCAACCCTAGGTTGCTGGGCCAATGAATTCTATTTGAACATGAACACCACATTTGGGAAATGGGTATCGAGTATTTAAAGCTTCCTGCAGAAGATTTTCCCAACCTTGAAAGATATTATCAAGGAGATGACACCATAATTGTTTCTTTAGAAGGCTATGCCATTGTTATTTCAAGCTAGCTGCTTCAGGAGGGTGGAGAATATGGTTAACCCAGTGAATGCCACATTCCCTATCTATCCCAAGGGTTGTAGTTTGGTTTTATGTTCAATCAAGTCACCAATATTCATTTGCAGTCTCATTCATTTAGTAAATGTTTATTATTTGATCTCCTATTTGTTATCAGGAGTTGTTGTATACAGATAAATTGTCCAGACTCAAGGCTAATCTTCTAAAGAGGGAGAAAAAAAGGCAAAGAAAGAAATAATATAATTTAAAGTAATTGTGTCATTCAGAAGCAAGGGATTAGGATAGAATGTGGGACGTGATCATGGTGGTCTGATTCATAAAAGATGACCAGTGGGAGCCTCACTAAAGAGTGGAAGTTTAGACACAGAATCTTTGAGATTTTGAGAAAGAATGTTCTTTCATTCATTTCATTCATTCCAGTAGATGGGCTGAAAAGCAAATATAAAAATCCCAAGGTGGATGAAATTAGGAATTTGAAAATCAGTGATAAACTCAGTGAACAAGGGAGACAGTGGAAGGAGATAATGTCAGGAAGTCAAACCATAGGTCACATAACAAGTTTCCAGGTGATGCTAACGCTGTTCTGCAGGACCACACTTTGAATGGAAACTGTGTTGTCAGGGCTATCAGCATTCTCTCTATTTTATGAGTCAATTGCTCAAACCACTTAAAGGAGAGGAAGATCACCTAGCTCTGACACCAAGTTACAGCGACTAATAAATCCCAATTCACATGCTAGTCACATGCTTTGGAAATGTTAGTCTCCTTTCCCTGTTTAGTTCAAACTACAGCTGCCCAAAGAACTCTTTTCTCTCTCTTGTGCAGTCAACTTGTCAGCTGGATGAGGAGGTAATGGCTGCAAACTTGGGCATTCCTCCAGGTTACATAATCATGTGTTAACTTGAGGATATTATGAATGAAGGGGTGGAGACTCACCCTGTCAATTGGGTCACAGCCTGGTAATCCCTCCTTGTGGACATGGAGGATTCTGGGAATTTTCCTTTATTCCTTTCTGGAGATGGAAGACACTCTCTCTATGTGCTAGACATTCCTTTTGACAAGCCAAGTGGAGCCACGATGATGGCAGCCAGAGGCTTAAAGCCATGTGGAGAATCATTCCAGTGCTGAGATGCTTCCACTGCCACTGGATCCATAAGACTATCCACCCATGTGTTGTATGAGTCTGAAGAGGAATTTATAGACTGATATCAGACACGTGGACTTGATCTGCACTGGACTGGGATGTTTTCTTAATATGCAATTACTCTTTGATATAAAGCTCTCTCTGACACACACACAACTGTTCCTGGGTTTGTTTCTCTAGTCAACCATGGCTAACACAGACAGCTACCTTCACTTCAGACCAAGAATAAACTCACTATGACCCTCTAGGACAGGGTGTAACTGACCTCTGTGAGCTTTATATATGTACTGGTGCGTCAAAAGCCTCACCACTTTCTCCTGCTGACCTTGCAGTTAGCTGTCCAGGGCATAACTACTACACCACCAGGGCTCCCCACTGGCCAACCCAAGTGTATGGTTTTCTTCTCCCTCCTCAGTTTACCACCTGGAAGACCCGGAGTCCTCATGCCTACTCCCACTTCAGATCAGCGAGCATCCACTGCTGGCTGTGCTGGAATGACTCACAAAGCTCCAAGAGATGTACTGACTCTAAGACACAGCTTGAAACTAATAAAAAAAATAATAAAGATGAAAACGTGCTTGGGAGGAGGTCTAGGCAGGGTCCTTGCACAGAGCTCCCATATTCCAAGGAGGAGCCCGGAGCCTCTCTTTTCCAAGGGCTTCACCAGCCTCACTATCTAGTCAGGACAGATTACACTGCGTCTGAGAGGCTCAGTCAACATCAGCTGCCCATGGCATCTCGCTTAAGCTAGCCAGTTCCACTCATTGGCCTCAGATGTTAGGCTGGCTCTCTGGAGCAGAGAGAAACCAAAGGCTAACTTGCTTTCCCAAAGTGATTTCACAACTTGAAACAAGCCTCTAAGTTTTGGAAAGGTTGTTTACTTTATTCTAATTGTGAAAGAAAGCCGCTAAAAGGTCTGTGCTTGGGACAAGACAATCGATTTACCTTTTCGGATGATGATTCGGAGTGCTGTATTGAAAATGGCTTTTAAGTGTGGGAAGAAGCTAAGAGACCAATTCAAAGCCTGCTTCAATTCGGCAGCAGAGGAGAAATGCTTGGATTATAGTATAGGCTGCAGAGAAGCTTATGAAATATGGTCAAGCTAGGGATGCATTTTTGAATAGACATTGTAAAGAAGAGATTCATAAATTCTCTTTTTTGCCAGAAACTAACTGATAGGTTTACATCCAGTTCTTGCTGAATTAGTCTTTTACTTGCCTTCCTGCATGGGACTCCATGTTTGCTTTGTTGCTTAGCTGAGTCAACACAAACTTCGCACAACTGCCTGTTACCTGGTTATGTTTTTTTTAATCCACTCTTATTTATTTATTTATTTATTTAAAATCTTTTTATTGGGGCTCATAAGGCTCTTATCACAATCTGTACATACACCAATTGAGCAAAGCACCCTTATACATTCGTTGCACTCATCATTCTCATAATTCTCCTTCCCCTTGGGTTCCTGGAATCAGCTCGGTTTCCCTTTTTTTCCCCGTCCCCCTACCTCCCCGATCCCACCCCTGGTCCCTTGATAGTTTATAAATAATTATTATATCTTATCTTACACTCCCCGGCGTCTCCCCTCACCCGCCTCCCCATTGCCCATCTCCCAGAGAGGAGGTTACACATAGATCTCTGAGATCGGTTCTCCCTTTCTACACCCCCTTCCCTCCTGGTGTCGCCACTCCCACTGCTGGTGTTGAGGGGTTCGTCTGTCCTAGATTCCCTGTGTTTCCAGATTCCTATTGCACCGCTGTACATCCGTACATCCTCTGGTATTACCAGGTCCTCAAGGTAGAATTGGGGTCATGATAATTGGGAGGGGAGGAAGCGTTCAGGAACTAGAGGAAGGTTTTGAATTTTATTATTGCTACACTGAACCCTGAGTGACTCATCTCCTCCCCACTACCCCTTTGGAAGGGATGTCCAGCTGTCTACAGAAGGGCATTGGGTCCCCATCATGCACTCCCCCTCTTTCACGGTGATGTGATTCTCACCACCACCCCACCTTTGTTGTTGGAGACCGGGTCTCCTCTGCCCTTCACGATCACCTATGTTGGTGTGCTGCTTCCGTGTGGGCTTGGTTGCTTCTGGGCTAGATGGCCGCTTGTTTGCTTTCAAGCCTTTAAGTCCCCAGACGCTATATCTCTCAGTATCCGGGCACCATCAGCCTTCTTCACCACACTTGCTTATGCACACTTTCGTCTTCAGTGATTATGTGAGGAAGGTGATCACACAATGATTGTTTTTGTTCCTTGGTGTCTGCTTAATAAAAGCCACAGTCCTGCCTTTCACTGTGGGCTAGACCTGGAGCATGCGCATAGGTACAGATAAGAGATAAGAGCACACAACACACAGAATCCAGAAACAGGAATGGGGGTAGTGAAACCAGAAGGGTAAGGGGAAGTTGGGGCATAGAGGGAAGGAAGGGGGAACCTATCACAATGATGGACACATAATCACTCCCCCACCTCCTCCAGGGACAAACAACAAAACCATGCGAGAAGGGAGACAGTGCTTGGTGTAAGATATGAAAACAATAATAATTTATCAAGGAGTCATGGGGGTGGGGAGGAGCTGATACCAAGGGCTCAATAGAGAGTAAATGTCTAGAAAATAATGATGGCAACATATGTACAAATATGCTTGATACAATTGATGTATGGATTGTTATAAGAGTTATAAGATCCCCCCACCCAGTAAAATGATCTTCTAATAAAAAAAATAAAAGCCACAAAAACTAAGAAGTAAATTCTCTGCATGACCAAACCAGGATGTGAAATAAATATACTCTAAGGAAGGAAATCTTAACACAGCTGTCTTCTTAATAATATGGACCCAATAATATTTCTTCATGACAAGGAGATGATAAAGAGAGGGTTTGGTTGCTGCTCTTATCTAAAGTTTCCCAGACACTTAAAGAGTTGTATTTAAAAGCTGTAGGAATGGAGGTGCAGGTACCAAGATGCTTTTCAAAAAATTCTGGCACATCTGCTTAAAACTGTTTAAACATCAACTAGGAATTTTCATGATTCCACCTGAAGAATATGTGAGTACAATTAAAAACCACTGTAATTAGTTCCTAAAATCAATCATGGTAAACCTCCTGGTACTTAATTATTCAAAAGAGCTCATTCCCCACCCAGAAGCTATGTTCCTTATGACCTCAACCAAAGACTGCACAGTCAGATGACTGTCTTATAATTTCTTTATTCCCTGAACATTATCTGTCTTGCTTAGAAGTTCTTCACCAGGAGTCTTCAATTCTCACAAATGTGGGCTGTTGTCTCCCTTCATTGAACTTTCTCTCTCTCTCTCTCTCTCTCTCTCTCTCTCTCTCTCTCTCTCTCTCTCTCTCTCTCTCTCTCTCTCTCTCTCTAATAAATCCTCTTAATCTAATCTTAAGGATCAAGTGGTTTTGTGTGTGTCTCTGTTATTAATTTTTTTTCTTTGCTACAATAAGCAAATGATTTGGGGTCAATTATATATGAGGAGTACATGTAAAAGAATAAGACTGATTGACTACTAGTCCTTACCTGACAAACTGAATTATTTATGGAACCTATTATAAAGATTTGAGAAGCCAGCTCTTCCTTAGTCATATTTCAACAAGCTGATGACGTGCTGTAAGCACTCAGTAGTCTACACCAGGAAATTTGGAAGACAGCTACTTGGCCCACAGATCAATATTTGTGCCCATTCCAGAGACATGATCCAACAGAATGCTCAAATAATAGAACAATATAATTAATATTCGGTTAAAATAAAATTTTGCTGAATATCATTCAAAAAGAGTTGCAGCAGTACATTGACAGACAGCTGCCAATATTAATACCCAATACAAAGAGGACAAGAAACAAGGCATATCATTGCTGACATCCAATGGTTCTTGGCTGGAAGCAGAGAACACCAGAAATGTGTTTACTTATTGACTACTCTAGGGCATTCAACTGTGTGGATCAGGGGTCCTCAAACTTTTTAAACAGGGCCATTTCACTGTCCCTCAGACTCATTGGAAGACCAGGCTATAGTTTTTTAAAAAGCTAAGAACAAATTCCTATGCACACTGCACATATCTTATTTTGAAGTAAAAAAAATGGGGCAAAAACACCAGTGAGCTGGATAAATGTTCTTGGCGGGCCGCATGTGGCCTGCAGGCCATAGTTTGAAGACACCTGGTATGGATTATAACAAACTATAGCTAGCCTTGAGAAGACTAGGAATTCAAGAACTCTTCATTGTACTACAGGGAATCTTGTACAAGAGACAGTTGTGTGAACATAGTTTAAAATCAGGAAAGGCATTTTTAGAGTTGTATCCTCTCACTGTAATTATTCAAGCACGTATTGTCAATATGCTGAGCATATAATTAGAGAAGCTGCCTTTTATGGAGAAGAATGTGGCATCAGGATTGAAGGAAGGCTTATTAACATCCTGCAATATGCAGATAACACAACCTTGCTTATTGAAAGTGAGGATTTGAAACACTTGCTAATGAAGATCAAGGAATGCAGCTGCCAGTGTGGATTACAACTGAGGATAAAGAACACCAAATCTTCACACCTGAACTGATAGGTAACATCATGATAACTGTAGAAAAATTTGAAGTTGTCCAGGATTTTGTCTTGCTTAGATCCACAATCATTGCTCATAGAAGCAGCAGTCAAGAGATCAAAGGATGCACTTCCTTGTGCAAATCTGCTGCATATTTATTTAAAGTGTTGAAAACCAAGGATGTTACTTTAAAGACTAAGGTTCACCTGACGCAACCCATGGAGTTTCTTTTTTTTTTTTTCCTTATATACTTTTATTGGGAGCTCTTACATCTCCCATCACAATCCATACATTCATCCATTGTGTCAAGCACATTTGTACACATGCTGCCATCGTCATTATCAAAGCATTTTCTTCTACTTGAGCCCTTGATATCAGCTCCTCAATTTTCACCCTCCCTCATGAAAGTTTGCTAATTTATTTATTTTCATATCTTACATCATCCCTGTCACCCTTCACTCATTTTCCTGTTGTTCGTCCCACTGGTGTTATATGTTGATCCTTGTGATCGATTTCCCCTTTCTTCCGCCACCTTCTCCTTATCTTCCTGGTATCTCTATTCTCATTGTTGGCCCTGAGGGGGGGTATCTATCCTGGATTCTCTGTGTTGCAGGCTCTTATCTGTACCAGTATACATGTTCTGGTCTAATCTGATTTATAAGGAAAAACTGAGATTGTGAGAGTGGGGGGAAGGAAGCATTAAAGAGCTAGAAGAAAGTTGTGTGTTTCATCAGTGCTGTATGGCACCCTGACTGACTCATCTCTTCCCTGTGACTCTTGCATGAGGAGATGTCCAATTGTCTACAGATGGGCTTTGGGTCTCCACTCCACGTCGCCCCCATTCATATTGGGTATGATTTTGTTCTGGGTCTGACACCTCGTGGTCACACAGGCTGGTGTGCTTCTTCCATGTGGGCTTTGTTGCTTCTCAGCTAGATGACCACTTGTTTATCTTCAAGTCTTTAAGACTCCAGATGCTATATCTTTTGATAGCCAGGCACCACCATCAGCTTCTTCACCACATTTGCTTATGCACCCACTTTTTCTTCAGCGATTGTGTCAGGGAGGTGAGCATCACAGAATGCCAGATTATTAGAACAAAATGTTCTTGTGTTGACAGAGTACTTGAGTCGAGGACCGATATCCATCTGCAACCTTAATTCTTAACATATAGATATAGGTGCATACTGTATATGCTCATGTATAAGCCAAGTTTTTCAGCACATTTTTATGGAGTTTTTGTGGTAAAATTAGGTACTTTGACTGATATTTAGCTCAGCTTATATTCGAGTGTATATGGTAGATCCATCCCCCTCTCATTATATATAAATATATTTTCATATGTATATGCCTGTATTTAGACCTCTATAAATGTTGCTTGCCACGTGGTTCTTTCCTCTATTTCTTTTTACGTTCCTCTTGTCCCACCATCATGTTCGGCCTTCATTCAAATTTAGTAATTCTTCCTTGCTACATTGTCCTTGATTGAGCCCCACTAGGCATCCTATACCCTTCTCTCCATTAATTTTAGTTCACTTGTAGTTGCCTTGTCCCTGGGTTGGTCCCCACCCTTTCCTTTCTCCCACCTCCCCTTTTCCCGTATCCCCTAGGATCTATCTGTCCCATTCTTTTCATCTCCAAATTGTTTATCTGTCTATTTTATCTAGGTAGACATGCAGAGACATTAATAAACACAAAAACCAGGTAAAGCCAATCAAAACAACAAAGGAAGTCAAAACCAACAAAACAATAACAACAATAAAAAGAAAGCCACTGACAAAAATGGAAAAGCCTGTAAATAGTTCAAGGCCTATTTGTTGGCCTTTACAAGTGCTTTCCAGTCAAATCTGATGGATGCCACACTCTGTCTCCAAAGTCTATTTTTGGTATTCCCCAAGGATTTCATCACTTTGCTCCCCTTGCTGCTCTGTTGCATGCCCTTAGTGTTTCGCCCCAGTATGATGGGGTCAGATCAGGCACAATTCCCATACTGTGTCTCCAGTGCTGTCCCCCGTAGTGCTATGGTTTGTGATGGGGCTGGCCCTATGGTATTCTCTGTGCATTGTCTTCTCTGAGCACGAATATCATCCCCAGGCTTGGTGGGTCAGGATGTGTTCCCTTCCCTCTCCATCCCGCTTCATTTCTCCTGTGTGCTCTAATCAGACATGCTCCTCTTCCCAAGTTGTAGCTTCAGTTCTGTCCTCTGAAGTGCATTCTTCTGGGGAAGGGGGGGGGGGCGAGTGTCCATATAGTTGGGATTGGGACCTGCCCCGCAGACCTCTCTATTGATTCCCTGTATGTTCCAGTATGTTGCATTCACTTTTTGATGCATCAGGTTGAAGCCTGGTTTCTCTCTCCTTCTCCTGAGGAGATATAAGCAATATTCTCCCCTTGGTTGGCTTAGTGCCCTGCTCTCTCCCCTGACCCCCGCCATGTCGTTTTTTTGTTTTTTTTTGTTTGTTTTCTCTTTTTTCTCCCTCTTATTTAGTTGACTGTCATATGTATCCCTGGATTGGGTTTGCCCCTGCTGTAGTAGCTGAACCTCACCCTAAGAATGTATGTACATCATACCTTTTCCCCTATACCCCCTTTACATTTTAAGCTTTCTTCAGTGGACTCATGTTGTATTGTTCTTTTGTGCTTGGCTAACTTTGCTTAGCATGATTTCCTCTAGTTCTTCTCATGTGGCAACGTGCTTCATGCATTCATCGCTGCTTTTTAGGGATGCATAGTATCCCATTGTGCTATGTACCACAGTTTTTTGATCCATTTGTCCATTGATGGAAATTTGGATTGTTTCCAACTCCTTGCAATTTTGAACTGTGCTGAGATGATCATTGGAGCACAGATGTCTGGCCATGGTTTGTTTCTTGCCTCTTCTAGGTATATGCCCAGTAGGAGGATTACTGGGTCGTATGGTAGCTCAATTTCCATCTGCTTTAGATATCTCCAAATCAATATCCATAGTGGCTGTACATACCTACAGGTCCACCAGGATTGTACGAGAGTCCCTTTCTCCCCACAGATCATCCAACACTTGTTGCTGTATGATTTTTTGAATTGGGTTGTTTTGAGGGTGTTAGGGGTTATCTCGTTGTTTAATTTGCATTTCTCTTATGGCTAATGATCAGGAACATTTTCTCATATATTTATTGGCCATTCAGATTTCTGCCCTTGTGAAACTTCTGTTCAGGTCCTTTGTCCACTTCCTTATTGGGCAGTTAGTTTTTTCTTATTGTAAGCTTGCAAACTATTGTAGATTTTAGTAATATACAAGGCCTTTGTCTGATGTGTCATTGCTAACGATGTTTTCCTAGTCTGTGGGCTCTCTTATTACTCTCTTGGTGAATTCTTTTGATGTACACAGGTGTTTTATAATCCCACTTGTCAATTGGTGACTCATCTGTATTTGTATCCTTCCCTATTTCTGATAGCCTATGTATTCACTGTGCCAAGGTTCTCAGGTTTGTCCCAGTTCCCTCATTAATGAACCTAGTAGTTTGGAGTTTTACCTAAACGTCTGGGCTACACCTTGAGTTTATTCTTGTGCATGGAGTGAGGTAAGGGTCTTGCTTCATTTTTCTGCAGGTAGATTGCCATCTTTACCAGCACCACTTATTGAAGAAGGCATCTGCTTCCCATGTGATATTTTTTGGGCCCTTCTCAAAAATCAGATGTCTTTATGCTGATGTTTTTATTTCTGGGTTTTCAGCTCTTATGTATTGGTCAGAATATCTGTCGCTATACCAGTATCACACTGTTTTGACCACTGTGGCTGTATAATAGGTGCTAAAGTCAGGTATAGCAAATCCTCCCACTTTGTCCTTCTTCTTGAGGAGTTCTCTGTTAATTCTGGGCTTCCTCCACTGCTATATGAAGTTGGTAATCAGTTTTTCCAATTCTTTGAGAAAAGATGATGGCATTTGTATTGAGATAGCATCAAACTTACATACTGCCTTGGGCAGAACTGACATCTTTACTATATTGAGTCTTTCGATCCACCAGTATGGGATATTCTTCCATTTGTTGATGTCACTCTTGGTTTCTTGTCATAGTGTTCAGTAATTTTCCTTGTTCAAATCTTTTGGCATTTTTAGAAATGCAAATCCCTAGATATTTCAATTTATGCTTGGTTACTGTAAAGGGAACTACCTTTTAAATTGCCTCTTCTGTGATCTTGTCTGATGTGTATAGCAGTCTGTTAGACTTCTGCTTGTTGATCTTGTACCCTGCCACTCTGCCATATTCCTCTATCACTTTCAACACTACTCTTGAGGGTTTTAGGGATTTTCAATATATAAAATCATACTGTCTGTGAATAATGATAGTTTCACCTCTTCATTCCCAGATGAATACCTCTGATATTATCTCTTTGTATTATATTGTTAGCTAGGACCACCAGTATGATTTTAAATAGGAGTGGGGATAAGGGACATCCTTGTATGGTCCCCTTTTTCAGTGGAATTGTTTTAGCCTTTTCTCCATTGATTACCATGTTGGCTGTTAGGTTTTTCATATATGGCATGTATAATATTGAGGAATGTTCCTTCCATTCCTATTTTCTTGAATGTCTTAAACAGGAATAGGTGTTGGATGTTGTTGAATGCTTTTTCCACATCTATTGATATTATCATGTGGTTCTTATAATTGTTCATGTCAATGGGGAAAATAATGCTGATGGGCTTCTGTATGTTGAACCATGCCTGCATCCCTGGTATGAGTCCCACTTAGTCATGGTGTATTTTTTTTATATGTGTCTGTATTCTATTGGCCAGTATTTTGGTAAGGATTTGGGCATCGGAGTTCATTAAGGTTATTGGTCTGTAGTTCTCAATTCTTGTGGGATCCTTGCCTGCTTTAGGTATCAGAGTTATATTAACTTAATAGAAAGAGTTTGGGAGTTATCCATATTTTTCTATGTTCCAGAAGAGTTTGTGTAGGATTGGTGTTTGTTCTTCCCTGAATTCTTGGTGAGATTCTCCTGTGAAGCCATCTGGTTCTGGGGGATTTTTGTTGGAAACACCTTGATAATCTTGTCTATTTCTTCTATTGCTATAGGTCTGTTGAGATTCTGGACATCATCTGGGATAGCCTAGGGAGGGATTGTTTTTCCAAGTATTTGTCCAGACCTTCGACATTGTTGAATTCGTTAAGTACAGGCCTTCATAGTACTGTGTAATTATCCTTTTGATTTCATTAGGCTCTGTTGAAATGACCCCTGTTTCACCCCTCATCATTGATATTGTAAATTGTTCCTTCCTTTCTTTGGTTAGGTGTGCCAGTGGTCTATCAATTCTGTTAATCCTTTCAAAGAACCACCTTTTAGCTGCATTAATTTTTTCCATAGTTTTCTTGTGTTCCCTCTCCTGTAACGATGCCTTCATTTTTCTTACTTCTTTCACTTTGCTATTAGTAGGATTGTCTTGCTGACCCTCCTCTAATTGATGTATATCAACCATAAGTCTCTCTTCCTTTTTCATGTGTATATGCATTGCTATCAAACTTCCTCTGGTAAATGCCTTTGCTGTGTTCCAAAGGTTTTGGTATGTCATATTTTCTTCTCATTTGTTTCTAGAAACTTCCTGATTTCATCTCTGATCTGAGCCAATACCCACTCCTTTTGAAATAGAGTTATTCATCCTCGAATTGTTTGCCCTTATTTTCTTGGTCATCCGTTTGTTGATTTCCAGCCTTAAGGCATAGTGGTCAGAGAGAGAGGTCTGTATAATCTCTATGTGCTTGAATTTATACAGGTTCAACTTATGTCCCAGCATGTGGTTTATCTTTGAGTATGTGCCATGTGGACTTGAAAAGAATGTGATTTTTCTTTGCATTTGGGTGGAAATTTCTGAAAATATATAACAGGCCAAGTTGCCCAGTTGTGCTGTTTAGATCTATAGCCTCCTTGTTAAGTTCCTTTCTCTGTGATATGTCATTTTCAGAGAGTGATGTGTTAAAGTCACCCACTATAATTGTTAAGCCTGTGATTTCTTTTTTCATCTTTTGGATTTACAAATTTCACGGGTCTCTCATTGGATGCATATACATTTATTATGCTAAGTAGTTCTTAGTCTACTGTTCACTTGAGCATTATATAGTGCCCTTCCTTGTCTCTTTTTATGGCTGTACCTTGAGATCAATTTTGTCAGAGATTAATATTGCTACCTCTGTTTTGTTTTGGGGTTTTTTGCATTGCAATTTGCTTGGTATATTTTTCTCGTCTTTAATTCTTAGCTTGTTTTTGTCTGTAAACTTGAGATGCGTGTCCTGAAGGCAGAAGATCCATGGATTATGTTTTCTAAGCCAGTCTGCTAGTATCTTCCTTTGATGCCTGAGTTCAGTCCATTGATATTCAGTATTATTGCATCCATCTGTGGACTCTATGATGTCTTATTGTACCTTTTGTGTTATGTGTGTTCCTACCTATCTATCTATCAGTTTGTGTTGTGTGTATGTGGTGCATTCTAGCCTTCTTTCCACCATTGAGCTGATGCTATCTTGGGGACTGTTTTCTCTTTGTCACCCTCTTGGTAGAGTTGTTCTATGTGATGGTCTTTTATTTGTGCTCAGTGAGTGTTGATCTGCCCATACTGGGTTGGCAAGGATTTTTTTATAGGGCTGGGTTTCTTTTTACATATTCTTTGAGTTTTCCCTTGTCTGGGAAGACTCTTACTTCTCCATTTGTGTTAATAGATAATTCAGTTGGATATAGTATTCTTGGGTTTATGTTATTTTTCTTCAAGTTTTGGAATATGTTACTCCATTTCCTCTTCTTCATCATCGTATCTGCTGATAGGTCTGAACATATTCTTATTTGGGACCTTTATAAGTGACTATTTGTTTATCCCTAGCAGCTCTTATGATTTTTCTCCTTTTCCTTATAGTTGGATAATTTAACTACTAGGTGTCTTGGTGACTTCTTGGGATTCGGTCTGGCTGGTGTTCTTTTGGCCTCCTGAATGATTTCTATTTATTAAGCTGAGGAAGTTTTCCTTTAAGAATTCCCTATTTTCTATATACAATTGATGTATGTATATGTATGAACTGTGATAAGAGTTGTATGAGCCCCTAATAAATTGTTAAAAAAAAAAAGTTAGAGTGAACAAGGAAGGAGCAATGAACAAGACCTAAAAAATACAGATGAGTTTGAATGATGGTTTTAGTGAAGCATATACTATAGATTTCCAGAAAAAAACAAACAAATCTGTGTTTGAAAAGTACAACCAGAATTCTTTTATAGAGTGGAACTATACTTTACATAACTTGGACATGTTAACAGGAAGGACTAGTTTTTGGAGAAGGGCATCATGCTTGGTAAAGTGATGGGTTAGCCGAAGAAGAAGAAGAAGAAGAAGAAGAAGAAGAAGAAGAAGAAGAAGAAGAAGAAGAAGAAGAAGAAGAAGAACCCTCAGGAGATAGATTAGCACAGTGAATGTGGTAATTGGCCCACACATTGGAATAATTGAGAGCGTTTTCCAGGACTAGACATTGTTCAATTTATAGTATAGAGAATGCTGTCAGTCAGAACCAACTTGATGGCACCTAACAACAACAACATGGTGGCATTTAGATGGCCCTACTCACTAACCAAAAGAGACCAAATATCATTTTTTAAATGATGCAAAGTACCATCAATTCTTACCATGTAAACCAAATTAATTTTAAGTAGAGTAACCTCACATTTTGACTCAATGGGCTAACAAAGGTTTGTGCCCAGAATTAATGTTATCTCTGTGAAATACCAACATGTTTGTACTCTCTGTAGTATTTCACACTTCATGACAAGCAATGTATTGTATATGAACAACTTAAAGTGTGCACCTATGACAGAATAATCATCACCACTTTTTAAAACCCGTGAATGACCAATAAAACATGTTAATTCCAACTCAAAAAAAAAAGAATTCCCTATTTTTGCTGTTGACTTCTTTGTTGTGTCTTGTTCTGGTAGTCCAATTATTCTAATATCGTTCCTATTCATTGCATCAGACATGGATCTCAGGGTTGGTTTTGTTATTTCTTCAGCTTCTCTGATTGTCTTATTTTACTGCCTTTCCCGTTTGTTAAAGTCTGCCTCATTATCTTCTAGCTCACTGGTGTCGTTCTCTGCCTCCTCAAGTCTGTTGTCAAAGTCTGTTAATTGCTTCTGAATTTTGTTATTTCATCCCTTAGGTTTTTTTATTTCCCTTGGCGTGTGGCTTTTATCTCCTCTGTCACATCATCCTTATTGCTTCCCTCATATCCTCTATGACTCCAAGCAGCATCCTGAAGATTTCTTTCTGTGACAAGTCAATGTCTGCTTCTTCTATGCATGTCGTTAGGTTCCTGACTTCTTCTGGCATTGTCCTCTGTTTCTCCTGATTTTTCATTGAGGCTGTTGGGGCTGGTTTCTGTTTATGTCTTGTTTTAGAGGAGCCTGGCACCATCTTCCAGAGAGTCAAAGAGCACTGGTCTCTCTCTTTGGGGGACTCATATGGGTGCTTCTTCAGAGTACCTGCAGGTAGCTTCACTTGGGGGTCAGACTACTACTGTATCTTCCTGTGCTTTCACTCTTACCCTAGCCAACAGTATTTCATTATTTGGAATGTGAGTTGGATAGTCCTCTCATGGGATGCTGGCTGGGTAGTTGTGGGCCCACTAGGATGGCGTTTCACTGGCCAATTTGCCAGGAAGCTGCAGTAATGTGTCTCACGGGGCTTGGAGAACCTTGGAGGGTGTATGGAGTTTCCCTCTGCAACTGGAGTGCTGAGGAGGGTGGGTGGGTGTACTTTCTTTTGTGTAGAACACCATGGATGTCAGGTGGAATTACCCTCTTAATTTTCTGGTCTGGCAGCAGGAGCTCATGGTGGGTTAATCTACCTGGGTGCCGTCTTGTTCCATAGTATTTCCAATCACCTCATATACATGTGAATGTTCAACTTTGAATAAGGAATAAGGAAGACCAAAGAAGAATCAATGCCTTTGAATTATGGTGTTGGCAAAGAATATTGAAATTACCATGGAACACCAAATAACAAACAAATCCATCTTGGAAGATATACAGCCAGAACACTCTTTAGAGGCAAAATCATGTATTTTGTATAGCTTCTCAGGTGAGACCAATTACTGGAAGAGGACAACATGTTTGGGAAAATGGAGGGGCATCAGAAAGAGAGGCAGTCCCTAGATAAAATTAATTAACACAATGCCTTCAACAAAGGGCTCAAACATAAAAACAATTTTCAAGATGGTGTGTGACCAGGTAATACTTCCATTTGCTATGCATAGGTTACCTAAGAATCAAAACTGGCTCAATGGAACCTCAAAACAACAGCAACATTATATAGATGGAAATGTTTGGAAGATACATAAGTAATTCAGGGGTATAAATTAAGAGTTAGGTTCAAATCCACTCCTTTTGAGATTATTACATTAGAACAAAAACAAATGCAATTACCAAATTTAAGTTTTACATGTATGTAAAGACCTCAGTCGAAAAAGAGAAATGAGAGGTACAATTTTGGGCTTATTAGCTTCAAATGACTCATTGAGTAGGTAAGATTAAATAGAAAAGTAATCTAAAGTTGATAAAAGGATGAGACTAACACAGGAGACAAATAAGGAATACCAATGTGGAAGGGGGGGATGGAGGGGGGGGAAGAACAACCAAAAGATACTCCAGATTGAATTTCATGAGAAGTGTCAAGCGGGGTGATCAAATACCTCTGAGAATCCAAATATAAATGTATGACCAGAAATTAACCATTGTATATGACAAAATGTTGCTGATTCAATAAACAGAAGTTTCATGAATCAGGTAATGAAAGCCTGATTGGACTGTAAGGAAGATAGAATGAGAGAAGCTAAAGTAGGGGCAGAGACCATAGACAACTCAAGTAATTTGCCATTAAGAACAAAAATTTGGACAATAAGTGGAATATGATGGTGAGTCAAATAATTTTTAAGTAGTAGCTATTAAAACAGTAAGTACTGATATGAATTATGGTTGGAAAAGTAAACACCTATCATGTGGGTGGAGTTATAGACATGGAGAGGAGGGTGAGTAAGTATAATTGCAGATAAACCAAAATTAATGCTCTGTCATTGAGTGGATGCCAACTCACAGCAATCCTATAGAACAGAATAGAACTCTCCCCTGTGCCATTTCCAGATTGGAGCTCTTTATGAGTGCATAAAACCATGTCTTTCTCCCAAAAAGCAGCTGGTGGTTCTGAACTGCTGACTTTGCAGTTAGTAGCCCAAGTCAGAAGCAATACACTACTAGAATGCTCCATAGTTGCAGATAGGAGGGTATATTTGGTAATGAGAAGACAAGGATGTTTTTGTTTCTATTTTAGTAAATGCTAAACAAACAATGACAAATGACAGAGAAATGTGTATTATGTGAAGAATTAGCTTTACCCAAAGAGATGTCCCACTTTGTTCCTGGTTCCTAGGAATTAAACTCCAAAACCCTTAGATTTTCCTAAGCGGTTGGGGTTTGTTTTCCATGATAAGCCTGAAGACCATTGACTATTTATGAATTGTTTCCTTTTGCTATAGTAAAATTCATATCATATAAACAAACACTTATAGTCCAAAAGTATAGTACTTTGAATATGATCTGTAGGCCATTCTAGCAAATTATCAAAACTGATTAGAAATGGAAATCCTTAAATTTGTAAACAGATCACCAGAAGTGACAATGGCCTTGGGAATACCTGAACATGCAACTAAAATCTAAAGTGAGGATAATCTTCAAGAAGATAGTGCCCTTAACCTGTGAAATTTGACCTACTCTAGGTGGTGGGTGTGAGAAATCATTTGCAGAGTGTTGGAGACTTCAAGAAGGAAGAAATCATATTATATAGCATCTCCGAAAGCATGAAAACAAGTTTACTGGAGTATTTATAGGTAGGACAAAGGAGCCATTTAAGATGTGTTCATATAATGAATGTGAAGCAAGTAGTGTTACTTCTTAAGTCAGCTGCTTAGGGATCAAGTGGCAATAACCCTGAAAACATCAGCAAGCAAGAAATAGGGATAAAAGAAGGATGCACATTATTCCACAATTCTAAGAATAAGATCAAACCACTGCATTGTGCTTATATAAATTGTTGAATTGGTGTATGTTCTGTTGTGTACATTCTCAACAACAACAAACACAAATTATTTAAAAGGTGGAAGAAACAATAGGGATTGTCCCTAGCATCTCAGCTGAGTAAGAGAAAAGTTAAGGGTTGAAAAATCACTGGTTCAAGGAACTGTCCGAATAGGTCCAAAGAGCAGTTGCTGAAGTCAGATGAAAGACTAAAGCAAACAAACCAAACAGCTCCACAGTCTCCTCACTACTCTCCAAAGCTTCTGGACAGTGATATTTTTAGTAATTTACCTACATCCGAGCTGTCCTTAAAGATTTGTTTAAATAGCATATGATTCTATTTACTTTCAATTTCTCAGAAATGCATCTATTGAGAGGAACAAGGTTTATCAGTACAATTATATTCCTACATTCAGATTTATGGAACATGAGTGTCATCATTACATTTTTTAAAGTAAAAAGTTTTAATGCACCATACCAAAATAGCAAACCATCTTTCAAACCTAACAGGCTTTTAGAAATCACCATCCTTAAGTGCTGTTTTGTTTCTCTGTTTATTGTTCTCTCAGTAGCCATAAAACAGAAATCATATGAGCAAATTTAAATGAGAAAGCATTTTCAGAATAATCTTGTAAGGACACTTAAAGCACTTTCAGAAAACAGTTAGGAGTGCAAAAAGTCCATAAAGTAAGGCACAAGGGTAGGCTACGAGAAGCTGTTGTCCTTCCATAGCCAAGGCTGAAATGAAGATTTTAGACGCAGAGAGGCTACACCAGCCAATGATGACCAGGGCTGACATGGTCCCAGTGGTGCCCCTATTGCAAAGAGAAAAGAGACAATTAGCTTACATTCTGTGACAATGAGTTCACCTACTCAGTGCTTTCTCTGAAATGCCTTCACTACAAAATTTATAAAATGCTCTCCATTAATAAAGTGGGGGAATGAATCATATGAACTCAAAGGCCGCTACCTGTCAGAAAAGTTTTAAATCAAATTCACCATCAAAGGCTAGCCATATGTATTAATATTTTCTTAAAATTATACCTCAGCAAAAAAAAAAAACCTCTTAGAAGCAGAAGAATTCGTTTGCAGCTTTTCTCATCTGTCCACATTCAAATCCCAACTCCTAAGATTCTCTTATTCAGTATATTTAGAGTTTTATCTTATAGCTATACATTACTTATTATTCTTCCTCACTACTTTCTTCCTAAACTAACCCTGATTCTTTTCCCAATTTTTGGTCTACTTCCCAAGGTTTTATCTTGGACAGCAAAGCCCAACATAGCTCAAGTCTATGTGTGGCTTCTACCCTCATCTCTGAATGTCACTTTTTACTATGTGGATTTTTCAGAATATTGAAAAAAATGTGTTCAAATTGGCATCTTCAAAAAGTACCTCTGGCATCAATTAGTTTTTAAGGACAAAAAAGTAAATGAGGTAATTAACCTTAATCACCTTAGAGGGACTAGTGGGAGAGGAAGATGGTAAAGAGTGAATTTCCCTCCTTATGTGCAAGACAGAATGCGCTATTTAGGATAATAAAAAGACTGGGGAGAGGCCTTAGGAAGCCTCTAGAACCCCAGCTTTCAAACAGTGAAATGACTTAAGGAAAATTGCCGAGGAGAAATAAGACCAAGATCATGCATCTCCAAACACACTGCTCTCCCAGTCATCAAATTGTGCTCCTAACTGTATTAAATCTGAAGTTGAGAAATGCATTTGGGAATTCATGCGTAAGAATCACAGAAATATATTTTAATGATCAAGGCAAATGAAATTGTCAGATATAGTGAAATATGTTATAGTTATAAATTAAGGAAAATATACATTTAAAAGTCACCCCAATAAATATTACATACATTTATTTAATTAATAACTATTATGAATAATTTCTAGAGTAATATAATTTATGGTTTTATGAACAAACTATATAATTATTTGTTATTAATTTGAATTATACACTGATATGGCAAAAATAATTTTCAGTCTAATAGTCTCACTTCAAAAATCAATTTTCACAATGTAAGAATGAAAATCCCATGGAAAAGTTCTGGGTTACTAATGATATTCAAAATGCAAGACTTTTAGCTTTAACTTTTTACTTTTAAACTAATATTTTGAAAAATGACTTAGAGAAAACGTTATCAGCAAGTATTCCACATTTTAAAAACAAGACTATGGACAGAAAACATATACATTGAATAAATAAATATATCCTGAGCTATTGGCTTTTGAGAATTATCCATAGAGATTTTTTGTTTATTATATACTTTAACAAGCATTTCCATTTATTATGTTGTTTAGTACAGATGTTAGATATATTATTGTAGAATTTACAGGTAATTTTTTTTACATTTTTGCCAAAGAATATTATTCTGATTCATCCTTAAAAATTCCCAAACTTGACTGGCCCCAATCTCAACAATGAGAACACCTGCCCCTCCCCCAGAAGAATTTATTTCAGAGAACTGCATTGCATCTGCAGCTCCGGGAGAGGGACATGTCTGATTGGAGCACAGGGGAGCAGATGAACGGGGAGGAGGAGAGAGGGGATCATATCCTTGCCCACCAGGCCTGTAGGATGATTTTCCGGCTCAGAGCAGCCAGTCCACACAGAGGACCACATGGCTGGGCCCACTATGAGACACGACGTCACTCACGGACCCACAGCCCTACAGGGGACAACACTGGAGACACAGTTTGGGAAATGCGCCCGATCTGATACTGCCACACTGAGGCAAAAAACTAAGGGGGTGCAACAGAACAGCAAGTGAACAGAGCAGTGAGGTCCCCAAAGAATGCCTAAGATGGACTTTGGGGCCAGGGTTTGATGCCCAACAGACTGGACTGGAAAATACTCCTAAGGCCAACAAACAGTCCTTGAACTAACTACAAGCTTTTCTTTCTTGTTGTATTCTGTTTTTTTGTCATTGGTTTGTTGTTGTTGTTTCATTTTATATTGTTGCTTGGTTTTGCTCTGTCTTGTTTTTGTGCATGTTATTATCTCCACAGGTCTGTATAAATAAGACAGGCTGGATGAACAATCTGGAGGACAAAACAACAGGACCGACAATTCTTGGGGGATATGGGAGAGGGGGAAGTGAGGAGAAAGGTAAGTGGTGTTAACAAACCCAGGGACAAGGGAAAAGGTGATCCAAATAAGTGGTGAGGAGGGTGTAGGAGGTCTGGTAAGGTGTGATCAAGGGTAATGTAACAAAGAGGAATTACTGAAACCCAAGTGTAGACTGAGCATGATAGTGGAACAAGAGGAAAGTCAAAAGAAATAGAGGAAAGAGGTAGGAGGCAAAGGGCATTTATAGAGGTCTAAATAAAGGCATGTACATAAGTAAATATATTTATATATGAGGATGGGGAAATATATCTATGTGCATATATTTATAGGCTTAGAATTAAGGTAGCAGATGGAAATTGGGCCTCCCTTCAAATACTCTCTCAATAAAAAAGAATAATTTGTTCTATTAAATTGGCATTCTATGATGCGCAGCTTCCCTACACAATTGCTGAAGACAAAGTGGGTGAATAAGTAAATGTAAATGTGGTGAAGAAAGCTGATGGTGCCCGGCTATCAAAAGTTATAGCATCTGGGGTCCTAAAGTCTTGAAGGTAAACAAGTGGCCATCTAGCTCAGAAGCAACAAAGCCCACATGGAAGAAGCACACCAGCCTGCGTGATCACGAGGTGCCGTATGGATCAGTTATCAGGCATCAAAGAACAAAAAATCATATCATGTGTGCTCATTTCCCTGATATGGTCACTGAAGACAAATGGATGCATAAGCTAATGTGGTGAAGAAAGCTGATGGTGCCTGGCTCTCAAGAGATATAGCGTCTGGGGTCTTAAAGGCTTGAAGGTAAACAAGCGACCATCTAGTTCAGAAGCAACAAAGCCAACATGGAAGAAGCACACCAGCCCGTGTGACCACGAAGTGTCAAAGGGATAAGGTATAAGGCCTCATCAGAACAAAAAAAATCATATCACTGTGAATGAAGCAGTGAGTGTGGGGTGGAGACCCAAAACCCATTTGAGGGCCACCAGACATCCTCTTATAGAAGGGTCTCGGGGAGGAGAGAAGCCAGTCAGGGTGCAATGTAGCAATGATGAAACATACAACTTTTCTCTAGTTCCTAAATGCTTCCTCTCCCCACCCCTCCCAACTATCATGATCCCAATTCTACCTTACACATCTGGCTAGACCAGAGGATGTACACTGGTACAGATAGGAACTGGAAACACAGGGAATCCAGGGTGGATGATCCCTTCAGGACCAATAGTGAGAGTGATGACACCAGGAGGGTGGAGGGAGGGTGGATTTGAAAGGGGGAAACTTATATGTAGATTGATTACAAGGATCTATATATAACCTCTTCCCTGAGGGACAGACAACAGAAAAGTGGGTGAAGGGAGACATCAGACAGTACAAGATATGACAAAATAATAATTTATAAATTATCAAGGGTTCCAGGTGGGGACGGAGCATGGTAGTGGGGCAGGAGGAAAGTCAAGGGAGATGGAGGAAAGATCTAGGAGTCAAAGGGCATTTATAGAAGTCTAGACAAAGACATGTACATGCAAATATATATATGAGGATGGGGAAATAGATCTATAAATATATTTATAGGTTTAATATTAAGGTGGCAGAAGGACCTTGGGCCTCTACTCAAGCACTCCCTCAATGCATGAATACTTTCTTTTATTAAATTGGCACTCTACGATGCTCACCTTCCCGACACAACTGCTGAAGCCAAAGTGGGTGAACAGTAAATGTGGTGAAGAAAGCTGATGGTGCCTGGCTATCAAAAGAGATAGTGTCTGGGGTCTTAAAGGCTTGAAGATAAACAAGTGAACATCTAGCTCAGAAGCAACAAAGCCCACATGGAAGAACACACCAGCCTATGTGATCACGTGGTCCCAAAGGGATCAGTTATCAGGCATCAAAGAACAAAAAATCATATCATTGGCTGCACACCTCCATGATACGATCACCAAAGACAAACGGGTGCATAAGCAAATGTGGCGAAGAAAGCTGATGGTGCCCAGCTATTGAAAGAGATAGTGTCTGGGGTCTTAAAGGCTTGAAGGTGAACAAGCGACCTCTAGCTCAGAAGCAACAAAACCCACATGGAAGAAGCATGCCAGCCTATGCGATCACGAGGTGCCAAAGGTACCAGGTACAAGGCATCATGCAAATATATATATATATATATATATATATATATATATATATATATATATATATATATATATATACCATAGTGAATGAAGGGGGAAGTGCAGAGTGGAGACCCAAAACCCATTTGTCGGCCACTGGAGATCCCCTCACAGAGGGGTTTAGGAGAGGAGATGGGTCAGTCAGGGTGCGATGTAGTACTGATGAAGAAGACAGCTTTCCCCCAGATCCTGGATGCTTCCACCCCCCCAACTACCATGATCCAAATTCTACCTTGCAGGACTGGATAGGGCAGAGGTCGTACACTGGTGCATATGGGAGCTAGAGGCACAGGGAATCCAAGGTGGATAATACCTTCAGGACCAGGGGTGTGAGGGGCGATACTGGGAGAGTAGAGGGTGAGTGGGTTGGAAAGAGGGAACCGATTACAAGGACCCACATGTGACCTCTCTGGGAGTCGGACGGCAGAGAAGGGGGGGAAGGGAGACTCCGGATAGGGCAAGATATGACAAAATAACAATCTATAAATTATCAAGGGCTCATGAGGGAGGGGGAGTGGGGAGGGAGGGAAAATAAAAAGAGGACCTGATGCAAAGGGCTTAAGTGGAGAGCCAATGCTTTGAAAATGATTAGGGCAAAGAATGTACAGATGTGCTTTATACAATTGATGCATGTATATATATGGATTGTGATAAGAGTTGTATGAGCCCCTAATAAAATGTAAAAAAAAATTTAGATGCTATGAAAAAAAATTATCAAGGGTTCATGAAGGAGGGAGAGCGGGAGGGAGGGGAAAATTTGAGGAGCTGATGCCAGGGGCTTAGGTGGAGAGCAAAAGTTTTGAGACTGATGAAGGCAATGAATGTACAAATATGCTTTACACAATTGATGTATGTATGGATTGTAATGAGTTGTCTGAGCTCCTAATAAAATGATTTAAAAATTCCCAAACTTTATAAACACAATTTTCAGCAAATTTGAGATTTATGGAATCTTAAAAAACTCTATACTAACATGTTAAGTGTCTATACTGACCAATAAAATCACATTAACACAATAATTAAAATGCAGTAGCAACAAAGGGCATTGGAAGAAATACACAGTCACTATGCTGAAAAGAATTGGTCCACATGCAACCATTTCAAGAAGTGTCATATAATAAAAATGGATCATTTCGAAAGAAGAAACCCAACCTGCAATGACAGCATTGGTGGAAACCAGTGGACGAAATACCGATTGAAATGTTTCAACAAAGTGGTGCAACTAAAAGCACTTGGGTAGAAGACAACTACTTGGTCAACTGACTGGGAGTTATCTATATATGTGTTCATTCCAAAGAAAGGTGAATCAAACATTATCGTTAATATTACATGCAAGCAAAATATTGCTGAAAAAATTTTAATAGTTGCCTGAGTATATCAACAATGAGCTTCCAGCAATTAAATGCAGATTCAAAGGTGGGCATGAACAAAGGCTATAATTGTTGACATCTCATGAATCTTAGCTATAAGTAGAAAATATGAGAAATACGTTTGCCTGTGTTTTATTTGACTATGCCAAGGCACTTGAAAATGGGGATCAAAACAAACTATAAATGGCATTACAAAGAGTGGGAATTTTACAGCACTTAATTATACTTCTGCAGGACCTGTGCACACACCAAGAGAACAATGGGCTACTGCATGGTTTCAAATCAGGAAGAGTGCGTGTTAGGGTTTCTCCATACTTTGCCGCTCTGTACATTGAGCAAATTATCCAAGAAGCTGGTCTATATGAAGAAAACACAGCATCAGGTTTGGAGGAAGGCTCAAGAACAGCCTGTGGTATGCAAAAGGCACAACCTTTCTTGCTGAAAGACAGCAAGCCTTGAACTACTTACTGATGAAGATCAAGGACCACACCCTTCAGGATGTATTGTAACTCACTGTGAAGAAAACCCAAAGTTATCATAACTGGACTCATAGGTCACATCATGACAAACAGAGAAAAGGTTAAGTCTCCAAAGATCTTATTGTACTTGGATCCACAATCAACGTCCATGGAACCAACGGGGAAGAAATCAAACAATGCATCGCACTGAGCAAGCCTGCTAAATAAAATCTCTGTAAAGGGTAAAAGAGGAAAATACTGCTTTCACGGCTACAGAGCACTTAATACAAGCCAAGATATTTTCAATCACCTCATTTGCATGTGAAATATGAACAATGAGTAAGGAAGAGCAGAGAAAAATTGATGCATTTTAAGTATGGCATTATCAAAGAATATTGAAAGTACCATGGAGTAACAGAAGAATAAACAAAACTGTCTTGGAGGAAGTAAAGCCAGAATGTTACTTAAAAGCCAAGGCAGTGAGACTTAATCTCACGTAATTTGGGCATGTTATTAGCAGAGACTCGTCCCGGTACACCCTGCTTAGTAAAGAAGAGGGTCAGGGGGGAAAGGAAGACCTTCCAGGAGGGGGGCTGCCACAGTAACTGCCACAAGGGGCGCCAGTGTCACCCCTGAGGAGGGTTCCGCACCAGGAAGTGTTTGCTGTGTCTGAGTTTGCTATGCATTGGCGCTGACTCGGCACTGCAGCACAACATTAAAGATATTTCTAAGATGTTTATCCATGGCATTGGTAAATTGTTCACATAAAAATCATATTAGGAACAATGTAGTGCTACTAATCTAGGACAGATGAATCCAGAAGGACATTTGAACGGGGTTTCCTTTGCATGTGGAATAACGAGCATCAATGGGCAATGCGTATTCCTGTGTCGTTCTAGAGCTAGAGCGCAGCCGGTGCCAAAGGACTATGTGATGTTTTTCTGTCCGCGACCTAAGCGGCAGTGACACTTATATACCCAGGGAACATGCCCATCAGAAACGTATATCCTCCACAGTCATCTTGCATAACAGAAACCACGTGAATGACGAGGACAAAGGGACTGGGTGTCCATGCTGTAATGTCCTCAAGCACTAACATCCCCATCGGGGTCTGGGACTGCCGTGCAGCAAAACCCCAGCTGAGAAAAAGATAAAATGCCTGGGAGTTGAGGTAATTTGTCAGCGTTCACCACACACTCACTTTTCGGAAATCAAACAAGTGAGTTTCTGTAGCGGTTTCATTACCCAGGGCAGTCATTCTCATCGAAGAATGTGACAGCTTTAAACAGGGCCAGTTTCAGAGATAACTTCGCTTTTATTGAAGAAAAAAAAGTCATTGAAGTAGGAGCAGCACCTGAGACAAAACTAACCTACTTTTCTGCATCTGTGTGAAGCTTCCGAAATCCCACTACCCATGTGATCAGAAAGAGGTTAACTTCTGCGCCATGTGGCGCGCCTTAGTGCTAATTGTGCGTGTGGGGTCAATTAGTTCACACAGACACTTACTGAAGTGAAAAGAAGCCGGCACAGCTGGACAGGATGACCATGGGGAGCAGGCAGTAACCAAGCACACTCGCCACACAACCGTAGGACACCTCAGAAGAGCTCATCAAGTTCAGTAAGGCGTGAATCCCAATGCAGCCGATAGCACTCATGCCGTACACATATCCAAACTGAACTTTTCCTGCCTGAGACAATGGGAAGAAACCCGTTTGAATACACAGCAAATATCACCAGGAAATCAGAATGGCAGGAGGGCAGAGAGCACAGTTTAGAGTTAGCTAAATGGTGTTCCACATATTCATAGCACCATCATCACGGACTGGGAGTTCCTGGGGGGAAAACAACTGAAATAAATTCAGGTTCCTATATCAAACACCCCTAACTGTACTTTGCATGGGGCAAGCTCAATAAAGAAAAGTTAAAATATTGGTAGATTTATATTGACTATCATGTATTATGTGTCAGGGGCACAAGACATAAATGACGATGCATTTCTCCCAATATTTGGCCTATTATTGAATTAAGGATAAGTGCAATCTCATCATCACACATCTGTGATATTACTATCTGTGATATTACTGATTCTAAGTGTTCCACATTTGTTATTTTACTTAATCCACACAACCTTATGAAATTTATTATACATGGGGTAGTTACATAATCTGTTTTCAATTTGAGACTACTATGAGTGAAGGGGTGGAGTTTAGCCTCTCAATCAGGTCACAGCTTGATCTCATTTGGAGGTGCTAAGGAGATAAATAGCTCGCTGGAGGCAGGACACACGCTCCCTGCACGATGTTCCTGTTGACAAGACACATGGAACTTCGCTAGAGCCCTGGAGCTGAAAGAGCCTTGTGGACACCCTGACAGCACTGAGATGCTTCCACTGCCACTGGATCCACAAGACCTTCCACCCACTGGCCTGTGATTTTCTTGCATTCGGCATCATTGCTTGTGTTGCGTGAGTCTGAAGAGAAATTTATAGATTGGTATTGGACATATGAGCTAATATTGGACTTATGAACTTGATCTGGACTGGGATGGGATATTTTCTTGTTGTATAATTACTCTTTGATACAAAGCTCTTTCTTACACACACATGAGAGTCTATGAATTGTTTCTCTAGTCTACCCAGGCTAACACAATATATTATATATTGTTTGACCTATGACAAAACTGAAGGGAAGAGAGCTTAAGAAATTTGCCAACGATAATATAATGCTAAATGTTGGAGCTACAATTTGAACTTGGGCTGTCTTGTCCTAAAATTCAGACCTTTACTATTTATAGACGTTATAACAAGCCCTAAAATAAAAGATTTGCTGTACTTTATTTAGTCAAACATATCCCATAATTCCTGTTCACAGTTTCATGGAACCCACTTTGTGAAAAGCTGATTTATACAAACTACCTGGTAACAAATCATAGAAGGGAGAGCAATAAAAGAAGTTGGGGGTACCCGGGTGCCCCATGAATGCACAGAGAATTCTAACTGTCGCCTGTAAGAAAGCAGGCGCTAAGAGATCAAATGGACCAATTAGTTCACCCAGTGAAATTCACAACTCCACAAGATGTATATTAATACTTATCTGCGAAGCTCCAAAAAAGAATGCACTTAAATTTTATATATAAATTGAGCTTATTTGAAATCGTATTTAAGAGTAGAACAGATTAACTCTCATTTTCATAGGAATTATATGGATCAATGAGGGAATCTCATAAATTCTTTCAGAGTGATCTTTTAAAATTTCACTTTCCTTATCCAAGATTGTGACTTATGAAGTCCTTATGTTCACGGAACTAAAGAAAGTTTTGTTTTACAAGTGATTAAGGAAAATGAATAGGAGTCCTTGGGGTGTCAAGGGTTATGTGTTGCATTGCTAACCACAAGGTCAGCAGTGCCAACCCTCCAGCTGTTCCCTCGTAGAAAGATGGGGCTTTCGACTCCAGTAAAGAGTCACCGTCTTGGAAACTCACAGTGGCAGTTTTGCCCTGTCCTATAGGGTTACGATGTGGAGTCCTGGTGGTGTGGTAGTTATGAGTTGGGCTGTGACTGGCAAGGTTAACAGTTCCAAACCAGCAACCTCTCGGAGAGAGAAAGACTGGGTGTTTTATTCCCATAAAGAGTTACAGTCTCAGAAACTCAAGGGGGCTGTTCTGTCCCACAAGGTTGCTATGAGTTGGCACCGACTCAATGGCAGTGAGTTTGTTTTGGATAGGGTGACCATGAGTGAGAATCAACTTGATGGCAGTGAGTTAATGAGTTAAGAATGATAGAGAAGTCCTGGTGGTGCTGTGAGCTAAGCATTAGACTGCTAACCACAAAGTCGTGGTTCCAACCCATATCCATCAGCTGCTCCCATGGCAGAGGTGCGGCCGACGTTAGGTTACTGTGAGTTGGAATCAACCAAATGGCAGTGCATTTGTTAGTTCAGTTGGCTAGGATTTTGTGTTTGCTTGTTTGTTTTTAAGGGTAATAGAGGATGTTATGACCATTGCAATGTAATTCAAAAACATTCAGCTATTTTGAACCCTACATTGTTGGAGAGGTTGGTAATTTATAAGTTCCTGTAGATTACATCCTTAGGAGATGCTATCAAAGACATGTCTTCCAATAACTATAGATAAGTTGTTATCGAGTACTTTTATTTTCTCTATCCTATAAAATAAAGCTAACCATAGTCATGCTTTAAAAAAAATTAGCCATGCCCTGCTCTATTGGGTGAATTAGACAACAACGACAATTTCAAAGTCACTGTCATGTACAACCAGAGATACATACTGCTTAATATTTTAATTGGAGTGAAATATTTAAAGGCAGTACTCATTGTAATAATGGCGAAAGGCAATTCTTTCTTACACCCAGGGACACGAAACTGAACTTCAAAGACAGTTTAAAGAACGGGGTGGACAGATAAGGGAGTGATGGAGGTAAACTTCTAGTAAAATTGTGTATTTCCATATTGATAAATGACCTTTCTCTTTACCTCTTTCTCTTATTAGATTATCCAATTAAAACTATAATTCCATTTGACTTCACCACTGTCATTTTTGAATTGGTTTAAAATTCTAATGAGATTTTTACCTGAAAAAGTCTGTCTCCAAGAATGAGCTTTTTACCTCAACAATTACTTAGGATGCTTTCCTATCACCTTTGCCACGTCTGGATTCAAAATCATTTCATTCTTCTGATTATACTTTTATATTGGCCAAGTATTTTCATTTTCCAGAGCCTTATTCTTAACTCTACCAGAAAAAATAAATAGAAGGAATTGTGTTTTTAACCACTTATCTTCATGGTATTGACAGTAAAAATAATTGTTTGTGGGAGAAGGGACGGTTTAAGAATAAGTAAAATTAAATTTATGGTAAATGTATTCTTACTGGATTGTGCCCTATATCAGAATACATGAATAAAATAATGAGTATGTGACTATGAGTTTTATATCTCAGAAATAATTAATAGGCTCAGATATTATTCCTGCAATTAGTTATGCTTTCTCTAATACAATACCTATACCATTCTATAAAATCACCCCTTATATTTGGATTTTGTATATCTGGGGCAGAATTAACTTAAACTCAAATAGATTCTGAGTTAAATCTTATTCAAATGGTTGTCTGTTCATTTGTGTTTTATTTGCTTTTAATTTCACTTTATTTTTTTGTCCTTAATGCTCTATATTTCTCAGAATCAATTCTGGAGTTATCACATCTAATGGTAAAGTCCAAATGATAATATTTGCCTAAAGAAGAAATCCCAGAGAGAGAAAGAAGATGGCCGCCCCGGGGACCCGCATTCTCTGAGAGCTCCTCCGAACAAAGTGGGCTTGTTCAGGTAGCTGAATGGTAGGAGTCTGGTGAGTGAAATATCCCCCTGGGACAGCACCCCAGTCCCACCCCACGCATTTATCCTGAGCTGGGGCCTCAGTGATACAGGACCGGACTCGTGGGACATCTCAGGTCAGTAGGCTGCCGCCATCACACTGGCGACTAGCCTAAGCTCCATCCCCAGACCGAACCCCAGCCCAGAGTCGCTTGCCTGCCCTGCCTAGACAAGCGCAGCAGGTCTTGCAGATCCTCTATACCAGCTGCCCACTCACGGGACCCCACTAGGAGAGAAGCTTCCCTTTCCCATGGTTCCCCTCTCCCCTCGTGGCAACGATCTGCCCTTGGGCCTGTGTCCCTCCCTCCATTCATCCAAGTAAGCTGATTTTTAAAAATTTTTTAAAAGAAGAAGAAATTCCAGAAATATGAAGCAACAGATTAAAAAAATCATCTTGTGACAAAGTTGGAGTAGATCCACATTTATCTCCACTGAGTTCTTTGGCTATGTAAATTTTGGATTTATAATTTTCAGAAATATTTAAATGACTTTGACTAATATTGATAACACACAAGAAATATTTTGATGACCTTAATAGATCAGGCAGTGCTTCATTCTCTTTTACACAAGGTTGGAACCAACTCAATTCCACCTCCTTACAAGACTCAACTTTTGGAGTCCCGAGGTAACTCAGACAATTAAACATCAACTATTATCCCAAAGGTTCACAGTTCAAACCCACTCTGCAGCACATTATAAGATGGGCCTGGCGATCTGCTTCCAAAGGATTTGAAAACCTCATGGAGCAATTCTACTTGTTTGTGGAATTGGCTAGACCGGAACTAACACAATGCTTTCCTTTCAGGAATGCGAACAACCATGCGTTCTGAAGTAAAAGCAGCAGCTGTTATATCACAAACAACTTGAGATGGAAAGATGAGTTAATATATTAAATTGATTGTTTCTGACTATATGATTAATTGAGATGCCTGACTTAGCAGCTTAATCTAAGACTAGCAAATTATAGTGACAAAGACAAAAGAAGGAAGATTAGAGACTAATTTAAACCATCTAATTGATACAGAATGACAAAGAATTTGCATTTGTTGTGCACAGGAAAAAATAAGATATCAGTAGATGCTACTGTATTCAATAAATACAATATGATTATTGGTTACATTATCATGAAGAAATTAGACTGATATCTAGATTCTGATTTATCTTATGTATTAATGTATTAAAATAAAGATGTACTTGGTTTCAAATAAATTTAACAGCTAATATTACAAATGGTAGCTACTTTAAAACATTATTTTTTATATTGTTTGGTGAGAAGTAGACAGCAGTACGAAGAGAAAGGAGCCTGAACAATTAGTTAAGGAGTTTTTTCCTAGAACTATCAGATTCCTATACCATTTCTTCAGCCAGTTACCTCTTTGACACAGGTTTGAACCCCCAGCCTTTAGGCTAGTAGTTGAGTACAAACCGTTAATAAGGACCTGTTAAACCAGTTACAAGCTTCTCATTGCATGGGGAAGAAACCAAGGCAGGCAGCTTTGGGTGTGTTTCAGGGAAGTCGGCACGAGAGCGCTCATGTCAGACATCAAGCAAGAGAGAAGAGGCAGCTGCCATCGAGTTGACGCATGCCTCACTGGGACTACTTTTCAGACTGGCATAAAACCTCTTTGCACTCTGTTTATAAAATGCATTGCCAAGTGTTCTTTGTCTTAAATGCAAAGATCCTTTTATTTATTTTTATTTTAATGTAACACTTTTATAATTATGATCTAGAGTGTCTTCTAAATGTAATTTAGGTGGAAATATGCTTTCCTTTTCTGACAATTCTTAATGTCATCACTGCTTGATGTAAAGAAGGAAGGGGGTCTATGCAAAAAAATGAATAAACAGTGACATTCAGAAGCAATGACGCCATGAAGCGGATAACCAAATCACCAGGATTATCTATAAGTTGAATCAATAAATCATACTATCATTACAAGTCAATTTAGTCATAAAAGCTGGAGCAGCAATAACCTCACGGGATGCTAGAAAGACATCTTCACAAGAAAATGAGCATCAGCATAGAGAAACGCCTCATCCATTGTCAGAGCAGAAATCTCAAAGCAAACAGTCAGTAAAATAGCATTTGCTAGCCCAAGCCCGTGTATTCCATCCACTATTGGACATGAACAGTCTTGAAGCATTTTACCGTTTCTGTTAACTTCTTTCAATGTTTGTTGCCGATTAGGTGGAAGTTTATACTTTAGATAATGATTCTCATATCCAACACTTATCAAACCTCCCAACAGCTTGCTCTGCCTCATCCCTCACCCCCTTTACTTGGCCCTTCCACCTCTTGTAGGAGCGGATCCTCCCCTCTACCCAAGTTAACACCTGGGTACCTCCTAGCCTATTACTATCCCTTCCCTTCCCGCCCTTCCTTTCCCATTCCTGCTAACTAATAGTCTTTTCCTAATAAGAGATGGATGAATAATAATACAATGATTTTCTTTGATAAAATTTTGACAGGATGGCTTGTTTTCTAATATATTTAAATGCATATATGTTTTATTTGTTGTAAAAGGAGACCTGGTAGTGTAGTGGTTATCCACTGGGCTGCGATGCGCAGGTCAGCAGTTTGAAACCACCAGCCGCTCGTTGGGAGAAAGACAAAGGACTTTCTACTCCCATAAAGAGTTACAGTCCAGACACCCACGGGGCAGTTCTACCCTGTCGCTGTGAGTCCACATCAACTCAATGGCAGAGAGAGAGAGAGAAAGAGAGAGAGAGAGAGAGAGAGAGAGAGAGAGAGAGAGAGAGAGAGAGAGAGAGAGAGAGAGAGATTATAATTCATGCTGGTTGTTTAGTTTGTCTGTGATCTCTTTGGATCACTTTAATGTGTCTCTCACGAAAAATGAAGTCTTGGGTTGAACAATTGCCATTATATTGTATACTTTCTTTGAGGTTACAAAGCTCTATCTGCAGCACTGAAACTGAGAGGACTAGCATTGAAGTCGATTGCTTGCTGCCTGCTGTTTTTTATTACCATCAGCAAGGTGGCTCCCAGGGCGAGGCAAAACAGGATGGGTCCCGCTAGGTCTGTTTCATTCATAATGCTGCCATCTGCTGGTTTCAATGGATTTAACACTGTCAACGTTTTTTGCCAAATGTGATCAAAATTGATTCCAAGTTCTGCAAAAGGAAAAGAAAGTAATAATATAAGTAAAAAAAATAAAGAGAGACATAACTCATTCTTTAATTAGGTGTTTTCATACTTAGAATCTCTGGATCGTAAAAACTGTTAACATAATTGGCTGCAAACAAAAAGTTTCAAGCGTATCCAGAAGCCTCAGAAGAAATCTGCCAACCTACTTATGAAAAATCAGTCCGTGAAGCCCACATTTCTATTCAACTATATCTGAGATCTCCTTAGGCAAAGCGACTCAATGACAACTGGTAAGAAAAAAAATAAAAACTAAATATCTATGTAAAATAAAATCATTTAAAGTCCCTTTTTTAAAAAATAGTTTTTGTTCCCAAGCAATAAGAGAAACATTGAAAAAATGATTCCACCACGGGACATATTTCCAGCTGTATGCAGTAGATACAAGCTTACAATCGTCTCAAAAATGTGGAAGTGGACTTTACACAGTAGAAACGAAAATAAAATTGCAGCTCATGGACCAAAAGTCCTCTCTTATCACGCATGTAAATATCTATTTCCAATATTTTCAATTGCTAATCTTCTAAAATCTGGTCATTTCAAACGTGGCGAAAGGTTTCAATTAGCAAGACTATCTGAAGACGTGTGGTCCAGTCGGGGGATTTACTTTCACGGTCTGATAAGAAGAGCAATTTTATGCTAGCTGCCGGAAACGCAATGGAGGAGAAAAGAGGGAGGCTCACTCACCAGTAAATGTGATCATAACGTACACGCCTGCTTTCATAAGGTCAGTGCATTATGTGGTTGAGTCTGTGCCGTCAAGATTAAGTCCCTGAGACGAGTTAGCCATCCCTCTTATGAGTGCTGGTGTTAGAGTGAGATATACCAAATCAATGGGGCTCAAGACCAGGAGTCCAAACTGATAAACACAATTCTAATTCAATGTTTCTCCACTGCCTTCCCAAAGGATGTGACTACCACCTCACAGATCTCGCTGGTAGATCCTGCTCCTCTGATGCCAGCTCTCTCTAAAGGAAAGAAACAGCTACCACTCTGATATTCTCCAACGAAGGACTAGGGGAAGTGTCAGTTCCGTAAGTGAGCCCTGATAGTACGGTAGCTAAAGTTGTTAACGGAAGGGTTGGTTAAACTCACCAGCCTATCCATGGAGCAAGTTGTCAAATCAGCTTCCATAAAGATTGATGACCTTGAAAACCTGTAGGGGAGTTCTGCTCTGTCCTTTAGGGTGTCTAGGAGTCAGAATCAATTTAACAGTGGTGGGATTGGTTTTAGTTTTGTAGGTTCCTTGATAGAAAGAATTCTCTTTCCATGTAGGAAACCAGGCTTTGATTCCTGGCCAATGCAACTCAATAGCAGCCACCACCCATTGACTCCTGGAAGCTCGCATGCTGTTATGACATTAAAAGGTTTCAGAAGAGATTCCAGGAACAAAAAGAGATTAGGAAAAAGGTCAGATGATCAATTTCCAAAATAAACGGTGGGGGTGGGGGGTGGATGTACACCTCTAAAATATGGTCGTATTCCAGGACTAATCTTTTGCCTGCCATAATGTTATACTTCAAAGACAAGTTACTTACACACAATTCCAGAGTTATCATTTGAAAACTTGCATGAATTGCAGTTTGATCATTGTGCATCTTATCTCATATTGGTTTCTTTTCTTTTTTTTTTTAATTGAGCTAAATTTTAAACTTGAAGTACTGTCTCCCTGAAATCAGGGCTTAGTTAAATGTTTTGCAGTGGCATATACCATGTTCACACACTGAAAAGCTGACAGTCTAGATACAGAATACAGCATGAGCTTCATGGCCCCCCTGATAAAAAGTGCACCTGTTCTAGCCACACCCCAAAATATTCAGAGTCATCAGACACAGGGCTGAACTAACCTCGCAAAGGCAAGCTTGCACTGCTTCATTCCAAATTGAGACCTGCTTTCCCAAGCACAAAAGTTCATTTTTGCCTGATGTTTGCATTGTTTCTAACTTTGCTTTCAGTTTTATAAGTATACTCACAATGTGTTTTCTATATTTTCCATAATAAAGTGATATTTGATTTATTATACCTTTTCATAAAAAATATCATTATACTTCAAATAACTCAGATGGAAAATGCCTTGTGTAACATTATTAATTATTATAACTATTTAATAGCACAATTAGCTATTTATTTAATAGCACATGTTTTAAAATTGAATCATGAAACAGTGAGAAAACATACCAAACTCATGTCAGTGAGTCCATTCTAACTTACAGTGCCCCCTAGAGGACGGAGCAGAATTGTCCCATGGGGTTTCCAAGGCTGTGGTCCTTACGGAAGTGAAGCTGCGTTTCTCCCTCAGAGAGACTGGTAAGTTCAAACTGCAGCCCTTTCCGTGAGTGTGAGTCTCTTTGATAACTGCTCTGCCAGGAATCTTTTGAAGACGCCTAATAGTTACTAAATATTTCATGAAGAAAATATTATATATTAATATTATATATTTCCACAATATTTTGTTTTGTTTTATTATTATAAGCTTTACAAGTGAGATCATTCAATATATTAATTTTAGGTACCTTACAACAAATTATTAGCAAGTCTTGGTGCCATAGTGGATGATACAGTGAGCTGCTAGCAAAAGGTCAGTGGTTCAAGTCCATCAGTCACTCTGCAGAAAAAATTGGAGGCTGCCTACTCTCTCAGAGATGTAGAGTCTCAGAAAACCAAAAGGACAGTTCTATTCTGTCCTGTAGGCATGCTATGGATTGGAATTGACTCAGTGGCAAGAGTGCGCGTTTGTTTTTTAATCCAAAACGTTCTACAAATTCAGAGATGGGACTTCTGTGAAGTGTGACTGTAAGCTTTATGGTTTGCTGTCACCTAGTGGTAGTAACGTGTATACTCATAAGGATCTGTATGCAAACCTATTGCAACTCATAATGGCCTGTGGGAAAGAGTACACTTTTATAGCATGTGTCACCATACTATAAAAGTGAATTAATATCTTTATTTCCCATGCAAATGGTGGCACTGGCCTTTAAAATATACACATCAGGCTGTGCTACAAATAGAAAATCCCAAATATCACAGTCATTTATTCTGGCCTATCTTAAATTGAATTGATCTTCAAGATGCATTTGTTTACATATTCAAGCACATATTATCAGATAGTAAAATCACAGCAAGTGTTTTTATTATAAAACATTTAAGAAATGGACAAACACATTTCCAAGGAACATGCTTTTGTGAGGGGATTTAAATTATTATGGCTTCATAATTTTACAGGCTATTTTACTCTGTACTCAAAAAAAACTAGACAATGTCATATGCTAATTTATCTTCCAATCCTGTCTATAGCTTTAAGATAGATGAGGCTTAAGGCTTTCACAAAGCTACCCAGCCTGATGGGTATATTAAAGCAAAAGACTAGATCATTCATAGATTTTAAAGACAAATCTATATTATGTACTTTTTCTTCTAAAATACATATTCTGGAAGATGATCACAAAGAGGAAAAATATCCAAGATTCATTATGAGCTATTATGAAGTTGGACAGAAATTTGGTACGTGCCCATTTTAAAGAGTTATTAGGGAAGGATATACATAAATAAAGACATTTCAGAGCAGGAGAAAAGTAAAAGTTATCTTTGCTATATGATGCAGATTGTGCATGATTTAACCATTTGAAGGAAAAATAAGCTTGGAACATAACTTCACATAGTACCCTAAAATAATTCTCAGTGGATAAAAATTGTAAAGGCAAAAGAAAAAATTTAATGGAAAAATCTATAAAGATATATAAGCATTTCTACAACTGTATAGATTGTAAACAAAAGCAATTGCAAAGAAAATTTACTGAGAAAAATATTGTGGAATTTTTAAACATACACACTAAAAGTTTTATATACTCAAAGTCTTATAAAGAAATTTTATAGCAAACAAAATCTAGGCGGGAAATGTTTTGGACACATATTCCAGATAATAATTAATATTCTCACAATATAAATATCTCTAAATAGAACAAAGAAAGAAACATTTGTCAGGTTCCAATAGGAAATTTGACAAAGAACATGATAAGTAGAGAGGAACAGCAACACAAACATGTCAGAAATGCCTTTTTCAGCACCAGACATCTCATGTTCTACTATAAAGATGTATTGGCACACACTTTTCTGAGATCATTTTTACAGTGAAAGTAGCCCATGACTAGGTAATCCTAACGCTATAGATCCACACAAAGGACAGACTATAGGAGTCCAAGGTTGCTTACTATGATGTTCACCAAAGCATTTCCTACTATAAAGCATACCTGAGGGTGTGTGTAAGCCATGACACTTCTATATAATATAATATTACCTGTCTCATACATGTGTGGGCTGTAAGCACTGAGGGCTGTGCACAGAGGGGTTCTCTAACCGCACTCCACCAATAGGGCTCCACAATGTTAGGTACTGCCATCCTTCAACTACATGGTCTAATAATAGTTAATGCCTTTAAAGAATGCTCATAAAATAATGTAATCGGAGGGAAAAAAGAAATTTTATATCATTATGATACAACATTCATTTTAGTATTCATAAATAACGATTTCAATGTATGCATGTATACATATATGTTTTAATGTACTTGTATAGATATAAATATACATGGGTATATACACACAAGTGTTCATGGTGGTGCTATGGGTCACAGTGGATTAGGCATTGAGCTGCTAATCACAAGGTTAGTGGTTCAAATCTGCCATCCATACCTCTGGAGAGACATGAGGTTGTCTACTCCAGTAAAGATGTATAATCTCAGAAACCTATATAATCCACTATATTCAGAATCAACTTGATGACAGTGAGTTTGTTTTATTATTTTATATATGTACATACATATATATTTGTATGCATCCATCCATAGGACAATAGAGTAAAGACAGAAAGGAACTATATCAAGCTGTTGATGGTGGTGATCCCCTAGAAACAAGAATTCAGTTTTTTTTAATGTTTTACTAAGCTGATTCTATGTTTTCTCCGTTCCACATACTGAATATATATTATTATTATAATATTTAGAAACTATTCATTTTTTAAGAGCAAAGATGTGAAAGTCAAGGTGTTGGCCATTAATCTCCAATATAAAAATAGAATCCATTAAACAGATTGATCTAAAAATTCAACTGGACTCTAAAGAGCCAATGAAACCATTATGTTTTTCCTATAAATGGTTTGAATTTTTCTTTCCTTATCTTTAAATTTTAATGTGAAGAAGGAAGGTATAGTTTTAATGCAAGGTCATGAACAATGTTCATATGTGGAGAGAGATGCTCTTTCGATGGCATACTGGGGATTTTAGTCTATTGTTTGTCACTTGACTACATAGAAAGTAACTGAGAAAGAAGTTAACCTATGTGTCCTTGATTCTCAAATTCAACCCTAGTTGTTTGGTTAAATTTCTAGTGTCTTTGTTTTCCAGGAAAAAGTCCTGGGACTGTGGAGGGTTATGGGCTGCTAACAGCAGAGTTACCCCTTTAACCCACCAGCTCCTCTTTGAGAGAAAGATGAGGCTTGGGCACCTGTAAAGTCTTAAAGTGTCAGAAACCGAAAGAGGCCATCTGCTCAGCTCTAGAGTTGCCATGAGTCAGAATTTACTTGGTAGACGCAAGGTTGGTTTGGTTTTAAGGCCCCAATCCATTCCTTCCAGCATCATGTTGACATTCTTCCTGAGCAAAACCTGCTACTAAAAAGTAGCTAGATATAAACATTTTTAAAATGTGTATCCATGAATGTAACTTCACTGATAATCCCATGGACCTCCTACCACAGAAATTTCTGGGTTTCCCTGCCACTCAGAGTCCAATAAACTGGACGTGTAGCCCTGCCTTCCCATTTAGCCGTGGCCATCGGGGATGAGAGTGCTCCTGTGAGCCGTGGAAGAAGAACAAAACAAAAGAGATGGCGTGATCGCCATGACCAAAACAGCAACAAATGTTAATTTTTAAACAACCCATTTCTTCACCCAGGCAAGCATAGCAGAAAATACCAACTTACAAACAAGTAGATATGAAATAATTCATCGAATGGGTGGGAGGGATGTAAACTTTGATGTAACTGCTCTTCCAAAAACGGTCTGCACTTTTCTCTATGCCTAGCCAGCGTGTCCAACTGTTAGTGTGAGACAGTATTGAATCATAGCAATATCAATAGTGCATGTCTGCTACAGATTTCCCCCCATGCAGACATTCAGAAAACCTCAGTGGTTTAAGTGCCTTGGTTTGGTAAATATTAATTTATATGTGGAACAACCATGCATAAAACAGTACATAACAGGATGGAAGAACACATTAAGTGCTGATTATTGCTATTATTCTTCAGGCTATACACACATTAATAACACTTCCTTGACTTATCTTCTAGCAAAGGAGGCTCTTCATCAAAACTGTCAATGTAAGGAGATTGGGAATAATAATCCGGGTTTGAAGCTGGTTGAAAAAGTTGTCCTGTGTAACCCGATGGGGTGAGCATCCCTGATGGAACAAAGGAGGCAGGCTGAGGCAGCTCACTTGCGTGGTCCCTAGGAGGAAAAAATAATATTGGCCTTCATACATCAAAGAAAGAAAGAAATGAGAAATTGATGAAGGAAACTATGATTTCCCCCATTATAAATTCACATATTATTTACCCACCAGCATCTATCCATGAAAGAAATAGAGTGCTTCAAGTTTAACTTTAAGCAAAAAGTAAAAGTACAGAAATTATTGAATTGACGTGTTCTCCTATACATGTTCTTGACAACAACAAAAACTGCATTATTTTTTCTTAAATAAGAGAAATACATGACTAAGAAATAGATTCGGAAAAGATGAGCTATACCAGCTAATATTCTGCATATAGAATATAATGTAACTTTTCTTACATTTTTTTCACCTAATCAAACTTTGTAAGGTTAAAAATTGTAGTTTTGTTGCTTGACTACATAGAAAGTAATGGAGAAAGTCCACAGTGACTGACAACTTAAATAACAAATAATAAAATTACTGTTGTTGAACTGTTAAACCGAAGTGCCTGTCCTGAGTTGAGCTTTTCTCCTACTTAATGTCATTTTTCACTGATTTTCAGGGCAATTACTAACTGTGACAGAAACTCACTCCAAACTCACCACTATCTCATTAATTCTGAGTGTGGAGGATCTCATAGGACGGGCAGAACTGCCCCCTGTGGGTTCCTGACACTGAAACTCTTGGTGCGAGTAGAAAATCTCCCCATTCTCCTCTGAGTGAATGGTCGTTTTGAACGATTGACCTTGTCGTTAGCAGCCCAACACATAATCTACGAGGCCACCATGGCTTCCCATAACCATGCCAGCCCCTGTAAAGCAGGGGTGTGACAGAAGTAAAATCCACTATTTTAATATTATGGTAAATTAATTGGAAAAATAAACGCATGCACAGATTATCCATCATCACGAAGACAACAAGATCACCCCACAGGAAGAAAACAGCTCATTAAAGAGATGGACATTTTTACAACGAGCAAAGTGGATGTCAGAAGAGACTCTGAAACTTGCTCTTAATTGTAGGGTAGCTAAAGCAAGCAGAAGAAATTACTTGGTAAAGAGCTGAACCTCAGATTTCAAAGGGCAGCTTGGAAGACTCTCATGAAATGTGCAAAGATGAGCAGTTAGCAAACCAAAAGGGAAGAACACGCCACACCCGTGTCCGGCTGAAAGAACTGAAGAAAAAGCCAAGCCTCCAGCGACAATCGAAAAATCCTCTCCCCATAATTATTCACACTTTATTGTGAGAAAATAATTAGCAAAGCTAGATTGTTTAAGAATGCACCATTAGGTTTGGAGGCATGCGTCTTAGCAACCTTCAACGTGCAGGTGACACAGTTTTGCCTCCTGAAACGAGGAGGACCTGAAGCACGTACTGATGAAACTAAAGGTCAGTAACCTTCAGTTTGGATTACACCTCAATGCACAGAAGGTTAAAATCCTCACAATTGGGCCAATAAGTAACATGATAAAAGGAGAAAAGATTGAAGATGCCCAGGATTTTGACTCACGTGGCTCCACAATCATTGCTCCTGGACGCAGGAGTCAAGAGATCAATGGGAACATTGTGTTGGGTGTATCCCTGCCTAAGACCTTTTTGAAATGTTGAAAGCAAGGCTACTACTTTGAGGTTTAAGCAGCACCTGACCCAGGCCAGTGTATTTTTATCACCTCAAATGCATGTGAAAGTTGGACACTGAATAAGGAAGAGCAAAGAAGAATTGATGCATTTGAATTATGGTAATTAAAATCGTCAAAGAATATGGTAAGTGCCATACACTTCTAAAAGAACAATTAAATCAGCCTTAAAAGAAACTCTAGCCAGAATACTCATTAGAAGCAAGGATGGCAGACAATCTCATGTATTTTGAACATGTTGTCAGGAGAGACTGGTCCCTGGGGAAGGACATCATGGTTGGTAAAATAGAGGGGAACAAAAAAGAGGAAGGCCTTCAAGAAGATGGATTGACACAGTGGCCATATAATTAGCTCAAACATAAGAAAAAATGTGGGGATTTCATAAGACCAGGCAGTGTTTCATTCTGTTGTACACAGTCACTTCAGATGTAACCGATTTGCCAGCCCCTAACAACAACCATGGGAAAATATTGAATGATGCAGGACCATCAAAAGGAAGTGGAAGGAATACCGAGTCACCGCACCAGAAAGAACAGTTGACATTCAGCCATTTCAAGAGGTGGCATATGGCCAAGAGCCAATGGAACTGAAGGAAGATGTCCAAGAGGCATTGAAGGCATTAGCCAAAAACCAGGTTCCAGGAGTTGATGGAATGAATACCCATCGCAATGTTTCAACACATTGACGAAGCACTCATTCATCCATTTATGCAAGAAGTTTGGAAGACAGCTACCTGGTCAACTAACTGAAAGAGAATCGTATTTGTACCCATTCTAAAGAAAGGGGACTACAGAATACATAAATTATCAAACAATTTTATTAACATCACATGCAGATTAAGTTTTTCTGAAGATAATTTAAGAGCTGCTGCAGCAGCACATCAACAGGGAGCTAACAGAAAATCTAACCACATTCGCCAGGGCAGCTGAGGTGAGCACAGCATCCTGGCAGATGTCAGGTGGACACTGACTGAAAGCAGCGGACGCCAGGAAGAAAGCGACTTGTGCTTCACTGACTGTGCAAAGGCGTCTGACTGTGTGGTCGTAACCAACTATGGATGGCAGAGGAGAAATGAAACACTTCAATTTGCTCATATACAACCGGGGGAAAAGTGCATGGTTTAAAATCAGGAAAGATGTGCGACAAGGTTGACCATATTTCTTTTGGGATGGGGTGTTATAGAAATTGTATATGAAAATTCAAAATCAAATTTTTTTTATAAATTCTGTCTTGCTAGAGCTAGGCGCAGAAACGGGCAGAGTTTAGTTCTGTTAAACGTAAGGTCACGCTGGTGACACCTATCCATAAAACAGAGCTAGAGAAAGAAAGGAGGATTGTGGGTATTAGTTCATTTGAAAGGGTTTTACCTGAAGAGGAAGAAAGAGACATATCGCCATCAACATGTTTAAGTTGCCTTCCTTAAAAACGGGTCTAGTAAGCTAAAAACACAGTCTACGTTTCTGAGTTTTATAGTTCCCTTTCATGGATTTATGCTTAGAGACCTTTAAAAAGGGCTTCCTTCCTTTACAACATTAACCTGAGTCTATAGTTATAGCATTCGCAACTTTTGTTTTTATAAATCTAACAAGGAAAATAATGCATTTGGGAAAGCTACAAGGATATGAAGAGACTATGTATCTTTCACTCACTGATTCAACCATAAGCTCTCTGAGGGAAGAAACCTGGTGTGATATTTCCTGAATCCCCCACAGTATGCTACCAATTATTCTTTTTATCCTTTGCATGATGTGGCATATGCTTTCCATCTTTCTCCTCTTCTGAAAAGTGGAACGATATAAAAAATACTGTCAGAAACAAACAATAAGTAACATCTGAGATAAACATTTCCAGACTAATAAACGGGGAAGCATAGAGGAGATTTAATGGCTATTATCTACACAACACTAAGTTGTTGACATGGAATCCCAGTCTCTCCATGTCCAGCTCGGGTTAAGGAAGCATAATTTTAAAAAAACATCTAACCAGTATTAGCTGCTCAGAAACCTCTTTGGTAAAAGATCCTAGCATGGGCAATTACTATGACTCAGCCTCCTCCTTCTATGCTCCCCCAAATACTTTTCACACAGAAAATATAGGTGCTTGTCACCCATTAACCCCTGTCTCTTTCTCTTTTCCCCCAGGCCCTTCTACTCCCTCTTCAAGGAAACGTTTATCAGGAACTGGTCTTCCTTTGTCCTTGAAGAGACCATATTATCAAAATCGCCCCATCACTCATTTAAGACAATAAGATTTTAAAGTGTCCCGTAGGAAAGAAACCCCAAATGCTCTCGAGCTTCTAAATTATATACACATTCTGTATAACTAAAGTTTAATTTTATAACATTTGACTTTGACACATTTAGTTTAATATATGACACTTTACATACAACATTGGATATTTCAATGAAGTAAAAACCAAAATAGTCACACTATTGGGCCATCGACCCATAAAGCGAATTCCATAATTTCTATGAACAACCATAATTCCTCTGGTGGAAATATGCACAACAGAACATACAGACATTCAACAATTTCAACATGTTCTCATACAATTCAGTTGATATTAATTACATTGCTTCAAACCCCACTGTAATTTTGACCATATTTTTGGACCTACAACTCTTGATGGCTGTCAGTAAGGTTCTCATGGATTCATTGCCAATTTTCAAACCTACAATATTCATTTGTAAAACAAAATGAAACAAGAGGGTCAGAGAGAATAAGACTAGACGTGTACTAATTGACCTGCTATGTCTATACTCACTGACATTGAATCTACGCAGACTCATAGCGACCCCATGTACGCTTCCCAGACTGTAACTGTTTAAGGGATTAGAAGCCCTGTCTATCTCCTGAGGAGCAGCTTGTGGTTTTGAACTGCTCGCTGCAGAGATCACAGCCCAACTCATAATGACATCTTTACCAACTAAAGGCAACGATATAAGTCAGACTACTATACCTGATACTGGGAATGTAAAAATGACATCGTATCTGTACACCTGCCTAGCAAAGGAAGTTTTGCCAAGTACACCAGCAGACTCCCCTCTCATGGTCTCAACAGAGTTCCGATGAGGTACATTGATGTGCTAACCGCAAGGTCAGCAATGGAGCACAATGAGGCTGTCTACTACTGTAAAGATGTAAAGTCTCAGAAACCAGAGACAATTCTACTGTGTTCCCTGGGTGTTATGAATCCTCATCCTCTTGATGGCTAGATCACACAGCATGTTCATGAGCTCTAGAAGGATGATGGCTATTTTTAACCTAATGCTTACTTCCATATAAAAAATCACCTGAGATATACTAAAATAAAAAGTAAACAACACCAGGAGCTTAATGATAAGATGTAGACATTAGCTTTGTCAGGGAACTTTTCTTCTTACAAAAATCACTTCTGGCTAATGAGCGGCTGGCGTCCGAAGGCTCCATTGGAATAGTCAGCCACATTCTCGGCCATATTCCCCTGCTTTGACTTCCCGACCCTGGAAGGGCGGTCAGTCAATGACTTGGTTTACCGTGAATCCAAGAGAGAAGTGAGAGAAACTGGCTTTTGGAGTCTGATTCCCTGGTTACAAACCCCAGTTTTATCTATGCCTTAATGTTGAGCCAATAAAACCAGGTATTGTCTAAGTGACCTGGGTAAGAGCCCATGGTAAAATCGATTCCATTTTAGCATGGTTTAAGGGAAAGAGTAGGTGAGCTCTAGTTTGTGCAGCATTCCCAGGTCTGGATGATCCACCTGGAAGCACAATAATGCCATTAACTATCTTTAAAACAGGAGCCCTGTTGGTATAGTGGTTATGCTTTGTGCTCGATACACATGGTTGGCAGTTCGAAACCACCAGCTGCTCAGTGGGAGAAAGACTGTGTTTTCTACTCCCATTATCAGCTACAGTCTCAGAAACCCACAGGAACTAGCTATGCGTATGAGTCAGCATGGACTCATTAGCAATGAGTTTGCTTGGATCTTTGAAATACTAGAGGAAGATCAGGTCTGGTTCAGAAAAAATGATGACTGTTATTGTTGTTAGCTAGCATTGAATGGATTCGAACCCATAGCGACCCCGTGCACAACAAAACACCCCACGCTGAGCCGGCACCATTCTCACAGTTATTCCTACGCTTGGGCTCGTTGTGGCAGTCTCTGTGTTTGTCCGTCTTGCTGAGGGTCTTCCTCTTTTTCCCTGCCCCTCCCTTTGCCACGAAAATGTAGATTGCAGACTCAGTAGCTATTAGCTTCTTATTAAAATACTTAAATGCAGTTTTCAGTTGTCCTCGCCTCTCAGTGGTATATTTTATTTCTCCAAATAATTTAAATAGGTTTCATACTCCCCCACATTAGAAATATGTAGTGGAAAATATAGCTTAGGTCCCTATGCCCTTGTGACAAGTGGTTAAACACTCAGATGCAAACTAAAAGGCTAGTGGTTCAAACCCAATCACCACTCTCTTAGGTGGAAGATTTGATTGTGTTTCTAATAGAAGACTGGCAGCACTGGAAACCCTATGGAGCAGTTCTGCTCAGTCCTGAGGGTCACTCTGGATCAGAATAGACTCTGTAGCAACCGGTTTGGTTTTCGTTTCCTTTCCAAATGACCGGATAGTGAAGTTTGGTGGGTGGTGATGGTGGGGGTGGGGCTGGTTCCCCTTAAATGAAAAACAAAATCCTGTTTACTCTAAAATAAGGACCATTGTTTTAAAATATAAATCTCTTCATTTCTTGAGTTGGTATAATCAACTTTCAGATAGTATACCATTCAGCTGAATAAGCTTTTTGAAAACTAAGCTCTAGTAGAGGGAGCGTGAGTAATTGATTGATTGATTATAGCTATCCTCCAAAATCACATGTCTTTGGCCAGCGTTCTGATTTAGAGTATATTTTAATTGACCCTGTTTGCTGTATGAATAAAAGATCAAATCTCTGGAGCTCACTTGATGTACCCTGGTAAACCACTAACCTGACTCTAGTTTATGTACCTCATAACACTTCGACAGTTAATGTGCCTATGACTAATTCCTGGGTATGTTAGTACATCCAAACCAGGGATTGCATTTAAATGCTAAGTATCTAAGGCAGGCTTGGTCATCAATGATACATTCTGAGTTTTCCTCAATTGGTCATATGCACTTCCATGTGTTTATCATTCTGACGCTGGTATATTGTTGGGGCAGGTGGGCTGGAGCGAGAAAGCACAAGGAGAAAGTTTGTGGTTTGATTGGGCTTTCTTTGGTTTAGTATAAAAATTCAGGCATCAGGTGAAACCCAAAAGCTTATCCCAGCTGGAGACGACAACAGGAAAGAAAACAGAAGATTCGGGGCGAATGAATCTTTTCTGCGGACTGGAAAGAACAGAGCAGAAACGTCCTGTTGGCTAACTCTCATCGTGGGCTGAAGCTTTTGAGTGATCAGCCTGTGTGTGATGCCTTAGTGATGCACATATACACTCTATGTATGGAGCACTTTCCTCTGACTTCCCCGTCTGCATAATTTCATCCAGGGAATAAACCATATATGAAATACAATCAAATTAACTTCCTCTTGCTGGATTCTGCAATGGCAGATCCAATTCTACACAGCCTTATCATTTTCCTCATTTTTCATAAAGAGCTTTGAAAGCATTTGTGCGTGTGTGTTTGTGCACATGTGTGTGTGTTTGTGTGTGCGTGTGCGCATGTGTGTGTGTGTGTGTGTGGAGATTGTTACTTCAAGAAAGACCACAGCGGCCTGCCAATGCCAGAAAATGTACAATATACAAGAGAATGCAATAAAAGTACAGAGTATTTATTTTCCCAGTTTAAAAGCATTAATCACCATTCCCTCCCTCCACCCTGACACAGTAGTGGTTGGGAACTAGGAAGTAGTTTCCGAATGCAGACCTAACTGCTTGGGCCCACAGGGTAATTAGTTAATGCAAACAGGGACCACAATGCACTTGGCATGGTTAAAACAAAAGGTTTCCACTGTCTGTTGTGTTAATTCTGCCTTCTCTTCCAGCTAAAGCAGTTAAGGTACTTTTCTGGGCTTAAAAATATAGAGAAGCTTTAATGATTAGTAAATTTAGTTATAATTTGTGAATTAACTTGTTATAAGGTTATTAGGATGATCGATCCAAAATCCATTTTACTGTCATAAATGTTTTCCTTTGACAATAGGTGTTATTCCCAAAATTCATCAAACAACTTTGGATAACCATTATAAGCCCATTTAAAAAAATTAACTGCCTGATCTGGGGAAACTTCCTTAATGTATCTGTGTTCTTGGTTTCTTATATCTAAAATGAGGATAACAAAAGGTAGCATGCTTAGGAGAGTCAGTGAATTAATTTATGTAAGTCGCAGAACAGTTAGTAAGAGCTCAATAAATGTTAGTTATGAAAGTTGAAGGGCCTGACGATTCTTCAGCACTAGTCCTGACCCACAGCACTACACTCAGAAATCAATGACATAATCACACAAACTTAGACAACAAAGGGCAAATTGCTTTTGCAAGCAAGTTTTATGGGTAAACAGCATTTCTATTAGTGGTCTGAGTGTGCTTCTTTTCATGGTCACAATTGTTCTCTACGGCAACTCATGAGGTAGGTACTATGAATGCCTTTGTTTATCAGATATGACAGTTAGAAAACTTCAGTCTTTCCCAATGCCAAAAAAAATGCCAGAGCCAGATTAGATCCAAATTCTTCTCACTCTAAATCCTACGTTTTGCTGTTGTTCTCCATCAGTGAAGAACAAATGGTAAATTTATAAGCTTTTTTGTTCTATTTTCAACTCAGTTTGAATGTTCAAGTGAAACAACTCATTTTCAATTATGCTCATCTCTGTTACATACAGCACTTTTCACATTGTATGATAGTTGCATATTTAAGGGACTATCTAAACAGACATTTCCAAATGCCACAAGGGAAAGGAATGAATTTCGTCTTGGCTTTGGGTTTACAGTGCCCTCCCTAATCTTTGACACAAAGGCAGGCATTGAATAGATGTTTGTAAAATTCAATGGATTTGTTTCTCAGATAGAATCCTATAATCAGGTTAAGTGTTATGAATCTGCTTTCAGGTTGCTTCTTAAGGGATACCTTACAGCAAAGCAACAAGCCATTCACCTCTCACTGGCTTGAGGTGATAAAGATATTGATGGATAAATGAATGAATGAATGGCTGCCCATCCTGACATTTCTTCTTAGGCTCGTCGATGAAGTTTGCTAAAGACATTTACTACCCCTAATGACATCTTATCCACCTCAAATGCCATCTTATGATGACTTCTTAAAATAAGAGCGTATTTATAAAAAGTACTTACTTTCTAGATCCATACACAGAATCATAGGCATCAGCATCATTACAACTCTGCTCCTGATTATCAATAGTATAATTAGACTGATAAAAGTCAGAGTCAAATTGTCCCAAGTTTGACATCTAAAAAGTAAGAAGAGTATATTATATTTATAAATTATGACTCAAGAAAACTTGTTTTGAGATATTAACAAAGATTCATTGATCATGTGGTTTCAGCTGGGTTCCTGTCAGCAACAAGGCACTTGTTTTGGTTTTTGTTTTATAAATCACTTTATTTGGGGCTTTTACAGATCTTATAACCATCCATACATCCATTGTATCAAGCACATTTATACACATGTCGCCATCATCCTTCTGCAAACCCTTTCTTTCTACTTGAGTCCTTGTTATCAGTGCCTCTTTTTCCCTCCCTCCCCCACCTTCCAACCCTCATGAACCCTTGATCAATTGTAAATTATTATTATTTTTATATCTTACACCATCCACTGTCTCCCTTCACCCATGTTTCTGTTGTTTTCACCTTGGGGGGACGGAGGGAGTTATACCTTGATCATTGTGCTTGGTTCCCTGTTTTCCCTCCCAACTTCCCCCTACTCTCATGCTATTGCTGCTTCCACTACTGTTGCTAAGGGATTTATCTGTCCTGGATGCCGTATGTCGAGAGCTCTTATCTGTACCAATGTGTGTTCTGTGGTCTAGCCGGATTTGTAAGGTAGAACTGGGGTCATGATAGTAGAGTTGGGGGGGAGCATTAAAGAAACAGAAAAAAGTATGTTTCATCAGTGATATACTGCACCCTGGCTGACTCATCCTTCCCTTGTGACCCTTCTGTGAGGAGATGTCCAATTGTCAACAGATGGGCTTGAGTCTCCACTCCTGCCCCTCTCATTCGCATCGATATGATTGTTTCTTTGGGGTTTTCTGATGCCAGATATCTGATCCTGTCAACAACTCGTGATCACTATAGACTGGTGTACTTCTTCCATGTGAATTTGTTGCTTCCTTGATAGGTGGCCGTTTGTTTATCTTCAAGCCTTGAAGACCACAGATGCTATATCTTTTAATAGCCAGACACTATCAGCTTTCTTCACTACATTTTCTTATGCACCCATTTTGTCTTCATTGATCATGTCAAGAAGGTGAGCATCACAGAATGCCAGGTTATTAGTACAAAGTGTTCTTGCATTGAAGGAGTACTTGAGTAGAGGCCCAATGTCCATATACTACCTTAATATTTACCTTATAAATATATGTACATAAACCTACATCCCTATTGTTATATATAAATATATTTACATATGCATGTGCCTGTATTTATACCTCTATAAATGTCTTTTGCCTCTCAATTTTCTCTTCTATTGCAACAAGGCATTCTTTGAAGGGATAAATTAAATATTTGGGGGAAGAGTACAAAAATGTATGATAGAAAGACACAAAACCTGCATTTTGTGGAGGGAAAATTATAGAATATATTTATTTTCTTATTTTGCATATAGGTTACTGGTTTTTAAAACAATTTTATTGGCACATATCCACATAGCACATAATTCACTAGTTCATGCATATCAAGAAGAGTTGTACAATCATTACTACTGTCAATTTTCTTCTTTCTTGTACTCATTGTTATTAGTTCCTGACTCCCACCCCAACCTCCCCTGCCATACTCTCAAGAAGCCATTAATCCAGTTACTGTCTGTACAGTTTATCTATCCTGGATTTCATATATAAGAAAACATCAACAAAAAACAAAACACTAACAGCAATAAAATAAAATAAAATAAAGACCTCAATAGAAAAAAAACATTAAAAATTAGAGCAACTTTAAAATGGGTCAAAAGGGAGATCAAATGCTAAGGTGCTACATTTTAACTTAACTACATCTGCCATAATCTACGCCACAATGCATTCTGCATGACAGCAAGTCTAGTCGCACCCCTGGTCTGTGGTCAGAAGGGATTCACTAGGGGCTTGGTCCACATGCATTTCCCCTTCCTTTTCTGATATTTGCATACACGGGACCTTGACTAAATAGACTTTGTTTGGGGGAACTAATAATCTTCTCCAAAAACATTATTCTAAGGAGTTTTAGGTTTAAATCTTTCCCTTAAACAAGCTCCATTTTGGGAAGCAGATTCCCTCTTTAACAAGTCGTGCTGGGAAAAATGGATAGCTGCCTGCAGAAAAATGAAGCAAGACCCTTATCTTACTCCATGCACAAGAATAAAATCAAGGTGGATCACAGACCTTAAAGTTAAACCCCAAACTATTAGGGCCATCAATTAGGGAATTGGGACCAATTTGAGAACTTTGGCACAGGGAATACGTAGACTATCAGACATAGGGAAGGACACAACACAGAGGAGGCACAAATTGACAAATGGGATATACTGAAGATAAAACACCTGTGTACATCAAAAGAATTCACCAAGAGCGTAATGAGAGTTCACGGACTGGGAAAACATCTTCAGCAATGACACATCAGACAAAGACCATATTACCAAAATCTACAATACTCAGCTAGCTTCCAAAAAGAAAAAAACTAATTGCTTACTGAGGAGGTGGGCAAAGGACATGAACAGAAGCTTCACAGGAGTAGAAATCTGAATGGCCAATAAACATATGAGGAAATGTTTGTGATCTTTAGCCATAAGAGAAATGCAAATTAAAACAATGAGGTACCACCTAACACCCTCAAAGATAGCCCAACTCAAAATTAATAAAGCAACAAATGTTGGAGGGGCTGTGGGCGACAGGAACTCTCATCCACTGCTGGTGTACCTGTAAGTATGTACAGCCACTATGGAAATCTATCTGGCGATATCTAAAACAGATGGAAATCGAGTTACCATACGACCCAGAAATCCCCTTACTGGGCATATACCCAGAAGAGGCAAGAAAAAACCATGGCCAGACATCTGTGCTCCAATGTTCATCTTGGTACAGTTCATAATTACAAGGAGTTGGAAACAACCCAAATTTCCATCAACTGACAAGTGGATTAAAAAACTGTGGTACATACATATAATGGAGTGCTGAGCATCGCTAAAAAGCAGTGATGAACATATGAAGCACATCGCTGCATGGGGAGAACTGGAGGAAATCGTGCTGAGTGAAGTAAGCCAAAGGACAAGTACAACATGAGTCCACTGAGGTAAGCTTTAAAAAAATGCAAAAGGGGCATAGGAAAAAAGCTACTGCATACAAACATTCCTATGGTGAGGACCAGGTAGTATGGCAGGGGCCAGACCAAATCCAGGGATACATATGGTAGCCAACTAAAAAGGAGGAGGAAAGGGAAAAAAAGAAAAGAAATGGGTAGTGGGGGGGCACAGGGCACTAATCCACCCAAGGGGAGGATATTGTTTATATCTCCATAGGGAAAAAGGGACCAGACTTTAACCTGGTGCTCCAAGATGTGAATGCAACATGCCGGCATGGAGTAGGGAACCAGTGGAGAAGTCTGAAGGGTTGGCCCCAATCCCAACTACGTGGACACCTGCCCCTCTCCCACAGACGAATTTATTTCAGAGGACAGCACTGAATCTGCAGCTCCGGGAGAGGGACATGTCTGATCAGAGCACACGGGAGCAAATGAAGGGGGAGGAAGAGAGAGTGGAGCACATCCTTGCCCACCAAGCCTTGATGACGATATTCCCACTCAGAGCAGCCAATTCACAGAGAAGACCATATGGCTGACCCCACTATGAGACACGACATCCCTTACTGACCCATAGCCCAAGAGGAGACAACACTGGAGACACAGTGTGGGAATTTCGCCTGATCAGATCCCACCACACCGAGACAAAACGCTAAGGGCATGCAATAGAACAGCATGGGGAACAGAGCAAGGAAGTCCTCAGGGAATACCAAAAATAGACTTTACGGCCAAGACTTGGTGCCCCATCAGACTCTACCAGAAAACACTCCTAAAGGCCAATAAACAGTCCTTGAACTACAGCTTTTCTTTCTTGTTGTTGTGTTTTGTTTTTTTGTCATTGGTTTTTTTGTTGCTGTTTTGTTTTCTTTCGTTGCTTGGTTTTTCCATGTCTTGTTTTTGTCCATGTTATTATCTCCACAGTTCTGTCTAAATAAGATAGGCTGGATGAACAATCTGGAGGACAAAACAACAGTACCAACAGTTCTGGGGGGACATGGGAGAGGGAGAGGTAGGGGTTAAGGTAGTGGTGTTAACAAACCCAGGGATAAGGAAACAACAAGTGATCCAAAAGGTGGTGAGGAGGGTTTGGGAGACCTGGTAGGTCGTGATCAAGGGTAGTGTAACCAAGAGGAATTATGAAACCCAAATGAAGGCTGAACATGACAGTGGGACAAAAGGAAAGTAAAAAGAAATAGAGGAAAGAGCTAGGAGGCAAAGGGCATATACAGAGGTCTAAGTAAAGGCTTGTGAATATGTAAATATATTTATATATGAGGATGTGGAAATAGATCTCTGTGCATATATGAATAGCTTTAGTATTAAGGTTGGAGATGGACATTGGGCCTCCACTCAAGTACTGCCTCAATGCACGAATACTTTGTTCTATTAAACTGGCATTCCATGATGCTCACCTTCCCGACACAATCTGTGAAGACAAAGCGGGTACATAAGCAAATGTGGTGAAGAAAGCTGATGGAGCCTGGATATCAAAATATAGAGCATATGGGGTCTTAAAAGCTTGAAGGTAAACAAGCAGCCATCTAGCTAAGAAGCAACAAAGCCCACATGGAATAAGCAAACCAGCCTTACCAAATTTGAGATGTAGAAAGGATAAGGTATCAGGCATCATCAAAACAAAAAAATCATATCATTGTTAGTGAGGGGGAATGCAGAGTGGGGATGCAAAGCCCATCTGTAGGCAATTGGACATCTCCTTATGGAAGTTGTCGCGGGGAGCAGAGGATTCATTCAGGGTGCAGTGTAGCAACAATGAAACATACAACTTCCCTCGAGTTCCTAAATGTTCCCCTCCCCACTATCATGATCCTAATTCTTCCTTACAAATCTGGCTAGACCAGAGGATATACACTGGTACCGACAGGAACTGGAAACACAGGGAATCCTGGGCAGATGTTTCCCTTCAGGATCAGTGGTAAGTGTGGCAATACTGGGAGGGTTGGGGGGCGGGGGGAGGGACGTTGGAAAGTGGATACCAATTACAAGGATCTACATATAACCTCCTTCCTGGGAGACAAACAACAGAAAAGTGGGTGAAGGGAGACGTCGGACAGTGTAAGATATGACAAAATAATAATTTATAAATTATCAAGGGTTCATCAGGGAGAGGAGGTAGAGGAGGGAGGGGAGGAAATGAGAAGCCGATGCCAGGGGCCTACATGGAGAGCAAATGTTTTGAGAATGATGAGGGCAATGAATGTACGAATGTGCTTTACACAATTGTTGTATGTATGGATTGTGATAAGAGATGTATGAGCCCCTAACAAAATGATTTTTTTTAAAAAGAACAAGTTCTCACTTTAAGTACTTTCCTATATCCTTTTAACAAAATCTGTAAATAAATGGTTGATAATATTAACACAATTGAGTCGGATTTTCCTCTGGTTTTAAAATGTGCTGCCAGCATCTTCCATCACTAAAACAAGCAAACAAAAAAGATTGTTGATTCATAGCAGCTCCCTGTGAGACAGTAGAGTGTGGGGGAGCCCATGTCCTTTCTCCTGCAGAACCACTGGTTAAATCGCCAACCTCTTGCTAAGAGCCAAGTATTTAAGCAGAATGAAAATAAAGCCCAACCAACAAACTTCTCGGCAAGCTCTCTTACAATTCCTAATGTGTCAGAGACATTTGCCTTTTTCTTTTTCCCTGAATTGTGCACCGGAGCTCCTTGCTGAGTCAAAAGAATGAAGACTAATACTGTCAAAGGCACAGCCTCTCTTGCTTTACACTTTAAAGAGAGTACACAGAAGTGTAAAGAAGCAAGGCCTTTGAAGCAAGGATGGTGAAATGTCAGTAAACTTATTTACATGTTAACAGGAAAGGCCAGGGACTAGAAAAAAATTGCATTTGGTAGAGGGTAAGGAAACATGAGAGAACTCATCAATTGGGATGGATTAGCAGAGAGGATCCAAATATACTAACAAACTTGGGAAAACACACTGCCACCCAGCCAGTTCCTATTTCTAATAGCCCTGCAGGACACACTTCCTGCCTTTGTCCTTAAATGCCCAGAAAGCCTCCTCTTTCTCCTGCAGAGCAACCAGTGGGTTTGTACTGCTGACCTCGTGGTTTACAGACCACTTTGTAACCTACTCCTGCCACCAAATCAGGTGACATTTGGTCCTGTCATATGAGAGGGATTAAAAGATTCATAGAAACATAATTTATTCCTTTTTAATTCATTTTCTGTGGACATTTAAGTCCCTTCTTACATAAGCTCATCATGAGCAACATTTCATTATGTTCCCTTGGATGAGGCCACCATGAACCAGAGGCATCTCAACGACAGCTAACAACACTGAGAGTGCAGAGAGTACATGATCCTCGGAAGACGATGTGAACAGAAGATAATAGTGGGTTTTCAAAGGAAATTTAGAGAATGGAGTTGAGGATCTTTTTAATTAGACACTGTTATTTAACTTAAAATGTTAACCTTGATTTTTCATTGAAAAACATACATCTCAAAAGAGAAATCTTAAACATCACTATGAGTAATCTATTTAATTACAGTAATCTTTGAAATACTACTTATAATAAATTTCAAATTATATCACATAAACAGCCTTAACTCTGAGAGCCAGTTTCATTACTCAGAAACATTTGTCAAATATATCAAATTTGTTAACTTCAATAAAACTACAAAAACTAACTTTTCTAAATTTAGATGCAGTCATTCCAGCATCTGATTTAATAAATAAAGATTTTTCATTAGTAATGTGCGTAGAAGTAGCTATGAATTATGTAAACTAAAATCAGGAGTTGGAGAGCAATAAATCTTTCAACAACTTATTTAAGCAACTTAAAATTTAATACCATAACTTTCTTGCTCCCTGAAAATAAAACATAAGAGAGTAATTCCACTTGAGAAAATGTAATTTCCATAACATGCAAATTTTTATGTAATATAACAATTGGTAGTAGAGCCTTTATTTAAACCAGCCACTTGCGTTTAAGTATCAAGCCTTTTCGAGGGACCAGATACATACCTCTATATTATTTTATGTGGAAATATCCTCCAACAAATGTAGCCTTACTTGAGAAATTTAAAACAGCTCGGGTGGTGAAAGGATGAAGTCCTGGCTATATTTAAATTTCTAAATTTGTACTCTGACACTCTAAACAGACACTACAGCCAAATGCAGGGGTGGGGTCAGGCGGGGGAAGCAGCAGCCGCTTGCCCAAAGTCAAACACAGTGTCCTATGGCACCTGGTAAGGTTTGCGAACACAGTGACCTGCGTGCAGTGATATAATTTGGTAAGGATAGATCTTAAAAATCCAATTTCTTCGGTGTACGTACTCCATTAAACTCTGAGATAAGATCTTTTATTTCGGGCAAGCAATGCAAAGTAAGAGGCTTTAATCCTCCCTTCCACTTCACAGCCTGTCACACAGCATTAAGCCTCGCCAGTATTCCCTAAAACTATGCCACAAAAATCAAGCTATGGCACATGATCTTCACACGAAGATCCCAGCACCACGCTAAAAGCGGGGTGTCTTCAACTGTATCCAAATCTGAATCACTGAACTTGCAGGTATAACATTTAGAAAGGCCACTCTACTTTTGATGTGCCTCTCAGCTTTTCCCTACTTCCAGCTTCTTCAGCAGAATCGAGGATGAACATCATAATCCCATCTAGAGCTTCTCACAGGCAGCATCAATTCTGGCCCATTTCCTGAGGTCATTTTGGCCATGTAAGGAAACCGGGTAAGGCATCAGGCGCCTCATTTGATTGACTATAGCAATAAGATATTTTCTCAAGTCTTTTCTAGCCTCACTCTGGTATATTACCTGAGTTGACTCCCTCTAGTATATTACTTGAATATATTGATAGAAAACTGTGAAAAGATTTCTCCCAAGTTCTGAGTCAGATCACCAGGCTAATACTCTAAATCACCACTGAATCTGATTATTTGCCCCCATTACCAAACTTATGGCTGAAATTTAAGCTCCTGAGTCGGCTCCACACGGATTCTCCTTTCTAGAACTAGAAGATTCCCATGTATACAGATTTTAGCAGTAACTAAAATACTGCTGCTCAAGGGCGGATCCATTAACATTCGCGAATTGTCAACTAAAGCCAAAGACAATGATGTAATTAGGTGTGATTGAGGAGATTTGGACCCATAGCAACTCTATGTACAAAAGAATAAAACACTGCTGGGTCCTGTGCCCTCCTCATTACTGTTCCTATGTTTGAACCCATCGAGGCAACGGCTTTCAAAGGCCTTTTATGATGCCCAGGTACTTTACTAAGCATGACGTCCTTCTCCAGGAACTAGTCTTTCCTGACAACATGTCCAAAGTATGTGAGAACTCTCCCCATCCTTGCCTTTTAAGAAGCATTCTGGCCGTAATTATTCCAAGACAAATTTGTGTGTTCTTTTGACAGCCCATTATACTTTCAGTATTCTTTGCCAGCACTATAATTGAAACTCATCAATTCTTCTTTGCTCTTCCTTATTTAATGTCCAACTTTCACCTGCATATGAGGCAACAGAAAATACCATGCTTTGGTTCAGGAGCTCCTTAGTCCACAAAGTGAATCCTTGCTTTTCAAGCCTTTAAATAGATATTCTGTTACTGGTTTACCCAATGCAATGTATCCATTGATCTCTTGACTGCTGTGTCTTTGAGTGTGAATTGTGGATCCAAGCAACACAAAATCCTTAACAATTTTCCTTTTCATGGGTTATCTACTGGTCCAATTGTGAGTTTTGGTTTTATTTACGTGGAGTTGTAATGCATACTTGAGGCTTCAATTCCTGTTCTTCATCAGCAAGTGCTGCAAGTCCTCCTCACTTGAGTTGTGCCATCTGCATATCAAAGTTTGCTAATAAGCCTTTTTCCAATCCTGATGCAGATTCTTCTTCGTATAACACAGCTTCTCTGACTATTTGCTTAGCATAGAGATGGAATAAGTATGGTGAGAGGAGGCAATGCTGACACACACTTTTCTTCATATGAAACCATGCAGGAAGCCCTTTTCTGTCACACAACTATCTCTATCCATTGGGCTCATGAGGAATCGACTACCCATGTCGATTCCTCATGAGCCCAATGAGGTGATCTGGAATTCCCATTTTACTCAAGGATATCCATGGTTAATTATGACGCCCACAGTCAAAGGCATCAGCATAGTCAACAAAGCACAAGTAAACATCTTTCTGGTGTCCTCTACTTTCAGCCAAGAACCATCTGACATCAGCAATGGTATCCTTTGTTCCACATTCTCTTCTGACTCTGCCCTATACCTCTGGCCATTCCCTGACAATATACTGCTGCAACCATTGTTGGATGGTCTTCAGTAAAATTTTTCTTACATGTGATATTGTTTGATATTATTTTATAATTTGAGCATTTTGTTGGGTTGCCTTTCTTTGGCATTGGTATAAAAGCGATCTATTCCAGTCAGTTGGATTAGTAGATTAATTTGTTCAGGTTGTTTAAAATATATATTTGACATTTTAATATATTTAATCAGAACTTATCTTTACCAGACTCAATGGAAGCAGCAATCATGAAATCAAGCAACATATTGCATTGGGAAAATCTGCTGCAAAAGCTCCTTTCAAAGTTCTCAAAGGAAATGATGTTATTTTGATGACTAAGCTATTTCTGATCCAAGCCATGGTCTTTTCAGTTGCTTCAAATGTATGTGAAAATTGAATACTGAGAGATGAAGATAGAAGCCTTGATGCTGTTGAACTGTGGCAGAGAATGCTGGACATTCTCTATGGCCTGCCAAAAATGAACAAGTAAATCTCGGAAAAAATAAAAATAGAACATTTCTTACAAGCAAAGATTGTAATACTTCAATTGACTTACTTTGGACACATAATCAATAAAGGATATTGTGGTTGGTAAAAAATCCATCAATGAGATGGATCGATACAATGGCCACATCAATTGACTCAATCATACCAATAATGATAAAGATGATGCAGAACGTGGAAATATTTTGTTCTGTAATACATAAAGTAGCTATGAGTCAGCATGAACCTGATAGCAAGTAACGACAAATCACTTAGGCAACAGTATAACACACTCATTGAGTACCTACTATTGAATATCAGTCTGGTCTGCACACTTTAGTTACAAAAGTAGGCAAGGGGCTGAATTTAGACATATATATTTTAGGAAACATTCTACCATAGCAACAATTCATAATACGAATAACCAGCTATTATTACTCTTGAACTTTAGGTTATTAAGTGATTTAATTTTTTCAATAAATGTATGAGGCCTAATGTTTACAGAAAAAGAAGCAGAGATTGAATAACTTGTCCAAGATCACTAAGTGGAACATCAATGTTTGCATATAGATAAACTGATCCCCAATTCCTACTATGAATATCATTTCAGCTATCTACCAAGATCCATCAAGCTGGAATCTGGGTAGTGCTAAGTTACTTACTGGAGGGTTTGTAGATTTCAGTCCACCCCAAGGTCCCTTGGAAGGAAGACCTGCTAATCTCTATCAGAAAAACCACTGGCTCTGAAAATGACGGTGCACTCTTCAACTCTTGAGCACATAGGGTCACTATGAGTTTGATCTGGTTGGCATCAGTTCAGTCACGCCTAACAAAGGAAAACCAAAGCAGACAGAGATGCCCCGGAGTAAGAGACTCAGAGGCATAGTGAGCTCTCTCAGGAACCTGATGTGTGGTGCTATGATCAGGATGGCGGAGAGTGGGATGCACATTTAAAGCAGCATGCTTAGCAGCCATCCTTGAGCTGAGCATTTGACTCCTCCTGTCAAGATGATATGCACATGCTTATTTACTAAGAGGAAATTTAAATTTACTTATTTACTTAGAGGGAATTCAAATTACTAACATGGCTTAGACATATTTTTCCCCACTGTGGTTAGTATTCCAATTTGCCCATCTTTTAAAAATTAGAGTCCATTCCGGTGTCCCTTTTTTGGCCATTACCAAACTAGGCTGAACTATTTTGAACCCCTGGATGGAATCAACTAGATAACAATGGTTTTGTTGTTGTTGTTTTCTGCTTTCTTTGTATTGTTTTATGTTTTTTAGGTAAAAGAAGATAAAGTAGAATTGAAAGAGAACAGAATTTTCCACAAATACTTTGAAGTGACTCAATTATATAGAGAAGCTAGACCATATTATGAAGATGGAATTTGAAAACAGGAGACAATTATCTCTTGATTTGGATATTCAGTGATATACTTTAAAGAAGTATATTTGAATTGAGACCTGTTTATTACAAGAGCCACTTGAAAGAAAAAGTAAATATTTCAAGCAAAGATTCTTGGAGAGCAAGCAGTTTTACTATTTTGTGATTCAGAAAGAAAGCAAACGAAGCTATTGATTTTTGAATCTGGGAAAGGTTGCAAACTATAAGATCAAAGATTTTCGAGAATTTTGGCCCACAGTAAGGAATCAAGATTTTGCTAACATTGCAATGAGATGCTAAAACAATTAATGTTTTCATAAACTTGTTGGGGCCAGGAATCTCAGTGGTTTGGCAGTTAAGACCCAGTAATCCCCATGATGTGCACTAAAACATTGTACTAGCCTCCATAAATCTATCTGCCATGAGCAGTCAATCCATTGTAGTAGATTAGGGTGGGATACAACACTCTTACTCCAGTCAGAGCCATGACCCAATCAATTAAACGGATGTGTCTTTAAGGGTGTTGCTTCCAATATAAGTGAACACTCTGGGAAAGTTTGCTTGCTTTTTGCTCGTTTTGGATCCTGGATCTGGCTTGTCCTCTGACTTCTGGTTCTTAGGATTTAAGCCAGTGGCCTTCTACATTGCTGATCAATTCTGGTAGTTTTCAGCAGCCTGCCATCTTACCTGCCACCGTTGGTTATATTATCTCCGCAGTGACAAGTCTGTCATCTTTATGCCTTTCTTTGTGGTATCTTGCTTCATCAGCCCCTGTAGTTAGACAATATAGTTCCCTTATGTATATAATAGAAGGGAAGCTATGAACCTAACATCTGACCACAGATTAGAATATATCCCAAACTTAGAATTTGCCTGCTACTATATGAACCATTTTTAAATATAAATTTCACCTTAGCTATACATCTATAAGTTTCACTGGTTTGTTTCTCTAGAGAACCCAGTCCAAGGCAGACATCATTTAAGGAATTTAAGCAATGGGGTCATATGATCAGTTTTATAGAGGATAGAAAAAGGAAGATTATTAGAAGAAAGATGTTTCAATAATGCAAGTAGGCATGAGATACAGGTGGCTTGAGCCAGGGTAGCAATAGAAGTGACAAGATATATTTTATGCCATGGCTGCTGGAAGAATGAAGACTCAAAGGTCACAAGCTAGAGGAGGCATTAAAATAAGAAGACAATGATAACAGTCCAAAGAAATCATGGTAAATTGTCTGAGCTGGACAGAGTCAATGGTGATAGCATGAAGTGAACAGATATGAAAGATAATTGAAAATAAGGCTTTGTAAAATTTCATTTCTATGGATTGGAGAGACATAAGGACTATTACTAAATGATTTCCAGAATTATGGAAACTTCACTGTCTAAATGTATTCATGCCACAGAAAAAGGTCAACTTGTTATAAAGTAGACAAATCTAGACTATCAGGCTTTCTAGTCCTGCTTTCAGAGTTTGATACAGAGAGCACAGATCCCTAAAGTAGCCGCAGTCTTGGAGCGCACATCTTTTCTTACGTAAATCCAATGAACAAATTAAACTGCAATATTTTAAATCTCAGCTTATTAAGACACAATTTAATCTTGTTCTGTGATTTGTCCTTTTCCACTTAATCTTTCTTCATGTAAAGCCAGCTTGGCTTTAGAAATTGCAGATATATGTGGTGTGAAAGTGAGATATAAAAAGGAAACATTCATCTAAGCCTCAACTGAATTCTAAGAAATGAAAAACTGAAAAAAAAATGGCTTCAGTCTCTGGAGACATGTATTAGGGAACCATTAGTACTTAAGGCAGAATTCTTTATATATATAAAACACTGTATAAGAAATAAGTATATAAAACTTGCATTTAAATGTTCAATTATGAATAATTCATCCAATAATTACCATGTATACTAACATATACATGCATACCAACACATATATATACATGCAATTTTAATTAGCATTACATTAACAGTTCATTTATTTAAATCATAATTTTGGATAATCAAATAATTACAAACTATAAGAACTCTTAAATGATGGTACTAGTAAAACCATGTTTTACTCACAAATCAGCTCACTTTTTCCTTTTCCCCTTCCCTTGCTTCCTTACTTAATTCTTCCCTTTCTTCTCTTGCTAAACTCCTCTGTTCACATGCAGGTCCCAGAGTTACATAGGTAGCCTAGATTTTTCTTTCAGCTCCATTATGCTACTTGATATTGCATAGACATTTCAAACTCAACATATCCCAAAGAGATATTTTCATCTTTATTCTTCCTAACCTAAATCTTTCTTCCTATCATTACAGATAATACTATCAGAAACTATCAACTCACTCAAATCAGAAACCATATAATTCCTAAAAAAATCATATTAATTCTATCTCCAAAATGTATCTTCCACTAACCACTTTTCTCCATGCTGCTGCTTTCACCTAGTTTAAACCACAAGACTTTCCCACTCAGAAATGTGACCATTATTACTAAAATACCATTTTTGTAAGTTTGTTCTAGTTTTTAATACTTTCTTTCCTTTTCCTTTTTAAAATCATTTTATTAGGGCTCTTACAACTCTCGTTACAAACCATACACCAGTTGTAACCGACATATTCGTGCATGTATTCTAGACATTTACTTTCCATTGAGCCCTCGGGACCATCTCCTCTTTTTTTCCTACCTCCTTCCCCCACCCCCCAGCCCTCGTGGCCCCCTGATAGGTTGTAGATTGTTAATTATTTTCAAGGCTCACACCGACCGCTGTCTCCCTTCCCCTCTGGTTTCTGTTGTTCTTCCCCCTGGCTGGGGTGTGTGATTATATGCCATTCATTGTGATTGGTGTCTCCTCCCTCCGCACCTCTTCCCCACTTCCTCCTACCCTTTTGGTATCACCATTCCCATTCCTGTTCCTGGGTTCCATGTGTTGTGAGTTTTCTCTCTTACTATACCTATGTAAATGATCCCGTCTAGTTTAGATTGGGAGGCGGCACTGAGGTCGTGATGGGGGCAAGAGAGGGGTGTGTGTGTTAAGGAGGCCTCCAGGGAACAGGGGTATATTGCGTGACCCGTTAGAGTTCAATTGTGGGGACTGCACCTTGATTGACTCACCCCCTCCCTGCTACTCTCTGTGGGGGGATATTCCATTGTCCATAGATGGGCCTTGTTGGGTCACCACTCTAACCCCCTTCCATGCTCACCAATGCATTTTTATTTGTTTGTTTGTTTGTTTGTTTACTGTTGTGAATCTTCTGATGCCCATTGCCCAGTCTGGATTACACCTCCCAATTGTACTAGCTGGTGTGCTTCTTCCATGTGGACTTGTTGCTTCACTGTTGGATGGCCGCTTGCTTATCTTCAAGCCTATAAGACCCCAGACACTATATCTTTTTATAGCCAAACACCATCCTCTGTCTTCACCACATCTGCTTATGCACCCATTTTGTCTTCAGCGATCGTGTAAGGTGGGGTGGGGGCTGTGTGGGATCTGAGCATCACAGAATCCAATTTGTTAGAAAAAAAGTATTCTTGTATTGAGGGAAGCTAAGAACCAAGGCCCAAGGTCTGTCTGCAGCTTCTGTGTCTTGCCTTATAAATAGATGTACAAAGACCAATACCACTATTGCTATAGATTAAGGTGTTTGCATAAGTGCAAACCTCTGTTAATCTCCCTAGCTATGCCTTTGCTTCCGAGAGCTTGCCTCAGCTTCCTTTTGCCTCCTCCTGACCCATCATTACTTCCCCCTTCTTCCACCTCTTAGTGTTTCCTCTCCACTAGCTTGGCGTTGCTCGAATACTCACAGGATCTCTACCCTCTCCTAGATGCTGGCTCCACTTGTCCATGGTGCTATCTGCTCACCACACCCTGGTAGAGACAGAGCGCTCTGTAGAAGCAAGAACAGCGATGACTTAACTCATGTAATTTGCACATGTCATAAGGAGGGGCCGGTCTAGAAAAGGACATCTTGAGTGGTAAAGTAGAGAGGTAGCCTAAAAGGAGACCTTCCATGAAATGGATAATGCAGTGCCTACGACAATGTACTCGAACATCACAATTGCGAGGATCACATAGGATCTCTAAATGTGTTGTTCTGTTATACATGGGATCTCTATGCATGAGACCTACTCAAAAGCACCTAACAACAATAAAAAAGAATGATATAGTGACTAGTCAAGATCAGAGGCACGATTTTTGTAGTAACTAAAATTAACAGTGAGAATCAAAGAACAGGTTTCTCTATACATGATTTTTCACCATCACTATAGTAATCAATCCATAAAGTTTTGCATGGTTAATCTCTCATAAGTGGGCAGCGATATTCCTTTTCATCGTCTGCTCTTTTCCTGGAATCTCTGCTGAAACCTGCTCATTTTGTGCCACCCTGCTGGAATTTGAAATACCAGTGACATAGCTTTCAGAATCACAGCAACACAGAAGCCCCCTCCTCTCTTCCCCTCATTGACATAAAGCCAAGTCCCACTCTCAAGGACAGAGGAGAATTGCCCCATAAGGTTCCCAGCTTGTAACTCTGTAGATAAGAAAAAGGCTCTATCTTTCTCCCAAGGAGTGGCTGGTGGTTCTGAACAGGCAATACCAGTCACCACACTACGACAAACCAACAAGCAGTACTGAAAGTCCCATGGGCTGCCCAAAGAACAAACAAATCTGTTTGGGAGGAAATTTAGCCAGAGTGCTCCGTAGAGGGAAGGGTTGTAAGACTTCACCTCACATACTTTGGATGTGTTGTCAGATGAGCCCAGCCTCTGAGACTGTGCTTGGTAAGTGCACTTTGGATGTGTTGTCGATGAGACCAGCCTCTGAGAAAGGAGACTGTGCTTGGTAAGTGCCATCAAGACAGCTCTGACTCAGAACAGAACTAAGCACTGTCCCATCCTGTGCCATCCTCACACCTGCTATGTTTGAGTTATTGTTGCAGCCACTGAGTCAATCCATCTGGTTGAAGATCTTCCTCTTCTTCGCTGCCCTTCTACTTTACCAAGAATGATGTTCTTCTCCAGGGACCGGTCTCTCCTGGTATTTCTGAAGAACCTGAAATCAAGTCTTACCATCCTTACTTCTAAGAATAATACATCTTCCAACACAGAATTGTCTGTTCTTTTGACAGTTCATGCTACGTTCAATGTTCTTCACCAGCACTATTATGTATGTATTGTTTTTATTTAATAAGTCATTTTGGTTAGCAGGCAGGTGCTTAACATTGCCCCACCAATGATCCTTAATAAGTCATTTTATTGGAGGCTCTTACAGCTCTTATCACAATCCATATATCAATTGTATTAAGCACATTTGTATATGTTGCCATCATCATTTCCAAACCATTTTATTTCTACTTGAGCTCTTGGTTTCAGCACATCTTTTTTTCCCCTCTACCCCCACCCTCATAAAGCCTTGATAATATGTAAATTATTTTTATTTTCATATTTTACACTGTCTGCTGTCTCCCTTCACCCACATTTCTGTGTTCTTCCCCCAGGGGGGCAGGTGGAGCGTTGTACAGCGGTCACTGCATCTGATCCCCCTTTCTCCCCTAACCTTCACTCTACCCTCATGGTATCACTACACTCAGTCCTTAGGGGTTATCTGCCCTGGATTCTGTGTTGAGAGCTCTTATCTGTACCAGTGTACATGCTCTTGTCTAGTCAGATTTATAACGTAGAACTGGGATCATGATAATAGGGGGAGGGAGCAATACAGAAATCGAGGAATGTTGTGTTTTGTCATTGTTATACTGCACCCTGGCTGGTTCGTCCCTTCCTTGTGACCCTACTGTGAGGGGATGGCCAATTGTCTATCGATGAGCATTGGTTCTCCATTCCAACCTCCCTACTGCCAATCAAAATAGTTATTTGTTTTAGGTCTTCTCGTGCCTGATACCTAATCCTGTCAACAACTTGTGATAACATGGGTGGGTGTGCTTCTCCTGTGTGGGCTTTGTTGCTTCCCTGCTGCATGGCCACTTATTTAACTTCAAGCCTATAAGACCCCAGACACTATATTTTGTAATTCCATGCACCAGCAGCTTTCTTCACCACATTACTTTATGCACCCATTTTGTCTTCAGTGATTGTGTCGGAAAGGTGAGCATCACAGAATGCCAGATTATTAGAATAAAGTGTTTCTGCATTGATCCCCTGCAGGAACTTGAATAGAGGCCCAGTATCCACCTGCTGCCTTAATACTTAACCTATAAATATATGTACATAGACCTATCTCACTACCATTATATATTAATATATTTACACATGTACATGCCTATGCTTATACCTCTGTGAATGTCTTTTGCCTCCTACTTCTTTTCTCTATTTCCTTTTACTTCCTCCTGTCCCACTATCATGTTTGACCTTCATTCAGTTCTCTGTACTTTCTCTTGGCTACATTGCACTTGTTTGAACCTCATCAGGCATTCTATGCCCTCATCACAATTGATTTTAGATCTCTCGTTGTTCCCTTGTCACTGGATTTGTTGGGTCCCACCCCCTCCCTTTCCCCAACCTCCTCCTCTCCCCTGACCGCCCCCCCTCCGAACCATCAGTACCAGTTTTCTCCTAGGGACTGTTTATCCTGCCTATCTTATATAGATAGACATGAAGGGCAGGGAGAGAAAACAAAACAAAAAATAGCCTATCGATAATTCCAGGTCTGTCTGCTGACCCTTACTGGTTCTTTCCGATTAGGTCTTATGCAGTGCCAGGCCCTGCCCCCAGAGTCCAAAGTCTATTTTCAGAATTCCTCGCAGACTTTGTTACTTTGCTCCCCTTGCTGCTCTGTTGACCTCTCTTCATGTTACACTCTGGTTGGGTGGCGGGATGGGGGTAGGGGTGGGGGTAGGTGAGACCAGGCACAATTCCCACACTGTGTCTTCTGTGTTGCCCTTTGTAGTGCTGTGAGTCAGTAAGGGGACATTGTGTCTCATGGTGCGACCGACCCCGCTCTCTCTGTGTATTGGCTGCTTGACTGGGAATGTTGTCCTCGATGCTTGGTGGGCTAGGATGCTATCCAGACTCTTTCCCTCTTAGTTTGCTCCCGTGTGGTCTGAGCAGACTTGCCACTCTCCCCGGGCTTCATCTTCAGTGCTGTCCTCTGTAGCAGCACCGTAATTTAAATGCATCGATTCTTCTTCAGCCTTCCTTATTCAATGTACAACTTTCACATGCATATGAGGTGATGGAATATATGGCTTGAGTCAGGTGTATCTTAGTCTTTAAAGGAACCACCTTTCTTTTTAACACTTTAAAGAGGTCTTGTGCACCGGATTTACCAAATGCAATGCATCCTTTGACCTCTTGACTGCTGCTTCCCCAAACATGTGGGCTACTTGACAACATCAATCTTTTCTCCATTTAACATGGTGATGCCTATTGGTCCAGATGTGAGGACATTGCTTTTCTCTATGTTGAGCTGCAATATGGACTGAAGGTTGCAGTTCCTGATCTTTATCAGCAAGTGCTTCAAGTCCTCCTCAATTTCAGCAGCAAGGTGGGCAGAGGAACAGCCCAAAATTGCAAGGTCCTCAGCAAGATGGATGGACACCGTGGCTGCAGCCATGGGCTCAAACATAGGACAATTGTGAAGGTGGTGCAGGACCGGGCGGCATTTCCTTCTGGTGTACAGAGGGTAGGGTGGTTATGATTGGACCTGACCCAATGGCACCTGACAACAAGAACATTGTACTGTCAGCAATACCTGTCACAACTTGCATTGTTGTTGCTCCTTATTTGTTGTACTTGAGTCAATTCTACTTCGCGCCAACCCACTGTGTACAAAGTAGAACCATTCCATAAGGTGTTCGTGGCTACATCTTCCAGTAGTAAGTTACTAGACCTGTCTTTCAAAGCAACTCTGTGAAGCCTCGAACAATCAACATTTCTTTTAGTAGTCAAGCGCTTAACAGTTTACACCACCCAGCACTGGCGATTACTCAAACATATGTGTTTAACTAAAAGATAAAGAATTGAATGGATGCATAAGTCATCATTAATTTAAATTTTGCTAATTCAGAAACTAATATTTCAATTGTTATTTATCAATAAAAGCAGGAGTCTGTCATCCATCACTGCAATCCTTCTAGAATAGAGACACAGCAGGGCTAAGAAAAATGTCTAAAGTCAAATGTCTAACAAGAGTAGGTGCCGGATTTTCATCTGAAACATCAATATTCTTACGTAACTCCATTTCCTTGTTCTTGACCTGACTATTTTTGTTTGTCGCTAGTCCCAAAGAAGATTCTCGGTGACTATCCAAATTTCTGGATTTAAGAAGGGAGCTATGAATGTACCTTTTGGGGAATGTTAAATGACATTGTATAAAGTAATCTTCAGCAAACATAGCGCCCAATGAATCAGAGAAAAATCTATCATTATTTTCTACCTCTGATCATAGAGTAATATGTTGTTTAATAACAGTGCTAATCAATTACTTTGACCATCTGATTTGCAATTTATACACATTGACTCCATTTTTTCCTATAAATGGCTACGCTCTTAAATATGCTTCGAAGAGTGACATAAATTCTCATTCCATTATTTATTATCATGTATGTTGGTCACTCATTTTCTAGCTGCCTCTTTTGTTAGTGCCACGTAAGTTTTGTTCCTGATCACTGCCCTTTATAGACAATGCTATTTCTATTTTCTACAACTAAAATGATAGCTTTGGATATTACAGTGACATGAAATTATCATTAGATTCTATTTCTGTGCCTGAATTGTAAAGGGCTCGGAATGGTTCATCACTAGAAAACAAAAGAAAATTGTAGACTCTTGTTTCATTAATATTATGATAATTATCTTTGTATTTAGTTTGACTATTTTTGTCAGCTTCAAAGTTTGTCTTAAAAATAAAATCTAGCAGAATTATAACCAAATACCTATTTAATAAGAACTAAATATTAGCAAAAACATAATTTACATCTAAAATTCTGAGGGTTCATATGATAAGTGAATGCATTATATATTCTTAGGAGTGATATTAGGAGTTATTTCAATGGAAGTGACATAAGTGCTTCTGTTGTATGTGCTTTTGTGTGTGTGAACACAGTATGATTTCTGGTAGGCTATCCATAGTTCAAATTTACTTTTTTTTTAACTTACCATTGAGTTGAGTCTGACTCAGAATCAATTCATGTGTAACATAGTAGACTTGTTCCATAAGATCTTGAAACTTCACTTCCACCACCTAGCAGACCAATATAATGAATTTCCATAGGGAGTTTTCTCAATGAATATGTAAATTATTCCTTAAATTATCTAACCTCATGAAGCTGTAGTTCTCTCAGCTATAAAATAAGAATAAAAATTATACCTACCTCCTGTTGTTGGTGCTCAGTTCTAACAAGTTGATTTTTACTCATGGAAATCCTAAGTGTAACTGCAGGAAATTCTGCCCAGTCTTGAGTCAGTTGTTCAAGTGTCAGCTCCTCGCATTGAGTATGTTTTTTGCTGACCCTTTACTTTACCAAGCATGTGTCCATTTCCAGGGATTGTGCCTTTCTGATAATGTATTCAGTGTGAGACAGAAATTCACCATCCTCCTCACTTCTAAGGAACATTGTGACTATATTTAATCTATGATAAATCTGTTCATCTGACAGTATTATACATAAACTTTATAACATATATGTATATATGACTGACAAGTGTAACTGTTCAAGAAATATATTGAAACAATATGAAGAATTACTGTACCAAAAAGAACTGGCCAATGTCCCTCCCTTTCAGGAGATAGCATATGATCATGAATCTCTAAGAATGAAGAAAGAGTCAAACCACATTTAAGACATTCTTAAAACAAACAAACTAATCTCCAGGAATTGAAGGAATGCCAATTCAGATATTTCAAAAATTGATTATAACATTGGGAACACTTAATAATTTTTGTTAATAAATTAGGAAAACAGTCAACTGACCAACTAACTGCACTCACTCCAAAGAAACACGTTCAAATGGAATTCAGAAATTATCTAGAAATATCATTAATATAATATGCTAGTAAAATTATGCTGAAGATAATTTTAGAATGATTGAAGCCATACATGGACAAGGCATGGCCAAAATTTCAGCTGGATTCAGAAGAGGACGTGAAATGAGGGGCAACATTACTGATGTCACATGAATCATGAATGAAAGCATAGAAGATCTGAAAATGCTGTCCTGAATTAAATTGTGTCCCCCAATTTTTTCCCCATCGTGAGAAGAGTGGTTTTTAATTTATTTATTTTTAATTAAATAATTGTACTGGGGGCTTGTACAACTCTTATCAAAATCCACACATAAATCGATTGTGTCAAGCACTTTTGTACATTTGCTTCCCTCATCATTCTGAAAACATTTGCTTCCTACTTGAGCCCCTGGTATTCATTCATTTCCTCCTCCCCCATGAACCCTTGATAACTTATAAATTATTATTTTGTCATATCTTACACTGTCCGACATCTCCCTTCACCCACTTCTCTGCTGTCCATCCCTCAGGGAGGAGGTTATATGTCGATTCTTGTAATCTGTTCCTCCTTTCTCCCTCACCTTCCCTCCACCCTCCCGGTATCATCACTCTCAGCACTGGTCCTAAAGGATTCTCTGTTTCCAGTTCCTATCTGCACCAGTGTACATCCTCTAGTCCAGCCAGATTTGTAAGGTAAAATTGGGAACATGATAGTAGGGGACAGAAATCATTCAAGAACTAAATACAGGCATATACATATGTAAATATATTTATGTACAATGAGGGGAAAATAGATTTATGTACATGTGTTTATAGATTTAGTATTAAGGAAACAGATGGACAGTGGGTATCAGAGTCCAGCTCCGGGAGAGTTGAACTGGATACCTGAAGGAGGTGTGGAGTCGGCGAACACAGACGAGACAGACACGAGAGATGTTCTGGTGGCAGCAATCTCTGCTGAGTTCTTCCAAACAGCTTTATTTATACCTTAAAAAGTTCTGAACACCACTACATAAAAACATGCTTTATGATTAACTCCAAAATCACTCTTATTGTTTCCATTAAAACCTAATAAAAGACCATTATAAGGTCTGTACTTTTTTCTATCACTTTCTGTCCTCTTCCAGGTTTCCCCCCCTTGTACTGCTTGTCTTTTATGTCACATGCTATTCTTGATTGAGGTGCTCAGAAAATTTAGTTGGACTCATATCCTACTCACTTCCCTATTTTTTGCTCACAATGTTTCTTTCCTGGTTGACTAACTCAACATAATGAACTACCTCGTGTGCTACTTCAAAGCCTATTATCTACAAGCAGAGTTAAATGCTTCTCAGAGTTAAATATTTCCCTTTACAAACTTTCCCATGGTAACTGTTCCATTGTCTACCTATGTCTCTTTTATTTTTTATACTTCTGAGGCACAATGGGAAGCCAAACCATCTGATTCTTTGCCAAAAACTTAAAGCTTCCCCTTTTATGTGTTTTCTATTAATGTTAACCATTCTCTCTCCATCTATGTAAGCCCCTGTCCAAGGTAAAGGGGTGTCAGTTGGGGGAGGCAGTCTATAAGGTCCACTATATCGGAGAGGTCAAAAGCGTCTCCCACTACCTAATCTGGAATCCTGGGGTTTTGGGTGGGTTTCATTTTCTCCTCTGACCTCAACTTTGGGGTTTCTTCCTCACTCGATTCCCACATATCCTTCTCAGAATTCCCAAAGATGCCTCACTGCCTAAGCCTCTCCAATGCCTCAGTTAAGGAAAGCCGCATCATATAGAAGCAAGGTTTATACCTGGTTTCATTCGTACTTCTCAAGAGTGCCCTCATATCTACTCCAGGTGTGGTAAACATGGCAGTGCACAAAATTCTCAAGAATGGATTTAACAACAAATATTTGAGGGATGTTGGAAACCCTCCCTGGTAAGCTCTGCTCAGCTTTGCTAGACAGCATGGCTGGGATGGCTGCCAACAAGTGGGCCCCTACTCAAGTACTCCCTCAGCACAAGAACACTTTGTTCTAACAATTTGGCAGTCTGAGATGCTCACCTTCCAGGCACAATCATTGAAGACAATGGGTACATAAGCAAAGTTAATGAAGAAAGCTGATGGTGCCCGACTATCAAAAGATATAGATTCTGGGATCTTAAAGGTTTGAATAAAAACAAGCGGCCATCTAACTGACAAACAACAAAGCCCACATAGAAGAAGCACAGTGGCTTCTGAGATCATGAGGCATCAAAGGGATCAAGTATCAGGCATCAATGACAACAAAAAAAATCATAGCATTGTGAATGAGAAGTGCAGAGTGGGGACCCAGGGCCCATCTGTGGGCAATTGGACATCTCCATGCAGAAGGGTCGTGGGGAGCAGATGAGCCAGTCAGGATGCAGTATAGCAATGATGAAACATACAACTTTCCTCTAGGTCTTGAATGCTCCCCCCCATTTTTTATATGCAGAAGAATGGCTTTAATCCACACAACACTCCAAACTAGGCCCATCTCGATAAATGTGTATCTATAGACACAGTTCTATTCACCTCATTTTACAGGTGAGAACCCTGAGGAACAAAAAGGTTAATATCTTGCCCATGATCACAGTTAGTCCAAGGAGGAGCATGTGTCTACTTAGCTAGCCTATAATTCTCACTAGTTTGGCAGCTACATATTGATGTAATCATCCCCCGTGATGTGACTTGATGTAATAGCCAATTAGTTGTAAGCAGGTTGTTGTTGATATGTGCCACCAACTCATAGGGAACCCATGCACAACAGAATGAAACATAGCAAGGCCCCGCACCCTCCTCACAACTATTCCTATGCGTGGCCCCATGGGTGCAATCACTGTGTCACTGTTTGAGAGTCGGATAAAACACCCTTCCTCCCGTCACAGAATTGATCCAGCCTGAGAAGAGTATCCCTGAAATGTGACCTGCACCACCTGTCTTTCAGGAGAAATAACCGAGCAGAAAACACAAAATTGTGCTCATGTGGATCCTATGCAAGAAGCAATTATTTGAACAAAACATGAGCATACTCCATTGCTTAAAATGAATAGTTGTGCATCAACTTTATTCTTTAGCCATATGTATTCAATCTGTCAACTGAGCAAATAATACAAGAAGCTGAACTATATGAAAAAGAATGTCGCATGAGGATTGGAATAAGCTAATTAATAACTATGCAGATGACACTACTTTGCTAACTGAAAATGAAGAGAGCTTAAAACACTTCCTGATAAAGATCAAAGACTACAATCTTCAGTATGGAAAACAACTTTATGTAAATAAAGCAAAAATGGTCCAAATAAAAATAAATAAAGCAAAAATATTGTGGAATAATAGATAACATCATGGTAAAATTCGAAAGGATTCAGTCATCAAGGATTTCATTTTACTTGTACTCACAATTAATGCTCATGGAAATCAAAGGACGAACAAATTTGCATTGGACAAATTTGCTACACAACTCTCTCTAAAAAGCAAAGATGTTACTTGAGGATCAATATCAGCTTGACCCAAGCCATGATCTTCTCAATCATGACATATGCATGTGAAACCTGAACAATGAGTGAATAAAGATGAGCACATTTGATGTGTTTGAATTACGGTGTTGGTAAAAAATATTGGAAGTACCCTGGCCTGCCAGAAAAACAGCAATGGAATACTGTATTGGCGGAAGGTCACCCAGTGTATTCCATAAAAATAGGGATGGAGAGATTTACTCTCACTCCATTGGCCATGTTGTCCCTGGAAAAAGACATGCTCAGTAAAGTAAAGAGTCAGAGAAAAAGAGAAAGATAACCTCTCCATGTGGATTGAAACAGTGGCTGCACCAATGGACTCAAACTTGACACTTGTGAGGACGGGACAGAACCAGGCAGCTTTTCATTCTATTGTACGTAGGAGCTACGTGAGTTGAAACAGACTCAAAAGCAACGAACAACGTCAACCCAAATCTATTTGAATCTACGAAGAAATCACGAGTATCACGCTATGAAAATGCAAGATTGTGTTAGTCACATTTCCTTCTGCAATGAAAGGGAGAAAGCTGTTTAGTGCACTGTCATAATTATATCATTTTATGATAATTGGCTATTTATCATGGCCTATAAAATTGAATCATTAATATTTGTAAGGTAGTCCAACTTTATTTTGAATATGTATTGTGCCCAGTAGGTGAAAGTAGCTAAATCAATATGGGCAGGATAACCAGATATAGAATATATTTCCATGCTATTATTAATATATATATTATTTCATAAAAGAGTACATATAAATCTACCTTCTTTTAGTCCTAGGACCTCACCGACTACTCATAACTTAGAAGTTAACTTAATTTGAGGCATTCACTCGAATTTTGTCTTTATATAAACAATTACTTTTAAAAGTAGGTATTTTACTAAAGTCTTTCTATTTTTATTCACAAGCCTGAATAAGGGAAGACTGTAGCAGAGTAAGAAAATAATATTTAGACTGCAATGCCATTTCCTCTACTTAAAAATTAGGATCTCTTATTTAAAATGCCACTTGCCTGGAATGTTCTTATAATTCCCCACAACATACTCAGAGGTATTTTAAGAATAAGTACCCTATGACCTGAAAAAATAGATAAATAATAGTAAGTACCCCATGACCTAAAAGGAGGTAAGTACCCCATAAAAATGATAAGCACCCCTTGACCTAAAACACTAATGCTTGGAGTTAACTCCCATCAGAATCGAGGAGGCGTTTCTACAGATAATGTTGCTCAGCATGCAGAAAGGAAGACTGCTGTCATTATCTCATCGTTTCCTTTCGGAACAGAAACAATCTCTTCAAAGAAAGTGGGAATTCTTGAGACCCCAAAGGCTGAGGGTTTTTAATTAATAAGATCAGCCACCCTTCCTCTGTAAGAATATTATTTTTGTGTTGGAAGAATCTTACCAACTACTTCTAAGATCTCACATTGATTTATTGAGAGCCACTCTTGGGGAAGCAGGTATAATGGATTAAACTGTGTCCTTCCTAATTCTTATCCTTATGGATGTAATTCTGTATAAACATAGACTTACTTTGTTATGTGAATTAGATCATACCGGAGAGGTTGTTTTTGTTGTTAGGGGCTATCAAGTCCATTTCCACTCACAGGAAACCTGTGCACAGCAGAATGCAACACAGCTAATTCTGCACCATCCTCCAACTTGTGCCTACGCTGGAGCCCAGTGGTGTGGCCATCTCGTCCATCAAAGAGGGCTTCCTTCCTTCTTTTCTTTCTTCCTTCCTGCCTTCCCTCCTTCCTTTCTTTTTTGCTGCCCCTCTACTTTACAACCATGATGTCTTTCTCCAGGGACTTTTGCCTGACGACATGTCCAAAATACTTGAGATGAAATCTCAACATCCTTCTCTCGAAGAAGCATTCTGTTTGTACTTCTTCCAAGACAGATTTGTTTGGGCAGTGTGTGGTGCCTTCAATACTCTGCAACACCACCGTAATTTAAATGCATGGATTCTTTTTTGGTCCAACTTTCTCACACATATAACGTGATAGAAAATGCCATGGTTTGGGGAAGGATCACCTTAGCCTTTAAAGTAACATACGTGCCCTTGAACAAGTTAAGAGATCTTGTACAACTGACTTTCCAAACGTAATTCACCCTTTGATCTCTTGACTGCTACTTCCATAAGCATTGATTGTGGATCCAAACAAGACAAAATCCTTGATTTTAATCTTTTCTCCATTTATCATGAAGTTACCTCTTGTTCCACATGTAAGGATTTTAGTCTTCTTTACATTGAATTCTAATTCATACTGAAGGTTGCAATCCTTGGTCTCCATGAGCAAATGCGTCAAGTCCTCCTCACTTTCAGCAAGTAAGGTTGTGTCATTTGCATATTGCAGGTTGTTAATAAACCTTCCTGATGCCGGTTTTTTTTTCATATAATCCTAATCATCTGATTATTTTGCTCAGCATACAACTCTGACGCACACCTTTCCTGATTTTCTGACTTTCAACCAGATCACAGGCCCTTGTTCTGTTTGCTCACCTGCCTCTGGATTCATGTACAGTTTCCACAGGAGCACAAGTTAGTATTCTGGAGTTCTCATTCTTCACAACGCTATCCATTTTTTGTTATGATCCACATAAAAATTACAACTTTGATTATATTGTGTGGCAATAGATTTGGATTTTTAACTCTCTGAATTGGAAAAATAAATTTCTGTTTGTAAAAGTCACTCATTTGGGTATTTCTGTTACAAAAATACTCAGATAGTAAGGCAGAGAGAAAGAGGAATCAGGAAATATGATCAGGTATTCCAACTTTGTGAAATGAGGTGTGGTTCCTATTACTAATAGTTCGATGCATTTTAGGAACTACGGTCTTCTCCCAAACCTGCTGAAAGTAAGGTCAGAAACACAAAAGACATTTGTTTTCAATGTAGGGACACTGAGTATACAGAACTCTTCATGAACCACATTACTTGAACAGATAGGTGTGAAGATGTACCAGATGAGACAGTGGAGTGTAGAAAGCAATAATATAGCTACTTTTATATTTACTTTTGCCTAACAATATTTTCAATATTACCCTTTCCCAATATTTAGTATACCAATACCCTGTGTATGCCCACTGTTGGGGTCCATCTGCAGGGTTGTAGAAGTCCTATGGGACGAGTGGAAATCCATCTCTCAGAGAGGATGGTAACAGCACTCATTCGCACCCTTTCCCTTGATGAGAGCACGATGTGTTAAGGCTTATATGTGGAGCAGTAAGTTATATTCCTAAAGGGAGTACTGTTATACTCTTAGCATGAACTTGCCCTTACAGTGCAGTTACATAATTAAAGGTGAAAAGCAAAGAACAGATTAAATAAGAAGGCAATTCATTAAAATAAGAAATAGAATAGTAGGAAGCAAATATATCAAATTGACATTAAAATGGAGTCTAATTAATTTAACTGGACTGTAAAAAATAATTTATTAAAATAGAACTTAAATAGACAATGTAGATAATAAGCGATGATAAAGAAAAATGAATCAGGATGACAGAAAACACACTTAATTATATCTTATAATTCAAAATGCAATGACAAAGAAGCTAAAATTAAAAGAAAAAGGCAAAGAAATAACGGACACATAATGAGCAAAAATTGAGAAAAACACGTAAACTATTAATAATTTTAAGCTAAAATAAGGAGTGATCTTGATTTAGCAAGTTAGTAAAGATAAGCAAGTTACTCTAAGTAAAGGCAAAGAAAACTCTCACACAGAGTTTATTTGAATATATATTGGTTTAAATGAAAAGTCTCTAGCAAGTAGCTCGGTAATGACAAGCCATATAAAACTTGCAAACTCCCTGATTTAGTAGATGCAATTAAAGGAATGCATTTTAAAGATGCAATGAAGGGCATACATAAAGTAAATCTCATGGTGGTCTAAGTGTCTAATGTTGTTAGGTGACTTCAAGTCAGTTTCCATTCACAACAACCCACGTGCCAGTGTTGAACTGCTCTTTAGGGCTGGCTTGCTGGTAACCCTTCCAGGTGCTGACCACCACGAGCCACAATGTCATTAGGTAGTTGTGAACACCCAGTCTTTCTCCCAGCTGGCTACCACTGGATGGTTTTAGATATGCCCATGCAAAGGAATACTTTACAATTTGAAAGGGATGAAAGATAAGAAAATTCTGACACATCTCAACGAGGCATAGAATCTAATTCCTTTTGCCCTTGACTCTGTCTCACCTAATGATCAGTAAGGGAATTTCATTCTCAGAAAGGGGTGCTCTGGTAGTGCACTGGGTGAAGCACTGGGCTGTGAATCGAAAGGTGGGTGGGACAAACTCAGCAGCAGCTCCAAAGAAGGAAGAGGAAGCTGTGTGCTCTCATAAAGGTTTATGGTCTCAGACACCCAGAGGATCAGTTCCCCTGTATCACTGTGTATCATAAATGACTCCATGGCAGTGGGGTTTGGGTTGGTCTTAAGAAGAAATCATTTAGCTTTTGCCTGGTCTCATGATCCAGCCTCCATGGAGTATGACCAAAATATTAAAAATTCTCCTGAGGTTGTCATGCTGAAGAGACCTCACAGAGATGTCACAGGAGCAGCCCTGAGACTAAAAAAGAGAGAATGGGAAAGAGATTCCAAGGCTTTTTAAGTGCCCACCCCTTTTATTCATCCCAGTTGAGGGCCCAAACATCCCAGAATAGAGATGAGTCATCATTGCTAAATCATGTTCAAATTGCAGTCTTGAGCAAGACAGATGACTCTGTTTTCTCAAAACCCATTGCCTTCTTGTCACATCTAAACAAAGGCCACTGGGATTAAGAGAAAAACAAAGGATGCCTGTGTTTTCAGCCACTTGATTTTGGAGAGGTGTCCAGGTAGTAATAAATACCTGCAACACAATTTGGTATATGAAGGTGGTTTTAAAAATGTTACATTGGCTTTGGGACTAGGCAATAGGAAAAAGCAAGAAGTGCCTCCAGGAGACTGTTAACAAAATAAATAAAATAAAATAAAGCTCACTGCCATCCAGCCCTTTATGAGTCCTGAAGATTGCTAGGTCCCAAGGTAAGAGTTTGAAGAATATTGAGGCAAAAATGGTATTGGGTGGTGGGAAAAGGCGGGGGGTGGGGAGGGGACGTGTTTTACGTAGTGTTAGAAAGAGTGACAATACTAGTGTCCAATGGCATCACTAGCAGAGTGCAGAGGCAGGCTTGGTGACACAGTCCGAGGGTTGATACCAGAATGACTATCATAAAATTTTGTGTGGTATTTCAGGAGAGATGTATTATTTTTGAAAACGTAGCCCAGTAGTTAGATATAATAAGAAACCTATTTTTCTCATAAGTCTAGCTGACATGTATCAATAGACCTACGAGACAGAGTCATCGACCCTTCTGTAATACATTAGAAGTTCTAGTCTCTCTGCCTGTGGCTTCATCCTACTTTGGAGGAGCTCTCTGTTATACCACTGGATGGGATTAAGGTCGATAGGTGGAGTCTCTGCCTTCCAGGAGGGTGTGAACCAAGTCACCACCCTTGTTTTCCTTGGGGATATGTTTTGCTGAGAGGGAAAAATCACACTGCCAGCAAAGCCATTCCTCTGTGTATAAGAGCCACCTCACAAGCAGGAACACAGAAATCCCAGGACCATCCTCAGAAGAGCTACCAGGAGAGCATGTTCACGGTCTCTCCCTGAGATGGTGGCGGCTGAGACCAGAGACACCTGAGGCAGAGGCAGGAGGCCAGGGGACAGAGCAAAGGAGTCAGGCCAAGACTAGAGGTGGAGACAAGAAGACAATGAGTTACAACCGAAGAGCAGCACTGAGACTATGAAACTCTGAGGCAGAGCACCGGGTTTACATCCCAGCCTATGGGGCAGAGGCCAAGGGACCATGAGGCTGAGAGGCTGAGGTTCAGATAGCTACTTGGATGCTCACTGAGGAGAGGTGCTGCTGTAGATCAATTACTGGATCCTTATTGTTCATTGATCCTGACTTGTGATAACCTGTCAACTTTTCTAATTACCACCCCCCCCACCCCCTGCTTTAATTAGGAATGTTGTCTATGATTTCTGTGTGGGCACTGACAAGGATTAGAGTATCATGAAAGGTAGCTTTGGCCTCAGCCTGGGGTAAAGAACCAAGAGAGTGGACGCCTGGCTGACCTCTGCCTCACAGCAACAGGCTTGACCTGTGAGGAATTGGATTCTTCGTCTCTCTTTTTAGCCAGGAGACTGTACCATTTCATCAGGAGCATGCTATATGCTTAAAAATTGTGACCCCTGATAACTGAAATAGAGTATTCTGTTCACAGAAGATATTTGACAAATACAATTACTAGTAAGAAATATATTCCTAAATTTTTTGGGTAAATTTGATTTTTTAAGATTGGCTCTTAAGGAGAGAGAGTGGAACACATTCTGGCCCACCAAACCCCGAGGACAATATTCCTGCTGAGAGCAGCCAATTCACAGAAAGGACCATAGGGTTGGCCCCACCATGAGACATGACATCCTTCGCTGACCCATAGTGCTATAGGGGACAGCACTGGAGATACAGTGTGGGAATTGTGCACATTCTGACGCCACCACACAGGGGTGAAATACTAAGGCATACAACAGAGCAGCAAGGAGAGCAAAACAATGAAGTCCCCAGGGAATTCCAAATATAGACTTTGGGGCCAGGGCATGGTTCCCTATGAGACTTGATGGGAAAACACTCCTAAAGGCCAACAAACAGACCTGGAACTATTTATAGGCTTTTCTTTTTTTTTGTCCCTGTTTTTGTTGTTTTGCTCTGTCTTGTTTTTGTGCTGATTATTGTCTCTGCATGTTTTTCTAGATAAGATAGGCGGGATAAACAATCTGGAGGAGGAAACAATGGGAAACCATGGCTCTGGGGGAAATGGGGGAAGGGGAGGCAGGGGAAAGGAAGGGAGGTGTCAACAAACCCAGGGACAAAGGAACGACAAATAATCTAAAATTGATGGCAAGGAGGGCATGATCAAGGTCAATGTAGCTGAGAGAAATTAATGAAACCCAAACGAAGACCAAACATGATAGTAGGACAAGAGGAAATAGAGGAAAGAAGGAGGAGGCCAAGGACATTTACAGAGGTCTAAATACAGGTATGTACATATGTAAATATATTTATATATGACAATAGGGAAATAGATCTATGTACATATATTTATATGTTAAATATTAAGGTAGCAGACAAACATTGGGTTTCTACTCAATTACTCTCTCAACTCAAGAACACTTTATTCCAATAACCCCACATTCTGTGATGCTCGCCTTCTTGACCCAATCCTAGAAGACAAAGCGGGTGCATAAGCAAATGTGGTGAAGAAAGCTGATGGTACCCAGCTATCAAAAGATATAGTGACTGGGAGCTTAAAGGCTTGGAGATAAACAAGTGGCCATCTAGCTGAAAAGCAACAAAGCCCACATGGAAGAAGCACACCAGCCTATGTGATCATGAGGTGTTGAGGGGATCAGGTATCAGGCATCAATGACCCAAAACAAAAAATCGTATCATTATGAATGAGGGGGAGCACAGAGTGAAGACCCAAAGCCCATCTGTAGACAATTGAACATCCCATTATAGAAAGACCACAAGCAATATAGCACCGACAAAATATACAGTTTTCCTCTAGTTTTTTGATGCTTCCCCCTCCCTTCCTGACCACCATGACCCCAATTTTACTTTACAAATCCAGCTAGACCAGAGCATGCACATAGGTAAAGATAAGAACTTGGGAAAAGATAACACTGGGAATCCAGGACAAACAAACCCCTCAAGACAAGGGGGGTGGACGGAAGGAGAAAGTGGGGATAGAAAAGGAAAACCGATCACAGTGATCTACATAAAAGCCCCTCCAAGGGGGATGAACAATAGAAAAGTGGATGAAGGGAGACAGCAGTCGGTGTAAGGCATGAAAAACAATTATAAATGATCAAGTGTTCATGAGGATGGAAGGGTGGGGGAGGGAGGGGGAAAAGAGGAGCCGATACCAAGGGCTCAAGTAGAAAGAAAATGTTTTGAAAATGATGATGGCAACATATGTACAAATGTGCTTGATACAATGGATGGATGGATGGATGCTGATAAGAACTATAAGAGCCCCCAATAAAATGATTTTTAAAAAATTTAAAACACAGTAAATAAAAAATTAATATTTTAATTAAAATTATTTAATTTAAAAGACTGGCCTTTATTATATATTTTTGAATCACATAATGACCTGTATAACTTATGACTACTTTAATTGACACACACCCAGGATAGTAAATAAGATAGTATTGCTCCAAGGGTTCCAGGTTGAACAGTCAGGGTTTCATTCCCAACAAAATGCCTTTAAACGTGTCCTGTGATCAGAGGAGGGCTGCAGAAAAGTAACCTCGGTTGGCTTAATCTCCTAACAGTGATTCAAAATAAATGGTCTACATTCGTGGAAACATCCATTTTAATGGCCCTGTGACAAGAAGTAGACAGTGCCTGACTACTACCACCAACTGCTCTGAAAAATATCATGAAAAGATCCTAAATAAAGTGGCAGAAACATTCAGAACAAAACGTGAAAGCATAAAAGGAACCCGTTTTACTGGTTGGATAGAGACTGGTGTGACTTCCAAACCAAGGGCCCTTAGTCACTCTGTAAGTCTGGAAGTAAAGTCATCCTGTGGGAGAATAATAAACCATAAAGACAGCATGGACCCAAGGGCAAAGCTCAGAGACTTAAGGGGAAAAAGAAAGGAGAGAAGAAAGATGGAGGAAATGGGAAAAGTGGTGATATATTGAGGGGACTGCATTCAAAGAGTGGCCACAAACGATGTATGAATTAGTGACTGTCAAGCTGATGGTCTGCTCTGTAAACATCACCTAAATCACAGTAAGAACAAAGTTTAAACAATCAAAAGAAGCCAACTGCCTGCCATTCAGTAGATTCTGAGGCCGTGTCCCCTGTGGGAAAAGGTAGCACTGCCTTTGGGGGCCTCTCAGACTGTGAGGCCTTATAGGAGCCGAGCACCTTGGCAGAGGAACAGCAGGTGATGCCTGGGCCACCAGGGTATCACCTCATGTTTCTGTTGAATAAAGATGTCTCTATGATTTTGTAGCAAAACTGTTTGGTGTACCCTCGTGTGTGTGTGTGTGTGTGTGTGTGTGTGTGTGTGTGTGTGTAGTTTAAAGTTAGAAGTGGTGAAAATTTCTTAATTAGCAAAATAGAAACATGACTTGCTTATCAAATATATTCTTAAAATTTCCTGTTGATACTTACCTGGCAGGGGAGATACCATGATCATGAAGGCGGTTTTCCCAGGGCGAGGCTTATCCATTGCACTCCAGATGTGCTGACCCCTGAGATTTCCCCAAATGTGAGAAACTCGACTGCATAATTTGTGGTAGTGGGGACTGTGTCCTGTATAAAAAAATTAAAAATCCTGTTGAAAATGAATTTAATTTAAATCTCTTTTGTAAATATGTTTTACTTATCTTGTTGTACAAATAAGAAATCATAGGTAATAAATAATTTCTGGCTTTGGTTTGTTGCCAAAATAAATGTGAAAAGCCTTCACAAAAATTGTGGAAAAATGAAACCAAGAGCTAATGGAATTTTTCAATGAACTTTTGGAAGCCTTCTTTACATATGAAGTACTTTTTAAAATCCAGTGCCGTCAAGTCAGTTCGGACTCCTCACCACGGTAAAACTGCCTCCCAGGGTTGACAAGGTAAAATGGCAAGTCACTGATGGCTCTCAGGCTTGACAGACATTATGGCAAGCTCAAGTCCAAAGAACCAGAGGTCAATGAGCGAGATGCAGGATCCAGACAGAGCACAAAGAAAGAAAGGCTTTCCACAGCATCTTCGTATATAAGAAGTCGTCCACACCCTCAAGCAAACTTTCTTTCAACTGTATCCGGGTGTGACGTACAGTGATTGCGTTTTCTCTACCCTCTCACAACTGATTGGCTGCTCACTGCAGATGCCAATATGGCATTTGTTTATAATTTTAGTGTGAAATTGAACAAATCAATTTTTTCTTTTGTGATACAAAGATGAACTCTGCATTTGCTGCAGAAAAATACTGGTGCCCTCTTGCAATTTACATTTTTGCATCTTCCTCTGTTTGTGACCTCAGGGTAATGGTGAAGACCATCCAAATGGGTATCTCTTCCAGGGATACTTTTGGTGGCAGGACCTCTTCTCTTCTTGTCAGCAAACTCAATGTCATTAAGCTAGTAGAAGGTCTGCCTTTTTTTGTTGGTCTATTACTTTTTCCTCAAGAAGAAGAGCTCAGTGATGCTCATTTCGAACCCTTGCAGACTTTGGGATTTTGTGAATTATCATTGAAGTGAATCTTGGACTTTACATCTTCCCACCTATCTCTACTTATCACTTCCGATACAATAGGACAGTTTCGTTTGCTCTTCCAATAGAAATGTGAATTTGAAAGCTTCCCCATTGACATAGCAAGCAGAGTACCCCAAAATTGCTCAAGTTCCTGGCTACTCAGTGCAAGAGATTTATTGGGATTTTGCTGGATTGCATAAAGATTTGATTGGTCGACAAGATGAGTAATGATATAATTCAAGAAAAAATGTCTAAAATATTCAACAGGACATTTTACTACTCCAAAAGAATCTATTTGTCCTAACCATTCAGGCATAGGTCTAGCTGTACCGTCTCCAGAAATGTGCCACCAAAGAGGAATTCTTCCATTTCTTGATGTAGATGGCTTTAAACTTGTAGTTATTGGAATTGATTCTTCAACTGAAACAACTGAAGTTTCTAACTCATCTTCACTAGTATTATCATTACAAACTACGAGGGCTTCTAATTCATCCAAATCAGAATAATCGGGCATATACTCACTTCCTATCTTGGGAAATAATAACCATTGTTATCAAAATAGTTTGAATAGCAATATAATTAAAATTTTGTATTGTAAAATCAAAATTTTAAAATATAATACACATTTTATTTACCAATTTCATCCACATTAGCATCTGGTTCCTTGTCTGAGTCTATACCACTTCCATCTAGATCATAAATTCGCTTTTTTCCATAAAACAAATCACAATCCATGATGTGGTAATTTTTGTCACTGTCAATTCAAACGACAAAAGAAATGAATTTGCTATGTTTTGAAAAAGTGGAAATATATAATATGTTTTTATGAGTATTACATTTTTGACATAAAACTACAGTTTATGAACATATACAAAAAATATCAACACTAAGACTTCACTAGATGGAAAATTATCATAAAATGCACTGAACGCAAACGACTACTTAACCTCAAACGCACAACAGGCTGAGTTGGGCCAGGCTTGTCATCAGGAATTTGCCTGCAAGCCACCTTAATAGAAAGTGGGGCAAAGGGTCACATGAGCCATGTCCTGACCAAGATGGGCAGAGGGCCTCAGCGCCAATCAGGTAAACTTTTTCATCTGCATCAGTTTCTAATGTGCAAGGATTCCTATCTTCTTCAGTGCCACTTGTGAGTAGATCTGCCACCAATCATAATTTTGTGACAATTTCCTTTGCTTTTGTGTCCTATTTAAGTAGCTATATGGCTACAAATCCTCTGGACAACAATTGGGTCTCATGCATATGGTCTCTCTCATCTGAATGATTTGTTTGTCTTCTGTCTGTCCAGTTTAAGCCTTAGTAAAGTTGTTGTTGGGTAGCATCGAGTTGGTTCCGACTCATAGCAACCGTATGCACAACAGAACGAAACACAGCTTGGTCCTGCACCATCCTCACAAGTGTTGCTCTGTTTGAGCCTGTGGTTGCAGCCACTGTGTCAATCCACCTTATCAAGGGCCTTCCTCTTTTTGCTGTGTCTCCACTATACCAAGCGTGATGTCCTTCTCCAGAGACTGGTCTCTCCTGACAACATGTCCAAAGTACATGTGACAAACCCTGGGCATCGTTGCCTCTAAGGAGCGTTTTGCCTGTACTTCTTTCAAACAGAGTTTTGTTGTTGTTCTTTTGGCAGTCTGTGGTACTTTAAATCTCTTTCCACAGCACCATAATTCAAATAGATCAATTCTTCTTCAGTCTTCCTTAGTCAATGTCCAACTGTGTATTTCGTCATTTGCAAACTGTTAGTTTTCTGTTTGCTGGCAAAAGTTATCTCTAGGTAACAGTATAAATGCCTTTGTTGATCTCTTAAAGCTTCTAGAGGCAATAGCAGGTAAACATATAAGAAACTAAAATTAAACTTTAATATTTTCTTTCCCTTTTCTGGATGCTGATTTGGGTTTTACGCTTTAAATGAAATATACTCAAACTTAATTGAAAACTTACTGATTATGTTGAAATATGAAGTTCTTGTTTGTGTCTTTCCTTGCTCTTTAAAAACTTGTTTAATGTCCTGGTATATGATTGAGAATTTTGTTTCTGCTTTCAGGTGCTTGACTTGCTCTCTTTCAGATTGATTGGTCCAGGTTTCCAGTTCCATATGCCCTGGTTTTGTGATGGAGGGTAAATACAGACCATAGGGCCTTGGTTGGGCATTTAGTGACGGTAAATGCTAAGGAACTCGGGATCATTGCATTGATGCACCTGTTAGTGAGAGGTGCTACAGGGAATCTCAGTTTCATTTTTCAATAAAAATCTGAGAAACCACTTGTTAGTCTGGGTAGACTAGAGAAACAAATTTATAGAGACTCATGTGTGAATAAGAAAGAGGTTTATATACAAGAGCAGTTAAATATTGAGGAAACATCCCAGCCCAATCCACATCAAGTTCATATGTCCACTATTAGCCCATATGTCTAATACCAATCTATAAAGTCATTTTCTGACTCATGAAACACATGCAATGACACTGAATGCAGGACAATCACAGGCCAGTGTGATGGAAGGCTCCTGAAGCCAGTAGCGTTGTAAGCATCTCAGTGCTGACAGGGGTCTCCACGTGGCTTCTCCAGCACCCAGGGCTGCATCTGGGGAGTCTGTGTGGCTTCTCCAGCTCAGGGCACTAGTGCAGTTCCAGGTCTTGTCAGCTGCAATGTCTCCCAGGGCATGAACGGAGAGAGAAGTGTCTTCCGTCTCCACAGAGGAAAATACAGCCGTTCCCAGAATTCTCAGGAGAAAGCCATGTTCACACAGAGGTCTCGTTGGCTTTCTCTGGATTGACATCACATTATGTAACTAGCACACCACTGCGTCACTGTTGCCATCTAACTTGGTGTGTGCATTTTGGGTGGAAATTACTAGTTAAACACACTTGTCCATATTAAATGAATGAAATATTCCTTTTAGACATGAAGCTGAAATGCCCTTAGTGAGCAAAAACAGCCAGCCATTCCAAGGTCTGGACTCTGAGGCCAGTTGGCTTTGTTCAAATCTCTCCTGCTTTTGAGGTTGCCTGGATTTGGAAACACAGATTAAATATTTTCTATGTACTTGCACTTTCGTTACTTTCCGGTTGCATGCCTTACGTTCTGTAGACTAATAGTTTACATTAGTGAAAGGGTGTTGAACTTGTTTTGTGCCTAATCCTTAATGTTTTGTTCCATTTTTTATTAACTGGTGTAAGTGAATCTTTCCTCATATTTTCTTTTTTTAATTTTTTATTGTGATTTAGAGGATTTGCTGAGCAGATCATTTTGTTTCAACTCATCCACTGTAATCTCTTCAAAGAACTATCACTTCCTCTTCTTCCTCCCTGGGCTTCCTGCTCCCACTCCTCCCTGCTCCTGGGCCTGCAGCCAGTGCTGCCCTTTGGATCTAACTACTCTGTCCCTTACACCAGGGTTTTCGTTATTATCTTTTTATTGTCGGCTTTGAACACTCTATCCCTGAACTTTCCCCTCGTGTTACTTTGATTGCTACCTGCTGGGTATTAGATATTTAAGCTTCACATTCTAGTTAAAAAAACGTCATTCTACAATTTACCAAAGCTCCTCCCTCTTTCTCCACATTTAGTTGTGATAAACCTCTTTACAAAATCTCTGCCCCTAACCTAACCCTTTTATCTCCATTTCCTATCAGTCTTCACCCCAGTCCTTCCTGGAGTTCCCCTTCTTTAAATTAAATTATAAGACTTCTCTCTCTTTCCCTAAATTCAGTCATCTCATTCACTTTCATCTTCAATTTGACACACCTTAAGTTCTTAAAGGAAAACCCGTGTGAGTTATTTCCTCATTGAAAATGACTTTTGTACAGGATAATAGCAAAATGCTCACTATAAAGACCCAGGTCTTTCACAAAAAAAGATAATCTATAATTTCTATGCTTAACTGTAGTCAGTTTGCTCCTTCTTCCTCCCAATAATCTGTTCCTTGTAATATAAAGACATTTTAAAGTCCAGATTTAGGTTCAAAATTTGAAATAATGTCAACATCTAAAAGCAAATCTCAGAAGCATTTAAGCACTGGCCTTTAAACAAAGTCTAAGCTGTATTTCACACTGTGCACAGAAGAAGGCTGCATTTTAGCAGCGTAAGAGCCACGCTGGGAGTCTTTGTCAACAGGTCATAAAATTTTTCCTGCACTTTTGATGACAAATGGAATGTTGGTCAAAGCATTTATTAATAGTAATTCTTGGGTTGAGAATGTCCAGCAATATCAATATTGTGGATTAAAAATATCATCACACACACACATAGAACTTCCATTAAGTTTCTTTGTTTTTATTTTCTCAGTCTTTCATTCTGAAAATAGAAAGGATAGGCAGGTTTCACGAGACATGTGTAAAAACCCCAAAACACTGAAAAAGAGAGATAGCTATCAAAAGAAACCAAAAGAAAGAGCTTAGGTGAAATAGAAATAATTCAGAAAGGTGCTTTCAAATAAACATATTAAAATCACATAAAACATAAAACTTAGGAAGAACAAGAATAGGCTGAAATAAAATAATCCTTAAACATGATTCTACTCTTTAAAAGAAAACAGAAATATTGATAAAGGTATTTAAAACTATGTATGTAAAACATCCTCAAATATAGATGAAATAATCCATTTGTGAAAGACAGAGTATAAGTCTACTAGATATTGAGGGCTGTCTAGTTGGCATTGCAGTGTAACACTGAAGTGGGAATAACTTCTTAGTTAAGATCCACAAGAGTGTGAGCTGAGAAAGGGCAAAAATGTGAATGGGGATATCAAATTTCTTTAAGAACGAAAACGGGTGATGAATGGCATATCAGTTATATATAGCTGATTGACTAGATGAAGGTATTTGCCATTATACAGCCAAAAACTTTTACATGCACAATACATAGAAATAGCGTGAAGACCTGCAAAAACAATTAGAAGGAAATTTATAAGGAACCAGAAGGCAAAGGATAAGACAGTAATTCATAATACTGGAAAACAAAATACTTATAAGCATCCAAATTAGATTTGCATTAGTACCAAGCAGGTAAATGCAAATTAAAATAACAATAAGATGTGATTTTACTCTAGTACAGTTGCCTTTGATAATATTAAGTACCAGTATGGATTGTACTGAATCACAAGGGGGAAAAAAAATCACACATTGGTAGAGGGAGTTTAAATAGATAGTGTTTTTCTCTGGAGAAGAATTTTATTAAAAATAGGTAAATTGGTTTTGTAAGACCAACAGCTCTGAACTGGGAGCTCCCTCAGAGAAAGATTGATATGGGGTCTTACTCAAACTCTCTACCATTCAATTGATTCAGACTCTACATTCAACCACACCCTTGTAGAAGCTGAAGGCTCTTTGGACTTCCATACTAAAGTATACTCTACATCACTAAGTTCACAGTTCAAACCTTTTCTCTGTTTCTCGTCCAAATATTGTTCTTCCTGATAGGTTTCTTGCAAGATTGGGCAAGGAAGGAGATTGAGAAGCAGCCTAGCAAAAGAAACTCCATTTTTGTCAGCTGCTAAGTAACTTTCCCATTCCCCCTCCCATCTCCGAAAGTAGACTACTAGTTAACCTGCCCGCTCTCCCTCCCCTCATGGGAAAGTCTCTCCTGGTGCCTTATATTAGAATATACTTCCATGTTCCCAGGTTCGGGACACTACAATTAGTTTCAATGATTTTTCATATATCTTTGTTCTGATTTAATATTGTTCCCTTGGATGTTATAATCGGAATAGTGTAATTTTGTTATGGTAACCAGGATGCTATACTCAATTTTGGTATTGTTTCTTTTATGATAAGGAATGTACCTTGTAATGGATGCTTGCTCTTCTTGACGTTACCAGAATGGTATAATCAAAGGACTGTGAGAACTGGCTTGGCAAACACTTAAGTTAACCTTGAACCAAGCCCAAGTGTAAAGAATGAAGTGGCTGACAGTTACTCCTGGGGCTGTAAATATTTACCAGAGCAGTTGCAGATAAACTTGAAATCTTGCAGCAGGAGTCAATTCAGAGCAGCAGCACAAATCAATGACCCAAGAAACCCACGGACAGAGTTGAGTAATGAATTTGAAAGTTGCTTGACTATCGGCAGAGCTGCAACCCACTTTCAACCTCAATTGAAAGTTCCCCTAGCTAGAAATACCCTCATCTCAACTGAGGGCAGACCCACTGCATTCCTTTTGAAGGGACTGTATGCTTTAATAAAACCAAAACTCAACTATTGGCTGCTGTGTGAGCACGGCTTATCTGCGGACACTAACAAACCTCAGTGCGCGATAGCGCAGGAACCAGACTTCGCAGGTAACGTATTTTGACACTGTGATATTATTTAGTCACTCGCGAGCACGCGCAGGGCTACCTGGGGAAAGAACCAACTCAAACTGAGGGGGAAGTGGTCAAGTTAACGATTCCTCCCCCCATGGAGTGGAACGTTCCGCGTCACGTGACTACCGTGCACTCTCGCGAGAGTAGCGTGACGTCACGCCCGCGACCAGACAGCGTAGAGACTTCCCCGCGCCGGTCGTCGCTGCTAGCCGGGCATCGCTGCTTCTCCCGCTTAACTCTCCGGCCCCGAGTCCAGTCCAGGCCTCGGCTTTGGCCGCCGGGCCTTGCCTGGGCCTCGTTACGACAGACGAGCCACAGGGGACGGCGCTGTGGTTCCGAGGGACTCGTTCCTCGTGGCCGGGCCACCCGGGGCCATGTGGGTGCTCGCCGGCCGGGGCTGGCGCCGGGGACGCGCCCTCGCGCCGCGGACCGCGAGTCTCGGGCCGCTTGGACCTGGCAGCGCTCACACCCGCCCGGCCGCTGCGTGCCCCTGGGCTCCAGCCAGGCACTATCGCCCTGCGGACCACCAGGTGACCGCCAGTCGTCTCTGCCTACCCCCGCAGCAGCCCTTTCGAGGGTGTGAACTTGGAAAGGGCTTCCTCCGACCTTGAATGCAGCTTAGATTTTGTAAAGACACAGCAGAGTGTCGGGCCCAGCTCACGAGTGTGGCATGTCATATCACCGTGTACATTTAGTTTGTAATGATAGGGTTGAACCATTGTTTTTGCGAGGGTCTGGTCTAAGCATAAGCATCTGTATTTAGTTCCGAAAGCCGCCTGAGGAAGGTGCTAGTATAATCTCCATTTTCTTAACGTTTATAGACCCTTTGACCCACACTTGAACTTTCTGTGACTCGTTTTCATCATTTGTAAAGTGGGATAAGGATGAAGTAGCTGACAATTATTCCCGGGGCTGGCAATATTAACGAGCAGAAAGCCATCGTTCTCCCAGAGTGCCTGGTGGATTTGAATCATATACCTTAAAGGTTACCCCACCAACTGTTAGTAACCCACAATGCAACATGAGCTCCTTGCAAGGCAAAGTCCCTTCCTAGCTCCACGCCAACCCCCCCCCCCCAAGTGATGCATTCCTGTTGTTTTAATTAAATGGGGTTGAAGGTTTGAGTCACAGTAAACAAATTGGGAATCGCTTGGGCGCAGAATTTCTTTCACATAAGAGTTCTGATCTGGTGACTGCAGTGGGTTTGCGTTTAATGTGTTATTTTCCTTGTAGGACTTTAACCACATTATCTTTATTTTTAGAGGAACAAAATAAATGTTAGAAATTTACTTGTTCCAAAAGGATTGTCATAATATTCGTTGTGTTGGCATACTTGTCTCATATTGTATAAAATTTATAATAAAACATAATATGCTCATCTTTCTAGGAAAATTTTGACATGTCTAGATTTCCCGCTGACCATATTAGAAATTTCAGTATCATTGCACATGTGGATCATGGCAAAAGTACTTTAGCTGACAGACTCCTGGAATTAACAGGTATCTTCATTTTTGTATTATATATGGCAATGAGTAATTTGTACTTTTAGCATGTTTTTTTAATTTTTGGTTTTGATTTCATATGCAGTGTTTTTTTTAACAACTCAGAAATACCAATCGATAAATGTTTTTGTTTATAGGGACAATTGATAAAACAAAGAATAATAAGCAAGTTCTTGATAAACTGCAAGTGGAACGAGAAAGAGGAATCACTGTTAAAGCACAGACAGCATCTCTCTTTTATAATTGTGAAGGAAAGCAGTACCTTTTGAATCTTATTGACACACCTGTAAGCTTAATACTTATTTTGCCTGTATATTTAAAGCCACCTTGTACTTTCTGTATTTGTGCAAATCTTGTTTACTTTTTTATTTCGTATTATGTACCGACCTCTGCTTTTAAGGAGCTCTGGTGTTTGTAGGACTGCTAACCACAGGCCAGCAGTTCAAAACTACCAACCCCCTTCACAAGAAAAAGATGAGACACTCCACTCCTGTAAAGAGTAACAGTCTTGGAAAACCACGGGAGGGAGCATTTCTCTCTGCTTTCTAGAATTGCCATGGCACCCTACAGTGATTCGGGGGGGTTCTTTAGGTTTGTCATCATAAAGGGTTACACATTGGGCTACTAACTACAAGGTCTGCTGCGAAATCACTAGCAGCGCCACAGGAGAAAGATGAGGTGTCTACTTATTTAGAGAGTTACAGTCTAGGAGACGCACACGAGGGCTTCTACTGTGTCATGTAGAGTCACTATGAGAGTAAACTCAAAGGCAGTAAGTTTGGGTTTTTGGCCTTGGCTTTTTCTGTTAATATAAATGTTTTGTACAAGTATTTAATATTTTGTCAAGTGGAGCCAATCGATTTGCCTTAGTTTTAAAAAAGAAATTAGTTTTAAAAAAAGAAATTATAGCCAACATTTTGAGGTCAGTATTTTTCTTTGTTTTTTACTTAGGGCCATGTTGATTTTAGTTATGAAGTATCCAGGTCTCTCTCTGCCTGCCAGGGTGTTTTACTTGTGGTTGATGCAAATGAGGTGAGTATTTCCATTTCATATGGTAGAACATCCTATCTAGATTATTTTAGGAGACTTTTTAAAAACTGTTTCAATATGTTTAAAAAAGATTGATTCATTGTATTACTTAGCTATACTCATATGCTTTGATCTTGTCAGTTTGAAGTTATAGTGTTCTAGAGCATTTTATGAATTTGACTAGTTCATCTTATGAAATATGAATTCCCACCAAAATTTTGGGGAGTTTTATGAGAACTTTAAAGTTGATAAAAAGTATTGTTCAAGAAACTTAAGTTTGGGTGTTTTGGATAAAATGTATTAAACTTTCTATTTTGAGAAGAGTGAAGGTTTACAGAGTAGATCACCATTTTCACATGTAAAGAATTTAGAAATTGATGTGTTTTTGGTAGAAGTATGTCATAGTCATAAGTTCATACTATACTCTCAAAAATTTTTAATAATATTTAAGTAATCTGGTTTCTGTTTAGTTTTGTGAGAACTTGAAAATGATATGTAGATTTTAGAACATTTTGGATTATTTTGGAGCTGTTAAGATTTTAAAATAAAGTAAGTTTTCTCATTGCTTCATCCAAACCCAAAGGCGTGTCTTTCATCATGTCTTCAGCCCTCTCTGATCCTGTTAGGAAATGACATTCTCTACCTTGTATACATAGTACTAGGGTTTATAAATGGTAATTGGTAGAGCAAACAGTGCACTGAATTATGAATATACAGGTTGGTCGTTTGAATCTAACCAGTGGTGCCTCAGAAGAAAGGCTTGACAATCTATTCTTAAAGATTACAACAAGAAAACACTGTGGACCAGTTTTATTCTGGTACATGGGGGCCACCGCGAATTGGAATCCGCTAAATCAAAGGGGTGGATTTGCATGACCCGGAGTGCAAGGAGAAGCTTTATAAACTGCATCACACCATTGTGCCCTGAGGAGCTTTGAAATGTCTCCAGTGGTGAACACAGTGCCTAGCACAGAGAGGGCCTCCAATAAGTGCTTTGGGCACTAAAAGAAGTGTCACAAAGGATAATGTGGAAACATGGAAATCTGAGTGTCCCAGTTTCCCCAGTACTGCTAGATGACACTGTGTGCAGTAGCTATGGGTTTGTTTCACTTCGCTTGGTGTCGTTATTGCTTGGCTGTTAGCTGAATTCGTTTTGTTTGTCCCCTAGTAGATAAACTGGAGAGAGAAGCAGGAAGAGTAGATGATGAAAGTGACAGAAAACTTCTGTTTTAATGAGCATGTATGGAATGGCGTTGAGTGGCTTGGTGACAGATGGATAAATAGTCTTCTCAGTGTCTTGTGTTTTCATATTTTTAGGGAATTCAAGCCCAAACTGTAGCAAACTTCTTTCTTGCCTTTGAAGCACAGCTATCAGTAATTCCAGTTATCAACAAGGTAATTATGAGACAGCAACCACTATTCATTGTTTCCCATTCTGAAAGTATATGAGTTTAATGTGGCCTGTACACTTTAAAAATTCTCTGTTACTATTACTCGTATTTGGTAGAATTGCAATTCAAACCACTATACCACCGCGTGTAGACGCCCAGAGTGATGGAGGGCTGTTTCTGTAGTAAAGGGATACAGGAAAAACTACATGTGTCAAACTACGTCACACTAAACCATACACCGGAATTGAAAAGGAGTTTATGATCCAGAAAGAAACACTTATATGAGACATGAACCATGACAATCAGTATTAAACCCAGATGCTGATAAACCTCCACTTTTATATTTTTAAATGAACAAATTAAGGATCTCAGTTTGAAACTATGCTTTACATTAAGGAATACTTTGTTATTTTTGCAGTTAAATTTAATAGAGGCAAGACTGCCCATAAGTAAGATAGGTTGTTGTCAGTCTATTAGAGCTTTATGTTCTAATGCTGGTATATGCCTAATTTATAAAGTCACTGCATATGATGCTAATTTAAAAGTTGTCATTGAACTCTTCTACCTTGACGAGTCAGACATGCTGTGTTGTCTGACCTCTTTTTTCCAGTGGTCCTATTTGTTAAAATTATATTGCTTATATCTAGAATATTATAATTTTTTAATCAGAGAAATCATTTAGGTTAAAGCAAGTAAGCACTTACCTATCTTCAAATGCTGTCATTTTGTTTTAATTACAATATAATGGGTTATTATTATTTTAAGATAGATTTGAAGAATGCAGATCCTGAAAGAGTTGAAAAACAAATTGAAAAGTTGTTTGATATCCCACATGATGAATGTATTAAGGTAAAATACTTTTTTGTAAATACTATTGGTTATATATTTTTTCATTTCAGGTAAATGGCCTAAGTGAAATTTCATAGTATTTCATAGCCTGATATTAGATTGTTTTTATAGTTTGACAAATATAATTTTACTTTTATTCCTATTAATCCTTAACAAAAGCTTTTTATTTCCTTATCATAACTGGAATGATATAGTTCCAATCTTAGGAAACAGTAGTTTTCATTTAAACCAAAGTTCATGCGATTTTAAATTTGAATATTTACTTTTCAAGCTAATTGACCAAAATATGTTGAGCTGCATGCTAGTGTCCTAGATATGTGAGTGTAATAATGTAATGCTCTTCCTTTGGGTATGGAAAAGACAAATTTTAGATGGTAAAGTATGTTTATTTCTGTAACTATACCACAGTGGCTGATTTTATACAATTTGGTAATGACTCAAGTGGGGATACTCTGTAGCAAGAAGTGGAAGAGGTTGTAGGTACAGATACAGAGAGGTTCTGTACTTGGTGAGGAAATTTTTCATGTTTTCTGTTTCCAATAAAAAGTTACATTATTAGTCGAGGTTGGATTGACCAAAGTGGAAAATGTGGGGAAATAAACTTCTTACCAAATGGTGTTGAACATCTCCTGGAACTGCTAGAAAGTGCTAGGTAGAGATATGAGTTATTTTCCTCTGAGTTAATAATATTTAGCTACTCTTTTCAGAGACATAATAAAGGTACAAGATTGCTTGCATTCAATGCTGAAGTTTGCTAGCTGCTTGTGATAGAGTAGCTGAACAGAACGGTCAAAAAGGAACCCTCGTATTATGCCAGTTCCAAGTTGGGCTGCTAACTGCAAGCTCAGCAGTTTGAAACTACTGGCTCCACAGGAAAGAGATAGGGCTTTCTACTCCCATAAAAAGTTACTCTGAGAACTCACTGAGCCCATTCCACCCTGTCCTATTAGGGTCTCTATGAGTTAGCATAGACTCAATAGCAGTGAGAGTTTGGAGTCTCCGCTGGGAAAGATGGGAAGAAAGCAATGAAACAAAGTGGTATTTTGGATTAGAAGTAGTGCTCTATTACCAGAAGGTCCTAGGATAGTAGTTCTCAGTTGCGGCAGGGGCAGTGATTCTAAACACCCTTCCTTGTCTAATACCACCCCCCCCAAAAAAAGAAAAAAGACTTGGCAGTATCTGGATACATTTTCAGTTTTCACTAGTGGAGAAGGGTGTGACACTGGCGTCTTGGTAGAGACCATCAATGCTGTTGAACATCCTACGAATACACAGGGCAATCCCCACAACACAGCATCATCTTAGCTAGAATGTGGGTTGTGTTAAAAGTCAAGAAACCCTGGTCTGAGGCAGATGAGCTTGAAAGAAGGGTAAGAAGTAGTGTTTACTGAAAGGGTTAAATCAACATTCCAGATATCATCTGTTATTTGTGTGGACAAACATCAGACATGCATTTCTCTTTTGGGCTGCATATTTGGGGTGAACAATAAAACAGTAATGTTCCTTATAGATGCATGTGTACCATACACACACTTTTTAACATATACGTTGGGGAGGTCAAAAATTTGTGTTAATTGTACATTATATATAAATAAAAATACATGTATGACTAATTGCCTTATTTTTCAGATGAGAACTTTAAGTTCCAACAGATAAAAATATTATCAGTCATATATTTCATGCAGTTAGGATTATTCCCCAAATTTTTAAAAATTCATAGTGTGTTGCTCTTTGAATAATCAGACGGTTATAATTCAGTCTTAGAACCACGGTGTACGTAGCACAATAGAGCGTTTGTCAGAACCGTGCTTTTCCTCCTTTGCCATGCTCTTCAAACAAGTCATAGTCTTAAGGAGAGAACAGTATCTTGTTTATGTGCTTATTTTTCATATGGATTCTTACAGATTTCTGCTAAACTTGGAACAAATGTAGAAAGAGTTCTTCAGGCAGTCATTGAAAAAATACCACCGTAAGTATTGTACTGGGATTTTTAATGTTCATTTATATTTACTTAATCAATCAAAGACTATCAATATGATCTGTTATTTTAGTGTCTATGACAAATGACACCGATAAATGAGAGTAAATTTTTAATAAATATTTAGTAATTTTTAGAAGGCAATTATAGTACAGTAAAGTAAAAAAAGCAAGTATGATAAAAAAGTCTTCAGTACATTGATAAAATGCTAGTACTGAACAAAATGTAATTCATCTTTTTTTTTAATGATAAAGGATAATTTATTTTAAACTGAAGATTTAAATCTAACATTTGAATAAGTATTGTGCCTTTTATTTTAAAAGGCCTTTTGACTATTTGAAGTATCTGTTTTTGCTCTTTTGGGAATAGTAGTACTAAAATTAAGTATATTTCCATTAAAAATAGATACCTTCTTTGAATATTTTAATTTAATATGTGTGCATTTATTTTTGACTTGTTCTTTGTAGTCCTAAAGTGCATTACAAAAACCCCCTGAGGGCTTTGGTATTTGACTCCACCTTTGACCAGTACAGAGGTGTGATAGCCAATATAGCATTATTTGATGGAGTTGTTTGCAAAGGAGATAAAATTGTATCTGCACATACTCAAAAGTCCTATGAAGTTAATGAAGTAGGAATTCTGCGTCCTAATGAGCAACCAACTCATAAATTGTAAGTAATCTCCACTAGTAATTAGAATAAATGTGTGTGTTTCTGTCTCCCTTATTCTCAACTGGAAAAAAAATCAAAACAAAAATGATTATTTAATGTAGCTCTACAGTAAATACTTTGCCAAAAGGAATTTTGTATGTGAAGGATAGTAGAAACTTATATAAATTTAAAATATAATATGTTTATTTTAGTGACCAGCCATAGCTGCCATTTAACTTTGTGTGACTATTTCATCTACATAAGTGCAGAGAAGGAGCGCCAGGCAGCACAGATAGTTCAGCTACTGACTATAGCCCAGAGGTGGGCATTTCAGACCCCCACAGCACCATTGTGGGAGATCGGCCTTCCAAAATCATCACAGCCGTAAAAATCCTGTGGAGCAGTTACGTTTAATACAAGTTAATGGCCAGAATTGGCTATGTGAAATATAATGAAACTAATACTGGAAACTATGGGAGCTTCAGAAAAGTTTGTGGATAAATATAATAAAAAGAAAATGGAATTTTTTCATGAACATTTTGGTCTCTGCTATTTTTCAATATAAAGGCAGTAAAGGAAGTGATATTTTAGTATAGTGTAGAATGCATGGTAAAACCCTGATTAATTAGAACTCGTGATAAAAATGGCTAGCAAGGCAGTGTGAGTTAGCTATTTTACGTATTTATTTTTCACTTCCTTTTCTATGTCAAAAGAGCCTTGGCGGTACTGGTCAGTAGTGTGTTGGCTTGCTAACCACAAGGTGTGCAGGTCAAACTCTGGTCTACAGGAGAGATGAGGTTACTTGCTTCTGTAAAGATTTACAACCTCGGGAATCCCTTACAGGTTCACTCTGAGCTGGAATTGACTCTATGGCTGTGGCTTGGTTTGCTCTGTGTCAGGGTCTAGTAGGGTGTGTCTAAACACCAGCGCTGTCAATTCACACCCCTACCCGACACCCCCTGGTAAATGAGTCTCTCGAGTTTCACGTTCATATACACTAAGAAGTTTACTGAATATTGGTTAAGGTTCTCATACATCATTCTAAATTTAATTTCTTTTTTTAGATGTAGAATTTGAAGGTGCTAGGGAATCAGTTGACTAGATTCTTAGACAAGATGTGCTCAGGAATTTACTTGTCTTTTAAACTTAAGCTGAAACTAGGAAATCTTGGAATTTGCTCTTCTACAAGAGGAGCATTGAGTAAATGTCTGTTTGAGTTGAGAGTTGACATTTTTTCTGCATCTTCAAAAATGTTTTGATTTTCTCCTCTTAACACACATTTGTAACAGTGAATTAATGAGATGGACGTTACAGAAAGAGTTCTGTGCTTCTGCATATGCTGGTTTCATTGTGTCAGGAAGGCGGCCTTAAACTGGTTGCAGGAGTCCTGCGTTAATGAACTGCAGGCAGGTGTGGTAGGGTTTTTGCTGTTAAGCCTTAGGGTTTAAGACTTGCTGTGTGGCACATACTTTCTATTTGACCAGGTTTTGTTTGCAAAGGGTGTGATAGTTTCCTGCAGAAGGTGGAGCTAATTATGTGTATGCCTTTGGATACAAAGAGCAATAAATATCATTTCCATATAATAATTTTATTTAGATATGCAGGACAAGTGGGCTATCTGATTGCTGGGATGAAAGATGTCACTGAAGCACAAATAGGAGATACATTATATTTTCATAAGCAACCAGTGGATCCCTTGCCTGGGTTTAAATCAGCGAAACCAATGGTATTTGCAGGTGAGGAATTCATAAATTCAGAGGTTGAAAGCCTGAAATAAAGAGGGAATGCACGATCATTAAGTCACTGCTAATGTGAGCATGTACTTTTTAGTTGGTGTATGTGTTATTTACATCTCAGTTTATAATTTCCTATATAGTGATGTAACTATATGGAAAGAAGCAGTGAAATAATGAAGATCATTGTAATAGGAATTTACTTTGTTTCTCTAGGAGTTCGTCCAGTTTGTAGCTGAAACATTTTAATAGCTAAAAAGCTTTAAATTATTAATTATGAGTAGACACTCACTGAATACCTTCTTCTTAGCTGCCCTTTCGTTAATACTGTAATGTATTGTATGCACATGACATAGTGTCACCTCGAGTGTATTAAGTGTGTTTTATGTAGTGCTGAGATGGGGGCAGACTTGGACACTTTTTACTCAGTGACCAGCCTTTGCTTTCCTCCCTGTAGTTTCTCTCATTGGGAATTAAGAACTTAATCCCCATGTTTAACAGAGTCAGTCATTTAGACTTTGGAGGACTTGATGCACATGAGCTTCAGATGTGTCAGATGTAAAAGATTCATGAATCATAATTTCTAAGAATGTCTTCAGTTTTGGAAATTTTTTAGAAATTGAAAGTTCAATGTAGTATTTGTTTCTGTTCTTAATGTTTAGCTACTTAAGAGTTTGTGGTTATGAAATGACATACTATTTTTTAATAAACATTGCATTTTCTTAATTAGCCAAGGATATATAAATGCTATGTACATAAATAAATTGGCGTATGGATCTAGTTTTAAATTTATTTAAGGCTCATAACATGTAAAATACTTTGAAGCCAATTAGTATTTTGTCAATGAATTAATAGGAAAGTAATTTAAAAGTTAAATGATTATTACTGAACTTGGTAGCATTGTATATTAGATTATAGCTGTAGGCATCTTATCACCTATGGTAATTAGAATTCATTGCGTCCCCAGGAATGTACCCCACTGACCAGTCTGAATACAATAACCTCAAAAGTGCTGTAGAAAAACTGACTTTAAATGACTCTAGTGTCACAGTTCATCGGGATAGTAGCCTTGCATTAGGTGCTGGCTGGAGGTAAGACTCATTTGCATTACAGAATCCTGTTTTTTTTTTTAAAGTAAAGTTTAAGTGGTGTAGAACTCTTGAACATTTCTGAAGGTAAGTTCATATTAGTGTAAAAATGAGTGAAAACAATTTATGTCTGCCAATCACTCCATGGATTGCCATACCATGGCTGTTACATAGTGGTTCCAGATATATGATTTGAATCTTACTTTATTAAAATCTTATTTAAGTCACCTTTAATTGCTGTCACTTGGTTGAATTTCTCTTTTGAGAAATTCCTCATAAGTAGAAAGGGGCACCAGAAAAATCCTGGAATTTTTACCCTCAAAGTTATATATTTAAATATTTTTCAAAAGCATCCTTATCATCTTCTAAGTACTCTCCACTATACATTTGTCAAATACGCAATTCCATTCTTTGAACATTTTCTTCACCTCTTCTAAGTCATCAAATTGCTGTCACACAGAGCAAGGTCAGGGGATAAGATGCATAGAGCAAGAGAGGCATGGTGTCTTTTTTATCATAAACTGGTACACTGGGATGGCTGTGTGAGCAGGTGCATTGTGCTCACAAAGCAGGCCTTTTTTGTCACACACTTATGCAACCTTTTCAGAACCTCTAAATAGAATGTTTGATTAACAGTCTGACCCGGTGGAATGAATTCTAAATGCGCTATGAGTCAACATTTTCTTCCTTTTGGGAAGCTGACAGATGTCCAGAAAGAGGCTGTCATCAATCAACATTTCACTCGCACTCTTGAGTTTTTCCCATGTAAGCTGTGTTCAACTGCTGCATTTGCCTGAGTGGGAACCAAAATTTCACAGCTGCACACTGTTCTCTTAAGTCAGGCATCACAAAAAAACGAGGTTGGGCATAACGGCTGTTACATAAAAATTCACTGAGACCATAGAGAACCTTCCCAGGCGAGGCCACTGGGTGCAAAAAGCAAGTTGCTCAGTGCTCATCCAGCGGGACAAAATGTGTACTATGAAAGCTCTGCCCAGCTTAGATTTTTTCTTTTTGGGGGGTACCCCCGCATATCAACATGTTTAACAAAAAGAATATAGTCATTGAGAAATAAACATGGAATTTGCTTGTATCCCCTGCAGGTTGGGATTTCTTGGACTTTTACATATGGAAGTTTTCAACCAGCGGCTAGAGCAAGAATATAATGCTTCTGTTATTTTGACAACTCCTACTGTTCCATATAAAGCTGTCCTTTCATCAGCAAAATTGATAAAGGTACAATAATATTTAGTATTCTTATGAAAATTACAGGAGGATACTGTTATGTGTATGTATGCAGAATGCAAGATAAACTTTTTTAGTATGTTGTTAACATCCTAGCTATTAATCCTAATATATTTAATTTTTAAATAGAAATAGCAAAATTTGAATTACTTTATAGATAATATAGACAAAATTTGCAAATTCTTCTGCATTATTTTACATAGCCTGCTCATCTTCTTTGTAGAAATATTCTGTTATTTGGGGGGAAAACTAGATTAAGTGATGATAATACTTTTCAAAATCCTTCACATAAAGAAAAATTTATAATTTATGTAATGGATAATGTACAAGAGGTGACATATTCTTATATGGCACTGGGCATTTTTAGATTTTACATTAATTCTAGAGGAAATAATTACCATATATACTTGAATATAAGCTGACCCAAATATAAGCCAAGGTCCCTAATTATTACCTGGGAAACCAGACAAGCTGATTGACTCGAGTATAAGCCTAGAGTGGAAAATGCAGAAGTTATTGGTGAGTTTCAATAATCAAAAACAAATGAAAATAAAATTACTGAAAATTGAGACATCAGTGGGGTAATGTATTTAAATATTTATTTTAAATAAAAAACACAAATAAAAGGACAAGAAGTCATTTAACATTAGTAAACCAGCATAGTAAGTGGAAAATAGGTTCAACAAAAATAATAAGTTATGAACAATTATAAGACCCTAAGAGTATTGACTATTCCCTGAGCTCAATCAGCAAGCAAGTTAAAATGTAGAGTTAAAATCCTTCAAAACTGGATTCCTCGTCATCATCCGTATCCCAATGCAGAGCTTCAGCTGGTGTGAGGTCATCACAGATGCTGTCCTCTCTGAGATCGCCGTCATCACCATCACCTGTCATTTTCATACAAAGCGCAGTCTTCACTGCCATCCATAGCATTACTAATACTACATTTCTGGAAGGCACGTCACACCATGTCTTCTGGAATGTCTTCCCATGCATCTCGAACCCACTTTGCTTTTAACTCTATGTCAGGCTTTTTGTGAGATTTTCTTCTTTTGTTAGTCGGGCTTGACCAGATGACATCCATTCATGCCACATCCTTCGCACGCGGTCTTTAAAAGGCTTATTCAAAGATACATCCAGAGGCTGCAGTACAGATGTAAGCCCACCTGGAATAATGGCGAAAGTAACTTTACCAGATTTTGCCAATTTTTTTAATGTCTTCCGATAAGTGGGCTCTGAACATAACCCAAACAAGTAATGATGGTTTTTCTTTAAGGCTGCTCCTGGTCGTCGGTTCCAAATTTTTTCCAGCCATTTTTGGGTTCCGTCTTAATCCATCTAGCCTTTAACATGTGCACGCACAGTAATTCTTGGTGGGAAGTTGGTCTTTTTAGGCAAGGTCTTTCTTTTAAAAATAATGACAGGACACAGCTTAGTTCCATTAGCCAAACATGATAGAACAATTGTAAAGTGTTTTTTTCATTTCCTGTGGTTTTGAGAAAAATGGTTTTTTGTCCTAAACTTGCCACAGTTCTGTTGCTTGGAAGATCAGAAGTCATGGCAGATTCATCCATATTCGCAATAAATGCCAGGTCATAATTATAAATCCTTCTTTGTTTTATAATGACTGGAATGACATAATTTTTTCTTCAAGGTCTTGTGGCAATTCTGGGAAATCTTTGCTCTTTGTTTCAAACATAGGCCAAACCTATTCATGAAGCGGGTACACCATCCTGCTGACACAGCAAATTTTTAATGCCTGGTGCTTTATATTATCCTTTGCCATCTGTAGAGCAATTATGCGGAATCCCATGTGTGTTACACTGTAATTATTTTGAGGACACTCCATAACCTATGTGTGCCATTCACTCTCTAGAGCCCCATAGATCCCCATAAGAAGATGTTAAACCGCAATGAAGAGCTTTTAGCTTTTGGAATCTGTTCCTAGTCAGCCTTCATTTTCCGCCACTCCCTCACTTCCTTTTCGTCAACACAGAATTCTCTACTTGCAATACTGTTACTGCTCTCTTCTGCTCTTGCGCTTTTGTTTTGGTTCAAGAGTATCCAATTCTAATAGAATTAAAAAACAAGACTTTGAAAAAGAACTTTCATGGTAATGCGGTCCCTCCCCCCCCATGTTAGCTGGGAGGAGGGGGTGGAGTCCATTCGGGTGGGGGATACAGGATGTGAATTAACACAGAGACCAGAGGGGAGAGACGGAGCACAGACACAGACACATCCTTACCACATCAGCTGCTGGTGTAAGTGAATCACTAAGGGTGCTTCTGCGAATTGGAGCCACGTCATAGGATGGCTCTGATTGGTTACATGTAAGTAAACAAACATTCAAAGTCTTGTCAGTGGGGGCTTTGAATGAACAGCGGAGAAATGGCAATCATTCACGAGATAACGGGTGCTCTTTCTGTTACACCTCGCTTCGCTGGGGTACCACTGACCCATGTAGAAGCCGAACCCCAGTTTTTCAGCACATTTTTTTGTGCTGAAACACTCGGCTTTTACATGAGTGTATACAGTAAGTTACATTTTAAGTGGCAATATTTTAATCAAATACTAACTTTGGTACTGGCAAATAATTTACAGCAAAATGAATTTATTTTAGTGATTATAGTTACAGTGAGAGCTATGATTATGAGTATTCTTCAACTGCACTTTTAAACAATAAATGAAATGTATTTAATAAATGTCAATAACAAGAACACATTATTTAGAAGTTGTTTTTCCAACTCATAGCAATTCTATGTACAAAAGAACAAAATATTGCCTAGTCCTACTGTAGTTATATTTGAGCTCATTGTTGCAGCCACTGTGCCAATCACTACCTTTATCAAACTTGCTGTCCTCAGTGTCCACCTGACATCAGCAAGGATATTCCTTGTTCCAGGTCCTCTTCTGCATCTGGCTTAAATTTCTGACAGTGCACTGTCAATGTATAGCTGTAACCATTTTTTAAATGATCTTGAGCAAGATTTTACTTGTGATAAAAATCATAGTTTCATTGTATTATTTAATGATCACCTTTCTTAGGAATAGGCACATATGTGGACTTCTGCCAGTCTATTGGCTAGGTAGCTTTTTTCCAGATCTCTGGGCATAGAAGAGTACGTGCTTCTAGTGTTGTATGCCCCTTACTTTAATTGGTAATACATCAATTTCTGGAATCTTGATTTTCATTCGTGCCTTCAGTGCAACTTGGTCCGCGTCCCTTACTGCTCTCGGTTGCTAGTATCTCCTGAAATGTTCCGATGCTTACCACTTCTTTTTGACACAGTGACTCTGTATTGTATCTATCTTTTGTTGATTCCTGTATCATTCAGTATTTGGATATATAATTCTTCAATATTGTAACATAAGGATTGACATTTTTCTTCAGTTCTTTTAGCTTGAGACATGCTGACCATTTACTACTCTCTTGGATTTTTAACTCCAGGTCTTTGAACATGTCAGTAAAAGACTTTGTGGACCACTATAAAATCTTTTTGCAACTTTTTTATGTCTTCATTTTTATGCCATTACATTGATTAAAAGGTTATTATAGAATTTTTTAAAAATTTGAAATATGCTGTAATGAAATTCTAGCTTAATCCCTTTGTTAATTCTAATAAATCATTAGCAAAGTAAATCCCAACCTACAGTAAGTTAATTACTATTTATTATGAAATAGTATAGTTTTTATATTACGAGATGTTCTTAACTATTGTGAACTTTGTTTTATTTTCTCTCCGATTTTTAGGAATATAGAGAAAAAGAAATTACAGTCATCAATCCTGCACAGTTCCCTGATAGAACAAAAGTAACAGAGTATTTGGAGCCAGTTGTTTTGGGTACTATTATCACACCAGATGAATACATTGGAAAAATAATGATGCTTTGCCAGGTATGAAAGTACCTGTGTAAAATCCAGTTTAATACAAATGTATGCATTAGTCATCTGAAACATTAGTTCATAGTCAAGTTTGAAAATATATTTTTGCTAAGCATTTTAAACTTACTAAACTATACTTATATATCTACACACACACACTATCCGTGTACACTCTCCCTGCTTTCACATTGATTTTGACTCGTAGCAACCCTATGTCAGATTTCCAAAGCTGTAAGTCTTTGAAGATGCAGACAGTCTCATTTTTATTTCATGAGTTTCAACTGTTGATCTTCTGTCTAGTGGCCTCATAGCTAGTCGATGGAATCACAAGGGCTTCTTTATCTGTACATAGTGATGTGGCTATATATAGACTTTATTTTAAATAAGAAAAATGTGATCAGTATTTTTTCAGGGGTTAATGCACTTGATTTAAAACGAAAGAAATCTGATGTTTTATTTATTCTGAGTAGGTGGAAATACATAAGCTATCTTGCAGTCTCGAAATTGGACATAGTTTCAAAGACAAGTTAAAATAGTTCAAGCGTTCCAGATTGGGAAAGGCAATTACCATTTTAGAAAGAACGCTCAAATGGTTCTTGGGAGCTTAGATTTGAATTCTCCCTCACACACTAGGCTGCTCAGGGTCTATAGTTCCTTTGTTGTTCAATAGGGCTCTGGTCTCTACTTTCATTTGATTGCTTATTAAATAAAACACTAACTAAAAAAGAGAAAGTTCGACATGAAGAAAAGATTAAAAGCCGTGCTAGGAAGTATAAAATAATCGTCAAGTTTTTACTAGACTGTTACAGGAATATTTAGTTTCCACTATCATCAGGAGTTGTAATAGGATTTGCAACTTGATCATTGTTATCTATGTTGACTTAATTCAGTATTTGAATTGGTTATACTTAAGTAATTATTTTCTCTCCCTTTTAGGCTCGAAGAGCAGTTCAGAAGAATATGGTGTATATTGATCAAAATAGAGTTATGCTTCAATATCTCTTTCCTTTGAATGAAATTGTGGTGGATTTTTATGATTCCTTGAAATCTTTATCTTCTGGATATGCTAGGTAACATTTAATGGAAAACTCAAATCCCTGTGCAAATTTTTGAAATATTTATCAGCAATGTATACTAGTACTACTAAACTTATTTAGCAATTTCAACTGCCTTGAAAACATATGCTAATGAGGCTTTTAAGATGAGAGAAGCTAAAAGCCAGGAGCCTTGCAGGTGTCAGAGAGTACCTGAATTAACTTGGGGGACGGTTAACCTAAACTATTAGCTCGTTTTTTTTTAAAAAATCATTTTACTGGGGGCTCGTACAACTCTTCTTGTGTCAAGCACATTTGTACATTTGTTTTCAAAATCATTCTCAAAACATTTCCTTTCTACTTGAACACCTAGTAGCTCCTCATTTTCCCCCTCCCTCCCCACTCCCCCCTTCCTAATGAGCCCTTGATAATTTATAAATTATCATTATTTTGTCATATCTTACCCTGTGTGACGTGTCCCTTCACCCACTTTTTCTTTGTCCGTCCCCCAAAAAGGAGGTCACGTAGATCCTTGTAATCGGGTTCCCCCTTACCAACCCACCCTCCCTGTAACCTCCAACTATGGCCGCTCACCACTGGTTGTGAGAGGATCATCGGTCTGGATTCCCTGTGTTTCCAGTTCCTATCTACCAGTGTACATCCTCTGGTCTAGCCAGATTTGTAAGGTAGAGTTGGGATCACAATAGTGGTGGGGGAAGGAAGCATTTAGGAACTAGAGGAAAGTTGTATGTTTCATCATTGCTACCCTGCAGCCTAACTGGCTCACCTGCTCCCGAAACCCTTCTGGAAGCGGGTGTCCAGTTGCCTACAGATATGCTTTGGGTCTCCACTCCATACTCATTTATAATATGATTTTTTGTTCTTTCATGCCTGATACCTCATCCCTTTGACACCTCATGGCCACACAGGCTGGTGTGCTTCTTCTATGTGGGCTTCGTTGCTTCTGAGCACGATGGACACTTGTTTATCTTCAAGCCTTTAAGACCCCAGACGCTATATCTTTTGATAGCTGGTGCCATTAGCTTTCTTCACATTTGCTTATGCACCCATTTGTATTCAGTGATCATATCAGGAAGGTGGGCACACAATGATATGATTTTTGTTCTTTGATGCCTGATACCTTGTCCCTTAAACACCTCATGGTCACACAGGCTGGTGTGCTTCTTTCTTGTGGGCTTTGTTGCTTTTGAGTAGATGGCTGCTTGTTTACCTGCAAGCCTTTAAGACCCCAGATGCTATCTATATCTTTTGATAGCCAGGCACCATCAGCTTTCTTCACCACATTTGCTTATTCACCCATTTGTCGTCAGCGATCATGTCAGGAAGGTGTACATCATGGAATACTAGTTTAATAGAACAAAGCGTTCTTGCATTGAGTAAGTACTTGAGTGGCGGTCTAATGTAAAAATGTGTAGTCATCTTTTGATTCAAAATTATACATAATTTTAAAAGCTATTATCTCTGGGTTTGAAATGTATTTTTATGCTATATAAACCCAGTAGTATTTCATACATTTTAAAAAGACAAGTGTATCTCAATCTTTAAAATTTTATATGGTCCCTTTGTATTTATGAAATCTCCATGCAGTGGCCTTGACCAGGAACAAAATGTCTATGGCAAAACGACCAGTGCCCTATTCTACAGGAGCACATAGAGGGAAGGCCAGCTTGACGAAGGGCAGGGAAAGTTCCTGTGGAACAATGAAGATAGCAAAGCAGTCTGGTTGTATTTTCTGTTGGACCACCAGTTTATTGTATGATTAATACAACAAGGACCTACGTGTTCTTGTCCATATTAAAAAGAATTTTAAGTGAAATTAAAAATGTCACTATACACACTACAGTTTTTACTAGCATTATAGGCATTGCTATATTCCTACTGATAAAATAAGCCGTTAAGTCAATTTAGCCTCATGGAGCTCGTATGTATTAACAAATTACAATCACACCGCAGGGTTTTCTTAGGTGTAATTTTTATAGGAGAAATCACCAGACCTTGCATGGGTGCCATTCGGCTGACAGTCAGTTGTTTACATTGCTAACACAGGTTCTAAACACTTGTCATACTTAAAGGCACTTTAAGTGTTTTATATGCATTCTCACAAAAGTTTTTGATCAAAGGTGTGACACTAAATAGCCAGACATAAATCAAAAAAGTCATGTTTGTTAATGCAAACATATTGGTGTCCTTACTGAAAACTAAACAGAAACCTAGCACATGAACACCTAGCTGCTGAGGACATTGGGAAGGAATCGACATCTGCCTTCGGTAGCTTGTTTCTTGGTCCGTTTTCCTTCTCTGCTTCAGCTTCCTACTCTAGACCATGCTTCCCTCACTCTGCAACAGCCCCTCCTACTCAGTACACCCACTCATTATTTTGCCCTTCGTTTCATCTAAATGTATAAAGATGAGGAAGGTCTTGTGGCTTGCTCTGGACATTTAGATCCATTAACCTGAAACTATGTATTTAATATTTTGATAGAAAGGTATATGTGGTTTTAGAGCAGTGGATTGGGGTGGGGGGTGCGGACAGAAGAAAGCACAGAACAGATGCTTGTTAAAGGTTAGAAAAGTAATCTGGAAATTAGAATACAAGTAAAGATAAATATGTGTAACAAATGGACTTTTTTTCCTTTTTCTTGTTAGTTTTGATTATGAAGATGCAGGTTACCAGTCTGCAGAACTTGTAAAAATGGATATTCTACTGAATGGAAATATTGTAGATGAGCTAGTAACAGTTGTACACAAGTAAGTTGAAAGTAAACATCATAGAATGTGAATGTAATTACTTTTGACGTGTGTAGTTATTGTTCATTTTGATCTGAGTAGATGCATTTCACAAAAAGAAACTTTTAAAGGTAATTAAGAGAATTTCCTTGTACTTGTAGTGTCATCCATTTTTTACCTTTTCACCTGCAGAAAAATACAAAGCAAACTCACTGTCGAGTTGATTTCAACTCAGAGTCTCTGTAGGACGCAGTAGAATTGCCTTGGATTTCTGAGACGAATTTCTCATGAGAGTAGAAAACCTGCTCTTTCTCCCACAGGAGGGCTAGTGGTTTTGAACTTCTGACTTGGTGGTTAGCAACCCAACATATGACCCACTATATCGCCTCCTACAAAGCAGGAATAAATTATGATAGCCAAATAGACTAGTGTTATAGAAACAATTGTTCCCTTACCATGTACAAAAATAAAACTCTTTTTAAACTGTGATTAAAGTTGAAGTATTTTTTATATTCATGAAAACTAAATAAATGGAACTTCATTAAATAAACCACAGAGCAATTAGTCAACCTATTTTAAGTCATTATAAAACTATTGTAGAATAGTGACACTGGAAAATGTTTACATTAATAATATATGACCCAAACTTTAAATAGGTATAAATACTATATGACTAATAGAACTAAATGACTAATAGAATGTTTTAAATTGTCATTAACTGCCATCAAGTCAGCCCTCATGAGCAATAAAAGGAACTGCTATCCATAGGACTGTGTATGTACCAATGGACCACTGTGACTATGGTGATCACAAGGCTGCATTGGCTGATTTTCTTAGGCAGGTTACCAGACCCTGCTCCTGTAAAATGCTAATAATTGTGTTCTCTAGCTGAACAAGGTGATATCAAGAATGGATTTTATTTTGAAATGTACCTTTAATTTAATTTAATGGATTATTAAATACTATTTTTATTTCACAATTATATTGAATATGATTGTTTTTGCTTTATATGCTTATTAAAATACACAATTCATGGGAGAAATCTTGAAAGCATTTACCAAAAAAAAAGTTTTCAACTAGAACTTGTTTCACAAAGATGTTTATGATTATCGTGTTCCATTAGAACTTTCTTAAACAAATCATTCTTACATTGGGTCTACCTGAAAGCCACTTCAAATGTATTCTTCTCTTGCTTATGTAAGGAGTTGTGTCATTTCTTTCTCAGAGACAAAGCACATGCTGTTGGCAAAGTCATATGTGAACGCCTAAAGGATTCTCTTCCCAGGCAGCTGTTTGAAATAGCTATTCAAGCTGCTATTGGAAGTAAAATCATTGCAAGAGAAACGTAAGTAGAAATCATTTCTATATCAAAGCTGGTTTTAGGAATTATGTACCAAGAAAAATTTTTAATAATATTGGCTTCAACTTATATGTAGAAAAGTCTGTCGATGGTAGAGCTACGTGACTCTTCTTTCCACTAACCTAATCAGTTGTTTTTGATTGGGTGATATAATTTAGTTATTCTATATTAATTTGAGAAATTGCTTTTAATTCAGCTTACGTAATTTTACTGAATTCCTGAGTAATGGAAATTAGATCAATTTTCTAGTTTTAATTAATTAGGTAATTTATAAGCCCACTGGAACAAAACGGTTTTAGATTATTCTTCCCAAAGACAAACTGAATTATAACTTACTTTAACCTGAGTCACTTAATACCCCTTTCCCAGAGGCAGGTTATGTATCAGATAAGAAATGAACATTAATAGTACTATGTTCTTTTGAATACAACTACTATAGTTCAAGATAGATAGATAGATAGATAGATAGATAGATAGATAGATAGATAGATAGATAGATAGGAGAAAAAATAGGAGAAAGTTTCATGTATACATTAACAGTAAACATCTTACAAGTTTGTGTTTACAGAAAAGTCACATAATGAGTTCATAATGAGGACACATCCTGGAACAAGCTGTCTTTCAAATAATCATGCAAACCAAGTCTGCTGAGGGGTATAACTTCCAAAGAAAAGAGATACAACTTTCAATAGAATCCTTGAAAATTGGAGGTTTTCAAAATTAGGATGATCTGTAAATTTCTTAGAAACAAAATTATAGAAATAATCACCGTAAACACTCATGTATAAGCCGAGTTTTTTATCACATTTTCTATGCAATTTTTTTTGTGGTAACATTAGGTGTCTCAGATGATACTCGGGTTGGCTTATTCTCAAGTATATACAGTATTACTTCCTTGGGTTCCTATCCAAGGGTGCTTCATAAAGTTTGGGAAAGTTGAAAGAAGGATAAGGGGCTTCCCCCACAAACTTTTGAAGCTTCTATTAAAATTAGTTCTCCCTGCAATGAGTTAATTGAGAGCCTAAGTCTAATAACATACTATTTTTTTTTTCCAGTTACTCTTGACTCAAATTCACTGGTTAGTAAAGAAGCATTAACCATCTTAAATTTATATTTTTCAATAGTTAAGTTAAACCAGTCCCACAAGCTCAAACATGGCTAATGAAGCTAATCACATGGCTAAATTTTCACCAAATTTCCTGAACAAAATTTATATTGGTATTCATATGGTGAATTCATATGCCATTTTATGTTAAATACATGAAAATACTAAAGCATTTGAGCTATATCTTAATTTTGATAATTCCATAAAGATTGTTTTGGGGAATAAAGTACTCGTAACCAATATAATGAAATTATGTACTTAACAAAATTTTCTCTTTTACAGTGTGAAAGCGTATAGGAAAAATGTTTTGGCAAAATGTGTATGTATTTTTTTTACTTTGTAATAATAAAACTGTCTCATGAGTAGAAATATATTAGTTTTCAATTTAAATAAGTAAATTTCAGCTTAATCATGATTGTTTTAATTTTGACTACATTCTTATTTCTTATTAAAATACCTTTTATACAGTAATGAAAAGGTTTTTTGAAGACTGGTTTTGTGGGAGAAGTGTAGGAATTTAACTCTCCTTGCTGAATTTGGATATTAAAAAGACAATTTTTATGGGAATTAAACAGATAAAACTTTTTTCTGAATGCTTAATATAACTTACATTTATGCCCATGTGATTTAGAATTCTGTATTAGATTACAGATCCATATTTTCAAGCCTGGCCCAATGTGGCATGTAACAGTTTTAGATATGCAGTCTTTTTTTAAGTAACTAATTGGAGTAAATTAGAAAGGGATTTAGACTTGGTATTTTCACATAGCTACCTCCTGATATTAGGGCTGGTGTGATGGTATAATTTAATTTTTCATATTGATTTGTAATTAAATTTAAAAAAATATTTTACAGTATGGTGGTGATATTACTCGAAAAATGAAACTTTTGAAGAGACAAGCAGAAGGGAAGAAAAAACTGAGAAAAATTGGCAACATTGAAGTCCCAAAAGATGCTTTTATAAAAGTTCTAAAGACACAACCTGATAAATAATTTTTAGGAAAATATAAGGGATTTTCATAAATTAAAAAATTTTGTGTCAGATTTTTTCCATATTAACAAATGAGAACTAGAAACGTTCTCTTCTCTCAGTGTAAATTTGCGTGCCACCTCCAGGGTTTTTCTTTAATTTTCTGGGCTTTCCTTTAAAGTAGTAGTAGTGTGGTAGATAAGCCTGGATTGTTACATGGGCTCAAATTCCAACTCTTAGCACGCTAGGCAGTGTCATTTTGGCCAGATTAGCGGTTATTTACCTTCTCTGTCCTGTTTAATAAAATGACCATATTTACCTCTCTTGGGTTGTGGCTACAATAGGTTCAGAGCTAGGAACAGTTGTGAGGACGGCAAAATACAGGGCATTATTTCCATTGTGCCTGAGGTTGCTAAGGGTCAGAACCAACTTGATGAACCCCAACATGACTGCGAGAATTAAATGATATCATTAAAGTACTCAGTTGAGTGCATGGCCCCTAGTTAGTGATCTGAGGATTTTTGCTGAAGTGCATTTTCCATGCTTCACGCTAAAAAGTCGCTTACTTAAAATTTGTCCAACGTGTTACCCAAAGTAACTCAGTTATTGCTAGTTGGATTTAGATACGAGTGTTATTAAACTCAGCATCTAAACATCTACTCTAGTCTTTGAAAAAAAATTAAGATTTAAATTTTTTAAAGTAGGTAGTTTACCAAATTAAGTTCGAATGCTGCGATATCCTTTTTCATCTCTAACTGGCATAGGCAACTAACTGCAAAGCCAACTAACCACAAGGTCAGCAATTCAAGCACCCAGCTGCTCCACGAAAGAAGACTTTTAGTTCCCATGAAGGTTTGCAGCCTCAGAAACCCATAGGCATTTCTACTCTGTCCTATAGGGTCACTATAAATCAGAATCAACTCAATGGCAGTTTTATTCCCCATTTTCTTAATGTAAACCAAACTGCTTATACTGTTGGGTAAGCATTGGGCACCTAATCACAAATCCAATGGTTCAAACCCATCAGCCACTAGGAAGGCAAAAGGTAAGGTTTTCTTTTATAAACAATTACAGAACACCATAGGGTCTCTGGTATAGTTATATGTTGGAATGTGATCCGCAAGGTTGACTGTTCAAAGCCACCAGCGCCTCCACAGGTAAGAGCCAAGTCCCTCCCTGGTGGCATTGTGGTTAATGTAGCTGTTAACCTCCAGGCCAGTACTTTGGAACTCAATGGCAGTATTTTATATAGGGTCCTGGGTAGTATACTGGTTACACATTGAACTGCTAATCCCAAGGTTAGCAGTTTGAAGCCGCCAACTGCTCAGAAAGATGAGGCTTTCTCCTTTGCAGAGTTCCAATCTTGGGAAGCACAGGCAGTTCTACCCTGCCCTCCAGGGTCACTGTGAGTTGGAATGGACTTGATAGCAATGGGTGGTTGAGATTTTTGGTTTTCATCCTGTCACTAGGAGTCAGAATTAACCTGAGGGTGTTTTTGTATCTTTAAAATAATTACTGTCTAGATTTCTTAAGGTGAAGCGACTGCTGAGGTTTAGAGCACTCAAAATCGTGAAAGGTCTTGCTTCAAGCACATGATTTTGAACCCCATTTTTTAAAAATGTAAGAACACACAGAGTGCATGACAGTAAGGTAAATAAATGTAGCCATTGGTATTTATTCTCATGAACAATGATTTTAAGTTGCTTTTTTCACCAGACACACAGGAAATAAGAGTGGTATTCTCTCAGGAGAAAGAGTGAGAGACTACAGGCAGTCCTTTCGGCTCAATTTCCTAATTACATGATGGCAACAAAGTGAATGCAGGCTCAGAAGTACTATTAAACACCAAATCTCTCAAACACGTTCATTCTTACATTTCACTTTAGGAAATAAAATTTCACTACAATTGTTTATCTTAAGCTTTTATTTCAGATAAAGGTAGAAAAGAATATACTTTAATCAATTTAATTATGCACGTTGGAATAGCAATCAAATAGTTTGCAGTAACATTAAATGTAAACAATTTTCTAAATAAGGAATAAGCTTAAATTTTGAAGTTTAAAAATTACTAAGAAAAGGAAATTATTTTGGGGAAAAAAACCCAAAACGTGGATGTGTCTGGATAAGTTCATAGTGATCACGGTGATTATAAAGGACATGAAACTAAATCACTAAATAAAAACGCATGTTTTAAAAGTGTTACAGAAAGAACACAAAAACACACTACATACTCTTTGAAAAGACAAACTACTTTTAGGCACTGTAATCTCTTCAAGCCAGAATGTTCTTTAGAAGCAAGCGCGGTAAGACTTAAATGCATATACTTTAGATGTTTTATAAAGGAGTCAATCCCTGGAGAAGGGTAGAGTATCAGTAAAAAAAGGAAGACGTCAATGAAATGAATTGATTGAAGTGGCAACAGTGGGTTCAAAGGAACAATTATGACCATGGTGCAAGACCGGGCACCTGTCGCTCTGTTGTAGAGATAAACCAACTCAACACCTAACAATAAATCTCTTCAACTTTCCTTTACCAATGATATGTAGTAGGATTTGACAGACAGGCTATGGCTGAAAGATAAGGCAACTGCAGAGAAGCTGTGTAGAGCACAGACAACAAAGCATTGCAGAAGTAACAGTTTGCAATGAGTTGTTTTGTAACCTTACAGGTATGGAGTGCGTGCCGCGTTTGTGTAATAAGCTTTTTAAGATCTGTCTGTTATGCCATTGGAGTCATGAAATGGTACTTGAGCACATCTTCACCTCTAAAAAGTCATTTTTCCCCATTTGAAATAGGCAGGCACTTCATTTCTGCCGCTTTTGGTAGCAGGCTAGTAGCATTGTGAGCCAACTGCTTCTAACCAGGCCTAGTGGTGCAAACACATCCTAAAAAGTATGGAATTCTTAACGTGTATTAGACTGTAAAAGTAGCGATCTTCAAATTCTCCAAGCTCTAGCATACTGCATAGCTGACAATTTCCTAACTCAAAGTTCACTCAAGCAGAATTTTGCTCCAATCTCCTTCAATTTCCTTCTTTCATACTATAAAGTGGATCCACAAGTTTATTGTGCACATGCATTAAACCTTAAAGAAAAACAAAACATAGTATTTTTAATTTTTAACTACATCTCATTTAGTAAAGACTATAAAATACAGTTAAGTACACTGGTCCCATTTGATGAAAGCATTAGCCAAATGTTTCAGTATAACCAGTTTTGACTAGTCACAAATATCAATGTGTAATTATGAAACATCATGTAGCTCTAGGATGTATAAGGTTCTTTGGGCGTAACCACAAGTAGGAGCAGGTGCAAGTTTTTGTCTTCTAAGAGTTTCAGTACTGACAACATTTGAAAACTGACTTGGTTTTCATACAACTACATCTAAGGCCTGTTAATTTGATCCCGTGGCTATTTCAAGGAACTCAGAAATGTTGCTTTCCTAAGAGTTTTATTTCTACATGTATTATCCTATTCTTCCCTCTAGCACATTGTTTTCCACTATTTTGACATCTGTGATAGGGTCAGGCTGCAAGCCTTAAACATTCCACACCGAAGAAGGTGTACTAATACAGGAAACTGTACTAAATAATTTTTTAGAAATTCCACTTAAATTGTTATGCTTATAAACCTCTCCAATAAAGCTTTCTTGGGAAATATTATTCAGTTCTCAGGTTTTAACTTGAGAATATGATAAAAAAAAAAGATTACTTTTCTGTGCATTAATGAACATTTAATCAGTTAAATCAGTGCTTCCCCAAGGGGTAGTGCCTTTACCACCCAGAAACTAAGGTCCTGGGCTTTCTTCACTGCCTTTATGTCCTGGGTCCATAATGGTAATTGGCATGAACTGAAAGCTCAATCCACTTTGTTAAAAGAAGTCTGAAGGTTAGTGAGATGATGGTAGCCAGAGGGGAAATGGGATTATTTTTAATTAATCTAGAACATACGTTGATAGGCAGCAATGGAGAAAGAAGAGGACAAAAGGCAGGAGAGAGATTCCTTAGCTCAAAATGGTTAAGGAAGGACAGAAAGGGGCAGGGATATAGGTAGAAATGGGGAGACCTTAAAAGAATGGAAAGATGAGGGTGAAGATACATACAGATGTTTGAAATTAGGATTGGGTCAGAACAGAAGTTCTGTCCTGCCAGGCAGCTGAAGGGGTAACCAGGCAAAAGATTCAAGTGAGTAAAGGGAAAAGTTTGAAAAGAGTAAAACCTGTATTAACAGCTGACCAAGAAAATACTAAGATGTGTATCAACTACACATCTTAACAAACTAAACATAAAATCACTCAACTTTAGTTCCATCGCCACCTGAGATGGGTGATACTCAGCTACATGTTTCTAAGCATTTACCTGCAAAAATGAAGGAATTACAGGCTCAAAAATTCTGATTTCTATGTTTCAGAACACTAAGAAATTTACTCAACATTAGTCTTTTCAGTCTCATTAATATTTGGTTTGTAATTTTCTTAATGGAATTTCTTATAAATTCTAAAAAAGAAATATTTAATAATATTTTCTTAGGGCTAATAACTATCTCCCATTCCTGCTACCCCAACCCCCATACCTTTTTGCTGGTATAAAGGTTACTAAAGATCATTTTAAACCCTTTATCTAATACCCTTTGGACTTACTAGCTTAATTTCGCTCTTAAATTGTAATGTTAACAAGGAAAAAGCAACTTTTGATCATTTTTAATATTCAATAGTCATATTTTATATACAAAAAAGCTGTTTAGTTCTGCATTGCCTTGAAAGTTGTATTATTTTGTAGGTAAGAATTTACTATAACAAATTAAAAATGAGATTCAGAGCTTAGTAAAAGGTAATTGTTAACTGCTACTTTCTATTAACAGAAATTAATTGAGAGATTACTGATAAAAATGTAAGAGTTCCTGACATGTTGCCAGAAATATACTGAAATACAAATTCTAAATGTCACTCCCTTTATAATATAACTGTATGGTTTTAAGCTCAATCTAAATTCATTCAGCCTTGGTTTTTGGTATTTCGGTAAAGCCTAAAGAGGATGATGCTGTCTGAAAATATAAAAACTTGAGGACAAACAGTGAATTTTTCTTTTAAAACCAAAGACAAAAAAAAAAATAGAACTTGCCAAACAAGTACTAAATATTAAACTAGCTTTCTTCTGACTCTTAAAGTTTAAATTGGAGTAGGTTTAATAATAAAATTTTCCACTTGGAATCTCTGAAATCACCTCTTATATCAATTATATGTAATTTAACATATAAATACGGCCTAGAAAGGTTTGAAAATTAATAATCTAGCTTAAACAAAGCAAAAGAAGAGTCTGTATAAGCTATCTGGAAAGTTCTTGCTAGCAATTTATTCCATGCTGCTTTTAGATTAAGTCACTAAAATATTAATAAATGGAAACACATTTTTTAAATTGTGATGATTAAAGAAGTAGTAGAACAAATTTTAATAGTTTCTGCTTTCCAACAGCTTTTTTCTCTGCTACTTTGTTATTCTTGTTAGTTATTTTTTTGTCATTTTTTCATGTTTTTCTGTACATGAAATCCAGTATAGGTACATCTAGAGGGATAATAACTGGATTAATGCTTTCTTAGAGGTATGGCAGGGAAGGATAGGGGGAAATTGGAGGTAATAAGGAGTACAAGAGAGAAGAAGGAATTCTCAAATTGATAGTGGTGATGATTGTACAATGCTTAATACAACTGTACCATTGAATTGTAGGATATGTTAATTATATGTCATTGAAATTGTTTTAAAAAAAATTATAGACCTCAGAACCCCCTGGGCAATTCTAATATGTCCTACAGGGTCACTTTGAGTGACCCCAGAAGACATTTAAAGGAGACAGTAAAAGCCCCATTTTATCTGATCTGTTCAGTTTCTAAAGACAGTTTAAAGAGATGATAGGTAAACAACGAAAAGAAAAACAGAAAAGGGATTTTTGTTCTATGGGGTTTAATATTTCATATGTAATATAAACAATAAATTTTACTAAATTGTGAATTTCAAAAACTTATATTTGCTAAAAAATAGACTAAAATATTTTCCTCATTAAAAAATAAGAAATAACTACTACTGTTATCTAAGAGAGGTTTCTATATCTTTTAAAAGTACTGGCTACTATTATCAGCACAATGCCAGTTTTCACTCGGCCACACTGCAGGGCATAAATGCAGTTATATTGTTTTCATTACTATAGACAATGGAACTTTCTTGCAGTTTGTTATTCAAATTTAATGCTCACCTTTAAAGTATTTCACAGTTTTAACTCTTAATTCTAATGTCGCGTCTTCATCACATACAAAAATTGTTCGGGGATGCTGCTGGAAAGCTGACACAGTCCACATGTGATTGACTCCTTCTTCTATGGCTTTGTACAGGGCAAATGCCTTGTGTGCTCCTGTTATGAGTATCATTACCTGAAAAACCGTGAACATCACCTGTTCAGTAATAGTCACAGCATGATAGAATGCCTAGGCAGCGCACATACTTGTCTTCCTCTCTCTATATGTAGATGTTGTTTTTGTTTCGTGAACTAGGACATTAGCACTGATTATCCTCTTTGGGTAAAATAGCTCTCCCTGTTTCCGATTTCAGAAATAAAATAACATTTTTCTATAGGATATTAATGAATACATCTTAATGCCTATAATTGTGCAATAAAAACCAGATATGGGCTGTTTTGCCAAAGTATGTTTACAAGTCAACAGACAAGAAATTTATATAATTTGGAATGATATGCTAGTCCAAATAGCAATAATGCTTTTAAAAAAGCAAACGATTCTACAACAAATACCTTTTAAGAATATTCCTATGGAAGTCTGAAGACTGCTTCATTGACTAGGCTATTTAAAGTGTTCTTGAAATAAAACTAAAGGAGGAACTAGGACTCCCCCTGCAACAATGTTTTTTGAGTACATATGACTAAGGACCTGTAGGGTTGTTATTAGGGGAGAAAAATGATTTAAGAATGTGCTAAATTTTTTTTTGCTCCTAGACATTAACCCATGACTTTTCAGATTGATTTGTTAGAGAAGTTTTCGTTTTAAATACAGATTCTTGGCTCCGCCTTAGATATTCCAATTTAGGATATTTAGAGTTATAACTAAGGAATCAGTCTTTTAGGTCCCATTGTGCCGATAATCATTATCCCAATCGCCCTTAGATTGGCACTCAGATGCTCCCTCTAAAGCTGCTTTAACACACTGTAATGAAGTACATGTTACAGTGTCTACTTACTCCTGCATGTAAGACATTTTCTGAACTTAACGTTGAGAATTAATAACTAATGATTTTGTGGTAAACCTTGAATAATGCCCCTTCCTTGATCTCATTTAATCCTCAGATCATCAGAAGATGAGTACTATTCTAAATCCTATTTTACACATAAGAAAACAGGTATATGATGATTCTGTTACCTATTTCTATTTTGGTCTTATTAATTACATTATTCTCCTTTAGAGATAGGGAAACTATTAAAAGGTTTACCAATTAGAGTATGTGAGCTAAGAGAGTCCTTCAAGGATTAATAAAAGGGAATATGAAGGTGGCTACAAATCTCAACATTAAGTGTATACTGACAAAAACAGTGAGAGGACAACCAAACTTTTATCAATGAGAAAGAGAAAGTACAGCAATATTAAGAAGGAAGTATAAACAATGAAGGCTAATGGAAGCGTAGGGTTAGATGAAGAATGATTGGCTTTTTTATGGCTAGGAATAGATACAGCATTTAATTGAGAATTAGAATAAATATTTGGAAAGGTAGAAACTGGAAAAAATGCTATCTGAATATAATTTAACACTGACAAATAGTTCAAAATAAATTATCAAAATATATACTTTATTCAAACAAGTGTCAATAGTTACTGAATACCTATTCTGTGAGAGGTAATATTAAACGTTAGGCACAAAAAAACAAGGCAGACCCAACTAGCTTTGGCTCTCACGAATTTCACTGTACTTGTTTCAAAAGAACTCTGTGAAGACCCAAAGCTGCTACTGTTGCTGAGAAAACTGACCCAAAAACAACTTACCCGGATACGTCTTTTCATTCTAATATGCATTAATAACTTAAATACAAGAGATCTATGTGTAACTACGTTCAGTATATTTTACAAGAGTGCTCTAAAATCATTTTTCTAACTTATTTACTCTGAAATTTCAGTCCTTGAAAGATCTTTGCATAGAGCTTTTTAAGGGAATGAGAACCCCTGTGCCCTGAAGGACAGCTCTGGTTGTATGCTCCCGTGTGGATATGTACATGTCGCAGTCCATTACTCAACGTACCTTGTCTCTACTCATTCCCCTGAACCTGTCCATTTGTTGACAGAATGGAATGAAATTCAGAGCTTTCATATAATTTAGCAACTTATATGCATAAACTGGATATAATTTGTTCTGTTATTCTCATGGAAGGAAATGATAACCTAAGTAAAACTTTTAAAATGAAGCAGGACATATTGTTCTGAGCTTTGTTCTTAAGTATGCAGGCAAGTCAAAAAGTATTGCTGCTAGAATTCTAATTCATATATGCACAGGTTTAATGCAAACAAAATGTGTTTAAACACATCGCTGGGATCTGTGGATAACTACAGAAAAGTTCTCACAGGAAAATACATCTCAGTCTTGCTTGAATGCCTTCCTAAAAAATATAAAAAGACAAGTTCTTTCACAGTGGGCTTCAGAGCGGATCTGCGGGGTCAGCTGAATGCAAAAGTTATGGGGACTGTTCCTTGGGACCTTGAAGGGGAATCAGTGATGGATTTCCTCCAACGGCAGAAGATCACCGAGGCTTCTCATGAAGAAAGTTATGAAAAGCTGAAAACTACACTGGTGAATAAAAAGCCAGGAAAGTTGCTCTGAGAACACAAGATGCTTCAGGGAAGGGCAGAGATACAGATGGAGGGTGTCGGGAGAAACAAGAGCTTCACATTTTGTTTTTTTTGTTTAACAAAAGTTCCTCCAATTTGAAGTAATACTTTTTTACTTAACTCTGTATACAAAATTTAGAACAAGTCTAACCTTAGATCAGTTCCTTTTTGCTGGGAACAAACTGGACTGTTCTCCTACAGTCAAGAAGTACTTTGTACTGCATTATCCTGAGGGCTTCAAAAGTAGTGTTACTCAAATTACGTCTTTGCCCTGGCAGCCCTTTCATGATACTAAAAAAGATCCACGTGATCATTTTAATTTTATGACTTTGGTTCAAAGTGTAAATCAGGGGCAGACAAGTGAATCAGTACTCCAAAAGAGGTAATGCCTGATTCTTAGTTTGCAGATCCCAAAGACTTAAACTAATTTGGTTTCATCCCAAAGATGCTAGTGAGACAGATAGAATGCAATTACTAAAAATGAAAAATAATCTATACTTGACAAGATATAACCAAAATCATTACTTACTCAATACTAGAATCCAAAATCTACAAACATCAAAGACAAAACATTAAAGAATGTTTTAATTCTTACTTCTCTGGCATCCATTACTGTCCCCACACCAACTGTTAGAGCCATAGTTGGCACTTTCGCCAAATCTCCATCAAAATATTTAGCATTTGCCAAAATGGTGTCCATTGCTAGAGTCTTTAATCTGGTCCTTGATACTAAACTGGATCCTGGCTCATTGAAAGCGATGTGACCATCTGGACCTATTCCTTTCAAAGAAACACATAACAACGAACTGTTAACTATGAAACTGATAATCTGCTCTGTAAGCCTTCACCTAGCTCACAAGTTTTTTAACAAGTAATATTAATATACATGCATATATTCATAAGTTAAAAAAAGTTTCTCACTTGATTTTTCAAAGTTCAATGTAGTTTTAAGAAAAAAAATGCAGTTACCATATTTTTTTTCTTTTTTTACATTTTACTAGGGACTCATACAACTCTTATCACAATCCATACATATACATACATCAATTGTGTAAAGCACATCCATACATTCCCTGCCCCAATCATTCTCAAAGCATTTGCTCTCCACTTAAGCCCTTTGCATCAGGTCCTCTTTTTTCCCCTCCCTCCCCGCTCCCCCCCAGTTACCATATTTTATAGTGAATTTATAATGTATTAAAATTGTGTTGCTATTACCTGACTCAGAAATTATTTCAGTATCTTCTATATGTTAGTATTGCACTAGCATGATTCTAACCACAGCAGTGACATTACCATCTTACATTAAAATAGCACTTTGGTTTATAAAACACTGTAATAAGTATGATCTCAACAGGTACATTTAAGAATCTTGTGAAATGGACAAATAGGTCTGATTACACTTCTCATCTTCATCACATTTTAAAAAAACTCAAAAGGGAAGTGATATTCAAGGAAAACAGGTGATTTATTCAAGATCACAATTTAGTAGATACTGAGATGACACTCATATTTATGTCTTCTGATTCCTAATCTTAGTACTCAATGCTTTCCCTTTAGCTCTCTTAATTCTATTGAGTCCAGATAAGGAATTTATAAAAATGTGCACGTGGACAAGATAACATGTAAAGTGGTGGGTTTTTCTCCCCAAACTTTATGGCTGTAATCCATTTTAAGAAATACATTTGACACTGCAATGTAGATACACACATTAAATGAAGAATTGTATGAAACACACCATACCAGCTATTTTTATTACATTTCATTAACAAAAAGAAACCAAAAGGAAATGCTAGATGTGACTGACAACAGTGATTTCATGACCTAATAATGGGTGATAATCCACAATTTAAAAACAAAGCTTCAGAGAGAACTACTGCCAACATTAGTGCTCAGGATTGCCTCTAAAATATAGGGAAGGAACCAACATTCTTTATTTGAAGTCAATGGGAAGCAAACTGTCTCACAAAGTCAGGAACCCATGTATGACATAAATAGTTTTATATAAGTATTTTCTCCTATCCAATCAGATATCTGGTATCCTTGATTAAAAGTTCCTAATTTCTACCCAGAAGGAAGCAGAAGCAAATGAAGGGGGAGGAGGGGAGTGGAGCACAACAGGGCCCACCAATCCCAGAGGCCAATAGCCCTGCTCGGAGGTGCCAATGCAGAGAGGATCATATGGCCGGCCCCACTACAATATGCGGCATCCTACACTGACCCATGACCCTACACGGGACAGCACTGGGGAGAGACTGTGGAATGAGTGACCGAGCTGACCCCACCACACTGAGGCAAAACACTGGAGGTGTGGAATAGAGCAGTGGGGGAAGCAGAGCAAGGAGGTCCAGAGGGAGTATCAAGGATGGACTTTGGGGCCAGGATGTGGCACCCCATCATACTTGTCCAGAAAACAATCCTAGCCGTCAACAAACAGACCTTGAACTATTAAACAGGCTTTTCTTTTTTTTTCTTTCTTCTTTTAGATTTTGTATGTCTGGCTTTTATTGTCTGTTAGTTTGTCGGTGTTGCTGCTGTTGTCGCCGTGTTCTTATGTGGCACTTTGTTTGGTGCTGTCAAGGCCATCCACAGTTATATGTGTATATTATTATCTCTGCAGGTCTATCTAGATAAGGCAGGCTGGATAAATAATGTGGAGAAGAAAACAAGGGGACCAACAATCCCAGGGGACATGGGAGAGTGAGAGGTGGGGGAAAGGAAGAGGTGTTGGCCAACCCAGGGACAAGAGAACAAGTGGTTCAAAACCAGTGGCAGGGTGTGGATGGGAGGACTGCTAGGGAATGACCAAGGGCAATATAACCGAGAGGAATTACTGAAACCTAAATGAAGGCTGAACATGGTAGTGGGACAAGAGGAAAGCATAAGGAAATAGAGGAAAGAAGTAGGAGGCAAAGGGCATACACAGCGACCTAAACACAGGCATGTATATATGTAAATATGTTTATATATGATGATGGGGGAAATAGATCAATGTGCATATATGTATAAGTTTAGTAGTAGGGTAGCTGATGGACATTGGGCCTCCATTCATGCACTCCCTCAATACAAGAACACTTTGCTCAACTAAACAGTCATTCCAGGATAACCACCCTCCTGACACAATCGCTAAAGACAAGCTTGTGTATAAGCAAATGTGAAGAAAGCTGATGGTACCAGCTATCAAAAGATACAGTGTCTGGGATCTTCAAGGCTTGACGAGATAGTGTCTGGGGTCTTAAAGGCTTGTAGGTAAATAAGTGGCCATCTAGCTTGGAAGCAACAAAGCCCACAGGGAAGAAGCACACCAGCCTGTGTGATCATGAGGTGTTAAGGGATCAGGTAGCAGACATCAAAGAACAAAAACCATCATTCCCCATATAAACGCTGAAGACAGATGTGTGCATAAGTAAGTGTGGGGAAGAAGGCTGATGATGCCTGGCTATCGAGAGATATAGCGCCTGGGGGACTTAAAGGCTTGAAGGTAAACAAGTGGTCATCTAGCCCAGAAGCAACAAAGCCCACATGGAAGAAGTACACCAGCCTGTATGATCATGAAGGGTCGAAGGAACCAGGATCAAGCACCAAAGGGGGTAAAAAAAAATCCTATCATTGTGAATGAGGGTAATGTGCGATGGGGACCCAATGCCCATCTGTAGACAACTGGACATCCCTTGCAGAGGGGTAGTGGGAAGGAGATGAGTCACTCAGGGTACAGTGTAGCACTGATGAAACTCACAACTTTCCTCTAGTTTGTAAATGCTTCCTAACCCCCTCCGCCCCACTATCATGATCCCAATTCTACCTTACAAATCTGGTTAGACAAGAGGATGTACAATGGTGCAGATAGCAACTGGAAACACAGGGAATCCAGGACAGATGAACCCCTCAGGACCAATGGTGAGAGTGGTGATACGGGGAGGGAAGAGGGAAGGTAGGATAGAGAGGGGGAACCGATTACAAGGATCTACATATAACCTCTCCCTTGGGGATGGACAACAGAAACGTGGGTGAACGGAGATGTCAAGGCAGTCTAAGATAAGATAAAATAATTATAAATGATCAAGGGTTCATGAGAGGGGGAAGCGGGGAGGATGGGGGGGTGGGGGGAAGAAAAATGAGGAGCTGATTCCAGGAGCCCAAGCGGAAAGCAAGTATTTTGAGAATAATGAGAGCAATGAATATATAAGTGTGCTTTACACAATTGATGTATGTGTGGATTGAGATAAGAGTTGTATGTGCCCCAATAAAATGATTAAATAAAAAATAATAAAAGTTCACAATTTCTCTGAGTCATTACATTTATATTCTGCATATTTATTTTAATAAGTAAATTTTACCGACTACCATTTTTTCCCAAGTTACAAGAAATAAACCTTATTTAATGAGTAATGGTTTTAAAAGACGAAAAGAGAGAATACACTGTGATAAGACCAAAAAAAGCACAATCTATGCATTTTTAATGCCAAGACAAAGTCAGACTTACATATACCTAACATGCATCGACATGTCTTTTCCACTAGTATGTTCTGCCTTATAGGTCTTAAAAAGCATTTTTCTGTAGAGCTACAAAGAAGCCCTAGTGGCATAGTGGATTCTGAGATGTTCTGATAACTGCAAGGTCAACAGTTCAAAGCAATCAGCTGCTGTACTGGAGAAAGATGTGGCTTTCTATGCCCATAAAGATTTACAGAAAGACACGGGGCAATTCTACCATGTCTTTCAGTCTCACTATGGTAACAAATTGTGTGTTTATTCTACAAGGTATTCTATTGAAAGAAAATTTGGTCAAAATCTCAACAGGAAACTCAATAAACTGCAGAAAAATTGTTCCAGCACCAATACTTGTAAGAGAAATAACGATGGAACACTGGAAATAACTTTCTGGTTATACCTGGAGTCATGAGGCATTTTACACATATAACTCAGCTAATTCTTACAATACTAGGATGGTAACTAAGAATTGTTAGTATATACCAATTCATTTACAATATAAGTGTTCAATCAAGTTGTTTAGATATTAAATAGCCTCAGGTTTTTAATGTGTATATGCCTAGATATCTACACAATTCTGTATTATGGCAATCCCAGTGTACAGAGTAGAACTGGTCCATCGGGTTTCCAAAGCTATGCTCTTTCTGATGCTTGACAGGCTTATTATCTTCGGAGGCGTTTCTAGACAGGCTCTAACTTTCAGCTAAGAGAACAGCGCTTCACCATTTGCAGCTGCAGCGCCCAATGATCTTCATGTAAATAAATCCATACATATTATCTGCAATTAAACACTCAGAATTCACTTAGAATTCATCACAGGTAATTAAAATGGCTGTTAGCTCAAAGGCTGCAAATTCAAGTCCACTTATAAACATGCTGGAAACAAGGCCTGGAGATCTACTTTCAAAAAAATCAGTGAAAACATTATAGAATGCAGCTCTATTAAAAAGCACGTGGGGTCGCTTTGAGTCACAATCAATTAGAAAATAAGTGGTTCACTTATTACTAATAACGTTATCACTAATAATGAATAGTCTTATATCATTTTTAACTGGCTTCCCAGAGAGATGAAATAAGTGATTAGTAATACGCATTCTTTGCCTTTGAGCCAATTCCAACTGTACAGGAACTCTGAAGCACAGAGCCTCTGTGGGTTAGTGTGACTGCAGCTTTTTAGGAGATAACAATTCTTGCCATTTACCCTCTGAGCAGTTGGTGATTTTGAACTTCTGACCTTGTCACTAACAGTCCAATGAGTAGCCTCTATGCAACCAAGTCTAAGTGATCAGTAAGGAAGGGTTAAAATCTACATGCTCCAGAAGCAAATATTTACAGGTTATCAACTCTGTAATTTGATAAAAAAGGGTAGGTTGGATCTCTGAAGAAATATTTGAGGAAAGGAAACATAATCTAAAGTGATAAAATTAGGACTTTAGTATATACTTCTCAATAGAATTTAAATAATGCTATTAAGAGTTAAAGATTTTTTAAAAACGGAAGTAGAAACAGACAGTTGAACAAGGCATTCTAAACAGTCGCAGGCATTCTGGATACTACCCTGTGTTCAGAGGTTTTTTGTTCTCCCCTGCCCCTTAGTTTAGTACCATATAACTCAAATATTAACATACAATGGATGAATGACCAAATGTTTTACATACCTCCTACAAAAAGATCAATTCCTCCTGCATCTTTAATTTTCTCTTCAAATGCATCACATTCTGCTTGTAAATCTGCAGCATTTCCATCCAGGATGTGAGCATTCTTAGGATCTATATCAATATGCTTAAAAAAGTTATTCCACATATATGAATGGTAGCTTTCCGGGTGATTTCTGGGTAGTCCTACATATGAAAATAATAAATAAAATTGTACCTTTCCAGACAAAAATTTAAAGTTCCTTTTCCTGATTACTCCATAAAGCTATTAAATGAAGCTATTTAAATTAAAATCATTTTGTGTAGTAAAAATGCTCATTCTATGCCAGGCATTACTTTAATTGCCTTTACATGGACTTTTCAGCTATTATTACGCACAACACCTATGGAAATACTACTAGGAAGCTCACTGTATACACAGGTAAGCAGCTGAAGAACAGAGACATTCAGTAAGTTTCCCAGTCACAACGCTCTTAAGAGTAGCTGGGATCCAAATATGTAAAGCATGCGCATCTATATACTTCAGACTACCTCTCAAACTAATAAAATACTAATCAATGATATTGATTTATGTGTGAAGCTCCACATTAAGTTAATTTAGTCATTCAATTAAAATGCTGGCTTACCGTATATACTTGTGTACACGCCAGGTTTTTTCAGCACATTTCTTAATGCAGCTTTGTGGTAAAATTAGGTGCCTCGGCTGATAATTGTGTTGGCTTATATTAGAATATGTTCCTCCTCTACTTTTCCAATACGCATGCAAAGTACACCGGATCTCAAAGTTCTTTGGTTGTCACTAATGCTGTTATTTCATATAAAGCATTTGTTGATAAAATATATCTGTATTTTTATTTAGCAATAATTTAACCCATTACTGCAAATGCACTGTAAGTTTAAATTTTAACACAAAGTTGCTATGCAAAGATCTTTCCAGTTAGCACTCAAAGAATTAGAAAACCTTCACAGCTTGAAATACAATATAAACATTATTGTATTTTGAAAAGCGATTTACAATTTACTTTTACAATATGTTGCTTAGTTTACTCCACAACATTAATTTTAACTTTGCCCTAAGAATAATTTGGTGGGTTTTTTTTAAATAGCAAAAAAGTACTGTAATGGGTTGGCTCAAAGTTAAATGACTAATGAGTGGCCACACCAAGTTGAATATAGATCTGATTTCTGTAGTCTATCACTCTACCAGTACACTTTGTTGCTATCACAAAAATAAAGATTTTTTACATAAACTTTAAACCTCATCCCTAAACAGTAAATCATACTTTACATATTATTTTATTAAGAATATTTCCAAATAATAAATTCAACATATTTGAATATAGCTTACCTACATATTCATCCATGTTAAAAGTCTTCACAAACTTAAAAGAAAGGTCTCCATTTTTGTGAAATTCTATTAATTTTTTATAACAGCCTATGGGTGTACTCCCTAAAACAGATAGATTTTTAAACAACTTGAAAATCTGTTTTATAGAAACTTCTCTGCATTGTTTTATTAGTTATCCTGTATTTTAAATATACCAAGCAATTACTCTTAATACACATTCAATTAACAAGTATACATCAAAGAATTTGTCTCTTTACAAAGTACCTTAGTTTCTGTAAACGAATGTGCTAGATAGTATTATTCATTGAAATTACCCAAGTTGAAAACAGATATGGCTTGTGTCATTTGCTGAATAAACCTTGATATCTACCACAAGTCATTAAAGTGTGAAAAACTAGTTCCGAATTATCACGTATTCAAAGTTACTAGTAAAGACTCCAGGATTGGAATCAGTCTAAAGAGCATATTTAAATTAAAAGAAAATTTAACATCCCATTTTGTCTGTGGGGGGGAAAAAACTATTTAGAGAAGGATTTCTAGTTTAAATGAAGCACAAATAGACCAAGTGCTGACTGCCTCATGAAACCAAAAGGAACGTGGAGATAAATTTAAATACTGTTCCTCCTTTTCATTTCTGAAACTGACTGAAAAGGATTGAGTGAAGAATTTAAGCTTTCACAACTGGGGCTCCTGTTTCCCAGTTTGTATTGCTTTCAGTTAAAATGTATAATATAAAGTGAGGGAAAGAAGTATGATTTTAGAGAGAACTTCTAAGAAATGGGATCTTGATTTTTAATAGTTTATGCATCACACTTTTAGTTTTATTTACTTGAAAACATGATTTCTTTAAGTTTTGTAAAATTAACTGGTATTGAGATTTTTTTAATGGTGTTGTGTGATGATACAATAAAGATAAATGAATTTAGCTATTTGGGAATGATATCCCTCTTTATTTCCCAAAATTGCTTTGGTGTTTCCTTTTACCTGCAAACTAGACAGCTTGATTGACTGCACTTATAACAAGGTAGCTAGCTACCTGGCCCGTCCAATCCTGGTTGGAGTATTGATTCTTATTCCAACCACTACATACATTATATAGCTATATAAAACATAGAATGATGTTTAACAAAAACTAGATCAGATTCATTGCCCTTGAGTCGACTGACTCAGATGGTGCTCATTTGTAGTCTCTAGTAAAAAATATCAAAGAAGTGAAAAGTAGTAAAAGATGGTCTACTGTTTAAGATGACAGCTACGAAAGGCGCTTTAGATATTAAGGAGCCCCAGTGGCCCTGTAGAATAAGCACTGGGTTGCTAACCATAAGGCCAATGGTTCAACGCTTTACAGGCTGTCTGCTTTACAGGGGAAAAAGATGAGGCTGGCTGCACCAAGAGATGTATGGTCTCAAGAAGCATCAGAACTGACTGGATAAAATGGGTTTCTTCTTTTTTGAGGGGGTGGTGGTGGTGTAAGTATGAAATACTATAGAGAACAGAAAATAACAGAATATCTTAAGGGAAGTATTTATATTCTTTTTCATTGAAATTAATAATTTAAAACATTGTCAAATTTTAGAATTCCTTCTTAAAAAACTATAGTCCGTTAGCATAAAACTTGCCTTCCAAAGGCATGAAATAATCTAATGCCTCGTATCTCAGTGTTCAAAAAAGTTATAAGATTCCCTTCTTAATTTAAGAATATGCGATTAAAAAGTCAAGGTGTTAAAATGGCAGTGATAAAAGATCACTTTCACTTTCTACTTTTTAATCAAAGTGGCTGAAGGAGAAAAGAACAATGATGAAAAGAAAGTTTCGAATGGAGTGGCAAGGTCCCCAGGGAATGCTGAAAGTGGACTTTGGGGCCAGGGCGTGGTGCCCCAACAGAATGGACTGGAAAACGCTCCTAAGGGCCAGCAAACGATCCTTGAACTAACTACAAGCTTTTCTTTTGTGAAGTGTTTTGTTTTGTTCTTTGTCAGTGGTTTGTTTTTGTTGTTTTGTCTGGTTGTATACTGTTGCTTTGTTTTCCTCTGACTTGTTTTCCTGCATGTTAGTGTCTCCACAGGTCTGTCTGAATAGGACAGGCTGGATGAACTATCTGGAGGAAAAACAATAGGACAGACAGTTGGGGGGGGGGGGGGGGACAGACAGATCCGGGTGGGGGAGGGGGAGGAGGGTAAGGAAGTGGTGTTAATAAACACAGGGACAAGGGAACAACATGGGACCCAAAATGGTAGTGAGTGGGGAGAGACAGGCCTGATGGGGAACGATCAAGGGTAAGGTTGCGGAGAGAAGAGGTATAGCTGTAGCCCAGGTGGGGTCGGAGCATGGTGGTGGGGCAGGAGGAAAGTCAAGGGAGAGGGAGGAAGGAGCTGGGAGTCAAGGGGCATTTATGGAGGTCTAGACAAAGATGTGTACATGCAAACATATATATGAGGATGGGGAAATAGATCTAATTGTCTACATTTATAGGTTTAATATTAAGGTGGCAGAAGGACCTTGGGCCACTACTCAAGCACTCCCTCAATGCATGAATACTTTCTTTTATTAAATTGGCACTCTATGATGCTCACTCTCCCGACACAACTGCTGAAGCCAAAGTGGGTGAACAAGTAAATGTGGTGAAGAAAGCTGATGGTGCCCAGCTATCAAAAGAGATAGTGACTGGGGTCTTAAAGGCTTGAAGATAAACAAGTGGCCATCTAGCTCAGAAGCAACAAGGCCCACATGGAAGAACACACCAGCCTGAGTGAGCGAGTGATCCCAAAGGGATCAGTTATCAGGCATCAAAGAACAAAAAATCATCATATCATTGGCTGCACACCTCCATGATAGGATCGCTGAAGACAAATGGGTGCATAACCAAATGTGGTGAAGAAAGCTGATGGTGCCCGGCTATCAAAAGAGATAGATAGTGTCTGGGGTCTTAAAGGCTTGAAGATAAACAAGCGGCCATCTAGCTCAGAAGCAAAAAAGCCCACATGGAAGAAGCACACCAGCCAGTGCGATCATGAGGTGCCAAAGGTACCAGGTATAAGGCATCATGCAAAAAAAAAAAAAAAGAATATGTGTGTGTATGTATATATATATATATATATATATATATATATATATATATATATATATATCTATATATATATATATATATATATACCACATTGAATGAAGGGGGAAGTGCAGAGTGGAGACCCAAGGCCCAAGTGTCAGCCACTGGAGATCCCCTCATAGAGGGGTTTAGGAGAGGAGAGGGGTCAGTCAGGGTGCAAGGTAGTACCGACGAAGAGCACAGCTTTTCCTCAGATCCTGGATGCTTCCTCCCCCCAACTACCATGATCCGAATTCTACCTTGCAGGGCTGGATAGGGCAGAGGTTGTACACTGGTACATATGAGGGCTGGAGGCACAGGGAATCCAGGGTGGATGATACCTTCAGGACCAAGGGTGTGAGGGGCGGTGCTGGGGGAGTGTAGGGTGAGTGGGTTGGAAAGGGGGAACTGATTACAGGGATCCACATGTGACCTCCTCCCTGGGAGAGGGACAGCAGAGAAGGGGGGGAAGGGAGACTCCGGATAGAGCAAGATATGACAAAATAACGATGTATAAATTACAAAGGGCACATGAGGGAGGGGGGAGCGGGGAGGGAGGGGAAAAAAAGAGGATCTGATGCAAAGGGCTTAAGTGGAGAGCAAATGCCTTGAGAATGATTGGGGCAGGGAATGTATGGATGTGCTTTATACAATTGATGTATGTATATGTATGGATTGTGATAAGAGTTGTATGAGTCCCTAATAAAATGTAAAAGAAGAAAAGGGAAAAAAAAAGAAAAGAAAATGATTAGGGCAAAGAATGTACAGATGTGCTTTATACAATTGATGTATGTATATGTATGATAAGAGTTGTATGAGCCCCTAATAAAACGTTTAAAAAAAAAAAGAAACATTATTGTGGTAAAATACTTATAACAAAATATTTGTCATTTCAGTCATTTTTATGTATACAATTCAGTGATTGTAGCTACAGTCATTAGATTGTGCAACCATTACCATTATCCATTGCCTTTTTCCTTTCAAATTAAAAATATTTATTTATTAAAAAAAAAAAAGAAAGTTTCATTTTAATGTTTTCTTTGTAACACTTAGGCACGAGTATAACACTTAGCAAGTGTTTCCCATGGTTCTGTCTTGGGAGAGAAACTCCTAAGAACTCAAACAACTGTGACATGAGAAGTGATATGGTACTATCTTTCTGAAAGAAGGCTGGCGAAGCTGCAGGGGACCAAAGGAAAGTCATCTGCTGATGACGTGATAAAGGATCAAAGAGAATGATCTTTCAACTGAGTGTTAAAAGGGGTGAAAAGCCAAAAGTGGATAGGGTTTCATGAAAACCAAGGAAATGAGGGAAGAAGAAACGTCCATTTGACGATGGTTCAAGGGAGAATAAAAAAAGATGAATTTTGAACTGAGTGCTGAAGAAGAAGAGGTAGAAATCCAAAAGTCAACAGTGCGTAGGGGCGGGGCCACATACTAGATGCTGTGGTGATGCTTAGCGTGTAAAAGCCAAATGCTCGCTGTCATCACCGTTCTGTCACTGTTATCTCGTGCAGACCATGCGAGTCTGCCGTTATTGCTACCATTTTGAAGACTGGAAAGCGAAATGATAAAGAAGCTAAGAATTCATATCTAGATTTGTATGTCTCCAGAGCTTACATACTCTTCCCTCGATTATATACTAGCAACATGAGTTAGAGGCCAGCCCGGTTCTAACCTTCGTTGTCCTAGCATGGTTCGGTACAGGAGAGGGGTGAAGAGGGAAATCAGGCCAACAGTCTTGACAGGTCAGGCTCATTAAGGTCATGTAAATGAAGTGTATATCCAGCAGAGATCAAAACCAAAACGCACTCCCATCAAGTCTATTTCAACTTATGGTGACCCGATAGACAGAGCAGAACTGCTCCGTAGGTTTCCAAGGCTATAAATCTCTATGGAAGTGGACTGAGCATCTTTCTCCCATGGAGCAGCAAAGTGGGTTCAAACTGCTGAACTTCGGTTCACGCACTGTACACAGTGCAGTACTCGGTGCTTACTGTGTTCTGTGGAGAGATAACTAGAATGAAAACGGTACTTGCCATTACAAATATGCGTGTTCATGAATCAAAAGCAAAGGGAGTGCAAGTAGCATTGTCAGTAGTCAAAAGGAGAAAAAAGTAGAACAGCTCTACAAAGGATGCCTTGCAGGTGTATTACGAGCCAGTTATGCTATCCAAGTTATAGCACAAGGTATAAATATAAATACATCTGTGCATTTAGTGCTGCTGGCATGTGTCACCAACGACTTTGTGCCCCTACCCGCATAGCATTGTTTATTTATACATCACAGCGAGGATGAAGTTATTAGGGCAACTATCCTGAGTGTAATTCAGGTGTATTGTATGGAAATCCATACAAAAACCCACATTCAACCACCAAACCTTAACATCAGAAATGGAAATAGTAAAAGATATAGCACTAGTAGATGTAATTTTTACAAACTCCTCGACACTCAACAAGATCTACTTTCCTGAAGCAAGCAAACAAACAAACAAAAAACATGCAAAAACAAGAAATTTCTTGTGCTAAAATAATACCATTTATGAAAGTTACCAAAGTTGTAAAGAATTATGATTTGTAACTTACATTTATGGAAGGAGGAACAGGATAAAATATACTTTTTTAATAAAATATTCTTAGGAAGCCTAAAATTAATAAAGTACTTAGAATATTCAAAGTGCTTGCACATATGCGATCTCATTTGAGCCTCAAAACAGCATTAAGATATTAATATCCTTATTCTACAGGTAAAGAAACCAAGGTCCAGGGATATGGAATAAAATGACTTCTCGTCACCAAGAAAGTATTAGTTCTGGTTTCAGATCAATAATCTTTCCTGTGGAAGTGATAAGTAAACACGGTCACATATAGTACCATAAGATTATAATACTACCTGGTTATTTTTAAAAGCAATCCTCTACAGTCTTAAATGCAATAAAATATGTGATTAATGCTATGTTTATTCAGTAATAAAGACATAGCCGTCTTCGAATGTTTCACTTGAAACACTTCCAGAACAGAAGGAAAATAAACACAGTGATATTTAAAGGGCTAATAAGAAATTAAAAGAATATGTGGTAGATGAGGAGAAATTGGGCAATAATAATATGAACTTCAGGTCTTTAATAACTAATAACACTAATCTAAGACATCCGTGAATAGGGAAATGAATACTTCTAAGAAGCAAACAAAAGAAAGATCCCTACAAAAAGCTGCAAAAAATACTAAGACAATTATTAGGATATATCCTAGTGAATTTTAGAGTCACAAGTTTCACAGAATCTGAACATAAGAAAATAGGAACTAAATTTAGGTACTAAATGTTTATTTCCAATATTCTTTTATATTATAATATACTCAATCAGAATTGCAGCAAGAATAGAAAAAAATATTTCACTAACAGAAGCCCTACAACGCTACCACCATGACTATCTAAAATGGAAAAAGTAGTGATTACCTGTTGGCAAACCCAGGGTGAAATATCTGTCCTGTCCAGGTTTGAACTGAATGATACGATTACAGATGTATTTGGCTGCCCACTCACTGGCCATGTCATAGTTCTCAAGAATGACAAGCCTCATTATGATACAGCAGCACACCTTCCAAGAAATGAAGCTCAGTCCTGGGAAAAATCCACAGACGTACTTTCAGTAATTTAAATAGAGAAAAACAAAAATACAGTGAATGTACTGATGACTTGAAAAAGAACACGACTTAAAAAGTACAGGCATATATACAATCAATCACATCTCTATGCGTAAAACAGTAACCACAGCTGTTCTTTTTTTAGTAAACCCTAGGTCCAGAGCAGAGAACTAAGCCATTTAAACGCAGATTAAACCACCATGAATGCTCAGTTTCAATAGATAAGGAAACGGAAATCACACAACTTAATTGGGGTCCCAGTAATAGTACCAGGATTCCAAGCCGAGTGATCATATTAAAGACATTCCACTCCCTCTAGGAGGATAACACAGCTCACTAAAAAAGTCCTAGTGGCACAGTAAGTGGCGCGAGGTTAGCAGTTTGAACTCACCACCTCCATGGCAAAGGATGAGGCTTCTTGCTTATAGAAATATTACAACCTTGAAAACCCAAAAGGGGAAGCTATACTCCGAGTCAGATTTTTTATTTTTAAGACCAAAAAAATGTAGTATTTATTTTGTAACCATAAATTAACGATAGCAACATTTCACTTAATGAAATCCAAAATGCTCCCAATAAACAGTAAGAACCAAGTCTCCCATTTGTTAAAGAGCATTCTTATAAAAATTATGTTGATTGTGAAAATTTCAATCAATATATGGAAGAAAATAAATTCAATCCAAATTATGACATTCAGAAATGATTTTCATCTCTCTATGCAAAATATTTATAGGTAAGATTTTTTTTTTTAATCACGACTATACAGGCAGTTCTAACTCAGAGCAGCCTGATAGGACATGGCAGAACGGCCCATATGCTTTTCCGAGACTGTAACTGTTTACAGGAGTAGGAAGCCTCACATGACTATAACTCTTTACAGGAGCAGAAAGCCTCGTATCCACACCCCACTCCCTACCCCCCAGTCAGAGGCTGATGATTTCAAACTTCTAACCTCACTGTTGGCAGCACATTTTGTCACTCACTGTGCCATCCAGAGCCCTAGGATACACCAAATAATTTCTTAACAATGGGATTACATTGGATATTCTATTTTTTAAAAGTAATCTATAACTTTACTTGAATATAGCAACAGAAAGAGAATGCAAAGCGAATAAAAAAAACTAGTGACCTCTCATAGGAAAACAATGTGTTTTTTTTTTCAGAAAAAGCCATTTTAGTTCCCAAAAATACCTCTAAGTGTAAAAAAATGGAAATCTAAACATAACAATTGGTGACATTTTTACTATGTGAATTCATAGACAGTCCAACCACCATTAAAGTTAGTCATCATTCCTACACTTCTTGGCACCTCTATTTCTCTCAGACAAAGTAGCTGTTGTTAGGTGCTATCCTGCCAATCCCTCCCAACAAGGAGCCTGCGGGACAGAATAGAGTTCCCCCATGAAGTCTATGGGCGCAGATAAGCTGGTTTTTCTTCGCCAGAGCCCCTGGGTGGGTATGAGCCACTCAGCTATCAGTTAGCAGGGAGCCCTTACCCGCCCGCTGTGCCAGCGGCACTCCTTCTCTAGGATCTATCACGTTTATATCAAGATTTGTAACACTTGTACTGTGTTGTTTAAATCACAATTTCAGGAGTTCAATGCCTAATATGGGTCAAGCACCAACACTAATCATTTTACAACAAAGCTTTGGCATTCCTGAGTTATTTACCCATGTGTTTTACATAGAGTAATAGATCAAATTATTGAGGTTGATAAAGTAGGCCTTATCACAATGTAATCATGTTCAAAAAGAATATTTGGATCCTAAAAACAACAAATGTCTCTAAGAGCTTAATGATCTACAATCCTAAAGAATTACAACTGCCGTGATCGATAATTCTGGCTTCGTGGCAAAAGTTGCCATAGTTGATAATAATTTACAAAATAAGTCATAAATGCAGTCCAACATATTGGCTTGGTCTCCTTTTACATTCACCAATAATCTAAAATCAGAAGCAATTTGAGAGTTATACCAAAGATTCAGGAATATTTGCTGACTGTTATGATTACCAAGAGCTATATTTCTAATAAGAATGCTCAGCAAGGTATTAGTTAAAAAGGTAATAAGGAGGGAAGGGCCTATTAAATGTCAAGGAGCTTTAGTGGTAGTGTTATGGGTTAGCTATTGAGCTAACAGAAAGGTCAGCAATTTAAATCCATTAGCTACTCTGCAGAGAAAGAATTCTCATAGATTTATAGCCTTGGAAATCCATAGGGCCTATAGGGCCTCTGCTTCTCATGGATTAGATAGCAGTGATTTTGGTTTTGGTTTAGTTTTTAAATCCCTAGTGCTTTTAAGTATTGAAAAGCAAGGATGTTACTTTCAGGACTAAGGCGCTGTCCCCGACCCAAGCCATGGTATTTTCCATTGTCTCAGATGCATGTGAAAGTTGGACATTGAATATGGAAGACTATAGAGGAATACATGCATTTGAATTGTGGTGCTGTGAATACGCAAAGTACCAAAGACTGTTAAAAGGACAAACATAGCTGTCTTGGAAAAAGTACGGTCACAGTGTTCCTTAGAGGCAAGGATGACAAGACTTCATACTTATTGTGGGCATGTCAGGCAAGACCACGGACATCGTGTTTGGTAAAGTGGACCGGTAACAAAACAGAGGAGGCCCTGAAGATGGAGTGACACGGTGGGTGCAACGATGGGTTCAAACGTAAGAATAAGGAAGCGGCAGGACATGCTAGCGTTTCCTCCCTCTCTGCGAAGGGTTGCTATGGCTGAGAACCAACTGATGGCACCTCCCAGGTTTGTAAACACAAAACATGTGGGCGGGGCACTAAAGGACTTAAATAGCTCAATAGTTTCAGAGGCAGAAATTACCATTCGCAATTTTCAGATGAGAAAACAGATTCCAGAAATTCACTAACCACATTATAAATGGATTAAGATCTGGCGGGTACTGAATTTTCTTTTTTAAGTTTGCCTGAGTCATATATTCATGCCGCCAATGTAAGGTTTTCACCAAGAAGCTTATCAGTAAGAATTACTTGGAATATTTATCAAGAAAAGACTCCCTGGCTCCTTCCTCAACAGATCAGAGATGGGTTCCGGCAAATCTGTACTTGTGCAGATATTACATGTGATTCTTCTAAGATTAAATTAACAGGCATGTTCACTCGGTAGAGAGGAGGTTCAAGCAAGTCTGTCAGACCAAGGTGCAAAGGAAGTTTGTTTTGCTGCTGTTGTTTTGTTTATCGATGAATAACAGCTCAGTTCAACACTCTTTCAAAAACCGGGATCATCTTATCCAACCCAAACCAAACCCATTTCTAGGCCTTGCCCTCAGGCCGGGTTTCGGAGAGTGCAAATCTTTAGGGTGCCTATCTTTTTCCGTCAGGGCCGCTGGTGAGTTCCAACTACAAACCTTCAGGCCACAGTGGATGGATGTATGTATGGATTGTATGAACCCCTAATAAAATTATAATAGAAAAAATATATTTTAAACCTTCAGGCCAGCAGCCCGGGCTTAACTTCCTGCATCCCCACGGTGCCTTCACTTCACCCGCGGGAAACCACACGGGCCTCCCGGGACTTGCAGCAAGAAACAGGGGCGTCTATTCTTTCTTCTTTTTCCCAACCCTCCAACAGACACACTTGCTCGGGGCTAGGAAGAGTCCCCAACATCCCGAACCCCACCCAGCGCCGCCCCGCTCCCGTCTTCTCTCCCCTGCAGAGGAGGACAGGGCTGCCCAGCCCTCGGGGCAGAACTCGGGGGCAGAGGGGGTCGGGGGACCCTTCAAGCAACACCGTTCCTGGCGGGGCCGCGATTAGAGCCTGGCGCCCACTAGCCCGCACGCGAGCCGGGGGCAGTGGGAGCACGCCCCCAGCGCACTGACCCCGCGGACCGACGGACGGGTGTGCGGCCCCTGCCGGGACGGCGGCCGTGGCTAGGCCCTGGCACTCCACAAACGATGGCGAATGCGCACGAGAGGACCGCGGTTCCTCGTCTATCACACGGGTGGGGAGCTCGGCGGTGGGGACCCCATGCTCAAGCTTGTAGGCGGGGGAGGCCCGGGACCCCGCCCGTCCCGCCCTCGAGGTGCGCGGTCCCCCACCTGCCGCCCCCGCCCCGCCCCGCGTCTCCGTCTCCGCGCCCGGCCCGGCCCGGAGGCCCGAGTTCGCCCCGCAGACTTACGCGCCGGCTCAGCACCGACTCCTCTCAAACGCGAGCAGCCGGAAAACCCAACAGTAGCGAATCGGTCCGTGCCCGCGGGCGCCGCGAGAGCGCCGAGCCCGAGACCCGGATGGACTCCGCGGAGGATGGGCTGGAGGCGCCGCCCACGGGCTCTGCGCATGCGCAGCCTCCGCGTTCCCCGGAGCCGCGCGGCGGCTGGCGTTCCTGGAGGCTGCGGGGCTTCTTACCTGGGTGTCTGCAGTTACCTCACCGGAGCTCCGCCTTCCTCCTCGTTCCTCTTCGCGACTCAAACGGATTCGCTGTGGAGTGGAGACGTACTCCTTTTAGCACGCAGGCTTTGCTGTGCCTCTGGCAATGTCAACCCGACGTTATTGCACGCGGCAAGGCGTTCCAAGCTGCAAGCACACAGACAACTAATAATGACAACAAGTAACAGTGAAGCTCCTCAAAGAATGTTACATTTAACTGTCCCACTTGGCTCTTTGTTCATTTTGCCTCCTAGTCAAGTCAGACTTGGAGCGACCCTATATCTAGAGTTTCTGAGACTTTAGGGGAGCAGACAGCCCCAGCTTTCGCCCACTGAGCAGCTAGCTGATGGTCTTGAACCACTTTCCTTTGGTTGGTAACCCAGTGCTTATCTGCCAGGGGAATATCTTGTGGGGAAACTTCGAACCCTCGTGAGGCGATCAAGGGGTTTTTCTGGCGTTTAGTTTGGGCCAGAGGAGGGAAGAGTCTGCTCTAGTGGATATCACAAGTCTTTGCTCAGGAGGTGGACGGATGGACTGAAGCGTGTCTTGGGAACTTATTGTTGAAGAGGCAGCAATCACTCAAAAGGACTGAATACTTTGTTCGTGTCCCTTTTAAAAATATTCAAATTACAATGAATGGATGTATGGATCGTGATAAGAATTGTACAAGCTCCCAATAAAATGATTAAAATATATTAAAATTGTGTTAGGAATCAGAATGCAGTCTGAGTACCAGCTTAGTGCCAAATAAATTCAAGGTCCTGTTTCTTCTAAATTGCGAAGGTAAGATAAGGGGTTTTGGCCCCAAATCCCCTTATTTGACTGAAATGTTGCACCTTGGTGCAGAGTGCTGTAGATAATAACTGAGGCACCGGAGTCTCAAAAACAGCCATGTGTTTGTCCAACATAAGACTCCATTTTGGTTTTTAGCCTCTCAAATCTGTATATTTCCACTGTAGCCTGCTTCATAAGTAACTTAATACATAAGGAAACTCTAAAAATGAAACTTTCACCTCTCTCAATCATGGGGAAAGCAAAAAGAACTTACGAAAAAATATTTCCAGGAAATGTTGATCCAGAGTGTCTTGAGAAAGTGTTTATAAAGCATAAAGAATGTCATATAGGGGTTACAAAAATGTTCCTGGACAAATAGAATTAAAACATAATGTGTACTTTTCACACATTTTTTGAAACGCCCTCGTGTTTGCTGCAACATATTTCCAGGAAATCTAGTATCTAATCTTATAGAACTTCAGTTTGCTATTGTTTTGTATGCCCCAAATCCATTGCTGTCCAGTGGATTCATACTCAAATTGAAACCTGTGAAAGAGAGTTCCCAAGGCTGCCTCATAGGATTTTCAAGGTAGTTAATATTTATGGACGTACATGGGGGTAACAACTTTTGACCAAGTGAGCTCAACTTGATGACCATTGGGTTAGCAGCCGAGCTCCACCAGTAAGTCTAAACCACTATGATCATAACTATGTACATTTACTGTGTTCTTTACCGAATCAAAACACTACATTGTTTACTCTGCAAAACTATGAGAGCTCTCAGCCTCCTGATGCCTAATTCACGAATTGTTTTTTCTCAATAAAACTCTCTGCTTTTTCATGAAGTAGACTCAGTGATCAGTCCTACAGCATAAATTGAAAATCCAAGGTGCTTCTCTGGATCAAATATCACACCTTTGCTTAACCTCTTTTAGCCTAAAGAAAAATATTCCATTCTCACTGGTATTACTTCAAATGGTAACATGTGGCAAACATGTTATATTATAGAATAAGATGGCTTGGCATTAGACCCTTGAGTTCGTTTACATAAGCATTTTTAAAAAGTATTTTATTGGGGGCTCTACAACTCTTATAAGATTCCATACATCAATTGTATCAAGCATATTTGTATATATATATATTGCCATCATCATTTCCAAAACATTTTCTACTTGAGCCCTTGGTACAAGCTCCTTTTTTACCCCTCCCACCCTCATGAATCCTTGATCAATTATATGTTATTATTATTATTTTGTATCTGACACTGTTGTTTCTCTTCACCCACATTTCTGTTATTTGTCCCCCAGGAGGGGTGCCATATATCCAACCTTGTGATGGGTTCCCCCTTTCTCTCCCTTCCCCCTCCCCAACCATCCCCCTAACCTCATGATATCACTACTCCCACTACTGTTCCTGAGGACGGTTTTATCTGTCCTGAATTCCATGTATTGAGAGCTCTTATCTATACCGATGTATAGCTCTTATCTATATCAATGGATACTATCTCCGGTTTAGACAGATTTGTAAGGTAGAACTTGGTCATGGTAGTGGGGGTAGGAAGTATTCAGCAACTAGAGGAATGATGTGTGATTCATCGGTGCCATACTACACCTTGGTTGAATCATCCCTTCCTTACAACCCTTCTGTGTGTGTGTGGGCGGGGAGTAGGTATGCAATTGTCTTCGGATGGGCTTTGAGTCTCTACTCCAACCCCCCCTCTTTCTCATCTATATAGTTGTTTGTTTTGTGTTTTTTGATACCTGATACCTGATCCCATCCACACCTCATGATCACACAGACTCGTGTGCTTCATCCATGTGGGCTTATTTGTTTTCCTGCTACATGATTCTTTAACTGAAAGCCTTTAGGACCTCAGATGCTATCTCTTTTGATAGCTGGGCACCATTTGTTCTCTTCACTACATTTGATTTGCACCCATTTTGTCTTCAGTGATCGTGCCGGGAAGGTGAGCATCAAACGGGAAGGTGAGCATTAAAGAGGGCCAGGTTTCATAACTTTTTTTAACATCTTTCCAGTACCACACTTCACCAGTCATGTTTTGGTTTTAGGTGTGGTCAGCTCAGTCCCAACTCATAGCGAGCCTCTGCACAAACAGAATGGAACACGACCCAGGCTCATGCCATCCTCCTCATTGCCTTTATGGCTGAGCCCATAATTGCGGGCAATGTGTCAATCCAGCTTGACAAGGGTCTTCTTTTCCGCTGCCCCTCTATTTTACCAACCAAGCATGATGTCCTTCTCAAGGCATTGGTCTCCTCTGATAACATGTCCAAGATACGTGAGTCAAAGAGTCACTCACCATCCTTGCCTCTACGGAGCCTTCTGCTGTACTTCTTCCAAGATAGACTTGTTTGTTCTTTTGGTGGTCCATGGCACTGTCATATTCTTTGCCAGGCCAAAATTTCAATGCAGCGATTATTCTTTGTTCTTCCTTATTTAATGTCCAATTAATATATATATATATATATATATGATGATTGAAAATACCACGATTTGGGTCAAGTGCATCTTAATCTTCAAAGTATATCCTTGCTTTTCACCACTTTAAAGAAGTGTGTGAAGCAGATTTACCCAATGCAATGTGGGTTGGATCTCTTTTCTGCTGCTTCAATGAGCAATATGGATCCAAGCAAGACAAAATTCTTGACAACTTCAATCTTTTCTCCATTTATCATGTTGTATCCTATTGGCCCAGGTGTGGGGACTGGGGTCTTCTTTCCATTGAATTGTCATCCAGACTACAGGGAGCAATCCTTGATCTTCATCAGCAAGTGCTGCAAGGGCTCACATTCAGCAAGCGAGGTCATGTGCCACAGGCATATTGCATGTTGTTAGTAAACCTTCCTCAAATTCTTCACACACTCTAGTGTGATATTCGGAATTTTGTGCCAACATAGAACCTGTAAGAAGATATGGGTGGAGTTTAGCCGGTCAATCAGGTCACAGCTTGATGACCTCCTTTGGAATTGCAACCAAGATAAATGGCTCTCTGGAAGTTGCTGCCTTCCGCCCTCCCCCCTCTCTCTGCCTTCACCTTCCTGTTGCTGATCCTGAGAGCCCTGGTGTGTTAGGCCAGGTTGGCTACAGAAGAAAATTCAGTGATACTCATGTATGTGTAAAAGAAAGCTTTAAACCAAGAAGTAATTATATATCAAGCAAACACCCTAGCCTAACTCAGATCATGTCCATATGTCTGATACTAGCTCATAAGTCTGATACATAACCATAAATCCCTCTTCAGACTCATGCAGCCAGAAGCAGGAAGATCAAATGCCGGCGGGTGCAAAGTCTTGTGAATCCAATGATGATGGACGCATCACAGGGCCCTGACAGGTCTCAGCATAACTCCTAATTAGGAAGATGAAGGCCAAAAGAGACACTGACCCGCCTCCAGAGAGCCATTATCTCAGTGGCAGCTCCAAATGAGGTCATCAAGCTGCAACCTGATTGACAGGCTAAACTCCACCCACATCTTCTTACAGATACCATGCTAGCACAGAAAACCATCACACCTGGAGATGTGTCCACCACCATTGGATCCATGGGACATTGCACCCACCGACTGGTGATGTTCCTGCATTCTGCATCACTGAATGCGGCTTCATGAGTCTGAAGAGGGACTTAGGTGTTAGTATCGGATATACGGCCTTGTGCTGGACTGAGCTGGGATGCTGGGAGGTTTTCATGATATATGATGACTTCTTGATATAAAGCTCTTTCTTACATGTATATGTGTGCTACTGGAATTTTTTTCTCTAGTCAACCCAGCCTATCCTATCCAGATTCTCTGATTACATACTCGGCAGGCAAACTGAATGGGGCAGCAAGGAAGAAGAAGGCCCCCAAGGCGATGTATTATCACCATGGCCGCAACAACGGCCTCCAGCATAGGAGCAATGTGAGGACGGCTCTGGACCCAGGTAGTGCCTTCTACTGTCGCACATAAGGTCAGGACTGACTTGCCGGTACCTAACAACAACGTACAGATTGAATGAGCATTGTGAAAGGATACAACCCTGATGCACACCTTTCTTGATGTTAAATCATGCAGTATTCTCTTGTTTTGTTCCATGTTCAAGCGTCTCATGCGCACAATGAAGTGTTCTGGAAATCTGATTCTTCTCAATGTCATCCATAATTTGTTATGGCCCGCACTGTGGTAGTTACATAATCTCCTGTCAACTTGAGAGTATTAAGAGTGAAGGGGTGGAGTCTATCCTGTCAATCAGGTCGCAGCTTAATGACCTCATTTGGAGGCATGACAGAGATAAATAGCTCACCAGACCCATTCTCTCTCTGCTTCACTTTCCTGTTGACAAGCCACATGGAGCCATGCTGATTGATGGCAGCCAGTGCCCTGGAGTTGCTTCCACTGCCACTGGATCCATGGGACTTTCCACCTACAGGCCTGCAATTTTCCTGCATTTGGCATCATTGCATTATAGACTGGAATTTATATATGGGCTAATATCAGACTTATGGACTTGATCTGGACTCTGCTCAGAAGTTTTTTTTTAATATGCAAATATCCTTTGATATAAAGTCCTTTCTTGTACATTAATGAGTGTCCTTGGATTTGTTTCTGTAGTCAACCTGGACTAGCACACAACATTCAGATGCCTTTAATAGTCAATAAAATAGAAGTAAACATTTTCCCGGTATTATCTGTTTTGAGCCAAGATCCATCTGCACTTAGCACTGACAGACCTTCTTCCATGTCCTCTTCTGAATCAGTGCTGTTAATGTACTGCTGCAACCTTTATTGGACGATCTTCAGCAAATTTTTATTTGCATATGATATCAATGATACGGTTCTATAATTTGAGACTTCTGTTGGGTGACCTTTCTTTGGAACTTGGGTGGCTTCCAGTCAGTTGGTCAAGTAGCTTTCTTTCAAATTTCTTGGAATAGATGAATCAGTGCTTCCAGAGCTACATTAGCTTGTTGAAACATTTCAATGTATATCCCATCAGTACCTGGTGCCTCCTATTGGACTAATGTCTTCAGTACAGCTTGAGTTTTTCTCTTGAGTACCATTGGTTCTTGCTCAAATAAGTCTTGAAATGGTTGAATGTCAACTAGTGTATATACTTGAGTATAAGCCGACCAAAAATCAGCCGAGGCACCTAATTTTAACAAAAAACTGCATTAAAAATGTGCTGAAAAACTCAGCTTATACTCGAGTATATATGGTAATTTTGGGGGTACAGTGGCTCTGTATAGTCTATCAATAGAATACATATTAATATTTTGTGTATTTTGAAGTGTCCTACATTATTCAATATTTTGCCCATAGAATTTTTCACTATCGCAATTCAAGGCCTTGAATTTATCTTGAATTCTCTCATTTTAAGATATGCCGAGAGTGTTCTTCCTTTTTGGTTTTCTTACGCTAGGCTTTGCATATTTCATTATAACATTTTACTCTGTCTTCTTAAGCTTCCCTTTGACATTTTCTGTTTAGATTCTTGACTTCATCCTTTCTTCCATTTGCTTTAACTATGATTAACTATGATTAACAGCAAGTTTCAAAGTCTCTTCTGAAATCCACTTTGATCTTTTCTTTCTTTCCAGTCTTTTTAATGACCTATTTTCGTCATTTGTGATGTTATTGAGGTCCTCCCACAGCTCATCAGGTCTTCTGTCATTAGTGTTCAATGCGATGGGCTCAATATTGAGATAGAATAGACTCAAGGTTGTGTTTTGGCTCTCTTGAATTTAAAAAAATTTCTTCAGCGTTGACCTAAACTTATATATGCGCAATTGGTGGTCTGTCCCATAGTCAGTCCCTGGCCTTGTTTCAACAGCTGATATTAGACTTTTCCATCATCTCTTCCCATAGATGTAGTCAATTTGATTTCTATGTATTCCATCTAATTAAGTACAAGTATGTATATATATATATATATAGTACTTGTAATGAATAAGTCATTTATTTTGCAAAATTCTATCATGAAATATCTCGTTTCTGTTTTGCTGCCAAGACCATATTGTTCCTTTCTCTTTGTTTCCAATCGCCAGTAATGATCCAATTGCCAGTAACGATCAATGCATCTTGATAACATGTTTGATCAGTTTCAGAGTGAACATGTTGGTATTCTTCAGTTTCTGTGTTACTAGCTTAATAGTTGTGCAAATTTGAATACTATTTTTTATTGTATTTCCTTGTATGTGGATAGATATTATTTTATTACAGGCAGTATTGCATTTTAGATTGATCTTTAAATATCCTTTTGGAGGATGCATTCAACACCATTCCACTTGAATCTATTATTCCTGGAATTATAAACCATATGATTTTCCCATTCAAAATGACCAATACCAACTTCAACTCACTAGCACCTAAATATTGATCATCATATGCTCCATTTTATTTTTTACTTCTATTTTTTCTAAATCCATACTTCACACATTCCTTATTATTAATTGATGTTTTTGCCGCTGATTCTTCTCATCTTGAGTTGTGCCACATTAGTCCTGGAGCTTTATAGCACAGGCTTTACTCCATACTGACCATTCTGGAAGACTTTTCTTTGAGAAGGCAGATCTTCCACAGTCATACTTTGAGGAAGTCATACCTGTGGGGCTCATCTTTCTGGCACGATCTCTGACAATGTTCTGCTCCTATTTGAGTTATCATAAAGCATCTAGAAGATAGCTAAGCTCCTGGATCCAGAAGACAGGTACACCATTCAGAGAAGCATAAGAACCAGGAGCCAGAGTGTGGCACCGAGTGATGGACTCCCAGCCCAGGGAGCAAGTACACTTCAGTGCTTTTGTGCAGGTGGTTGGCTTGCAGAATGGGGTGCCTCTGCGCTTAATAAGGGAAATTGGATTTTTGACCCATGGAAATCTGGCTGAGTGCCCTTGGAAGGAGGCTTACTGGAGTAGGGTGCTTCTGGGCACTTAATTTAGGGGTGCTGGGTTTGCTGACCCATAAAGATTCACCTGAATCTTGATATTGGCTGATTTTATACACAGCAGGACATCACTCCAGGGAAGCACGTGAGCAGTTACTTACAGATGAATCATGTCTGTATGGATATTAGAATTTAGACAAGTAAAACAGAAAACACTATTTTAGACAATACAATTAAAGTCAGAAGTGGGGGCCATTGCAATGGTTCCAGACTTATAGAAGTGGGGTTTGGGTTTTTGTTGTTTGTTTTGAAAAGACAAAACTAAAAAGGCATAGGAAGTGAAATATTTAATTCTTATAATTTTTGTTGCTTTTACTTCAAATGAATATAAGGAATAATATGCTGCATCTGAGAGGAGCAAAGCTGCTTCTGAAGTGGCTGGGTGGAAATGCTGTCTAATTGATATTAATAAGTGGCCAGTGCCTTCCAGAACCATCTCACAGAATCCCCAGGTCATATTACAGAACTAAATCTGATTCACAGTGAAGAAGAGATTATTTCTTTTATCTGGTATTGTATTATAGAAATAAATCATTATTTTAAGAGCTTGTAAGACCACCTTTAGCCTAATTCGATTAGATGTGCCAAAAGGGGAGTAAAGAATTGTTTGACAATAAAAGGTTTTATTGTTTAAAGCTAAGGCAGAGTAATGGGCTCAGAAAGAAATCCCGCATCCCTCCCAGAGAGAGGGCTAAGAGAACAGGAGTTTTACATTTGAAGGGAACCTGCTGAGAAAGACTATGGCTTCTGAAAAAGTTGACCAAGCGTTTTCCATTGTACTCAAATATATCAAAACAGGGGAGTCTATGCCCTGTAGGAAAAGCCCTCTTCTAGGAGTGGAAGTTGTAGAACTCACAGACAAGAAAGATTAAGGGGCTCATTAGGAGAGTTGACCAGTTTCTGAAAGTCAAGATCAAGAAACAGTCTGCACATAGTCATAGGTCCACTGAAAAACTTCTCCTCAGGCAGCAACCAAAACTCACTGGCTGGTCCTCAGCCTCTTGGCCAAATAGTTTCTTGGCCTCTACCTTTCTGGACCAAGAAGTCCACCTGCCCCTCTGTCTCACAGTCCAATAGTCTTGGTACTGCTCCTCTTACATTGTCTCCTAGTTCCTGTGCCAGAGTCTGTGAAGCCTCCCATCTCAGCCTCCAGCACGTTGGACAGAGATCTGGAACGTTCTTCCCATTGTCTTGGGCTTTCTCTCCCTGCTCTGTATCAGAGATGGCTCATCCTCATAGCTAGGGGGTTGGTAAGTAAAATGGACCAATCCCCTTTATTAGTGTTACATATGCCTATTTACATCGTCCCAACCAATTATTTGGTAGGAGTTACAGAGAACTGGTTAGAAGAGCCATATTAAGAAATTTAATTCTACTGCATCTGCTTAAAATGTCCAAGTGGCCAGTGTCACCTTATGCATTGAGTGAAAACATTTTCTTCATACTAGAAGAAGTTTGGAAAATACTGCAAACATAACTGCGGAAGAGCCACTTCCTTGGGGTGGAGTCCACCTTCTGTAAGAGACTGGACAGGGAACACAAGCAGAGATAGCTGCAGCAGAGACAGAGGCAAGAGTAGTTCCTTTGTAAAATTGAATGTAGGAATATTAAAGTCAGACCTTCTTGCTTACCAAAATCCCAGGGCTCTTTTACACAGATACTGACTCAGAAACCAAGCCCTAAGATTATTTTGGACTACATCTTATCTTCAGCACTACATTCTCCAGAATCCCTTATACCAGATGTCATCTGGTGGAAACAGGACATACAACGATTGAAGTTCCCAGAATCTTGCATGCCCTGTGGAAATCTTGCACATGGCTCAAGTGAACTCTTGAAAAGTTTTGGGATACATGCACAAGTGTAGAAGTCTGCATGTCAACTATATGAATTACATGAATTTCTTCTTATTTGTGTTTGTTAGGTGCCTTCAAGTCGGTTTAAACTCACAGCAATCCTATGTACAACTGTGGGAAAAAGAAGGATTTCTCCCAAGTCATCTCCCCCAAATATATGCCAAACTTAGCTGCTTGCAAATGACTATACACTTGGAGATCATCAGAAGTAGATCAGGGGTTATTCTCCCTAAGGGTTATAATCCATCTAGAGCAAGCAGTCACCACTGTTTATCCCACAACAAGCAGGACCCCACTCCCTTCTGATAAGGATAGTAGTTGTCTGTTTTCTTGTAGGAGACCCCAGAGAGGTCAAGCCCACCCAAGGGTGACCAAGGTTAGGCCGCCATCATGAGTCTAGGGCCTGCCCTTCTTGTCACATGTATACCTGTAGTTCCTCCCCTCCCTATCACGTGTACAGCCCTAGCTCATCCCCTTCCTGTTATGCCTATGACCATTGTACATCTCCTTCCTATGATGTGTATGCCTATTGTACTGCCCCTTCCTGTGATGTGTGGTTACCTGTGATCATGCCCCCCTAAGTAGATATAACCCTGGGTTAGCAATTAACTGGGTCCTCCAATCTCCTGCTCAGTCCTCGAGCTTCCTGCCGGGTCTCTGCCTCACCTAGCATTGGCCCACGCTGTGCACCCACCTGGCTGGTAAGATGATGGCCATCCAGGAGGTGAGCATGCTACCCTGAAATGTGTCTGATTCCATTATTCCAATCTCTCTTCTATTTCTCATGCTCTCAATGACTTTAATATAATCTTTATATATCTTGACTGTACAATTGTGCTTACTGAACCCATGATTAGTGGTGGGGGGCTGGCACCCCTTCAACCACATACAACGGAACAAAACACTGGCCTGGCCTGTGACATTTTCACAATTGTTCCTTTGCTTGAGCCCTGTGGTAGCTATATAATCTGTTGTCAATTTGAGACTTACAAATGAAGGGGGAGAGTTTCCCTGTCAATCAGGTTGCAGCTTGATGATCTCATTTGGAGGCACTAAGAAGATAAATAGCTCGCTAGAGGCAGGACACCCACTCACTCACCTGCCATGCAAGACATTTCTGACTAGAAGCCACATGAAGCTACCCTGATGCAGCCAGAGCTCTGGGAACTGGAGTAGTCAAGTGGAGATCCTTGCCAGCGCTGAGATGCTTACAATGGCACTGGATCCACAAGACTTTCCACCCACTGGACTATGATCTTCCTGCATTCAGTGTCATTGCCTATGTCTTGCGAGTCTGAAGAGGGCTTTACAGAGTTGTATTGGACATATGGACTAATATCAGACTTATGGAGCTGATCTGGACTGGGCTGGGATTTTTTCTCAGTATTCAATTGCTCTTGTATATAAAGCTCTTTCCTATACACACGAGTGTCTCCCCGAGTTTGTTTCTCTAGGCTACCTGGACTAACACAAGTCCATTGCCACAGTTACCATGTCAGTCCTTCTTTTTCACTCCCCTCCACTTTGCCAAGCGTGATGTTTTCTTCAAGAACTAGTCTCTCCTGATAACATGTACCAAGTACTTGAGCGAAAATCTTGCCCTGCTTGCCTCTCAAGAGGACTCTGGCTGTACTTCCAAGACAGATGTGTTTGTTCTCTTGGCAGGCCATGGTACTTTCAATGTTCTTTTCCAGCACCATCATTCAGACACATTAATTCTCTTTGGTCCTCCTTAGGCAATGTGCTGCTTTCGCATGTGTTTGAGACAAGATCCAATACTATCTTTTGGCCTACACTTTAGTCCTTAAAGTAACACTTTGATTTTTAACAGCTTAAAGAAGGGTTGTGGGGCAGATTTACCCAATGCAATGTATTGTTTGATCTCATAACTGCTTCTTCCATGAGAATTGTGGGTCTAAGTGTGTTAGGCTGGGTTGACGAGAGAAACTTAGACAGGGCCACTCATATATGAGTAATAGAGAGTTTATATTAAAGAATATATTGAGAAAACATCCCATCCCAGTCCAGATCAAGCCCATAAGTCTGGTATTAACCCATGTGTTGAATACTATTCTATAAATCTCTCTTCAGACTCATGCAGCACATGCAATGATGCCAAATGCAGGAATATCCAAAGTTGGGGAAGCATCTCAGCACTGGTGTGGTTCTCCATGTGGCTCTTCCACTCTCTGAGTGTGGCTCCTCATCCATAAGATGAAGCAGAGAGTATGGAGGAGGAGAGGAAGTTCCCAGAATCATCATGAGCAGGCCACGCCCACACTGAGGCATCATCAATCTGTGACTTGACAGGCTAAACTTCACCCCTAGACTTATTTATCAGTTTTACATGAAATTATGTAACTACCACACTACATAAGATGAAATCCTTGATAATTTCCATCTTTTCTCCATTTATCATGATATAACTTGGTTCAGTTGCGAGGATTTTGGTCTCATTTAGATTGAGTTGTAATCCGTACTGAAGTCTGCAATCCTTGATCTTTATGAGCACGTGCTTTAAGTCTTTCTTACATCCAGCAAGCACGTTGTGTCATCTGCATATCGCAGATGGTTAATAAACATTCCTCCAATCCTGATGCCACATTCTTCTTCACATAACCCAGCTTCACAGATTATTTGCTCACCATATTTCACCCCCAAATCCAAAAACAACATTCCAAACTTATTGCCATTGAGTTAATGCCAAATAATAATGACCCTATATGGAGTATAGAATTGCCCTGGTGAGTTTCTGAGACTAACTCTTTACAGGTGTAGAAAGTCCCATCTGTCTCCCATAGAGTAGTTGGTCATCTCAAACTGCTGACCTGTGAATCACAGCCCAATGCTTAAGCTCTCTGCTACTTAGGGCTCAGATAGATCAGTATGGTGAGAGATTACAACCCTGGTGCACACCTTTTCTGGTTTTAAACCATTCCCGTGCTCTGTTTATACACCTGCCTCTAGATCCATGTCAGGTTCCACATGAGTACGTTGAAGTGTTCTGGAATTCCCATTCTTTTCAAGGCTATCAATAGTTTGCTCTGATCTCTAGAGGCTAATGCCTTAGCATAGTCCTCCTAAGAGCCTTGAATAAAATTCTCCAGCATTGCCTTTGTGTCTAACCACAGCAAATCTTTCTTTTGTGAAAAGACACAAAACTTATTCTGATAAAATATATGTGGATAAAATAAATTTTTGAGGATCTTCATTAGCTGATGTAACACAAGAAATAGCTTCAAGCATCCTTTAATAATAAGAATGTGGGAAGTATGACTCTGGTAAAGTTGGAAATATTTTAAAATATAATAAAAAGCACAAATATCAATGTTCTAGGTATCTAGGAGCCTAAATGCACTCAAACACACTGCCATTGAATAAATTCCTATTCATAGAATTCCTATAAGACATAGTAGAATTGTCCCCTGTAGGTTTCTGAGATGGCAAATTTTTATCAGCACAGAAAGCCTTACTTATTTCTTTTTTCCTAAGGAGCAGTGTGTGTGTTTGGACCCCCACCTGGTGGTTAGCAGCCCAACACATAACTCAACAGCGCTCCCAATCACCAGAGCTCCTAGCCTCATCATTGACTATTTGAATTAGAGAATCCTATGTTTGACAACAAAGGCCCCAGGAATTGAATGAATACATATTGAAATGTTTCAGAAAGCTGAAGAAACACTGGAAGCACTCATCTATGCCAGGAAATTTGGAAGATGGTTATTTGGCCAACTGACTGGAAGAGATCCATATTTGTGCCCATTCCAAAGAAAGATACCCAACAGAATGCCAGGGTATAGAACGATATCATTGATATGACACACAAGTGAAATTTTGTTCAGATCACACAGCAATGGTTGCAGCAATACCCGGACAGGGAACCACCAGACTGGATTCAGAAGAGCGTATGAAACAAGGGACATCATTACCTATAGCAGATGGATCTTGTCTCAAAGCAGAGAATTCAAGAAAGAGGTTGATTTGTGTTTCATTGACTAGGCAAAGGCAGTTGACTGCGTGCATCATCATAAACAGTGGATGACCTTGAGAAGAATGGGACTTTCAGGATACTTCATTGTGCTTATTCAGAACCTGTCCATGGAACAAGTAACATAAAGGAAATAAAAATCTTCATAACTGGACCAGTAGAAAACATTATGACAAAGAATTAAAAGATTGAACTTGTCAGGGTTTCATTTTCTTGAATCCATATTCAATCAATAGCCATGGAAGCAATCAGAAGACCAAATGATATATCTTTGTATTGTATAATCGACTGCAATAGCTGTGAACACAAAGGTCTTCTGGACCCATCTGGGACATGTTCAGTCATCGCATATACATGTATATGCTGAACAGAGAATAAGGAAGAGTGATGAATTGAAATCTTTGAATTATGGAATTGAAATATTGAAATACCATGAACTGCTCCAACAGAATGCTCCTTAGAAGTGAAGATGACAAAGCATTCTCTCTTCTATATTGGACACATTATTAGGATGGACCAGTTCCAGAAAAGGTCAACATGCTTGGTGAAGTAGAGGTCAGTGAAATAGAGGACGGCACTACTCTCATAGACATGGATTGACACCATGGTTGCTACAATGGGCTAAGACAGAGAGGATGGTGAGAATGTCCCAGCAGCTGGATATTTTGTTCGGTTGCATGTAGGTTGCAATGGGTCAGCAATGATCCAATAGTACCAAATACAAGCCACAATAACTAGAGGAAGCTGAGTTAATTCCCTGGAAACCTACCTTCTTATCCCACACACACCTGGAGGGCTCCTTGAACTGCTTTAGTGATGTTCCATGAAATCTGACATCTCATCTTTTTGTTTTCTCATACAACTTTTATCACCATCCATCCATCCACTGTGTCAAGCACATTTGTACATTTGTTGCCATCATCATTCTCCAAACATTTGCTTTCTACTTGAGCCCTTGGGATCAGCTCCTCATTTTTTCCCACTCCCTCGCCTCCCTCCCTCATGAATTCTTGATAATTTATAAATTATTGGTTTTTTTCCTGTCTTACACTCTCCGATGTCTCCCTTCACCAGCTTTTCTGTTGTCCGTCCCCCTTGGGGAGGGTTATAGGCAGATCATTGTGATCAGTTCCTCCTTTCTCCCCGACCTTTCCCTTACCCTCCTAGTATCGCTACTGTCATATTGGTCCTGAGGGGCTTGTCTGTCCTGGATTCCCTATGTTTCCAGCTCTTATCTGTACCCATGTACATGCTCTGGTCTAACCATATTTGTAAGGTAGAATTGAGGTCATGATAGTTGGGGGCTGGAAGGGTGGGAAGGAAACATTCTGTTCGAATGTCCTCTTTCTTTTACCCATCATTATTTAGAATGCGGTTCTTAGTTTCTGAATATTTGCATATTTTCCAGATATTTTTAGGTTGTTGATTTCTATTTTACTTCAGTTCCAGTGAGAGATTATACTTTTCATATTTAATGTGATGAGGTTTATTTTATGACCTACATATGGTCTATGTTCATGTGGCTTTCAAAAGACAAGTAATATATCATGCTGTTATTGGCTGGATTGTTTTATAAGTGTCAGACAGATCAGGTTGCTTGATAATGTTTTGGCATTTTATATCCTTGCTGCTTTTCTGTGTACTCATCCTACCAATGATGTGAGAATTTTATTGATATCTCATACCATTAGTATGCACCTTTTTGTAGCCCCTTTTAGTTTGAACACTTTCCCCCTTATATTTTCTAAATTTACTGTTAAATGATTCATAAGCATTCAGATTTTTGAAAGGATCTTCTTTATATCGATTATTTTTCTTTTCTTCTTCAGCTTTGGCCTGCTAACCTAGAAGTTAGCAGTTCAAACACACCAGTCTCCTTCCATAAAGAGTTACCACCTTGGAAATCCAGTGCAGCAGTTCTGCTTTGTCCTATTGGGCTGCTTTGAATGGAAAGAGATACAATGGCAGTAGTGTTATTCTTTGCTCCAAAATCTTCTTTGTCTCACATTGATATTCTCATTTCAGCTTTATTTTGATTAGCATTCGGATTGCGGAGCTGGAGAAGAATATTGAAAGTACCGGAGACTGCTAAAAGGAGAAGCACATCTGTCTTGGAAGAAGTACTTCCAGAGTGCTCCTTGGAGTCGAGGATGGCAAGACTTCGTTTTACATGCTTCGGACATGTTGTCAGGAGAGACCAGTCTCTAGAGAAGGATGTCATGCTTACTAAAATAGGGAAGCAGAGAAAAAGAGCAGTGTCCGCTATGTGATGGACTGACACAGTGGCTGCAACCTGGAATGAATGGGGATGATTGTGAGGATGCTGAAGGATCCAGCAGTGTTTGTTTCTGTTTTGTTGTTGGGTTGGAATCGACTAGATGGCACACAACAACAACAACATGGTCTTTTAAAACTGTAGCTGCTCTGGAATTTCTCAGATCATTACTGACAAGTCAGAACTCCATGGGAAGTCATGTAGCTGAACTTGGTGCCCCGGATTCTTTGTTCCTCATGCCTATATTCTTGGGATTTTTCCATGACTTTTTGTATTGATTAGTAACAGACATAGTCTGGATAAATTGGCCTTGGGCCATTTAACTAATTGGACCATTAATTGGCCAATTAAGACTACTTCCCCAATAGAGCTATCAAGACATCCAAGGAGATTGTTTGTTCAAGCTTCATAAATGTTACTCTTATTGGTTTGTCCAATTGCTATAGTAGATGTTTATATTTTGTGATGATCACTTTTACATAATAAGATAACCTAAACTGTTTTATTTCTAATTTGTTTCTTTTAAATCTATTCACTTACCATTTAACATGAGGCCTTTCAGATTAGTGTAGGCCTCCCTTGATTTAAAAGTGTGTGTCATATTCAATTAGTGAAATGTAATATTTTAGCTTGGGGAATCGATGTGAAAGAACTTAATGTATTCTAGGCTACTAGATGAAAATCATCTTATAAAGTAAGTTCAAAGTTTTAACATGGGCTAAAAGGCTAGAGAGATTGAATGACTGATAGTAAGTATTGTAAAGATATAATTTTGTGTTTACTTGAAGTGTAGGGGTGGAGTCTAGCCTGTCAGTCAGGTCACAGTCTGATGCTGCCTCCTTATGGGAAGGCCCTCCTCATGAGGAGGGTCCTGGGAACTCCCTCTCTTTCGCTGTTCTCAACTTTATGCTGTTGAACTACTCAGAGAGCACCGAGAACCCCACTGAAGACCTGCCAGAGCCCTATGATGCTTCCAGCATCATTGGATTCACAAAACATTTCACCAACCAGTCAGTGAAATTCCTGCATTCCCATCATTGCATGTGGCTTAGTGAGTCTAAGAGGGATTTGCAGACTAGTATCAGACGTATGGACTATTATCTGACTTATGGAGTTGTTCTGGACTGGGATAGGATGTTTACTTGATAAATAATTACTTCTTAATATAAAGCGTTCTCTTCCACACATATATGAGTGTGCCTGGATTTGTTTCTCTAGTCAACCCAGCATAACACTGTAAGTTTTTGTTATATTTTAGAGGGGGAAGAAACCCATGGTTTTGTCTTGAAGGAGCATGTCTGGTTGTAGCAGAATGTGAAAGAAAATAAAGGCTAATTTGATGTGTATGATAAGTTGTAGAAGGTTTGAGTGAAAGTGAAATTTGATTTTGTGTAGCGCTATTTTTAAAAATGAAAGTAAAAAACAACAACAAAAGCACGAACCAACTTTTATGATACTGGATCAAATTTGGTGAGTTTATTTTTAAGATGGAAAAACAAATAAATAAACAAAAAATTTAATTTCACAGTCAGCGAGTCAACCCTAGAGGACATGTATGTTAGCCTGGGTGGATTAGAGAAATCCAGGGAGACTCATATGTGTGTAAGAAAGAGCTTTATATACAAGAGCAAACATCCCAGTCCAATCCAAATCAGGTTGATAAGTCCATTATTAGCCCATATGTCCAATACTAGTCCATAAATTACTCTTTAGACTCACACAGCCATGCAATAATGTGAATGCAGGAAGATCACAGGCCAATGGGCGGATAGTGTCATGGATCCAGTGACAGTGGAAGCATCTCAGCACTGTGTGGGTATCCGTGTGGCTCCTCCAGGTCCAGGGCTCTTGCTCCCATCAGCATAGATCCATGTTTTGTCAGTAGAGAGTCAGTCTCTCTGGGAGTGATCCAGTGTCCCACATCTAACAAGTTATTTATCTCTGTTGAGCTTCCAAATGAGGTCATCAATCTGAGATCTGATTGACAGGCTAAATTCCATCCTTCACTCTTAAGCCTCAAATTGACAAAAGATTATGTAACTACCACAACAGGGTAGAGCTGTCCCTGTGAGTTTCTGAGTCTACAGCTATTTACCCGAAAAGAAAGCCCTGTCTTTCAATGAGGAGCAGCTGGTGGTTTCAAACTACTGACATTGTGGATCAAAGCTTCATTTCAACCACTGCTCCAGCAGGCTCCCCTAAGATGGAAAAAGGTTGGCAAATTCATTAATTTCCTAAATCAAGGGTATTTGCATTTTAAAAGACTCTGTAGCTCAGAATCTAGTTAGCATATGAAGACTCCTCAACTTTTAATCAGACTTTAGCCAAAGTTAGTAGGTTTATTCATTGAAGAACTGGGCCTACTGATATTATGCAGTTCATAACAATAGTTTTGGACCTTCGAATCATTCATCAGGTGGTACATTGCGATAGTAGGCTTTACCAGAGTAACAGTGAGATCATTGCCTTTTAATGGGGTTAAGTAAAGTAAAACCTGAAGCCCATTGCCAGCTTATAATTATAATGAATGTCCAAGTAAATGTTAATTATCATAGTAATCACAATTGGTCAGTAGAAGTAAACTTGAAAAAGATTGAGAATAGATCATCCCAACTATTTTTCAGTTGTAAGACTTAATAGATGATCAAGGGCAATGTAACCAAGAGGGATTACTGAAACCCAAATGAAGGCTGAACATGATAGTGGGACAAGAGGAAAGCAAAAGCAAATAGAGGAAAGCAGTAGGAGGCAATGGGCATACATAGAGGCCTAAATACAGGCATGTACATATGTAAATATTTTTATATATAATGATGGAGAAATAGATCTATGTACAAATATTTATAGGTTTAGTATTAAGGTAGCAGATAGATATTGGGTCTCTACTCGTGTACTCCCTTAATGCAAGAACACTTTGATCTATTAACCTGGCATTCCACGATGCTCAACTTCCCTACAAAATTGGTGAAGACAAAGTGGGTGGATAAACAAATGTAGGGAAGAACGCACCAAAAGATGGTGCCCGGCTATCAAAAGACATAGCATCTGAGGTCTTAAAGGCTTGAAGATAAGCAAGTGACTATCTATCTAAGAAGCAACAAAGCCCACATGGAAGATGAACACCAGTCTGTGTTATTACGAGTTGTCAATAGGATCAGGTATCCGGTATCAAAGACCCAGAACAAAAAAACATATCATTGTGAATGAGGGGGAGCATGGAGTGGAGACCCAAAGCCCATCTGTAGGCAACTGGACATCTCCTTACAGAAGGGTGTCAGGGAGGAGACCAGCCAGTCAGGGTGAAGTATAGCACTGATGAAACATACAACTTTCCTCTAGTTTTTAATGCTTCCTCCTCCCTGCCCCTCCCACTATCATGACCCCAATTCTACCTTACAAATCTGGCTAGACCAGAGCATGTACACTGGTACAGATAAGAGCTGGAAACACAGGGAATCCAGGACAGATGAACCCCTCAAGACCAATATTGAGAGTAGCCATACCAGAAGGGGAAGGTGGGGGGAGATAGGGGGAACTGATCACAATGACCTATCTATAACCCCTCTCAGGGGGATGGACAACAGAAAAGTGGGTGAATGGAGACAGTGGTCAGTATAAGACATGAAAATATAATAATAATTTATAAATTATCAAGGATTCATGAGCGAGGGAGGGAGGGCTTCGGAGGGAGGGAAAAACTGAGAAGCTGATACCAAGGGCTCAAGTAGAAAGAAAATGTTTTGAGAATGATGAGGTCAACACATGTACAAATGCGTTTGACACAATGGATGGATGGATGGATGGATGGATAGATGGATGGATGGATGGATGGATTGTGATAAGAGTTGTACAAACCTCCAATAAAATGATTAAAAAAATAGAGTCTGCTAAGAACCAAAGTTTCTCCATGTTTGCCCCATTTCCAACCCTATAAGGTTCTGCCCCAAGGCTGAACCTGTAAAAAGTTCTGCACAAACAGGAAAGGATGTGCCTTTGTCAGAAACCAGCCAACCGAGGGCAGTGAGGATCACGAAGGAATCAGTGAGCCAAGGACGATGAAGGTCAAAATTGACTAGCTAGAGCTCCCATGACACCGATTGATCAAGACCTCAGCATGTCTTTTCCACCCCCAAGTGGCCAAGCCCTTTCCTGTTTCTGTACAGAATATAAGAGCTTGGGCTGATGCTGAACCCTGGCAGATGCACGGTTCTACCTCAACCCATCTGCATCCAGGGGAGAAACAAACTGCTATTTGCAATCACCAGGCTGAATGGAGTCTCTTCTCTAGACCTTACACAACCGAGAAATGATGACGGTGGATCTGGTAATTTCGGATTGTAGGAATAGAAGACAGTGACTGAATATAGTAAATGTTTCTATAAATTATATGTATGGGACTATTGTGGGCATTTAAATTTAAGAGTATACTCTGCATATATTAGGTAGGGACAGAGGTTGCCCCTCCCATGCCTGTAAGGGCCTCCTAGGGGAGGCTGGAAGAGACTCAGGCAAGCATTAGCCACTCATGAAGACTTTCACTGGGTATGCTCCAATTTAGGTGCCCCACCCCCACCCAGGTCCCAAGCCAGGTGGGTATTACACCTGGGCCACCCAAACTAGGCCCAGGCTCATGACCCCATGCAGGTGGGCTTAATGCCGCCAATGGGTCAACCAATACCTTTGACTATACCTCCCCAGCCAGAAATTTAAAATACCATGGCCGCCCTGGATGGCCGCCCTCTCCCTTCTGACTCTGCTCCTACCCTCACCCTTGCCATGCTTGCTCTCTCTGGTCTGAATTCACTGCGTATGGGCCACAGTCCCAAGAGGTAGCCCATGTTCAGTGGTGGCCCCAATGTGGCTCCTGCCTGGTTTAGCAGCTTCCCTGAAATAGCGTGTACTCCTTTGAGACTGTGAAACCTGAAACTTCTCCTGTCCTACATAAAAGCTCCCTTGGATTACAAACCAGGCTTGTCAGCATGAATTATTTCTCTTGGGAAGCCAAGAACTGAGGTATTATCCATCTGAGAAACCTAACACATATGTAAAACTATGGTAATTTTCTCTTAGCTCCAAAATTATTTAACTTTTGGATTTAAAATATGCCTCTCAAATTGAAAGTGTCTATTAGAAAACTTGAACAAATTCATAAAAGTCATGATTAGAGACATTCAGATATTTGAGCTTTGTGTTATAAGATTAAATAATAGTGAGATTTCTTGCTAAGTTCCATAGAGAGTGTTTTGTATCTTAGATGAATGTTTCAGTATTCATCTGCACCTTGAGATTTTCATAGAATGTAGCTGCTATTGGTGTTATTTTGATACAAACAAGTATCTCATAATACTTATTGTACTTAGATGTTGTTTTCAAACATTTGACTTAATATTGTTGGCATTTCTATTCTGTCAGTGACTTTTGTGGATGACTATGGATCAGTAGCTGCTCTCCCACACAGATGGAGACCTGGGACTCAGGGGATGTGCCATGGCCTGCATGGCCCAGCAGGTCACAGACCATCAGTGCCCTGGTGAGCCTGGAAGGATCTGACCAGAGCGATTCATGCAGTGACCGGGCTGGAGCCTCCGACTGGGACATGGCCTTGGAGTGGTTGCTTCTGCTCACACAACTTAGGGGGTCAGCAGGAGCCCTGGTGAGGGCTGGAGCCCCTTTGGGAATTGGGGCTCATAGGGCTGAGACCAGAGAGGCAGGGAGGGGCCGCCAGGCTGAGGAGAGAAGCCAAGGTGTTATGTCTTTCAAGACACAGACACCCTAAGACCAGAGTCCCAGCCTCGAGCCTCAGAAGCCAAGATGGACCAGCCCTTGGCGCCATCCTGGCACAGGAAACGCCCCACCATGCAGCCCTCCCTGCCTGAAGGTCAGTGGGCTGTAGTTCTAAAGGGCGGTGACTAATCCCGTGGCTGCTTGGGGTTGGGCTGCCGGCTTACTTCCCCTGGGAGGCAGATTTGTTGCCATCAGGGATGAACTTCAGGGAGCTGCTGAATATTCAGACACGGGACTGCCCTGCTTGGGGCCATCATTGGGGAACTCGTGGCCAAGCCATGGCCGCATTTCCTGCAGGACACCTTACAGGCATCAGGCTGATTGCGCTCGGCCGCTTGGCCACGCTGTCATCGTGGATGGTCTCCGTGAAGGCTGGCCACGGCGACTAGCGCTTGTACTTGGAGCGGCCGGAGAACAGCTTGTCGCTGCACTTGGCACACACGTCGACAGCGAGTTCAAAGTGATTCTGGAAAAGCTCGCCCCCGGAGAACCTGCAGAAAGACATAGTGCCACCAGGTTCCTGACCCGCTCTCACACTCCACAGCTCCGAGTGCACCGACCCCACCGCACACATCTTATTTTGAAGTAAAAAAACAAAACGGGCAAAAACACCCGGCAGGCTGGATACATGTCCTTGAGGACCGCATGTGGCCCGCAGGCCCTAGTTTGAGGACCCCTGGTCTAATCCATGTGTTATAATCCATTTATCACTTTCTTAGTTATGTGTCTTTAAAAATATATTCCTCTGATACTCCACCTTATTTAGGGTGCTTTTACATTGGGGGGAGAGTGGGCAAAGACCAAGTCATTGCTGGTATCTCATGATCTCCCTAATTTTTAAAAAATGATTTTATTGGGGGCTCGTACAATTCTTATCACAATCCATACTTACATCCATTGTGTCAAGAACATTTGTACATTTGTTGCCATCATCATTCTCAAAACGTTTGCCTTCTACTTCAGCCCTTAATATCTGCTGCTCATTTCCCCCATCCCTCCCAACTCCCCCTACCTCATGAACTTTTCATCATTCATAAATTATTATTTTGTCATATATTACACTGTCTGACATCTCCCCCCACCTTCTTCTCTGCTGTCCATCCCCCAGGGAGGAGGCTGTACATAGATTCCTGTAATCAGTTCCCCCTTTCTACACCACATTCTCTCCACCCTCCAGGCATCACCACTGTCACCACTGGTCCTGTATGAGTCATCTGTCCTGGATTCCCTGTTTCCAGTTGCTATCTGTACCTATGTACATCCTCTGGTCTAGCCAGATTTGTAAGGTAAAATTGGGATCATGATAGTGGGGGTGGGGTGGGGGAGGAAGCATTTAAGAACTAGAGGAAAGTTATATGCTTCATCGTTGCTACCCTGCACCCTGACTGGCTCATCTCCTCCCCACAACCCTTCAGTAAGGGGAGTCCAGTTGGCTGCAGATGGGCTTTGAGTCTCCACTCTGCACTCACCCACATTTACAATGATATGTTTTTTTGTTCCTTGATGATGCTTGATACCTGATTGGCACTCCCATGATGGCATTCCGTGAATTTCTATGGAAATTCATGACCAAAGAGGAGTAGGTAGCTTTCTCTAAGGTGATTTCACTCCGCGTTGTGGTAAACTAGGGAGAGGAAATCTGCTTTGGGGGAAAAACCTTAACCTTAGTCGTTGTTGGCATTACTGTTAGGTGCTATCGAGTCAGTTGACCCATAGTATCTTTATGCACAACAGAATTAGTAGGGACCCTTAATTTTAGAAAAAGGAAAAAATCCACCCTATATAATATTAATACTCGTGTGTTTTTAAATTAGATTTTTCTGCCTTTGGTGTTACTGGATATTAGAATTCATCATTTCCAAGTGTACCGCATTCTTCATAGGTTTCATCAGAAAGACCTGATTTGGAAAGCCTCTTAAACACCAGTTGCAGATTCAAGGAATTAACATACCCCTTTGGATTTAAAGCTGAAACTCCCTAGTGTGAAAAGACGCAGAACACGGAAATACCAGGGTCACGGGCCTTGGAATCTTATCACGTGGGTTCAGATTTCTATTACTTGGGGAAGCCAGTGAGAGACAGTTTGAGATTAGCATATATTTGCTGAGTTCATGTTTTCTTTGTGTGATGTGTTTTCATTATGCAGACAGTTTTGCTTTAGTGTATGAGCTTTGTTGAAATTTTTCCTTATGTCTAACCCTTATTGTTTTCTTACACAGTGCTTTATCACGGAAGTTTAATGTGTGTATGTGAACATTCAGGTATTTTAGTCTGAAAACCTTTCCTATGTATATTCTCATTTTCACTAATATTTTCAATACCATTGGCTTAATTATATTATTCTTAGAATTATTAAATGTCTCATGCAAGTTATTTATTTTATTTCCCAAGAAGCTAATAATGCTGACTTTGGAGTACCATGTCTATTATCTATCTATCCTCTATCACATAATAAAAATGGATTTTGAGCTTTCACTTAATGTGAGCCCTAACCTAAGAATATCAGTTGTTATGAGATAGCCCTGTGGTTGATGCTAGCCCTCATGAAGTGATCACTGAAGATGTGGGTGCATAGCAAAGTGTGGTGAAGAAATCAGATGATCAGAATGAATAGTGTTGGGGTCTTAAAGGCTTATCTTAAAACAAGCAGCCATCTATGTGAAGTGTCTGCTCATCCACACGGAAGAAGCACATGAACCTGTGATCAAGAACTATTCATAGAAGTGTTACCAGAAATGCTCCAAGGAGTAGCCAATGTCGAGCCTGTTGTAACAAAGGAAGAACGTTATTGTTGTGCGGGCATGTGGCTCAGTGGACTCCCATCCAAAGACTGAACCCGGACAAGGGAGGACCCTACTTGTACAACGGTGGGGCCCTCGGCGCATTCCAGGATGAGCGGAGGGAGATGTGCAGTTAAGACTGGCTGATTCAAACATGTGGCGGGGAAAGGGCACTTGAGTAAGTAAAGGGCAGGTTACAGAAAAAGAAGCGTTAAACATTAACCCTGTGGCTATAGCGTGTACCCTGTGGCTTGTTCTCTCCTAGATATGCACAGGATGTTAGCTGTAACGATAGCATGGGGTGAGGTCGTCTGTGTGCTACTATCCACGATCACAGCGGATTGTATTAGATTCTAAATTCTAATGCATCCCGTTGTGTAAAAGACTGTGAATGGCAGTGACTGCCTAGCATCCATTTGCAGAGCCCCCACATAGATTACGCCTCCACTGGATGCTTTCTGATCATTAACGATGGATGTAGATCATCTTGTCCACACTCAGAGTACCTTGGAAAATAAATTGACTCCATCCCTCTTCAGCCAGGTCAGGGAAGGACAGTCTTTTGGGGGCTTACCTGGGTATGTCCGTGATGGAGAGCACCTTACTGGGAACAGTACATGCAGGTTCGCATAGTCCTGTGTTATTTCTTGTTAGTCTCAGTCTGACTGCCTTGAATGGAAGGCCCTGGAACAACCTTAGGAGCAGTTCTATCTAACTACGCAGGCGCCACTCTCATGGCTCTGCTTCAGTCTCTATAGTCCCACCTGTAACTGTGATGTATTGTTCTGCCACCAATTGTGTGTCTCTGAAACCTCTGTTCCATGCCTCTTTAACTCATGTCCTTACTGAATCCTCAGATACCATTGTGACCTTGGGTTAACGGCCTCTGTCATCCAGAGGATGTGTCTCTATCTTTGGGTTGTCTTTGGTCCTTAAGATTCTATAAATGTCCTCCAGAAATTAGAGATTAAACAACCCCTGGCCTTGTTTGGTTGTGAATACTGAGTTTCTCCATCATCTCTTCCCACAGATGGAGCCAACTTGATTTCTTTGCATGCCATCTGGAGAAGTCCACGTCATCATCTGTGTTGTTGTTTTCCAGCACGCTGTATGACAATGTCCCGCTGCTTTTCATAAGGTTAATTGCTCAGAAGTGGGAGTCTATTCCTTCATTATAGTTGGTTCAGTGTCTGGAAGCTTTGCTGAAACATGGGAGTCACGTAGTTCTACGTCATGGTCTGACTGCCCTGGTGTGAATGTCCTGAACCAATTTTGTGAACTCTTTTAATGTAAGGAACATGTCCCAGCTCTGTTTTGGCTTCTGTGTCTCACCTGTAACTATGATGTGTTGATTTTCTGCCAAGCGTGCTTTTGTGACAGTTTTCACTGGCCTCTCATGTCCTTTCTGGAGGCTCAGTGTCTCAGCCAACCATGGCATGCCATTCTGACCGCGTTCCAATGGGCTCTCTCATCACGAAACTGTCTTTTTCTACTTTAATAGTTACTAAATGTTCTCCTTAAATCATGTTTGAAATTCGAGGTCTCTTTTGTTCCCTAAAACAAGTGAAAAAAATAATTTTCATGCAATCATAAGCGAAAGGGGATGATTATTGATTTGAGTGTTTTATGGAAAGCAAAAGTCTCTCAAATTTGCCCATTATGGTTGACATGGGAGTTGCCCTCAGACAGATGGTACATGCTGGGTCACAGACGTGTCACCTGCCTACAGCTTTCACCATGGAGTCCTTGTTCCTTTGAATCAACACAAGAAGTTTTGTTTAAAAAAACACAAGCACCAGAGAGTAGAGTTTGAGAATCAGATCTGCATCGAGGGTTTCAGAAGGTGGCCCCAGATAAGAGGCCTGAGAATGCAGATTGGAAGGATAATAAGGTTTAGAAAATGTCAACTTTAGTAGCATAGAATAAATGCACTGTCTCTAGTTTATATTTAATTAAGATTCCCCCCTAGACATCACAAACTATGAATATATAGCCTCTTAGACTTGACAACTAGTATTAATATTAAAGTAAAAACTTAAAATTAAACATCACATGCATTACATTAAAGGATATGTTTTTGTAAATATTAACTATAAAACTAAATCAGTATGTTCTAAAAATTTGTCATTGGAAGTTAAAAATAAAAAATTAAGGATAAATCAAGTCAATAAATTAAGATTGAACATGAAAGAAATAGTTGACAATACTGCATTTCTCTTTTAAGTGATCGATGATTTGTACAATATAATGAAATTTTAATGTTCATATAGAGAGACTTTGAAATGGAATGTTAACTTCTAATTAAACTAGGACTTTAATAATCTGCTGGGGGACACTGCCATTTCAGTGGTAGAATTCTTACCTTCAGTGAGATTTCCTGTCAAAGAACTTCATCGAAAGGCAGCACTCATCTATCTTACGACATGAGATATGAGTCTGGGTAGACTCGATATCTGTGAGATCTATTTCCCAAGCCCAGCCAATGGATCAGTATGGATCTGAGTGATCCATTCTGCAACTGATCATGGGGGTGTCATTGCTTTGTTCCACGGTGCTTGAAGCCACCCTAGAAAGGAGGCTGCCGATGACAGGTAGCACAGGATCTTTCCCCGGACTACTTCCTCAGCACCTGGCATAGAGCCTGGCGCATAGTGGGGACTGAGTGTTGGTCAATGTGTTTCACTTTAAGATGAGAATAAAATTCAATATCTGCAAGACAAGGCCAGATGTATTGATCTGATAGAGACTGGTGGGGTCCTAGAGCCCAGAGCCCCACAGAGCCTGGAACTAAACCCACCCCCGGGTGTCAACTTTCAACCAGAGAATAGGACAGCCTGCAGTGAGTAATTACACCAAGGAATAATCATCTCAAGTGAACAAGTCCTCCAATCACAGGAGTCCTAAGGGGTAGGATTTGCCCAAAAGCAAAGTTCCGGGAGCAGGAAGGGGCAGGAAAGAAGGACAAATGGAAACAGAAAACCCAGAAAGGAAGTGGGACTAGTATTATGACGCTGAGAGGATTGCAACCCATGTCACAAAGCAAAACCTGTGTACACCGTTCAAAGAACAATGGACTTGCTTTGTAAAGGTCCCGGAAGCAAAACATATGTCCAAAATAAAACCGAAGGGCTGCTATGTGACAGTTAACCACAAGAGGGCATTAAATGAACATGAAATCAAATAGTCTAGCCTGATAAAGCCACGTTTTCCCATGGACTTTGTTTTTCCAAGTCTTCTTTGCGGATAACTCTGACCTTCTGTGTAATAGCAGCAACAGGCAGCAGAGAATAGATCAAAGAATCTATTAAACTGAAACGAGTGGTTATTGCTGCTGGGTGGTGTGGAGCCAGTTCAGACAGATAGTGAGTGAGCCAGCCCGTGTGGAACAGAAGGAAACGCTGCTCGGCCCTGCTCCATCCTCACTGTTGCTCTTACGGTCAGCCCATTGTGGCAGCCGCCAAGTCAGTCCATCTCCTTCAGGGCCTTCCTCTTTTCCGTGCCCCTCGGCTTTCGCAAGCATGGCGACCTTCTCTAGCAACTGGCTTCTCCTGACCTCATGCCCACAGTCCGTGGACAATGATTTGCCACCCTTGCCTCTAAGGTCCATTCTGGCCGTACTTCTTCCAAAACAGACTTGTCTGCTTTTGCCAGCCCATGCATGGCACGCTGAGTCATCTTCCTAGCTCTGCCAGCACCATGATCCAAATGCATTGAGTCTTCTTCCCTCTTTACCCAACAGAAAGGAACTGCAGCATGAAACAGCATCCACATTCATTTGAAAGATGGACCAAATAACTGAAAAAGGAAAACACAAAATGGAGTGAGGAAAGTTTGAGGATGTTCCCTTTAATAGTGATGCTAGCACCTGCAGGGATGCTGTTTTGGGTTACCGACACGGGGAATTGCTCTTCATTTTATTCATCTTCCTTAACCTTTTTGTCTTCTTAAATGATAATAAATACCAATGTCAGTAAAGGGTTAACCTCCCGATAAAGAAGGTGTATTTCTCAATGAAGAGAGCAAATATCAGCAATGGGTGAAATAGCCTTTCTCTGTCTCTCCCTCCCTGAATCTTTTCTTCAATGACAACGTTCTCTATGACCTGGTGCTAAAACTAATGGATATTTTTTATCCTTTTATTTGGTCTAAGGAAGATTTTGATACAATTAATCTCTTTTCCATCTTAAAACATTGCTCCTTTTTCTTGCTCCATGACCACCAATGACTTTCAGCTTCTCAATGGACTTCTTTTTCCTGAATTTTTGTTTGGGCTCCCCCAACCATACCTACACGTACAATTTAATGCCCTTGAGTGCATTTATGAGTTAGAGAGCCACTCTCACATCATTTTTTCTGAGCATTTCCTCCTCAATATGAAGTCATTGTCTCCTAAAATTCCTACTTTTCCGAGTGCAGATGTCACTTTGATCCTGTAGACATAGTCCTTTTAAAAAGCAGGATGTGCAAATCAGAAGTTTTGCTAAGCTCTTGTCTGGAATTGAGAGCACTTCAGGGGATATTTTTTGGTATAAGGTTTAAAGATGATCATAGGGCAATGTTTTCAGGGGGCCATCTAGCGTCCATGGTTTCAGAAAGTCTGGACTTCATGACAATTTGAATTTTTGGTCTGCATTCAACAACTTTGGATCAGATTCTTCTACAGAACCTTTGATCCAAAGGTTTACTATTGGTAGGGAGGCACAGTTCCCTCTTTTCTTCTCATGGAGGCAAATAGCTGCATGCATCACTCTCTCTTTCTCTTTTCAACTCTCCTTTCTCTGTTGTTCTAAGTGAATATAGAGTAATTGCTATGCCTTAGACCAGCAGTTCTCAACCTGTGGGTCTCGGCCCCTTTGGAGGTCAAATGACCCTTTCACAGGGGTCTCCCGGTTCATAACGGTAGCAAAACGACAGTGATAAAGTAACAAAGAAAATAATTTTATGGTTGGGGTCTGTCACCACAACATGAGGAACTGTATGAAAGGGCCGTGGCCTGAGGAAGGTTGAGAACCGCTGCCTTAGGTGATTGCTTGCAGACTTTTACAACCTTAGGTGCTATGTAACAAACCAGGAAGTAGAACAGCAGCACTAAATAGCTTAGCAGTAATGTCTTATGAAATCATGACTCTACACCCACAAATAAGGGAACTCTATCCTGAGATCTTTGACTGTATATAAGCAATTTCAGCAACTATACTTTGTTTTTATATGTATATCACCTGACTTTCGCCAACTCAACTTTTTTGTATAGCTGTGAAACTTATGACAGCAATCACATATGCAACCTCACTCTTTATTGTGTGTGATTTTTCCACTGTTGCTAATCTTCAATCTCCTTCCCACCTCCTTCCAACTCATGGGAACCATTAATGTGTGTGTGTATATATGTATGAAATTAATTTGTTTTTCTCTAATTCCCAATTATGATTTTCTCACTGTCTTCAAATTATATTCCTAATATCCTTGTGAAATTATATAAAAAGTGGGATAACACTTTTATTATCTTATTTGTCTTGTATGCCTCACCTACACACCTTTTATAGGAAGACCAAAGACCTGTTTTTCTTAAATGATTTATTTTTAACGAAGAGCTCAACTCAAAATACAAATTTTTCTTCTTAAAAATAATAAAAACTGTCATGTAAAAAGTAATCTGTGCTATTTGAGAATTTAAAAATATTTCTTGTTTCTAAATTTGTTTTGAAATGACATTGATAGAAATAGCTCTGTAAATATGACTTAAATATTCATTAAATCCTTGGTAATATCTTCCCTAGTAAGATATTATTTTGACATAGCAATTTATAGAAAACACCACTATCTTATCAAATTATAATGGTCGTATTTAAGAAAGATTGTTTGAATGATGACAACTGATTGCAGTAGAAAAATGGTGAGGGAGGACTAGCTTCTGGTTATCTAGGAAAGGTAAAAATAAATTCAGTGTGTGTGTTGGTTTTCTATTGCTTCTTGAACAAATGACCACTAACAGGGTGACTTAAAGCAACTCAAGTTTTGCTCTTTTACAATTCTGGAGGTCAAAAGACTGAAATAATCTTCACCGAGCTGCACTCCACATGTTGGCCCAGCTGCAATCTGTCTAGAAGCTCTAGGACAGCGGTTCTCAACCTTCCTCACACTGGGACCCTTTCATACAGTTCCTCATGTGGTGGTGACCCCCAACCATAACATTATTTTCGTTGCTGCTTCATCACTGTTATTTTGCTACTGTTATGAATCAGGCACTCCTGTGAAAGGGTCATTTGATCCCCAAAGGGGTTATGACCCACATGTTGAGAACTGCTGTTCTACATAATCCTTCATTTTCTAGCTTCGAGAAGTGACCTGGCTTTCTCTATTTTCTGTCTCCCTGGATTTGCCTTGTCTCAGTAGGATCTACCATATTGCCTTCAAATCCTGGGAGCTATCAATAGCCTGCTCTCTGACCTGCTGACCTTGCATTCATTCACCTCTCCTGTCAGCCTGCCATGCAGACCTACGATTCATCTGCCTCTATAGTCACTAGTATATCACCCTCCTGCCAATCTTGGGTCTATCAGTCCTCAAAACAATTCATGTGAAGAGAATCCTCAAGCATCACAGCTCACCCACAAGCTTGGAACCTGCCTGAACGGGCAAACTTCTAACAATGTGTGTGTCATTCTCTTGATATAAAAATATAAAAGGATATAAGGATATAAAAATATCCTTAGCATATTTTAAATGGAAAGAACTGAAGAAAAAAATCAAACCTTCGTTTACAATATTGAATGATTCTATGGGGGAAAACATTGAATGATCCAGGGAGTATCAAAAGAAGATGGGAAGAATACACAGAGTCACGGAACCACAAAGAACTACTCAACAGTCCACCATTTCAGGAAGTAGCGTATGAGCAAGAACCAATGGTTGAATCAAGAAATTCAAGCTTCACTGAAAGCATTAGCAAAATTCAAGGCTCCAGGAATTGATAAAATATCAATTTAAATGTTTCAACAAGCTGATTAAGCATTTGGAACACTTACTGACTTGTGCCAGGATATTTGGAAGATAGTTACTTGGCCAAGTGGCTATAAGAAATTTACATTTGTACCCATTCCAAAGAAAGTTGACCCAATAGAATGCCCAAACTATAGAACACTATCACTTATATCACATGTTAGTAAAGTTTTGCTGAAGATCATTCAACAACAGTTGTATCAGTACATTCACAGGGACCTGTCAGAGAGTCAGGTCAGATTCTGAAGAGGATGTGGAACAAAGGATTTCATTGTTGATGTCAGTTGGCTATTGGCTCAAGGCAGAGACTACCATAATGATATTTACTTGTGTACACACACACACACACACACACACACACACACACATACACACACACACATACACACACACATACACACACACAGCACACACACACACACAGCACACACACACACATACACACACATACACACACACAGCACACAGACACACACACACATACACACACACACATACACACACACACATACACACACACACACACATACACACACACACATACACACACAGCACACAGACACACACACACACATACACACACACACATACACACACACAGCACACAGACACACACACACACATACACACACATACACACACAGCACACAGACACACACACACACATACACAGCACACAGACACACACACACATACACACATACACATACACACACATACACACACATACACACACATACACACACACATACACACACACACAGCACACAGACACACACACACATACACACACAGCGCACACACACATACACACACATACACACACAGCACACACACACATACACACACATACACACACAGCACACAGACACACACACATACACACACAGCACACAGACACACACACACATACACACACACACATACACACACAGCACACAGACACACACACACACACACTTTTATAATAGTTTCATGGAATCCAGGCTATCTGGATTGGGGATAGAGAGAATGGCGTTTCATAGTTTGTGTTTTTGCAACTATAGGGCAGCTACTGTAACAATAGCTTTAACAACTCTGAAAAAAACTAAAGTTCATCTTGTTTTCAGAAAGTGTCTAAGTGTAAATGCAAATTTACCTCTTTCATTAAAAGTTAGCAGTTGATATTAAATCAGATATGGTTTCTGAAATCAAAGAAGTGTTTTGGAGAGCAACCCAAAATGGAAGCTGCTAAAGTTTAAATGAGGAAGTAAAACAAATGAAAGATATTTATATACTTTTTGATTTGGGAACAAAAGGATATTAACATGCCCATTCAACATCAGCCATTCTTCTGTTATATAAAAACCAACAGGGATGTGCCCCTTTCAAGAGATGTAGATTTACCCACTGCAAGGTAGAGCTGATTGGGTCAGTTGCCATTGAATATCTTTTAGTAAGATCCATCCTAGAAATTACAGAGTGATATGCATTGTGGTGTGATTGGTATTTCCCTGATGACTAATGATGCTAATAATCTTTTTATATGTATAATAACCATTTGCATACTTTAAAAAGAAATGGTTCTGTTTTACTTTGATTCATACAATGAATGGGGATTAATGGTGCCAGTTTTGGGTTTGTCTCATGACACCTTGTAATCTTGCACTGTCCTTAGAAATTTAATGTGTGCCCACAAGAACAGCCTTATGAAGAAGGAAAGGCTACGAGAAGCATAACTGAACCCATTTCTTCTTTATTTTGATAAATCACTTTATTGAGTGCTCATGCAGTTATCAAAACTCATACATACATACATTGTGGCAAGCACATTTGTATATTTGTTGTCATCATCATTTTAAAATCATTTTCTTTCCCTTTGAGCCCTTGGTATCAGCTCTTCATTTTTCCTCCTCCCTCTTCCACCCTCCCTCCCTCATGAACCCTTGATAATTTATAGAATTTTTTTCATGTCTTACACTGACCGCTGTCTCCCTTCATTCACTTTTCTCTTGGCTGTTCCTCTGGGAGGGAGTTATAGGTAGGTCATTGTGGTCGGTACCTCCTATCTCCCCTCATCTTCCCCTTCCCCTCCTGGTATGGTTAATCTCAATATTGGTCCTGAGAGGTTATCTGTCCTGGATTCCCTGCATGTCCTGGATTCCCTGTGTTTTCAGCTCTTGTCTGTACATGCTCTGGTCTAATCAGATTTGTAAGGTAGAATTGGGGTCATGATAGTGGCGGGGAGGAAGCATTCAAAAACTAGAGAAAAATTGTACGTTTCATCAGACGAGCATCCTGACCAGCTCGTCTCCTCCCCACATCCCTTCTGTCAGGGGATGTCCAGTTGCCTACAGATGGGCTTTGGGTATCTACTCCGTGCTCTCCGTCATTGATAATGATAATGATTTTTTGTTCTGGGTCTTTATTGCCTGATACCTGATCCTATCAACACCTTGTGATCATACAGGCAGGTGTGCTGCTTCCATGTGGGCTTTGTTGCTTCTCAGCTAGATGGCTGCTTGTTTATCTTCAAGCCTTTAAGACCTCAAATGCTATATCTTTTGATAGCAGGGAACCATCAGCTTTCTTCACCACATTTACTTATGCACCCTTGTCTTCAGTGATCGTGTAGGGAAGGTGAGCATCATGGAATGCCAGGTTAACAGAACAAAGTCTGAACCCGTTTACTCATTGTAGTTGAAACCCTAGACATGTGAGAGGATTTAATCAAGAACAGCAAACTTTTTTACAGCTGACCCAACAGCTGACTTGGATTCACAAGTAAGGAAGGCCCTCCTAAGCCATCCCGACTCTGTTCAACTCACATTTGTGAATTAAATCAATGCTTTTATTTCAAGTGATTAATTATGCAGCAGATAATAATTATGAGTTATTAAGCACCATGCTTAATTATGCAGCGCAAGTTCACTGATACACATTTCTACGTGAAATCATTTCTTGATACCAGCAAGTTGATGGCAATAGATTTGGTCTTTAGTTCCCTAGCTTCTACTTCCTTAATGCCATTTCTCTGTGTCTCGTTTTCTCTTATCCTACTATCTCCCACCTCCTTTCTTTTCAGTCCTGTCCCATCTCTCCTACCAGAATAATTATATTGTTCTTCTACTTAAAATACAAAGGAGTCTTTAAAAGGTCATGGAAATTTTTCATTGTATTTCATTCCAGGACTGTACTGTAATAATAATCATTTCTCAGTGGGATAAAGAACACCACTATTAAAGGGGTGAGAAAATCATCAGAGAAGCTGGATTATATGAAGAATGTGACATCAGATTGGAGGAAGGCTTATTAACAACCTTGGATATACAGATGACACAACCTTGTTTCCTGAAAGTGAGGAGGATTTGCTGATGAAATCCAGGATGGCAATCTTCAATATGGATTACAACTCAGTGCAAAGAAGCAAAATCTTCACAAATGGTCCAACAGATAATCATGACAAATGGAGAACAGGTGGAAGTTGTCAAGGACTTTATCTTGCTGTCATCGACACTCAGCGCTCATGGAAAGAGCAGTCAGGAGATGAAAAGACACATTGCACTGGGTAAGTCTGCTGCACAAGACCTCTTTAAAGTGTCGAAAAGCAAGGAGGCCACTTTTTCAGGTGTGCCTGAAAAAACCATGTATTTTCAGTTGCTTCATATGTTTGTGAAAGTTGTACACTGAATAAGGAAGACCGGCCCTTGGAAAAGAACCCATGCTTAGGAAAGCAGAGGAGCAGGGAAAGAGAGGAATGGCCTCAAGTTAGATGGACACAGTGGCTACATCAATGGGCTAAACACAAGAACAACTGTGAGAATGGTCCAGAACCAGGCAGTATTTCATTCTGTTGTGCATAGGGTCTCTACGCTTCAGAACCCAATAACAATACCCGAAGGGAGTAAGCTTGATGAATAAGCAGCTAGATTTTCCTGTCTGACTTCTTGGGTCCTTTTATTTTCTGTGTGGTCTTGAGCAAGTTACTAACCCACCCTTTGCCTTCACTTTCTTATACTTAAAAGGGAATGCACATGATTTTGCAAGCAAAAAGTCCAGAACAGTGCCTGGGCTAGTAAGTACTCAAATACATGTACTACACTACCAAGGGTTACACATTGGACTGCTACCTGTCACTTAGCAGTTCGAAGCCACTAGCTGCTCCTTAGGAAAGGATGAGGTTTGCTGCTCCTGTAAAGACTGACAGTCTCAGACACCCACAGGGGTGGTTCTACTGCCGTAGACGGTTTCTGTGAGTGGGATTCTACTTGACTGCAGCGGGGGCTCTTATGAGTCATGATAGATGAACGTTTTTATGAGCAGGTTAGAGGGCTCTGGTGATACCATGGTGAAGTGCCCTGCTCTCTACTGAAATGTCAGTAGTTGGAACCCCGCCAGCTGCTCAGTGAGAAACAGCGGTGGCAGCCGCTGTCTCTAAAGATCCCCGTCTCTAAAGATCCCCGTCTCTGAAGCGCTAGGGCAGTTCTCCTCTGTCCTGTAGAGGTCATACGAGTTTGAATGAACTCTGGCATAAAACAACCACGTGAGCAAGTGGCTTCTCTCTTTAACGTCATCTCTAACCATGACCCTTCACACTCTGAGCGCCAGTTCTGCCACAGACCCACAGTGTGCACCATGTTTAGACCTCTGTATTTGCGTCAGGTGACTTGCAGTGTTCAGTTCCGGCTCCTGGTCTCCTGTTACCACTGCCCCTCCCCCTTCTCTGCTTATGGTACCATTCAACTGTAAATACTTTGCTCAGGCAATTCCTTTAATAAAATCTTTCCTGAATGGACTGGTGTAATCACTTGTGTCATTTTGTGCCTCCATAGTATTCTGTGTATACCTCTTTCATGGTGAGTATTGGCTTGTGCCCACCACATTGGATTGTGGGAGATTTGGGGGATGAAATGTGTCCTATTCTTATATCTCCAGCAGCTGTACCGACCTGAGATACCGTGTCTGAGAGTTTTGTAAATGTTGAGATAAGTTTAGGACGTTATACATTTACAAGAGAGGTAATTGAGAAGATATGAACTGGGTTCTTTCCAAAATGATGAACTCATGAATGCTCTTGGAGAAACTACAAATAAAGGGGCAACTGAGGGTGGGTGGACAGATGTAGGTCACATTCCAGGTCCATGCAAGGGACTTGGAAGTTGACAATATACACAACAGCATGTCAGCAAGAAGCGGAAGGTCCAGAGCAAGGCATCACTAAAGTCATACAGAAGCTGTGTAGTTGGTTAGGCAAGGACGGTTCCTATCCCTACAAATACCACAGGACAATTTAAAAATGGGATCTTCGAAAATAAAAGGATTTCTATTTTACATATGGCTATATGTTACTTTTGTTTTTATATATTTTCTGTTAAGCTTTTCTCTCAAAACCTACCTTCTTAATGATGGAGCAAGGGAAGAAATTCAAATGATTCTACATGCTACAGAACATGTTTTCAGGAAGCTCACATAGGAAATAATTATGGACTTGATTATTTCTTACAAGCATTGACCCAGTACTGTGCTTTGTAAGCATTAGAAAAGTACAACAGTAGAAATACTTTTACAAGACAAATACTCTATGACATATCAATGTATAGAATGGAGAAATGTGCAGCTGAGGTAGATTTTTGTCTCTCATTTCCAAGGTGTCCCTTGAAAACATGCCAGGTTCCAACAAATAGGTTAAAAATCCACTAGGTTAGAGAACTCCTAGAAAGCTTTGTTATTTTCATGATACTAAAGTCTCCTTGTCTTCAATTTCTCGCCAATCCAATATTCTTTTCCATAAAACTATCAGTTATATTTCTAAAACATAAAAGCATGCAACTGTTTGGAAATACATAATTTCTTCTAAACTTATTTAGAAGTCAAATGATTTATGAGTTATTTATGATCAAATAACTTGCCTCATCATGCATTTGTAAATTTATTTATTTTCCCAGATTAGTCTCAGATTTCAATTTACACACTCCTCTTCACCTGGAAATGTTTCCCTATGGTTTTAAAAACCTTGTTCATGGCTCTTCCTTCTTAGGGGAAAAATCTCTTTGCTGTCAATCAAAGTTTAAGATTAAGATGTTCCTCTTCTGGAAAATCACCTTGAATCACTTTAGCATATATTGAATTCTTTTCTAGAATTCATTTCACATGTAAAGACTCTTGAAAAGTAAGAATTTCTACTTAAACTTTTTTGTGACTCTACTATCCATAGCACTTAATGAAGACTCACTGACACTTTAGAACCGAATGATTGACCTATAACATCCAAAGTATTGGGGGACTTGCCACTACCTTGTCAAACTTGGGATAATTTCCATAGAACTATTTCCTACAAGTAAATATCAAATATATTCTGCTGGAAACTGCTATTCTGACGCAGAGGTCAGTGGTTTATTTTTACAACATTAAAAACAATTTTCACAACATTTTAAGCTATTTTTATAGTCATTAAATTCAGATGGTAGGTATTACAGCAGGGGTCCTTAAACTTTTTAAACAGGGGGTCAGTTCATGTCCCTTAGACCTGTTGGAGGGCCAGACTATAGTTTTAAAAAATATGAACAAATTCCTATGCACACTGCACATATCCTATCCATCCATCCATCCATCCATCCATCTTTGAGAGGTGAAGGCAACAAGGAGTTTATTCAGACCCCCATCCAGATTGGTGCTCACTCACAAAGCAATACCAAACCCAAAGCCAGGGGGTGCATTTCGACTCACTGTGACCCCACATAAGGTCCTGAGACGCTCCCTATGGGAAGACCACTCCATCCTTCTCCTGCTCTCTCGGTGGTAGACCTGCATTACTTAGACTCCTGGAAACAGAGTGAGATCACACAGGCCGAGTTTTTCATTCAAAATCAGGAAGCAGACGACGCCAAGGCCGGGCTGCTAGCACCCACCCGACTGGTGCCTTCTCTCCTGGCAAACAGGGGGGTGGGGGGTGCAGGCCTTGGGAGCGGAAGCCAGGATTTTCTGGAGACATGGGTCAGAACCAAGAAACAACAAAAGCCTCCCAGGGAGGCATTCTTCTGAAACGTGGCGGGTCCTGGCACCTAGCTGGCCTCGCTGACAACCATCCTTGTTGCTGTGGCCACAGGGGTGCCAAGTCAGGGCCTGTCCATGTGGGAGGCGCACTGGCGCGCCCATGGGTTTGAGAAAGCGATGCCGGCAGTGTGCAGAGCAGAACCCCCTCGCTGCCCTGGCCCCAGCTGCTGTCCGGGACGGTTGGCAGGTCAGGAAGGGGAGAGGTGAGTGTAGCAGTGGGGTGGGCTTGACTCATGGTCGGAATCAGTCATGGCCCTGCTCTGGGCCCAAGATGCACTGTGATTCCGGAGCCCTGGCCCGTCCATTTGTCCTGTGTGGGGTGGCACATCAGAGCTGGGTGCAGGCTGAGCAGGAGGCAGAGGCCACGCTTCATCTGACTGTGCCAGGCCTCTGTCCTCCCTCCCCACCCTATGGGGCAGCCCCTCTCTAGGGAGAGGGTCAGAGGGGACAGGCAGTGCTGAACTCCTTCTCTAGGCCCTGGGACGAACTGGTCATGGAGGAAGAGCAGCTGACCATGGGGCAGGAAGCTGGTGAGGATGACCTCGATGCGGTCCGCTAGTAGCATAAGGTTGGTGCCAGGAGCCAGCAAGCGGAGGTGGTCAGAGAGGAGGCGTACCAGCAGTCGAAGGGGACTCTCAGCCAGAAGCAGGTTCTCATGGGCATCCAGGACCAGCACGAAGCCTAAGGAGAGCACAACCAGCCACACCATGGTCTGGGGCTCCCGGAAAGGGTCCCCTGCTGCCAGGCGTAAGGGCCCACGTGGGGCATCATGTAGGGACGTTGGTTCATCTGAGGATGATGGAGGCTGCAGGTTCACCAATGAATGGCCGGATACCTGCTGCTGCAGCTGGAACATAGACTCCGCCTGTCTGGCAACGGCCAATATCTGCTCCTTGTGGAGGAGTCTGTCCCTCTCGCCCCATTTGGCCTTGGGTCATCAGGTGACTTCTCGGCACCAAAGACGCAGGAGTAGCGCATTCGGCAGAAGTCTGTGTCCTCGTCACTCGGGTCCGCAGGGTGTGGATGAGGAAGGCACAGACCATGCATTGCAGGCAAAGGCCTTCCCCCACGAGACGGTGGGCTTCCAGTAACAGGCTGTCCCCTTGGCAGCGGAGTGAGCAATGGCACCTGTGTGGCCCTTCGGCGCCTGCGCACACTGGTTTGGGCATGCGCATGAGCCTGCGTGCATGCAGTGGGTGTGGTGGTCCGGTCTGGGTGGTTACGTGGAACTTATTTCCGACAGCTGATCATAGGCCGTGGGCAACATTCACCTTCCAATCGCAGACCCGGCCCCGAGCCCAGTGGGGTGGGGCGCGCCAGCCCCAGGGATCAGTTACCAGGCATCAAAGAACAAAAAATCATATCATTGACTGCACACCTCCATGATAGGATCGCTGAAGACAAATGGGTGCACAAGCAAATGTGGTGAAGAAAGCTGATGGTGCCCGGCTATCAAAAGAGATAGTGTCTGGGGTCTTAAAGGCTTGAAGGTGAACAAGCGGCCATCTCGCTCAGAAACAAATAAGCCCACATGGAAGAAGCACACCGGCCAGTGCGATCACGAGGTGCCCAAGGGTCCAGATATAAGGCATCATGCAAAAAAAAAATATGTGTGTGTATGTATGTGTATATATGTGTACATGTATATATGTATGTGTATATATATATTATATTAAATGAAGGGGGAAGTGCAGAGTGGAGACCCAAGGCCCAAGTGTCGGCCAATGGAGATCCCCTCATAGAGGGGCTTAAGAGAGGAGATGGGTTAACTAGGGTGTGAGGTAGTATTGATGAAGAACACAGCTTTCCCCCAGATCCTGGATGCTTCCTCCCCCCAACTACCATGATCCGAATTCTACCTTGCAGGGCTGGATAGGACAGAGGCTGTACACTGGTACATATGAGGGTTGGAGGTACAGGGAATCCAGGGTGGATGATACCTTCAGGACCAAGGGTGTGAGGGACGATGCTGGGAGAGTGGAGGGTGAGTGGGTTGGAAAGGGGGAACTGATTACAAGGATCCACATGTGACCTCTTCCCTGGGAGAGGGACAGCAGAGAAGGGGGGAAGGGAGACCCCGAATAGGGCAATATATGACAAAATAACGAGGTATGAATTACCAAGGGCATATGAGGGAGGGGGGAAAGGGGAGGAAGGGTCGGGGGGGAAAGAGGACCTGATGCAAGGGGCTTAAGTGGAGAGCAAATGCCTTGAGAATGATTGGGGCAGGGAATGTATGGATGTGCTTTATACAATTGATGTACGTATATGTATGGATTGTGGTAAGAGTTGTTGGAGTCCCTAATAAAATGTAAAAGAAGAAAAGAGAAAAAAATGATTAGGGCAAAGACTGTACAGATGTGCTTTATACAATTGATGTATGTATATGTATGAACTGTGTAAAGAATTGTATCAGCCCCAATAAATTGTTAAAAAAAAAAAAAAAAGAAAAACATTAAGACAAAAAAAAAAAAAAAAAAAGAGTATACCGATTGCCAGTCGTTGCTGACTCTCGCGGCCTCGAGGGGGCGCAGCGGCCTGACGGCAATCCCGCGCCGGCGCTGTGCGGAACTTTCCTCCCAGGGGCGGTGTCGTCATCAGCCGGCGCGGGTCGGATTGACGGAGATGCCTCCAGCCCTGTGGGCCTGCGGGGAGACCCTGAGCACGAAGAGCCCGAGCAGGTACGCAGCATGTGGGGCGGAGTGAGTTTTCCAGCTGGCTAATTAGTAGGCGGATCCCTGTTCTTTGCCCCTAGGCTCCTGTGAAGGTCCGGTGGGTTAGTAGCACATATCTTATTTTGAAGTAAAAAACAAAATGGGCAAAGACACCCAGCAGGCCGGGTAAATGTCCTCAGCAGGCAGCATGTGGCCCGCGGGCCGTAGTTTGAGGACCCCTGTATTACAGACTGAAAACTTCTTTCAGGTTAGTTATGACTGTGTCTTTAGAAGTAAGAGCAGTGGATTCCATTTACACGCTTCATTGCTGTACAGTGAGCTCCCTGATCTGAGGTGAGTGACACTGTGCAGGAGACCATGCTGAAGGATAAGACAATTGTGTATGCTCAAATGGTACAGTTAGCAGAAGCTCTGCACGCAGGGCAGGTCAATTCATATCCAAAGGTCTCTTCCAGTAAGAAGAACATGGTCCTTTCCTTAACCAATGTATCTTTGTATGTAGCGCCAACCAATCAGCTTTTCATCTTTCTCATTCTGTCAAAATTGCAAAAAGATATCAAACACACAATCCCCTAGAGCAGTGGTTCTCAACCTGTAGATCAGAACCCCTTTGGGCGTCGAATGACCTTTTCAGACGGGTTGCTTGAGTCATAACAGCAAAATTATAGTTTTGAAGTAGCAACAAAAATAATTTTATGGTGCGGGGGGGTCACCACAACATGAGGAACCGTATTAAACGGTCGCGGCATTAGGAAGGTTGAGAACCACTGCTCCAAAGCCTCCCTTCTCACCAATACTTCATTTGTTGGTGATGTTATTTTGGATATTAACTTTGTCACTTCTCTAAAAAGTTGAGAAAATGATATATAAATGCATAATAGCAAGCATTGTCCTCTATAATCATCCAGACTAAGACCCTCCACTTACCAATAATAACTGAAAAGAAAAAAACCAGAACCTGGAGACTCACCATCACTTACCATCTCTACAGCCTGTGTCATGGAATTCCCCTATTCACCACCTATGTGACCTTGATCATATAAAATCTAACACCTATCATTTGTCCTACCTTGAATACCTAACCTGCACCACTTACTACCTATATAACCTGTGCTCATAGTATCTACCACTTTAACATTTGCATGGATTTGGATACATAATCTCTACTATTTGTCATCTACTTATAACTTGGACTTTAATTATGCTTACCTGTCTGACTTTCAGTCCTTAAACTCCACCATTCACCATGGATATCACCTTGGTCATGTAACCTCTCATTCATTAATAGTTCTTAAAACATTTCTCCTAAAATACATAGTAACAATTTCTGCCTCATGGAGTTGTAGGTATTAGCCAAGATAATTTAAGAGAGCATAACCATTGGCTCTTGACCACTTATCAAAAAGTTGGTTGAAATATATTAGATTGATGTTGTTGTTCATGTTACCATGTCTACAACACACTACTATACATTTTGTTATCTAATTAAAAAAACCCTTAGCAAACTAATGTGACTAATTTTCATTGATTATGTGAAAGACTGCTTCAAGATATCTCAGAAATTATTTTTTACTTTAGTCATTTCTAAGCACAGAAATTTTCCTGAGTTAAAAATTGTTATTCGGCTCCATCAAATTAGTTCCAACCCGTAGTGATCTTACATCTGGTGGAAGGCATATCATTCTCCCTGTTTTTTCTTTGTTTGAGCCCATTGTGGCCTGTACTGTGACATACCATCTCATCCATGGTTTTCTCATTTTTGTTGACCTTCCTACCCAGTATCACACAAAAGTAAAATTTTGTTGATGATAATTTTAAAACATTTGAAGAGTACATTGACAGAGAACTGACCGAAATTCAAGTGAGATCCAGAAGAGGACTTGGCAGCAGGGACATCATGGGATCTTGGCGGAAAGCAAAGAATACAAAGATGTTTACCTGTGTTTCACTGACAATGAAAATAGTCATGGTGAAGAATGAGAGCTTGTTAGTTTTGCTCATGCGGAATCTGTACACAGATCAAGAGACATTTATTTAAAATAAAAAGGAGGTACTGAATGGTTAAAATCAGGAAAGGTGTGCATGAGGGTTGTATCCTTTCACCATATCTTTTACTTGATCTGTATGACAAAAAAGCTAGTAGGAGATTGTTAGAAGAAAATTGGGCATCCGGTTGGAAGAAGAATCATCAATCCTTTGAGATTTGTATTTGGTACAACCTTGCATGCTAAAAGCAAAAGGACTGGAAACTGATGAAGGTCAAAGATTACAGCCCTAAATATGGAACAGACCCCAATGCAAAGAAAACAAAAGTCTTCACAGACCAATAAACAATATCACAAAAACCAGGAACTACAGAACACTCAAGTAGTTAATATAACTTGGAGTCACAATCCTGGTCTCTGGAAGTAGCATGAGGACCAGACACAAATGGAGGCACGTGAGTTATGGAGATGACAAAGAATATTAAATATACTGTAGGCTACCAGAATAATGAACACATGCATGTTGGAGGAAATACCGTTCGGATGTGCATGGTAAGAGTTCATCTAGCATATTTTGGCATCAAGAGACCAGTATCGTAGAAGTACATTATGTTTTGCAAGGTTGAGGATCAGCAAAACAGGAGGACTCTCAGTGAGATGAATTGGCCATGACTGTAATATTGAGCTGTAATCTAGGGCCAATTGTGAGGATGGGCAGTATTTTGCTTTGTTGTTCATAGATTCACAATGAGTTGGAACTGACTCATTGATCCCTGATGACAACATAGCTTATTATTAGATGTTGTTTCTGTGGGGAAATCAGAACATCAAGTGGAGACTTTATTTTGAGTATGTTCTTAGAGTTAAAGCCACAGTTAGTGGATTTTCTTCTTTTTTCCATTATGCTAACATCCCAGGTAAAGTAAGTGTTATTAGTGATCATTTGCTTAGTAACAAATCATCTGGAAACAGTAGTCAGAAACTTAAAAAGGACTAGTAGCTCTCAGCAAGTTTCAAAATGAATTCTATCAATTTTTAAATAGATCCATACTTGCAAATGACCTGTCTCGTAATAGATACAGCAAAATAAGAGTCCTTCTGAACTGAACAGGGTAAATAAATTACTGTCAGAGTCACAATTGTTTTTCCTTTCATTTATGCACATAACATTAAACATCTTAAATGTGAAGCTTTTATTGATGCCCTACTCTGTTGCTTTCCTTTCTCCAGCTCAATCATGAGTTTCTATTTATATTACCAATTGTTCCCTATTAAGATGGATTGCTATCTCAGTCACCTTAAATGAGATTTTGTACTTATTGATTCCATAAGCAGTATAATTTGCAGACATTTACATGTAAACATGCATATTTTGATGTGTATTTAAATCTTACTTGTGTTGCAAATTAATTTTTACTGAGATTCAGTGGTTTTTATATTATATATATATATATATAATAGACGGCGGCACTCTCTTTATTCTATTGTAAATGGGCGTGAAAAGGAAGTGAAAAGGGTTATTGCTGGCAATGGAAATATTGAAAAGTGAATAAAGTCTTACACAGTGACTTCCTAGACTTCCTAGGAAAAAGAAGCTTTGGCTAAATTAAGATCAGGCAGTCAAGTTCAGTAGTGCGTTGACTGTGTCATGAGCAAGCCTGCCATATGTTTTATAAAGAAATATGCAAACATGGATCATGGAATTGTGTCAGCGAGTGCTCCAGGGAGGATTTATTTTTATAGATGTATAAATGCAAAATTCATGGCTGCTTTATAAAATTAATAAGGAGATGAATGAAGCACTTTAAATTTCTGCTTTTCCTTATACTATTTTACCAATGTAATTATATATTAGAGAAACATGTAAGAATTAGGAGCATACTGGTAATTTCAACATATACCACTTAGAATACTGATACCATTTAGTAAAGAAATATTCATTACCCACTAGTCTTGCTCAGTACATCTAAGTCAACAAACAAGGCTAGGTATATGGGGTTTGCTGAAGAAACAGTAGCAAAAAAGTAGTTGAAAATTGGCTATTTAAAAACATTGTAATATATGTTCAACCTATTCATCTGTTAGTTTGTCCTACTGTGGTAGATTTTGTGTTGTTGTAATGCTGAACATTGTGCCACTGGTATTTCAAGCACCAGCAGGGTCACCCATGGTGAATGGGCTTCAGCAGAGTTTCCCAATTAAGACCAGGCTAGGAAAAAGAAGAGGTCATCCACTTCTGAAGGATTAGCCTCTGGAGAACTTATGAATAGTAGAGGAACATTGCTTGATATAGGCCCAAAAAATAAACCCCCCAGGTTGAGGTACTCAGAATATGACCTCCCCTAATGAAGTGGATAGAGTAAGGCATTCGATACCTTCATTTGCTGATGGTCACAACTCAAAAGTAGAAGGGACAGTTGAAAGCATCCATTAATAAATGGAATGTATGAAGCTGGAGTCTTGGAAAACTGAAGATTGTAAAAAATGACAAAGTACAAAGATGGTTATCCCATGTGTTAGTGAGCTGAAATGTACTGGTATTGGCCATTTTGAATCAGATGATCATATGATTTACTATGTCAGAAATGATAAATTTATGAAGAATGACATCACATCATAAAAAGAACATTAAAAATTTGTACTGTAAATTAGGTGAAGTTTTACAGAGAATATCTTCACTTTAGCATTCAACCATTCCTATGCATTCTGATGTAAACCATCAATTGTAATAATCTCAATATCGATTACTTATCTCACTTCCCCCTGTGGTTCTGGTCCTTTATTTCCTAATCCTCAGTTTCAAATCTGAACCATAAAGCCTATAATCTTGGGGCAGGTTCCACCAGTCACTAGCCAACCAGTAATTCTGGTTTCTTTTATGATTTTGAGTTTTAGGCACCATTTAGTTGTATTGGATTCAAGGTTGTGGAGTCCGATACTTGAGAGATTCATTGGTCCATTGGACTAATTATTTCCATTTGTCTTTTGATTTTTATTCCTCTTCTTTCTTTTGGACAGGAGAGATCAATAATTGTACTTTAGATGACTGCTTATGAGTAAGTCCCCAGTTACTGATCCTGAAGTTAGTGTGTAGAACATTGGCTTTGTGAGCTACCTGATGCCAATTGACCTTCGGGTTCTCTGACTGTGGTGCTGGTCCAGTAAATCCAGCAACTGTTTGCCTCAAGTTGTTTACTTATGTCTAAGAAGTCTTCAGAACTTAAGCTGCACAACATTTTAGACATGTTTGTAGCATAAATACACATATGCAAGCATCCTTTGTCATACCTGTATACATGAATATACTACCATTCTCCCTCTCCCAGTTGTTCTGCCTACACATCTATCCAGTCATTTACTCATAGACCCTCACTGCTACAGGATTGTGTGTTTGCCCCTGTTGCCTTTAGCTCTTTTTTTTTTAACTAGGCAAAGAATTTTACTAACCCTGTTTCAAATTTTATTCCCTGGTTTCTTCAGCATATCTGGCTGCAAAGAATAAATCCGGTATAAACAAGAACTTAAAAGAGGTGCTCAGTCAAAAAGGCTTGGGCTTAAAAATATTAGAGATTTAGATTTTATCAGGCCTGTACACAACACTGATTTAACAAGCAGTCATCATATAAAATAGCAGCTCCAAGCCACTTCCTCAAGTTTCTTCTTCCCCAGAACCCGATGACTCAGTGAACCTCATTCTGGATGCCTCATCCAAGTTCTCCACAAGAACTGGAACCTCATCATCATCATCCTCTCCTGTAGCAAGTGGGGCCTTTCCATCTGCAGATGGTTTGGGCAGTGCTTCAGCCAGTCGTCTTAAGCTAGTCAGGCTGTCTGCGCCCAGCTGGTTCAGGATGCTGGGGAGCAGCATGGCCCGTGATACAAACCTAAAGTCCAAGCCAGTGATGCTTGGCCTTTAAGGTTGTTAAAGTGGATCACAGTTCCCTGGTTTATAAACACATTCACCTCTTCAGTACCAGAGATATAGTTTGCCTCTAGCTTCTTTAATTTTGTCATCTGCGGTGGCTGTTCTGTGAACCACCTTCTTTCTGCGGGCAGTTCCTTTTCCACCAATGCACACTTGTGCCTACAGTTTCGCGAGTTTCTCTTGATTCATGATCTTCTTTCATCTTGTAGGAGTGGAAATGGGGCCTCGCGGGGAACTAGGGCTGGCGCCCAGGGGGTCTTTGGTAGACCAGCAGAGATTAGGCGCACACAAGCGTGGACGCAAGATGGCAGCTAGAGGCGCCTTTAACTCTTATGAACCTCCCAGTATCTTCCCCTGCCTATCATTTATAAACAGAAAACTTCAGGATCTTGAAGTACGATGAAATCTGTAATAGAATAATATTTATATGCAAAGACTACCAGTTAATACAACTTTAAAAAAATTTATTCACCAACCAGTAAAAGCAGTGATGAAGAAATTGATAAATTCTACTAGCTTCTCCAGTCTCAAATTGATCAAACATATAAACAACATGCATTGATAATTACTGGTGATAGGAATATAAAAATTACAAACAAAGAGGAAGAATCGGTAGATGGAAAATATGGTCTTGTTGATAGAAACAAATCTGGAGATCACATTATGGAAGTTTGTAAGATGAATGACTTCTTCATTGCAAATACATTTTGTTAACAACATAAAGAGTGGCTATATAGCTGGACCTTGTCAGGTGAAATACACAGATATTAAACTGACTAGAAATGTGGGAAGAAATGATGGAGATGCTCAGTGCCATCAGCTAACATGAAGTTAGGGACCAGCAGTGGAACTGACCATTAATTGTTCATATGCAAGTTGAGGTTGAAGCTGAAAAAATTTAAAGAAGTCCACCAGAGCCCAAATATGACCTCAAGCATATCCTAGCTTAAAGACCATACCTGGAATAGATTTCATTCATTGAACACTAATGACCAAAGAGCAGCTGAATTATGGAGTGACATCAAGAACATCACACATGAATAATGCTCAAGGGCATTATAAATGACAGCAGAGAGAAAAGACAAAATTGGACATCAAGGGCCTATGAAACTTGCTCTTGAACATAGAATAGTTAAATCAAATGAAAGAATTCAATAGAAAACTTCAGATCATCATAGGATGGAATCCACACATAACTGACAAATTACAGAATTGAGAAACCATTGAGATTCAAGGCCTAGCTAAGTTGTCACATCTTGTAGGGAACACAATTCAAACCATGAAATTTAACAAAATTCATGCCCTTGCCACAAGTGAAACACAATCATCCCATGATTTCATTCTAAAAGTCTTAAATCCACTGCAAGTCCAAATTCATCTTAGGGCAACATTCTTCTTTATCTGTGAACCTTTGAAATATGTAAGACAAGTTACTGTCTGGAGCCATGAGGCCCGGCCATTACTTGGAATTTATTAGCCTGAGCTCTGGGTATTCTACCCCAGCCTACTTGACAGAGCGCTGCAGCTGTAAAGCTTGAGCAAACAAGGTGTGATGCTCTTTAGATAAGCACCTGTGTCCGGCATCCCCTTGATTGGGTAAAAGATTGTCCTCGCCCGTGCCTGATTTACATAAACACGTACCTGGTTGAAGACTGTAAGCATTACTGACTCACGGCAGGGCGCGCTCCCCTGAACTCCCTGATTGGCCTGTTGCCAAAGTAGCCTAATTTGCATGTGTGGCGCATGCTTCCCCCCCTTGCTGGCCGATATAAACTGTAACTCTTTGTTCATTAAATGAGACTTGATCAGGATACTGTCTTGTCTTCATTCTCCGTGCCTCTTGAACCCCCCCAATTCCCACTCTCTCCTCCAGGATCCAAGTTGAAGTTCCCACGGGACGGGACAAGTTACCTGCTTCTGAAGCAAAATTCAAAGAGACACAGGTAGATGTTTCCATTGGAAATCATTGCACACGTTGACACATTACATCATGATGTAACCAGACCCCTGAGAATCCTGACCCAACCAAGTTGACACTTATCTTGAGGAGACATATTCAGTCTATGATATATGTACTTATACCTTCTAGGTCAAATTTCTTTAAGAAGCCATGTCTCAATAAAGCAGTTGTGGAATAACATCGAGAAGCAAAAAATCATTAACAATATTGAAAATAAGTACTAAACTAGATGTAATAAGGAACTCTGAAACTTGCTTTTGAATGTAGCGAAGCTAATGTGAATGGAAGAATTGATGATCAGAAAACTTCCAAGTTTAGCTTGAGAAGACAAAGCAAGTATAATTTCATCCGGAGTTAATAAAGCCTGTAGTTAGAAAATCAAAAGGGAAGAATATGCTCAGTATTTCTCAAGCCAAAAAAACAAGAGAAAAAAATGCAAGTCTCAGGTTGAAGAATTGAAGAGGTCTACATGCAAAATGTTGAACAATGCAAGAAGTGTGAAAAGAAGATGAAAAGCATACACAGAATCATTTTACCAGAAATAACTGGTTGACATTTAACTATTTTAAGAAGTAGCATATGTTCAGGAAACTCTGATATTGAAGGAAGAAATCCCACTTTTATTGAAGGCATCAGTGCAAAACAAAACTGCAGGAATTTACAGAATAGTAATTGAAATATTTCAACACACTGATTCCCTGCTGGAAATACTCATTGTATTAGTCTGGGTAGACCAGAGAACCAAATTCTTAGACACACATGTGTATAAGAAAGAGGTTTACTTATGAGAGAAATTGCATATTGAGAAAAAATATCCCAGTCCAGTCCAGATCAAGTTCATAAGTCAGAGATTAGCCCATGTGTCTGACACCAATCTATTAAGTCCTCTTCTGACTCACGAAACACACGTAATGATGCCAAATTCAGGAAGATCACAGGCCAGTGTGTGCAAAGTCTTGTGGGTCCAGAGGCGTAAGCATCTCAGCACTGACAGGGGTCTCCATGTGGCTTCTCCAGACCCAGGGTTGCATCAGGGTAGGTCCATGTGGTTTTCAGCTTTGGCAGAAGAAAGTCTCCAAGGGAGTGAGGAGAGAGAGAGAGAGAGAGAGAGAGACTGACTCCTGCTTCCAAGGAGTAGAATACAGGAGTTCCCAGAATCCTCTGGCTATATCCTGGTCGGCAGACTAGACTCCATCCCTTCACTCTTAAGTCTCTCAAGTCCCAAAATGACATCAGATTATGTAACTACCACACTCATCTATTCCAAACAAATTTCAAGATTGCTATGTGACCAAAGAACTAGAAGAGATACTATTTGTGTCCATTCCAAAGAAAGGTAACCCAACAAAATGTAGACGTTATTGAACACCATCATATGTAAACAAAATTTTGCTGAATATGATTCAGACACAGTGTGTGCTTCCAGTACTGCATCTATTTGTTGAAACATCTCTATTGGACTTACACCATATAAATCTCCCTATATTATAAATATAATACATTAAAATTGTTCTTAAAAGTATGTAAGATTGGAAATGCAGAATTCAGTGATGGGCTTATAAGCAGATAGATGATATAAGGTTCAATCAATAGAAATTATAGAAGATGAGAGGAAAAGAGAAAAAAGATATTTAAAAGATTTGGACAATATTTATTCATTACATTTCTTTAAAAAATTAAATGGCCAGTACAAAACAAGAAAAAAAGAGGAAGTAGAGGAAAGAAATTGTAGAAATAATGCTGAAATGTGTCCCAAATTGGACAAATAGTAACTAAGCTATACAAAGAACGATTTCTTCAAAAAGAAAGTTGTAGCTCATGTTCTAGCATTCGCTGCTAACACATTCAAACTCCCTTTGTAATGACTGTTCTTGGTCCCACATCACAGGTTTAGCTGAATTAAAATGGTAAAGGAAGAATGAGGCTAATTCACCATGGTCATTGAGCCAATGATTTTAATTGCATTTAGAGAAAAGTTTATCTTGATGAGAAATGATATATTTTTGTTTTGATTGTACTGCTTTTAGTTATATATTTTTACTATTTAAAACACTGTGCAATGACTTGGGTTTCAAGCCTTTTAATAAGTGATTTAAGAACTTGCTTACTTGCTGTTATGATAAACAGGTCTCAATGGAAATTCCAGAGTAAGATAGCGAAGGAAGAGCGCCGCTCAATTCCTGTTTGTTAAAATAAGGTAAACAAGTATCTAGTTCAAAGGAGAATTTTTTGAGAATTAAATGAAATTATACATATATTGTTCTAGAAATAATACCTGACACATAGGCACGACAAAATATAAGTAAAGCATAATTATTAATGAACTCAGTTAAATGACTTAACAAATTAGGTCAATGAAGAATGATATCTAACAACAAAATTAAATTTTCTCGCCATAACCTTTTTCAGGGAGTAGGAGATAAGTCAAAAGTTTGCGGTTTGGAGTTCTGTGAAGATGGTCTTGTTTAAGGCAGGGAGACACTTTACAGAAACGAGTAGTCCATTTGTTTTTCAGACAATCTTCCTTAAATGGTTTCTTTCAACCTAGTCTGTGATAAGTATTGATCAGCAGTGGTCTTGCAGTTAGACTCTTACATAAGTGCCTGGAGTGCACCTATTATGAATTGCTGCTTAAGTGCTAATCTCACATTGGACATTTGAAAGGACTGAAAACAGATTTCAAATTGAGTTTGATAAAAATACATGTCTTAATATTAACCCTCTGTCTACATGGAAGGACATTGCACAATGACCAAGTATTTGAATGCTGTCTACAGTGTCCCTGTGAGTTCTACAGCAGAAAAAATCCTGGCTGTCTGTTTCTATGATAGCCCAGGAAACAGCACAGGAAGTGCTGCTATGTCCTGTCATGTCACTATGAATTATTATCAACACAGAGCAAACCAAGGACGACAATTGAAGCTTCGTTGAAAGTATTTGTAGGAAGAAACAATATGCTCATCAAAATATAGCTTGGGGTTTGTTCCATCCAGATAAGGATGAAATCAAGGTTCACCAAATTTAATAATTTTACCCTGGGAAGTTTTGAAAGCAAGTATAATCAAATACCTCAAAAATAAATGAAATTTTAGCAAAATACTTATAGGATGCTTACCTTGGGCAATAATGCTGTCCCGGTGATGCATGTCCCTAAGCTATTGGGATTATTAGGTTCGTTCCAACCCCTAGAGACCTATGCACAACAGAACAAAACACTGATCGCTCCTGTGTCATCCTCATAATTGCTCCTGTGCTTGAGCCCATTGAGGCAGCCAGTATCAACCCATCTCATTGAGGGCCTTCCTCTTTTTCACTGCCCCCCAACTTTCCCCAAAATTATGTTCATCCCAGGAACTGGTCTCTGCTGACAAATGCCCAGAACATGTAAGAGGAAATCTCACCACCCTTGACTCCAAGGAGCACTCTGACTGTATTTCTTCCAAGACGGATCAATTTGTCCTTTTAGCAGTTGATGGTACTTTCAACATTCTTGTCCAGAACAATTTAAATGCATCAATTCTTCTTCTTAGGTCTTCCTTATATAATATTTCATTTTCATATGCATATGAAAAAATGGAAAATATCATGACTTGGGTCAGGCATACCTTAGTCCTCAAAGTAATATTCTTGCTTTGAATACTCTAAAGATGTCTTGTGTAGTAGATTTATCTAAATGTAATGCATCTTTTGATCCCTTGAATGCTGCCTGCTTCTGTGAACATGGTCAATTCAAGCAAGACAAAATCCTTGACAACTTCAACCTTTTATGATGTTACCTATTGGTCCAGTTGGAAGGATTTTGGTCATCCTTCCACTGAGTTGTAATCCCTACTGAAGGTTACAATCTTTGATTTCATTAGCAAGTGCATCAATTTCTCCTCACTTTCAGCAAGCAAGGTTGCATCATATACATATCGCAGGTGATTAATATCCCTTCCTCTGATTCTCATGCCACATTCTTCTTCATATAAGCCAGCTTCTCTGATGATTTTCTCTGCATACAGCTTGAATAAGGATGATGAGAGGATATAACCCAGTGGAACACCTTTCCTAATTTTAAACCATACAATAGTTCCTTGTTTCATTCACACAACTGCCTCTTGATCCATGGTAAGTTCCCCAGGAGCCAAAGAACTGTTCTGGAATTCTCATTCCTCTCAAGGTTGTTCATGGTTCGTTATGATCCACACAGTTGAGTGCCTTGGTACAGTCAATGCAACACAAGTAAACTTCATTCTAGTCTTCTCTGCTTTGCGTCAAGTTCTCTCTGACATAGACATATCCCATGTTCCCGTGTTCCACGTCCTCTTCTGAACCCAGCCTGAACCTCTGGCAGCTACCTGTCAATGAACTACTACAACCACTGTTGGATAATCTTCACTAAAATATTATTTGGATGTGACATCAATGATATTTTCTATAATTTGAGAATTCTGTTGAATCGCCTTTCTGTGGAATGGGTACAAATATGGGTCTCTTCCAGTCATTTGCCAGGGAGTTGTCTTCCAGATTTCCTGTCTCAGATGAGTAAAGGTTCCAGTGCTGCATCAGCATGTTGCAGCGTTTCGACGAGTAGTCCACCAATTCCTGGAGCCTTGCTCCTGGCTAATGCGTTCAATGCCGTTTGAACTTCTGCCTTCAGGACCATTGGTTTGGGCTCGCATGCTACTTCCTGAAATGATGGAATGTAGATTGGTTCTTTTTGGGTCAGTGGCCCCATGTGTTCTTTCTACCTTCTTTGATGCTTATTGTATCATAGAATCCTGCCCATAGAATCTTTCAGTATGTCAATTTGAAACTTGAATTTTTCTTGAATTCCTTCAGTTTCATAGACTTAGAGAGAAATGAGCTTAGACTTAGGGTAAGTCTCAGTCTTTCATTATAGTACTTTGACTTCTCAAGCTGCCTTTTGGAATTTTCTGTTCAACTCTGACTTCATCATTCGATAATTTGGTTTAGCTACTCTATAATGAAGAGCTAGTTTCAGAGTCTCTTCTGACATGCACTTGATCTTTTCTTTCTTATCTTCTTAATGACCTTTTGCTCTCGCAGTGGATGGAGTTCTGCATGTCCTCTCATAGCGCACCAGATCTTCTGTCATTCCTGTTGGATGCGCCCCGTCTGCTGTTGAAGTATTCTTGAAATTCAAGTGGGATAGAGTACTCAGGGTTATATGTTAATTCTCCTGGACTGGATTTCATTTTCTTCAGCTTACATATGAACTTACATATGAACAATTGATGGTCTGTTCTACAGTCAGTCACTGGCCTAGTTTGAACTTCTCCAACTTCTCTTTGCACAGATGTAATCAATTTGATTTCTGCAAAGTTCATCTGGAGAAGTATGTGTGGACAGTGGCCTTTGAGCTGTTGGAAAGAGATATTTGCTATGCACAAATCATTGTCTTGCAGAACACTATAATGCAATGATCTACTTTGTTTCTCTCGCCAATAACTTATTTTCCAACTACTGCTCCTTTCTCTTTGTTCTCCAGTTTTGTATTCCAATTGCAAATAATTACCAATGCAATTGATTGCAAGTTTGGTCAATTTCTGACTGAAGATGTTAATTGATTTCTTCCATTTCCTCATCACTAGTGATGTTTTGGTGTTTGTACGTAACTTTGAAGAATAGTTGTATTGAACAGATTTCCTTGAAAGAAGGAAGGTAGCTATAATCTTATCACAGACAGCATTTTGCTTCAAGATTGATTTTGAAATACCAATCCCCTTTTAGGATTTAAAATTTTTTAAAAATCATTTTACTGGGAGCTCTTCAACAGTTCAATCACATCAAGCAGTGTTGTACAATTGCTACCAGTTTCAAAACATTTTCTTTCTTCTTGAACTCCTTGATTTCAGCTCCCCTTCATCCCCTCCCTCTCCCACACTCACCCCCTCCACAACCCTCATTCACCGCCTCCCCCTCCCCACACCATACACCATCCTGTATATTCATTTACTTAGAATGCTTTTGTTCGCTCCTCTCAGGTGCTGTTATACAGTCATCAGTGCTATCAGTTGCTCTGAGCATACCCAAATCTAACATGATTAATAAGGTAAGACAAATAAAACCGTAATAGTAAGGGGAGTAAATATTAAAGAATGAGATGATAGTTATGTGGTTCATCAATGGTATACTTCACCCTGAATTTATCATCCCTTCCATGTGACACTTCTGAGGACTCTCCAGTGAACTTTCAGGTGGGTTTTGGGATTCCACTACATCCCAACGCTTTCATATAGATTTATCTTGTTTTTGAACTTCTGATTTTTTCACAGAGACTCGTGTGCTTCCATGTGGGCTTCGTTGCTTCCCTGCTGGATAGTTGCTTGTTTGACTATAAGCCTCTAAGACCCCAGACACTATATCTTTTAATAGTTGGGCACCATCAACTTTGCTCACCACATTTACTTATGCATCCATTTTGTCTTCAGTGATTTTGTCAGGAAGGTGAGTATCATGCAATGCCACATCATTAGAATAAACCGTTCTTGTAATTAGGTAAGATTTAAGTAAGGACCTAAAGTTCATCTGCTTCCTTGTTGCATGTGCCTCTATATACATATATAAACAAACATACCTATATTTAAATAATTGCATATTTGCATATATACATATATGCATACCTGTTTATATATTTTTTATTCTTCTTTCCTATTTTTATTTATTTTTCCTGTTTTCCATTTGCTTTTGCTTTTTTTAATCATTTTATTGGGGACTCCTACAACTCTTATCACAATCCATACTTATTTCCATCATCTCAAGCACATTTGTATATATTTTGCCATCATTGTTTTCATAGCGTTTTCTTTCTACTTGAGCCCTTGGTATCAGCTCTTCATTTTTCCCTCTCCCTCCCTTTCCCTCCCTCCTTGAGGAACCTTGATAATTACAAATTACTATTATTTTTTCATGTCTTACACTCTCCACTGTCATCCCTCCACCCTGTGGTCTATTGTCCATCCCCCTTGGAGGGAGTTATAGATAGGTCATTGTGATAGGTTCCCCATTTCTCCCCCACCTTCTCCTTTCCCTCCTGGTATGGTTTCTCTCAATATTGGTTTTGAGGGGTTTATCTGTCCTGGATTCCCTGTGTTTCCAGCTCTTATGTGTACCCATGTACATGCTGTGGTCTAGCCAGATTTGTAAGGTAGAATTGGGGTCATGATAGTGTGGGGGTGGGGGGAGGAAGGATTAAAGAATTAGAGGAAAACTGTATGTTTCATCAGTGCTACACTGCACCCTGACTGACCTGTGTTCTCCCCATTACCCTTCTGTAAGGGGATGTCCAATTGCTTACAGATTGGCTTTGGACCTCCACTGTGCACTTCCCCACTTATTCACATTATGATTTTTTGCTCTGGGTCTTTGATGCCTCACCCCTGATCCCATCGACACCTCATGATCACACAGGCTGGTGTGCTTCTTCCATATGGACTTTGTTGTTTCTCAGCTAGATGGCCGCTTATTTATCTTCAAGCCTTTAAGATCCCAGACACTATATCTTTTGATAGCCAGGCACCATCAATTTTCTTCACCACATTTGCTTATGCACCTCCTTTGTCGTCAGCAATCGTGTCAAGAAGGTGAGCATCTCAGAGTGTGGATTATTACAACAAAGTGTTCTTGTGTTGAGGGAGTACTCAAGTAGAGGCCTAGTATTCATCTGCTTTCTTACTACTAAACCTATAACTATAGGTACATATATCTACTTCTCCATCATCATATATAAATATATTTACATATGTACATACCTGTATTTAGATCTCTATAAATGCCCTTTTCCTCCTAATTCTTTCCTCTATTTCCTTTTACTTTTCTCTTGTCCTATTATCATGTTCAGCCTTCATTTGTTTTTCAGTAATTCCTTTCGGTTACATTTCCCTTGATCAAGCCCTACCAGACCTCCTACACCCTTCTCACCATCAGTTTTCAGTCACTTGTTCCCTTGTCCTTGAGTTTCTTTTTTTTTAAATTTTTTTTATTTTTATTTTTTAACAATTTATTGGGGCTAATACAATTCTTTTCACAGTTCATACATATACATACATCAATTGTATAAAGCACATCTGTACAGTCTTTGCCCTAATCATTTTTTTCTCTTTTCTTCTTTTACATTTTATTAGGGACTCAAACAACTCTTACCACAATCCATACATATACATACATCAATTGTATAAAGCACATCCATACATTCCCTGCCCCAATCATTCTCAAGGCATTTGCTCTCCACTTAAGCGCCTTGCATCAGGTCCTCTTTTTTCCACCCCCTTCCCTCCCCATTCCCCCCTCCCTCATATGCCCTTGGTAATTTATACCTCGTTATTTTGTCATATCTTGCCCTATCCGGAGTCTCCCTTCCCCCCTTCTCTGCTGTCCCTCTCCCAGGGAAGAGGTCACATGTGGATCCTTGTAATCAGTTCCCCCTTTCCAACCCACTCACCCTCCACTCTCCCAGCATCGTCCCTCACACCCTTGGTCCTGAAGGTATCATCCACCTTGGATTCCCTGTACCTCCAACACTCATATGTACCACTGTACAGCCTCTGTCCTATCCAGCCCTGCAAGGTAGAATTCGGATCATGGTAGTTGGGGGGAGGAAGCATCCAGGTTCTGGGGGAAAGCTGTGTTCTTCATCGATACTACCTCACACCCTAATTAACCCATCTCCTCTCCTAAACCCCTCTATGAGGGGATCTCCATTGGCCGACACTTGGGCCTTGGGTCTCCACTCTGTACTTCCCCCTTCATTTAATATGATATATATACACATATATACACATACATACACACACTTATATCTTTTTTTTTTTTGCATGATGCCTTATACCTGGTCCCTTGGGCACCTCGTGATCGCACTGGCCGGTGTGCTTCTTCCATGTGGGCTTATTTGCTTCTGAGCTAGATGGCCGCTTGTTCACCTTCAAGCCTTTAAGACCCCAGACACTATCTCTTTTGATAGCCGGGCACCATCAGCTTTCTTCACCACATTTGCTTATGCACCCATTTGTCTTCAGCGATCCTATCATGGAGGTGTGCAGTCAATGATATGATTTTTTGTTCTTTGATGCCTGGTAACTGATCCCTTTGGGACCACTCGATCACACAGGCTGGTGTGTTCTTCCATGTGGACTTTGTTGCTTCTGAGCTAGATGGCCACTTGTTTATCTTCAAGCCTTTAAGACCCCAGTCACTATCTCTTTTGATAGCCGGGCACCATCCACTTTCTTCACCACATTTACTTGTTCACCCACTTTGGCTCCAGCCGTTGTGTTGGGAGAGTGAGCATCATAGAGTTCCAATTTAATAAAAGAAGGTATTCATGCATTGAGGGAGTGTTTGAGTAGAGGCCCAAGGTCCTTCCGCCACCTTAATACTTGACCTATAAATATAGACACATAGATCTATTTCCCCATCCTCCTATATATATTTGCATGTACATGTCTTTGTCTAGACCTCCATGAATGCCCTTTGACTCCTAGCTCTTTCCTCCATCTCCCTTGACCTTCCTCCTGCCCTACTACCATGCTTCATCGCCACCTGGGCTAGAGTATACCTCTTCTCTAAGCAACCTTACCCTTGATCATTTCCCACCAGGCCTGCCACTCCCCCTTCTCTACCATTTGGGGTCCCATGTTTTTCCCTTGTCCCTGGGTTTGTTAACACCACTTCCTTACCCCCCCTACCCCCCCACCCCGAGTCCCCCCAGAACTGTCGGTCCCGTTGTTTTTCATCCAGATAGTTCATCCAGCCTGTCCTATTCAGACAGACCTGTGGAGTCACTAACATGCACGAAAACTAGACAGTGGAAAACAAAGCAACAGTATACAACCAGACAACAAAACAACCAAAACAAACCACTGAAAAAGAACAGAACAAAACAGTTCACAAGAGAAAAGCTTGTAGTTAGTTCAGGGATCGTTTGCTGGCCCTTAGGAGCGTTTTCCAGTCCAGTCTGTTGGGGCACCACGCCTTGGCCCCAAAGTCCACTTTCAGCATTCCCTGGTGACCTTGCCACTCCATTCCCTTGCTGTTCCGCTGCACTCCCCCAGTGATTTGCCTCGGTGTGGTGGGATCAGGTCAGGTGCAATTCCCACACTGTGTCTCCGGTGCTGTCCCCTGTATCGCCCTTAGTCACTGAGGGGCATCATGTCTCATAGTAGGGCCAGCCATGTTGTTCTCTCTGTGGACTGGCTGCTCTACTCAGGAGCATCATCATCACGGCCTGGTGGGCCAGGCTGTGCTCCACTCTCTCCTCCTGCCCCTTCATCTGCTCCCGTGTGCTCTGATCAAATATGTCCATCTCCCATAGCTGCAGAGTCAATGTTGTCCTTTGGAACAAATTCTTTTCGGGGGAGGGGCAGGAATCCACTTAATTTATGGTACTGGGGCCAGCCTCCCAGACATCTCCACCGGTTCCCTCCTCCACGCCGGGATATTGCATTCACACCTTGTGACACTGGGTTGAAGTCTGGTCCCACTTTCCCTGTGGAGATATAAACAATACCCTCCCCTTGGGTGGATTAATGCCCCATGACCCCACTACCCTTTTCTTCCTTGTATTCATCCTTTTGTTTTCCTTTCCCCACCTCCTCCACCATTGTCTACCATGTGCATCCCTGGTTTTGGTCTGGTGTCCTTGAGTTTCTTAACACTCACTTCCTTTCTCCTGCGACCCCCCTCCAAGTCCCATGTCCCCCCCCCCAACTCCTATTGTTCTCGATTCTGGCTTGTTTATCCTACCTATCCCCTCTACATAGACACACAGCAACAACAATGTGCACAAACAAACCGAACACAACAAACCAACAATAGAAAATAAAACAGCAGCTACAACAACAAAAAGGCAATTATTAAAAAGAGAAAAGCCTATAAATAGTTCAAGGTCTGTTTGTTGTCCTTTTCGAGAGTTTTCCAGTAGAGTTTGATGGGGTGCCATGCCCTGGCCCAGCAGTCTATTTTTGGTGTTCCCTGGGGACTTCATTGCTCTGCTCCCCTTGTTGCTCTGTTGTATACCCCAGCATCTCATCTCAGTGTGCTGGGGACAGAGAAGGCACAGTCCCCACCGTGTGTCTCCCGTGTTGTCCCTTGTGGTGCTATGGGTCAGTGCGGAACGCTGTGTCTCATGGTGGGGCCAGCCCTATGGTCCTCTCTGTACATTGGCTGCTCTGAGCAAAAATACAATCCTCAGGCCTTGGTGGACCAGGATGTGCGTCACTTTTTTTCCTACCCCCTCATTTGCTTTGATCAGACCACGTCCCTGTCCTTCAGCTGTAGCTTCAGTGCTGTCCTCTCAAATGAATTCTTCTGGGGGAGGGGTGGGGTCAGGGGGTGACTGTCCACTTTTTTCTTTCCTCCTGCCTCACTATCATGTTTACCCATTTTTCACCTCTCAGTAATCCCTGTCAGATAAAATTCTATTGATCAGACATGACCAGAAAAACTTCATCCTCTTTGCCATCCATCTTGAACCCTTAATATTCCTCTGTATCCATCTTTATCAGTTTACTGCTCTCCTCCCCCTGTATCCTCCCCTCCCATGTTCTCCAGGAACCATAGGTCCTATGTATGTCTAATTGGATTGTCTATCCTGCCTATCTTGTGTAGAGTAGCACAAAAAACAAAACTGAACAAGAATATACATGTCTATCATGTCCAACATACATGTCTATATAATTCTATCTTGGATCCTGACACAGAGCAGCTGAATATCTCTCTATTAAATAGAAAGAAGGACATGTATAATCCATCATTCCAGTTCTTTCAGGTTTCCTTAACCTGGGTCTTCTTATCTTACTACTAATGCACGCTTTGGGGCTTCAGCATTCATGTCTACAAGGTGCACGTCATAAGACCTCACTGCTATTCCTGCAGTCAGGGATGGAGTAGACTAGTGCTCTACCCCACCCCACCCCACCCACACACCTTTAGACTTTCAGTGTGGTCTCCTTGTGCATAACCTGCAACCAATTCAGATGGTGTGCCAAGTACTGCTCCCGAGTCAAAAGTCTACAATCAGGGCTCCTGGAGGATTTTGTGGCATCACTGCCATTGCTAGTAGCAGAATGACATACTGGAAAATGCACACAACACAATTCTTGGGCTGAGGACCAGATACTCTGACATGAGCCAAACCAATGATGGCAGAATTATAAGTCATCAAAAACAGAGGCAGAAAGCACCTGTGCTGAAAGGCATCTTTTCCCATCTCTCATATGCCTTTAAGGCCCACCAATGGGAGGCAGAAGGAAAACGATGGCCATAGGGGTTCAGGGCAATAACCCACCCCAGGGGAGGACATTATTTACATCTCTACAGGAAAGGGAGAGCCAGAGTAGACCTCATTCTGGTGTGCCAAGTTTTGAGGGTGATGTTCCTGTTCAGAGCAGCTTGTTCCCAGAGATGACTGCAGGACTGGCTTTAGCTCCAGATATGAAGTCTTCACCCTAGTTGGCGGTGCTTCAGAGGACAGCCCTGAAGGTACAGTTTGGGGAGAACAGCTGGTCTGAGAAGCCCACTTGGCGACAAACCAAGAGGGGAGTGCAACAGAAATGTCCTTTTTGACAGTAAATGCAATGCCATGCCTCTTGGTTGTGCCTTTCCTAGCCTACTTAATCATAGGATTTTCTGATTCCAAATGGCCAGTACCAGTCTGTTTCAGCTCACTAATGCCTAGGACGTCAATCTTTAGATGGTCCATTCCATTTTTGGCTACTTCCAATTTTCTTAGATTCATACATAGTAGTAGAACATGCATTTGATTGCTACAGCAGGCGTAAAGGTAAGAGCTTAGTTTCACTGTTAAAATTTAGAAAGCAACAGTATTGAAGTGTTTTCTTTTTATCCGAGAATGAAAAGAATGTTCAGGATGAGGCACATTGTGTTTAGGAAAGTCCTCGATAGGGATTCACTGACTCCTTCCCAGTCCTTGTAATCACATCCCCAGGATCAGTGAAGACCTATAAGAAATATGAAATAAAATTTGAAAGGTCATCAAAGATATTGTTATGGATTGAATTATGCTTTCCTAAATCTTCTTTAAAATTGTTCCTTGAACATGTATATTGTATTCTCTTTGAAAATAGTTTTTTTTCTTGTAACATTAGTTAGGAGTTAGATGGTATCACAGTAGTATAGGTCCTAAATCTAAATCTTCCTGAGTTATAAAAAGTACAAAATAGACACAGAAATACACACAGGGGAAAGATGGATGCCATGGAATTCCAAGGAGCCCCCAGGGCTACTGACAATGGAGGTCTCTGTCTTAGAGCCCAAAATGCCCTGATTTGGACATACAACCTCCACAAGGGTGAAAAAATAAATTTATATGATATAAACTACTGTTTATAAACACCACTTGTGTTATTTCTGTTTTAATGGCACTATGAGATGAAGACAGATCTTATGTATGTTTGCAGAAGATGTGTGCCTTGATGTGGCAAGGTACATTTTAAAAACAAAGCCTACACAGCTGGCCAGGAAACTAAGCTTGGATTAGAAAAAGAATTCCCAGTAATTGAACAGTTGACAGTCCCTCTGCACTCGACACAGATAAGGTTGGCCAAACTACATTTCTTTTGTGCCAGTCCCCCCCGACCTGAGTGCTGGAGATATAAAATTATGAAAGTGAACAGATGATTCTTTTGAAATTGAGGGTTCTTTTTGGAAAATATCAAGGGGAAAAAACCTTTCTAGACAAAAAACTATATTCAAGAAAAAGAACATCACATTTTAAAAGTGACATCCTAGACTATCTACCAAAATTGCAAAAGTTCTCCTTTGGCAGTGATAAGAAGCATTATCAACGCAGGATACTTCTTAAAGGTAGGCAAGGGAATGTAATTTTGTGTGCCAAAACAATAATTGTTTAACTCAAAGATTTGTTTATAGCTATGAATTGTCTGAAATTTTAGCCTACTTGCAATTTTATAAGCTAGTTTTAGGAATATGTGAGACTCCAGGCTCAGGGACAATATATTGCATTCTTCAAATCAGCAGGCATCATGAACGTCAAGCCCACTTCTGATTCTCTTTTCCCGTCCATCCAGGTTTCATAAAGGAAACACAGAGCTAGTGCCAGTGATGCTGTGCATGTATTGTAGTGTGTTTGAAAATAGGTGAGAAATGCCAGGTTGAAGAAAATTCAATCTTATATAAGGGGGCTTCAAGCATACATGTCAACCTTTACTTGTCAAACTTTATTTTTATTCTACTGAAGAACAAACAAATCTTTGTGCCCAGAGGGAGATAATACCTCTATCTGCCAGGACTGTTGCTGTCTTTTAAAAGACAGTCCAGAGAAAAGCTGTCAGTGCCTCACCTTACAAGACATGCAGAAACACAGGGACCATGCCTGACCTTTGTCTACCAATGATGTGTATAAGTAAAACCATACAAGTAGTATTCAAATACCATTTGAATTATAATAAAATTTTATTATTGTAAGTAGCTTTTTATGTTTTAAAGGTATCCATCATGAACTCAGGCATGCTTGCACATGTGAATCTTAATCTGAGTTAAGAAATGAAGCTCTTCGTTATATGGTATAGTTAGCCTAGGTTGTGTTCTCCCACTTGGATCAACCAGGTATGGACAAGTATTGTTTTCTGGGCTGTTGAAATAGCAGAACCAGTTAAGTCTATCTATTTTGTGGAGATTCCATTAGACGTTTTTATCTTCTTACATTCTCCTCTATTTGAGGCTTTTGTCTATATAGTGAGACTACAGATCTAGTCACCAGTAGGAAACATAAACAGGGCTACAAATAGAGGTAGCATAGTGCTTTAAAATGTCTGTTTTTGTTATCAATTGCCATGAGTCCAGTTCTGATGACCCCAGCCACAACGGAAGGCAATGCTTCCTGTTCCTGAAGCATCTCTCTAATAGTAGGTATATTTGAGTCTCTTCTTGGGGCCACTGTGCCATGCAAATCACGGAGGGCTTCTCTTGCCATTTCTGACCTTCTACTTTAGCAAACATATATTATTCCAGACATTGTTTCCCTTTTATGTGTCCAAAGTTAGCAAGTCAGGACCTTAACTACTGTTCTGTTATGTAGGGTTTCCATTGGCTAATTTTTGACCACTAAACCTTTCTCCTTAGTTTACCATAACCTTCTAGATCCTGTCCTGCTGAGTAGTAAGTATAATCTTAACACTCATGCCATCCAGCATCACATCACACAAGCCACCACAGCACACAACCTGACAGATAGATGGCGATTGTCAGGAGAGACCAGTCCCTGGCGAAGGCCATCATGCTTGGTAAAGTAGAGGGGCAGCAAAAAAGAGGAAGGCCCTCAATGAGCCCAACCTTGGGCTCCAGCATAGGGACACCTGTGAGAATGGTTCAGAACAGAATCTGAGACAGTGTTTCATTGTCTCGTGCATAGGGTTCTCTGGGTCACAACTGACTCGATGTCATCTAACAACAACAGCAATTTCACTCAACATAATGTTCCCCAGGTCCATCTATGTCATGAGGAACTTCATGGTTTCATCATTGTTTTTCAGTGATGTATAGTGTTCCGTGTGTATGTGTCAGAATTTCTTTTAATTTTTCATGGAAATTTATTTAAATTATTCAGCTTCTTCCTACTCCATTATCATCCATTCAGCTCTCTGCAAAACAAATGTTAGTCACGCCTCCAGATTTAGCCTTAAAGGCTGGCACACAGAATGTCAGCTTCCATGATCAGCAAGCAATCCGCAAGGTGTGTGCCAGAGCTTCTTTGTCCATGATTCTACTAATGGGCATCTGGTTTGTTTCCATCTTGTTGTTATTTGGAACATGACTGCAATAAACATGGGTACACATAGATAAGTTTGAGTTATGACTCTTCTTTTGGATATACAGTCAGCAGAGAAATTGCTGGATGGTGTGGAATATCGATGCCGATTGCTTGAGATAGCACCATATTGCTTTCGCAGTGGTTGTACGCATTTCCAGTCTCACTGGAAGCGCATGAGGGTCCCAATGTCTTTGAAGTCAGTCCAGCATTTATTATTTTCTTTTTTAAATTGGCTGTCATTGCCAATGTAAGGTGATACCTCATTGCTGTTTTGATTTGCATCTCCTGGTTGACTAAGGATTGTGAGCATCCCTTCATGTTTGTTAACATTTGAATGTCATCTTTGGAGAACCATGTGCCCACATTTTAATTGCGTTATTCATCTTTTCTTATTAATGTGTTACATTTAAAAAATAGATTTTAGAGATTAGTTTCTTGTCCATGTATCCTTGTCAAAATTTCCCCCGTACTTCATTTTAGTCTTCTGATGGACCAAAACCCTAAACTCACTGCCACTGAGTCCATGCTCATGGTAACTGTGTTAGGACAGGCTAGAGCTGCCCCATTTGAGTGTCCAGGACTGTAAGTGCCCACAGGAGTAGAAGGCTCCTTCTTTCTCCTTTTAATTCACATACTTGTCTTCATGTCTTATTTTCAGCAGGTACTTGTCATATAGTTTGTCATCTACTATGTGTTTCCTTCATTATATTTGATAGTGGGTCCTTAAGTTAGTTCCTAGTTTTTCATTGATGACCTTTAGAGTTTGGGGATTTACATTTAGGTCTTTGATCCATCTCTTTATAACAGTTCTTGAAATAGTCTTTTTAAAAATGAATGCCAGCACTAGTCCTTTTAGATGTGTTTTTCTTGGAATCAACAATAATTTGACTGTCAGATTAAAAATGGAAATGTCCAATTCCAGTCAATTTCAGCTCAGTAATGCCCAAGATATTAATTTTTATTTATTCACTTTAATTTTTAAGGAATTTTACATTTCCTATATTCATATTTCTTAAACAGACCTGCTTAAATTTGTAATCCACGGTGCTTTCAATATTCTCCTCCAGTGCCACAATTCAAATATATACATTCTTCTTCAGTCTTCTTTATTTGATGTCCAATTTTCACATGGATATGAGATAAGAACCAGGAGTCAAAGAACATTTGTAGAGGTCTAAATATAGGCATGTACATATGTGTGTGTGTATATATGTGTATATATATATATATATATATATATATATAACAAGAGGGGAATAGAACTGTACTCATATCTATATGTTAAGGTTGCAGATGGACATTGGGTCTTTACTCTAGTATTCCCTCACCACAAGAACACTTTGTTCTAACAATCTGACATTCTGTGATGCTTACCCACCCAACACAATTATTGAAGACAAAATGGGTGCATAAGCAGGTGCGGTGAAGAAAGCTGATGGTGCCTGGCTATTGAAAGATACAGTGTCTGGGGTTTTAAAGGCTTAAAGATATACAAGCGGCCATCTAGCTGAGAAGCAACAAAGCCCACATGGAAGAAGCACACCAGCCTGTGTGATCATGAGGTGTCGATGCAATCAGGTGCCAAGTATCTAAGACCCAGAACAAAATCATACCCAAGGTGAATGGGTGGGGGCATGGAGTGGAGACCCAATGCCCATCTGTAGACAATTGGATATCCCTTTACAGAGGGGTAACAGGGAAGAAATGAGCCAGTCTTTGTGCTGAAGAAACACACAACTTTCCTCTGGCTCTTTGGTGCTTCCTTTCCCCCACTATCATGACCTCAGTTCTGCCTTACAAATTGGATTAGACCAGAACATGCACACTATGACAGACAAGAGCCTGAAACATGGGTAATCCAGGATAGATCAACCTCCCAGAGCCAACAATGAGAGTAGAGATACCAGGAGGAGTAGGAGAGGTTGGGGGTAGATAAAGGGAATTGGTCATAAGGATCAACCTGTAACACCCTCTCAAGGGGATGAACAACAAAAAAGTGAGTGAAGGGCAATGGAGGACAATGTAAGATATGAGAATAATAACTTATCAAGTATTCATGAAGGAGGGAGGGTGGGGGAGGGAGGGGGAAGAAATGGGGAGCTGATGTCAGTGGCTCAAGTGGGAAGAGAATGCTTTGAAAATGATGGTGGAAGCATCTGTGCAAATGTGCTTGACACACTGGAGGAATGTAGGGATTGTGAGAAGACATGTAAGAGCCCCAATAAAAGCATTTAATAATTAAAAAAGGGAAAATGCCATGGTTTGGGTCAGGCTCACCTAAGTCCTCAAAATTAGATCTTTATTTTTCAAAAGAGGTTTTGTGCAGAATAGTTACCTAATGCAGTGTGTCTTTTAATCTGTTACTGCTGTTTCCATGAGCATTGATTGTGGCTTCAAATAAGAAAAAATCCTTGACAGCCTTTTCTCCATTTATCATAATCCAGACTGAAGGCTGCTATCCTTGATTTTCATCAGGAAGTTCTTCAATCCCTCCTTTCTTTCAGCGAGCAAGGTGTATCATCTGCATATTGCAAGCTGTCAATGAGTTTTCCTCCGCTCCTGCTGCCACATTCTTCTTCATAATAATCCAGCTTCTCTGATTATTTGTTTAGGGTACAGATGGCATAAATATGAGAGAACACAGCCCTGTAGAGTCAGAATGCATCTTAGAGACAAGGATGGCAAGACTTTGTCTTACATGATTTGGACATGTTGTCAGGAGAGACCAGTCCCTGGAGAAGGACGTCATGTTTGGTAAAGTGGTGGGTAAACAAAGAGAGGAAGGCCCTCATTGAGATAGATTGACACAGTGGCTACGCAATGGGCCCAGACAGGAACGATTGTGAGGCTAGTGCAGAGCTGGGCGCTGTTTTATTCTGTTGTGCAGAATTCTTGTGTTTCAGAATGGACTTGATGGCACCACACAGCAATGAGAACACCAAGATTCATATTTACTACATTCTTATTCCAATTATTAATGAGTGTTTGCATTTATTTCTTATTTTCTGTAGTGCCCTGTCAGCAAATAAAGGTCCTGAAAGTTTGACACCATCAAAGTCATTAAAGTGAAAGTTCCTTTGAGGAGACAGCTCTCCCCCAGGCTCCTCACCTGAGGGACTCTTCTTCTGGCACTGCATCAGCCAACGTACGGATGCTACTCATAAAGTTGTCAGTGGCTACTGCCTCTGAAATAGAAGATTCCTTCTTCATATTCTGTTTTTAGTGTGGAAACTCTCCAGAGACTTGTTCATCCTAGTTGGCACTATTGATATTTGAAATACTGTTTGCTTAGCTCCTTGATCACAGCAACATGCAAGCCATCAGAGTACATCAAACCAATGGACAAGGAGTGGCATATAACATATAGGTCTTTTAAAATTTAGTTTAGGCCCCAAATTCTGGACAGTTAGGTTATCACACTTTTTTTCTTAAATAAAAAAACATTAACTTAAAAAATAATTTTATTGGGGGCTTCTACAGCTCTTATCACAATCCATACATCCATCCATTGTGTCAAGCACAATTGTACATTCATGGCCATCATCATTCTCAAAACATTTGCTTTCTGCTTGAGCTCTTGGGATCAGCTCATCATTCCCCTCCTATCTTCCCCCACCCTCCCTCCCTCATGAACTCTTGATAATTTATAAATTATTATTGTTTTGTCATGTCTTACACCGACTGATGTCTCCCTTGACCCACTTTTCTGTTGTCTGTCCCTCCAGGAGGGCATAATATGTAGATTATTGTGATCAGTTCACCCTTTCTCCCCCCACCTTACCCTTACCCTCCTGCTATCACTACTCTCATTATTAGTCCTGAGGGGTTTATCTGTCCTGGAGTTCCTGTGTTTCCAGCTCTTATCTATATCTGTGTACATCCTCTGGTCTAACCGAATTCGTAAAGTAAAATTGGGGTCATGATAGTTGGTGGGGAGGAAGACTTAAAGAACTAAGAGGAAAGTTGTTTGTTTCATTGGTGCTGTATTGCACCATGACTGGCTTGTTTCTTCCTTGTGACCATTTTGTAAGGGGATGTCTAATTGTCTACATATGGGCTTTGAGTCTCCACTCCCACCTCCCCCTCATTCACATTGATATGATTTTTTGTTCTGGGTGTTTTGATGCCTGTTACCTGATCCCATCAACACCTCATGATGACACAGGCTGGTGTGTTTCTTCCATGTGGGCTTTGTTGCTTCCTAGCAAGATGGTTGCTTGTTTATCTTCAAGCCTTTAAGACCTGAGACACTATATCTTTTGATAGCTGGGCATCATCAGCTTTCTTCACCACATTTGCTTATGCACCCGTTTTGTCTCAGTAATACTGTTATGAAGGTGAGCATAATGGAATTCCAGGTTATTAGAACAAAGTGTTCTTGCCTTGTGGGAGGACTTGAGCAGAATCCTGATGTCCCTCTGCTACCTTAATACTTAACATATAAATATATATACATATATTTATTTCCCTATCATTATTTATAAGTGTGTTTCCATATATACATGCCTATATTTAGACCTTTATAAATACCCTTTGCCTCCTAGTTTTTCCCCTCTATTTCCTGTTATTTTCCTTTTGTCCCACTATCACATTCAACCCAAATTCAGGTTTCAGTGATTCCTTTCAGTTACATTGCCCTTGATCAAGCCCTACCAGGAGTCCTATGACCTCCTAGTCATTAAAAAAAACCCAACAACATTAACTTAATAAAGTTCTGCTTTGACAATTCTTTGTTTGGTTCTCTAATTTTTCCTTTGGATAAATTACTGGAGATGCCATTGCTATGTCAAATGTAATGAATAATTTTAAGTCTTTTGGTACATAACCAATATTTTCTATAGAAAGATGGTTCCATTGAAAATTTATTCCATCCAATTTTATTCTGTTTTATTCAATAAAAACTATTAGCATTTTTATAATCATTAGCAAATTTGTGGCAAAAATAGTATTTTCACATATATTTGACTTTAATAATTCCCTCATATACCTATTAATAATTTTTCATTATACATTTGTGAATTGCCTAAAAATTGCTCATTCTTCAAAAAGGTATTGTTTTTAATTTGTCATAGTTACTAGAAGTATTTTACCCTATTTTTACTTTTAAATAGAATTCACAGAAATTTAGGTGTACGACACACCAAGAAACAGAAAATTAATTTTTCTATAAATGTCAGATATTTAAAAAATAGGAACCATTTTAACTTTTAAAAGTTCTGCATATGATGGACAATGAGCCTCTACTCAAGTACTCCTTCAATGTAAGAACACTTTGTTCTAACAGCTTGGCATTCTGTGACGCTCACCTTCGAAACAGGAACACTGAAAGTAAAATGGGTGTAAAAACAAATGTGGTGAAGAAAGCTGATGGTGCCCAGCTATTAAAAGATATAGCGTCTAGGGTCTTAAAGGTTTGAAGCTAAACAAGGACCATCTAACAGGGAAGCAACAAACCCAAATGGAAGAAGCACACCAGCTTATGTGATCATGAGATGTCAATGAATCAGGTATCAGAAGACCCAAACCAATCATACCAATGTGAATGAGTGGGGTCAGAGTGGAGACCCAAAGCCCATATGTAGACAATTAGACTTCTCCTCCCAGAAAGGTCACAAGAAAGGGGTGGGTCAGCCAGAATGCAGTATATCAAAGAAGCACACAATACTCTTCTAGTTTTTAGTGCCCACCCCACCCCTGAACTATCATGACCCCAGTTCTACATTACAAACATAGTTAGACCAGAGCATGTACACAGGTACAGATAAATTCTCTCAACACATGGAATCCATGACAGACAATCTTCCCAGGAATAGGAATGGGAGTAGTGATACCATGAGGGTAAGTGAAAGGTGGGAGGAGAAGGGGGAAGAAGGGGGAACCAATCACAAGGATCAATATATAGCTGCCACCCTCATCCCAGGGGGATGAACAACAGAAACTTGGGTGAAGGGAGCCTGGATGGTGTAAGACATGAAAACAATAATACTTTATAATTTATCAAGAGTTCACGAAAGTGGGAGGGAAGGAGAGAGGGGAAAAAGAAGAGCTGATACCAAGGACTCAAGGAGAAAGGAAATATTTTGAAAATGATAACATATGTACAAATATGCTTTATACAATTGTTGTATGGATTGTTATAAGAGCTATAAGAGGCCACAATAAAATTATTTATATAAAAAAGGTTCTGCCTACAATAATTGGTAAGTTAATCAAGTAGTCCCCATTTTGATTTACTATAGTCTATGAATGTTAAAAAAAAGTGAAAGAAATGATGAATGATATTGTGTTACTGCTAGATACAGCTTTTGTAGTGTGAAATACAGTTACCTTCTTAGAATATCAAATGTGTTACCCAGAATAAAATGTTTGCTTTTGTCATTTAACCATTTAAACAAACTCCAAATATCATTTGGTGTGGGTTTATAGTATATCTCTAATTGTATATATAATTTTCTGAAGTATATGGTCTTCTTAGGGAAGAACAGTCTGATAAACATTTTTATAACAGAAACAAGAGCAGAATTAAAAAGAGACTTTGCTGTTTTTCACAGAGACTAAATGAAGTGTAAAATATCTTTTACAATTAATTCTAAAACTAAATACCAATAGAAATCTAGTTGCTTTAATCATTGCATTGAAAGAGACATAGATAAGTTGCTATGTACTCAGTTACACAGGATCATCATAAATACGATTAGGCTATAAAAACAGAGAATTTAAAAGTATCAATCTTGTTGGATTGACTTTATTAAAAAGAGATAACTATAGAAAGGAAAAAGAAAAGAAATGCATTGAGAATGCTGTTAGCAGCACAGGTGTGGACATATATGAACGTCTCTGGTTTCCCTTTGCCATGAGACAGATATATATTCAATGCCAGTCTTTGTTTACCCTATTCTGATACCAACCAGTCCTCCCACAGCACTCTACTTTCTATGGTGGGTTTGATAATTAATTGCAATAGCCACACAGAACTCACATACAATACTGACCAATTAAGTGGGGGTTGATAGAGAAATTAATAGGTCACCGCAGTCCAGATCAGTAAACAGTAAGGATTCAGTCAGTTGTCCACAGCAACACCACTCCGGAGCCAGTAGCGAAGTCTCTCTCTAGTCCTGAGCATCTCAGCCACATGGTCCTTTAGCTTCTGCCTGTGATCCAGGCAGCCAGCTTGGCAATCACTCTGTTTCATGCCCCCTAGTCTCAGCACTGCTCCTCTGAGTCTTTGTGCCACAGTATCTCGTGTATCTGGCTTCTACCACTGCAGACAGAGTTCTTAGATTTGCTTTTCCAATGGTTTGAGGATCTCTTACACACCAAGGTGGCTCTTATACACCAAGTGGTGAGTTTGATGGAGGTGGGATTTTGTTTTTTAGCTTACTATAACCTCAGGGGAAACAAGATGGTACCTTATATCACCAGTAGACTTAAAGATGCTTCCAAGAAAACATAGGCAATGAATTGATTCACATCTTCTATAGCCAGAACTTTAATGTTATTTTCAAGTGCCGCAGAGTCAGTTTGATGCATATCAATCCAGTACATAACAGAACAAACACTATCCAGCACTGCACCCTCTTCATAATTGTTCCTATGCCTGAGCCCATTGTTGTAAGCACTGTGTCAGTCCATCTCATTGCGGGCCTTCCTCTTTTTTGCTGTCCCTCCACTTTATGAAGCATGATGGCCTTCACCACGGACTGGTCTCTCCTGACAACATGCCAAAAGTATGTAAGACGAATCTTTGCCATTGTTGCCTCTTAAGGAGCACGCTGACTGCACTTCTTCCAAGACAGATCAGTTTGTCTTTTTAGCAGCTCATGGTACTTTCAACATTCTTCTCCAGCACAATTCAAATGCAAGAATTCTTCTCTGGTCTTTCTTATTCAATGTTCAAGTTTCACATGCAGGTGAGGCAATGGAAATACCCTGGTCTGGTCAGGCACACCAAAATCCTTGCATTTCAATCCCCTAAAGAAGTCTTGTGAGCAGATTTACTTAATGTGACATGTCATTTGATCTCTTGATTACTGCTTCCATGAGCATTTATTTAAGCAAGAGAAAATCCGTGTCAAGTTCAACAGTTTTTCCACTTATCAGGATAACTATTGGTTCATTTGTCTTCTTTACAATGAATTCTAATTCATACTGAAGATTGCAAATCTTGGCTTTTATCAGCAAAAGGCTTCAAGTTTTCGTCCTTTTCAGCAAGCAAGCTTGTGTCATTTATTGAAGGTTGTAAATAAGCCTCCCTCCAAACTTGATGTCACATTCTTCTTCATGTAATCCAGATTCTCTGATAGTTTTCACAGTGTACAGATTAATTAATTATGCTGAGGGGATACAGCCCTGATACACACCTTTCCTGATTGTAAGCCTGCGGTGTTCCCTAGTTTTGTTCACACAAATGCTTCTGTATGCACAAAACAATTTCAGTATAAGCACAATGAAGTGCTCTGGAGTTCTTCTCAAGGTTCACCAGGTTGTTATGACCCACGCAGTTGAGTGTCTTGGCATAATCATAATTTCCAGAATCATAGCAACTCATAAACCATCACAGTCTGGCAAACAGACAAATGATGTGAAGTCAAATCTTAACCCCGCCTTAATTCTGTAACAGAGAATTTCCTCCAAAAGGGGATCATCCCCACTGGCCAGAATGATAACATATCACACAGAAAGTATGGCTAGAAGGGCAATCTTAATTGGCTACATCTCGATTAGTTGAATCTTTTTACTATGACAGAAGCTTTAAAAGGGGAGGGATTTTGTTTCCTTTGTTTGGGTTTCTGTCGTCTTTATTTTCCCTATACTCAACGGAAACCAGGAAGATCTTACAGAGAATTGTCTTTTGATGACAAAAACAACTTGTTGACAATAGAATTTTCTTCTCTTCTGACCAGTTGTTAACCTCTGCTGCTCACAGCCCTGGCCCTTTCCCTCTACCCAGGTGGCTTAGACGGAGCTGTTAAGCTTGAACTTTTTAGTGGGGTTTACTGTCTTCAACTGTGAGTGGCCTCATGTTTGACTCTATCTTTACTCGTGTTCCTACCATTTAAATTACAGCAGTTGTCTTACAGCGTCTGAAACCTGGTTTAAGGTATTTCTTTCAGACTTTTGAATGTCAGGACAGGACATAAACAGAACAAAATAAAGAGAGGGATTTGCTCTGAGTGATAGTAGTCCATTCATTTGCATATGCAATAGAATCAGATTTGGTCCAGGGCAGAGAAAAAGGTCAGGGCACAACTGAAGAATTAGAAAATTGATACTTTATTTTATAATACCAATGTTTTCTAGAACCTTTTGAAAATTATTTTTCTCTTTTTTAAACAATTTCTATTAGTGCTTCATCTACTTGTCATACAATTTAACAATTAAATCATATCAAGAAGAGTTATACAATTATCACCACATTCAGTTCTAGAACATTTTCTTCTTCCTTGTACTCATTGTTATTCATGTAATTAGTTTTTTTCTAATTGGGGAAAAATATGCACCACAAAACATTCTCTAATTCCTCAACTTCTACATGTATAATTCAGTGTCATTGATATACTCTTCATGTTGTACGACTATTATTGGTGCCCTGTTCTAAATGAATAACATAAACAATGCCATCTAAGCAAAAACACATCCTACCATGGGTGTGTGGTAACTGTTGGCGTTGGTTTCTTTTCTATGTTTATTTTAGTAGTTTTTTATATAGTATTCATATATCACACACTTCCATGGTTACATCAGTTTTAAAATGAGTTGTAGAGTTAAACAAGTTGCCATCTCTAGCAGAACAGCAGCAAGCTCACATGGTAGGAGCATACCAGCCTGTGTGATTAGGAGATGGAGACAGAATCAAGTAACAGGCACCAGAAGACTTAAAACAAACAAACTATCAAAAAAGATACTGCTGAGAACTAGGGTGGGGGGGTTGTTTAAGAAGAGACCCAAAACCCATCTGTAGATAAAAGGACATCCCTCACAGAAGGGTCACCAGGAAGGGCTGAGTCAACCAGGGTTCAGTATAGAACTGATAAAACACACAATATTCCTCTGGTTTTTTGATGCTTCCTCACATCCCACTATCATGTACCCTTTCCTGCCCTTCAGTTCTGGCTACACTGAAGCATGTACACTGGTACAGATAAGAGCTCGCAATGATCAACACACAATCCAGCCCCCAGGGGGATGAACAACATAAAATAGGGGTAGGGAGACAGCAGTTGGTATAAGATATGAAAACAATAATAATTTATCATTCATCAAGGGGTTTCAGGGATGGGAGGGGGAGGGATAGAAGGGAGCTGGTACCAAGAGCTCAAATAGAAATTAAATGTTTAGAAAATGATGATGGCAACCTATGCACAAATATGCTTGATACAATTGAAGTATTGACAGTTATAAGAGCTGTAAGAGCCCCAAATAAAATGATTAAAATAATAATAAAAATTAAAATACCTTGTATATACATCATCACAATCACTTCTAGTCCCTACCTGCCACAGTCATTGTTTGCTCCCCAAATCCCCTCACCCTCCCGACCTTTCCCACCAACAGTCCCTACAACTAAAACATTGCATTGGTTATTGTCTCTACGCATCTACTCCTGTGCTTCACAAACTGGGAAACTCAACAGAAAAACAAAAGGGCAAGAAGAAAATAGTCATAATATAAAGATAAAAATACAAATAAAGAATAAGAAAGAAAATGCCACCATATATATTTAAAAAAACAGAGATGAAATTTCTGTTTCAGAAAAAGTGAGAAATAATTGAGACTAGAGAAAATTCAGGTTGGGTCAAGGGGGGGGGGGTTACCTGGCAAATTACATTGTACCATGTTCAATATACCATAATCAAATTTGCAATAATCTCTGTCTGATAATGAAGCCATTCAATTTTCTTGCCCGTGGCTAGAGAACATATCTGTCTTTCCTGGTCGGAGCAGAAAAGAGTGAAGAAACAAGATATATGGAGAAAATTAGTTCAAAGGACCAATGGACCATGGAATCGCATTCTTCACCACCCTGTGACCAAAAGACCGACATGCTGATATGACGACTGCCTACGCTGAAAGGGATCAGAACAGGGCTGTGGTGAAATCAGATTATTTACTGATGGATTTTCTATCTGCAACTTTGTGACTCCCATCAAATGATCAGGTGAGACCATATGAATAGAAGAGATTGGTCAGTTCTGCCATTCTACTGGGTTAAGTGTATCATTTCAGGATTAGGAAGGGAGGAATCTCATGACCATGACGAAAGATGGGGTGCATGTAGATATCCATATTTGAAGTGGTGGAAGCAACATAAACACCAGAGATACATCACCGAGACCATGAGATATCACAGAAGCCACACTGAAACTGAAGGCAGAGTAGTGGGTGCACTTCCTGACCCACAGATGCAGAGACCAAGGACTAGGGGGACCTACTTGCCAGCATAGGCAACACGGATAAGAGAACTATGTCCTTAACAATTTGTAACCTGTTAGATTCCTTAATAAACATCTATAATGTTGAGCCTTATATGTGAGTTCTGTGTGGCCATTGCAATGAATTATATATAATCCAGCGGAGAAGTAAATTGTTATGGGAGACATAGAGTATGAGGTCAAGGAAGATGGAAACTGGAGACCTGTCTGACTTCTCCCTTGTGGCTCTCAACTCTGAGCTGGTGTGGAGTTGGACTCTCCGCTCTTATGTAGACAGATGTGACCAACCTGCTGTTTCCTCAAGGCTCCTAGAAAGAGTAGGAGAAAATGTTGAACATAACACAAAAGCAGTTAAAAAAATCAGGCTTACTGGTTGGACAAAAACTGGAGGAACCTTTCAGACTAATGGCTCTTAGTTACTTTTCAAGTCTGGAAACAAATTCACCTTTGTGACTCAAGTTTCAACCAAACAATAGAGGGGTCTACATAATAAATAATAGCACTAGGGAGGTACACATTTCTCAAAATAATTAATCATTTGATATTAAAAGGATAGCATGTTCCAGGATAATTTTCAGTAGATAGGAAAGTATAGGACAGAATGAGGAATGGAAACAAACACAGGGAGGAAGTGAGATAAGTGATGATACGTTATATGCAAGAACACTTTTTTCTATTAAACTGGCATTCCATAATGCTCACCTTCCTGACACAATTGCAGAAGACAAAGTGGGTGCTTAAGCAAATGTGGTGAAGAAAGCTGATGGTGCCTGGTTATCAAAAGATATAGCAACTAGGGCCTTAAAGGCTTGAAGGTAAACAAGCAGTCAAGTAGTTCAGAAGCAACAAAGCCCACATGGAAGAAGCACACCAACCTGTGCGATCATGAGGTGCCAAAGAATCAGTTATCAAGCATCAAGAAGAAAAATTCATATCATTGTGTGCTCACCTCAGAACAAAAATTCATATCATTGTGTGCTCACTGCCCTGATATGATCACTGAAGACAAATGGGTACATAAGCAAATGTGGTGAAGAAAGCTGATGGTGCCCAGCTATCAAAAGATATGGAGTCTGGGGTCTTAAAGGCTTGAAGATAAACATGCGGCCATCTAGCTGATAAACAACAAAGTCCACATGGAAGAAGCACATCTGCCTGTGTGATCACAAGGTGTCGAAGGAATCAGGTATCAGGTATCTAAGAACAAAAAAATCATATCATTGTGATTGAGTGGGAGTGCAGAGTGGGGACCCAAAGCCCATCTGTAGGCAATGTGACATCTCCTTGTAGAAGGAACGCTGGGAGGAGATGAGCCAGTCAGGATGTAGTGGAGCAACGATGAAACATACAACTTTCCTCTAGTTCTTAAATGCTTCCCCCTGCTCCCAATTCTACCTTACAAATCCAGCCAGATGAGTACACTGGTACAGATAGTAACTGGAAATACATGGACTCCAGGATAGATGAACCTCTCAGGAGCAGTGGTGAGAATGGCGATACCAGAAGGGTGGAGGGACAGTGAGAGAGAAAGGGGGAACAGAACACAAGGATCTACATATAACCTTCCTAGGGGATGGATAGCAGAGAACTAGGTGAAGGGAAATGTTGGACAGTGTAAGATATGACAAAATAATAATTTATAAATTATCAAGGGTTCATGAGGGAAGGGGAAGCATGGAGGGAGGGGAAAAATGTGGAGCTGCTTCCAAGGGCTCAAGTAGAAAGAAAATGTTTTGGGAATGATGATGGAAACAAATGTGCTTGGCACAATGGATGTATGTAGGGATTGTGATAAGAGTTGTATGCGCCCCCAATAAAATGATTTTAAAAAAAGGATTATTATGATGTAGAGGAGAGGTAATGGTGGTTTTCCCTTCATAGACTGACTTTCTGTTCGCTCTTCTGTTGGCTAGTCCTCTGTAATGTACCTCCTTTTTCCAGGTGTGTGGGTCCCTGCACCCTAGCTCCCCAGACATCAGACTGTGGCTTGGTGTCCAGACTCAAACCCTGTGTCTCTTCAGTCATTGTGGGGATAGTGTGAACATTCTGTCTTTCTCCACCCATTCTTTTCACCATTTCAGGTCTCTTCCTAGGACAGCGTAGTGGTTATGCTTTGAGCAGCAATCTGCATAGTCAGCAGTTCTAAACTACCAGCCACTGCCCAGGAGAATGACTGAGCTGCCTACTCCTGTCAAATGCTACAGTCTCAGAAACCCCCTGGGGCTCCCTATGAGTCAGGATCAACTCGAAGGCAGTGAGTTTAGTTTGATTTGATCTGCTAGTTTGGTTTGTGCTGGAGAGATATGTGTTGAAATGTGTACCACCTTTAATTTGTTACAATTTCTACCAGATTACTGTCATCATCATCTCTCCTCCCTCTGCCTGCTTCTGGTCAGCTAACAAATCCCTACCTTATTGACAATAAAAACATTGAAAAGGAAATGCATTACCGGTTTACTACTCCAACATAATCTACACTTAGCCAAATACTGAAGGCCAAACACCATGGAAGCATTGGTATCACTTTTAAAACCAAGCGGCTGCTTTCATGCTGAAAGCCCTCGACTCAGTACGGCGATAGCTACAGCTCTGTTTAGGGAATACCACACTCCACATGAAGTTGGCCATTCTGACGTGAATTGTTGTACTTGATCATGAAAACAACTCTGAAGGACTCCTGTAGGTCACAAGACATTGAGCTGTCACCCACTTGCACCTTAAAACATTTTCACTGAATTTCTGATATTACACACAGTATGGAAGTCAAAGAACCCAGTGAAGTTTTCATAAAAATTAATTCTGAGAAAAATCACTTAAAGGTCTTTTCTGTTTCTGATTTAAAATCCAGTGGGGGCAGAGGAACTCCTGAAGCAATGCTTAGTTTGATTTTTTTAGATTCTATTTAAAAATCAGAGCCATGAACAATCAATAGCTAGCGTTAAAACAGATGAGCTATTTAATATTTTAGATTATTAATACAAAAATCATTTGTTCAGAACTGTAACTCCAGTAGACTAGCTTCCCTTCATCTGCAAGGATCGTCTTACCCAGGTATTGGCTGGAAGTTATGACGTGTGGTGGGTGTAGGACGCAAGAGAGCAACTAAGTTTGAATAACTCTCAAGTCACTTTGACAGGCCCATATTCTAAGGACTTGTTTCTCTGTTATTACTGTTGAAAAATACTAACTGCATTTCAAAAGAAAGGACAATAGTAGAGATAACCCGACACATAAACATGTATCTTTGAGAACCTAGTTCTTAATTGAAGCGATACCATTGTGTGAAATCTCATATTTATATCAAAAGGTCTGGTGTTTATAGTAATAGAACTAAACAATCAAACAAACAAACAGAAAGCCCCCAAACCCACAAATTCACTACCATTGAGTTGTTTCCAAATCATAGAAACCTTGTATTAATATGTTGTTGTTAGGTGCCATTGAATCACTTCCAACTGACAGTGACCCTGTGTACACCAAAACTAAACACTGTCCTGCCGGCTGCCATGCTCACAATTGTTACGTTTGAGCCATCACTGAGGCCACAGTGTCCACCTACCTTGTTGAGTGTCTTCCTTTTCCACTGTCCCTGTACTTAGCAAGCAGGATGTCCTTTTCCAGGGACTGGTCTCTTCTGTTCACACATCCAAGGAGCAACTTGGCTGTCCTTCTTCCAAGGTAGACCTTGGTAGTCCATGGTACTTTCAGTCGTTTTCACAAGCCCCTAATTCAAATGCATCAATTCTTCTTCAGTCGTCCTTATCAATACATTACTATAAGAAAAAACACAAACTCACTGTCGTTGAGTAAATTTTAACTTAATTTCCTTTTGATTTTGCATCAAATAATAGATATTTGCTAATCTCTATTTAAACTTTATTTCTTCAAAAAATTTGAAGCTTCATTAACTTTTGTATCAGTTGAGTTCATTTATTAAAATCTTATTTGAGGAATTGTAAAGAAAACAAAGGGATAAGAAGATGGTTAACACATGGTTACTCTAGTGATCATTCTTCCCTCCCTCCCACCGTCCAACATAAGTAGAATTGCAACTCCTTTACAGAAAGATCAAGCATCAACTAATGATCTGCTCAGGCCAGGCCCTTGACTGCCGAGTGCTTTGAGAAGGTTCACATCCTTGGGAGCTACACAGTGACTGTCTTTGTAATGTTTTCTATAAAGAGCATACGTCCGGTTGATCAGCAGTCATTATTTAGCAATAGGAATACGATTCTGACAAGTGCTAACATTTGGTCTGTTGGAGAAAATGGTTTGGAAAGAAAATCATATAGAAATAAAAGGTATCTAACAGAGATAAGCAGTGAAAGGAAAGAGGAGAAAGTCTTTGAGTTACGGTCCTAGAACCAAACTCTAAGGTAATACACTTTATAATATGGTTTGGTACATTTTTGTCTTTGGTAGACATTGTAGCACCATGGGTTTGAAATAAGATATGATTTAGCAAATGATATAACATTAAGGTCATTCAGCTACATTAAATTTCACACACATTTATTTAGTCTGTATCTGAAAATGAAAACTACCTGAGCATCCTGTTTTCTGCCTGGAAGCTCTAATTAGAAATTATCTCTATATTTACTGATGCAAACTATCATTGATATTTTATATATGTTTGAAATGACCTAAACAATATACTCTAACTAAACACAGGATATTTTGATAGAACTCTCTATATAACTTATTTATATTTAGTTTATCTGGTCAAAGTTTATTTGGCAATAAATCCTTGCAAATTTTAGTTTTGTCACTTCCTGTGGCATTAACAAGTCTGAGATGTGACATTAAGCCGTATTCCAAATATAGAGCTTCAGAAAATGCAAACCTTTTATTCTGAAAATCTCAAGTCATGTAAAGTGGAAATCTACTGCGTTTATTTGGACATTTTATTATGGTAGATCAGATCACTTTGTAGAAGGCAAGAAACACTAATATATGTATTCTCCCATTTTCATGATTTACAAGGAATTTACATGGTATAAAGCATTAAAGCAGTTGGAGTAAGTTGAAAACTAAAGATAAAAGCCTTTATGTTGTAAATCATAGTAAGTTTGTATCACATGCATGAAATTAAAACTTCAATCTATGTAAGCAATGTCTGGAGTCTTACGTTTTTCACACTTAAATAAAGATACTGGTTCAGCTAAGCCAGTGGTAAAGAATTGTCTTATGAGAAATAGACTTTAGGCAATATGTAGGCTCAAATACAAACATTCTAAAATCTTAATTCTAAATATTCACCAAGTGGTATAAAATGGAAATATATATCAATAATGATTGTAAAACACAAAGAGTATAATCAATGGCACTGAATTACACATGTGGAAATTGTTGAATTGGAGAATGTCTTGTTGTGCATATTTTCCCACAAAAATGAATAACAATGAGTACAAGGAAGAAAAAATATTCACCAAGATAAAGAAAAACTTGAATATGTTATTTAACCAGTTACATCATTGAAATGTGGAATAAAAATCACTAAAAATTTTTTCTTAACCTAAAAGTGAGTAATACTTTGTCAGATAGTTCTGATCTTGAGATTTAAAAGTGTAATAAATAATATTTTGAATGCTGTATAATATATGTGGAATCCAATCTTATTTTACAAAGGAATGTTTTAGAACAAAATTTACTTAGGTCCTAACACGGACATTTATCCACCATTTCAGGGGGTAGCACGTGATCAAAACCGATGGTGTTGAAGGAAAAAGTCCAACGTGCACTGAAATTATAAGCCAAAAAACAAGCTGCCAGGAAATGATGGGATACCAATTGAAATGTTTTAACAAGTTGATGGAGCACTAGAGGCAGTTAGTCATCTATGCCAAGAAATTTGGAAGACAGCTGTAAGAGATTCATGTTTGTACCGATTCAAAGAAAGTTGAACAAACAGAACAATTAAATCATAGAACAATAGCATCGATAGCACATGCAAGTACACTTTTTCTGAAGATCATCCAATAGTGGTTGTGGTAGTACATTGACAGAGAGTTGCCAGAAATTCAGGAGAGGACATGGAATAAAAGATATCATTGCCGATATAAGATGGATCTTGGCTCTAAACAGAGAATACCAAAGAGATGTTTGATTGTGTTTCCTTGGCTATGCCAATGCATTTGACTGTATGGATCACAATAAACTATGGATAGGTTTGAGAAGAATGGGAATTCCAGAACACTCCATTGTACCTGGATCAAAAGGTAGTAAGAACAAGGTAATACTGCATGTTTTGAAATCAGTAAAGTTTTGTGTTAGGCTTGTATTCTCTCACCATACTTATGCAATCTGTATTCTGTGCAAATCATCAAGGGAGCTGAATTATATGAAGAAGAGTGCGGCATCAGCACTGGAAGGAGGCTTATTAACAACTTGTGAAACACACAAAGTGAGAAGGACTTGAGGTATTTACTGACGAAGATCAAGGATTACAGCGTTCAGTATGGTTTGTAATTCGATGTAAAGAAAACCACATTCTTCACAAGTGGACCAATGGGGAACATCATGATAAATGGAGAAGAGATTGAAATGGTGAAGGATTTATTCTTACTTGAACCTACAACCAATGCTCATGAAAGCAGCAGTCAGGAGACCAAAGGATGAGTTGCATTGGTTAAATCTGCTGCACAAGACTTCTTTAGAGTGCTGAAATGCAAGGATGCTACGTTGCAGACTATGGTGTGTTTGACCCACGCCGTGGTATTTTCCATTGCCTCATATGCATGTGAAAGCTAGTCACAGAATAAGAAGGCTGAAGGATTCATGCATTTGATTATGGTACTGCCCAAGGAAATTGAAAGGACCATGGATTTTTCTGTCAAATATGTCTTAGAAGAAGCATAGCCAGAGTGCTCCTTATGGACAAACATGGACATGTTATCAGAAAGGACCAGTCTCTGGAGAAGGACATAATGCTTTGTAAAGTAGAGGGGCAGTAAGAAAGAGGAGGGCCCTTGACCAGATTCATTGACACCTTGCCTGGAACAATGGGCTCAAACATAAGAACAATTGTGAGGATGGAGCAGGACCAGGTTGTGGTTGATTCTCTTTACACAGAATAGTGTCACTATGAATAGGAATCGACTTGATGGCACCTAATAAGAATTCTGCCATAAATGATCAACTTTACAATGCCGTCTGAGGGCAAAGCTAGTCACAGCCCTGAACTATGGTCAGAGGGTATTCATCAGAGGCTTAATTCATGTGGGGACCCTGCAAATGGAGTTTCCATTCCCATTGGCATCCATAGTCTTCTGAAAACTAAGTGCTTACAATTTAAGCTCGGGTACAGCTTTTTCTTTTGGATTTTATTATTCACATAAGTATTAAGTAGAGGCATATCATAAGAGCTCATTGTTTTTCTATTGTGGCTAGAATGAAGTCCAAGCCCCCAATTCATCCCTATATCTATGGTTTACAAATATCTCTGGTTCACCTTAGAGTCCTCGTCATTTTATTATAGAGAGCATTACACATCATCCCTTGAGGGATAAGTTAATTCTATTGATAGTGTCATTGATCAGCCAATGGCATAGGATTTAAATCACTGTTGAGAAAAGGAAATCATGCAAGTGTACCTTGGCTTCAGACTGCAATACATGAATTACTGACTTTCACATATTAAACTCTTAAGCGACTGTATGTAAAAATGGGTGTTGGCAATAGGACAAAACTTTCAATAATACTAATTTCTAAAGGAAGAATCATTCCTACCAGGCAAATATATGTCACAAGAAAGCATGTGGGGCACTGAAATAGTAAATATATGGTAGCCCAATGCACCATTCACTGAGCACTGTCAAAGTAAGATCGTTGGATCAAAGTTCATTGACCACTAATTCCATAACCTTAGGCTAGCAGTCATATGCTTCTTCTCACAGGAGCTCATTTCAGTCTTACGTCCAAGAGAGTATGCCATGTTCTTTAAATCTGCCACAGGTGAGCTTAGGTAAAATCTTGGTCCCTGAGTGGGATTTCCATATCCAGTCCTTCTACTGTGGCCTGTGACGGGTGTTGCATGCACCGGAAGGACAGAGTCTAGGAATGAGACTAAAATTGCTTTTTGATGAATCTGAATGTCTTACACTTTTATAAAAATGTTTATATCAACTTGCTATTTTCTGTAAAACTGCCAGTGTGAATTTTGTTATGGATGGCGTGGAATTTGAAGTAAATTTGGGGAACATTGCCATTAAGTTGTCTGATCCACATACATGAGATATTTTCTAATTTTAATTGGTCACCATACTTATTCAATTTTATCCTAAGCCAAAATATGAGGTGCTAGATTTTATGTAGAAGAACACAGTATTAAGATTATAGGAAGATTAATTACTAAAAACCTGTGATGTGCAGATGGCACAACCTTACTTGCTGGAGATGAACTGAACTTGAAGCCCTTACTAACGAAGGCCAGATATTATAGCCTTCAGTGTGGAATTAAAGAAAACAAAAATCTTCCACAACTTGACCAATAAACCACTTAATGATGAACAGAGAAAAGTTTGAAGTTGTCAAGTGTGTTAGTCTGGCATTACTATAGAAACAAATCCAGAGATATTAATATGTGTATAAGGAAGAGGGTTTTATACAAGAGCAATTGAATATTGAGAAAGCATCCCAGCCCAGTCCAGATCAAGTCCCTAAGTCCGATACTAGCTCATGTGTCTGATGTCAATCTATGAAATCCTCTTCAGACTCACGAAACACATGCAATGATGCAGAATGCAGGAAGATCACTGGCCAGTGGGTGGAAAGTCTCTTGGATCGAGTGGCAGTAAAAGCATTCACAATTTTGACGTAGAATACTCGACCCTTGACTCATTCTCCTGTCTCAATGGATTACTGCTATTCATGATTTTCACATGGTCTAGTATTCGTTCTTAGTTTATAGTTTCTATATGGTTAAAAACAGCTTTGAGGCTAGAGATATGATCTTGATTGTCACTAGTTTTGACAGATAATATGATTATTTTGGGTATTCAGAAAGGTGACATTTATCTGTTTCCCAAGGTACTTCTCAGTATGTTCTTGGCAGGCATTAAGAACACCTGTGCATAATCCATAGGCTAAGTAGAGAATAGAGCCTTCTATATGGATTTTCAAGGTAGCAATTAGAGGTTGCTGTGTTTGTTTTTGTAATACTACTGAACTACTTGGATATATTTTTCATTCTTTTATCCCATGCTGACAGCAGCTGGGTCAGAAACACATTCAGCATTGCTTTCACGCTTGACAGTTATAGTTGCGACCATGTTAATTACCATCCTGTCTAATGGCACAATGGGGACACTGCATGGTACATAGTGTGATTATCATCTTGCTGCTGCAAAAGACTTTAATGGAAACCATGTGTGATTTGTAATTAAAGAAGAAATCCCAACCACCCCTGGTAAATATAACTTTTTTCTTACTCTAACATTGTATTTCATTTTCATGTTCATCAAAGATTTAGCAAATTAGGTGTATCTGGAGATGGGATCCTGTAGGTCTCTTGTTACTGACTTGTGGCAGTTTTCAGTCTCTTTGAAGCTATAAGAAAATGCAACAAAACATTGTAGTATACTTTATTCTTATAACACTTTAAAATGTATGAAATAAAATTAGTTTAAATAAAATAATGCATATTTTATATTAAAATATTTTGTTCAGAAGTGAAAAAAACAAAGTGTATACTCTAATGAGTTATTGCAAAATTCAAAACAAATAGCATTCAGATCATCCCTCAGGTCAAGAAACAGAATATTGCCCATATTATAGATTTACTCCTCATGTTCAATGCCGTACATTAGACCACATGTCATCACCCTCTTCCCCAAAGTAAGTATTTTTCTGGTTTTTAAAAGTAGTTTTTCCATTGGTGCATACATTACTAATCAGTATGTTATAATTTTAACTTGTATTGAACTTCACACAAATCAAATCATAGAGTACATTTTTCATGTTATATTTTCATTGATGTAAATTATGTTTGATTTATCCACATAGGTGGTTTTCTCATTTTTACAGATGTGCTGTCTTCTATTCTTTCAGTATCTAATAATATTTTATACACTTTATTCCTGATAGATAGTTGGGATTTTTCCAGTGTGAAGTGTTTACAAATAATATGCACATTTGTATATCTCTTGAAGAACATGTGCACACGTTTCTTGTATATTTCATTATAGTGAAAATGTCTATCATAGTTTATGTATAGTTCCAGTTTAACAGCTGGGTTGAAATTGTTTCCAAAATTATTATACTAATTCATAGTCTCATCTGTATTGTATGTTAGTTTTTGTTACTCTAAATCCTTTCTGTCATTGTCTTTAAATATTTCTTTCTAGAATTTGTAGCTTTCTGGTGATGTCTCAATATGATTTTAATTTTAATATAAAATTTATAAACTTATAAAATTGCACACATTTTCAAATATTTTTGGGTCACCAGAATGGTCGGTCTCTCTCTCTCTCTCTTTCTCTCTCTCTCTCTCTCTCTCTCTCTCTCTCTCTATTTCTCTCTTTGTTTCACAAAATCCTTGTTAAATTTTTAGGTTTTTTATATTGGCTTTCTTTTCCAGTATGATTTATAGGAGTTCTTCATTTGTTCAGATATATGTATTATAACTTCTTTCATGTATTTTCATGCCTTTCAATCTGTGAAGAAGATACATCTTAATTTCTAGGTATTGATGATTGCTCACAGTTCCATAGGCTCTTCTAAGTTAGAGAGTTTCTCAAACTTTCTTTGCTTTCAATGATCTTGACATTCTTAAGAAATACTTACTGCTTAAGAATGTTGAAGGATTTGCTTCTATTGGACTTTGTCAGCTTTCCCCCTCATTATTGGAATGGCTGTCTTTGGGAATTTTGGAGGAAGAACATAGAGGCAAAGTGACATTCTCATCACATGCTTTTAAATGTTGATGTAGACCTTCATCACTTGGCTGCGAAAATGTTTTCCAGCTTCTTGCACTGTAATGATTTTAAAGTTTTATGTCCCTTTTCTATATTGTCCCTTTGAAAGAATGTCACCATGTTCATACATCAGAAGTTGGGGATGGAGGGACTAGGTCCCATTTCCTTGGAGAAATACATACATTATTTGGAGTTCTCAGCACAGGAGATTTGTTCTTTTCCCCATGTATTTATTATATAGTTATTTATATCAGTATGAGCTCTTGGATATTTATTTATTTTATGTTATTGTTGTTAGGCACCATTGGGTTTATATGTGGTTTAAAATTTACTCTTACTTATATGTGGTTTAAAATGCAGTGCTAAGAGAGATAGTGTCTGGTGTCTTAAAGGCTTGAAGATAAACAAGAGGCCATCTAGCTCAGAAGCAACAAAACCCACATGGAAGGAGCACACCAGCCTGTGAGATCACGAGGTGTCAAAGGGACCAGGTATAAGGCATCTTGCAATATATATATGTATGTATATATATATATATATATACACACACATACATACACACACACACACACCATAGTGAATGAAGAAGGAAGTGCAGAGTGGAGAGATCCCCTCACAGAGGGGGTTAGGAAAGGAGATTGGTAAGTCAGGGTGCAATGTAGTACTGATGAAGAACACAGCTTTCCCCCAGTTCCTGGATGCATCCTCCCACCAACTACCATGATCAGAATTCTACCTTGCAGGACTGGATAGGGCAGAGGTTGTACACTGGTGCATATGGGAGCTGGAGGCACAGGGAATCCAGGGTGGATGATACTTTCAGGACCAGGGGTGTGAGGGGCGATATTGGGAGAGTAGCGGGTGAGTGGGTTGGAAAGGGGGAACCGATTACAAGGATCCACATGTGACCTTCTCCCTGGGAGATGGATGGCAGTGAAGGGGGGCAGGGAGGGAGACTCCGGATAGGCCAAGATATAACAAAATAACAATCTATAAATTATCAAGGACTCATGAGGGAGGGGGGAGCAGGGAGGGAGGGGGAAAAAGAGGACCAGATGCAAAGGGCTTAAGTGGAGAGCAAATGCTTTGAAAATGATTAGGGCAAAGAATGTATGGATGTGCTTTATACAATTGATGTATGTATATGTATGGATTGTGATAAGAGTTGTATGAGCCCCTAATAAAACGTAAAAAATAAATAAATAGATGAAAAAAATTTTAAAAATTAAATGCAGTGCTATTTTATTTTATTTTACAGATTGTTCTAGCTTTGGTCGTTGGCAGTTCCCTTCGCTGCCTCCAATGTACTGTTGGCATAACATCATCCCCATGGGATTTTACTTTAAAAACATAAATAAATTCAGCATTCATTTAAAATAAATTCAGCATTTATTCTTGACAAACTTCAAGAGTCTCTAATGCATAATAAGGAGGAAAAACAAGCCCCATGAGGAAATTCTTTACTATGGGAGTAACATGATCTCCTGTCAACTTGAAGGTATTAAGATTGAAGGGGTGGGGTGTAGCCTGTCAATCAGATCACAGATTGATGAACTCATTTGGAAGCACAACAGAGATCAATAGTTCACTGAAGCCAGACCCACCCTCTCTGCTACACATTCCTGTTGAAAAACCACATGGAGCCACGCTGATGGTAGCCAGAGCCCTGGAGATGCATCCACCACCATTGGATGCACAGGACCTTCCACCTACAGGCCTGTGACCTTCTTGCATTGGCATCAGTGCATGTGCTGCATAAATCTAAAGAGGGATTTATGGACCAGCATTGGACATATGGACTAATATTGGAGTTATAGACCTGATCTGGACTGGACTGAGGTAGTTTCTTAATAAACAATTGTTCTTTGATATCAAGCTCTCTCTTACACAGATATGAGTGCCACTGAATTTGTTTCTCTAGTCAACATGACTAAGACATTTATGAAGCTTCAAATTTTGTATAAAGAGTATGTGAGGAACACTTAGTCCTTCAAAATGTATGATGTAACATATCCTAGTCGCTAGAAATAGTACTGATAAGCATAGGATAAAAAGAAATGGACAATATTTTAAAAAAAAGAAATGGACAATATTTCAACAATGTAGGATATAAAAAAAATAATGTTGCTATGAGACTCTAATTTTTCAATACAATCTCTCACTGTATGCTCTTCCTCTACATGCTCTTCTCCCACATCTCTGGCAGCCCCAAATTTTTAGGGAACTTATGGAAGGAATTAATCTCAGCATGTATATATTATATACCTGGTTTCTTGCATATGTGATTGTATTTGAAAAATAGGCTGTAGAATAAACTCAAAACGGTCTCTCATTCTCTTATTGCAGTGTGGGTCTGAATCACTGAAAATCAACCGAAGGATTTCAGGAAGCAAAGAACATTAGTTATTTTTATAAATACAATTATACCCAAATTTCATAGCAATGACTTTCTTGCTACACTGCTACTTCCCTTTGTAAAGTTCTAATAATAAACAGTGAAGTGCACAGAATAGGATGTAGAGCACAGCTTGTTCCCAATACATCAATTGCAACGGGTACTTTGCTTTTCTGCTACCAAGAGCACACCACTAACTTTGATCATCTAACTTGCTGTTGCCGGTAAACACAATTTTCCAGCGAAGAGAGGGGTGCTGTAGACATTTGATCAATGTGCTCTTCGTGCTGCTTGGAGACTCCCACTGGAGCCAATCTTTCTCACTGCTGTAGCTCTGACCTGGTATTATCACCTGCATTTGGTTCAAGTAATGAGCTTCTCAAGTGGGATCACACATTCACTGCCCTCTAGAATTTATGAGATCTCTAGGATAAAGTTATGCTATCACCAGTCACGGTAGGAATCCTTGGCTTCCATGTCTCTTTTCTTTGCTGGCAAGTTAACTACTCCAGCTCCTTGCTTCTGACTTGGAGGCTAAAATATTACTTTGAAACTCATATAAGCACCTGGAGGTTTGGGGCCTTCTAAAACATCTGTTGCAAATGCCTGACAAGCCTGCTTTTCCTTTGGTCCACAGAATGGAAACATCTGTAACATTCTTTTATCAGGAGCAGGTTGAGGAGACTTCTCAAATGCCATATGAAAAATGGTGGGAAATATTAGCTGACAAGTAGTGAGGGAAAGTGACTCAATATACTTGAGATGTTTTATTCACAGGATATTAATATCACCACATGTTGACATCTAGTTAATTCCAAGACATGACAGCCTCATGTGTGTCAGAGTAGAATTGTGCTTCATAAATGGCACAGCTTGCCAGTCATTGAGGAAGATTCACTAAAGAAGAAAATCCTCCAGGTAAGCTTTCAGATGACTAATGACCCAATGAAACCCAAATGCAATTCCGAGAGACAGTGAAACCAGCAGCTAGCCAGTCAAGACTCTTCCAGATTCCTGACCTGCATCCAGGATAGTTCATTGGTGCCAGTTTAAGCCACAGTATTTTTCATAATTACTCAATACCACTAGATAACCAGGAGTCCTTGGGAGATGAAATGGTTCAAGATCTTAGTTACTAACTGAAAAAATGGTGGTTCAAGGCAACCCAAGACCTTTTATGATTTAGGCCATGCTTTCTGTATTTCTGTTGTATTTTCTTGGTCACAGAGACCAGCCCTGATTAAGATGTAGGAAATGGTAGAAAGGCCTAATGTTTTCTAGGGGTCACCTTGGAGACATATATGCACCACACATTCTTGTCCCTGTCTTCTCTGCTTTGGTAGTATCTTTCTTTAGAGGAGAGGTGTCTTCTTCATTTCATAGTTTATAAAATCAGAAGGTGTATTGTTAGAAGCTCCCCAATTGATTTGAATGCCTAGAAACTCCATGTGACAGAATAGAATAACTCGTAGAACCCCTGTGACTGAAACCATAGGCTTTTCTTGACTGTCATCTTTATGGAAGCAGATTACTGGTTCTTTTTCTCACAGAACTACTGGGTAGTTTTCCAGTGTCAATATTTAGACTAGTAGCTGAGCATTTTGGGGTTCTATGATCAAGGAAGTATCCTGACTTAACCCTACCCTTAAAAAAACAAATCCATGGATTTGGACTCAGAAATCTATGTAGGGGTTGGTGGTTTGAACTCCTGACCTTTTGATTAGCAGCCCACTGCCTAGACAACAGTGCCATCAGCGACCCCAAGTCTCCTTATCTAACCAAGGAAATCAAGTTTTTCTCTCAGGTGTTTTATTTCTCCGGGGAAATATATAATGTAATGTCAGTACATCAATTGAGTGTCATAGGAGGACAGGCTGTGAACTCACATTGCTTCCTGGGTCCGATTCTTCCCTGAGCCTGGGGGTTTAGTTCTACCTGAACGCTTCCTCTTCTGAAGTAAATCAGAGCTGATGTCTTTGTTTCCACAATCATAACATTCAAATTTATATGTCTGCTTTCAAGTATGTTCTCCTGAGAGGGTGAATGATGTAATGTGTGATAAACCAAACCAAACTCATTGCCCTCATCGAGTCTGACTCATAGCAACCCTATAGGATGGGGTAGAACCGCTGCTCCTTATAGGTTTCGGAGACTATTAGAAAAAAATGTTTATATTGTCTATGTGTCTAGGAAATTGATGGATAACAATGTATGTAAACAAGTGGACTGAAATGGACTTTAGAGAGCTGCAATGAGATAGAAGTTTTACCTCTACCTTTTATACATTTTTGCCATTGTTGTTAAGTTAGCTCTAAGCCTTGGTAGCCCCACATTCAGCAGATTAAAGTGTTGTGTGATCTTAAGTCATCTTTACAATCATTGGTGTATATCATACCATTGTGGCTGACTATTTTGAGTGCATCCTAAAATCAAGGACTCATCTTGCAGTACTAGACCCAGCCGTATTCACTCTGGATCTATAGCGTTTTTATTGGGTTAATTTTTGGTATTAGATCCTTTACTTTGTTCCCCTGGTTTGCCTTAGGTGGGAAAAGTCATTGCTACTTGTCCACCATGGGTCATGCTGCTGGCCTTTGAAACACCGGAAGCATGGCTAGTCATCAGCATCATGCTGTTGTTGGTAGGTGCCATCCAGTTGGTGAGTGTGGTTCTGACCCATAGTGACCCTATGCTCAACAGAACAAAACATTGCCTGGTCATGTACTGTCTTTACAATTGTTCCTATGTTGGAGCCTGTTGTTGAAGCTACTGCATTAATCCAGCTCTTCCTCTCCTTCACTGCCTCTACTTTACCAAACCGCAATATCCTTCTCCAGCAACTGGTTTCCCTTGGCAACTTGTCCAAAGTATATAATAGGAAGTCTCGCCACCCTTGCCTCTAAGGCAGTGGTTCTCAACAAGTGGGTCGCAACACCTTTGAAAGTTGAACAGCCCTTTCACACGGGTCACCCGATTCATAACAGTAGCAAAATTACAGTTAGAAGTAGCATTAAAAATAATTTTATGGTTGGGGGGGGGGTCACCATAACATGAGGAACTGTTTTAAAGGATCGGCATTAGGAAGGTTGAGAACCACTGCTCTAAGGTATACTCTGGTTCTTCTTCCCAACATCATAGCATCACTTAAGTCACCACTGAACAAGATGCTAACAGCAGTCAGTTTTAATATATTCCATACAAATCTTGCCTCACTGTACTCATATACAGGAGTCCTGTTCAAAGAAGATATACTAATATAGTTAACATTTTAAATTCATGAATTAGTTCCACATATATGAAAGCCAAAACATGTTTCAAAATCTTAAAAACTATTATATACTACTATTACTTCATTACATGTCTTGAAATACCAAATATAGTATATTTATGATTTAAAAGATTTCTATATACTAATATGTACTTATTATATTCTATATCCTAATATAGACTATTATACAGAGAATATTACATACTAATATAGAATGTACAGATACCAATATGTACATACTATATTCTATATACTAATATGTACAAGAAATTTCCTTTATAAAAAAGCTTGTCTTAAATATAATTCTATTTCAACGAATATTGTCTTTTTGATTTCATCATTTCAAAGCATGAACACCAACTTCTAAAATACTTTCTCAGCTGGATGTATATCTTATTAACTTAGTCTTGAAAGCTAATAGAAATAGACATTTTGTTCCAATCTTTTTACAACCTGAAAAACAAGCTTAAGGGAAGACGAGATGCAATTATGTGTGGGAAGGTAAAAGCAAGTGTAATCGTTTCTGGCATATTGTTAGCTAAAGTCGTTCGTGTGGGTGTTTTAAGACATCATCAGCCAAAAAGCAAATACCAGAATCTCCAGGTAAAGTACTTCCTCAACAGTTTCCCACTAATGTGTTAAGGTCTTTTTCTGTAATTGGTAGTGAAGTTTGATATTTCATGGAAATGAAGAACATACATTTTTAAAGTACCTCTCTTTCCTGTGTCTTTTCAGCATGTACTCATCATGCTAAAAACAAGGTCGCTGATACAGGTAGCAAGACACCATGCTGCTGTCCTTTGAATCGTGCATCCATTTTGGTGTGTGTAGCCGTTTACGTAATAAAGCATTGTTCTCTGCACCTGACGGCTAATTCCTCAGAGAGCAAGATCTATGCCTGGATTCTTGATTAATGGATCCCCTGTGAGCATAACAAATACACACAGATTTTTTTAGTGGAAATTATCTGTTTTGAAACATATTTCACCCATTATAAAATGATGATAATGCCTTATTTGGTAGATTAATTGTGAGAATGTACATTCAAAACTTTACAAAAAGCATATGATAATAATTATGATTATAACCCAAAAGAATGATATACTAATTAAAGTTGGTCAATATAGAACTGGGTAATACCTTGGGTGTGAGAACAACTTTAAGGGAAGTAATTATATCTTTTTACAGAAAGGAAATAATAAAAGTTATCTAAAATCCAAATTCCCTGCTGTCTAGTCAATGCTGACTCATAGTGACCCTGAAACAGACTAATTTCACTCAGCCTAATGTCTTCCAGGCTCATCCATCTTATGAGATGTTTGATATATTCATTGATTATCTTTTTAAATGAGGTAGTATTTCACTGTGCTTATATGGCATGAGTTATTTATTCATTCTTAAATTCATGGGAATTTAGGTTTTCTAATTTTTTTGCTACAGTAAATGGTGTGATGAACGTGAGTGTGAATGTGTCTAGTCATTCTGGGGCTCTCATTTATCTAGGATCTGTGGTGGTACAGTGGGTTCCACGTTGGACGGACTGTTAACCACAAGTTCAGCAGTTTGAAACCACTAGGCTCTTTTTGGAGAAAGATGAGGTTAGCTCATCTTAAGACCTACAACCTTGGAGACCCACAGGGGCTGTTCTACTCTGGCCTATAAGATCACTATGCGTAAGAAGCTACTTTACTTGATGGTTATTCATTGAGTCTGCCCCCATGAATATGGATAGCCTCTGAAAGTCAAAGCGGCGGTTCTGCTCTGTCATAGGGGTTGCTATCAGTGAGATTGACACATGTCAGTGAGTATTGTTATTTATTTATTTTTCTTTGTTTTTGGATTGCCCATGTAGGAGGATTGCTATGATATTATGGTATTTTGAATCCGAACTTTGTGAGGAAGGGTCATATCACCATCTACAGTGGTTGCAACAGCTTTACAATCTCACTAATAGTATACGGGGGCTCCCTTCTCTGTGTGGTTGTATTAAAATTGTTTTATCTTTTGTTTCTTTTAAACTTTGCTACTAATTTTGGAGTGATGGGTACTCATTGTTGTTTTGATTTTCACTGCTTGAGTAGCTCATGATCACAAGTATTCCTTCCTGTGTCTGGCCATCTGAATGTATTCTTTGGTGAAGTATTAAAGTTTTCTGTATATTTTTAGAGATTAATCCATTTTCAGATATGGTATTGCCAATTCCACACCACCACCACCCCCGCCCCAATGGCACCCACAGCAACTAAGTCAATTCCACAAACTAGGAAAAGTCATCTCGACCTACATAATCCAGCATCCTCATAATGCCTCAAAAGTATGTAGAGAGGCCATTATCAGAATTGTGTGCTCTGGCCTCCTGGAAAGTGAAGGTTGAGATACATGAAAAACCTGAATCCTGCTCTTTGTGACTTCTCCCTAATCCCTTCCAAACGGCCACAGTCTTGTTCCCTGTTGCCAAGTGTTCTGAATTCTGAGCATCTCTTATGGTCCTGCTTTGCTGCTGACACTAGGATGTGCCAGAAATGTTAGAGGTCTGAGACATAAAGGAAACATGAAGCCTGGACCCATGTTGAGTGTACTGGCTTTTCCTCTGATGACAGGGACATTTAGGAGGCTACATAGTTTTTGACTGTTCCAGTTCAAAGTGCAGGGGATGGATATAAAGCTGAGATTGTGAGTAAGCAAAGTCCGAAGGAGACCTAGAAGTCCTGAATAGTGGAGAAAGAAGAGATATGGCTTGTGTCAGTGCTGGAGATAGCAGGACCTGGTCCACATAACTTCCACTCACCCTCATTGTTGTTGTTATTAGTTGTCATTTAATTGGTTGCAACTTATAGAGATCTTGTGAACAACAGAATGAAAAACTGCCCATTCTTGAACCAACCTCCAAATATCTGCTCTATTTGAGCCCATTGTTGCAGCCAGTGTCAAGTCATCTCATTGAGGGTCTTCATTTTAACAGACCCTCTTTGTTAACTGTATGTTATATCTTCTCCAATCACTGGTTCCTCTTGATAACACGTCCAAAATACATGAGATGAAGAATTGCTACCAATATCACTTTGAATGACCATCTGGCTGTACCTTTTCCAGGACATATATGCTTTTTTTTTTAAGGTAGCCAATGGAAGATTCATTGTTCTTTGCCAACACAGTAATTCAAAAACGTCAAATTTCTGTTGCTCTTAATTATTCATTGCCCAATTTCCCCATACATATGAGGCCATTGAAAATACCAAGGCTTTGATAAGGCATACCTTTTTCCTCAAAGTATCTTTGCTTCTAAATTACTTTACATAGGTTACCAAAATTATTTGGCCTGCTGACACCTTTTGATTAAAAAAAAATTACTCAGCACCCCTCTGGTGAAGAAAAACTTTTGTGCTATAGCCCAAATCCAATGATAAACTTAAGGTATCGGCCTTTGCAACCCTTCCTGGATCATTCCAGTGACCATGACTCCCTAGGGGACAGTATAATCCACTTTGGGAAACACTGCTTTAAATGTTTGCAGAGGATTACCCAATGCAATATGTCATTTGAGTTTTTTAAATGTATTTTTGTTAATTAGGTGTTAGTGGACAGTTTACATTTCAGAACTTCTACTCTGTAATCCAGAGTTCAAACCACCCATCAAAGCACCATCCTGCTTTATATCCCACCCCTCCATCCCCAGGTTTCTCTTCTCCCTTTTCCTTGTAGAAGTCATTTCTTTTGTGTGTTAGACTGAGTTCTCTAGAGACGCAAAACCAGTGTCTCATATGTGTATGTATATAGAAATTGATTTATACTAAGAAAGCCCTGACACGGTTGTAGAAGTGAGTTAGTCCAGTCTGGTTCATCTTTAGGTCAGATATAAACTGAAAGCTTCCGACTCCTATAGCTACATGGGCTGAAGAAGAGGAAGCAGGATGACGAATCATGAAGACCACATGCGGTTGGATGCAAAACTGAATAAATCCGAGGCTTATTATTTGATGATGGCTCCTGGGATTGAAAGGCAATATAACAGAGGGACTGGAATATATGAAGAAGAATGCAGCATCAGAACTGGAGGAAAATGATATGCAGATGCCACACCCTTGCTTGATGAAAGTGAGGAGATCTTGAAGCACTTACTGATAAAGATCAAAGATTGTACCCTTCAATATTACTTACAACTAAATTTTTTAATACATCATTTTATTGGGGCTCATACAATTCTTATCAAAACCCATACATACATCAATTGAGTAAAGCACCCTTATACATTCATTGTCCTCATCATTCTCAAAATTCGTCTTCCACTTGGGTTCCTGGAATCAGCTCATTTTCCTCTTTCCCCTTCCCTTCCCCCTCCCTCCCCGCTCCCTCATGAACCCTTAATAATTTATAAATTATTATTTTATCTTATCTTACACTGCCCGGCATCTCCCCTCACCCACCTTCCTATTGCCCATCCCCCAGAGAGGAGGTTACATGTAGATCCCCAAGATTGGTTCTCCCTTTCTACACCCCCTTCCCTCCCGGTGTCGCCACTCTCACCGCTGGCCCTGAGGGGTTCATCCATCCTAGATTCCCTGTGTTTCCAGATCCCTACTGCACCGCTGTGTATCCTCTGGTCTAACCAGGTTTGCAAGGTAGAATTGGGATCATGATAATTGGAGTGGAGGAAGCATTCAAGTAGTAGAGCAAGGTTTTGAGTTTCATTGTTGCTACACTGAACCCTGAGTGACTCATCTCCTCCCCACTTCCCCTCTACAAGGGATGTCCAGCTGTCTACAGATGCGCATTGGGTCCCCATCACGAACTCCCCTCATTCATGGTGATGTGATTCACACACATCCTCCCACCCTACCACCCCCCGCACCTTTGTTGTTTGAAACCTGGTCCCCTTGGTCCTTCATGATCACACATGTTGGCGTGCTGCTTCCATGTGGGCTTTGTTGCTTCTGGGCTAGATGGTTGCTTGTTTACTTTCAAGCCTTTAAGTCCCTAGATGCTATATCTCTCAATAGCCAGGTACCATCAGCTTTCTTCACCACACTTACTTATGCACACATTCGTCTTCAGCGTTTATGTGCAGAAGGGGATCACACAATGATGGTTTTTGTTCTTTGGTGTCTGCTACCTGGTCCATCCAACACCTTGTATTCACTTAGGCCGTGTGCTTCTTCTCTGAGGGCTTTGTTGCTTCTGAGCTAGATGGCTGCTTGCTTGCCTTCAAGCCTTTAAGACCCCAGATGCTATATCTTTTTGATAGCCGGGCACCATCAGCTTTCTTCACCATGTTTGCTTATGCACATGTCTGTCTTCGGTGATCATGTCGGGAAGGTGGGTATCATGGAATGACTGTTTAGCTGAGTAAGGTGCTATTGTATTGAGGGAGACTTACAACTCAATTTAACGAAAACCAAAATCATCACAACTGCAGCAATAGATAATATGATAAATGGATAAAAGATGGAAGTTTTCAAGGATTTTTTTCTAGCTTGGATTCAGAATCAATGTACATGGAAGCCACAGTCAAGAGATCAAAAGACATATTGCATGTGTTTGTCCAGGTTGATTAGAAATATAAATTAATTGAAACTCATACATGTATAAGAAAAAATTTTATATCAAAGAGCAAGTGTATATTATGAAACCATTACAGGTCAGTCCATATCTAGTCCATAAGTAAAATATTAGCCCATATGTCTGAAACTAGTGCATAAATTTGTCTTCAGATCCATGGAGCACTTGCAATGATACCAAATGCAGGAATATGACAGGCTGGTGGGTAAAAAGGCTTGAGGATCCAGTGGCAGTGGAAACATCTCAGTGCTGGTCCATGTGGCTCCACCAGCTCTCTAAGTGTGGCCCTTTAACAAGAAGGTAAAGCAGAAAGAGAGTGGCTTTTCTCCAGGGTGAAAGAGAGGAAGTTCCCAGAATCCTCACAAGAAGTGTGTTAGGCAGGGCTGACTAGAGAAATAAATTGGACACTCTGATGTGTGTAAGATAGAGCTTTAAAAAATCATTTTATTGGATCAGTTATCAGGCATCAAAGAACAAAAAATCATATTGTGTGCTCACCTCTCCGATACAATCACTGAAGACAAATGGGTACATAAGCAAATGTGGTGAAGAAAGTTGATGGTGCCTGACTATCAAAAGATATAGCATCTGGGGTCTTAAAGGCTTGAAGATAAAAAAGTGGCCATCTAGCTCAGAAGCAACAGAGCCCACATGGAAGAAGCACACCAGCCTGTGCGGTCATGAGGTGTTGAAGGTATTAGGTATCAGGCATCATCGGAACAAAAAATCATACAGTGAATGGGGGGCCGGGGGTGTGTGTGCAGAGTGGAGATCCAAAGCCCATGCATAGACCACTGGACATCCCATTACAGAAGGGTCTTGGGGAAGAGATGAGCCAGTCAGAGTGCGATGTAACTATGATGAAACATAAAACTTTCCTCTAGTTCCTAGATGCTTCCTCCTCCGCCACTATTATGATCCCAAATCTCTCTTACAAATCTGGCTACACCAGAGGATGTACATTGATACAGACAGTAACTGGAAACAAGAAATCCAGGGTGGATGATCCCTTTAGGACCAGTGGTATGAGTGGTGATACTGGGAAGGAGGAGGGAGGGTGGGTTGGAATAGGGGAACCGATTACAAGGATATACATGTGACCTCCTCCCTGGGGCATGGATAGCAGAAAAGTGGGTGAAGGGAAACATCAGACAGGTCAAGATATGGCAAAAAAAAATTTGTGAATTATCAAGGGTTAATGAGAGAGAGGGAGTGGGGAGGGAAGAGAAAAATGAGGAGCTGATGTCAGGGGCTTAGGTAGAAAGCAAATGTTTTGAGAATGATGAGGGCAATGAATGTACAAATGTGCTTTACACAATTGATATATGTATGGATTGTGATAAGAATTGCATAAGCCCCTAATAAAATGATTTTCAAAATAATTTTATTGGTGGCTCTTAAACAGTTCTTATCATCATCCATATATACATCCAATGGATAGTGATAAGAGCTGTAAGGGATCAAGTAGAAAGAAAATATTTTGAAAATGATGATGGCAACATATGCAGAAAAGTGTTTGACCTCTTGGTATCAGCTCCTCATTTTTTTCTCCTCCCTCCCTTATGAACACTTTATAAATTATAAATTATTATTATTTTCATATCCTGCACTGACCGCTGTCTCCCTTCACCCACTTTTCTGTTGTTCTTCCCCCAGAAGGATATGTGTTATATGTCGATCATTGTGATCAGTTTCCCCTTTCTCTCCCGACCTTCCCCCTACCTTCCTTGTATCACTACTCTGATCATTGGTCCTGAGGGGTTTATCTGTCTTGGATTCCCTGTGTTGTGAGCTCTTATTGTACCAGTGTACAGGCTCTTGCTAGCCGGATGTGTAAGGTAGAATTGGGGTCATGATAATGGGTGGAAGGAAGCATTAAAGAAGTAGAAAAATGTTGGAGAGGGAGCTTTAAATCAAAGAGTAATTGGATATTGAGAAAATATCCCACTCTAGTCTGGATCAAGTCCATAGTTCCAATATAAGCCCCTATGTCCACTACTAGTCCATAAATTCCTCTTCAGACTCACTCAGAAAGTGAGTGAAATGTCTTGTGGATCTAGTGCTGGTGGAAGCATCACAGGGCTGGTGCAGGCTTCTGCCACATGGCTCACTCAGGTCTCAGCATGACTCCACATGGATTGCCAACAGAAAAGTGAAGCAGAGACAGGGTGTGAGTGACCCCCTCTTCTTATGGCAGAACCAAGAAAGAGGAAGTTCCCAGAATCCTCATGAGAAGGCCAAGCCCATAAGGAGAGATCATCAGTTTGTCAACTGACTTACAGGCTATCCTCCACCCCTTTACTCTTAATATCCTCAAGTTGACATGAGATAATGTAATTACCACATTGTATTAGATAAATCTGGTGCACTAAGCTTTTTTAGTGTCGAAAAACAAGACTGTTATTTTAAAGATTAAGAGCACCTGATCCAAACCCTGGAATTTTCAGTCATCTCATATGCATGTCAAAGTTGGGTATCAAGTAAGAAAAAACAAAGAAAAAATGTTGCATTTGAATTATGGTACTGACCAAGAATATTGAAAGTACCATATACTGCCAAAAGAACAAGAACAACAACAAAAAAATCTGTCTTGAAACAAATAAAGCCAGAATGGCTCCTTAGAGGCAAGGCTGGTGAGACTTTGTCTTACATACTTTGGACATGTTGCAGAAAGACCAGTTCCTGGAGAAGGACATCATGCTTGGTAAAGTAGAGGGGCAGCAAAAAAGAGGAAATGCCTCAAAGTGATGATTGGCACCATGGCTTCAACAATCGGTTCAAGTATAGGTACAAATGTGAGGACAGTGCATGAGTGGGCAGTATTTTATTCTTGTGCATAGGGTCATTACAGGTCAGGACCTAGTAGATGGTACCTAACAAAAGCAACAACAGCAGTAAGGAGAGGTCACTGAACTAAATGTAGGATCTTGTTCCAGCATTAGAAGTTTCTACACATTGTCAGTTGGTATTAAATTTATATTACACAGCATACCACCTCCAACTCCAATAAAATGCCCTGGAGACAGAAACCCACATCAATAATCACTACAAGAAAGCAGCAGAAACAAATCCCAATGTCTGAAGATGGCCAAAACTTAGCATTGTACATAGAGGAAGCAAAGTTTGTGCCACCATAGAAAGAAATTTTCAGATAGCTACTTAGATTCATACAGGATATGAGATAATCAATACTTTTAAAAGATGAAAAAATAGAGTGGATGTCCCAGCAGAAATGAAGAAGAATAAAAGACTTCATCAACCTATTGGAAGAAGTAGAGAACCAAATCAGCAACCTTGATGATATCCAAGCAGAATACAACAAATGTGTAAGACCCCCTAGCAAGATAATTAAAGAAGCCAAAGAAAACCTGAGAACAATTAGTGACAATATGAAGAGAAATAGTATCCAAATAATTGGAATAACAGAGGAAGACATAATGAAGAACCAACAGCTAAAATAGTGAGGGAATTCTTGGAAGAAAACACCCCCAATATAATAAAGAAGATCCAACAATTATCCAGAAAACAGAGAAGACATGAATTAGATTGAATTCCCAGAAAAACACACCAAGGCATATAATAGTCAAATTATCCAACTTTGAGGGAAACGATTAAATCAGAAGAGAAGCTAGAGAAGAAATTCAGTCATGTATAAGGGTAATCAGATAAGACTATGCTCAGACTTATCAGCAGAAACCAGGATGAAAAGGAGAGAATGGATTAGTATCTTCCAAAAGTCAAAAGAGAATAACTGTAGCCAAAGGATCCTCTACCCTGTCAAACTCTACATCAAAATAGAAGGTGAAATGAGAGTTTTTCTGATAAGGAAAAATGTAAGAAAAAAAATAAAACAAACTAACAAACAGAAGCAGCACTACAAAAATTACCTTCCAACTCACTTTGGACAGAAGACCAACATCTATAAAACTCAAACATGAGACCACTGCATAGTGTAATGCCATCCAGAAGGCAATGCACTGAATGTAACATCCAAGACCGCTTCGACCCGATGTAGAAAAGAAGGCAATAATGAAACTCCAATGCATACACAACACATAATTAAGGAGGGAGATTTGAAAATATCTATCACAAAATGTACGAGATGACAGTAATGAATCCAGAGATGGATGTAATTACCTGAACATTAATGAACCGAACTCAACCATTAAAACACAAAGAGTAGCAGACTAAATTAGGAAACAAAATAAATTAATCTGTTGTTTGCAAGAGGCATATCTCAAGCTCGAAGACAAAAACAAGTTGAGGGTCAAAACATTACGAAAATTATATTAAGCGAATGGCAATAAAAATGCAGGAGCTGCAATTCTAATCTCTGACAAAACCGATCTCAAGTGCAGGACACAACAAGAGATAAGCATGTACACTATATAATGCTTAAGGGATCAGTAGACTGAGAACCCATGAGCAGAGATACTTGCACAATGACAGACCTGTAAAATCCACCAACCAAATCCTTCAAAAGATGGAAAAAGAAATCACAGGATCAACAATCATAGTAGGGGATTTCAATACACTATTCTCCAAGAAAGACGGATCAGCAAGAAATGAGCTCAACAAAGAGGCAACAGAACTAAACTATATAATTAGATAGCTCAATGTGATATACATATTCAGAGCCTTCTACCCAACTGTATAAAAATACACATTTTCAAAGTACTTATGGTACCTATTCAAAAATAGACCACAGAAGTGAAGCAAACATGAGTAAATTCAAACATACAGAGGTCATTCTGACTTCCTTCTCTGACCAATAAGTCATAAAGCTAGAAATCAACCAAAGAAAGAAAGAAAGAAAGAAAGAAAACTAAATGGAGGCTAAATAACTTACTTCACTAAAAGACTGGATATGAGCCCAAAGTAGAGATGAAATTAGGAAATTACTAGAAACTAATGAGAATGAAAATACAACATATCAAAATCTTTTGATACAGCAAAGTCAGTTATCAGAGGATGCTTGTTAGTGATAAGTGCACATAAGTAGAAGGAAGAGAGATTTATGGTCAATACCTTATACAAAACCTTCACCACTTGGAACAGAGTCAACAGAATAATACTTCTATTAACAAAAAACAGAAAGAAAGAGAAAGGAATAATAATCAGGGCAGAGATGAATGAGCAGGGAAACAAAATCAAAAAAGAAAAAAAGGAAAAATCAACTCAATAAAAGTCTGGTTATGTGAAAGGATTAACAGAATCAACAAAAACATTAGCAAACCTAATTAAAGATAGAAATCAAACGACTAATTATCCAGTTCTACAAAGGAATGTACTGCAACAAATTCAACAAATTGGAGGACATGGAACAAGACCTGGAAAAACTATCCATCCCCAAATTCTCTCAGATGGACATCAAGAACTTTAACAGACCCACAGCAAAACAAGAAATAGATAAAGTTATCAAGGAACTCCCAACTAAAAAAAGCCCAGCCCAGATGGCTTCACAGAATTCTACCAAGTATTCAGACAAGGGCTGACACAAATCCCACACAAATCTTACAGAATATCGAAAAAGGTTGCTAAACTCCCAAACACATTCTATGAAACTATTATAACTCTGATACCAAAGCCTGGCATAAATCCCACATGAATAGAGAACTACAGGTCAATACCCTAGTGATCATAGATGCAAAGATCCTCAACAAAATCTTGGCCAATAGAATACAAACATATATATATATAAAATAATTCATCATGACCAAGTGTGATTCATACTAGGCATGCAGGGTTGCTTCAATTTCCAAAAAACCATCAACATTATCCATCACATTAACGTAACAGACAATAACCTTATGAAAATGTCAATAGACACAGAAAAAGCATTTGATAACATTCAACACCATTTCCTAATTAAGACACCCAAGAAGATAGATTTAGAAGAAAATGACCTTAAAAGCTCTCTATGAAAATACAAGAGACGACCTTACATTCAATTGAGAAAAGATGGAAACATCCCTACTGGAAAAGTGGACCCAATAAGGATGGCCCTTGTTCCCTTTTCTATTTGACATAGTGCTGGAGGTCCCATCTAGTCATATAAGACAATGGAAAGACATCAAAGGTATAGGTTCGGGCAAAGAAGCAGTGAAATTATCAATATTTGCAGATGATATGATTTTGTATAGAGAAAAACCCGAACAATCCACAGTAATATTGCTGGAATTGATAGAGGAATATGGTAGAGTGGCAGGATATAAGACCAACAAGAAGTCAACTGGATTGCTATATACCATTGATGAGATTACATATAAAGAGATCAGGGAGACAGTACCTTTCACAATAGCCAAGCCAAATGGAAATATCCCAGGATATTCGTAACCAAAAAAAAATCCCCAAAAGATCTGTATGAGGAAACCTGCAGAACATTATTCAAAGAAATAAAAAGGGACCTTCACAAATGGAAGAATATCCCATGCTCTTGGATCAGAAGAGCGATTGATGTAAAAATGTCAATCCTGCCAAACCACTATATAAGTTCAATGCAATCCTGACACAAATTCTAGCACCATTTCTTTAAAGAAATGGAAAAAACTGACTACCAAATTCATATGGAAAGGGAAGAAGCCCACAATTGACAAAGAACTCCTTAACAAAGGAACAAAATGGGCAGAATCATTGATGAGAAAATGGGGATAAAGAGAAGAACCTTATATCAGGGAATACATGGGGTTTAAGAAATAAAGAATACACACCCAGAGGAAGATAAAATACATGAGTGGAATCTACTAAAGATACATCACTTGTGCACATTGAAAGATTTCATCAAGAGAGTAATAAGAGAACCCCAAAACTGGGAAGAGATATTTAGTAATGACATACAAAGGGCTCATTACTAAGATCTACAGACTATTGCAAGTTTACAACAAATAAAAACAAATAGCCCATTGAGGAGGTGGGCAAAGGACTTGAACAGAAGATTCAAACTTGAATGGCCAATAAACATATGAGAAAATGCTGACGATTATTAACCATCTGGGAAATGCGAATCCAAGGAACTATGATATACCACCTAACACCCACAAAGACAGCCCAATTAAAAACAACAGAAAGTAACAAACGCTGTGGGGGTGTGGCCAGATAGGAACACAAGCTACCATTGGCTATACAATCCCACTACTGGGCATTTACCAAGAAATAAGAAATAGACCAGGAGCAGACATCTGTTCTCCAATGTTTGTCACTACACAGTTCACAATTGCAAAAACTTGGAAACAGCTTAAATTTCCATCAATAGATGAATAGATAAAAATCTCTGGCACATATACACAATGGAATAATAAGCATCCCTAGAAAAATGTGATGAAACTATGAAACACCTCATCTCATGGAAAGATTTGGAAGATATTATGCTGAGTACATTTAGGCAAGCACAAAAGGTCAAGACAACATGAATCTATTGTGGTAAGTTCAAACAGCAGAATGGGCACAAGGAAAATTCGCATAACACACAATCCCCATGCTGAGAACCAGATATTCTGGCAAGAGCCAGTGCAGTGCAAACGCAGTGCAGTACATCATTAACACCAGATTCAGATAGCACTTGTGCTGAAAGGCATTTCCCCCCACTCCCATATGTCTTTAAGGCTCATAGAAGTGTGGGGAAAGAATAACGATGGCAATGGTGGGTCAGGGAACTAACCTACCCAAGGGGAGGTTCTTGTTTATATTTCCATAAGCAAGGGAGAACGAGAGGAGACCTCACTCTGGCACATCAATGCACAAGGACAATGTTCCTGCTCAGAGCAGCTAGTTCCTAGACATGACTGGAGGGCAAGTCTCAGCTTGAGACTTGATGTCCTCACCCATGATGACACTGCTTCAATGGACAGCTCTGAAGACACAGTTTGGGGAGAGTGGCTGGATTGACCCGCTCACCTGGGGTTAAACCAAGATGGTAGTGTAACAGGACAGTGTGTACAAAGTCCCTGAAGAATCCAGAATGTGGTCTTCTGTCTTGAGGGGGACCACCCTGAAAGAAATGGGTACTGGGCTGATAATTTTTAACATGTCATTTTATTTGTTTAGCATAGAGGTATTTATCTGCTCTATGTCATCATTCTTGTTAGAGTTGGGACTATTTGTATAAAAATTTTGTTTTTATCTATACATGAAATTCAGATTAGGCCTATTTAAGGAGACAACAACTGGGCCAATGGTTCATGGGGGCATGGGAGGAGAGGGAGTGGGAGGGAGGAGAATGGAGAGCCAACAGTAAGGGGTACAAGACATAGTAAGTGTTCTAAATTTGATGGCAAAGACTGTGTAACTTCTCTTGATGTGTTTGAACAATTGAATTGTATCTGAGAAGAATTATTGAAATGGGAATGGTGGGTAAACAAAACTCTTGGGTAGGAGAAATACACACACACACACACACACACACACACACACACACACACATGAACACACATGTAACAAGGAAGCAGATGGACTTTGGGCTTCTATCCAAATCTTGCCTCCGTACAAGAATGGTTTATTTTAGCCATGTAGCAGTGTGTGATATTTACCTTCCTGACACAATCACTAAAGAAAAAAATGGGTGCATAAGCAGATGTGGTAAAGAAAGCTGATGGTGTCCAGCTATCAAAAGCTATAGCTTTTGAAGTCTTAAAGGCTTGTAATTAAACAAGTGTCAATCTAGCAAGGAAACAAAGTCCACATGGAAGAAGCATACCAGCCTTTGTGATCATGAGGTGTTAACAGAAAGAGGTATTAGATATTCAAAAACATGCAGCCAACTCGATGTGAAGGGGCATGGATGCAATAGAAACCCAGAGATCATCTACAAAGTAATTGGAGAGTCCCTCTCAAAAGGGCTACACTGAATGAATGATAAATCCAGGATGTGGTATGGCACTGATGAACCACATAAATATCTTCTAGCTAACTCAATCTCTCTTCCCCTTACTATCAAGGTTTAGTCATGTTAGATTTGCATATGCTCATTTGTATATGTAAGATTCTTTGGTACATGAAAGTTAAGATAGACCGGCATTTTGTGATGCTCACCTTCATGACATGAATGCTGAAGACAAAATGGGTGCATAGTAAATGTGGTGAAGATATAGCATCTGGGGTCTTCAAGGCTTCAAGATAAACAGGTGGCCATGTACCTGAGAAGCAACAAAGCCCACATGGAAGAAGCTCACCAGCAGGTGTGATCACGAAGTGTTGATGGGATAGGGTATCAGGCATCTAAGACCCAGAATGAAACCATACCCAATATGAATTGGGGGGTGGGGGGGAGGGAGCATGGAGTGGAGACCCAATGCCCATCTGTAGACAATTGGACATCCCCTCGCAGAGGGGTCACAGGGAAGATATGTGCCAGTCAGGGTGCAGTATAGTACCAATGAAACACACAACTTTCCTCTAGTTCTTTGGTGCTTCCTTCCCCCCACTATTATGACCTCAATTCTACTTTACAAATTGGATTAGACCAGAATATGCACACTGCTACAGACGAGCCCACAACACAGGGAATCCAAGATATATCAACCCCTCAGGGCCAACAATGAGAGTAGAGATACCAGGAGGATTAGGGGAGGGTGGTGGAGAAAGAGGGAATTGATCACATGGATTAACTATAACCCCCTTCCAGGGGGATGAACAACAGAAAAGTGGGTGAGGGGTGACAGAGGACAATGTAAGACATGAAAATAATAATCTATAACTTATCAAGGGTTTGTGAAGGAGGGCAGATGGAGGAAGGGGGAAGAAACGTGGAGCTGATATCAGGGGCTCAAGTGAGAAGAGAATCTTTGAAATTGATGATGACAGCATAGGTGCAAATGTGCTTGACACAATGGATGAATGCATGGAATGTGATAAGAGATGTAACAGCCCACAATAAAAGTATTTTTAAAAAAAGAAAGTTAAAATAGATAACCCTTCAGAAACAGTAACAGAGTAATGGTTTCCCGAGGGTACGGGAAGGGAGGGGGAAAGTGGTGGGATCGGGATTGTAAGTGCTGGGTTGTAAGGCATCTCAATTTCCATCTGTTTTAGATATCACCAAATTGCTTTCTATGGTGATTATATGTATCTACAAAACCAGCAGTGGATGAGAGTTCCTATCTCACCACATTCCCTGCAACATTTGTTGCTTTCTGAATTTTTGAAATGGGCTATCATTGTGGGTGTTAGCTGGTATCTCATATTTGTTTTAATTTGCATTTCCTAGACATCTACTGATCAGGAACATTTTCTCATACGTTTATTGGCCATACAAGTTTCCTCCCCTGTGCATCATCTCTTCCGGTCTTTAGCCTACCTCCTCATCTGGGCAATTCCTTTTTAAGCTTATTGTGAGCTTGCAGAATTTTGTAGCTTTTAGTAATAAGCCCTTTGCCTGATGTGTCCTTGCTATATATCTTTTCCCAATCTGTGGGCTCTCTTATTACTTACTCTCTTGAATTATTTTGATGTACACACTGTTTTATCTTTAGTATGGACCACCCGTCGATATTTCTCTGAGTGTGTCTCCTTCCTTATTTCTGATAGCCCATATATTCCCTGAGCTAAGATTCTTAGCTTTGTCCCAATTTTCTCATTGATGATCTTGATAGTTTGGGGATTTACCTTGAGGTCTGTGGTCCACCTTGAATTCGTTCTTGTGTATGGAGTGAGTAGGTTTTTACTTAATTTTTTCTGCAGGTAGATACCCAGTGTTTCCAGTACCACTTGCTAAAGAGAGAATTCGCTTCCCATTTGCTATTTTTGGGGCCCTTATCAAAAATCAGTTGTCTGTTGCTGATCTTACTTCTGGATTTTCTTTTCCTGTCCATTGCTCCATGTATCTATCATTATACCAGTACCATGCTATTTTTGACAACTGTGACTTTATCATAAAATTTAGAGTTGAGTAATGCAAGCCCTCCCCCTTTATTCTTCTTCTCAAGGAGTTCATTGTCAATTATGGGCTTCTTCCTTTTTCATAGGATGATGGCAGTCAGTTTTTCCCTTTCTTTGAAAAATGAGGCTGATATTTGTATCGGGATTGAATTGAATTTAGGTAGGATTGACATCTTTGCAATATTGAGTCTTCTGATCCATGAACATGGGATATTCTTCCATTTGTTAAGGTTCCTTTTGGTTTCTTGTAATAATGTTCTGTAGTTTTCCTCATACAGATCCTTTTTTTAATTTGGAATATCCATAGATATCTCAATTTATGGTTGGCTATGGTGAAGGATACCACCTTCTTGATCTCTTATTCTATAATCTCATCAGTTATATGTAATAATCCCACTGACTTCTGCTTATTGATCTTGCATCCTGGCACTCTATTCCTCCATTGCTTCCAGCACTTCTATTGTGGAGATTTTGGGGTTGTCAGTACAAAAATCATATCATCTGCAAATAATGATAGCTTTACTTCTTCTTACCCAGACAAATGACTTTGATGTCCGCCCGTTGCCCTATGTTATTTGCTGGGATCTCCAGAATGACGTTCAATAAAAGTGGGGACAAGGGCATCCTTTTCTGGTTCTCCTTTTCAGTGGGAATTTTTTGCCTTTGTAATTCTGGCCATTGTCTTTTTCATGCATAGCTTATAAAATATTGAGGTAATTTCCATCCAATACCATCTTCTTGAGTCTGTTAATTAGGAATGTGTGTTAAATGTTGTCAAATGCTTTTCTGCATCTCATGGTATTATCATGTGGTTTTTGTCCTTTTTCTTGTCAATGTGATGGATAATGCTGATGGATTTTTCAAATGTTGAACCATCCCTGCATCCTTGGTAAAAGGCAGTCATATTATTAAATACCAATAACGTTTTTCTCCTCCAAACTATGCCTACATTCCTTCACATGGTGGGAATATATTGAGACAAACTTATGATTGTGAGAAGTCTTATTCTCAGCAAAGACTATATTTTGGCTTGGTTATTACCAAGAATCACAGTAGGAGTCTGGTTATTGTTACTAAATAGGCAGCCAGCAGGATGCCAATCTACAAGGGATGAATATATATACATATATCTTGATGGTCAAAAGGGCAGCATTTTCATCATGAGAACGATAACACCCATGTATGCAGCATGGGAAGAAAATCACTTTTCATGTACTACTCCTTATATTTATCATGGTAAAGATACAATTATACCTAACAGTTTAATGGCATATAATTCACCTATCATACAACTCAATGACTCAATCACATCAAGATGAGTTGTACAATCATCACCACTGTTAATTTTAGAGCATTTTATTCATTTTTGTACTCATCACTATTAACTCCCCAATTCTCCCCAACCACACATCTATAATTTTTCTATAGAAAATTATTTTCACCAGCATTATCAAGAGAGACGACCTGGAAGTATGTTACCAGAGAAAGCCGGATATAAGGATAGCATACAATTTGCTCTGGGATTTTGTTAGATTCACATTTATGACCTTTTAAAATCTGAAGGAGGTTGTTATGCACTATCTCATCTATCTAGAGAGGATACTAAAGTCAGCATGGCTAGACAAGCAATCACATATATATAATATATTACTATATATCATACATTCATAGAAATTCTACATTTAATATAGAATTTTAATATATTAAGTCTAAAATATAATATATATGAATTTATATAATATATTTATATCTTTTATAATATATATTTATATATAAAGATACTAAAGTCATATATATAAAGCTCAGTGATCTCGGGTGATATGGATGGTGAAAGTGGAGTTCAATGGAGGTCTATATAAATGAGAGTCTGTGCTTGTACTTTTCACAGTCAGCAAAGAGAATTTCCATAAATAGCTGTAAAGCTAGCCCTAGTTCCTGTACTAAAGATCTGAAATATCAAGTTTCCAAAGACCTCTGCAATTCATTTTCTAGTTTGGTCAAACAGACTTGGTGAATGTTTTACTTTATAATGTGCAGTGTCTTCGACATTTTTATTGCCATAATTTTCCTTGCCAGCAATATGTTGCTTAGGGTGGAAGTGCCAGTTTGAAGATCCAGCACACATTTCACAAAAATGTGAGATTCAAAGGGACAACACTGCTTTGGAGACATACTTCTTAGTCCCATCTTGCTGGAAGTGATGAACTATGGCCTCCTGGCCTCCTGGACAATACAATGGTCTTACTACTTGGTTATATGAGATGTTACAGACAGTAGAGATCCCAGCAGACAATGGCTTATTTGGGAACCAGTCTGGCAATGATTGTGAAAATGAAAAATATGCATGTGGTTATTGGTTAGTAGACAGAGCAAACTGAAGCAGATACAGAGGCCTTGTCAACATGCCAACAAGCTATGGTTTAAAGAATTCACTTTGAAATTTTTGTAAATTTGATTCTATTACCTAAATTGTTCTAAAATTTTGTCGTTGGGCTTGTTTATGTTATTTATTTTTTAATTGTAAAAAGATTCTTAACTTTCTTGTGAAACTTAGTTGTTTGTTCATATTATCAAATAATGATTCAATTAGTTAATGTAGGCAGTTGGCATAAAATGTCTTTGAATAATATAAATAGGTTTAGAAATAGAATGAGGGAGAAAATATATCAGGTTTAGAAATAGAAAGAGGGAGAAAATACAAATGTGGCATATCTTATACATATAGCTTTACTTTGAAAGCATCAAAACGTAAAACAAAGGAACTATAGTGTTTTTGAATAATGACATTGTTGTCACCATCATTGTGATTTATCAATATTTATTTATCCATGTTAGAGTATAACAATGTGCAGTGAATTCAAAGGCTTATACCAATGGATTAGACAGAATCCCTGTCTTATAAAAATTTGCAGTCTATCAGACTACTTTTTCTTCAGAAACTGGAAAATGCATCAAGTTGTCAAACATGACATCAATTTAGTGCCAAGAACAAATATAAATGATGAAGATAGCTATTGCAAAAATCCTATGAGTAACCATATTAACTTTTTAAACAAAGATTTTCAGACATGCTTCGAAATAAACGTAGCAAATTACTTGTGAATAGTTTCATGGCAGTCTTATCCTCCTTGCCACAAGAGGTGTGTTTCACATACAGACCTTTAAGAGCTGCATTTAAAAATGATAACGTTACCATCTTTTATTTGATTTTTTTAAGGCTCAGGAATAATAAGACCACATGAAAGTTAGTAAACATCACAAAGAAGATATTGATGAACACAGTATTGCAATAGAAATATATAACTCACATTTTCTGTTTATATGAGAACATTGGAAAACAAATCAAACAGAAGGAAGGCTCTATAAGAAATGTTAAATAGGGAAAGTGTCAATAGATATTATCTTTTAGTACCTCCTTGTAAAGACTGTATTTTTGTGTATGTATGATGATTCATACATCAACATTGCACAGTTTCCAGAAAGTGGTATTAAACTACAAGCAAAGTTACATGATTTTTTCTCCAGTGAATATACACATAGTTATCATGATTTTGTTATCTCATTACTCCTCAGTGCTTTCTGGGATTATTTGAGTTACACATCTTTTACAACAATAACAAAAGAAACAAGTTTTCATATGCTTTCAAAATACGATTTAGCAACATATTATCTTATGCTGTGCCCTCTTTAATCTTTTTTTCTCAGTAGTTTCATTGATATTCTCATCTTTTTAAATTTCCAATGCCCTTAAAGAACATTGTGCATTCTTCCATCAGCATATAATTTTAATTAGATGGTGCTCCATAAACAGAATCAGTGCATGTAAATTGTGTTTCTCGAGAAGAATACTCAAAGTACCATGGACTGGTAAAAGGACCAATGAATCTGTCTTGGAAGAAGTATGACCAGAAAGCTCCTCAGAGGCAAGGATGGCAAGACTTGAACCTCCAAGATTTTGATTCGTAGTCGAAGATGTTAACTATTATTTGCACCATCCACTGACTCTAGGACTCCTTTTAGGAAGCAAGAAATATTCCTATCACATAATAGTCCAAATGACTCTTTGAGAGACCTTGACTTCCGAGAGGACAATGTGGATTTCCTCTAGGCTTAGTACATTCTAAAGATGCTTGAATGTATGAAAATAAGACCTTTCTATTCTTTAGGAGGCTAATATTTTATTGAAAATAGGTATAATATAATAAAAGCAATGTGGCTCTACAATAAATACCTTAAAGATGCATAATAAAGAGTTCCTCTCTCTCTTTTTCGGTAGCTGATACCTTTGGATGCAATACATTTTTTGAGCTCTGCTAGGCACTTACAATAAACAAAATAAAGTTCATCCTCAAGTTTTGTATAGTTTGGTTCTCCTGTTGTCACCAGAACAACATACTTCTTTCAAGCTTAACGAATTGTCCTCCAAATTCTGCTTAGTTTAGTTATCTGTGCATGATTATTACTCCTGGTCTGCTGACTTTGGATTCTTCTACAAGTATTGCTTTTTTGACTTGCAATGGTGTATCCTTTCATACATACATCACATTTGGGACACTCCTAGTTTGCCTGACTGAAAGTCCTCCATATGCTGCAATAAATCAGAGAGTATATATGATATTATGTGAATTAATAATTAAAACTTTGTGGAGAAAAAACCCGATACTCCAGTGCAGTTTTTCACATTTATCTGGAATTATTTTTTGGTGTTGTGATCAATAGCATCTTAGGCTTGACTTAAAAAAAAAAGGTATAATTTACCCAGCCTCTTATATCCTCAAACATGGCTAATTTCCCAAAATAAATATTCAACTTGGAGAGAAATTAAAAACAAATAGCTAACTACTAATTTGTAAGAGTTTTCATTTATGAAATAAAGCTCTCTATCATTATATTGTTGAGAGAAATTCAAAGAGCAGCTATATGAGGGGACATCTCCCCCAAAAACCTGATGCTCATTTGTTTTGTTGATGTAAGGGGTCAGAGCACTTCGAGTTCATTTCACCAGGTTGGCATGTTAAGCAAGCTTTCTAATTAGAGGTTCTGAAAAGATTGCTCATCAGTGTGTGACAAAAAGGCCGTGATACGGCAGATAGGGGACTGGCTTTGCCACCACAACAATGCACCTGCTCATGCAGACATCTCACTGCTCCAGTTTTGGGCAAAAAACAGTATGCCTCTCTTGCCCCATGCACGTGACCCACCTGACCTCACTTGTGTGACTTCTTTTTGTTTCTGTGATTGAAGAGGGACATGATAGGACAGTGATTTGATGACACAGAAGAGGTCATTCAAACAGATGAGTTTGAAAATTGTTTCCAAGAATGGAATCACAGATTTGACAAATGTTTTGTGTAATGGAGAGTACTTTGGAGGTGCTAAGGTTGTTTTTTTAAAAATTAAATACAAAGCGTTGGGAAAAATGCATTTCTTGTTGGTGGGGGATATCCCCTCGTATTTTAGCTGATGGATTATAAGGGATCCTGAGTCCAGACATGGCTTTTTCTATTTTATGATCCAGCCCGGCAGGGGTAATCAGACTGGGATTGCCAAATTAAGAAACCAAATAGCACAAAACCAACAAAATTCCACAAAACTAAAACTCGCATGAAATGGCTTTGTGGATGCTTAGAAAAGATGGAAATAGCTTTAATTCAAATGATGAAGTTTGAAATGTAGACTATTCAGAGAAAAACATGCAAGAAAATTTCACAAACAATCACATTTTTGATGAGTATAAATAAAAACTTAAAAATATAACCATCTTGTTAAACTCACACACAAAGTCATTGTCATTTGAAACCATTTTAGGAAAAGGTATTCTCATAAAAAGGCGATGTAAAGAGATGCTATTCAAGCCCTCTGGCTCTGTATAGTCGGTGATTTTGCATTCGACTCTCGGTTGCAAAATTAGTGAAGGCCAAGCGGACAGAGTCTTGTTTGCTGCCAGCATTTTGCAGTGGAGAATTGAAGTGTGCCTGATCCTCAGTGTGCAACCTCCTGCTGTGTTAGCATCAGCATTGGCTGAGCATCATAGCATTTCCCAGTAAATCATGCTGCAAACATCGTTCAAAACACAATTCTTTCAAAAAGAGATGTGTGTTGGACTTGATAAGCCTGATAGATCAAATCAAAGGTTCAAAGCCAACAGTAGATGCAATGAAGCCACATCAAACCAAGAGTTTCTATACACAAGTGAATAAATTCAAATTATTTTTATTACCTGCCCCAAATGTCTCAAGAATCCTGAAAAATTGGACTTATTTGGATTTTAATTAAACTAGCAATTGATACAGCCAATGTACTTTGGTGCTAAATCAGATAAATTAAATGATTCTGTACTTGAAGCTGCAAAAATTTAATTTTAGACTTTCCAGTTAAAATCTAATCCTCATGGAACAAGTGTGATAAATTCATGGCATGGACTGGGACTACCATGAGAAATACTGCTTAGATCTCTCTTTAAGGGAGGAATTGTTTCAATGATCAGCAGACAGCCTCCTACTGCTAGCACTCTCAAAGTTTAGTTGATTTGGAAGGGCTGAGGAATAGTCTTTCTGAGGCAGTCCACATCAATCCAGTGATGATGGCAGAGTTTAAAAGGCTGGTTCATTTTGGTGGACCAAGGAATAAATCTGAGGGGCCTATGGAATGATATTGATAGCGCACACTAAGAAAATCTACTTAAGATCATTCAATAACAGTTACAGCAGCACATTGACAGGGAACTGCCAGAAGTTCAGACCAGATTCAAAAGAGGATGTGGAACAAGGGATATTACTACTGGTATCACATGGATCTTGGTTCAAAACAGACTACCAGAAAGATGTTTACTTTTGTTTCATTGACTATGCAAAACCATTTGACTCTGTGGACCATAATAAATTGTGGATAACCTTGAGAAGAATGGGAATTGCAGAACACTTCATTGCGTTAGTTCGGAACTTGTACATGGATCATGAGGCAGTTTTGCAAACAGAACAAGGGAATACTGCATGGTTTGAAATCAGGAAAGGTGTGCGTGACAGTTGTTTCCTCTCATCATACTTGGTTAATCTGTATGCTGAGAAAATCATCAGAGAAGGTGGATTATATCAAGAAGAGTGTGGCATCAATGTTGGAGGAAGGTTTATTAACAACCTATGATATGGAGATGAAGCAACCATGCTTGCTGAAAGTGAGGAGGACTTGAAGCACACACTTGTTAATGAAGATCAAAGATTATAGCCTTCAATGTGAATTACAACTCAGTGTAAGGAAGACCAACAGTAACATAATTAGATCAATAGGTAACATGATAAGTTAAGAAAAGATTGAAGTTGTCCAGGATTTTGTCTTATTTGGATACATAATCAATGCTCACAGAATCAATGGTCAAGAGAGCAAAAGATGTAATGCATTAGGCAAATCCGCTGCATCAGGCTTCTTTAGAGTGTTGAAGAGCAAGGATGTTTCTCTGAGGACTATGGAGTGCCTGTCCTGAACCATAGCATTCTCCATGACCTCGTGCGCATACAGAAAGTTGGACCTTAAAGAAGGAAGATTCTAAAAGAATCAATACATTTGAATTGCGGTGTTGGAGAAGAAGATTCAAAGTACTGTGGACTGCTAAAAAGACAAACTGATCTCTCTTGGGAGAAGTAAGGACAGATTGCTCCTTAGAGGCAAGGATGGCCAGATTTCTTACATACTCTGGACATGTTGTCAGGGGAGACTAGTCCCTGGAGAAGGACATCATGTTTGGTAAAGTGGAGGGGCATCAAAAAAGAGGAAAACCTTTAATAGGATGGATTGATACAGAGACTGCTTCAATGGGTTCAGGCAAAAGAACAATTGTGAGCATAACGTAGGACCAGGAAGTGCTTCGTTATGTTGTATATCGGTTTGCTTTGGGTTGGAGCTGACTTGATGGTACATATCAACAGCAGCAACAACAACAACAACAACAACAACAACTGCTTCAGACTTCCTATAGGATTAGATGAGACTTGTTGGAATTGTGTTACTGTTCATCTGCCCACTCCCCTCAACTTAGCTTCCTTCTGTTTCTATAATTATCAAGCTCTAATAATTATCCTGCATGCTAAAACTTATTTAACTATTTGAAGATGCAGCCTATGATCACGAACTGTTGGGACTGAAGGAAGATGTCCAAGTTTTACCGAAGGCATTAACAGCAAAATAAGGACCCAGGAATTGACGGAATACCAATGACAATCTTTCAACAAGCTGATGAAGCACTGAAATCACTCACTAGTCTCTACCAAGAAATCTGTAAAACAGCTACCTGGCTATGTTAGGGTAGGTTTTCTGGAGAAATAAAACCAATAGAACTCATAGATGTAAGGAAGAATTTAGATCATTAAGTACCATATATATTCAAATATAAGCCGAGTTTTTTCAGCACATTTAAAAAATCATTTTATTGGTGGCTCATACAACTCATCACAATCCATACATATGTCAATTGTGTAAAGCACACTTGTACATTTGTTGCCTTCATCATTCTCAAAACATTTGCTTTCCACTTGGGCTCTTGGAATCAGCTCCTCATTTTTCATTTTTTCCCTTCCGTCCCCGCTCCCCCCTCCCTCATGAACCCTTGAAAATGTATAAATTATTATTATTTTGTCATATCTTACACTGCCCGACGTCTCCCTTCCCCACTTTTCTGCTGTCCATTCCCCAGGGAGGAGGTTATATGTGGATCCTTGTAATCGGTTCCCCCTTTCTACCCTACCTTCCCTTCACCCTCCTGGTATCGCCACTCTCACCGCTGGTCCTGAGGGGGTTCATCCACCCTCGATTCCCTGTGTTTCCAGTTCCTATCTGCACCACTGTACATCCTCTGGTCTAACCAGATTTGTAAGGTGGAATTGGGATCACGATAGTGGGGGGAAGTAAGCATTTAAGAACTAGAGAAAAGTTGTGTGTTTCATCGATGCTATATTGCACCCTAAGTGACTCGTCTCCTCCCCTCTACCCCTCTGCAAGGGATGTCCAGTTGTCTACATATGGACATTAGGTCCCCATCTCACACTCCCCCTCATTCATGATTTTTTTTTGTTCTTTGCTGTTTGATACCTGGTCCCTTCAACCCCTCATGATCACACAGGCTGGTATGCTTCTTCCATGTGGGCTTTGTTACTTCTCAGCTAGATGGCTGATTGTTTACCTTTAAGCCTTTAAGACCCCAGACACTATATTTTTTGATAGCCGGGCACTGTCAGGTTTCTTCACTACATTTGCTTATGAACACATTTGTCTTCAGCGATCATGTCGGGAAGGTGGGTTTCATGGAATGTCCGTACAGTCGAGCAAAGTGTTCTTGTACTGAGGGAGTACATGAGTGGAGGCCCAATGTCCACCTGCTACCCTCTATTTCTCCCATCATCATATATATGTATATTTACATATGTACATGCCTGTATTTAGGCTTCTATGTATGCCCTTTGCCTCCTCTATTCTTTCCTCTGTTTCCTTTTGCTTTCCTCTTGTCTCACTACCATGCTGTCTTCATTTGGATTTCAGTAATTCCTCTTGGCTACATTACCCTTGATGACTCCATACCAGTCCTCCTACCCCCTCCTTGCCACTGGTTTTGAATCACTGGTCCCCTTGTCCCTGGGTTGGTTAACACCTCTTCCCTTCCCCTACCTCCCACTCTCCCATGTACCCCTGGAACCATCGGTCCCATTGTTTTCTTCTACATGTTGTTTATCCAGCCTATATTATCTAGATAGACCTGCAGAGATAATAATATGCACATAAAATTGTGGATGGTCTCCATAGCACCAAACAAAGTGACACATAAAAGCAAGCGAGGACGGCAGCAACAACAAACAACCAACAAACAAAAATGCCAATGACATACAAAATCTTAAAAAAAGTAAAAAAGAAAAGCCTGTTAATAGTTCAAGGTCTATTTGTTGACCTTTAGGAGTGTTTTCCAGTTGAGTCTGATGGAGTGCCATGCCCTGGCCCCAAAGTCTATTTTTGATACTACTTCCAGACTTCCGTGTGCTGCTCCCCTTGCTATTCTATTGCATGCCCTTAGCGTTTTGCCTCGGTGTGGTGGGGTCAGCTCGGTCACACATCTCACGCCGTGTCTCCAGTGTTGTTCCATGTAGGGCTACGGGTCAGTGCAGGATGTCACATCGCGTAGTGGGGCTGGCCATGTGGTCTCTCTGTGCATAGGTTGCTCAGAGCAGGGAGATTGTCCTCTGAGCTTGGTGGGCCATGGTGTGCTCCACTCCCTTGTCCCCCTTCATTTTCAGCACATTTTTTATGTTGAAAAAGCCCTCCAGTATTTTTGTGGTAAAATTAGATGCCTCGGCTTATACTTGAGTATATATGGTAATTTCAAATTAAGAAGATATCCCAGTCCAGTCCAATTTAAATCTGTGTGTTTGATATTAGCCCAAGCCCTCTTCAGACTTATGTAGCTACAGGCAGACTCAAGTATCTGCAATCTGATGATCCAGAAAGGTGAAGCAGGATATAGAAAATCATAGGCTGCTGGGTGCACAGGAGCATGGATCCAAAGTGGGTGGAAATATGGCAAGATGCCCATATAACTCTTAGGGCCATTTGGCTCACAGGGGCTGTATTCAGAGTGGCTGTAATCAAGAAATCAAATGACTTATTGAATTGGGCAAATCTACCAAAAACCCTCTTTAAAGTATCCAAGACCTAAGATGTCACTTTGAGGACTAAGGTGCTTCTGGCTCAAATGAGTGCATAAGCAAATGTGGCGAAGAAAACTGATGGTGCTGGCTATCAAAAGATATAGCATCTGGGGTCTTAAAGGTTTGAGGGTGAACAAGTGGCCATCTTGCTCAGAAATAACAAAGCCCACATGGAAGAAGCACACCTGCCTGTGCGATCACAAGGTGTCAAAGGGATCAGGTATCAGGCATCATCAGAACAAAAAAAATCTTACCAAAGTGAATGAGGGTGTGTGTGTGCAGAGTGGAGACCTAAAGCCCATTTGTAGGCCACTGGCTATCCCCCTACAGAAGGGTTTTGGGGAGGAGGCGAGCCAGTCAGGGTGCGAAGTAGCAACGATGAAAAATAGAACTTTCCTCTAGTTTCTAAATGCTCCCTACCTCCACCCCTCCACCCCCGACTGTGTTGATCTGAATCCTACCTTGCAAGTCTGGCTAGACCAGAGGATGTACACCAGTACAGATGGGAACTGGAAACACAGCGAAGCCAGGGCGGATGATACCTCCAGGACCAGGGGTGTGAGGGGCGATGCTGGGAGGGTAGAGGGTGAGTGGGTTGGAAAGGGGGAACTGATTACAAGGATCTACATGTGACCTCCTTTCTGGGGGATGGACAACAGGAAAGGGGGTGAAGGGAGACATGGGACAGAGAAAGATATGACAAAATAATAATTTATGCATTATCAAGGGCTCATGAGGGAGAGGGTGTGGAGGAAGGGGGGAAATGAGGAGCTAATGCCAGGGGCTTAAGTGGAGAGCAAATGTTTTGAGAATGATGAGAGCAACAAATGTACATATGCGCTTTATACAATTGATTTATGTATGGATTGTGATAAGAGTTATATGAGCCCCTAATAAAATGATAAAAAATAAATTAAAAAATATATTTTCAATTGCCTCATATGCATATGAAAACTGACTTACAATGAATGAGGAAGACTGAGGAAAATTGTTGCAGGTGAGTGATGGGGCTGGCTAGCAATGTTGAAAATGGCATGGAGTGCCATAAGCAAAACCAACCTGCCTCGGCCGAAGTACCGTCAGAATGCTCCTTGGAAGTTAGGCTGATGAATTGAGAGTGGTGAGGATTGTACGACTATTTTCAATATGATTGAACTAGTGAACTGTATGATATGTGATCTATATACCAATAAAAATGTTAAGTAAATAAATTTAATAATGAAAAAAAGATGATAAGACTTCATTTTACAGACATGCTGTCAGGAGAGACCAGCCCTTGAAAAAGGACATCATATTTAGTAAAATAGAAGTGCAGCAAAAAAGGGGAAGATCCTCAATTAGATGAATGGACACAGGCTACAACAATGACCTCAAACATTAAAAGAACCCCGCAAAGCAAAAAAAACATTTGTGAGGATGGCATAGGACTCGACATTGTTTTATTGTACATAGATACAAGTCAGAATAGATTCCATCAAACCAAAAAGCAAAATTCACAGTCACTGAGGCAATTCTGACTTATAGGTAAGCTCCAGGACAATGTAGAACTAACTACCCCTGTGGGTTTTCAAGAATGTAGCTATTATAGGAGTAGAAAATCTCTTGAGTAGAAAAATTCCTCTTTATTCCACAGAGTGGCTGGGGATTTTGAACCCCAGCTGGGGTTTTTGACCTAATACTAAGCTGTCCAATGGGTACGTGATCAGGGCTTCATAATAGACTTTACTGCACTTGACAGCAGTGCCATCTTCTGTAAAATCAACCTGTGACCAGGAACATGAAAACATTATCTGTGCCAGAAAAAAATGTGAAGCCTTCCTTCTCTCCCTCTATGTCACAACACACTGCTGAGTCCACAGGGTGCTGCAAAGATAAAGACGGTCACCCTGTTTGTCCCAGGGATGAACTTGCTTATTACCATTCTAGAAAGAGCTGGGATTTCAGAATCCAGATACTTGCTTATTAGATGATAATTATTAAAAATTTTCTGTGGTTTTGTTTTTCCTATTATTTAAAAAAATCTGGATTAAAAATGTAATTATCTTTCTTTTCTTATTTTTGTGTGAAAATTGATTGATTCCCTGAATTCTTAAAGGGTGATCCTAAATCTTTGATTACCAATCCTTCTCAGTCTTTGGTTGTCAATCCATTTTTAGAGATAGGAGCTCATTATTCTCTCTCGTAATGCCCCGTTCTATTGAAACAGTATCCCTTCATGCCTAGTTTGCCATGAGACAGAAGTAAGTTATTGCTAATATTGACCATAGTGAGCGTGTCATGTTATTGTTGTTGGGTGCTGTCAACTCAGTTCCTACTCATAGCTACACAATGTACAACAAAATGAAACACTGTGGCAGCTTTCTCCTGTCAATTTGCAAAGGGGTGGAAGCTAGCCCCTCAAACAGCTCATAGGGCATGAGGCCTCTGTGTGGGCATGGCCTTCTGCTGAGAACTCTGGGAACTCCTGTCTTCCTCCCTGGAGGTGGTACACACACTCTCCCTGAGAGATAATCCTGTTGGCATGTCACACGGAGATATGCTGATGGAGCCAGAACCCTATTGCTGGAGGAGCCACGTGGAGCCCCACACCATTGCTGAGATGCTCACCACCACTGGATTTACAAAACTGGCCTGTGATCTTCCTGCATTTGAGGTCTTTGCATGTGTGTGTGAGTCTGAAGAGAAATTTACAGGCTGGTATTGGACATATGGGCTAATATGGGACTTATGACTTGATTTAAACTGAGCTGGGATGTTTTCTTAATATACAGTTACTTTTTATATAAAGCTCTTTCTTATACACATGAGTGTCTATGAATTTGTTTCTCTAGTCAACCCAGAATAACACAAACACTGTTGGTTCCTGCACAAGCCTCGCAACTGTTCGTATGTTTGAGTCCATTGTTGCAGCCACTGTGTCAAACCATCTTGTCAAGGGCCTTCCTCTTTTTCACTGCCCCTCCACTCTACCAAGCAGGATTACCAAGCAAGATCAGGAACTGATCTCTCTTTGTAACATGTCCAAAGTATGTGAGGAAAGTCTCACCATTCTTGCCTCTAAGGCAGTCTGTCTTCCAAGACAGATTTGTTTATTTTTTAGGCAGTCCAAGATATGTTCAATATTCTTTGCCAGTAACAAAGTGACATCTTTGCTTTTCAACACTTTAAAGAGGTATTTGCAGCAAATTTATCCAATGAAATGTGTTATTTGATCTCTTGACTGCTGATTCCATGAACATTGATTCTATATCCAAGTAAGTAAAAATTCTTCTTCAAACTTTTCTCCATTTATCATGATGTTACTTAGTTCTACTTGTGAGAATTTTGGTCTGCTTTACATTGAATTGTATTCCATACAGGATGTCTAAAGTTAACAATCATTTGGTTTGGATGATCATGGGGAAAACCCTAATCTCAGCCATAATTTATCAAGGAAACACCAAACCACCTTCATTTTGACAAGGAAGACTTTTATTACATGAAAATAGTTATTTAAAAAATGTTGCAAAGGTTGGAGAAGAAAAGATAAGGAAAGATTTCTTATAGCTTTCAGGAAATCTGGCAATTGCTACTGTTCCTGATTTTAGAAGATCATCCATGATTGTCACCCCAGTATTGAGTACCAAGTCAAGTGATTCAGGGGGGGATAACTGGAGCCTGAGTGAAACTTCTCATCGGCTAATGACTACATGTATAGAGGAAGGATAATGGTCTTTCTTTTTTTCACTAAATGTCTGGTGAAATTTAAATAGCAACAGCACTAAAAGGGTTTTGAGGATATATAGGCTCCAAGGTGTCTAATTGCTTAAATTTTATCTTCCTTTAAGAAATAAAATGACCTAAGTTTATTCCGCTCCTATGTTAGCTAAGAAAAATGAATAAACTGACTTCATGTTACTCATCTAGTGGTAAGATTACATTTAGTGGGGGCACCCTTAGCTACCAAAAGTGTGCTACACCACAATTACCTCCTAACTGCCTCCAGAGCTGCTAATGGACATAATAGCTCTTTGGGTGAGATGATGACCTTCTGAAGAAACCTAGCACTCCCTTAAGTTACCCAAGTGAGCTAAGGAGGAAAACTCCTGCAGCCTGGAAAATCTACAAAAACTCCAGGCGTGGGTCCCCCACCCTAAACAGGGAGAATAAATGTGCACTGCCTACAGGAGCCTTCCACTGTTGTGACCCCTTTTCTGTCCTTTACTGCCCTTCACCCCACCTGTTCCCTGTATGTGCTATTTGGCACAGAGATCCTGCTGTCCTGTTAGTATTAACCCCAGAGGGGAGGGGCTCACTATTCTCCCAAGCTCTTGGATGGGATGTAATGGGAACCTAACTTTGGGAACATTGGTTAATGAGGACGGAAGCTGTCCTGTTCTTCCCTGTTCTAGTGTACTCTGTCATTAGTAAGGGCCTGCTGACCACATAATTAGACTAGTGCTTCATTTGTGCTCTAGCGCTATTCCCAGCAGTATTCCCATGAAATATCCCAAAATATCTGTGGTGAAATCAAATTGCTTATAATGGCCCTTCCATCTAGAGCCCTTGTAGCTCCCACCAGTCCCTGAGAGGAGCTTGCAAATAAGGCGTGTTGTTTTTATTGATTGTGTTGTTGTTTTCATTAGGTGTCCTCTACTTCAGCCCGACTCATAACAACCCTGTGTGCAACCAGACGACATAACTGCCCCGTCCTGTGCCATCTCATGGTCGCTCTTAGGCTTGAGTCCCTGGTTGTAGACACTTTGTCCATCAATCTTATTGAAAAACTTCCTCTGTTTTGATGCCCTTCCTCTTTGCCAAGGTTGATTTGCTTTTCTAGGGACTGGATCTCCTGATAACATGTCCAAATTATATGTGATAAAGTCTTGCCATCTTGCTTCTAAGGAACATTCTGGTTGTACTTCTTCCAAGACAGACCTGTTTGCTCTTTTGGCAGTCCATGGTACTTTCAACATTCTTCACCAGCACCATAATTCAAATGCCTTGGCTCTTCTTTGGTCTTTCTTATTTTATATCCGACACCCACCCGCTTTGCAGGCAATGCAAATACCCTGGCTTGGATTAGATTCAAATTAGTCCTCAAAGTAATGCCCTCGCCCTTTGACATTTTAAAGAGCTATTGCGCCGCAGATTGACCCAATATAATGCATCCATGCATCTCCTGATGGCTGCTTCTATGATGATTGACTGTGGATCCAAACAAGTCAAAATCTTCAACTTCGGTCTTTTATTATGATGTTGCCTATTGGTTCAGTTGTGAGGATTTTTGTTTTCTTTACATTAAGTTGAATTCCATTTTTAGGCTGCAATCTTTGATCTTCATCAGCTATCACTTCAAGTACTCCTTACTTTCAGTAAGCACGGTTGTGTAATTTGTGTAACTCAGCTTGTTAATAACCACACCTGATATAAGATGTTGAGGATTCTAACTCTGGGATCGGTCAATTTTATCCTTCCTTGTCATATACGATAGTCCTCTTAGAAGCTGGAAGCAGCATTCCAGGACTGAAAAGCAAGAAGAGCCACCAGTGGGCCGCATGAGGCACCCCGGCTTGAAGAGGCAGAGACAGCAGAGGCGCAGAGGACTCAGCACTGACATTATGAGAAAGAGCAGAAGAGCAGCTTCCAAAATAGTGAGGGAGATCAGTGGGCTTCCCAAACCCCGGGATAAGGAGCTTAGTCAAGGGGCCACCTGCCTGAGAGTCTGAGGACCAGACAGAGACGTCACTGCTGGCTAAGAGACACTGCTGTGAACAAAAGAGGGTATCGTTAGTATTTTCTCATCCTGACTCTTGGTAACCTGCTAATTTCCCTAATAGACTGCCATAATCAGGAGTGTTTTCTGTGACTTTTGTATAATGGATTACCACACACAGCAGAGTAGATTTCAGGGCAAGTAGAATGCCCTGGAAAAGATGATTGATATCAGAATAGGGCAAAGGAAGTTGGAGGGTGGGAATATGTCCTACCTCTTTCTCGTGCTGGTGTGGATTGGGTTCTCAGTTCACAAAGGAGATTAGACCTTGCCTCTGCACCATTTATGTAGGGTCTTAGAACTTATGAATGCAGCACATTGCCTCCAACAAAACAAAGCAACAGTCGTTACCTTGATTTGATTCCAGCAACCAGTGGCATTGGAGGACTGACTGCTCCTCGTGGTTTCTGAGCTTGTGTATACCTTTATGGGACCAGCAAGCCATCTCTCTCTCCTACAGGGCACATGCTGAGTTCAAACTGCTGACCTTGTGGTTATTAGGCTAAAATTTACCACACACAGGATGCCACCAGGACTCTTTCTTGGGCTGACCAGAGGGATGATCCCCATTAACAGTGCCTGGTTTGAATGTCCAAATCAAAGGCAATAGGTTGTCTCTAGTATCCTCAACAGTTGTAAAGCTGTTTTTGAAATGAATTAAATTTTGTCTCACTCAGTAGTAGTCTTGACTTTCTTTTAAAATTCAATTTGTTGAGGTTTATCTAGTTATTTTAAGAATGCAAGCATTATCTGGGATTATGAATCTGCCTATTCTTCCTACCACGCTCCTCTTTTTCACCACGGAATTTCAGCTAAAGGATAATAATGTCCTGTGCTCCAGGATTCTCTGACGACAAGTAGGCTATGTTTAAGCAGCCACACTCAGTACTTAGCGGCTTTAATACTAAGTTGTCTTTGCTGCAGAGTCATCTGCGTCATTACGCATTATTCTTTGCAAATAAGCTCCAGGCTTGTTTCCTGCATATGACTTTGTTTGTTTGGCTTTATTCTGGGAGGCAGGAGGAGGGATGTCCTGCCCATTTCTCTAAATTTCCCAGGCCTCCAACCCACTATTCTTTTTTGACAAGTCACCAATCTGCTTTTATATATAGTTTTTACCAGCTGTGCTCAACCTCCAGGGTAGTAATAAAATATGAAACATGTAATTGTTATGATAACATTTAGAGAAATTGCTGAATGAGTGTTGCTAGACTTGCCCAGTAGGAGTTGAGGTGACTGAGGATGCTGGTAAAACAGATGAAAATAATGAATTTTCATGTCAGATTGGATTTTCAGGAAGTATAACTAACAGGACTTCTAGATGTTGAGGTTCCATCAGAAATGGAATAGAAGGTTTGAACGAGGTTGTTGTAAGGAATCTAGGAGAAAATAGGAAGGCAAGACTAAGAGAAATCAAGAAAGCATTGTAAAGTTTCCTAGGACTGGCAGCAGAAGGGAGCTGCTGACACGGCCATTAGGTCTGAAAGGTGGGGAGGGGTTGGGGGTCGGGGCAAGAAGTAAGGGAATGAGGAGAGACAGAAAGAAAGAGAAGAGAGGAGTACAGGAAGAGAGTGGAAGCAGAGGAGGGGAAAAACAGAGGAAAGAGGGTAGAGGGAGAGAGTGAATTAGTTTTGTTTTAGTGAGCCTGAGAAGTAGAAGTAGATAAGACAATAAATCCCTCAACTTCACTATCTTCCTACCTTCTGATGTAATTTCCTAAAACCAGAGTACAAAGAGCCCTGTTTGCTAATCATGGATTTTAAGCACTCATATATGAAGTGGTTCTAGAGAGTGACATGCAATAAATAGGATGCAATCAAATGAATAGATTAATAATGTGCAGAAGAGGTAAGTGTCTTACTCTTGAAAGCACAATAAAATGTCATCCTAAGTTTTTCAGCACTAAAATGACTGGGGATATGGAACTATCACTGCTAAACCTAAAGTCATAGGCAAACCAGGATGGCTGATAAATTTATTGGAAGATTAGCAAGGATTTATTTCAGAGGGTAATCATTAGCCAACATAGAGAAATAACATAACACTGGGAGTGTTGGTAAGTAAAATGATGCGTATTTTGGCATAAATCTAGGGTATATTTGATGTTGTTATTTTTGGTTGGTGCCTTTATAGTGCAAATGAATGAACTGCTGCCTGGACCTGTGCTGTTCTCACAATGGTTATGCTTTAGTGCATTGTTTCAACCACCGTGTTAGTCCATCTTGTTGAGAGCCTACTACTTTTTCTTGAACCTCTACTTTATTAAGCATTATGTTCTTTTTCTGGGGATATGTCAAAAATACTTGAGATGAAGTCTAGCCAGGCTCACTTCTGGGGAGCATTTTGGTTATACTTTATTCAAATATAAGTTATACTTTAGTGCTTGTTCTGTTGTACCACCGTGGACACTGCCTGTCCTCGCACCGCGCTCACATGGTTTCTTAGGACTGATCTCATTGTTATAGCCTCTGTGTCAGTCTATCTCATTACATGTATTTTGTAAGTCTTAAGAAGACTTTGTAGATTAGTATCAGACATATAGGCTAATATTAGGCTTAAAGACTTGATCTAGACTGGGCTGGTTCTTCAATAGACAATTGCTCTTGTATATAAACTTTCTTACACACATATGAGTGTGTCTATGAATCTTTGCCTTAGTCTACCCAGACTAACACACTGCCCCTCCACTTTTCCAATCATTATATCTTCCAGGGACTGGATCTCTTGGCACTGTGTCCAAAGTATGAGAGATGAAGTCTCCCCATCCTTGCCTTTGAGGAGAATTCGGACTGCACTTCTTCTAAGACACAGCTGTTTGTTGTACTGGCAACCCATGGTGTCTTCACCATCCTTCAGCAGCGCCGTAATACACAAGCGTCAATTCTTCTTCAGCCTTCCTTATTCACTGCCCAGTTTTTACAACTTTATCAGGTTATGGAAGGCCCACCTTGGTCCTCAAACTAATATTCCGTGGTAAAGGTCTTAAGCAGCAGATTTAGCCTACACAATGTACCATTTTCATCTCTTGATAAAATGCTTCCAAGGGCTTTGATTTTGCATCCAAGCAAGACGGTATCTTTGACAACTTCAACCTGTTTTCCCCTTATCATGATGTTACCGTTTGGTCCAGTTGTAAGAATTATTGTTTTATTTACACTGAGTTGTAATCCATCCTGAAGGCTACAATCCTTGATCGTCATCAGCAAATGCATCAAGTCCTTCTCACTTTTAGCAAGCAATATTGTGCTACCTTCATATCACCGATGAATAAGCCTTCCTCCAACCACAAACCCACTTTCCTCTTCATAGAATCCAGATTCCCTGATAACTTGCTCAGCATACAGTTGGAAGAAGCGTGGTGAGAGGAAAGACCACTGCCACTCACCTTCCGCACGTTAAACTGTGCCGTATTACTTTGTTCGCTTACTACCTGCTGATCCTCGCACAAGTTCCACATGAGCAACATGCAGTCTTCTGGAATTCTCATTCTTCTCAGCCATATTTTCTGTTTATTAGGACTCATTGAGGTAGTTAGTTTATTGTGCCAACCTCGCCGATAAATACATGTGGGATTAATTGAAGGGCGGAGAGATAAATGGCTCTGTGAGCCCCGCCTTTCTTGTCTCTTACTCTTTGATCACCTGACCGGTGTGTGGCGACTTGCTTGTTCTGTGCCTTCATTTGCAAGCTGCATTACCTGTGGGACACCTAACCCATGGACTGTGTCACTGTAATTTGAATTTCCTTCAAGACCTGCTTCGCCACACAATTGGAATGTACATCTCTTGAGCTGGGGACTGACTGTTGGTGACCTGCCTTACTGTTTGCTGCCTGTGCCAGGATAGCCTGGATCTCTCTACAGAAGGCTACCCGGTGGCCCTCAAGACTTGAAGGACTGCCAGTGTCTCATAACTCATGGGAGTGAGTTGCATTGAGCCATTTGTACTGCTTTATAATTTAATTATTTATTATGTTATATATCTATCTGTATAAATATATATATATGATTATTAGCATTCTGATTTGTTTCTCTAGAGAACCCTGTATAACACAATCATACAGTCTAATGTTTTTGCATAGTCCATGAAACACAAGTAAACATCTTTCTGGTACTCTCTGTTCTGAGCCAAGATCTATCTGACATCCGCAATGATATCCCTTATTCTAGGTCTTCTTCTGAATCCACCTTGAACCTGTACTGCTGGGTGATCTTTTGTTTGGTGACCTTCAGTAAAATTTTGCTTGTATGTGATAGCAATGATATTGTTCTATAGTATTAGCATTCTGCTGCGTCACTCTTCTTCATTTGGTGTGGCAGTCACATAATCTGTCAACTTGAGGAAGGGGTGGAGTGTAGCCTGTCAATCAGTTCGCAGCTTGATGACCTCATTTGGATGTTCAACAGAGATAAAGAGCTCACTGGAAGCCAGACACACACTCCCTGTGAGACATTCCTGTTGACAAGACACATGGCACCATGCTGAGGGCAGCCAGGGCCCTGAAGCTGGAGGAGTTATTTGGAGACCCACACCAGCCCTCACCTCATATCCTTCCACCATCACTGAATCTACAAGACTTTCTACTCACTGGCCTCTGATCTTCCTGCATTCGACATTATTGCATGGCTGCGTGAGTCTAAAGAGAAATTTATGGACTAGTGTTGGACATATGGGCTACTATTGAACTTAGGGACTTGATCTGGAGTGGGCTGGGATGTTTCTCAATATACAATTATATTTTATATAAATCTCTTTTTTATACACGTGAGTGTCCATGAATTTGTTTCTCGAGTCAATCTGGACTAACACAGATGGGTACAAATATGGGTCTTTTTTCGTCAGTTGGTCCAGTAGCTGTCTTTGAAAGTCCCTGGCACCGATGACAAGTAGATGCTGCCCATGCTTCCTCATCTTGTTGAACTATTTCAGTGGGTGTTACATCAATTCTAGGAGCCTTCGTTTTGGCTAGTACTTCCAGCTTAGCTTGGATTTCTTCCTTCAGTTTCATTGATTCTTGCTTATTTCCTCTTGGAAATGTTGCATCTTTTTGGCACAGTGATTCTATGGATTCTTTTCATCCTCTTTGGATGCTTCTTGAATCACTCAATATTTTGTCCCCAAAAGTTGCAACTTGCAGCTTGATTTTTTTCTTCAATTCTTTCTGTTTAAGATAGGCTGAGTGTTTTCTTCCGTTTTGGTTTTCTATGTCTAGGTCTGAAAATTGATGTAGAAGACTCTAATTCTGAGAGTGGTCAGTTTTGCCACTCCATTGGGTATAAAGAGTGATCTGTCTCAGAAACAGGAACAAGAATCTCATGACATTAAGAGAGTTTAGTCACCAGAAGAAGGTGTTTCAGATCATTGCCTGAGGTGGCAGAGGCACTAGAGGTTGCACCACTGAAACCATGAGATAGAGTAAGAAAAGTGAGACCCTGATGCAGAGTGGTGGGCAGGCTTGTGGACCCCCCAAAGAAGTAAAACTGAGTGGCTTTGGGCAGAAGTCTGGCTTTCAGAGTAGTGTCCCGCTGGCCATTTATTTAATGTGAGAGCTAAAAGTCCTTTGAGCATTGGCCCAAGCAAGGCAGAGACCAATGAATCATGTGGCTAAGATGCTAAGGACCAAAGAGATATACCTGTCAGCATGGCTGAGAGGAGGCTGTGTAAATAAGACTGTATCCTTTAATGTTTTCTGATCTTGACTTGAAGTCACCTGGTAACTTCCTTTATATGCCTACATAATTGTAGCCATTGTCTGTGATTTCTGTGTGGGCTTCCTAATTTTTTAAAAACAATTTGAACAGTTTTTATTCATTAATATTCATCAATACACACAGCAGCTTCATTAGAGATTTCAGTTTCCTCTTCAGTTTGAATGGGGCGTGTTAGGAGAGCCTTTGGCATGTCAAGGTATGGGATCTTTGCATGCAGAGATCCCCCGGCACTGCTACCTACATGTACCTGTTAGTAAATGTTAGGAACGTGGAATTAGTTACGTGAAAATGATTATCATATGTATTTTCTCTCTTCCTTTTGAACGTGCACAATGTAACAAGAGTGACAGACCTGAGCTCACAATCACCAAGCACACCAGGATCGTGGTGGTCCACTTTCATTGGCAAACACAGCACAGAGGACACTGTCTGCGGACTGGGATGGCATCAAAGAGGAGGTGGTGGAGGCTCAATTCCTTTACTGCTCTCTTTTACATGTAGGTTCTCTACAGCAACATCTAAGCGCATAAAATCTACCCAGCCCATAGCACCAAAATCTGCCATCTCCCCCGGTCATCCTTGTCTGAAGATGAGCTCTCTTCATGTACTAACATGGACAGAAGGAGGACTAACAGACTGTGGTCTGCTCGCTTGCTTTCCCTGGACTGGTGCTCTGTCTCAGACATTTTAGAATCATTCAACCTTGTTAAACGAAATAGGGAATTCTGTACCACTCGCTGACTGCTTTCTATAGTAGCTATGTTGGTTGTTGCTCTGTGGTCTTCTCAGCAGAGAAGCAGAGTGCTATGGGAGGGATGCTTGGTGCCAGAATAGTGGAAAGGAAGCTGCAGTGTGGAGGCATCTGTGAGTTCTGTTTGCAGCCATTGGGTGTTTGTGGACACGTGGGCACTGGATGTGCAGTGAGAGTCCCCTCCTTTTGTAGCCAAAGGAGGTCACATAAGGCCCACATACCATTCCCCCAATTACAAAAGCCAGGAGCAAATAACACAGCAATGGAATAAAAGTGGTGTCACTCCAATTGTATTTTTCATATATTTCCATTTCTACTCAGTGTTAGAAGATAGCTCACTCCCCCTACCCCAAAAGTAGAATATCTATGTCACAGAAAGTTCTTTTCTCCACAAGATCTATTGGTGTATTGACCCCCATAATATTAAGTGACCATGTGTACTTTTCAACTACATTTTTCCCTAATGCATTTTAATAAAAATTATAAGAATCTCTTTTGAAAAAACAACAGACTTATGTATAGGTTGAGATTTGTGTATCTGTTGAGAAATGCACTGTAGTTTTTGTATATGCAGAGAAGTTCTTATAAAAGTTATAAATAATCTGTCCTGTGCCCTCTCTATGTAATATTTTGAAATATCTACCTAATTAGAGAGATTTTTTTCCCCTAAGAGAAAACTGAACTGTCCTCCTACTAGTATGGCCAAGTACTGTGGCTCTGGATCTAAACTCTGCCCTTTATTATTAACTCAGAGCTAATGGCTGGGTGATGTATATCACGGTGGTTAATTATAGCCTGTCCTTTGTTCTGATGGTTAATGATTATGCTGCTATTACATACTTTGAAAATCACTTTTGACCAACCGGATGACTTTGGGCATGCTGCTTAATTTGTTCCTCAGTTCACTCAACTACAGATCATGGATCTAATTGAATTGTTGTTAGGATTAAATTAATAAAGTTGGGTAGCGTCTGGTAAAAGCATGGACACCCTTCCCCCAGACTGAGTTTCCCAGAAACGGGCTAGTTCTGTGAACAACTGTACCTTCTAAAAGCACAGACTGCCCACATCACTGTTCCTAGAACCAGAACAGACTGACCTCGTACAAGGAGTAAACAGTCACGTACACCCCACTGAGCAAAACCGCACCTTATGTCAACTCTCCAGAAGCTTCAACAGTGGGGGTATAAAAACCCCTCAAGCGCTCCCTTGTGGCGGCTTCCACAGCTTCACTTTACTGTGGGCTGTTGAACCCGTCCGCTTGTCCCCAATAAAGCCTGATTTTTAATCAGTCCTCGGCGAGTATGGTCCGTCTCTTCTCGTTTCATGCTTCAGTTTACCCAACAGGTAGTGTTTTAAAAGTACCTGTTACAGCGAGAGATTAAATGCTACCTATCATTTTCCTCTCCCTTCTGACGCCTGTCTCTGCCTCTTGCTTTCTCCGTGCTCTTCCTGAAATTATGCTCTTACAATATGCACTTGTAAAAGAACGAAGATAGGAGGAAAACTAAAGGCAAGGAGCTTTCAACTCTTTGTGATGAGGAAATAAGAAACCAAGTTATCTAAGATAGTAGCTGTGAGAATGGAGAGCTCAGACTAATAAACACAGCTGACATTTATTGTGGACTGTGAGGGTTCTGTTTGCATTTTCATTTATTTGGACACAATTATTGTTTTAGCGACAATTATAAACAATTTAAGGACCCTAGGATTTAGTGAGTTTAAATAAAAGTAGCTGCGGTGCACTGGGCTGGTGTTGAGCTGTCAACCATGATGTTGACTGCTCAAAAGCATCAGCTGCTCTATGTGAGAAAACCGTGGCTGAGTGTTGGCACCTGTAGAGGCGTACAACCTTGGGAGCCCTATAGACGGTGACTATGATTCCGAATCAGCTCTATGGCCGAGTGTGTAGGGTGTTAAATCCATGACAAAGGAGTCCAGGTGTCATGGTCTGTAAGCCCTTCACTGCGAACTGGAAGGCTGATGGTTCTAATCTACCAACTGCATGGTAGGAGAGTGAACGTTGTGGCAGTCTACTTCTGTAAAGATGATAGCCTTAGAAACTCCATGGGGACAGTTCTACTCTGCTCAGTAAGTCTGCTATGAGTTGTTATTTACTTCACAGCAATGTTAAAAAAAATTTTTTTAATCAATGCAGGCTTGGTATTTTAATCCAAGTCTTGAGAGTCCCAAATCTATGATATTAACTACTATATATTGGTTCACCTTAGGGAATTCATATATCAAGTCATTGAATCCGACGGAATTAGGAGAAACTGGTCAACGTGGCTGTCACTACTTCACCAGGCCGAATGAAGTCTTTCATCAGAAGCAGCTTACCTTTGGGTCTTCAGACATCAGTGGTTCTTATCAGTACGGTCACACCTCACAACAATAAAGAAGCACTCAGACTTATTTCTGCAGGGAGCCTCAACCGCTAGCTACTGGGTGGGGCTGCTCTGTACTATCTTATCTTGGCAAAGGATGAAAAATAGCAAAACTGCCTTTTATAAATAACTCTTTTCTTCATAGCTCTTTTTCACCCTTGCTGCTTCCTGGTCACGAAGATCAGAGGAAATTAAATAAAGCCTTTTCAGCTTTGCTATGAAAGAGACATAATGACAGCTCCCTTTTATCTTTGTCTTTGCACAAAGAGAAATGTCACTTCTTAACATAATTTACAGCAACTCTTGCAATCTATTTCCCTGAATTTATCATTGGTTCAATCAATCAGAGAATCCATACACCAGGGTCAGACGACAAAGTTGCATCTTGGTTGATACAATTTTTCTTGATTAAAAATTTCGGAAAGGGACTGAGTTTGGGAAATAAATATTTTAAAATAAACTTCTATTTTATAGGCACTATGTAGCATATGAACTTCCACACACATATTTCTTTTCTATAGTATTTGAATGTTTTGAAAAAAATCAACCTTTTCCAATATTTTATAGAATATCAAGATTTCACAAAGGAACTTTTTTTCTAATTGTCAACTTCTGACAATGCAATGTTTCTTTTTTCCTTATGTGTTTGGCAAATTACACTCCCCACCGCTCTGAATGTAAAATATATACTTCTAAGAGTAGCCACAGCTTAGATTTGTCTTTTAGGTGAATATTTCTATAAGTTTTATTCCATAAATAGGTCTCTGAGGTCTATTAGGTGTACTCCTCTAGTTGCTGCAGAGAGAGCAGTGAGCAAAAAAGCTCTGGTTCTAAGGATGTTACAGCAGGGGTAGAGGGCACAGGGAAGGCACGAGACAGTATGAACTGATGGTAAAGGCTATGATGTAGTGAACAGTGAAGTAGGGTATTTGCCAGAGCTGTACGGTGCTTTTGATATTAAGAGATGAGGAAGTCGTCTATGAAAAGTCTTATTTTCAAAGATCTCACTCTTCTCAAATGAAGGCATTCCCTTTAGACAATAGAAGGCAGAGTAATACTTCATTGTTAACTCAGTATTTGACTCAACATCTAACGGCTAGCAGAGGTATAGATTCATATTTGCTTACCCCCAGTCAGAAGTGGTTGATTTCATGTAAGATCAAAACAAGTTCATAACATCCCTCATTCTGATGCATAACACACTAAACAAAGAAAACAACAAACAGCAAGAAAGAGTGAATTTTCTACTGATCCATAGAACGATTGAAGATTCTGTGGCTTGTGTCAGGCGCGCTTTCTTCTTCAAAGAAACATCTGCACTGTAGCAGTTTACAGAGGCTGTGCAGCAGATTCAACCAGTGCTTTGATGTATTGACCTCTGCTTCCATGAGCATTGCTTGCGAATCCAAGTAAAATGATATTCTTGACAGGGCACATATTTCTCCATTTGTTGTGTGTTATCTATGGTTCAGCTGTCAGCATTTTCATTTTCTTACACCGAGTTGCAGTTCATCCTGAGGGCTGCAGCTTTTGCAACACATCAGCAAGCGCTTGGCGTTCTCCTGGCTTTCAGTAAGCAAGATTATGCCACCTGCGGATCAGAGTTGTCAAGGGGCTTTCCTCCAATCCGGAGGCTTCCTGTCTCTCAGCTTGTCAGACTGTGGTGGCTCCGGTGCTGCTGTGACACTGGAAGTTATGCCACTGGGATTGCAAACACCAGCAAGTCACCCGTACTGAACAGGCTTCAGTGGAGCTTCAAGACTAAGATTAGAAAGAAGGAATTCATTGTCTACTTCTCAGGTATTAGTTACTGCATACCTCAGGGAAAGCAGAGAATTTGGAAAACAGTGCTTTATTTTTATTTGGCTAGTTTCCATTTACTCAGTTTCTACTTATGTGACCTCGTCTGTGTGTAGATAAAGTAAACCTGCTCCACTGGGTTTCTAAGGCTGTCATCTTTCCGGAGATCACCAAGCTTGGTGGCCAATTCAATTCCATATAATTTTCCAAGGCATCTATGAAAAGGTACAAACATTCTCTCTCTCTCTCTTAACTGTTTGCATTACATATGGACACCTTCTATTTTCTTGGTATATTTAAAAAAACTGAAATAAAAAATTATCATAATTGTATCTCAAGCTTTTTAACACTTATGATGGCAATTCATTTCTTTCAGGGTGAATATAAAATTGGCTGCCAGAAAAACCAAACAAAAACCCCAAATACGATGCTGGGGTGCCTGTGGCTGCTGGACATTCTCTCCACCTGGAGATTGGTAATAAGCAGGGTCAGTTTTCTATCAAAATAAAGTATGGAGGCGAGGTTCAGAGTGCTTGAGCTGAAGCATGCAAGATGGCAGTCAGTGCAGAAATGAAGATGAGAAAGTTGAGAAAATTGGCAGCTAGATGGAGACTCAGGGGCAGGCCAGAGAACATGTCCGTGGGTACTGAGCTAAATCAGCTTGTGAGGCTGTTCTCAGATTGTGGTAAATTGATCGAACTGTACTGCCCACAAATCCCCTGAGGGGAAGGGGAGGGGTGGGAGAGGAGGAGCTGATAGCACCACTGGATAACCCTGCTCAAGGGAGTGAACAACAGAATTGTATGTGATAGTGGCTGGTATAAGATAAGGCATAAATTAATAAATACATAAGGTGGGGAGTTGGGTGGGGGGAGGGAGGAGAGAAAAGGAAGCTGATGTCAAGGAGTGCAGAAAACAAAATGAAAAACAAACTGTAACACTATGCTCAAAGAACAAATCAATGGCATTTGTGTAGATCTTGCCAGTAAAATTACCATGCAGTGTAATAGCATCTATCATGATAACCTAGGGAGCGCTGTCGGTGGAGCGGTTACAAGTTGCACTGTGATCCACGCGGACAGAGGTTCAAAAGCACCAGCAGCGTGGAGAGAGACTGGGCTTTCTACCCCTGTAAATAGTTACAGTCTCAGAAACCCACAGGGTCCCTATGACTCAGCATGCACTCAATGGCAGTGACATTTGTTTGTTTGTTATGTTAACCCCTCTTTAATGCTTTAAAAAATCTATTAAAAATGAACTCGTTTTAGACCACAGCTGTAAAAGGCCACGCCAACTTTTCACCCTGTAATGTGAGTTTATTGGACTGGGTGAACCACTGAGTAGAGAATACGATCGTTATTATTCAAGAACAGACACATGACATGAACAAGGCATCAGGAATGACTTTTAAGAATAAATTTATTCATACCATAAGGGGGAAACTTTTTAAAGAAAGTGTGATGCACTGACAATATTTCAATCAAATTTTCCAAATAAATTTTGTAATCATAATGCATTATTACAAATGCCCAGAAGAACGCATGTGTCTCACATGCTTTGCCATTATCTTAATTTAGGAAATATGCAAATTAATGTAAAACAGAATTTCTGAATCTGAATATAAATGTGTAAAGGAAATTATTTTTACAAACCAATGGTGTTTGGAAGCCCTATTAGAAGCCTCTGAAAGGGGATTTTAGAAGTGTTGTTACCCTTCTTCCAGGCACTGAGAATAGAAATGTCTCTATATGAGCTCCCTCCTAGAAAATATTTCTTAAATATAAAAGGTACTGGAAAAGGTACTGAAAAAAAGTAAACTCTAGTTTCAATGTGTAACTATAGATTTTCTGTGTCATGATTTTTAACCTCTGTACTATTGATGTGTTTGTAGTAGATAATTGTTGTAGAATAGGTTTCTTGTGCATTACAGGGTGTTTAGCAGTATCTCTATGCCCTTATCTACAAGTTGACAGTAGAAACTTGCCCTTTCAATACAGTTATGAAAACCAAGATTGTCTCCATATTGTTGAATGTCCTCTGGGGGGTAAAAATTGCACAATTAAAAACCACAATTCCAGGCAAAACATGGCTGTAATTTATTTTCACTGACTGGAGACTACCGCCTGATTCTGACAAAGGGCACATTACAGGAGGGACTACGGTGGATGTACAGCCGTCTTGGCTACTCAGAGGACGCCATGATCATTAGTGATTCTGCACAAGTATGGAAAAAGCTGGCACTGATGGTTGACAGTTGTCAACAATTGTGAGGACTCTTTGTCCAGGTTCCTTTGTTTTGGGAATATTGATTAGAAATAAGTTCCATATAATTTTGCAACTTATAAAAAATAAGGATATTCTGAACAATAGATATATGCATAGTGTTGTAAGATTGAATTCTCTTCCCCTCATTGGCCATCTCTCAAAGGTTACCAGGTTTTTCCTACCTCTTCAAAGGAACCCTGGAGTTGCTGTTGGATAAGTGTTGGACTATTACCACAAATTAACATTCCAGATCTACCACCCGCTCCTGGGGAGAAAGATGGGGCTGTCTGCTCCTGTACAGATTTATAAAGCGTCACGAACCCAACAGAGAGTCAACAAGGATTGGAATTGGGAGTCTCTTCAAAGCACCATAGTCTTTCATTTATCTTTTCCTGTCACGGACCCAGCAGAACTAAGAGACAGACTGAACCCCTATGTTGAACCAATTAGGCTTACTCCTAGGACTGTGAATCTTGAAGAAATTGCCATGTATGTAAGTAAGCAACCAAGAATAACTGGAACCCATCATGTTCATCAAGTAAGTTCTTTTTATTATTATTTTAATCATTTTATTAGGGGCTCATACAACTCTTATAAAAATCCATACATACATCAATTGTGTAAAGCACATTTGTACATTCATTACCCTCATCATTCTCAAAACATTTGCTCTCCACTTAAGCCCTTGGCATCAAGTCTTCATTTTTCCCCTCCCTTCCTGCTCCCCCCTCCCTCATGAGCTCTTGATAATTTATGAATTATTATTTTGTCATATCTTGCCCTGTCCAACGTCTCCCTTCACCCACTTTTCTGTTGCTGTCCCCCAGGGAGGAGGTCTTATATAGACCTTGTAATCGGTTCCCTCTTTCCAAATCACCCTCCCTCTACCCTCCAAGTATCACCACTCACACCCCCTGGTCCTGAAGTTATCATCCGCCTGGATTCCCTGTGTTTCCAGTTACTATCTGTACCAGTGTACATCCTCTGGTATAGACAGACTTGCAAGGTAGAATTCAGATCATGATAGTGGGGGAGGAGGGGCAAGAAAGCATTTAGGAACCAGAGGAAAGTTGTATTTTTCATCGGTGCTACATCACACCTTGACTGGCTCATCTCCTCCCCTAGACCCTTTTGAAAGGGGATCTCCAGTGGCTGGCAAATGGGCTTTGGGGCTCCTCTCTGAACTCCCCCCTTCATTCACTGTGGTAAGATTTTTTTGTTCAAATGATGTCTGATACCTGATCCCTTCGACACCTTGTGATCGCACAGGCTGGTGCGCTTCTTCCATGTGGACTTTGTTACTTCTCAGCTAGATGGCTGCTTGTTTACCTTCAAGCCTTTAAGACCCCAGATGCTATACCTTTTGATAGTCGGGCACCATCAGTTTTCTTCATCATATTTGCTTATGCACACATTTGTCCTCAGAGATCATATTATGGAGGTTTGCACACAATGATATGATTTTCTGTTCTTTGATGCCTGATAACTGATCCCTTCGGCACCTTGTGATCACACAGGCTCGTGTACTTCTTCCATGTGGGCTTTGTTGCTTCTGAGCTAAATGGCCGCTTGTTTATTTTCCAGTCTTTAAGACCCCAGATGCTATATCTTTTGATAGCTAGGCACAATCAGCTTTCTTCATCACATTTTCTTATTCACCTGCTTTGTCTCCAGCAGTTGTGTCAGGAGGGTGAGCATCATAGAGTGCCAATTTAATAGAACAAAGTATTCTTGCATTGAGGGAATACTTGAGTGGAGGTTCAATGTCCATCTGCTACCTTAATACTAAACCTATAAACATAGGCACACAGATCTATTTCCCTGTCCTCATATATAAATATAGTTGCATATGTACATGTCTTTATCTAGACCTCTATAAATGCCCTTTGCCTCTCAGCTCTTTCCTCTATTTCCCTAGACTTTCCTCCTGTCCCACTATCATGCTCCATCCCCACCTGGGTTTCAGCAATATCTCTTCGTTACATTACCCTTGATCATGCCCTACCAGGCCTCCCACACCCACTTCACCACCAATTTGGATTACTTGTTGTTCCCTTGTCCCTGGGTTTGTTAACACCTCTTCCTTTCCCCTCACAGCTCCCTATCCCATCTCTGCCCGGAACTGTCAGTCCCATTGTTTTCTCATGCAGATTGTTCATCCAGCCTATCTTATTTAGACAGACCTGTGGAGATAATAACATGCACCAAAACAAGACAGAGATAAACCAAGCAACAATATACAACAAAACAACAAACCACTAACAAAGAACAAAACAAAACACAACAAGAAAGAAAAACTTGTCATTAGTTCAAGGATCATTTGTTGGACTTTAGGAGTGGTTTCCAGTCCAGGCTGTTAGAGCACCATGCCCTGGCCCCAAAGTCCACCTTCAGCATTCCCTGAGGACCTTGCCACTCCATTCTCTTCCTGTTTTGTTGCACTCCACCAGTGATTTCCCACGGTGTGGTGGGATCAGGTCGGGCGCAATTCCCACTCTGTGTCTCCGGTGCTGTCCCTTGCAGGGCTATGTGTCATTGAGGGGCGTCATTTCACATAGTGGGGCTGGCCATGTGGTCCTCTCTGTAGACTGGCTGCTCTATTTGGGGTCATCGCCCTCAAGGCCTGGTGGGCCAGGATGTGCTCCACACTCTCCTATTCCCCCATCTGCTCCCATGTGCTCAGATCAGGTATGTCCCTCTCCTGAAGCTGCAGATTCAATGCCGTTTTTTGAAATAAATTCTTTTGTGGGGAGGGACAGGCATCCACTAGTATTTGGTACTGTGGCCAGCCCCTCAGACCTCTCCACTCGTTCCTTACTCTATGCCAGAATGTTGAATTCACACCTTGGGGCACTGGGTTGAAGTCTGGTCCCTCTTTCCCTGTGGAGATATAAACAATACCCACCCCTTGGGTGGGTTAGGGCCTCGTGCCCCCGCTACCCATTTCTTCCTTATTTTCATCCTTTTCCCCCCTTTCCCCACCTCCTCCATGTTGTCTACCATGTGCATCCCTGCATTTGATCTGGTCCCTGCCATACTACTTGGTCCTCACCCCAAGAATGTTTGTATACAGTAGCTTTTCCCTTTGCCCCTTTTGCACTTTTTTTTAATGCTTACCTCAGCGGACTCATGTTGCACTTGTCCTTTTGTGCCTGACTTACTTTGCTTAGCATGATTTCCTCCAGTTCTTCCCATGCTGTGATGTGCTTCATACATTCATCACTGCTTTTTAGCGATGCGTAGTACTCCATTGTATGTATATACCACAGTTTTTTAATCCAATCGGCAGTTGATGGAAATTTGGGTTGCTTCCAACTCCTTGCAATTGTGAACTGTGCCGCAATGGACATTGGAGCACAGATGTCTGGCCTTGGTTTGTTTCTTGCCTTTTCTGGGTATATGTCCAGTAGGGGACATCAAGTAATTTCTTATCTGTCTGGCCAAGGTTCTTTAGTCTGCTGGAAAACTTTTAAGCTTTCTAAAAGCTTTTTCAATCTTTGCTCCCTCTCTCTGATTTGTTTTTAAGGTTGTTTTTATTGTAAATTTGGCAAAAATTTAGAGAGCAGATAATTATTGTGTTCAATACTTATACACATTTTTGTTATCTCATTCAATGTAACATCAATTTCTGACATTTCCCCCTTGTGTTTCCTGTTTCCATTCCTCCTTTCATAATCTTTCTGAACTTAGTCCTCAGGCAAATGTCCTTTTGATTTCAAATGGCTGATTATTCTGAGGTCTGTGTACCTTACTTGTGTTATTGCTCTCTTTACAGGCTCATGTAGTGTATGGCTGAAAATTGAAACAAAAACCTAAAAAAAAAAAAGAGGTATCTATAGGTGCTTAGTTTTATTTCTGGGTTCTTTGCTCTGATCCATTGGCCTAGATCCATAACTGTACCAATACCTAGCTGTTTTGATTACCATTGCTGTGTAATAGGTTTTGAAATCAGGAACGAGAGGGTTCCTACATTGTTTTGTGTATGCTTGCCTTCTTTATTTTCCACAATTCTTTGAAGAATTGTGCTGGATATGGAATGGAATTACATTAAATTTTAAAAATGCTTTTGATAATACTGACATTTTCATTATGTTAAGTTTTTCTATCAATGAACATACCACAGTTCTCTCAGTTTGCAGTACTGTGGTGGCTTGTGTGTTGCTGTGAGATGGAAGCAATGTCACTATTATTTTAAATACCAAAAGGGTCACCCCAAGTGAACAAGTTTCAATGGTGCTTCTAGACTAAGAATAGATAACTGAGAAGGAATTTACTCCCTGCTTTGGAGGAATAAGTTCCTGAAAACCTATGCATACCTTTGAAATATTTTCACTAGCTTATACAAAGGAAGCAGAAGATTGTTGGCGATATTTATTGCCCACAGAAAGATCTCTAAGGTCCAAGGGCACTCAAAATTTAACTGAAGAGGAACTGATTTCCTGGAGGGGAGGTGACTGTGTAATTCTAGGTAGATTACAGAAAAAGAAATCCATAGAAACTCATATGTGTATAAGAGAGAGTTTTATATAAACAGTAACTGTACATTAAGAAAGCATCCCAACCCAGTCCAGTCCAAGCATATAAGTCCTGTATTAGCCCATATGTCTGATACCAATCTTCAGACTCATGAAACACATGCAATGATGCTGAATATAGGATGATCACAGGGCAGTGGGTAGAAAGCCTTTGGATCCAGTGGCATTGTAAACATCTTAGCACTGGCAGGGGTCTCCACGTGGCTTCTCCAGGTCCTGGTTCTCTACATCAGGGTAGTTTCGTGTGGCTTCTCCTTAGGGATGTCTCACAGGTGATTAGCCTTGTCAGTAGAGACTCTTCAAGGAAGTGAAATAGTGAGAAAGAGTCTCTCCCACCTCCAAGGAGGAAATAACAAAATTTCCCCAGAATCCTCAGGAGAAGGCCATGCCCACAGAGGCCTCATTGACAGTGACCTGATTGATGGACTAGACTCCACCCCTTCACCCTAACCCTCCCAAATTGACACCAGATTATGTAACTACCACAGTGACCATGATGACATGAGTCAGGTAAAGCCGATGATATTGGAACCTTTGGCTTCTTCTTCATTTGCTGCTGGGCACAACTCAAGATAAAGAGAGATGGCTACAAATATCTTCTAATGAATTTGCAAAGGATGAATTTAGGAAAACTTGAAGTGGTCAAAAATGAAATGGAATACATGAAGGTAGATATCCTAGGCATAAGTGAGCTGATATGGACTGCTATTGGCCATTTTGAATCAAGAAGTCTTAAGATTTAGTATGCTGGGAATAAAGAAGTCAAGAGAAATGGCATGGCATTACTTATCAGAAAGAATCTTGCTAAAACAGTCGTGAGGGACAGTGCTACCTGTGATCAGATTATATTTATCCACCTTCAAGGAAATCCAATAAATACAACTATTCTTCAAATTTGTGTACCAAACACATAAGCTAGTGATGAAGAAATTGAGGAATTCTATCAATGACTTCAGTCCAAATTAAATCAGGCATGCAAGCAAGATGAATTGGTAGTTACTAGTGATTGGAATGCAAAACAAGGAGGAAGAAACGGTCCTTGGAAAACAAGGACTTGGTGATAGAAGTGCAGTTAGAAATCTCATGGAGGAGTTTTGCAAAGCCAATGACTTGTTCATAGTAAATACATTTTTTCAATAATACAAAAGTGACTAGCCACATAGACTTCTCCAGATGGAATACACAGATATCAAATTTACTACATCTGTGGGAGGATATGATGGAGAAGTGCAGTTATCAGCAGCTAATACCAGACCAGGGGCAGATTGTGGAACAGACCATTTATTGTTCATATGTAGTTCAGGATAAAGCAGAAGCAAATGAAAACAAGTCCACAGGAGCCAAAATATGACCTTGGTTTTATCCCACCAAAATTTGGAGAACATCTCAAGAACAGATCTAATGCACTGAACACTAATAACAGAAGACCATCTGATCAAGACCATCATTCATGAAGAAAGCAAAAGCTCATTAAAAAGATAGGAATGAAAGAAAAAAATCAAAGTGGGTGCCAAAAGAAACTGTAACTGGCTATTAATTGCCGAGTAGCTACAGCAAATGGAAGTAAAATGGGCTGACACCTTCCCAACACGATCGCTGACGACAAAGCGGGTGCATAAGCAAATGTGAAGAAAGCTGGTGGTGTCTGGCTATCAAAAGATATAGCATCTGTGGTCTTAAAGGCTTGAAGATAAGCAAATGGCCATCTAGCTCAGAAACAACAAAGGCCACATGGAAGAAGCACACCAGCCTCTGTGATCACAAGGTGTCGAAGGGATCAGTATCAGGCATCAAAGAACAAAAAATCATATCATTGTGAATGAGGGGGAGACCAGAGTGGGGACCCGAAGCCCATCTGTAGACAACTGGACATCCCTTGCAGGAGGGTCCTGGGGAGGAGAAAAGCTAGTCAGGGTGCAGTAAGGCAATGATGAAACATACAACTTTCCTCTAGTTCTTAAATGCTTCTGTTCCCCACCCCCATTATCATGATCCCAATTCTACCTTACAAATCTGGCTAGACCAGAGGATGTACACTGGTACAGATAGGAACTGGAAACACAGGGAATCCAGGATAAATGATCCCATCAGGATCAGTAGTGAGAGTGGTGGTACTGGGAAGGTAGAGGGAAGGTGGGGAAGAAACGGGAAACATATTGCAAGGATCTACATATAACCTCCTCTCTGGGGGACAGACAACAGAAAAGTGGGTGAAGGAAGATATCGGACAGTGTAAGATATGACAACATAATAATAATTTTAAAATTATCAAGGGTTCATAAGGGAGGGTGGAGCAGGTTGGGAGGGGACAAAAATGAGGAGCTGATACCAAGAGCTCAAGTAGAAAGCAAATGTTTTAAGAATGATGAGGGAAACAAATGTACAAATGTGCTTGACACAATGCATGTATGTGTGGATTGTGATAAGAGTTGTATGAGCCCCCAGTAAAAGGATTTTAAAACAAAGATAAAGGAGCTGAATAGAAAATTTCAAAAGGCAGCTTGAGAAGACAAAGCCAAATATGATAATGAAATGTGCAAAACCAAAAAAAAAAAAAAGAAATGTATAAAACCGAGCATAGGAAAACTAAAAGAAAAGAACATTCTCAGCATGTCCCAAGCTGAAAGAAATCAAGAAAATAATGTGATCCTCAAATTATGATTTTGAAATATTCTATAGAAAAAAATCCTGAGTGATGCAGGAAGCCTAAAGAAAAGGTGGAGAGAACACAGAGTCTTTGCATCAAAACGAACCAGTCAAAAGCCCATCATTTCAGGAGGAAGCATATGAGCAAGAACCAATGATGCGAAAGAAAGTTAGATGCTGAATGCATTAGCTAAAAAAAAAAAAATGTTCCAGGAATGCTCACCGAAATGTTTCAGAGAAGCTGAAGAAGCTCTGGAAGCCGCTGGTCTATGCCAGGAAAATTTGAAAAACAACTACCTGGCCAACTGACTGAAAGAGATTCCTATTTGTATCCATTCCAAAGAAAGTGAACCAAACACAACACTCAAAGTAGAGAATGCTATCATTGATACTGCATAGAACTAAAATTGAGCTTAAGAGCACCTAACCACATTTGCAGCAACATATTGATAGGGAACTGCCAGAAGCTCAGGACCGATTCAGAAGAGGATGTAGAACACGGCCAGAATTGCCGATGTCACAAGGCTCTTGGCTCACAGCAGAGAGTACCAGAAGCATGCTTACTTGTGTTTCATTGACGATGCCAAGGCATTCGACTGTGTGCATCATAAACACTATGAATAATCTTGAGAAGAATGGAAATTCTGGAATACTTCATTGTGTTTGTTCAGAACTTGTACACAGATCAAGAAGCAGTTGTGCACACAGAACAAGGGATTACTGCCTGGTTGAAAATTGGGAAAGAGGTGCATCAGGGTTGTATCTTCTCACCATACTAGTTCAATCTGTGATATGCCGTGCAAATCATCAGAGAAGCGTGTGTCATCAGGATTAGAAGAAGGCTTATTATCAACCTTTGGTATGCAGATGACACAATTTGGCTTGCTGAAAGCTAGGAGGAATTGAAGCACTTGCTGATAAAGATCAAGGATAGTTGTTTCAGTATGAATTGTAACTCAATGAAAGGAAGACTGAAATCTTCACAACTGGACCAATAGTTCATGATCAATGGAGAAAAGGTAGAAATTGTTGAGGATTTTGTCTTACTTGGATCTACTATCTATGTTCATAGAAGCAGCAGCCAAGAGATGAAAAGATATTGTGTTAGCTAACTACACTGTATCAAACTCTTTAGAGTATTGAAAACAAAGATATTACATTGAAGATGTGCCTGACCCAAGTCATGGTACTCTCTATTATATCATATACATATCAAAGTTCGATTTTGAGTAACAAAGACAACAGAAGTATAACATGCATTTAAAGTACTCGTTGCATTGGAGAAAAGGACCTTGGAGAAACCATGACTCACTAAAAGGACAACCCATTCTGTATTGGAAGAAGTAAGGCCACAGTGCTCCTTAGAGGCAAGGATGGCAAGACTTTATCTCACATTGAACACCTTGTCAAGAGAGACCATGCCCTGGAGAATGTCATGTTTGGTAAAGTGGAGGACCGGTGAGAAAGAGGAAGGCCGTCAACAAAATGGGTTGATACCATGGCTGCATTCATGGGTTCAGGCATGGGAATAGCGCAGAACCAAGTGGTCTTTGGTTCTGTTGGGCATAGGGTCACTATGGCACCTAGCAACAACAGCATGCATGAACCTGACTCCTTCTTCCATTTATACAAGTCTCTTTTGGTTTCTTGTAGTATTTGTAGTTTTATTTGTTCAAGTGTTTAAGATTTTCTTTTGGTTAGCATTATTCCTAAGTATTTGATCTTTTGAATGATATTGTAAATTGTATTTTTAAAACTTTTCTTTTCAAACTTCATTTCTTTAAAATGAAAATTTCCACCGACTTCTGTAATTTGATCTGATGGGCTGCCACAATGTCTAATTCTTACATAAATCAAAAAAATTTTTAATTTAGTCTTTGGAGTTTGCTAGTTATAAAATAATATCACCTGTTGATGAATGTATTTTAAGGGTCTTCCATTGGGTGTATAGATGTTTTGATCGCTACATTTCTTGTTGAGTTATGACTCTAATTGTTATGCAATGATCTTTGTGTCTCATGATGGTTTTTACTTTGACATATTTTACCAGAAATTACATTGATATCTCTATAGGTTTTCATGACCACTAACTTGATGTATAGTTTTTCATCCATTCATTGTTTTAGTCAGTTTTTGTCTTTGTGACTGACGTGTGTTTCCTTTAAGTAGCATATTGGTGGGTCATGTTGATTCATCCATTCTGCTAGTTTGTCTTTTAGCTGGTGAGTTTAATCCATTTATATTCACTGTTCCTATTTATAGATATGATTTTATTGTTGTTCTTATTTTCTGTGCTTATTTAATTTTGTCTGTGGGTTTTCTTGTCATGTTTTCCTTTGCATGTTTTTTGTTTACTAAGTTTTTTTAAAATCACTTTCCTATCTTTTATTTTGTAGAGATTTTACTATTTTCTTTGAGGTTAGTTTTTATTACTATCATTATTATTATTTTCTTTCCAATTTTATAGCAGTTTGTTCTCTTTTGTGAACTACTTGATTTTTGCTCCATTAAACTGTTTTATATCAACTCTCTATGTAATATAAGAATATTCCACTATTCTTATCCTCATTGTGGAATGTTATCTCTGGTTCCCTATTTTGAATCTTACAGCTTTATTTCCCTTTGTGTATATCTTGAGTGGATTGATTTCTTGATGATAATGTCTTATAGGTTGATTTAGGTTGCTCTCTGCTTTTGCAGTTGATTCTCTGGTCAAACAGCCCCTTTTAGAATTTTTTATAAGGTTGAACTTGTTTTCACAAATTCCTTTATTTTTTCCTGCCTGAAAATGTACTTCTTTCTCATATTTGAGGGATAATGCTGCTAGATATAAGATTCTTGGGCAGTTATATTTTTTCTTTCAAGTTTTGTATATATCATTCCATTGCTTTCCTGACCTTTTGAATTAAAAATAGTCTGAGCTACTTTTTCTTATTAATAAAGTACCTTTATAGTTAATAATATGAGGGGGTATTCTCCCCCCCACACCGCCCAAATGGAAAAAACTCCTCTGGGATAGCTTTCATGGTATGCATTTCCCCTGCTAGGTGACCATCAAGCAGTATACTCAGTGGTATTGTCTGGGAAGGTTCTCTCTGATCACTGTGAATTTTTTTGTAAAACAGTTTCACTTGACCCTCATTTTTTTTGTTATGACTGATTTCAGAGAACAGCATGTGGCTGTGAAATTTTGTTCCCTGCTTGGGAAAAATGCCACAGAAAATATTGTGATGTAGAACATAGCTTACAAGGACAGCACAATGGGAATAATTCAAGTGTATGAGTGGTTTTCTCTTTGAAAAAAAAAAGGTGAAATGTTGCTTGATGACAAACTTCATTCTGGATGTCTGTAAAATTCCTGAAAGGTTGAAAATGTTGACTTTTAGTGCATTTGGAGTTCATTCCACCAGGTCAGACTGTTACTCAGGCTTTCTATTTAGAGGTTCTGAAAAGATTGTGTAACAGCGACAAAAAGCTCTGATTTCTGGCAGATGGGGAACTGCTTTAATGCACCAGTTTTTGGGCAAAACCATCATGTCTATCTTGCCCAACACACCTTACTCATCCGACTTTTCTCCAAGTGATTTCCTTTGTTTCTACAAATGAAAAAGGACAGGAAAGGACAGTGATTTTGCAATGTAGATAAGGTAAAGAAAAATCAAGGGGGGTACTATCAGCCATCCAAACAGATGGTTTGAAAAGTGTTTCCAAGAATAGAGTCGCAGATTTGATGAATGTATTAAGTGTAATGGAGGGTAGTTGGAAGGTGATAAGGTTGCTTTGAAAATCAATTTAAATACATAGCTTTGAAAAAAAATCCATTTGGAGGTATCCCTTTGTATTTCTAAGCAGTTAATTGGAATGCTTGGAAAATTGAACTTTTGTTTTCCTAAGATATAATTTAAACATTATTTGAATACAAACAAGTATCTTCAGATTCTAGTTGCAAAAGAAAATCCTGGAAACACGTTTGAAAGCATGATTTGTAAGTGGAACGGAAAAAAAGAAAAAAGTTCAGCACACAAAGTCACAGGAAAGAACAGATTGATAAATGCTCAATTGTTTTGCATCCTCATACTCTGCAAAGCAAGAATCACAAGTCTGATCAGCTATCAAGTTTGACAAAAATGGGTTTCCTCTTCCTATTTGCTGCAGGAGAACCTTATGTAAATGTCGAGGTAAAGGAGAGAGCACTTCTGTGCTTCTTGTTTTGTTACCTTTATTGTGTCCTGTCCCCAGTGCTAATGAGACCAGTTTAACAATCTCCGTGCAACAAGAATATTGTGAAAATCAGCCACCTTTTCCATCTTCCTTCTTTTTCTGTTCCTGTTTCTCGTTTGTTGCTGCAGCCCCTGCGGGTTCCTGATTTCATGGGAATATTGTATTATTCACTGAGGCAGGTACTGTTGTTGCATTACAAGGTATTGCACAGGTGGGAGTGCTGCCCACGGGTTTCCAGGGATAGAGGTCTCACGAAGCTCCTGCAGTGATTCCCTGGATCCCTTTTCCACTCTAGTCCTTTTTACCCTTCTGTAGTAAGAATGTTCTTTCAGCGGTAGCCATCTTTCTAGATCTGGGTAACTTTGGGGCCATAATTCTTAGGCGGTTTTCTTTTTCTAATCTTCTTGACTGGGAAAAATATGTTATTCTTATTGGTTCATCTTCTTAGGTGAGTTTTGTTTTTTCCTGTTTGCTCAGTAATTTTTCTTTTTCTTTGATGTTAAAACGTTTCAGTTTGTTGTTTCATGATGATTATCTTTCAGTGTCAGTTCTATCAGCTTCCCGATGGTTACTTTCGGTTCTGCCATGATGTTTGGGAAGGTTTGGTCTAGTGTTTCCTGGACTGTTTTCTTTGGGGTTGTTTTTCTTCTTTCTGCTCTGGTATGTTTATCAACTGTAAGGATTCCATTTGATAGTGTTTCAAAGAATCATTAGATTTTCTTTGATGTTTTTCTCCCTCATTGTTCTTGCATTAAGAAGTTCTTGAGAAATTTATCTTCAAGCTCACTGATTCATGCTTCCATTGCCTCATTTCTATTGTTTTGTTCCTTCAGAGCGCTATCTAGTTCTAATATTTTAGTATTTGTTTTCTGGTTTTCTATTTGGAGTTGTTGAATTATTTCAAAAATTTTCATTTATTTTATTAAATTGTTCTTTTATACATTTCCTGAGTATGTCTTTCTTCTTTAACAGTATATATTTTTTCTGTAGCTCTGTTGGATTTGTTTTTCCATTTAAAGCAACTGAATGTTATTTTTCTGAATTCCCTCATGGACGCAGAGTGGATTTGACGCATCCCATTATTATGGGGAGCTGATGTGTAGACTGTGTCTTTTTCAACCCCAGGACCTGGAGAACTTAATGAATGTATGGCCTTTAGGCCCTCTTAAGCAAATTTTTCCTGCATTGGTTCAATCACATTCACCACCTGAGCACAGGCTCACCTCGCTAGGTATGTTTGGTGAGAAGTGCCACTGTGGATTAAGCGTTGGGGCCCAGACAGGTGTGGGGAGTGATGTGTTAGCTGATGACTTCCTCTCTCTCAGAGCTATAGAAGGAGGGAGCGCTGCTGAGAGAGGTTGGCTGGTGGGGCAGCTAATACTCCACAGGCTTTTAGAATCTTGTTGCATGAGTTTCTTCCCTCTGAATTCCCAGGCTGTGTCTGGTTAAGGATTCTGCTCTACCATGGAGGTTCAGGATTCACATTTTTCAATCTTCTCTGCTGTGTTGAGATCTTTGCTTGGAGAAGGTGGTTCAAAGCATCTGGCTATGTGGCCACGCTTCCTTACTACCAGGCAGGTATCCTTCAGGACCATGTGTGAAGCTCACTAACATAAGGCTGGCATTTGTTCATATTGTTAATATTTCTCTTGATTATCATCCGTAATTTCCTGCATCAACACTAGCAATGCCGTTTGATTGTTAAGAGGACTAGATGTCTAAAAAGACCTTGTGTCGAATCTCCAAAAGACATTATTTTTTAATGAAAAGGTTTGTACTTTCCTTTGTTAGGTAGACTGGGTGGAGGCAAGGGACCTCTCAATGAACTTAGGCTTGATTTGGGTCGGGTTTGGATTCTTTGGGTTTTATAAGACTTTATCTACTTTTGATTCTTATTCCTCTCGTGTGTCCTAGTTAAGCCTGGTGCTGAGATCTTTCATCTCTACCTTCTCTGTTCTGGAAAACAGTGAAAGACTCAATATGTATTTAGAGCCTTCAAAGTTTTCTCTTCTGTCTCAAACTCATATGCTACCAAATTGCTTTTTGTCTTGAGAAAGAATCATGTGTTTTAGGCATATTCTTTCCTGCAAGAAAAAATTTGTCTTCTAGATACTACAACACTAAGGAAGATTTTATTCTATATTTTAAGAGCTTCATAGACTCACAATATCCTATAATATAGTAAATATGCCATGGTCCAAGCCTAATTGCATATTTAAAGTTTGTCACAATTCCAAATTGTTATACTAGCTGTGCATAACTGCCAAAAGCTTTTTACGTTTCTATTTTTACCAGTAGAGTAGCTATGTGTGAGCCAGGCTCAATTCCCGTCTCAGACACAGAATTAGCAAATGTCCCCACAGAATTGTGTTGCCGGTATTTTATCTGGCAACTTACTATAGGACAAATGTCCAGTAACAGATGGCTCCCCCTGAGAAATGTCCCTTTCCGAAACTTCAGTTCATTGTTCCTCTTTCTTCTACAGCTGTCCAATATGGTAACATGTATATGTGTAAATATATATGTCTATAGGGAGTTAAGTCTGCCAAGGAATCTTTTATGTTCTGGTGGCAACTAGATATCTCTACATTTTGTGATCTGAAAGAGCATGGAATTATCCATACATTTTATAATTCCATAAAAAGGTTCTCTTAGCACACGGGAGCAGATGAAGGGGCAGGAGGAGAGAGTGGAGCACAGCCTGGCCCACCAGGCTGTGATGATGATGTTCCTGAGTAGAGCAGCCAGTCCACAGAGAGAACAACATGGCTGGCCCCACTATGAGACATGATGCCCCTCAGTGACTAAGGGCGATACAGGGGACAGCACCGGAGACACAGTGTGGGAATTGCACCTGACCTGATCGCACCACACCGAGGCAAAGCACTGGGGGAGTGCAGCGGAACAGCAAGGGAATGGAGTGGCAAGGTCCCCAGGGAATGCTGAAAGTGGACTTCGGGGCCAGGGCGTGGTGCCCCAACAGACTGGACTGGAAAACGCTCCTAAGGGCCAGCAAACAATCCCTGAACTAACTACAAGCTTTTCTCTTGTGAACTGTTTTATTCTGTTCTTTGTCAGTGGTTTGTTTTTGTTGTTTTGTTGTCTGGTTGTATACTGTTGCTTTGTTTTCCTCTGTCTAGTTTTCGTGCATGTTAGTGACTCCACAGGTCTGTCTGAATAGGACAGGCTGGATGAACTATCTGGAGGAAAAACAACGGGACCGACAGTTTTGGGGGGACTTGGGGTGGGGGGGTAGGGGGGGTAAGGAAGTGGTGTTAACAAACCCAGGGACAAGGGAAAAACATGGGACCCCAAATGGTAGAGAAGTGGGAGTGGCAGGCCTGGTGGGAAATGATCAAGGGTAAGGTTGCTTAGAGAAGAGGTGTACTCTAGCCCAGGTGGCAATGAAGCATGGTAGTAGGGCAGGAGGAAAGTCAAGGGAGCTGGAAGAAAGAGCTAGGAGTCAAAGGGCATTCATGGAGGTCTAGACAAAGACATGTACATGCAAATATATATAGGAGGATGAGGAAATAGATCTATGTGTCTATATTTATAGGTCAAGTATTAAGGTGGCGGAAGGACCTTGGGCCTCTACTCAAACACTCCCTCAATGCATGAATACCTTCTTTTATTAAATTGGAACTCTATGATGCTCACTCTCCCGACACAACGGCTGGAGCCAAAGTGTGTGAACAAGTAAATGTGAAGAAAGCTGATGGTGCCCGGCTATCAAAAGAGATAGTGACTGGGGTCTTAAAGGCTTGAAGATAAACAAGCGGCCATCTAGCTCAGAAGCAACAAAGTCCACATGGAAGAACACACCAGCCTGAGTGAGTGAGTGGTCCCAAAGGGATCAGTTACCAGGCATCAAAGAACAAAAAATCATATCATTGACTGCACACCTCCATGATAGGATCGCTGAAGACAAATGGGTGCATAAGCAAATGTGGTGAAGAAAGCTGATGGTGCCCGGCTATCAAAAGAGATAGTGTCTGGGGTCTTAAAGGCTTGAAGGTGAACAAGCGGCCATCTAGCTCAGAAGCAAATAAGCCCACATGGAAGAAGCACACCGGCCAGTGCGATCACGAGGTGCCCAAGGGACCAGGTATAAGGCATCATGCAAAAAAAAAAAAAAGATATAAGTGTGTGTATGTATGTGTATATGTGTGTATATGTATATATGTATGTATATATATATGTATATATATATCATATTAAATGAAGGGGGAAGTGCAGAGTGGAGACCCAAGGCCCAAGTGTCGACCAATGGAGATCCCCTCATAGAGGGGTTTAGGAGAGGAGATGGGATAATTAGGGTGTGAGGTAGTATCAATGAAGAACACAGCTTTCCCCCGGATCCTGGATGCTTCCTCCCCCCAACTACCATGATCCGAATTCTACCTTGCAGGGCTGGATAGGACAGAGGCTGTACACTGGTGCATATGAGGGTTGGAGGTACAGGGAATCCAGGGTGGATGATACCTTCAGGACCAAGGGTGTGAGGGACGATGCTGGGAGAGTGGAGGGTGAGTGGGTTGGAAAGGGGGAACTGATTACAAGGATCCACATGTGACCTCTTCCCTGGAAGAGGGACAGCAGAGAAGGGGGGAAGGGAGACTCCGGATAGGGCAAGATATGACAAAACAACGATGTATAAATTACCAAGGGCATATGAGGGAGGGGGGAATGGGGAGGGAGGAGGGGAAAAAAAAGAGGACCTGATGCAAGGGGCTTAAGTGGAGAGCAAATGCCTTGAGAATGATTGGGGCAGGGAATGTATGGATGTGCTTTATACAATTGATGTATGTATATGTATGGATTGTGGTAAGAGTTGTATGAGTTCCTAATAAAATGTAAAAGAAGAAAAGAGAAAAAAAAAGGTTCTCTTATATTTTATATAGTCTAAAAACCAGGTGTGACTCTAGGAAGTACAAATGGTTAAAGATCTTGGCTGCTAACTGAAAGTTTAGAGAGGGTCTAGTGAATTGAACCATTGCTTTCCAATTTTTCACAATAATTTACAATAATAGTATGCTTTAAACTTTGTGTCTTTTTCCTTAACACTAATACCGAACGTCTCAGAAATAACACCTGCTATTTCTTCTACTGAGGACTCTCATGTGCTCACCAATATCCAAGAAGAAAGGCAGCACATGGCTGTTTACCTTTCAGGGAGAACACCCTAGGAATATTATAATTTTTACAAAAGAAAGGAAACTGAGACCAAGAGAGAGATCATAGGACTGGGCACATTGCGCACAGTATGTCTTCATGTTGTTGAATAACAAATGATTGAGTCAGTGAACAAATTAACATCATAAATGTTGTAATATTTGCTATTCATATTTTCATATGTTCTTATACTTTACAAAATTAAAAAAAATTGTAAGTGCTTTCATGGGAATCTATTTTTCAAAGGATTAAAAGAATCTTTTAGTATCAAATTTCAAAAACCAATTGTCCCACTTCATAGATTAATAAATCTCTGGCCGTTCTCTCCAGTTCCTTGCTCTGAAATCATCACACCCTCCCAAATGATGGAATGCTTCCACTCACCCTTCTCTCTTTTGGGTAAAATGGTTACTAAGCCATTTTGAAAAAAAAAATAATGCTTTCTTTTATGGACTTAACATTCTTACCACTGTCATCAAGTCAGTCCAACCTGTGTTGACCCTGTCGAGTGTTTGCCAGGCTCTGCACGTTCATGGGAGCAGAAAACCGCGTGTGTTTTCTTCGGAGTTGCTAGTGAGTTTTGAGAGCTTTTGGCGAGTAGTCCAACGCTTAACTGGCAGCACCACGTTCTGTTGCGGCCGGTGGCCTGGAGGCGATGCTAACGCTGAGCCACCCCAGCTGCCTGGACCTGTGCCATCCTCACCCGCATTCTGACGGCACTTCTTCCAACACCTGTTTGTTCTTTTGGGAGTCCATGGGCGTTCAGTGTTTGTAAGAAGCACTGTAATTCAAACGCACCGGTTCTTCCCCTGTCTGCCTTAGTCAGTGTCTAACTTTCACGTGCTCATTAGGGACAGGAAAAAACCATGGCTTGGCTCAGGTGCACCTTGGTCTTCAGAGTGGCATCCTTGCTCTTCCATACTTTAAAGAGGTATTTTGCAGCAAAGTTATATAATGCAATGAGTTATGAGATCTCTTGACTGCTGTGTCAATGAACAGTGATTATGAATCCAAGCAAATTAGAATCCTTGACCACTTCAGTCTTTTCTCCATTTATCACCATGCTACCTATCGGGACAGGGTGTTTTGTTTTTGTTCTTCAGGATCATGTTGGCTGGTGATACTGAAGAACAACAACAAACCACCTGCTTGCCTACTCCTCATCCTAGTTCTTGTCTACTGTCATTTTTAGGAAGTGTTGGCTGCCCCTAGACCTGCGGTAGTGGGTGGGGAAAGGGGTTGGGTCCCTGCCCACTACCCCTTGCTCAGCCGCCCCTGTCCAACATCATCAAACTCTGCCTACCCTGCTCCATGAATTTGGCCCAACCTCAAGGCTTGGTAGGCAACCCCCTCTCTAGCCGCTCACAGCATATCTCATGCACAGGTCTCCACCTATGCTATAGACCACACCCTAGTCAATACCAGCTGCATGGTTTTCACTCAAGAATGCTCTGTGTGCACAGTGCAGTCTCTCAGCCCCACGCCCCTCTACACGTATGAGGTTAGAGTGTGCGCTCCTCCTTCCTGAGTTGTGGGGGGATGGTGACAACAGTAAGAAAACCAAATAAGAACAAAAATGACCCCAGATATTGTCAATTTGATTTCTGTGTATTCCATCTGGAGAAGGTCATATGTATCATCACCATTTATATATTTTAAAATGGCATTGATGATGAAGATGACTTAGTTTTGCAAAATTCTATCTCCAGCTTCATTTCTGCCACAAAGCACTTATTTCCAGTGCTTGTTTGTTCTTCTTCTGCACCGTCGGTTACTTTGTGACAGTGATTCTGTATTAGTTTGCCAGAGCTGCCTTAACAAAATATCATAAATTAGAGAACCTAAAGCAACAAAAATTCATATTTTCACAATAATAGCAGGCTCACCCCCAAACTCACTGCCATTGAGTCATTGCTGAATCACAGTGACACCCTGTGGGTTTCTGAGACTTTAGCTCTTTATGGGAGCAGAAAGCCCTGCTGAGCTGCTGGTGAGTTTGAATTGCAGACCATGCGGATCATGGCCAACATAAGACTGGGGTTCCATCCAAGCAGGCTAGAAGTTCAAGGTCAGGGTGTCAGATGGCCATGCTCTTCTTTAAGGTTCTAGAGGAAGATCTTTCCTTATCTCTTCCTGCTCTGGTTTCCCCACATATTTCTTTGTTTGCTGCAGCATAACTCAGTAACTGCCGCTTGCTTCACGTGGCCACCTTCATTCTGTCTGTCTCACTGTGGTTCTTGTTCTTTGAATTTTTTAAATATGAAGACAACAGACTCCATTCCATTAAGATATCATGTTAACAAATTGCATCAGCAAAGACTCTGATAAGAGCTTGACATTGGTTTGTGAACACACCGTAAAAGATCATTGTATGTCTTCTTATACTTCCTAGTAGATGATGGATTCTTTGAAATGATCGCAAATAGCTAATATTTATAGAAAAGTGACACGTTGCTCTCAGTCCCACATCCTGCATAATAACTTAGTCCTCAGTTCCATAAGTGAGAATTATTGTTGTGGTTATTTTTACTAGGTGCTATCCAGTTGGTTTTAGCTCCTGGTACTCCTCTGTGCAATAGAACGAGACATTGCTAGACCTGCAGCATCCTAATAATCACCGTTATGTTTGAGTTCAGCTTTGCAGCCATTGTTGCAGGCACCACATCAATCCATCGCATTGAGGATCTTCTTATTTTTCAACCCTTTACTAAATGGTTACCACGAGTCAGAATTGACTTGATGGCAGTGACTTGGAGTACTTAACCAGGCATGGTGTCTTTTTCCTGGGATGAAGTCCTAGTGATGTAGTGGTTACGTGTTGGCCTGCTAACCAGAATGTCAGCAGTTTGAAACCACTAGCTGCTCTGTGAAAGAAAAATGAGGTTTCCACTCAGGCAAAAAGTTACCCTGTTCCAAAGAGTGCCCTTGAATTAGACTCTACTTTGTGGCAGTGTGTTTGGTTTGGTTTTGCTGTGTCCTGATAACAAAGTCTTGCCATTCTTGCTTCTAAGGAGCATTCAACTGTACTTCTAAGAAACATTTGTGTTTTCTGGTATTCCATTTTGTATTCAATATTCTTTTCCAACAATATACTTCAGTCCTGCAGATTCTTCCTTGGTCCTCCTAATTAATTGATCAGCTCCCACATACATATGAGGTCATTAGAAATACCCCGACGAGTCGGGCACATCTTGATCTTCAATGTGATGTCTTTGCTCTCGAGCACATTAACGAGAACTTATAGAGCAGATTTTCCCAATGCAATACATTGTTTGATTTCTTGGTTGATGCTTCCGTGAGCACTGATTATGGTAAAGGAAATCCTTGACAATTTAAAGAATTTCAGTGTTTATTATGGTCCAGTTGTGAAGTTCTTTCTTTCTTTTACTTTACATTTAGCTGTAAATTGTCTTGCAGCTTTTTGTCTTTGATCGTCATCAGCAGGAACCCCGAGGTTCTCCTCACTTTCAGTAAGCACAATCGTGTTATGTGCACATCTCAGGTTGCTAACAAGCCTTCCTTTAACATGGTTTTATGTACTTTTCAGATTATTTGTTAAACATAAAAATTGAAAAAGAATGTTGATATATATAGCCCTGATGTACACCTCCCTCATTTGAAATAATGCAGCACTCCCTTGTTCTGTATGAAGGATTGAATCTTGGTCTATGTATAGATTCTGCATAAGTACCGCAATGAATTGTTCTGGTATTCTGATTCTTTGAAATATTATCTATAATTTTTGATGATCCACACAGTCAATTGACTTTTCATAGTCAACAAAGCAGAAGTAAGCATCTTTCTGGTATCCTTTGTTTTCATTTAAGATCCATCTGCTGCCAGCAATGCTGTCCCTCATTCTGTGTCTTCTTTTAAATCCACCTTGAATTTCTTACAGCTCCTTGTCAGTATACTGCTGAATCTGTTTTGAAATAATCTACAAAGTTTCAATTGCCTGTACAATTAACTTTGCTGTTTGATAATTTCTGAATTTGTTGGGTCATTTTTTTTGTGTGGCTTGGCCACAAATTTGAATCTCTTCCAATTGATTGGCCAGGTAGCTGTCCTCCAAATTTCTTGGCCTGGACTTGTGAGTTCTTCCAGTGCTCCTCAGTGTTGAAACATTTCAATTGGTATTAGATCAATTGTGCAGCCTTGATTTTTCCCAAATGTCTTCAGTGCAGCCTCAGCAGTGAACTGCAAGTTCACCATTTCTTCTGCATGAGAAAAATGAAGCTTTCTACTCCCTAACAGAGTTACACTCTCACAAACCCACAGGAGCAGGTCTACCCTGTCCTATAGGGTTACTGTGAGTTGGGGCTACTTGATGGCAATGAGTTTGGTTTCTGAGTTTCAGTGCAGCTTAAACTTCTTCCTTCAATACCATCAGTTCCTGAGCATATATTTCCATTTCAAATGATTAAACATCAACCGGTTCTTTTTGGTACTGTGACTTTATATTTTCCATTTTCTTTTGATGCTTTTGAATCATTAAATATGTTGCCCATAAAATTCTTCAATGTTGAATTTTTTTCAGTTCTTTCAACTTGGGATATATTGAGGATATACTTAATTGTAATTTCTAATTCAATTTTTTTTTCACATTTTAGTATAATATTCTACTTTGTCTTTTTGATCTGCCACTTGAACATTTTTGTTCATTATTTCTTGTATTCTCCTTACCTGTTCTATGGTCTAGAGAACATTTCTGACCTTTATCTTTTACATCTTCCATATTTTTAATGACATTTTATTTTCTTGTATGAAATTCTTCAGATCATCTCACAACTCAATCGGTTTTCAATCATTAGTATTTAATTTATCAAGTCGGTTCTTGAGATGGTCCGAATTTAGATGGGATATACTTTTGATTTTTTTCCCTTTTCATGGATTTGCTTTAATTTTCTTCAATTTCAACCTGAACTTGCATATCTACAATTCATGATATTTTCTACAGTCAATTCTTCCATTGTGTTGGCTGATGATATTGAGCTTCTCTATCATCTCTTCTTACAGATGTAGTCAGCTTTCTCTTATTCCAGATGGCAAGGTCCTAGTGTATAGTCCTTGTTATTGTTGTTGGAAAAGTATTTATAATCTAGAAGTTAATTGATTTTGCAAAATTTTGTAATGTTATCTCCAGTTTTAATTCTATTTTCCATGTTTTCCAACTACTAATATTTTCTTTTTGTCTCTAACTCTTGTCATCTTATCTCTAGTACTTGTTAGTGAGTTTTAATTTCTTGATTGCATGTTTGATTAATTCCAAACTTAAAAAGTTAGTAGAATCCTTCACTTTTTTCTTTGATACTAGTAATTGGTGTGTAAATTTGAACAATAGTTATATTAAGTGGTCTTCCTTGTAAGCAGATAGATATTATATGATCACAAACAGGATTTTACTTCAAGATAGATCGTGGTATGTGCTTTTGGATAATTAATTCAACATCATTTCTTTTGAATTTGTCATTCTTGGGATAGTAAACAATATGATTGCCTGATTCAAAATGGCCAATACCAGTCAATTTCAGCTCACTAATGTCTAAGATATTGGTTTTATGCATTCTATTTCAATTTTGATGACTCCTAATTTTCTCCCTTTTCAACAATGTCTGTCTCACTGTCCCATCTTCTTTTTCTAAAATGTAAAGACAAGACCAACATACTCTCTTAGGATCTCATATTACCTGAACTAATTGCATTAGCAAAGATTCTATTTTCAAATAAAGTTTCATTCACAGGACTGAAACCCAACACATCAAATAATTATATATATTCTTATTTTTTTCTAGGAAGTTTTAGATTCATTAAAATGAAAAATAATATCCAATATTTACAGAAGAGTCACATATTGTCCTAAGGGCTGTATACAACATCATAATTCAGTCCTCAGTTTTATAAAAATTAGATATTTTGCAACAATAACCGTCATTTTATGGAGGAAGGAACTGTGGGCAAGAGTATTTCAATAATTCTCATGGTCACATAACTAGTTAATGGAAAAGCCAAGAGTTAAATATGAGAACTATCTTAAAAAATTACATGCTTACCCTCTACCATAGATCAGTGTACCACGGCATGGCCTGCATCTTGTTTTCCTTTGTTTTCTTGATACCTAGCTCAGTACAAGACATATGGTAATTTACAACAAAACAATATATTTGATTGAACTAATCTTCAAAAACCACAAACTCATTGCTGTCAAGTTGAGTTTATAAATATAAAAGCAGTTGCTATTGAATCAACCCTGACTCATGTGACTCCATGTGGTCAGCATAGAACTGTGCGCTACAGTTTTCAAAAGTCTAAGTTATGGAAATAGACTATCAGCCCTTTTTTCTGAGTGCCTCATGATGGCCTTGACTCTTCAAGTTTTCATTTAGAAGATGAGTGAGTTAACCTTGTCGATGCATTCAATGATCACAACTGGTGAGGTTAATGGCATTACAATTATTCATATAGTGCTAAGCAACTTGCCTAAGGTCATACAACCAGCAGCAAGAATTAGAGGAGGAATTTATATCCCATATTACTAACTGAAATTGGCTATTAGCATTTATTCAAACTACCAACTACCATTTTAACTTTTAATTATATATTATTCCCAATTGCCTCTATTTAAATCTTGTTTTCTTGTTACCGACTAAAGTATAACCTTTATTTAAACTAGATTTGTGAAACTGCATTCCACTTATTTCATAAGATCTGTATAATTTGAAATATGAAAAGTTAAAGTATCAAAAAGAGTATATTAAAGTATAGATATCAAAATGAATGCTATTTTGCCAAGTTTTATCTTGAGGGCCTAAGCAGTTATATATGAGAAGTGATGATTCTATTTTCCAGAGGTTTTTTTTTTGAAAGTCATTATCCTGTAGGGTCAATTTTTAAAAAATTCATTTTCCCATTTAGACATAGAAAGATAAAAAGGTCTCATGTATGCACAGATATTTACAGTAGTCACATAACTTTTGGGAGTCTTTATTATCATTTTATTTTCCTTCAGAGTTTCTCTATTCACTGAATTTTATATCAGACTAAGCACAGGAAGTTTTCCCAGCTTACACATAAACTAATTTTTGAACAAAAGCCTCTAAGTACCTTTAGCAGTAAGTAGATAGATAAGCTGGTTCAAAACCGATTACAAGGATCTACATGTTACCTCTTCCCTGGAGGATGGACAACAGAAAAGGGGGTGAAGGGAGATGTCTGGCAGAGCAAGACATGATAAAATAATAATTTATAAATTATCAGGGGTTCACGAGGGAGCGGGAAGCGGGGAGACAGGGGAAAAAATGAGGACCTGATGCCAAGGACTTAAGTGGAGAGCAAATGTTTTGAGAATGATGAGGGCAATGAATGTACAAATGTGTTTTATACAATTGATGTATGTATGGATTGTGATAAGAGTTGTATGAGCCCCTAATAAAAGAATTTTAAAAAATTGGCTATCAGTGAAAAATTAACTGTTCAAATCTAGTCAGTGGCTCTGATTCCTGTCCATAACTGTGGTTTTCAGCCTAGAAAACTCCATGGGGCAGTTCTACTGATTTGGCTGCACCTCATAAGAGCAACACCAATAGATAAACCAATCATTTTTATTTTCTGCTTTATGGGTATATACTCAATTATTTGGTTAAAAATTTTTTTTGGCGATTTGACCTGCATTGGATATCTCATTTTATCCATGAAACAAGAGAGCTTGCTAGTCTAACTCATATGGCCAATTTGTAAAAGAAATTTAATGACAGTTCAGAAACTATAACTTAGATTTTCTACATGAACCTTGGGTTTATTCCCTGTACTGCTTGTCACATTGTCATCAACCTGTAATGACAATTCATTTGTTGGGTAGAAGTATCTGAGGTTAAGGACACGTGACTTCTCTTGCTTTTCTACTTCACGGAAAATGGTGAAGACAAATTATCTAGTTACCAGATATACAAATTTTGGTAAGAAATACAAAAATGATTCATATTTTTAAATTCTCCTTCATAAGTGATTAAAATAATATCTCTAGTGTGAGAGATTTATTAATCTTTTAAATTATATGAGTGTGTACATCCTGGCTCACTAAGATGAGATTTCGCTTGGGGCAGCCAATCCACAGAGAAGGCCATGTGGCCGGCCCCACTATGAGACAGGACATCCTTCACTGACCCATAGGCCTACAGGGGACACCAATGGAGACACAGTGTGGGAATTGTTCCCAAGCTGATCCTATCACATTGTGGCAACACACGGAGGGTGTGCAATAGAACAACAAGGAGCAACAGAGCAATGAAGTCCCCAGGGAATACCAAAAATAGACTTTGGGTCCAGGGCTTGGCACCCCATCAGACTCAACTGGAAAACACCCCTAAAGGCAAACAAATAGTCCTTGAACTAACTACAAGCTTTTCTTTCTTATTGTTGCATTGTGGCTTATTTTTTGTCGTTGGCTCTTGGTTTTCTTTTGTTGCTTGGTTTTGCTCTGTCTTGTTTTTGTGCATGTTATTATCTCTGCAGGTCTATCTAAATAAGATAAGCTGGATGAACAATATGGAGGAGAAAACAACGGAACCGACAGTTCCTGGGGGACATGGGAGAGGGGGAAGTGGGGGGAAAGTAAGTGGTGTTAACAAACGTAGGGACAAGGGAACAACAAGTGATCCAAATCGGTGGTGAGGAGGGTGTAGGAGGCCTGGTAGGGCACCATCAAGGGTAATGTAACCGAGAGGAATTACTGAAACCAAATGGAAGGCTGAGCATGATAGTGGGATAAAAGGAAAGTAAAAGGAAATAGAAGAAAGAGCTAGAAGGCAAATGGCATTTGTAGAGGTCTAAATAAAGGCTTATACATATGTAAATATATTTATATATGAGGATGAGGAAATAGATTTGTGTGCATATATTTATACATTTAGTATTAAGGTAGCAGATGGACATTGGGTTTCCATTCAAGTACTCCCTCAATGCAAGAATACTTTTTTCTATTAAACTGGCATTCCATGGTGCTCACCTTCCCGACACAATCCCTGAAGACAGAGCGGTTGCATAAGCAAATGTAGTGAACAAAGCTGATGGAGCCCAGCTATCAAAAGATATAGCATCTAGGGTATTAAAGACTTGAAGGTAAACAAGCGGTCATCTAGCTCAGAAGCAACAAAGCCCACATGGAAGAAGCACACCAGCTAGTGTGATCACGAGGTGTTGAAGAGATGAGGTATCAGGCATCAAAGATCAAAAAATCCTATCATTGTGAATGAGGGGAAGTGCGGAGTGCGGACCCAAAGCCCATCTGTAGGCAAATGGACATCCCCTTACGGAAAGGTCTTGGAGAGGAGACAAGCCAGTCAGGGTGCAGTGTAGCAACGATGAAACATACAACTTTCCTTTAGTTCCTAAATGCTTCCTTCTCTCATTCCCCTCCCCCCCCCCAACTATCATGATCCCAATTCTACCTTACAAATTTGGCTAGACCAGAGGATGTAAACTAGTACAGATAGGAACTAGAAATACAGGGAATCCAGGACAGATGTTTCCTCAGGACCAGTGGTGAGAGTGGCGATACTGGGAGGGTGGAGGGACGGTGGGGTAGAAAGGGAAACCTATTACAGGGATCTACATAGAACCTCCTCCCTTGGGGACGGACAACAGAAAGGTGGGTGAAGGGAGATGTCAGACAGTGTAAGATATGACAAAATAATACTTTATTAATTATCAAGGGTTAATGAGGGAGGGGGAATGGGAAGGGAGGGGGAAAATGAGGAGCTGATGCCAGGGGCTTATGTGGAGAGCAAATGTTTTAAGAATGATGAGGGTAACGAATGTGCAAATGTACTTTATACAATTGATGTATGTATGGATTGTAATAAGAGTTGTATGAGCCTCCATAAAATGATTTAAAAATTATGTGTGTGTGTATATATATATATATATATATATATATATATATATATATATATATATATATATATATATATATATATTTAGTCCTCTGCCTACAGAACACCTAAATATCAAAACCCACAACTATTATTTTGAAGTTAGGCCTTTTTTTAAATAAAAAAGAAAAATCTAGGTGTATAACTCGTGCATAATTTACATATTATATGATTCAATAGTTCAATCATATTAATGAGCATTGTGCTATCAGCCACAGGATCAATTTTAGAATGCTTTCTTCTTTCTTATTGTTGCTGTTGTTAGTTTACCTTCTCCCCTAACCTCCTTCCTCTAGGTAACTAGTAATGCAGTCCCTATCTCTAAATATTTACTCTCCCTGAATTTCATATACAGAAAAACATACAAAACAAAAATAAGAAACCAAAAAAACTCCAACAACAACGACAGAATAAAATATTAATAGAAAAGAAAGCAGAAAATATTAAAACCTGGAACAAATGGAAAATGCATGAAAAGGGAGACAGTGATAAGGCATTACATTTTTTGTTTGTTTTAGATGAACTTGTTTGCCACATTAGACTCCGTGGAATCCAAGATAGATAAACTCTTCAGAAATAGTAATGGGAGTAATGATTCTCTGAGGCATGGGAAGAAACGGGAGGAAGAGGAAAAAGGAACCGACAGCAATGATGACTGTATGGCCCCACTCTAGGGGAATGAGTAACAGAATTATAGGTGAACACATATACTGGATTGCATAAGATTATACATATATAACAATAAGGGTTCTTGGGGGGTCTGGTTGGGGACGGAGGGGATAAAGAGGAGTTGATATAGAAGAGTTCAGGAATAAAGAAAATGTTTTGAAAATGAAGCAGCAGCAATTCTACAGTTATGCTTGATCTAATTGAATTATAGACTTATAATCTCTGTAAGTGCTCCCAATAAAATGGTTTTTTAAAAAAAGACTACAAGACCATTTCACTTTTATTTTTTCTTCCTTTTTTTTTAAGTTACTCAAACCATTATTTAGGTGTAAGAGATACGGGATCTTCAGGTAATATTATTTATTTTTTTTTAAAGGAAACTTACTATATTTGTTACACAGTGTGTTAGTATGGGTTGACGTGAGAAACAAATTCATGGACACTCACATGTGTATAAGAAAGAGCTTTATATACAGGAGCAGTTGAATATTGAGAAGACATCCCAGCCTAGTCCAGATCAAGTCCATTAGTCTGATATTAGCCCATGTGTCTGATACCAATCTATGAAGTCTTCTTCAGACTCATGAAACACATTCAAAGACGCCGAATGCAGGAAGATCACAGGCCAGTGGATGGGAAATCTTGTGGCTCCAGTGGTGATTTAAGCATCTGAGTGCTGACCGTGTCTCCATGTGACTGCTACAGCCCAGAGCACTTGGCAGGGCAGCTCCATGTGTCTTCTCAGATGGAATGTCTCCCAGGTTGTCTATGTGTGTCCTGCCTCCAGCGAGTTATTTATCTCCTTAATGCCTCCAAATGTGGTCATCAAGTTGTGACCTGATTGACAGGCTTATCTCCACCCCTTCACTTGTAAGTATCAAATTGACAACCATTATGTAATTACCACAAGGCCTTTCAATTACTTGTTTTAAGCAGGTGACACCACTTGGCTTGCTGAAATTGAGGAAGATTTGGAGACCTGGTTGATGAAAAACAAAGATTCCAGCCTTCAGTCTGGATTAGAATTCAATTTAAAGAAACCAAAGTCCTCACTACTTGACTAATAGAGGGATATGATAGAGAAAATATTGAAGTTATCAACCAACATTTTACTTGAATACACAATCAATGCTCATGGAAGCAACAACCAAGAAATCAAAGGACCTATTACACTTGACAAATCTGCTGCACATGATCTCTTTAAAGTTTTGAAGAACAAAAATGTCATTTTTAGGATTTAAATACACCTGACCTTTTTCATGGTATTTTCAACCACTTCACATTAATGTGAATGTTGAACAATGAATAAGGAATACTGTAGAAGAATTGATGCATTTGGATTATTATGTTGGGTAAGAATATATTAGGACTGGCAGAAGAACAAATTTGCCTTAGAAGTATAACCAGAATGCTCCTTAAAAAACAAAGATAAAAGAATTTGTCTCATGTATTTTGGATTTGTAACCAGGAGAGACCAGTCCCTGGGAGAAGACATCCTGCTTGGTAAAGCAGAGGGCCCATAGAGAAGAGAAAGACTCAGTATGAGATGGATTGACCCAGCGGCTACAACAAGGGGCTCAAACACAACAAAAAGAGTGAGGAGTGTGCAGGGCCAGACACTGGTTTGCTCTGTTGCAGACCGGGTCTCTGCAAGGCCACTCAGCAGCAACAACCATCTCTAACTTGATGCCATGTCTACAGCAGTTTGATATACATTACAAAATACAACTTGTATTTTGAAATAATTTCCAGACCTAATGCCATATCATGTATTTCCCACAAATGCTTATTAGATAAAATAAGATTGGGTGGTTTCACTCAAGGCAAATATTTATTTCAGAGTAAATGCAACTTTAGAAATTGTTCAAAAGCCATAAGGTAAATAAGTTAGATGACCAATTGATGCAGTCATATTTGCAGCAAAATATGAATAATGACTTTGGTTTCTTTGAATTCTTCTTAATCCAATTCAGAAAGTATTCTAATGGATAATTTCAAAAGTTTTAAGCAATAATAGCATCATAGTAAAAATGGCCATATTTCAAACATTATTTTTCTTTAAAGGAAATGAAACATAATATACATTTATAGGTATAAATAGCTATTATGGGCTCTTTCTAAAGGTTGTATGTTTGTTTCATTATTTATGTTCTTGTATCCTGCCTCTCTGTAGGAAATGGAACTCATTTCCTTGTTTTCCTTTAATTTGTGTGTGATCTTGGCTATCTCTGGCATACCTTGGTATGGTAATTAGTGAAATCCATATATATATATACATACATATATATACATATATATATATACTTACAATCTATCCATCCACATGAATGACTAGGCTGAGCAAATTATTTGAGAAATTGGATTTTATCAAGAAGAAGGGGCATTAGAATTGGAGGAAAGCTTATTAACAACCTGTGAAGCCAGAAGTCGTGCCAGTCCTGAGATGCTTCCACAAGAGTTTTCACCCAATGGCCTGTGACCTTCCTGCTTCCAGGGCATCATTGCATGTGTTGCATGTGTCTGTAGAAGAATTTCTGAACTATCATCTTACATACGGGCTAATATTGGACTTATGGACCTGATCTGGAGTGGACCAGGATATTTTCTTAATATGTAATTACTCTTGGATATAAAACTATTTTTAAAATACATGAGTGTCTCTGGATTTGTTTCTCTAGTCAACATTGACTAACAAAATTATGATAAACAAATAAGAAATGACCAAGGATTTTATCTTGCTTGCATCTTCAATTAATACTCATGGTAGCAGGAATGAAGAAATGAAACAACACACTGTCCAGAGTAAATCTGCTACATAAGACCTCTTTAAATATTGAAGAACAAGGACATTCCTTTGATTACCAAGGGGCACCTGACCCAAGCCATGGCATTTTCATTAACCTCTTCTGAATGTCGATAATGGACACTGGATAAGGAAGATTGAAGAAAAATTTATGAATTTTAATTATTGTGCTGAAGAAGAATATTGAAAGTATCATGGGCTGCTAAAAGAACAAACAAATCTGTCTTGGAAGAAGTATAACCCGAATACTCCTTACAGGCAGGGTTGGTGAGCTTTCATTTCACATTTGGACATGTCATAAGGAGAGACCAGTCCCTAGAAAAGACCATAATGCTTGGCAAAGTAAAAGAGAATCTCAAAAGAGGAAGACCCTCTATGAGATGGATTGATGGATTGACACAGTGTCTCCAACAATGGGCTCAAATATAAGAACAATTATGAGGATGGTGCAAGACTGGGTCATGTTTCATTCTGTTGTATGTAGGTTGCTATGAGTTAGAACTGACTAGACCACACTTAAAAACATGTATCTATCTATCTACCGTATATATTCGTGTATGTCAAGTTTTTCAGCACATTTTTAATGCAGATTTTGTGGTAAAATTAGGTGCCTTGTCTGATATTTGGGTTGGCTTATACGTGAGTATATACGGTATCATCTATCTAATCTTCCATAATATATCACCTATTCATCTGTCCATTTATCTCTGTCTAATCTCATCTCTCTAAATCAATGGCTATAGGGACACATCTATCCCATACATTGTCTACTAATATCTTTTAGTTTCTTGAACCCAGAAAAAATTTAGAAGTCATCAACTCAAATCCATTAATCTTGCACATAAAGAAACTGTATTTGGCCCATTCCCCAAAACCTGTATCACATTTGGAAGAACTCAGGTGTACTGTCTTCTGGTTGAGTATTTAAGTCTATTGGAATGAAAGTTAGAACACTATTGTGTTGTCTTAGTAATGTTTTCTATTTTATCTCTCTAGGATCTAATATCAATTACAATAAATAATCCAAGACAAAAATGATTAAAGGGTTCATTAAGAAACTTAAAAAATTGTAATGTCAGTGAGAAATGCTCAGGATAGAGCTGTTTATCTTACATGTCACAAAATTCTGTCACGTCTACTCATAAATGCTTAAAGAGGCACACAGTTCCTCTGTAAACTTCAATTCAAAGGCATTCAACTCAAACTCCAAGGGTCAGAAAGCCAGCTGAATGCTTAACCACAAAGCCACTAGGGCTTAGAGGGAGATTCACCAAAACACTTACTACTGTTAAGTGGGCTCCTCTTCAAAGGGATTCTAAAGAATAGAGTAGAACTGCCCCATAACATTTTTAAGGCTGTAATCTTTATGGAAAAAGGCTCCCACATATGTCTCCAGTGGAGTGGCTGGCATATTAGAACCATTGACTTATGGTTAATAACAAAGTACTTTAATCACTGTATCATCCTGGCTCCTTTAGGGGGCTTAGGATCTGAAAAATATTGGAAACAGAACCGGGAAGAGAGTGTATGCAGACAAACTGTCAACATTCATACATCAAAGAGTCTGGGAGGCCAGAGTGTGTCCCACTCACATTCTCTTAAGTAAAAATTATTCACCTTAATGTTCCCCCACTAATGCCACATTTAAGGTGCTGTTTGCTTATTATATGCTTGAAGCTCAATTGCTTGAAGGCTATCTGCCTGAACATTGTCTGTCATCCAAAGCAATCAACCGCTATTATCTAGCCCACCTCTTCTGATAAGGATCATAGATTGTTTCCCTGGAGAAGAGTTCAAAGACACCTAAGGTCAAGCCAACTCAGAGGACCAAGGTTTGGCTGCCATCTTAACTCTATAGCTCGCCCAGCTCCTTATGTATGCACCTTCCTGTCACATGTATGCCCCTAGTACAACCCCTTCCTATTGCGCGCATACCCTTAGCTTGTCCCCCTCATGTTACATGTATGTTTTTACTGCAACCCCTTCCTGCTACATCTGAGCTTTCTATGGTTTGCTTGCCCAGGGTTATGTAAGTCTGTGAGAGAATAAAGAGCAATTTCATTCTGGTTATGGCCATCATGGAAAAGGTGAAGCCTTGTATGCTTTGTCTTGTCTGCTACCTCTTTAATTTGCCCCTTAACTACACAACTTCCCCTCGGGCCCATTCAGTTGTGAGGAGGCTGGTCCCCCACAGAAAAATCCCCAACTTTCACTGTTGTTGCTTGCTTTGGATGACACCAAGTCTATTGTGACTCAATCGACCCTATGTGAAACAGAAGGAGACCCCGCCTGGCCCTGCAACATCCTCATAACTGCCTTTGGATATTCTTAACCTGCAGATGAGCAGAAAGAATGCAAAGAAAAAGTGCATTCCTTGGACATCTGCTGTGTTGACAAATTGATATTGAACACTCACTATTTTAAATATGTGAAAATTCTGATTCTGTGAATTTTTAAATCAAAACCCTGAGTTAAATATTCATTACAGTGGAGTCAGTAATTCACAGTTTCACATAAACACTTAAAGCAAGTTAAAGGCTTGCTAATTTCCTGGGATGGTAAGCTAAACATTGTTAAAATGAAGTCTCTCCATTAGAAAGTACTTGTTTTTGCTTAGGGGACATTGAGTTTATTTAAATGATGGTGGTGGAACAATTTGGAGAGGGGTATCAATAATGATTGTATAACCCAAACAGTATAATCAATAACACTGAATTAGACATATAGATGTAGTTGAATTGGATACGGTTTTGTTGTGTATGTCTTTGCCCGCCCCCCCAAAAAAAGCATGTGAATAAAATGAGTCCAGGGACGAAGAAAATGCTCTACAGTTGATGGTGGTAAAAAGTGCACAACTCATTTGGATGGGTTAGAATCGCATGATGCATAGATGAAACGCCAATAGAACTGTTACAATTCAGTATTTGAAACCCAGGGTTGATGGACCCAGAGAGACAGCAAAGAGAAGAAAGGTTCCTGGGGCTGGGGTTCAGCAGGTGAGGGAGGAGGTAACGGGGAGCTGACATCAAAGAGTTCAAGAAGGAAGAGGATGTCATGAAACTGATTGTGTTAGCAATGTACAATACTGCTTGATGTGATTGAATTATGCCATGATACAATATCTGTATTATCTACCAATAAAATGGGCTTGAAAAAATTCTGTTAATAAAAAGAAAAAAAAGTACTTGTCATGAATTAAAAGAAAGTATTATGTCTTTTATTTTCTAAAAAGAAGAAAAAAATGATAAAGGTTGTTATTCAATAACAATTTATTATATTTCTGGAGCAAGCACTGATAGATGAACTTACTATTTAGAGCAAAATGAAATTTGGCTTCAGCACTGTTGCAGCTTATGGTCTAGCGGTGGGGAGATAGAGTAAAAGTGTAAACCAAAGTAGTGACTAGTGATATAAAGTGAATAGAATATGGTCCTATGAGACAGTAAGGCCAGGAGAAACAGTTTTGGGCATAATCTTAAAGAAAAACCAACGTAAGGAATTGATATTTGAGATCTGAAGGGCTTGGAGAGTCTCTGCAGAGAAAGTGGGGGAAATTTTTTAGGCCAAAGAAGCGTCCCATTTCAAGGTTCTGAAATTGAAGCTGAAGGGAGAACTACCGGCCAAATGATGCATTTTCTCTTTGGCCATGTCAAAGGAGACTAGAAATGACCAATTTGAAAATTCCCTTTTTCCCTCTCCATCCTGTGATAGTCAATAGAAGATTTCTTTAAAACTGATTGTAATATTGACTAACGAATAGGAAAACAAACAAAAACCACTGTACTAACTTATCTCTTGATTTATGCTACGTAAAAATGTTTTAATGTTAGACAAATGCCAAAAGAGTGCTTTAAACCATGGAAACCCATATCAAACCAAAATATCCAAACGTAAAGCTTCTGTTTCTCAACCTATCTGCCATATACGGTGTTACCTTCTGAAGGTGCTGGTGCCATCTCTCTCGCTCGTCTCCAAACAATGTTGTGCTCTTTCAGTTATACCACTTCAATACAGCAGTTTGAGCCTCATGGTAACCCAAATCGTGTTTCTTTAAAATATTCTTTTGGGGGAAACAAAAAGAAATACAAAGACTTCAGACTTGTAGAGTGAATGGGATGGGGTTTTTCAGTGGAATTCTTGTAAGACAACATTTACTGCCCTTGAAGAATGAGCACATACCTATCATTCAATCCAAACCCAAACTCACTACAAATGAGTCGATTTCTAGTCTTCGTGACTCCATAAGACAGAACTGTCCCGGTGAGTGTCCAAGACTGTACCTCTTTATGGGAGTTGAAAGCCCTGTCTTTCTCCAGTGGAACGGCTAGTGGCTTGGAACTGCTGACTGCATGGTTAGCAGCCCAACTTGTAATGGAAGAGAATGACTCAACATACATTTTTTATCTTTTTTAAAAAGTGGAGTTTTCTAAAAATTTTGTTATAATAAGTTCCCATGATATTCCTGTGTCCTTTGATAGAATCCATCACCATTCCCCAACTGGAATTCCAAAGCCCAGTCACCATGATCTTTGGAGCTGACTTCTCTGCCTCGAATTGAACTGGCCCTGCTGGTCCTGTCGATAATTACTGTTTTCATTTTTTTTAAAGATACCTTAATTAGACTAATGCAGGTGTATTGATGAGAGAACATGTGTGTAACCGTACAGTAATTGCACACGCCTGTTGAGGCACACCTTCTTTGACGTGAACTCCACGTATGAACTGGAGCCCTAGAGGCAATACCATCTTTCTGGTTTTTCCTACTGTGTATGGAAGGAGCCTGGTGGCACAATGGGCTATGCATTGGGTTGCTGAGCACCAGGTGAGCCTCTCTGTGGGAGAACAATGTGGCTATCTGCCCCCCCCCCCGCCAAGACTGATATCCTTAGAAACCCAAAGGGGCAGTTTGACTTTGCGCTATAAGGTCACTACGAATCCTACTGTCATAAGTGAGTGTATGTCTGGAAAAGTGTTTGGCCAGGCCCACTGAACTTGACCAAGGTTACATGTCTAACTACGAGTGGACTTCCCATGAAGCTGAAGTCCCCAATGCCAATGGGATCTCCGTACTACGTTGTTGTCCTCAGAGTTGAGAGGGAAGATAACACCGAACAAAAACTCCATGGAAAACCAAACCTCTATAAATACAGACCTTTGGGGCTTTTGTGACAGTTTCACTGCCTGTTATAGACATTGTTAATTTTTCCCCCTTTCTCAGCTTCAGCCACTTTATACCAGCAGGAAAGACAGTAATAGCTCTGTGTTTCTGCTCTCAGCTTTCAGGACCAGTTCAAATCTCAGAGAAATGTCAGGCTGGGCCTCTGCTGTGGGGTACCATCTGTGTCCCTGATTTTGGAGATGAGTTAAGGGCTTTAAAAAATTACATTTTCATCATGTGTAAAATCCAAACTGACAGTTCTTTGTTAAGTCATGAGCAATATGTTCCTAGAAGACATACCAGTTCAGTTTAAAGTCATGACAGGTGAACAGCTGATCAGTTTAACCATGACAGGAGAGCAAATTCTATTTTGTAATGGAAATACACTTGTAAAAATGTTATATTTCCTACCTGCTCTATTCAATATATTTGCCTAACTTAATGAGGACATTTTTCCTTTCTGTACATTTTCATTATACCTGAAGGAAAGACAGGACGGCTTCAAATGTACGATGCTGTTTGTACATAAGACGACTCTGCTGAAAGGTCAGTAAAGGCAGGTTTGACCCCAAATCATGATGGATGTTTATGCTTTCTACAATGAAACTGCTTGATAAAGAATTATATCTCAAATTAGTTATTCCAGGTAGTTGGTAAATTGTTGCTATGAGTTCCGGCTCACAGCAAGACTCTGGACAACTGAAGGATTGATCCCAGGAACACTGTTTGGTCCTGTGCCATCCTCACTAATGATCTCATATTTGAGCCCATCTAGTAGCCACTGTGCCATTCCACCGAGTATTCCTCTCTTTTTGCTGCCTCTCTACTTTTCCAGGGACTGGGCAAAACTGACAAAAACAGCCAAAGTATATGAGAAAAACTCTTGCCATCCCTGATCCAAAGGAACATTCTGTTTCAGCTGACTTCTTCCAAGACAAATTGGATTGCGGAAAATTTGCAATGAATTTGATAGAGGTAAATTTGTTTTATTTTTCCTTCTCTATAATGTGCAATATACAAAATTAAATTTTAAATACTTGAATCTCAGTTGAATTGTCAGAAATTCAGGTTTAACCAATGAGTATGTGAATAATACATAGATAATTTACAAATCAAAGCAAAAAGCTGATGCTCTCTAATTAATTCTGACTCATATCAAGACTACAGGACAGCATAGAATGAACTGCTCGTATTGTTTCTAAGGGTATAATTTTTAAGACAGATTCGCTCACTCTTCTTGTAGTACAATATACATTTCATATTCTGTTCCACTATAATGTGAAGTTATCGGTTCTCCTTCAACATTTTTATTCATTGTCCAGCTTTCACCTGCATGTGTTTGAGTCTAGCACTCCTTAGTCCTCAAAATGTAATCTTTGCTTTTGAGCACCGTCAAGGATTGTGTGCAGTGGATTTGTCTAGTGCGATAAGTTTTTGGATTTCTTGACTGCTGCTTTCCTAGGTGTTGATTGTCTATCTAAGTAAAATAAAATTCTAGTCAGCATCCATGTTTTCTGTATGATGCTTATTGGTCCAGTTGTGAGCATTTTTGTTTACTTTACAGTGAGGTGTAATCCATTCTGAAGGTTGTATTATTTGATCTTCATCAGTAAGGCTTCAAGCCATATTTTCTTTTATTCAACAAGGTTGTGTTCTATCACATGTGGCTAATGAAACAAGGTTTTCTTCATATCACATGCTGCTAATGGTCTTTGTGAATCCCAGTGCTACATTCTTCTTCAAAAAGCCCCGCCTTTTGAATTATTTACTCAGTATACTTATCGAATAAGTATGATGAAAATGTACAACACTGAGGCACTTTTGTTGATTTGAAACTACTCAATATTCTCCTGTTTTGTTTGAAAGAATGCCTCCAGCACACTTTAGGGTTCTGAATTCCCATTCTTAGCAGCTCCCCACCCTTTGCTATGATTCGCACGGCTGAATATCCTTGTGGAATGAGCCAATCTGTCTCAAAAGAAATATAATCATAATCCTCCTTGGAAGTAAAGACAGGCTTTGTCTCCTGCGCGCTGCACATATTATCAGAACGATGAGTCCCTTGAGAAGGAAAGCGTGCGTGGCAATCTGCAGTGTCAGCCCAAAGAGGAAACTTCTCAATAAAATGGGTTGACAAAATGGTTATAACATGGGCCCATGTATAGAAATTAAGAGAGGATGATACAAGACTGGACAGTATTTTCTTCTGTGGTGTATAGACTAGGACTGAGTTGGACCTGACTCAAGGGCATTTGACAAGAGCCTTATTTAGGAAAGTTCATTGTCAGATCCTTCTTCATAGCAGTCAGATACATTTACCACGTGCAATCCAGGGCTCTTTTTGCTTTCAATACCCTAAACCCACTGCCATGGGGTGGCGGCAGACTCATCGCACCCCTGGATCATGGTAAATCTTTGCAGGGGCAGGCATGGTCATCTTTCCCCTAAAAGGCAGCTGTTGGCTTTGACCTGCTTAGTAACCCAAAGCTTATCCTACAGCACCACGATGCATCTTTGTTTTAATAAACAACAACAACAAAACATTAGCATTGAGTCCACACTGACTCAGTGACACTGTGTGCAGTTTCTAAGGCTGTAAGTCCCTGTGGACACAGACAGCCTTATTATTCTCCCGCTGAGTGACTGGTGGATTTAATATGCTGCCCCGTGGCATGCAGTCAAACTCTTGAGCATGACACCAGGAGAAGGGTTAAAACAGTGCTTTAACAACAACCCCCCCATCCCGCCCACTTGGGTTTCTTGTGAGAGTAAAAGAAAATGGTTCAAGCTTTCCTAAGTAAGAAACAAATTGATAAACAAACAAATCAAAACTATAAATAAAAGAATGCACATGATTCATTGTTCAATATTTAAAAGGATTAGTTTAGTGAGTTAATCTTATTAATTTGCAATCACCATTTTTCTGCAAAAAAGGAAAAGAAATTTATCCTGAATGTACATTGTATTCCTTACACATAAAAAAACATTTAAACCAATAATTAAGAGAGACATATATGTTTAATTTTTTCTTCTTAGGGCCCTGAAATGGAACAGCTTGAAGGTGGTGGGTGATTAAGCAATCATCAGCCACTCAGTTTGAAATAGGCTATTTTCCATACTGTCCCTTCTGCTGTAAATTAAACAAAAAGTTTACTCAATTTTGCAGTATTTGTTGAGCATTTACTATGTGCCAGGCATAGTGAGATGGTCCAAATATATAATATGCCGACAATAAATAGAGATGGCACTGAAGTTGGCAATAATTTCATTTTACTTGGATCCACAAGCAACATCTGTGAAAATAGCTGTCAAGAAATCAAATGACTTATTGCATTGGGAAAATAAGCTTCAAAATCATCCCCCAAATGGTTAAAAGGCCAAAATTACATTTTGAGGACTAATGTGTGCCTGACCCAACCCATGGCATTTTCAATGATCTTATGTTCAGGTGAAAGCTGGACAATGAAGCAAGAACAGATAAGAATTTATGCTTTTGGATTATGGTTTGGGTGAAGAAAATTTCAAGTACCATGACTTGCCAGAAGAACAAATAAATGTGTCTTGGAATGAAAACAGGTAGAAAGCTCTTAGATAACAAATACTTTGTTCATGTTATGAGGAGGGACTAGTCTTCAGAGCAGGGCATAAGCTGGGCAAAGTGTCAGTGAAAAAGTTGCCCATCAACTACAGTGACTCCAGCAATGGACTCTAACGTAGCCACAGTGTTGACAATGGGGTAAGCTGAAGGCCTGGGCAGTGTTTTCCTCCTAAAGCTTCACAGGGTAGCTTTTAGTTGTCCCATATCCTCACTAACACCTGTCCTGGGGAACCTTTTCCATATTAAATGTCTGAAGAAGTTAGGGGTGTTTAGTTGTCGTTTCAATTTCCATTTCTCTATTGAAAAGTGATGCTGAGTGTTTTCCCATGTGCACACTTGCCACCATAGGCATTATATATCTTTTTTGATTAAGCATCTGTTCAAGTCTTTTATTCAATTTTTAATGATGACTTTTGTTCTCTTACTAATGAGTTTTGAAAATTATTTTTATATTGTCAACACAAATCATGTATTAAATATGTAATTTTAAATACTTTCTCCCAGCACTTCACTTTTCAATTTATTCTCTTGTGATTTGGGAAAGCAAATGCTATTAATTCTGATAGTCTCTATTGAAATTTCAATGAAAAAAACTGCCTAACCCAATGTCAAAATGATTTTCTCCTGTGTTTGCTTCTCAAAATATTATAGAGATTTTACACTTAGGTTTTTAGTTAACCTGAGATATTTTTAGATTATGATTTGAGCTATTACAATTATTCTGTGATTTTTTTGTATATTGATAGATGTCTTGGTTGAATATACTACTCTTTCATCACCGAATTTCCTTTACATATATTTTAAAAATTAAAATATTACTGCACTTCATTATTTTCCCTTTGAGTTATTTATCAAGCCTGACACCAACACTAAATTGATTTATTCACCATCACTGTAGTTTATAATAATTCATTACACCAGATAATACAATTAAAAATGGTTTTAGTTATTCTAGATTATTTGAATTTTTATACGAATGTTAGAATTAAATCATCAGTTTTTACCCCCCAAAATCATTTTATATTTCAATAGGGATTACATTGAGTTAACAGATAAGTTGGGGAGAATTGACATTTAGCAGCATTGAGTCTTCTGATCTATGAGCACAATATGTTTAGTATTTATTTAAGTCTTCTCTAAACTCTAGTTTCTGGGAATAGAAATTATTCACAACTTGTCTAAGCTTTGGAAGTTGTTCTGCTTACTGTCTTAAAGTGGTTCTTTTCTGGGTATCAGGTTATTTCCGTGTATGCATAAGTTGATCTTTACATAGCTGAATTCTCAGAACATGGCAAGACTAAAAGAGTCAAATGACCCTTTCACAGGGGTCTCCCACTTCTTAACAGTAGCAAATTTGCAGTTATGAAGTAGCAACGACAATAATTTTATGGTTGGGGGCAACACAGCATAAGGAGCAAATTTGCTGGCAGTATTAAAGAGCTTTTTAAAATATTTTCCAAGCAGGTCAAAGATCAAGCCAATGGGCTTGGGATCAGAGAGAGGACTGCCTGTGAGCACGACAGAACAGGGATTTTCCTGACCAAAGAGCTGTACCCTGCATATTTCGGAGCTTGAATGGTAACCTGTTAGTTTCCGTAATAAACCACATTACTGTGCAATGGTCTGTGTTCTGCATCCCATTGCAATGCTTTTTTTTTATTAGCAGAAAAATGGAAAGTTCTGTGAGAGTGTCCATTGGTGTCGGAATTAGTAAGGAAGGTTGGAGGGAGGGGGCATGCATCCCTGAGCTCAGCCTCAGGTGAATCAACCATGGGCAGCTTAGGATGCTGATTCCCCTGCTCCCTTGTGAAGTCAGAGGCCAGACACCAACAATACATCCTTCAGAATACATAACGTGCTATTTTATTGTGCTGATCTGGAGGAATTAAATATTTGCCTTTCATCATTGTTAGGACAGAAATTGTTTTGTCATTCATCCTTTTGTTATCTAACAGTGCTGTTCGAGCTATGGGATTTCGATTTCTATAGTGAGGCTGACTCTGAACTTTGAAAAGGGCCTTCCTTTCATTGCCATTGAGTCATTTTGGCCTCATGTTGATACTGTAGGACAGGGTAGCACTGCCTCCGTGGTTTCCAAAACTATAACTCTTTTTGGATTGGGTTATTAGTAGCCCATAATTTACTATGCCACCTTGGGTTGCTAACTGCAAGGTCAGCAGTTTGAAACAAGCAACCACTCCATGCGAGAATTATGAGGCTGTCTATTCCAGTAAGCAGTGGTTCTCAACCTTCCTAATGCTGTAACCCTTTCATACAGTTCCTCATATAGTGACCCCCCAACTGTAAAATTATTTTAATTGCTACTTCATGACTGTGGTTTTGCTATTGTTATGAATTGAGCAACCCCTGTGAAAGAGTCCTTCGACCTCCACAGGTTGAGAACCACTGCGGTAAAGTTACAGTCTTAGATCCATTCTATCCTGTCCTATAGGGTTGCTATGAGTTGGAATTGATTTAAAGGCAGAGATAGATGTGAAATGTCACATGATTTGAAAAATGTTGGGATCTAAATTTCATTGGTAAGCACAAAACAATGTATCATTTTTGGTATTTAGTACAATTGAAGCAAACCGAGTTTGAAAACTTAACTAAAGACAAGTAACTGTATTTTTCAGTATTGTTTTCATACATTGGAATGTTTTGCATGCCAAATAATGACTAGAGCCTATGTTTTCCAGTATATCGATCTTTAAAAAAAAGTAATGTTGCCTCTTGGCACCTTACTGTTAGGGCATTTAGATATTTAGGAAAAATTTAAGTTAATTCAAGTCATCACAGGCTGGCTAGTCTAAAGTCATGCGGATCCAAGGTGGGCAAGAAGACGGCAATACAGTGACAGCGCCCAGGGTTCACAGGCCACTTAGCTGCTTATCACAGAAGTGACTCTCAGGGGTGTCTCCAAGGAGCAGAAGGGCAGGGGCAAGAGTGAAGGCTAGTTCTCCACAACTTCTTATAAATAGGCGACACCCCCAAGGAGATAGTAAGCTGTGTCCTGAGTGAGGGATTGGACTCGACGACCCTTCTCACAGTGACAGTGAGGGGACCCACAATCTACTCAACACAACGACACTCTATCGTCACCTGATCAAAAATTTATCAAATTCCACAGGAACGGAACAAAAATAACGTTTGTTGCAAAAGCCTTCGTTCAAGTTTCTCAAATGAACTTCACCATGGAGACAAGTTTTTCAAGCGTTATTTTCTATGATTTAAGATTAATTTCTTTTATGTGTCTGAAAAAAGATGGTTTTAAAAGTAAACTGTGATGTAAAGTACCCTTACAGATTTTGATACTATTTACTGTTGCTCTTCCAAGATAATAACTTGCTTATCTGCTAAATTTTAAAATATAACATTTTACCCGTGGTTATGGTATTATTTTTTTGACAGCGATAAAGCATCTAACACTAGTTATTTGGGAATTTCAATTTTTGAATAATTGGTATAGTATTTTACTTAGTTTAGTAATGTAATTTAAATAACTTTGAATTTTAAAAAAAGCCCAGCAAATATAAATTGTGAAGCAAAATGAGGTTTTAAAAATACAACGTTAGTGCTATTTTAAAAATACAATTTTCTTATTAATGTCAATTAAAGAATAATGTGGATAAATGAGAATATATGGCAATATGCTAATTTGCCATAATTTATTGTTTTTAAAATTCAATCTGTGAAAAAGGCTTTATTCGGATTCCCCTTTATGTTATATATTTAATATCCTGTAAAATTTTAAGATGCTATTTCAGGGTATGTGCATATAGGAATAAATATTTTTAAAATTCGTACCTTAATGTAAGAACTAAACTGTTTCACAGAAGAAATCTACTTTTGTAATAGATAAGAATATTCTAAAATAATCTGTTTAAAAGTAAATGTCAAATGTAGATTTCTTAGTGTTCTACAGCTTTGTATTTATTATGAATCTCCCTTTTCTGAAAGTGTTGAGACTTGCCAGCTCTAACAGTTAAAAGTCTCCCTGTTGGGGCTTGTATTTTGTTAACCAAAGTAAAAATTAGAATATGAGTTCTAAAAGAGTGTATACAGAATTAAGTATATGCAGCCTCCTATTATGTGACCCCGGAAAATCTATTTTCCAACTCTGAGACTCAGTTCCTCACTTATAGAATCATAATATATATTCACACTTAAGATTAGATGATTTATTAACTGAATTAAAGAGTACTTGGTATAAAATGAGCACATTGCATTTGATAAGCACATTGCATTTGATAAGCTGAATAGATATAGGTAACCATTCTCTGCTTTTTATATGTTGGTGACTCAGCATAATTAAATAATTTATTTTCATTTCTGGTATTTTTAATAATAATATTCAAAACACTTTTATTAGTTAAAAAGTAGAATTAGAAGTTGTGCGCTGAGAGCGTCGGAGCCAAGCCGGGCTGGTCAGGATGATCACGGACGTGCAGCTCGCCATCTTCGCCAACATGCTGGGCGTGTTGCTCTTCTTGCTTGTCGTTCTCTATCACTACGTGGCCGTCAACAATCCCAAGAAGCAGGACTGAGAGTGGCGCTTTCTCAGCCCTAGGGTTCCAGGACCTAGTCTGAGGCAAGATGGAGGGTGTGAGGGCCCACCCTCACCCTTCACTTCATCCCTTCTACCCATCACAACATATAAAGCAACTATGCCTGGAGCTTTCCAAACAACTTTTATTTCCTCAAAGTCTTCCTTAACCCTATGGAACAGGAAGCTGCCACCGAATAGGGCCCACTATAGGGGCTGCTGGCTTTTGTACCCCCCAATATAAAAATATAGATATAAAAAAAGTAGAATTAGCAGAAATGTCCTCCAAGGAATAAATGGCCAGTAATTCCTTGCATATACATACCATAAAATATTACTCAGCAATATAGAGTATTAAACTATTGATGCATACAATAATGTAGACACCCCTTCCACACAGAGAATTATTTAGAGTGAATAAAGTCAACCTAAAACATTAAAAATATATTATTATTCCATTTATATAATATCCACTAAATAAGGGTGTGATTTGGATAATAATAAACTCAATTCCCACTTGAAAATTATTTCATGCCTCATCTTTCCATTTCATCATCCTTACAGAATTCAGGGACCTTCATTTGCTGATATAGCATGACTTCCAATGAGAAGAAACAACTTGAAATAACTGTTAATAATTAGAACATGGAATAGATGAAATACAAATTTAAGAAATTACTTAAAAAAACTTACTGCCATCATTCAATTCTGACTCATCCTGACCCTATAAGACAGAGTAGAATTGCCTGTGTGGGTTTCTGAGACTATAAATCTTTACAGGAGCAGAAATTCTCATTGTTCTTTCATGAAGTGGCTGCTGGTTTTGAACTGTGGACCTATTAGCAGCACAATACCTAATCCACTATAAAGCCACCTTGATTGCACTTTGATTGATTTCAGACTCATGTCGTAAAAAACCTTCAATTCCAGCATAGATGATGCATAAATTTGAATAGTAAGTTTTTCTTCTCCCCTAAGGATTGAAATTCTCAGAAACCCTCCAGGGCACTTCTGTTCTATAAGGTCTCTATGGGTTAGAATCAATTCAATGGCAATGAATTTATAAAGGAAAATTATGTCATGTACAATAAAAAAGCACACATAAAGACTATTATTCTAGGCATCCATGAATTGAAAATGAACTGGCAATTTTTAAATAAATGATCATTTGGTCTCCGATGTTGGGAATGACATGTTGATGAATAGTAAGCCATCCACCCTCAAGTAGAGCATCTCAATATTTATTCTGAAGTACAATGGTGTTAGTGATGAGACAATACAATACCCATATGCTCATAAAGAAGACCAGCTTATTCATTACTGTTAAAATTTATGCATTGTCCTCTAATACTGTGAGGAAACTGAAGGTTTTTATCATTCTTAAATCTGAATTTAATCATATATGCAATCAAAAAACATTGATTATACCTGGTGATTGAAATTTGAAAATCTGAAGCAATTGGGAATTATGGCTGTGGTGATAAAAATGATGCCAAAAATACTGGATAAAATTTTGCAAACACAAGGATATTTATAGAAAATAATTTTTTTCAATAAAATGACAGCTATTGTGCACATGGACTTCCCCTTACAGAATACATAGGAGTCTAAGTGATTACATGGAAAGATACAACAGAGAAGCCCTATATAATCAGTTAGAACAAGGCTAGAAGCTAATCATTAAAGACACCATCTATTATTCATATGTAAGTTCAAGATGAATGTGAAGAATATTAGAACAAGTTCACAGAACCAAAGTATCATATTGAGTACATTATTTAGAGACTAAGAATAGATTTTATTCATTGAACACTAGTAACCAAAGACCATATGAGCTGTGGATGACATCAAAGACATTAAACTTTAAGGAAGCAAACTATCGTTAAAAAGACAAGAGCAAAAGAAAAATAGCACAATGAATGTCACACAAGACTATGAAAATTGCTTTTGAAATTAAAGCAGAAAAAATGAATGAAGAAATGATGAGGCAAAAAAGATAAATAGATTTAAAAGGAACCTGAAGAAGACTAAGTATTATAGCATAAATATGTAAAACATTGAGTTAGAAAACCAAAGGCAAGAATATGCTCAATATATTTATAAAGATTTTATGTCAACTTGCTTCAGGAATAATGAAAACTGGAGGGAGCACTAGAACAGATTGTGATTGTCTAAATCATCCTGAAGGTGATTTAACAATTGATTTAGGGTTGATTATACAACTCTCCATGATAAGATTGAATGATTGAACTATTGAATTATATGATATATAAGTTACTTGCCAAAAAACTGTTGAGAAAAAAAATTTCAAGGGGCAGCTAGAGAAGATAAAGCCAAATATTATAGTGGAATGTCAAAGACCAATGATTAGAAAACTAGAAGGAAAGAGCATGTTCAGTATATCTTAAACGCTAAGAACTCAAGAAAAGTTTAAATTTTGAGTTGCAATATTGGAAGATTCTATGGGCAAATTATTGAAAGATGCAGGAAGTGTGACAATGATATGGAAAAACATACAGAGTTACTGTACCAAAAAGAACTGGTAGACATTCCACCATTTCAGGAAGTAGTATATGAACAAGAACCAATGGCACTGAAATGGCAAGCTAAATTGAAAGCTTTAGCCAAAAAGAAGTTTTCTGTAATTGGTAGAATACCAATGGAAATGTTTCAACAACCTGATATGCACCGGAAGCACTCACTCATCTAGGCCAGGAAATTTGGAAGACAACTACTTGGCCAAAGGATTGAAAAAGATCTATAATTTTACCCATTCCACAGAAAGGTGACCCAAAAGAATGTGCAAATTATAAATCATTGATATTTTATGAATATAAAATTTTGCTGAAGATCATCTGAGAATGGTTGCTGCAGGGCACTTATGATTTTAGATCGATAGATAGATGCAACATGAAGGAATATAACAGCTTATTAATCCACACAGCAGTACAGAGGGCTTAGTTCAACTCACTTCCGTGAAACAGTTAATATACTGGAAGTCCTTCAACTCACAGGGCTGCTGGGTCCAAGGTCAAGGAAGCACACAGCTGAGTTTTCCCTAGAGCAATGCAGGCAGAGTCCACCCGCAGGCTAATAGCGGGGTGGGTCACTAACAGTCAGCAACTCAGGATCTTAGTGAAGCAGTCCCAGATGGGACAGGATCCACCAGCCCAAGCTCAAGTGATGTACGAGAAACCTCAAGCTCTGGTGACATGATCAACAGGTTGGTTGTCCCACAGGTAGTGAAGCTCACAGGTTGAGGCAGAGAACTAACTAAAGCAGACACATGCTGGTCTGATTACCAGAGGGCAAGAGAGAGGGAGGTGAGGCTTGCCCAGCCATTTACTTCTATGCCCTCCAATCAGATTGTAACCTGTTTTATCCCACATGTTCCAATTGGCCAGTTTGGTGCAATGAAGCTACCTATCACAGACATATTTTCAGGAGAGTCCAGTCCCTGGAGAAGGGGTAGAAAGGGTCTCAAGTAGAGGGGTTGACACTGGCGGTAACAATGGGCTTAAGACTAGGGACCATTGTGAGGATGGCACAGGCCTGGGCAGTGTTTTGTTCTGTTGTGCATAAGATTTCTATGGCTTATAACAGAGCCTAAGAACAATAGCAACAACATTTACTTTCATAATGAGATCTATAAATTTCTAAAAGTTTTGAGACAATCAGAGGGACACAACATTTACACTCAGGTCACAGGCTGATGTTATTAAATGAAGGAAAGTTTTGGCGGAGGTGTGTCCTGGTTCCAATATAAATGGCTATTGTGGAAAAGCTTGCTTGTTTTCTTTGTTGTATCTGGAACCTATACCTGCCTCATTGGCCTTCAATTCTTTGGGGTTGAGCCAATAGCCTGCCATATGATCTGGAAGTAATGGGAGTCCTCAGTTGCCTGCTATATGACTTTCCAGCATGGGAATTGTTCACCTCTGCAGCAACAAGCCAGATAATGATGCTTCTGGAGGCATTTGCCTCTGCAGACCCTGCTTTTGGTCTTTCTGCCATTTGGGGGTTCATCAGCCCCCACGGCTATGAGAGTCAGAAGGGCTCAGCCTAACATCTAATGGATGGATTTGAATTCTGCTTTAATTGGACTGTCCAATTCTGCAACTTGGTGAGTAATGTCTTGATACACATTTCTCTCTGTAAATACATATATAAACTTCAATGGCTTCACTTCTCTAGAGAACCCAGTATAAGACACACACATTTACTCAAGCTAGAAGATCTTAAAAAAGAAAGAAAGAAGCCATAATTTGCGATTTGAAGGTTTCTAGGCAATTTATTGAATGATGCAGGTAGCATCAAAATAAGATGGGAGGAATACAGAGAGTCATTTTACCAAAAATAATTAGTAGATGTTTAAACTTTCAGTAGGTTGGACCATTTCAGTATATTATTAACAACTACTTTGCAGATACTAATGAAAACTGTAGTTATTGTTTTAGGTGCTGTGAAGTCAGTTCCTGCTCATAGAAACTCTATGCATAACAGAATGAAATCCTGTCTGGTCTTGCGCAATCCTGTAATTGTTATGTTTGAGCCATTGTTAGCCATTGTGTCAATCCATCTTGTCGATGGCCTTATTCTTTCTCACTTCCCCTTTAGTCTATGAAGCATGATGTTATTTTCCAGGGACTGGTATTTCCCTACAACATGTGCAAAGTATATGAGATAAAGTCTTGCCTCCAAGGAGCATTTTGATTGCATTTCTCCTAAGACAGATTTCTATAGCAGGAATCAACCATAGGAAGATCGAGGAAAAAAATCAAAGACATAAAAATTAAGCTGCACCTGGCTCAAAATAGCTGGATAATTGAAGAAATAAGGAATAACAATTTAAAATTCCTTGAAACAGATGAGAGTGATAATACTACATAGCAAAATCTTTGACATGCAACTGATGCAGTACTTAGAGGACAATTTATAGCAGTAAATGCACATATCAAAAAAAAAAAGAAAGAACCCAAATTGACACATTAATCCAACATATCCAACAACCAGATATGGAAATCAAAACAAGAATGAAATATCAGTTTACCATAGAATTTATAACAGAGCTCAACAGGCAGAAGACAACAGACGCTGGGGAGCAGCAAAGAGATTGAAACATCATCCACTTCTTATGGTTACCAGGGGTCAAATAGGAAGAGAGGTAACCCAAAGCAATAGCCTAAAGAATAGGTCATGAGTAAGGTGGGTGGAGTGGAATTTAACATACTATTAAGAGGGAGATGGGAAGGTGGGGGCGGGGCAGATCAGGTCATTTGGAAGTTTTCTAAGCTATGTATGTTAGCAAAATATGATTTGATCTATAAATTCCTAATTAATTCAAAATTAAAAGTTTGAAACACCCAACCAACAAACAGGTGAAACAACCATGGCATGGCTTTGTGTCTTCTAAACTATGGACATGGAAGAGAATAGACTAATCCCCGGAGAAGGACCTCGGGCGTGGTAAAGTAGGCGTTGCTCCTGTGGTTGCTCTTAGGCACCATCAAGTCAATCCGGGCTCACAGAGGCCCATGTACAAGGGAATACAACGCTGCCAGGCCTGCACCATCCTCACAATTCTTATTATGTCAGAGCCCATTGTTGCAGCCGCTTTGTCAATCCATCTCTTTGAAGGTCTTCCTCATTTTTGCTGCCCTAGTACTTTACCAAGTCCCTTTCTCTGGACTGATCTTTCCTGATAATATGACTAATATGTCTAAGGAGTGCTCCGTCCGTCCTTCCTCCCAAACAAATTTATTCATTCTTCTGAGAGTCCAGAGTACTTTCGTTATTCTTTGTCACCACTGTAATTCAAATGCATCAATTCTTCTGTGATATTTCTTACTGACTGTGCATAGTGCTCATGATACGGGTCATTTTTTAATCTCATGGTTCTGGACAGGTGCACCTGAGTTCTCTGAGTGATGTTTTTGATCTTTTATATTTTAAATAGATCTTGTGCTGCAGATCTGTCCAATGTAATACATTGTTTGATTTCTTGCCCGCTGTTTCATTGAACACTTATGGATCCAAATAAAATGAAATATTTGAAAACTTCAAACTTTTTATTATTTTTTCATGATGCTATCTAGGGATCCAGTTGTGGCAAGTTTCAATTTCTTTATAGGGAGATGCACTCCATTCTGACGGCTGCAGTCTTTTCATCAGTAGGTGCTTCCAGTCTTGCTTGTTGTCAGCAAGCAAGGTTATATCATTTGCATATCACAGGATGTTAATAAACCTTCGACCATTCTTGATTCCACACTCAATTTTTATCGTGTTGGTCACTTCATTAGATTATTTGCTCAGCATATAAATTAGATAACTAAGGTGAAAGAATACAATCCTGGCCCATAGCTTTCCTTATTTTAAACCATGCAGTATTGTCTTGTTCTGATTGAATGAACACCTCTTTGCGCAGGTTTTATATAAGCACAATTATGCTCTAGAATTCCTATTCTTTGTAGAGTTGTCCATAGTTTGTTATGGTCCACACAGACAAAAAACTTTGCATAGTCAATAAAACACAAACAATTATCTTTCTGGTATTGGATGCCATCAGCCAAGATCCAATTAACATAATCAATGATATCCTTTGTTTATGCCCTCTTCCAAATCCAGCTTGAATGTATAGTACTCCCTGTCTATATATTGCTACGGGTAGATAGGGCGCATATGAAGAGTCTCAAATGGCAAGATTTAAGATCAATTCTAGCACAATCATCATGTTTCCGGCATGTAAAATCCTCTCTTTGCTTAGGTTTCCTACATCAACTAGGTGGTTGAAGCTACATCCATATTTAGTTTTTTTTTAATTGACTTGATTGCTTAGTCCTGGTTGTGGCATAATTCTTAGTCATAATTAGGGCCTTTATCAGTATGAATAACTGATTTAATTATGATCCCCACCCTTCCTGAGAATTGATGACAAAATATGGTATATGTTTCACTCAATTATTTGCACAAATTCATGATTATTGCTATATTTGATCACAATGGGACTTCAATTACTGATGAAATTCCAAGGAGAAACTCTCAGAAGCCAAGGACAAGAGACTAACTTATTTAGGAAAAGTTATTAATTACTCTCAAACACGATAACATTTCCAGGTGTTAGAGACAGGAATGGGAGAGAGAAGGGCGACAGGTGTGGTAATAGAGGAAAGAGTTAAAAAAAAGAATGGGGAAATGGAGCTGTCCTATATCTTGATTGTGGCAATGGATATGCAAACCCACACACTGAGGACATTTCACACAACTCACTGCCATTGACTCTATTCTGACTCATAGCAACCCCACAGGACAAGGTAGAACTGCACCTGTGTTTCTGAGACTGGAATTCTTCAACTGGAATAGAAAGACTTGTCTGTATACCAAAGAGCATCTTGTGGTTTTGAACTGCTGACATGGTGGTTAGCAGTTCAGTGTGTAATCACTGTGCAATAAGGGCTCTTATGCTAAAATTATCTACAATCAAATATTCCCACATAGATGAGAGGAAGTGGAACTGTGGAGAGCGCATACGATGTCTGGATTTCATCCTCTCAAGGTCCTGGTTGTATTTGTTTGCATTAAAATAATAGAATTTTATTCTATCACAATTCTGAAAGCCACTGGTCCAAAATCAAAGTCACAACACGTCTCCCTCCTTCTGAGAGCACTAGGACAGAATCCTTTCTTACCTCTTTCAGCTTCTGCTGACCCCAGAAGCTCCCTTGCTTTGCAGCAGTCTAACTGCAGCCTCCACCCAGGACTCAGTTGACCTTCTTTCATGTATGTTTCTTCCTTTTGCACTTCAAATATGCCTCTGCTTTTCTCTCATATGAACACTTTCGATGTGGCCAGTAGTCTTTGTTGTAGAAGGCGTTACCATCTTTTAACAGTGTTTAGAAAATGTAATCAGAATTAAACTAAGCATTTTTATTGTTTTGTAACATATTATTGTGCTTTCAGTGAAATTGAACAAAGCAAGTTAGGTTCCAATTTGAAATTTCTACACAAAGTTCTAGGTGACATTGCCCTCTTCACAACATGTCACCGTGCTCTTTCATTTTGCCTGCCTGTTCCATTTTCAGGACACTCGGGGATCTGTCTGCTCCTCTTTTCTTTGTTTCACAGTCATTGCTGACCCAGTGGTCTCACATAGATGGCTCTTTTCGGGGAGCACCATACTCTGAGGTAATGACCTTCCTTGTGGTGCGACAACCTGTTATTTGCACAAACGGTGATTCCGGGGACAGGTATGCTTCAAGAGGTAAAAAATTTCTCACGACCATGGTCTCAACTCAATGAGTATGTCTGTTCTTTTGAAGACTTGGAACTCTGTCATCCTTTTGTCTCCTATTCTATCAGGGTACATTTTAATCAGAAGAGTTGGTAGTAGCAGATAGCATCATTTACTTCATCTGGTCTTGCAGTCGATGAATTGATGGTTTAGGCAAGCTATTAGCAAACTAGTTTCTTCTCTGAGACGTCTATTCTCTTCTTTTGATGCTGTTTCTGATGAATGGAAACAAATTGTTTTTCTTAGATAGCTGCTTGCAAGCTTTTCAAACCCCAGATCCTACACATTTCTCTAGGAATCAGAACATGAACTTTGTCAACTATTTTATATGAATTGACTGAGTTGTCCCATGTGATTAAAGTCTTACATTTTAAAACCAAGAAAACCTAGCTTACAAGGTATTTGATGAAGTATGAGAAATATCTGTGTATCTTCAATGACTCTACATGCATTCACATGTTTATATGTACATGCCCGTGCATAGAGATATGGCTATCTGGGTACACCCATGCATATATGCCTACACACCTAGATATGTGAACATATATTTGGTTTTTGCTTACATTCTATTTGTATTTTGCAGTGTTGTCATCGCAGGAAAATGAATAAAGTCTCAATGACAGCTCTAATTTTCACTAAAACTGTTTAATTGCATTATAATTGCATGTGAATTTATAATTACCTAAATAAGATTTTCAATTAAAAATAGAAAAAAAGAGGAAGTCTGCTTAGATTTTGAAAATTGTCTTCACTAATTCATAGAATACTCCATATGTAGACGAGAGAGTTGAAGTTAAAAATTAATTGCTACATAAAACACCATATACAAAATGTAAAAGTAAAACATGACTAAAATCACAGTTAATAAAGCATACCAGAGAGATTATGCCATCTATTGACATGTCCAAGACAAAAGTCATATTTTTCTGTGGTAAACTTTTGTGGAAATATGAAGGCAATTGTTTGTTTGCATGTGTGTGTGTGTGTGTGTGTGTGTGTGTGTGTGTGTGATGTTGGAATAAGTTTGCTAACTTTTCTATCTTGGGAAGAAACTGTCCTTAATTTATACATTTTAGTTTGTGATAATACAATTTGTTTGTCATACCAAATAATAGTTATAGTAGTTGTTTTTGTAATGCCCTTCCTTGACAAAATAAAAAAGGTGGTGAATTTTAAAATAAATAGGATCAGTACAAAGTCATCCCCCTCCCTCTGTATGAACACACACACACACACACACACACACACACACAAACACACACGGAAAGGAATAGAGAAAAATAAATAAAAGTTAAGTTCCCCAAAAGCAAAATGTGGCTCCTGAGTGGAAAAGAAAATTGATACTGAATATATGACAATGAAACCAATGCACCAGGGTATTTATGGCAGGGACATGAAACTGCAAAGAGATGGGAGGTGGGTGTGGGGCACACAGAAGATAAAGCACAGCAGGCAGAAGCTGGAAAATAAATGGAAAAAAGGAGATCATGTGATGGAAATGCTACAAAGGAGTTTTCCACATTCGTCACATTCACCATCACCCTCTTCAAGTTACACATTTCAGGAGTGCTCGAGCCCAGGGAGATTTCTTTAAAGTACATGAAGTCACAACACAAGGGACTTTCTGATGTCCACGAAAAAATTTTATGGTTTACAATTTGCCCACATCCTTTGTATTGAAAGGTTTTCCTTCCTTATGGTTTTCCACAGAACATTTGGGGCTGTGCTCTAGCTAGGAGAATACATTCTGTTGTAAATTCATAGGGTGGATTTATCTTTTGATTTAGGTCTTGCATAAGCGGTATAACGAAGACATTCTGGGAATTTTTCCACATTCATTGTTTTTATATGGGTTCTCACTGTCACCACTCCTCAAATAACTGTCTAAAGAAAGATTATTGTGGGTAATTTAATATGTGACTTATGTTTATGAAAATATTTCACTTCAGTATCATGGGGGCAAAAGCTGACTGAAATTTTCTTTATGTTTTTATAAGCTCATCGTTTGTTCACATTCTCCTGAATAACAGCTTTTCTTTGTGTGAATGCCTCTTTTGAAGTTTTTCTCTTAGCTTTTCTTTGTTTGAATCCTTCTTCCTTCAAAAATCTTTCATGTTTTCTTCCCCCCCCCCCCCACAGGTGCTCCTTCATTTATTCTTCATGACTACAAACCACTCAATAGAATAGAAAATGTACTCAATCAAAGCATATTTTCTAACCATGTGGTAAAATGTTATTAAAGAATGCCTGGTTTAAAGTTCCATTCTTTGGTTGCAAGCATATTTTCTACGTCTGTACACTGCCTGTCAGACTGTCGTTTCTCATCGCAGGCTTCTGTCTCCCTCTGGGGTCTGAAGCAACCCTGGATGGTTGGATGGCCTCAAGCAAGAAACTGCTGCAGAGATATCACACACACGTTTGCATTTGTGCAGCCTTTTTCTGATGCTTTTTAAAACTCGATTTAATTTTATTGAATGCCCCCCCAAATTGGTCAATAGTCCCATTTTATCTATCTATCTATCTATCTATCTATCTATCTATCTATCTATCTATTTATTTATATTTTAAAAACATTTTATTAGGGGCTCATACAACTCTTATCACAATCCATACATATACATACATCAATTGTATAAAGCACATCTGTACATTCTTTGCACTAATCATTTTCAAAGCATTTGCTCTCCACTTAAGCCCTTTGCATCAGGTCCTCCTTTTTTTCCCCCGCTCCCCGTTCCCCCCTCCCTCATGAGTCCTTGATCATTTATAAATTATTATTTTGTCATATCTTGCCCTATCCAGCATCTCCCTTCACCCCCTTTTCTGTTGTCCGTCCCCTAGGGAAGAGGTCATATGTAGATCCTTGTAATCGGTTCCCCCTTTCCAACCCACTCACCCTCTACTCTCCCAGTATCTCCCCTTACACCCCTGGTCCTGAAGGTATCATCCACCCTGAATTCCCTGTGCCTCCAGCTCCTATATGAACCAGTGTACAACCTCTGTTCTATTCAGTCTTGCAAGGAAGAATACGGATCATGGTAGTTGGGGAGAGGAAGCATTTAGGAACTGGGGGAAAGCTGTTTACTTCATTGGTGCTACATCGCACCCTGACTGACTCATCTTCCCTAGACTCCTCTGTGAGGGGATCTCCAGTGGTCGACAAATGGGCTTTGCGTCTCCACTCTGAACTTCCCCCTTCATTCACTATGGTAACAATTTTTTTTTGATGATGCCTTATACCTGATCCCTTTGACACCTCGTGATCGCACAGGCTGGTGTGCTTCTTCCATGAGGGCTTTGTTGCTTCTAAGCTAGATTGCCGGTTGTTTACCTTCAAGCCTTTAAGACCCCAGACACTATCTCTTTTGATAGCCAGGCACCATCAGCTTTCTTCACCACATTTACTTATTCACCCGCTTTGGCTTCAGCAGTTGTGTCGGGAGGGTGAGCATCATAGAATGCCTATTTAATAGAAGAAAGTACTCATGCATTGAGGGAGTGCTTGAGTAGAGGCCCAAAGTCCTTTTGCTACCTTAATACTAAACCTATAAATATAGACACAAAGATCTATTTCCCAATCCTTATATATATATTTGCATGTACATGTCTTTGTCTAGACCTCTATAAATGCCCTTTGCCTCCTAGCTCTTTCCTCTATTTCCCTTGACTTTCCTCCTGTTCCACTATCATGCTCTGTCCCCACCTGGGTTACAGCTATACCTCTTCTTTATGTTACCTTACCCTTGATCATTCCCTACCAGGCCTGCCACTCCCCCCTCACCACCAATTTGGATCCCATGTTGTTCCCTTGTCCCTAGGTTTGTTAACACCACTTCCTTACCCCCACCTCCCCTTTTCCCAAGTCCCCCTGGAACTGTTGATCCCCTTGTTTTTTCTCCACATAGTTCCTCCAACCTGTATTATTAAAGAGTACATTCATACAAGACTGCAGTGATATTCTAGAATTATAGTGCGGATTGAGAGAACTAGATTTTTAAATGCCAACTATGTAAGCCTTTGGAACACTGTAGATGTCTTGCAAATAGATTATACAGTTGGTATAGATCTAACCAGTGACTAAGATTAAAAAAAAAACACAACCAAATTCACTGCCATCGAGTCAATGCTGATTCACAATGACCCCAGTGGATCTCTGAGATCATAGCTGTTTATGGGACTAGAATGTCTACTCTTTCTCCTGGAGTTGCTGGTGGTTTTGAACTTCTGACCATGTGGGTCCCAGCTCAACTCATAACCACTACACCACCAGGACTCCAGTGACAATGACTAACCTAGAAAAAATATTTAGATGGATAACCGTGGTATAAAATTTTTCATAGTTTTTTTATTTAAGAAAGTATGACTTCAAATGAGCATATCAAGAATGAGTATCCTTATAACACCTACTTGTCATGAAATTGTTAGAGACTCAGTCTGCCAACCTTTATGCCTAACTGATACTTCCTTGTGTCTCCTTTGACTGTATTTTGCACTTTCTCATGATTTAAACACAAAATGAATTCTGCCATTTTGAAATTAAGGAATTATTCTCTTTAACTTATTACTTTTTAAGATTTTTGTATATCTTATATTCCTGACATGCTAGTTCATTCAATATCTGATTTGGTAGGTTATTTGTCATGATTACTCTTCTTCATCTCCCAGAGACTTTATTGTTCATCCAAACAACATTTAGGCTATATCTTACTTTCTTGCATTTTTCCCGTGTCACCAACCAAAGATTATGAGGAACAAATGTGTCGTAGAGTTGTTGTTGTTGTTGTTAGGTGCCACTGAGCCAGTTGAGACGCAGCTACCCTCCTTACTCACAACAGAACAGAACATTACCCGTGCCCGGCTCATCTTCAAAGTTGTTCCCATGTTGGAGTTCATTGTTGCAGCCACTCTTAACTAATCCTGCGGAGGTTCTTCCTCCTTTTTTGCTGGCCCACTACTTGATGGAGCATGACGTCTTTTCCAGGGGATGATCTCCACTCACAGCATGTTCAAAGTACCTGAAATGTCTTGTCATTCTTTGGAGCACTCTTGCTGTACTTCTTCCAAGACAGGTATATTTGCTCTTTTGTCAGTTCATGGCACTTTTAATATTCTCCTTCATCATCAAAATACAAATGCACCAATTCTTCAGTCTTTATTAAGTGTCAAAATATCATATGCTTATGAAGGGATTGAAAATGCCATGGCTTGGGTCAGGCATATCCTGAAGTCATATCACGAAGTCCATTATATCATGAAGTCATTTGATGAAGTCCATGAAGTCACATCCTTGCTTTTCAACACTGAATATCTTGTGCAACAGATTTCCCCCCTGCAGTGCATCATTCGATGCCATGACTGCTACTTCCATGAGCATTGATTGTGAATCCAATCAAAAGAAATGTTGTGACAACTTAAAAATCTTCTCATTTATCATGATGTTATCTCCTGGGCCAGTTGTGAGGACTTTTGGTGTTTTACACTGAGCTGAGGAGCTCTGGTGGCATTGTAGTTACGCATTGGGCTTCATACTGCAAGCTCAGAAGCTTGAAATACCAACCGCTCTGTAAGGAAAAACATGAGATTTTCTACTCCAACGAAAGAGCAATAATCTCAGGAATTCTTCAAGGCCATTTATACCTTGTCCTGTAGGTCACTTAGAGTCGCCATTGACTTGATGACAGTGAGTTTGGTTTTGATTATATTGAGCTACAGTCTGTATTGAAGGTTGCAATCTTAATCTTCATCATCAAGTGCATCAAGTTCTCATCACTTTTACCCAGTCATGTTGTGTCATCTGCATATCAGAAATAATAATCCTAATGCCTTATTCTTCTTCATATGACCCGACTTCTCTGATGCTTTGCTCAGCATGGAGATTGAATAAATATGGTGAAAGGATACAACCTTGACACAAGTCTTTCCTGCAGTATTCCCTTATCCATTCACACAGCTCCTCCTAGATCCATGAACAGGGTCTGCATTGACACAGTTAAGTGTTCAGGAATTCCCATTATTCTCACAGCAATCCTTAGTCATGATTCACACCATCAATTGTCTTTGTGTAGTCAAACTTCTTTTTGGTATTTTCTTCTTTCAGCCAAGATCCATCAGACATTAGCAATGTTATCCCTTGTTCCATGTCCTCTTTTAATCCAGCTGAATTTCTGTCAATGACTCATCTACATACTGCTGCAACAATTGTTAAATAATATTCAGAAAAATTTAAATTTCCTGCATTATTAACTACATTGTTTGTAATTTGTTCATTCTGTTTGGTCATTTTTCTTTTGAATGGGTACAAATATGAATCTCCTCCCATCACTTGGCCAAATATCTGTATTCAAAATTTATTGGCAAAGACAAGTGACAATTTAATTTCAATTAGGATTCTATTAATCACTGGAGCCTTGTTTTTGCCTGGTGCCTTCAATGCAGTTTGGATGCCTTCCTTCAATACCATTGGTTCTTGTTTAAATGCTACCTCTTCAAATGGTTGAATGTCTGTTAGATAATTTTTTGCTACAATGAGTCAGTGTAGTCTTTCCATTTTATTTTTATGTTTCTTGGATTATTCAATATTTTGCCTATAGAATCATTCAATATTGCAACTCAAGGCTTAGATTGCTTTCTTCCCCCAACCCCCAAGTATTTGAGGGGTAACTTTACTAGAAGTAGAATTCTTGATTGGAAGTTTATCTTCCCACATATCTTAATAGTTTTGTTTAATTAAATATTTCATGATTTTGTAGCAAAACTTTTGACTTGTCCTCAAGAAAGGACAAATGTTAAATTATAGCTCTCATGGGCTGACATAAGCTTGCCAATAATAAATAACAGGTTTCACTTATTAGGCCCATATAATATATTCAGAAATTTAGTGATAATTGGATTCAAAAGCTAGTAAGAAAAGAGTACATTAAGGATTATTTTGAAAAAAAGATTCAAACATTTTTTTTGGAGCTAATCCAGACACTCTGTCATTCCATAGTTCACTCGTATCAGGCAGTGTAGTGCAAACACTACTTCAACCAGTTTCCAGCCCTCCTCTCATCCCCCGGAGCCCTTATTCCGGTTACTGTTTCTATCAATTCACCTATCCTGATTCTCATACACCAAAAAGCGTAGAAAAATATGTAAGAGAGTCAAGAAGGCTACCAACAATGACAATATAAAACAGAGATAAACCCCAATATGAAAAAAACAACATAGAAAATATTAAAAACCAGATCAAGCACAAAGTGTATCAAAAGGGAGATCAAATGACAAAGTTTGAACAACTCAAGTCAGACTTATCATTTTAAGCCACTATAGTTATTTCTCCCTTATGCTCTGTTTGATGGCCAGGTTATTCCCATCTCTCAATTATAGTTAGAGGGAAATCACTAGAGGCATATTCCCTCTGTCGAGTCTGAAAATATATCTTGGGTTTACACTCTCATCCATTGCACACCAGAATCTTGAAATTTAAGATCTGACACCATTCCCCTTTTCAGTTTTGTATGATATAATTGACAGTCATTGGATCATGGATTTTGGTGTATGTGTTAGTCGGGGTAAGCTAGGGAAACAAAGCCACATAAACTCATATGTATATAAGAGAGTATTACATAAAGGATAAGTGTATATTAAGAAAGTATCCCAACCCAGTGTTGTCTAAGCCCATAAGTCCAATATTAGCCCATATGTCCAGCACCAATCTACAAAATCCTTCTCAATCTCAAAACACACTCAATGATGCTGACTGCAGCCGGAAAGCCGAAACAGTGAATGTGTAAGCATCTCAGCGCTGGCAGAAGTTTCCACACGGCTGCTCCAGCACCCAGGGTTGCATCAGGATAGATCCATATGGATTCTCCTCAGGATGTCTTGCATGAAGTGAGCCTTGCCGGCCTGAAGCAGGGAACTGGCTGGGCAGCTACAGCCTGGTCTGACCACCAAAGAGCAAGAGACCTGAGAACTAGAAAGGCAAGGCTCATGGAGCCATTTACCTCTCCGCCCTTCAGTTAATCCCACATGTGTTTATTGGCCAGATAGGAACCATAAACCTTAACTATCTCAGTGTACTTCATCCATACAGGTATAGTTAAGGTCTAATTTAGATGGTTACATGTTCAAAAACAAGCTGTTAAGACCCCAGGTGCTATTCTTTCTAATAGCTGGGCACCATCTAATTTTTTCACTACACTTTGCTATAGCATCCGTATCATCTATATTTCCTTCATGAGGGCCAGTACAGAGCAGGGCCATGTAGTAAGAACTACTTGTTCTTATATTGGAGCTAGGATTAAGTGCAAACCCAAAATATATTCCTCCATCTGTTTTTTTTTTCTTTTTCCTATCTGTCAGGTTCATATCCTTGTTGAAATGGAGGAATGAGCTGGGAGGAAAAGGTCATTTATAGAGGTCTAGATAAAGACATGTACACACGAAAATATATTTATATATGAGGATAGGGAAATAGATCTATGTGCATATATTTATAGGTTTAGTATTAAGGTAGCAGAAGGATATTGGTCCTCCACTCAATACTCCTTCAATGCAAGAATACTTTCTTCTTTTAAATTGGGATTCTGTGATGCTCACCTTCCCAACACAACTGCTTAAGACAAAGTGGGTGCATAAGCAAATGTGGTGAAGAAAGCTGATGGTGCCCGGCTATCAAAAGACATAGCATCTGGGGTCTTAAAAGCTTGAAGGCAAACAAGCAGCCATCTAGTTCAGAAGCAACGAAGCCCACATGGAAGAAGCACATCAGTCTGTGTGATCACAAGGTATCCAAGGGATTAGTTATCAGGCATCAAAGAACAAAAAATCATATCATTGTGTGCTCACCTCCATGATAAGATCGTTGAAGACAAATTGGGTGCATAAGCAAATATGGCGAAGAAAGCTGATGGTGCCTGGCTATCAAAAGATATAGTGTCTGGGGTCTTAAAGGCTTGAAGGTAAACAAGTGGCCATCTAGCTCAGAAACAACAAAGCCCACATGGAAGAAGCACACCAGCCTGTGACATCACAAGGTGTCAAAGGGATCAGGTATCAGGCATCAATAGAACAAAAAACCTTATCATAGTGAATGAAGGGGTGGCGTGGGGTGGAGACCCAAAACCCATTTGTAGGCTACTGGACACCCCCTTACAGAAGGGTCTAGGAGATGAGATGAGCCAGTCAGGGTGCGATGTAGCAATGATGAAAAATACAACTCTCCTCTGGTTCCTAATGCTCCCTACCCCTTCGCCCCACCCCCCCACCCCCCACGATCGCGATCCCAATTCTACCTTGCAAGTTTGGCTAGACCAGAAGATGTATACTGGTAGCGATAGGAACTGTAAACACAGGGAATCCTGGGTGGATGAACTGGAAAGAGGGAATCCAGGGTGGTGATACTGGGAGGGTAAAGGGAGAGTAGTTTGGAAAGGGCGAACCGACTTCAAGAATCTACATGTGTCCTCCTCTATGGGGAAAGACAGCAGAAAAATTAGTGAAGGAAGACGTCGGATAGGGAAAGGTATGACAAAATAATAATTTATAAATTATCAAGGGTTCATGGGGGAGGGGGGAGGGAGGGGAAAAATGAGGAGCTGATGCCAGGGGCTTAAGTGGAGAGCAAATGTTTTGAGAATGATGAGGGCAATGAATGTACAAATATGAGTTACACAATTGCTGTATGTATGGATTGTGATAAGAGTTGTATGAGCCCCTAATAAAACAATTAAAACATAACATAACCTAAAATAAAAAACAAAAATGAAAAAGAGTGTAAGAGCCCCCATTAAAATAATTTCTATATTATTAAAAGTCCTACAGAAGACTAAATAAAATATTTGGCTAAAATGAACAAACAAACAAAAACTAAATTCTTGGTATTGAAAATTTTATTTTTCATTCTAGAAATTTTTACTAGTATATCCATATCAGAACTCAAATTCTCCTTTCAGTATTGCTCTGTTGGTGTTTCATAGTTTTTAAATATATTGTACATTATTCTTTTTAAAAGATAATGAACTTTTAATTATAAATATCTCAAAAAATAAAGAAACATCCTTGTTATTTTATGATAGAGGATCTTATTACTTATCTCCCTAGACCACAGAGACCTTCTGTTTATAATGCCATTGAATAATTTCAGAATTTAGTATATGTCACCCAACACTTGTCTGTCACTTTGGTGTAGTGTGGTAGCTTGTGCATTGCTGTGATGCTGGAAGCTCTTTCACTCATAGTTCAGATACCACAGGATCATCCAAAGTGAATATGCTTTAGTAGCGTTTTCCTTTGTTGATGATTGCTATTTTTCCCCACCTGCATGAAATCAGAAAATCTTACTACTATATATCATTGCAAATATGGTTTTCTTTTGTGGTCTATCTTGTTTTGGGTTCCCTCAGCTTTTTGGATAGTTATTTCGTATTCATTTATGATGTTGGGGAAATTTTCTTGATTTTTTTTGTACTATTGTCTTTGTATATTTTGGTTTTTGTGTTGCTCTGGGATCTCAATACGAGATTTTTCTTGATAATGTCTCAAATCATTGTCAGGCTTAATAGAATATTTTTTATATCAATTGTTTCGCTAGTTGGTTGTTGTCAGTGTGATTGTTTTCAAGCCCACTGATTTGATTTTACCCTTTCTTCCATTCTATTTCTCAGGTCTTTTACTATGTTGCCTAATCCTGCCAACTTATTGCTTGTCTTCTGGATTCATTTTTCATGTAAGGATTACCATTTTTCAAATATTACAGCATTAATCATGAGTATTCCCCACATATTTTGAAATGACTTAAGCACTATTCTTCTGAATTATATGTCTGGTAATTCTAGAGGCTCTTTTGCAGTGTACTCCTTTGGGTTTGGGTAATTTTTTGTCATTTGTGTTTGTTTTTCTTGATTTTTGTGGTGTACTGTGGTTGACTGCTGTTTCCTTTGCATCATGGTACAGCTATTAGTGGTGTATGGGACTGCTGTGTATTTTAGAAGTAGTTGGTTTTTTACTAGTAATGTGAGAAAAGTCTAATAGGAGTCAGGAGGACATCCCCTTACAGGAGGGTCACAGGGAGGAGATGATTCAGTCCAGGTGCAGTGTAGCAATGACGAAACATACAACTTTCTTCTAGTTACTAAATGCTTCCTCCCTCCACTATCATGATCCCAATTCTACCTTACAAATCTGGCTAGACCAGAGGATGGACACTGGTGCAGATAGGAACTGGAAACACAGGGAATCCAAGACAGATGACCCTTTCAGGATCATTGGTGAGAGTAGGGATACCTGGAGGATGGAGGGAGGGTGGGGTGGAAAGGAGGAACCAATTACAAGGGTCTACATATAACCTTTTTCCTGGGGGATGGACAACAGAAAAGTGGCTGAAGGGAGACTTCGGGCAGTGTAAGATATGACAAAATAATAATAATTTATAAATTATCAAGGGTTCATGAGGGAGGGGCAGTAGGTAGGGAGGGGGAAAATGAGGAGCTGTAACAAGGGCTCAAGCAGAAAGCAAATGTTTTGAGAATGATGAGGGAAACAAATGTACAAATGTGCTTGACACAATGGATGCATGTATGGATTGTGATAAGAGTTGTATGAGCCCCCAATAAAATGATTTTTTAAAAAGAAATAAGAAAAGGTGTCAGGAAACTGTGTAGATGGGGATATTGAAACATTGTTTGTGTAAATGTTTTTGTTTATGGTAAGATCTGAGTATGGAGTAACCCTGTCTCTTCCTTCCTGACATCATGATTCCAGAGGGCCCTTGTCTGATGCTGGTGTTGTGAAGAATGGTTTATGTTCTGTAGCAAATACCAGGTAAGTTCCAAGAACAACAAGGTTCAGGAAATAGCACTGAGCCAACCCCTTGATGCCAAGGAAACTTTTCCCCCTCACATTTTGGACATGTTTTTAAGTAATTATACCCACGACACTTACATTCTTGTTGCTGATAATTTACATTGAGTCACCTATGACCCAGGCCAACTTTTGTATAAAAGAAAGAAATGTTGCCCAGGCTGGTGTCATCTTGGCGACTTGTGGCATTTTTTAAAAAGTATATTGTTGTGGCTAGTGTGTCAGTTCACCTAAATAATGAAAACAAATCATAACAAAAACATAGCTTTGTTAAAAATGAGATTAATTATAGATCTCTCAAAAACATCCTTCTTAACCCTTGTAGAATATTTGGATTAAAATAGATTGTCAAGCATCTCCTTACACCTCAATCCCATATTTAACAAGGGAAAAGACTACAGCATATTGATTTAATATTTCAGTTATCATGGTGTCTCATTTGGATTGCTACATGGTTGATTCAGTGAGGAACCATAAAATAAAATGCTTTATCTCTGAAATAATCATTTTGACTATTTATTACCTTGACCTACTACTTAGTGTTTTATAACTATGTGTTTACATATATCTTAAGTACATGCCAGGGACACTAAGTGTAGAGAATTTTACATTCACTGAATTAAGCTCTATGAAATGTGTTGAATGAATCATTGTAAATATAGTAGCACTTTCCTGCAACTTATACGGCTCTTTATTTCACTAGTCTTCACTGATGACAAAAGGACCGAGGGTCAGCTTAATTTTTTTCCCAATCAACACAAAGTCATTTATATGTTAATTTCACTTTCAAACTTTATCGGCACTTTAAATGAGTAAAAGAATAGCTATAATGGTTACGATGAAAATGATGGGATTTTCTCTGAAAAATGAAATGGAAATTTTTGACAAGGCAAGTACACTTTTCGTTTTATGCTTCAATCAGCACGTTTTGTTATGCAAGTGATGGGGCAGCGATTCTTACTTTACATATCTGACCAGGGCTGGAAAATTAGTGTATTTAGACATTGCACAGTATATATTTTGCACTGGTTGCTACATACAAATGAGATTTAGTTATTACTATGTTTACTAGATTATTCTTTATTTTCCATTAATTCATATGCATCTCCTCAACAATTCTCATTCTTTTGTGAATTGAATTTTATTACTATAAGGCTAAGAATAAAAAATTAACGAGTTTAGCATATGAAATATCAGAAACTTAATTTGATTTTTTATTTCATCTTATTAGTATACATATTTGATACCAAAAAGTGGAGACACACATATTCTTTGTAGGTAGGAAGAGTGATAACTTTATTCAAAATAGTAAAGGAAGTGAAAATATCAACGCCCAGGCTACCATGATTCTGGCCATTGGAGGCATAGGGGATTCTTGGGGCTTCTGCCATAGTAACTTCTGGCTTTCTAGATTCTGTTATTTCTGAATCAGACCCGTGTCTTTCCTCATCTCTTCTTCAGCTTTTGGAATCCAAGAGCCTCAACTGTGTGTAGATAGAATGGTTTCTATTTCTTGGATCACCTTGTATTTTCCTAAACTATCTTCTCTGTCTGGGCTACTTATTCACTCAGTATTTTTCCTAATTAACTACTTAGCATCTAGAATCAATCATCCTCATAATCATCTCTCGCTCCCTCCCTCTCTCTCACGTACACATATGCATCTCTCGACTGGGTTCAGCGCCTTTGCTCTGTCACCTGTATGCGTCACAGTTTTAATTACTTAGTCTTTAGCTCATTATCAATTGCTAAACCAATTTGTCTCTTCACCTTTCTGTAAGTTTCAGAAGAACAAATGCCATGTCCACCATTTTCACTAACACCTCAGTAGCTAGCACAAAGTTACACACAGTACATTGTGGACACGACTAATACAGGTAATTGCTGACTTTGTTCCGACATCATGTCAGTTCTGACATAAGAAGAATAAACACTGCCCAGTCATATACCAGCCTCTTAATTCTTGTTATGGAATTGACCCATACATTTTCATTTCTTTTTTTGCTCCAGATTATCCAAAGTTTCAAATTTTGGTTTGTTAGTGTTACAATTACTCAAACATGATTGAACTATATTTTTATTTATAAAAAAGAATCACTACTATTTAAATATGATTTAAGTGTTGCAGACAAAACATTGTTATTTTTGATGGTATATAACAAATATATTTATGTGTACAATATGTATATTTATATCAGTTGTATTTAACTATGTTTGTATATGTATGCACGCAAACACATATGCATCACAGGTTTAATATGAGGAATAAAGTTATTTCCATATGTCTGCCACAATGAAGCATAATATTCATTTGATTAATGTTACTAGTACCCAATATTTATATTTTTGAATTAAGAAATCTTCTCTTTTCATTCTTATGGAAACAAGAAATAAGCTATACTCTTTTGGCCATCAAAGCTAAAAGATTATAGCGACACTTGATGCTTCGGGAAGCCAATAGACAGAAAGTGGCATCTCCGTTGAGTCAAGTTGAAACAGACTAGCGTCGGTGATTGCACTTAAAGTCGGTGCCCGTCAACCTTCTCTGTCTGGGCACAGGAAGACTTTCTCCATGGAGACACAGTTAAATAGGAACTCGATTCCTAGTGGCACTTTTGTCAGTTCCTCTAAACTTCAAAATTGTAGCTGCTCATTTCTAGATCTGATATATTCCCCTCCAAAAAATTAGTTTTCTTGATAATTCACCCTAGCTACATCTATTTTGATGTTTTTATTTGTTTCTTTTCACAAGCAATTGAGAGTAAACTAGGAATTTTAGGTATATAACTACTTCAATAAGTGACTATAGACTATATATATATATAAAAGCTGTGCCATTATTTTTACATATTTATCAACATTCTTTTCTGACTATATTTGAATAGGACTCAAATATCATCAAGGAAAATAACTGGTTACTACATGATTATTTAAGTGGAATAAATGCACTTGAATACTTGATATTTCTATGATTGTGAGAATACGGTGTACTCCAAATTGGCTACATTTATTCTTATTCTTTCAACCTTGATAGAAAAAAATGTTCTCAGGCTATCTTCCTTCTCTGCTTTACCATGGCTTTCCTTTCACATTTCTATAATTCTCACGCTTATCTGAATAATCATAGGCTGTGGAATGATTTGTGATTTTTAAAGCTGGTTGAGTTGGACTGACTCATCAGTTTGAATCTGCCAACTTCCCCATGGGAGAAAGATGAGGCTCTCCACTTCTGTAGCCAGCGGCATTTTCAGACACTCCCAGAGGAAGGTTACTCTGACTCACAGGCTCTGTATGGGTCAGTGTTGAGCCAATGACAGTGAGGTGCTATTTTTTTTGCTTCAGCTTTTGAATCCTTACCCTTGTATACAATGATATAATCACGTTGGGCTACAATGATCCTGCCTTTTCTAAATTATGAAGTAAATAAGTTAGCGACTTGAAGATGTTAAGCCTTTGAATAAATATTATTTAGTATTCAGTTCCATAAATATATAGATTAATCTATTACATCATGTTACCTAGCAGCAATGCTGAAAAAGCTTACTATAGGGACATGATTTTTATCTAAAATTAAAAATACACACAAAGAATAAAGTAACTATAATTATAATTAACATGTTCTTATTTTTATCCTAGGCTACTTCTCTGTGGTAACTAGAGGAGGAATGGTAAGATTCAGGTTGTGGCTATTTTCCGTCATGAGGTTTGTTCTTTTGGTTTTGTTTTTTGACCTGTACCAGCACCGCCTGCGTTTATTTGTACAAACGGCACATGAAGACACCAGCACCATGCAGGCAGAAGCCCAGGCCTCACACCAGCCCCTCTCGCATGGAGAACTCTACTTTGTGGGATCCTGGGCACTTTGGGAGCTGGAGCCAGGGTGCCTTTGCGAGCTTTTTCTGGATTCGAGGCCTTGACTGGAGCATCAGCCTTGCTTTGTGCCTTGGCCTTGGACTGGCAGAGCCTCAGACTCTTGGCAATACGTGCCCGAGCCCACTTGCCAAACTTGGTGTGGGCGATGTAGGCTAGTTGGCTGAGCTTGCGGTGACTCCTATTGGGATGTTGGCCAGGACCTTGGGCTTCACAAGATCCATGATGGCCTCGACAAGAGAAGCTGCATCCTAGATGTCATTGGCCTGCAGTTTCTTCAGGTCTTTCTTGTGCTTCATGGCAAAGTGCATGTTCCTCAGGAACTTGGGGTAAGAGACTTGTATCGTTGGAATGGGTATTTGTTGATGCTGTTTCAGTGCCACTCCCAGGATTGGTTGTGCGTGGTGTGGTTCGTGGACTTGGCCATGTCTGCACCAATGCCTGCTCCTCCCGGAAGACACCAGGAGTTCTTAATGTTATTTATTCTTCCAGCTCTCTCCGTCTAGTATCTTGGTAGAAACCTGGTAGACAGGGGTCTTCTTTCAGTCTGGCGTAGGTGGAGGTAGTTGTGATACCTCTGGAGCACGGACTCATAGGTGGTCTTGTCCTCCTGTCCGTCCTCACTTCAACCTCTTTCTTTGTGGCAGTTAGATGATTTTATGTCAAACTGAACCTTCATAAAAATGTAGGGGTGGAATCCAACCTGTAAATCATGTCACAGCCTGATTATACTTCCTTGGGGGTGTGGTCTTCTTGTAAGTGAGGAACCTGTGAACCCCCCCTCATTCTTTGTTCCTTTGCCTTCTTGTTGTTGGGGCTCTGCCATGTATCCCGAGAGCCGTGAGGCCCTGCCATGATCCCACTGACTTTGGGCCCCTGTGACTGCTCACCTCTGGCCTGTGATCTCCCTGCTTCCACGGTCAGCATTCTGCATCCCTGGGATGTAGCTGTGTGAGTCTAAGGAGGGGCTGAAAGGACTAGCACCGGACCTCCTGACTTGAGATGGACTGGGCTTGAATGTCTTCTTGATAGATAATTACTTTTTGATATAAATCTCTTTCTTATAAATATGTGTTAGTCCAGATAGACTAGAGAAACAAATTCATGAACATTCATATGTGTATAAGAAAACTCACATGTGTATAAGAAAGAGCTTTACATACAGGAGCAGTTGAATATTGAGAAGACATGCCAGCCCAGTCCAGATCAAGTCCATTGGTCTGATATTAGCCTATGTGTCTAATACCAATCTATGAAGTCCTCTTCAGACTCACGCAACACACGCAATGACGCCAAATGCAGGAAGATCCCAGGCCAGTGGGTGGAAAGTCTTGTGGATTCGGTGGTGGTGGAAGCATCTCACTGCTGGCAGGGGTCTATGTAGGGCTCCCCCATCTCCAGGGCTATCTGGGAGTGCCATGTGTCTTGTCAGCAGCAATGTCTCTCAGGGAGTGAGTGTGTGTCCTGCCTCCAGTGACTTATTGATCCTCCTTAGCGCCTTCAAATGACATCATCAAGCTGTGACCTGATTGACAGACTAAACGTCACCCCTTCACTCTTAATAGTCTCAAATTGATAATAGCTTATATAACGACTACAACATAGATGAGAATTACTGGATTTCTTTAGACAAGAGTTCTTTAAACAACATTACTCTTGTGAAAAAGAAGTCAATGCTGAATCCCTCAGGATTCCCACTGTAGGAAATAAGGAAAAAAACAACAACAATTTTCTTCCTTTTTATCTCTCAGGCTGTACTAAAACAAGCAGACCTCTAATCATTATTAAATTAATTGCTTTCATATTGCATTATAAAGTAAGTTTTATAACAAATGTGAAGTGGCTATTTTTTAACGCAAGTTATTGATCACCAGCTCATCCCCCCCTTCTAGGGATTAATTTAGAGAAATTTAAAAATAAATTATATTTAGATAGTTTTGTGAAATTAATCTTAACTATCCAAGTCAAGCATTAATTTCAGTGCATTTGTTCTTAATTAGACCATGACAGATATACCAAGTTACTGTTATTATCATTGCAATCTTGGGACCTCTTATTGTTTCCTATAATTAATTACATACAGATATAACTTCCTAGCTGGATCCTTCTAGTATCTTTTTATTTTTAATGTATCATCTATAAAATTATAGAGAATATATAGTGCTATTTAATTTTTGACATAAAACATAATTGTTCAACTTTCTCCTGTTCATCACCTCAATTGCTGGATGTAAACTTCATCACCTTTAAGTTCTGCTAGAACATGACCATCTACCTCATTCATTTCATCTGTAGTACCACATGCCGTGGCAAACTGTCCATTTCTCTGTTACTTGCCATGTAGTTTCTTTCCATCCATATTTTTAAACTATTACAACGAAATTCACAAAAATCACCCTGGAGCATGGACATGGCTCCTTAAAGTCAGGTGCAATTGTTTCTGGAGAATAGATGTGGAGCAGTGAAAGTGGCGAGCCAGAGATCACACAAAATGGCTTAAAACTTTCAAAAGCATTTAACACATAACTTTGAATTTTATGGGAGAAAAATAGTTTAATGTTAATTCTTACATAATTATCCAAGTTGAGGTAATATAAAAAATCTAGTAAATAACTCAGTGTAATATATTAAATAAAACCAAAATTATATATTCAATCCATATTCTTTTCTTACTGTTACATTGATATCACATAAACTGCTTAGAAACTAGTCTCTCTTTGGAGCAGAATTCCCTCTTTTCATCTCAGTATAGCTGTTAATTGGTTTTTGAATCTGATTTTTGATATAAATTGGACCAACAATTAAAGAACTAAGGAACTTATCTCTTTTCCACAGTTCATTGCCAAGAGAAACAGCTGAGAAGTTCCCGTGAAACCAAAATGTAATGTATCTTCTTAGAAAGGAGGCAAAGAGACCAAAAAAGCAAGGCAAGTTGAAGAGACATCACTGTCGACTTCTTAAGGAAACATTTTCTTATAGTGAGCTGCTCGGGTTTGGGATTACGGAGAGTCTTTGAACGTATTCCGTCTCTGAGGGCACTTTGCATTGTAGACAGCTATCAGCTTTCGTTTACGATAAAAGCTAGAAGTCAGCTTTAGGGCCTGTCATTTTTAGCTACGGCTGGGCTTGAACAACAAAACTGAGTTATTTTTAGTCCCAGCTCCTGTGCTGTGATCATGATAAGATGGCCTAGTGGCCAAGAGTCAGGCTTTTGAGCAGGAATAAAAAGAAAAGCCCTAACTGAATGCAGGGGATCAGAGGAAATGGTGAATTCTTAATTATTCACAGCAGTGTTAATCCAGAGAAGAAGTTAAATAGTATCCAAAGTTTAACAATCCTCTTTGCATGTAGTAGTGCTTATTACAGTTCAAAGAAAAATACGTTTTATAGAGGGAAATGCTTTTTTATTGACCAAAAGAGTGAATTAATTGATAAATGAGACCAAAAAAAGCAAAACAAGACCTGTCATTGAGTGGATTCAGCTCATAATTATCTTAACTACTAAACCAAACTAAAATTAACCTTATAATTGCATATAAGCATTTTTATAACACAACCTAGCAGTCTGACGTGTGAGAATTTAATCTCTGTAACTTTTTTGATTACACATTTCTAAAATGACTTTAATAATATCAACACCTTCATAGATCACTTTTTAGTGTCATAAAAGATCACATAAATGTGCCCACTTAGAAACCTTTAACTATAGTTATAAATGCATTAGTTTATTACTATATTAACAAATGAATTTCAGTTGATTTTGTTTCAGGAAATGATGGTATGGTCATGAATAAATTGAACTTTGGTTCCTTATTCTTACGGAACTCAAACTATAATAGAAAAGCAATAGATAGAAATAGATTGTATAATTTCAATTATGATGAATACCACCAAGTAGTGTGGACTACTGTAACAAGTGTGAACTCAGGTCCTAAGCCCAGAAGGAAAGGAAAGGATAACAGGAGAGGATATTAATTAGATTAGGAGGGCAAGTTCAAGCTATTCAAGCAAAGACACGAGGCCCTAAGGGAGCAGAGTTAAAATGACACTTCATGTTTCCAGAAGAGCATGTAAAATACCTGGGGAAAATCATTATCTAAGATGTTTATTTAGCTTTTCTATAGTTATTATGATGAACATTTCACACTCACATCAAAATAGCGACATATGCAAGGACAAGTAAGAACAGTGCGACCATGACTCCTTTGTCGTCGTTGGATCAGTTGAGAAGTTTGCGGGAATGTGTTCACTTTGGGTGAGCCCGCTGATATTTGAGATACTGGTGAGCAGCTACACACAAGCCACGACAGCAATGTGGCAGACAAGTGGTGACGGAGGAACAGGCTGTCCGATTTGAAAGGAATTAGCCATTAAAAGCCTACAGATAGCATCAAAAGACTGTTTAATACTGAAGACCTTATGAATTCAGAGTGTTGTCAGAGATAGTCCAAAAGATGAGGCTGTAAAATCCCCAACAAAACCCATCGCCATTCAGTCAATTCCAACTCACAGAACCTCAAAATATGATGAAAGAAGAGGTGTTGTCTCCAAACAGAATCTCCCACAATGAGCTGGGGGCCAGTTAATTTGCTAATGTGGCCTGACACAAAAGAAGAAGCAGCAGCTGAAAATATCAATTAATAATAGGAGCTTGGATTATTTGAAGTATGAATCTAGGAAAATTGGAAATTGCCCCAAATTTAATGCAACACAAGAAGATTGATATTCTCTGCATAAGTGACCTGAAATGGACTGGTTCAAGTTCCAATTAGAAAAAACATATGGTTTACTATGTCAGGAATAACAGATTTAAAAACAATGGCATTGCATATCACCAAAAAAGGACATTTGAAGATCAATCATAATGCTATCTATGATAGGATAACATCTAATATCTAAAGTTATAGAAAGAAATCCAGTCATAAACCCCAAATTTAGACACCAACCACTAAAGCTGGTGCTGGACATAATGGAAGATGCAGGCTGTGTGGAGGCTCATTCTCAGCTGGAAAGTGCTCAAAAGCACCCTCCCACATCAACAACCACAACTCGTTTATGCATGGCGGGAGCAATTCCAAGCAGATTGTGGGTTTGTCTATCTCACAGTACATGCATGTGTCTTTACTTTGTGTGTCATGAGAAGCAAAGGGTTGAGGTCAGAATTAATATCATACCTTTGACAAAACTCAAGTGGACAGCTTCCAAAACATTAAAGTTTTACAACCACTTGACAGGGATGCTCCCTCACCTCACTAAGGCAGCAGTCTTGTGATGCATCAGCCCCTTAAGGAAGACCAGGAAGACCTCAGAAACCAGTTCAAGGCCGAAGGTTATGTTGACTGGCTTTGGGGATTCCCAAGGGACAATCTTGTTAGATTTTTTTTCCCCTGAAGGACACAGAAAATTCATGGAAGCTTATTATGAAGAAGTTTTCAGAAAATGGAAAATGCATTGGTGAGAAAAGGGGCCAGAAAAACTGTCCTAAGGATTAGAGTGTAATGGCTCCTTCGTGGAGCATAGGTAGAACTGCCCCATGAGAACTTTATTAAGACTTTAGCCTTTATAATTTGTATTATATTATGTTCTAATATAAGATAGTTAATAGAAGATGATAATATATAACATTTACCCAACATATAATGTGCTTTTAAATATGTCTTTGAGTAAAAATGTATTTAAAATGGTTTATTTAAGTGAGTTCTGGAATCCCTGGGGGTACTGTCAGATGAATCTTAGCCTGCTAACGACAGGTGCGTGGTTCAATTCCACCAGACTCTCTAAGGGAGAAAGATGAGGCTGTCTGATCCTGTAAATATTTACAGCCTTGGAAACTCTACACAGGTTCACTATGAGTCAGAATGGACTTGATAGATGTGAGTTGTTTCATAGTGCCAGATAGAATGAGTCTATAATATCCTAAATTCACATTGTATTACTTTCCCTCATTTTATACCTCCATATCAAGGACACACACACAAAAGGCAATCATATAGATGAGGGAAACCATCAGCCTAAGACTATAGGTTCCCAAAGGATTCACAACCACGTAGCTCATTATAGACTTGGAAAACAAAGGGTATTGTCGTAAAACCATGACTGGTAGCAGATTAGTTCATCGCTGTCACCGGTGGTACTACAGAAATGAGAATGGGACCATGACTGGGATATGGTCATAGTTGCAGAAAGAAAGGTCTACAATATTGATTCTGGAGCCCTTGGTTAGGGTAGGCCTTCTGACCACGTGGCTCTGCTTCCCTAAATTACACTAATCTATACCTGCACTAGTCCCTAATGTCAAAACTTCCCCTTGCCTTGGGAGCCATCGCTGCTTTTGTTAGGTGCCTTCATGTTGGTCCTGACTCATAATGATCCTATACACACCAGAATGGAACACTGCCTGGTCCTGTGCCAACCGCACACTCATTGGTATGTTTGAGACCATTGTCACAGCCATTGCATTTATCCATTTTGTGGAACGTCTTCCACTTTTTTGATATCTCTCCACTTTACCAAGCCTGATGTCCCTTTCGAGGGACTGGTCTCTCATGATATAATATACAAAGCACATGAGATGAAGTCTCAATGTCCTTGTATTCAAGGAGAATTCTGGTTATGCATCTTTCAAGACAGATTTATTAGCTCCTCTGTGGTCCATGGTCCTTTCAGTAGTCTTCAACAATACCATCATTCAAGAGCCCTGGTGGCATTGTGCTTAGATGCTGGGCTCCTAACTCCAAAGATCAGTGATTCGAAGGTGCTCCACACGAAAGATGTGACTCTCTACTCTGGTAAAGAGCTGCAGTTTCTGAAGCCCACAGGATCTAAACCTTGTCCTATAAGGTCTCTTGTCCTATAAGGTCTCTATGAGTTGGCCTCGCCTTGGGGCAGTGAGTTTGGTTTTATTTTCATGTTTGGAGTCACAGTAATTATTTTCCAGCATATTCTGCTAGCAGGCAACATTTTTACACTGCAGGTTAATGATAAGAAACAACTCAATGGAGGCTGAATTTCTGTCAAGGCTCAAAATAGAATTGGGACTCTCACCACTGGAATTTGCAGTCATTTGCCAATCAAGTGCTTAGATTTAAACTTTAATGCATTCGCTCCTTTAATCATTGATTTAAACAACACTCCTTTGATTGGTGTGCTTCTTCTGTGTGCATTAGTGAAGTCTCCTTTAGATGCACTGCGTTTCAGGACAAGACTTGAAGACCCCAGTAGTTTTCCTCTCTGATAACCAGCCCCCATCGAATTCTTTCACTGCACTTCACTAGAGCAGCCGAATCTTTATGTAGCACACAAGTCCTTAGTGATTGCCCCGTGAAGAAAAGTATCAAGCAAGGCTGTGTCTCAGAAATAGCTGTTCTTTTATTAGGCCGTACACCTAAAGGGGGGTGCTCAAGTCCATTTACAGAATCATGTGTGTGTGTGTGTGTGTGTGTCTATGTGCTACTCACTGCCATCTAGTTAAGATTCACCCATATAGATCATGTATACATTATCTGGTGGTGCCATGGACTAGGTAGTGGGCTGCTAACCCCAAATCAACAGTTGAAATGAGCCATTTTGAGGGAGTTAGATTCGGCTATCTGCTTCCCTAGTGATTAGCTGTCTCTGAAACGCTGTATGGCTCACTCTCAGGTGGAATTGCTCAGTGGCACTAGGTTTGGTTACTGATATATATATATATATAATTATTATATATACAAATATATATAATTTTACTATTAGCATAACATTACTAATTCCCTCTTTAATACATATTCCTTAGCACCGCATGATTTAACTTTTGCATAATATATAGCAGTATGTATTTAACCAAAATTTTATGTAAACATTTACTAATTTTAAGTATTTAAGTACTGTGGATGCAACTTTGTGCTATTTTTAATAATAGTACAATAAATCTCTGTATAGATGGATATCTGTCTGAATATCCAAATTTTTCCAACACTTAAACCTAGAATTTAATTCCTACATAAAATAATAAGCATTCTTGATAAAAATTTTGAAATTGTCCTCTAGAAATTATGTACCTATCTTTAGTTTGATAGATGATTTTTCTTTATTATTCACATGGTAAAAAAGAAAAGGTAGTCATCTATTTTAAAAGAAATCCCTACTGTGACCGAGATTCCTAAGAAAGTTTTAAAAATGTAAACTGTTTTGTAAATAAAAAAGTCATGGATTAAAAAAAACACAACTTTCCCCCTGTATTCCTTTTGCTGACTTGTAGTCTTTTGTGACTTTTCAGTGTTTGCCATTTTATTGCTTTTTTCTCTTCCTGACAGTTTACTTGCTTATATGACATCTGTATAAATTGATCTCTAACTCTTTTGTTTGTTATATTTGTGGAAATTCATGTTCTTATTTATTACTTGGCAGCACTAAAATTTGGAAAGAAAGAAATATTTGATAACTAACATGGGAAAACTATTTTTTAAGCACAATATGGCAGAGTAGAGGACTTGGAATTAGTGTTTAACCTTTATTTGAGACACTCTACAAATTCCCCCTCAGGTAGATTTAAGAAGAAACCACAGGGCAGGAGCACTAAATTAAAAATGATGTAAGCCTCTTTAAACATACCAACAATGAAAGTAACTACTAAGAAATAAATGAAAGTGAAATATTTAAAAAGCAGAACCTACATTTCTAATAAAGATGATGAAATATTTATTATCCAAATGGGTACAAATGGGTAATATATGTATCCAGTATTCTGATGCACAAAACCCAGAATAGAAAATAATCTATAATTAGTTTCTATGATTGATATTTATCTTAAGTTACTTAATCTTCTAAAATGCAGAGCTGTTTTATTGTAAAATATAATTCAAATATGATTGGAGGTTAGGTGCTATTCTATTAAAAAGATGCTGCCTTCCTATTTAGCATGTGTTGACTTTCAGAGCCCTTCTGTTTACTTATTTTTTGGTGGTTTTTGCTTCATAGGAATTTATCTAAATTTTTCAGAGGTCTAGTCTTATATTCCACGATCATCCTTCCAACGCCCCAGAAAAGCAAGGACGCTCTTGTACTGCTGAGCATCTCTTGGCCTGAAGCATGAGTGGGAGGAACTACTATGGTGTCCACCCTGATATGACCCATGGCCTGATGATGGATGCCCACAACACAATCTCTTTCCTAAGCCACAGGCTGGTTTATGTAACTGCTAGTAAAAAACTCACAACTAGTGGTCAGGCTACGAGGCCATATATACAAAATGAAAGGGACATTCATATTTTTCCAATCTGCTCCTCCTTGAGGATTCTCTGTCTTAGAGAGGTAATTGATCATCCAGTTTCATTCTGTTAGTAGCCTTCTGACGTTCCTTATTTCTGTGATTACATAGATCTAATTATTTCCAAATAATCATTCCTCGATTCTGTTTTAGAAGCTTCTCTGATTTGTTTCTTTTTCTCTCAATTTTGTAGAATTTCTCTAGGATTAGCTATCCTCATGGATGGCCTCACTCTTTTAAGAATTTCCCAATTTGTCTCTCTTTTCTTTTCCTCTCACTATAAAAAGCCTTATTAGATGCTCAATAAGTGTCTGTTATGATTCTCTCCCTTCTATATTTCCATCAAATTCCCAACTACTAAAATAGCTTTAGAAAATGTTATCTTTATACTCTTATATAACCCCCCACGAACACACTTTCCCCATTTTTCTTTTTTATCTTGCAAAGTGCAAGTAATTCCCTAGGAGAGGCTGCCCTGCCAGAGACTGAGTGTTACATGAAAGGAATGGCGCTCATCGGTGATTGTGGGATGAAGGAAAGGGAGTTCAGAAGAGAGAGGAGACATACTGAGCATTCATTCCCACCCTCTACCTGGATGCAAAAGAACAGGCACCTCCGGCTCAGCCTTTTGACCTCCTTATTTATCTTGGTCTTTCTCCTGGCTGTATAGATTAAGGGCAGAGTCACCTCTTAGCAATAGAGACACAAATAAGTGCTCACATGTAGCCAAACTTGGTGCTTGCAGTGCACTACTAAAAGCTAGACAAGCTTTTACTAGATTTTTCAATCCAAACCAAACTCATGGCTATAGAATCGATTGTGACTTATGTTTACACCTGTTACAGAGTAAAGCGTCTCCTTAAGGTTTTCTTGGCTGTAATCTTTACTAAAGTCGAACTCCAGGCTTTTGTTACATGGTTTCACTTGGAACACCAATCTTTGTGGTGATAGTCAAGTATGTAGTTGAGCATAAATTATTGGTGCTATCCAAGGATTTTCTATGTATTTATCTTTGCCATAATTATACACTACACAAATACAACACACCAAACAAACAAGCAAAAGCAAAACAAAACAAGACCTTATTGCTATTGAGTCTATTCTGGCTCATAGCTACACCATCGGGCAAAGTATAGCTTCACCATAGAGAGATGTAAAGCATGGAAATCTGTACTGAAGCTGACTGTGCCATCCATATCCTTCAGTTCAGCCACTGTGTTTGACTACTACCCTTGGCTTTAACAGTCTAACACGTAACCCACTAAGCTACCAAGGTTAGTTTACATCCACAAAACAAAAACCAAACTCCATGCCATTAGTTGATTCAGAGCCCATATAAGGTTTCGGAGACTGCATACCTTTAGAGGCGTGGATGGCCTGGTCTTTCTCCTGGTCAAAGCCGTATATCATACCATTGCCACTGCCAGAGAATTCTGAACCATAGCAACCCATAGCAACATCGCAGCACACATTAGACCTGCCCAATTTGAGTTTCTTTTAAATTTTTAAATTCATTTTTGTTTATTTATTCTTTCTTTCTTTTGAAGAGTTTCACAGGCATATACTTCACATATCATAATTGTTCAGTCTTATTAAGATTTGTGCAATCATCACCACAATCAATTTCATAACATTTTCTTCTCAGACTCATTGTTAGCTCCCATTCCTCTCTCTCCTCCTCATCATCTTGTGGCTGGCCCCTATCCAGTTACTTTCCCTATAGATCTATAGAGACCTCTATAGACAATCTAGAACCTATCCTGCATTTCAAGTATGGAAATCATTACAAAACTAAACACAATCATGCAAAACCAGACAGATGAAGCATACAAAAATAAATCCAACCACAATGACTTGACAAAACAGAAAAAAACCCTATCAGAAAATATTAAAAACTGAAATTTAACATGAGTCACAAGGGAGATCAAATAATAGGGTATTACATTTGAACCAAGCTATGTTAGCCATAATTGAGTTTGCATTGCCCTCTGTATGACAGCAAGTCTCTTCACATACCTTCATTTTGTTCAGAGGTGATTCACTGAAGACTTAATCCATGTGGAGACCCTACAAATGAATTTTTAGCTTTCACTGTCACCAAAGCATTCTGAAAACTAGGTGTTCATGATTTCATCTCTGATACTATGTCCTGTGGTAGTTACATAATTTGGTGTCAATTTGGAACTTGAGAGGATTAAGAGAGAAAGGGTGGAGTCCAATTTGTCAATTGGGTCACAGCCAATGAGGTCTCTCTGTGGGCATGGCCTTTTCCTTTGGCATGGAATTCTGGGAACTCCTGTATTTCCTCTTTGGAGGCAGAAGACACGCCCCCTCTCGGCTCACTCCCCAAGAGATGCTCTACTGACAAGACAGATGACACTACACTGATAGACCCTTTGCCCTGGGAACTGGAGGAGTCATGTGGAGACCTTTGCCAGTGCTGAGATGCTTCTAACGCCACTGGATCAATAAGACTTCCTACCCACTGGCCTGTAATCTTCCTGAATTCTGCATCATTTCATGGGTTTCGTGAGTCTGAAGAGGATTTCATACATTGCTATCAGACATATGGGCTAATATCGGACTTATGGACTTTATCTGGAAAGGGCTGGGATGTTTACTCAATATTCAACTGCTCTTGCATATAAAACTCTTTGCTTACACACATGTTCCTCTTGGCCAGGTTGGCACAATAAACCTAACTACCACAATGTACGTCAGGACACCAGTATCATTTTGAAGTACAATTACTAGTAGAAAAAATAAAGGATTATAGTTAAAGGTATTTTCTTTTTAGCTTTAGATGTTTCATTTTTTTATTTCAAATTTGTGTTTGTATTTTCTTGATCATAAAAATAACTTATCCAAAATAAATAAAAGTCTTCACAGTCTAAGTCAACTTAGTAATGTGTCACATGGGTTTAAATCAAAGTAAAATATCAGTAATTCTTTTTATAGTTCTAAACTTGGTGTTTGGTCATATCAAAGTTTCTTTTGGTAATAATAAAATGATTAACTATCTTGAATGAGTTCCTGAGTAATTTTCTCTGAGAAAATTAGTTGTTCATATTCACAAAAAATGAAAAAGAGGAAAGCTAAAGTATGCTTCAGAATAAAAATTAAAACCCATTGAAAATGATAAAAATTACATAAATATTTTTACATCATGTGTTTCAAAGATATATTCTGTGTGTTAACCAGGCTGTGAGGCACAGAAATGTAAGACATGAATTCTATAAATAGTTTACTTGAAACCATGACTTTAAACCAGGTCATTCTAGTTGGAATTTCTGCTGAGAATATGCATATTAAGAATCATCTAGACAGAAGCCCATCCACTTGATCACGAACATTGAGACAAGGTTGTACAGACACATCAGCAGACACTACACAGCAATGAGGAAGGACCCTTACAGAAGGTCAAGTGAAGAACAGGGGAAGGGAGCAGCTAGGTTTCAGAGGAGGCATTTGTGCTTCTCTTGGTGGGTACATGGGGAAGAGCGACCTCACAGTGCTAAGGAACACTCAGCAGTAATTATAGAAACTCCAAAAGGAGTGTAAACCCTCTCCTATGCTCCTGGTTAGACACGTTTGAATTCGTTTCTACCCAACCTCTGGCGATCCAGGCCATGGACGCTATGCTTTGATGACCCCAGACTCTGGCCTTACAGGGAGCAGAAGAACTCGGTGTGGAAACTACTCTGAAGGACTGGGCCGTGCCTCAACAGGACCTGTAGTTATTGGATCGAAGACTGACATCCAATGATGAGAGAAGGAAAAAATGATGGCCACCCCAAGACTGTGGGCTCGGTGGTTCTGCACCATGGCAGGGTCCCTGTCTCAGCGAGCATCCAATGCAAGGTGGCACAGAACCACCTCATGTTTACTATTGTAAAGTCTTCCTTGAATTAATATGACATGTATTAATCTTATTGGCAAGGATCTGCCCTTGTAAGGAATGTAACAGGCAAATTTCCCCTAGCACCTGTGTTCTGTGGCCTATGTAAACAGAGCTCAATCACTTAAGAATTCAATCTGCACAAAGTAACAACTCATGGATTGCAGTTTGAAGTTGGACTATACTTGCATGACCTCCTTTTCTCAACTGTCTTAAATTCTATGCCACTGGATAAATTTCTGATGCTATTATGGCCTTATAGTCTAGGGAAGTGGTTCTCAACCTATGGGTCATGACTCCTTTAGGGGTTGAACAACCCTTTCACAGGGGTTGCCCAATTCATAATAGTAGCAAAATTACAGTTATGAAGTAGCAACGAAAATAGTTTTATGGTTGCTAGGGGCAGTCACCATAACATGAGGAACTGTATTAAAGGGTCCTGGTATTAGGAAGATTGAGAACCACTGGCCTAGAGGGATAATTGGTAATTTTTAAAAAACCATAATATGATAATAAGACTGCTAAAGTGAACCAGAGCCATATACAGCTCAAGGACAAGCAGATGGATTCTGGACTCCCACAGAATTCTAGCCCCAATCAAAGAACAGTTAGTTCTTATGACAAGGCCCTGATTGATACTTAACCTTCTTAAAACAAACACTAAAGATATGAGTGATACAGCAAAGTGTGGTGATAAAGCAGATGGTGCTTGGCTATCAATTGCAATTGTGTCTAGATTCACATAGGCTTGTATTCAAACAAACAGTCATCTAAGTGAGGCATCAACTAAATCCACATAGAAGGACACCAGCTTGTGTCATCCAAAGATGACAAATAACAAACTCCAATTTTTTTGAAGGGGAAGTCCTTCAAAGAGCTTAAAAAGTGAACACCCAATTTATAGATGGCTATGGAGAGCAATGGGGGCCAAAAATCCATGTGCAAAATATCTACCCAGATCAAGTCTCCGACAGATCCCCCCTGGCCACAGTTGAGGGACTCAGACTACTTTAATATCATACAGAGATTATTGTAAACTTGGATGGTATGGTATGATATGTGGTCAGTTGACTTACCTCTTGACCCATCCTGAATTTGCTTTAAAAAAAATATTTTTTGCTTGTTCCAAGACAGAAAATTTCTCTCTGGCTTATTTGATATTGATAGTGCTATTTTATTTCTCCTTTTCTCCTGTTTTTATTTTGTTTTTTTTTCTGCTGAAATTCACTGAACTGAGCTCCAAGAGAGTCCAGATAGCTTCCCCATCTCTTCAGTGGTCTATTGTTGGTCTTTGAGCATAAGTGCACGAATTTTGTGGACATTTTAATCCTTTCAGGACGTTGATGGACATATAGAAAAGGTTTGTCATCAATGAACATTTCACCTGTTTTGAAAAGAGAAAAGCCCGACACACTGGGGTTTTTTCCATGGTATTATCCTTGTAGACTGTGTTCAACATCACAGCAATTTCTGTGGCATTTTTCAAGACCAGGAAACAAAATTTTAAAGCCGCATGCTGTTCTCTTAAATTTGCCATCAATAAAAAAAATTGGCCATCACTGAAAAATGAGGTTATAGCAAACCGCCTTTCAGAAAAATTTTCACTGTGACCAGAGAGAACTTCTCAGGTGATGCCACTGGGTGCACTATCTCAGAGCAAGTGGCTTGATGCTTGCCTATCAGGGGGAAATGTGTACCATGAAAGCTCTGCCCTAGTGGAGTTAGTTTTCCATTTTTTTGGTGGGGTACCCCCTCATATGATATATGAATTTTAAATTAACAAAACTATCGAAGAAGAAAAAAAGAACCATGTAGGGGATTTTCCTAACATGTGGAATCAGATTCCGTATCTCTAGGGTAGAAAGGCAGCATAAAGAACCATGTAGGGGTTTTTCCTAACACATAGATTCCGATTCCGTATCTCTAGGGTAGGAAGGCGGCATAAAGAACCATGTAGGGGGTTTTCCTAACATGTAGATTCAGATTCCGTATCTCTAGGGTAGGAAGCCAGCACAGTAGCAGCTGAAAGCATAACCACCTGGGTTGAAATGGGAAAGGTCGTCCTTGTCCTACTTTAATAAGGAGCTTTGTGTGTTTTCATAAGAACCAGAGGGTAGAAGCCAAGAGACCATGCTGGCCTTTTGTTATTTTTGTCTCATATGCTTATCACCATTGTGGCAGAGTTTAATTTCCTCCGAGTTTTATAATAAAACAAAAATGTGAAGAAAAGCCAAATAACACATAAAAGAAAAATGCAAGATTTCATTTCCCACTTTATCTTCTTTTCCCTATAGCAAATGCCACATAAATTTTAAGCATGCACATTATTTTACTCTTCATTAGTGGTCACCACAATATTAAGATGTAAAGTCACAAATAGTCATATTCAGAAACCTCATGGAATGCTCAAGATAATAACGTATTTTTAAGTTAACTTCATTTGTTTACAGAAAAATTGTGCAGAAATACAGAATTACCATATAGTTCCTTCCATCCTATAAACTTTTTCTCCTATTGCATATAATATCTTTCATTTCTATGATATATTCATTATAAGTGAAGAATAAATGTTCATACACTCTTATTAGCCAAAGTTCAATCATACCCTAAATTCAGGTTCGTTCTTCTTGTACAGTTTTATGGGTTCTGACAAGTGTATAATGTTATGTGCCTACCATAACCACATCATACAGAGCAGTCTCACTGCCCTAAAAATGACTGATCTCCACCTAGTCATTCCCATCTCCTCTTCCTGAATCCCTGATTTCAAATGGAAATGAACAACAGATCCTTCCGCTGTCTCTATACTTTGGGTTTTTCAAGAATATCATAGCATTAGAATCATCTAGTATGTGGCTTTCTTATGCTATCTTCTTTCACTTAGCAATATTCAACTAGGATTCTTAAATTTAGGGTATATTCATGTTTTGAAGACTCATTTCATTTTACGTCATTGTATAGACATACCATTGGTTTTCACTTTTAGTTTTTCATTCTACTACTGAAAACCTTGATGTTTGCTTCTAACTTTTGGCATTTTTAGCAATTATAAAGAAAGGTCTTATAAACATTAATGTGCAGGGTGTTTTCCATTGGTTTATGTTATGCTTCTTCTCTCTCTCTCTCTCTCTCTCTCTCTCTCTCTCTCTCTCTCTCTCTCTCTCTCTCTCTCTGTTTGTGTGTTATAAATCTTCATCTTATTTGGGTAAATACCCAGGAGTAAAATTTCTGCATCATATTATGAGCCTATGTTTTGCTCACAAGCAAAAGCTGAATAGTCTTCCAAAGTGGCTGTGCCATTTTGCATTACCATCAGTAAGAATAAGTTTCTGGTGGCATGGTGGGCTACACATTATGTTTCAAACCATGAAGTCAGTGGTTCAAACTCACTGTCACTCCACAGGAGAAAGAGAAGGCTCTCCACTGCCTTCAAGATTTAAAGACTTGAAAACCCAACAGGGTAGTTCTATTCTGCCCTATAGGGTCACTATGAGTCAGAATTAACTCAATGGCTGCGGGTTTCTCTGCTACACTAGGATAAGGGGATGGGATTATGGTGGGATTAAATCTTGAGTTTAATAGAAGGTGTAAACCAAGTTTATCTTTGTTTCCTTGCAGGTATGGTTTGCTGAGGGACAGAAATCATACCTCCGTCAACGTCATTCAATTGAGAGCCATCTCAGAAGGAAAGAGGAGGACCAGGAGCATCAGAAGAGCTTCAAGTAGAGCATGTTTGAGATCCCTGAAGTGGCAATAGCCAATGCCAGATGCTGTGGCATGGAGATCATGGGAGGAAAGAAGGAAGGCAGAGGCACCAGAGGCCAAGGCAAGATCAGCCACGTGTCGACCCCTGCCAATGCTGATATGCTTACAATGCCACTGGATCCACAAGATTTCCCACCGACTGGTCATGATCTTCCTGCATTCGACGTCATTGCATGTGTTTCGTGAATCTGAAGAGGACTTTGTAGATTGATATTAGACATATGGGGTGATATCAGATTTATGGACATGATCTGGACTGGGTTGGGATTTTTTATCAATATTCAATTGCTCTGGTATATAAAGCTCTTTCTTCTATACATATGCGTATCTCTATGAATTTCTTTCTGTAGTCTACCCAGACTAACACATTATGGTTTCAGGAGTGGGGTACTAGAGAAACAAATCACAAAGATGGAGAGTGGATGTTTGTTTTGCTATCACATTGTAGATTTTCTTTTTTGGCTAGCCAGAACTCAGATATATCCATGCAGTTTACTGAGTTGTTTTCTGGAAAGAATATGGGAAGTTCAAGTTTGGATTATTTTGTTTCGTTGTTGTATTTGGTTATTACTGTTTGAAATGGTGACAATGATGAATATATATTTTGAGTTCAGTGTTAGAAATCGCCATTTGACTTTCTCAGAAACCATGCTGCTTAAGGAAAATGGCTGACAGAAGGTCAAAATAACTGACAGAAAGCCTGACTCTGGTTTGATGCTCTCAGAGGCCTAATCCCATATTTTGTATCAATAGAATTGTTTAGATAAGGATTAAGCTAAGACAAGGTGAGTCTGGCCACTGATACCCATGGACCTGGTTTACAGGAACTAGAGGAAAAGACGAGAGTGGGTTGACTGATCTAAGTTTATGGCCTCGCCCAATGGGACTAGAGTTGTTGAGAATTTGTGATGGAGCCATGGTCTAAAGTCAAGGGGACCAATGGGCACCCTGGTGAGGCTGAGACAGCCCACACTGAGTTGACCAGAACCCGACCAGATGAAGAAAAGATTTTTGAGCCTGTCAACTGGTGCATGTTATTGCTGACTTTATGGATGGTCTGTTCTGATTTGACCCTACTTATGGGTGTGGAGTTCACAAGGTTCCAACTGGAATGAAGATTTTTCATGTTGAAGAATATGATTGTCTCCTCAGAGCACTGGGTTGATGTAAGTGTGCAGAATAGAAGTTGGACACTCAAAATTGGGGACATAAAGGCATGAAGTGGCTGGCTTACAAACTTTCATAGGTGGGGAATATATTCATGGCATTATAAGATTAAGGTTCAGGCATTTAACTGCATAGGATCTTTTTGTTTTATTCACTTATAGAATGTTATATCTAAATGTGGGTGGAACAATTTTGAATTGTCTGCATTTTAGTTTTATCCTGTTAGGTACAGATATGATTTTATTATTGTTTGCTTGAAAATTATATATGACTAACGAGTTTTATGAAAGTGTCAAACTGACAAGGGTCGCTCTGTGGTAGTTACATAATCTGGTATCAATTTGAGGTTTCAAATTGGATGAGTGGAGTCTAGCCTGTCAATCAGGTCATAGCCAATGATGCCTCTGTGTGGGCATGATCTTCTCCTGAGGATTCGGTGAAGTCCTATATTCCTTCCTGAAGGTGGGAGACACACTCTCTCATAACTCACTCCCTGGGAGACACGTCAGCTGGCAAGACATGTGTAGCTACGCTAGTGCTCTGGCATGGAGGAGCCATATGGAGAGCCCTGCCAGTGCTGAAATACTTACAATGCCACTGGATCCACAAGACTTCCATCCATGGGCCTGTGCTCTTCCTGCATTTGGCATCATTGCATATGTTTCATGAGTCTGAAGAGGAATTTATAGATGGGTATTGGACATATGGGCTAATCTTGGACTTATGAACTTGATATGGACTGTTCTTGTACATAAAGCTCTTTCTTGTACACATATGAGTGTCTCTATGAATTTTTTTCTATAGTCTCCCCAGACTAACACATCTATCTTGTGTTCATCAGAACACTTTTATCTACCATTCCTATGACATTTAGCTAAGTTGGAAAAACTATTTCTTTGATTTCCATTAGCAATAATAGCTTATCAGGTTTTCCTCTCAGCTAACACATAACATTCACACTGAACTCATATTGTTACACGTGTTGAGATATTTCTAGGAACTGAAGAAAGCTATTAGCAGAGCAATTTTGGGAAAGCAAAAAAGTAAAGGGTATATACTTCTTAGTGTACCTACATTTAATTTGTTCATTTAATAAGGACTCTTTCTAGAATTCAATAAACACAACACTACCATATGCACAAACAGTTGTTAGGTGCTGGGGATACAATGGTCAATGAGATGCTGTGGTCCTCATGCAATCCCTACTAAAAATATTTTTGCATGGCACCATGTGTTACAGGGTAAACAGAAGTGAATGTATTATGCTTACCAAAATCCTAGGTTCAAAACTTCAAACTAAGCTTGAGGGGAAAAAAAATTGATTGGCATTTCCCCCCTTACCCTATTATGTAATTGTGGCTGTTGTCTTTGATAACCCGATATAAGCCAGAGCACATTTTACCTGGCTTGGGTAATCTTAACATTGGGTTGCTAACTACAAGTTTAGCAGCACAAATCCACCAGCCACTCTGTGAGAAAGATGATTTACAGTCTGGGAAGCCTTATATTGGGACCATATGAGTCAGAACATCTCTTACTTTTTTTAAAGTAGAGAAAATGAAGGATACTTTATAATCATAATAGGACACTCCTTCAGAAATTATTCAATGTGAGGAGCAGATAGCTGCTATTCCAAAGACATAGAACTGGTGTATGTTGGATTTGGGTTCGGATCTCTTGCCTTGAGAATGTCCAATGAATGGTTAGCCAGACTACCGTATACTTACTATTTGAATGCCTTCCTTGTTTTATTATGAAATTACCATATATACTCTTGTATAAGCCGAGTTTTTTTTAGCACATTTTAATGTAGTTTTGGTGGTAAAAATTAGGTGCCTTGGCTGATATTCGGGTTGACTTATACTTGAGTATATACAATATCTAGTAGGCATGGTTCTTCTGTTGTGAATGGATATCGTTGAAAATTTTGCTACATCCCCAACCCTCATTGTATAAATAGTTTCAATAACTTTTATTTTTCACTTTATTGGGAGCTTTTACATATATCATAACTTTCCATAGTTCAATCACATCAAGCAGTATTATACAATTGCTACCACAGTCAGTTTCCAAACATTTCTTTCTTGAATTCCTTGATACCAACTTCCCTTTGTTCCCCTCCCCACTCCCCCTCTAGGAACCCTTATTCTTTTTTTCTATAATAGTTTTTTTTACATATATTACACAATTCAATATATCCATTCACATACAATTCTGTTTTTTGATCCCATCAAGAGGGGTTATTCAGTCCTCAATGCTAAAAGCTCCCCATTTCCCCTCCCCTCCCCACACCCCCAGGGAGTCATTACTCCTGTTACTGTTTGAAGGGTTGTTAATGTTTCTGAAGGGTTATCTACCTTGAATTTCATGTACTGAATGATCTTAACTATACAAATGTATACATACAAATCATATGATTAATGAGGTAAAACAAATATAACCATAATTGTAAGAGAAAGATATTAAAGAACTAGAGGATAGTTATGTGTTTAATCAATGCTATACTATAGTTAAACAGGGAGCCTTCTAGTAGGGAAGTAATAAAGCCCACATGGAAGAAGCACATCAGCCTGTGTGATCATGAGGTGTCCATGGGAAGAGGTATCAGAAGTTCAAAAACAAACAACTTTATTGATGTGAAAGGGGCATGGAGACCCAAAACCCACCTGTAAGATAATTGGATAGTCCCTCACAGAAGGGTCACACAGGAGGGATAATAAATCCAGTAACTCAAATGTTTAATCTATAAGATCTATCACTTTATCCTTTAATCTTGCTTATGGTCCTTTTAAAATTTGTTTTAGTTTTTAATACTTTACTTTTGATAGAAGTTTTTTGCACGTCTTATTTTGTTATTGTTGGTAGTTTTTGTTTTTTCTTAATGCTTTTCTGTGTATAAAGTCCAGGATACATAAATCAATAGAGATAATAACTGGATGAATGATTCCTTGGGGTGTGGCAGGAAGGTTGGGAGGGGATGGGTAGCGAAAGTAGTAAGTGCAAAGAATAAGGAAAATGTTGTAAAACTGGTGTGGCAATGGCTGTGTAACTCTACCTGATGTGCTTGAACTACAGAACTGTATGCTATGTGAATTATGCACCAATAGCCAGAAAAAAAGAGGTTCTACAACAGATCTGTTCGTTCCAATTTCTCACTTGCTTTCTTGAATGCTGCTTCCATGAGAGTTGATGATGGATCCAAGGAAAGTGAAACCCACGATTATTTCAATTTTTCCTGCATTTATCAGGATGTTTTTGGTTGTGAGGGTCCAGTTGGGAGGCTCTTTGGTTTCTTTACATTGAGCTGTAGTCCTTGATATCCAGTAAGTATTTCTAATCCTTTACTTATTGCAGGTTGTAAATGCGATTTCTTTCAGTCTTGATGTCATGTTCTACCTGGAGTCCAGTGTAGGAAACCATATACTTTCCTATTTAAAAAATGGCAAATACCAGTCCAGCTTAACTCCCTAATGCCTAGGATATCAATTTTAGCATTCCATATAAATTTGGATGACTTCCAGTTTTCCTAGAGTCATACTTTGTACATTGCCAATGATTAATTGATGTTGTCAGCTGTTTCTTCTCCTTTAGATTTGTGCCCTTTTCACAAATGAAGACCTGAAAGGTTTTATTCCCACAGGAGTTACTCCCTTCCCATGGTCATGGTTAATTAACTCTACTTTGAAAAGGCAGCTCCTCCTCACTTCTAGGTTGAGCGCATCTGAGGGAGGCGGGGGCGGGGCTCGATTTCTGGCAACAACTATGGTAGTGTTCAACTTCTATTCACTAGATCTTCAGTGTCTGACAATGTCTCAATTTTATCCACCAGGTTTTCAGGGGCTAATTTCTCCAAAACATATTCCTGCATGGTGGTAGTCTGTTTTTAACCTCAAAGCCCTTCAGTGATCTGGGCATTATGCTCGATAAAGAAGAAGACCAGGGGAAAGAGTAAGATTGTCAATGAAATATATTGGTACAGCGACCACAGCAGTGAATTCAAGCACAGGAGTGGTTGTGAGGAGGGGACAGGAGCGGGCAGTGTTCGGCTCTTTTGTGCATAAGCATTGCTATGAATCAGAACGCTGCTGATGAACAACAACCGTAACAACAGCACGAGCCTGGAGTAACCTAAATTGGGGAAGAAAGTGCTGGAAACACAAGCTCCAGGGATAAATATCTGGGAAGAGGAAGAGAAATGGGCAAAGGACGCTGAGCATGAACGCTTGTCAATGTAGGTGGAAGGAAAACCCGAGGATTTGTGAATGAGCGGAGAAGGTGTGCATGGAGAAGGACTGACCGTCACCTGAGGAGGATACATGTCGAACCAAGTGAAAGGCAACGCTGCTCCGTTATGCTTGCTAAGTGCCATCCAGCGGGTTCTGGCGCCGTAGCCCTCTGGACAGAAGAAAACCCTGCCCTGTCCTGCTCATTCTCACAAGTTGCACACACTTTGAGACCGATGTTGTAGCAATTGTGCCACTTCAACCTTTTGAGGGCCTTCCTCTGTTTCTAACATTCTGCTTTACCAAGCATGATGCAACTTTCTGGAGGCTTGTCTTTCTTGCTGGCATGTACAAAATACCAGCCCCAAACCCCCCTCTAAGAAGTACTCTGGGTGTACTTTATCCAAGATGTATTTGTTTGTCATTTCACGGACTTTCAATATTCATCCCCCAAAATGTCATTTAAATGCATCAGTTCACCCTAGGTCTTCCTCCCGAATGATTTAGACAAGAACAATTTCAGGGGACTGGTGCTGAATGGAAAGCCAGGATGCGGGGGTTTAGCCAAGAAAGCAACACAAGAATGAACATAGATCACCAGTTCATTATTCTTGTTATTGTTGCTTCAATGTAGATGAGAAATTTGGGGTGATAATCCTATATGTGTATGCTTTATCTCACATACTTGAGACATGCTCTCAGGAGAGACAAGTCCCTGGAGAAGGATGCCATGTTTGGTAAAGCAGAGGGGCAGCGAAAGAGAGTCAGGCGTTCTACAAGGTGAATTGACTCAGCAGCTGCAACAAGGGGCTCAACCGTAAGAACAATTGGGAGGAGGGAGCAGGACGAGACAGTGTTTCATTCGGTAGCACCAAGGGTCCCTAAGCGTGCAAAAGATTGGATTGCACCTAACAAAAGCAATGCTGTTTAATTGTTAATGCTGACGTGAAGCAGGTGAAGGTAGCATGGCTTTGTTAGGCTCTCACTCAGCAGCCTATGTACCACAGAACAAAACATTTCCGATCCAACACCCACATAACAATTATGCTTAAGCCCATTGTGGAGCCACCGGGGGCCTTTCTCCTTTGTCCCTGCTCATCCGTTTCATCAAGCATGACGTTCTTCAGGGACCAGACTGCCCTGAGAGAAAGGGGCAAAGAGAAAGTCGTCCAAGTACAGGTCCTCAAAAGGAGGGAATTTTGTTACGGTGAGGGATACCCAGGCCGGTGCATCTGCAATACAGTAAACAGAAAGATAAGACAAGAACATTAGTTGATGTCTGGTTGTGTGCCTTTTGTGGGATAGGCCTCTATCCAAATCATGAATGAGGATATGAACCAGGGACATTTTGACAGCCAAAAAGAGCCCTGGTATTTATTATGCCAAGGTAATGTGTGAGGACACAATTTTGATGGACTCATTTATTTCAATAGTCCACAAGGTGGCAGAAGAGGACAAGGCAGGATATTTTCATGCCTATCAACCAGACAGTGGAATTTTTCAGGATTTGTGTTGTGTGGGTTTTCCAAAATCTTCCATAATTTGTTAATTGTATTGATGGAATGCATCCATGCATTCTTTTATATTATTATGTGGAACATTTATAAAGATGTAAAACAGAAAAGAAAGCAAACAAGGACTTCCACTCCTAATGGGCACGCAGGTTTTTATTCAAAAACATGTTTGAAAACACTGCACATAGTTCCTTGTTGCTTTATATCAAAATTATGAACATGGTGTATACATTTACAAATCAATTATGAACTAACTTATGCCTCAATTCCGGAGACTGCTGCTGAATCAGCCTTACAGGAAATTTAGGCTAAGAGCCAAGACTGCTCCATCATCGAGCATATTATCTCCATCTTAGAAATACAGCACCAGGCTTTCCTTAAATGTTGCTGTCTAGACTCTCTTCCTGGGAGTGTGACGTGCCAGTTTGGGAGTCAAAACCACCAATGACTTCCTGACAGATCAATTGTCATCATACGGAAGTCCAGGTTCAGCCAGGCAGACAGGTGGCTCTTTTGGCCTGTTAGAGGAAGATGACATATACGAATTTGGCAGCAAGAACGAGATAAGCCTCCAGGAAATTTGTCAATGTCTGGGAAGCTCTGTAGAATGGAAGGGTCTTAATCACATGAACAGGGATTTATTCTTGTCTGAAGAAGTAAAACAACAATTTTTAACCACTACTCCCTATTTAGTATCTTCAGAGATGAGGGCTGTTGAAGTACTGACCCATCCCCTCTAATTGTCTCTAAAAGAGGCCCTCAGGGGGCTGTGTGGATTTGGATGCAGGTTCTGAACAGATGGATGGAGGCTATGACCAGACAAGCATCCACAGACCAGTACACCACAGTGCTCCTAACTTCTGCCCAAAGAGCACTGGCTTTGCTCAGGCACATTAACCTCTACAACCTCCCTTCCGTTGCACAACAATCATCAGGGTTCATCCTGTTGTCAGGTACCTGGCATTATAATGACCCCATCCTTCGATGGGATTCTGGGGGTTCAGCTTGAACATTTAATGGACAACAGCGGAGTGAATAAGAGGCCCAGGAAAGAAGCCTATCTCCAAACCTAGTTGTTACTCATTTACATTAATCTCCATATGACTCAGCTAAGAGAAATATATAATGTTTTCCTGTAACATATTCAGTATTATCACATACACAGTAATCTCAGTGAAAACCTGGCAAAATGTTAATAAACATAAAAGTGAATTTAATGAAAGTTAGCCTTATTGCTGGATTCCCCTTTGGCTTGCCTTTTTTTCCTTGGCATCGTGCAGGTAGGCATGAAACTGTGCACAGCTGTGTTAAACATGGCTATTAATAGCAACTCTTTTCTTACTCTTAGCAAGAAGCAAAGCACGCCCTTCCCAGAAGCTCAGTAGTTAATTTTATCTTTCATTTACTGCCTAAAACTATTGTCATTAGGATGATTGTAATTATTATTAGCTACAAAAATAATCAGGGTACTTACAACGTGAAAGATATTTTGAGGAGGAAGAGGGAATAAAAATAGTACGTCTCGACAGAATTGGAGGAGACAAAGTTCATTTTTTTCTCTCCTGTGGACTGAGCTGGATTTGTGACGCTTCTTTCATTTTCTTTCTCTGGTAAAAAAAGCAATTCTCATTGTACAAATTAATCCTTGGTGTGATTAAAAAAGGAAAGAAAGAAAAAGAGAAGTACATCTAGTGTTTTTCACTGTTGGCTTTAGCTTGACCGGTGATAGAAGCCTGTTATAAATGACACTCTGGTAATCATAATGTGCCCATTTATTAAAGTCACACAGTGCTTTATTCTAGGAAGCTCAAAGTACTGTTCAGAGAACCATCATAAGGTGATCGCTAAATTCTGCCTTCCCATAAAGACCACATAAGGGAGAAGACACAGTGAGCGCTGAAAAGGTAAGAGAAATACAGACAAGCACAGAACAGCAGGAAAAAAAAAAAAGATAAACCTGTATTTTATTAAAGATACCCTCTCCCAGTTTTTGTGTATTTACAATGTTGTACGGCTGTGTTGTTGTGGAGGGAGTAATTGCATATTAGGTTATTAAATCATGATATTGAGGATGAAAGCTGTGCATGGTTTTGACAATGACCTTGGCAGGGACAAGGACAACATTATGATAGATGTGCCACAATGAGTGCTAACCCTGAGAAAAATGACAAAAATATAAAAGTGCAGAAATAGTGGTCATTCTGCCTCATGGCTTCATTTGAAAGCCACTATGCCTTTGTGGTAATTCAAGGAAAAACTTAAAGCTATTAAAGAAGACGAATGCAATGAAGCAAACTAGGATACACTTTGGGCATTGTGGTAGTTACATAATCTGTTGTCAATTTGAGACTTAACAGCGGCGGGGTGGAGTCTAGCCTGTCAATCAGGTTGTAGCTTGATGACCTCATTTGGAGGTGCTAAGGAGATAAATAGCTCACTGGAGTAAGGACACACACTCACTCCCCGAGAGACATTCCTGTGGATAAGATACGTGGAGCTACTCTAGTGTGTGGGAGTGAAGGGAGCTGCATGGAGACCCCTGCCAGCACTGAGACGCTTACACCACCACTGGATCCACAAGATTTTCCATCCACTGGATTGTGATTGTCCTGCATTTGGTGCCATTGCATGTGTTTCATGAGTCTGAAGAGGAATTTATAGATTGATATCACACATATGGCCTTATATCGTACTTATGGACTTGATTTGGACTGGGCTGGGATGTTTTCTCAATATCCAATTGCTCTTATATATAAAGCTTTTTCTTATACACATATGGATGTCACCATGAATCTGTTTTTCTAGTCTACCCAGACGAACACAGGCATTTTCTAAGTGGGTGCTGCGAAATGGCACAGAGGCTGCTTGCGCCTAAACACCTGTGGTATACCAGGGAAGCAAATCCATTTTCACACTAGCCCATCTAGTCAGACAGGCCTTCACCATGCATCTTTCTTTACCTATTCTAGAACAAACCTTTACTCGAAGGCCACTCGGTTTCTCAGTGGGGTTTGGTAATTTGCTGTAAAGGCCACAGAAACTCCCAGATGATACTCAAGATTAAGAGGGTTTATTAGGGAAATAAAAGCTTACCCGAGTCCGGATCAGCGAACAGTCAGGACACAGTGATGGATCCATGGTAACACTTCTCAGCCAGCAGCCAATACTCTCTGGTCCTCAGCCTCTCAGCCACAGGTTCGTTGGCCTCAGCTACGGTGGCCCAGGAAGCCAGCCCACTCTCAGTCTCATCGTCTCACCGATTCTCCTGTGTTCTGTCTCAGGGATTCTTCGCCTTGTTCTCTTCTTAGGCAGCCTCCCTTCCTCTGCTCCACGGCCTCCATTACACAGAGTCTGGGGTCTCTTGTCTCAGCCTCTGCCGCGTGAGACAGAACTGAAACAGGCTCCAGCCATACCTCTTCTTCCTCGATGGCCTGGGGATTTTCTCTCTGCTTCTGAGGTGGTTTGGAATGGCTTTGATCAAGATTTTGTTTTTGCCTTTCCACAGACCAACCTCAAGGAAACAAAGCGTGGTGACCGAGGTCACACCGTCTAGTAAAGCGGAGGCTCACCTTACGTGCTGCCTCCATCATGTGGTCCATTGGACGAGCGAAGTCATTCCTTCAAAACTAAGTGCCACACACGGGAACAGCAGTTAGCATTTGTAAAACAGCGCATGAGGAATAGGAGTGGGGGTGGGGGGAGGTTCTCATTGTCCTGCTTCGGTGCCATTGAGTCAGTTCCGACTCATGGGGACTCTGTGCCCAGCAGGGCGGGACACTGCCTGGTCGTTTGCCGTGTGCTTGACATCTCAGGTGCTTCCCGTGTTAGCTTGGAAACATATAAATTACTAGATCCAGCTCGACAAGCGGCTTTCCTTGCCCCTTACCATGCAGATGACATATTTGTAAGATTTTTATGAAGTGGGAAAGACTTGCTTTTGTTTAATGCACCGGTTACCCATGGACAGTCTCCAGGCCCCATGCAGATCATGCTAGCATTAATTTTAACTTACATGACATATGTGAAAATGAGCCAATATGCTAAAACCAGGAGACTTTACAGAATGGGTTCCCAGATTCCCTCAGATGGCCTGATCAGTGTGCCCGCCTGTGAAAGACTCTTTGATGTCAAATAACCACTGTCCCCCTTAGACTGAAGGCCGTTCATCCGTTTGCCAGTCTGGATCAGTTCCGGTGTGCTTGCCGACACTGAGGCAGTGTATCAGTTGCTGTATTTCACGGGCTTTGCATTGTGCTTTTCTGACATTTGATTTACATTGCCCCTTTACATAATTTGTGGGGAGTCTATACATTTGCATTTCTTTAATAGCTTGGAAAAGTCTAATAATAGATGGCTATAGATGTCTTGAGGTCAGAAAGCAAGTTGTTACTTGAAAATAGAGGAAGTAACAACTTGAAAGGTGCTACTTGAAAATAGAGAGTTAATTTGAGCGTGCAAACAAAAATAATTTGAGCTCTGCTTCTTTCATTAAATTGTTTTATTAGGGGCTTATACAATTCTCATCACAATTCATACATACATCAATTGTGCAAAGCACATCTATACATTCATTGCCCTCATCATTCTCAAAACATTTGCTCTCCACTTAAACCCCTGGCATCAGCTACTCATTTTTCCCCTCCCTTCCTGCTCCCCCCTCCCTTATGAGCCCTTGATAATTTATAAATTATTATTTTGTCATATCTTGCCCTGTCCGATGTCTCCCTTCACCCACTTTTCTGTTGTTCATCCCCCCCAGGGAGGAAGTCACATATAGATCCTTGTAATTGGTTCCCTCTTTCCAACCCACCCTCCCAGTATCACCACTCACACCCCTGGTCCTGAAGATAGAGCTCTGTTTCTAAGAAGGAAGGAGAGTGTAAGGCAGAGAGAAGACAGCAGTGAGATCATTCTAAGAGGTTGTGTCCTACTGATAGCCTAATGGAGGGTCTTGCCTTAGTCTAGGAGAGGTTCTCTAGAAAAGCCAGACCATAATGCTTATATAGATAGATAGCGAGAGAGAGAGAGGTGTATAACAAAGAAAATAGCTAACACATTTGTAGAGGTGGGAAAGTTCCAAATCCGTAGATTGGATGTCAGGATAGAGGATTTTCCTGATGAAAGTAGCTTTAGGGAATGGTGATTCCAAGATTGGCAGGTCAGATGGAAGACTTCTGGTCTCAAAGGCAAATGAGTCTATGGTTGGTGGGGAATGGCAGGCTGCTGATAATTTCCAGGTTAGTAGGGATATGACAGCTGTCTAGACCTTGGTCCAAAGACCAAGTCAGGTGATGAGCCTATTACGAAATCCAGACCCAGCAAAGAGTCAGGAAAATTCCCTACGGCATCCCATATACTGAATGCAGGTCACACCCTCACTTAACTTTCCTTCAATTGATTGGCTGCTTATCACTAATCTCATCATCGAGGTAATTATGATGTAGTAAGAGACAATTAGGATGGCATTACTACATTTTAACTGCCAAACAATTGAGAATCTTGGCTCAGCCAAGTTGACACAAAGCCTAAGTTATCATACGTATAATCTCTTTACAAAAATTTGTAAATGCTGATGATGTTAGGAATGACAACGATAATATTAAGAAAAGAAACAATAAACCAGTTGCCATTGAGTTGATTTCAATTCATAGTGATCAAAAGTGTTTTGGAGTAGAACTGAGCACAATGCCTGTGCTCTTTTGGAAATAGGTCCCTGGCCTTTGTCCTAAGGCATCTCTGGATAACTGTTAACTGCAAGCAGAGCATTTCAGTTAAGTTTATTCGTTTGTACCACTCTGTGACTCCTACTGATGATGTTAAACAACAAACCAGAACCCCCAACCCTACAGCCATCCAGTCAATCCTGACGCACAGCGACCCCACATGTCAGGGTAAAACTGTCCTTGGAGTTTCTGAGACTTTAACTTTTTAGCCTCCCAGTGGCTTCTAGAGAAATTAAAACAGAGGCTTAAGGAAATATTGTCTAGATTTTAAGGGGCTAGCACACATGAACTTTTGATACATGTTTACATTGATTGGAAAACACCTTTGCATAACTTCCAATCTTTGAGATCTCTGAGAAAGTAATTATGAACTCATTTCAATAGCAAACACTCTTTAAGCATAAATCACGTTAGATTAACCTCCTTCCTGTCTCCAGGGAAAGGAAATGTGGCACTTACAGCATATCTGGACTTCCTAGCAGCTCTTGACAAGGATTCATGGGATCTATCATATTTATTCATATTTATTTATTCATATTGGATTAGTTGTTAAAAGAATTCTTGCTTAAAAGATGTTTGCTGATAAGGTGTTGAATCAATGGTAACCAAAGGTAAATTGCTATAAAATTGTGAGATTTTTCAAGCACAGGATTCTATAGAATTTTGAATACTTTTATTCATTTATTGGATGATGAAATGAAAACATTATTACCAACTTTTTGGTGTTTTTAGGCTTTAAATTAAATTTTAATCTGTTGTATGGAGTCAGATTCAAATGTCTTAAATGGTTTAAATGTTAGTTTAAAAATGATTTTTATATAGTAGGGCAAAAATTTTATAGTGTCCTTAACTTACCAGTATAATTTCATATCAGCATGAGTGGTAAATTCCTTAGACTATGGTAGAAAGATGAGTTAATAGTTTTATGTGACTATCCAAAGGTCAATGTCAGTGTATTGGACTACATCCAGGTACAGCATCTGTAACCTACATGAGAAATAGACTTCATCTCACATGTCTATTCTGATTAAGAATAACTTTTGTCTGGAGCGTCGTGTTGAATAGGATTTTGAAATGACTCCTAAACTTGGTGGGAAAGCATCACTATTACTTAGTGACACCCTGGTGCAATATGTTTAAGTATTCTGCTACCAGCTGCAAAGGTTGACAGAAGGCATCCCAGAGAAACATCTGTTAAGCTATCTCTGTCAAGACTGCAGCCAAGAAGGCTGTACCTATCCACTGCCATCGAATGGATTCTGACACAGAGTGACTGTCTGCAGGGTCTTCAGGGCTGTGCTCTTTAGAGGAGTAGATAGCCTGATCTTTCTCCCTCATACTGGCTGGTGTGCTTGAACCATTGTCCTTGAGGTTAGCAATCCATTGCTTACCTAATCAGGCTACCAAAGCTCAAGAATACCATAGGTGTAGAATATTGTGGTAGATATATACTCATTTGTCAATTTGTGGATTAAGAGTGTAGGGGTGGAGTCTAGCTTGTTACTCAGATCATAGCCAATGATGCCTCTGTGTGGCCTTCTCCTGAGAATTCTGAGAAATCCAGGACTTTCTCCTTGGCTCACACCCTGGAAGACATAGCGGCTGACAAGACACATGAACCCACCCTGATGCAGCCCTGGGAAGCCATGTAGAGACCACTGCCAGAGCTGCGATGTTTCCAGTGCTACTGGATCCAAAGACTTTCTACCCACCGGCCTGTGATCTTCTACATTCGGCGTCATTGCTTGTGTTTTGTGAATCTGAAGAAGACTTTATAGATTGGAATCAGACATATGGGCTAATTTAAGACTTATGGACTTGATCTGGACTGGGCCGGGATGTTTTCTCAATGTTCAATTGCTCTTGTATGTAAATCTCTTTCTTATAAACATATGTGTGTCCGTGGATTTGGTTCTCTAGTCTACCCAGACTGACACAAATATCTTAGAGGGGAGTTATACCCTGTCACATGAGGTCATTATAAGTTAATAAGAGCTCAAGGGAACACACAAAAAAAGCCTTGGCCACAGTAAGGAGAGGGAGTGTTTGTTCTTTGTGCTTGACATATTTGGTAATGAAAGAGGGAGGTGGTGAAATAACCCTCATTTTGTGCTCCAGTAAACCCCGTGAAAGCAGTAAACTGTATAAACCAGACACCTGTCAGAGAAGAGAAATTAAAATATGTTCCATTAATGGAGCGATAGAAAAGTTGTAAGGTTCACTCAAGGTAGAAAACTTGCAAAAACCCAGACAAGGCTATCTAATAGTCTGGCTTTCACAAGTTAGATTGTATAATGATCATGGGTTTGGCTCCATTGACCAGAGACACATATCCAGAGACACTCAAATAAGAAAAAGTTTAATACCAAGAAGTAATTCTATATCAAGAAAGTGTCCCAGCCTAGCCAACTTAAGTCCATAAGCCTGATACTAGTCCCTAAATCCCTCTTCAGATTCATGAAGTTTCATGCAGTAATGTAGAATACAGGGAGAACACAGGCTAGTGGGTGCATAGTCATTTGGATCCGAGGTTGGTGGAAACACAGCAGGGCACTGGAAGTTTTCAAGGTCAGTAAAATTCTGAAGATAACAATAAAGTCAATGACAACAATGAAAGTGATAGCAATAATTTGCTCATAGGTTTAAGAATTGAATGTGTGAATACACGTAAGTGGGTATACACATATAGATACTTTTAGACGGGAAACTAGAAGCATTGCATTTGTAACAGGATGGAAATAACATTTTACTTAGAGTTATAAATGATATTTAGCAACCTGTGGGAAATAATTCCCACTCTTATCAAACCTGCTATATCATACCTGCTATCAAACCTGCTATAGACCTTTCAATGGCTGTTTTTATTTTGTTTGCTTTGGCGGGGGGCAGGGGTGGGGGCAAGGGAGAAGATCACTAGACCTGTTTTTCTCAGGGTGGCCACAACTTCCAATTTTTGGGGTAAAAAGCAGAGGGTGTTAACTCTTTACAAAATCCAGGGTCTACATGTGATATATAACTATTCTTCTTCTTTATCATCTGTTTGCTGCTGACAGTGAGAGGACTTGAAGCACTTGTCTCACTTGGATCCACAATCAATGCTCATGAACGCAGCAGTCAAGAGACCAAAATCCATATGGCATTAGGCAAATCTGTTACATCAGATCTCTTTAGAGCATTGAAGAGCAAGGATGTTATTTTTGAGGACTAAGGTGACCCAAGCCATTGACTCACATGCATGTGAAAATTGGATATTGAATAAAGAAAACCAAAGAAGAATTGATACATTTGAATTGCAGTGCTGGAAAAGAATATTGAAAGTCCCATGGATTGAGAAAAGGACAAACCAATCTGTCTTGGAAGTATGGCGAGAGTGCTCCTTAGAGGCAACGTCTCAGAGGTAAGACTTTGTCTTACCTGCTTAGGACATATGTCAGGAGAAGCCAGTCCTTCGAGAAGGCCAGCATGCTTGGAAAAGTGGAGGGGCACCAGAAAAGGGAGGAAGGTCCTTAAGGAGATGGATTGACACCTGACTGCAACAATGGGCGCTGACAGAGGAACAATGGTAAAGATGGTACAGACCTTGCAGGGTTTATTTGAAATATTTCTCATAGGATAAATCATTTGTGATTAATCTCACCATATGGGTCACTTATTTCAAGATAACCTTTGTATTGTCAATGTGTCCCTTGAGTTAAAAAAATCAAGAGTATGTATTAGGTACCAAAGTTTGTCTAGTCGAGCCAAGTGCTATTAAGCCTATCGAATTAACTTTTTTAAAATAGAAAAATCTTAAGGCATTTCTCTTATTTTTAGAGGAGATGCACAATCTTCTTTTAATTGGTAAATGAATCGTTTGGAAATCAGTAAGTGTAGCGTCAATTGATTTATATTCATAAAGTTAATAAAGAAGATAAGCTTCCTATGACAAAGGAGATTAATAACTCCAAGAGAACAAACATCATTTTGTACAATAAACATTCTAACAAGTGCAGCTTATTACTACAGAATTAATAGCGTCAAGAATTAAGTTACCATTATTTAGACACAGGATAGATTTTTATCCTTTTTAATTACATAGAAGACTTAAAGAAACTCAACTTTGCCTCAATAAGATTCAGAAGAATATATTTAAATATGATAGTAGTCATTGCATAAATATTCATTAAATTTATTCTTTACTAATCTAAATCAAATCTAAATCTTAAATATCTGCTCCTCATTTTAAAAATCACTATTGTCAATAGCATCTTAATAATTTTCTGTAAATGTTCCCTTTTCAATAATTGAGATTATGACCTCTGGTCTAATCTTACTTTTAGTAAATATTTCATAAAAACAAAGCTCAAAATTATTTTTGAATCCTGATCACCATCAAAGTATTGAATTAAAGTCAAATCTACCATGTTTGTGATTTAAATGTACCTTTTAGATAATCTTTTCTCATCTTGTAATTTTACATTTGCTTAGAAATACTACCTCTAGTAATATTACTAGGGTACAATTTATATCATATTTTAATGTCCTTTGTAGTAACTGAAACTTATATAGAGTAAGTAGGAAGGAGGTGGCCTCGGATCCAAATAACCTGGATTCTAGATGTATGTAACCTTCAGCAAGTTACATAATATTTATTTGTCGAGCGGCATCGCGGCAGTACTTCCGCCGCGGTGTGGTGCTGTGGGGGAGCCTGACGGGTTTGTAAAACCCGGAGCGAGAGTCTGCCGGGCCGAGATCGCTGCAGTGCGGAGACCCCCGGGGCGAGGCCAGCGTCACCATGTCTGACCAGGAGGCAAAACCTTCAACTGAAGACTTGGGGGATAAGAAAGAAGGCGAATACATCAAACTCAAAGTCATTGGACAGGATAGCAGTGAGATCCATCCACTTCAAGGTGAAAATGACAACACATCTCAAGAAACTCAAAGAATCATACTGTCAAAGACAGGGAGTTCCAATGAATTCACTCAGGTTTCTCTTTGAAGGTCAGAGAATTGCTGATAATCACACTCCAAAAGAATTGGGAATGGAGGAAGAAGATGTGATTGAAGTTTATCAGGAACAAACAGGGGGTCATTCAACAGTTTAGATATTCTTTTAATTTTTTTCTTTTCCCTTAATCCTTTTTTATTTTTAAAAATAGTTCTTTTGTAATGTGGTGTTCAAAACCGAATTGAAAACTGGCACCTCTCTTGCAAACATCTGGCATTTCAAATCCTAGTGCTCAGTGTTCAGTAGCGTTTTCTCACTGTGCTGACTTTTGATGATCCAACCTCAACCCCTTCATAATGTCCTCCTCTTCTTAAAAGTTACATGTGTGCACAGAGAGGTCCCTTGTCCAGGGCTGTGCATTTGCAGGCTTGTGGGATAAATAAGACCGACTATTGCAAATGTTCACAATGACTTTCCAATTGACCCTGACGTTCTAGCATTTGATTGCTTTCCTCCTGGACTGTGGCTTTCAGTGGGAGATAGAAGGTTTTCAGAGAACTGAACTGTGGAATAATGACCGTTCCTTAACTTTCGAAGCTACTCTGAAAATCTGAGAGTCTGGACCAAAAGAAGAGGCCGCTCCCATTGGAAGAGTCATGGTGACAAATGGAGAGTAGTGACGAGCTCCAAAGATGGCTTCACTGAAGAGACAAAGGGTTTTAGATGGAGATGAAAATCTTGTCAGAAGATCCCAGAAAAGTTCTAAATTACATTAGCAATTAATAAAGCTGTTCAGGCAGAAGTGTATTCAACAGAACACTGCTCTTTTTGATTTTATTTGTACTTTTTGGCCTGGGAATGGGTTTTAAATGGACATTGTCTGTACCAGCTTTATTAAAATAAACGAAAATATTTGTAAAAAATATTTATTTGTCTCTGTTTTCCCATGTATAATATGCTGATACTGATAGTGACTTTGGCATATGACTTTTGTGAATATTAGATGCATTGACTTAAAAATTGTCTGGCATTAAGGTTAAATTATCTCGAGTTTTCTGAAAGTGCTAGTCCCGTAAATGTGTAGCAAAGGGAATAGATGTCCTATTCCTCTCATGCAAGAACAAAAGGTGCTTCTTTTAGGCCAGTGGGCTCCGGTGTTATCAATATAGAATGAGGAGGCGATTATAGCCTTGCTTTGTTGACTTGACGTTAGAGTTTTATACTAGGCAAAGTGCTTTTATGAATTATTGATGTAAAAGGGTAGTTTATCAGCTGTCATCAAACCAGGATTGGAAAGAACCAGAATTATGACCTGCTAACACAAATGACATTTGAGTCTTACTAGTTCATGTGACTTTGAGATAACAAAGCATGTTCGTGAAGTGTTAATTTGAATTCAGAGTACTACTGTAGCTGCCTGACTGAGAAATGCTACTAAACTTCAAAAATTACCTGCATTGTTACGAAGTTGAAGTCTGTCTCTAAAATTTGACTTGCTTGAACTTAGTAATTTTGGAAGATGCTAAAATAGTTATTTCTTTTTCAATTGCCAGCAAAATGAGAAGGCATGTAGGTAAATGATGAGCACTATATTTAATGGGCATATTTCTCAAAGGTTTATTTCTACATACTGTGTAATCCATACACTCCTGTTTGGTAAATAATTGTAGAAATGGATTTAAACAAAAATTATGACTTGCAAGCATGGTCACCCCCCTCACTTAGTAAAACTGCACTCATCCCTATATAAGGATCGATACTTCAGATATTCGAGGAGATCCCAAATAATAAAGGAGTTAAGATTGAATTAGCTCAGAACAGGACCTGAAGCAGGCTTTTAGTGCATGAAGTCACTGGGTGTTCTTTATAAGAAATGAAATACAATAGAGAAGGGAAAAAAGACCAACTGAAGGCGAGTTCTCAGGCGTAGCCTTGATGGGGTCCACCATGAGTTTCTGAGGTATACACTCTATAACAGAGTTGCTTCCTTTTAAGTCAAGAGGGTTGAATTACTATAGAGCGTATCAGTTAGTCATTAACTATAAGTCACCAATGGGGACAGCGAGGCACAATTCCCAGGTTATGGCTGCTTACGGGGCAATAACTGGATGAGGGAACAACTCATTTACTGTATGCCCTAATTGATGTTCTAATTTCATCTTGCTGGGTTCAAATATCCACTTCTGTGGCCAAACAGAATGCAGACAACACTCATGATTAAAGTGTGAATTAAGGAAGTTAAATTGGAATGCCAGTGAAAAATACTCAAGGATGTGTTTTCAGCACTTATTGCAAGTTGTTTAAGGTGGGCTAGGAAGTTCTCCAAAGGGCTTACCGAAACAAAAAATGTCACAACCAAATTATGTACGGCTCAAGTGTCCAGAGGCATGATACTGTGAAAACCAGTCTTCTGCCGAAAGCACTCCGCTCCACTGGCCTCATGAGTCACGAACTTCTTCCCTGTTCCATGCTGCGGATGCTGGTTCTGCTGCCGCTCCTCTGATGACGTAACTGTCTTCTGGATCCAGGAGGTTCACTGCGCAGGCCCCTCGGGTCCAGAGGACGCACTCCTCTCCTGCCATTGCTGGTAATGCAACCCCTCTGCTTGCTGCTCAGAGGAAATATTCATGCCCAGCCGATGGCTTTCCAGGGAATCCCGTCCACAGTTAGCACAGGCGAATTATGTCAGTATCTTCCCCTACCTTCTCACCAGGTCCAAGCAGGAAAAGGTAAGATGGATGTTAAAGACTGGCTTTCACAGTCACATTAAATCATGACCTGCCCCTGCACGATGTTAGCACCCAGGTATCACAGCAGCTGGTATACAGTAGCATTACATGGTAAAGAATCTACTTGGAGAAAAAATTATTCCTACTGGTATTATCAAACCAGCTATATTTCTGAAGCTACATCTGTGACATCAATTTAACTCAGATATTTAAGTAGGGTTGCCTAGCTGATAGCCTCCAGGGATAATGTGTTTTATAAAAATAGTCAAGAAAACAATGCTATAGCCTCCGTAACTTTTAGAAAAAATAATACTCGAAAGTGTTTTAAATGTGTTTATATTTTTAAAACCGATGCATCTTAGAATATTACCAATAAAAGAGTGAAATAAATTCGGAAACAGAAGGCAGTCATTCCGGAGTTGCTGTCCTCAGGAAAATGTAGCAATAGAATGGAAAGAATGAAGAGTTGGGCGCAAAACTCAGCCATCAAGCCAATGGAGTGGAAGAGGACTGTTCATTCCATTTTTATCTTTCCTTTTTAGTTAAGGTTCTCAACGTGGCTTTACAGCCAGTAATATTTAAATTTAGTGTGCCTAGAAGCAGAAGAAATTCTTCCATGTCACAGGCCTAGTAGTGGTTTTTAAACTGCCAGGTATGATCAATTACCTATTGGTGTTTTCGTATTGCTGTTATTTTAAGACTTTAAATGCCCCAAGATAGCAGCAGAAGGAGGAAAGTTAAAAAAGGAAAAAAAAATGTTTCAAAGTGGGAGGATTTATTGTGGCACAGATCTCCTGGATCTTGCCTTTAAAGGTAGAAATACAAGCGATGGTTATGCTGCTACTCCTTGAAATGCATTACAGAGCATAACTCTCCATGTGAAATAATGATACCAGGAAAGCAATTTTAGGTCATAAATAATAATAAGTATCTTATAATCTTGTCATATTTTAGAGTCTGTCAGGTGGAGTTGATCTTTACAGCAATGATATAGATATATTAAAATATTTTCATATACCTTAAAAAAGTTATTTGAGATGCAATTGCAAGTAATCCATTGTCCACATGGCTGTAAACTGGCATCAATAAATCATTGTCTTTCCTTATGTTTGCTCATTTTTCTCTTCACACTGTATTGGTTAAACCGCATACTAATTTCATATGTTGTCTTCTTGCCTCTTATCCTCTTTCTGTATTATTTATTTCTATCTCCACACTGATTCCATAATTATTTTTTAAAAGCATACTTTCTCACCTAAAGTGCTTGATGCTTCTCAGACTCACAGGGTGAAGTCAAAACATCCTATCAGAATAGAATTAGTTTTCAAGATTGGGGTTTAATTTAACTCACTTCCAACACCTTCTCATCTTCCCCTTCCTCAGCCCCTACTCCTTCTCCCTCTTTTTCTTTTGAGGAGTCCCTAGGTGCGGCGGCAAGCTGTTGTTTGACCCTGAGCCAAGAGGTTGATGGTTTGAACTCACACAGAGGCATCTTAAAAGAAAGTCCTGGTAATCCAGTTCCACAGAGTCACAGTTCTGCAAACCCCGTGGAGCAGTTTTATTGTGTAAACCTGATGTCTCCGTGGTTAAGGATCAATTGGATGGCAACTAACAACAGCAACATACAAGAGAAGTACACGCACACACTCTCTCTCTCTCTCTCTCTCTCTCTCTCACACACACACACACACACACACACTCACAATACCATTGAAAGATTAAAAGAATTCTCTTACTGCTTTTAAAATATATACAATTGGGCAAAAATATTACCCAAATTTACTATTAGATCATTAAAATAACATAAATTATATTAATGGATTTTTTGCTACCATTTGCCATCATTTATTTTCAAGAGGCTTCCAGAACTCCAAAGAGAATCCCAGTCTATCTTAAGCCTGAATTCTTATTCCTTTCTTCCCCCTCAGGTCCTGATGACCAGTAATAAACTGTGTTCATTCACTTAGTCTAGAAATTTCACATAATGCGGATCATATAAACAGTACAATTTTGTAGCTGACTTATTTCACACAGCAAAAATGAAGTTTCCTCTACACCATAACATGTATTAGAACTTTATATTTTTAGTGTTAGTAATATTCATTATACACATACATTGCATGCATATTGTTTATCCATTAATATAAACCTTTGCATGGATGAACATTTGGGTCGTTTTCATATTTTGGTGATTGTGAATAATGTCTTTTAAATTACTTTCCAATCATGAAGTCATGAAGCCACAATTTATCTTCACTACTTTCTTTAGATTCAATTATGCAAGCATTAGCAGAAATGCTAAATTGTTTTGCTTTGTGACAAATTCTTCTCAAAGTTCTGTGAATTATAATTCATTTCCTAAGTATGGCTGGTGGGCCAGCTATGTAAGTATGACTAAACACCCAAATAAACAAAAACAGTTCAATTTTGGGACAAGAGCCAGAAAACATCTATCTATGCAGTGTACATATTTTGGCATATTTGTTCATCACATGAACCCTTATATTTCACTGTTTGTAAGATGAGGGAACTAAGACAGAAAGAAGCAAGCTACTTACCTGTGATCACATAGCTGTAAAGAGATTAAGTTGGGATTTGTTGATATTGCATTAAGAAACATAATCTTAGATACTGTAGAGAAACCTTTGATCGAATTTCCATCATACCTAAATGTACTTTGTTTCTTGTCTCTGTATTTTTATGAGGATATTTTGTATTAATAAAGCTTCTTTTCCCTAAGCTCATTTGAATTGGTTTCCATTTGCTTTGTCCTTGGCCAGAATTGCCAGTTCAAATAAAATATTTCTTTTCTCTTTAAACACTTTTACTGACATATAATTTCAATCTTAATCAAAAGAGTTACGCACTCATCACCACACTTCATTTTAGGACATTTCTTCTTCCTTGTACTCATTGTTATTTCCCCATTTCCTATCAACCGCCCAGTCACGTCCCTAGAAACTTTTAATCCAGTTTCTGTCTCTATAGATTTATCTATCCTGGATAACATATACAGAAAAACATACAGAATCAAACAAAAAGAAAAAAGAAACCAACAAAAATCACAGAATGGATGAAAACATCAATAAAAAAGCAGAAAATGTTAAAAAAGTGGAATAAATTTTTATTGGATCAAAATGGAGAACACGTCATCATGCTTATGCTTCTCCATGTATCAAGCATCAGTTGTGAGAACAGAACAAGGGAATACTGCATGGTTCAAAATTTGGTAATTCGTACTTCACTTTCGTATCCTCTCACCAGACTATTCCATCTGTATGCTGAGTAAATCATCAGAGAAGATGCATTTTATGAGGAAGAATGCAGAGACCTGCGATATGAAGATGACACAGCCTCGTCTTTGGTTTCCATCCATGGTGATCGAAACACTGCCCAGTCATGCTCCATCCTCATAATTGTCCCTTTGCCTGGACCCATTGTTTCAGCCACAGAAGCAATCCGTATCCTTGAGGCCCTTCCTCTTTTTCAGTGCTCCTCTACCGAGAATGATGTCCTTCTCCAGGTCCTCATTTTCCTGAGGACATGCCCACATGATGTAAGATGAATTGTCACCATCCTTGCTTCTAAAGAGCACGCTGACCATACTTTTTCCAAGACCGATTTGTCCATCCCTTTGGCAGTCCATGGTACTTTCACGATTATTTGCTTGCAGCACAATTAAAACACAATCCTCCCACCTGGACCAATTAGTAACATCATGATAAATGGGGAAAAGTTTAAGGTTATCAAGGGGTTGTCTTTTTTGGATCTATACTCATGGAAGCAGCATTCAAGATATCAAAGGATGAGTTTCATTAGTTAAATCTGCTGACCAGACCTTTATACATGGTTTAAAAGCAAAGATATTACTTTGAGGCCAAAGGTGTGCCTGCTCCAAGTCATCATGTTTTCAGTGGCCTCATATGCATGTGAAAGTTGGACAGTGAATAAAAAGATCTAAGAAGAATCAATGCATGTGAATCGTGGTGCTTCAGAAGAATATTGAATATACCATTGGCTGTTAAAAAGACAAACTGATCTGTCTTGGAAGAGGTGTGGCCAGAGGGCTCCCTGGAAGTAAAGGTGGTGATACTTTGTTCTACGTTCTCTGGACATGTTGTCAGGAGAGACCAGTTCTTGGAGAAGGATATTGTGTTTGGTAAAGTAGAGAATTAGTGAACAAGGTCAAGGTCCTCAAGGATATGGAATGACACAGGGATGTCAGCAGTGGGTTCAACAATTGTGAGGATGACTCAGGACCGGGCAGTGTTTCCTTTTGTTATCCACAGGGTTGCTATGGGTTGGGCCCAACTGGATGGCGCCTAACAACGAAGCAATTGAAAATACCATGGCTTGGGTCTGGTGCACCTTAGTCATCAAAGTAACTTCCTTGCTTCCCAACATTTTGAAGAGGTGTTATGCAGCAGATTTACCCAAATCAATGCGTCCTTTGATTTCTTCACAGATGCTCCCATGGCCACTGGTTGTGGATCAAAGCAAGATGAAGTCCTCGATCACTTCAGTATTTTATGCATTTGTCACAATATTACCTATTGGTTTGATAGTGCATATTTTGGTCTTCTTTACATTGACTGGAGATCAGGAAAGCTGTGATCTCAGGAAGTCATGATGAGGACCGAAATAAAGATTTTGGCACTTGAAATCTGCAAGGCAGTGAATTCAAGCAATTTGATGGAAATATAATTGCTAGAAATTGGGGAGCCATTAGAAGCAGAGAGTAATCTTGTATTTTAAAATATCAATAAGATTTAAGTTTAATACTTTATTTAGAGAAGACTTAAATTATTTTGAGCCTAAGTAAATTGTGAAGAGTACGTACAATAAAGTCCTGTGTGAACTAAATATATTATTTAACAGATGTATCTAAGACTGAGAATAATTGCTTCTTTCTGCAGGCAGTCTTTGAATGAAGACTCATGATGGTGAGCAAAACACACCTCAAATTAAAACATGCAGCAATATTAATTAAACAGAAGAAATTTGTAATTAAATTGAATTTGTCATGTATCTTCTCTTTCATTTATATTTATGAAACTGCATTATTAATGTACCCTTTTAAGTAGCATTTTGTCATACAACTGGTGTCTACTCTGATGTTTCTAATAAAGGAGTCATTATATCACTCTTATGAAGAATAAGATGAGAATGACAAGAATACATTGTTTTGTCAGCTTCATGTATGTATTTTTTATTAGAATTGTCTAACACTTAAAATATGTGAGTTATAAAAAATTTGTTATGGGCATATTATTTAACTGAAAATGGACTGGTTTTATTAAAGGATTATACACTTAATTTTTGTTTATAGATATTCAATATTCATTTTAAAGGGTAGAATTATTAATCTCTTACACATAAAAACATGTCATGTTCATTAATGAAAAAATAGTAAGGTGAGAAAGCATTTAAAGAATACACATGGAAATCAGAAATATGTGTAGTTACGATAGATGTAAAACAAGTCCATTTACACATGAAAATATCAATTTCAGTTCATTGGACAAAATTGGCTTGTATTTGTATTGATAAGAATCATTTGAGTTAAAGGATGCATTATGGGTTGAATTGCCCCCCCCCCCCCCGCAAAATTATTCTCAAATCCTGAACTTAATACTGTGGATGTGACCTTATTTGGAAATTGATGCTGTGCAAATTTTATTAGTTAAATTCAGGGAATATCAGAAGTGTGGACACTATATTTTTCCTGACTGGTCTTCTTATGGAAAGAGGCGATGAAACACATAAGGATGAAAATCATTTGATGACAGAGGTAGAGAATTGAGGTGTATCACCCCAAACAAAGGAAAACTTGGGGCTCCCTGAAACATAAAGCAACAGAGAAGACTTTTCCTCTAGAACCTCTGTGTTATCAAGAGCCATTGAGATATGTATCACACTGATGGGAGACATTGGTCAAACATTCAATAAGTGTACCCCTCATGCGATGGCTGGAACTACTTCTTTCTGATGAAATGTGTGATGTGAGCTGGTAGTAAAGGGGTGAATTTAGGCTGTCAATCAGGTTAAAAAATAGCTCACTGCAGGCCAGAGCCACACACACTCTGCTTCACCTTCCTGCTGACAAGATATGTGGAACTACGCTGTTGGAACCAGCACCCCGGAGCTGGAGGAGCCACGTGGAGACCCAGGCCAGTGTTGTGATGCTTCCACCACCACCACTGGATCCACAAGACTTTCCATCCACTGGCTTGTGATCTTCCTGCATTCAGTGTCATTACATGTAATGCATGAGTCTGAAGAGGAAATTATAGACTGGTATCAGACATATGGGCTAATATCAGACTTATGGACTTGATCTGGACTTTGTTGGGATGTTTTCTTAATATACAATTACTCTTTATGTAAAGCTCTTTCATATACACATATAAGTGTCTCTGGATTTGTTTCTCTAGTCAACCCTGACTAACACAGCTAGTGTTGATGATTTCATGGGCTGCATATAGCCTTTGGACTGAATAGTCCCCAAGCCTTTTTGAGATCAGAGAGGACGGCCCTAGAAATATATGCCTTAGTGGTACATGACCTGGAGATACCCTGAATTAGATTTCCAGCTTCCAAGAAAGAGACAATAAAATTCTGTTATTTTAAGTCTTCTAGTGTTATCGTTAGGTGCCAACCAGTCGGTTTCCCCATAGCAACTTCATTCACAATTGGACAAAAGATTGCCCAGTTCTTCACCAGCCTCACAATTGCTCCTATGCCTGAATCTATTGTTGCGGCCACTGTGTTACAGTGTTAATTCATCTCTTCAAGGCACATCCTCTTTTTTTCTGCCCCTCAATTTCACCAAGCATGATGCCCTCTGCAGAGACCGATCTCTCTTGACAAGTCCAAACTAAGCATTGTGAAGGCTCCCACGCTTGCTCCTAAGGAGCAATCTGGCCATACTTCTTCAAGACAGACTGGTTTGTCTTTTTAGCAGTCCATGGTACTGCCAATATTCTTCTCCAGCACCACAATTCAAATGCATTAATTCTTTTTTGATTCTTCTTTATTCGAAATCCAACTTTCACATGCGTATAAGGCAATTGAAAATACCATGGCATGGTTATGGCACACTTAGGCATCAAAACAGCATTCTTGCTTTTAAACACTCTAAAGGAGGTCTTCTGCAGCTAATTTACCCAATGCCACACACATTTTGATCTATTTGCTGCTTCTATAAGCATTGATTGTGATCAAACCAAGTCAAAATCCTAGACAACTTCAATCGTTTCTCCATTTATTATGATGTTACCTATCGGTCAAGTTGTGAGGAGTTTGGTCTTCTTGGCATTGAGTGGTAATCCTTGATCTTCATCAGAAAGTACTTCAAATCCTGCTCCCTTTCAGCAAGTTAGGTTGTGTCATATTCACATTGCAGGAGATTAATAAGTTTTTGTTTCTTCCTCCAATCTTCATGCCACGTTCTTTCTCATACGATCCACTTTCTTCTTGTCATAATTAACTTTGATACACCCTTCCTGATTTTAAATCATACAGTATTCCCCAATTCTGTTCTCACAACTACTCCTTATTCCATGCTCAAGTTCTACAGGAGCATAATTAAGTGTTCTGGAATTCCCATTCTTCTCAAGGTTCACCATAGTTTGTTAGGATACCCACAGTTCAGTGCATTGGCACAGTCAATAAAACACAAGTGGACACAATTCTGGTCTTTTCTGCTTTCAGCCAAGATTGATGTGACATCAGGAATGCTATTCCTGGTTTCATGTCCTCTTCTGAATCTGTCCAAAACCTCTGGCAGCAACCTGTCCACATTTTACTGCAATATTCCAAAAATCTTCAGCAAAATTTTACTTGCATGTGTAATCAGTGATACTATTCTATAGTTTGGGCGTTCTTTGGGGTCACTCTTTTAGGGAATGGGTACAAATATGGGTCTCTTCCAGTCTTCTGATCAATTATTTAACTATCTTCCAACTTTCCTGGCATAAACAAGTTAGTACTTCTAGTGCTTCTTCAACTTGCTGAAACACTTCCACTGGTATTCCATCACTTCATGGAGCCTTGTTTTGGGCTAATGCATTCAGTGCAGTTTGCAATTCTTCGCTCAGCACCATGGGCTCTTGTGCATGTGCCCCCTCCTGAAGTGGTGGAATGTAGCCTCACTTTTTGTATTTATTTAGGAGCAGTGATTCTGTGTGTTCTTTCCATCTTCTTTTGATGCTTCCATCACCATTCAACATTTTGCCCATAGAGTCTTTCAATATTGAACACAAGGCTTGGATTTTTTTTCTAGAGGTTTTCAATTTAAGATGTGCTGAACATGTCCTTCCCTTTTAGGTTTTCTAACTGTAGTACTTTGCAAATTTAATTATAATAGCTGACTTTGTCTTATGACGCTGCCCTTTGAAAATTTCTATTCGGCTCTTTGACTTCTTAATTTCTTCTATTTTTTTTAGCTACTCTATGATTAAGAGCAAATTTCAGAGTTTCTTCTGAGATCCACTTTGATGTCAGAATGATGGTTTTGATGTCATCCCACAGTCTCTCAGGACTTCTGTCATTAGTGGTGTGTTAGTCTGTGTAGACTAGATAACAAATTCATAGACACTCATATGTGTATAAGAAAGAGCCTTATATAAAGAATAATTTTACATTAAGATAATATCCCAGCCCAGTCCAGATCAAGTCCATAAGTCCGGTATTAGCTCATAGGTCTGATACCAATCTTTAAAGTCCTCTTCAGACTCATGAAACACATGCAATGACATTGAATGCAGAAAGATCACAGGCCAGGGTGTGGATAGTTTGTGGATCTAGGGATGGTGGAAGCATCTCAGCGCTGGCGTGGGTGTCCATGTGGCTTCTCCAGGTCCAGGGTTTTCACTGCCATCAGCATAGTGTCATCAATAGAGAGTCTCGCAGGGAGTGAGCAGAGAGAGAGTTTCTCCTGCCTCCAAGGAGGAATACAGAAGTTCCCAGAATCCTCAGCAGAAGGCCATGTCTTCACAGAGACCTCATTGTTTATGACTGGATTGACAGGCTAGACTCCACCCCTTTGCTCTCAATCCTCTCATATTGATAAAGGATTATATAGCCACCACAAGTGTTCAAAGCATCAAATCTGTTGTTGAGATGTTCTCAAAATTCAAGTGGGATTGACTTTAGATTATATATTGGCTCCTGTGGGCTTGCTTTTAATTTTCTTCAGATTCAACCTGAATTTATATATGAGAAATTGATCATCTGTTCCACAGTCAGCCCCTGTCCTGATTTTAGGTGCTGATATTTAGCTTCTCTATCTTCCCTTCCCATAGATGTATTCAGTTTTATCCTTGTATATTCCATCTGGAGAAGTCCACAAGCCTCTTGTGCTTTTTAAAAAAGATATTTTCTATGAATAAGTGGTTGGTCTTGCAAAATTCTATCATGGGATCTTCACCTTCATTTCTATCTCCTAGGCCATATTTTCCAACTAGTGCTCCTTTCTCTTTGTTTTCAACTTTTGCATTCTAAGCCCCAATAATTATCAATGCGTCTAGATTGTAAGTTTTATCAATTTCTAGGTGAAATTGTTGGTTGATTTCTTCAATTTCTTTATCACTAGCTTTTATGGTTGGTATATAAATTTGAATGATAGTAGTATTGATTGAATTTCCTTGAAGGCAGATAGATATAATCCTATCACAGACTTTATTGTACTTCATGATTGATTATGGAATTTTCATTCTGACAATGAATTGGAAGCCATTCCTCTTGATTTTGTTATTCCTGGCATAGTAAATCATATGATTTTCTGATGCAAAATAACCCATATCAGACAATTTTAGCTATTTAATGCATAGGATATCAGTCTTTATTTGTTCCACTTCATTTTTGACCACTTCCAGTTTTCCTAGGTTCATATTTTGGACATTTCAAATTATTGCCATTATCAGATTTTTAAATATGTTTCCCCTTGCTTTGAATGTACTCATCAGCAAATGAGTATATAAAAAGAGTCCCATGGATCTGTCCCCACAGGCTTTATCCCAGCCACATCATGCTTGACTCTGCTCAAAGAAAGCAGTTCCTCCTCTGTCACACTGAGAATGCTCTCTGATGTTAGGGGCTCCTCCTCCAGAATACACCTGACAATGCTGTTCTTGCAGTCATTGCCTTCAGTATCTGACACTGCTTTGAACCTCTGTGTACGTTTTCTAGTGGCTTCTTCCTAAAAGGTGGGCAGCCAATTCCTTCTGGGTTGTCTATTCTTAGTCTGGAAGCTTTGCTGAAACCTGTTCACTTTGAGTGACCCTACTGGCATTTGAAATACTAGTGACTTATCTTCCAGTATTACAACAACAAACATACCACCACAGTGTGATAAACTGAAAAAAAATGTAATGGGATATATGAATAGAGAATAAAACAGTTAATAAGTCTATTGAGACACATAATTATCTGATCAAACAGGGTTGAATTCCCCTATGGGTTTCTGACACTTAAGTTTTTCTAGGAGGAGAAAATCCCGCCTTTGTGAACCAGTGGGTTTTGAACTTCTGATCTTGGCAGTTCAACTAAGAACCCACCAGGGTTTCACCCAGCAGAGGACAAACACACACACACACATGCACACAAATGCATATTTTCTCCAATTTGTTCTAATAACAATGTTAAAACACTAATGATATTTTAAACATCTTTAAAAACTATTTTATTTTAAAACACCTTTTTAAACAGTATTTTATTTGAAAACGTTAATATTTTAAACATCTTTTAAAAATGATTTTATTTTATTATCATTTTTACAAAATTTCAAAGAGATGCATTTAACAGCATGATCAAATTTTGGGACAATTCAAAAGTAACTAAATGTGTAGAAACTAGATAAATATCATATAATTTGATAAAGTAAACAATCTAAAAAAGATATTCCATAAAAGGAAGATAGGTGGCACACTAAGATGCTTCACAAAATAATTGAAGCTCAGGTTTTTCCCATAGCTAAGGATTTATACTTTTCTTTACAAGATACAGAATTCACTGTATTTGGAAACAGGTTATCAAGGGACAATATTCATTCATTAATCCATTAGTTTATTTATTTATGAAATAATTCTATTCACCATTTTCTATGTGCTAGATACTGGCATCAGCATTGGTCAACATTGTATAACATAGACAATAACCCCTGTTCTCATGAAAAACATATTACATTTTAGGGGTTGAGATAATAAACAATATAAGCAATAAAACCAAAAGGATATCTATGTAGCTGGTGAGACAGACAGACAAACCTACCTGTGGAGAAAATAGGGCAGGGTAGGGTGGAAACATAGTGTGAATAGTATGCCATTGTTAAGGAGGATAGCCAGCCCGATTTTCCTTCAAGCGTGAAACTGGAGCAAGACCTGAGAGGATGATCAGGGGGGAAGCAGGGGAGTAATCTATGAAACTCTGGGGGAAAGTATTCATGGCAGTGGAAAGAGTAAAGGCAAAACTTTTCAAGCAGGAATATTCAGGTGTGTTTGAGGACTCAGAAGGTCATCACTGCTGGCATGTTATTCATTTAATATAATAAAGTTGAATTTTAATGAAAATCTTTCAATGAGACAAGATGATCTGAAGAAGTATTATCCAAATTCTTTTATCAAAACACTTCAATATACTAAATGGATTTTTAAAAATGTTAACAATACATTTAAAATAGGCAGATATGATTTCTTTATGTTGGTATAGTGAAGTGCTAGAACAAAACAATAATATCTCATTAAATAACATATCAATACAAAGGATATTTGTTGTGATTTGTCTTGGGAATCATTTACCAAAAACTAAGAGACAGCCAGGAGTATGTCCTGAATCCTCTAAATATTGCTGTAATTTTTAAAGAACTTCTGTATTAAATCTAGAGGAAGTGAAATTATCATTGGCCCAGTTTTAATTTTTGTGGGATATTTATACATACTGTGACTTAATAGAGTAGTTTATCATTGTCATATCTACAGATGTTCACAGTTAAATTTCATAACAAAAAAGCTTCCTCAACTGGACATAAAATGTAAAAGTGAGTATAAGTAGAAATCTCAGAAAATTTTACACAATTAGTTCATGTAAGTTCTTTAGATTATCCGGTTATCATAGCTCTCCCTGCCCGTAGCTTGGGAAATTTGGTCTTGTTGTTGTTCATGGCATGGTTGTTAGGTGCCATTGAGTCAGTTCTAATTCAGAGCAACCCTGGTGGAATAGAATGAAACCTTGGTCAGTCTTGTGCTATTATCACAATGATTATGTTGGAACCTACTTTTCCAGCCATGGTCTCAATTTATCTCTTTGAGGGTCTTTATCATTTTTCTTGACCCTCTGCTTGGTTGAGCATGATATTCCATGTCTCCTGACCTACATGTTCAATGTACACTAGAGGAATATTTCCTGTCCTCGATTTTAAGGATCCTTCTGGCCACACTTCCTCCAAGACCAATTCTTTTGATGGCAGCCTACGATATTTTCAGTATTCTTTCCCCAGCACCATAATCCCAATCTATCATACCAATTCTATGGTCCCCCTTCTTCATGGCCCTGCTTTCACATTCATATAAGGCAACTGAAAATACCCAGGTTCGGGGCCAAAGCTCTTTTGTCCTCAGCATGATGTACTTGCTCTTCAATACTTTAAGGAGGTCTTGTGCAGCAGAGTTTCTCAAGGCGATATGACAGTGGCTCTGAACTACTGCTGCCGAGAGCACTGATTGTGGATCCAAGCAAGCTGCAATCCTAAACAGTGGCAACTGTTTCTCCATCTATCACGATGTGGTCTTCTGGTCTGATTGTGAATATTTTGGCTTATTGTACCAAACTCTTTATAACTCTTGGTTCAGACGCTGTCTCTTGAAAGGTTGTTGGCCGATCAATTCTTTTTGGTACCATGACACTGGGTATCCCTTTTAGCTTCTTTTGATACTTTCTGAGAAAGACAACATTTTACTCATAGAATATTTTAATATTTGGAGGCTTGACCTTTTTTCCCCAATTTTTTTCAGCTTGACACATGGTCATCATGTTCTTACTTTTGGATTTTTAATTCCAGGGCTTTGTACATCTTATTATAATACGTTGTCTTCTCAGTTGCCCTTTGGAAATTTTGCTCTCCTTGGTTACTTCATCATTTCGTTCGTTGACAGGGAGTTGTTATTAGGTACTGGTGAATGTATTGAGGACTCAAAGAGGATATTGCTACCTGAAACAAGCCCAGAAATATCTCAACAACTACTAAAGAAATAGCACCAAGAAGGAAGTCCTGGCTCCCCAAAGTCATAAAAAACACTTTCAAACTAAGTCATCCAAAGTTTCTTAAAGTTGGAGCTCAGCATTGCCTGCTGCAACTGATTCCCCTTCTCCATTAACCACAGCCTAGAATGGTTCTACTCCCTCCCTCCCCTACACAAATGAATCCTTCCTTGGTCCTGCTCCGGCTCCAACCCCTGCAGCCACACTTCTGCCCTCTCGGGCAGCTTGTGGCGACATCTTCAAGGCCCAGTGCGAGTGAATTGTCCAAGCACTACTTCACCTCCTCTTTTCCTTTTTTCTCTCTTCTCTGTGCTACCTACATGCACCCCTTCTCTTCTGCATGGCAGACAGTTCACACACTAACACTGCCAAAGGATCAGGAATCCCCACCCACACGATGGTGCTTAAAAAAAAACCACTTTTATTTATTTTCCTTTTTCCTTTTCCTCTCTTATTTCTTCTTCCTCAGCAGTCATGTCCCCTTCTGATATACTTGCCTCCCAGTTGGACACAGGCATGCCTACCACCAGCATCATAGACCCAGGTACACGCCACCCAAATCAGATCCCCCCACCCCCCACATGCGCATGTTCCTGAAGGTACAGAATTAGCCACATTCACAGCGCTCCACATGCACACCCAGGCAATGCCCTGTTATTATTCCGTCTCTTCTCTGCTCTTTACCCTTTATTCTCTCTTTTTACTCTAGTCCATTTACTCTTCTTTTGTTCTCATCCCCTTTAATCTTTTATTATTTATGCCTACTTTTTCTAATGTAGTGCTGCAACTGTTATTGGAAACTGGCATGTAATACTACCGAGACTTCTAGAACACTTTATGGAGCTCCTGTCGAGCTTGTACATGGATCAAGAGGCAGCTGTGCCAACAGAGTAGGGAAATACCCCACTCTTTTAAAATTAGCAAAGGTATGTATCAGGGTTGTATACTCTCATCATACTTATTCAATCTGTATGCTGAAAAAATAACCCGGCGAAGCTGCCTTATATGGAGAAAAATGAGGCATCAGGAATGGAGGAAGGCTTATTAACAACCTATGACATGCTAATGACATATCCTTGGTTACTGGAAGTGAAGTGGACAAGAAACACTTGCCCTTTAAGATCAAAGATTATAGTCTTCAGTATAGATGACAAACAACATCAAAAACAAAAGCAAAATCTTGTGGATCAATAAGTAATGCCATGATAAATAGGAAAAAGCCTGAAGCGTTCACGGGTTTCACCGTGCTTGGATCCACGGTCAGTGTTCGTGGGAGCCGCAGTCAGGACATGAAAGGATGCATTGCGATGGGAGCCTCTGCTTCACACGACCATTGTAAAGTGCTGAAAATCAAGGATGTGACTTTGAGGCCTAAGATGCACTAGGCCCAAGCCATGGTGTTTTCAACTGCCTCTTATGCATGTGAGTGCTGGACAATGAATAAAGATGACCAGAGAAGAATCAATACATTTGGAGTGGGGGGTTGTCAAAGCATGCTGAAAGTACCATGGGCTACAAAAGAACAACCAAATCTGTTTTGAACAAAAGAACAAACAAATCTGTTTGGAAAGAATTACAATCAGAATGTGCTTTAGAAGCAACAATGGCAAGACTTCATCTCCTGTGTGTCGGACATGCTATCACGAGATGATAGTTTCTGAACTCGGACCTCGTGCTTGGTAATATAGAGAGGGAGCAACAAAGAGGAAGACCTTGGACCCAAGGCTTTGACAGTGGCTGCAACAACGAGCTCCATCCAGCAACGATTGGGAGGATGGCACACATCTGAAGGTGTTTTTTTCCTGTTGTTCATGACGTCACTCTGGTTCAGAATCTACTGGAAGCACCTCAGACAACAAATTATTTTTCTGGTACTCTGGTATCAGCCAACATCTATGCGTTGTCAGCAATGATGTCCCTCATGCCAAGGTCTTTTCTGGATCTAGTTTGAATTTCTGGCTGCTCTTTGTCAGCAAACAGCTACAATAGTTATTGAATGATTTTAGCAAAAAAAAATTTACATACAAGTGATGTTAACAATGAGCAGTATTGCATGAATAATTTCTGGATGGAGCTCCTCCAGTCAGCTTGCCAGGCAGCTCTCTTCCACTTTCTTGGTTCAGATAAGTGAATGCTTCCAGGGCATTGCAACTGTTAAAACATGTTAATTGCACGGATGGTCAAAGACAAGTTCCAGGGATGTTTTATTCAGGGTCAATGAATACAATTATGAAACAACTGAATTGAATGTGAATTAAATAACTAATCATTTCTCTTTTTATCCAATATTTCTGTTTATGAAGTCTTAAAGAAAATACTACTTTGTACTTTATTTCTGGCTATAATACTTCAAGGTGCAAGGCAAGAGAAATGTTGGTTAGCATTTCAAGAGTAATTGTTAAAATTATGTGTCAATTTGGCTGGATCATGATAATCAGTGGTTTGATAATTATGATGTAATATGTAAGGTTTAGATACTTGAACCAAACAGGTAAGTATAGAGAGGGAAGGCTGGATTCAGAATTTGTCAGAAGTTCGGAGAGAGGAGGGAAGCCTGACCTCCACATTATATAAATTGACCTAGGATTGAAGTTGACTGTGACTGTCTACCTTTTTGAAATCAAGCGAAGAAGTCTGATATACCTTAATACCATTTAAAGATGCTATGGAAATGAAGTAATAATTCCATGAAAATTTGACTTTTAAAAATCTTTCCCAAAGATTATGTTATTTTAAATATACTTTCTATGTTTACTTTTCAATCATCTGCAATGTGCTAAATTAGTCTTAAAATTTTCTAGTTTCCTATTATAGTTAACTTTAAATTGACTATACATAGTCACCAAATTGCTTCAGATGTTTGCAAAATTTGCAAATATATCTCCACTATCATTAAGAGTGTAAAATAAAGGTCTTTAAAATGTAAGAAGTGAGATCTAATTTGCCATGGCACAGATATTCTGATCATTAGAGGAATTGCATCTTTAATTAAATTTGTACTCCAGTGAAAAATCAGAAACTTTGTCTTTCATACAAAACCTAATTATACAGCCAAAAAGATGTTCATGCTCCAATGAGTTTAAAGTCAAAAAGAAAAATGTTATAATATCTCTGCAAAATATTCAAATACCATTACATCCACTTATTAGAAAAACTCCCATTATTATTTATTTCAAAACCTAGAGTTAACAACAATACATAGGGAGGTGGCTACAAACTTATTCTAAAATTAAGCTATTTATTATTATAGAATTCTTGTCTTATTACCTGACAATCATTTCTAGGCTGAGAAACAATAGAGAAAGCATGACTATGTGAAGAAGAAGGTAGCATGCGGATTGGAGGAAGACTCATGAGGAACCTGCAATGTATCGATGACACACTTTGCTCAAAGGGAAATGGACTCGTAGCATGTACTGGAGAAGATCAACAACTGTCTTCCGTATGGATTATACCTCAACATGAAGAGAACAAAATTCCTCACCATTGGACCAATAAGTAACATCTTGATACACAGAGAAAAGCAGAATTTCATTCTACTTAAATCCATAATATACATCCATTGAAGCAGCAGTCAAGATATCCAGTGGTGTGTTACAGTGGGCAAATCCGTTGTAAAAGATTTAACGTGTTGGAAAAAGCAAAGCTATCGCTTGGACATTTACAGTGTGCCTACCCAACTCATGGCATTGCCAATGTCCTCGCACATCTGCGCAATCTGGACAATGAATGAGGAAGACTGAAGAATTTATTATTTTAAAATTAGGGTATTGTGAAGACTATTGAATATGTCATGGACTTTCAAGTCAAAACATGATGAACTCGTCTTCATGGATTGATGCAACTCATGGTGTAGTGGTTTACTCACTGAGCTGCGAATCACAGGGTCAGCAGTTTGAAACTGCTGCCTACGCCGAAGGAGAAAGATGAGACTTTCTACTCCCGGAAGAAGCACACACTTGGAAATCCATAGGGGCAGTTCTCCTCTTCCTATTAGGTTCCTATGAGCATTCAGAAGAAGAAACAAATCGATTTCAGAACGAGTCTAGCCATAATTCTCCTGGGAAGTGATGATGATGAGCGTTTATCTCATATATATTGAATATGTTATATCCAATCAGTTTGTGGAGGGACCAATTCGTGGGGAAACAGACTAGAGTAAACGAGAGGCTCAGCAAATCCAGGATCACCATCAGAGGACGGACTGACACAGGTATGGCAACAATAAACTCCAATATTGGAGCCAGGGTGGGGATGACACAGGACCGAGCAATTCTTTTGTCTGTTGCACGTGGGGTCTGTACGCATCAAAATAGTCTCCATGCACCTGATGATAACAGCACATTTTAATATGCAACCATAAAATGCTCTTCATATAGTTTTGTTTCTAGTGTAACATTCAAAATATACTCGTGCATATTTTGACATTTTTCTACCTAATTATTCACACTCACATATGATTTAAGTATGTTATTGTATCATATTAATTTTTATTTTAAATAATAATTTTGTTTACTTGAATTTGAATAATTTATATTTCCATCTGAAATAGTCTCATGCTTTTAGAAAAGACAAAGTAAATTGAAAAACAAATAAAATGTATTGCTTTGATCTAGAATTATTATTATTAGAAAATATAAAGACAGAAACAAATACATTTCTTTACATAACAGGAACAAAACCTGATGATCTTGTATGTGATTTTATGCCCCAAAATATATGTGATGGAAGCTTCATATTTTAATATATTAAACTCAGTGCTTACTTGGACTGCTTATTAGAGAATGGAGAAATTCAAATCGCTTTAGTGAAGTTTAGTTGAAATATTTTTGCAATGATGGGATCTTGAGCCTTCATGTTCATGAATTTTCCATGTGAATATATCCTCAAGCATAGAAAAATAAAAACTAAAGAGAAAATGGCAAACATATTTTGCTACACGAAGATAATTACACTATTAATTTGTAAAAACATTTAAATTCAGTTTTGTTAGATAGATTCAATCACTCGAGGATTTTAGGCTTGAAACATGTAGAACAATGGAACCTCCCTGAGCAAGTTTTCTCAGGCTAGGACTTGTGATTTTTATGTTCTCTCTCTCTCTCTCTCTCTCTCTCTCTCTCTCTCTCTCTCTCTCTCTCTCTCTCTCTCTGTTTCTATTTCTATGAACTTGAAGCTTTGTGACATTCCTCAAACTTAATTATTTCCTCATAAAGTCCTAGCAAAGTCCAATTTCTCTAAAATTTTCTTCAGAATCCACATAGAAATTAAATTGAGAAAAATCTATGAGAAACAACTTGAATTATTCATCGTTACTCTTGAATTTTTATCAAGTGGTTCAAGGAAGGGATTTAAAGTATCCTTCTCCTAATTGTATTCATGTCATAAAAAATAAATGATGCTCCTGCTGCTGACTCAATCTCTTCAATACTTTTCATGTGTTTAACGCGAGGTTTCCACATTTGCACTGGAGTTCCATCTCCTGGTGGATATTAGTTCTGCTCTTTGGCGATCAGAGAGACGCAGAGGTCCAAGATAGTATGGAAAGCAGACTAGTGTAGTGGGAGGCTGGCACCAATAGCATGGTTGCAATTCTCTTACTCTTGATTTTCTACTCTCTGGCTAGACGTCACAAATATTTCAGGAAAATATCTGTTTTATTAGCATTCCTGTTTTTCCTAGCTTTGACGGCTTTTAAAAGAGGGAGGTTAATTAGCTCGCAGAATGTTAGGGAATGTTGTTGACATCCAGATGCCTGCTGCTGTCGTAAGGCGGTATTCCAAGCTTACTTCAAAGGTGAGATTTTACGTAGATTAAATGTGTATTCATTTTGCCCAACTGCTAAGTTTAGATCCTTCCAAATACTGTCACGACTTCAATAAGGATAAAATTGGCATAAAAAAAGGAATAAGCTTGCAATCACAGTGTTCTCTCGTCAAGCCCAGCACCTTGCACGTCATGTGGACATGTGTGTCCCTCGTGGGTCTCATTTAAAGTTTATTTCCTTTCTGACTCATGAAATAATGTGGTGACATGAGTTTCAGTCTACAAAAGCTTGAAAACTCAACAGATAGTTTTAACTACTTTAGATGTATTTGTATATGTCTTCTTCAGGATTCAAACCACAATTCTTTATTCATCATATAAAATTAGAAAAAAAAATCACAGGAGACCAAAAGAAATAATCTTACCAATAAATATTTCTATTAGTAGGTATTGAAATACAAAAGTTGAAGCATTTAGGAACTAGAGGAAAGTTGTATTTTTCATCATTGCTACATCGCACCCTAACTGGCTCTTCTCCTCCCCAAGAACCTTCTGTAAGGGGATGATGTCCAGTGGCCTACAAATGGGTTTGGGTCTCCACTCCGCACTCCCCACTCATTCACTACGGTCGAATTTTTTGTTCTGATGATGCCTGATACCTGATCCCTTTGACACCTTGTGATCGCACAGGCTGGTGTGCTTCTTCCATGTGGCCTTTGTTGCTTCTGAGCTAGACGGCCGCTTATTTACCTTCAAGCCTTTAAGACCCCAGACACTATATCTTTGATAGCTGGGCACCATCAGCTTTCCTCGCCACATTTGCTTATTCACCCATTTGTCTTCAGTGGTCATATCAGGGAGGTGAGCACACAATGATAATGATTGTTTTTGTTCTTTCATGCCTGATAACTGATCCCTTTAGCAGCTCGTGGTCACACAGGCTGGTGTGTTCTTCCATGTGGGCTTTTTTGCTTCTGAACTAGATGGCTTCTTGTTTATCTTCAAGCCTTTATGACCCCAGGTGCTATATCTTTTGATAGCTGGGCACCATCAGCTGTCTTCACCACATTTGTTTATTCACCCACTTTGTCTTCAGCGGTTTTGTTGGGAAGGTGAGCATCATAGAATGCCAGTTTAATAGAAGAAAGTATTCTTGCAGTGAGGGAGTACTTGAGTGGTGGCCCAATGTCCATCTGTTACCTTAATACTAAACCTATAAATATATGCACATATCCTACCTTGAAAGTCTGACTCGACCAGAGAATGTACACTTTTAGAGATGGGACCTGGAAACACAGGGAATCCAGGGAAAATGATCCCTTCAGGACCAGTGGTGTGAGTGACGATACTGGGAGGGAATAGGGAGGGTGGGTTGAAGAGGGGGAACCGATTTCAAGGATCTACATTGACTTCCTCCCTGGGGGACAGACAACAGAAAAGTGGGTGAAGGGAGACATGGGACAGAGCAAGATATGACAAAATACTAATTGATAAATTATCAAGGGTTCGTGAGGGAGGGGGGAGCAGAGAGGGAGGGGAACAATGAGGACCTGATTCCAGGGGCTTAGGTGGAGAGCAAATGTTTTGAGAATGATGAGGGCAACGAATGTACAAATGTGCTTTGCACAATGGATGCATGTATGGATTGTGATAGGAGTTATATGAGCCCCTGATGAAATGATTAAAAAAAAAAAGAAATACCAAAAGTGAAGAAGTAAGGGCAGTGTTTACATATTAGAATCAAGAGGGAAACCATAAGCAGTGCTTAAGCATTAGCTGACTTTGCTCTTTTGCGTTGGTTAGCACCTAGGTCACACTTCAATCTTGTTCTGACATCTCTGGTTTTAGAAATGCTCTGGCCACTGTTGCTTCCCTCATCACCTTAAGTCTCACTACCATCTGTATGTTTAACTGAAAAAAGATCATTTGACATCTACTGTCACACACTCAGCAAAGCATGCGTTCTTCTCTTTGAGAGCACAGTCTATTATTGCCCAGTCTCCAGAACTGTTAGGTATGACTGCCTGATCGGCTTCTGAATTAGGAGTGTGGATTAATCCTAGTTTATTATCATAAAAGATTGTGAATAGAAGAGATGTGTGCCTTTCCTGTTTAAGTCTTATGAAATGGAGTGTCTTCTGTCCACTTTCTTTCCCCTTCACTGGCTACATGCTAATGATGCTGGGGCTCTAGGGTCAAGCGGCACTCCACAATGAAATGAGCCTGGATCCCAGAATTACTGAGCCGAAAAGAACCCATTGCTGACCAGGGACAGCAACGCTTTTGTTATTGCACACAAAGGTTAATTTTCTATCAGGATTGAGACTCTACATACTTTGGAGTCTATTGGTTATAAGGTAACCTCTGTGAATACAGAAATATCAACAGTGACAACTCTACTACATGGACATTTCTATTAATACCAAATAAAATTGTGAAAGGGTAAACTGTAGTGAATGCAATATGGTTCCTATTAGAGCCATTAAAATATAGGTAGAATAAAATTTCTGAAATGAATTAAATCTCATACAAGTAAATGTAAACTCCTAGTGTCAGGTAGAGTTACAGAATAATTGGTGAAAGTCTCAGTCTATTCAGGTCCTACTTTCAAATCTAGTGTTTAATATTATTCTGCAAGCCTCTACATACTCATTATTAACATGATACACCTGTCTATTCAGGGCCATTTGGGGCCTCAGTGAGGAAGATAATTTCCTGCTAACCACGTTCTGATAGGGACTCCTTTAGGCTTCAGCCCATTCTGCGTTTAGCTCTCTTGAATATTTATTTTTATCTAGTATCACATATGTCTGGTGAATACTTGAATTTTCTGTGCCATGAATTATTTTTCTTCCCTGATATTATTTCAAAATCAGTCCTAAGCATGACTGCCGTTTGGCCTAAGGTGGCATTTATTTCACGCTAACCTTTCATTGGGTCATCTAGGGCATGGTGTCTCCAACCATCATCAGTGCTCACTGATGCTTCTTCCCCGCAATTAGAATGTCCACCACTCTACCAGATAGTCCCTTACTATTTGAGAGCTAAAACTCACATGTCCTGCCTTAACGTGGCTGCTAGCTCTTAGTGCACCCAGAAGGTAGACACAACTGATGTCAATTGAGATCACTTAATGACAACCTTTTCATCTATTCAACTCATCAGTTTCTCCAATTTCTGTTTTATGCTGAATTGTGTTACAAGCGGGAGAAAGAAATGACAGATGTAAAAGAACAGAGAGAAGCCTTACTGAAATCCAGGTTTTTTGGGTTTTAATTTTGGCCTACAAACGAATGCCTAGGGATTATCTGGGTGGTGCAAAATTTGAATGTGCTCAGCTGTGAACCAAAGTTGGAGATGAAGTCCACTAAGATGTACCTTGTCATAAAGTACTGGTGACCTATTTCTAAAAATATCAACTACTGAAAACCCCATGGAGCACACTTCTACTCTGACATGCATGGAATCAACATGAGTCAAAGCTGACAACAACCAAAAAGTTACCAACTAAGACTATGGTGCCTTTGGATTATAGCACTGGCCAGGAATAATGAAATTATCATAGACTGCCAAAAGTACAAACCCACCTGTCTTAGAACGTGTGTAGCCAAAATACTCCTTAGAGGAAAGGATGAGGCTTCATCTCATGTACTTTGGACATTTGTCAGAAGAGGTCAATCCCTGGAGAAGAAAGACAACATGCTTAGTACAGGAGAGGGACAGTGAAAAAGTGGAAGGCCCTTGACAAGATGGCTTGACATGATGGCTGCCTCAATGGACTCAAACATAAGAACAATTGTGAGAATGCCCAGGACGGGCAGTTTCCTTCTTTGGTACATGGGGTTGGAACTGACTAGATGGCATTTATCAACTACACAACGATGAAGAAGAGTTTGTTTCCTCTGCTAAGACTTAGTTATAAATGTGCTTCCTCAAAGAATGGATGAAAGGACAAATTAAATTAAATTTCTGGAAGCATTTCACAAATGTTATACAAATAAATGATTTTATTTATATAATAAGAATACTTAGAATGTTGGTAGTTTATAAACTATTTTTGTAAACATGACATATATATACATAAACATCAAATTAAGTGATAGATATCTCTGAAAGAGATGATTAAATCTCTCTTAGATTGTGGTTCATGGGGACTTTTACTCTGTTTGTATAATTGAAGAGTTTCTGGCTTTTCTCCTGCTAAACAAACACAGAAAACAAAGGACCTAGACCAGCTGAGGGTCATCGTGATCAGTCCCGAGGGTCCAGGGAATGGAAGCCGTAGAAAAGCAATCTGCCTTTGGCTGGTCTCCGCTCCAGCTCCCTGCCTGCTTTGTCACGCCTTCCTTGCGCGCAGGGTGTTCGGGAGGGTTAACTGTGGCCTTGAGCAGCTACGCCCTGTGTTCCGGGACACGGTTCGAGACACTTCAGAGGATGACCATCGTAGCTAAGAGGACAGGCAGCTGCTTCTCTCTCAATTCAGCAGGAACCAGGAATAAATTACACACCATGAAACCTTTTTATGACCTGAATTTTCTAAAGATACTGCTTCACTTTATGCTCCATTTCTTCTTGTTACTTCTTTACTTTTAGTTACTTTAACTACACTGAACATTTTTGGTTATGATACATTTAATAGAATTAATATAACAAATAGGCTCTTTAAATGAGGGGAACATGAAATATTTTATCGTCTCCCAGTAGAAAGTGATTCCTTACAGAACTGTGTTGTAAATAGTACACACAAGAGGTACCCACCCCCCAAACTGGAACTTTTTTCAAAGCTATGTATTTATTTGTTTATTTTAAAAAAACAACTGTATTACCTTCCAAGTGCTCTCCCTTACACTTAATGCGATTCCATTCTTGGAAACATTTTTTAAACTCATCTGTTTGGATGGCTGATAGCACCTCCCTCATTTTTTTCTTCACCTCTTCTATGTTGTCAAATCGTTGTTCTTTCATGTCCTCTGCATTCACAAAAACAAAAGGAAGTCGCACGCAGTGAGGTCAGGTGAGTCAGGTGTGTGGGGCAAGAGAGGCATGTTGTCTTTTGCCCAGAACTGGTGCACCGAATGGTCATGGTGGCAAAAGCAGTGTCCTGTCTGTCACAAGTCAAGCCTTTTTGTTGCACGCACTCCAGAACCGCTAAGCAGAAAGCTGGCTGAACAGTCTGACCTGGTGAAATGAACTCAAAGGCACTATCCCCCTCTCATCAAAGAACAAACAAGGGAGCATCTTTTTTGGGGGGGTGTACCACCTGGTAAGTTGAACCTTTTGCACGGATGATCCAGTGTAGGGGCATAGCAGTTTGTGACTTGTACAAAGCATAGCTCAGATTTACAACTCAAATTTTTCCTAATGATACTGGGAAAAAATGATTATGTTATCTGATTTTTTCCCAACTTATACTTACCTTATAAGGAAAATATACATCTCTTTAAATTAATTAAAAATTTACCCGCTTTATTTGAAGAAAATATATATTTCCTAAGACCCTGGCCTTAATAAAGATTTGAGCATCTTGTCTATCTATTGCATATTAGAATTTAAAGTTTGTTTCATTAAAAGACGTTACTTTACTATATGATATTTTTGAAACAGTTCTTATGATGGCTTTATTCCCCAAATTTAATATTTGAGATAGCCCTATGGATTTATACTGATGAACCTTTCTTTGGTTCCAGAGAGTATCCTCTGTTAGCACTTTACTGATGGAGAAATGGTGACATCATTCTTAATGGAGAATGTTTCAGATACAACAAAGAGAGTGTCAGAAAAGCTGCCAAGGTTGTTCACTGAGATCAGGTTTACAGTGATTTGAAATTAAGTAGTAGGGCTAATACAAGCTCTTTTTAAATTTTAATAAAGGCAGTAAATAACAAATTGTATTAGAGTAAATTTCAGTCATAGTCCTTGATGAAATAAAATAGAAGAATGTTCTTATTAGCAATAATACTTTGTGATTTATATCAACTTTTAATTGACTGGATTTTGTAGAAATATGCGATAATTCTAATTATCTGAGCATAAAATAAATATAGGATAAAGCATAATTGTGTAGCAAGAAACTAACATCATTTAATTCTTATGCTGTAGTCTTCTTTACATAGTCCCGCTTCTCAGACAATATAGTCAGCATACAAATTGTATAAGGATAGTGCAAGAATACATAATTGTCCCGATTCTAAACTAGATTGTGTTTCCTACTTAAAACAACTGCCTCTTGGCCTATGTTCAGATTCTGCATGAAGACCATTTAGTGTTTTGAAATTCTTATTCTTATTAATGTTATCTCTGCTTTGTGATGATGCACACAGTCAAATGCCCTTAGTCAATATTGACATAGCCAATAAAACACAAGTAAACATCTTTCTGGTTTTCTCTGTTTTTCAGCCAATATCTATCTGACACTACCAAAGGCATTTCTCGTTCTACACTCTCTTCTGATTCTAGCTTGATGTTCTGGCAGCTCACTGCCAGTGTACTGCCACCCCCAATTTCTAATTATCTGCAGCAAAGTTTTACTCAGATGTGATATTAATGATATTGTTGGATAATTATGCATTTTGTTGGACCACTTTTCTTTGGGGTGGGCATAAATATGGATGCCTTTTAGTGAGTTAGCCAGATATCTGACTTCTAAATTTCTTGGCATAGACTAATGAATACTACCAGATTTTAATCAGTTTATTGAAACACTGCAGTTGGTACTATGTCAGTTTCTAGACTCTTGTTTTTCCCAAATGCCTCAGTATGCTGTGAGCTTCCTCCTTCAATGCTGTCAGTTCTTGCTCATAAGCTACCTCTTGGAATGGCTGAATATTTACTAGTTCTTTGGGGTACAGTGATTCTCTGTATTTCTTCCAGCTTTGTTTGATGTTTCCTGTGTAATTAAATAATTTGGTAATAGAACCATTCAATATTCCTAACTCAAGGCTTAAATTGCTTCATCACTTTTTCAAGTGTTGGAAATACTGATTGGTTCTTTGAGTCATCTTTTTTAACTACAGAGTTTTGCATATTTAATTTTAATACTTTACTTGGTGTTCTCAAACTACCCTTTAGCATCTTTTGTTGAACTCTTAAATATTATGATTTCTTCCATTGCTTTAGTTTTTTTACAATCCAGAATGAGTCTCAGAGTTTTTCTTATACTCTTTTTGACATTTCTTTGTATGTTCTTTTCTTGATATCTTGTTTCTTTTGTATAATGTCCTTGATGTCATTCCACTAGCCGTTATTACAATAGTTCTTATTATAAATCTCTAACCATTTCAAATGATAATGAGATTATAATTATATATAATATACATACACAATTGCATCTATAGTTGTATCTATATATGGTATAAACTATCTGTACAACCTTCTTGGGATACTATATAACGATTACAAGAAAAGCTGATTGTTTTTTGTTTCACTCTACCTTTTTGCTGACTACTAAGAAGATTCTCTTGTTATCCTAGCAATTACCTAAAAGTTACAGTGGTAAAATGATTAAATGCATATAGATTTAGAAATACATTATTTGACCTGAAATTCTGACTTTTAGAATCATTCATTTAACACTTATATTTTATCTGACTGAAAGTCTTCCAGTAAACACACCCCAGATAACCAAGTCAATTGTCACATTATTTTTTCTAACATAATACATTGTACCAACGATTAACTAAAAAAAATAAAGATAATGATTCAGGTAGTGGAAGAAAAATTTGTAAAAAGAGGCTCCAATTTAAAAGAGGGAAAACACATACCTCTTTCCCCCCCTCAAGACTCTGAAGCAATTGGGTCATCTAAGTTGACTCTTTTCTAGGAGGTATGTTCAGAATTTTCAAAAGATGCTTTAAAGAAAAATACTTTAAGCTTACTTAAAAAAGTCAGATATATCTTGGAGGAGAGTAAGACCTTACAAGATCAAATAAAAAATGATAGGTTGTCTCATCACTAAAGAGGTAAATAATTAACATTCATTGACATTATCTACTATTAGAAATAAATTTTTAGCTTCAGAGTACTCTAGTTATACTGTTTTCTTCTGTTCTTCAACTAGTTATTGAGTCTTGATGATACTTTAGTGACTTGAAAGGAAAAAAGGAAAGTATTTATATTCCGGGGAAAATATTACAGAATGATTTTTCTTATACTTTATTTCCAAATAGCTTTATTTTTAAAATGCAGAGGCGTATAACAAAACCACCGTAGCCTAATAATGACCTACTGCTGTAGCAACACTATCCAACAAGCTAACAACAACAAGTAGTTCTCTCTCAAGGTGGCAAAGAAAAATCACACTTCACTTTGTACAAGCAGAAGTCAAAGAAAGAGGCACCCTCCTGTTAAAAAGGAAAAGGAAATTGATGCCTTTAAAAATATGAGTCACTAAAATGAACGAGCTATGTTTGCCCTAGGAACGGACAAATAGACACACACACACACACACACACACACACACACACACACACACATACCACTTAAGCTATTGCGTTTCCAGGAAAAAAGTCAAGGTGACAAAATAAGACTAGTATGATACAAAGAAAATAAAATAGCCCCAACTTTTCACTTGCACAGTATTTTAGAGAAGAGTGTTCCTTGGTTGATTGGTCTTATTTCCACAATGATAGCTAGTTTTGCCTTGTATAGAAGGACACAAAATAAGGGTTTTCCATGATGATCTTTGTGCATCCTTTCTGAAAGTTAGTTCCCTTGAGAGTGCGTCAAAAAGAGGTATGAAGAGTCATCTGTCCTTGCTTCATGAGGAACACTCGTGAAAAGGCCAGAACCAGAATGCTTTGCACTAGTTTCTAGGCTTTATTGTTATTCATACCGGAGGTGATATGAACCTAATGATACAATAGTTAGCAGAGCAGATATTACTGTCTCTGACATGATGTTTTATTGAAGAGTAGGAACCTGAGCTTTGGCTATTGAGTACTTAAAAGTAATCTCTTTACTGGGTTTTACAATATTGTGGGTGACTGCAATCAGTGTAGACTTGAACTTAGTTCTTGTAATAGTGTAAGATATGCTTCTCCATGGAATCTGTCACCAAGATTATGAAATAGTGGAGTCCGTTGAAAGCTTGACAATGAATTTGTTTTCAATCAAAGACAACAATAATATTTAGATTCATTAGTATATGTTTGGTCAGTGTGTCTATTGAATATTGGTCTCCAAACATTCAAAAACACTACATTCTCACTCCATATAATATAGGCAAGATGAGAAGAATACACAGATTCACTATGCAAGTATATTGGACATTGGGTTAAACCATTTTAAGAGGTAGCATATAGTCAAGAATAAATAATAGTAAAGGAAGAAATCTAAGCTTCACTGATGGCATTCATGGTAAACAAACTCCAGGAGCTGAAGGAATCCAATATAAGAGTTTCAACAAATTGATGCACCACTGGATGCACTCCAGTCTTTGTCAAAAAATATAGACAACAACTTCCTCACAAACCGACTACTTATTTCAAAGAAATATGACTGTGACAGGTAGGTTTATTGTGCCAGCCTGGCCAATAGGAAAATGTAGGATTAATAAGGTTGCAATTTGATTGGAGGGCAAAGAGATAAATGGCTCAGTAAGCCCCACCTCTCTCTCTTGCACTCTAGTGATTGAACCAGCACGACATTGCCTTACCTAGTTCTCTGCCTCAACTTGGGAGCTACACTACCTGTGGGACACCCAATCTGTGGATCATGTTACTAGAGCTTGAGGTTCCTTCAAGACCTGCTTCGCCACGCTGCTGAAGTATACATAGCTTGAGCTTGGGTCTGTTAGATCCTGTTGTCTGGCTGACTGTTTGTGGCTCACCCTTCTGTTTGCTGCCTGTGGCTGGACTACCTGCATTGCTGTACAGAAGACTCAGCTGTCTTCTGCCTTTATCTTGGATCAAGTGGCCCTTGTGAGTTGAAGGACTTTTAGTAATTAACTATTCTTTGGAAGTGAGTTGAACTGAGTCTTCTGTACTGGTATGTGGACTAATTAGCTGATATATTCTTTTCTGCTGTATATATTCATAAGTGTCCTGGCTACTTTTCTCTAGAGAACCCTAACACAATGACCCAACAGAACATAGACACTACCTAACACTATTATTAATATAAAATGCAAGTAAGTTTTTACTGAAGACCATTTAATGGCTGTTGCAGTGGTATATCACAAGGGAGTTGTTGGAAATTCAGGCCAGATACAGAAGAGGACTTGGAATAAGGCATGTCATTGCTGACATCAGATGAATCTTGGCTGAAAGCAGATGCTTCAAGGAAGACGCTGACTGGTATTATATTAATAAAAATAAAAAATTGTAAGTGTCTTTGAAAATAATGGGAATTCCAGAATATTTTATTGTGGTTACACAGACCCAAGAGGCAGTCTTTTGAACAGAACAAGGTAATACTTCATGGTTTGAAATCAGGAAAGGCACGTGTCAGGGTTGCTTTCTTTCACCATACTTATTTAATCCATATGATCAGCAACTAATATAAAATGCTGGACTATTCAAAGGAGGAGAGGATGTAATTAACAATGGCTTAGTGGTGAGGCTTTGAGCTGCAATCTGCAAGGTGAGCTGTTTGAAACCACCAGCTGCTCCGAGTGAGAAAGATGGAATTTCCTACTCCAGGGAAGAGTCATGTGCTCTGAAACTCACAGGGCCAGTTCTAACCTGACGTATAGGGGTTCTAAGAGTGGGCATCATTTCGGTGGCAGTTGGTTTTGGAATTTGCAAATGGAATAACCTGGATTATGAAAAGTGAAAAGTCTGAAAGCAAGCACTCCCAGATGAAAATCAGACTGCAGCCCTTTCTGTGGATTGCAATGCACTGTAAAGAAAATACAATTGCTCACAAATGGACCAACAGAAAATATCACAATATATATAGAAAAAATTAGTTTTCCAGATTTGAATATACTTGATCCCAATGAATTTTTATGGAAGCAGCAGTAAAGAAATAAAATGACATATTGAATTGGACAAATATGTTTAAGTGTGAAAGAACAAAAACTTGTCTTTGAAAACGCAGGTGCACTTGACCTAAACCATGGTATTTCCAGTTGCCTCATAGTCATTTGAAAACTATTCAATGAATGCATTTCAAATATGATGATGGTGAAGAATGTTGACAATACTATGAACTGCCAGAAGATAGACCAAATCTGTCTTGGAAGAAGAACAGCCAGAATGTTGTTTAGAAGCAAAGTGAGACTCCCTTTTACATACTTAAGAACTGTTATCAGTGATGGTGCCCGGCTATCAAAAGAGATAGTGTCTGGGGTCTTAAAGGCTTGAAGATAAACAAGCGGCCATCTAGCTCAGAAGCAACAAAGCCCACATGGAAGAACACACCAGCCTGTGTGATCATGAGGTGCCAAGGGACCAGGTATAAGGCATCATGAAAAAGCAAAAGATATGTGTGTGTATGTATGTGTATGTATATATATATATGTATATATATACCATATTAAATGAAGGGGGAAGTGTAGAGTGGAGACCCAAGGCCCAAGTGTCGGCCAATGGAGATCCCCTCATAGAGGGGTTTAGGAGAGGAGATGGGTTAATTAGGGTGCAAGGTAGTACCGATGAAGAACACAGCTTTCCCCCAGATCCTGGATGCTTCCTCCCCCCAACTACCATGATCCGAATTCTACCTTGCAGGGCTGGATAGGGCAGAGGCTGTACACTGGTACATATGAGGGCTGGAGGTACAGGGAATCCAGGGTGGATGATACCTTCAGGACCAAGGGTGTGAGGGGCGATGCTGGGAGAGTGGAGGGTGAGTGGGTTGGAAAGGGGGAACTGATTACAAGGATCCACATGTGACCTCTTCCCTGGGGGAGGGACAGCAGAGAAGGGGGGAAGGGAGACTCCGGATAGGGCAAGATATGACAAAATAACTAGGTATAAATTACCAAGGGCACATGAGGGAGGGGGGAAAGGGGAGGGAGGGGAAAAAAAAAAGAGGACCTGATGCAAGGGGCTTAAGTGGAGAACAAATGCTTTGAGAATGATTGGGGCAGGGAATGTATGGATGTGGTTTATACAATTGATGTATGTATATGTATGGATTGTGATAAGAGTTGTATGAGTCCCTAATAAAATGTAAAAAAAGAAAAGAGGAGAAAAAAATGATTAGGGCAAAGACTGTACAGATGTGCTTTATACAATTGATGTATGTATATGTATGAACTGTGATAAGAGTTGTATAAGCCCCAATAAATTGTTAAAAAAAAGAACTGTTATCAGGAGAGGTTAGTCCATGTAATAGAACATCAGGCTTGATAAAGTGGAGGGGTGTCAGAGTAAGCAGCCTCTAACAATATAGTGGGGGGTCCATAGGTGCAATTGTACGGTGATAATATATAAAGATTTTAATAAAGTCATACAGAATAGGGAAGGTAGAAGAGAAGATAAAATAAATGAGTCAGATACATTTTATGGTAGCATGCTCACCTCTGGGATGGCCATGATCTCACCAGCCAGGTATGCTGGAAAGAGGGAGAAGGAGCATCTTTCTTTCTGACCAAGGCCTATATATACTTAGGGGCATGCAAGCCCCCTGATTCCAGGTAACCACATATGTCACAGGAAGGGGTTGTACCACAGGCAATACAGCAATGGGAGGGGGAAGTTCTAGGGGTGGACACACAATAGGAAGGGGAGGGATTAGGGATACACATGTGACAAGATGGGTGGATCCTAGATTCAAGATGGCAGCTTAACCTGGTTCTTCCTTGAGTTGGCTGTCCTATTCTGAGCTCTCCTTCAGGAAAGCAACCCACCATCCTTATCAGCAGGGAGTGGGCCCCACCTACAGTGGTGGGACAGACAATAGAGTCTGATTATTGGGAGATAACTTCTAAGAAACTTGCTCCCAAGTGTGCTACAATCATTTACCATGTGTTGCAAGTAGTGTCCTAGGTCCGACATATACTTGGGGGAGACAAACTAGGGAAAAACCCTTTTGCATACCACAGAGGGGCAGTGAAAAAGAGGAAACACTTTAGTGAAACAGAATAACACAATGGCTATAATAATGTGCTAAAACATAACTACAATTTTGAGGATTTTGCTGTCCTGTGCAGTGTTCTTTTCTATTTTCTATAGGGTCACTGTGAGTTGGTACCAACTGAATAGCACCTAACAGCAACGTGCTGCGGACTGTTGACAGCTCTGCTCTGGAAAGGAGAGCTATTCCATAGGCCTCCTCCACATCTAGCTAGTCCTTTGCTCAACTTTTATTTTTTCTTTAAACAATAGTCAGGACAATTCTGGCAAAGATACATGGGAGAAACCATCTTCTGATTATTTTCAGTCGATATGATTGGCTGATTCAAAGAACACACAATGTGCCTTTTCCAATTTTCTTTTTTCCTCCATAGATGAAATTATAAAGGGGTATCTTCCTCCCCTCAAAAGAGATTTCTTTTCCAAGTTATGTATTTAAAATTTTTACAAAACAACCGTATCACCTTCCAAGTACTCTCCCTTACACTTAATACATTTGTCAAATCTGTGATTCCATTTTTGGAAACATTTTCAAACCCATCTCTTTGGATGGCTAACAGCACCTCCCTCGTTTTTTTTATTAACCGATTCTATGTTATCAAACTGCTATCCTTTCATGTCCCTCTGAATTTGCAGAAACAAAAAGAAGTCACATGCAGCAACATCAGGTGAGTCCGGTGTGTGGGGCCAGAGAGACAATCTGTCTTTTGCCCCAAACTGGTACACTGAGATGGCTGTGTGAGCGGGTGCAATGTGGTGGCAAAACTAGTGCCCAATTTGCCACAAATCAGGCCTTTTTTTGTAGCACACTATTGCACTATCTTTTCAGAACCTCTAAATAGAAAACTTGATTAACAGTCTGACCTGGTGGTATGAATTCCAAATGTACTACAAGTCTGTACATTTGACCATTTGGGATGTTGATGGATGTCCAGAATGAGGTTTTTCATCGATCATCATTTCACCTTTTGTGAAAGGAGAAAGCCACTCATATGCTTGAGTGTTTTCCATTGTGCTGTCCTTGTAAGCTGTGTTCACAACAGTTTCTGTGACATTTTCCCCCAACAAGGAAGCAAAATTTTACAGCCCCACACTGTTCTCTTAAATCATCCATCACAAAAAACACAAGGTTCAATTGAAACTGCTTTCACAAAAAATTTTACTGTGAATAGAGAGAAGTTTCCCAGATGATGCCACTATGTGCACTAATTCAGAGCAAGTTGCTTGATGCTTGCCTAGTGGGGCAAATGCTTAATAAAACAGCTCAACCCAGTGGAAGTTTTTCCCTTGTTTTCTTTTTTTGGGGGGTGAGGGGAACCTTTTCCTACATGACCAAGTTGAGTCAGAAAATAGATAACTAGGTGTGATAGCTATACAATATGTTGTCAATTTGAGAGGAATATAATTGTAGGGGTGGAGTCTAGCCTGTCAATCAGCTCACAGAAGTGAGGCTTCTGTGTGGGCATGGACTTCTTCTGGATTCTGGGAATTCCTGTATTCCTCCCTGGAGGCGGGAGACAGTCTCTCTCAGCTCACTCTGTGAGAGACGCTCTACTGACAAGACACTACTTTGATAGGCCTTGTGTCCTGAGAACTGAAGGAGCCACATGGAGACCCCTGCCAGCACTGAGATGCTTACAATGCCTCTGGATCCACAAAATTCCCCACTCACTGGCCTGCGAGCTTCCTGCATTCGGTGTCATTGAATGCATTTCGTGAATCTGAAATGGACTTTATAGATTGGTATCAGACTTAGGGGCTAATATCAGACTTAAGGACTTGATCTAACCAGGCTGGAATGTTTTTTCAATATTCAGCTGCTCTTGTATACAAAGCTCTTCCTTATTCACAGGTAGTTTGCTTCTCTAGTCTACCCAGACTAACACTCCAGGTTGACCCGTAGTGGATATGTATGGTGGAGACACAATGATGCTGGCATCACACTTAGTGCATATTGTTCTTTTGGCTTCGTGCCATCAAGCTGTTTCCCACTAACAGCAACCTATGCACAAGAGAATGAAACATGTCACAGCGCCACAACACCCTCACAATTGTTGCTATGCTTGAGCTTCTTGTTACAAAAACTGTGTCAATCCTCCCCATTGAGGGCCTTCCTTTTAGCTGACCCTTCATTTTACTAAGCATGATGTCCTTCTCCAAGGACTTGTCTCGCCTGACAACGTATCTAAAGGTAAGAGGAAGCTTGGCCACCATTTTTACCTCTAAGGAGCACTTTGGTTTATTTCTTCTAAGGCACATTGGTTTGTCCTTTAGCAGTCCATGGTATTTTCAATATTCTTTGCAAACACAGTTAAAAACATCGACTAGTCTTATTCAGTGTCAAACTTTCACACGCATATGAGACCATTGAAAATAGTAGTTTTGGCTAGGGTCAAATGTACCTCAGTCCTCAAAGTAACATCCTTGGTTTTCAATCCATTAAGGAAGGCTTTTTTTAAAAAACATTTTATTAGGAACTCATACAACTCTTATCACAATCCATACATATACATACATCAATTGTATAAAGCACATCCCTACATTCTTTGCCCTAATCATTTTCAAAGCATTTGCTCTCCACTTAAGCCCCTTGCATCAGGTCCTCTTTTTTCCCCCCCTCCCTCATGAGCCCTTGATAATTTATAAATTATTATTTTGTCACATCCTGCCCTGTCCGATGTCTCCCTTCACCCCCTTTCTGTTGTCTGTCCCCCAGGGAGGAGGTCACATGTAGATCCTTGTAATTGGTTCCCTCTTTCCAACCCACTCACCTTCTACTCTCCCAGTATCGCCCCTCACACCCCTGGTTCTGAAGGTATCATCCATCCTGGATTCCCTGTGCCTCCAGCTCCCATCTGCACCAGTAAACAATGGGACTGACAGTTCCGGGGGACTTGGGATAGTGGGAGGTGGGGGGTAAGGAAGTGGTGTTAACAAACCCAGGGACAAGGGAACAACATGGGATCCAAATTGGTGGTGAGGAGGGTGGCAGGCCTGGTAGGGAATGATCAAGGGTAAGGTAACGTAACAAAGAGGTATAGCTGTAACCCAGGTGGGGACAGAGCATGATAGCAAGGAGGTCTTATGCAGCAGATTCATATTTTCAACTCTTGACTGCTGCATACATTAGCATTGAATGTGGATCTAAGCAAGATGAGATGTCAGAAACTCCAACCTTTATCCATTTACACGAAGTTATCAATTGGTTCATTTGTGAGGATTTCGGTCCTCTTGATATTGAGTTATAATTCATAATAAAGGGTGTAATTCCTAGTATTCATCACCAAGTTCCTCAAGTCCCCCTCACTTTCAGCAAGCAAGGTTGTGTCATCTGCATATCATACGTTATTAACAAGCCTTCCTATAATTCTGATGCCACATTCTTCTTCATATAAGCCAGCATCTCTAATTATTTGCTCAACATGCAGATTGAATAAGTATGGTGTGTGGATCAAACCCTGTCACAACCTTTCCTCTGTTACACCATGCTGTGTTCCGTTGTTCTACTTGCATTACATATTGATCATCTATTTATTATTTACTGTGTGAAGCATTTTATATGTAATAACTCATTAATTATATACATTTTTATGGTAAATGAAAAAACAGGAAGCTCCCTGCTTCTGTCAAGAATTACATTCCTGAAAACCATAAACAGCTGTTCTACTTTGTGATATAGTGTGGCTACATGTCAGAATAGACTCTTGTCATTGGTTTCTCTATGAAGTGGTTGTATTAATTATTCCCATCTAACAAGTCAAAGAAAACGAGGAGATGATAAGTGACTTATCCCACTACTTGGTGTTAGTAATATTAAATCCAAACAGCTTTTTATCCTTCACTTCTTTGCTCCTTATAATTGTCAGAAGGATGAAAAGACCCCTAAACCTGGATCTGCGAAAGAAAGACACATGAAAATGAGGTAAGTATATAGGTCTCTATTAAGATACAAACAATGACATGTATTTGAACATTATTTTAACAAAGCGAGGGTCTTGGGTGACGTTAGATTCTCATGTTGCTGTTACTTGAGGACAAAGCTATTAGAAGCTTGTAAGTTAAATTTGAATGTAGAGTGGAGAGTTTGATGGGCGCGTCAGTTGCCTATTCCTTTCTTTAATGTTGTCTAACTTCACTCAAAAAACACCAAAGTTCTTGATTTATGTTTTATTGCTTACAACCTTATAGAATGAAACTAGTATGAATCAGACATCCTTTTGTTCGGTGGCATCCTGTATTGTTGTTAGACGCTGTTGAGATGGCTCTGACTCATGAACAAAAGAATGCAACACCATCCTCACAATTACCTTATGTTTGAGCCCATTGTTGCACCCACTGTGTCAGTCCAGGACCTTAAGGGCCTTCCTCTTCTTTGCTGGCCCTCTACTTTACTCAACATGATGTCCTTATTCAGAGACTGGTCTCTTTTGATATCATGTCCGAAGTCATGGTCTTGCTATTCTTGCTTCTTCATTGAGCTGATTATGACTCTCAGTGACTCCTTATGAATAGACTGGAACTATTCAATACAGTTTCTTTTTGGAAGCAGACCTCCCGACTTTATTCCAGAATAGGCTCTAGGTATATTGGACCTGTCACCCTTTTAAAAGGTACTTCAGTATCCAGCCATTTTTTTGAGCTTGGAACTCATGGTCCAGGCACTGTTGTTGTTGTGTACTAATCTATAACAACTCTAAAGAACACCAAGGTTGTAATCTTATTATGATCAGGTTGTCATTTCTTTCTTCCGTGAATGAGGCTGTTGGGTTTTTACTACCAAATTTTCAGTTAGCAACTGAGTGCATAACTACGTCCTGATGAGGTCTCCTTGACCAGCTCCTAGGGGTCATTTAAGTACTCTGTGAATCAAGGAAAGAATTGAGGGAAGATGGGAAAGGAAGGAGAAGGAAGTAATTAACCAAGAGATGTAGAAACTGATGGAGATTTTTCTCACCAAAGGATTCTTCAGATTTAGGGACTGAATTCAATCTTTGGTTTTATTGAGACAAATGGCATCTAAAAGAAAGGAAATAGTTCACTTTTCTTCTTTTTTCTACTGAGCACATAAACTGGGCTTGAGGACCTTACACTTGATAGACTCTGCCATTAGCTTTTGCTTTTATTTATTTTTCAGTGCTCTTCATTATTGAAGCAAAAGCACTGGCCAGTACCAAGAAGTAGCACCGACAACATTTGGAGAAAGGAAGTACAATTAGAAAACTCCCAGTGCTTTTTGTAGAATAAATTATGCAAAATTGAAATGGGTAACAATTCACTGTGTAGAAAAATAAATATTGATGCCAGATTTATTCAGAAAAGGAAAAAATAAGCATTTTGAACATCTCAAAGGTGGCATTGGAAATAGCATGCTTAATGAAAAATTTAATGAGAAACACCCCTTAGAGCAGAAGGTAAGAAATGATATCCCTGGCATGCAAGTCCAACTCTACATTGTAAGCTCCCACTGGCATATTTTTATTTCTTCAGTACCATATGCTTAGAATCTACACACTCTAGAAATGTTGCCTAAAAGAAGGAATGCTGTCAGACATTTGCAATCATTTATATGATGGGATTTGAGATGATCTAATTAAAGAAAAGTTTTTCTCTCTGGACTTGAACATGGCAGTGAAAATAGGTCATGTTGACCAATTTCTGTCTCATATCAATTGAACTTTTCATGGGTTTTTACTCAAATGTAGTCATTAATGAGTGCCTGTCCAGGGCAGTGATAATGATGATGATAACACATTGCCCTTATGCCATCTCTTTTATCCAGGGAAACCTAAGTGCTTTACCAACACTAATTATCATAGCTCTTATGGGAGGGAGTAAATTATGATTATCATCATTTATAGAGAAAAACTGAAATAGAGAAATATTAAGCAACCATCCTAGAGAGTGATGCTAGTCATTTATTATTTTTGAAATATCAGTCTTCAAAACTCATCAGCAAAGCTTGAAAATAAAAAAATGGCTAATACCTGATAACAAATGACGAGTTTGTCTTTTGGGGATGGTGGTGGTAGGAGGAAAAGAATGATACAATTTGAACCATCTCATTTAACATACTCCTTGAGTTATTCCATGCACACAATGATGGGTGCTAATAAGTTAATGAGCCCTGGTGTCACTGGTAGCCAAAAGGTCAGAGTTCAAGCTCACCAACCACTCAGCGAGGGATGATGAGGTAGTCTCAGAATCCCAGTGAGTCAGAATCCGCTCAATGGCACTTGTTTAGCAAGTTACTATTTCTACTTGAATTTTAGCGAGTACACAGAGTATGATTCAACTTTGTGAATCATAACAACTTATGTAGAACATTGCAAATAACTAGAAATCTGAACTATAAATTGTGCTTATTTGGAATCTGTATGTAGACAAAAAGGTAAGGCAGGGAAATAGAACATAGTTGCCAATCAGAAACAGAGATATATCTTTACACTTTTCTTGTTCCATCTTTTCTCTCAACAAATAATCTGAGAACCTGCAATATATGAAGGATAATTTTGCATTAGAAGAAGACTCATTAACAACCCATAATATGAACATTATACAACCCTTTTTGGTTGATATAGAAAAGAGGACTTGAAGAACTTACTGGTGAAAATAAAAGACTACAGTAATACACCACTGTGGATTACAATTCAAAATATCTCCCTCCAAAATCCTCACAATTGAACTAAAAGCAACATCATGATAAACAAAAATATTTAAGTTCAGGGTTTCATTGCATTATTTATATCCGCATCGAGTGGCAATCAAGATATCAAGTGACATATCGCCTTCAGAAAATCTGTTGAAAGAGAATTTCCTAAAATGGTAAAGTGCAAAGCTGTCATTTTGACCAATGATAAAGATGTCGTTTTAATCAAGTCAATGTTTATTGTTGGAGTTACGTGCCATCAAGTCATTTCTGTCTCATCTAATTTGATATTTTGAGACATAATCTTTGTAACTCTCATAAAATGACTATTTGCTGATATGTCTGGGGAAGTTAAGGCCAAAGAGATAATAATGAGATGATATGGTTCAATTATGAGTAATTAAAAAAATTAATTTTGATTGTAAAAATTATGAAATTTAATGCACTGTTGTTGTTTTTAGATGCCATTAAGTCAATTCGGACTCACAATAATCCCATGGCCAATGCCCAGCCCTGTGTCATCCGTACCACTGCTTGTTTTTCCATTTTTGCAGCAACTTTGCCATTCCATTTTGTTGAGGGTTTTCCTCTTTCGCAATCCCTCTACTTTACCAAGCATTATGCGTGTCCTTTGACAGACACTCATCTTTCGTAGCATGCCCAAAGCATGTGAATCAGTCCTTCTAAGGAGCAGTCTGGCAGTACTTCTTCCAAGAGAGATGTGTCGGTTCTTTGGCAGTCTACGGTACTCTCAATATTCTTTGCCAGCACCATAATTCAAACTCGACAATTCTTCTTCGGTCTTTCTTATCCAATTTCCATCTTTCACATACATGTGAGGCAGTGGACAATATCATGACTTGGGTCAGGCACATTTTAATCCTTAAAGTAATCTCATTGCTTTTCAGTACTTTAGAGAGGTCTTGTGCAGATTTACCAAATAGAACCCGTCTTTTGATCTTTTGACTGCTGCTTCCATAAGAATTGGTGGTGGGTCTAAAATCTTTCACAACAACAATCTTTTCTCCATTTATCATGATGTTACTTATTGATCCAGTAGTGAGAATTGGCGTTTTCTTTTCATTGACTTCTAATCCATACTGGAGGCTGCAATCATCATTCTTCATCGGCAAGTGCTTCAAGTCCTCCCTTTCAGCAAGGAAGGTTGTGTCATCTGCACATCACAGGTCATTAATAAGCTTTTCTCCAATCCTGATGCCTCGCTGTTTTCCACAAAAGCCTACCTCCCTGATTATTTGCTAACTATGCAGATTGAACAATTATGGTGAGAGGATTTAACCCTGATACAAACCTTTCCTGATTTTAAACCATGCACTATCCCCTTGTTCTGTGCAAGTTTCATATGATACAAATGAAGTGTTATGGAATTCCTATTCCTCTCAAGGTTATCCACAGTTTATTATGATCCACACAGTCGAATATCTTTATATGGTCAATAAAACACAAATAAACAATCTTCTGATATTCTCTGCTTTCAGCCAAGATATTTCTGGCATCAATAATAATATCTTTTATTCCACATCATCTTTTGAATCTGACCTGAACCTCTGGCATCTCTCTGTCAATGTATGGCTGCAACAGGTCTTGGATTATCTTCAGCAAAGTTGTACTTGCATGTGAGATCAATGATATTGCATTATAATATGCACATTGTGTTGGGTCACCTGTCTTTCGAATGGGTACACATATGTATCTCTTCCAATCAGTTGGCCTTCCATATTTCTTGGCATAGATTTAGAACTCTAATTTGGGATCAGTCAATTTTGTCTTCTTACTGGGTAAAAAAATGAGCTATCTTATAAGAGTTTCTGAGAGTTTTGAGTGAGTGAGCCTCTGTTCCTGTGGTATAATCCCATTTGGATGGAGTTCTATGTTATGGTAGTAGACACAATTAAGATGGGGTATAATCAGAGACTCCTTTTTATTAGAGGTTGTTTCTTGAGTGATTTGCTTCCTTGGAGATATGATCTGCTGAAAAACAAGCAAACAAACTAAAAAACCCACATTTCCATCAAAGACTTCTCTTTGATGACCTCCACCTTGACTGAGCATTGGTAAAAGAAAGAAGACATGTTTCAAACTTAAGATATTCTGGCTTCTGTTTTTTTTTTTATTAACTTGAGTTGACCTCTGATTTTTTTTATTAACTTGAGTTGCTGTCTATAATTTGTATTTAACTCATCATCTTCCATAACCTTGTGAATCAGGAGAATCCTCCAGACAGATGTCTCAATTTTGGATTGGGACCTACCTGTACTAACAAGTATATGAGTTTCTTCTTCTTCTTTTTAATAATTTTATTGTGAGATCTTACAGATATTATAACACCAAGCAGTATTGTACAATTGCTATCAGTCAGTTGAAAACATTATCTTATTTCCTTTTGGACTCCTTGACACCAGCTCCCCCTCCTGTCTTCAGGAAGTTCAGTGAAGTAGCAGCACATTGAAAAGCCCATGGATATGAGGATATATATATATATATATATATATATATATATATATATATATATATATATATATATACATATATATATATATATTAAATGGGTGCTATTTGACATTCAAGAAAATTGAGTGATAGAACACTGTGAAAAACTTAGACTATTGGGACATCTTTAATTTCACCTTCATGGGTGTAGTCTATATTAATACCTCTAAAAGAGATTATCATCACAGTTAATATGGGGAACTTTGAATCTATAACATTAAATCATTTTACTCCTCTTATTTTTACTATTAATTTTAGTATACCCAGATTTAAAAAAATATTGTTTCATCTTTACTTGCAATAATTTCCTCTAGGCGATCTCCTTCCTCTCCCCCACGACTCTCTTCCACTCAACCACACACATAACAAAGGTCACATTTCCTAATTTCCATTCCTTAACTAGTCTTGCTGTTTACTTTGAAACTTGTGAATGGCCGTTTACCAGCCACAAACTTAGTATTATCTATAGATTTAGCATTTTTTGAATGAAACCTATAATACTACTGGCAACCTGTTAATTTATATCACAAAAAAGCTATTTAACTTACTTGGCATGTCCCTTATAATCTGATCACCAAATATTTTTGTTATTTGTTTATTATTATTATTATTATTATTATTAATTTAGAGTTAGTAGGATCTCCTATCTAACCAGCAACCTCGCTTTGTCACAATAGACAAAATAAGATATGTCCGTGGCTTCTCAGTATCTTGTAGCTAAAAAAACATGGAATATCTTTAGGAGCGACCATGCTTTAAATGGCAGCAACAGCAAAGCCAATAGTGAGCATTCTTTTTACTGCATAATTGTGAACCTGCTTGAATTTTGCTATACTATTGTGAAATCCAATCTACATGAATTAACATATAGAAGAATAAGGAGGGAATAATTTAAAAACCCTCACAATGCAAGTTCACCAATTGAAGCAATGGGAAATCCATAGTACTTTGTCTCACTTGTTCATCTATTTTTTGTGTTAAATTTAGGTTGGGATTGGTGAGAGTGTAAATACTTCTGGTGATGAAAATAAACCATGGATACTTTTTCTCCACCTCATAAAATAAAAGTAATTTATTTGGGATAATCTCTTTAAGGAGTTTGAGTTTGAGTTAATAATATTCTTAAGCCAGGTAGCTTACTTGATATTTATCTTTTCTTCTTTAATTCACCTATGTTGTTGCTGTTTCAGTGCATGGGGGATCAGGTGTTGTGTTAGTCTGGGTACTTTAGAGAAACAAATCCACAGAAACTCATGCATAAGACAGAGTTTTATATAAAGGGTAAGTGCACATTAAGAAAATACCCCCAACCCAGTGCTGCCCAAACTCACAAATCCAACGTTAGCCCATATGTTTGACACCAATCTACAAAGTCCTCCTCTATCTCATAAAACACACACAATAATGCTGACTGCAGGAGGAATGCAGAATCGGTGAGCATGTAAGCATCTCAGCGCTGGCAGGGGTCTCCACATGGCTGCTCCAGCACCCAGGGCTGCAGGGTAGGCCCATGTGGCTTCTCAGGGATGTCTTGCAGGAAGTCAGCCTTGCCAGCTGAAGCAGGGAAGTGGCTAACGCAGCTGCACCCTGGTCCGACCATAACAAAACAAGAGACCCGAGAACTCGAAAGACCGAAAGGCGAGGCTTGCGGAGCCATTTCTCTCTCTGCCCTTCAATTAACCCCGCATGTGTTTATTAGTCAGGTTGGCACAATAAACTTTAACTATCTCAGGTTTGGAGCTGATTCTGACTGTTGGTATTTCTATCTGGCAAAGAGAATTTTTTCCCCATACAATTGTTTTGTATGCAATCTTTATAGAACCAGCTTACCAGGTGTTTTTCTGATAAAGCATCTCCATAGGTTTGCAAGATGAATATTTCAGTTAGCAGAGTAGCATATAATCTTCAGGTTATCAGAATCTTCATTTTTGCCTGCTAATCCTCCACGTCTATGTGACACTCACAGGTTGTGCCCAGTTTGAAAATATCTGTTGTTGTTAAGTGCCATTGAGTCTATTCCAACCCACAGCGATTCTACGCACAACTGAACAACATACTGCCCAGAGTCTGGAGTCACCACACAATTATTTATACTGACGCCCATTGTTACAGCCGCGGCATCAATCTATCTCATTGAGGGCTTTCCTCTTTTTCAATATCCCTTTACTTTACCAGCATGATATCTTTCTCCAGCAACTGGTCTACCCTCACATCACATGTAACCACTAAGCATTGATATTGTCATTGACTTTATCCAGTGGTATAGAATTGCAAGCACTGTTGGAAAAAAGGAAATGATACAAGTATAGACTAGCTATCAAGTGAAGTGTATGAATTATAGTCTTGAACAGATTGAATTCTTCAGTGATTGGACATTATTTACACAAACAATGGGGCTTGGAGGTCATTGAAATCATAAGGTTGTGGCAGTTCTGGGACATGATTCATTGGGCACCCTCAGGGCTATAGATTCCAACTATAAGTTCAACTTCTGCCCAGTCTATGCCCTTTGGCTGGTAGTCATCCCGTCCCCACACAAGGGAGTATCTGCCTTAGATCAATCACTCTAGGTGGGTTTGAGAGGATGATTGATAATGTTCTCTAACATAATATTACAATGAATAATGTCTTCAAGGTGAGCTAGAGACATATACAAACCATGGAGTCATAACTGGATTTTGGCCTTTCAGCTAATTCTAGTCCCAATAAGAGCTAGGTCTTATGACAGGACTCAGCTTGATGCACAATCTCCTGGAAAGATCACTGAAGATATGGCACTGTAGCAAAGTGTGGTGAAGAAGTGAGATGGTGCCCAGTTATCAGAAAGAATAGTATCTGGGGTCTTAAAGGCTTGATTTAAAATAAGCAGCCATCTAAGGGAGGCATCAAGTAAGTCCATGTAGAAGAAGCACACCAGCCTGTGTGATCCCTGTATTGTAAAAAATAAAATACAATCTAAAGGTGGGAATGGCATTAGAGTCCAGATTGTGAACACCTGGTCTATATAAGGCTATGGGTGACAGTGGAAGCCCAAAATCCATTTGCAGGGCCATCTTAGGGATAAGACTCTAGGAACCCCCTCTGATAATAGTTGAGTGAACAGCACTGTTATTAGATGGAGAACATCCTAAAGTTGATCATAGCAGATGTAGTTAGGCCCAAACGTAACATCTTAGAATCTGATAACATTTTGACCAATTTTAAATCTGAGTTAGTTAAAAAAAATAAGTGAAGGGGAGATACAGGCAGATTCAGCTGCTGGGTCATGACCAGGGATGTGAATAACCCAGCTAACATGCAGAATGCATTAGGAGTGGACTGTTCCAGATGCAGCTAGGTTAAAATTTAGCATCTTATCATTTGATCTTCCTAATGATCCACTTAAATTAATCTGGATTTTAATATTTTATTTTTGATTGCAGTAATATTTTTTACTTATTGTGTTATTCTTGTTCTTTTTTGTTTGTTTTTCAATGTGTAGGTGTTTTAGTTGTTTGGGGGTTTTTTGTATATGAACTTCAGGATGGGTAACTCTACAGAGACAGTAACTGGGTGAATGGTCCCTTGGAGGTATGTCAGGGGAGGTAGGAGGGAAATGAGGAGCCAATAACAAAGAGTATAAGAATGAAGAAAATGTTCTAAAACTGATGGTGGTGATGATTGTACAACTCTTCTTGATGTTATTCAACTATGGAATTGTGTGATATATGAATTATATACGTGAATTAATGGTTGGAAAAAAGAAATCATACAGCAATACAGAAGAACAACATGGGATAGAGAAAATGCTAGACATACATGTCATGAAAAAAAAGAAGATTTTAGGTCAGATATTCAGGGCTTTACCAAAGAGAGAGAGATTGAGAGAGAGAGAATGAATATTTGAGAAATTATTGAGGTTGGTTTTCAAGAATATATTGCAGTACTTTCCAAGTTTCTGTGGGAGTTATTTGGTTTTAACAAAATCTACTAGCTGTGTGATTGGGGAAAAGAACTGGCAACTTGCTTGCGTATAGATTACAGCCTGGGAAACCCTTATAGGACAGTTCTACTCTGTCATATAGACTTGCCGTAATTTGGAGTCAACCCAGCGGTTCACAACAATGACAACTACAGTGCCAGCTACATATCATATATTCAACAAATGTCTGCTCACTCATTGAGGTACTTGCTTAAACACAGTGCCTACTGATTGCAGTTTATAGTACTTTCCTACTTTTTTTACCCCTTCAAGTAAGGATCTTCACAAATCATAAAGGTAAGTCTATCAAAAGTTACATAACAGCTCAGAGAAACTTGACATCTTCATTTTTTTGCAAATTGTTGAAAAGCATAGCTTAGATAATACATAGTTATAAACCAAAGTGAACCGATGTATTTGTTCTAAACTATGGTATCAAGATAACATATACAAGGCATCACCAGGGCAGCAGGAGGAGGCTATAAATTAAAGCATAGCTAGGCGGCTTGTTTCTTATTCTTATTCCAACGCCACCTTTCTAGAAGGATGTAGAGGAAAAACAATGACAAATAACGGGAAGAATGAGTTGTGCACCAGCATTCTCCTCCTCATAATTGAGTCTGCTCCCCAGCTGCATAGGGCAAGCTCATCCAGATTTATACTTTTAATTAAATGTAAAATTCAGTCTTTTTAAAAAACAGTCTTAACTGCGAAGACAATTGTGGTGTTATCAATATTAATATCCCATCTCCCAGAGAAAAGTGTGAGGAGCATCGTGATTGATGCCCCAAGACGGCTAGGGTTTAGAGACAAGACCTGAGGGGTTACCTTAACTTTTCCCCTCCGGGGCTTGATCCCACATGCAATTATTTAGGAGACCTCAATCATAAGTTTGTAAACGATTGTCATATTTTAACCCTAGTCAATTTCTAATTAAGTTTTGGTCTTAATGCAACATAATTTTGTTAAGGTACAGGATATGATTAATATAAGCCACAGAGCAATTAGCTGGAAAGAGACAAAAATATGTTTAATATCATTGATGTCTTGGTCCCAAGCAGAATTAACATTATCTTTGAAATGAAGACCCTGCTGCAGAGATTGCTACCGTGGTTGCCATGGAAACCGCCGGTCTCATCATTACTGCCGTCTCTAGACATCTGTTTCAGGTTCAAACACTCATTGACATGTGCATTCATTTGGTTGCATATGATGTCTTATCTTGGAGACCTTTATCACCCATGGGGATTCTGACTCCTGCTAAATAATGAAATCCCAATTACAGTTTACTAACCACAGATGTTTAAGCATTTAGAGTTTTGGTTGACAACTATTGATACTATAGCACTTTACCAGGTCCTATGTACTAAGCGGTAACACTGAGAAATAACTATTGCTAATATCCAGATTTTAGAGTTATTTATCTGCACCTTACCCTTTGTCTGTCAGTTTGCTTCTAGTGGCTTCCATGCTGCTATGATGCTGGAAGACATGCCTTCCTTATTTCAACCCCAGGCCATCCTGAGGGAGTATCTTTCTCTTGGAAAGTGCCTGCTTCACTCCCTCCTCCTCAGGGGATCTCCCTCTTGAACAAACTTAGCCACACCCAGGGCCATCTCCATGGACCTCTTCTGCTACAGAACAGCCTGAGTCGTGCTTCCTCTTCCCTGGGCTTCCGGAGAGAGAGGAAACCCTCCCTTCTTCCTGGAACTTCCCCAGGCAAAACCTTAGTCTCCAGACCAGTGATTCCCACAGCCTATATTGGCCTGCTAATCACCCCACCGATGGCCAGACCTGCGCTGTCCCTCAGTGCTGCTTGCAACTGTTCTAGTGGCCGTCACCCTGTGCACCTCCAGTTCATGTCCCAAGGCCACTTTAGCACACCATCCTTCTCACAACGCACCCACCTTTCTCTCACCAGCAACAGCTGTGATGTTCTTTCCTGGGCAGAGCTTAGATCCCAAGCGAACAGCAACAACTTTTCCTTTTTGTTTTCTTAAAAGAAAACCTTATAATATTTTTATAATTCTTTTCTTTAATTTTCAATTTTCACTTTTACTGAAGTTTACATTTAAAAAATTCACACTAAACTTTCTATTATTTTATCTTTATGAAACCATTTTATTGCGAATTAATACATGTGTTAGTCTGGGGAGACTAGAGAAACAAAATCCATGGACATGGATATGTGTATAAGGGAGAGGTTTATATACAAGAGCAATTGAACATTGAGAAAACATCCGACCCAGTCCAGTCCAAGGCCTTAAGTCTGATATTAGCCCATATGTCCGGTACCAATCTATAAAGTCTTCTTCAGACTCACGAACACATACAATGAAGACAAATGCCGGACGATCACAAGCCAGTGGGTAGAAAGTCTTTGGGTCCAGTGGCGTTGTAAGCATGTCAGTGCTGGCAGGGGTCTCTCTGGAGCTTCCCTGGCTTTGGAGGTCTGGTTGCGTCCATGTGGCTTGTCTTCTGCAATGTCTCCTAGGGAGTAGCAGAGAGAGAGGTGTCTTTGCCTCCAAGGAGGAAGTACCAGATTTCCCAGAATTCTCAGGAGGAGGCCATGCCCACAGAAGTCTCATTGGCTATCTCCAGATTGACAGCCTAGACTCCACCCCTACACTCTTAATCCTTTAATGGACACAAGATTAGGTGACTGCCACCATACAGATGTCACATCATCCTATAGTTCAATCACAACAACAAGTGTGTAAAAATGCTACCACAATCAGTTTCAAAGCATATTCTCTTTCTTGAATTCTTTGACATCAGCCCCCTTTTACCCTCCCATCCCTGAAACCTCTCACAAACACTTACTCTACCTGCTGTCCCTTCAGGTTCTTCCTTTTTTTAAATCTTTTTCCTCTATTTCTTTTCTTTCTTTTTCTTCACTATCTACAACTAAGAATACCACAAACCTGTCACAATAAATAAATAAAAGCTAAAAAACAAGAATAAACGTTTTAAAGCTTGGTAGCTGCAACAGGAAATTTATAAAACAAAATAAACAAACAAAAATTGCAAACTAGAAATAATGAATGGAATAGGGTATTTCAGGTTTTCAATTTCTGTGGACAGAGCAAATTTAAGGAGAAGTCGCTATTTATTAGAAATAAAAGATAATTAGGTAGAACACTTAGGAGATGTGTCACATGGAAGAACTTCACGGTAATATTAGAAAAGATTGGCCCATAAAATGCCTGTGAGCTTGTACTGAAGAAACTTAGACAATTGAAAACTCATTTTTAAGGGTATTTTTGGTAATGGGACACCTCATATTTGTCCTGTGATTTGAAATTCAATGAAAACAAAACAGAATAAAACAAACTCCAAACTACACTTCCAACTAGAGCAGGGTAGACTTTTTTAAAGTATAAATAACTTAGGCATATATCATTGATCCATATTTTTCTGCTGCTAAATGTCCAATATAGAATAGCCACTAATTTAATTTAATTACTATACATACTTGTTAAAACAATATTAGTCTCAGGGCACACTAAACAATAATTGATTTAAAATAAACTTAAGGGAGGATGAAACTATAAAGGATCATGGAGACAGTGTTCCTTTTAAATAAAACTTAAAAGTTATTTCTTAAAACAACCTCTCATTTATTGCCAGGAGAAACATTTGAAATTAAAATTAGTGTTTCAGTCTTTAGGAGCCCATGTTGTTAAAATACAATAATGTCATATTATGTTCCTAAGACTGCAGAAGTCAGAGGGTAGGGTTTATTAGATGTCATTTTGGGTGAACAAACAAGATATTGAGCGTCAGTCAACAGTCATAGGAGAAAAGATGGGATGGATAAAATGGTTAGAGAAGGAGAAAAGATGTTCTCCTATGTAATGTTGATGACTCTCTTTCAGTAGCATTAATATGCAAAACTCTCCTTTCTTATTAGCTGTGTTCGTCACTAAGGAGAACCATGGAAATGATGAATTCTTGAAACAATAGAAGCAAATTTTGATGAAACGAGATGGCAGTGGACATATAAACTAAAGGCCAGGCTTGATGTGACCCCAATGAGTGATTTTACTTTTGGATTTCAGAAGGCAGTAACCAGGTGGTGAGACCTCATGTCATGGCATTAGAGTGGAGTGGAGGAATGGAAGGTGCATGACAGGTTGAAATCAAACAATTCTAGACCCCAAAGCCACATAACCTTGTCATATGGTCATTAAATTTAATGAGGTTGATGGTAGATGTTGGAATGGGAAGGAAGACAACAAGAAAGAAGCCAATCTTTGGGGAGTTAATAGAAGTATTAAAACAAACAAACAAGACCTATCAATTTAGGATGAGTGGTACGAAATTAATCATTGATTATCTACAACTAACATTGTAAACAAAATGCTTATTTTGACTTTCAGCCATTTCTGGATTCATAGTAAAAGAAAATATGGAAGAATGAGCAGCCAGCACTTAATACAGTTATGTAAGAGAAAAAATGCTTTCTCTGTCAGTTATGTCTGTCTCTTCATATATGTCAACATAGCAATTTAATACATAAGAGTCTTATAAAAATGAGGAAGCTTCTATATTCATTCAGTCAAATTTCTCTATTCATTCAGGCAATGACTGCACAAAACCATTGATAAAGTTCTCAATTGCCTATCTCACAGAAGGAGGAGATTTACAAAAGAAAGCAATGATTCTCATAGCTACGGTCTACTGAAGACCACACTCTATTATTTTTCTATTTTATAGAAATGATTCAAATTATTCCCGCTGCTGAACTCTAAACCAGAATCCAGCTGGTTGGTAAATTTAAACAGAATAGTGATCTGACCTTCATCCCCTATGCTTCATTACCTGTCTGTGCATTTATCATATTGTAGTGACTCTTGTTTTGGGGTGGCGCTGAGGGATGTACCACTTGTATTTCAAACACCAGCAGAGTCACGCTAAGTGAACAGGTTTCAGGAGAGCTTCCAGACCAAGCACAGACAACTAAGAAGGAATAGGCTGTCCACTTCAGAGGAATTAGGCACTATGGCAGCATGGAAGAATTGTCAGTTGCTGAAAACCTAACGAGCAGAAGCAGAGAATTGTCAGACATCGTGCCGGAAGAGGAGCCCCTCCAAGTGTGGCTATGGGAAAGCTGCCTTCTCAAAGGAGAGCCCACCAGAATGAAGTGACTAGAGTAAACCTGGAGGGACTAAAGCCGCCAGGACCTGCAGTTACTGATGCGGCATGACTCAAAATGAGAAGAAACAGCTGCCAGCACCAATTAATAACTGGAACTTGGGAATGTGTGAAGTATAAATCTAGGAAAATTGAAAGTTCTAAAAATGAAATGGAACTTACAATCTGTAAGTGGGAAGAGAAAAGAAAGCTCAGTATCAGCAGCTAAAATCAGTTAAGAGCCAACTGTGGAACAGAGAATTAATGCTCATCTGTAAAATCAGCTTGAAGCTAAAGAAAATGAAAACAAACCCACCAGGGCCAAAATATTACCTTGAGCATATTCCACCGAGCTATGAGAGCATTTCAGGAGGAGATTTGCTGCAGAGGACACTTGAATGACAGAAGACCTGATGAACTGTGGAATGAAGTAAGAACATGCCACTGGAAGAAAGCTAAAAGTAATTAGAAAGACAAAACCTTGCTCTTCACTGTAGAGCACCTAAGGTATGTGGAAGAACTGAGGACATCAAAGAGCAGAACAGAAGAATTTCAAAGGGCAGCTTGAGAAGACAAGGTAAACTATTATAGTGAAACGGGCGGGTGTTGAGGTAGAAAACCAAGCAGCACTCAGCACATCATAAACTCAAAGAACCTGGGGGTGGGGCGCAGGGGAGGGAGCAATTCTCGAGTTACACCACTCAGCAACTTGATGGGGGGAAATATTGAATGATGCAGGAAGCACTAAAAGAAGATGGAAGTTGAATTGTGAAATTATGGTTTTCAGGACGCTATGGATGACAGTGGAAGCCAAAACACACTTGCAGGATCTGCACAAGGAATAAGCCTCTCTTGATTTCCTTCTGACCATAATTGACTGGCTATTCGTTAGATTGTAGAGCTGATTATAGTAGATTAAAATGGAACATCTGACTTGAGGTTAAGACATTGTCATTTGATTTCCTTTGGACACACTTTGAGTTTGCTCTGGTTTTAATAGTTTCTTGGTTTTTTCCAATGAGGTTTATCTTCTGGAAATGTTTCAAGGAGCTGATGAACTCCTGGAAGCCCGCTTTCCTCTGTGCCACCAAATTGGGAAGACAACTACTTGGCCAAGTTACTGGAAGAGATTCATGTTTGTACTTATTCCAAAGATAGGACACCCAACAGACTGCATGAATTATAAACCAATATCATTGATAACACATGCAAGCAAAAATTTCCCGAAGCTCCTTCAAGAACTGTTGCAACAGTATATTGACAGGAAGCTGCCAGTTTCAGGCTGGATTCAGAAGACACACAACAAAGAATGTCATTGCTGTTGTCAGATGGATCTTAGCTACAAGCAGAGTATACCAGAAAGATGTTTACTTGTTTTCCATTGACTATGCAAAGGCATTTAATTGTGTAGATTTAACAAATCATGAGAAGAATGGCATGCTATCGAATTGGTTCTGACTCACAGTGACCCTATGTGTAACAGAATGAAACACCTCCCAGCCTTGCTTCATCCTCCCAATTGTTCTTATTCTAAGCACATTGTAACAGCCACTGTGTCGATCTATCTCATTGCTTCCTTAAAGAAGCAAAGCCAATGAATTTTTTTTTAATTTTAACAATTTATTGGGGTTCATACAATTCTTTTCACAGTTCATATATATACATACATCAATTGTATAAAGCACATCTGTACAGTCTTTGCCCTAATCATTTTTTTCTCTTTTCTTCTTTTAAGCCAATGATTTTTACAAGTGTATGAGTATGGAGAGATACTGATATCAAGCGATGCCCACATAGTCACAGAAGTGGCTAAGTCCCGTTCGAGTCAAGGCCTGTGTGAGTCAGATGAGAAATTGGAGTCTTCTGCTCACTTGTACAACAATGGGAGCTGGTGAACCAGGGAACAGGAAGGCTGCAGGCTTTGGGATTCAAAGTCAAATGGATTCAAGGTCAGCAGTCTTATGATGGTTTCTGGGATTAGCAGGTAACGTGGAGGGAGGTTGACCAACCAGAAAAAGGTTCTAGATACAGCACAAGTGACAAGATTTCCCCTGGAGTCTGGTGTAAAAGGAGCCAACCACACCCCTTCTTGAAAATGTGTGAAGGCTGTTACCTATGCTAAACAACTGTACTTCCCACAACAGCTGGCTTGTCACAGAATTGATTATGTTATATTCCATCCCAACATTGTGCTGGAGCTCATGATAGGGGAATGCTTCCAAAATACTGAAATCCTTGGCCCAGCAAGTTACACAAAATCTCACCATCATCGGTGCTTCTAAGAACGGATTATCATCAGACCGCTTTGTATTACACTACTCTTACCCTCCCTAATCATATTCTCTTAGTTTTGGACACCTGTCCAAATCAGTTTGCATTTACCCATTTGGCTACATCATCATCATCCTGCAAAGTTATTAAAAACAGATCATTTTAATAACTCTATGAAACTTATATTTTAGACAGTGAGTCAGACCAGAGTATGCTTCACTCTAAACCCCTGCTTTATAACAACTGGTGCAAATAAAACTAATAACAAATGTTTTATATAGTTTGGTTAATGTTTTTGATGAATGCACTTGAAAGGCTCAGGCAATTAAAATATCATATTTACCAATTTTTATGTAGTTGAATTTCAAAGATATAGTGTTAATGTAATACAAAGTAATTATTAATGCTGGAAGATATTTGGAGTGACTCCTTGATAAATTATTGGTAAATAATGGGGGAAAGGGATAAAGAGAGTCATTTTGTTGTTAGGTGCGATCAAGTCAGTCCCAACTGATCATGACCTTATGCACAAAAGATTGAAACATTATCTATTTCTTCTCCATTCTCACAATTGTGCCTATACTTAAGCACATTTTTATAGCCAGTGTCAATCCATCTTGTTGAAGGTCTTGTTCTCCTAGTTAACTCAGGTAAAACAATATGAATAAATTATTTCAAGATTTTATAATATGCTACACTATAGTGTTATCTACTTGATATTCCAAAGCAACTTATAGAAAAGAATGTGGAACAATATCACACAAAAGGAAAATTTTTCTGCTGATGATTCTGTTACATCAGTGTACTGACAGGGACAGTCTGAAATTCAAAACATGAAAGAAATATGATTGCTGGTATCAGATGGATCGGGTCGGAAAGCTAGGATACCAGAAAGATGTTTTCTTGACCATGTTGTGTTGACTGTGCTAAAGCAATCAACTGTGTGCACCACAACAATTGATTGATGAAGTTTGGAAGAATGGGAATCCCAGAACTCTTAATTGTACTCATTGTGAATCCATACACAGTTCAAAAAGCAGTCATTCATACAGACCAAGTGGATATCGCATGCTTTCAAATCAAGACCTGTGTATGTCAGGGTTGTATTTTGCATCATACTTACTCATTTTATACAGCGAGTGAATAATCTGACTAACTGAATTCTATAAGGAGACCACAGCACGAGGACTGGAGGAAGACTCACCAGCAACCTGTGACAGGAAGAGAACACAACCTTGTTTGCTGAAAGCTAGGAGGACCTAGATCACCTGCTGATGAAGATAAAAGACTACACAATGATAAACACAAAGAAAACAAAAATTTTCGTAACAGGATAAATGAACAGTCTCGTGATAAGTGGAGAAAAGATGGACAATTTCAAGGAATTAATTTGCTTAGATTCAGCATCAACACCATGGAAGAAGTAATCAAAAAATCGAATGATAGATTGCATTGACAAATCATCTGTGAAATATCCCTATAGTGTGTTAAAAAGCAAAGATGTAACTTTGAAGAATAAAATGTGCCTTGTCCACAGCATGATATTTTCAATTGCCTCATACATCTTCAAAAGCTAGACAATAAAAAGGAAGTCTGCAGAAAAATAAGTATTTAAATTATGTCTTGTTGAAGAATATTAAATACGCTGTGAAGAATGAATGAAAATGTCTCAGAAAAGTATATGCAGATTGCTCCTTTGTATCATCAGAGGGTCAGCAAAATCGTAAAAGCCCTTCAATGCCATGTATTCACACAGTGGCTTCAGCAGTGGGCCGTTGTAATTGTTGTCTGTCCTCGAGTGACATGCATAGTGACATGCACAACAGAAGAAAGCACTGCCCTATCCCGCATCAACCTCATACTTGTTCTCATGTTCGAGACCGTTACTGCAGCCATTGTGTCAATCCATCTTGTCATGGGTCTTTCTCCTTTTCTCTGTCCCTCTGTTTTACCAAGCATGATGTCCTTGTCCAGGGACTGGTCTCTCCTGATAACGTGTCTAAAGTACACGAGGCACAGTCTGGACATCCTTGTGTCTAAGGAGCATTCTGGGTGTACTTCTTTCAAGACTGATTTGTGTTTCTTCTGGCAGTCCATGGTACTTTCCATATTCTTTCAAGCACCATAATTAAAGTGCATTGATTTTTTGTTTGGTCTTCCTTATTCAGTGTCCAACTTTCACAGGCATACGAGAAAGGCATACGAGTAGATTGAAAATACTATGGCTAGATTCAGGCGCACCTGCTGCTCAAAGTAATGTCTTTTCCTGTTCAACACTAAGAGGTTTGGGTTTTATTTTTCTGTTTTTTTTTTCCTTCCAGCAGAGCTACCCACGGCAATGCATTCTTGATACCTTGACTGCCGCTTCCATCAAAATGTGATAGTAAACAGGAAACATACTTGCAACTCTTCTATTACGACTTTGTGATACATTATTCAGTGATACTTACAAACGAATTTAGCAAGAGAGTGCTACTAAAGTCTTGCAGCATCTGTAGCAGAACATTACAGAGTGTGACTTGAGTAATGAATATGGAGAGGGTGTTATTTGAGCAGATGTTGCAGGCTATTTTGATAGAAGCATGTATCCACTACTGTACTTACCTGCAATTAAGTTCAGGCTTTCTTGAACACGAGGGGAGTCCTGCTTGAAAGCCCAAAGAAAAGCAAACTTACTGTCAAGTTGATTCTGGCTCATAGTATATAGGGTTCATGAGATTATAAATCGTTACTGTAATATACAGTCTCACTTGTCTCCTGAAGAGCAGTTGTTAGGTTTGAACTTTCAACCTTATGTTTAGCAGCTCAGTACCTAACCCGCAACTCCTTTCAAACTCAAATTCAAACCAATTTCAACGTTTTTTTTTATCTAATGCTTAAATTATATTAGGAAGAATCTGCCAGAATAAACAAACCCCACAAAAGTTCTAGAAAGACTTTGAAATTTCATTTGATTACCAAACTAAGTGGAACCTGAACATAGTTTCAATAATGAAAACTGTTAAAGTCTTTAATCATGAAAGACATTTAATGTGTAATAAGGCCATATATTCTTGGAAAACAGATATACAAAATTTTAAGTTATTTTATTCCAGTACGTGATAAATTTTCTTTTTTAAAACCTGCAATGCATACATGCTAGATATGTTAGCTCTTGTATTTTATGAGGATAATGTAATTTGGCTCCTGAATTTTGGAAATGTCATGAACGTTTCAGCACTTGAAATATGGTTTGCAAGTCTGGATAGAGCAGAGGTTGTACACTGGTGCATATAGGAGCTGGAGGCACGGGGAATCCAGGGTGGATGATACCTTCAAGACCAGGGGTGTGAGGGGCGATACTGGGAGAGCAGAGGGTGAGTGGATTGGAAAGGGGGAACCGATTACAAGGATCTACATGTGACCTCCTTCCTGGGGGACAGACAACAGAAAAGGGGGTGAAGGGAGACACCAGACAGGGCAAGATATGACAAGATAATAATTTATAAATTATCAAGGGCTCATGAGGGAGGGAGGAGTGGGGAGTGAGGGGAAAAAAAAGAGGACCTGATGCAAAGGGCTTAAGTGGAGAGCAAATGCTTTGAAAATGATTAGGGCAAAGAATGTACAGATGTGCTTTATACAATTGATGTGTGTATATGTATAGATTGTTATAAGAGTTGTATGAGCCCATAATAAAATGTTTTTTTTAAAAAAAGAAATATGGTTTCCTCTAATTATAGCTAAGCTGTCACTTGTATCAAGAAGGTTGAGACAGGATATATACCAATGAGGACGATTGTTCCATACTCCCAGTTGTCCTTTTGTTGATGCCTTAGAGGTTCTAAGGCATGTAAGAATGCCACATTCATTTATAGTTCCAAAATAAAACGATAAAACAAATATACTATAGAAACTCACCTCAAATATTTCCAATAAAGCAAAAGAAGATAGATGGAAAATAACCTTTTCAATGGAAACTATTTGATAAATTCACTTCTTTTTAAGTTGAAGAAGTTCTCTCATTTTTCCCAAGATCATTTTATTGGGAGTTAATACAGATTCCATGTGGACTTAGTGATGGTTATTGAGAAACAAGGCTTTAAGACCCTAAAAGCTAAATTATTGGTAATAACAGTATAGTGCACGTAATGTTTTTGTTAATCTTATACTTTTCTATGGGGTTGATCATATTTACTACTAGACAATGGAATATATTAATTTATGCTTGGGTATTCTGTAGTCAAAATAGCCCTTCTTAAATGTAAAAATTCAATTAACTTTCTAGTGCTCATTGCTATTCTGATCTTATCTTTGAAGACGCTATGGGAAACATGAAATATTCATTAAATCTATATCCCTAGCGTCTGGTTACATCTCGGCTCTGTAGGGGATAATCTAGCTGCACAGTGATGTAAGGCGCTATGGTGATGCTTTGGGTTAGGCATTGGGCTGCGAACCACAAGGTTGGCATTTTCAAGTCTACCAGTTGCTCTGAGGGACAGAGAAGAAGAGATTATTTGTTCCTGTAAATATGTACGGTGTTGGAAATCCTTTCTGTGGTTGTTGGAAGCGCCATAGAATCAGTTCCAAATCGTAATGACCCTAGACACAACAGAACAAAACACTACCCAGTCCTGCACCATCCCCATGATTGTACTCATGTTTGAGCCTATTGTTGAAGCCACCATGTCAACCCCTCTCATCCAGGGGTTAATCTTTCCCCTGTCCCCCACTTTAACAAGCATGATGTCCTTGTCTAGGGACTGGTCTCTCCTCATAACATGCCCAAAGTATGTGAGATGATTTCTAGACATCTTTGCCTCTAGGGAACATTCTGGCTATATTTATTCTAAGACAGATATGGGTTTGTTTGTTTTTTACAATCCATGGAGCATTCAATATTCTTTGTCAACTCCACAGCTCAAATACATTGATTTTTGTGTGTGTGTAAAGTTTTGAAAAGGAAGGAGGTTAGTTTGAGGACTAAGATGCACCTGACCCAAGTCAGGGTATTTTCAATCACCTCTTATGCTTGTGATAGTTGGATGTTAAATAATGAGCTGGAAGGAAAAATGATACATTTGTATTATAGAAATAGGAGGGTTGCTTTGAATCAGACTGGACTCAATGCGTGTGATTTGGATTTGGCATGCTTGTATGAATGAATAGCCTCAAAATCTATATTTCTGAAAGAATAAAGACACTTTTATATACAATCTGTATTTGACACAAATGAAATCATCCCCAAGCTGGCTTCAGGTAAGTACATAAGCCCCCTGTCTGGATGGCATTCACATTGGCTCACAGCATCTTCAGTTAGGATTAGAGAAACACACATTTGTTAGTGACAACAGATCTTCTTTTTTTATAATGTAAGTAGGACTCTATGTGTCCTGGCAAAAAATTAGCTCAAAATGAAAAATTTGGCCAGGGATTATTTGTACAGTGCCATTCCCAGGATACACTGTTAACCTAATGTGGCAGTTACATAATCTGTTGTCAACTTGAGCAAAAGGGTGGAGTCCAGCCTGTCAATCAGGTCAGAGACAATGAGGCCTCTGTGTGGGCATGGCCTTCTGCTGTGGACTCTGGGAACCCCTGTTTTCCTCCTTGGAGGCAGGGCACACAATCTGCTTCACATTCCTGATGACAAGCCAGATGGTGCTATGCTTATGGAACCAGAGCCCTGGAACTAGAGGAGCCACGTGGAGACCCACACTAGTGTTGAGATGCTTCCACTGCCACTGGATTCACAAGAGTTTCCACCCACTGGCCTGTGATCTTCCTGCATTCGGTGTCATTGCATGTGTTGTGTGAGTCTGAAGAGACGTTTACAGCCTCGTATTGGACATATGGACTAATATTGGACCTCTGGTTTTGATCTGGACTGGGCTCTTTTATTAATATACAATTAGTCTTTGATATAAAACTCTCTCGTACACACATATGAATGTTTCTGAATTTGTTTCTCTAATCAACCAGGACTAACACACCTAAGGATATTTTACCAGTTGTAAATCTGATTCAGAAAGAACTAATTTATAGATATTATAAAATTTAATTATTATAATTTTCCAAATCTTTGCAATGCTTTGGCAGTATATATTTCAATAACAACAAAAGTAACAACAAAATTGAAAAAGGAATTTTAGATTGTGTCCTTGATTGAATACCTTGTTTTATGATTTGTATTTTAAGTTCTACTATACTATCAATAGATTTTTGATTGAGGATTGAACCAAAGAAATGACTTTTTAAAATTAAGTTCAAAAAAGCTAGAGATTCAGGGGAAAATCAGTGAAAATCTCAAGTTAGTAACTGAGGCAACTATTGAAAGACAAATTGAACAAAGCCATTATGCATTAAATTTATAATCATTGGACTAAGAATTAGTTAGATTAGATCTACTTCTAAGATACTCTATTTTTCACAAGAAAACTTTAGGATTATTAAAACTTTTGTTACCAATTCTAGGCCTACCTGATTTTCCATCCTACTAATTACCATTAGCATTAATCATGTATTTTGTTTTTCCCATTAGCTTTCTGCAGTGTTAATCTCCAAATTTACATATTTATCTCTATTCCCCAAATCCCTGTGGCTTACTACTGATATTGAGCACACCCACATGCCTCATTCTATCACACTTCCACACCTGCCATTTGCCATCTGACTCTTATTTTATCTATTAATCTCTGCTTATTTCCTTAACTCTGCCATTGTGCAGGATTGTCCTTTGTGGTAACTATCTTCATTTCTCTGCTTACACATGTTTTTCAGAGGAAAAATATAAGCTTTTAGAAAAGTCATCTGTTGAAAGCGAAATGCAAAACAACTAGTAGTTGGAATCAAACAGAATGTTATTCTTAGTGCTGTTATTATTTATGTGAATAAATAGTGTTTTCAGCATCAGAGAGATATTCTATCACCTGAGATGTGAAAACCACAAAAGAAACGAAACAAAGAAGCTAAAACAGCATCTGCTCAAGATTCAATTTAAAAGGGAGCCCACAAGTAAATATTTGAGATTAAAAATGTTAAAATTAATTCATGTAATGTTTGTGATTAGTTTATCCATCTTTTAACTTACCTCAATTCATCAGTCAATATTTATTCAACAAGTTTTTTTGAATACCCGTTTCTGCAAGACATTATGAGGATTATTGGGTGCATACTTACTTAGAATTTTCGCTCTCAAGTAATTTATGAAGTTGAAGCCAAGATGTGTGAATAAACAGGTAACTGTGACAAAAAGAAAAGCAAGAAGTATGTTAATAGGGCAAGTAAGACAAACTGTGAACAAATCTGAATAGTAGGGGATTGAAATCAAGTGAAAAGAGGCACCAGTAATTCAGTGATTAAATACTTGACCAATAAACTAAGAGTTCTGACTTACCGGAGTTTGCAGGAGAAACATTCTACTGTCTGATTCTAGAAAGATTTATAGCCACGAAAATATAATGGGGCAGTCTACTCTGTCTGTATGAATCAGAATTCACTTCAAGAGCAGTGTATTTTTGCAGGGGAAGGAGTGGAAGTGGAGTGGGCAAACTAAATTATAAGCAATCAGAAATGCTCCTTAAACAGATAGTTTGAGTACCATGCTTCTGCAAACACCTGCTGGTTTACCTGTAGAACGTAACTGGAAATGAGGTTTCAAAAATGTTTTAGAAGCCTTTTCTTGATTGCTCTTTGAAGGAGTTTATACTGTTCGGGTGGTTAAGTGCCACCGACTCAGTTCCAACTCATAGCCACCTGTGCACCACAGAAGGAACCACTGCCAGTCCTGTGCCATCCGCCCGCTGGTTCCCACGCTTGAGAACGTCACCGCATTCACTGTGTCAGTTTATCTCCGCGAGGGTACTTTATCACTGCCCCTCTCTTTTACCAAACATGATGTCCCTCTCCAGGAACTGCTCTCTCCAGACAACAGTTCCAAAGTTTGTAAGACAAAGTCGTGCCATCCTTGTCTCTAAGGAGCACTTGGGTAGCACTTCTGCCAACACTAAAATGTTAGTTTAGCAGTCCATCGTACGCTGATTATTCTTCTCCAGCACCATAATTCAAATGCATCAGTTCGTCTGCAGTCCTCATTCCTCAATGTCCACTCTTCACATGCATATGAAGCACTGGAGAACACCACGGCTTGGTCAGGTGCACCTTAGCAAGGCAACATCCTTACTTTTCTTTTTTTTTTTTTTGACCATGACAGATTTTTATTTATTTTATTTTTTTTTAATTTTAACAATTTATTGGGGCTCATACAATTCTTTTCACAGTTCATATATATACATACATCAATTGTATAAAGCACATCTGTACAGTCTTTGCCCTAATCATTTTTTTTTTTGAATTTTTTTTTCTTCTTTTACATTTTATTAGGGACTCCAACAACTCTTACCACTATCCATACATATACATACATCAACTGTACAAAGCACACCCATACACTCCCTGTCCCAATCACTCTCAAGGCATTTGCTCTTCACCTAAGCCCCTTGCATCAGGTCCTCCTTTTTTCCCCCCCTTCCCTCCCTTTTCCCCCCTCCCCCATATGCCCTTGGTAATTTATACCTCGTTATTTTGTCATATCTTGCCCCATTCGGGGTCTCCCTTCCCCCCTTCTCTGCTGTCCCTCTCCCAGGAAGAAGCACACCGGCCAGTGCGATCACGAGGTGCCCAAGGGACCAGATATAAGGCATCATGCAAAAAAAAAAAAGATATAAGTGTGTGTATGTATGTGTATTTATGTGTATATGTATATATGTATGTGTATATATATATTATATTAAATGAAGGGGGAAGTGCAGAGTGGAGACCCAAGGCCCAACTGTCAGCCAATGGAGATCCCCTCATAGAGGGGCTTAGGAGAGGGGATGGGTTAGTTAGGGTGTGAGGTAGTATCGATGAAGAACACAGCTTTCCCCCAGATCCTGAATGCTTCCTCCCCCCAACTACCATGATCCGAATTCTACCTTGCAGGGCTGGATAGGACAGAGGCTGTACACTGGTACATAGGAGGGTTGGAGATACAGGGAATCCAGGGTGGATGATGCCTCCGGGACCAGGGGCGTGAGGGACGATGCTGGGAGAGTGGAGGGTGGGTGGGTTGGAAGGGGGGAACTGATTACAGGGAGCCACATGTGACCTCATCCTTACTTTTCAATATACTAAAAGATGACTTATGAAACAGATGTACCTAATGCAACTCATCTTCTGATTTCTTGACTGCTGTTTCCATGATCATGATTGTGGATCCATGCAAGACACAATTTCAGCCTTTTTTTCATTTATCAAAATATTAGCTATTGGATCAGTTGCAAGAAAATTTGGGTCTTCTTGAGGTTGAGTTTTAGTCCATACTGACGGCTACAATCCTTGATCTTCGCTAGCAAGTACCTCAAGTCCTCCTCACTTTCACAAGCAAGTTTGTGTCATCGGCATAAAGAAGGCTATTAATAAGCCTTCCTCCAATACTGATACCAATTCTTCTTCATGTAAGCCAGTTTTCTGATGATTTGTTCAGAATGCACATTGAACAAGTATGGCGAGGGTTACAACCCTGTCGCACATATTTCTTGATATTAAACCCTAAAGAGTTCCCTTGCGCTGGTCTCCGCTACTTCTTGATCCATATATCAGTTCTGCATGAGCACAGTGAAGTTTCTGGAATCCCCATGTTTCTCAAGGTTATTCAGTTTGTTATAATGCACACAGTCAAATGCCTTTGCATAATGAATAAAGCACAAGTATTCATCTTTCTGGCATTCTCTCTTTCAGCCAAGACACATGATTTCAGCAATGGCAGCTCTCGTCCCAGGTTGTAATCTTAATCCAGCCTACACTTCTAGCAGTTCCCTGTAAATGTCCTGCTTCAACCTTTGTTGGCTGATTGTCAGCAAAATTTACTTCCATGTGTTATCAAACATATTGTTTTATAATTTGAGCATTTAGTTGGGCCACCTTTCTTTGGAATGCATGAAAATTTTAGTATATGTGCTACCGAAGCGAGCACGAATGGGTAAAAATATACATCTTTTTGTACCAATAGTTGGTTGGACAAGTAGCTGTCTTCTAAATTATGGCTCAGAGGACTAAGTGATTCCAGTGCTTCATCAGCTTGTCGAAACGTTTCAATTAGTTTTCCATCAATTCCTGGAGCCTATTTTTTTACAATGCTTTCAGTGTAGTTGAAACTTTTCCCTTCCACCCCACTGGTCCTTGCTCACATGATCAGTTTGTTGATCCTCTACTCTTTTATACCCTCACTTATAATGTATGGGTGAAATTATGGAATTCCCAGCTTCCATGCCAAACAAGAGGTTTGATTTCTAGGTGGTGTACCTACCTCAAGCATAGCCATCACCTGTGTCTGTCACTGGAAGTTTTTGAGCTGCCGTGATACTGAGCCGGTTTCAGTGGGGATTCCATCCTAAGATTAAGAAGAAAATCAGCTTAATAAAGCTTTATAGATCATAATGATCTACCCAGTTCCAGGATGCATGGGATCAACTTGATGGAAATATTGTGTATACTCAGCCATTTAATTGTGATATACTGATGTTCTTGTTTTTCTATATTTTTAGCTATTGTTGAGTTTTATGCATTAATGTTTAAATAGGATAAATAGAGTTATAAGTCACATATATGTTTTTTTCTGTGAATTGGAATTTTTAAATTGTTATTGTGATCTTTTCTTAATGACTTGAAGATATTTAAAAAATATATCTAAGACACTTTAATATCATATGTGTTGCAAATTTCTCCAAAGATTATTGACTTAATAATGGGATATTAAACAAAGAGATATTTTTATATAGTCTACTTGCAATATTAGATAAGTTGGCATCATTGTATCTGTTTTGTGAGATGGAGGAGGATGTTGTGGATTGGTGTCTGACATATGGGCTAATGTTGGACTAATGGGGTTAGACAGCACTGGGTTAGGATCTTTTCTTGATGTGCACTTACCCTTTATATAAAATTATTTTTCATACCTATGAGTTTCTGGGGATTTGTTTCTCTAATGTACCCAGACTAACACAGGTGCAAATCCAGAGGTGATATCATTTCATAGTTCAATCACATCATACAATATTGTGCAAATACTGCCAAAATTAGTTTCAAAGCATTTTCTTCCCTCTTGAACTACTTGATATTAGCTCTGACCTGGTTACCCGCCATCAACTCCAAGAATCCTTATTCTAGCTGTCTCCATTGGTTAATTTTTCCTGGGTTTCATTATACATACCAAAAATGTAACAAAGATTCAAAAGGCCTGGTCAAAGGTCAAAACCATAAGCTGCCTTGTGGGAGAAATTTGAGGTTTTCAGTCTCATTAAGGTTTATGGTTTTGGATACGTTCTTCTATTAAATTGGCATTCTATGATACTCACCCTCCCGGTACAACCACTGAAGTCAAAGCGGGTGAACAAGCAAATGTGGTGAAGAAAGCTGATGGTGCCTGGCTATCAAAAGAGATAGCATCTGGGATCTTAAAGGCTTGAAGATAAACAAGTGGCCATCTAGCTGAGAAGCAACAAAGCCCACATGGAAGAAGCATATCAACCTGTGCAATCACGAGGTGTCAAAGGGATCAGGTATAAGGCATCATCAGAAAAAAAAATCTTACCATAGTGAATGAAGGGGGAAGTGCAGAGTGGAGCCCCAAAGCCCATTTCTTGTCTGCTGGAGATCCCCTCATAGAGGGGTCTAAGGGAGGAGATGAGTCAGTCAGAGTGTGATGTAGCACCGATGAAGAATACAGCTTTTCTCTAGTTCCTAAATGCTTCCTCCTCCCCGCCCCCTCCCCCCCGCCCAACTTCCATGATCCGAATTCTACCTTGCAAGTCTGGATAGAGCAGGGGTTGTACACTGGTGCATATAGGAGCTGGAGGCACAGGGAATCCAGGGTGGATGATACCTTCAGGACCAGGGGTGTGAGGGGTGATACTGGGAGGGTAGAGGGTTAGTGGGTTGGAAAGAGGGAACCGATTACAAGGATCTACATGTGACTTCCTCTCTGGGGGGATGGACAACTGAAAAGGGGGTGAAGGGAGACGCCGGACAGGGCAAGATATGACAAAATAATAATTTATAAATTATCAAGGGCTCATGAGGGAGGGGGGAGCGAGGAGGGAGGGGAAAAAAGAGGACCGGATGCAAAGGGTTTAAGTGGAGAGCAAATGCTTTGAAAATGATGAGGGCAAAGAATGTACAGATGTGCTTTATATAATTGATGTATGTACGGATTGTGATAAGAATTGTATGAGTCCCTAATAAAATGTTTAAAATAAAAAGGTTTATGGTCTGGGAAACCCACAAAGGCAGCTCTACTCAGTCCTATTGAATTTTATGTGTCAGTATTGATTCAATGGCAGTAAGTTTTATTGTTATTTTAATTTTTTTTTAGTTTGTTGCAATTGGAAGAAGATTATGGGTGCTACTCTTATCTTTTCCTCAGGCTGAAAATGTAAAATGTTGCCCATAACAATGACTCCAAATGCCAAGGATATCACAGTTGAGGAATCTACTCAAGTGAAGACATTTGATAAACAACATGAAAAGTGGGAAAAAGATGGGCTTGCTAAAATTTTTGCTTTGCTGAGATCCACAATCATTTCTCATGAAAGCCACAATATTAACTCCCAATTAACAATGCATTTAAAATAAAATTTTTTTAAAGCAATCAAATGTCATATCGCATTGGGCAAATATGTTGCCTAAGACATCTTTATGGTGTGGAAAATCAAAGATGTCACTTTGATCTTTAAGTTGCAGCTGAACCAAGCTGGTATTTTCAATCAGCTCATATGTGAAAGTTGGACACTAAATAAGGAAGAATGCAGAGAATTGATGTGTTTACATTGTGATGAATACTGAAAAGCATCTTGGAATGCCAGAAAAACATAGAAATCTTTTCTCACATGGCCAAAATATTCCTTAGAAGCAAGCATAGCGAAACTTTGCCTCACAAACGGTGGATATGTTATCAAGGTAGATCAAGCACATCATATTGAGCTATGGTAGAGGGTGAAAAGGATGGAGAGCGGAAGGGAGATGGGTTGGCTTGGTGTCTACAACAATGGCCCCAAAGATGAAATAGTGAGTATGAAAGAGGTTGGAAAGTATTTAGGCGTTGTACATAAGGTTGCTGTGAGTCAGAACCGACTAGAACGCACTTCACAGCAGTAAGTGGAGACATAATAGTAATAGGTTTAGAAACTCAGAGAGAGACCTTTGGTATAGTCACAATATTTAAAAGGAACTCTTGAAAGTGTTCAAAAGCAAGGATGCTACTTTGAGGAATAAGGTGTGCCTGATCCAAGCAAAGTCCTTCCCATTGGTTCATATGGATGTACATGTTGGACTTTGAGTAAGGAAGACAAGAAGAATCGGTGCATTTGAATTTGTTCCTGTTGAGAAATATAGAAAGACCTTGGTCTGCCAAGTGAATAGTCAAACCTTGGAAGCAGTGCAGCCTGAATGCTCTTCAGAAGGAAGGATGGCCAGATGCTGTCTTGCATACTTTGGCCATATTATTAGGAGACATCGTCCCTGGAGAAGGACTCGCTGGCACCTAACAACAATAAGGACAAGGAAGTCCTGGGCCATCCTTACAATGGTTCCTATGCCTGAGCTCATTGTGTCAATACATCTTGTCAAGGACCTTCTTATTTTGCACTTCCCCTCTACTTCTACAAGCATCACGTCCTCATCCAGAGATGAGTCTGTCCTGATAACTTGTCCAAGTGTGTAAGATGAAGTCTTGTCAGTCTTGCTCCTAAAGGATCATTCTCACTGGACTGCTTCTAAAACATATTTGTTTATTCTTCTGGCAGTCTATGATACTTTCAATAATTTTTGCCAGCACCACAATTCAAATGCATCAGTTCTTCACCAGTCTTCCTTACTCAGTGTCCAATTTTCACATGCACATTAGGGAATAGAACACACCTTGACTTGGGTTAGGCGTGCCTTAGTCCTTAAAGTAACCGCCTTGCTTTTCAACACCTTATTGTAGAGAACACATTTTAAATGCAAGTAGCGATCCCCCTTATGGGCTTCTCCTCTTATCAATAGTCTGAAACTGGGTATTAATAATTTAAGCTCTGATATCACACATGCCTTTTTTGGGCTTTGAATTTTATCATTTATGACCCTTGAGGATACCGGCTGTGTGCTTCTCCCACGTGGACATAGTTAACTCCTCACCTAGGTGGCTGCTCATTTTAAGATAAGCCTTTAAGACCCAAGATGTTATTCTTTCTGATAATCAGGTACCACCTGGTTTCTGTACCACTATTTGATATAGCATCATGTAATCAATGTTCTCTTTATGGGACAAGTATCAAAAAGGGCCATGTCATAAGAATTAATTATTCTTAGTTTGGGGCTAGAGTTAAATGAGTTTCCAAAATCTATTTATAGATCTATGGTTTATATATATATATCTTGTTTACTGTAGAGACATAATTATCATTTTTGATACAGAACCTTATAAATCATTCTCTTGGAGTATATGGTAATTCTATTGATATTTTCATTAATTTAGCCAAAGGTATAGAATTTAGAACAGTCAGAGAGCATTGTAAGTACTTAGGTTAAAATGAAACATTCTATCATTTTATCTCCCCTTTGACCCATTTTAATATTGTTTCATTTTAAATATTTTCTGCATTCTTTTCAATTGACATTTTTCTCTTTTTTCCTAGTCATTATTATTTGTTTGCTTCCTGTTGATGTTTTCTATGATTTTCTAAATATGAATCCAGGATAGGTAAATCCACAGAGACAATAACTGGGTCAATGATTACCTAGCAACATGATGGGGGAATAACAATGAGTATAAGAAGAAAATATTCCGAAATTGATTACTGTGATGATTCACAACTCTTCTTATTATGAGTGAATCATTAAATTCTATTATATGTGTAGTATATGCCAATAATATGATTTGAAATGCTTCGTACCTAATGTAGCATGAAAGAAACTATTTTTCTCCTCATTGGAAAATTTATAGTTCTATTTATTATCTATTTCTACATAAAAATTTCTCACAACTACTATGTTAACAATGATCATTTTTTATCTCATGGTTTCTGGTAAGGAATTGAGGAGTACCTTAATTGAGTAGGGATGACTCTAGATTTCCCAAGAAGTTATTGTTAAGCTCTCAGCTGTGACTATAGTTACTTAAATGTTAAGTGGGTTCTTAAGAATATGTTCCTAAAAAGAGGTACATTGCTGTGGGCAAATCTCAGTTTCTTGCTGACTTTCGACTGGAGAGTTTTTTTGACTGGAGAATTTTCTCCTGGACAGAAGAACTGCCTTCATAGCTTCCTGACATGGGCATGACTTCCACCAGAAATAATAATCAAGAAAATATATTACTTAGAAATTCTCCCACTAAAAATTAATATTTTCTTTTAAAGAGACTGTTAAAATTTCTGAGTTATTAATAAATAAGAGAGTGATGCACACATGCATGTGCACGCACACACACACAAACACACACACAGAAACATAAGGACAACATGGGCTGTTATAACCTAATCTTATGTGTGTAAAACCATCATTCATCTGTGTGCTCTGAGCACAAAGAACAATCCAGATTAAATGCATACAGAAACTACACCATGTGATCCATACTAACAGCTATATTCATCCGTCATGAGCTATCCATACTGTGCAGTACAGGAAACCAGCGATAACCAAGACTAAGCCAAATATGTGGCTGTCGTGTCAATGCTGATGCACTTCGGGCAGAGTGAAAGTGTCCAGTAGATTTCTTGGCCTGGAGCAGAGATCCTCATCTTTCTCTGGTAGAGTGGCTGGCGTTGGGTGGGGGTTGGAGTGGGGTGGGGGAACCACTGAGCTTTCACTGAACTCATTGGACCACCAGTGCTCTTTGGTAGTAACAAGAGACGCGGTACTCTGACCGCTTTGAAGAAATACTGCCCCTTCACCAGGTGACTCACTAGTAAAACATATGATACTTTCATGAACAGTAAGCATACTTTTTAAGTATCCATATGTTACCATAGATAAGGCATGGTCTTTTAAAATAAAGCTGCACAAGTGCTGTTCTTGTCATTAGATGCTATAGAGTTGGTTCCAACTCCTCACAGTGACCATGTGCACAACACAACGACACTGCGCCATCTGTACAATTGTTCTATGCCTGAGCCCATGGCTACAGACATGGTGTCAATTCGTCTCATTGCGGGACTTCTGTTTTCCACTTGGCCCTCCTCTTTACCAAGCATGATGGTTCTTCAATACCCAACATGATCTCTACTCTGTCTCAAGAGTAACAACGAGAATGTGTGCTGAAAGGGGTTATTGTCATGCATAGACAGAATACATGGAATACATGTCCTAGCAAAACCACTAGTAGGAATGTTCTATGGACAAACTATTGATAAATCTCAGACTCATCTCCCTAGAAAAGGATAGAAAGTGAAAATAGAGCCCAAGTCAACTTTATGTTGCCTGTTGGAAAGTGCTGGAAATCAAGACAAGCATTCTGTAGTACTTATCAAAAAATGAGTAGTTAGTAAAATCTTAGGGTTAGATCACAGAGTTATCCTTCTGGCAGATAGAGGTTTGAATCACAATTTCAACAGTAATAGTTTTTTTTTTTAAGTTAATGTCCCTAGTTTAATATTTGGATATTAAGAAAAACTTCATAAAATATTGTTGTACTAAATGAATTATACTATTCACCCAAACTACAAATTGCCTGGGAATTTGCAATACCGTGGTGATTTCTGTGGTGCTATGATGCTGGAAGCTACGCCACCAGTATTTCTAATACCAGCAGAAACATCCAGGGTAACTGCAGCCGGCTGCCAGACGACAGAGGCTGTGCAGATGAGGGAGGCTGTGCAGACGAGGGAGGCTGCACGTGTCTGAGGGATTAGCCACTGACCATTGTGAACAGCTGTGGAACACTGCCAGAGGTGGTGCTAGAATGTGAACTCCTCAGGTTGGTAGACAATCAAAATATGACTACGAGTTGGCCCCTCACATTGAACCATCATAATGTGGAGGGAACAGTTTCAGGGCCTTCATTTCCTGATTGGGTTTGACTCAAAAGGAGAATATTACAAACACCCATTTATCATTGGTATGTGGAATGCATGAATCTAGAAAAATTGGAAGTCATCAAAGCTAATTTTTATGTAGTTGAAACCTGACTGCCACGATGGCAGCTCATAGTGATCCTATAGGACAGGCTAGAACTGTTCCCATGAGTTTCTGAAACTGTCACTGTTTGGAGAGTAGAAAGTTTCCTATGATATGATAATAGAAGATTTCTATGATAAGATATAAGTCTAAAAGAAAGTCCAGTTAATTCAAAAGTATACATCAAATGCTAAACTCAGTGCTGATGAAATTACACAATTGTATGTGTACTTCTTCAGTCTAGATTTGATCAGACAAACAAGATGCTTTGATAATTCCTAGTAATGGGAATACAAAAGTGGGAACAAAGAGGAAGGAACAGTATTTTGAAAACATGGCCTTGATGATAGAGATGGAGCTTGAGATCTTGTGATAGAATTTTGCAAGATCAATGACTTCATGGCAAATTAATTTTCACAACAGTATAAACATTAACTCTACATCATCATGCGAATACAAAGGAATCAAAGTGACTACATCTTTGGGAGAGATGAAGAAGAAGCGCAATATCAGCAGTGGAAAAGGGCTGACTATGGACTAGACCATCAATTATGTGTATGTCGGTTTAGGTTGAGGTTGAAGAAAATTATAAGTCCATATAAGCTAAAATACAGCCTTGAGCATATCTCACTTGAATGCCTATCTGTCTTAAAGGAAGTAAAGCAAGAACACTTCTTAGTAGCAAGGATGGCGATATTTCATCTCACATATTTTACACAAGTTTTCAGGAGACACCAGGCCCTGGAAAAGGAGCCTATGCTTGCAGAGGCAATGTAAAAGAAGGCCCTTGACAAGATGGATTGACACGGTAGCTTCAACCACAGGCTCAAGTATGGAAACAATTGTGAGGATGGTGCAGAATAGGTCAGTGTTTCATTCTGTTGCACCAAAAGTCACTATGAATCTGCACTGACTTGTCAGCACCTGACAACAACAACAACATGAATATATATGGTTCATCAAAAAATAATGACCGAAGACCCATTAAGCTGAGAGATAATGTCAACAAAATCCTATCTGAAGAATGCCAAAGGTCATTAAAAATTCATTAAAGAAACAAAAGTTAAAGTTGCTCCCAGAAGAGACTTGAAAATTGCTGTTTATAGTAGAGCAGCTAAAGCAATTGGATTAAATAATGACGTAAAAGAGCTGAAAACAACGTTTTAGAGGACAGCAAGATATCATAATAAAATGTGGCAATAATAGGATTTAGAAAAACAAAAAGAAGGACATGCTTAGCTTACCTCAAGCTGAAAGAACTGAAGAGAAAATTGAAGCCTTGCCTTTCAGTAATGAATAATTCTTTGAGTAACAATTTGAATGGTGTAGAAAGCATGAGAAATATGCAAAGAATACAAAGAAACTCTAAGCTGTAAAGAACTGGTGAACGCACAACAACTCAAGAATCAGCAGATAATTAAAAACAGAATGCATGAAGGAAGAAGTCCGAATGCACTCCAGGTAGCAGAGGAAAACAAGACCGAATGAATGGACTTCTAATTGAAACATTTCAACAAGCTGATGTAGAACTGGAAACAGTCATTCTCTTATGGCAAAAAATTGGAAGACATCTCCCTGACCAAAGAGCGAAATATATATATCTGAAACTTGCTCTTAACCACAGAGCAGCTAAAGCAAATGGAAGAAATAACGAAGCTAAATAGCTGAATAGAAATTTCAAAGGGCAGTGATTGGAAACTCTCTCACAGGGAGATACATGTAGGAAGCATCTGGCTCATCAAGGTGTTTACTAATGGGTGACTATCTAGTCCCCTGGGCCTCTGTGTCTCTGCAGACAAAAGCGTTCCAAAATGACTGTTATTTGTGACTTTGCTGCTAAAAACATTGAGGGATAACTCAGTTATTTAAGATCTCTTTGAGGCTCTCTTGAATCTTGCATATCCGTGCGATTGTCTTTGAACCTAGTGCTTTTATTATTCTAAGGTTAAGAAACTGTGACTAGTTAAGTAACATTTGCATAGATAAGAGTTTAGGAATGTTTAAATTCTTTGATGTTTGTTTTGTAACCAATTCCCTTGTGTAAGAAGAGTATAAATACCAAGCTTCAAATACACTAGAGACTTCAGTCCATCAAATTGGACTCCTCCTGATCCCATGCTTTGTACATAGCTCTTTCTTTTCCTATCATCCGCACGCCTCAGTTCAAACCCAGCTTGATGTGGGATAGCTGGTCTAATCCCCCGCAAATGCACAGAAAGGACAACCCATCCAGGGTGCAGTGTAGCACTGAGGAAACACACAACATTCCTCTAGTTCTTTAATGTTTCCTCGCCCCCACTATCATGGCCCCAGTTCAATCTCACAAATCCTGGTACACTGGTGTATGCACATTGGTACAGATAAGATCTTTCAACACATGGAATCCAAGATAGATAAAATCCTCAGAAGCAGTAATGGGAGTCATGATTCTGTGAAAGTACAAGAAGGGAGGAGTGGGGAGGGGGGTAAAGGAGAACTGATAGCAATGATGAATGTATAACCCCCCCCCCCTCGAGGGGAACAAATAACAGAACTTTGGGCAAAGGGATTCATTGGATTGTGTAAGATAAGAAATATATATAATCAAATACAGGTTCATTAGGGTGTTGGGGTTGGGGAGAGAGGAAATAAAGAGGAGCTGATAGCAAGGGGCTCAAGTAGAAAGAGCCCCTTGTACAAGTTTTCATGATATAATTAATTTATGGATTATTATAATATCTGTAAGAGCCCCAATAAAATGACCAATACAAAATAAAATATTATAATGAAATGTGAAAAGATCTAGACTTAGGAAATCAAAAAGCAAGAACACAGCACATCTGAACTAAAATAACACTCACACACACACAAAAAACAGTTAAGCTCCAAGTTGTAAATATAGAAAGATTCTATAGGCAAAATATTTAATGATTCAGAAAGCAATCAAAAGTAGGTAGAAAGACTATACCAAGTCACTGTACCAAAAAAAACCAAAAACACCTAGTCAATAGTCTATAACAATAGGAATTAGCATATGAGCAAAAACCAGTGATACTGAAGAAAGAAGTTCAAGCTACACTGAGAATATTAGGCAAATGCAATGCTCCCAGGATTGATGGAATACCAACTGAAAGGTTTTAACAAGCTGACGAAGACCTGCAAACACTCTCTAGTTCGTCTATAAGAGGAAATTTGGACGACAACTTCTTGACCACCTGACTGGAAGAAATTCATATTTGTGTCCATTACAAAGAAAGGGGACCCCAACATTTTTTCAAATTATAGAAAATTATCATTTATATCAAATGCAAGGAAAAATGTACTAAAGATCATTTAAGAAAGTTTGCAGCAGTACATTGACAGGGTGATGCCAGAGGTTCAGGCCAGATGCAAAAGAGGACAGGAAACAAGGGCATCATCGTTGATATCAGATGCATCTTGGGTAAAAGCAGAGAATAGCAGAATGGTGTTTACTTATGTTTTATTGTCTAGGCCAAGTCATAACAACTTATCGTAACAAATTGTGGATTAACTTGAGGAGAATGAGAATTCCAGAACCCTTCATAGTGCTCCTGTGCAAAGTGTACCTGGAACAAGAGGCAGTTGTGAGAACTGAACAAGGGAAGGCTGCGTGGCATCATATTCATAGTCTGTGTGCTGGGCAAATCATCAGAGCGGCAGGAGTCTATGAGGAAGAAAGTGGCATCAGGATTGGAGGAAAGTTAACAACCTATAATGTGCAGATGGGACAACCTTGCTTTCAGAATGTAAGGCGACCTTGAAATCTTGCTGCTGATGAGTATGAAGGATCTAAGCCTTCAGTACGAATTACAACTCGCTGTAACGGAGAACAAAATCCCCAGGGCTGGACCAAGAGCTACCATCATGATAAATGGAGAAACATTGAAGTTGTCAAGGATTTTGTCTTGCTTTGGTAAGCAACCAATATTTATGGAAGCAGCAATCAGTGGATAAAATACACATCAAATTGGGTATATATGCCGCATAATGCCTCCTTAGAGTAATGAAAAGCAAAGCAGACCTTGAGAACTAAGGGGTCCCTGGCCCAAGCCATGGTATTTGCAACTGTCTCATGTGCATGTGAGAGTTGGACCTTGAATAAGGAAGACTGAATGAAAATCAGTGCATTTGAATTGTGGCGAAGGAGAAGACTATTGAAAGTACCATGAGGAGCTCAAAGGACAACCCAGTCTGTCTAGGACAAAGTCTGCCACAATGCTCCTTAGAAGCAAAGATACTGAGACTTAGCTTCATGTGCCTGGACAGGTTATCAGAAGAGGCCCATTCCTGAAAAAGGATATCATGATTGGTAAAGTACAGGGGCAACAAAACAGAGGAAGAGCCTTGGCAAGAAGGTTGGCGCAGAGGCTGCATCAATGGGCAAACATAAGAGCAATTGTGAGGATGGCACAGCACTGGGCAGTGTTTCCTTCCGGTGTGCATGGTAACTGTGAGTCAGAACCGACTTACTGACCTGTATCAACAAACCAGGCATTGAAATAGACAGTAACTAGATATCAATTTCCCCCTTATTTCTATTGTAAACCCCCAGGTGCCTCCATCTTCTTCTATTTTATCCCTGATCATTGTTTCTTTTGGTTCTCCTAAAGCCTAGGACACTTCCGTCCGGTCTCTTCAATTTCTTATCCTTGGTTCCTTTAGGATGCTTGTGAGGGACAGGTAGGAGGTTTTTATATAAAGAACATGCAGCAACATTCCTATTTGCGCTCTTTTGAGAGCTCTTTTCCCCATGTAAATAGAAACACTTTTCTCAATTATGCATGCTTATTCATTCTGCCAAAATCTCTTTTAAGGTCTGATAAAGTTCTAGTCCATTTTCTCAGTTTGATGTTCCAAGGGGGCCCGCTGTGTCTTTCAAATTCTATGAAAAAATAGGCCTGGTAGGCTCCGCCAGCTGCTAAAGTCATTTGGGTAGCTAAACACTGTCTCTTTATTTATCCATTGTTACGTTTTTTTCAGTTTCAGTATTTGAACAGCATTTAATTCCTCTCTGCTATATATTTTCTTTAGAGAAGGTAAACACAGGTATTTGCTTGTAGATGTTGGTGAAATGCTCCCAGAGAGGAAAGTGATTCTTCAAATATCCATGGCAACTGAATATTAAATAATATGCAATCTACTTTAAAAAACAGCAATACTCCTGAAAAAGCAACAAAAATACCTCTACAAATCAAAAAGGGCAAGAGGCCTCAAATGTATGTGACAGGTATTCTTTCTTATACTATTATACGTGAAAGTGCTTTACTATAACCTCTCTGGAGGGAATTCTGAGAATATTTTCCAAAGGTCCAAAATTTCCTTAACACATAATTGATATCCCAAAATTCTACATCATAATAACACGTATAAAAAAGGGTTGTTTTAGAAGGAAACACTGAGATAGCCTGCATTTCAAACAATAGGGTATTTGTAACATGATTTATGTTGCTGTGCTTCAGGGGCCCTCCATGTGATCTGACTCATGGTGTAGAGTTTTGCATTGGCTGTGATACAAAAAGTCAACAGTTCAAAACGACCAGTTGCACTGTGGAAGAAAGAGGGATTTCTATTCCTATTAACAGTCAGTATCAACTCTTGGCAGTGAGTTGTAGTAGTAGTAAAACTAGTAGTGGTAGTAATAGTAGGATAAGTAGCAGTAGCAGTAACCCCACATAAAACAGAACACACACTGCCTTGCAAAAATTCCCAGGCCCTATTTTGAGCATCTTTAAACACCATGAGGGGATTATCTTCTGGCTCTCTATCATTGAGAAAACCTGCTGCATAAGACCCCTTTGAAGTGTTGGAAAGCAAGGACATTTCTTTGGGGATCAAAGTGTGCCTGACCCAAGCTATGACATTTTCAATTGTCTCATATGCATGTGAAAGTTGGACAACAGGTAAGGGATACTGAAGAAGAGTCAATGAGTGTGAATTATGGTGCTGGTGAAGAATATTGTAAGTACCATGGACCTGCCAAAAAAATAAATAAATCTGTCTTGGAGAAAAACAGCCAAAATGTACTTTAAAGATGGTGAGATTTCATCTTAAAAATTTTAGATATGTCAGGAGATTATTCCCTGGAAAATGACATCATGATTCATAAAGTAGCGGGGCAGCAAAGAACAGGAAGATCCTGTTGGATGGCTGGATTGACCCTGTGGCTCCACAGTGGGCTCAGACATAAGACCAATTCTGGGGATGGGTACCAGACCGGGTGCTGTTTTGTTCTGTTGTTTGTCAGATCTCCATGAGTTAGAAATAACTCAGTGGTACCAACCAAAATAGGTGCTTGACATAACTTCATTGGCTTAGCTGCTTTAACTTATTTTAAAGATAAATCTTTATTTTTACTAAACAGTTATTAATGAATATATACTTATTACTTTTTCCCCATTCATAATTCTAATAGTCCATAAATCTAAAAACCAAAGTCACTGCCATCGAGTCAATGCTGACTCATAGCAGCCCCCCTGTGTGCTTCTGAGACTGTAACTGTTTACAAGATTAGAAAGCCCAGTCTTTCTCCCATGAATCTTCTAGCGATTTTGACCTGATGATCATATGGTAGAATTATAAAAACAAACAAACAAAAATGGGAATATAAGTTAGAAACAAAGTTTGGGGGCTTCATAAGTGCAAGAGAAAATCTGTTAACAACTAAGATGGGTAAGATAGTGGGAGGTAAGATGAGCAGAAGAGTTGAAAGCTATTAGATCTTGGTTTGAGATATATTACATTCGAGATGTTCATTATTGATGTTTCCTAGTGCACAAATGTACTCCTGAATATCAGCAACTAAAACTAGACCAGGGAATGACTGTGGTCAGACCATAAATTGCTCATGTATAGGTTAGGTTTGAAGTTGAAGAAAACTAAAACAAGTCCATGAAAGCAAAAATACGATCTTAAGCATATTCCAGCTGAATTTTGAGACTATATCAAAAACAGATTTTGTGCATTGAACACGAATGACAAAAGACCCGATGAGCTGTGAGATGACGTCAAGAACATCATTCTTTAAAAAAAAATAATTTTATTGGGGGCGCATTCAACTCTTATCATAATCCATATATCCATCCATTGTGTCAAGCACATTTGTACATTTGTTGCCATCAGCATTCTCAAAACAGTTACTTTCTACTTGAGCCCTTGATATCAGCTCCTCATTTTCCTCCTCCCTCCCCATTTCCCCTCCCTGATGAACCCTTGATAATTTATAAATTATTCTTATTTTGTCATATCTTACACTGTCCATCGTCTCCCTTCACACACTTTTCAGTTGTCCAGACCCCAGGGAGGAGGTTATATGTAGATCCTTCTAATTGGTTCCCCCATTATACCCCACCTTCCCAGTATTGCCACTCTCACCACTTGTCCTGAAGGGCTCATCTGTCCTGGATTCTTAAAGAAATAAAAGGTCATTAAAAAGAAAGAAAAAACGAAAAGACCAAAGTAAATGTCAGAAGACCCTGAAACTCATTCCTAATCATAAAGTAGCTAAGACAAGTGGAAGAAAGAATGAAGGCAAAGAGCCAAGGAGAAAATTTCAAAGGCAGCAGGAGAAGACAAGGTAAAAATCTTACAATGAACTGTATAAAGACCTTGAGTTAGTAAACCCAAAAGGAATAAGTTCATTAGTATGGCAAAACTGAATGAAGTCAAGAAAAACCTAACCCTGTGTTTGCAATATTACAAGATTCTATGGGCAAAATATTGAATGATTCACGGAGCATAAAAAGAAGAAGGAGAGGATATATTTGATGACTGTAAAACAAGAACCAGTCACTACTCCATTTTAAGACATGGTATATGTGCAAGAACTAATGGGACTGAAGAAGTTCAAGCCGAACTGAAAGCATTCGCCAAACCTAAGGCCCCAGGAATTAATGGACTACCAACTAAAATGCTTCATTCAACAGCTGATGAAGGGCTGAAAGGACTCAGGTGTACTCAAGGATATTTGGAAAGCAGCTAGTTGGCCAATTGAATGAAAGAGAACCATATTTAGACCATTGAAAAGAAAGATGACCCAACCGAATCCTCAAATTACACAATACTATCAATAAGGCATGCAAGCAACAATTTGCTGAAGATCATCCAACAATGGTTGCAGCAGTACATTGGCAGGCTGCTGCCAGAGATTCAGATCTTATTTAACAGGGAATGTATAACAAGGAATATCATTGCAAATCAAATGGGTCATGACTGAAAGCAGAGAATTCAAGAAGGGTGTGTATGCATGTTTTATGGAGAATTCCAAGCCATTATACTGTGTGGATCATAGCAAGCTATGGAGAGTCTTGAGAAAAGTGAGAATTCCAGAACAGCTCCATGTGTTCATGCACCATATACCAGGATGGAGAGGCAGTAGTGCAAACAAAACATGAAAATATTACATGGTTTAAAAAAAGGAAAAATATATTTCAGGTTAGTATTCTCTCATCATACTTATTCAATCAATAGGCTGAGGAAATTATAAAAGACTCTGGATTATACGAAGAAGAATTTGGCTTCAGGACAGGAAAAAGGCTCATCAATAACCTGTTAAATGGAAATGGCACAACCTTGCTTGCTGAAAGTTAGCAGGACTTGCTGAAAGCACCCGCTGATAAAGATCAAGGATGGCAGTCTGTGGCATGGATTACAACTCAGTGTAGAACCCCTCAACACCAGCGGTGGGAGGGGAGACACTGGGAGGGAAGGGGGTGTAGAAAGGGAGAACCGATCTTGGAGATCTATGTGTAACCTCCTCTCTGGGAAATGGGCAATGGGAAGGTGGGTGAGGGGAGATGCCAGGCAGTGTAAGATAAGATAAAGTAATTATTTACGAACTATTAAGGGAGCAGGGGGAAGGGAGGAGCGGGGAGGGAAAGGGAGGGGGAAAAAAAAGGAAACCAAGCTGATTCCAGGAACCCAAGTGGAAAGAGAATTTTGAGAATGACGACTGCAACAAATGTATAAGGGTGCTTTGCTCAATTGGTGTATGTATGGATTGTGATGAGTTGTATGAGCCCCAATAAAAAGATTTATTAAAAAGAAAAAAAAAAGAAAACCAAAATCCTCACAACTGAATTAATATGTAACATCAAGGTAAACAGGGAAAAAAAAGAGATGGGAATTGTCAAAGGTTTCATATTATTTGGAAGCAAAACCGATGTTCATGGAAGCAGGACTCAAAAGGTTAAATGATACAGTGCATTTGGGTAAATATAAAGATGAAGTTTCTATTTTGATCTCCATTTGCATGGAACTTTGTTTTTTCTCTCAGTTGGGCTGAATGTCTTTTAGAGAGGAAAAACCACAAACAGGTGAGTCAACATTTATTGCCACAAAATTGTAGATACCTTAATTAAACAACATATCAAAATGCTATTATTTCTCAAACTACATTTGATCTAAGACTCAATAGTTCCAAAGGTGATGTTTGAAATCTCTCATACTTTCCCCAAGAACTTGGCAGTCTTCAATTTATTCCACATCCGCGTGGCAGTTTGGGCATCTTTAAGGGAACTCACATCATGTACCTTAAATATTATTTGAGTTTCGGGAACAAAAGGAACCTGAAAGTGAAAGCTAAGAGACATAAGGTGGATGGGGTCGGGTTAACCAAGGAACTTGTCATAAGTCAGTGCATGCTATCCTCAAAGAGCACGTTCATTGTCATGTTGAATAAAACTTCCTCATAACATTGTCCTGGGCTTTATCTTAGCAATATATCTTTCAATTTTCTTAAAACTTCATTGTAAGTACCCATGATAATTCTGTGCACTTTGAGAAAATGTATCAAGGTTACCCATTTGGAGTCCCCAAAAATAGGTGTCATGGCCTTCTGAGCTGCCTTGAACTTCAAAGGCCTGGCAGATCCTCTCAGACATCGATGTTTTGTTGGATTGGACCTTTCTCTCTGGACCATATTAGTAAATTGAAGACTCATCCTCAGCTACAATCCATCCTAGAAAATTGTCTTCATTGCTTCACTCTGCTAAAAAGCCTGATGGAAAAATTGGCTCTGTGGGCTAGCTGATCTTCACACCATGCTTTGGCCCTCCTACAGCCAAATGCTTCATGAGACCGAGATGGTCACTTAAAATTCCAACTACAAAGCCACATGAGAGTCCAAACAATAGCAGCTCTTTTCCTGAGAGCAGTGCTCTGTTCTTCTTCTGCCGGTTTCAGATTTTAGCCATAGTGTCGTCATTCACGGAGGTTGATTGTTTACCTCTCCTGACTAGTTTTTGAGGTCTTCCTTGCATTTATTAAGACACTTGCTCCATTCTAAAGCTGGTGCTTTATGTTGAGCAGTATTCTCATAAACTTGTTTCAAAGCTTCCATTACTTTGGAAGATATGCACTCCTTTAATAAATTGTTATTTTAGTCCTGACTTCAAATATTTTTTTCTGTAGCACATAAATGATTCTTTTCTTTTTTTTGAAGGTAAATTTCTGAGACGATGACAGCTTATTACTGATAGAACTTGGCTGCAGGCCTCCATTTGTGGCAGAAACGTGTTTAACAGGTTCTGCTTGGAATAAACTTGGGCATCTCTAAACTGGAATCCTACTATGAAATATGTTTTAATTTAACCTCATACATATTAATCCCATCAACCCAATAATAGCAAAGAAGAGAGAAAATTTACCCAAATTGAAATTTTAAGCAAATTCTAGGAGAAAGAAAATTTACCCAAATTGAAATTTTAAACACATTCTTAATGATAAAGTCAACTAAATCCTTATCTTATTGTATTTGCCACATACACGGACATATGTTGACCCTATTTAAGTCATTTGAATAGCTGAAAGCCTATTTGTGGAATTTTTCTTCTAGGTGTAGGAAATAGTTGCTCCACATAGTGGTTTTCTGATTTTTCTTTATGAGGAATGGACTTGACATGCAGTGACTGGTTATGTGTAGTCTTAATACTTTTGACTATGTATTTGAAGACATGCCATTTCTAATCATTTCTGAGCATTGTTAAGACGAATACTGGACCAGAGTCTGCAGAACTTCTAGAGGAAGTTACACTAGGAACGCAGACCTGGAGCTCTACTTCGGAAAATTAGCCATTGCAGTGTTTTCTAATTTGGTGTGCAAAGAAAAGCCCAATTCATTTGAAGAGTTGTTTTTTTTAAATCACAATGGCCACAACAATAGGCTTGAACAAACCGATGATCATGATTCTAGTATAGGACAGGGAAATTTTCCCCTCTTTTGTACATAGAATACAATAACTACAACAAATCTCTGACTGGATTTGGTTTGATACAGTGTATTGTTCCCATGCCTATTATTGCATTATGCATACTTTCATACACACTAATGCTGGATTGCCTTAATTAATACACCATGAATGCCTTATAGATAATGACATATGTGTTTTATTTCCTATATAATATCAACATTTACTAACTTAAAAAATGTGTTTTTCGGCTAACATTTGTCCGCTCTGAGGCTACATTTTGTCCAAATAAGGATCTATATCGTGTGCCAATGGTTTCTAAGATTCTCTGCTGTTTAATTATTTCTGCAAAGAGGCTTAAACAGCACAGTTTCTTCTTTTCTAATTTCACATATCTCAAAAGGGTGACTCTGAGGAATTATTACAAATGCAAACTATCAGGTCTTACCGCACCTCACATCTAGTTCCTCTGAAGTGAAGGCCCTGGAATCTGAGTTTTAGCAAGCCTTGCAGGAGAAGCTGATGCCTGCCAAAGACACAATTGGTTGGTTAGTTAAAAATAATAATAGACAGATAAGCATATATAATAGAAAGCTCATTATTTTATGTTTTCAAAATTGAGTGCAATGAAGACCAAGTCCTTCTTAGCAACATTAAATAGATTACTGTTACTTAAGTATTTTAAATTATTTAATTGTTAGAAGTTATTTTCAGATAATGCCAAGATGTAGCTTCTGATAGCATAACTTGAAGAAATACTAACACAATTCAATACATTAAAAAACAATTGCAAAAAAAATCAGGAAACTTTACTTTTATGTTTGTTTTAAAATATATCTTGGAAGACCAAAATGTGCAGCAGAAAAGAAAAGTTGTAAAATGTTCAATTAGTGTTGACTGGAGCTCACAGCACAGGGCCAAAGTTATAACAGTGATCCAAAGCTTAAGTATAACCAGCTTCTTTTCCTGTCTCTTCTGTACCTGTATAAAGACCAGAACCCACAATAGCTCCATCAATATTAGAAATAATGTGCCCTTCCATTACATTGCTTCCCTTTCGGAGTAATTTAATGTAATCACCAACTCTCACACATAGACTCTGTAAAATTGGTAGGTATGACTGAGTTTGATTTTTCCCTGGGGTTTGTTGCCCTATGGTTGCATATGTGATATTTGAGATTTCTTCTAACTCTTTCTGCAGGTTGCACAGTACTTTTAAGCTTATAGTTTAAAAGATAATTTTCCCCCAATATTTTTTTAAAAGAAAAGGGGAGAAAAATGGGAAATAAACTGTTAACCTTAAATGCATCTGCAAGACTTCGAGCAGAGGAAGAGCATAGTGAGGGTCAGTGGGCTGCAAAGGTGGTGGGGGGCGGGGCTGATGGTGCAGCGGCTGCGCCCTTTCCTGTTCTTACAGCTTGCAGTCCTACTTGCATTGTCTGGTCACATCACATGGGCAGAGCCGGAATGCAATTGCTGCTGTTCAGTTATGGTGGCTGCGCCATTTGATCTCTTCAGGCCCCCTAGAATTATCAAACAGCTTTCAGCCTTACCTCACACTGTGAATTACTGGGTATGATCTGGTGGGAATAATTGTGGACAATGACGCAAGTGTTTGCAGAATTTGCAGAGTGTGCGCTGTCGGCGTGGGAACCACTGCGTTGCGGTGTCTTATTTGCGGCAGCTGTTCTCTTTAACGATAGGGCTATAGCATTTTCTAGGGCTTTCTTTTTTCTTTGTGGTAAGAAAGCTGAAAGACAATGGGGAAAGGGGAGAAAGGTCACTTTGAATGAGAAAACAATAGAAATGACGATTACATTTATAGTAGTTTGAAATTCATTGCTTCAAATTACAAAAATAGCAAATTTCACATTTGGTCTAATGAATAAAAGCTACATTATAGGCTAGTGAAGTGAAGTTACTTGATATGACTTTTATCGACGTCTTTGTAACGTCTAGCAAATGATTGAGTGGAACCGTGGAAACGGGATGTAGGAAACACTGCTGGAGGGAATTGGTTACTTTGTTGGTTATTCTATTGGGCATGAACCACCTCAGGAGCAGGAAGAGAGAGAATCCTGTGATCCTTAGGGCAGAAGAGTCACCAGTTTCTTACATGTGGGATCCCTGTTGAAAGTGGCTAAAGCAGCAGAGGTACCAAAGTGTCCAGCACCAAGACCACAGACAAAGCATAGGAGCTGCATAGAGGCCATGTAACAGAGTGACTGGTTTCCTGGTCCACAGGTAAAGGCAGAGACCAAGAGACTGCAAGTCTGACAGACCCAGGATCTCAGAGTCAAGTCTGGCAAGGATAAGAAGAGGCGTTGGAGACAAACAATTCTATTTTGAACCCAGTGTAACCTGTTAACTTCCCTAATAAATTCTATAATCCTGAGTATTGTTTGTGATTTCTGTATGGCTATTGCAATAAATTAGAGAAATAGAGTTCCTTGGGAGGACTGGTTAGTGTAAGTGTCAGATAAAGAAGGATGGAAGGGGGCTACGAGTTTGACCTCTGCCTTGTGGAAATTGGCCTTGGGCTAGCACAGACATGAGTTCTTTTGCAAGTAGCCAGAGAAGATAAGACAGGGCCTCATGCTACTTTTTAATTTAGAAAAACAAATTTTCTATAAGAGATAGTATCTTATGAGATATGTATCCATTATACGTATTTTAAAATCTAGTATGATTCTAATTGTACAAAGGATTAATATTATTTTATTATTACATGTTTTGTCCTATTAACAGAAAGAATCATAGTTGAAGAAATGGATGTAGTTAAGATAAAATAAATGAGATCATAGTTCTGAAGCACAGCTGTACCAATAATCAAAAGGCTGATCTGCCCACAGTGACTGTGTTTGTTAGTTGTCATTCAGCTGCATTTGATGTATAGCAAACTTTTATAAAACACAGTGAAACACTTTCTGATCCTGAAACATGCTAACAAACGATCTTATGTCTGAGCCCATTGTTCCAGACACTATGTCAGTCTGTCTTGCCAGGGCATTCCTCTTTTTCACTGCCCTTTACCTCATTCAAGCAAATGGAAGAATTTATGACGTTGTAGAACTGAATATAAGATTAACAAGGGCAGCTTGTGAAGATAATGTACAATGTTATAAAATAAAATCTTCAAGATGTAGTGTTAGAAAATAGAAAAGAAAGAAAATAGCATATTGTAAACTGAAAGAACTCAAGAAAAATATTTCAGCCTTGAGTTCCAATATTAAAAGATTATCTGGATAAACAATTGACTAATATTGTAATAAGTATGAGTCTACGAAAATCAGAAGTTGTAAAATAAAAAATTGAATAAATAAAAATCAACATTCTAGTCATTTGGAATCAGCAAAACATATGGTCTACTATAATAGGGATGCAAAAATTAAGAGGAGTCGTGTTGTATTCATTGTCAAAAAGGACATTTCAAGATTTATCTTGAAGTATAATGCTGTCTGTGATAGGATCATATCTATCTGAATTCAAGGAAATCCAATCAATACAAGCATTATTCAAATTTATTCATGAATCACCGACACCAGTGATGAGGAAAGTAAGAACTCTCCCAATGTCTTCAGGCTGAAATTGATCAAACCTGCAATCAGGATGCATTGATAATTAATGTCAATTGGAAATCAAAAATTGGAAACAAAAAGGAAAGAACAGTAGTTGAAAAATATGGATTGGTTTATAGAAGATCACAAGATCAACGACTTGTTCATAGCAAATACCTTTCTCAATTCCTCCCTGCCCACCCCCAACCCCTGAAAAAGACAACTTTACATATAGACTTCTCCGGATACAATGCCCAGAAATCAGATTGACTACATCTGTGGGAAGATACAAAGGAGGAGCTCACTATCAGCAGCTAAAATTAGTTCAGGTGCTGACTGTGAAACAAGCCATAAACTGCTCATATGCAAGTTCAAGTTGAAGCTAAAGAAATTTGAAACCAGTCCACAAGAGCTAAAATATGACCTTGAGTCTATCCAACCTGAAATCTAAGAACACTTCAAGAAGAGATTTGCCTCCTTAAACACGAATGCCAGAAGACTTGGTAAGCTGTGAAATGACATCAAGAGTATCCTGCATGAATATAGCAAAAGGTAATTAAAGAGACAGGAAAATGAAAACATCAAGTGGATATCAAAACAGACTCTTTAACATACTCTTAATTTTAGAGTAGCTGAAACACTTGGAAGATATGATGAAGTGAAAGAGCTGGATAGAAAATTTCAGGGCAACTCAAGAAGAAAAAGGAAAATATTAAAAAAATATTTCAAAGACCTAGAGTTAGAGAGCCCTCCCCCAAAGAACATGCTCATAATATCTTAAACTGAATAAAAACACTGAATCCTGGAGTTTAAATATTAAAGAGTTCTAGGGTCATTATATTAAATGATGTATGAAGATCAAAAGAAGTTGAAAAGAATACAGTGTCACAGTACCAAAAGAACAAGTTTACATTCCACCATTTCAAAAGGTAGCACACGAGCAAGATCTAATGCTAATGGATTGAAGAGGTTCAAATTGCACTAAAATCGTCGACCAAAAACAAGGCTCCAGGAATTGGAATAGCAGTTGAAATATTTTAACAAGCTTATGAACTACTGGAAGAACCCACTCTATGCCAGGAAATGTGGAAGACAGCTACTTGACCAACTGACTGGAAGAGAATCCTATTTGTTCCCATTTCAAAGAAAAGTGCCCCAAGAGAATGGTCACATTACAGAACAATATAATTAGTAATTTATAAAAGTAAAATATTGCTGAATATCTTCCAAAAATGGATACAAGAGTACATGGACAGGAAATTGGCAGAGGCTCAAACCAGATTCAGAATAGCATGTGAACACAGGAATATCATTGCCAATATCAGATAGATCTTGACTGAGAAAAGAGATTACAAGAAGGACATTTACGGATGTTTTATGATTATGCAAAAGAATTCAACTATGTGGACCATAAAAATATAGATAGCCTTGGGGATTCCAGAACACTTCATTGTGCTCATGAGGAAACTTTACATGGATTACGAGGCAGTTGTGTAGGCAGAACAAGGAAATATTGCTTGACTTAAAATTAGGAAAAATGTGTGTCAGGGTTGTCTTCTTTAAACACACTTATTCAAACTATATGCTGGAGAAATTATCAGAGAAGCTGGGTACTATGAAGATTTTCGCATCAGGATTGTAGGAAGTTGTATTAACAACCTTCAGTATGCACATGACTTTGCAAGTGGAAATTGAGGAGGAATTGCAGCCATTGGTAATGAAGATTAGGGATTGTAGGCATCAGTATTGATCACAAATCAATGTGAAGAACACCCAGATCTTCACAACTAGAACAATAGGTAACATCACGCTAAATGGAGAAAAGATTGTAGCTCTCAAAAATATTCTCTTGCTTGGATTCACAATCAATGCTCCAAATGATAGATTGTATTTATACATCTGAGGTTAAAAAAAAAACTCTTAAGATTGTTGAATAGCAGAGATTCCTTTGAGGACGAGTTGTGCCTGCTCCAAGTGAGAACACAATATTGTCAATCACCTGTATACAGGTGAAAGTTAAAGAGGGATGGCTGAAGAAGAACCTATGTATTCAGATTATGATAATGACAAAAAGTATTGAAAAATCATGACTGCCAAAAGAACAAACAAATCTATCTTTGAAGAAGTACAGCCAGAATTTTCCTTATGGAGAGACTTTATCACCCATACTTTGGACATGTTTTTAGGACAGATCAGTCCCAATAAAAGGACATCCTCGTAATTAAGGTAATGAGGCAGTGAAAAAGTGAAAGACATTCAACAAGATTATTGACACAGGGGCTACATCCTTGGGCTCAAATATAAGAACATTTCTGAGGATGGCACAGGACCAGGTAGTTTCTCATTCTGCTATACACAGTGCTGCCATGAGTCAGAACTATATGACATTTAACAACAGCAATAACATTGAAGAATTAAAGCCAATAATATATGACACACCCTTGAGAGACTATGACAGATATTTGAAGGTAAATATTATTGTTCAGTAACTTTGAGTCTAATCCAACTCACAGTGAACACATATGGCAGAGTAGAATGGCATCTTAGAGAGTTTGAGGCTGTAATCTTTATTAAAGCACATTTCCAGTCTGGATCCCTCATAACCACTTGTGTGGGGTGGGGTGGATAACCACCAAATTTTCAGTTAGCACCAGGCATTGTACCTTTGCCATTCTTTCTTATTTTGAATACACAAGAGAAAATTTAACTGAGATTCTCCATCTATGAGTGGTGAATTTTTAATAATTTTTAAGATTTAGTTGACTTATCACTATACACGATTACTTCTCTGATTTTGGGAAACTATTTCACTAGAAGAAACAGTTGGAAATTATCTACTTTTATCTTCTTTCTTTCTATGCTTTGAAGGAAAGCCTATGTGTCTACTTATTTTTTGTCATTATGAGAAATAGTAATTTCATGTATCCATTGATATTGATTCCCTACCTCCCACCCACCCCACTCTTCATGTTCCCAGGTAATCAGATTGCACAATGTTCTTGATATGATTGAACTACGGAGTTGTATAGTATGTTTATTTAGTTGTGTTATGCTTACTGCTTTTTATGTCAAGTTGGATGGGCCAGAATTCTCCTATGATATGATCTAACTCCATGGTGAGATCTTCTGTGAAGCAGTCAAGTGGTAATGTGAAGAATCTGATAGAGCACCATTTCCTTAATCTGGTCAGAACCATTGTAAATTGAGAGACATTTCAGTCAGGCTTTGACCTAATCTTAGACTGACACTAGCTAGCTCACTTCTGCTGGATTTGATCCTGCATATGGGTTGCATATGCCCGTGTTATAGGGCCTGCTAGTCCCAATGGCACCTCTGGACTAGGGAAGTTGTATTCTTTCAGCTCTGCAGCCACCAGCCTGTGGTCTTGCAGCTTCACCCTCCTGCTTCATGTTCATCAACTCCTGAAGCTACGTGAATGAGAAGAAACCTCTAGCTTACATCTGACCCATGATGTTAACTAGACTGAAATTATTCACTAATACATCTATGTAAGCCATTTCTTGTCAAATCTCTTTCTATGCACATACACCTAAAAGATCGCTGTTTTTACTTCTTTAATGAATCCAGACTAAAACAATCATGATCACCTACTTCTTGTCTGTCAGTGTGTCATATTGTGCTGGCTCATATTTTGCTATTATGCCAGAGCTATGACAATAGCATTTCAAATACCAGTAGGGTTACTCATGGTGCGCACGTTTGTTTTTTAAATCATTTTACTGGGGGCTCTTACAACTCTTATTACAATCCATCCATACATCCATTGGGTCAAGCACATTTGTCCATTTGTTGCCATCATCTTGCTCAAAACATTTTCTTTCTACTTGAGCCCTTGGTAACAGCTCCTCATTTCTCCCCCTGCCTCCCATACTCTCGCCCTCACAAACCCTTGATAATTTATAAATTATTGTTATTTTTCATGTCTTACACTGTCCGATGTCTCCCTTCATGCACTTTTCTGTTGTCCATCACCCAGGGAGGGGGTCATATGTAGATCCTTGTGATTGGTTCCCCCTTTCTACCCCAACTTCCCTCCACTCTCCTGGTATCACCACTCTCACTACTGGTCCAGAAGGGATCATCTGTCCTGGATTTCCTGTGTTTCCAGCTCTTATTTCTACCACTATACATCCTCTGGTCTAGCTGAATTTGTAAGGTAGAATTGTGATCACAATAGTGGGGGGTTGGGGAGGAATCATTACAGAACTAGAGGAAAGTTGTATGTTTCATCGTTGCTATACTGTACACTGACTGGCTCATCTCCTTCCCATGACCCTTCCGTAAGGAAATGTACAGTTGCCTACCGATGGGCTTTGGATCTCCACTCCTCACTCCCCCTCATTCACAATGATAGGATTATTTTGTTCTGGGTCTTAACACCTGATACCTGATCTTATCAATACCTTGTGATCAGAGGCTGGTGTGATTCTTCCATGTGGACTTCATTGCTTCTCAGCTAGATGACCACTTGCTTATCTTCAAGCTTTTAAGACCCCCAGATGCTGTGTCTTTTGGTAGCCAGACACCACCCGCTTTCTTCACATTTGCTATATACACTCGATTTATCTTCAGTGATTGTTGGGAAGGTGAGCATCATGGAATGCCAGGCTAATAGAATAAGGTGTTCTTGTGTTGAGGGAGTACTTGATTAGAGACCCAATGTCTATATGCTACCTTAATACCAAACCTATAAATATATGTACATAGATCTATTTCCCCATGTACATATTTACATATGTACATGCCTATATTTAGACCTCTATAAATGCCTTTTGCCTCCTAGTTCTTTTCTCCATTTCCTTTTACTTTCCTCTTGTCTCACTGTCATGTTCAGCCTTCATTCGGTTTCAATAATTCCTCTCATTTGCATTGTTCTTGATCAAACCCTACCAGGCCTCCTACACCCTCCTCACCATCGATTTTAGATCACTTGTTGTTCCCTTGTTCCTGAGTTTGTAAACACCCACTTTGTTTCCCCCACCTTCCCTTCTCCCATCTACTCCTGGAACCATTGACCCTATTGTATTCTCCTCCAGATTGTTTATCCCATCTACCTTATCTAGATAGACCTGTAGAGATAATAATATACACACAAAAAAAGATAAAGGAAAAAAAGCAACAAAATCAAACAAAACAACAACAGACTCAATGACAAAACAAAAAAGAAAAGCCTATAGATAGTTCAAAGTCAGTTTGTTGACCTTTATGAGTGTTTTTCTATCTAGTCTGATGGGGTGCCATGCCCTCCCCCCAAAATCTATTTTTGGTATTCCCTGGGGACTTTGGTGCTATGCTCCCATTGCTGTTCTGTTGCACACCCTTAGTGCTTTGCCTTGATGTAGTGAGGTCAGATTGGGTGCAATTCCTGCACTGTCTGCAGTGTTGTCCCCCATATGTCTATAGATCAGTGAGGGACATCATGTCTGACAGTGGGGCTGGCCCTATGGTCTTATCTGTGCATTGGCTGCTCTGAGCAGGAATATCATCCTCTGAGCTTGATGAGCCAGGATGCGCTCCATTCTTCTTCCTCCTCCTTCATTTTCTCCTGTGTGCTCTGATCAGACATGTCCCCCGCCTGAGCTGTAGTTTTGGGGTGCACAGGTTTTATCAGAGCTTGAAAACTGAGCTAGACTAGCAAAAGTGGGCTAGAGGTATACTTCTGAAATTAGCTAATAAACCATCAAAGATCACAGCAGAGTATTGTCTGGTATAGGGATGGAAAATGAACATCCTGTGTTGGAAAAGAACTTCATTTGTTGGAAGACACTCCAACTACCAATGACCATAGACAACGGTCATGAAGATGGCATATGACAAATAGTGGTGGATTAATCTGAAAAAGAATACAGTAATAGCTGCATGCAATGATCAACATAATCACTGCCACTGAATTTTACATAGAAAGTGCAGAATTGACAAATGTTTTGTTATGTATATTTTAACTATTATAATATATTTTAGTAATTATATGAAGGGGTACTCCCTCCAAATGGAATATTTTTTTCAAAACTATCTTTTTTTTTTTTTTTACAAAACTATCTTATCACCTTCAAAGTACTCTCGAGTACATTTAATACATGGGCCAAATCTATGATTCCATTCTTGGAAACATTTTTCAAACACATCTGTGTGGATGACTGACAGCAGCAGCTCCCTCATTTTGTCTTCACCTCTCTGTGTCCTCACATTGCTGTCCTTTCATGTCCCTGTTCATTCAAGGAAACAAAAAGATGTCACACAACATGAGTTCAGGTGAGTAAGGTGCGTGGGGCAAGGGAGGCATGCTGATTTTGTCCTAAACTGGACCACTGATATGGTTGCATGAGCAGGTGCATTGTCCTGGTGGCAAAACCAATCCCTTGTCTGCCACAAATCAGGCCTCTTTAGCTGCACACTGTGACACAATCTTTTCAGAAATTGATGAACAATCTGACCTGGTGGAATGAACAGCAAACACATTATGAGTTTTCATCTGTTCAGGATGTTGACAGATGTCTGGAGGTTTGTAATCAATGAAGTTTGTAATCAATCAACATTTCACCTTTTTTTTTGAAAAGAGGAACCTAATTATGCTCTTGAGTTATTCCCATAGCACGGTCCTTGTAAGATTTTTTCAACTTCATAACCAATTCTGCAGCATTTTTCCCCTCTCAGAAAACAAAATTTTACAGCTGCATGCTTTCTCTTAAATCAGCCAGCACAAAAAATGAGTTTTGAGCAAAACTACTTTTTACAAAAAAAAATTCAGTATGATCAGAGAGAACCTTGCCCTGCAAGCTCACTGGGTGCACTAACTTAGAGCGAATTGCTTGAGACTCGCTTAGTGGGAAATTTGTGTTCTAAGAAAGCTTTGCCTAACAGAGCTTTTTTTCCCCATTTTTTGGTGGGGAGTGTGTACCCCCTCATATATCTGGTACTTGCATTGGGATTGTGCTCTGATGCTCTTGGTTTAGGTAGGTTGAAATAAGTGTGACAATATTTAATAACCTTAAGAGCAGAGTTTTGGGAATAAACAAAGAAGACACACTAAAGGAACATGTGAACATCTGTCTTCACTACCCCAAGAGACCAGAATTAGACACTAGATTTCACCTGCCATCACCACTGACTACACTGAAAGGGATCATAATAGAAGGTCTTGGAAAGAGTGGGAGAAAAAAGGGAGAAAAATTCTACATCATGAAAAATTGCAGGCTTACCACTCAGACCATCACTGGTGAAACCTCCAGACTACCTGCCCTAAGCTACCCTTCAGGGCTGGAAATGAACTCATTACCATAGTCAGTTTTCACCCAAAGCTTATACGTGTGTATACGATGAAGAGTAGCATGAGGAGGTAGACCCAACTTGAAGTAATCAACTGCGTGTGATCACAAGAGAAGTATTAGCCCAAGAATAAAATTCTCAAGAGGTAGGAAAGGAGAAAGAATGGAACCAGAAAACACAGGAGGCTGTGGAATAAGAAATACTTCATCCTGGGGATTGCAATCAATGTGATGAAAGGAAATGAATTGTATAAATTGCTTACTGGGAAACCGACCTGTGCTTTAAACGTTCACCAAATGCACAATAAAAAGAATAAGTAGAAAATAGAAGTTTAAAGATGAGTATGATGAAGTAACACTGAGGAGTTCTGTCGTGGAAGAAGTATGGTCAGGTACTCCTCAACAGCAAGGATGGCAAGGTTTCATGTTACTTAATTTGGATAGTTTGTCAGGAGAGGCCAGTCTCTGGAGAAGGATATCATGCTGAGTAAAGTGGAGGGGCAGCAGAAGAGAGGAAGGCCTTCCAGGAGATGAAATGACACAGCGGCTGCAGCAACAGGCTCAGGCACAGAATGAGTGTGAGGATGGTACGGGATCCTGCAGTGTTCTGGTGTGCATAGGTTTGTTATGGGTCTGAATGGACTCAATGGCACTTAAAAACCGCATGGTTAAATAGGAGTCCTTGTGGCATAGTGATTACATGGTCAGCTGTGATCGGCAGGGGCACAATTTGAAGACACCAGTTACTCCTAGGGAGGAAGACAGGACTCTTTACTTCCATATGAGTTATAGACTCAGAAACTCACAGAGACCGTTCTCCCTTGTCAGCATCTTCACAATGGCAGTGAGCTGGCTGGTTGTTATGGATAAATAAAATCCCTGTTGCCTTAAATTTGCATCAGAAGTATATAAAATCATTGGTGCAAAAATATATGGAGTGTGGATGTGTGCTTGTTTGTGTGTTTATTTAGAGACAATGCCTAGAAACAAAAACCACTCAATGAGTAAATTCCGCAAAACAATTTTCAACTCCGTAATTCTCCACTAGAAGTCACCAACTCATGAGGATAATTGGCACATATTTGAACCAATGTAGATGTGTGCAAAAATCCTGAGATCTATTGTTACAGTAGAAAGTAAAGAGATTATTAAAAACTGTTGTCCTGAATAAATCCAATCTTGGCACCATGTGAGTCAGAATAGACTGTGCTTTAGAGGGTTCAATTTTGTACCCTTTCAAGACAGATCCCCAGATGGAGGTGCTCAGGGAGTTTAAGCCACCAAACTTTCGGTTAGCAACTGTTCTCAGAAACCACTTGTACTTCCGTGGACGCTCATAGACTAATAGTGTGTGTTAAAATGATTCCCTGAACTGGGCTTCCACAGGGACAGCTAGACCTCGATGAGCAACCATAATGTAATAGGCGCAGTGAATTCTAAGATTTCATAAACATAAATCCATGAGTTCAGGATAATATGAAAAAAAGAGAGTAAAAGCTCATGGGTCAAATTTAAAGGATTCAAGGGAGCCAAATCATTCCTGTGAAAAGTAGAAAATATAGGGGGTTAAAATGAAGTACTTATCCTGCCTTTCTCAGGGAAAGTATACCTAAGGGTAATCAACTTTTATGAGGAAAAGTTTGTATATAAAACTAATCCAGCTAATAAATGAAAAGGGAACTCTGCAATTACCACACCATGGCTGTGCAGTGCCTAATGGATTAATGGATCTTGGCAATGATGATCTGTGGTTGTTAACATCAAACAAAGAGAGCAGTCTGGCAATATGTGATCCCTGATGGACACTTCCCACATCGACAGAGTAGACTTGCCAGAAAAAAAGAAAAAGAATAAACATAGAGTATTTTTTTTAGGTTTTTTAGGTTTATAACATCTCAAATGTTATAAGAAATCTACAGGCTGTCACATACATAATGAGCAAATAACAATTTGACAGCTTGTTGGACTTCAAAGACGCTGAGTGAGTGAGTGAAGGTGTTTATAATACTCACCAGGAACTGTAAAAAGTCACTGAAAATGTACTTTCAAAACTCTCAGTGGGAAATACAGCAAGAAAATGTGATTCCCAATAAATATCAAACACGTATAATTATTGATCCAGAGTTTTAAAAACAGCAAAGTGAATCACACCATCTCTTTCTAAGATAAACAATATCTCTTATATAAAAGAAACATAAGTTATTAAATCATTGTGACTCTCTATTAAATTCAATCTGTAAGTATCCCTCAAAACAAATTGTACAAATGGGGTTGAAAGAGGCGGTTTTTCAGGTTAAGATTTGAAAGTCAGCATGAACTGCGCAGCCCCATGCAGAGGACACCGGCTATACTGAGGCAGCGACAGGTTCCTGGTTTACAGGGAAAGAAGAAGAGACTCTCTGTGTCATCTACATCTGTGCCAAAGCCATCCTTCTGGGTGGTAGCTTTGTCATTAGAACCCTTTTGGTTCACCTTCTTAGACTGTAGGCCACTGAGACCCATAACATCGTTTCCCACATGGTCTCTGCTATAGACTCTACAGTATTCATTATGAGTATAAAACAAGCATGCTTAGGAAATGAACAGGGTTTTTTTCATATCAGTGCTTTATGCAACCAAATATTTACATAGATTTCTTGCTTTCTACTTTCTGAGAATGCTTATTAGAATTTAATTTAACTTTATAATTATGTAATGATATACGGTTCTTAAATAAAATACATATGTTAGTTAGGTACATCTATATAGTTATAAATTTAATTATATCCATCACACGCATGTTTAAGAAACATGTTTGTCTTACACAACTAAAATCACATCTATGCTTTGGCTTTAAACTTAGTAAACTTGCTTTAGACAATAGGCTTTTAGATTAAAATGTGTAAGTGTTTGTGTGTATGTGTGTATACACTCTGTAGAACTTTTTAGAAAATATCTAATACATTAATTTGAAAGTAAAAATTTCCCCCAATACTGTAAATTTACTAAAGCCTAAGTTACACCTATTGAAGGTACTGCTATAGAAGAAAACAGGCTTATTTACTCACTCATATTTACTCTCAGTGATGTATTCACAAATATTTACTGAGTATGTATGTATTCACCAACTGTCATCAAGTAATTACCATCTCCTAGTGACCCTATTGGACAATGTCCCTGTGGATTTCTGAAACTGTCACTCTTTATGGGAGTAGAAAGCCCCATCCTTTCCCCTCAGAGTGGCTGGTGGTTTCAAACTGCTGACCTAGTAGATCACAACCCGACTTGTAACCATGACTCTGTGGATATGTACTAGTGGCAGGTAATTTTCTCAGTACAGAAGATATAGTTAGTGAACCAGGAAATCAAGGTTCTTAGTACTATAGGGTTTCCTATATAGATTCTTATATTCTTATATATAAATATAAATGTTTCCAATGGCAGATAGTCTCATCTTCCTCCTGTGTAGGGGCTGGGGGGCTTGAACTGAAGACCTGTGCTTAATAGTCTTAGGCTTAACTGACAGCATCAGCGTGAGGGTAAGTTTTGTCAATGTTGTTCTTCCTTCTGCTCAGGAGTTACTTGAGGTGAGAGAGGAGTAGGAGCCCAGCACAAGCAGCACTTTAGGGTAAAGTATTTGTTTAGATGTAAAATTGAAAATTCTACCTAAAAAGTTTTAAATCAGATAATGATGTAAATTACTTTTTAATTTTTTTAATTCATGAATATTCTATCTGACAAGAGAAGAGTTGATCTAGTAGATATAGAATAAGCAAGGAGATGAACCAGGAGGCCATTTTACTGACTAAAGGAGAGAATATTGCAGGTAAGCGGTAAATATTCCATGCAAAAATATTTTATTTTTGGAGATGGAACCAATGGTAATTGTTTGATATGGGAAGTAGATTAAAGTAATATCTCACATATATTTTCCATATTAATCTATGTGATGTAGCTATTGATATAAATATATTGTTCAAAATATTTCTGAAATATTATGGTAAAATCTCACTGGCATCGAGTCAATTCTGGCTCACAGGGACTCTAGGACAGAGGAGAAATGCCCCTGTGGATTTCTGAGGGTGTGAAGCTACGCGGAAGCCAAAAGCCTTTCTGCTGCAGATCTGCAGGTGTTTTCTAACTCATCTTGTGGTGAGCAAACCAGCTCAGAACACTTTCCACCAGGGCACCCAGCATTATCATTTCAGATATAATTCTTGATAATAATGTGATATCAGATTGGAGGGGGACTTATTAACAACCTTCCCTCGGCAATGTCACACCCTTACTTGCTGACAGTGAGGAGGAGCTGAAGTACTTGTTGACAAAGATCCAGGACTGCAGCCTGCCATATAGATTACGACTCAATGTAAAGAAAATCAAAATCCTCACAACTGGACCAATAGGCAGCTTTATGATCAACGGAAAAAAAGATTGAGGTTGTCAAGGATTTCGTCTTGCTGAGATCCACAAGCAATGCTCTTGGAAGCAGCATTCAAGTGAGCAAATGACCACTAGCATTAGGTAAATCTGGTGCAGAAAATCCTTTAAAGGTATTGGAAAGCAAGGAGGTTATACCTGACCCAAGCCGTGGTATTTTCAATCTCAAATGCATGTAAAAGTTGGACATTGGGTAATGAAGATTGAAGAAAACTCAATACATTTGAACGATGGTGCTGGTGAAGAATATCGAGAATCCCAGGGACTGCCTAAAGAACCAACAGGTCTGCTTGGAAGAAGTACATCCAGAGTGCTCCTTAGAAGCAATGATAGACTTCATCTTACATACTTTTTACATGTTGGAAAGACCGGTCTCTTAGAGAAGGGTATCAGTTTTGGTAATATTGAGGGGCAGCGAAAAGGAGGACGCTTCTCAAGGAGGTGGACGGACACAGTGGCTGTAACAATGTGCTCAAACATAATTGTGAACATGGTGCAGTATTTCATTCTGGGGTAAACAGAGTCAGTATGGGTTGGAAATAACGGAAACCAAAGGAAAGAGCCTTAACTGCCGTGAGATCTCTGGTGGAGCAGTGGGTATGAGTTGGGCTGGTAACTCCCAATTGCTTCCTACCAATATTCAGTAATCACTAATAGACTTCAATATATTTGCCTGTTTCATATAAGTGGGATCATAAAGCATTTGGAAAATTTTATAACTGACATTTTATTCACTGGGAAAGATTGCACTTTGGCTGTCAAAGCCTCAGTTTACTTTTCTTCAGCTTCAACCTAAACCTGCATGTGAGCAAGGGATGGTGTTTTCCACAGTCCATTCCTGGACTTATTTTGATTGATAAGGAGCTTCTCTATTTTCTATGGCAACATATGTTGTCAATTTGATTCCTATATGTTCCATAGTTTTAGGTCCACATGCATAGCATCCATTCCTGTTGTTGTAAAGGAATATTTGCAATGAAGAAGTCAATGGTCTTGCAAATTTCTCTGATGTCCAGCTGTATTTCTATCAAGACAATATTTTCCAACTACTGATCTGTGTCCAACTTTTTTATTCCTATTACCAGTGATTATTTTAATAGAATATGTGATCCATTTTAGACTGAGGAAGTTGGAATTGTTCAATATTTTCAACATTGGTGTTAGTGCTTGCTGTGTAAATTTGAACAATAGTTCTATTCACTGGATTTTCTTGTATGCTAATATATATCAACTTATCACTGACAGTGTGTGCTACATGCGAGAACTTGATAAGTTCTGTTGGATGATGATACCATTTCCTTTGAATTTAGATTCCCAGGTAGAGTAAAAAACAGGCAAACACCAAACTCACTGCCATCAAGTTGATTACAACTCATAGTGACCCTGAAAGGCAGAGTAGAGCTGCCACCCCCCCGTGGGTTTTTGACATTATTAATCTTTATAGGAATAGAAAGACTTATCATTTATACACAAACCTGCTGTCAATTTTGAACTTTTGACCTTTCATAGCGTAGTGCTTGACCCATTACGTGATTATTTGATTTAAGATGGTCAATACTAGTGATTAACTCACTAATGCCTAGGATATCCAAGTGATGCATACATTTGTTGACAACTTCCACATTCCAGGTCTCAATTGTTAACAGATGTCTGCTGCTATGTCTTCTAGTTTGGAGTTGTGCCCATCAGAAAATGAAGACCTCCAAAGCTTTGCTCCATCAACATCATTAGTGCCAACTCTACTTTGAGGAGGCAGCTCTGTCCAAGCATAGTTTAGTACTGTATCTGAAAATTTCTGCTGCAATTTATAAGGTTTTCAGTAGCTACTCCCTCACAAATAGACTGCCTCTTATTTCTTGCTAATACCTTCCTGGTTTGGACGTTCAGTGGAAAGTTGTTCACCTGGGTGACCCTGCTGGGATTTGGAATAGTAGTGGTGTAGCTCAGCAGGAACTTCGAAGCCAACACTGCATGACAAAGTGACGGACAAGTGGGAACACTTCCAGTGTGACCCAGTAATGCATCCAAAGCAAAAGTACACAGAAATATGTGTTAGTAATGTTTATGTGTATACGACAAGACGCTGTCCACATCCTAAATAATTGTCAACCAGAAATTTTAAAATTAATAGTGACATACTTATACAATAATATATAACATAAATATATTTAAAATAGATATAACTTAAAAATAATATCTGAGCAAACAAAGCATGATTTTTAAAAGTACAACTTTTATTAGCACATTGATGTTAGATTTTATAATTGGCAACTGTAAGACATCAGACCGGTAGGGGATTCCTTAGCTACCATGCAAATAGGGAACCATATATTGAAGAAACTTTGTGAGGAGATAGATATCATTTTTATCTTGACAAACATGTGACAATAGCCATATGAGGATATGCATTTGTTAAATGCATGAGAGAATACACTTAACATCCGCTCATTTTATTATTTATAAAATGCACTTCATTAAATATGTTGCCAATTCTACAAGCAAACACTATCCTGGTATTATTTTCATTTTGATAAAAAGTCTGAAGCTAAAGTTTTATGTTCTCTGCGAATTAAATGCTACTCAGTGCAGTCTTCATTTCAATGGTATTGCCTAGTGCGCCTTAAAACAAAATTTTATGTTCTGAGAGAATGTTGGTTTTGGTCTCATTTGACTGGTTGAAAAATCCACAACATGTTTGCGTATTTAGTTGTCCATTAGGAAAATGCAGTGCCCCTTTTGTTCAGGAATGATTTTATCCTGCTTTGCATCCAGTAATTATCACAATTCTAAATGAACTCTACTAAAATGATTATATGGCATGTAAGTCTAATGCTCTTCCGGTCTTTTTTGAATACATATTGGTTATGAGCTGCTTTTTGGATGTCAAATGTATTTCTAGTTTTCCCAAAATGCCCATTGCTTGAGGGACCTGCAAAAGGAAGCTTTCTGACTCTCCCAGCTGAACTCAGACACGTTTGATCTTAGCACAGATGGTGAGACTCAGCTGTGGTGGGAAACAGGTAAAAGCGCCATTCTAAGTGCTGCTGGCACTTCTCCAGAGGCTTGACAACAACAGGTGTTCCTGATTGCCTTTAAAAAAAATTCTCCACAATTACAAATCAGTTGCTGTTATGCTTGTTTTTGAAAACAAAGGAAACTTTTCCCATCAGAGTAATAAGCGATTAAGGATTGTGATAACTTTAATCATATTGTCAGAGCTCTTACCTCTAAATTCTATAGGATGGAGTTTTATTTATGCATTTTTACTAAGAAAAGACAGTGAAACGTATACAGGGAAATACCACTCAGTATGGAGATGGGTGCTGCATAAAGCAATGGACCCTCGCCAGGAGATGCACTAGCAATGGCGAGAGGACGACCGGCCATCCTTGGGTCAGGCTAAGAGGGCCTTCACCAGCACAGCCAACATTAAGAAACATCAAATTCGCAATATTAAATTATATTTGTCCTTTTAATCTCCAAGATGACCAACACGATTTCAGCTAGCTGGATAATTGAAATGCCTGGACTAGACTGACTACTCTTGATCTGATTGCTCACTTAGAAATTGATCTTCAATGAATCCTTTCAGGCAGCCGTGATAATCGATCATGGTAATGTGATGAGAGGCAGCTGTGAACTGGAATGGGCCCAGGTGGATTAGGGGGTTTTCTACTGAAGAAACCATGGAGAATGTGAAGAAACAGCACTTTCTTTCAGTAGAATTTACAGTGGAACTCTGAAGAACATGTGTTTGAAACGTAATGGCCACTTATATGTGGGTTAATTTTTCCTCTATGACTATTAGAATGGGCTTATGCATTGTGAGTTTCCACTTAAAATGATGCATTAGAAGTTCTTTTCTGCTCATGTGGAGTTTCAAGCAAATGCTCACAACACTTGAGCTCACCACAGTAGCAACAGGAAAAATAAATCAGTTACAAGTGTGCCCACACACAGTTCAAATCTATGGTGCTTAAAGGTCAGCTATAAATTAAATGTGGATTTTTGATTACTCAGGGTCAGTTCATCTACCTCCCTAGTTGTGGAAAGGTCAACTGTACTACCATTAAACATGCATTATCCCCCTTGCCCTTAGTAATGTGTCTTTTTTTTGCTTTATATTACATTTAAATTATACACTTATCGCACAAATCTCTGTGGGGTAATTATATTTAAAACGAAACACAAGCGGTGCACAGGACATCGGATCATAAAGTTTGGAGTTAGCACGGCCTGCACAACTGGAGTAGAATGGTCTAAGGAGCCTGAAGTGGACACATGAGGTGCAGATGGTGTCAGCCGGTTTGCAGTTAACAGTGGGTAGAACATGAACTCAGAGGGATGGGTCAGGGCCATCTCAAAGTTTTTATGAACTGAAGTATAGATGGGGTTTTATTCTGCTTACATTATAAAGCCAGAAGAGGTTCCTGAAAAGCAGAATGCCAATTTTAATGATTTATTTTTTATATCCAAAAGAGAAGAGAATAGGCTGGATATAAGAAAATCAGGAACTGCTACATATGTGTAGGCAAACCGTGGCAATGACTTTAACTATTATTGCTGGATCTCCTTTAAACGTGGAGCAAACTTAAACATGGACAGGATGCAAAGGAAAAGAACAAAGAGGGAGCTCAATAGAAAATCTTCTTTTTTGGCAAAATCATTTAGTAGATCATGACGCAATTTAATGAGATTTGAAGACTTTAAAAAGTTAGACTTCATCTTCATCTTTCTCTTAGGAATATGTATCACATATTCAAAGTGTGATCAGATTGGAAGTTTTGTATATGAATATTGTACTTAAGGAAGAGTTAAAGACTGTTGTCAGTTGCCATGGAGTTGATTGTAATTCCCAGTGACTATGCATGATGTACAATGTGTTATCTTTCTAATCATTGGTATGTTTTAATCCATTCTTCTGGAAATTGTGTCATTTCAACTCAGTGAAGGCGTCCCTATTTTCATTGGTGCTGCACTTTAGAAAACATGAAGTATTTTTCCAGTGGTGTGTCTTTCCTAATGACATGTTTGTCCAGAGGAAGTAAATATATCACCACCCTTGCTTCTTAGGAATATGTTTGTCTGCTAATTCTGGGAGACTACAATACAGTCCACATTCTTTGTTGTAGCTAACAATCGACTTCACGTGCATCAATTAGTCTTTTGTCTTCCTTTTTCACTATGCAACTTTCACATGCACGTGAGGTTACAGTAAGTGACACAAATTCAAGAATTATTAGTATAGTAATGGGATTTAAAACTCTGTGACTGGGTAAAATCCCAAAAGGCACAAGGTTTAATTATCCAAGGAAAGAGGTACAGGTCACAAAACTGTAGTATTTCAACATCCAGCTATATTCTCTAAAGTAGAATGGATTCACATGCTTATATGAAGTTATTTATCCTACATTTTAAAAGTTTAATATCTGAATTTTAGTTCAAATAATGTAAGGGAAAACACGTATACTATTAAAATTTTAAGTATCTATTGACACATTGGATGTGTTATGATTTAAGCTATGTTAAAGACCACATACTCTCAATTACTAAGTACTATTTAATCTATCTTTATAGGAGATGTTCAAATCTTTGAATTAAAAATATATATATTTATTTTATTAAAAGGGATTGCATTCCATAACTGAAGAAATTCAAATTTTATAACTGCAAATGGCATTGGGAATAAAATTTCAATACAATTCTTTGGAGATCTTAGCAGTTTTTCTTCCTGCTTATTAATCAGCCAAATATATAATCATGGTTATATCCTAAGATTTCAGCAAGTTAAATCCATTATTATATGCAGGACAGGGAAAAGTGAATATTCACCAGCTTCATAGGGATTAGCTATACCTTTCCTGTTGTGTGTAAAATTTCATCTTGAATTTAAATTGCAATTTCTATTCCTATAAAATGAAAAAAAAACCCAGAGAAATTTGTAATAAAACTGTTAACTGGTAAGAAAAGCTGCCTCTCAAAAACTGACCACAGTTAGATGGCATTCTTGCCTTCTGCATCCTCTGTCTTGGAACTCGATTTAAACCATTACACTGATTAGAAATGTGACTTTCGGATCAAGAAAGTGCTTGGATTACTAGTAAGAGGCATGATGGTTGAAATGTTCTGAATTAGGTTCCATAACATTGACCTGGCTTTCTAGATTTCTAGATTTCTGATTCCACACTGAAATCAACATTAAGAAAGTCCGTCTTTGAGTATACTATTTAACTTCTTTGGATTATGACATTGTTGAAGAGTATTGAAAGTAATATGAATTGCCAAAAAAAACAAACACATTTGTCTTAGAAATACAGATAGTAGGCTCCTTAGAAGCTAGCATGGGGGAACTGATCACAATGCGCTACATATAACCCCTCCCTGGGGGACAGACAACAGAAAAGTGGGTGAAGGGAGACATTAGTCAGTGTAAGATATGAAAGAAAAATAATAATTTATAGATTTTTAAAGGGTTTGTGAAGAAGGGAGGATGGGGGAGGGAGGGAGAAAAAAGGAGGAGAAAGTAGAAAGAAAATGTTTTGAAAATGATGATGACAACAAATGAACAAATGTGCTTGACACAATGGATAGATGGATGGATTGTGATAAGAGTTGTATGAGCCCCCAATAAAATGATTAAGAAAAAAAGATGACGATGGTAGAAATAAAACTAACTGTGTGACCCAATTAAAGCGGGGAAGGGAAAGTTAGCATTGGCAGGAGTTTTCCTAACACACTCTGGACATCTTACTACAAGTTATCAGTCCCTGGTGAAGAACACGGTCCATTGTAAAGCGGACAGGCATAGTCAAAGAGGAGGGCCATCAGTGAGAAGGATGAACACAGACACTGTAACAACGGCTCCAATACATAACCCTTCTGAGTGCAGCACGGAGGGAGCGATGCTTCCGTCTGCTGTACACAGGTGACTGAGTCAGAACTAACTCACTAGCCAACAACGACAGCAAATACCAACCTGTGATAAAGCACTATGTAAGACTCTGCCCCAATGTTCAATATCAAAATGCTGTACATGGGACATTTGAATAAACATACAATTTCTGCCTTCAATGCTTCTTTTTATTGCCTACATTCCATTTTCAGATAATTTTTATCATCTGTTGTGACTAAATTCCCCTGCTCCCCCCACCCGCATAAGCTACTTACAAGATATATATGAGTTCAAGAATATCTTACAGAAAGAAAGTTTAAGATCATTAAACAAAAAAGAAATAAAGGAATCACCAGATCAAGGGAATGTCAGAGACTTGGGAACTTGCTCTCGAATGTAGAGTAGCTAATGCAAATTGAAGAAATGATAAAATACAAGAGCTAAACAGAACTTTGTTTAAAGGCAGCTGAAAAAGACAAAGTAAAACATTGTAATAAAATACAAAAACCTGGAGTTAGAATACAAGAGGGAAGATACTCAAATACCTCAAGATGAAAAAAAAAACACTAAACTATAAAACCCAAGCCTTGATTTGCTATATTGGTGGACTCTATGGGCAAGCTATTTATTGATTCAGGAAGCAACAAAAGAAGATGGGAGAAAACCAGAGACAATGTACCCAGACAATTGGTTTACAATCAATCGTTTCCAGGGTTGCATTGATCGATGATACTGAATGAAGACACCTGTTTTGATCGGACTGTTTGAACAAATTGATAGAATCCTGGGGGCATTCACCAGTTTATGCCAAGAAACCTGGAAGACAGCTATCTGGCCAACTGCCCAGAAGATATCCATAAATGTGCCCATTCCAAAGAACGGTGACCCCATATTATCCAGAAATAATTGAATAATATAATTAATATCACCTACACGTATAATTTTGCTTAAGATAATTCAAAATTAGTTGCAGCAGTGCTATCACAGGGAACTTCCAGAAATTCAAGCAGGATTCAGGAGAGGACATAATGGGAGGGCTTTTATTGCTGACATCAGATGAAGCTTGGCTGAAATCAGAGAATACAAGGAATATTCTTCCTTGTGTTTTATTGACTATGCAAAGATATTCCACTATGTGAGTCATCATAAACTATGGATGGAAACTAAAAAAAAAGAACACTTAATTGTGTGCTCATGGGAAATCTGTCCATTGACCAAGGGGCAGTTGTGTTAACAGAACAGGGTAACCTGAGTGAACAAAATCAGAAAATTTATGCTATGGTTGCATCCTTTTGCAATACCTATTCAATCTGAGAAATTGAACTATATGAAAAAATACAGTATCAGGATTTGAGTAAGGCTCATTAAGAATTGATAATATTCAAATGAAAAACGTTGCCTGCTGAAAGCAAATAGAACTTGAAGCACTTAGTGATGAAAATCAAACAATGTACTCTTCAGAATAGAGGACAACTCAATGTACACAAATCCGTACTCTTCATGATTGGGCCATTAGGCAGCAGCATATAAATGGAGAAAAGACTGAAGTTGCCACACCTTACATTGTACTTGCATCCACAATCAGTCTTCATTGAAGTAGCAGTCAATAAATAAGAAAGATGCATTGGGCAAATTTGTTGCAGGAGACTCATTTGTAGTGTTAAAGAGAAAAATTTCCACCTCGAGGACTGAGCTATGCCTTTGCTAATCATGGTGTTTTCAATCAACTGACATGTATATGGTAGGTGGACATTAAAGAGTGAACACTGGAAGATCATTGATGCATTGAAACTGGAGTGTCATTGGAAATCATCAAAAGTGCTATGGAATGCCGGAGAAGAAACCCATTTGTCCTGGAAGAAGCTTAACCAGAATGCTCCTTAAGAGCACAGTTGGCGGGACTTTCCTCCTGCGCGTTGGCTATGTTATTCAGAAAGCCCGGTGGTTTTAAAAGAGTGTTCTTGATAAATTAGGTCAGTGACAAAGAGGCAGACCTTTGATTAGACTGATTTTCACGGAGACTGCAACAACGGCTTAAACAGCATCATGATGGTCAGGATGGCACAGGCTGAGCAACATTTTCTTCTGTTTACAATCACTATGAATCGGGACTGATTCAGACACATAACAATAGGGAAAAAAGCTATTAAAGAAATGACCACGGCTATTTTCATGTAACAAAAAGGTGTCATTCACTTTCGTATGGGTTTCAGGAAAAACACATTGAAATAATTTCATGTTATAATCTTGATGTTTTCATACCAAATTTGCTTTGTAATGGATGCTGTCCATTAGGTTCACAGTCACAGCAAACTCGTGTGCAAGAGAAGACAGAGCAGCTGGTCCTGTGCCTCACAGTCATGATACTTGAGCACAGTCAGAGGCTATAGCCACCATGCCAATAAAACTCCTTGAAGGTCTTCCAGCTTCCTACAAAACTACACAGCCTCCTTTTAAAAAATGAAAATACAACACAGCAAATATTTTCAGTAGTTTTAGATATGCAGAAAAAGAAAAAAGAAATTCACCACCTAGGTATCAGCTTCTCAGGTGCTCTGGTAGAGTAGTGGTTACATGTCGAGCTGTTTACCACAGGGTAAGAAGCTGAAAGCTCTGTCCAAAATGGCAACTCACTATGAGTGGGAGCTGACTTAAGGTCAAGGGCATAGATTGGCTTCATCATTGAAAATACACACAACATAAATGGTGACTATAAATGTGGACTTCACCAAATAAAGTGCATAGGAATTAAATTGAGTATATCTATGGGAAAGAATGATGGAGAATTTAATATCATGAACCCAAACAAGGTCAGGACCTGATAATGGAGCAGACCATCAGGTGCTTGTAAGTAATTTCAGGCTAATGCTGAAGAAAATTAAAACAAGTCCATGAGAATCAAAACACAATCTGGAGTATATGCTACCTAAATTTTGAAAACATCTGAAGAACAGAGTTGATGCATTAAACACGAATGGCACTAATATGCTGTGGGAGGAATCAAGAGAACCACATTGGAAAAAAGCAAATTGTCATTTGAAAAACAAGAAGGAAAAAAAAGTGGATGTCACAATAGACTGTGAAACTTACTTTTCAGTATACAGCAGCAAAAATAAATTTAAGAAATGATCAAGTAGAAGGTTAAAAGAAAAATGTCAACGGGCAGTTGTTCAAGAAGACCAAAGCACAGTATTATAGTGGAGTTGAAAACCAAAAGGTAAGAATGCATTCCACATATCTCAAACGGAAAAATGTGAATAAAAATTCAAGTTGTAACGTTGAATAGTACATGGATGATCTTTTGAATCATGCAGGAGGCATCAAAAGAAGAAGGAAAGATTACACAGAATATGTGCTCCAAAAAGAATTGATCTACCACTGCCAGAGAAATCCCGTCAAAGGGAGGTCCTGTGTGACCTGGAGGCAGAAAAATAACTTCAAAGGCAAATCCACCAAATCTTCTTAAAGCTGAAAATCAGAAATGCCTGCTGAGTATTATTGCCTTTCTGCACAACTGACCAGCATCCCCAGTGGCTTCCATACATCTGCCTCCCCAGGGCAATCGCACCCTCCTACCCACCTGTGCTGGACTTTCCCTGCCGCCATCCAAACCTATTTCCCCTCTGGGTTCTGGGAGCTTTCACTACCTGGGGTGGGCGATCCTCCAGGCAATGCTTATCCCTCCATTTTCCCCCTCTGTCTTCCTGGTCCCATCTCTACGTGCTTAGTTCACCACCCCCCACACAACTGATGAGTGGGCATGTCAATACAACCAAAGGATCAGTAATCCTCACTCAAACTGAGTTTCTTTTTATTTGTGTTACTTTTAATTTTTTCTCCTTTTCCCACTTACGTACTCTTCTTGTGTGACCCTACACCTCTCGGAATACTGGTGGCTCACAGAAGAGCCATGCATACCACCACAGACCCGCGATCATCCGCTTAAACTAGGTGTTGTTTGTTTTAATTTTTGAAATGTGTCCATTTTCCTTCCCTTCCCTTCCATTCCATTTCCCCTTCCCTTCTCTTAACTTTCCTTTCGCCCTTCATCCACAGGTGCCCCTCTGAAGGCGCAGAGCCTCTCTTCTTCACTCTGTCAGATCAACGCCCAAGCCATGCATCCGCCTTTTTATCCCTTCTCTGCTTCTTTACACATTCTCTTCTTGCCTTTTCCTTTCTCTCTTTATTCCTTCTCATTTAACTTTATTCCTGCCTTTTATCTTTTCTCTTTTGTCATTCTCTAGGGACTAGTCTTTCCTGAAAACAGGTCCAAAGTAGTTGAGATGAAATCTGGCCACCTTTCTGTGGTAGTTACATAATCTCTTGTCAATTTGAGACTTATGAGTGAAGGGGTAGAGGTTAGCCTGTCAATCAGATCACAGCTTGATGACCTCATTTGGAGGTGCTAAGGAGATAAATAACTCACTGGAGGCAGGGCACACACTCCCTGGTAGACATTGCAGCTGACAAGACACATGGCGCTACACTAGTGCCCTGAGCTGGAGGAGCCACGCAGGGACTCCTGCCAGCACTGAGATGCTTCAATTGCTACCAGGTCCAAAAGACTTTCCACCCACTGGTTGGTGATCCTCCTGCCTTCAACATCATTTCATGTATTTTGTGAGTCTGACGAGGATTTTGCAGATTGTTATCGGGCATATGGGCTAATATTAGATTTATGAACTTGATATGGACTAGGCTGGGACATTTTCTCAATATTCAATTGCTGTTTCATGTAAAGTTCTTTCTTGTACACATATAAGTGTCTCTCTGGATTTGTTTATCCAGTCTACCCAGACTAACACAATTTTCTCTAAGGATTATTCTGACTGCTTTCAAGACAGAGATATATGGTTTTCTTTGGAAGTTTATAGTATTTTCAATATTCTTCACCATCCCCACAATTAAAATACACCACTAATATATATATATATATATATATATATATATATATATATATATATATATATATATATATATACATACCATAGTGAATGAAGGGGGAAGTGCAGAGTGGAGACCCGAGGCCCAAGTGTCGACCACTGGAGATCCCCTCATAGAGGGGTTTAGGAGAGGAGATGGGTCACTCAGGGTGCGATGTAGTACCGATGAAGAACACAGCTTTCCCCCAGATCCTGGATGCTTCCTCCCCCAAACTACCATGATCCGAATTATACCTTGCAGGACTGGATAGGGCAGAGGTTGTACACTGGTACATATGAGGGCTGGAGGCACAGGGAATCCAGGGTGGACGATACCTTCAGGACCAGGTGTGTGAGGGGTGATGCTGGGAGAGTGGAGGGTGAGTGGGTTAGAAAGGGGGAACTGATTACAAGGATCCACATGTGACCTTCTTCCTTGGAGATGGACGGCAGAGAAGGGGGGGAAGGGAGACTCCGGATAGGCCAAGATATGACAAAATAACAATCTATAAATTATCAAGGGCTCATGAGGAAGGGAGCGGGAGGGAGGGGAAAAAGAGAGGACCTGATGCAAAGGGCTTAAGTGGAGAGCAAATGCTTTGAGAATGATTGGGGCAGGGAATGTGCGGATGTGCTTTATAAAATTGATGTATGTATATGTATGGATTGTGATAAGAGTTGTATGAGCCCCTAATAAAATGTAAAAAAAGAAAAGAAATTAAAAAAAGGAAATGATTAGGGTAAAAAAATTTAAAAAAATACACCACTAGATAAAGATCCTTGGAATATAGAGATCCAACTCTAACAGAGTTGAAGCGAGAAATAAACATTTAGGCAATAATGTTGTTGCTGGGTCATCCAGTCTTTCTGACCAATGGTGAAACAATGCACCACAGAAGGAAACCTTGCTGGGCCTGTACCATCCCCACCATTGTTCCTAGGCCTGAGCCCCTTGTTCCAACCACTGTGCAATTTCATCTCCTTGAGGCTCTTCCTCTTGAAGTCCCTTCACTTCACCAAAATGCCCATCTAGAGGGGCTTCTCTCTACTGACAATATGCTCAAAGTTTGTAGGATGAAGCTTTGCCAGCCTTTTCCTCTAAGGCTGTGCTTCTTCCCAGACAGATCAGTTTGTCCTTTTATCAGTCCATGGTACTTTCAATATTCTCCAGCACCACAATTCAATGCTCAGTTTTTCTTGGATCTTCTTTATTTAATGTCCAGCTTTAACATGAATATGAGAAAAATTCAAAAACAAAAACAAAAATATAGTTTGGAGCAGGTGCACCTTAGTCATCCGAGCAACATGCTTGCTTTTTCAATACTCTAAAGCTTTCTCGTGCAGTACATTTATGGGCTGAAATATGTCTATGGATCTCTTGAGTGCTGCTTCCATGAGCATTGATCATGTATGCAAGCAAGAAAAATCTTTGACAAATTAAATGTTCTCTTCATTTATCATAATGTTACCTCTTAGTTCGATTGTGAAATGTTTGGTCTTTTGTACAGTGAGTTGTAATCCCAACTGAAGGCTATAATCCTTCATTTTCATCAGCAAGTACTTCTGGTCTTCCTCACTTTAAACAAGCCAGATTATCTTTTCTGCATATCACAGATTGCTAACTAGCCTCCTCCAAGCCTGTTGTTGAAGTCTTCTTCAGAATAAGCCAGCTTCTCTGATGATTTGTTTAAACTAAAAATTGAGTAAGTATGGTGAGAGGATACAAGATTGACCCACGCCTTTCCTGATTTAGCCCATGTAGTATTCCCTTGTTCTGTTCTCACAACTGCCTCTCAATCCATGTACAAATTCAGCATGGGGACAATTAAATGTTCTGCAATGCCCATTCTTCTCAAAGTCATCTATGGTTTGTTATCACTCACACAGTGGAATGCCTTGGTATAGTCAATAGAATACAAGTGAGCATCTTTCTGGTATTTCCTGCTTTCAGCCAAAATCCATCTGACATCAACAATAATACCTTAGTTCTTATTCCTCCTCTGATTCTGACCTGAACCTCTGACAGCTTCCTGTTAATGTACAGCTGTAACCATTGTTGAGTAATCATCAGCAACATTTTACTTGCATGTCATATAAGTAATATTGATCTACAGTTTGAGCATTCTATTGGATCACCTTTCTTTGGAAAGTGTACAAATATGGATCTCTTGCTGTCAATTGACCAAGTAGCTGTCCTCCCAATATCCTGCCCTAGACCTGTGAGGGTTTCCAGTGTTTCATCTGCTTGCTGAAACATTTCATTTGGTATTTCACAAATTCATGAGCTCTAGCTTTTGGATAGTGCTTTTAGTGGAGCTTGAAATTCTTCACTCAGCATCATTTGTTATTGCTCACAGGCCACCTTCTGATGTGGTGAAATGTTGAATGTTTCTTTTTGTTACAGTGCCTCTATATCATCTTTCCATCTTTTGATGCTTCCTGAATTCTTCAATAGTTTGTCCTTAGATCCTTTAGACACTGCAACTTGAGACTTGAATTGCTTCTTGTGTTCTTAATATATGCTGAATTTGTTGTTTACATTAGATGTTGGCATATTTCATTTAATTTGGCTACGTCTTAATGAAATGCCCTTTGAAAATTTCTATTTAGCCTTTTGACTTCATCATTTGTAACATTTGATTTAGATAATCTAACATTAAGAGCAAATTTCAGAGACTTTCCTGACATCCACCCTGATCTTTTCTTTCTTTCTTATCTTTTTCATGCTTTTGTTTTTTGCTTTTTCATGAATGATAATCTTGATATCCTCCAATACCTCTTCAGGCCTTTTTTCATTAATGTGCAATGCTTCAACTCTGTTCTTGGTGGGATTAGTTCAAGGTTGTATTTTGGCTGTTGTGGATTTGTTTTAATTTTCTTCATCTTTATTCTGAACTTACATATGAGTAATTGATGGTCTGTTCCATAACCAGCCCCTGGCCTGCTGGTAAACTCTGATATTGAGCTTTCCTATTGTCTCGTCCCACAGATGTCGTCAATGTGAGTTCTGTGGAGTCCATGTATATAGTCACCTTTTGTGTTGCTGAAGAACTTATTTGTTATGAACTAGGCATCGGTTTTTCAGAATTATATCATACAATCTCCAGTTTCATTTCTAGCACCAAGTCCACATTTCCCATCTACTGTTTGTTCCTTTTCATCTCCAACTTTTGAATTCCAATTATCAGTAATTGTCCATGCATCTTGAGTTGCATGTTAGATAAATTTCCAACTGAAGACATTGATAGAATTCATTACTAGCCTTTGTGATTAATGTATGCATTTGAATAATAATTGTATTGACCAGATTTCCTTGAAGACAGATAGACAGGATCCCATCACAGACAGTTTGCAATGTCATTTTGACCGTGGCTACCGCACCATTCCTCATGGTTGGGTATCCTCAGCCTAGTACAGAATAGTAAATTCTATGATTTTCTAATTCACAATTGCCCATAGCAGTTCCTTTTGGCTCCCAGATACCTATGATATTGATCTTAATACCTTTCATTTCATTTTTAACCACTTCCGATTTTCCTAGATTTATATTTCATGTATTCCCAGTTCTGATCATTTCAGATTTCCACAGCTGTTTCTTCATGCCCTATCAGCAAATGAAGACCCTGAAGGCTCTAATCCTATAGGTTCAACTGCATTCACTTCCCTGTGGTGGACTCCAGTCTGAGAAAGCAGCTCCTCAGCTTCTCAGTCATGTTTTGAGTGCCCTTGGCCCAGAGGGGTCCATCCTCTGGCATCTCAGACAATGCTCTGCTTTGTGAAAAGCTGTTCACTTTGGGTGAAGCTGATGGAGGTCGAGATAACGTAACTTCCAATATCATAGCAACACCCAAGCCACAATAGTGTGACAATCTGACAATGGTGGTAGACAAGGAGAGTAGGAGTCTTTATCACCCCTCTATCAAGGAGATACAGATAATCAAGAGAGAAAGTCAGGAAAGAGAAAGAGGAGCTAAACAGCCCAAAGTTCAGGTTGACGCTAAAGAAATGTAAAAGGGTGTTTCCTTCTCCCGTGCACAGGGTCACAATGGGTCAGTATGGACTCAACAGCCCCTAACAGCTGCAACTGCAACAGCAATGGATGAAAACCTTGTTTTGTACTTTTTCTCTGCATGCTCATTAACCATCATCATTAGGTATATAAAGCACCTCCAGTGCTGAATGTATTTGTTGCTACTGGTAAGTACCATTGAATGGATTCTGACTCAAAGCCACACTATGCATGGTGCACGCCTGACCTGCGCCATCCTCACAGTTGTTCTTAGGTTTGAGCCCAGAGTTGAAGCAAGTGTGTCAATCCTTCTCACTCAGGGCTTTCTTTCTTTTTTTTTTTTTGGTTACCCTTTGATTTACCAAGCACTATGCCCTTCTCCGTGCATGGGTCTCTCCTAACAACATGTCTGAAGTGCGAGAGAAGTCTCCAATCCTTGACTTCAGGGAGCTTTCTGGCTGCACTTCTTCCAAGACAGACTTGTATGTGCTTTTGGCAGTCCGCCGTAATTTCAATATTCTTCCGCAGAAATACCAAAGCTCATGGATTTTTTTCCCCCTGTCTTCCTCATTTAGTGTCCAACTTTCATAGGCCCGTTGAGGTAATTGAAAATACCATAGCTTGGGTCAGGTATACCTTAGCCCTCAAAGTAACGTCCTTTCTCTACAACACTCTAACAGAGTTCCTGTGCAGCCAGTGCAAAGCACCTTGGTCTCTTGACTGCTGCTTCCATGAATACGGATTATAGATGCAAGCAAGAATAAACAAAACCTTAATCATTTCTCTATTCATCACAAGGTTACTTATTGGTTCAGTGTTAATTTTTTAATATAGTGTTATTGATATAAAATTTACATATCATGCACTTCCATAGTTAATTCACCTTTTAAAAGAATTATATATACATCATCAAAATCAGTTCTAGTACCCTCTTCCCCCATTCTGCAATCATTACCTGTGCCCCAATTCCCCTCGCTCTCGCCCTATCCCCAATAAATTATTGAATGCTTCGGTCTTCTTTACAGTGAGTTGTAATCGATTCTGGAGGCTGCATTTTTTCATCTTCATCAACAAAGGCTTCACGTGCTCCCCACTGCAGCAAACAAGGGTGCATCATGGGCACATCACAGGTGTTCCATGTGACTTCCTCCTGTCCTGATTCCAAGTGCTTATTTAATCCAGATTTTCTGATTATATAGATTCAGTATGCAGATTGATTAAGTCTAGTGAGAGGAAACAAACCTGGCACCCACTTTTTCTGATTTTAAGCCATTCAGTATCTCTTTATTCTATCATTTAGAGTCATTATGATTCAGGATGTTTCCATTGTAGTGGATTTACTTAGTTTTATTTTTAATAGGTATTATAATCATATCTCATTGCTATTTTAATTTATTTTCCCCAAGTATCAAAGAATCTTTATGTCTCTTGGACACTTTAAGCGCTGTATCTAAGAATGATAGCATCTGCACATCACTTGCTGCGATAGTGCATATACGACACAATGAGCTTGAAAAGGACTCCAGAACGTTTTCATCATCTTTCAAGTCCATGCTTCACCACCCTTTGAAGATCTCTAATGTATTATTAAAGAGAAAGTGCCCCTCCCAGCAAGAAAAAAGAGATAATGACAAGAGTGGATTATAGTAAGTAATAGCACTTTGTCAAGTGTTTCCTGTAATTATATAGATTTTTTTATTGCTGTTATTGTTTTGTTTTCAGGAGCTTAGTAAAAAACCCTAAATATTGTATTATATGGATTGAGATATGTTTAAATTAATTTATTAGTTTAGGAGTCATTATATTATTGATATTGTTGATATTGTTATTAAGCCCTCATAAGAGAATAGGACATGGAGTCTATTCTTGAGTAGTGATATATTTTAACAAGGATGCAAAGATGATTTCCAGTGGAACTGTAACAAACTTAGAGAGATTTATATTATCACTATGTTAGACATTTATCTAAGTTAAAATTTAATCCTTGAAATTTTATTTAATCTTTAAATATACTAACATACATTTTATCTCTGAACACATTGAATTGGCTTATAGAATTAAATAAAATTTTATTTAAATTTTCATCTTTTTTCCCCCTACAATTAAGATGTACTGGCCTTTTGAATACTTTTGAAAGGATGAACGTGCCTTCCCATGCAGAGGAAACGACCAGACATCGCTCTAGCACATTGTCAAGGCCAAGGGAACTACGATGCACACTCGGGTGTTCACTGTGCACCCCAGTATCTTAATAAGTAGAATTTCACTTGTAGATTTTTATTTTAAACATCCTTGGGAATCATGCAGAGGATGGCTTCCAATCATCATCAGGAGATAATTCCCAAATACAGAAGTGGAGACAGATAGGGAGTTTAGCTGTAAGCAGAAAGAACTGGCCAAAAGAAAATTCATTAAATGTGAGAATTTGGATTTGATTTCTGGAAAAATTACCCAAGAATTACTGTAAAAATAGCGTCTCTGACTTCTTTGGCCACTAGAGTCAGATTATATCATTGTCTAGTGAGAGCCGTACCCCCGAAATGCCTTGAATGGACTTGCACTTAAAACCTTTTGGTCATTTTCTTGATACTTCCATTGCATTCTACTCTAAATCAGGTCTCATGATGATAAATACAGCAATATTTTTGAAGGACTACATTTTAGACACTTTAACAAGCATTTTAATTTTCAACAGTTTTATGAAGGTACAATGTAATATTTTATTATTAGGAGAATCATATGCACATTACAGTTCTACTTTCACAATGAAGTATTTGATTAATATTTAAAGTTAACCATACCAAGAATATTTTAGATTTATGAAAAAGGAAGAGTAATTTGTAGCTTAGCCTCACAGACTAGTCTAAGGTTGGTACTCTTTGCTTTTATCAATTTAAGTAATGCTTGTTTTGTTCCATAAACGTACTGGTAAGTACGGACAGGTAGATGGATTATGAGTCAATTAAGGTTGGGGGGGGGGTTCTTGGTTATTGTTGCTGTCGAGTGCTGTTATGTCGGTTCAGAATCCTACAAACGAACAAAACACTGCGCTGTCCTGTACCACCCACACCATTGTTGCTGGCCTTGTGTCCATTGTTACAGTCACTGCCGCCAGTTCCTCTCATTGAGGATTGTTCTCTCTTTTTGTTGACTCTCTATGTTGTGAAGCATGGTGTTTTTCTTCGGGGACCTGATCTTTCCCCATAACATGCCCAAAACACTTGGGATGAAGTCTCTGCCCCCTCGCTACCAGGAGCATTCTGTTGGCACTTCTGCCAGAGCGATGCATCCATTTCTCCAGCAATCCATTGCTCTTCATTATTCTTTGCCAGCACCAGAACTTGACGGCTTCCCTGTCCTTAGTCTTGCCTTCCTATCCGTTGATAAGATTTCGCACGCATCTGAGATGATCGAAAATACCACGACTTGGGTCAGACACACCTTCATCTTCAAAGTACTATATTTGCTTTTTGACACTTTCGATACGTTTCTATGTAGTAGATAATCTTTCATTTTCTGACTGCTGCTTTTATGAGCATTGATTGTGGATCCAAGTAAAATGAAATCTTTTGAATCGTAAACTTTTCTCAGATTATCCTGATGTTGCTTACTCATCTGTGGAGGAGTTTTGTTTTCTTTATGTTGAAGTATAATCCATGTTTAAGGCTGTGCTCTTTGATCTGCCCTCATCAAGTGCTTAGCCTTTGCGTTCAGCGAGCAAGGTTGTGCCATCTGCCGTTTGTGGATTGCTACGGACTCTTTCTTCACCTCTTATGTCACGTTCCCCTTCATGCTGTCCAACTTCCCAGACTGTTTTCTTAACACACAGATTGAATGAACAGAGTGAAAAGATAAGGCTCTGACGCACAATTTTCCCGATTTTAAATCCTGAATTTTCCCCCGCTTCTATTCCAAGGACTGCCTCTTGGTCTCTGTACAGGTTCCACATGAGAATAATTTCACACCAATCAAGGAATTCTCATTCTTCCCAATGTTTTCTATGATTTTTTATGATCCACGGTTGCTCTGCTGCACACCTTTTGTGGTTTACCTCAGTGTCACGGTGTCAGTCACGGCCAATCCTGACACGGAGTCTCCAGTGCTGTCCCCTTAGGGCCCTGGGCCAGCAAGGGACAGTGTGTCGCATAGTGGGATCAGCCATATGGTCCACTCTGTGCATTGGCCATTCAGGGTGGGGATATCGTCCTCCAGGCCTGGTGGGCCAGGATGTGCTCCACTCTCTCTTCCTCCCCGTTCATTTGCTCCCATTTGCTCTGATCCGACCTGCTCCTCTCCCCTAGCTGCCGCCTCAGTGCCATCCTCTCAAGTAAATTCTTCTGGGGGGAGGGGCAGTTGTCCAAGTAGCTGGTATGGGGGCCCATCCCTCAGGGCCTTCCACTGGCTCCCCACTCCTTACCAGAACGTTGCATTGGCATCCCGGAACACTGGATTTAAGTCTGGTCCCTCTTTCCCTGAGGAGACACAAACCAAATTCTCCCTTGGGTGGGCTAGTACCCTATTCCCCGGACACATATCTTTTTTATTTTCTTTCCCTTTTCCTCCCTCCCACCCCCTTTTCAGTTGGCTGCCATATGCACCCTGGATTTGGTCTGGTCCCTGCCATACTACTTGGACCTCACCCCTGGAGAGATTATATACAGTAGCTTTTTCCCTGTGCCCCTTTTGCATTTACTTTTCTGTTCTTTCTTTATATATATATATATATATATATATATATATATATATGGCAAGTATAACATGATATATTATATCAGCGGACTCATGTTATACTTGTCCTTTTGTGCTTGGCTTACTTCACTTAGCATAATTTCCTCAGTTCTTCCCATGCGGTGATATGCTTCATGCGTTCATCACCACTTTTTAGCGATGCATAGTACTCCATTGTATTGATGTACCACGGTTTTTTAATCCATTCATCTGTTGAAGGAAATTTGGGTTTTTCCAACTCCTTGCAATTGTGAACTGTGCCGCAATGAACATTGGAGCACAGATATTTGGCCATGGTTTGTTTCTTGCCTCTTCTGGGTATATTCCCAGTAGGGGGATTGCTGGGTCATATGGTATATCAATTTCCTTCTGTTTGAGAAATTGCTAAATCGATTTCCATGGTGGCTGTACATACCTACCAGTCCACCAGCAGTGGATGAGAGTTCCTTTCTCACCACAGCCCCTCCACTTGTTGCTTTCTGATTTTTTGAATTGGGCTATCTTTGAGGTGTTAAGTGGTATCTCATAGTTGTTTTGATTTTCATTTCTCTTATGGCTAATGATAGGGAACATTTTCTCATGTTTATTAGCCATTCGGATTTCAGACTCTGTGAAACTTCTATTCAGGTCCTTTGCCCACCTCCTCAATGGGCAATTAGTTTTTCTCTTTTTGTAAACTTGCAAAGTATTGTAGATTTTAGTAAAAAGGCCTTTGTCTGATGTGTAATTTCTAAAGATGTTTTCCTTGTCGGTTCACTGATATACCTTTACTGTTACAAATTGAGCATAATTAAAGCATATTAATGAGTCACAAAAACAACATGTAATTGTATATTGTGAAATATTTATTTATAATGACATACAAATAATATTTTGTCTTGAAGCATGGTGTAGCATGGGCAAAATTCTTTATGTCAGGTACTCATATGTGGGTGTACCTGCATGTGGTGGACCCGCCTGGACAAGGATAGAAGAGCAGTGATGTGATTCCTTAGACCATCAGAAATACGTTTTCTGATGGTCTTAGGCGACCACTGTGAAAGGGTCGCTCGACCCCCAAAGGGGTCGTGACCCACAGGTTGAGAACTTCTGGTCTAGAGAAACAAATTGAGGGATACTCATCTTTATATAAGAAAGAACTTTATATGAAGAAGTAATTATGCATTATAAAAGTATCCCAGCTCAGTCCAGCTGAGGTCCATAAGTCTTAGGTTGTTGTTAAGTGACGGTTCTAACTCATGGAGACACTGTGCACAACACAATAAAACACTGCATGATTCTGAGCCGTCCTCACACTAGTTCCTAAACCTGAGCCCATTGCTGCAGCCACCCTGTCAATCAATTGAAGGCCTTCTTATTTTTGTCTCTCTCCACTCTTTCAAAAATGATGACTTCATCCAGTTACCAGTTTCTACTTCTAACTTGACCAAAGTATGTAAGATGAATGAGGTAGTTAGTTTATTGGGCCAACCTGGCCAATAAACACATGTGGGGTTAATTGAAAGGTGGAGGGATCAATGGCTCAGTAGGCCTTGCCTTTTGAGTTCGTGGGTCTCTTGCTTTCTGATGGTCAGACCAGGGTGCAGCTTGCCATGGCCGGCTGCAAGCAAGGTCAACTTCCTGCAAGTCATTCCTCAAGAGAAGACACATAGACCTACCCCGATGCAGCCCTGGGTGCTGGAGCAGCCATGTGGAGAACCCTGCCAGTGCTGAGATGCTTACACATTCACTGATTCAGCTTTCCTCCTGTAGTCAGCATCATTGCATCTGTTTTGTGAGATGGAAGAGGACTTTGTGGATTGGTGTTGGACAGATGTGTTAATGGGTTAATGTTGGACTTGTGAGCTTGGGCAGCACTGGGTTGGGATGTTTTCTTGATGCGCACTTAACCTTTATATAAAACTCTCTCTTATACATGAATTTCTGTGGATTTGTTTTTCTAGAGTACCCAGACTAATACAGTGAGATTGCACCATCCTTGCCTCTAAGGAGCACTTTGGCTGTACTTCTAAGATAGATTGGTTTGTGCATGGGTTCTTTTTTGGTCTTTCTTATTCAATGTCAAACTTTCACATGCATGTGAGGGAAGGAAATATCATTCTCTGTGTCAGGCATACCCTTAGTCTTCAAAGTAAGAGCCTTCCTTGCAATAATCTAAAGAGGTCTGTGCAGCAGATTTACCCAATGCAATGCTTCCTTTGATCTCTTGACTGCTGCTTCCAGGAGCATTGATTGTGAATTCAAGCAAGACAAAATCCTTAACATCAAACTTTTCTCCATTTACCCTGATATTCCCTATTGGTCCAGTTGTGAGAATCTTGGTCTTCTTGACATAGAGTTTAATCCATACTGAAGGCTGCAATTATGGATCTTCATTAGCAAATTCTTCTAGTCTTCCTCCTTACAGCAAGCAAGGTGTGTCACCTGTATATCACAGGTTGCTAATAAGCCTTTCTCCCATCCTGACACTGCATTCTTCTTCACATAATCCAGCTTCTCTGATGATTCCCTCCACATACAGATTGAATAAGTATGATGAGAAGATACAACCCTGATGCAGACCTTTCTTGATTTTAAGGCATCTATCAGCCCCTTATTCTGTTCACACACTTACCTCTTGATCCATGATCAGTCTGATATCTGTCCATATATCCCCCATTAAACTCACATACTATAAGCCCATTACCCACAAAGACGAGCAAAGGAATGTCATGCCAGTTACCCACAAAAGAGTGTCACAGGCCAGTGGGTGCAGAGGCACCTGGATCCAAAATCAATGGGAATATGGAAGTTCCAGGGATGACTGGGCCAACCATGGAAACCTTTCAAGACAGGCAAAGTTGCTGGATGCAAGAAGACAGAGGGGCAGAGTTAGATGGACTTTGCTCACCTTGCTCTTATTCAAAAGACTTATGACATCAAGGAGGTGTCATCGCTGTGACTTGATTCCCAGGTTTGGCTGCCCCCCAATCAGGAATGTCTAGTTGACTTAATCTCTAACTACCACACATACCTTCCAGTATCACAGAAAGACACAAGCTGCCACAGTAGGACAACCAGGGAAATAATGGAAAGGATAACGATGTTCTTGTTGCGTGCTGCTCAATCCACTGCAATTCATAGCAACCCTGTGTACAAAAGGATTCAATCCTGTGCCAGTCTCGCAATCATTTGTCTGTTTGAACCTGTGGTAGCAGGCACGCTATCATTTCATCTTACTGAGGGTCTGCCTCGTTTTCACTGTCTCTCTACTTAACCAAGCATGATGTCTTTCTCCAGTGACTGGTCTCTTCTCATAATATGTGCAAAATATGCGAGGCAAAGTCTCATAATCCTGACCTCTATGGGGAATTCTGCTGGACTTTTTCTAAGCCAGATGCGCTGGTTCTCCTGGCAGTCCATTGTACCTTCATTGTCCCTTCAGTATTCTTCACAGCACCACACTGCAAACACTGTAATGCAAACATCAGTTCTGCTTCAGCCTTATTCTATGTCCAACTTTCTCACACATATGAGGTATATGAAAATAGCATGGTTTGGGTCAGGCATGCCTTAATCCTTAAAATAACACCATTATTTTCAACACTCTAAAGAGGTTTTGTTTAGCAGATTTACCCTATGCAACACATCATTTGATCTCTTGACTTCTGCGTCCTTGAGCTTTGTTTGTGGAAGCAAGACAAAATCCTTAACAACTTCAAACTTTTCTCCATTTAACATGATGTTACCTATGGGTCCAATTGTGAGGAATTAGTTTTCTTTGCAATGAGTTGTAATTCATACTGAAGACTACCATCCATGATCTTCATCAACAAGTGCTTCAAGTCTTCCTCACTTCCAGTGAGTCAGCTTTTGTCACCTCTATATTGCAATCCTCATGCCACATTCATCACATAATCCAGTTTCTTTAATTATTTGTTCAGATATAGATTAAGTAGCTATTAATTAGTGAGAGGATATAACTCTAACATGTACTTCCTGGTTTTAATCCACACAGGATTCCCATGTTATGTTGGCCAAGGTTTTACACAAACACCATGAAATGTTCTAGAATTCTCATTCTTTTAACCCACCCACAGTTTGTTGTGATCCACATTTTTACTGCCTTCGAGTATTTAATACAAGCACAAGTAAGTGTATTTCTGGTATCCTCTGCTTTCAGCCAAGATTCATCTGGTAGCAATGATATCCCGTTTTCCATGACCTCTTCCGAATCTGGTTGAATCTCTGGCAACGCCTTGTCTGTTTACTGCTGCAGCCATTGTTGGATGATCTCCAACAAAATTTCACTTGAATATGATGTCATGTGATATCAATCTATAATTTGAGCATTTATTTGGACTGGAAATAAAGATGCATATCTTCCAGTCAGTCGGCCACGTCACTGTCATCCATATTTTCTGGTGTAGAAGAATAAATGTTTCCTGTGCTTCGTGAGCTTCTTGAAACCTTTCCATTAACGAAGACTTCATAAATAATATGGAGTCTTCTTTTTCAGACTCTTTCAGTGCAGCTTGTACTTTCCAATTTTTTCCTTCAGTACGAGCGGTTCTTTGTCATGTACTACCTTTTGAAATGGTGGAATATTGACTAGTCTTCTAGTGACTCTGAGCAATTTCTCCATCTTCTTGTTCTTCTGAGTTCACATGAACATGTATCATTCCTTCCAAATCCCTATGTTTTATTTTAAACAGTTTTATTTGGACAAAGTCAACATATTATAAAATTCAATATTTTATATCAAGGAAAGTTGTATAATCATGAACGCAGTCAATATTAGACCATTTCCTTCCATTTTGTGCTACTTGTCCTCCACATCTGCTGCTGCGCTCATGAGAAACCATTACTGCGGTCACTGTCTCTGTGGACACCTAGCCTACATTGCAGAATCAAAACATTGGAAGAGAAAACTCAAAGAAACCAAAAAAGCTAATAATGATAACAAAATAAGAGAAAATTCTCAATTTAAAAGACAGCAGAAATAATAATATGTAGAACCACTTTAAGGTGGTCAAAATGGAGGTCAACTCGTCTGGCATTTATCTTGAACTCAGAGAGGTTCTTCGTCGGGGTGTTCTAACTCTATGTCTTTGCACATTTATTTCATCACAGTACCTTCCTTGTCTTTACTGAGCAGACTCTTGGAATTTTCTGTTTAGCTATCTGATTTTAATGTTTCTTCCATTAATTGTTACTGTGTGTTAAGTGCACATTTCAGAATCTCTTCTGACATTCACACTGATATTGGATTTCTTTCTTGTCTTTTTAACAAAATTTTGCTTTCTTCATGAATGATGCTCTTGATGTCCTCCAACAGGTCTTCTGTCATTAGCAGTCAACGCAGCAAATCTGTTCTTGAAATCCTCTCAAAATTCAGGTGGGGAGATACTTAAGATCATAATTTGGTTTCCGTGAACTTTAAAATTTTTTCTTTAGCTTCAACTGAACTTACATATGAACAATTGATCATCTGTCCCACAGGTGGCCTCGGTCCTGGTTTTAGCTGCTGATATTGAGCTTCTCCTTGGACTCTTCCTGTATTTACAGTCAATTTGATTTCTGTTTGTTCCAGCTTAAGAGGCATAGTTGCTAATTGTGTTGTTAAAAATGTATTCACATTGAAGAAATAATTAGCCATGTAAAATTCTATCATGCAATATTCAGTTTTATTTCTATCACCAGGGACATATTTTCCAACTACTGTTTCTCTTTCTTTGATTCCTACTTTTGCATTTCAATAATCAATAATTATCCATCTAACTTGGTTGCATGATTGATCAATTTTCAACTGAAGACAGTGATAGAATTCTTCAATTTCTTCTTAACTATCTTGAGTTGTTGGTTCAAAAATTTGAACAATACCTTATTGACTGGATGTCCTTGTATGTAAATAGATATTATCCTGTCACAGAAAGCATTGTGCTTTATGATAGATCTTGAAATATACTTTTGACAATGAATGTTACACCATTCCCTTTGAATTGGTTATACCTAGAACAGTAAAACATTAAATTTTCTGATTTAAAATGACCAAACCAGTCATTTTCAGCTCACTAAACCTAGAATATTGATTTTTATGTTTTCCATTTAATTTTTTAAATCTTCAGATTTGATTTATTTCCAACAGAGTGCATTAGATAGGAAATTACAACCAATCCCCATGCTACTCCCAGGAGGAGCAGTCTAGCCATGAAGGAACTTGCCTGGTTTTGCCCCTGATTTTTACATTATTAGATAGAAAGGCGAACAAGATTGGTCCAGGTCCTTCCCATCAAAGCAGTCAGAGCATGATGTAGAGGGCATGACTCATGGCTAGTCAGCCTTCTCCATGGTCCCTGGAAGTATGGTCCCCTCTACTCTTGTAAGGAGTTCGTCTCAAAATCACAGGGGCAGTTCTACCCTGTCTTAGAGGGTCGTTATGAGTCAGAATGGACTCAATGGCAGGGAGTTGGGATCTGGCACACCAGGGCTGGCTGGAGCTGGGTGCAGGTGATCCACTGCCCAATGCACCCTACCTGAGGGTAAAATAGTCCACCAAAACCAAACTCACTGCTACCGAGATGATGTCAACTGACAGTCTACCCTACGGGGCAAGGTAGAAATGTTGCTGTGAGTTGCCAAGACTGTAACTCTCTGGAAGTCAAAAGCCCATCTTTTTCCCAAGAAGCAGAGGCTGTTTTTTCCTAACTGCCTGTCTTCTAATTAGCAGCCCAACTTGTATCCGGTCTGCCATGAGAGCTCCTAGATAATCTACATTCTTGGTTAATGATCAGAAGGAATTCAGTGGAGGCTTAATCTAGGTGGGGACCCTGCAAAGAGACTGGGGCTGTCACTACTGATCCAGAAACTTCTGCAGACCTGGGTGCTCAGAACTTAAACTCTAAGGCACTACAAAGGAAAACTGAGGACTGGTAGCTTTCTTAAATTGAGAAAATGCCTGGCCATTTATATAAATAAACCATTTATATACTATTGAACACTGTACTGTGGCGGGCACAGGCAAAACAAAGAACAGTATTATTATATCCTCCCGGGCACAATAAGAAATGCAAATAAATAAATAAATACAATAAAACTTCAGATATTCCTAGATTCATATTCGTACTTTCCATGCTCTGATTATTAGTAGATTCCTGCAACTGTTTCTTCATATTTTGAGTCATGCCCCACAAGCAACTAAAGATTCTAATTCATGAAGTTTTCAGTCTCCTATGTTTCCATGCTAAACAATCAGGTGTTTGGTGACTAATTCTGCCAAAGTGGACTGTGTATTCCTTCTTCCTTGTCTCTCCTGAGTCTGGAAGCTCTGCTGATACCTGTTAATTTGGGGCCATCTTGCTGGTATTTTAAATACAAGGGGCATAGCTTACAACATCACAGCAACACACAAGCCATCACAGTTCAATAGGACATTCTAAGTACAATGCAAAAAAAAATGGACTGAAATTCAAAATGTTAGCAAAGAATAAGCTTGCTGGTCAAATAGGGAGTGGTTTAACTCTCCTAGAGACAGCTCTTTGACACTCATCAAACCCCAACCTGACGTCATCACCCCCTCTGTCCCACTGTCTCTGTGGCTTACTTTTCTTTTCTTTTAAACAACTTATTAGGGGCTCCTACAACTCTTATCACAGTCCATACATATACATACATCAATTGTATAAAGCACATCCATACATTCCCTGCCCCAATCATTCTCAAAGCATTTGCTCTCCACTTAAGCCCTTTGCATCAGGTCCTCTTTTTTTTTCCCCTCCCTCCCCGCTCCCCACTCCCTCATGTGCCCTTGGTAATTTATACATCGTTATTTTGTCATATCTTGCCCTATCCGGAGTCTCCCTCCACCCCCTTTCTCTGCCGTCCCTCCCCCAGGGAGGAGGTCACATGTGGATCCTTGTAATCAGTTCCCCCTTTCCAACCCACTCACCCTCCACTCTCCCAGGATCGCCCCTCACACCCTTGGTCCTGAAGGTATCATCCACCCTGGATTCCCTGTGCCTCCAGCCCTCATATGTACCAGTGTGCAACCTCTGCCTTATCCAGCCCTGCAAGGTAGAATTCGGATCATGGTAGTTGGTGGGAGGAAGCATCCAGGATCTGGGGGAAAGCTGTGTTCTTCATCGGTACTACCTTGCACCCTAATTAACCCATCTTCTCTCATAAACCCCTCTATGAGGGGATCTCCATTGGTCGACACTTGGGCCTTGGGTCTCCACTCTGCACTTCTCCCTTCATTCAATATGGTGTGTGTATATATATATATATATATATACACACACATACATATATATATACATATACACACATATATCTTTTTTTTTTGCATGATGCCTTGTACCTGGTCCCTTTGGCACCTCGTGATCACACTGGCCAGTGTGCTTCTTCCATGTGGGCCTTTTTGCTTCTGAGCTAGATGGCCGCTTGTTTGTGGCTTACTTTTCACTAATGTGATATACAAGTCTGTAAGGCAAGTGAGAAGCCCAGGGGGGTTTCCCCAATTAGAACAATCAGCAATCTGAGCTCAACATGGCAGTATGTCCAAGGACGAAGTTCTGAGAGTAGGAAGGTGTACGAAGAATGACTTAGGGGAAGAGTAAACACAGGGAGCTAGTGGGAAGTTGTTGTCAAGTGTGGTAATTGCAATCAATTTCACAATTCAAAATGTGAATGAACTGTTGATTGAACGACCAAGGTACTAATTTTCAAACAAATAATAATTTAAAAAGACAGCAAGATTATGTGTGGCCGGCCCATTACTCTCTTCTCACAACAAAGGTATCCTTTTAAAAATATAAAAATTGAGTGCAGTCATATTCTTTTCAATGCATTTTCATATTTCCTATATATCCTTATACTTTTGCTATTCATTCACTGACTTTCTTGGCTTTTTATTCTGTTGTCCTTGTTCTTACATTTGGCATTCACGTTGGTCAACCCCAGTGAACTGCACCCTGTCTTGCTCCAGCTGGAGCCCCAACAGACACAGAAGCCCGTCTTGAAGATGTGCATTCGTGAACCAACTTCACGTCAAACTCACCGGAATGCCAAGTGTGACAAAAAGTGCAGCCACATCAAAGGCTCCAGATCATTCAAATCATTTGTGTGTAGAAAATTTCAGGCAATCACAAAGAAACTTCGGAATGAAAGCAGTGTCTTTTGATTCTAAGAATACTGAGGAGAAAATAAAAACATTGCATTTAAAAACATATGTGTAGAACTTACTTAATTTGGAAATTATATCATACACTTAAGTCATTGATCACAATGCTGGGGAACAAACACACATTCCACTTTTATAAAGATGCTATGTCAGAAAAATAGGTCTGAATACCACCAATTTATGATTGATTCCACCTTATTTCTTTCTCTAATTCTAGGAAGAGATCTCAATTCAGAGTACAGTGTTCAGGGAATTCATAATTGCATAGTTGACCTCTTGATGTACTGTTCTTGAAAACTGTGTCAGTAAGGACTAAAATAATAAGTACTTATGATAATGCTCTCCATCTCTCCCTTAAAGTGATTTAAAGCCTTCTGTTTATATTGGCATACAAATGTGTCACTCACAATTGGATTTGTCATTCTGCTAATGCAGCCTGAGTGCTATTCTATTTCAGGTGAAAACAATTCAAGTTCTTTGGGGCACAAGTAACTCTGGTAATCATGAAGGCCTACTATGGACTTAGTACTGTAGCTAACATGTTCCAGGTAAGAAGACAACAGATTCAGGAAGATCACAGAGTGACAGTTCAGTGTCCAGAGAGGAAAGCGCTAGCTGATGTCTGCTCAAGAGATTATATATAGTCACATATTTTGCCTTCAGTCCCGATATTTTGTACCTGTGTTAGTCTGGGTTGACTAGAGAAACAAATTCATAGATACTCATAAGTGTATAAGCTTTATATAAAAGAACAATTGTAGACTGAGAAAACATCGCAGCCCAGATGCAGTCCATAAATCCGATATCTGCCGATATGTCCAATACTAATCCATAAATTCTTATTTACCCTCATGCAGCCAAGCAATGATGCAGAACGCAGAAAGATCACAGGCCAGTGGGTGGAAAGTTTTGTGGATCCAGTGGTGGAAGCATCTCAGCACTGACGTGGGTCTCCGTGTGGCTCCTCCAGCTCCAGAGCTCTGGCTCTATCAGTGCAGCTTCATATGGCTTGTCAATAGGAATGTGTAGCAGAGAGAGTGTATCTGGCCTCCAGTGAGCTATTCATCTCCTTCATGCCTCCAAATGAGGTCATCAAGCTGCGACCTGTTGACAGGCTAGACTCCACCCCTTCACAAGCTGACAGGAGATTATGTAACTGCCACAGTACCTGAAGAAAACTTTATTCAAAATTTGTACAAAATAAATTTGAATCATTATAGAATTATTTCCAGTAAATGGGTTTTTAAAAGATAACCATCTGGGTACTCAGAATATATTATCAAAGACATTATTTAGAAACCCAAATCTATTCAAACAAGTTTGGAATATTTCATCTCATTCTTAAGTTCATCTGATTTTCTACCTTCCTTTGAACCATTTGGGAGAAAGGTGGGGTTTTCTACTCCCTTAAAGGGTTACAATCTCTGAAACTCACTAAGGTAGTTCTACCCTGTCCTATGGTCACTGTTAATCAGCATCTAATCAGTAAGTTTCGTTTGAATTGCTTTTATCCATTCATTCACAGTATTCATTCGAAAGTATTTAAAAATAAGGTTTTATATTGTTTAAGAGCTCTATTGTGATTTTGATCTTTAGTGCCATAATTTTCCCCTGCCTTTTAATTTTAAACATGTTGCGGCCTCTTCCAGTATTCCCTATCATTTTCTATCCTACAACACTAATCTCTCTACAGCATTTATCTGTTCTATTCTCTGCTCTCTAAAATGTATTTTGTCTCCTTTTACCAATCCTTATCCCACTCAACCGTAATACATTGCTCTTGAAGAAAAATAATTTGTCTATTTTATTTACTACCATATCTTCAGCAATTTTATAGTCTCTGGTATATGGCAGGCTCTTACATACTTGTTGAATTAAAGAGTGAAATTAATTTTGTCCATCTTTAGAAACAATGTCATTAGCCTTTGATTGTAGTTACAATATTGAGAATATCATTTAAAGTAAAATCCATGAGGTTTTCAAGCAGAGTAGTGAAAGGTAAACAAAAATGGCAGCCAAAATGATATCACAATTCCACTTCTGAATTGTGTATCAGGACTAAGAAAGTTAGTCTTTAACCTCAAAAAATATCCACTAGACAAATCATTAATTTCAAAAAGACATAACTAAATGCACTTGATATTAATTATATCTGTTGATTTAACTTAGGTATAATGAACATGTGATCATTTCAATGTTTTAAAATATTTACCTCAGTTGTGAACCCAAAAATTATTGCCTCAAGACACCTTAAAGCAAAACTATTTCCCGAAGTCTTCTTACACCCAAACAATGGTCTAACTAGTACAGAGGCTTCCCTTGAGTGTAAAGCTCTTTCAAGATCTATCCACGTAGCTAAGACCAACCTGACAACAGCAGCCTGAACGACTGGATAAGAGCGTAAGAGGACAGTGAGAGTTTGTTAATGGAAGGTTGCAACAGAGAAAAGAGAAGGTAAGAATCAATTCAAATAACAAAGAATATAATTTATGTCACTTAATTCTACATGTAAACACATAAATTGCAATTCTTATGTGTATATCATCAGGTACAGCAATAAACAATAAAATGAATTATTTAAAAATTGAATCAGAGAACACATTAGGCTGGTTTATGTGCTATCTCATTAAACTCCAATGCCCTTCCTCTCTTCTTCAAACTTATATTTATTATTCTATTATAATGTTAATTCGTTCAATCTTAAAACTTTGATGTCATCTTTAATTTTACCTTTATTGTTTAATCCCTCTTTCGCATTAAATTGGCAATCAAATTATTCATGTACCATCTGTGTTAAAAAGTGATATTCCTATGTTTGAGCCAAGATCCTTCTGATATCAACAACGATGTATCCTGCTCCTCCTCCTCCTCTCCTGGATCCAGCCTGAACCTCTGGTACCTCCCTGTCACTGTACTGCTGTAATCATTCTCAGACGACCTTCAGTAAAGTTTCACTTCCATGTTCTGTCAACAATGTTATACTATAATTTGAGAATTCTGTTGTGTCAATGTGGGAGTTACATAATCTGGTGTCAATTTGAGAGGATTACGAGTGAAGAGGTGGAGACTGGCCTGTCGATCAAAATATAAACTATGAGGCCTCGGTATGGGCATGGCCTTCTTCTGAGCATTCTGGGAACTCCTGTTTTTCCTCCTTGGAGGAGAGAGACAATTCTCTCTGTTTGCTCACTCCCTGAGAGACACTATTGACAAGACAGATGGCACCACACCGACAGACCCCATGCCTTGGGAACTGGAGGAGCCACGAGGAGACCCCTGCCAGTGCTGAGACGCTTCTATGCCACTGGATCCAAAAGACTTTGCACTCACTGACCTGTGATCCTCCTGCATTCGGTGTCATTGCATGTATTTCGCAGTCTGAAGTGGACTTTATATATTGGTATCAGGCATATGGGCTAATATTGGATTTATGGGCTTGATGTGGACTGGACTGGGATGTTTCCTCAATATTCAATTGCCAATGTATATAAACCTTTCTTATATACTTATGAGTGTCTATGAATTTGTTTCTCTAGTCAACCCAGACTAACACAGTCAGCTTGCTTTGGAATGGGAAAAACTCTAGATCTCTGCCAATCAGTTCACTAAGTAGCTGTCTTCTAAATTTCCTGGAATAGACAAGTGAGTGCCTCCAGTGATACATCAGCTTGTTGACCAATTTCAATGAGTATTTGATGAATTCTTGATGTCTTGTAGGCAGAAAATATTATTCTATGGTAAACAGCATAGCATTTCAAGAAAGATCTCGAAAGCATCATGAAGAGCAGCTTGAATTCCTTCCTTTAGCACCATCATTCTTGCCTAAACATCATCTTCTAAAATGAGGGACTGTCCATTAATTCTGTGTGTTCTTTCTATTTTTTCATTCTTCCTGCATTGTTCAGTATTTGGCCTGCAGACACTTTCAATATTGCAAATCAAGGCTTGCACTTTTTCCTTCAGTTCTTTCAGCTTAAGATATGCTGAACATATTTTTTTTGTATTCTAACTCTAGTTCATTGTACATTTAAATATAGAAATTTACTTGTTGTGCCGAACTTATCTTAAAAATATTTTTCTTAAACTTTTTAAATTTCATCATGGATTCCATTTTTCTTAGCTACTCTACGATTAAGAGAAAGTTTCAGTGTCTCATCCTACATTCCTTCTGATCTCTTTTTCTCTGCCTTTTTAATGCTTTTTTTGCTTTCTTAATATATGACATTCTTGATGTCATCTCAAAGTTCATTAGGTCATCTGTCATTAGTGTTCAATGAACTATATCTGTTCTTGAGATGTTCGTGAAATTCAGTTGGGATAGACTCAAGGTCATATTTCGGCTCTCATGGACTTGTTTTAAATTTGTTCAGCTTCAACTTGGATTTACATGTGAGTTATTGATGATGTCTTTCACAATCAACCCTGAAGCTGGTTTTAACTGCTGATATTGAACCTTTCCATTGTTTCATCCCACAGATATGGTCACTTAGATTTCTGTGGGTTAATTTGGTGAAGACCACTGTGTTAGGGTTCTCTAGAGAAACAAAACCAGAATGCTAACAATTTTACATATATTTATACAGATAGATAGATAGATGTATAACATAAGAAATAAACAATTGAATTATAAAGCATGGTGCAACTCACTCCCAGGAGTCAGTTTTGAGACACTGGCAGCCCTTCTAGTCCTTCAAGTCTTGAGGGTCACCGGGTAGTCCTCTGTAGAGCAATTCCGGCTATCCGGGCACAGGCAGCAGACAGCAAGGCAGGTCACCAACAGCCAGCCAGATGACAGGGTCCAGTAGTCCCCAGCTCATTGGGTTGTATGTGCGTGATATTTCATTTTTGATAACTTAAAATTTTCTTAGACTTATACTTTGTATAGCCCAAGTTCCAATTATTAATTGATATTTTCAGCTGGTTTTCCTCATTTTGAGTTTTTCCCCATCAGCAAATGAATGTTACAAAACTTTTGCACCATCCAGGTCATAATGATCAATTACTTTGAGAAGGAAGCCCTTCCTCATTCCTATTTTGAGTGTCTTATGGCCTGAGGGGTTCATTAAACTATCTCTGACAATGTTCAGGTGCTATTCATGAGATTTTCACTATGTGATAATGTTCTGCTCCTATTCCTAAGGTTTTCAGTGGTTAATTACTCGGAAGGGGTCAGCCCACTCCATTGTTATAGTTTATTCTTAGGCTGGAAATTCTGCTGACCCCTGGTGACTTGGGGTAACCCTGCTGGTATTTGGAAGAACAGTGCTATAGCTTCCAGCATCACAACAACGCACAGCACAGACGAGTGGTGGATTGAGTCAAGATGCTTTAGTTGTGAGAAGATACCATCTCATTTGTTCCCACTCAGAAGACCTCTGAGTGCAACAGCAAGAAGCACTTCTCAGCCCTGTGCGGCTCTTGTGTTTGGGATCACCGAGACAGCGACTGTGTCAATCTTCCATGATGTATTGATTTTCATCAGCTTTTTACCTGAACTTACATATGAGAAACTGATGATATGTTTCACAATTAAGCCCTGGCCGAGTTTTAACACATGACATTGGACTTCATCATCTCTTCCCACACATGTGGTCAATTTGATTTCTGTGAATTCCATCTGGTGTATATTTTTTTGTGTTGTTAAAAATATATATTTGCAATGAGGATGGCCTTGGTCATTACTTTGTCTTCACCTTTAGTAAGATATAGGTGGACTGAAATATCTCACTTAGGTCACAGCCTAGTGAGGTCTCCTTGGAGGTGAGACTTATTCCATATATAATATATATATATATATAATATAGTCATGGTAGAGAATTGACTCCCTATCTTCTTCTTGCTGGCCTGGATCATGCATCTGGTTTCTTAACACTTGGGCTGGTGGCCACATCATGTGGTCTACAACGCAGGGAGATGCTGGTGGCAGGCTATGTTGCCTTACAATACTGGGTCCACTCCATACTGCCTTCACTGGCTTGTGGTCTTCCCAATTACACTTTCAGCTTCCTACCTCCTCATTTATCATCCAGCTTCTGAATTTCCTACCACTGGCAGTTGCATGAGTCAGGAAAAGCCTCTGACCCACAGATTGAGCTCGACTGGACTGCCACTATGTGGTTGTGTCAGCCATTCCCTTGATATAAATTTATTTTTATATGAATTTATCGACTATGCATATATGAGTGTCACTGATTTTGTGTCTCTAGAAACCCAATCTAATATAACGCCTCACAAACAAATCCTCTGTATTCAACTGCTGGCTTTCTACTGGACGGTTGTAATGCTTATATAGTCTATACCCCTGAAGCCACTTCTTTCAATACCAACTGCCAGATTGATTTGATTTATGTTTGGATCTGGTACTGTTAACTGTCAGGTCTAATGCTTTCATTAGTTCACTTTTGCCAACATCATAAAATCATTTGCCTTCACTTGACATTTACTATTTCTCATAAGTTTTGGTTCAATTTTGCACATACTAAATTTTTTCTATTCTTTACATTCACCCTATATTGTAAATAGATGGCTATGCTTTCATTGTACCTGAAATGCCATCACCAGTCAATGGTTGCCATATCTATAAACCTACCTGACTAACTGGTGATTTACCGTTCATCTTGCTGTACTATTATTATAGCACACTGTCTCTATTTCTCTTGTAGTACTTAATGCTGCCTACCTAATATTTTGGTTACTTGCGTACAAGTCTTTGGAGATATGTAGTTCTGTTTTATGTCTTTTAACTATGCAATATAATCAGTTATTTAGAAGTATTTGTTAAATATATTGATGAATTGGTTATTTTAAAAATGGATTGATGAATAAATCCAGACATTTCTTTCCCAGCCTGTCGCTTACTTTCTCATACTAATTCCAACACTTACAGATCCATATTTCCTGGGCTTTGGGGAAGTCACAGTAAATAAAATCCCTCAGTCTTTCCTGATAAATTATCTTGAATGTATTCCATTGTGATTCCTAAATGATTTTCTGAGATAAAGAGTAATTGATTGTTCTTGAAGTTTACATTTCTTCTCTCAGTGGAACATAATTACACTAAAAAGAACATCTGCTAATATATGTGGTCTGCTTTCTTATGTAAAAAGGAGAATGATTAAACAGATGAAAGAAAGAAGAAATGGAGACATGCATGATTTCCTACAGAATATTATGAATTCTTGGTATCTTTTAATTTAATACCTGGAAGAAAGATGTTGTTCACTTGTACAAACTTGTAATAAGGGATATGACCATTCTCAGATCATTTATTTTTATACATGCATAATTGTATCCATAATATCCAGAGTTACCCTAGATGCTTATAAACAATGGGCGCTATGGCAGATGACTGTAAATTAGCATGACCTTTGTAATAATCAGATGATTCAACAAAGGTGGAAAATTTTGTCTAAAATTACAAAAAAAAGAGAACTGGAACTCTGAGAATCTATCTGATTCAAAATTCACTGGCAAGTGAGGGGCAAATGATCCATATGTTTGATTTTCACTATTTTCTTATTTACTTTTGAAAATACCATGGACTGCTAGAAGGACAAACAAATCTGTCTCAGAAGATGTATGAACAAAGTACTCCTTAGAGACAGGCTGGCAAAATTTGTGTTACATACTTTGGACAGCTTGTTTGGAGCGACCAATCCTGGGAGAAAGATGTCGTGTTGGGTAAAGTAGAGGGGAAGTGATAGGAAGGAAGGTCCTCGGTGAGATGGATTGACCCAGTGGATGCAACAATGGACTCAAACAGGGGAACAGTGGTGGGGATGTCTCTGGACCTGGCAGTGTTTCATTCTGTTGTGCATGGTCTCTATGCCTTGTAACTCACTCGAAAGAACCTGAAAACAACAGCAACAGTTTCTTATTCTTCTCACGGTTTCCTCTGTCTTCTCTCCATGTATCGTAAGAAAAGAGAGGAAAAATGAAGTTGTCAAGGATATTGTCTAGCTTCAATCCACATGGAAGCTCATGGAAGCAGCAGGGAGGATTTCGCATTGGGTAAATTTGCTGCACAAGACCTCTTTAAAATGTTGAAAATTAAAGATGTTACTTGGATGGGTTACATGTGCCAGACTCAAGTCATGATCTTTCAATTGCTTCAGATGCATATGAAAGTTAGCCATTGAATAAGGAAGACCAAATAAGAATGGATGCACTTGAATTACGGTGCTGGAAAAGGCTACTGACTACCATGGATTGCCAAAAGAACAAACTAATCTGACTTGAAGAAATACAGCGAGAACGCTTCATAGAAGCAAAGATCCAGAGACTTTGTCTTACACACATTGGACATGTTGTCAGGAGAGACCCATCCCTGGAAAAACACATCGTGCTTGGTAAAGGAGGTGGTCAAAAAGGTGGTAGACTCTCAACAAGTTAGAAGGAGACAGTGGCTACAGCCTTTGGCTAGAACAGAACAATTGTGAGGATGGCACTGCACTTGGCCATGTTTCATTCTGTTGTACATAGGGTTGCTATGAGTCAGAGTCCACTGACTGTCACCTAGTAGCAACTTTCTTATTCACATCTGGGATGTGGTCTTTCTGATTCATCTTGAGAAATCAGTGTCAAATAACCAAGTAATTTAGCTTAGAGATTGGACAATGGTGGTTCATAGTAGAATTCTCACCTTCCACGCGGGAAAACTAGAACTTAATACCTGGTTAGTGAATCTCTTTCTTTAAAAAAATAATTTTATTTGGGGCTCATACAACTGTTATCAAAATTCATCCATCCATCCATCCATTGTGTAAAGCACATTTGTACATGTGTTGCCATCATCATTCTCAAAAGATTTTCTTTCTACGTGAGCCCTTGGTATTAGCTCCTCATTTATTTTGTTAGTGGATCTCTCAGTCATTTTTCTATCAATGGAAACTGTGTCTGTAAAGCTGAGCATGTTTCCACAGAACTTCCAGTCTAAGACCAATTAGGAAGTAAGGTATGGCGATCTGCTTCCAAATACCAGCAGATGAGAATACAATGGACCATAACAAATCAATCTTCAATTGATCATGTAGATATTGTAGGACCTTAGTATTTTAGTTTTCTTGTGGACCTGGGTGATGAGTGACTCCATAGAAGTTAATAACAACATAAATTTATTTATATTGCATCCAACGTATATTTTACATGTTTCCACTTATAACAACAACTAAACAAAATATCTTGCTTTTTTTCTAACCTGCTCATGTCTTACCACTTTCTCTGCTGGATGCCTGGTTCCAGGTAACATATTCTTGCCTGTGGAGTCTGTCAAACTTAACTCTGCTTCAGCTCTTGCTCGAAGGCCTTTTATTTGCAATGCAACCTCCAAGGTGGTACTTTCAAATGATTATCAGGTGATTTAATTTCTCTGCATGTGATGGCCTGATATAACAAATGTATTCATTGTCTATATACAATTCAAATATAACTGGATCCCCTTTATTTTTACTTGCTCATTATAGTCATTCTACATGGTTTGTTCTCTTAGAATAAAAGAAAAGTCCTTACAATGGTCTACAAGTTCTTATGTTATCGATCCTGTAGGACCTGTCTGGCCTGTCTCCTCCTATTGCTCTCCTCTTCACTCTGCTTACAGTTATGTGATAGAGCAGGTGTTCTTGCTGTGAAATCTTTGTCTGATGGCTCTCCCTGGAAGCTGCCTCATTCATCCTGGTTTTGGGGGGTAGAGTAGGCTTCTTTCAGCATCTCTGATCCTCTTTACTCCGTTCAACTTGTTTTTCAATATCACGTATACTCTCAATACATCTATATTACCAAGTTTATTATTTATCTTTCCTCACTCAAAAGAAAAAAATATAAAGTATATAAAGATCTTTTCGCCTATTTTAAACTTACTACTGGAGATTATATCTTAAACATTGAAGACTTTGACACGATACACATTTGTTCAATGAATAACTAGTAAAATGTATGGATGCAAATGATAAAAATTGAAACACTAGGTCACAAAATCTTATATATAGGGATATTATAGAGGCAATTCAAACTCATTTCCATTGAGTCAATGTCAGCTCATAGCAACCATGTAGGAATGGGTAGAAGTGCCCTGTGAGTTTTGGAGACTATAATTGATTAAGAGAGTAGGACGCCTTATCATTCTCCTGTGGAGCTGCTGGAGATTTATAACTCCTGATCTCACAGACTGCAGCCCAACATGTAACCACTACATCATCAGGGCTTGAGAGAGTTTATTGTGCCAGCCTGGCCGATAAACACAAGTGAGATTAGTTGAAGGGCGGAGAGAAAAATGACTCAGTTAGCCTCACCTTTCTTGGCTCTCGCTCTTTGATCATTAGACCAGTGTGCGGCGCCTTGCTTGTTCTGTGCCTCAATTTACAGGCTACACTACCTTTGGGATTCCTAGCCTGTGGACTGTGTCGCTGTAAGTTGAGGTCCCTTTAAGACCATAGGATTGGAATTTACATCTCTTGAGCTGGAGACTGAGTGTTGGTGACCTGGCTGATGGTTGGTGACCTGCCTTGCTGTTTGCTGCCTGTGCTGGGATAGCCTAGCTCTCTCTCTACAGAGGACTACCCGGCGGCCCTCAAGACTTGAAGGACTGCCAGTGTCTCACAACTCTCTCTCGGGAGTGAGTTGCACTGAACCCTTTGTACTGCTTTATAATTTAACTTTTCATTTCTTGTATTACATATCTATATATCTGTATATAATTTAACAGTTTATTTCTTGTGTTATATATCTATCTTTATATATATAATTATTAGCAATCTGGTTTTGTCTCTCTAGAGAACCCTGTCTAATACTGGGCTCCTTAGTGATATAGTAGAATGTAGAAAATTATGGGCCAAGATTAAAAGTGAAAGCACTGTATTATGTTTATAGCTTCCTCTCAGATGTAAATTTTGAGAAGAAATGTTCTTATGTAAGACATAAATACAGACTACAATTTTTTTCTCCACTAAATGGGATAAACACTAGCCTGTGTATCTCTATTGCCTAAGTGTACTATTCCTTTGTTCGGTGTCATGTTCTGATGGCTTTCAGAACTGAAGTGTTTCTGTATGGCTCTATTGATGTCAGTAAAATAACAAAAATGTTCAAATGAAGAAAAGAGAACCACAGACTTGTTTGACATTTCCATGGTAATATTCTGTTTAGACGGGTCAATATTATTTTTCTGGGAAGCATGGCAGAACAATCTGTACAAAATGTTACTGCTTTTAGGAAGGACACGCTGTGCTCCGATATCTTTGTACCCAATAAAATATTATCACATTCATGTCCTAGATTCTAGGTGTCAGCCCTACAGATTAGACAAGGTCAGGTTTTTTTAAAGCTTGCAAAGGAAATTAAAGTTTTTACAGTCGTAATGTGGCTGAGAGGGAAGGAAAGAATAATAACTGGTCTCCTTTTATGGGAAGAGAATAAGTTGTTACGTCTCTGGGACATACAGATAGATTATACATTCACTAAAGGTCAGCCCATTATTTGGAGAAATTGAGCTGTTCAAAAATAGCATTGGAAAACCCATATAAGCTCCTTCATGCAATTATAAGGAACAAAAATACAGTCCATATCATATATATGACTTGTTTATGAAGATATAAGCATATGTAAAAAACAGAAGGCTACATGAGAAATTAGAGAAACATGTCTATTGGAAAAAATATTTCTATCCATTCCATGAACTTGCTGTGAAGTTATTATCTTTATTTAACACTTAAGGTAATAATTTAATATAAAATGGGGATGGAAGGGGATTCAAGTTCTGTATGAGGGATGCCTTGCTTTTAGTGCCCAACTAAAAGTGTCTCATCCAACATGAAGTGACAATGTTTTTAAAAATAGAAAGAATAAGACATTTGATAACCATACCTGAACAGTGTTAGAACAGATTTACCACAGAAGGGAAGAAAAATGACTTCTGAACATATAATTTTTCTTTGAAAAAAACCTTAAACTCCTATTTTTAGATCTAAGTTTCAAGTTATAATGATGTTTATTTTTAAATTTTATTATAAAACACAAAATTGTCTAAAACAAGCAGATTTAGATTAGTGTAAAGAGATGCATAACAGGAGAATTTTAGATATTATAGAATCATGACTGTAATTCTGCACATTTATGTATTTAAGAACAACTTTACTGTTAGATACCCTTTAGGCATCCTAACTCATGACAACGCCATGCGCAATAGTATTAGCCCATTGTATGCCAGAGGGTTATTTTCATTGACTAATTTCTGAAAATAATTTCCCATACTTTCATTCTTTTGTTTGTGTGTGGGTTATTGGTTGAAGTGAACTTGTTTGTCACAAGACTCCAAGTCCACTTCAGTCTCACTTTCCTCCTGTTTTCTTTAAGCCCCTCAGACCACTGTTTAGTTTGAGGGCTAAGGAATCTGGAGGGATATACTTTCATTCTTAAGTCTACTTTAGTTTTGGAACACAGCTGAAGTTTTTTTAACACCATAAAAACCACTCAGCGTCATCAAGTTATTACTCAAAGAAGGAATAGGAATATTATATAAATATTTATATATATCCTATACAGGGTTTTTGAGGATTTTATTGGCTGGGGATTTTGAAATGCCCAACCAAGATAGCACAGGTCATACTCCACTGGTGCATGGGATGTTACTGCATTTGAGGTGCAAGTGCAGACCGTGGAAACTTCCCTCCCAATTCTACCGCTGCTGTTGTTGTCAGGTGCCATTGAGTCCTAGCCACCCTTTATACAACAGGAGGGAAAGCTTCAGGGCACTGAGCCATCCTCACAATGGTTTTTATGTTTGAGCCCTTGGTGCAGCCACTGTGTCAATCTATCTTGTCAAGGGCCTTCATCTTCCTGGCCCTCTATTGTGCCAAGCATGGTGTCCTTCTCCAGGGACTAGTCTCTCCTAACCATGCATTTGAAGTACTTAAGATAAGTCTCCTGGCTTCTAAAGAGCATTTTGGCTGTTCTCCTTCCAAGACAGATTTGTTTGTTCTTTTGGCAGTGAGTAGTACTTTCAACATTCATACTCCATATCCAGGGCCATCATTCAAATGCACCTGTCTCCAGTCTTCCTTAGTCCATGTTAGATGTTCACATGAGAATACTGAAAATACTATGACTTAAGAAAAGGGCACCTTAGTTGTCAAAGTGACATTCTTGTTTTCCATACTTTAAAGTCTTTGCAGCAGATTTACCCAAGCAATTCATCATTTGACTGTGCTTCCACGACCATTCATTGGTGCACACAGTCAAATGCCTTTGCATAGTCAATAGAACAAAAGCAATAATCAGTCTTCTATTCCCTGCTTTCTGCCAAGATCCATCTGACATCAGCAATGGTGTCCCTGGTTACACATCCTATTCTGAAACCAATTTGGACCTCTGCCATCTCCTAGTCAACATATTGCTGAAATCATTATTGGATGATAATCAGAAAAAAGTTACTTGCATGTTATATTAATGATATCACTGTATTATTTGAGCATTCTATTGGGCTACCTTTCTTTGGAATGGTATAAATGTGGATCTTATCCAATAAGTTGACAAGGTAGTTGCCTTTCCATTTTCCTGGCTTAGACAAATCCTTCCAATGCTTGCTTTGTTTATTGACCCATTTGACTTGGTGTTTCATCAGTTTGTGAAGTCTTGCTTTGGGTTAATGTTTTCAGTGCATCTTGAACTTCTTTTTCAGTCCCACTGATTCTTGTTTCTATGTTACTTCTGTAAGCAGTTAAATATTGACCACTTCTTGTGGCGCAGTGGCTTTTGTGCTTTCCATCTTATTGGTGATTCCTGCAACATTCAATATTTTGTCCATAAAATCTTTCCATATTTCAAATTGAGGCTTACATTTTTTCTTGAGTTCTTTCAGTTTAAGATATGCTCAATATGTTCTTTAACTCTAGGTTAAGAGTTTTCTAACTCTTAACTCTAGGTCTTTGTGTATTTCACTATAATATTATACTTCATCTTTTGGAAGTGCTGTTTGAAATTTTCTGTTTAACTCTTTCATTTCCTCAATTCTTTTCCCCCCTTAGCAACACAACAGTTAAAAGACTGTGATCTTTTTCACTCTCTCCTACCCTTTTAAGGACCTTTTGCTTTCTTTAAGTCTGATGCCCTTCCTGACATTACATAGCTCATCAGTCTTCGGTCATTAATTTTCAACGTTGGTGCATTAATCTGAATAATAGCTGTATGGATTGGATTTCCTAGGCAAATATTTTCAGATCACTGACAGCATTATATTTAAAATAAATCCACTAGTGTCCTGATATTTTATTTATATCTTTATCTATGAGGCATCTTCAAAAAGTTCATGGAATATATGTTTATGTATACAATAAGAACGAGGATAATAAAAATGAGAGCCATGGGAAAACATCGAGATGTTTTTAAGAATTGATGGCAACAGAGAAATATATTATTGTATATGCAATAGTGCAGTCACGACGATCTGCAGCAGTGTTCTCAATCTTCTGAATGCTGCGGCCCTTCCATACACTTCCTCATGTTATGGTGACCCCGCAATCATAAAATTGTTTCCATTGCTACTATAGAACTGTCAGTTTGCTACTGTCATGATTCAGGGGACCCCAATGAAAAGGTCGTTCAACCTCCAAAGGGGTCATGCCCACAGGTTGAGAACTGCAGATCTACACTAAAATTGTTGGATAGACACGCTCGGTGAACAGGTTTGATAGCACACACACACAAGCACACATACACATGAAAGCTGATGTGTTTATATTTGTATTGACCTTTGTAACGATTATAATCATGGATGTGATGGAGCATACAGAGGATGACATTATGCAAACTTCTAAAAGATTATAATACACCTTGAGGAAATAGTTGGCTGAGCTATGGCTCTCAGGAAAATTGTCTGGGAGAACACCAAAGTCAATTGGTGCAATAAAGCTCACAGAGACATGGTTCTATATCCTACACGGGGGAGCAGTGACTGGGGTCTTAAATGCTTGTGAACAAGCCTGCAAGGTGCATCTATTGCTCTCTCAACAATCCAGAGGAAAGATGAGGGATTTAAATTATGGGATATATGGGTGCAATATTAGTGCAATGGACTAGCTAATCATGGAAATGTCAGTCTCCACAACCCTCAGGTGAGAATAACTACATGGTGCCTGGATACTATTCTGAAAAGGACCACATTAAAAAGTCCTGGACAGATGAAGAGAAAAATGTTGAACAAGATTCAGAATCATTAAAGAAAGCGGCTTTCCATTCCGGTACGCAGCAGGCAGTACGGTTGGTAGTCCTCCTTCTGTGCTGGGGGTGAATTGTGTTCATAGACTTATAAATTCACAATTTCAAGTGAGAACTAAAAGTGGAGCAAACTTTTCACTCAATAGTTGCCAAAACGTTTACGCCTACATCAGCTATAGACAGGAGCAGACCTTTCAAAGGAAACTTCCAACAAGCAGGATCAAGATCCTGCAGCATTTATTGGAAGAATTGTAGCAGGAGATGAACCATGGCTTTCCAAGTATAATCTTGAGGACAACGAGCAACCATAGCACATGATTTTCATAGGTGGAAGTGGTCCAGGAGGAGCAAAAGTGAACTCGTTTCTCACGAATGCCTTCCATGCAGCTTTCACTTCTTTCTTCAAAATGATGTTGCCGTTGCTATTGTGCGCCACCAAGCCACTTCCAACTGATAGCAATTCCATGCTCAGTAGCACTAAACACTGCCCGGTCCTGCGCCATCTTCACAATTGTTCTTACTCTTGAGTTAGTTGTCACGGTCACTGTTTCCAGTCCATCTATGGGTGCTCTTCCTAGGTTTTCTCTGCTCCTCTGTGCTACCGAGCATAATATCTGTCCCCAGCGACGGGTCTCTCCTGACATGTCTGAAGTAAGTCAGATAAAGTCTTGAGAACTGCCTCTCAGAATAATTCTAGCTGTACATCTTCCAAGACAGACTTGCTTTCTCTTTGGGCCGTCAATGGTATTTTTCATACTCTTTACTAGAGCCATGCATTGATTCGGAGTCTTCCTTATTCAGTGCCCAACACACGGTGACTGGGTCCTCAAAATTAACTTGCGTGCTTCAAAATTCTAAAAAAAAGTGCTGTGCAACATATTTACCCAATGCAATGTGTCCTTCGATGAACATCTTAGGTTCTTGAATCTCTGTTCCAATCCTGAAATGGACGCCCTTTGGCCTATTTTTTTGGTACAACGAGTCTGAGTATTCCTTCCATTGTCTTTTTCAAACTGAAGTTTTTCTTCAGTTCTTTCAGCTTGAGATATGCTGATCAAATTATTCATTTTTGGCTTTATAACTGAATGTCTTTGTAAGTTTCATTATAGTACATTTTCTTCTTAAGGTGTCCTTTGAATTTTTATGCTCTCCATTTTCATCATTACTTTCATGTGCTTTAGCTACTTACTTTTCTAGGGAAAGTTTCAGAGTCTCTTTTGACATCCATTTCCCCCCTTCATTTCTGTCTTTTTAAAATGACCTTCTGCTTTCTTCATGTTTACATTTGTGATGCCAATCCACAGCTCTGCAGAAACCTGTTCCCTTGAGTTACCCTGTTGGCATTCAAAACACCAGGTATAGCTTCTAACATCACCACAAAACACAAGTCACTATAGTATGATGACTTAACAGATGAGTGTATTAAAGTATATCTAATCCTAAAAATATATTCTGATACACAGTCATCCTATGATATGGAATAGAATGTCTCTGTAGAACTTGTTATTAATTTACAAATTTTAAATATCTTTATATTTATAAAACATATACTCTATGTTGCAAAATAAAATGTTAAACTCATAGGAATATGTATTTAATAGACAAAAACTTATGCTGTTTCTTATGCTAAGTGAACAAAAGTGTTCTCACATGAACCTTGCAGACATATGTGTCAGGTAGAAAATGAGACAAACCAAATGTAAGTGAAAAGCCTTTTTGCAAATTAAAAGACAAAGACTGAAAGGAAACTCCTGTAACTTCTGGTACTCAGGGTGACGTGAGCACTTGAGAAATCAACTTCCTTGGGAGTACTGAAAGCTACTGTAAATACCTGAGTATAAGTCGACCCGAATATCAGCCGAGGCACCTGATGTTACCACAAAAACTGCATAAAAATGTGCTGGAAAACTTGGCTTCTACACGCGTTTAACGGTATATGGCTGGAAATCATCGGTTGGTTGGCTGTTGAAGGAAGGATAGCCAAGAGACCACCCTAGAGTGTGAGACCTTCTATTCTTGTGCCACTGAGCATGTGCATTAACTCACTGGTGATAAAGGACTGCAGATGAAGAAATTTTGCTCTTATCTATCTAGAACCAGTGACCCCAAAGCATGAACATGAATCTTGCTTTGCCTATTGTAAATTCAAATTTGGAACTATACCGTGTCTGCCTTCTTTCCGTTTAAGTGACTCACAAGATCATGCAGTTTGTATTAATTTGGTATCATAATGGAAAATAAATCTGATATTGTGGAAAGATGAATTTTGTGCAACTTATATTTTATGCTGCTTTCTCAAACATTTCCAACATTTGCTACTTCTTTTTCACAATAAGCAGTGGGTTTGCTGCAAATATTTTGGCTAGAAGCTGAATGCTTTAACCACTGTTTCCCCAGGGGACAGAGTACAGATTTAAAAATAAATACTCTCAAATAATTCTGACTCATAACTATCCTACTAGAGGCCTTCTGAGATTTTAAATATCCACAAGAACGTTGTCTTCTTTCTCTCCCAGTTTGGCTAGTGGGTTTGAGCTGCCACCCTTGCGGTTAGTAGTAGCACACTGCCTAAATCTAAGCATCTCCAGGTCTATTTGAAAGCTCATACATTGCTGTTGTTTGGTGTCCTCCCGTCGGTTCAGATGCCTCGTGAACCATGAACAACAGAAGGAAACGTGCATGTCTTGAGCCGTACTCATCCTCATGGTTCTATGTGTTTATGCATGATTATATATGTCTGATTACAGTGGCTACATCTCCACTGTAATCAATGTAAAGTGGAGATATCTCCACTGATATCTGTATTCCTATGATTACAGAAGTAATCATAGGAATAAGGTAAGACACTTAAATTAATTTATACTGTCAGGAATTATTAGAAGTCTAGTTAACACAAAGAGCAACCAAGTAGAAGCATTTAAAAGACACTTAATAAAGATATAACTGGTAAATAAATATATGCACCTATATATTAAATGGTGAATAAACTATATGCATATGTATTTATCTATTTTTATATAGATAGATATCTATCAATATATATGAATATTCACACATGGGATATACTTTCAGAATAATAATCTATTAGGAGGAACCAAGACAAACATTTTAATATACTCTACTTGATACATAAATCAGAGTAAGAGTATGGTAAAGTTTTGAGGAAAAAAATAAAATTGTAGCAAAATACAGGGGAATATATTTAATGTTATGTTTGCAGATAGAAAAATGGGTACATTTTCCATTCCAAGTGTGTTTTTTGTCCTTAAAGACACACGAACTTCAGATAATCATAAATACATCTTATATGTAGTCTTATCTTATTTGAGATTTTCACTTGGAATATTTGACACTTTTTTGTCTGTGCTTGAAATGTTCCAGGAAATACAGGACAAATTATGCTCACTGATAAGATGTGCACACTAATTCTTGGAAAATCTCTCAATTCTTCATATTGTATTATGACATGACTGTTGAGTAGTATCTCTGGCTAACCACCCCTGCAGACAAGCTACTTCATCCACAATTTGAGCAAGACGGTCCTGAATCTCTTTTCAGACATGAATCCATTTTGATTATAAAAGTTGAAGCTTTATGAATAGCCAAGAATAATAGCAACACCAGTGAATGTGTTTTATAAGTCAGACACTGGTAAAAGGCATATCATTTTTCTACAATTAAAGAATATTGTATAAAATTATAACAAAATTTTAAAACCATTTTATTAGGGGCTCATACAACTCTTAGCACAATCCATACATACATCAATTGTGTAAAGCACATTTGTACATTCATTGCCCTCATCATTCTCTAAGCATTTGCTCTCCACCTAAGCCCCTGACATCAGCTCATTTTGCTCTCCCTCCCTGTTCCCCACTCCCTTATGAAACCTTGATAATTTATAAATTTTTATTTTGTCATATCTTGCACTATTAGACATCTCCCTTCACCCACTTTTCTGTTGTCCATCTCCCAGGGAGGAGGCTATATGTAGATCCTTGCAATCGGTTCCCCCTTTCCAATGCACCCTCCCTCCATCTTCCCTGTATCACCACTCTCACCACTGGTCCTGAAGGGATCATCTGCCCTGGAATCCCTGTGTTTCCAGGTTCTATTTGTACCAGTGTACATCTTCTGCTCTAGCCAGATTTGTAAGGTAGAATTGGGATCATGAAAGTGGGGGGGGGGCGGGTAGGAAGCATTTAGGAACTAAAGGAAAGTGGTATGTTTCATCGTTGCTACATTACGCCCTGACTGGCTCATCTCCTCCCTGAAACCCTTCTGTAAGGAGATGTCCAGTGGCCTACAAATGGGCTTTGGGCCTCCACTCTGCACTGCACAATGATATGATTTTTTGTTCTGTTGATGCCTGATACCTGATCACTTTGACACCTCATGATTGCACAGACTGGTGTGCTTCTTCCATGTGGGCTTTGTTGCTTCTGAGCTAGATGGCCGCTTGTTTACCTTTAAACCTTTAAGACTCCAGACACTATATCTTTTGGTAGCCTGGCACCATCAGCTTTCTTTGCCACATTTGCTTATGCACGCATTTGTCTTCAGTGATCTTATCAGGGAGGTGAGCACACAATGATATGATATTTTTTCTATGCCTCATAACTGATCCCTTGGGGACTTCCTGATCATGCAGGCTGGTATGCTTCTTCCATCAGGTTTTATTGCTTCTGAGCTGCTTTTTTACCTTCAAGCCTTTAAGACTCCAGGCACTATAACTTTTGGTAGCTGGGAAACATCCGCTTTCTTCACCACATTTCTTTTTCACCCGCTTTGTCGTCAGCGATTAAGGTGAGCATCATAGAATGCCAGTTTAATAGTACAAAGTGTTCTTGCATTGAGGGAATACTTGAGTGGAGGCTCAATGTCCATCTGACACCTTAATACTAAACCTATAAATATATGCACATAGATCTATTTCCCCATTTTCATATATAAATATATTTCCATATGTACATGCCTTTATTTAGACCTCTATAAATGCCCTTTGACTCCTAGCTTTTTCGTCTATTTTCTTTTACTTTCCTCTTGTCCCACTATCATGCTCAATCTTCATGTCTAGAATTCATAGATAAATGACAAATACAGAAGAAACACTTTTATGGGTATGAAGATTACATAAACAACAAATAAAAACACTGCCCTGGAATAATTTCTGACTCCTATTGATCCTATAGGAGATGAAAGAACTGACTCTATGGATTTTCAAAACTCACTGTCAGTGTGCATGGAAGCAGAAAGCCACATCTGCCTTCGGACGAATAGCTGGTGATGTCAAACTGCTAACCTCGTGGTTAGCAGCCCAGCAGAGTGCAAGAACACTTGTATTTTTAATGCAAATCTTGATGTCAAATAATGATATCATTGATGAGGTGAAGTGTAACAAGATTGCTACTAGAGTTCTCCTTTATTCATGCTGGGCTTATTCCCAAACCAAATGTGCTTAAACATGGGCAATTGTATAAGACTGCAGACAAGCTCTCAGAGTGATACACTTAGCCTGGGGCAGGTATGTTCATGGCAGAGAGAGAGAGAGATCAGATGTTTGTGGCCACTATTTTGGAGATTTCCAAAGGTATCTCTTGATAGTATTTCCTGAAAATCACAGGACGATCACAGAAATGTATTGAGAAAACGTTTTAAGGAAACTGAAAATTATATTGATAAGAACAAGGCCATGAATGTTGAACTGAGGGATTTTCCCCCATCAGGACAATGCTCCTGCTCACACTTCAAGATTAGTGAAAACTGTCCAACGATAATTATGCTAGCAAACCTTACACCATCTGCCCTATGACCCTCATCCCCTACCAACCCTAAAGTCAAATAAAAATCACAAAATGTTTGAAAATGCCAAAAGGCACTCATTTTGATGTTGTATAAATGAAAGTACACAGGATTATTTTGGGGGAAAAAGGAAACAAATTATCCTCAGAGATGTATAGTATTACATGGAGAATATTGAACAATAGTAGCATCACATTCTGAGACTATTTTAATCAAAGTTCCTATAATTTTGTAGAAGCCATGCTGGTGTAGTGGGGTAAGCTAATGGTGGGCTGCTGACCATAAGGTCAGGGGTTCAAATCCACCAGCAGCTCCACTGGATAAAGATGATATTTCCTGCTCCCATAGAGACTCCTGGTCTCAGAGTCACAAAGGGGAAGTTTTACTCATTTAACTTACCCTACGATTTAATGATTTCCAGTTGTTCTGCTTTCCGTCATCTACATTTATGAGGTTATAAAGTAAAATAAGCTATATTAAAAGCATCATCCTATAACACTTAAAATGCTTCATTTAAAATAACATTGAAAAGCCAAAATATGTGGAGTCATATAGAAAAACTACTCAGAGTAGAATGGGCATGTAATAGAAACTCAATGAAAAAAAGTAGTCACTTGTTCTAGAAATTTGTCCAATTAAGAACTAATGAGACTATACAATAAGTTATACACAAAACAGAGAAGAACATAGGATATAGAAAAATCCCTTCCTTAACTCTATGCCCATTTATAGATTTCATCAAATATGTTCAGTATTCCAGCCAAGTTTGGTGTGCTAGCCCCCGTGTTATTATTAGCCCCAGAAAGTTGTCATTGCATGTTGCTGGCCAGTAGATTCTGCCTCAGGGTAACCCATGCTTGCAGTGTAGCACAAGATTACATAGGGGTTTGCAAGGCTGTGAATGTTCTGAAGCTCTCTTGACAATATGTCCAAGTCTTCAAGCTGAAGTTTTGCCATCCTTGCCTCTAAAGACCATGCTGGCCTTACTTCTTCCAACACAAGTTGGTTTGTCCTTTAGCAGCCCCTAATACTTTCAATAATCTTCTCTAGCACCACAAGCCAAATGCATCAATTCTTTTATGGTCGTCCCTATTCGATGCCCAACTTTCACATGGAGACACCATGGCTTGGGTCAAGCACACCTCAGACTTCAAAGTAACATCCTTGCTTTTCAATATTCTTAAGAGGTTTGTGCAGCAGATTTATCTGATTCAAGAAATCTTTTGATCACTTGCATTGATTTTACATCCACGCAAGACACAATCCAGAACAACTTCAACCCCTTTTCCATTTGATTTTGGTCTTCTTTACATTGAGTTGTAATCCATACTGAAGGATGTAATCCTTGGTCTTCATCAGCAATCACTTTAAGTTCTCCTCACTTCCCGGAAGCAAAATTGGGTCATCTGTGTATTGCAACTTGTTAATGTCTTCCTCCAATCCTGATTCAGTTTGTCTGATGATTTGCTCAACATACAGATCTAATAAGGATGGTGAGAGGATACAACCCTGAAACATACCTTTCCTGATTTAAACGATTCAGCATTCACTTGTTCTGTTTGCACAACTGCCTCTTCATCCATGTACAAGTTCCTCATGAGCACAATGACGTGGCTTTGTCTGAAAATAAAATTGAGTACATAAAAATTACTATATAAGTTTTAAATTACTATGTAATTATAAATATTTATACTCCTTCCCAAAATGTGATTGTGATATTAAGAAGGAAATTCAGAAAACACATACACACACAGATTGACTTTCAATACATTCCAACTCAGGCGTGCCAGAGAATGACCATGCACCTTAGGATTTTCAGTACAGATTGTTAAGAAGAGGCTGCCAGACCTTTCTTCCCAGGCACCTCTGAGACAACCCAAACCTCCACCCACTTTTTTATTTTGTTCTAAATGAAGTTTATAAATAAAAACTTTAATAAATATTGTAAGAAACATTGAAATACAAACCACTTTATTATATTAATTGGTTACAATCATTCTAGAAGCTTATTAGTAACTGATTCATGAGAACTACATAGAATGGTCCCACCTGTACTATACTAAAGTCTTGCCTAATCTTAAATATTAGCCAGCAACAGTGTATTCTATATAGTATGTGAAATATATAATTTGACAGTAAAAAAGTTTAAAACTGCAACTTTATTTAACAATTATTTTCTCTGGGAATAGTCTTCTATAAAAGATGCATGTCTGGAAACAATCTTCATTCTGTCTTCATCCCAAACCTCTTCAGCATTGCTACGAGATCTCCTAAAGGAGCCCCAGCGGTGTAGTGTTTATGGACGTGCCTGTGGTTAGTAAAGCCAGAAGTTCAAAACCACCAGCTCCGCCACTTCTCCCATGAATGCTTTCAGTCTTGGAAACTCACCAGGAAAGTTATACGCTGTCCTGTAGGTTCCACGAGTCGGTATCAACTCAATGATGTGAGCTTATTTCTCAATGTACTGCCAAGTGTCAGGAATAGTTCCTGTTTTGAGAATTTTCATTCACTCTCTTACCTCGAGCAGATAAATGAACAACATCAGACAGATGCAGAAGGGTGAAGGTGAGACCCCTGGGTGGGTGATAAATAGAACTGAGAATAAAGACTGAGTTCACAGGAGAGGGAGGTTTGCTGATTTTGTCTATTTGTCCATCATATCCTCAAAATATGTCATAGATCTAAATTCAAATTTTTTAGTTGATCCTGTAAGAATATTTTAAATAACAATATATATAAATTGTAATAATATATTCTATTTAACACACACTGCAAATATATCAATATATCCATAGTTGTTACCATTGGGCTGATGATTGAAAGTTCAGTAGTTTGAAACCACCAACCTCTCTGCTGGAGAAAGACTAGACTTTCTACTCCTGTAGACTTTCTACTCCTATAAAGACTTACACTCTCAGAAACCCATAGAGGCAGCTCTCCTCTGTCATACAGGGCCACCATGAGTCAGCATCTCCTGGATAATCAATATTAAAATTATTAATGAACACTTATACATTTGTTTTACCAGGTGCTCAAAATCTGGTATTTATATTTATAAAACAATTCCATTTTGACACTAACTTTTCAATAGTTAAGAGCACTTTTATGGGAAAAGTATTACAGTTCATTTCAGTATCTAAATTAAAATCATTTCAAATTAATTCAATTAAAATTACATTCTCAGTTAAAGAAGCAACAATTGAAAATGCATAATAAATACATGCATTTAAGAGGCAATGGTACATGTCTAAGTGTAGGTCTCCTACCTTCACCTATATTTTTATAAAACTTTTCCTGGAAAATTCCATTTGGGGGGAAGGCGGAATTTTCAGGACTTTCCAAGTCTGAAGTATGCACATTTACATACCAGTGTTGGTTACATATACAAAGATGAAACAGAATGAGAGCAATTGTTCTTTCTGTTTGATGCTGTTAGGTTATTTTCAACTCATAATTATTCCACATAAACATATGAAAACATTCTGGACCCCTGTTTTATCCTCACATATCTTATGTTTGGTGCAGCCTGTGTGTCAATTAAAAAAAAAAGGAATTTTTTTTCACTCTCCACTGTACCAAGTCTATCCTGGTAACAAGTCTAATGATGCACATAAGACAAAGTCTTGCCAACTTCCACTCATTCTTCCAAGACACCTTTTTACTTCTTCTGACAGTCTATGATTTACTCAATATTCTTGGCCAACACCATACTGAAAAGGTATTGATTCTTCAGTCTTCCTTGGTCTTTGCTCAGTTTTTATACACGATGGCTTATGGCAGCTTAGTCTTCAGGCCGGTATCTTTGCTGAACTTGCATGTTGGACAGTTCCTGTTAGCTTATGACTTACTCATTAGGTCAGCCTTTAATTATGAGCTCATGGAGCATTTCAGAATAAGATTTAAGAATCTATAAGAGATCATTCATAATGTGCTACAAAATAGCTTAATCTAACTGTATATTAATTAAAGGGATATTTGAATTGTCTAGCTGAGAGTTTGCAGGCGATCCATGAGCCATGCAGGAAAGTGGAGGCCGCTAGAGCACAACAGAAACATCTTGAGGGCAGGGCTACATGGTCGTCAGAAGACTGTTACTACACAAGTTAGCCATGGGCACTTAAGAGGAGTGAAAATGAACTTCCAGTGCAAACATCAGCTTCCTGGAAATTTAACTCAAAGTTAATTTTGTACCCTGGCAATTTTTATCGTTAGTGAAGTCACTGAAATAGATGATAATCAGGTAGTTAAAATTCTGTTTGCATTGCAGGCACCTATTCAATAAATGTCCAATGGCAACAGATGTGCCAGGTCCTGAGCTTGCAGAGGGTCTGATGGATATTTCCATGTGAACAACACAGTGTCACAAAATAGTTGCTAACAGTGAGCACTTCTTATGTATCAGATACTATGCGACTGATGTACTTCTGAAGCTCGCCCCAAATGGGACTACCGATGAGCGCTCACACTGCTAAATGCCTTGTGAGTGGGCGTCAAGGTGTGTTTGGTGAGTTTGAGGGGGTTGCAGAGCACACCTGAAGCAGCTGGCCTGTGCTGGTGAGCTACTCTGATGATGTGGCTACAATATTTTCAATCCCAGATGTCAGCCCACACACACTGATCATGAAGGCTGGACTCCAGAAACAGCATTGCCAATGCTGACACCTTTTCCCCTAGTTACTTAAAGATGTCAGAAAAAATTGCAAAGAGAAGCCAACTTTATCCACGTCATAGTCCTTCAGGGCAGTGTGCAGACGTCTCCATATGAGATAATAACTTTTATGACATGAATGAGTATAATAGTTTGGTTTAAACACTAATGGAATATCAATTTTAATCATTTATACTTACACAGGGCTTTGTTCATTATAAAATAATTATATATTTGTTATCACATTTAATTATTAAAACAGCCAGTAAACATAGCAAAATATATTATGTGAATCAGATAGTTGAAGAAAATGATGTTGAAGACAGTATGAGGTGATATTTGTAAGGGTGATAAAGTGCCTTGTATAAAATAATAGGAACAAAAACTTAGAACAGCAATGTCCACTTGGACTCCAAAACAAACCTTTGGCCATTGAGTCAATTCTAATTTATTGCAAGTTCATCTGTATCAGAGTCACATTGTGTTCCATGATTTTCAACAGCCAATTTTTCAGAAGTAAATGTCGGGCTTATCTTCCAAGACACCTCTAAAGCCAAAAAAAACTCTGTTCCCAAGTCAATTCTGATTCAGAGCGACCCTGTAGGACAGGGTAGAACTGCCCCTGTGGGTTTCTGAGACTATAACTTTTTATGAGAGTAGAAAGACTCATCTTTCTCCCAGTGGACCTCTAGCTAGATTCAAATCTCCAACCTTTTGGTTAGAAAAGCTATGTATATTTTCACCAAATCATTAAAAAAATCTCACTATTAGATCTCTTTTTTGTCTATAGTTTGATGATTCTGACTTCCCAACATAGGGTTGGGAAGAATAGCTCAAAGGAAGTGAGTAGCCTAAATTAGTGGTGACAAAAATAGGAGAAAATGCATTATACTAATTTATACAGATACTGAGAATTAACATCAAAATTTTTTTCCTGTAGTAACAGAACCTATGACTTTTTAAGTGGCAATCTGAAAAAGAAAAGCAGACACGGAGCAAGTGTTATTATGACTGATGTTTATTACTGGTGTCTGATCGATCTTGCCTGAAAGAAGTGATTATCAGAAGGTTGTTTACCTGTGTTTGACTGTGACAAGACATTGGCCTGTGTAACTCATAAAAAGTTACAGATAACCTGGAGAAGAATGGTAATTCAGGGACACTTTATTGTGCTACGCTGGAACTCGCACATGAGGTCAGAGTTAGTTATGAGAACAGAACAAGAGAATACTGCTTGGTTTAAAATCAGGAGAGGGACGTGAAAGGGTTGTATTCCCTTACCATACTTCTTCAATCTGCTGGGCAAAGCATCAGAGAAGCTGGCTTCTATGAAAAATAACATGACATAAGCGTTTGAGGAAGGCTTATTAGCAACCTGAGATATGCAAATGACACAACCTTATTTGCTGACAGTAAGGAGGACTTGAAGCTCTTGCTGATGAAAATCAAGGGTTGCAGCCTTCATGTGGACCACACGTCAGTGTAAAGACAGCCCAAAGACTTACAACGGAGTCAATAGGCAACATCATGATAAATGGATAAAAGATTGAAGTTTCAAAGATTTTGTCCTGCTCGAATTCACAATAAATGCTGGTGGAAGTGCAGCCAAGAGGTCAAAAGGCGAGCATGTCAATCTGCTTGGCAAGACCTCTTGAGGGTATTGAAAAACTAGGATGTTACTTTGGGTCAAGTGTTGCACTTGAACCAGACCATGGTATTCTCCATTGTATACTATGCATGTGAAAGTTAGACATGGAATGAAGAAGACAGATAAAGGATCAGTGTATTTAAACTGAGGTGCTAGAGAAGAAAGTTCAAAATACCATGGACTGCTAAAAGGACAAACCAAAGTACTCCCAGAATGCTCCATAGAGACAAGGATGGAGAGACTTTGCCTTACACATTTTATACATATTCCTTGGTGAGTCCAGTTACATAATCTCCTGTCAACTAGTGAAGGCATAGAGCCAAGCCTGTCAATCAGGTCATAGCCAATGAGGCCTCTTTATGGGCAAGGCCTTCTCTTGAGGATTTTGAAACTCCTGTATGCCTCCCTAGGGGCAGGAGACACTGTCTGCTTTGTCTTCCTGCTGACAAGACACATGCATTACATGGATGCAGCTAGAGCCCTTGAGCTGGAAGAGCCACATGGAGACCCTGCCAGCACTGAGATGCTTCCACCACCACTGGATCCACAAGACTTCCCACCCACTGGCCTGTGATCTTCCTGCATTCAGCATCATTTCATGATGTGTGAGCCTAAACAGGATTTTATGGACTAGTATTGACATATAGGGTAATATCAGACGTATGGAGTGGCTGGAATGTTTTCTTAATATACATTTATCATACTCTTTTATATAAAGCTCTTTCATATATATATATAATCTCCCTGGATTTGTTTCTCAAGTCTACCCAAACTAACTCAGATATCTTGTTTTGGTGAAGTAGGGGGGGCAGTGAAAACAAAGGAAGGACTTCAAGGGATGAATTGGCACTGTAGCTGCATGATGGTTCAAGCCTAGGAACAATTATGAGAGTGACACAGGCCTGGGCAGTGTTCCCTTCTGTTGTGCATGAGGTCACTGTGGAAGGGAATTGACTCAAGAGGCCTTAACAAGAACAATCTGGAGAAAGACTAGGCCTTATCGTCCCATGTATGTATTCTGGCAATAGCAATGTGATCAGAAAGTAGCTACTGATGCTATATTGGTCATCTAACAGAAGCCATTCTAGTCTATATAAATGGATAAATTAAATACAAATTGAATACATCAGTATATTCATACATCACTAATCAATATGGTTAAGTTCAAAGACCAACCAAGCTAAATCCATTGCCAATGAGTCAGTGCTGACTCATAGCCACCCTCTGTGGGTTTCTAGTACTTTCGATGTTTGCGAGAGTAGAAAGCTCAGTCTCTTTCCTTTGGAGCTGCTGGTGTTTTCAAACTGCCAACCATGCAGATCGCAGTCCAGTGAGTAACAACTACATCACCAGGGATCAAAATAAGGATAATGTGCAAATGGGTGAAGACCCTAACAGTTCACAAAACGGGAGATGACTTCGTGATTACATAACTGTCAATAAGATGAAGCATAATAAAAATTATCTCACACAGTGTTCTTCTTCCCTTGTAACTTGGCATTTGATACTGCCAAATGGGCAAAATAGTTTAATACAAGGCTTTACTATTGTAAGTGCATAATGTCACACACTAAGATAATCAATAAATGGGTAATAAGTATACAAAAAAAGAGCTTACCTAATAATTGGAAGAGCAAGGGAAGGAAAGGTCAGAAAAGTCACCATTTATATTCTTACCCTGAAATAACAAATGGATGCTTGTTTGGAGCTTTCTGGGAATATGTTTAATTTATAAAGTCACCAGGAAAATTCCTCCCTATTACCTTTGTCAGTGGTAGCACAGTGAAGAGTTTATAGAGCTCACAGGGAAAGTGCTACAAATCACACTTAAGAACATATATAAGTACAATTGCCTCCAGAGAATATATCATTTTCTTTTTTGATACTCTGAGGCTCAAGTGAGTGTCTCTTGTCATATTCTAATTTCAAAGCACCATGAAAGGAAGTTTTGAAAATGAAGTTCCTGGCTGTGATTTTGTGTTGCAGACAGATCTGAAAGCAAGGCTGTGATCATACTGACTTCTCAATAAAAAAAAATTCAAGGCAATTACTTCTTTATCACATCAGCAACTTCCAGAGTATGACAAAAATGATCCTGGAGCTTTGTTTAACATAATGTAACTACCTTTACCAGAAAGGTGATGTAAAATCCTGTCTCTTATTATCCATTTTAAGATTTAGCTTATGGCTTTTCTAACCCGCTCATTTTCTTCTTGTTTATGTTTAATAAATTAAGTATTAAATTACTGGCTAAATATTTTTATTAGCATATAAGTATTAAACATTAGGGAAATGTGAAAATGGGTACTATATGAAAATACATATAAATATATATGTTATAGCAGAGGAATTACTGACATTAGAAAACAAAAGTCAGAAGAAATGAATAAAAATAAATTGGAATATATGACATTGATATAGAAATGGTGGCAAATATTTCATGATAGACTTTTGCAAGACAAAGTACCTCTTCAATACAATGATCTTTCCCCAACAACAGAAAAGGTGATTAAACACATGAACTTTGTGGTAGTTACATAGTTTCATATAAACTTGAAGATATATAAAAGTATTGGGGTGGAGTTTAGCCTGTCAATCAGTTTACAGACTGATGGTAACTCCTTGTAAGAAGGTCTTGGGAACCTCCCCTCTCTGTGCCTTCACCTTTCTCCTGGCTGACCCTGATGGTAACCCTGGCTGAGCCCTGGAGATGTGGCCACTGCCATTGGATCCACAAGACTTTGCATCCCCTGGCCTGGGATCTTCCTGCATTCTGCATCATTGCTTGTGACTGTGTGAATCTGAAGAGGGACTTAGGGACCAATGGCAGACTATGGACTTGAGTTGGACTGGGCAGGGATGCTTTCTGATATATACAGTTTCTTGATATAAAGCTCTTTCTTAAACATATATAAGTGTCACTGGATTTGTTTCTCTAATCAACTGGCCTAACACAAAGTTAAACATATGCAATACACAAAAATAAAATTGACTACATCAGTGGACAGAAATACTGGAGATCAATATTACCAATCAGACAAAGGCCAGAGACCAATTGTAGATTAAATCATCAATTGTTTGTATGTTCATTTAGGTTGAAGTTGAAGAAAATCTAAATAGTCCAGTAGACCCAAAACATAATTTTTAGTGTATAGGACCTGAATTTAGAAACCACCCTAAAAATAGACTTGACTCATTAGACTCACAGTGACTAGAAACACTGCACCAACGAACTATTTGATACTCAATTATTTCAAGAATTGAATAGAACTATCAAGAACCATTTGTCCTTAAGGATTAAGTTAGAACTGCACTGAAGACAATGGTAAAAAATAGAATTCAGTAATTTATAGAACAGCAATTTAGATTTTTGGACAAATAGGTATGGTACAAATAAGTATGGTATCAGGAAGACTGGTCCCTGGAGAAGGTTATCATGCATGGTAAGAAAGTCAGCCACAAAAAGGAACACCCTCTGCTGTATGTACTGAGACAATTCCTGCAAGAATAGCCTCAAAACAATTGTGAAGATGTACAGGAGCAAGTAGTCTTTCGTTCCATTCTACACTTTTTCTGTGATTCCTAAGTGACTCACTGGTACTTAACAAAAGCCCAACATTACCCAGAGTTTTCTCTTATGTTCAAAAAAGTTAAAACAAATAAAATTACATGGGTTAAGAAAAGTTTATTAATAAATTTCTTGTTTTTAAACTTGACTGAGTCTCAGAATTCAACATTAATTTCTGAATTTATTCATTTAATATTTAACCTGTTTCTGAAATATTTTCTCTGAAAAATCAGCCTTCAAATATTTCTTATTGTATAAAAGTAGCTCTTGTCACATGGTAATTAAGCATGTTATAGTTTGTTTATATTTACAAGTATGTCTTAAAGTACTGCTTCAAAACCATAGAAACTTTTATTTAGAAAATATCAAAATATGATTATTGTTTCTACATACATGGTGTATCTAGAAGTGAACACTTGTATAGACAGTATTTACATCTCCTTAGTCCTCCCACAAAGTTTTTGCTCTTTGATTTATACCAGATCAAAAATGTTTTGATATCTTTAAGGAATTCAAATCCTGGTCCTATTAAACAGCTTTTGGTGTTTTCTAGTAACAGTCAGAAGGGGCCATGTGGGAGATGTCGGTTGTGTAGGGACATTTTTCCCAAGTCACTTCTCCTGTGACAGTCACTGCCACTCTCAGTTATGAGGGGGTGCATCGTGGGATGGGGGAATTCGTCTGCACACCTTTCCCGAACTGCATTTCACCATTATGTTTTCAACTTTCATAAAATCTATCATGATTACCCCTTTGGAATAAAAAAATTACATTCATAACCTACTAAGTATTGACTTTAACTACACACAGATCTCCTCAGGAGCCATGGATTTAATTGGATTTTTTGAAGGCATTCAATGAGACTGTGGTGAAAAGATACAACGCTGACACACATCTTTCCTGATTTATACAATTCTAAACCTCCTTGTTCTTTTCAAACAACTGTCTCTTGGTCTATATAGAGGTTTCACATATGACCAATGGAGGGTTCTGGAATTCCTGTTCTTTAAAATAATATCCATAGTTATGATTACACAACCAAAGGCTTTTGCATAGTCAAAGAAACACAAGTAAATGTCTTTTTCTGTATTCTCTCCTTTCAGGCAAGATTGACTGAACACCAGTGATGATATCCACATCCTCTTTTTAATTGGATTTGAGTTTCGGGCATTTCTATGTTGATGTACGGTGGTGACTGTTTCCGACGGTATTGAAGGAAGAAGCCTGAGGAAAACAGCTAGGCGCCAAGAATGATGGCGGGCCAACTAGGATGTTTCAACAAACTGATGAAGCGCTGGAAGCACTTACTCATCTGTGACAAGACATTTCCAGGACAGTTACCTTTTAAAAGCACTAAAAGAGCTACACAATTATACCCATTCCAAAGAAAAGTGAGACACCAAAATGTAAAAATTATCACACGGTATCATTAATTTCACATGCAAGAAAAAAATACTGAAGATCATTCAACAACCATTGCAGTAGGGGAATCACAGCGAACTCTCGGGAACTTAGTTCAGAGAAGGATATGCCGTCAGGGATATGATTGGGAATTGCACACAGATCGATCGTGGCTAAACCAATGAAATGCTAGAATGGTTTATAGGTGTTTTATTGACCATGCAAAAGCACTTGCATGTGTGGATCATCACAAACTCTTGGTAATATTAAGAAGAATAGGAAGTCCAGATCATTTCCCTGTTCTCCTAATGAAACTGTGCAAGATACAATAGGCAGGCAATTGAACATAACAAATGAATACTGAAAAGGTTATATAAGGAAAAGTGTGTGTCATGATTGTATCCTTTTACCACACTTATTTGATCTGTATGATGAGAAAATAATGAGAAACTGGACTATAAGGAGTAGAAAGTGTTTTCAGGATTGGAAGAAAGCTCATTAACCTGATTTCCTCTGGACTCCATTATTTGAGTTATGTTTTATTTAGAACTTTCACTTTAATGAGAGTAAGCTGCAGATTCCACAAACTTGCTTACTAAAAGTGAGAGGGACTTGAAGCACTTGCCAATGAACATCAAGGACTACAGTATGGATTATAACTCAAGGTGAAGAAAATTAAAACACCATTCAGCCAATACATTACATCGTGACAAATAGAGAACAGATCAGAGCTGTCAAGGATTATGTCTTGCTAGTCTTGACAATCAATATTCATGGAAGCAGCACCAAGTAATCACTTTAACTATTGCAGTAGGCAAATCACCGCATTATCTCTGTAAAGTGTTGAAGAGCAAGGATGCCACTTTTAGGACTACGGTGAGTTGACACAGCCGAGGTGTTTCCAATCACTGCATCTGACGGTGGGAGATGAACAATGACTAAAGAAGTCCCAAGAAGAATGGATGCATAACAGTAAAGCGTTGGCAAAGAACATTGAAAGTACCATGGACGGCAAGACAACCCAACACATTTGTCTGGAAACAGTAAAGCTGGAATTGTAGATCATGGCAATACTTTGCTTCATGTACTTTGGACAAATTACCAGGAGAGACCAGTCCCTTGAAAAGGACTTCATGCACGTGAAAGAAGAAATTCAGCAAAAAGTGGAAGCCCCTCAATCAGAGGGTTTCATAGGTGAGCTCAACCATAAGGACAAATGTGAGAATGGTGTAGGTAGAACTGACAGTGTTTGCTGCATCGTACAATGATTTGCTGGGGGTGGCACCTACCATAATGCCAGCCTTAGACAGTAAAGTTTTATAATTTTGTTAATTTTCATGATAGTTCCTTTGAATAGGACGTCCACACTCAAATGTGGACAACCCTTGATGGTGTTTTTGTATTCCTTGATATATTGGGGGAAACGTGGGCAATTTCATTGCAATACAGAAAGTACTTTCAAACAAAGTGTTACTTTATTGACTGGTTGTTATAAAACCAGTATGATAGAATACTCTAATTTTCTAACGTGAAATGTCCTTGAATTATATTTCAATGGTGATGTCAGTGGTAAATAATAAGAGTGATTATGGAACTTAGGATTTCTAACACTTTTCTTCATTATACCTCATTATATTACTTGCAGTTAAGTTAATTTCATAATTTAAAAATATACAGAAGAAATCATTTCACATTCTCTTCTAAGAACATAGACATTTAATAGATTTTATATGAATCACAGCTCACATCCTTTCAAAACTCCAAATCATTTTTTGAATGTACTAATTATCACCTTTGAGATGATCCATATCATTCATTCACTTAATATCTATACACATTATAAAGTACAAATAATAATTTGCTCCTATGTACAATGTGGTATATGATATGAAATTACACATATGCGTGTTCTCTCTACTTCCCCTATTTTGGCAATTGTTTCCCTCAGATGCATCCTATGATGTCATGTATATAATGGGTGCTCAATACTTGATGAAGATGCCAGGCTTTTGTAAATACAAGGAATGTGAGGGTAAATTAAAATAATACATTTCCTCAAATATACCCAGTTCTCTAGATAACAATTTTAATACTGTATTTCCTTCTGGTGGAATTACAGCACCAATGTTAGAATATTTAAAGTGATTAGCTCAAAGCATTTATAAACAGCTTATTTATTATGGGATTTAAAGACAATGGGATTCTTTCTGTGGTCTTTAAAAAGCTCATTCATATGTAATCTAATAGAAAACCCAAACAGTACTCATTACCACTGAGCCAATTCTGACCCATTTCCAACCAGTACACTGCCATTGACTTGATTCCCGCTCACAACAACTCTAGAGGAGTTGGGGTTCCAAGACCACGCCTGCTTATGTATCAGACAGCCTTGTGGATGGCCCTGCGGTGTTTGCACATTGGGTTGCTCACCATAAGGCCAGCCGTTTAAACTCATGAGCTGCTCTGTGGGGGAAGACTTGGCTTTCTGCCTCCATAAAGAGTTATACAGTAGGCACAGAACTCACAGAGATAGGCCTACCTGTTCTATAGGGTTGCTATGGGTCAGAGTTGACTCAATGGCAGTGAGTTTTGCTTGGGTAGTAGCTGGTAGGCTTGAACCCTTGAAGTTAGCACCCAAATATTTAACCCATAGTGATCTTTATCATATTTCTAGGGGAACAAGGAAGTAAATATTACATTACCGGTAACAAGGCAATGCACTGTAGAATATGTATATTGTGGTTGTTTTTAGGTGCTGTTGTTTCTATTCTGACTGAAACAGATTCTATGTACTACAGAAGGAAACAAAACAGGGTGCTGTACCATCCTCACAATCTGTTATGTTTCGGGTTATACTTGCAGCAATTGTGTCAATTCATAACTTTGATGGCCCTCCTCTTTTTCTCTGACCCTCTCTTTTATTAAACATGATAGCATTTTCCTGGTAATGTTTTCTCTTGATATCATATCTGCGTTAGGCCAGGTTAGGTCTAGAGACACAAACCAGTGTCATTCATATATGTACAAAAATTACTTTATATTAAGAAGCAACTTTAATCAAGAAGGCACCGCAACCCATTTCATTGGCTCTGCAGGTCACTGATGCAGAAAGGTGAACCAGGAAGCAGGGAGATCACAGGTCGGTTTGTGCAGTCTCATGGATTCAAGTGTTGTAGAAGCATGGCAGGGCACTGGCAGGTCTCAGGGTTGGGCAGCCCACTTGGGGCTGCCCCTCAAGGCTGACAGAGTTCTAGTGAAATCCCAGTAAGGAGGAAGGTGAAGTCCCCAAGAGAAAGGCAGTTTCCGGAGTCCCTCACCATCATACAAAAGGCCACACCCCAAGGAGCTATTATCAAGGTACTAGGCTTGACTCCAGCCTAGCCAGAAACATCTAGTTGACATAAAATCATGCAACTACCACAATGCCCAAAGTATATGAGGAAAAATCTAACCTTCCTCCATTTTACTATGCATTCTGTCTTTTGTTCTCTGGCGGTCCAAGTTACTCTAAATAGTCTGCCAGCACCATGACAAAATGTATCAATCATTCTTCAGTCTTCTTATTCCATGTCTAACTCTTGCATGCAAATGGGGCAATTGAAAATACCATGGCTCTGGTCAGCTCCACTAAGTCCTCAAGTGAAAATTCTTTCTCTTCAGCACTCTAGAGAGCAATTGTGATGCAGATTGGCCCAATGCAATAATTCCATAGATTTCTTGCTGCTGCTTTAATGAACCTTATTGTGGAGCTAAGCTAGAAGAAATCCTTGCCAACTTCTTTTTCCCCTGTATTTATCATAATGAAATAATGTAAGCTATCAGTCCAGTTGTAAAGATTTTAGTTTTCTTTACATTGAGTTGTCAGTCTTGATCTTCCTAAACAATTCCTTCAAGTCCTCCTTGATTTCAAGAGGCAACACTGTGTCATCTGCAAGTCTCAAGTTCCTCATAAGCCTTCTTCGATCCTGATGCCTTGATCTTCTTCTATTTGTCCAACATATAAGATTATTTAATTAGCATATAGATTAAATTAGTATGGTGAGAGAATGCAGCCCTAGCATACACCTTTCATGATTTTAAAGCTTTCAGTACTCCTTTGTTCTGTTTAATGACTGCCTATTGTTTCATGTACATATTCTGTATAAGAACAATGAGTGTTCTGGAATTCTATTTCCTCTTAATGTTACCTATAGTTTGTAATGTAATGACCCACAAAGTTAAATTCTTTTGCATAGTCAGTAAAATATAAGTAAACGTCTTAGGGATAGTCTGTTTTTAACCAAGATCTGTCACCAACAATGCTGTCTGAGATATCACATCCTCTTCTGAATGCAGCTTGAAATGTTTGCCTTGTCAACTATCAATGCACTGCTGCTCTAGTTGTTAACTGGGTGTCAGCAAATTCTTACTCGCATATATGGAAGCCTGACTGAATGAACTGGACCCTGCCTACAGTCCTTGGACTAAGGACTGAAATTCCCTGAGGGGACAGGAAGCAAACGACAGCCACCCCAAAACTGTGGAAATGGTGGTCATTGGACCTTGGAAGGGAGCCCTGGCTTAGTGGGTGTCCAATTAAAAGGGACCCAAGACCACCATACAATGCCCCCCATGCATTAATTTGACAGGTATTCATCTGATAGGCAAGGATTTGCTCTTGTAGGAATGTTACAGGAAAATTTCCCCAACATCAACACCCATACTCAATTTACACAGAGCTCAATCAATTAAGAAATCAATCTGTACAAAGCAATAACTCATGGATTGCAGCTCACAGTTGGCCTATATTCATATATATTCCTCATATCAACAATACTTTGATGTTGTCAGTATAATCATAGTATTTCCCACAGGGTGATGGACAATGGCTTTCTTTGTGCTCAGTTTTGTTGTTGTTGTCTTGTGTGTGTGTGTGATTGTTTTTGTTGTTATTTTTCTTGTCGGTTTGATTTTTGTTTATGTTATAATCTGACCACTAAAATAAACCAGAGTAATTCGTAATCCTTGGACAAGTAGCTGAACTCTGGGCTCCCACTTAATTCTACCCCAAATCGACGAACAGTGTGCTCTTAATACATGGCCCGGCTTGATACTATTGTTCATGAAACATTGAAGATAAATGTATTGCAGTAAAGTGTGGTAAAGAAAGCAGGTCATGTCTGGATAGCAATTGATGAGTCTGTGGTCTTAAAGACTTGTATTCAAACAAGCAGCCATCTAAGTGAGGTGTCAACCAAGTCCACAAGGAAGAAGCACACCAGCCTGTGTGGCAAAGATGATAGTAACAAAATCCAACTGTGATGAAGGGAAAAGCATCAGAGCTTATATTGTGAACGACTTTGCAGAAGGCTTTAAAGGACAGTGGGAACCCAAAATCGATCTCCAGAGCATCGAGTCAGGCCCAAAGTGAGGGACTTGAACAGCTCTATCAGACAGATGTTATTGTGAACTTGATTATGTTGAATCACTGCCCTCTTGTCCCAACCTGAATTTGTTCTAGGATTAAATATTTCTTGCTTGTTTCACAACAGAAATTTCTTCTCTAACTTTTTTTTATAACTGATGGTGGTCTTTTCTTTCTTATTCTGTAATTTTATTTTTATCTGTAATTTTATTTTCTGTTTCTTTTTGTTTTTTTTTTCTGTTATGTGTCCCAGTTTATGAAGCACAGCATGGATGCAGAGAGACAGTAATTGATGCAATGCTTTATCAAGAACAGGGGGTGGGAAGGATGAGAGCAATGGGGGAGCAAACAATGAGTGCAGAAAGGGAAGGAAACGCTGGAATGGATTGTGATGATGTATATAACAACTCTTTTTAAAAGTGGTTTAACTATGGAAGTGAATTTTATATGAATAAAATTACAGAAATTTTATTTGCCTGTGATATTAATGATATTATTAGATAATCTCCACATTCTGTAGAATCACCATTCTTTGAAATCAGTACCAATATGGATCTCTTCCAGCCACATGTCCAGGTAATTGTCTTCTAAGTTTGTTGGCATAGATGGGTGAGTCCATCCAGTGCTTCATCGGCTTGTGGAAATATTTTAATCCTGAGTTCTTGTTTTCCATGAATGCCTTCACCACGTTTGCACTTCTCTCTTTAGAACCATTGGTTCTGGATAGTATGCCACTTCTTGAAATATTTGAATGTCAACAAGTTCCTTTTGGCACAGTTATTCTATCTTCTTTTTTATTCTTCCTGCATTGTTCGATATTTTGTCCATAGAATCTTTGATATTTCAACTCTAGGCTTGAATTTTTAAATCAGCTCCTCAGTGTAGTATGTGCTGAGTGTGTTCTTCCTTTTGTTTTTTTCTGTCTCCAATTATTTGCACACCTAAATGTAATACTTTGTGTTCTAATCAGCCCTTTGAAATGTTCGATTCAACTAATTAACTTAATCATTTCTTCCATTAACTTTACATATTCTACGATCAAGAATAATGTTCAGAATTTCTTTTTACATTAACTTTGATCTTCAATTTCCCCCCACTGTCTTATAAGTGATATTTTGGCTTTTGTATGATGTTCTTGATGTCATCCTTGAGCTCATCAGGGATCCTGTCTTTAATGTTCAGTGGATCCAATCCATTCTTGAACTGCTCTTGAAACGCAGGTGGTATGCACTCAAGGTTGTATTGTGGCCCTCATGACCTTTTAAAAATTTTCCTCCATTTCAACCTTAACTCACGTATAAGTACTTGATGATCTATTCCACAGTAGCCATTTGACCTTGTTTTGTCTGCTAGTTTTGAGATTCTCCATCATGTCCTCCTATAGATGCAGTCAATTTAGTCCAGTGTGTTCCATCTGGTAAAGTTCATGTGTAAAATAGCTTCCTTTTTAAAAATTTATTGAAATAAAGTAGGCATTGGTTGTGCAATATTCTACCATATGCTCTCCAGCTATATTTCTATCATCAGGCTATGTTTTTCAACTAGACTAGACTAAGACAGATTTTTAAAATACACATAGACCTCCGTAAGCGTATTTCAGTTTTCTTTCTTGGGCTAATCTATCCTTGAGTTCTTTTCCTGGTCTCTTCAACAAGCCCTGGTGACTGGTGGCTATGAACTGGATTGTGACTTGAGACTTTCTACTCTGGGATACAGTTACAGTCGGCATTGACTCTCTGGCAGTGAGTTTTGGTTTTGGTTTTCTGTGTAACATAAAGTTTGCTACTCTTAATTTTTTTACTAAAATATGGGAAAGATTATTATTTTGTCTATCACAATTGTGAAAATGAACTATGTATTAATTCAATAAAATGAATAGTATAAATACACAGTTGTTTGCATACATTATATATACGAATATACTATAATGTTTGTATTAATATTTATAATATTATCGACATATTATCATATATATGAGAGGGGGCTCAAAAAGTTTATAGAAATATGACATTACATTTTTCTGCAATCTTTTTTAAGACCCCATCATATATATTTATACAAATATATATGGGAAGAGGGAAGTCAGTGTTATCCTCCATTTAAAAAGAGTTACTTGAATTACTCCACAGCATTTAAAAATAGAAAAATTTCACATGAAATATATAGAATTTTAATTATTTGAAAAAATGTAAATCCCATGTCTTATTCTTAAATATAAGCATTATAGTTTTTCTACTTTTCTGCCAGAAAAAAAATATCGAACCGACATGAATTGCTAATGTTTTTTCCAGATGGTTCATGAAATCATCAATTAGTTAAAATAGGGTAATTATTATATTGTAATTTCCTCATTCCTATAAATATTTTAGTTTGCTACTCTGCCTGTACACTATTTATTATAAAAATTTCAGGATTAAGGATTCATTTCTTTATTCTTCCTCTTCATAATTGTGATCACAGACAGGTAAACAATGACTGCTTCAAACCTTTTAGTCAAAAACTTTTCATTTTAGAGGGGGGGGGGAAGCATCAACATTCATAGTTGATATAAAATGGAACAAGTGTTTGCATGGATAAGCTATGCCTGTCAAGCACAAAGTCCGGTAGTTCCATATGAACGCAGCCTGTGGTTTGCAGATCAACAGGGATTTCGCTTTCAGTCCTTGCAAACTGCTAAGGGTGGTGATTGATGCTTGAAGCTTGCCATTCACATGAGGTCACTCTCTCAATTTTCTGTTTGGTGACATTCTTGTCAGCTATTCCATTTTCAATTTCTCATTGAAGGCACTGTGTGAGCTCGTTTTCAGATGCACCACTGCTCCTAAAACTTATCTCCAGTTATCAGAGTATAGTGTATATGCACATATATGACAATATTATAGTAACAAGGATAAAATGTGCTCATAGCGTTCACATGGAATTGAAATGTACTTTCCTAGTGCTCTTCATCCTCTTAGGAATCTGTGGTTTAATCATATTTGGTTATAGAAAATTTTCAGCAATTATTCTAGTACCTAAAGATTTTCAGGTTCAGTCCTACTTTTTATCAGAAAATGAAACATTAGAGAGAATATGAGTCTATGGCATGATGGTTAATTACACTGTACTACAAAATAAGATATATTTCATGTTTTACAAGCTTTCAGTGAGAAGTTTATATCCTGCATTAGACAGGGTTCTCTAGAGAGACAAACGAGATTGCTAATAATTTTATATATATTGATATAGATATATACATTTATACATATAGATAGATAGATAAACACAAGAAATGAACAGTTAAATTATATACAGATAGATATATAATACAAGAAATGAACAGTTAAATTATAAAGCAGTACAAATGGCTCAGTGCAACTCACTTCCCTGAGAGAGTTGTGAGACACTGGCAGTCCTTCAAGTCTTGAGGGTTGCCAGGTAGTCCTCTGTAGAGAGATTCAGGTTATCCTGGCACAGGCAGCAAGGCAGGTCACCAACAGTCAGCCAGGTCACCAACAGTCAGTCCTCACCTCAAGAGATGTAAATTCCTATGGTGTGGTGAAGCAGGTCTGGAAGGAACCTCAAATTACAGCAAAACAGTCCATGGGTTAGGTGTCCCACAGGTAGTGTAGCCTGCAAATTGAGGCACAGAACAAGCATGGCAGCCTCATACTGGTACGATGATCAAAAAGTGAGAGACAAGAAAGGTGAGCCTCACCAATCCATTGATCCCTCCGCCCTTCAATTAATCCCACATGTGTTTAACAGTCAGGCTGGCACAATAAACTAACTACCTCATATCCAGAGAGAAGACATTCATTTAGGAATCAGAGGCACTCATTAAGACCATTGTGGCATTACATTAACACGGACAATTCATTACAGCTTCTAGGCAAAAGTAAAATTCCCATTAATTATCTATATATACATAATCCTGAACTTCCCTTTACATTATCTGACCCTTCTTTCAAATCATTATTTATAAAGATATTGTATTGTCTTTCTGTCTGAAATCTTAGTTTACAAAATACCTTTAATAAATTGTAGTATATGTTCTATTGATAGTGTTTAAGCAAGGTTACTGAAATTATCAAACTATATATGTATAATATTTAGAAAAATGGATAGATAATTTTCACTAACATATGTAATTATTTAATTACTTAAATAATTTTTCCATAAATGGTTAAGTGCAACAGGTGATTAAAAAGTGCACATAATTTGAGTTCTTTTGGTTTAACTGTATAATTTGCAGTTTAAAGATAGAGTTTAAGGACAATTATTAGCCACTACAGTTTAGAATATTGCCTCATTAATCATATCCCGTTTGAGATTTTCACTGTTACCTTTGGAAAGTATTTATTGAATATCTAATCTCTTAATGCCTGCATGATATTGATTTTAGTATATTTGACTAATTTTTTTCTATACCATTCTTTCTAGTATCCTAAATATATCTTGGCAAATCCTTAATGCTTTTTAGCGAGTACTAATAAGCTTAAGGTCTTATTTTCTGCTTCATGAAAATTGAATTGGTAAGAAATTTTCCACAAGTTGAATTATTTTAATTGAGTTCCATAAAAACATATAAATAAAAATTTATGACCTAATATATTCTGTTATTATATATTTAATATATGTATTTCTGAATTAAAAATATATCCCTTTGCAGTGAGAGGAAGAACCTTTGCCTTCTGAAAGCTCCTCAGAATTATGTTGATTAGGAAAATGAAGCAAATTATAAGTTTAATTCCAAATTATAATCTTCTATCTTCTTTCTAAACACCTCTGCATCAGTCTGGGTCTACGAAATAAATTAATAGAGACACTCATGTGTATAGGAAAGAGCTTCATATACAAGAACAATTGAATATGGAGAAAACATCCCAGCACAGTCAAGTTCAAGTCCATAAGTCCATTATTAGCCCATATGTCCAAAACAATGTATAAATTCCTCTTCAAATTTTTGAAACACATGCATGGACATTGAATGCAGGAAGATCACAGGTCAGTGAGTGGGAAGACTTTTGGATTCAGTGGCGGTATAAGTATCTCAGCGCTAGCAGGGGTGTGCATGTGTCTTCTCCAGCTCAGGGCACCAGCATAGTTCCATGCGTCTTGTCAGCTACAATGTCTCTCAGGGAGTGAACCATGAAAGAGAGAACATCTCCCGCCTCCAAGGAGGAATCCAGTAGTGCCCAGAATCCTCAGGAGAGGGTCATGCCCACACAGAGGACTCATTGGCTATGACCTGGTTGACAGGCTGGACTCTACCCCTTCATGCTTAATCCTCTCAAATTGACAAATGATTATATAACTACCACAACCTCTTGGTGTACAGTGATGTTAACAGGGGGGTCTTGTACTATAATGTCTAAAGTGTGAACTATTTGCTACAACTGTTTGTTGCCTTATCATGGCTTTCTTCATGAATGATGGTCTAGATGTCATCCTCCAGCTCATCAGATCTTCTGTCACTAGTATCCAATATCTCAAATTTGTTCTGGAGAGATTTTCAGAATCCAAGTGCGATAGACTTAAGGTCATATTTTGTTTCTCCTGGAACTTTGGCATAGAAGTGAATATAGCAGTTGATGGTATGTTCCACAAACCGCCTCTGGCCCGGTTGAGCTTCTACATCATTTATGTTCACAGGTGCTGTCAATGTGATAGCTGTGTTCCAGCTGGAGAAATCAGTGACTCTAGTCACCATTGTTGTTGTTGCAGAGAGTATTTGCTATGAAGTAGTTGTCGGTCTTGCAAAATTGTCTGATGTAATCTCCAGCTTTGTTTCTAACACCAGTACCATCCTGTCCTTTCCTCTTTGTTTCCAACTTTTGCATTTTACTCCCAAATAAATGTTAATGCATCTTGATTGATTTTTTATCAATTTCAGATGGAAGATTTCAGGAGAATTCTTCAATTCCTTCCATTTTTCCATCATTAGCGTTCAGTAGCTTTAGTGATTTAAGTCAACTAAGTGCAATAGAACAAAACACAACCCAGTCCTGGCCATATTCATGATTTTTTTCTATGTTAGAGGCTAGTATAGCAATCACTGTTCCAATTGATCTCATCCAAGGCCTTCCTCATTTGCACTCCCTACTTCACCAAGCACGATGCCTTCATCTAAGGACCGGACTCTCCTGACAATATGTCCAATGTGAGACAAAATCTGACCTTGCCTGTCTTTAAGGAGCACTGTGGCTGTCCTTCTACTAAAATAGGTTTGTTGGTTATTTTGTTAGCCCATATTCTTTGCCAGCATCATAATTCAAATACATTGATGCTTCTTTGGCCTTCCTCACTCAATGTCCAATTTTCACATGCATATGAGGTGCTTGAAAATATTATGGCATGGCCCGGCACACTTTAGTCCACAGAGAAACATTTTTGTTTTTCAACATTTGAAAGAGGTACTGGGTAGCAGATTTACCTGATGCAACACGTCTTTTAATCTCTTGATTGCTGCTTCCATGAACACTGTGGAGACAAGCAAGACAAAAGCCTTGCTAATTTCCATACGATCTGCTTTTGTCATGATGTTACCTATCAGTCCAGTCATGAGGATTTTGTTTTTATTCACATTGAATTGTAAGACATACTGAAGGCTGCAATCCTTGATCTTTATCAGAACGTGCTTCCAGTCTTCCTCATGTTCACCAAGCAAGATATTGTGATCAGTGTATCAAGATTGTTAATAAGTCTTCCTGCAATCCTGACATTTTCTTCTTATAATCCAGCTTCTCTGATTATTTGCTCAGCAGACAAATTGAGTAAGATGGTGACAAGATACAACCTTAACACACACTTTTTGATTTTAAATCATTCAGCATTACTTGGTTCTATTTACTAACTGTCTCTTGATTTAGGTACAGGTTATGCTGCAACACAAAAAGTGTTCTGGAATTCCATCCTTCTCAAGGCGGTCCATAGTTTGTTATGATCCACACGGTTGAATGCCTTTGTGTAATCAATTATATGGAGGCAATCTGGGAGTAAGGATATATGTATTATCATTAAACTACATCTTTTCTCCATCAGTACAATATGTGATACTTCAATTAAATTATTGAATAATAAAATAGGTATTGATTTCACTAGCACAATTTCAATAGCTAAAAGAGAATCAAATCCATCAAATTATTGAATTAAGGAATCATCTAGTTCAGTGTAAGATTTAGAAGTTAAAGAAAGATTTCTGTTGGTAGTTTTAAGAGTCTGGGGTTAGGGAAAGGGCACTTTATCTATTCCAGTGTTTGCCAGTTGTGTATTGTGGTTATCTTTACATGAATTTCTAAAGGAAACAAATAAGTCTAAGGTAAAATTCTGTATCAGCCTTTGTATCTTAAATATTTGTGTCCTAGAAACAGACTGTATCCTGAAGTTTTAAATCATGTTTGACTCTTTGAAGTAAAATTATGTCTCACTAGATTCACAGAGCGTTTGCAGTAGTACTGGAGGGGATGAGCAGCCTGTGGTTTGAAGTGCTCCTACAAAAGATTGGCTTGACTTTTTGGAAATTGTCCACTTGAAATCCAATGGCAATTGAAGACCTAGAGGCTCCTGTTTCTAAAGCAGAATAATAGCAACTACTGTTTCTTCTTTTTTTGTTTCCCACTTTTACATTCCAATCTTCAATAATTATCAATGCATCTTGATTCCATATTTGATTAATTTCAGACAGAAAAAATTGATAGAACTCTTCAATTTCTGTATCACTGTCTTTAGTGAGTAGTTTATAAACTTGAGTAATAGTTTCATTTACTTCAGGGCAATATTCTTTTCTGATAATTAATGTAACACCAGTCCTCTTGATTATGTCATTCCTGGCCCAGTAAACCAAATATTATTTTTCCTGTTTCAAAATGGCCAATATCAGTCCATTTAAGCTCCCTAGCAACTAGTTTATCAATCTTTATTTGTCCATTTCACTTTTAACAAGTTTCAATTTTCCTAGAGTTGTACTTTGTAGACCACCAGGTGACAATGATTAATTGATGTTTGTTCCTTCTTTTTTTGAGTTAGGCCCCACCAGCAATTGAATGTCCCTTAGGCTTTACTCTATCCATGCCATTATGGTCAACCCAGCTTTGAGAAAGGCCTCTTCCTCCATCATATGTTGATTTTCTTCTGACTTGAAGGAGTCAACCTCTCACGCTATCTCAGACATGTCCTGCTTTGGTTTATTTTGTTTTCAATAGCTGACAATGTTTTGGAGCTATGGACAGGGTTTCACTGGCTAATTCCTCTGACGTGGACAGCCTATTTCTTCTTCATAATCCATTTGTAATCCAGAAGCTGTGGCGAAACCCGTTCACTTTGGGTGACCCTGCTAGCATCTGAATACCAGGGATGTAGCTTTCGGAATCACGGCACCAGAATCACAAACCACCACAGCAGGAAAAACTTACCAAAAATAGATTTAAATCAATCCATTATTCATTGTGTCATTACTAAGGATTTTTCCCCATTCTGTAGCCTCTCTTATTAACCTTTTGATTAAGTTTTTAAATTTGTGTAAATATCTCTCATTAGCAGTAGTTCCCAGGCATGCATCTTATCACTCCTGTGCGTCCTTCCTTTATTATATTTGGTTGCATGTGTATGCTTTGCAATAGGTTCCTTATGTTTTACTTATTTTGTCATTGATGATCATTTTAGCTCTGGAATTTACATTAGTTCTCTCTGATCCATTGTGATTTCATTTTTTTGTACATGTGTGAGATATATGTCCAGTCTCATTCTTCAGCAGATTGAGATCCAATTTTGCCAAGACTATTTGTTGAATAGGCCATTTCTCCCTCGTTTATTTTTTGAACTTTTGTCAAATATTAGTTGACTACTGTTAGACTAATTTATTTCTTCATTTTCTAATTTGCTCCATTAGTTTATGTATCTGTCAATGTAAAACAACATCTGGACTACGTGGTTTTAACTATTGTAGCTTGGTAAAAGGTTTTGAAGATGGGTAGCTCATGGCCTCTATCTTTGTTCTTCTCCTTAAGAGTTCTTCGCTTATCCATGTCTCCTCTAATGCAGTATGTATGGCAGTTGGTAAACGTTTTAACATTTATTTAAATAACAAAGTTGAGATTTGGGTCAAAATTTCAATGTACTTATAGGTTTTGCTTTTGACATTTCCACAACATTGTCTTTCTATCCATGAATATGAGGAAACCTAGTGTATACTGCTTATGCATTAGGCTATTAACCAGAAGGTCAGCAATTCAAAGCCATCTGCTTTACAGAAGAGAGATGAATCTTCATACTCTCAAAAAGGGTTAGTTTGGGGAACCCACAAGGCAGTTTTAGCCCTGCCTGTATATTCTATGGGCACTATAGTTCTAGCAGGTGGCTTATATGTCTAGGACATCTAGTCGGTTGGTTCTGTTGTTTATCTCTTCTGTTTATTTACTAAGTTCCTTTCCTAATGACCTGTATTGCTTGAATGGTGTATTGAAGTTAACTATCTTTGGACTAGCACTTGTCTGTCAGTTTGTCATACTGTGCTGGTGTGTGATGCTGCTGGAAACGATGACAACAATATTTGAAATGCCTTCATGGTCACCTAAAGTGAACAGTTTTGAACACAGCTTCCAGACAAAGAACATACTATAAAGAAGGAATAGCTAATGCATAGAATTGGAACCTTATCACCTATTGAAAACTTCATGAAAAAGATTAGAACATAGTCAGAGATAGTGTCAGAAGGTGATCTCCTCAGGCCCAAGGTCATCAAAATATGACTGAGGCACTCGAAATTTGAATGAGACAATCATATGGTTTACTATGCTGGGGCTGAAAAAAAAATCAAGAGTAAGGGCATTGCATTCATAGTCAAAAAAGGCATTTCAAGATCTACACAGAAGTAGAATACTATCTGTGATAGGATTCGATCCATTGGAATCAAGGAAATCAAACCAATAGAGCCATGATTTAAATTTATGCCCCAACCACAAAGGCTAGTGAAGAAGAAGTTGAAGAACTTTAATTCCTCGGTCTGAAATTGACCTAAGATGCAATCAGAATGCATTGATAATTCTTGGTGATTGGTATGCAGAATTTGGACACAAAGAGAAAGGAAAAGTAGTTTGAAGATATGACTTTGGTGATAGAAATGAAGCCTTATATTACATGATATTTTGCAAGGCCAAAGAATCACAAACATTTATTTCAATAACAGAAAAGGTAACTAGACAGGTGGACTTCTCAGCCTAGAATACACAGAAATCTATTGACTGTGTTTGTGGAAAGAGACCATGGAGAAGGTCAATATGAGCAGCTAAAACCAGGACAAGGAATGATTGCAGGACATATCATCAATTGGTCATATGTAAGTAGAGGTGGAAGGTGAAGAAATTTAAAACAAATCCATGAGAGCCATATTACTACCCTGAATCTACCACACCTGAAGTTTGAGAGCATCTAAATAACAGATTTGGTGCATTGAACTCTAATGACAGAAGACCTGATGAATCCTGGGATCAGATCAAGAACATCATACATGAAGAAAACAATAGGTCACGTGATTATGGGGTAGAAAGGAAAGATCAGAATGGATGTAAGAAGAGACTCTGAAACTTACTCTTATTTTGTGGAGTAGCTACCGCATGGCGGAAATAACAAAGTCAAAGATTTAAACAGAAAAATTTCAAAGGGAAGCTTGAGAAAAAAAAGTAAAATGTTATATGAACTCTGCAAAGATATGGAGATAGAAAAGCCAAAAAGAAGAATACACTCAGCATACCTTCAATGGAAAAACTTCCTGAAAAAATTCAAGCCTGAAGTTGAGATATTGAAAGATTTTATGGGCAAAATATTGAATGAAGCAGGACATATCAAAAGAGATGGAAAGAATCCACAGTTACTGTAACCAAAAGAACTAATTTACATTCAGCCATTTCAAAATCTTGAATATGAACAAAAATCAGTGGTAATGAAAGAAGAAATTCAAACTGCACTGAAAGCATTAACCAAAAATAAGGCTCCGAGAATTGATGGAATACTAATTGAAAAATTTCAGTGAGCTAATGAAGCAATGGATGTGCTCACTTTTCGATGCCAGGAAATTTGGAGGACAGCTCTTGTCCAAATGAGTGGACTCCATATTTGTACATTCCAAAGACAGGTGATCTAAGAATGCAGAATTATATAACACACAATTAATATCACAGCCAATAAAATTTTGCTCAATATCATCCAAAAACAGTAGCAGCATACATTGACAAGGAGAAGCCTCAAAAGGTTGGATTGAGAATAGTATGTGGAACAAGAGATATCATTTCTGACAGATGAATATTGGGTGAAAGCAAAGAATATAACAGGAATATATTTACTTGTGTTTATTTATTATACTAAGGCATTCAACTCCATAGACCATAAAAATCTTTGGAGAGCCTTGAGAATATTGGGATCTGCAACAGTACATTATGCCTATACAGAATCTGTATATGGAGCAAGAGGCAGTTGTGTGAACAGAACAATACTGCATGGTTTGAAATTAGGAAAGGTTAATTAATGTCAGGGTTGTCTTCTTTCACCATAATTTTTCCATTTATATGCTGAGCAAATAATCAGAGAAACTCAACTATATGAATAAGAATGCAGCATCAGATTTGGGGGAAGCCTTAATGACAACACTCAATATGCAACGAAACCCCTTTGTTTACTAAAAATGAGGAGAACTTGAAAGAATTCTGGATGAAATTCAAAGATTATAGCTTTCAATGTAGATTATAATTCAATTTTAAAAAGACTGAAATCGCTACAACTGGGTCAGTAGGTAACATCATGAAAAGAGGAAAAGAGACTGAAGTTACAAAGACGGTGTCTTGGATGCACATTCAATCCTCATGTGAGCAGCAGTCAAGAGATCAAAAGATACATTGCTTTGGGTAAATCTTCTGCACAAGACACACCTTTAATATGTTGAAAAACAAGGATGGTTAAGGACGAAGATGAGCCTGTATCAAGCCATGATATTTTCATTGGCTTCATGTGCATATGAAAGTTGGACCTTGAATAAGAAAAGCAAAGAAGAATTGATTCCACTCAATTATGATGCCGGAGAAGAATATTGAAGTACAGCTAGAATACCCCTTATGGACAAGGATGGTGAAACTTCATCTCGGGTACTTTGGATTTGATGTTAAATAAGTCTAGTCACTGAAGAAGATGCTTGGTAAAGTGGAGGGTCTGAAAAACTGAGGAAGATCTTTAACAAGATGGAATGGCATAGAGGCTTCATCAATGCGCTGAAACCATGACAATGATGAAGATTGCCCTGGACAGAGCAGTGTTTCATTCTGTGCATAGAGTTGCTATGGGTAGGAACTGACTAGAATAAGAACACTTATTGCTAAGCTATTTCTTCAATTCTATGAGGATTTTATTGATGAAATGTGATGGCCTTTCATTGAGATAAACATGCTTAATATGGTTATGTCTTCTTGTTCTATTGTTTCTTTAACATCATATCGTGTCCATTCTTGTCTCTTTGTGTATTCATTTTCTTGAAAGAGATTTTACTAACACCTCTTGGATCAGCTTTTTTCTCACATGAAGAAAAATGTGAAACAAAATTCAAATTAATTGAAGAGCAAGTTTACAGTCAGAGAGAGACTGGTGGAACTGTGGGGATTGTGTCCTTTAGGTTTCATCAAGCTTAGGACTGAATTCACTGCTGTGGCTTAATTTTAAGCCCAAAGACAAGTGGCCTAAGCTAAAAAGAAATAAAAATAAAACAAACACAAAACTCACTGCCATCAATTCTGACTTGTATTCACCGAAGAGGGCAGAATAGAACTACACCTATGGATTACCAAGTTGGTAAATCTTTGTATGAGCAGAAATTTCATTTTCTCCTGTGGAGCAGCTGGTGGGCTCGAATAACTGACCTTGTAGTTAGCAGCCCAACTTGCAATCCACTACACCACCAGGGTTCCCAACAACTCTATAAGGTGAACTTAATATCAAGAAGGTAGACACTCCTTGGATCACACATCGGCAATCAAAAATGCACCATTAGCTCCGGGATAAGTCTCAGAAGGGAAAAAGAGATAGGGAAGTATGGAAATAGGAAACAGCAGTAGGGTGTGCGAAGTGTTTTTAATTTATGGGGGTTGCATTCAATATCCAGAAACAAACTGTGTATGGATTATGGAACATAAAATCAATTTACCCTGGCCACACAAATCACAATAATAAAAAATTATTATTATACAAGGAAATTTAGTATCTGACTGTAAAGAGAAAGAAATGCCTATTAACTCAATATAGATATGCCTTGCTTACTTTTATAGCTGTCTCCACTCACAATCTTGAGACATATTAAATTCTCTATCCCTGAAAAAAATCATAAATGTGAAGAACGTAGACTTGTTGATTATTCAAGATCCATTAAAACTTTAGAGCTTGTCAATCTGTGATGGAAATTAGCATCTCCTGAGTGTAATTAGCTCCATTAAGAGAGAGCAAGGAGTTCCTCCCACGTATCCCCCGACACACATTACCTCAAATGCCCGGTGAAACATTGAGGCATCCACAGAGAATTGCTCTCCGCCAGGCTCCGGAGAACCATTCTCCTAAGTGCTAGAAGAGCCTTAGAACTGAGGACAATTTGGTAGAGTTGATAACGTAGTAACTCTACTGCTCTGTAGGCGCAGAGCACGTTGTACGTCCGAACATAGCAGTTTCAACCGGACCCCAGAGTTCTAGAAAGTGCGATGACGTCATTACTTTGAATCTATGAAACGCTCTTACCTAAAGTGCACAAAATCAGTGTGTCAGATTGCTTGTTTTGTTTGTATTCACTTATTTTTCCATTTTCTCTTTCCTATTTATAAGGACTGGGCTTTCTATTTCCATAAACATTTTGAGTCTCTGGAAAGGGACATTGGGGACACTATGAGTCAGCAATGACTCAATTGCAGTAAGTGAGATTTATACAGCACCTCTGCTACAGGCCAAAGTTAGCTTTGTAAGTAAAATATTTTACTTCAAAATATTCAGGGGAAAAGTCCAATACTGTTCATTTCCACTTTTCTATAATGTCTCAAAAACTCTTTGTAGATACTTCAGTGTCTTTAACAATAACAAAAGCTACATGATACAATCTCATTACTGTGCTTTGCAAGTAGACAGTTTCTTATATTAGATAGGCTACCTCATTTGTACTACTTTCAGTTTTAACGTGTTCATACAGCAGATTTTCTGCATAGATGGTAACATGGGAGTTTAATAATTGAGATAAATTATTCAACAGAAAAGCCCTATGTGTATAGTGGTTGTGTGTAGGGCTGTTAACTACAAGGTCAGCAGTTCAAGACTAACAGCCACCCCACAGGAGAAATACTTCATTTTCCATTCCCATAATGAGTTACAGTTTCAAAAGCTCGCAAGGGCAGTTCTGTCCAATAGTTTCACTATGAGTCTGACTCTACTCCATGGCAAGGAGGTGTTATTTTTGTTTTTATTTTTCTGCAGAGGTATTCATCTAAATTCAGGATTTGATTGCATAACTGCTATGATTATCTTATACTAAAAGGTCTCAACTAGGTTTTGTTTTCATTAGTATCTACACTGACAAGTTGATTTTTCAATTCACATTCAAATTGCCAAGATTGAAATTTGCATTTAATTGTTTCTCAAAACAGTGCCCATTTAATTACATATTTACAGTTCCTACAAATTTGTATTTGACCTCATTTAGATATGTTAGAACATATTTTCATTTAGGATGAAACTTTCTTTACTTTTTCACTTACTCCATGTATGGTTTATGAGTATTTTTATTCACTTCTCACAAAAAACCAAAACTATCAAGCAATTGTTTGGCATTATTATGTTGATATTCCAAAAAAAAGCAAAAAGAAAGGTACTAAATGGTTTTAATATCAAAATACCAAATAGAAATTGAATAAAATGTATCAATTAAGAAATAGTATCTTAAAGAAAATTAACTTCTTCATAAAATGTTCTCTTCTCTAAAGTAAAAATTCTAGGTTACTTAGCTTTTAGCTAGTGTTTAACTGGTTGAGTTTCTCTAGACATAATCATTTAAGTAGTAAGATTGTAGTATGAAGGAAAGACTGAAACTGCTGGGTAACTTTGCTCAGAACTCTAACTATGATCCCTAAAGGTATATTATTTGTAGAGGCATGGTTAAGCAATTTAATCAGGTATGATGCAAGTTTGGAGACTAACTCTGTCTTAATTATTGACTCAATCGATTAATTTGATTACCCAATTGCTAAATCTCGTAAGCCTTAGCATTAGCCTTTCTGAAAGAATATCCTTTCCAGGGACATGTTCAAGCAGTGGGAGACAAATACCTTAGGAAAACACGTGTTTGAAGGGCTCCCGATTGTAATATTTAAAGTATAATTGGTGTTAATATCCAGCCTTTGAGCATGTCTTAAGAGGCTAGACTATCTTTTCCTTTCCAACCTCCCTACCTAAAAGAGATGATATCTTTCATGCCCATCCCACCACCAATGCCTGATAGGGTATCTGGGATTCACACATTTTTTATTCTTGTGGATTAAGATATTCATAGGATAATAATAATCTGATTAAAATGATATAATAAACGCTAATATTATATTTGAATTGAGACATCAATAGATATTTCTGAATGTTGCTTGACATTATTTATGACATAGTACTCTCCTATCAAGACCACCTGTCATTTTATGTAGAGATGCCCAAGTATAAGGTAAGGAGTAGGAGGTCAATCCCATTTCCTAGAGGCATTTTCTCCAAAGGGAAATCACTGCATTTGATTTAAATTGGTGATGTTAACCAACATTTGTAGGTAAGAAGAACTTACATTTTCTTATAACTTTTGCTTGCAAGACAAAGCAGGTGAACAGAAAAAGAATGTCTGTCATGCGGTATATTAGTTAAGTTACTGCTGGATTCTGTAGCATAAAGTGGAATGTTGGTGGCATAAGGTGTTAGGTCTTGGGCTCCTAACTATAAAATTAGCAGTACCAAACTGTCTCATTTTCACTAGTATTCTCTACTTGATCTCTAGGTTCTAGTATCCATTTCAGTAGATACAGAGAACCCTCAAATAAAATTAATAATCATAGGGTTTATTAAAGAAGGTAATACGTTGTACTGCCAGTGAGAAATATTTGGTATGGTTCTTTTTAAGTATGTTTACACAGGTTTTGGGGTATTTTTATGTCTGCTAATAAATGCCCAAAAGGGCACACCATTCTCTGGAAGCCTCACCCAGAAGGCATTCAAGCTCAAGCTTTGTAGGTCATCCAGCCCTACTCCCCGAATTAAGTTCTCAGAGGCACCGCACTCCACAAGCCAGCTTCCCGCACAGTATCACTCTGCTTTACTGGTTCTATGGGTTGGGAAGGCCACCATTCTGTTCCGTGCTCTGGTTCCTGGTTTTGTAGCCAATTCTCTGATGGTATAGCTACCACCTTGATCCAGGAGTTTCACTGTGTAGGGATCTCAAGTCCAGGGACACACTGTCCACTCTGGCTTTTGCTGGTAATGGGATCTCTCCTGCTTTTCAGAGGACTCATTGTACCCAACAGGATAGCATTACAGGGAATACTGTTCACAATTACTTACATGTGAATCGTCTCTGGATCTTCCCCTACCTTCTTACCCGAGCCTTGCAGGCAAAGGTCCTTTGGTGGGAGGTAAGTGACTTTGGTGGAAGGGCCGCATTAAGTAATTCACTGCCCCTGCAAAATCCACCAGTTGCTTCTCCAGAGAAAGTCTGGGGTTTCTCCTGTAGTAAAGATGCACCATTTGGGAAATCCACGGGGGGCCACTCTGCTCTGTCCTGTAGATTGCTATGAGTCAGAATCTATTCAATGGCAGGAATTTGGGTTTATACCAGCCCCCCCCCCCTCACCAAAAAAAGCCCCTTGATTAATAACATTTTCACCAGAAGGACATTTCTTACCTTAAGTCTAAAATGTATGTTTTTCATAGCAAGTAGTTTTTCTCCAAGTAGTTTCCGTCCATGCTTCTCCTATAAAGTGTACCAAGTCATTTGAAAAATGAAAAGTATGAAAAATCCCCTTCAGGAGATTAATTCTAAATTTCACATCTGAAATTAACACACATCCTTTATACTTTTTACTTTATACTTTTATACTTTTATACTTTATACTTTTTATGCTTTTATACTTATACTTTATACTTTTTACTCACAAAAATTCAAGTTCATGTCTGAAGACATTTTCACAGGAAAATAACGTGCTAAAATTCAGGCCTAGGCGATATCACCCAGATGTTTGCATGTTATCATTATTAGGTCCCGCTGACTCAGTTCTTACGTAGAGAAGCGCTATGTACAACAGAACAAAACACTGCCCCAATCTGTGCCATCCTCACAATTGTTCCTCATTTTGAGCACATGCGTGAAGCCGCTGTGTCAATGAACTCTGGTGAAGGCCTCCCTCTTTCACTCTGCTCCACCATTTCACCCAGCAAGACATTCTTCTCCAAGGACTAGTCTCCTGACCACATGTCAGCAATAAGTGCAATGAGATCTTGCCATCCTTGTCTCTAAGGAGCATCTGACAGGACTTTCTCCAAGACATATTCATTGGTTCTTTTGACAGTCCATGGTACTTTCAATATTCTTGGCCAGTGTCATAATTCAAAATCATAGATCCTCCTTGGGCATTCTTTACTCAGGAACATTTCACATGCATGTAAGGTGATTGAAAATATCATGGCTTAAGTCAAGTGTACTTTAGTCTTCAAAGTAACATCCTTGCTTTTCAACACTTTTAAAGAGGTCTGGTGCTGACGATTTGTCGAATGCAATGTGTCCTTGGAGCACTTGACTGCTGCCTCTAAGAGCATTGATTGTGGATCCAAGTGAGACAAAATACTTGGCATTTTCCATTTATTTTCTGTTTACCGTGAAGCTCACTACTCGTCCAGAGTGAGAGTTTGGGTCTTCTTTCTTTACATTGAGCTGCAATCCCTACTGAGGGCCGCCGGCTTTGCTTTTCATCAGCAAGTGCTCCAAGGCCTCCTCCCTTTCAGCAAGCTCAGTTGTTTCAAGAGCATCGCAAGCTCATAAGCCTTCCTCTACTTCTGAGTCTGTGTTCTTTTTCAAATAATATGTTTGCATAGAAAAATAATCATGTTTGTGGAGTAGATGGCAGTCGCACTCACATCCAGCATTAGGAATACTATACCTCAACATCAAACGGAAAGAAGTAATGAGAAATGTGGAGAGATAAAATAGAGCTGAACCTGGATAATTTTCCTGAAAGCCTATGCAAATTCATCAAATTTCTCAAGTAGTATACTGTACTGTGCATCCTAATGAATGCTACGACTCTTGCTTAATGTCAACATGATTACTGAAATCCTACCACTTTCTTAATCCCTAAAGTCTCTCAGCTTTCTAACCCTGAAGATCACATACTTGGTGATCATGTTTAATAGGTAGGTAACGTACAACACCTCATTACGCAGTCTAGCTGGGTGGTGATAAAGGCTGAGCACTAGGAAGCCATGCAGAGGAGAGCATACAGTAAGGCCATTTTCTGTTTGGTGATATAACGGTCACAAAAGGCACTAATCATATTCTGTAACACTTCATAACTACAAGCGAATCACACTTGGAGGTGAGAAATCATTGCTCTGATGTAGTGGACATGTCACCTCACCATTCTCAGTTTCCTTTCTCTTTCAAATTAGATAGATGAGACATTGCACTTCAAATAATATTTTCCTTATCTGTATGTAAGTGCTTTCCAGAGACTCTGCCTCCTGGGGGTGCTAGAACCTTCCAGGAGGGCTGCAAAAGCAGACACTTTCACTTCCTCCTGGACTGTGGGCTCTGATACAGGAGTTTTTCATTGCCAGAGCGGCATTGAGTAGCTTTCTCTTTGGTAAGCCAAATCAGTCTGAAAATCTATGATCTATATTGTTATCCATTGTCCCTGTATTAATACTCTGCCATTTTTAATCCATTTTCTAAATGTAATTTAAGAGTTTTATTACCAGACAGAGTTTTAAATGACCAGACAAATGTGCATTTTAATATGATAAATTATGTGGGGATCTTTGTAAACTCCTTTAGGTATTAGTATTACAAATTAACTGCCTGATTCAGTAAAGAGATCATGAGCCTATTAGTATTGGTGGAAGTCCAGAAAATTTTGAACTAAATTATACATTTTAGCAAATATGTTGACAATACCTTTTAATCCAATAAACGGGATACCTATGTATATGTGTATATATATCATGAAGCAAATATGGATTCTGTAACAGGGCTACCGTTCCAAAGTAAGCAGGCTCTTTGTTATGGTACAGTAACTGCTTCAGCTTCAGTCCTGCTGAGCTCCCAACTCTGAAGGAATTCAGCAGGAGCAGGCGGCAAGCCTTTGATGCAGCCCAGTGGGAAGAATTTGTTCATCATGTGGCACAAGTGGAGAAGTAGACCCTGCAGGCATTAGATTCTTCTCTTTGAAGTCTTTCCTTAAGTAACCTTTATTTTTTTTATGCCAACACTATATTTTACTTTTCTACCTTAATCCTAGCTATATATCCTGACCCTGAGCAATGCCATGACTCAGAGTGGAGCTTCCCAGAGGCTTTACGCAGCTGTGAATCTCTGCAGACACAGACTGCGGGGTCTTTTTCCCCCTGGAATGGATGCCAGATTTGAATGGCCGACCACTCAGTTAACTGCCAAGTACTTAATCACTGCACCACTAGGAAATGAAAAAGACTTCCTTTTTGTATTCACACAGATTGAGTCATTAACACCGTGTGAAATCAACTGGGGCAATGGGGAGAGAGCAAGGCAGAAATCACCTGCACATGCTGCACCCTGAAAGTTGCAAATGAGAAATCATTTGGGTCGACTCCTGCAGCTCTGGGATTTCTCCATGGGAAGCTCTCATCTGCTGCCGTGGGAAGATTGGCTTAAACAAGGGGAAACAAACATTGCGGACGGCAGAGGTTCCCACTGCAATGAAAGACAATTTCACTTCTCAGCATGATCAACTGTTAACAAGGGAAGTTTGATCAACCAAGAATTTCTGAAAAAGAGAAACAAATGGTAGAATATATTTCAAGCTTTTACCTATGCTTATTTTTGCATTGCTATATCTGAACAGTTTATAGTCAAACAAATGCAAAGCTATATATTGTACCAAATATTCTGTGTATGTAACAAGAGATAAAGTGGTCATTAAGGATACTTAAAATCAATGTAATAGAGAAAAATATTTATTAACATCCTTTAAACATCAGAGCTCTAAAGGGTAGTATAGATTATGGTTAATTTATTGTTTTTAATTAATTATAATTAAATTATAATTAATTTATTGATTAAAAGGAAAGTCTGTAAGAGATGTCCCTTTTGTGCTCATATGAGACTGGAAGCTGGAAAGTGGCTAATTTACATGGCAGTAGGGTCACACAGAACGAGCAGGCTTCAGCAGATCATCCAGACTGGTGAATAGACTATAAAATAGGAACAGGAATAGGATGTCCAATTCAGAGGAGAAAATCTTACAGACAGAATCAAAACATGTCACACACAGAAAGCCTCATGAAAAGAAGAGTGTTGTCAAAGGTAGTGCCAGAAGAGCCTGTCAGGTTGGAAGGGACTCAAACTGTGACTGAGAAAGAGCTGCCTTCTCAAAGTACAGTTGACCATAGTGATATGGATAGAGAACAGTTTGTGGGACTAAATACCTTAGGACATTTATTTGCTGATCGGGCACTACTCAAATGATAAGAAACAGCTGCAAACATCAATTTGTAATTAGAAAATAGAATGTCTGGAATATGAATCTAGAAAAATCACAAGTTATTTGATTTTCTAGGCATTACTGAGCCAAAAAGGACTGAAATTGGCTATTTTGCATCAAAAAAAATCATATGACTTACTATGCGAAGAATGACGGATTCAAGAAGAATGGTGTTGCACTCATGGTCAAAGAGGTATGTCAAGACTGGTTTTGCAGTACAGTTCCACCCTGCAGTACAGGATTGCATCTGTCTGCATTCAAGGAAATTCAATCAATAAAACTATGTGCCAAGTTATGCACCAACCACCTGAGCTAGTGTTGAAGAAGTTGGATAATTCTAGCACCATCTATCAGCCTCAAATTAATCTGACATGTACTCAAAATACAATGATAATTACTGGCAATTGAAATGCAAAATTGGGAAACAAAGGAGAAACAGAAGTTGGAAAATATTGAGTTGGCGATAGAAACAAAGCTCGAGATCCCGAGATATGATTTTGCAAGCATCACACATACATGTTTCCAACAACAACATGGGCTTCAGCAGTTGGAATACATGGAAATCAAATTGATTACATGTGTGGAAAGAGGTGATAGAGAAGCTGAATCTTAACAGCCACAAGCAGGCCAGGTGCTGTCTGTGTAACAGACCATCAATCGCTAAAGGATAAAGTTGAAGAAAATTAAAATAAGTTTAGGAGAGCAAAAATAGGACCTTGCATCTATTGCACATGAATTTCAAGAACAGATTGGATACATTGAACAATAAAGCTACAGAATTTAATGAGCTGTGGGATGACATCCAGAACATCAAATATGAAGAAAGCAAATGGTTATTTAATAGACAAGAAGGAAAGAAAAGATCAACGTGGATGTCAAGAGACTCTGAAACTTGCTCTTATTCATAGAATAGCTAAGACACATGGAAGAAATGATGACGTCTAGGAAGTGAAGAGAAACTTTTAAATGCAGCTTGAGAAGACGAGCATTATAATTAAAATACAAAAAGCTTGAATTAGAAAACCAAAAAGTAAGAAGCACAATGCTCAGCATATATTAAATTAAAAGAACGAGAGAAAAATCTCAAGTTTTGAATTGTAATATTGAAAGATATTATGGAGAAAATATTGAGCAATTCTGAAAGCATAAAAGTACAATAGAAAGAGTATACCAGGTCACTGTACAAAAAAGAGCTAGTCCACATTCCACCATTTCAAAAGGTAGCACAGGATCAAAAACCAGTGGTACTGAAGCAAGAATTTGAAAATGCACTGAAAGCATTAGTCAAAAACTAGGCTCTAGGAATAGATGGAATACAAATTGAAATGTTTTAGTAAGCTGATAAGCACTACAGGAACTTACTTGTCTATGCCAGGAAATGTGGTCGGTAGTCTCTTGGCCAACTGACTGGAAGAGATATATTTTTTGCCATCCAAAGAAGATGCAATACAATACTCAGAGTATAGAAAAATATCATCGGTATCATATGTAAGTAAAATTTGGCAAGCTAGATCTTGATGATCATTGAACAGCAGTTGAAGTAATACATGGATAAGGAATTTCCAGAGGTTACGGCTGAACTCAGAAGAGAATGTGGAACAGGGCATATCATTGCTAAACTGAGATAAATCTTGGCTGAAAGCAGAGAATGTAACACAAAGAGGTTTACTTGTGTTGTACTGAGTAGGCAAAAGCATCCCCTTTGTGAACCACAGCAAACTACGGATAGGGTTGACCAGAAGACTAATCTCAGAAAAGCATATTGTGCTCATTAGAATCCTGTATGGATGTATTTTGGGGGGGCTCTAAGTTTTCCCAGGTGTGTTGTCTCTGATGTGGATGCTAACTAGTATATTGATGATGTGCTGAGCTACTACAAAATAAGTAAGTCAAAAGCAAAACAGTGAAATAATAATAATGTATATATGTATATTTTTGTCCTTGGACCACAGATGGGGGAGTCTTGATTAAGGATGAAATATAAGAATAGTGCATGAATTTGTTTTGAAGAGGGAAAAATTATAGGAATAAAAAAATAACAGCAAACACTAAAGAACAGCCTTCTAGAACTTGTCCAGAGGGCAAACCAGGACTTTGTGGGTCAGAGGTTTTTAAGGTCTTTGGGAACAGTGTCTGGTAGGATGTCATATTACTGCCTTGTGATCTTTTAGGATGGCAGAATCGGGTTGAGATTCAAGTTAGGGGAATGTTTAGTGTCTGGTATTGCTGAGTCCTGTATTCTTATGATTTAACGTAATTATCTTAATGGAATAGCCCTCTGGTGGCTCAGGTAGGAGGGGACAGGACCCCTCTTATGGATGCTATAGTTGATGAGGTGGGGTTGGAGGAGTGAAATCCAGAACTGGCGCCTACCTAGGTGGTCAAGGAGGGAGGGATGAAGCAACAACCTGCTCAGAGGGCAGGTTGCTTATCTGAGTGGCTTGGGATGCTAAGCAGGAGGTAGTGTTGTGGGACAGCTGGTAGATTGTCTACTCAGTCTATTCATTTCCTTGGCTGGGTGTGGCCTCTGGATTCAGGGATTTATTCAGGTCCTTGTCTCACACTCAAACTCCATGTCTTTTCCTTATAAAACTGCTAGAGCCATTTCTATTTGTATTGTTACACTAAGGAACTGCATAGGTACCAGGTGTATGTTTCTTGTTAACAAAGCACCAGGGATGTGGGGTGAGGTGGGACAGTTCAAGAATGCAGAGCTTTGCCTCAGGGACAGAGGATTAGCCTTGCCCAGTGGGGCTGCAGCTCCCCAAGCCTGCAAGGACAGTTTGCTTATTCATTATTTATGCCTGCTCCAGGCTGCCCTAATGGCTTGGTAGGTTGTGCTATTCATCAGGGGCCTATTGCTGCAGTGGGGCTCCCTGGCTTGGGCCAAGAACTCAAGCCTATTTTGATTATATCAGCTCCAGGCTGTTCATGTAGCTCAATTGGTCAGTCCTGGTAGTCAAGCTTAAGGATTAAAAAAAAAAAATCTCCCATCTTGGGAGAGTTGGGACGCTGTATTCCTGCATTCCTCTGGTTTATGTCACAGACCAATAGCAAAGGGAAGTCTATTGGCAAGAGCTTCTGCTCTTTTATTTTAATAAACTTGTGTCTGCTTATCTTTAAGTTGAGAACCTTGTCTGGACATGTGGGATATGCGTTTCCATTGCCTCTCTGTGGTGGTCTCTGTACAGTCCCTCCCTTGGGTGTTTACTGGGTTGCCATGTTGCCTCCCCCTAAGCTGTTGCTATGATTCTTAAAGGTGAATTAAATAGCTCAACAGAGAACTTCAAAATACATTTCCAGAAGACAAAGTATAGTACTAGAGTGAAAAGTATGAAGATCTGGCATTAGAAAATTAAAATGAAGAACAGTATATCTCAATATTGAATTATCCAGGAAGCATCGCCAGAAGATGTAAGGAATGCATAAAATCATTGTACCCAAAATAATTGCTTAACATTCAACCATTTCAAGTGGTACCATATGATCATAAACTGATATTATTGATAAAAGTCAAAGTTACCCTCAAGGCCAGTGTTCTCAACCTTCCTAATGCCACAACCCTTTAACACAGTTCATGTTGTGGTGACCCCACATGTGGGCATACCTGCATGTGGGCAGACCTGCCTGGAGACATGGAGGAGCAGTGTCTCAGTTCCTAAGACCATGGGAAATGTGGTTTTAGGCAACCCTGTGAAAGGGTCATTAGACCCCCAAAGGGGTCATGACCCACATATTGAGAACTGCTCCTCAAAGCAGTTGTGTAAAACAAGACTAGAGAAATGGTTGGAATAGAATCTGAAATGTTTCCAAAAGCAGGTAGAGCGCTGGAAGCTCCCTGCCATCTGCGCCACGATATTTGGAAGACAGGTACCTGACCAAGTGACTGGAAGAAATCAACATCTGTACCCATTTCAAAGAAAGGTGACCAACGTAATATGAAAAGTATGGAAATGTTAGGTAGCTAGGTTCAGGGACAGAGGGTTGTCCCTCCGATGGCTGGAAGGAAATCAGGCAACCCTCAGACACCTATAAAGACCCCCAAAACTGAGCATGCTCCTACTCAAAGCCCCTGAGCCAGGTGGGAGGGACACCTGGGAGGTCCAATTAGGCCCAGGCTCATGACATCACCCAGGTGGGTGTAACCTAGCCAATGGGGTCAACTAATACAATCAACCTTGCCTCCCAGTCCTCTTTTACCCTGCTCCTGTTCCGCGGCAGGTCAGAGGGTGAGGGCTTCCTCCCTCCCCTGCGCAGGCACACATGCGCCCACGCCAGGCCTACTCAAACCCCACAGCCTCTGGGCCCACATACTCAGCCTCTGGAGGTCCAGGTGAGTTACTCATGTCAGTAATTACCTCTGTTGGCTCTGTGAGGTCACCTGAGTTGGTAGTCCACCAATCCCTTGCTTGCTATCTAGAAAAGGCTCCGGGCCTACTTTGCCAACAGAGATTGGTCCCCTGACCCTCTCCCTCGAACAGGGGCACTTATTTGAGGCTCAGGTTCATGGCACCACATTTAGATGTGGCACCTGCTGGGGTCCAGTAATGACTCTGGGGCACCAGGCTCTTCTAGCTTCTCTGTTGTTTTGTTTTCTAGATGGGTAATGAAGGATCTGTCACCACTACATTGCACATGCACTACATTGAATCCTGCCTCATTTGACCCACATACTCTTGAGAAATGGAAGCGAATCTCTTTCTGCAGCACCATTTGGCCTCAGTACATTCTAGATGATGGGGAATCCTGGCCAAAGAATGTCACATTTATCCTTCCTCTCCTGATTCAGCTAGAACTTTTCTGCAAAGTGATGAGGACTTGGGTGGAGTTCTTTTGTGTTAAAGCATTTTTCCTTTTGAGAAGCAGTAAAAACCTGTTCCAAGTGTACCAATGACTCCTTAAGGGGCCCTGAAGCTTAAGTCCCCTGTATTCAACCCCCTCCCCACCCAGCCCAGCCACACTACCCTTGCTCCCCGAACCTGTAGAAGCAGTGAGGACAAGTGGTCCTGTCCATGTTCTAACTTTAATAGAGACAGCCGGGAGTTTGGTCCCTAGGAAATTCACAAACCCTTCACCCTAATTGAACTCAGACAGTCCTGAACAGTCCATAGAGACTGCTTCAGCATCTCATCTAACCTATGACTTGGCTTTAAGGGCTGTAATAATCTTTCCGGGACAGACTATGACACACTTTGAGAAAGCACAAGTGCTGAAGGGCGCTAGGAATTTTGCAGAAGGTTTAAACGTGATGAATGAGAATAGCCAAGAGGAGAAACAGCTATGCCTCTAATTAACCCCAACTGGGATTGTAATGATCCCAATGACAGTGGGGACAGGAACAGTTTCTGGTGCCCAACACAGGATGGGAAAAGGTCACCAACTGCCCGAAAGTAACAGATAATAACCAAGGCCCTCATGAAAGCCCCGTAAGTTTCCTAGAGTGGCTGTGAGAAACCCTGAAGAATCACATCATAGTGTGGGGAAAGCTCCAGAAATTAGTGCAAAAGCCTGCAGGAGATGGTCACTAGTGCCAAGGCACCCTTTTACAGTAGGAATAAAGAGCGGGAAGCCCAGTCTCAGGAGAAGGAGAGAAGGAAGAATATTAGGCATGTGCAGGTACTGGTTGGCATTGCTAACCAATGCCCATCAACTGCCTCCCAATTTTCCAAGACCCCTGAACAAGGCACCAAGTGTTATGTTTGCTGTTGCCCGGATTGCTAGACAAGAATTACCCTAACTGAAATAGGCCTTTATGCGGGTCATGCTACCACTGAAAATAAACAGGCCGTTGGGCCATACTCTGTCCTATGGGAGACAATTAGGAGGGGAGGTGCCCTCAGGCTAGTATACAGCTGCTAACCCAGGCCTGGATGTCCTGAGAGCTGGAGATTGCCGTTACTGGTTTGGAGCTTGGGTGAGCATAGATTTGGCAGGTAGGTCAGTAAATTTCATACTAGATACTGGGGCCACCTACTCTTGCCTTCCTTCCTTCCCCAGACACTGGCACCATGCACTTGTACCATCATGGAAGTGTCAGGGAAACCTCTAGTCAAACAATTTACAGGAAACTTAAGGTGCATCTGGGACAATTTTTACATAACTCCCTAGTCATCCCTTAATGTCCCATCGCTCTTATAGGCTGAGATGTATTGCATGAGCTATACCCCTACATAGTCATAGGGCCTCATCCTAGTCCCAGTATAGCTTTCCAAGTGTTCCTGACTGCAGAGGAACTGCAAAGTCCCCCACAGAAACCGTGGGACGGTGCCATAAACCCTGATGTTTGGGACATGGGAGTGCCCGGCAGTGCTAAATATGCAACCCCTGTAAAGTTTTTCCTAAAAGACCCCACCCAGTTTCTCCACCAGTGACAGTACCCTTTGAATCCTGAAGCCATCAAAGGATTACAGCCCCTTATTATTAAATTCCTTTAGCACAGACTTTGGATCCCTGCTAATTTCCTATGTAACACCCCCAATATTACCAGTCAAAAAAAGAGCGGTCTTATCGGCTGATACAAGCTCTTAGGCTAATAAATGCAGTGCGATCCCACTGCACACAGTAATGCCTACACTCTATAGACTCTAAGGGAAATTCCTAGCTCCACACAGTGGTACAGCTTCGTGGACTTAAAGGATGCCCTTTTCTGCCTCCTCTGGACCTACAGAGCCAGTTCCTTTTTGCTTTTGACTGGAGAATTTTGAACAGGCGCAGTCATACCAACTTTCCTGGATTGTGTTGCCAATAGGCTTCTGAGAGAGCATCATCTGTTTGGCAAGCCCTAGCCAGGACCTAGCTGGTCTTACTCTAGAGGCGGATGTGTCTTACAATACACAGGCAACCTCCTCATCTGCTCCACCACTCGGGAAAAGTCTATGGTTCATACAAGTTTTAAACTTCTTGGGGGAGAGAGGCTACAGAATCACTAGGGCCAAGGCCCAGCTAGAGCAATAGGTGGTAACATACTTAGGATTCGTCTTATCAGAAGAAAAGAAAGGGATCTCCTTAGGACAAGTAAGGGTAATTGTGGAGCTGCCTGAGACAGAAACGCAGAGACAGTTATGAGAATTTATAGGCCTTACTTGGTTTTGTAAAATATGATTATCAACTATGAACTAATAACAAAGCCCCGCTATGAGACCATGAAAGGCAGAAGTGACTTAGAACCACTCCTGTGGGACACAGAACAATGGGATGCAGTGGAGCAACTTAAGACTCTTCTGCTCCAGGCTCCAGCACTGGGTCTCCAAGGTGCTACGAAAAAGTTTTCCCTATATGCTTATGTGAGCCAGGATGAGGTCTGAGAGTGCTAATCCAAAATCTACTACCCCAGCCTCAGCCACCGGCATATTTATCAAAGAGGTTAGATCTTACCTCAGCCAGCTGGCCTATGAGCAATAGACGCCTGCCGTGGTCCTCTTAGTTGAAGAAGCAGTTGAGATCCCCATAGGAGGAACTTCAGAGTTCCTGACTAACTGCAGCATCTCCGAAGTTCTATAAGCTGAAAGCTACAACTGGCTTTCTGACAGCCACCTATCAAAGTACCAAATCCTTCTTTTAGAGAACCCTGATGTCACTGTAGCACCCTCAATCCAGCTACATTTCTCCCTGACCATGGTGAGGGGTCTAAAACCCTCTATTCCTGCTTTGAGCTACTATAAACTAATAACCTGCTTTGGCCAGACCTTATAGACCAGCTGCTTGCTGTAGCAGACAGTCCGGTTCTCTGACAGCAGCAGCTTTGTGACTGATGGGGTATGAAGAGGTATGCCGTTGTGTCCCTTAATCAAGTCATTGAATCCAGTCTCCTGCTCCCGGGAACTTCAGCCGGCTGGCTGAAGTCAACTTTGTCACAGGTCCTCAAGTTGGCAGAGGGAAAAATGAACACTGTATACTGATTCTAAATCTGGGATTTCAGTTCTTAATGCACACTCTTCAATCTTGTAGGAAAGAGGATATCTAACCACCCAGAGAAGCCCCATTAAGTATGGGGGCCAAATAAGGGCACTTTTAGAAGCTTCGAAACAACTGCTGAAGTGGAAGTAGCGCCCTGCTGAGGGCACCAGAAGGTTGATTCAAAAGTTGCCATGGGCAATGGAGCACCTGACAGGGCAGGCAGAGAGTCAGCCCTGGGCACAACCCCCCTAGCCTCCAGAAATGCCTTAGTTCCCCCAAACTAGCTTCCTCTTCCAGGTTACTCTCCAGAAGAAGTGGAACAAGCAAAGACTCAGGAATTCTGCCTTTGGCCTGATGCATGGTGGGAGAAAACAGAACTCCTATCGCCACAAAGGCTACGGTGGAAAGTTGTTTTCCATGACGCCTCCCAGCTGAGCTGTAAATCCTCCTGGATCCTGCTTACTCAACGTTCTGTGGGGGCAACCCAACCTCGACTACCAGATCAGTAACCTCTTGCTCTCCCACCTGCCAGACCAAGCTCTGACTATTAATTGATGACTGCAGCTGTTTCTCTCCTTTTGAGTTATGTCCCATCAGCAAATGAAGGTCCTGAAGGTTGTACTCTCACACACTCTTCCATCACACTATCCATCAGTGGGGTGACTTCATTTTGAGTCATATTTTGAGTGTCCTTTCCCCTGAGGGGCTCCTCTGGCACCAGCTCTGACAAGGTTCTGCTTTTATTCCTGAGGTTTTTTGTATCTGATCATGGAGTTTTTTAAAAAAAATCATTTTATTGGTAGCTCTTACAACTCATATCACAATCCATCCATCCATCATTGTGTCAAGCACATTTGTACATGTGATGTCATCAACATTCTCAAAACATTTGCTTTCTGCTTGAGCCCTTGACATTAGCGCCTCATTTTTAACCCCTCCCCCACCACCTCTTCTCTCTCACAAATTTGATAATTTATTAATTTTTTTTTTTCATATCTTACACTGACTGATGTCTTCCTTCACCCGCTTTTCTGTTGTCCTTCACCCGGGGAGGGGGTTAGAAGTAGATCATTGTGATTGGTTCCCTTTTTCTCCACAACCTCTCCTTCCCCTCCTGGCATAACTACTCTCATTATTGGTCCTGAGGGGGTTTATCTCCCTGGATTCCCTGTGTTTCCAGCCCTTAATCTGTACTCTGACAGTGGTTTGATACTGTCTATAAGGTTTTCTGTGATTATTTTCTTGGAAGTGTTCTGCCTACTCCTGTTTACAGTCTCTTCTTAATCTGGAAGTTCTGCTGAAACCTGTTCACTTTGTGTGACCCTTCTGTCATTTGAAATACCAGCAATATAGTTTCCAGCATCACAGCCACCACAGTATGACAAACTGACAAATTGTGGCTCATACTTTGTATTCTGTAACTTGTAGATATGATAGTCTTTTTCTTAATTTCTTTTTTCCCAAGTTCTATGAATGCTCATTTCTCTATAGTACATATTTATTCACAATAGGATGTATGGATGTGAAAGGTTTCTTTATAGTATCAGAGGATTTATTGTGTTTTATTTGTGCACTGACCCAGAAATTCTTCTTAAATGAAATAATATTTTCTAATCCTGAATTCATTTATTCAAAATTTCATTATATAAAAATATACAAGTGAGCATATTTTCAGATCTGAGTATTTTGTATTCTAATATATTTTAGCAGAAGTCATTGATGTTGTAATAGTTTATACAAATATACATTTGAATCACATAAAAATATCATAAAATATTAACTATGAAATGACAAGACTGAAAACATTTTAAAAGAGAAATTAACATGATTTGTTTGCTGAGTGTTAAAAGCAGATGTGTGAAAGAAAACCTGAACTTTAGCATTCTATTTTTACTGTTTTGCCAAAGGGAAGTAAATATGTTTAAAGCAAACTTATTGGTTTTAGCTAGAGATGCTGTTGTTATTGTTGTTGTCAGGTGCCGTTGAGCTAATGCCTACCCATAGGAACCCTACGGACCACAGATCTCTGTACGGTCCTGTGCCATCCTCATACTTGTTCTTGTGTCTGAGCCCATTAATTCAGCCTAGTGCCAACCCACCTCATTATGGGCCTTCTTCCTTTTCACTTCCCTTTCACGTTACCAAACATGATGTCTCCAGGGACTTGTCATTCCTGACAATATGTGGAAAGTATGTAAAATGTAGTCTGGTCATCTTGCTTTTAAGGAGCCCTCTAGCCTTACTTCTCGTGACACAGATCGATTTGTCCTTTTAGCTGTCCACAGAACTTTCAATATTCTTCTCCAGCACCACATTCAAATGCTTCAGGTCTTCTTAGGTTTCCCTTAGTCAATGTCCAACTTTCACATATATATGTAATGCAATGAAATATACCATGGCTTAGGATAGGCACACTCTAGTCTTCAAAGTAACAGTCATGCTCTTCAGTAATCTGAAGATACCTTGTGCAGCAGATTGCCCTAATGCAACACAACTTTTGACTTCTTCAGTGGTGATTCCGTAGGAATTGCTTGTGGCTACAGACAAGACAAATTCTTTGGCAACTGTAACCTTTTCTCCATTGTCATGATGTAACCTATTGTTCCAGTTGTGAGAATTTTGATTTTCTTGATTTTGAGTTGTAATCCACACTGAAAATTGCACTCCCTGATCTTCATCTGCAGGTGCTTCATGTCCTCATCATTTTCAGCAAGCAAAATTATGTCACCTGAATACTGTAGGTTTTTAATAAGCCTTCCTCCAACTTCAGTGCTATATTGTCTTCATAATCCATCTTCTCTGATTAGTTTTTAAGCATAACTGTTGAATAACTGTGATGGGAGGACACAACCCTGATACACAATGTTCTTGATTTTAAACCACGCAGCGTTCCCTTGTTCCCTTTGCACAACTGCTTTCTGAGCCATGGCCATGTTTCACACGAGCACATGGAGCCTTCTGGGGGTCCCATCGTTCTGCAGCCCAGGCCCAGTTTGCTATGATCCACACAGATGTAGCCCTTCATTCAACTCCAACTAAAGGAATAAAATGTTGTAGACATTGTTCTTGGTACAGAAAATAGAGGAATACATTAGGTAATGGAGACACTATCTTCAAGCTTGCATAAATGTGGGTAAATATGAAAAAATAAGTGTGTAAAAAAGATGAGAAATTAATAATATCAATGAAGAGAATTTAAAAATAGCAATATATTGACATGTCTTGTTTGGTACTTTATGTTAGACAAACCAGAAAATGATGTATATGCTGAAAATTGAAATTTGTATGTTGTTGTTAGGCACAATTAGTTGGTTCTGACATAGCAACCATGTGCAACAGAACAAAATATTACCTGATCCTGTGTTATCTTGACAATTATTTCAATGTTTGAGCCCATTGGTTCAGCCACTGTGTTGATCCAAAATTTGTCTAGCACGTCAAAATAAGGACATAGTGTATATCGTATACCGCAGGAGTGAAAGGATGAGGAAAATACAGAATAAGAAAAGCACACAGCCCAGGCTTAGTTATTAGAACTACAATTCCAAAATGTTAACCCCCTTTGAGAAGATACGAGGACTAAATGTACTCCCCAAACTGTGTTAAAGTGTGGGAACTCCGGGGGATCCAGTCCTTTTTGCTGGGACTCCTTTCCTCATTCCTGATTTCCATGAGGGGGTTATGTGAAGTCCCATGCTCCAGGAACTGTTATTAGGCACTAGCAATTCTGGGGCGCAATGGAACACGTGGTTTCTTTTTTCATGGGGTCTAAATCTGTTGAGGATAATAAACTCTAAAGCAAATGATTTTATGAGTGATGATTTAAGTATACTTTCCATAAGAAAACTGGTAATTGAAACAAATTTAGATTTTATTTTTATTTGAAACCATAATATGTTTACTTTGTTGGGAAAAATGAAAAGAATTCTTTAGATAATCAAGTTTTCCTAGTTCCTCTGTGACAAAACAGACAGAAAGGTCAAAATAGGACAGAATAGAAATATGAAGTCTTATATGGCAGTATTTCAGAATTATTTCTCAAACTTTATTTTGTATTAAAATGATTGATGGAGATTATTAAAAATCCAAAGTTCAGATTCATTGGATTTACGGTGGGGATTCCAGAATCTAAATTCTTATCAAAATAACTCCACGATTCTTTCTCAACTTAAAAATTCTGCCACGCAAGAGGCAGAATAGATCCCATTAAAATTGAATCTGGTTGTCAAGACTGATTATGATGTACACGCATCAAATTGTATGCCATGATTTATGACTCACATGATGAAGATGTTTTAGTAGCAGAAGGAAGGCTTCCCAGGTGGTCCCTAACTGGCTTGAAAGCAGCAACTGACAACTGGTTTGGAATTATTACGATGGTTAGGGGAGGCAGCTGGAGTGGAATTTTTCTCGTGCAAGCCTGGCCATGCATTGCTGAGCTTCCCATTGGCACAGGTTTTATTAGCTTGCTAAGATGTGGAGAAAATTGAGAAAGATTAAAAAATGGCTTTCTAATATGTCGCATGAAAGTGAATCTGACTTTTTATTACATGTCCTAGAATGAGTAGCTGTGGAATTTTGCAATGTACATTGAATCTAAAATGAATTCTGATCCAGGCCTTCTGAATCCAATATAGCCATCTTTTTCTCTAGAGAAAAAGTGACCCTAAAAGTAGCTGAAAGCTATACTTATACCCAAAATCACAGATCTTGTGGAGCATGATTTATGTGGTTCTAGTCTCTGAACACTAATCTTATGTTTATCCTCTGTCTTCATACAATCACAACTGCTTCACACTTACATTTATTTTCTTGAACAAAGTATTCTATTTTAAGCCCACATGAGTCTTCAATTTATGATTACCAAATTTTTTTATGTAGAACTTGAAGAATGTATAGGCAAATCTCCCCAAGATATGGAACTAAAACAAAGTTCCAGTGATTATATGGCATGTGTTACACATATTTTTTGTTTCAACAATTTTATTTCTTGACACTAGTCACCAATACTATGAGAGGTAATTATACTTTTATTTTCACTTACTACTATTTATACTTGTTATTTGTTAGTTATAGTTGGGTTGGTTCAGGCCCATTATGATCATGTGACTAACGGAAAACCATATGCCATTTATTTTATCATCTGGATGATTATTGCTCTGATCAAAATTATTACTGTGATAGTTTGCTTTTTAATGTCTTTCAAACTAGAGAACTCATTTTAAAGAAGCATATCACACAAAATTCTGTTGTAATCCATAGTTTTCATTGACTAAATTTGAATAATTTAAAAAAGCATCAGCCATACATTGGCAGAAAACTGACAGAATTTGAGCCAGATTCAGAAGAGAACATGATGAGTGACATGTTTGAAATCAAATTAATCTTGGCTGAAATCAGAGCATACAAATTATTTGTTTATGTGTGTTTATTGACTCCGCAAGAGCAGCAAACTATGGAATCTAAGAAATTATGAATGACATTGAGAAGAATGAGAGTCTTAGAACAATGAATTATGTACACAGACCAGTATATAGACAAAGAGAATCATTCAAACAGAATCAGGGGGACTTAGTGGTCTAAAATAAGAGAGGTGTGTTTCAGAGTTGTTACCTTTCAATATATTCTTCAACTTGTATGTGGAGGAAATAAGCAGAGATCCTGGAATATATGAACAAAAATATGGTTTCAGCATTGAAATAAAATCCATAGATAACCTGATATCCGCAGATGAAACACCTTGCTAACCGAAAGGTTAAAGGACTTGAAGTATGTATTGGTTAAGAATAAGGAATATAGCCTTTAGCACCCATAAATGATAATGAAAATCCTCAAAACTGGACTGATAGACAACATTTCATAAATAGCGAAAATATTAAAATTACCACGGATTTAATTTTACTTAGATTGATAATAAAACCCACAGAAGCAGCTCAAAAATCAAATGACGTAGTACATTGGGTGAATCCGCTGCATAAGAACACCTTAAAGATCAAATATGTTATTTAGAGTACTGAGGTGCATCTGGCTCAAACCAAGAGATTTTTTAAAATCTTTTTATTGGGGCTCATAAGACTCTTATCACAATCTGTACATACATCAATTGAACAAAGCACCCTTATACATTTGTTGCACTCGTCATTCTCATAATTCACCTTCCACTTGGGTTCCTGGAATCAGCTCGGTTTCCCTTTTTTCCCCCCATCCCCCTCCCTCCCCGATCCCACCCCTGGTCCCTTGATAGTTTATAAATAATTATTATGTCTTATCTTACACTCCCCGGCATCTCCCCTCACCTGCCTCCCCATTGCCCATCTCCCAGAGAGGAGGTTACACATAGATCTCCGAGATCGGTTCTCCCTTTCTACACCCCCTTCCCTCTTGGTGTTGCCACTCCCACCGCTGGTGTTGAGGGGTTCGTCTGTCCTATATTCCCTGTGTTTCCAGATCCCAACTGCACCGTACATCCTCTAGTATAACCAGGTCCGCAAGGTAGAATTGGGGTCATGATAATTGGGAGGGGAGGAAGCGTTCGGGAACTAGAGGAAGGTTTTGAGTTTCATTGTTGCTACACTGAACCTTGAGTGACTCATCTCCTCCCCAATACCCCTCTGGAGGGGATGTCCAGCTGTCTACAGATGGGTATTGGGTCCCCATCATGTATTCCCCCTCTTTCATGGTGATGTGATTCTCACGACCACCCCACCTTTGTTTTTGGAGACCTGTTCTCCTCTGCCCTTCACGATCACCTATGTTGGTGTGCTGCTTCCGTGTGGGTTTGGTTGATTCTGGGCTAGATGGCCGCTTGTTTGCTTTCAAGTCTTTAAGTCCCCAGACGCTATATCTCTCAGTAGCCGGGCAACATCAGCCTTCTTCACCACACTTTCTTATGCACACTTTCGTCTTCAGTGATTATGTGAGGAAGGTGATCACACAATGATTGTTTTTGTTCCTTGTCAAACCAAGAGATTTTAAAATGCTTCATATGCATGGAAAAGCTGAACAGTGAATAAGAAGAATGCAGAACACCTGATGCATTGAATCTTGGTGTTGTGAAGAACATGATAGGCATCATGAACTGCCGGAAGAGCAAACAGATCTATCTTGGAGGAAGTATGTTTAGAATATTTCTTAGATAAAGGATGTTGAGATTTTGTCTCACAAACTTCGGAAATACTAACAAGAGAGAGAAATCTCTAAAAAAGAACATCACGCTTGGTAAGGGAGAGAGTAAGTGGAAAAGACCAGCAATGAGATGGATTGGCACAGGGGCTGCTACAATGGGCTCAATAAGCCAATAATTGTGAGGATGGCACAGGATGATGCAGCACATTTTCTGTTGTACATGTTCATGCTATAGGGCACAGCCTACTCAAAAGCACCTAACAACAACAACAATCATGTTTAATTATCCAGATGAGGCCATGATTCAGGTTTATTTACTTATAGAGTATCAACTATTTCACCACTTTTGGTGCAATGATCCACTAGATATGTGTCTTCTAGGTATAATCACAATAGAAATCATATAAAAGTCAGTGTCATTGAGTTGATTTTGACTCATGGTGACCTTATAGGACAGGGTAGAATTGCCCATGTGGGTTTCTAAGACTTTAACTCTTAATGAGAGTAAGAAGCATAATATTCCCCCCCACAGAGTGGCTAGTGGTTTCTAACTGCTGACCTTGCAGAAGGTAGGTCAGTGCATAACTCATTATTCCACTAGGGCTCCTGACTCTCACCAAATGACGGGGTGACCATGCAGCTTTCTTATATTTCCTCTTTCCCTGCTGGATCTGGATAAGGGAAGATGAGGGGGCTGTGTGCTAATAGGATTATATGACCCAGTTGTGAGTGATTGTTAACACAGTTAAATGTGCTTATAAAATAAGGAACTCTAAAGTAGGGATTGGCAAATTATTACCATCCCATTGTTTATAAAATGAGATATCTCAGAACTGGGAAAGGCTGAATTTTATGACCATCCAGAAAGAAGAACCAAGAGTGGGGTGAATTACTTAGAAATTGATATTCTTGCACTCAATCCAGGAGACAAAACACTGGAACCACAAGAATAGTGGTGGAGTGGCAGTTTGGGAATCTCCAAAGCACGGGACACAGTGGTAGGCTTGCCAGCCCGTGGAGTTAATATAGCTGAGTGTCTCAGTCAGGGAGTTTACTTTTAAAGTGGAATTACTCCACGGATTTAATTATGAGGTGCTAAGTGTGCTAATTCATGGAACTATAGCTGGAAACTTCATCATGGAGATTACTTAAGGCAGAGTTAGTGCCTTTTGAGTATTTATTGCTCTCCAGGGAGTTGTGCCTATGGGTATGGCTGAGTAAAGGCTCTCCTGACTTAAGAACTACATCCCGAACATTTCTGTTCCCGAAGTGTACTCTGTTAACTTCCTTAAGAAATCCCTTAATCCTAAAGATGGTCTGTGTGTTTTGTGTGGGATCGTAATGAATAATTATTATCCCCAACAGAGATAGAATGCTGTAGGAGGCTTGGTTTGCATCACAATTGGTAATAAGGTTGGAGGTATGTCTGACTTCAACTTCAAAATTACCAGCCTTAGACTGATAAGTTTGTTTCTTTTTTCTTCTTATGAATTCAGAGGGTGAGGGGTAGATGCCTCTACCATGCCATTTTATTTCCCACAAATCGTCCAGCTGATCTATACCATAAATTTAATATATTTATTGCTTTGGTTTTACTAGAATTGATGTTGCTCTGATAGGGGATTTTTTTATATTGAGGTATTAATCTTCTTGGTGCTTTAATATAGATCCTGCTCTGAAATGTTGCAAGTTAGTATGAGCTAATTTGGGGGAAATCTCTTTTTGTTAAATACCAGTTATTTTTTCATAATATGCTTTTCTTGAACAGTTTGAAGGCCCCTCATTCATGCCACTAGATATTGGCTGGAAGGAACTGGATGAACAGTAAGGAAATAACCATAGTGTTTTACTATGCACCCACCACAGGTCAGAGTAGCACATGTGGTCTTTAGTTAAAGATTTTTATTCTCCACTGGCAAGAGAATGGGATTTATTCAGAAGGGCAAGAAGGTTTAGAAGAATCTGAGCACACAACAATTCTTAAGTGTTTCGAACTAAATGTTTGCTCACAGGTTACAGATCTCCCTCTTTTCCTGCAAGAGTCCTGACCTGAGTAAGAGATGCTTTCTGAAACAGCATATTAAATAGTTGCAGTTCTAAACGTCTCAAAACTAGATCCTTAGCTTGATTTGCATACTCCTTTTTCCTGGTGGTATAGCGAGCGAGTCTTCTTAAATGCTGTTATGAAACGTTTACCTTTCAAAGACAGCATTGAGTTGACAGCTGGGTGCTCTGAGTCTGTTGTTTTGTGTTTTAATAGTCATTCTTTTCATGTGCCACTACATATCTCACACAATCTATTTCCAGAATCCACCCACACTGAAAGCCTTAGTGATCCCAATGCCATGGCATTTCAAAAGGAAAACCTCTACTTACAGTGGGCCTTGCTCTCCTCATCCCATTCTGAACATCGACTTTCTGAAGTCACACTTGACAGTAACTATTTTAACTTTGATTCCCGTAAAGAAAGCTGAAAGCAAGCAATACTGCAATACCTCTTTATTAAATGTGCACACCCTGGGAACAAGAAAGAGGACATATTGGTTAGTTGGTATTGTTAAGTGAGAAAGATTGCTCAGTCTCTCAGGACTTTCATTTAAAAAACTGTATAAATTGCTTTTCAAGGGAATGAATCTCTTTGGGAAACAAAAGGAACTAGCTTTTCCCATTAGCTTGTATATCCGGTGGTGATAATGTTTCCCCTGAGAGAATTAATACCCTGGACTCTGATGTGGCACATATGAGAGGAAGGACTGAAGTCCTGTGATCTTCCCTAACATAGCAGCAAGAAGAAACCATTGAGAAATATTTGGGAATCTGTGGAATGGTGTAATTGGATTGCATCCAATCAGCTGGAGCCTGTGTGGATTTCACTAACAATTGGGCTAAAACAAAATAATACAAAAGTTTTCAAATTGATATTCAGAAAGCCTAATACAGAACTATAAAGTTTATACTATTAAGTCAAATTTGCTGTAGAATAATCAGATAAGGAAACAGAAATCATTCAAAATTACGTAAATCATAATTTAATCTGGTGTCCAATCTAGGGTTTCTGACCTATGTTGTTGTTGTTAGTTGCTGTCCAATCAGCTCTGCCTCAGAGCTACCTACGTCCTACAAATGGAAACACCCCCTGGCCCTGGGCCATCCTCACACGTTCATATGTTTGAGCCTGTTACTGTTGCCACTGTGTCGATTCATCTTGTGGAGGGTTTTGCTTTTTTTTTTTTTGCTTCCCTTGACTTTACCAAGCATTAAGATTTTTCTACAGATTCATCTCTTCTGACAACGTGTCCTAAGTAAAGAAGTAGAAATAACATTTCGCTAGATTAGGGACAAAGGGGCTGTCTTCCCTAATATGCCCACACTAAACAAAAATTAGCTGTACAGGAGTTGGAAAGAAACCAGACACAGCATGAAGATCCACACTGAGCATGCTCAGGCACAAGCTCACTAGGCAGAGGTAGGAGGTCCAACAGGATGCACCATCTAGGCCTAGGTACATGTCATCACACAGGTGTGTCTAAACTCAGCCAATACCTTCAAACACGCCTCTCCAGCCAGAGGGTTAAAAACACAGGCCACAGGGCCCGGCCTCTCTATTCCTCTGCTCTTGTTCACCTGCATGCAAGGGGAGGGTGGGAGTCCCTTCCCTGCCTGCGCAGGGCTTGCTTGGGCCCACGCTCTCTTGGACCTTTGGGATTTCATGGAGCTGCAAGTATGGGTTTGGGCTCCTATTCCTGCATTCCTCTCACCTGATTTTTCTAGCCCAGGGGCGAACACCATGGAGCTTCTGCGCAGCCTGGCATGCTTTCCAGAAATAGCATGTACGTTTTGAAACTGCTATACCTGACACTTTCCCTTCCCTTCATAAAAACTCACTTGAATTACAAAAGTGCTTCTGTCACATGAATCCTTTCAGTGACACAAAACAAGAACCGAGGTACCCCAATCCAGGAACCTAACAGAAATATTGCTGTCCTTACCTCTGGCTGTACTTCTCCCAAGATAGATTTGTTTCTTATTCTACCAGTCCATAGACTCCTTTCAATATTCTTAACCAGCACCATCATTCCAATGCATCGACTCTTATTTGGTCTTTATTAATCAATGTCCAACATCACATGCATTCAAGATAAGAGCTTATTAAAAATATCCTGGATTGGCCCAGGTGAATATTAGTCCTCAAAGCAACAAGCCTGGTCTTCAACATTTTACAGTAATCTTGGACAGAAAATTTACTCGATGCAACGCATCCTTTAGCTCCCGACTCCTGCTTCTAAGGGCACTGCTTGCGGATCTAGGCAAGAGAAAATCCTCAACAACTTCAACCTTGTCTTCACTGATTGTGGTTTTGGTCTTTTTTACATTGGGTTGTAATCTATACTGAAAGCTGCACACCTTGATTTCCAGCAAGTACTTTAAGTCCTCCTCACTTTCAGCGAGCAAAGTTGTATCATCTGTATCTACAGTCTGTTCATAGCCTTCCTCCAATGCTGCGATCTTCTTTAAACCATCCTGCTTCTCTGATGATTTGTTCAGCATGCAGGTTGAATAAGTATGTTCAGGTGATAGTACCCTGACTCCCAGCTTTCCTTGTTTTAAACCATATAGTATTCCTCCCCCTCACCCCCCCCCCCAACTCTGCGTTTCATGTACAGGTTTCTCAGGTGCATCCTGCAGTGTTCTGGGATTCTCCTTATCCTCAATGCTTTCCAAGAGTTGGTTATGGTCCACACGATGAGATGCCATTGCAATTTGTTCTGTAGAATGAGCTTATTATCCACAACTCTGTATGGTTCTCTGAGATACCATGGTCAGGGCTGAAAATGAAGAGAGCTTGAAGATTAAGGACTGGAGCTTTAATTGTGGATTATACCTTAATATATAAAAGCAAAAATCCTCACAACAGGGACAATATGAATTCATTTTGCTTGGGTCCACAATCAATGCTCATGAAAACAGTACTCAAGAAAGAAAGAGATGTAGAGCACTGACCAAAACTGCTCCAGCAGGGCCCTCTAAGTAGTTACAAATCAAAGAGGTCACTTTGAGAACTAAGGTACTGACTCAGCTATGGTGTTTTCCATTGCCTCATATACACGTAAAAGCCGACCAATGAATAAGGAAAACTGTAGACAGGTAGATGCATGTGAGCTAAGATGTTCATGAACAGTACTGAATGGATTGCAGAAGAGCAAGCATAATTTCCTTGAAAGATTTATGGCTAGAATGCTTTTTAGGAAATGAAGTAGCAAGGCTCTGTCTCAAATACTTTGGACATATTATCAGGAAGGACTGGTTCCTAGAGAAGGAAACGATGCTTGGTAAAATAGTGTGTCGGTAAAAACAGGAAGACTCTCAGAGAGATGTTGTGACATGGGGCTGCAACAATGGTCTCAAATACAGCCATGATTATTAGATTGGTGTATTTCCTTTGATTATACATAGGGAATCAGAACAAACCTTAAAGCATCTAAGAACAACATCTACATTTTAGCTAATGTCCTGTGGAAATATTCAGAAAGAATAGCAAAAGTTTATTTCTTTGGGGGGCGGGGGGAATTAAATTGTTACTAACTGTGAATTACATATTTGTTATGAGTAACTATAACAATTATGAATAGTTATGTGGAACAAAATATGATGAATACAGGAAAAATAGAAGTCATCAAAAATCAAAGAGAATGCATATAGATTTATACCCTAGGTACTGGATAACTTGAATGAACTGGTAATGGCCATTTTGAGCTGGACTATATCACATGCATTAATAGTCCAGGAATGACAAATTCAAGAGAAAATGTGTCACGTTCACATTCAAAATAGTGTTTTAAGATTTATCCTGAAGAACAATGCTATATGTAATAGAACAATATCTATTTGCTTCAAGAAAAACTTGTTAATTCAACTATTATTTGATTTGTGCACAAATATTAAAGTCAATTATGAAGAATTTTAAGAATTCTACCAACTTTTCCAGCCTGAAATTAATCAAGCATACACTGAAGAAGATACCTTGGCAATTACTGGCAATTGGAATGTAAAAGTTGGAAATAAGGATATGGAACTATAATTACAAAATATGAGTTTGTGATAAGAAACACATCTGCAGATTAAATGATAGAATTTTGCAAGACAAATCATGTCTTCTTCAAAAATACTTTTTAAAAAATCAACAGCTGTATGAGCCACCAGTTGTCTGCCAGTTGTTCATCCTGTGATGGCTTGTGTGTTGCTGTGATGCTGGGTGCTGGGTGCTGCATTACTGCCATTTCAAATACCATCAGGATCACCTCAAGTATACAGGTTTCAGTAGAGCTTCAAGACTAAGAACAGAATACAAAAAAGGAATAGGCCGTTGACCTCTGAGGAATTAGCTACTTCAAACTTTATGAAGGAAACTCCAAAACCAAACTCTCTGTCATCAAGTTGATGCCTAAGCACAGTGACCATAGCGGGATAGAACTGCTGATGTGAGTTTCCAAGATCATAGCTCTTTATAGGAGTAGAAAGCCCAGACTTTTCTCCCAGAGTGGCTAGCGATTTTCAACTGCTGACCTGGAAGTTAGCAGCTCAATGCGTAACCTTATGAAGAGCAGGAGAAAATCATCAGGTAACGTGTCAGATGATTCCCTCAGGTCAGAAGTCAAACAAAACATGTCTGAAGAAGAGCTATCTTTTCAACATAGAATCAATCATAATGACTTGTAATGAATGGAGTTTGGGGTACATTCATTTGATGATGGAGCACAACTAAAATGAGAAGAAAGAGCTGAAAGCACCCATTAATAATTGGAACTTGGAATGTAGGAAATATGAATCTAGGAAAATTAGAATTTGTCTAAATTAGTTGGAACACATAAAAGTGGATATTCCAGGTATTACTGAGCTGTAATGAACTAGTATCGACCACTATTCATTGGACAAGCTTATGGTTACTATGCCACAAATGACAAATGCAAGAGAGATGGCACCACATTAATCATCAAAAATCAATTTTCAAGATCTTTCGTGAAGTATAATGTGTTTTCTGTGACTCATTGCTTAGGAGTCATGCTTCACTCCTTTGTCTACATTAAGGAGGAAAGGGAATCCAGCTTCTCACTAGCCCAAGGCTGATTGACATGAAGTCAAAGTCAGACATGTCTCCATTCTCCATCATTCTTTGCCCTATTCTGACATGAGTCATTCCTTCTATAGCACACTTTCTCTGCTGGGTTCTAAAATCCATGGCAATGGCCATATAAAACTCACAGATAGTACTGATAATGTAGGTTGTTTTTTTTTAAATAGAGAAGTGCGATAGTTATGGATTGTGTCAAATAGACTCTCCTGGGTAAGGATGGGGTGAAGCCCACCTATCAAATTGGATAACAGCCAAGATACCACCACCTTGAGAGTGTGACATTTTGTATAAGAGAGAGACAAAGAAGTGTTGAATTCTCTTTGGCTTTTCATCTTCTGCTGGTGTTGGATCTTGTACCGGGTGCCTGAATCTGTTGTGTTACTTGCTAATGTCAGAGAAGTCCATTGACTCCCTGGGGTAGATTCATTCAACTAACTTCAAATTCACTTACCTATGCATCCACCAGCCTGTGCCACCCACAGACTCTGCTCTATCATCCTGCGTTGCTGTATCGAGAAGACAGAGTAAAATATTATAATAAAATGTGAAAAGATTTAGAGTTAGAAAAACCAAAAGAACATGATTAGCATATCTTAAACTGAAAGAAGTCAAGAAAATCTTCCAAACTAGAGTTGCAATATCAAAAGATTCTATGGACAAGATCTTGAACTATGCAGAAAGCGTTAAAAAATACGGATGGAAAGAAAAATATTCATTGAACAAAAAGAGCTCCTCCACATTCAAAGGCGTCAAGAATTAGCACCCGATCAAGAACCAAAGGTGCTGACATAAAAAGTTCAAACTGCACTGAATATATTAGCAAAAAAACAAGGTTAAGAGAAAGATGTTCACTTTTATTGACTGCCAAAGGAGTTGACAGAATGGATCATAACAAAATCTGATAGGTTTGAGAAGAATGGAAATTCTAGAACACTTAATTGTGCTTGTGTGGAATTTATACATGGGTCAGGTGACAGTTATGTGGACAGAGGAAGTGAATAATGCATGACTTAAAATAAGTAAAGATATGTGAGGGTTGTATCCTTTCACAATATTTATTCAATCTACATGTTGAGCAAATCATCAGAGAAGCTGGATTATATAAAACAAAATGTAGCATCAGGACTGGGTAAAGCTTATTAACTGATTGCATCCTTCTGTATGGATAACAACTTGATGTAAAGAAGACAAAAATCCTCACAATTGGACAATCGGCAAGTTGGTGGTGTATGGAGTACAGATTTAAGTTGTCTACAATTTCATCTTGCTTGGAACAACAATCAATATTCATAAAAGCAGAAGTCAAGAGGCTAAATGACATTGCATTGGGTAAATCTGCTTTACAAACCCTCCTTTGAGTTTTGAAAAGCAAAGGTGGTAATTTGAGGATTTAGGAGCTCTGGTATTTTCAATAGCCTCATATGCATGTGGAAGTTGGACAGTGAATAAGGAAGACCAAATAATTGATATGCTTTAACAGTAGTGCTGGTGAGGAATATTGAAAGTACCATGAATTTCTAAAAAGAAAAACAAATCTGTCTTGGAATCAGTGCAGGCAGAGTGCTCCTTTTCTCATTGGTATCAGCCAACACTGACTCATAGTGACCCCCTTTGAGTTTGAGAGACTGTAACTGTTTAAGGGAATAGAAAGCCAAGTCTTACTTTTTATTTTTTCCCCTCCACTTTGTCTCTGTCCTGTTCTCTCACACTCCACTGCTGACCTCCAGACCACTCCCCTTAGCCTAGGGCATTTATACCTGCACCACACCCAGCTAGGTGAGCTCCACCCTGTGTAGCTACCCTGAGCCTAGATAAAGCCTTGCTTTCCCTCTAGGGGATACTCTGCCCAACTTCTCACCAGGGAATTCCTGCCTGTGTACCTGGGACATAAGGCATCAACAAATACTAATCAACATTCCAAGGTGTTGCAGGAACCTCTGCCCAACCTCTGGAACACCAAAGCAGGCAAGCCACCAGCCTTCTGGGGCACTCCCCTGATCGGGAAGCCACAGGAGGATATAGTAGTAGGACAATCTCATAGTAAAATTAACTGTAGGCAGTTCATAGAAGCATTCCTACAAGTCTCCCAGAGAGAGTCAGTGCTCTTCGACTCCCTGGAAAATGGCACCTGGCTCCTCTAAAATAATGCAACACAAACAGCAATCAGCCCCAAAGACCTCAACAAAAAAAAACAGGAGAAACAAAAGGTAATGGCAGAAGGTGTTCTGAAAATAACAACATACATAGAAGAAGCAGACATTGAGCTGCCACAGAAAGAAATGTTCAGAATGCTGCTTGGAGTCATACAGGATATGAGGGCAACAATAGAGGAAAAGGATGAAATGATAGAGGAGATTAAGGCCACACACCAAAGGGAAATACAGGAGCTTTTGGAAGAGATAACAAAAACCATTAGCAGAAACATGGACCTCGAAAAACAATTGGAGGAATCAGAGAACTGCATCAGTGACTTGGAGGACAGATTTTAACAAACATGAACAAAATTCTAATAAGATCTTCAGAGAAGTTGAAGAAAACCTAAGAGCTATGTCTGATGCTATGAAGCAGAACAACATTAGAATTATTGGCTTACTGGAGGAAGACACAACAAAGAATTCATCTGCAACAATAGTGAGAGAATTCTTGGAAGAAAGCTTCCCCAGCTTAATGAATGAAAACCAGGCAACCATTCAGGATGCTGAAAGAACACCAGCTAGACTGAATCCCAAGAAGACGTCACCAAGGCACATAGTTAAACTATCCAACTTTGAGGAAAAAGAGAAAATCATGAGAGCAGCTCGGAAAAAACAAGAAATCACATATAAAGGTTACCAAATAAGAATATGCTCAGACCTATCAGCAGAAACTATGAAGAAGAGGAAAGGATGAAGTAATATATTCAAAAAATTGAAGGAAAACAATGTAAACCCAAGAATACTCTACCCAGCCAAATTATTTATCAAGATAGATGGCAAAGTAAGAGTCTTCTAAAACAAGGGAAAACTCAAAGAATACGTTAGAAGAAACTCAGCCCTACAAAAGATCCTTGCTGACCCAGTATGGGCAGAAGAACAACACTCACCCAGCATAAATAAGAGACTGCCACATAGAACAACCTCACCCAGAGGGCAACAAAGAGAATACAGACCCTAAGATAGCATTGGATTAAGGATGGAAAGAAGTCAAGAATGATACACACACACACACACAGACATGCACAACACACTAATGAGAAAGGAAAGTAGGAAATCTCTCAACACAAAAGTTATAAGATGACATCACAGAATCCACAGATGGAGATAATAACCCTGAATATCCAGGGCCTGAACACAGGCATTAAAAGACTGAGACTAGCAGACTGGCTTAGAAAACACAACCCATCAATCACTGCGTACAGGAGACACATCTCAAGGCTACAGACAAAAACAGACTGAAAATCAAAGGCTGTCAAGAACATATGTACATTTGTTGCCATCATCTTCCATGTGGGCTTTGTTGCTTCTGAGCTATATGGCCACTTGTTTATCTTTGAGCCTTTAAGACCCCAGATGCTTTATCTTTTGATAGCTGGGCACCATCTGTTTACTTCACCACATTTGCTTATGCACACGTTTGGCTTCATTGATCGTGTCAGGGTGAAGGGCACTCACTGATATGGCTTGTAGCTCTTTGATGTCTGATAACTGGTCCCTTCTACACCTTGTGGTCAGACAGGCTCATTTGCTTCTTCCATGTGGGCTTTGATGCTTCTCAGCTAGATGGCCTCTTGTTTATCGTTAAGCCTTTAAGACCCCAGACGTTATATCTTTTGGTACCTGTGCACAGTCAGCTTTCTTCACCACATTTGCTTATGCACACGTCTTTCTTCAGCAATCGTGTCGGGAAGGTGTGCATCGTGGAATGCCAGTTTATTAGAACAAAGTGTTCTTGCATTGAGTAAGTGCTTGAGTGGATGCCCAATGCCCATCTTCTGCCTTAATACTAAACTTCTAAATATATGCACATAGTTCTGTTTCCCCACACTCAGATAAATATATTTACATATGTACATTCCAATCTTTCGACCTCTATAAATACCCTTTGTCACCTAGTTCTTTCCTCTATTTCCTTTTATTTTCCTCTTCTCCTGCTATCATGCTCAGTCTTCATTTGGGTTTTAGTAATTTCTCTCGGTTACGTTTCCCTTGCTGAATCACTACCAGGCCACTCGCACCGTCCTTGCTACTGATTTTGGATCGCTTATTGCTCCCCTGTCCCTTGGTTGGTCAGCACCACCTCCCTGCCCCATCTTTCCCCTCTCCCATGATGCCCTGGAACCATTGGTCCCATTATTTTCTCCTCCAGATTCTTTCTCCAGTCCATCTTATCTAGATAGATCTGCAGAGATAATAATATACACCAAAAATCAAGTCATTGCAAGATAGGCAATGAGTGAGAACACAGCTATGACAATAAAAAGGGAAGCCAATTACCCATAGAACAATAAATTACTTAAAAGAAAAAAGTATTTAAAAGAAAGAAAAACCTGTAAATAGACAAAGGTCTGATTTTTTTTTATCTCTAGGCATGTCCTTCAGTCAGGTCCCACGGGGTACCATGCTCTGGCCCCAGAGTCTATCCTTTTTACTCCCTCGGGGACTCCCTGCTCTGCTTCTATGGTTGCTGTGTCGCACACTTTTAGTGCATTGCCTCGGTGTAACAGGGTCAGTCTGGGCCAGTCCTGGCCCTGAGTCTCCAGTGTTGTCCCCCTTAGGGCCCAGGGCCATCAAGGGACAATGTGTCTCCTAGTGGGATCAGCCATATTGTCCACTCTGTTCATTGGCTGTTCAGAGTGGGGATAACATCCTCCAGGCTTACTGGGCCAGGATGTGCTCCACTCTATCTTCCTCTCCTTTCTTTTGCTCTCTTTTGTGCTGATCTGACATGCCCCTTTCCCCTAGCTGCAGCTTCAGTGGCATCCTCTGAAGTAAATTCTTCTGGGGTGAGGGGCAGTTGTTCACGTAGCTGGTATGGGGGCCGAGCCCTCAGGTCCCTCCACTGGCTCCCCACTTCTTGTCAGCACACTGCAGTCATCTGGCACTTGCTTTAGATCTGGTTCCTCTTTCCCTGTGGAGACACAAACAATACCCTTCCCTTGGGTGGGTTAGTGTCCTATTCCCACATCACACATCTTTTTTTTCTCTTTCCCCTTTCCTCCCTCCACCCCCATTTTAGTTGGCTACAGTATGTGCCCCTGAGTTTGGTCTGGTCTCTGTCACACTATCTGGACCTCACCCATGGGATGTTTGTATACCGTAGCTTTTTCCCTCTGCCCCTTTTACATTTTTTTTAACACTTACCTCAGCGGACTCATGTTGTACTTGTCCTTTTGTGCTTGCTTTACTTTGCTTAGAATGATTTCCTCCAGTTCTTCCCATGCAGCAATGTGCTTCATACTTTCATCACTGCTTTTTAGTGATGTGTAGAAGTCCATTGTATGTATATACCACAGCTTTTTAAATCCAATCATAGGTTAATGGAAATATGGGTTGCTTCCAACTCCTTGCAATTGTGAACTGTACTGCAATGAATATTGGAGCACAGATGTCTCACCTTGGTTTGTTTCTTGCCTCTTCTGGGTATATGCCCAGTAGAGGGATTGCAGGGTCATATGGTAACTCAATTTCCATCTGTTTGAGAAATCGCCAAATCGATTTCCATAGTGGCTGTACATACCTACAGGTCCACCAGCAGTGAATGAAAGTTCCTATCTCACCACAGACCCTCCAACACTTACTGCTTTTTGATTTTTTGAATTGGGATATCCTGGAGGGCAGAGTTGTATTCTTTCACCATGCTTATTCTATATGTGTAATGAGTAAATAATCAGAGGAGACAGATTTTATGAAGAAGAATGTGGTATCAAGATTAGAGGAAGCCTCCCTGGGAGAGGGATGGCAGAGAAGGGGGGGGAGGGAGACTCCGGATAGAGCAAGATATGACAAAATAACGATGTATAAATTACAAAGGGCACATGAGGGAGGGGGGAGCGGGGAGGGAGGGGGAAAAAAAAGAGGACCTGATGCAAAGGGCTTAAGTGGAGAGCAAATGCTTTGAGAATGATTGGGGCGGGGAATGTATGGATGTGCTTTATACAATTGATGTATGTATATGTATGGATTGTGATAAGAGTTGTATGAGTCCCTAATAAAATGTAAAAAAAGAAAAGGGAAAAAAAGAAAGAAAGAAAAGAAAATGATTAGGGCAAAGAATGTACAGATGTGCTTTATACAATTTATGTATGTATATGTATGGATGGTGATAAGAGTTGTATGAGCCCCTAATAAAACGTTTTAAAAAAAAAGATTAGAGGAAACTCATTAGTCATCAATAGGCAAATGGTACAGCCTTGCTTGATAAAAGTGGGGAGGACTTGAAGCACTTGCTGATGAAGATCAAGGATTGCAGCCTTATGTATGTATTACAACTCAGTGTAAAGAAAACAAAAATGTCTCACAACTATCTAAGGAGATAGCATGGAAAATGGAGAAAAGATCAACATTGTCAAGGACTTCCTCTGTTGCATAGAGAGGGCTTTCTACTGCCTTAAAAAGTTACTCTTGGAAACCCACAGGGGCAGTTCTACCCTGTCCTATTAGGGTTCCCATGAGCCTAAATTGGCTCATTGGCAGTGAGTTTTTTTTTTGCTTTGATTTGTTTTTTTTTTTTTAGTGCAAAGTTGGAGCTAGAAAATCAAAACCTAGAACCAGCTCAATGTACCTTCAGTTAAAAGAACAGAAGATCTCAAGCTTTGAGTTGTAATATTGAAGAAGCTTATGAGTAAAATATAGGATGATTCAGGAAACATGACAAGAAGATTAAAGGTGTATACAGAGTCACTATAAACTAATTTAACTAATTCAAGGGGTAGCATGATCAATATCTAATGATATTGGAAGATGTCCAAAGTATACTGAAGGCAACTTGAGTCCTAGGAATAGAGACACATCTTTGCCAAGAGATTTGAACGATTGTGCTCTCATCAATTAACAGATAAGAAAAGAGCACATTACAAAGAAAGGTAGCCCAATGTAATACAGAAATTAATCAAACAATATTATTACTATTGCATGCAATTAAAGTTTTGCTGAGCCACATATATATACATACATATATGTGTGTGTGTGTATATATACAGACACACACACATATATACACACATATATATATGGCTTTAAAAATTCCAACAGAAGAGGCTATGGAATGATGGATATCATTATTGTTTTCAGATGGATCTTGGCTGAAAGCAGAGAGTACCAGAAAGATGTTTACTAGTGTTTTATTGACTACAGAAAGGTATTTGACTATGTGGACCATAATAAACTGTGGCTAACCTTGAGAACTCTGGGAATTCCAGAACACTTCATTTTTTATCATATGAAACTTGTACACTGATCAAAAGACAGTTGTGGAAACAGAACAAGGGAATAGTGAATATCTTAAAATCAAGGTTGTATCCTCTTATCATATCTGTTTAATCTGTATGCTAAGGAAACGATCAGAGAAGCCTATTTTCTGAAGAAGAATGAGGCACATTTCAGTAAACAAATTTAATGTAAAGAGGAAAAGGGTCAACAACCAGAAGGTGATATGGTGTCATTTGAATCAGCTTTGTGCTATGCCCCAAATTCCTATGAGATATTATGAATGAGCTATGCAATTCCCGAAAGGGTTAAAGAGCTAAAAATATCAGGATAATTGCTGTAAGCTCAGCAGAAGCATAAAGGGGCTTTCTGAAAATGAACACAATATATTCAGAGAAGAGAAGTCAATTGTTTCTAGAATAGCAAACACAATGACTATTATCTAATTGGCTACCACTAAAGCAAAGGGATCTTAGTTCTACAAAGATGGTGTGTTAGTTTGCATTGACCAGAGAAACAAAGTCCTAGACACTCATATGTATGTAAGAGAGAACTTTATATCAAAGAGCAATTGTACACTAAGAAAAGCATCTAACACAGTCCAGATCAAGTCCATAAGTCTGATATTAGCCCATATGTTGATACCAGTCCATAAATTCCTCTTTAGACTCACGTAGAAATGCAGAGGTGCTGATTGAAGATCACAGGCTTGTAGAAAGCCTTGTAGATCCAGTGGTGGTGGAAGCAGCTCAGCATTGGCAAAGGTTTCCATGTGGCTCTTTCAGCTCCAGGGCTCTGGCTCTATCATCGTAGCTCCATGTGTTTTGTCAATAGGATGTCTCACAGGAAGTCTTTGTAATGTCCCGCCTCCAGGGAGCTATGTATCTCTGTGGCGCCTCCAAATGATGTCATAAAGCTTCAACCTGATTGACAGGTTAAACTCCACCCCTTCATTCTTAATAGTCTCAAGTCAACACCAGATTATGTAACGACCACAGATGGTTAAGGATAAATCACATAGCCGATGAAGTCTGGATAAAAGCAAAGGCTGTTGCAATTGAGGACTCCAAAAGCAATGTGGAAGCATCTTTAACAGTTTGATTTTGTCAAAATAAAAAGGTATTATTTAATATTTTTCATTAATATTTAAAAACTCTTATAATTGAGATTTTTAACCTCTTTTACTGTTCTTATTTTATATAAAATAATAAGCTGTGTTTTGATGTATCAACTTTTTATACTTTAAAAATAAAATAGAAAGATAATGAAATTTTATTCATATTTTTTGCTTGTATATTTTATTTTATTATTATTTTTTGAATCATTTTATTGGGGTTCATACAACTCTTATCATGATCCATACATAATACATCAATCGAGTAAAGCACCCTTATTCATTCGTTGCCCTCATCATTCTCAAAATTCGCCTTCCTCTTGGATTCCTGGAATCATCTCATTTTCATTTTTTCCCTCCCCCTCCCTCCCTGCTCCCCCCTCCCTCGTGAACCCTTAATAATTTATAAATTATTATTTTATTTAATCTTACACTGCCCAGCGTCTCCCTTCACCCATTTTCCTGTTGCCCATCCCCCAGATAGGGGTTTATATGTAAATCCATGAGATCTGTTCCCCCTTTCTACACCCCTTCCCTCCCAGTATCGCCACTCTCACCTTTGGTCCTGAGGGGTTCATCTGTCCTAGATTCCTTGTGTTTCCAGATCCCAACTGTACCGCTGTGCATCCTCTTGTCTAACCGTGTTTGCAAGATATAATTGGGGTCATGATAGTTGGGGAGGAAGCGTTTAAGAACTAGAGAAAGGTTGTGAGTTTCATTATTGCTACACTGAACCCTGAGTGACTCATCTCCCCCCCACTACCCCTCGGCAAGGGATGTCTAGTTATCTACAAATGGGTCTTGGGTCCCCATCATGCACTCCCCTCATTCACAATGATATGATTTTCCCCCTGCCTTTGTTGCTTGAAACCTGGTCCCTTTGGCCTTTCATGATCACACATGTTGGTGTGCTGTTTCTATGTGGGCTTTGTTACTTCTGGGCTAGATGGCCACTTGTTTACTTTCAAGCCTAAGTCGCCAGATGCTATATCTCTCAATTGCTGGGCACCATCAGCCTTCTTCAACACACTTACTTATGCAGACATTTGTATTCAGTGTTTATGTGGGGAAGGTGATCACACAATGATGGTTTTTGTTCTTTGGTGTCTGCTACTTGATCCCTTCAATACCTCGTGTTTACTTATGCTTGTGTGCTTCTTTTCTGTGGGCTTTGTTGCTTCCAAGCTAGATGACCACTTGTTTGCCTTCAAACCATTAAGACTCCAGACACTATAACTTTTTGATAGCCGGGCACCATCAGCTTTCTTCACCATGTTTGCGTATTATACTTAAAAAGGTCATTAGGATAGCATGTTATTTTTGTTCCATTGATCAAATATAGACTTAAGTTCATTCTTATATTCCAAGGGCAAGAACTATTTTTCTGTTGCCTGGAAGACTAAGAGAACAAAATCGCGATGAAGTGTCACAAAGTCTAACATCTGTCTAGTATACAGATGAAATATCATTATAACTAAGTTATATCTTTCAATGTATTGTTCTCAGTCATTGATGACTATTCCCTAATATAATTTATTACAAATATAAATCCTAAGTCTATTTATATATACTTAGAAGAAGAAGGAACATTCTGAGAAGGTACAAATTAAAAAAAAATTCATTGAGGAGGACTCTTTGCTAGGTGCTTCATAGAAGACTTTGAGAGTATTGCGTATGTGCTTTGTGCATGCCATTTTAATTTCTGCCTTGGCCTTTGTCGACAAATGGGTGGATAGTGGGAGAGACACTCAGAAAAAATCAGAAACTTTAAGAAAGAAATAATTGATGTTTGAGGTAAGCTTTCATTGATAAGGTTTGACTACTCAGTGAACTATTTTTATTTTCTTTTTCAGGTAAACAAGATAGTCATGCTAACGATGCTATAAAAAATGCTTTGTGTGTCTCATATACAAACCCGTGGATATTGGATTCAGATAAGCAATCTATTTGGATTCTTAGCAGTCTGTCTAATTGAAAAAGGAACCTCCTGGGATATCTGTCAACAGAAAAGAACTTCTCTGTCAGTACAAGAGTTAATAAATGATTGATTGACCAGAGGAAATGCTACTGTAGATACACAGCTCACCTTAGCTGAGCAGTCACTTGAGAATCCTCACTTCCCCTTGCTATGAAATGGAGGAATTAGTATTCTGACTGCTTATTTTATTGTTGCTTTAACTATGGAAGGAGTTACTGAGCAATGATGTACTTTTTATGGAAGATCTATTTTAAGACCAGAACATTTTTATATTCTTGCATGGCACAGATGATAGCAGCTTGTAAAAAACAAAAATTAAATATCAAAGCACCGACTATTGCCTTAATGAATTTATTTGAAAGAACTACATAAAATCTTAAATTATATTAATTTTATGTTTGTACTGTAATTTGCTTTTTGAAAGCTTTAAAAATATATTTAGACCGCTTTTGTAAATATCAATTTTTAAAAATCTCATGTGCAAGCTCTCCATAACTATTTAAAACGTACGTGCATGCACATAAGATGAAAACAAAACCAGTTGTCTAGTTAGCTTGATAGTAGATATTTTCCCAGAGTCTTATGATTTTATATGATAGTGAATTATATAACCAAGAAAATGTTAAGGAATCCATCTAGAGCTAGATGTCAATATTTTTAGCAGTCTTGGGATATATCTACAAATGAATAATAAGCACTGTTTCTAAAGAGCATGTAGCAAATCTTGACATATTAAGCAACATAATACTGCTGTGATTGAAGACATTATAGCACAGGGAAAGGAAATTTGAGAAACTATCTCTTCCCCTTCATTGCTGTCAGCTATATTACCAAATGATTCACCATCCCCACACGAGGAAGCTTTAAACAATACTCGGAATGTTTTATAAAAAGCCAGGCATCTGCCAGGTTTAGGGTTCTGGGATTAGTCACACGGATTAATTTTTCAATTAATATGACTTTTTCAGTATTAGACTTATTTTTCCTTGAGAAGATGCATTCATATAAAGTGTTATAAATTTTGCAAATTTGTCAAATCAAGATGGCTATTTTGGCTTATTGTTATCACATACATACAAAGAAAACATGGGAATGTATAATTCTGAAAAGTGTGACTGTATTATAAGATCAATTTTTAAAGGATTATATTTTTACGGTAATTCCATATGCACTGTGCACGTGCACAGACACACACATGTTTTGGCATTGTATTTTCTGTTGGATACCTATGATGGTACAAAAACTAGATTGTCACTTAAATTCATGGATCAAATTTTATTTTAAATTTGACAATATATGAAAATGATCATTAAAACAGAATTTGTTTTCTTCATTTTTTTGAATGATTTTTAATGGTAATGCCTAGAAAAATGAATATGAACATACAGTATTGGGTTTGGGAAAAACATGATTTCCTATTAATAATGATTCCACATATTCAAGATATTGAATCCCTTTTTTGATTATGGAAATTGGAATATATCTGAGTTCAAAAAAATAGTCATTACTTCTCAGGGAAATAACAGTAGAGCATTCTGTGTCCATAAAATTGTCTTCTTTTATATATTTCTGCATTTATCCCATTTTTCTTTAATGAGCTTAAAATTCTGGCTTTTTACAGGAAAGGTATAGAGCAACATCCTTCAATTAACTGTTATCCAAAAATTGAGAGAGGATATAAAATCATAATGTAAGAGAATTAAATTTGTTCCAGAAAGAAGATAGTACAGCCCTGGTTCTAGTACTTTCTTCCTGTTTGTTGTTGCACAAACAACTGGCAACCTTAAACCTCAATTTCCTGATAGAAAATGCAGATAAAATCTGGTCAAGACTCAATATTTTGCTAAGAGCCAATGATAGTATGTGATAGTACAGTATGTGAAAAATAATACGTGAAACATCACCTTGAAACTGTGACACAAATTGGTACTCCATCTAATAATTTCACTGGAGACACTGAAGTTTAAGACAATTTCTTCATTCTCTTGGATTTATCTTATTTTCTTGATGACTAACAATATTGCTTTACTTTATTTTGTAACAATTCTTGGTTTTGACACGTGCTTTTCATCGCCCTCATCTTTAGGCAAGTTACACTCCCAGTTTCAATAGGAGTGTACCGGGTAATAGATTGCATGAAATTATCAAACACTGATAAATATAAAATTACCTCATTTATGTTTTCTCTTACTTTCATTTAAAAACACTGTTTATTGTTGGTTTTGAAGCATGACCCTTCTTATTTCTTTAAATTATAGCTTGAGAAAATATTAAATATTATATCTATCATTGCAATCACTAAATCTGTTTCTATCTCTGCTGCCACATTCTTGGCTAAAACTTACATATCTAGACCCTGCCATCAGCAGTTTATTTGTGTTGTCTCTGTGAGGTCATTAAAGGGTACCTTTTACTATCTCCACATTGCAGCTGAGATTAACTGTGGCCCCAAAGTTAACTAATTTACCCATTGGGGTGAAATGATCACTTGGGGGAGAAGTAACTCACCTGATATGGGAGCACTCAAGAGAGATACTAGCATACATTATATTTATGTTAGCAGGATGAGTGTTCAAATAAAATGAATCTTCTTCAGATGTTATCCAATAGACACAAATAAATGGGTGTAGTAAAATATATAACACATAGTGTACCAGAAAAATAATCATTAGGTGATCATATTTTATGCAAGACTACCATTTGCCAGTGAGTCAATTCAGACCAAGGAATCAGTTCAGATTGGAGACATTAATAGATGCTTCAATTTCCTCATCACTATCTTTAGTGGTTAATGCATTAATCTTTATATTATTTTTATGGTTTAGTTTTTCTTAAAGCTGGATAGTTATGAGGCGTACCCCCCAAAAGAAAACAGATTTATTTTTTTCGAAGCTATTTATTTAAATATTTTTACAAAACAACTTTATCACCTTCAGTGTACTCTCCATTGCACTCAATACATTTATCAAATCTACAATTTCATGTTTGTAAACAATTTTTAGATTCATCTGTTTGGGTGGCTAACATGAATACCTCCTTCAGTTTTTCTTCATCTTCCACATTGTCAAATCGCTGGCTTTTTTTTGGTCACACACTGTTATGCAATCTTTTCAGAACCTCTAAATAGAAAGCTTGATTAACAGTCTGACCTGGTGGAACAAACTCCAAATGCACTGAGTTAACATTTTTGTCCATTTGGGAAGTTGACTGATGTCCAGAATGAGGTTTGTCATCAACTGACATTTCACTTTTTTTGAAACTAGAAACCCCTTGTGCACTCAAGTTTTTCTCATAGTGCTGTCTTTGTAAGCTGTGCTCAACACCATAACGGTTTCTTCTTTCCTGAGCAGGAAGCAGCATTTCACCACTGCATGCTGTTTTCTTAAATTGGCCATCATAGAAAACCAGTTCAAGCAAAACTGCTTATACGAAAAATTCACTGTGACCAGAGAGCCTTCCCAAGAGATGCCACTAGGAGTACTACCTCAGGGCAAATTGCTCTTTGCTCACCTAGTGGGGAAAATATGTACTCCCATGAGCCCTGCTCTGCCCAGCACAATTCCATATTTTTGCGGCGGGAGAGGTACCCCCGTGTATGCTCCTATCACAGACAGCATTGTACTTCAATCTAGATCTTAAAACTCTTTGACTATGAGTACACCACCATTTTTTCTATTATGTAATTCCTAGCATAGTAAGCCATGATTACCTCATTGACAATGGACAATAGCCATCCATTTCAGCTCAGTGAAAGTTAATATATGGATCTTTATGTGCTCCATTTTATTTTTGAGGACTTTCAACTTTTCTAGATTCATACTATATGCAATGTAAGTTTTGGTTATTAGTCGAAATTTGCAGCTGTTTCTTCTCCTTTTAAGTCACGCTCTACCAGCAAATGAAAGTCCCAATACATTGACTCCAGTAAGCTTCATTTCATTAATATCATTATGGTCAACATTACATTGAGAAGGCAGCTTTTTATCATATTCATATATTGAGTGCAATTGGACCTGTGAGTTCATCTTTTGGCAGTATCTTTGAGAATGTTATATTTCTATTCATTTATACTGCTATCAAGTCAATGCTAACCCATAACCACTCCTTTGGGTTTCCAAGACAGTAACTGTTTATGAGAGTAGAAAGCCCAGTCTCTCTTCCACGGAGTTGCTTGTGGTTTTGAACTCCTGACCATGCAGATTGCAGCCCAGTCAATCACTACACCACCAGCGCTTCATTTATTAGATCTTCAGTTTTCAACAGCTACTCTTTCAAAGCAGACAGATAATTTCTTCTTCATAGGCTGTTTTTCATCTGGAAGCTCCACAGAAACCTGTTTACATTGGGTGACACTGCTGGTATTTGAAATACCAGTGACATAACTTACAGCATCACAGAAACCTATAACCACTACAGTACCTATGACAAACTGACCGAAAAGTGATGGATGCATCTTTCTTCTGGGTACCTTCTCTTGTAAAGAAGTTTTGATTCAATAAGAAGGTACTGTAAGGTTGGAGGCAGATGCTTTTCATACCTAGAAACAGATTGTATTTACCACAGATTAATAAATATGCACAATTAAACCCTTGCTGATATATTTTTTTAAACAATTTGCCATTAAAAAGTATTTGATTTTGGCCCACGTTAGCCATTTCCTTAAACTTACCTGAACAAATGTGAACCACCTGCAGTGTCAACATTTGCCTGTCACTACCATCTACACAGGGACTTAGCTCAGTGCCTATCCCAGCCAGAATTCTCGACAGCAGTGGTTCTCAACCTCCTAATGCCACACGTTTTAATACAGTTCTTCATGTGGTGGTGATGCTCCCCCACCCATAAAATTATTTCTGTTGCTACTTCATCACTGTAATTTTGCGACTGTTAGAATCAGGCAACTCCTGTGAAAGGGTCATTTGACCCCCAAAGGGGTTGCAACCCACAGGTTGAGAACCACTGCTCTACCGAAATAGATCAGAGAGTGTTGTTGCTGTTGTTAGTGCTAGTTATATGTGTATAAATTTTGATACAGGGGAATCTATCTGTTACAGAGTAACATTGTACCATAGAGTTTTCTTGTCTATAGTATTAATAATACTAGTGGAAGAAAATCACCAGTGGTTTTCCTGCATGGTATTGCTGTATGGGTTCAAATCGTCAATATTGGGTTAGTATTGGGGCAGAGAGACACAAACAAAATTTTAAGTAAAAATTCATTACCATAAATTCATAGAAACCCTAAATAAACAAAAATATCCATTCAAATGGGATGTTACTTTTTCTGGACATATCTACAATCTAGCTCTGTCTACTTCCCTGTACATGAAGCGCTTTCATCCTTTTAACAAATCCATGAAAAATAAATCTGTGCTTTCTCACTTCCACTGTCAAAATGGCAGTTATGACATTCTTGAGAGAATCAAATTTTGTTCCTTTTAAATATTCTTTAAGATTTGGGAAAAAAAGAAATCTGTAAAAAAATCAAGATAATATGACTGCTTCTGAAGACTGATCAGGTGAATTGTCACAATGGGAAAAAAATCCCTTGGTACATCCTTCCTGTCCTTTTTTTTAACCTCCAATAAAGTTATTTTAAATTAAAAAAAAATTTTCTTCACGGTAGGGGAGGGGGTAAATGAGCTGATACCAAGGGTTCAAGTAGAAAAAAAATGTTGTGAAAATGATTATGGTTGCATATGTACAAATGTGTTTCACACAATGATGTATGTATGGATTGTGATAAGTATAAGAGGCCCCAATAAAATTGTTTAAAGAATATTAAAAAATTCCTCATAAAAATCCCTTGTGATTGACCTGTGTCCTTTCAGAAAATTTGTCATGATTACCCCTTTGGAATCACACACTCAAAAAGTCACCATAACTTACTGGGGTTTTTCTTTAACCTGTTTTGGAAGACACTCTCAAGAGACTGCATGTAACTGAGGAAACATGTCTGAATCCATAAACTGATCATAGACTATTATGTGAACAGCTTCTTTTAAATAAACTTATGTATGTATGAATGGGAAACATATCAGCAATATTTTTTGAATTGCTCTAACATTTTTTTGTATAAACAAGGGAACTTCAAAATGTTCATAGAAAAATTGAAATAAAGGATACTGGAATTTTTCCATGGGATATATATGCATATATATGCGTACTTCCACAAAGAGTTAAAGCATCAGAAACCTAAGGGACATCTCTACTCTGTCCTATAGCATTGCTATGAGTCAGGGCCTACTCATGACAGGGAGCTTTTTATCTTTTTTAATGTTTACATGCATATATCTTCTTCTTTTCTATCAGTTTATTGTATTGTAATGTCATCGAAGTTGTCAAGGATTACATCTTGCTTGGATCCATAGTCAATGATTATGGAAATGTCAGATAGCTAGAGACAGGGACAGGGGCTTGTCCCTCCATTCCTGTGAGCACCCCCATAAAGGAGGCTGGGAAAGACTCAAGCAACCATTAAACACCTATGAAGACCCCTGAACTAGGCATGTGTAAATTCAGGCCCCCAAACCAGGTGGGTGGTACCTCTGGGTGGCCCAAAGTAGCCCCAGGCTCATGAGCCCACCAGTTGGGCTTAACACCGTCAGTGGGGTCAACCAATACCTTCAACCGTGCCTCCCCAGCCAGAGGTTTGAAATACTTGGGTGGCTCGAAGGCTGCTTCTTTTCTACCTGCTCCTGCACCCACTTGTGCTGTGCTCTCTCTAGCGTCAGTCCCACACTTGTGGGTTCACTGTTTCACGAGGTTTCTGGTGTCCAGTTGTGAACTTCTACGCGGCTATTGCACGGCTTTCCAGGTTTCCCTGAAATAGTGTGTATTCTTTTGAGACTGTAAAACCTGAAACTGCTCATGTCCTTCATAAAACTCACATGGATTACAAACAGGCATTGGCATGAATTCTTTTTCTTGCGAAGCCAAGAAACAAAGTATTTACCCACTTGAGAAACCTCATGTTGTGGTGTTGTGACTCAGAGACACGTGAAAGTACGCCCCGATTGGGATAGTTCCCTGGAGCAGGCCCCATCCCTGCCTCATTGACTGTTTTCATGCACCTTGTGGACTTCCCTCACCACCCTTGAGAGAATGAGAAACTCACAGCTCAGTTGGACTTGGACTTCAATTGCAAGATGCATGGTTTGGAAGACACCGGCCTCTTTAAGGGAAACAAAATCTTCACCCTCCTCCTCTTACAAGACTGGTCTGCAGAATTTACAGTATTCAACTCTGCCTTTTGCAGCTGTTGGTATCCAAGAGCCAACTCAAAGGCAGCTCTCCCTGGGACCATGGGTAGCATGCGTTGGGAGCGCCCTCTCCACTTCCCCCTGCTTTCCTCCCCGCCCATGTGTTTCCTGCTTCTTCTCTGTTGGGCTGCATGTTCATCTATCTCCTCTTCGATGCGCTCCTTGCCTCCCGTGCTTCCCCAGTCTCACTTTCTGCGATGCCGTCAAAGCAGTGCAGCCTGCAGAGTTGGGGAACACCGATACCAACAGCCCTTTTGCTTTACAGTTGTCCATCCCATATTCTGGCCAGCAAAATTGCAGTATGTGCATACATAAACTCTGTTGGTCGATGTTGGGTTCTGGTTCCTGTTGCTTGCTGCCTGCTGACCCCTAACTTGACTGCACACTTTGGCTCCCATTTTTCTTGCAGGGTGGCCAAACACATGACTCCACATCCCTCAACAAGATGGCGCCAGCCAGTGTCTGCTGCCATTTGGTTGTTGGACAACTGACTACATGGTCTTCTGACCTCTTCAAAATGACACCCAGTGATCAACAACATGGGGGAAGGAGTACTTACTGGCTAGGCCTGCCCAGTTCCACTAGTGGTCAGCCCCCACCCAGTTCTATAGGGTTGGCCTGAATTTTCCCATGATATCTCCAGTGGTTTCTCTTGTTTACAAATAAGCTGCTTGGTCCTGTTTGGTGTTTTGTTTTGGCTTTCTGCTCATATATTTTGGTTCTCCCACTGGCTGATTGTCCTTTTGCCAAGCCTCAACAAAATGCATTTGAAAGCCAGGTCACTGAGTAAATGCTGACTCTTCTGTTATGAAAGGCTTTCAGCACTACTGCCTTTTGGTCATGCACGTTCCTGACATAGTTCCACTGTGACATTATGTGTCCAGCCAAGGATCCCAATATCCCTAGAATGTACCCTGAGCCAATTGACAGGTCTCTCACACCCTTCAGAGGTTGTAGAAAGGTTGCTCATGCCAGTGGTCACATTTGAAGGCTACTGGACGGCCACTCCAAGTATTGGTCCTGTCATTGGAGGTTCAGGTGAATTTTTCATGTCAGAAATTCCCTCCATCAGCCTTGGAAGGTCAGCCAAGCCGGTGGCCCACCAATCCCTCCCTTGCTGTCTTGGAAATGGCTGGGGCCCAGTTTGCCAGCAGAGATGGTGTCCCCAACCCCTCTTCAAGCAGGGACACCTGTCAAGGCTCAGGTCTCATGGAGCATAGGTGTGGCTTGCTCTGGGACCCCAGTTATGACCTGAAGGCACTGGCTTTTCCTAACTTCTCTGGTGATTGTGTTTTCTACATGGGTATTGGAAGAGCTCTCTGCAAGAGAATGTGACTACATTTTATCCTGTCTAATTGGCATAGACTTCACCCACAGAAGCTGGAGGAACAGAAGTCAATCTTGTTCTGCAACACCATCGTGCCTCAGTACATTCTAGGTGATGGAGAACACTGGCCAAAGAACAGTCCCATTCCCCTTGTCACCCTGATTCAGCTAGAACATTTCTGAAAAGGGACAGGGGATGGGAGGAGTTCCCATATGTTCAGGCATTTTTTCATTGTGAGAAGTGGTAAAAACCTTTGTTTCCAGTGTGCCTTGGAGTCCCTAAGGGGCCCTGATGCTGAAGGCTACTCTACCCCAAGTTCAGCCACACCACCCTCAGTCCCTGAATCTGTAGAAGCTGGGGAAACCGGCAGCCTCACCAAAATTCTACCCTTAATAGAGACAGCTGGAGGATTTGGTCCCTAGGCAATTCACAAGCCATTCACCCTAACTGAACTCAGGCAGTTTCTCAGACAGTCCCAAACAGTATATAGAGAACTTTCCGCACCTCACTGTAACCTATGACTGCACTTGGAGGATGTAATTATCATATAGGGACAGACTATGCCAGACTTTGAGAAAAAACAAGTGCTGGAAGGAGTTAGGAAGTTGGCAGAAGGTTTACATGTGATGAATGAAAAGTATGCAATAAGAGAAACATCTTTGCCATCTACTGACCCCACTTGGGATTATAATAATCACAAGGATAGGTGGATATGGGAATATTTTCTGATGTGTATCATAAATGGACTAAACTTAGGCTGGCAAAGAACATCAATTATACAAAAGTGACAGCTATTAACCAAGGGTCTGGTGAAAGCCCGTGGGTTTCTAAGAGAGGCTGTGAGAAGTCCCGAGGAATGACAACACTGAAGACATCGCCTCATATGAAGGGCCAGTCTTACTCAGGGACGGATTTCTCACACAGGCCATGCCAGACATCCAGAAAAAGCTCCAGAAGTTCGTGCAGAGGTCTGAAGGAGTTACCCTCGAAGACATGGTCACTAGTGCTAACACCACCTTTTACATTAGGGACAGGGAACAGGAAGTCCAGGCTCAGGGGGAGAGAAGGAAAAACATTAGGCTTATGCAGGTACTGGCCTCCACTGAACACCAACACCTGTCGACTGTCTCCCAGGTTCCAAGGCCCCTGAACAAGGCACTAGCTGCTCTTTGTGCCAGCACCCAGGCCACTGGGTGAAGGACTGCCCTAACGGGAACAGCCCTTCCCCAGAGAGCCATGGTACCACTGCACACAAACTGGCCTTTAGGCAGCGCCATGTCCTATGGGAAACAGCGGAGAGGAGGTGCCCGCAGGCTAGTATGCTGCTGCTAACTGAGGATTGAAAAACCCCAGCCCAGGTGGCCACACAGCAGGAGATAGTTATTATTGGTCTGGAGCCTCGGGTAACCATTGATGTGGCAACTAAGTCAGAAATTTTCTCCTAGACACTGGGGGCACCTACTCTGTCCAGACCTCCTTCCCCAGGCCCCTAGCACCAGGCACTTGCACCATCCTGGGAGTGTCAGGAAAACATTTAGGGAACCCTTAAGGTGCCTCTGGGATAACTTTTACTTCTCTCATAGCTTCCTAGTAGTCCCTGAATGTCCATTTGCTCTTCTAGGCTGAGATGTATTGTCTAAGCTACACAGATACAAAGTCATACTGCCTCATCCTTGTCCCACTAAAGTCCCACTTTCCAAATGTTCCTGACCGCAGAGGAACTGCAAAGTCCTCCAGAGGATCAGTGGGAAAGTGCCATAAACCCTGAAGTCGGGGATATGGGAGTCCCCAGCAGAGCTAAATATGCAAGCCCTGTAAAGATTTTCCTAAAGAACCCCACCCAGTTTTCCCACCAGCAGCAGTACCATTTGAAACCTGAAGTCACCAAAGAACTACAACCCCTTATTAATAAATTCCTCCAGCATAGATTTTTGGTCATTTTAATTTCCCATGTAACATTCCAATATTATGAGTCAAAAAGAAAAGATGGGCCTTACTGGCTGGTTCAAGACCTCAGGATAAGAAATGAAACAGTGAACTACTGCACCCAGTAGTACCTAACTCCTACACATTCCTAGGGGAAATTCCTAGCACTACTCAGTGGTACAGCATCCTAGACTTAAGGGATACCTTTTTCTCCATCTTGCTGGACCCACAGAGCCAGTTACTTTTTGCTTTTGAGTAGCAATTATTACAAGGGAAGTTACAGCAACTTTCTTGGACTGTGTTATCAATTGCTTCTGAAAGAGCCCCCACATGTTTAGCAAGGTCTAAGCTTCCTTTCTGGCCTTACTCTCGAGGGTTGCATGATCCTAAAGTATGCAGATAACCTCCTCTTCTGCTCCGCCACTTAGGAACAGTTGATCAATCACACAGGACAAGTTCTAAACCCCTTGACAGAAAGAGACTACAAAGTCTCTAGGACCAAGGCCCAGCTAGCGCCACCGGAGGTGACATACCTGGAACGAGTCTTATCAAAAGGAAAGAAAGGTCTCTCCTTATAAGTAAGGGAGATTTTGAAGCTGCCTGAAACAGAAGCACAGAGACAGCTACGAGCACTTCTAGGGCATAGGGGCTTTGTAGGATCTGGATTCCCAACCACGGACTCCTAGCAAAACCCCTCTATGAGAGCCTGAAGGAGAGAAGTGACTTAGAGCTGTTCTTGTGGGGCACAGGGCAAAGACACTCAGTAGACAAACTTCTGGCTTTTCTGCTCTGGCTCCAGGACTGGGTCTCCCAGATCCTACAAAGAAGTTTATCTAGTAGGCTCATTAGAGAGAGGGGCTGACTATGGGAGTGCTAATACAGAAACTAGGACCCCAAAGAGATTTGATTTATCAAAGCGATTAGATCTTCCTTCAGTTGGCTGGCCACCTTGCCTCTGAGCACTAGCTGCCGTGGCACTCTTAGTCCCAGAAGCAGTTCAGACCACCATAGGAGGAACTTTAGAGGTCCTGAATAACTATAGGATTTCTGAAGTTCTACAAGCTAAAGGCTATAACTGGATTTTTGACAGCCACCTATTACAGTACCAAATCCTTCTGATAGAGAACCCTGATGTATGTCACCATCAAGACGTGTAGCACCCTCAATCAAGCTATGTTACTCACTGACCCTGGGGAGACTCTATGCCCCTCCTAAACTGTTTTGAGTTACTGTCTGCTAATAACTTGCCTCGGCCAGACCTTAAAGACCAACCGCTTGCTGCAACAGCCTGTGTCTGGTTCTCTGATGGAAGCAGCTTTGTGACTAGTGGGGAGCACAAGGCTGCTTATGCCATTGTTTTCCTCAACCAAGTCATTGAAGCCTATCCCCTGCTTTTGGGAACCTCAATCCAACTGGCTGAACTCATAACTTTGTCATGGGGCCTTGAGCTAGCAGAGGGAAATAAATTAACACTGTACACTGAATTATTCAACACGTAAAGTTAACCCCCAGGAAAATGACACAGAAACTTAGATGAACTGGAAAGATGCACTGCCAATAGCTCTGTTACGTCTTAGGATTGCCCCACAGCAGCCTACATGTTTAAGCCCCTATGAAGTTTTATAGGGGAAACCTTTCCTTGTACCAGAGCCAGCTATAGACACTGAGCTAGCTCTTATACAACAATATGCCACAAAAATAGCCCAAGGCCAGGAGGCATTCCATCAGTGTGGGCTCATCCAGGCCAAGGGGAGGAAAAGCTACCACATTGTGCCTGCCGGGAGACGTAGTTCCTATAAAAACCCAGAAGGATGGGTCCCCCAATTCCCAGTTCCAGCCAGTCAGGAAGGGTTCTATGGATGGGTTCCCCAATTCCCAGCTCCACCCAGTCTGGAAGGGTCCTATGGATGGGTCCCCCAATTCCTAACTCCAGCCAGTCTGGAAGGGTCCTATGGCAATAATTCTCAATATCCCCACTACCCTTAAAGTTCCAGGGCAAAGTGCTTGGATCCACCATTCCCAGGTAAAACCGTGGAAGCCGTCATAACCAGACCCCTCAGAAGTGGAGTAAACAGACAAGTCCTCCTGTGAGGTGTTGGACAGTCTTAAGATGGTGTTTTACCACCACCCTGAGACAGATAATTTTCCCGCAGAAAACCCTACCTCAAACACACAACAGTCTTGTAAATGCTTTCACACAATTCTTGTGTTTAAAGTAAACTGACAGCCATGCTTGCCAGTCCTAAGCTTTCTTTGCAAATCTTCTAGTGACACTAACCCACACATCCTAGGGCATTGCTATCTCACAGTTTTGCTCCAGCCTTACCTAACCTGCTCACCTGTGTTGTTTCTTCCAGAAGTCATCAGGTTACCAGCGACCCTAAGCCTAGGGTGCCAACCCCAGGATCACCAGCTCCTGGATCACCCAACCTCATCCACATGGGCCCCTAAGTGGACAACCTCTCCCAGCAGAGTAGGAGGATTATGGACCAAAAAGCCCCACGTCATGTCCCGTTTGCAGGAAGCAGCCCAAAACGTCATTCCCCAGTACCACAAAGATTTGTGTCCATACTCCTTGGGTGGGTAAATGTTAGGTAGCTAGAGACAGGGACAAGGGGTTGTCCCTCCCCTACCTGTGAAGGCCCCCACGAAGGAGGTTGGGAAGGACTCAGGTAACCTTTAAATATATATGAAGAGCACCCAAAAGGGGCATATGCAAATTCAGGCCCCAAGCCAGGTTGGCAGTACACCTAGGCAGCCCAAATAAGCCCAGGCTCATGACCCCACCAAGTTGGCCTTAACACAGCCGATGGGGTAAATTAATACCTTCAACTATACCTCCTGAGCCAGAGGCTTGAAAAGCCCTGGTAGTGGGAAGGCTGGTCCCTTTTTACCCTTGTCCTGCCCCCACTCATGCTGTGCTGCGCTCTCTATGGCCTCAGTTCCACACATGTGGGTGCACTGTTTCATGAGGTTACTTGTGTCCAGTTGTGAACTTCCATGTGGCTACTGTGTGACTTGGCACATTTCCCTGAAATAGCATGTGCTATTTTAAGAATGTAAAATTTGAAACTGCTCCTGTCCTTCATAAAACTTCACTTGGATTACAAGCGGCATCGGCATGAATTCTTTCTTGTGCGAAACCAAAAACGTAGATATTACCCACTCAGGAAACTTCACAGAAGCAGCAGTCAAAAGATCAAATGATGCACTTCAATGAGCAAGTCTGCTGCACAAGCCATCTTTCAAGTGTTGAAAATCAAGGATGTTACTTTGCAAACTAAGATGTTCCTGTGATAGGTAGGTTTATTGTGTCAACCTGGCCAATAAGAACATGTGGGATTAATCAGGTTGCACTTTGGAGGGCAAAGTGATAAATGGCATGGCAAGTCACGCCCCCTGCTCTCTTGCTTTCTGGTAATCTGACCAGCAGGTAGCTACTTCAGCTAGTTCTCTGCCTCAACTTGTGAGCTACACTACCAGTGGGATGACCAACCGATGAATTGTGTCTCATTAGCGCTTGAGGTTCCTTTGAGACCTGCTTAATATACTTAGAATTAAAGATCATTTTTATGACAACAGTCAGACTACTGTGAGACCAAACAGTTAGCTGTCATCATCTCACCAAATTTACACATGAAATTAACCGTCAAACAGAGCTCTCACGAAAATTAATTGGATTTATATGTATTTAGTTTAAGTTTAATAAAACCACCAACCGCAATTTTCTCTTTAAGTCAATAGATCCTGTAGAGTTGATCTGGACACAAAACCACTAGATGCGACATGGTAAAACTGCTGCATAAGGATTTCTTTGTTGTAATCTTTATAAGACCTGGTTTCCAGGCCTTTCTCCTGCAGAATTGCTGTGAAGGTTCAGACCAGGAACATTTGGTTAGCAACTGAGCAACTAGTCGTTGTAGTAATTTGCCTCCATAATGAGCACACTCCTGGAACCCTGAGGGGATAGTTTTAATCTTTCCTCAAGGGCAGCTTTGTGGTACAATCAACTCTAATGGAGACGATTTGGTTTGGGGGATTTAATAAGTGTCATTAAAGTAGTTTCCTCAATAAATATATGTCCATTCCAAGTGATTTCTATACACTTGATGGTTCCATCAGTAAGGGTCTTTGCTCTTAATCTTGTCAAGATAAGATAAAATTTTTTCCCCCAAAAATGGACATAATAGAACGATGTTCCTGTGAGAGATATCCTAAGAATACTATTGAGTTTGTTTGAAATCTCTGTTAGTGAAGAGCTCGCCTTAGGGTAAACATGTATTGGCGAAAGTAAGAGGCAATAGCTTCCGATGTTGCCCATGATGTTCTCTCATGATTGAATGATAGAACTGTGTTAGAATGCATCTAGCTCACTCATGTTTCTTCTCGAAAAGCGGCTGTGCACCAAAAAAACACATTTCAAATTCACTTCTATCAAACCAATAGTGACTCATGCCAACAATATAAGTCATAGTTGAATTGCCCTTGTGGGTTTTCAAGACTAACTCTTCATGGGCACAGGAAGCCTCATGTTTCCCCCTTAGCAGAGCTGGTAGTTTTATAACAGCTGACCTTGCAGTTAGCAGCTCAACATTCTCAGGTGGCTGCCCAAATTCTCATCCTTCTGAATAAATCTCACCTTCCATCATGAATCATTTAATCACTTTCCTTGGAAATATCACTTTTGATTTGCAAATACTTATTATCAATGTTATGAGGTCTAAATTACATCATCCAAGTTTTGAGTTCTCTGCAGCTTATTTATTTCATATAATAAATGGAGCTAGCAGCGATTATACACAGGGCAGAGATCCATGTGGTCAGCGGTTCCAAATCACCAGCTGCTTTGGCGGAGGGGTGGGGGTGGTGGTGGTGGTGGTGGCAGAGGATGGCTTTTTACTCCTGCAAACAATTACAGTCTCAGAAACCCACAAGGGGTCACTATGAGTCAGTATTGACTTGAAACGGGGAACAGTTGTGAGTAAAACACAACCTATTAATGGTATACTCATGAATATTTAAGGAACTATAAGGTGGCATACTACTATCACAGTTTTTGTTGTGTTTGTTGTTTTAACATCTCTATACTCTTCTCTATAGGAGTTGTGCTGGTGAAGTGGTAATACATGGCTAACAGCAAGATACACAGTTTCCAAGCCACCAGGTGTTCTGTGGGAGAAAGGAAGCGTTTTGCTCCGGTAAAGGATTAGTCTCGGAAACCCACCGAGGCAGTTCCACACTGACCTAGAGTCCCAATGAGTCTGAATCAACCTGTCGGCAGTGAGTTCTGTTTTTAGACTGTTTTGCATCTTGGTTTCGCTGTTTTATTACCTTCATTTTCTGGGATTGTGTAGATCCAGGAACCTGATAGCAGGCTTTCTATCAGCTCACTGAAAACTTCACAGAGCTCATACAATGTGCCAAGTCAAGAAGAAGATCAACAAAACTTCCAGGAACCACATTAAAAACCAAGTTTAAAAATTAAAATGTAGAGCATTCACTTCTAGTTGAATTTGTCTTTATCTCCTAAATCCAGTGCAACTATGGCGATAAAAGAACAGAATAGTCTATCCTGTAGACACTGGAAACTTCAACCTTCTATTTAAGTAAAAGTGTTTTCAAAATAAAAGCATTTATATCACAACAAAGGAATATATATAAAAATGTTGGTATTAGTTGCAAATGTCAGACTACATCACAAGAGATCTCATATCCCCAAAGTATTTTCCTGGATATGATTTATATTTTAGGGGAAACAGTGATTTTAGAGCCAAATGATAAATGGTATAGATAAATTTTGCATCTAACAATTTATTGATATCATGTAACTTGTGGGTGAGTTTTTCAATATAGTAAATATGCAGTCATTGGTTTTGATAGGGACATTTATATTGGACACAATTTTCGCATGCCTTTCAGCCTCCGAACTCTATGCTTTAACTGTGAAATCTTTATTCCAGGGTGCTAATCAACCAGCCAAGCTATTGACTACTCACCAGATGCTGGAATACAGGCAACACACATAGTGCTGCCCACTGGAAGGTTTTTGTTTGTTTTTTTTCAACAGTCTTCAGATACCTTGTTGCTGTTGCTAGGGGTCGTTGGGTTGGGTCTGACATATAGCAACCATATGGACAACGGAAAGAAGCACTGTCTTGTCCAGTGCCATCTGCACAATTGTTATAGTTGAGCCCATTGAGTCAATCAATGTGTCACTCCATTTTGGTAAGGGCCTTCCTTATTCTCACTTCCCTTCTACTGTATTAAGCATGATGTCCTTTTCCATGGATGTAGCTCCTCATAACATGTACAAGTATGTGAGACTAAGTCTCACAATCCTAGCCTCAAAGGAGTATTTCGGCAATACGCCGTCCAAGACAGATTTGTCTGTTCTTTTGGCAGTCCATGGCATTTTTCTATCTTCTTGGCCAGCACTATATTAAAATGTATCTATTATTCTTCTTCCTTATCAAAAGTCGTCTAACATTCAGATTCATGAATTATGTTTGAGGTGATTGAAAATATCACGGCTTGGGTCAGGATATAAAACATTGTTGCTTTATACCACTTGGAAGATGTCTTTTGCAGCAGAATCACCCAAGGCAATGCATCATTTGATCCCTTGACTGCTGCTTCCGTGAGCATTGACTGCGGACCTAAGCAAGACGAAATCCTTGACAACTTTAATCTTCCGTTTTATAATGCTGTTATCTGTTGGTCCAGTTGTGAGGACTTCTGTTTCCTTTGCATTGAGTTGTAATCCATGCTGAAAGTTGAAATCCTTGATGTTTATCAGCAAGCCCCCAATTTGTGTCATCTGCATATCAAATGCTGCTTATAAGCTTTTCTACAAACCTGATGCTGCGCTCATCTTGAGATAGTTCTGGCCCGCCCATTCTGCTCAAGGTACAGACTGAGTAACGGTGGAGCGCGGGTGCAACCCTGATGCACACCATGTTGATTTCAAACCATGCAGTGATTTTTGGTTCTGTTTTCACAAATGCCTCTTGATCTATGTAACACTTCAGCATGAATACAATGAAATGTTCAGAATTCTCATTCTTATCAAGACTACCCAGAGTTTGTATTGATCCACAAAATCGAATGCCTTGGCATAGTCAATAAAACACAAGTAAGCATCTTTCTGGTGTTCCCTGTTTTTAGCCACAATCCATTCGACATAAGCAATAATACCCCTTGTTCTATATCTTCTTCTAAATCCAGCCAGAATCTCTGACAGTACGTGTCTAAATACTGCTCCAATTGTTGATGGGTGACTTTCAGCAACTTGCTTGCAGGTGATACCATTATTGTGCTATGATAATTGCTTTCTAGTTAGTTACTCTTCTTTGGAATGGGTACAGATAAGACTCTCTTCCAGTAGATCGGCTAGGTAGCTATTTTCCAAATTTATTGGAAGAGACAAGTGAGTACTGCCAGTGTTCATCCCAGCACTGAACACTAATATGGCAATGATCTTTGTTCCACTCCAGCAAATATATTTTGGCTTGGGGCCTTGGATTATGCTCACAATATCTCTTCCTCCATTTGAAGTCCCTTCAACACAGATGTGAATTGAGAGAAAGGATTTCATGCATCAGAACTATATGCTATGGGCCCATAGCCATTTGTTAGAATCCATTTTAGAATGCAGTGCATACACTTTTATAGAGTGTTCAGTCTGGGCCTCCCAGATACTGTGATTAGGGGGATCTAATAATTACTAGGTCATGATGGGAAAGTAATTGTGTATTGTCACATGTCTGATTGTCATATACTCAAACTTTACTAGACCATATCACAGGTCAAGGGCAATTCATCAAATAACATTGGTTGTAGAAGATATTGCTATGTTCTAAAAAGCTACAGATGTATACTATAATGATAATATCAGGACATACATAACTATATAGCATTTTACTCATTGGCAATACATAAACTACTGTTATATTTTCTAGGACAATTGGCAAATGAAGCAGAATCACTTGACTAGAGCAGTGGTCTGTTATAGAGAACTCCTTTGCTCTGAGCTCCAGATGGAACTCATAGACATTGGCTGTGTCATCCAGTGAAGTGGAGGAATAGTTAAAAATCAAATGTGTGCCCTCCAATTCCAACTGGATCATCACACTCCATATATTTTTCACCGTGAGGGACACAACACAAGTTGCCCTTCATTTGGATGTCAGTCTCAAGCCCCTGTAATCCTGAATACAATACAATACACATCTTTGTAAGGTTGTATGCCCTCTGCTTTTAATAGCCCCTTATTAAAATAGGTGAATTATGCAAACCTTTCCTAAAATGCAAATAGATCTTAAACATGAAATCATCTTCACCCCTATGTGTAAGAAACATATAAATTAAAATAATGTTTTAATACTATTTGAATCTTTTAGCTCTTCAGAGAATGCAAAGTTTGGGTGAGAAATATGAAGAAACTATCTCACCTACATATTGCTGATTATAAATCATAAAAATATCCATGACAGGAATTGTGTGCCATGAATCAATATTTGAAATACATATGCCATTTGTAATAGCAATTTATTTTCTCGTTAATTATTTTAAGGATAAATGGATTTTTAAGTAAAATATGTAAAAAGTTATTAAATGGTACTTTGATTATAGCTGATTTATTGACAAATGACATAAAAAGGCTACTAAATAATTGCATTCAAATGAATGCCTTTTCAAAATAATCATATAGATTTTAAAATAGTAATATAAAATTACCTCCAAGATACATTTTTTTAGGATGAAAAATAAATATATTAAGCAATACATGGCATACTACCATTTTTATTTGTCTCTATGTTTCTGGAAATTCTTTGAAACAAAAAAATGTTATCAGTGAAAGCGATTTTCTCTCGGCTGGGAAATTGAGTGACTGTAACAAGGATGTAAAAACAGCTTATTTTTTCTGCATACTTATTTGTTCCTTTTGAATATTTTACTATGTGCATATATTATTCATTTAACAAGAAAATTCTCAATAGATTCCAATCTAATCTAATTTAAAATTTCAATTCTATTTAATTCAAAACTACTCCCCTTCTCTGTGTCTGGTCTGAGCCTGGCCTTAGGGGCTTGCAGTAGGGAAGAGAATAAAATATGTTTATCCAGCCTCCCTTCATCTTGTTCTGCTTGTTGCTGCTATTCCCCAGAGAACAGACAGGAAAAGGGAGCTACAAAAATGTAATAAAAATCTTAGGCTTTTTGAAAAACTTGAGAAATTCAGTTATTGCTGTTATACTTTGAATTGATTTTAAAAGCTGAAATGCAATTTGGCGATAGCTGGTAAATTTTGACAAAATCTGTTTCTTGGAGTTTGCACCTCATTGAACTTATTGTAGCCATTATTATCATTGCCGCCTAGTAATTAAACTGCAACAATTGATCAACTCACAACCTGTGGAAAGACCGTCCTTCTTCTATATTCTTAGAATAAAATAAGCAAACAAACTAAAAATAAAACCTCTGCAATCGAATAAAGGTAGTTCTCTTGGTAGAGCTGGGGAATGAATGTAAGAGAATTTTCTGAGAAGTCATTAAAGAACCCATAAGGTCAAAAAAGACTCAACCTTTTAAAACATCTGACCGCTTAAGATGTCACATGTATTTCTTTATAGTCGGTGAAAAAGAAAATGCAATCCAAAGATTTTATGAGGCAAGTGTGGGAGTGGGAAACTTCACCTCTAAATCTGTTCTATGGGCCAGAATTCAATTAATTCATCACATATTTATTGACGTTAAAAATATACATCTGTTTCTGACACAAGTCCCTCACTAGTTACTCATTAGATTCTTTGCAAAAAAATCACATTTTAATCATTGCAATCAAGTATATATTAAAATAGCTTCATATTAAAGTGTACTATATAAGGTTTTTCAATGACTGTGGTCTTTTGAAAGTAGATTGCTGAATCATTCTACCTTGGCGCCGCTGGGTAGATTAGAAACTGCAACCTTTCAGTTCACATTTGCGGGCAAACTATATTAACCACACAGGGATTTTGTAATATACTTTGATTATTTATCTTCTAGGTTAGAAGTTCAATCAGTGTAATATAACTGCAGTGAATATATTTTATATAATTATAAGAGATACATGCTCCACTAATAAAGTAATTTTGATGAATCCAAAGAGAGATTTCTATTTCTTTGAACTAGTTGTCTATTGAATATAATTGATAGATTATTTTGATATAGATTTACTAATTTTATGTATTATTTTATCATAATGTAAATATTTTAAAAACTCAATAATTGTAGATATTTAAACAACGCTATAGGCTCTTTGATTGCAAACTATAATTGAACTGTCCAAAGGTAACTATAGTAAATTACTCACTTTATAATGGTTAAATTTCTCATTATTTATAAGAAAGTGTTCAAAGTTGCATTCTATCATTTTTAAAAATGATTTCTTTTGAAAGCTGATGGTGTCTGGCTATCAAAGATATAGTGTCTAGGGTCTTTAAGACTTGAAGGTAAACAAGCGGCCATTAAGCTGAAAAGCAACGAAGCCCACAGGGAAGAAGTACAGCAGCCTGTGTAATCATGAGGTGCCAAAGGGGTCAGCTTCAGGCATCAAAGAACAGAAAATCATATCATTGTGTGCCCACCCTCCCAAAATTATTTCTGAAGTTGAAGTGGGTGCATAATCAAATGTGGTGAAGAAAGCTGATGGTGTCCAGTTATCAAAAGATATAGTGTCTGGGGTCTTAAAGACTTGAAGATAAACAGGTGGCCATCTAGCTCAGAAGCAACAAAACCCATGGAAGAAGTCCACCAGCCTTTGTGATCATGAGGTATCAAATGAATCAGTGACCAGGCATCAAAGAATAAAAAAATCATATCATTGTGAATGAGTGGGAGTACAGATTAGGGACCCAAAGCCCATGTTTAGGTAACTGGACATCCTTTACAGAAGGGTCACAGGGAGGAGATGAGTTAGTAAGGATGCAGTGTAGCAACAAGGAAACATACAACTTTCCTCTAGTTCTTAAATTATTCCTTCCCCCACTATCATGATCCCAATTCTACCTTACAAATCAGACTAGACCAGAGGATGTACACTGGTACAGATAGGAACTGGAAACAGGGAATCCAGGACGTATGAACCCCTCAGGACCAGTGGTGAGAGTGATGATACTGGAAGGGTGGAGGAAAGGTGGGATAGAAAGGGGAACCGATTACAATGATCTGTATATAACCCCTTCCCAGGGGGACAGAGAACAGAAAAGTGGGTAAAGGGAGACGTTGGACAGTGTAAGACCTGAAAAAAATAACAATAATTGATAAATTATCAAGGTTCTTGAGGGAGAGGGGAGCGGGGAGGGAGGCAAAAAATGAGGAGCTGATACCAAGGGTTCAAGTAGAAAGCAAATGTTTTGAGAATGATGACGGCAACAAATGTACCAATGTGCTTGACACATGGATGTATGTATGGATTGTTATAAGAGTTGTATGGGCCCCAATAAAATGATTTTTAAAAATTATTTCTTTGAGAATTCAGCTTTCATTTTAAAGCTGTGGCTAATTTAAAAGTTTCATGCATCTCTTGTGAGTTCTTGTCCAATTCAGCATAATAAGGCAACTATGATAATAGTGCAGTAACAATAATATTTTTGTTTCCCAATGAATATGGACATGTTATATTCATGACTATAGACATGTTTATAATATTCTGAGACACCTGGTAATGCTGTTGGGCAAATGTTGAACTGCTAACCACAAATTTCACAGTTCAAACCTATCTGCCACGCCTCAAGAGAAAGAAGAGGCTACCTTCTCCCGTAACAGAACACAACAATGGAAGCCTGATGTAGTGTTGCTATGAGTCAGGTTGGACTAGATGGGAGGGGCTTTGCTTGATTTTCGTAGTCTATTTATTAAATGTGCAATAGCGTGAGAAAGTTTGAAATATTGTGAGAAACATCATTACACAAAGTGAGCACATGCAATTTTTAAACAAATTGGATGGGGAAAAAGACTTGTTCAACAAAGGGTTGCACAGACCTTCAATTTATAAAAATTCAATTTTAGCAAAGAGAAGTAAAGCAAAATGAAGTAAAATTACAAAATGAGGTATGCCTGTATTTTCTTAAAAATTATAACTCATCTATACTAATTTATACTATTAAAATCATTTTATTGGGCTCCTACAACTATTATCATAATCCATACTTACATCAATTGTGTAAAGCACACTTATACATTCATTGCCCTTGTCATTCTCAAAATTCGCTTTCTGCTTGGGTTCCTGGAATCAGCTCCTAGTTTTCCTTTTTTCCCCTCCCCCCTTCCTTCCCATTCCCCCCTCCCTCATGAACCCTTAATAATTTATAAATTATTATTTTATCTTATCTTACACTGCTCGGCATCTCCCTTCACCCACTTTTCTGTTGCCCATCCCTAAGAGAGGAGGTTATATATAGATCCCAGCGATCCGTTGCCCCTTTCTACACCCCCTTCCCTTCCAGTATCACCACTCTCACCTTTGGTCCTGAGGGGTTCATCTGGCCTAGATTCCCTGTGTTTCCAGTTCCCATCTGTACCGCTGTGCATCCTCTGGTCTAACCAGGTTTGCAAGGTAGAATTGGGATCATGATAGTTGGGGGGCAGGAAGCGTTTAAGAACTAGAGGAAGGGTGTGAGTTTCATTATTGCTACACTGCATCCTGAGTGACTCATCTCCTCCCCACTCCCCCTCTGCAAGGGATGTCCAGTTGTCTACAGATGGGCATTGGGTCCCCATCATGCGCTTCCCTCATTCACGATGATATGATTTATACTATTTTTAAAGGTAACCATGCTTGTTATGCTTCCATTTATTTTTGGAAGATTGATATTATCTGAATAATAGAAAATCTCTATAGTATATTCCATGGTTTTTCAAGTGAAAAACATGTCCCAACTTCTGCTTGTATTATGAAAGACAGAAGTCATATGTTTGAGGATTCTCACAATGTTATTATCAGGTTGAATGGAAATATTTTCAGTAAGTCCTAGTGATAACAAGCTATCTGTAGAGTAATTGTAGCAGAAAATATCTACTGCTTATTGTGAGTAAAAGAAATGTCTATGATTGGTATCTTGGACTACATTTTCTACTTTTCGTTAAGGAAGTAAAACATTAAGGTAAATTCTATTAAATATCTTTAAAATAATGTTATATAGAGACATAGAATAGATGTACGTATGATTATTTCATTTTTCAATGTCAGTTTCTTATATTTGCTGCCATACACACTTTACATCTTAGTGAGATGTGGTTGCTTTGGTTGGCGCTATTTAATCAGTTACAATGCATAGCAACTCTACATATGAACGCCAGAACAAAATGCTTGCCAGTACTGCACCATCCTCACAGTTTTCTGTATTTAATCTCACTGTTGCAACCACTGCGTTAGATCATCTTATTGGAGGTTTTTCTCTTTTTCAGGGACCATTCATTTTGCTAAGTGTGCTATCCTCCTCCAGTGGCTGGTCGCCCATTTCTAATGTGTCCATGAAGTATGTCACATAAAGTTCCACCAACCTCAGGTATAAGGAGCAGTCTTGTACAATTCTCAAGATAGATGTGTGCTTGATCCTAAATGATCATGGTGCTTTCTGTATTGCAACTAAAGGTAAAGATGAAAATCCTCACAATTGGACCAATAACTAACACTGTGATAAGTGGAGAAAGGTTGAAGTTGTCAAGGATTTTATATTCCTTTGATCCACAATTAATGTTCATGTAAGCAGCAGAGAAGAGCTCAAAAGATGCATTCCTTTAGGTAAATCTGCTACACAAAACCTCTTTATAGTATTAAAAAGAAAGAGCTTCACATTGAGGACCAAGCTGTGCCTGACTCAAGTCATGATATTGCCAGTTTCTTCGTATGCATGTGAAAGTCAGGCTTGAATAAAGAAGACAGAAGAAGAATCGATGCATTTAAATTGTGGTGCTGAAGAAGAATTGCGAAGGTACCCTGGACTGCTAAACGAACATCATGAATCCATCTTGAAAGAAGTATAGGCAGAGCGCTCCATAGAAGGAAGAATGGTGAGACTTCATCTTACATACTTTGGATATGTTGGCAGCAGAGACCAGTCTCTGGAGAAGGAGATCAGGTTTGCTAAAGTAGAATATGGACAGTGAAATAGAAGGGGGTCCTCAAGGAGGTGGACAGACACCGCGGCTGCAACAATGGACTTCCAAATGGCAGCAGTGGGCAGGAAGATGCAAAACTGGGCAGTGTTCTGTTCTGATGGCACTTTGAGTTGGAACCAACTCACTCACATATAGAAACACTACACTAAAATTAAACACTCAATGCCATTAAGAAAATCTCTTGCAGAATCCTTCTTCGGTCTTCTTTAATCAATGTCATTACACATCAGTTCTTCAGTCTTCCTTATTCACTGTCCAACTTCCACATACTTCTGAGGCAATTGAAATTATGATGGCTGAGATCAGGCCCTTTTTAGTCCTCAAATTAATAGCCTGGCTTTTCAATGCTCTCCTAAGGAGTTGTGTAGCAGTTTTACCCAAGGCAATGCATCATTTGCTCTTTTCAGTGCTTCTTCCATGAGCATTCATTGTATATCTAAGAAAGACAAAATCCTTCACAACTTCAATATTTTCTCCATTTATCATGATGTTTACCTATTGGTGCAATTGTGAAGACCAATAAACATTCTTCACATTGAGTTGCCATCCATACTGGGGCCTTCCATCCTTGATCTTCATCACCAAGTGCTTCAAGTTCTCACTTTCATCAAGCAAAGTTTGTCATATGCATATTCAGGTTGCTAATTAGTCTTCATCCAAACCTGATGCCACATTCTTCAAAAAATTCAGCTTTTAAAAAATTCCCTCAGCATACATATGGAATAGGTATGGTGAGAGAATACACCCCTGTAGCACACCGTTCCCGAGTTTAACCCATGCAGTACTCTCTTGTGCTGTTCCCCAAACTGCCTCTTGATTTATACACAATGAAGTATTCTGGATTTCCTATGCTTTTGAATACTATTTATTGTTTGTTATGATACACAATCAAATGTCTTTGCATCATCAAGGAAACGCAAGTATCTTTCTGATACAGTGTACTTTCAGAAAAGATCCATCTGATATTGAGGTTATACATTGTCTTTTCCCACACAATGTAGTCAACTAATTTTCTGTGTATTCCATCTGTAGAAGATTCTGTGTATAGTCATCTTTTATGTTATTAAAAAACTCAGGGTTCAGGCTAGCAATGATAAAACATAAAACTTTCCTCTAGTTCCTAAATGCTTCCTTCCCTCACTATCATGATCCCAATTCTACCTTACAAATCTGGCTAGATCAGAGGATGTACATTGGTACAGATAGGAACTGGAAACAGGGAATCCAGTACAGATGAACCCCTCAGGACCAGTGGTGAGAGTGACGATACTGGGAGAGTGGAGGGAAGGTGGGGTAGAAAGGGGGAACTGATTATAAGGATCTACATGTAACCTCTTCTCTGGGGGATGGACAACAGAAAAGTGGGTGGAAGGAGATGTCAGACATTGTAAGATATGACAAAATAATAATAATTTATAAATTATCAAGGGTTCATGAGGGAGGAGGAAGTGGGGAGGATGGGGAAATGAGCTGATATTAAGGGTTCAAGTAGAAAGCAAATGTTTTGTGAATGATGATGGAAACAAATGTACAAATGTGCTTGACACATGAATGGATGTATGGATTGTGATAATAATTGTATGAGCCCCCAGTAAAATGATTTAAAATAAATAAATGAATAAAAAATTCATTTGTTATGAAAACGTTGTTGTCTTGAAAATTTTATCATGTGATCTCTAGCTTTATATCTCTCACCAGAAACTATATTTCTACTACTATTCCTCTCTCATTATTTCTAACTTTTATATTCCAATCAGCAATGATTATTAATGCATATTTATTGCATGTTTGATCAATTTCTGAAAGATGTTGATAGAATCCTTCAATTTCTTAATCATGAGCATTTGGGTTTGTTGCATAAATATGAAAAAAATTAAATTATTTATTAAATTTCTTTGAAAGCAAATTCGATGTAATCCTTTAATAGACTGAATTGTACTTCCAACTATCTCTTACAATGTCTTTTTGATTATTAGTGCAATGTTATTCCTCTTGATTTATTAATTCCTGGTATAGTAACATATAATTTTCTGAGTCAAAATTTTTAATACCAGTGTATTTCAGGTAATTAATCCCTAGCATCTAGATTTCCATGCATTCAATTTCATTTTTGACGACTTTGAAAGTTCCTTGATTCATACTTCATATGGTCTATGTTCTGAATATTACATTTTTGTGTTGTCCTATCATATGCATATGATTAGATTCTATCTCCCAATCGTCTTCTTTGAAATGTGGCCTTTGGAATGTGTACCAGATGATGAAATTTAGATAGAAAATGACCTAGAATATTTTGTGTTCTAAAGCTAATTCTCTCTGTATCCCTTAGAGGTTTTATGGAGCAGAGAATTCTTCTTCAATTTTTTGTTCCACTGCCCACAGGAAGCTTGTGTTGGACTTCAATTATGTTGTTGTGGCCATTGTTCAGTACCATTCAGCTCTGACTCAGTGCCATATTATGCAAAACAGAGCACACATTTCCCAGTTCTGCACCATCCTCACAATAGTTTCTGTACTTGAACTCATCCTTGCAGTCAAGGTGTTACTCCATCTTTTTGAGCGGTTCGTATTTCTCATTTCCCCTTTACTTTACCAAACCTGATATCCTCTCCAGGACCAGTCTCTCCTTTCTAGTACATAATTATAAACTGCTATTTACTTTTTTTAAAAGTATGGAAGATAAAGTTTCTCCATCTTTGCTTCTAAGAAGCACTCTAGTCACACTTCTTCCAGGACAACAGATGTGTGTGTGTGTGTGTGTGTGTGTGTGCTTTTAGCAGGCCATGGTACTTCCCATATTTTATTTTCCAGCACCACAATGAAAATGCACCGAATCTTCTTTGGTCTTCCTTATTTAATATCTAACGTTCATATGCATATGATGCAATAGAAAACATCATAAATTGGAAAAGCGACATAATGAAAAAGCTACTGGGTGCATATATTCCTGGGGTGAGGTTCAGGTACCATAGCAGGGGCCAAACCCAATCCAGTGATACATATAGCATCCAACTAAGAAGAAAGGGAAAAGAAAGAAAAAGACGGTGTCCAGCTTTCCAACAAGCATCCATCTAGCTGAGAAGTAACAGAGCCCACATGAAGGAAGCTCACCCCTCAGGACCAACAATGAGAATAGTGATACCTGGAGGGTAGGGGGAAGGCCCAAATGCCTTAAGTGATATCTACTCTACTTATCTTTATCCCTTTATCTCCTATCACTGTTACACTTGTTCACCCCATTTCAGTGACATCAACCTTATTGTTCTTTAAGCATCTCATATTTATTTCCATGTCAGGGCCTTTTGCTTGCTCTCTTTGAAATATTATTTATCAAGATACGTCATTAGTTCATTTGTCATTTCTGCAGGTCTCTGTTCGCCTCTACATTTAACTAGCCATCCCTTCCATCAATCTCTGTTCCCCTTCTCTGACTCCTTTTTTCTTCAGGTTGTTATGTTCAGTCTAGTCACTTCCAAGTCATAAATACCAATACTATAGGACAGAGAGGACAAACTAGGGATTTCTAGACATAATCTTTAAAATATATAGTCTCTTTATAGTTCATTTTTCCCGCTCATAGTAGAATGGCTGTGAGTGAAAGTGTCACATATATTCATATAGTTTCCTTTGTCTTCTGAACTACAAGGCAAGTCCGTGGGAAGAGGACATTTTGTTTGCTTTCTTGGTTATCTTTTTTAAGAATAGGCACCCATTGTAGACATTTAGCAGATACCAGTTCATTGAATTTGCATGATTATTAAATTTTTATGATGAAACTACTGTTGCTGTTTAAATCTCAAGGCTGGGGTTCTGGGATGGCTACCTAAGGCAAAGGGGAGATTCCAAGCAAGGGTTAGCTAAGGGATACCTACGACAAAGGAATGAAATTGCTAAGATGGACACTTATTTATTATTTTCTTCAAAATAGTTTCCTGAGAATCAGACTGAAGCCTGATAAATGCTGCATATAATGCAATAATAAACTGGCTAAGCGTCAGCTTTTAGGAAATTTACAGTCTCAGGACCTAAGAAAATCAAAGATATTTACAATGTAATGTTGGGTGGGTTTTCTAATATTAAAATGAACCATTTGGGAGAAGAGTTTTGAGCTACATGCACATGTTTTCATTTTTATATGCATAAAAACCCCAAAGATGATCCAATATTGCGGACGTGTAAAGGTCTGTAGGCCTGGAAATTTTCTGCTTCTCTAAATCAGGTCTTGATTTAGAGGCCAGAATTCTCCCTACTTAGACCAGCATGACATTCAGGGTTAGTTCGCTATTATATGTAACGCAGTAGTCACAAGGCCTGCTTTATGTGAAACGAAGCAAATGCATGCCACCCTCTTCCAAAGGCCCTAAAGGTCACAGTCCAAGATGTCGAATGGAATTCAGAATGAAATGACCGTGGGGGAAGCACCGTTAGGCAAATGGAAGGTTGCCTTTTAGAGAAACAGTCAAACCAGAAGAATCAACTTAAGTAAAAATGAAGGAGTATTCATACTCTCCAAAGTTAGTGTGTCCTTGTCTGTATATGCATGATAATTCATTCTGCCTTATTTGAATAGACTCCTCCCTTTTATTTTATATCTAATTGCACATTCTATGAGAATACGAGCCCATGTATAACATTTTGTTAAAGGCAGCAATTCTAAGCAAAGGGAACTGTTCATGCTCAAAATTAATGATTCAACTATGATTATTAATGGATACTCCCACATCTCCCCCCAAAGTCTTCAGCTCAGGTTTTATCCCTGTCATATGCAATTGAAAATGTTAAGAGTAAAATGAAACCTCTTTTAATCTTTTTGACTCATATTTTCTTCATGGATAATTTGTGTGTGCACTTGTATAAGATTTATTCTACTGGGACCTTGGCTGCCAATCTCCTTGCTAAATTAAGCAAAACCTGTCCTGCTGTGCACGTCTGAGTTGCAGGTGCAGAAATTCAGAGCGTAAGTAAGTTTAAGGGAATTGGTGGCACCCGTGGATTATTGGATGTGCATTCACTTTCCTATCAGGTCTGAAACACATGTAATGGGATTCAATTATTATTGTGGGTATTAAAAAGCCAAGTTCAAGAAGAATTTAGACTACTCTTTTATCCAAAATAAATTGACATGAGCTTAGCCCCATAAGTAAAGAATGTCCATTTCATTACTTAAGAGCATCATCTTGGAAATTATGTGACCTTAAAGTCCCATTCTCTAGAACTAAATCCTAAAATTTACTATTTGACCAAAAGAATAAATACATCTTTGGTATAATCAGATATTTTAAATAATACCAAAATAGTTATCATATTTTCAAATTTCTGTCAGAGTATAAATAATTTGATACATAGTTTTAAATATATCTGACATGAATTAGTAGCAATTTTTTTCATGACCACTTCAAATAATGGACTTGAATAAAATCTTTGTTTTTTCCTCCTCATTTTGTGCATTAAGTATTTATTCCAAGAAAAATTTTATTTAAGTCAATTTCAGTTTGGGATCAATTGAAATCTCAAATTTTATTGAAGAGTTGAAAGGCTAAATATACTACTCAAAAGCAGGGTTAATCAGAAATATGTTTATATGTGTTGATCATAGCAAAGTATGAATAACATTGCAAAGAATGAGGATTCCATCACACCTAATTGTGCTCTTGTGGAATCTGTACTTAGAACAGGAAGCAGTTGTTCGTGCCGAGCAAGGAGTCACTACTTGGTTGAAAGTCAGGTAAGTTTTGTGTCAGCATTGCTTGTTTTCACTATCTATTCAATGTGTATGCTGAACAAATAATCTAATAAGTGGGGATATATGAATAAAACCAGGGCCTCAGGATTGAGGAAAGATTCATAAAAACATGTGATGGGCAGATGACCCAATTTTGCTGCCTGAAAGTAAACATAACTTGAACCAACTAATGATGAAGAACAAGGGCAACAACCTTCTGTATGGAATACACGTACCTCAAAGAAAACCAAAATCCCACAAAGGAACAGTTAGAAATATCATTACAAACTCAGTAAAATTTGAAGTTATAAGTAAATATTGATGTATTAAATATGGACTTATATTGAAAACAGTAAAAAATGAATCTACATATTGCATCAGGAAAACCTGCTGCAGAATATGTCATAGAAATATAGCAATGTCATTATTGAGATCAAATGTATTCTTGATGAAAAATAGAATATTTCAACTGTCTCATATACATGTGAAAGTTAAACAATAAATAAGGAAGGCTGAAGAAGAATTGATGCCCTTGAATAATGTGCTTGGTGAAGAATACTGAGTACACCATGGGTGGGTTAGACACAAACAACTCAATCTTGGGAGAAATACAGTAAAACTATTCCTTAGAAATGAGAATGGTGACATTGCCCTTGATCATGCCCTGCCAGGCCTCTTACACCCTCCTTGCCACTGATTTTGGATCACTTGTTTTTCCCTTGTCCCTGGGTTTGTTAACACCACTTCCTTTCCCCCCACCTTCCCTTCTCCCATGTCCCCCAAAACCATCGGTCCATATTTTCCCCTCCAGATTGTTTATCTAGCCTATATTATCTAGATAGACCTGCAGAGATATGAATATGCACAAATAACAAGACAGAGCAAAACAAATCAACACAAACAAAATAAAACTGCAGCAACGAAAAACCAATGACAAAAAAAAAAAGGATAAATAAAGAAAAGTCTGTAAATAGTTTGAGGTCTGTTTGTTGACCTTTAGGAGTGTTTTCCGGTTGAATCTGATGGGGTGCCACGCCCTGATCCCAAAGTCTATTTTTGGTACTCTTTCGGGACTTCCTTGCTCTGCTCCCCTTGCTGTTCTGTTGCATGCCCTTAGCGTTTTGCCTCAGTGTGGTGGGGTCAGATTGGGTGCAATTCCCACACTATGTCTCCAGTGTAGGACTTTGGGTCCCTTGTAGGTCTTTGGATCAGTGAGGGATGCTTTGTCTCATAGCAGGGCCGGCCAAATGGTTCTCTCTGCATTGGCTGCTCTGAGCAGGGATATTGTTCTCAAGGTTTGGTGGACCAGGATGCGCTCCACTCTCTTTCTCCCCTTTCATTTGCTCCCATGTGCTCTGATAAAACTGTCCCTCTCTTTGAGCAGTAGCTTCAGTGCTGTCCTCTGAAGTAAATTCTTCTTGGGGGAGTGGCGGTTGTCTATGTAGTTGGGATTGGGGCTGGCCCCTCAGACCTCTCTACTGGTTCCCTGCTTCATGTTGGTATGTTGCTTTCAGATCTTAGAGTACTGGGTTGAAGTCTGGTCCTTCTTTCCCTGTGGAGATATAAACAATACCCTCCCCTTTGGTGGGTTAGTGCCCTGTTCCCCGGCTACCCATTTCTTTCCACCACCCCCTCTCTTTTAGCTGGCTATCTTATGTATCCCTGCATTTGCTCTGGCCCTGCCATACTACCTGGACCTCACTCCAGGAATGTTCGTATACAGTTGCTTTTTCCCTATGCCCCTTTTGCATTTTTTAAGCTTACCTCAGTGCATTCATGTTGTACTTGTGCTTTGTGCTTGGCTTACTTCGCTTAGCATAGCTTCCTCCAGTTCTCCCCAGGCAGTCATGTGCTTTCATACATTCATGTCAGCTTTTTAGTGATGTGTAGTACTCCATTGTGTGTATGTACGATAGTTTTTTAATTCACTCCTCAGTTGATGGAAATTTGGGTTGTTTCCAACTCCTTGCAATTGTGAACTGTGCCGCAGTGAACATTGGAGCACAGATGTCTGGCCGTCGTTTGTTTCTTGCCTCTTCTGGGTATATGCCCAGTAGGGAGATTGCTAGATCATATGGTAGCTCGATTTCCATCTGTTTTAGATATCGCCAAATTGATTTCATAGTGGTGTTACATACCTACAGGTCCACCAGAATTCTTATCTCCCCACAACTCCTCCAACACTTGTTGCTTTCTGATTTATTGAATTGGACTATCTTTGAGGGTGTTAGTGGTATCTCATTGTTGTTTTAATTTGCTTTTCTTTTATGGCTAATAATCAGGAACATTTTCTCATATGTTTATTAGCCATTCAGAGTTCTGCCCTTGTGAAACTTCTGTTCAGGTCCTTTTCCCACCTCATAAGGGGGAAATTAGTTTTTTTTTCTTTTTGGAAGCTAGTATAGTATTGTAGATTTTATTAATAAGGCCTTTTTTCTGGTGTGTCATTGCTAAAGATGTTTTCCCAGCCTGCGACTCTCTTATTAGTCTCTTGGTGAATTCTTTCGATGTTTTATCTTCAGTATATCCCACTTGTCAATTTGTAGCTCATCTTTATTTGTGTCCTTCCCTATTTGTGATAGCCTATGTATTCCCTGTGCCAAAGTTCTCAACTTGGTCCTAATTCTCTCATTGATGGCCCTAATAGTTTGGGATTTTACTTCAAGGTCTGTGATCCACCTTGAGTTTATTCTTATGCATGGAATGAGATAAAGCTCTTACTTAAGTTTTCGGCAGGTAGATATCCATTTTTTCCCCAGTACTACTTGTTGAAGAAGAGGGCATCTACTTCCCGTTTGATATTTTTTGGGCCCTTATCAATGATCAGTTGTCTGTATGCTTATGGTTTTATTTCTGGGTTTTCAGTTCTTTTCAATTGGTCCAAGTATCTGTCAGTATAGCAATACCACACAGTTTTGACCACTGTGGCTGTATAATATGTATAACCAAGAAGAAATACCAAAAGACAAATGAAGGTTGAGCATGATGGTGGGACAAGAGGAAAGTAAAAGGAAATAGAGGAAAGAACTAGGAGGCAAAGGACATTTATAGAGGTCTAAATAAAGGCATGCGCATATGTAAATATATTTATATATGATTATGGGGAAATAGATCTATGTGCATATATTTATAGGTTTAATATTAAGGTTGCAGACAGACAATGGGCCTCCACTCAAGCATGCCCTCAATGCAAGAACACTTTGTTCTATTAAACGGACATTCCATGATGCTCACCTTCCCGACACGATCCATGAAGACAAAGCAGGTGACTAAGAAACAGTGGTGAGAAAAGCTGAGGTTCCCGCCTATCAAAAGATATATCTTCTGGGGTCTTAAAGGCTTGAACGTAAATAATTATGCTTGGGTTAGTGAAAAAGAGAAAGCTCATCAATAAAATAGATTAATGCAATACCTACTACAACGGGCTTAAACATAGCAAGTATTATGAAAATGGCCCTGGACCTGGTCTTGTTTGTTCTATATCATATAGGATCTCTTCAAATAGGATCTCTTCAAATCAGAACTGATTCCATGGTACCTTAAGCAAGGATGTTACTTTGAGGACTAAGGTGCACCTGGCCCAAGCCATGGTATTTTCAATAGTTTCATATGTGAAAGTTGCACAATGAACAAGGAAGACTGAAGAAGAATTGATTCATTTGAAATGTGCTGCTGGAGAAGAATCTTGAAATACCATTGACTGCTAAAAGGACAAACAAATCTGTCTTGGGAGAAATAAGACCAGAGTGCTCCTTAGAGGCAAGGATGACAAAACATAGTCTCACATACTTTGGAAATATTGTCAGGGAGACTGGTCCCTGTGGAAAGATATTGTGCTTGATAAAGTGAAGGGGCCGTGGCTACAGCTATGGGTTCAGGCATAAGAACAATAGCAAGGATGGTGCGGAACTAGGCTGTGTTTCATTCTTCTATGCATAGGGTGGCTATGGGATGAAACCCACGCAATGACACCTATCAACGACAACAACAAACCAACAGGATATTATAAAATTCTGGTGTAGGATGGCATCAACTGTGTAGCAGTATAGAGAAAAATCAGAAGGGGTAAACATGCAAAGAGAGAAAGCAAATAGAAGCTTATGCAAATAAATGTAAGCAATGTTACTTAAAGATCCCAGCTAGAGTGTAATCATTAGGTGTGGTCCACTTGCTTTCAACTCTCAGTGACCTACAATGCCCAACAGACTCAAAGGTGTCTCGTCCTCATCCATCCTCAAATTGTTGCTGTGTTTGAGCCACTGTTGCTGTCATCCCAGCAGTGAGTCAATCCATCTTTTTGAGGTTATTTTTCTTTTCCCCTGACGCTCTACTTTACCAAGCATTATGTCCTTCCAAATAAAATGTCTCATCTAAGGAAGTCTTCCCATACAGTTTTATTCATTTTTTGGCAGTCCATGGTTTCCCAATAGTCTTTGCCAATACCACAATTCAAATCTTCTCTGCTCTCCTCCATTCACTCTGCAGCTCTCAAATGTGTCTGAGCACACTGAAAACACCCTGGCTTAGATCACGTGCACCCTGGCCTCTCTGCTCTTTACTTGGTTGATTGTATGTTGGTTTGCTTCACCCTGGTTATTCTTATTTTGCATAGTTCTAACCTATTCTGTCAGTAGGGAAGGCATGTTTCTCTGTGCTAGTTTGACAGTATTGGGAAACATTTTGTGGGTGGATTTGGTAGTAGGTAGGCGCGTGGCTGTGTGAGCTGCTGATTACTGATTTTGCAGAGCAACTCAGAGCAGATTAAGCAAGTATAGGTACATTCGTGCTTGTGTGGGGGGTGGTGAACACCATTGGATACTGCAGCAGGTGTAGTGAGTATGTGTGAATTGTGTTACCTGCTCACAAATACTGAGGAAAGGCTGAGGGCAAAAAAAAAGTGGTGGGAAGTTGTGGGGCAAATGGGGAGAAAGAAATGGAAGAAACAACCAAGTGGGAGAGATGGGAAACTTAGGATGGAATAAAAAGTGAAAAAGAAGGAAGTGTCTTACCGTAGCACAGTCCTCTCGCACAGGTGAGCTGCCGTGCATGGCTGCAGCAGGAGTGGGCTTGCTTCTTGGAGCCTGCATCAGCAAATACACAGGGACATGGTAGGAACCACCGAACATGGAGGTGGTGCATGACAGGCACTGCTGAGCCTCTACAGAGATGTGGAGTGAGGGGAAAGGAAGAGGAATAAAAAGAGGGGGAAGCTCCAAATAAAGGGAAACATATCCGCCAACCCTGCCGATACAAAACTTAGCTGCTAACCACACCTGCTAACGGACTGTGCAGCTCAGCCTGCTGAGACACATGCACCGCCCATCAGGCAGGGCTGCGAACTCTGCTGACGGGAGGGCATCTGCACACGCTCTCCGGAAGCAAAAGAAAAAAAAGTGAAAACAGGGGGAGATTAAAAAAAAGGTTATTGCTTCGTACCATTGAAGTGGTTCCCCCCATAGGGAGCCTGTGTGCAACAGAAGGGAACCCTGCCAGTCCTGCGCATTCCTCCAATTGTTCCTGCCCTGGAGCCCCGGGTGGGCGCCAGGGTCAATTAAGCTCCCTGAAGGCCTTTCTGGTTCCACTGCCACTCCATTTGTCAAGCATGTCCTTCTCCAGGGACTGATGTCTTCTGCCAACATGTCTAAAGCACATAAGACAAAGTGTCTCCTTCCTTGCCTCTAATGAACACGCGGGCTCAATTTTATCCAAGACAGACTTTTTTTTTTGCGGGCCATAATAATTGCAATATTGTTCCCCAGCTCCGCAATTCAAATGCATGAATTGTACTTTGGTCTTCCCTAGCCGATGATCAACTTGCACTTACATCTGTGGCAGGCGCACTCTCTGTGGCGTGCATCCGGGACATGTTAGCCCTTAAAGCCACATCCTTGCTCTTCAACCCTTGAACGAGATCCTGCGCCGCACTGCAGCACGTGCTTTGATCTCTTGGCTGATGCTTCCACGACCACACACTCAGGCCCAATTCAAAAGAGAACGTGGAACAAGGGATAAAAAGATAGAAATATTTAAAAATAAGCACTTTTTAAAAATAAGCAAGTCAAAAAGCAGCATAATACCGAAGAAAATGCTGGCTGTTAGACACGGATGAACGAACACTACATTCACTCTGCAAAATTGTACACCTGTAAGAGTGAAGAGCCAGGATTGGGCACTGCCAGACTCATGGGCACTGGAAGGGTGTTGGACGGGGCCCACACTTGAGGATAATAAGTGAGTAATAACAAGAAGGGAAAAACAGACTGGGGGGAAAAAAGAGAGGAAGGGGCTGGGATGGAATATATTTTTCTGAGGGGATGGCTAAGAAGAATGATAAAACCAAACAACAACAACAAAGCTTTAGAGACATAGCGTACTTACTGGCTTTGCATATTCATTACTATCTTCTTATAATACATCCACATTATTATAATAATGTTAGACCATGCTATCCACCGAATCAGAATCTACTAGACAACAATGGGTTTGGTAGTTTTGCTTTTGTTTTGGCCTGACTATTGCATTATAGGTTTGAAATTTCTATTCATTTTTTTTCAGATTGAAAAATACTGATTATGATCAATCCTTTGGGTTTTCTAACTTTCAGTCGCTGCACATTTCCTATGTTACCTTGTCTTTTCACACTGCCTTTTGAAATATTCTGCTCACATTTTAAAAATTCCATTGTATCTTTTGTTCACTTAAACTTCGCTCTCAAGGGCAAGCTTCAGAGTCTCTTCTGACCTCTTTTTTGGTCTTTACTGTGTTCCCTGTCTTTTAAAGAAATTTTATTTTCAAATAAATCTTATTCTCAGACATTGCATTTATTTTAGTGTACATGGGAACATGGTTCCCTTTTGAATGCAAACAATAACTTAGGCCCTGCTGTGACTACACTGAGGGGACACTTTGGTGATGGGCAGCGGAAACAGGCCCGGGTGGTTTCCCCAGCTGATGGGCCTTCCCGGGTCTTCCTTTTCCCTTTAATCTTTAACTTATGTTAGGCAGGTTTATTCAAAGTAAAATGTTTAAACATTTTCTTTATGTTCAATCAGTGTATGATGGCAGACAAGTTCTCACAGTATCACACTTGTATTAGATGTAGCTTGTTAGGTGAAGCTCATTAGGATATCATCAAAAACTGGGCAATCCAAACAAGGGTTCTTGAGGGAATCTGCTGTACCAGTTAAGTTTATGACAGAGCAATGAGCAGAAGAAGTTATGGGGACTATGATCAGACACTCCAAAGAGATACCAGTCAATTCTCTTAGGGGGACACAGGACAATCACGGAGGCTTATTATGAAGAAGTTTGAAGATCACTGAAAGCATCAGTGGAATAGTGCATGAAGCACAACATGGAGGCCATTCTTTGAGAGTAAAAAGGCATAGTGTGCGAGGTTTTCACTGGAAAACGTTATTCAATTCACCCTACAGCCGTCTGCCTTTCAGACTTCCTGTAAAACTCAAACGACATTTAAAAGAAATACAGTTTTAAGGATGTTAACAAATATCTGCACAATTTGATAGTTTTGTTTAATAAAGATTCATATGACTTTGTAACAAACTTTTTGACTTATTCTCCTATAGCTGTACTTGATACCTTTTGTTTGATTTTGAATTGATAAAAACCATATACAAGCTATTCCATCAGCCTTTTACGAACAAGTCTAGGGCATACTCAAAACAACTAACACTAATAATCCATATGCCTTCATTTGAATTTATAATACAAAAATGGTCAATTTAAAGTTAGTTTGTATTGATTCATATTAGTGTCAGCATTCATTGAAATATAAAACTTAATCCAGGATATGCTTAAAAATCTAGAATCCATAAGAAACATTTTATCTCATTTTGTTTGTTTTCAGCTGTCAGATGATTTCCAAATATGGTGTATATTTAATACATAGTTTATTTTGTAGATATTTCTCTCTTCTGTCTAACAAATGATTAAAGAAAAGATGCATTATTGTTGCATTGAATTATGGAGTTATCATACTACTGGTTTGCATAACACACCAAGAACCAATATTAAGTTAAATTGATTTTCATTAGTTACATTAATGTCTGTAAACATATAGTAGTCATTTGTGTTCTTTTCATAGAAAGAATTCAACTCCTTGATGCTAATAATGAATTTTATGTAAGTAAATTTTGCTAGTAAGAGATTCAGCAATAAAATATTTTATTCAATTTAGAATATTTTTATTTTATTTTTCAATTGACTTAATATATCATGTTCTTTTATAAATTTCCATACATACATGTTCCAAAATCTAGGATAGCATGTCATATGTTGTTAAGGAATTGATTAATACTGTAGAATCTTTCAGGAATAGGACAAAGTACTCTTTCTCTTTTAAAGTAAATGCCTAATAAAAGATTCATACAAGAATTCAGTGTCCTAATTTTTATATCTTTTCATATGTTCATAGTTAATCTAAAACATAATGTGAAAAGGGCTACTGATTTTAATGCTGCCTGTTTTCTTAAATAGAGCACTAATGTGAATTGATTTTTTTCTATTTAAATTTTCTTTTAAGTGAATAGGTTGCATAATTCAATTAAGGCATATCGCTTAAAATAAGAAACTCAAACTATTAAATGAAGTATAATACTTCTCTAATGCATACACTTAGAATTGCTTAAAATGTTCATTGTAAGATATTTAAAATAATTTTATTTATATATAATCCAACAAACTACAGCGTAAAGAACAGAAGAAAAGTAAGAAAGCCCCATCCTTCTGCAAGCACAAATGGATACACTTTGATGTTTTTATGTTTTGGATGTTCAAGTCACAACATCCAAAAGGATAGATGAATGAATTAGTGAATGAATAAAGCTGCCCAGAACAAAGTTAAACATGGACAAAACAATGCTTACTCACTACCTTCAAGTTCCTCCAGGGTTCACTGGCATCCTACAGGACAGAGCAGAGCTCTTCCACAGGAGTGTCAAGTCTATAAATCCTGACAGAACCAGACAGACTTCTCTTTCTCCCACAGGGAGCTGGGAGGTCCAAACAACTGATCTTTGGTTAGTGGTGCCCTGCTCTACGATGTCTTCCTGTATTGATCATGGTTATTTTCCATGCCCAAATAGAGATAAATTGAGAATCTGTGCCTTCATTTAGTATGGTTTTTATTCTTACTCTGATTCTTCAGGCTGCTTTTCTTTCTTTCTTGTAACGTTGTGATGTGAGTTATGTGTGGGGTTATATATCAGATCATCACTTTTATTTTCTACAACTTAACATTACCCTCTCTACCAATTATCTTGCCCTGGTCCACTTTGTTTTCTGTCTCCCCTTTGTCAGATATTATCTTCCCTCCATCATGTCTACACCTATCCACCTTTACCCTTTTCCTCCTTTTCTAGTTCACCCCACTCACCGTCAAAGTCAGTATGAAAACACTGCATATATTTGCCCAAAGTATATAAGACACAGCCTTACTATCCTTTGCCCTATGGGGCACACTGAATATACTTCTCAGACAGATAGATTTGTCCTTTTAGCCGTCCATGGACTTTCAAAATTCTTTGCAGCATCAAAATTCATATACATCAATTATTTTTCAGTCTTCTTTATCCAATTTCCACATTTATATGAAGCAATTGAAACTACCATGGATTGGGTTAAGCACACCTTCTTCCTCCAAGTACCTACCAGTCTTGCTCTTCTGTACTCTAAAGAGGCTTTTGCCAGCTTTCCCCATTTACATTATGGTTTTTGATCTCTTGACTGCTGGTTCATTGAGCACTGATTGTGGATCCAAGTAAGGAAAAAAATCCTTGACAACTTCAACCTCCCTTCCATTTATAATGATGTTAAAGGATTTTGGTCTTCCATACATTGAGTTGTAATCCATGCTGGTTTTCATCATCAAGTTCTTCAAATCCTTGTCAATTTTAGGAAGTAAGGTTGTATCATCTGCATATCCAGGTTGTTAATATGCTTCTTTCAATCCTAATAACACATTCTACTTCATATATAAATCAGTTTCTTTGATAACAAAATTATTTGATTATATGGATCTTAGCAAATTATGGGAACATTCCAAGTAAGGGCAATTCCAGAGCACTGAATTGTGCTCATTGGAATTCTTTACACAAAATAAGAGGATATTGCATGATTTAAAATCAGAAGTATGCATCAGGGTTGTATCCATCCATCATTTTTATTTAATATGTATGCTGAACAAACAATAAAGAATCTGGATTATATGAAGAAGATCAGCCTTACTTGTTGAAAGTCAAAGGGAGTTGAAGCACTTTCTGAATAAGATCAACACAAATGTTGTGTATGTTTGGTTTGTCTTGTTCTGTTTGGTTTACAATTGTCCACATTAGGGGGGAATATAGTTCAAGTTTATTGTGCCAACCTGGCTAATAAACCAATGTGGGGTTAATTGAAGGGCAGAGAGAGAAATGGCTCAGTGAACATCACCTTTTAGTTCTCGGGTCTCTTGCTTTCTGATGGTCAGACCAGGGTGTAGCTGCCTTAGCCAGTTCCCTGCTTTAGCTGTCAAGGCTCACTTCCTGAAAGACATCCCTGAGGAGAAGTCACAGGGACCTACTCCGATGCAGCCCTGGGTGCTGGAGTACCAATGTGGAGACCCCTGACAGTGCTGAGATGTTTACACATTCACTGATTCAGCTTTCCTCCTGCAGTTGGCATCATTGCATCTGTTTTGTGAGATGGAGGAGACTTTGTGGATTGGTGCTGGACATATGCGTTAATGGGTTAATGTTGGACTTGTGGGCTTGGACAGCACTGGGTTGGGATTTTTTTCTTGATGCGCACTTAATCTTTATATAAAACTCTCTCTTATACATAAGAGTTTCTGTGGATTTGTTTCTCGAAAGTACCCACACTAATACAGGGGATATCTCAGAAGTGTCATGCCATTGGAGGTCATCCTTTTGAAGTTGTGCTTTATTTTTTTCTATATTTTTGATATATGCAACCCAGGATTGATGAGCCCACAGAGACACTAAGTAGAGTAAGGGTTTTGGGGGGAGGAGGGGTACAGTGGTTGAGTTGGGGTTAAAGGGAGACAATTTCAAAGCGTCCACATGGAAAAAGAATATGTGAAAATGAATTGTGGTAGCAGTTGTACAATTCTGCTTGGTTGCATGATTGAACTATGGGATGATATGATATATATAAATATTTTTAACTATAACCTTCATTATGGATTACAACTCAATGTCAAGAAAATCACACTTCACAAAATAAACAATGTAGTGATAAATAGAGAAAAGATTGAATTATTCAGGATTCTACTTATCTGGATCCATAATCAGCAGCCATAAAAGTGGCAGTGAAGAGATAAAACAAAATATCGGCAAGAGAACTCTTTAAAATGAAATAGAACAAGCCTTAAGAAAAGATTAAATGGGAAAAATGTCACTTTAAGGACTGTGGTGTTCCTGAACAAGACCATGGTATTTTCAATTGCCTTGTATGCATGTGACAGTGGGCAGCAATTAAGAAAAACTCCAGGATATATATATATATATATTTGAATTATAGCATCAGTGAAGAAGACTCACAATATCAGGAATTTCCAGAGTGCAGCCAGAATTCACCTCAGAAGTGAGGATGTTGATGCCTGGTCTCTTTTACTTTGGACACATTATCAGGAGAAACATTTCTGGAAAAAGATGTGATTATTGGTAAAATGGAAGGTCAACGAAAAAGCGGAACACTTACATGAGATTGATTGGCACAGAGCTTGCAGTAAGAGCTCAAACATAGCAATGGTTGTGGACACGGTGCAGGACCAGGCAGGATTTTGTTTTCTTGCACATAGAAGCTGTGAGTTGGAATTCACTCAAAGGCACCCAATAATCATAGAATATTGTTGATTGCTATCTGTTTTATGAACAGTTAAATAGTTATGTGTACTAATTTATGTAATTATAATTTTCAGTATTATTAAGCCTACTTAAAATGCGTTTAAGAACATTGAAAAACAAGAGAGACTGGAATTAAAATGGTAAAATCTGACGGCAAGTCAAAAATATCACTATATGATCATAGAAACCTTTATTAAACAAAAATATGAAAATGCAAAGATGTTATTTCTTAACATACTTTCCATTTAGATCTATACCCTTCTGAAGGTAATGCTTACATCTATTTAACTTTTCACCAAATAAGTCTACATGGTATTTTATACCACTAAAAACAGCAGTTTATGAAATCTTGGGAGATTCAATCTTTATTGTATGACTTTTTGTTCTTTTTGAGTTTTTTGAACAAAAGGAAGTGTTAAGGGAAATTGTGTTAAGAATATAAATAGTATCCTGAATTCAGCACCAGATATCTTTCTTTCACTGAAAAAATGTATTACATGTAAAAATATCAATATATTCATATACATCATAGGAGGATATCAATGTTGAGAGATGAATGGGTAGGATTTCCTAATGCAAAAATTCTCTTAGAATTTTTGCTACCCTGAAAAATGAGCAGGTGCATTATCAAAATAGGAGCAAAGGAAAATCCTCAACACAGCCTTTCTAGCCCTTTTCTCACAGATACAAGATTCAATTCTCTTGAAACGTCATGACAAACCCCCTGTGACAATCCCTTGTCCTTTGAGAAAATCTGTCAGGATGACCCTTTTGGTACTCCCTCAAAACACTGTTTATAAACTTCCAAAGTAATTTCTCTTCCACAAATTTAACTGGCCCAGCAAATCCCTCTGGAAATCACTATTTGATTGGACAATTTTTAAACTATGCCAAAAAATTAATACAAATGTAATACTGAGAGAATTTGTCTGCTGCCACATCCTGATTGCAAAGTAATGCTTAAACAGTGTTTCAAAGTGGACATCTGAACTAGAACTCTGCTTGCAATAATTTTTGTCTTACTCTTGTATATAGTAATATGCTTTTAATATATTCATATTAATATAAATATATGATGCATATATTAATTCAACAATAAATGGATTTTTAAACGATTTAATTGGGGAAATTTGAATTACTTATTGTATAAAATATTTGTGATTGCAATAATTATTAGAAGAAAGCAAACCTTTAAAATATTTATACCATGAATAATTCAAATGTTGTGTTTAGATTAAAAAACCAAAGATAAATTCTTGAAAACTTTATTCTGTCTTTGTTCTACTATGCTGATTTTGCTCTGACTAGTAGTGCATTAATGAAATATGTATGTTTACAGCTTTGAAAATGATATAATATTGGCCATATTTATATGAAGGGAAATCCTTTAAAACTGAACTATTTTTCTCCCTAATATACTCTTATAGTCACAACTGCCTCTCTAAGTGCAGAAGGTGAGAACAGAAAATCTCTCGGGTGAAATTTTCCTCTAGAGTTTTAGCCATAATTCAGAGTGAAATTGCCATCTGTCTAGAGTTCATGACCTAAAGGATTACTCTTTACCTGGTGATTATTCCCCTTCCCTTTCATTCACCAGTAGTACGGCTGACATTCACATGTATTATAAGAGGAAACATACACCAGAGAGAGGGGTCCCTGGAAGTCATAAGTACCTCTCTTTCTTCTGTGATATTAATCGTTTGAATCTCATTTCTCCTTGCACTCACCTCTCCTGAATTCAGTATCATACATCTCTCTTTTCCATTGGAAAAAGAATGCATCATATGTAAAAACACCAAAAGACATCTAAACATGTGGAAATGAATATAAAATAGAGTTATGCAGGACACCATAATAATTTCAGTCAATGATACAACCAAAATCAATTAAGGTGTATTAGGTCGTATAGGATTTCAATTTTAAAATAATACTGAATAGTGTTTCCATTTAGGATATATTTGAAATTATGTTTTTAAATGAATTCAAAATTTAAAAGGTAACTAAAGAGTTATAAATGTATAACTTTCACACACTACCTCAACTTATAAGGCAAAGCTAAATAAAAACAAATCTAAATGAAAGTATAAATGTTGATCCTACCAACAGCATAAAAAGCCTCTAACAGTAATGCTTCTTAGCACCTCTTTCATTCTGTTGCCTGTTTTAAGGCAGTAAGCCCTGCATTTATTGGTTGACTAGAGCTTTGAAAACACAGATTCATTTAATTTTACTTCAAGTTCAGTTAAAGACATATCAGTCGTTAATATTGTAACCATACTATAGATATATCAATATATGTTTATAAATATAAAACCCGTAAAAACAGTCACATAGAGGAAATTTTTATTTATTTGAATAGAAAGCTCCATTGAGAGAGTAAATATATGAGTGATTTCCAGATACTGTAGAGTGGGTGGGCATGAGGAATATTTGCTAATGACTATAGGTTTGGGGGAGAAGTGGTTAAAATGTCCTAAAATTTGGAGCTGGTGATGATTTTACAACTCTATGAATATGCAAAAATCAATTATTATACACTTTAAAGGAGTGATTATTATGGTATGCTAATTATATCTCAAGCTATTATTTTATTAATTCATCAAAATATTATAAGTTTAGAAAAAAGAGAGAGATTATCTTAAAATGGAAAGCGTTCAGAAATCCTTCCACCTAAAGCTTTAAATCTAAAGTGAGTTAAGGGTTGATCAAGGTAGAGAATTGTTATCCATCTTAGTCTACAGCTGTGAAAAGAAAGTTAGAAGAGGATACCTTAGTTGATGTTTCGCCTTTTTGCCGAGAGTTGGTGTCTGTAGAGTAAGTCCGATATAGTGCATGAAAGTTTATTTAACTCTGAAGCAGTCAGTGTTCAACCGGATATTTCAATATATATCTGAACAACAGTGCTGTCTGTGTTAATACATGTTCACGTAGAAGGAAATCCAATCACAAAAAAATTATGCCTCAACCACTTAAAACTAATATGAAGAAATTAAAGAATTTTACCAACATCTTCAGCCTGAAATTGATCAAACATTAAGTCAATGTACTGATAATTATTGGCAATTGGGATGTAAAAGTTGAAAACACAGAGGAGCGTACAGTAGTTGAAAATATGGTCTTAATGATAGAAATGAAAGTAGAGCTCACATGATAGAAATTTGCAAGACAGCAACTTCATCATCATAAATATCTTTAACAACACAAAAGTACTTACACTTACACTTCTCTTAATTGAATCATAGAAATAAAATTAACTGCTTCTGTGAGAAGAGATCATGGCGAAGCTCAGCATTAGCAGCTAACACCAAGCCAAAGACAGCTTTTGAAACAGACCATCAATCACTCACATGTAAGTGCAGATCGCAATTTAGGAAAATTATATACAAATCCATGAATGCTCAACAGACAACTGTGTCAGTCCAGGTTGACTAGAGAAAGAAATCCAGAGACACTCATATGTGTGTAAGAGAGAACTTTATATCTAAAAGCAATTGTATATTAAGAAAACATTCCAGCCCAGTCCAGATTAAGTCCATAAATCCAATATTAGCATATATATGACACCAGTTTATAAATTCCTCTTCAGATTCACACAACACCTTTAATAATGCTGAATATAGGAAGATCACAGGCCAGTGGGTAGAAAATTTGTGGATCCAGTGGCAGTGGAAGCATCTCTGCACTGGTGTGGGTCTCCACGTGGCTTTTCCAGTTCTAGGGCTCTGGCTGCATCAGAATAGCTCCATCTGTCTTGTCAACAGGAATATCTCACAGAGAGTGTAGCCTCCAGTGAGCAATTTATCTCCATCGTGCCTCCAAATAAGGTCATCAAGCTGCGATCTGGCTACAGAACAGACTATACACATACACATTCACATTTTCTGAAATCCAAAGCAAATTAGAAAAATAGTTTGAAATTAATATTATCTGGAAGTCCGGTTTTTCTGTAACTTAACCATTCAAATATATTTTCTTAGAGAAAAATAAAAACATAGATTCTCATAATTATTATTATTATTATTTTTAGATCCTCATAATTATTTACAGGGAATATGATCTGCCATCTCTAGGTGTTTTATCATTTGTAAAATTTATATAATGCAGATACATAAATATGTGCAAAGGTGACTTTATTTTCTATCATATTAGATATCCTATGAACATTTATATTTGATAAATTTAATCTATAATAATTTTGAAAATTAATCTTCTGTATATTTCTTTAGTCTTTGACTCATTACTTTTTATAGTAATAGAGTAAACTGATAAAGTCACTAAAATATGGAAGACATACATGCCTACTACAGAATTGAAAATAAAACAATATTATTAATATTAAACATACAATAAATCATAATATTTGCAACTTTATATAAGTTCATTTACATCTTAGATGAAATGGTAGAGCAATTTGTAAAACATTACTTTATCAACCTCAGCAAGAGAATAAATTTTGAATAGCTCTGAATATATTATTGAAATTGAATTTATTATTGCAAATATTTTCAAAAAGAGAACTTCTGGTCTAGATTATTTTATTATGAAGCTAATAACTATTTTATGAAGACATAATTCCAATCCTACATAATTCCATTCAAAATACAGAGGGGGAAGTACAAAACATACTTGCTGATATTTTTGAGTGCAATTATTTAATAGACAAGATGAACTGGAGAGAACAAGAAATAGCATTACAGGCTAATATTTCTCACTGAATTTGACATAGATAGTCAATATATTAGAAAACAGGATTCAACAGTACATAAAGTAGACAATTCATCATTAGTATAGAAGTTGAAAATTCAAGCGTATTTTAGGAATCAGAAACATATGTAATTCACTATATTAACAAAGTAACATAAACATAGCATACAAGTAAAATATTTCCGATGTCACTCAAGACACTTTTCTGATAAAACTTGGCAAATTAAAGAAAGTTACTGAGGTTAATTTAACTTTTATAAACTTATAAGAATTTATAATCAGAATCATTAATAATATAATGGTGACTATCTCTAAAATGGAGAAAAAGGCAAAGATTTCTGTGCCCATTTCTTTTTTTGGATATTCTTCATCATAATCACCTTCACTTTTAATCATTCAGAAAGCCTATAACCTTTTCTTGCCCTAAAACCAAAAGCAATCCCACTTATCATCATGAGGATTCTGACTTATCCCAATTCTATATTGGGTTTCTGAGACTGGAAATTTTTATGGAAACAGTCTCATCTCTCTTCTCTCTCCCATGGAGTTTGAATACCAACATTGTGACTGGCAAATCAATATCTCACCTAATACACCACCAAGACTCACTCCTTTCCTGTATAAAAATATGACTAAAGAAGTATTACCACCACTTAACTGGCATTTTGTTGTACTTTGGTGGCTTTTGTATTGCTGTGATGCAGGAAGCTATTTCACTGATGTTTCAAATACCAACAGCATCATCCGAATAGAAGAGGTTTTAGCAGAACATACAGACTAAGAACAGACAGGACAGGGTCAAACTGCTTCTGTGGCTTTCTGAGGCTGTAACTCTTTAAGGGAGTAGAAAGCCTCATTTTCTACCAGTGGGGTGGCTGATGGTTTTAAACTGCTGACCTTTCTTCAAATGAACTAGACACTCAAAACTTTACAGATATCGGAGCTAGGCTGCAGAAGGCTCTCAAAATATGACCGAGGAAGAACTCTTCTCAATGTAGAAACAGCTACAATGACATAGATGGAGTAAAACCTTAGGGATATCATATGGATAAAGGCTAAAAATAGGGAATATCAGAAAAATATTTCTTGTGTTTTATTGACTATACAAAACTATACAAAAAACTTTATTGATAATAACAAACTATAGTTAGTTTTAAAAATAACAGGAATTCCAGAACACTTCATTGTGCTAATGGGAAAACTTGACAGTGATCAAGAGTCAGTTGGGAAAACAGAACAAGGTAATATTTCAAGTTTTATTTTTTAATTTATTTTTTTCAAGGTTTAAAATCAAGAAAGATTTGTCTCAGAGTTTTATCTTCTTACTATATTTATTTCATTAGTATGCTAAGCAAATAATCAGAGAACCTGAACTATGTGAAGAAGAACATGGCACCAGGATTGGAAGAAGTTTTATTAACAACCTATTATATGCAGATGGCAAAATTTCTTTGATGACATCCAAGAAGACTTGAAGTACTTGCTGAAAAGAATATTGAATGTAGCATTGGACTGTCAAAAGAACACACCCATCTGTCTTGGAAGAATAGCCAGAAAGCTCATTAAAAGCAAGTCAGGAGAGACTTTTTCTCAGACTTTGAACCTGTTGTGAGAAGAGACCAGTTCCTGGAAAGGAATATCTTGCTCGGTACAGTAAAGGGCCAGTGCAACACAGGATGTCATCAAAAAGGATGGACACAGCGGCTTGCTCAACGGGCTCAACATAGCAATAATTTAGGGAGCAGGACCAGGCACCATTTCCGCCAACATCATGTTGCTGTGAGTTGTAACTGATTTTAGGACAGCTATTAACAACAACAACAAAGATTTTGATATGCATGTGTTATTATCATCTGTTCCAAGGAATTTTAAAATTACCTCTCATTTCACCTCTTACCCAGTCATTTTTAAAGTAGTATTCATTCACTTACCATGTATTTAATCTATTTCCTTTTTTCTTTCTATTATTGGTTTCTAATCTTATAACTCTGTGGTCTGACAAGCTAAGTTGTAGAATTTCAATGTTTTAAAATTATGAAGCTGGCTTTATAGTGTGACATGAGAATATTCTTCTCTGTGCACTAGAGAAGACTGTATACTGAGTTATTGTTATGTGAAATATTCTGTATATCTTAAAAAAACCCAAAGAATTCACTGCCAGCCAGTCAGTTCTGACCCATAGAGAACCCCTGAAGTTTGCCAAGATTGTAGTTATTTATAGGAATAGGAAGCCCAGTCTTCTTCCACAGAGCTGGTGGTATTTCACGACTGCTGAGTATGAGGGTTACAGCCCAACACAGAACCACTTCATCAACAAGGATCTTTTGTGTATCCTTAGGAGATTGAGTGCATACAACCCATTTATTCACTTTATTTTATTCTTATTTCTATCATATGAGTATACTTTGACTCAAAAATTCTATTGATAGGTATTTTCCAAAGAGAAAATAATTCCATTGTGCACAGAATATTTTAACAAGAATGTTCCTTTCAAGTATTTAATAGACACAAATTGGAAACAGCATAAATCTATAAGAAGTAAAGATAAAGGTTGAATATAAATCACTCTTCTGATGCATGTATTAACATTAATGAATCTCAAAGTTATTGTTCTAAGGAATAGATGTTAAAAAGTAAAGATTATATACTGCATAATTACATTTAAGTAAAAGGTAACAAAAATAAAGTAACTAATAGTAATAGGAATCATAGCAGTAGATTCCAATGGAGCAGAGTGAGTGGATTAACTAGAACAGAACATGAAAAGATATCCTAAATTAATAAAAAATAATCCATTTATTGATTAAAGCTTTGTTTACACAGCTATCTGTGCATATCTGTCAATACTGAGTTGTACATTTAAGATTTGCTTATTTCCAGTGCATGAAATTGTACTCAGCACCCCAAAGAGAAATTATATTGCTATCTTAAAATTTTTCTCTTATAAAATGCATACAGATAGGATTTCATTTAAAATTTCAATTTAATGTAAGAATCAATATTGTAGTTACATTAATAATTATATTTTAAATATAATTACTATATATATTACTTTAACCATCTATTTTATATTTATTTCCTATTTCCTTATCTTAATTTAAATAAATCAAACTTAAAATTAATTTATCAATATATTGATTTGGTAGGTTTTTGGTATTTTTCTAGTTTTTACATAACTAGCTTAGAAACTAGAGGATTAAGCTTTGACTTAAATTTGACAAAACAATATTTGATGAAATAATAAAACAACTGCTCTATAACTTTTACATTTTTGATTACCAAGGACATATTCTAAGGAAAGAAAGAATTCAGGCGTCTCTATGCAATCTCTTTTTAAACAATCTTATAATTTCCTTCATAGTAAACAAAGAAATATTTCCTTGTAAGATCTTTCTTACCTATGCTGTACTATCAATAAGATGTCCTGGTTTACATTTTCATATAGTCACATAAACCAACAAACATCTGAATTATAACATATTACTATTTGGAAAATGTCAAATAGTTTATATAAATGTATGCAAAAATGAAAATAGTTTCTAACCCCATTGCTTTCCTGCTTTGTGAGATAACACCAGAATATTACGAGTTATAAGAACAAGAAAAAAATCAATCACAACTGATCCATAAATCACACATGAAACACACACAATTACATCCAAATATTCAATACATTTAAGAAATATTGTGTATTTATAAAATTATACATATTGTGTATCAAACTATGAAAGATATACATGGGACCATAAAGAGTTCATGGGGGAATTTAATTAAAATAATTTAATTTTTATATACTCTTTCAAATCCCCTTGTATATTTAAAACACAAATTTAAGTCCTCTCACAACAGAAATTACATTTGATAGGAAAGAATTGCAGGATTCCCCAAACAGAAGAAATTTGTGAGAAAAAATATGATATCTTTATGAACATAAGCTAAAAAATGTATGAACCCATCTAGATTCTTATCCTTCTATTCCATGACTTAAAAAGGAAAGGAAAATAGGAAGTTAAATCTTTATTATATAAAAGATGTAAAAGATCAACTTTTGACTGTCTAAAATATAGTGTTCACTGTTATTTTATGAATCCATCTTCCAGATAATTTCGCAGGAGCAGTGCAGATGTTATAAAATCCATGCAATCCCCCAAATTTCACTAGATCTGTTCCTTTATATGAAGTGATTTTTAAAAGTACTTTTATCATATTAAGTCAGAATGATAATGTATCCCTATAACGGTGATTTCAAGAAGTCCACAAAGTGTAATGCTGTTTGTTATCATAGCTGATTTGGCCACGGTGCCTTAGTCAAAGGCAGAGTTCAAAAATACTAAAATATTTTGTCTCAGTAATGAAAGGAGGACAATGACTGTCAAATCTAGGAAGCAACAGTGAGAAAAACATTCTACAAAGAAGTCTCTTGGTTTGAGTAGCTCCCTTGAGGTAAAGACAAGGAAAATGGTACTGTGAGGAGTCTGAAACAAAGACTTGAAGCACGATGTTAGATGTACTCCTTACGTCTATGTGCCCATGACTAGCAAAGATAATACTGTGGTGCTCTACTCACTTGTGGCTATTGAGGAAGGATGACAGCAGTTTGGTTATATTCATGGGTAATTTTCAGGAGAACTGGTATTTTAAAGAAAATATCAATAAATGCAACGAAGATGGGAGTGGCCATAAGTAAGGTCTTACGCTCCATCTCCTGGCATGTTTTTGTTGAGTCTATGGTTTATAACACCTCCTTTTTTCTTAGTTTTAGATGAAAGGATTCACAATTTATTATATTCATTTTGTATAACAGAAGTCCAATATAGTCTCATGGTTAAAAATCATGGGTTCCACCAGTCTGTGTCAGAGTAATAAACTTGGTCTTTAAAAATTATTATGGGTTTCGTTATCATTTTATCTACTTTGGACCTCCTATTATAAGATTGTAAATCTTTACAGGAGCAAACAGCCTCAGTTTTTCTTTGGGAATCAGCTGGTGATTTTGAACTGCAGACTTTGTGGTTCTTTTTAAACATCTGCTTATTATGAGAAGATTTTGAGGTTAGGAAAACTCAGGAGAATTACACCCACAGTAAGCTGCATGAGAGTCTTGACAATGCCCTTCCAAACAAGGGCAGTCTATCAAAGTTTCGAATGGCAGTTCATTAGTGCTGATTTTGTCACCTGGGGCTTCTTTTTGTGTTTAAATTAAAAGGAATATAAGTAGTTACAGGTCATTGTGAAAGTAAAAGTTTTATGTCATCTTAGCTGGGACAGGATTCTCAGTGGTTTGGCAGTTGCATCCTGGTGGTGCAACATAGTGAGATAGCCTCAAGGGTTTGGCCTCCTTCAAGTGTGCATAGACTTTGTGGGAAAATATGTTGTTTGTTTGTTTGTTTTGGATCTACTCCTTCTGTCTGGCTAATTGACCTCTGGTCCTTTGGACTGGAGCTGATGGTGTTGCATGTTACTTGTTGATCCTGGGAGACAGCTGCTACCTGCCATTTGACTTGCCAACCTTGGATTCCTTTGCTTCTGCAGCCACAAGTCTGTTATCTTCCTGCAGATCTTAGATGGTTGTGGAAGTTAGGAGAAGGCATCAACCTAACACCTTTATTAAGCATATATTGAGAAAGTTTATATTTAAAATTTTTGCCTTCACTTATATTTTTCATAACTTCACTACATTTTCATATATCACTTTGATATGTGCATTCTTTATAGATTAATTAGCCTATTTCTGAGTGGATTTTTAAAATTCTTTTATTGAGGCTTCATATAGGTCTTATCACAATCCATACATCCATTCATTGTATCAAGTACATTTGAACATATGTTGCCATCTGTCAGAATCTCTGTTCATGCATTTTTTCCTCTCATTGCAGACTTTGTTTTTGCATATCACAAAACATACAGTCAATAACTCCTGGATTTTTTAATTTAAAGTTTCAGCTCACAGAATTCACTTATTTCTTGGTGTTTTCTCTAAACTTCTCAAATTAGAAATTATAATTTAATTAAAAATTAGAAATCTAATTCATGGTAACTAGAAATCAGATTACTATGGCATAGCTTAAATGTCCAAATGTTCATCAAGTCAATAGTGAGTAAATGTGAATCTAATATTAACAAGTATAATGGCAGTATTTAAACTTATGAATTTGAGAGGAGATTGGTAATGAGGTTACCAGACAAGCATGGAGTAGACCATACATAGCAGGCCAAAAGTGTTGATAAATTGGTGAGGAGGCCACATATGACTTCCTTTCATTACTCAAGGGGAGTAGAAAATCCAACTCTATGTCTGCTCAAAGGTAATGCAAATGAGGCAGAAGTCAGACATGCATCCAGCCTCAATTCTTCCGTATCCTGCTCTGACAGTAATGGTCCCGCCCATCGCTCATCTGCGTTCAATAATTTGTTGCATTGGCCACAAGAGCTCATATAAAGTATTCATGATTGTGTGGTTGTATTAGGAAATGTAACTGCTTAGCACATCTGGGTTAGAAAACATTAAGAATACAATTCTCTCTTTCTACTGTACCTCTTCTAAGGTACAGTAGAACAAGTATGGTTAACAAGTATGGTCCCCAGCCTCTCAACGATGCAGTCCCTTGGCCTCTGTCTTCCTTGTGAAAATGTCACAATGCCCCCTTAGTGCTAATAAATTTCCAAACGCATCCCATCCATGTAAACCTGCCTCAGCTTTACTCAAACTGTGGTCTGGGGACCTCACCACTCCCATCATCTCAGTGCCTTGGCCTTTGCCGCTTCTCCTACCTCTACCATAGCAGACAAGGATAATGCGCGTGCTCCATCCACTCCTGCCTCTTCTTCCTGGGTGGTCATGCTATTCCTCTATTCCTTTTTTTGATATGGCTCACTTCTATATCCAGCAGAATGGCAAAACTAACCAATTTTCCAGTGAGAGTTCTCTATACCTTGGTTGCACGATTCCGCCCCGTCTTTTGATGGGAGCTACAACAACTATGTATGGAAGAGTAATGCCAAGTCATTTCATTTCACCACAAGAGTACTTTGCAAATTCTTAATTATTTACTGCCCTCTATATCTTTATGTAGGATTCCTGGAGGTGTAGTGCTTATGCACTTGACTGCTAACTGCAAGGTCAGCAGCTTGAAACCACCAGCCAATCTGCAGGAGAAAGGCAAGGCTTTCTATTCCCATAAAGAATTACAGTCTCAGAAACACCCACGGGCAGTTCTACACTGTCCTGTAGGTTCAGAATTAGTTAACATCAACTCAATGGCAGTGAGTTTGGCTTTTTGGTTTATAACTTTATATGTTTACTTTTCTTCTTTTTTCTTTCAGCCCACAAGGATATTGGGGATCAAAAGATATTGGGCATAATATTGCTAAGTGAAAGGGGTTTTATTTCAGCTTTTGTGTTTAAATTTCAAGTACCTATCTGGTGTAATAAATACATATTTAAAATTCAACATTTAATATTTAATTATTCAAGTAAACTCAAGTAAGTGACTTCATTGTAATATTAGGTCCTCTAAAGTACTTAATTAAAGGCAAGATTCAAGTGCTCATACTTAATTTGTAAAGTGCAAATACAGCAACAATTAAAGAGTGATCAAAGCTAAAGAAAGAAAAGATCTGTAAAGATTTTAGGGGTCATAAGTAGGCAGATTTATTTGACAGCAGGATTGTTAAGGACAACTCTTTTCAAAGAGCAGTGTTCCATTGGAGTAGTCTATGAAAGAGAAGAAGGGGGCAGGGAGGAAGAGTTCTCTGTTTCTTTGACATCCTCTTTCTTATTGGTGAAAGATCACTGTGCAGCACAGTACTTTCCATTACAGCTAATGGGTGGACCTGGGAAGGGCAAACTATTAAACACTCAACAAGCTTGTATAAAGATAAGTGCAAACCTACCCGGAGATTGGAAAGTGGATGGCATTAAACGACAGAATTGAAAAAAGTTAGGAATTTTATCCTGAGATTTTCTTGTTTAAAACAATAGTGCCTTAATTGAAATCTCATATTTAAGCTAGCATTTTTGGAATTACTTTTATAAATGTCTGTTTTTCCATATGCTGAAATTCCATGAAGGTAGCAACTCTGTTCTTTAATTATCATTGTTGTTTTCAGTGCTATTACAATGGTCAATAAAAAGGCATTCTTAAATAATAATCATCTTAATGAATACAGAACACGTTTCATTAAGTTACTAAATTTAATATGGATTCTAGAACCACTCATTTTAATCTTTGCATAGACAAGAAAATAAATCTCTTGAATAAGATTGCATCTATATCTTATTAACTTGACTGATAGGTTATTAAAATCATGGATCTTTGATTCAACCCAATTCTTTTTCAGGTCCAATTGTGGCCTCATAGCTCTCATCCTAACAAGCTAGAGACAACCTCAGACAAAGCTGGAATTGTTAACAGAATATTGGTTTAGTAGCAATGATGTGATTTAAAGAGATATTACATTAAAAATAGCTTAGTATAATTGTTCCCTACAGTATATGGAAAGAATTGGAGAAAGAGTTCATTAATATAAACGCTTTCATTGAATCATCATAGACATTAATGAGGATCATATGGCCATTTCCAAAAGTTCTTTACATTGCCCACATAATTTCTACACTGTTCATCAAAGCTTGAATCACTTGAATATCTGGTCTTATTCCTTCCCCTTCCATTTAGGCCATCCCATTCTCTTCTTTTCTATATCTCTTTGTATATGGCCAGTCTTTCCCGTCAGTTTAAAGCAGTTGGCATCATTCAGAAGTGGAAAGAGAGAGAAGGGAGCAATAGCTTGTGCAGTCTGGAAGCCACAGAAGGTGTCTTAGTGAAACAGGAGGACAACTGGAAAGGAGTTTGAGGTCCTTCCGGTTTTGAGCCCTAGACAATCTCAATGGTTGTTGATGTCAGTTAACATTTTTCTTACTAATATTGTTTTACTTTTTGTTACAACTTGATGGGTTTATGCCAACACAGTTATTCACATTTTAAGTTTTTCCTATTTATCCTAAGATCTGTCTCTTAAAAAAAAGGCTAAGAAAGAATGATGATAATAAGGTGTATTAGTCTGGGTACTTTAGAGAAACACATCCACAGAAACTTATGTGTAAGAGAGAGTTTTATATAAAGGTTAAGTGCACATTAAGAAAACATCCCAACCCAGTGCTGCCCAAACCCACAAGTCCAATATTAACTCATAGGTCTGACACCAATCCACAAAGTCCTCCTCCATCTCACAAAACACATATTATGATGCCGACTGCAGGAGAAAAACCGAATCACTGAACATGTAAGCATCTCAGTGCTGGCAGGGGTCTACACATGGCTGCTCCAGCACACAGGGCAGCATCAGGGTAGGTCCATGCAGCTTCTCCTTTGGGATGTCTTGCAAGAAGTGAGCCTTGCCAGCTAAAGCAGGGAAGTGGCTAAGGCAGCTTCACTGTAGTCCCATCATCACAAAGCAAGAAACCCGAGAACTCAAAAGGCGAGGCTAACTGGGCCATTTATCTCTCTGCCCTTCATTTGACCCCACATGTGTTTATTGGCCAGGTTGACACAATAAACTAACTGCCTCATAAGTTGAGTTGGAGTGGAAGTACAGGGGGGTTGGGGGGAGAAAGGTATTAATTGATCCACCAAGATGAAAAAGGATTTTTGATTAAATAATTTCAGGTAACTTTTTTGTTTGTCATATTTTGTGAAGCTGATAACCTGTGCAAGTCTTTTGGCATGGGAATTGCTTTAAGATTGTTGTTGTTAGGTGCCATCAAGTTGGTTATGCCAAATAGCAAACCTATATACAACAGAATGAAACACGGCGGGCTGTGTTTTGCCATCCTTGCCTCTTAGGAGCCAATACAAAATTGTGTCTGTACCACCTGAATTTCAAGAATGTCTCAAGAACAGATCTTACACATTGAATATTAATGACAGACCTGATGAATTGTGGGATGACATCAAAAGACAGGAGAGAAAGAAAAGATCAAAGTGGATTTCAGAATAAACCCTGAAACTTGCTCTTAATTATAGAAAGACAAATATGAAAATAAAAATGTACAAGGACCTAGAATAAGAATACCGAAAGGGAAGACCACACTCAGCATATCTGAAATTGAAAGAACACAAGACAAAATTCAAGCACTCAATGGCAATTTTAAAAGATCCAATAGACAGAATATTGAATGAAGCACGAAGCAGCAAAAGAAGAATCAAAGAATACACAGTGCTCTGTGAAAAAGAGCTACTTAAAAGTCCACCCGATCAGGTTGTTCCATACGAGCAAGAATCAATGGTGCTGACATGCTGGTGAGGAGTAGGGGCCAGTGAAGAGGCCTGACGGCTGGCCCCAATCCCAACAAAGAGGACACCTGCCCCTCCCCTGAGAAGAATTTATTTCAGAGCTAGGCACTGGATCTGCAGCTTTGGAAGAAGGACATGTCTGATTGGAGCACATGGGAGCAGATGAAGGGGGAGGAGGAGAGTGGAGCACACCTTGACCCATCAAGCCTTGAGGACAATGTTCCCACTCAGAGCAGCCAGTCCACAGAGAGGACCACATGGCCGGCCCCACCATGAGACATGACATCCCTCACTGACCAATAGCACTACAGGGGACAACACTGGAGACACAATGTGGGAATTGCTCCAGATCTCATCCCGCCACACTGAGGCAAAACAGTAAGAGAGTGCAACAGAACAAGGGAATGGAGCTGTGAGCTCCCCAGGGAATGCCAAAGGTGGACATTGGGGCCAAAGCTTGGTGGCCCCACAGACTGGACTGGAAAACACTCCTAAAAGCCGACAAACAACCCTTGAACTAACTACAAGCTTTTCTTTCTTGTCGTGGTTTTTGTCATTGCTTTGTTGTTAATGTTTTGTTTTATATTGTTGCTTGGTTGTGCTCTGTCTTGTTTTTGTGCATGTTATTATCTCAGCAGGTCTGTCTAAATAAGATAGGCAGTATGAACAATCTGGAGGAGAAAACAATGGGACCGACAATTCTGGGGGGACATGGGAAAGGGGGAGGTAGAGGGAAAGGTAGTGTTGTTAACAAACCCAGGGACAAGGGAATAACAAGTGATCCAAATCGGTGGTGAGGAGGGTACAGGAGGTCTCGTAGGGGTGATCACTGGAAATGTAACCAAGAGGAACTACTGAAACCCAAAAGACTGAGCATGATGGTGAGACAAGAGGAAAGTCAAAGGAAAAATAGAGGAAAGAACTAGGAGGCAAAGGGCATTTATAGAGGTCTAAATAAAGGCATGTACATATAAAAATATATGTATATATGAGGATGGGGAAATCTATCTATGTGCATATATTTATAGGTTTACTATTAAGGTAACACATGGACATTGGGACTCCACTCAATTCCTCCCTCAATGCAAGAATACTTGGTTCTATTAAACTGGCATTCTATGACACTCACCTTCCCAACACAATAGCCGAAGACAAAGCGGGTGAATAAGTAAACGTGGTGAAGAAAGCTGATGGTGCCTGGCTATCAAAAGATATAGCGTCTGGTGTCTTAAAGGTTTGAAGATAAACAACCAGCCATCTAGCTCAGAAGCAACAAAGTCCACATGGAAGGAGCACACCAGCCTGTGTGATCACAAAGTGTCAAAGGGATCAGGTATTATCAGAACAAAATATCATATCGTTGTGAATGAGGGCAGGAGTGCGGAGTGGAGACCCACAGCCCATTTGTAGGCCACTGGACATCCCCTTACTGAAGGGTCTCGGGGAGAAGACCAACCAGTCAGGGCGCAATGTAAAATAATGAAACATACAACTTTCCTCTAGTTCCTAAATGCTTCCCCCCCTCGCACTATCATGACCCCAATTCTACATTACAAATCTGGCTAGACCAGAGGATGTACACTGGTACAGATAGGAACTGGAAACACAGGGAATCCAGGGAGCATGATCCCTTCAGGACCAGTGGTGAGAGTGGTAGTACTGGAGGAGGGTGAATTGGAAAGGGGGAACTGATTACAAGGGTCTACATATAACCTCCTCCCTGGTGGATGGACAACAGAAAAGTGTGTGAAGGGAGATGTCAAACAATGCAAGATATGACAAAATGATAATTTATAAATTATCAAGGACTCATGAGGGAGAAGGCATCAGGCAGGGAGGGGAAAAACTGAGGAGCTGATGCCAGGGGCTTAGGTGGAGAGCAAATGTTTTGCAAATGATTAGGGCAATGAATGTACAAATGTGCTTTACACAATTGAATTATGTATAGATTTTGATAAGAATGTAGAGGATGAGTGGGTTGGAAAGGGGGAACCGATTACAAAGATCTACATGTGACCTCCTCCCTGGGGGAAGAACAACAGAAAAGGGGGTGAAGGGAGACACCAGATAGGGCAAGATAGGACAAAATAATAATTTATAAATTATCAAGGGCTCATGAAGGAGGGGGGAGCAGCGATGGAGGGGGAAAAGAGGACTTGATGCAAAGGGCTTAAGTGGAGAGCAAATGCTTTGAAAATGATTAGGGCAAAGAATGTACAGATGTGCTTTATACAATTGATGTATGTGTATGTATGGATTGTGATAAGAGTTGTATGAGTCCCTAATAAAATGTTAAAAGAAAAAAAAAGAATCAATGCTGCTGAAGGAAGACATTCAAACTACACTGAATGCATTAGCTCAAAACAGGACTCCAGGAATTGATGGGATACCATTAGAAATATTATCAGAAAGCTGAAAAAGCACTGGAAATGTTCATACATCTATTCCAGGAAATTTGAAAGACAGCTGCTCAGCCACCTGAATGCAGGGTCCATATTTGTGTCTTTAAAAAGGTGCAGCAGAATAATAAGAGCTCATTGAAAGGGAACCGCCAGACGTTCAGGTCACATCCTCTTCTGAATCCAATTCTGATAACAAGGGATATCATTGCTGATGTCATATAGATCTTGGCCCCAAACAGAGAATAGATGTAAGATAGTTTCTTTTGTTTCATTGACTACGAGGAAACATTAGTTGGTGTGAATCTTAATGAACTATGGATACCGTAAGAAGAATGTGAATTCTGGAACATTTAATTATGTTCCTTTGGGACTTGTACATGGATCAAGAGGCAGTTGTCTGAACAAGACAAGGAATAATACATGGTTTAAATCAAGAATGGTGTAGGTCAGGGTTGTATTCTATCACCATATTGTTCTATCTATATGCTGAGCAAAGGACCAGAAAATGTGAATTATATGAAGAAGAATGTGGCATCAATATTGGAGCAAGGCATAATAATAACAGCCTGCAATACGCAGGTGACACAATCTTGGTTGCTGAAAATGAGGAGAAATTAAAACACTTGCTGATAAAGATCAAGGATTGAAGCTTTCAGTATGGATTACAACTCAATGTAAGGAAGACCAAAATCCTCACAACTAGACCAATAGGTAACTTCATGATCAATGGAGAAGGGGTTGAAGGTATCAAGAATTTTGTCTTGCTTGGATCCACAATCAATTCTCAAGGAAGAAGCAGTCAAGATATCAAGAGGAGTATACCATTAAGTAAACCAGCTGCACATGACCTTTCTTTAAAGTATTGAAAAGCAAGGATGTTACTTTGAGGACTAGGATTTTCCATATGCATGTGAAAGTTGGACATTGAATAAGGACGACTAAAGGACAATAGATGAATTTGAATTGTGGTGCTGGAGAACAGTGAAAGCATCATGGAGTGCTGAAAGGACAAAGTGATCTGTATCAGAAGTAAGGCCAGAATGATCCTTAGAGCCAAGAATAGCAAGACTTCACCTTACATTCTTTGGACATATTGTCAGGAGAGACCATTCCGTGGAGAAGAACACCATGTTTGGTAAATTGGTGGTGAAAGTGGCAGTCCCTTGATGAGGTGAATTGACACAATGGCTGAATCAATAGGCTCAGACATAAGAACAATTATGCGGATGGCCTAGGCCTGTGTAATATTTGGGTGTGTTGAGCACAGCGTCGCTATGGGTTGGAGCTCACTCAATGGCACATAAAAACAACAAAGAATTACAATCTTGGAAACTTATAGGGCCAATTCTACTCTGACTGTAAGGTCACTATGAATCAGCATATAGTTGATGGCAGTGAGTAAGTCTGACTTCTCTATTGCCTTATCAGTGTTGAAGTGCCTCATCAGCATGGCACCACGTACTGCTCTTAAAACATTACAGCTCACTTAAATTCATCAGTGTCAAGGAATACTGAAAACCTCTCAGAAGAATCAAAAGCTGAAAATATTTCCATCAAACATGTTTAAAACCACAAATTCATATATTTTCATCAAACATGTTTAAAACCACAAGTTCATATATTTCCATCAAACATGCTTAAAACCACAAGATCATAATATTGTTAAAAGTAGTCACTGGTAAAGATGATTATAGGAAGCCACTTCTCTCTCTTTTTTTAACAAGATTGTTGCTGTTGTTGATAATATACACTGCAAAATTCACACCAATTGAACAATTTTCACCTGTGTGATTCAGGGACATTATTAATATTCTTTGAATTGTGAGTCATTCTCACCATTCTTCTGAGTTGTTCCTTCCCCTTTCACAGAAGCTCAGTGTCTCCTCCTTTTTTCCCTTTAATCATTTTTATTTGTGCTGCCAATTTGATCATGTCTTTGCAGAGCACAATGTTTAAGACAGACATGAGTTTGTAGGTAAGAAAAAATATTATTTAGTGTTAAATAGAATAATTATTGGTTTACAATTGAAAGATTATTTCATGGCAACAGTTTTAGGGGTTGACCAAGCCTGAGTGATTCCAGAAATTCTGGGATCTAAGAGAATTTTTTATTATAGTCTGTATATTCACCCTTTGGATTAGTATTCTTCTATAAAATTTTGCTTAAAATACTCAGCAATGGTAGCTATACACTATCCAGTCCTTCTGGCCTCCCAGCAGAGCTGGCACAGAGGCCATTAGCCAGATATTCTATTATCGTCTGCCTATTCACGGCTCTCCATTTTCTGTTGTTTCTGACATTTGGGACACTGCAGGCTTTTAAGACCCTGGACATACATAATTAATTGGATATAGAACAAAAACACCAGTAATTATTTTCAACAAGTTGTATATTTATAAAAAGCTTAATTGGGAAATTGTATAACATATATTCTTTCAACCATGACAAATAAACACACAAAAAATCATAGCTGCTGATTTGCAACCAAAAATCTTGTGTAATTTGGTTTCTTAATTTGGGGATTTCTGGTAATTTAAATCAATTCAATATATGAAATATTATAAATAACGGTAAATAATGCCATGCTATATTTTTGATAAATGAGAGATATTAATATGCATGATATAATCCAGATTTTAGGTAATTATAATTTTATATTGGCCTAACTTTCATAACAGTATAGGTATATATTGTACAGTAGGATGAAAGATCGTCCTCTATACTTTAGCATCCAGAATCTGATAATTTAACTTTATTTGGGAAAAGGTTGTTTCAGATGTGTTACTTTTAATGTTGTTGATATATAGTTATTAATAGGTTACCAAGGTGAGACTTAAATCCAATTGCAGTGCTTTTAGAAGTGATCAAAGATGAGAAACTCCAAATGCTGAGGAGAAAGCCTGGTGAAAAAAAAATTGCAGATAGTGGATTTATGTAACTACAGGCCCAATAATGCCCGAGTCTCTAGAAACTGAAAGCTGTACTACTGTAGACACTTTAGAAGGAATATGGCCCTGATGATACCTTATTTCAATTCTCAGACCTCATACCTGTCAGGGAATAAATGCATATACCGAACCACTCAGTTTCCGGCTACTTGTTATGTTACCTGAAGGACACTACCACAAGCACCACACTGACCATTAAGAAAGGAGCGAATCCTGAGTTCCCAAAATTTAAGATATAATTACCAATGTTAGCAGGATTTTACATGTGAATGTAGCTCAACAGACATGTTGATTTTTATTACAGTAATTAAGATTTTTCTTTATAATTTAAGCTATGGCATGCTACATATTTCATATTATAAAAACTGGGAAAATATTGATAATTTATAACATAAGAATTGATTCTGTCTTCTAGGACCAATGATAAAATAAATACATTCTGATAAATTATAAAATGTATTTTTTAAAAGATACAAGTTATAATATTCAACATCTATTTTTTCTACATTTCAACTAAGAAAAATGTTTTCTCTACACATACTTTATATATATATATATTTGTGTGTGTGTGTGTGTGTGTGTGGCCTAGCTGACAAAATTTATCAATAAAAAGGTCACAGCAATTTTCTTTATGGGCCACATGTTACTGGTAAAATGAAATAATCTAGCATATAACTTTTGGAGAAGTAATAGACAAATAAAAGTATCCAGAATGTCAACACAGCACATACACATTTACAGAATGTACAGAAAGAGATAATAAAATAAAGTTCATAATATAAATCTACCAAAATGAGAAATAGACATTTTAATAAAAATAGTTCAAAGAGAACATTTATTAAGACTTAAAAGAACAAAGACACAGAAACAATATCCAGATGAGGGAGACCATTAGTACAAGGTCAAAAATGGCCTCCAAGGGTTGTTGAGATTAAAGCTTTAAAAAGGGATATGAAAGGGCCAAGGGAATGGTCATAAAAACCTGATTGGTGACAGATCAAAACACCACAGTGACAGGTGGGGCTACAGGAAGAGGGAGAGAATCATAATTAGGACACATACATTGCTAGATAGAAAGGCTTCCAAGATTGGACCAGGGTCTTACATATCCAATATATCCATCCACATACAATTATGTTGTTTCGGGATAACCCCTGGAGCAGGGTTATACAGTCATCAATGCTACCAGCTCCCTATTCCCTCTTTCTCACCCTCTTGTCCCAGACCCTTTGTTAACTGTTCCTGAAGGCTTATCTTTCTTGACTTCCATGTACAGAACAATCTCAAATATACAAATGAACATACACAAATCAAACATGATTAATGAGATAAAACCAATAAAACTCACAATAGTAAGGGGAGGAAATATTAAAAAAACTAGGGATAGTTATGTAGTTCATCAAATGCTACACACTGGATTTATCATCCCTTCTGTGTGGTCCTTCTGAAAGGGACCGTCCAATTATCTTACAGGTGGGTTTGAGTCTCCACTACATCCACAACTCTTCACATTAATTAGATTGCTTGTTTTTGAATTTCTGATACCTCTTTCTGTTGACTCCTCATGATCGCAAAAGGCTGGTGCACTTCTTCCATGTGGATTTTGTTGCTTCTTTGCTAGATGGTAGCTTGTTTAACTATAAACCCTAAAGACCCCAGATGCTATATCTTTTCATAGCCAGGAACCATCAGCTTTCTTTACCACATTTGCTTATGTACCCATTTTGTCTTTAGTGATCACATTGGGAAAGAGGGTATTATTAGAACAAAAAGTTTATTTCATATATATATATATATATATATATATGAAATAAACATTTCTAATTGTAGTGCAATATGTTTTTACAATGTATCTGTTCATCATAATTTTAAAATTATGATCAAGCTATTCCCTAATATTTCAACCAGAAATAAAAATACCCCTTTACTGTGATGACTGAAAATTTCACAGAAAATAATGTATTTTATGATGGTGATAAATACTGAAAATAACATGGACCACTAAAAAGACAAATCAATCTGTCTTGCACAAAGTAAAGCCAGAGTGCTCCTTAGAGGCAAATATAGCAAGACTTTGTCCTGCATACATTGTATATATTTCCAGGAGAGACCAGTCACATGAGAACATACTACTTTGTAAAGTGAAGGGACAGTGCAAACGAGCTCTCCACAGATGGACTGGACAGTGACTGCAGCAAATGGCTCAAGCACAAGAATAGTTGAGTGGATGGTGCAGGACCATGCAGTGTTTTTATTTTGTTGCTACTGGTTGGAACTCACTAGATGGCACATACCAAGAAAAAATATAACTCAATGACATGTTTAGTAATTATCTTGGCATGCAGAAGAAGAATACAAATTATAGTGTTGCTTTTAGTATGAGGGATATTTTCATGAAAAGTTTTTTGCTTCTTCCTTTTTTTTTTTTTTGCGCGCAAGAACGGAAATGTATTCCTCACAATACCAAAGGCTAGCAGCCCAAACCAAGAAGTTAGCAGGGTTGCTATTTTTCTGAAGATTGTAAGTAAAGATCTCTTCTTGTATCTTTCTTTCTTTAAAAAAATCATTTTATTGGAGGCTCTTACAACTCATCACAATCTGTACATACATCCATCGTGTCAAGTACATTTTTACATTTGTTGCCATCATCATTCTCAAAATATTTGTTTCCTACTTGTGCCCTTGAAATTAGCTCCTCATTTTCCCCCAGACCTCCCCGCCACCCACCCTCCCAGCAATGAATCATTGATAACTTATAAATTATTGTTATTTTGTCATATCTTACACTGTCCGACGTCTCCCATCATCCACTTTTCTGTTGTCCATTCCCCAGGGAGGAGGCTATATATAGAACCTTGTAGTCAGTTGCCCATTTCCACCCACCTTCCCTCCACCCTCCCGGTATTGCCACTCTTTCTACTGGTCCTGAAGAGTTCATCTGTCTTGGATTCCTTGTGTTTCCAGTTCCTATCTGTACCAGTGTACATCCTTTGGTCTAGGCGGATTTGTAAAGTAGAATTGGGATCTTGATAATGGTGGGGGATGGAGGCATTAAAGAACTAGAGGAAAGTTGTTTCATTGTTGCTACACTGCACAGTGACTGGCTCATCTCCTCCCCTCGACCCTTCTGTAAAGGGATGCCCACTTTCCTATAGATGGGCTTTGGGTCCCCACTCTGTATTCCCTCTCATTCACAATGATATGATGTTTTGTTCTTTGATGCCTGATACCTGAACCCATTGGAACCTCATGACCACACAGGCTGGTGTGTTTCTTGCATGTGGGTTTTGTTGCTTCTCAGGTAGATTGCCGCTTGTTTATCTTCAAGCCTTTAAGACCCCAGACACTATATCTTTTGATAGCCAGGCACCACCAGCTTTCTTCACCACATTTGCTTATGCGCCCATTTGTCTTCAGTGATCATGTCGAGAAGGTGACTATCATGGAATGCCAGTTTAATAGAACAAAGTGTTCTTGCATTGAGGCAGTACTTGAGTGGAGGCCCAGTGACCATCTGCAACCTCTAGATGTATTTTCCCATCATCATATATAAATATATTTACATATGTACACATCTGTATTTAGATCTCTATAAATATCCTATGCCTCCTAGTTCTTTCTTCTATTTCCTTTTACTTTCCTGTTATCCCACTATCATGCTCAGCCTTCATTTGGGTTTCAGTAATTCCTCTCGGTTACATTGCTCTTCATCAAGCCCTACCAGGTCTTGATAAGATAGTCTGGATAAACAATCTGGAGCAGAAAGCAATGGAACGGACAGTTCTAGAGGGACATGGGAGAGGAGGAGGTGGGGGAACAGAAGTGGTGCTAACAAATCCAGGGACAAAGGAACACCAAGTGATCCAAATTCACTGGTGAGGAGGGAAAAGATTTTTTTTTCATCTGATTTTATAATAGCAAAATAGTTGTTGTCATTGAGCAGGTTCCAACTCCGAGCCATGTTATGTAAAACAGAATGAGTACTGTCTGGTCCTGTGACATCTTTCACTATTTTTAGCTTTCAGCCCATTTTTGGAGATGAAGTCAATTATTACAATGTCAAGATATATTATACTTTTGTATATGTGGATATTCTAAATTTGCATGAAAATGTAAACATTATTGGCCTAATGCTCAATAACAGAGTTTTTCTCATGTTTGCTTTTGAGAGTTGGTAAAATAAATAACTCTACAAGTGGAAGTTTCAGAAAGCGAGAGAAGCACTGAAAGTGCTCACTCGTCCATACTATGGACTTTGGAGGACCTGGTCACAACTGGTAGAGATCCATATTTATCTGTCCTCCTTTCAAAGAATGGTAACCCAACAGAATGCTCAAAAGGTAGAATGATATCATATATAAGTAAATTTTTCTGAAGAACATCTAACAATGGTTGTAGCAGTACATTGACAGGCTGCTGCCAGAAATTTATGTTGTATTCATAATAGAAAGTGGAACAAGGGATATCATTGCTACAGTCAAATGGATCTTGACAGCAAAGCAGAAAATACCAGAAAGATGTTTATTTGTGTTTTATTGGCTATGCAGATGCATTAAACCTGTGACTCTTAACCTTCTTAATGCCATGACCCCTTAGTACAGTTCTTCATGTTGTGGTGACCCCCTCCAACCATAAAATTATTTCCATTGCTACGTCACAACTGTAATTTTGCTACTGTTATGAATCAGGCACCCCCTGGGAAAGGGTTTAAGAACTGCTACATTCGACTATATGGACCATAATAAACTGTGGATAACCCAGAGAAGAAGGGAAATTCTGGATAATTCATTGTGATCATTTGGAATTTGTACATGTATCGAGTCAGTCATGTGAACAGGACAAGGGAATGCTGTGTGGTTTCAAGTCAGGAAAGATGCACAGGAGTGTTTTAACCTCTCACCAAACTTGCTCAGTAGGCTGAGCAAATCATCAGAGAAACTGACTTATGTAAAATAATGTGGCATCAGGATCAGAGGAAGGCTTATATACAACCTGCAGTATTCAGATAGCACAATCTTGCTTGCTTAAGGTGAGGAGGAATTGAAGCACTTGCTGATGAAAATAAGAGATTATAGCCTCATTATGGATTACAACTTAATGTAAGGAAGACCACAACCCTCACAATTGGACCAACAGGTAACATAATTCATGGAGAAAGAGTTGAAGTTGTGAAGGCTTTTGTCTTGCTTGGATCCACGGTCAATGCTTAAAGAAGCAGCAGTCAAGAGTGAAATATGTGTTGCATTTGTTAAATCAGTTGCCCGAGACCTCTTTAGAGCCTTGAAGAGCAAGGATGTTACTTGGAGGAATGAAGTGTGTTTGTCCCCAGCCATGGCTTTCTCCACTGTCTCATGTGTATGTGATAGTTGGACTTTGAATAAGGAAGACAGAAGAAATGGTACTTCTGAATTGTGGAGTTGGCGAAGAATATTGAAAATACCATGGACTGATGTTAAAGGACAAACTTATCTATTGGAATAATAAGTAAGGCCAGAGTGCTCCCCAGAGGCAAGGGTGGCAAGACTTCATCTAACATACTCTGGACGTATCATGGGGAGACTTCCTGGAGAAAGGTCCTATGTTAGTGAAGTGGAGGGGCAGTGAAAAAGAGGAAGGTCCTCGACAGAATGGATCGACATAGTGGCTCCATCAATGGGCTGTTGTGAGATAATAATGAGTCCAGATCTTATCTCACAATACAAACAGGTTCGAGAAGGCACAACCAGTGATCAGAAGACGTATAGATGAGTAATACAAAGGGATAGGCCAGGTTGAGGCACAGGGGTCCTGAAGCATTGACACTCCACAGTCCTGCATTTGTTCTAGGAGGGTGTGCATGCCCTTACTGCACGTAACCTCCAATGTGCAGCAGGCTTATGCGAAGAGCCAGTTTTATAATTATTTGAGGTATGTAAAGAAGCACTCACACCCAGTGGGGAGAACAAGGTTGGGAACATGAAATAACTGGTGTTTGTTGACAGCTGCACTTCTTCAGCTTCTCTGGGAGCCAGAGGAAAAGTGTCCATTTTATCATAGGCAGAGTGACCGGCCAGCTTCTACTCCATCAGCTCTCTACAATGAACCAGTCAGCATTTTCCCACGGACCTTGGAATGTGGAAGGTAGTGGTCCTGTCCTATTTGCCTAAGGAACAGCCTTTCCCCACAGGCTCAGGCATAGGATGATGGTGAGATGATGGTGCAGTGGCATGCAGGGTTTTGTTCTGCTGTACATAGTCACGAGGGTTGGAGTTGCCTCAATGACACCTAGCAAAAACAACAACATATGAATGATGATAGGGTATTCTTTGGGGAAGGTTTTTGTTTTGTTTTCTGCTCTAAAAACTAGGATCCAAGGGAAAAATCATATTCTAAACAGTAGAAAATGTCTTGTGTGTCATCATCTGTGTAGGATTGAAGATTTAACCAAAAAAGATAAATATAGTAGTATTTTTTTGTTATTGTTTTTAGATGTGTTCATTTCTGATTTATAGCTGCCCTATGCACAACATAACATAACACCTCTGGTCCTGTTCCATCATCACAATCATTCTTATTTTTGAGGCCCATCCTAAAACACTATCTCTTATAATGTTCAGCTTTCGTCAGCCTTCAGTATTCAATAATATTTCCATGCTATGCATAAGGTTTTTTTTTCATCAGCTACTTTCTCCAAAATGGGCAGCTGATTCCTTCTTAATAGTCTGTTCTTTATTCTGGAAGCTCTGCTAGCAGCTGTTCACTTTGAGTTAACCAGCTGGCATTCAAAATACCAAGGACATAGCTTCCAACGTCACAGCAATACACTGGCCAACACAGAACAACAGCCTGACAGAAAAACAGTGGCACATAAAGACTAGGCTAATTTAACAGAGACAGTTGATCAAAATAAGAAATACAATGCTTTAATTTTAGTAGTGGGGTCATTGACATTTACATTGTCCTAATGTAGGATACTAAGAGAGATAAAGATTAGCAAGCTGCTTTGTGCTTAGGTTCCTTTGAGTCAGTTGCAGTTCATTATGACCCACGTGAAACAGACCCAAATATTGCTTGGTCCTGTGCCATCTTCAAAATCGTTATGTTTGAGTTCATTGTTACAACCACTGCTTCAGTCCATGTTGTCAAACAGCTCCTTATCACTGTTACTCCCCTTCATTAAGCTGATATGCTTTCCAGAGACTGTTCTCTCTTGATACATATCCAAAGAATATGAAAAAAAAGACATGCATTGCTTCTTCTTCTTCTTTACATCATTTTACTGGGGGCTCATTCAACTCTCATCACAATCCATACATACATCCATTGTGTCAAGTACATTTGTACACTTCTTGCCCTCATCATTCTCAAAACATTTACTTTCTACTTGAACCCTTGGTATCAGCTCCTCACTTTTTCCTCCCACCCCTCCTTCATGAAGCTTTGATAATTTACAAATTATTACTATTTTGTCATGTCTTACACTGTCTGATGTCTCCCTTCATCCACTTTTCTGTTGTCTGTCCCCCATGGAGTGGGTTATATGCCATTGCTTCTAAGGAGCCTTCAAGCTGTATCGCTCCCAAGGACGATAAATGTGTTGTTCTGGCATTCCATGGTATTTGCAATATTCTTTACCAGCACCATAATTCAAATGAATCCATTTTTCTTCTTTATTACTTATTCAATACGCAACTTTTACATGCACATAAGGCTATTGAAAACTGAATGGCTTGAATACTGCACATTTTAGTACTCAATATAACGGCCTTGTTTTTCAACATTACAATGAAATCTTGCGCAACTGACTTAAGCAATGCAGTGGGTCTTTTGATGTCTTAACTGCTGTTTCCATGAACATTGATTGGGAATCCAAGCAAAAATAGTTCTTGACAACTTCAATCTTTCCTCCACTGAATACGATGTTAGCTATTGTTCAAATTGTTTGGATTTGGGTTTATTTACTTTGAGTTGTATTTCAGAGTCAAGGCTGAAATCTTTGGTTTTGATCAGCATGGGCTTCAAGTCCTCCTAACTTTCAACAATGAGGTCATGCCATCTCCATATCAACCATTTTTAATAGTCATTCCTCCAATTCTGCCACAATGTTCTGCTTCATATAATACAGCTTCTCTAATTATTTGCTCAGCATGCAGATTGAATACATTTCATGATAGGATATTTAAAAAAATAGTATCTTATTCTAATCACACAATCCTCTCATAATTAGCATGTTGTTGTTAGGTGTCATTGAGTCTATTCCAACTCATATTGGCCCTATGCGAAACAGAACGAAGTACTGCCCATTCCTGTATCATCCTCATCTTACATCTCTGTAGCCACTGCTTCCATCCAGCCCATTGAAGATCTTATTCTTTTTCAATGCCCCACCACTCTACCAAGAATCATAGCCTCCTCCAGGGCCTGGTCTCTCCCGACAATATGTCCAAAGTATGTGAGACAAAGTCCCACCACCCTTCCCTCTAAAGAGCATCCTAGCTATACTCTTCCACAGCAGATCTCTCTGTTTTGGCAGTCCATAGTATTCGCAATATTCTTCACCAACACCATAAATCAAAGACATTGATTCTTCTTTGGGCTTCAATGTCCAATTTTCACATGCGAAGAACAATATTGAAAATATCATGGTTTGTTTCTGGTGCTCCTTAGTCCTCAAAATAGCATCTTTGCTTTTCAATTTGTTACAGAGGTCTAGGGCAAAATATTTACCAATGCAATGCATAATTTTATTCCTTGACTCCTGCCTCCATGCACATTGATTGTATATCCAAATAGGCCAAAATCATTTGCAACTTCAAACTTTTCTCAGTTTATCATGATAATACCTACGTGTCTAGTTTTGAGGATTTCTGTTCTTTACAGTGACTCATATACCTTGGTGAAGACTGCAATTCTTGATCTTCATCAGCATAAGCTTCAAGTCCTTTTCACTGTCAGAGATCAGGGTTGTGCCATTTGCATATCACAGGTTGTTAATACAATATTCTCCAAGCCTGAAGAAGCATTCTTCCTCTTATAATCTAGATTCTCTATTGATTTTCTCAGCCAGCAGGTTGAATAAGTATTGTGAGGGATTGTAGCCCTTAAGCACGCCTCCCCTTCTTTTAAACATTCAGTATTTCCTTGTTCTGTTTGTACAGACTGCCTCTTCTTTCACCTGTATGTCCCACATGACCGGGATTCCATTCTTCTCAAGGCTTTTCATAGTTTATCATCCACACACTTGGGCACCTTATCATAGTCACGAAAGGCCAGATAAACATTCTTCTGGGGTTCTCTGCTTTCAGTCAAGATCCAGCTGATGTGACCAATGATATTCCTTGGTTACACCCTCTTATGAATAGTTTGCATATTAGCAAAATCTTCCCAAATTAAAAAATAAACACTTCCTAATTTTCAAAATAATGGGCAAAATATTTGAAATATCTTTTATCTTTTGAAGTAAAACGATTAAAAAGAAAATTAAAAGTTCTCAGTATTATTAATAATTAGAAAATTATGTTTAAAACTGCAATGATACTCATCAATCATACCTATACGAAAGACTAAAATTGCGGACCATATCATATGCTGAAGATATGAAGACAATGTCACATCCATACAATTCTAGTAGCAATATATATATATATATATATATAATTGGGAAACAGATTGGCCTTGCTTAAGATGAGTGTACATCTAATTTGTAATCTTACCTGTATTCTCTTAGGTAGAGTAAACGACTTGATCATTTGGAAGCATAATAAAATTTTCTGACTATTCGATTTGTAATAGGTAAGAATTGGAACCAATTCCAATGTCCAACTAGTTAATGAGCTAAACTTTGTGAAATAAATTCTCAGTGTATTGCTTGGGGGAAAAAATTGAATCATTTATTTAGGCAAAAAAAGGATTAATTTCAAAATAATTATGCTAAGCAAAATGAATCAGACAATTAATAGTACACATCACATGTGTCATTTATATAATCTAAAAGACACATAGAAAGAATTGTGAGGATATTCATAGGAATAATTATGAGGATGGCCTAGGATTGTGCAATGTTTCATGCCGTTGTACATAGAGTCGCTATGGGTCAGAATCAAATCTATGATGCATAACAAAAATAGTGACAACAAAAGGAGTCCTGGTGTCTCAGTGGATTATGTTTTCCACTGCTCACTATAAGGTCAGCAGTTTGAAACCACCAGCAGCTCTGCCAGACAAAGAGGGGAGCGGTGTAGGAGAGGAAGTCCCTCCAGGAAATGGACTGACATCTGGCTGTAACTATGGACTCAAACACAGGAACAGTTATGCGTGTTGTACAGGATAGGGCAGCATTTTGTCCTGTCGTACACAAGGTTGTTTTATGCATTGAAACCAAAACGATGGCACCTAACAACCAGAAAGTTTTACAGTATCTGAAACCCACAGAAGCAGTTCTGCTTTGTTCCGTAGGGTGGTTATGAGTCAGAACTGTCTTGAATGCCGTGTGAGTGAATGTAGGGGAATAGAAAGACGGTCAGTGATTTTGGGGGAACTGAGAACCAGAAGGTGAAGGAGGGAATGAGAATTAATTTATTACGAAGGCTCATGAGAACCATTTTTGAGACAATGTATATATTCTCTATATTGATTTTGTTGATAAGTACATCTATCACCACTTATCAAATTGAGCACCTGAAATATGTATGGTTTATTTTATGACAATTTTAGTCCACAGATAATAGTAATGGGAAGAATTAGAATAGAAATAGAATAATAATAATAGAATAGCATAATAATAATAGAAATAAGAAAGGTTGATTAGATAATTCTGTGCCATAAGAAATATTTTTACTGTTTTAGTACACAAATATAAACAGTAATTTAAATGGAAATTTATCTTATTTGAGTTACTATATATTAATTACATAGGCATTTCTTTCTCAGATACAATTCCTGTTTATTCTACTTAGTATAGTTCTAATACCATTTATCTGAGTCATGTATAAGAAATTCTCTGATTTTTCTCCTCAACACACCCTTAAATGTATACCATAGGCTTAGATTCCATAAAGCTGATTTCATTTTCATTTCAGTATATTGAGGTAAGAGAATAAAATATCTGAGAAAAGTATTACAGTCAACTGGCCTCATGACAGGTGAAATTGTTAGGGAAAAATTCTGCAAAATATTTTGGAGAGGTCATTGTGACAGAAAGATTGGAAAATTCTAAGCTCTGATAAGGTTGGACTATGTGGAATCAGTCATCTATAAGGAGAAAGCAGATTGCTTCCACTTCCTCCCTGACATTACAATGATCTATTTGACATATCAACATTTAATAGTGAAGAACATTTTAGGCTGGAAAGTTTGACTTCTGACATTTTACTGACCCTCTGAATGCTAAAATTCAATCTAATGACTTATAAGAGTGCACTTCAATTTAAATTGCAGCTATCTCAGAGAAACATTTAAGTTTCTTCTTTTATTTCAAATTTTACCAGGGTAATATAATTTAATTTTTAACATGTTTGGGAGTATTATTGTATAAATTATCCAAAATAATATGTTTGCTTTTTAATATGTAGGCTAAATTATTGGTATATCAAGATCCAGGGCATTCAAATTGGTGTTCTTTAATTTCATAATTTAATTTAAAGAATATTTATTTTCATTAAAAGGAGTTGGTAATTGGGGATTTTGAATATTATTATGAAAATGTAGTACTCTAAGAGGGACAAAAAACCCTTATATACATCTCTTTGTTTTTTATTTTTCCAAATAGTTTTCTTAATATAAAATTTACATATTATACACCTCCATTATTAAGTCATTTTTTAAAAGAGTGGTATATACATAATAATAATCAGTTCTACTGACCTCTCCAATACTCATTATTTTCTCCCCAATTCCCCTTAACTTCCCTGCATTGTGCCTCTCCAATAAGCTATGCCTCTATGCATCATAAACTGGTAAATATAGCAGAAGCAATTAAGAAAAGCAAAAATAACACAGAAAAAATAAGAAAGAATGTTAAATTTTAAGTATTAAAATATGCTAGAGAGAATATCTCTGTTGAGAAACAAGCAAGAAATATTTTAAAATCTAGAGTAAAGTCAGGATGAGTCAAGAGGAAGGTCAACTGTAGCAGATATCATATTACACTGTAGATATCATATCCACTGTAATCAAGTTTACAATAAACTCTGTCTAACAATAAGGCTGTTCTTGCTCCTCAATGGTGGTCAGAGGGGATCTGCCTCAGGATTAATCCCAATAGGCATTCTTGAGTTGGATTTTGGGCCCAACTGTCCTCCATAAGGAGACCTGTTGGTAGCAGTGATGAATCAGCCTGCAGTTTGCACAGTTGGCAGCTCTTCAGGGGAAAGGCTGACTTTGCACCCCCCTAAAGAGTTATAGTCTCAGAAACCCAGAGTGTCACTATGAAGCAGTTAGTATGGATTCTGGACTGTCCTCCACAATCTTCTACAAACCTGACTCTTGGCAATTTGATTTTTAATACCTTTCGTCCCATCATATTTGGATTTTATTGCTTGTCATCTTTGGCCCACACAGCTAGTGTGGACTTAATTGATGCCTTACTTAGTTGGCTGCTTGGTCGAATACAAGCCTTTAAATCCCCAGGCCCTTTTCCAATTTACACCTGGGGACCTTTTGCTTTCTTCACCACACTTTGCTGTCATACCCTTGTCTACAGTGATCACTTCAAGGAAGATCATGACAGAACTGACTGTTCTTTGATTACAACTAGAATTAAGTAGGACTCCATAATCTGTTTCCCCACAGGCAATCTATGGCTCTGGTTTCCTTTAGTGATCTTATAATTTAAAGACAGAAAACATCATCAATCATTCACCTGGATTATAAAATGGAACCATTAATAACATCAATAATTTATCCAGTGGCATATAATTTAGGATACTTTTGAAAAAAGTAGGCTATGCAAGTATAGTGTAGGTGCACACTGCAAGTCATGAATTGTTGCTTTGTATAGATTGAATTCTTAAATGATTGAGTCGGATTGTGTTGACCATGGAGGTTGGTTCCAGGGGAAAACTTCCTGAAACTTCCTTATATGGGAAGATCTTTGCCTAGAAAATTAATACAGGGCTTATTCATGCAGGGAGGGCATTAATATAGTAAATATATGCTGGTTCTGAGTCCCCTTTCACTAGACACCCACTAAATCAGGGATCCTAACCAAGGTTTTATGACTGCTAATTGCCCAGTCATGGAGTGGCCCTCATTTTTTCTTCTCTCATCAGAGAATTTCAGCAGTAAGTCCAAGAGCTACAGATAATTTTGAGGGAAGGCCCAGTTTATTCACTGGGTTTTCCACATCAAGTCCTTTTGGTGTGACCTATTAGCGATGGCATCTTCTGCTTAAGGCCGGAGTCTAAGGTCATTGTAGTGTATCATCAATGGCATGGTTCACCCAGGGTTAGGTGGAAACTAATTCAACAGTCTCTAACCAGGAACATAGTACCAGGTTTATTCTCCCCTTGGGTTCTCTATAATTTTGTTGAGCATTCATTCTAGAAGTGAGATTGCTCATCCCCTTTTAACTACAACAGAAGTTTAGATGCCTTCTCTGAAATCTAGTTGCCCCTCTCCACTGGTCTTGACTTGATTTTCCAGTAAGATCTATTCATTCCTTCTTATCCCTTTCCCCCTCCTGGAAGGAGTGACTCCAGCCTAGGTGAGATATCATCTTTCAATGTGGTTGCTATGAAGTGCATACAACGATGTGTTAGTTTCATAATTTCATGTCAACTTGAAGATCTATAAAAGTATAGGGGTAGTATTTATTCAAAGTATCAGTTGTGTCACAGACTGATGGTGCCTCCTTATGGTTGTGGCCTTCTAATAAGAAGAACCCTTGGACCTCTTCTTGCTGCCAGAGCCCTGTGATGCTTCCACTCCCATTGGATCCACACAACTTTGCACCCACTGGTCTATTATATTCCTGCATTCTGCATCATTGCATGCGGTACAGCTGCATATGCCTGAAGAGGGACTTAGGGATGCTATCAGACTTGTGGATTTGAGTTGGACTGGACTGGGACATTTCCTGGATTTATAATTATTTCTTGATATAAAGCTCTCTCATACATATGTGTCTCTGGATTTGTGTCTCTAATCAACTGGGCCTAACATGAGGGTAAGGTATAGCTCATGGCCTGTAGGCAGGCTCTCTACTGCACTGTTTATGATATGGTCTCTAAGATTTGTTTAATTGGTGTTTCTCCTTGTAATCGTGGGTACATATAGTATTTGTCCTTTGTTGATTGACTAACTTCACACAGCATCATGGTTTCCAGGTTATTCCATGTCATGTGGTGTTTTATGCTTTCATCACCATTTTTTAGGGACTCATAATATTGCATTATACCATAGTTTCTTTATTCATTTCTACTGTTGGGCACTTGGCTTCTTCCAGTTTCTTGCTATTGTGAACAGTACTGTAATAAACATGGGAGAGAGTACATCTGTTCATGTTTTGTCTCTTATTTTGGGGGGTATTATCAATAATATTCTCAAGAGCGGCATTCCTGGATTATATGGATTTCAGTTCCTAGTGTTTTAGGTATCACTATATCGATTTCCATAGTGGTTGTCTGTATTTACAAGTCCAACAACAGTGTATATGAATGGTACTCAATCCACAACTTTTCTGGGCATTTGTTGTTTTCTGTTTGTTTGTTTTTTAATTGGGCTAACATTGGTTGTGATCTCATGTGGTTTTAATTAGCATCTTTCATTTTGCTGGTGATTGTGAACACTTTTTAATGTGTTTTTTTTTTAGCCATTTTTATGTCAACTCGGTGAACTATCTGTTCATGTATTTTGCCCAATTCTTACTTGGGTCATTTTTTTTAACTTTCTTATTGAACTGTTTTATACTACTCTAGATTTTGGTTAATTGACTCTGATCTGTTGAGTTGTTGGTTAATGTTTTCCCAATCTGTGGGCTCTCATTTTACTCTTTTGATGAAGCCTTTGCATAAGAGATCTATTTTCAAGATTTTCCAGTCTTCTCTTTTGTCTTGTGCTGTGTGCTTCCTTATCATACTTGGAAGTCAATATGGCACAACTGTAAAAAGGTTGTTACAGTTTTCTCAGTGATGGTCCTGATGGCTCTGGGGTTTACATTTAGGTCTTTAATCCATTTCTAGTTCATTTTTGTATGAGGGGACATAAATAGATCTTGTTTTATTCTTCTGTGTATGAAAATACAATTCATACAACACCATTATCCAAGAGGCTGTTTGTCCTATTTTACAGTTTTTGGTTCTTTGTCAAATATTAGTTGCCTGAAGGTTGATGCATTTACATCTGGATTTTCTGTTCTGTTTCATTGTATCCTTACCAGGGTATTTGGAATACTGTGACTATGTAGTATGTTTTTAGGTCACGTAGTTCAAGGCCTCCTACTTGGTTCTTCTTTTTAAATTTTTTGCTTCTCATGGGTCTTTTGCCTTTCCATATAAAATCAGTCTTTAGCTTTTCCATTTTTAGAAAAGAATGCATTTGATATTTGTATTGGGATTGTGTTGTATCTGTAGGTTGCTTGAGGTAAAAATGATATTTTCACTGTATTATCTGCCTATCCATGAACACAGGATAGTTTTCCATTTATGTAGGTAGTGTTTGGTTTCTTGTAGCAATGTTCTATAGTTTTCTCTGTGTAGGTCTTTCGTGTTTTGGTTGAGTTTATTTCTAAATATTTCATCTATTGTGTGGTTATTGTGAATGACATTTTTTCCTTAATGTCTTTTCTTAGTTTTCTTGGCTGACGAATAGGAATCTGATTGATTTCTGGTGGTTAATTTTGTATCTCGCTATTTTGCCAGTTCTCTTAATTGTTTCTAGCAGGCTTTTGGTGGAGACTATTGGATTTTCAGTATATAAAGTCATATCATTTGTGAATAGCAAGTTTCATTTATTTTTTTCATATTTGTATTATATGGATTTCTTTTTGTGGTCTGATAGTACTCTCTAACACTTCTAGTTTGATGCTGATAATACAGGTGATAGGGGACATCTTTGCCTGATCCTCTTTTACAGTGAATATGTTTCTAGTTTTCCCCATTGAACATTATGTTGACTGTTTTCATATACGGCTTTTATTATATTGAAGGAATCCCTTTATATTCATATTTTGTTGCACGTTTTATCAAAGATGATTATTATTGTTAGTAACAGTATTAGAGATTAGATGAAAAGGTGCATTCTACATCTAGTGATATGTACCTGTGGCTTTTGTTCTTTGCCTTGTTTGTGTGATGGTTTACATTCATTATTTTTTGAATGTTGAAACATACTTCTATCCCTGGATACATTAGGCAGCATATTGTTGAGGATTTCAGCGTCTATTTTCATGGGAGATATTGGTCTATACTTCTCTATGGGGTCATGACCAGGTTTAAATTTTTGCTGTCTTCATAGAATAAGTGGAAGTTTGCTGTCTGTTTCTATATTCGTGAAAAATTTGTGTAGTATTGGTGAAAGATAATCTCCGAAAAATTGGTAGAATCCCCTTGTAAAGTTGTGTGGCCCAGTATTGCTCTATTCTTGAGAATGTTCCATGTGTGTTGCAGAAGGATATACTCATACATTGTGTTTTGTTGGCTGGAGCATTCTGTATATGTCTATTAGCTAGAGATCTGGTAGTTTGCTGATTGTGTTGCTGAGCTCTTTTGTATCTTTTTTTTAGTTTCTTTCTTGGTGTTCGATCTTTTATTGAGAGTTGTGTAATGAGGTCTCCTGTAAATATTACTAAGGTGTTTATATAACTTTTCTCTTCTGTGAGGATTTGACTAGTGTATTTCAAACACTTTTTGTTGAGGGTATATACATGAATGCTTATTATGGTTATATCTTCTTGGTCTATTGTTCCCTTGATCATTATGTAGTGTTCATTCTTTCCTCTTATTACATTATTTGCCATGAAGTATATTTTTTCAGAGATTAATATTGCTAAACTTGCTTTCTTTGGGTTACCATTTGCTTGGTATACTTTTATTCAGCCTCTCATTTTGAGTCTGTTGATGATTATTTTTCTGAGGTGTGTTTCTTGTAGGCAGTGCATTGAGGGATTTTTTTTTCTATTCTGCTACTCTGTCTCTTTACTGTAGCATTTATGCCATTAACATTTAGAAAAATTATTGATTTGCACGGATTGATTACTGTCATTTTAATTTTTATTTTTGAGTGCTGTGTGTGGATGTATGTGTGTATGATTTGTTGCTTTGTTCTTGCAATTCTGTGTGCTGTTGTTGAGTTTTTGGCCACTGTACTTCCTTGAATATATATAATAGTGGTGGTCTTGTTTATGTAAATTCTTTTAATTTATCATTGTCTGGGGTTACTTTTATTTACCCATCATATTTGCTGGATACAAGATTCTAGGTTGCCAGCTTTTTTTGTTTCAGGACTCTATACATTACTTCATTGTCTTCTCTCTTAAATGGTTTCTGATGAACATTATGAAGTTTTACTAATTTCTAACCTTTTTAATGTAAATGTCTCACACCCCAGCTGCTGTTTTTATTCTTCATGTCCTTTATGTTAGATGTCTTGATTACAGTATGCCAGCGAGATGTCCATATGTAATCTCTCCTAATTAGGTTTCTTTTGGCTTCCTTGATCTTTATCCTTTCATCCTTTAGGCAATGAAGGTCATTTTCTTGCAGAGCTTGAACGACGCTATGTTCAGCATTTTTTTCCCTCGTCCTCTTTTGGAATCCCTGTAAGATATAAGGTTCTTCCTCTTGCTTTTGTCCCACTTTGTTCTCCAGCTTTTCTTGGTCTCTTTTCTGTTTTTGTTTGTCTCTTCTCTTAGATTTGATCTAAAGATTTTTCTTCAAGCCCGCAAATTACGGCTTCTGTCTCTTAAATTCTATCTCTCAGCTATTTTGTTGTTTTGAGTAATTCTCTTATTTTAGTGTTCCACTTGTGTCTTCCTAATTGAAGTTTTACTTGTAATGCATGTAGTACGGTTTCTAGCTTTTCTATTCCTTCATTTTTTCTTTCAGACTCTTTCTCGATCAGTATAACTATCATTCTTTTCAGGTTTTCCCCTTGGTAACTCCATAACTTGTTCAATTTTAGGCTTTTCTTTCAGGTGTGGGTGTTGCTCTATTATTTGTTCCTATTTCTCTCTCTATCTAATATGTGTTTGAACCAACACTATGTGCTGTTTCCTTGCCACCCTAATGTAGCTATTAGGGGCGTTACTGAAGTGGGGTTGCGTGGAGGCCCTTAACTCTGCTAGATGATGCGGGAGAGGGGTGCAAAGACACCTCCGATCAAGTATATGGAGAAGAGTGTTCAAATAAGTGTGTGTGGGCGAACAATCATAGTGTTGAAAGGAATGAAATAGGAAAATATGGAGGGATCAAGTAGTGATAATTGATGGGTTACATGAAATGAAATTATACAATAAATTTCCCTTATTTTGGAATTGTAGAGGAAAGGCGAATAATAATTGAAAGTGATAAAAAGGAAACAAAAAGACATTTGTAAGAGTATTGTCATCTTTTGGTTTTATCAGGATAAGAAGAAAAGAGAAAAAATTATGACAAGAAAAAAAGGAAATATAGGTAAAGTTCTATGAAGAAAACATTTTCATATTATAATTAAAGGGGGAAAAGAAGAGATAAGAATATTAAAAATAAAATAGAAAAAATAATACTAGAGAAAGAAGTGGTACAGCTGTTGATATAGGTTAGTTTGTACTCTAAACTTTGTCCAGGATCTTTGTGTCTGATGTGGGCAAATGAGATTTCTGTTTCTTGAAGAGTGGGTGGGAGCATTTTGTGGATTCTGTGCCTGCACTTGGCTCACACAGCGCCCAAACGTGTTCAGCAGTTATTTTTGATGTTTGTGGGTAAGTGGTTTATTCTAGTCATGACTTTGAGGTGGTTGGAATATGTTTGTGTTCCAAGGGGTAGGGTGGAATGTCAGGATATGGAGAAGTTACTCCAGGTGGTTTGGGCCTGAGTGTATATGAATGAAATGGTTCTCACACATTTCATGAAGCAGGGGCTTCAGAGAAGGATTGGTGGTATCTCAGGGATGCACAGCTGGTCTTGGTAAATAATAATAATAATAGTAATAATAATAAAGCTTTTTCCCCTTACATAGACAAAAAGATTGGAAATTACTGATGCAGGATGAATTATAAGAATAATGAACAACTTAGATTTATTGAGGAGTGGGATGTAGAAATGACTGAATACACAGCAACAACACTACGAAAGAACAGATGGGTCTGACCCTTGTCCTGAGAGATTTGGGTGTATGTGAGCAGAAGTCTTTTGAGTTGTGGGGGCAATGTCTGGTAATAAGTTGTTTTGCCCTTGAGGTCTTTTAGGATGACAGCAGGGTGGAGTTAAGTTTAGGTTAGGGTATTTGTTTTGGTGTCTGATAAGCCTTAGAGACCTGTGTTGTTGTAAGTGTAGGTTAACTATCTTAAAATAATAGGCATTAGGTGCATCTGGTCAGAGGAAGCCAGATTCACTCTTTTGGGGTGACTCATTCATTTTCCTATCCAAATGAGAGTAGGGAAGTGGACAATGCATCTGCCACCTATCAAGAGCTTACTCAGAAGGTAGGTTGTTGCTCTAAGTGGCCTGATGTGGAATATTGGGGTGCTGACTTGGGGCTGGTGTCTTAAGACAGCTGATTGTTCAGTCTATGCAGTACCTCAGCTAGCAGAGTCCTCTGAGCCCTCAGGTTGATGGCGTTTTATCTCATGCACAAGCTCACTGCCTGTGAGAGTATTGGGGCTGGAGGTTTACAGAGATTCCTGTATGCCTGGATGGTTCTCTGCTTAGAAGCATGGCCCCACAAATGGATGTGCCAGGTGTGTGGACTGTCTGAAGGCCAGGTGGTGAGGTTTAGATCATGGGGATTAACTAATTCTCTCAGGTCTGTGAGCTCAGTTTCAATTTCCTTGTCTCTCGGCTTTAAGCTTGTATAATAACTAACAACTGTGCTATTGGAGCAGATGAGTGTTATCCAAGAACAATGTTGAGGGAAAAGTTGGTGGTGTGGGGGGGTGCTCTAAAAACCATGTTTGGTTGTGCTTTCAGGTGCCTTAAGTCAGGCTATGCAGATCTGTGCTGCTCCTGGGACTGGGAATTGGCTGCATTGAGTAAGGGTGGGGTGCCCCTGGCTTGTGTGGAGCATTAGTTTGCTTTTTATTATCTAAATCTACTCATAGCTGCCTTTTAGAACTATCCTACCAACGTTCAGTAGGCTGTGTTATTCCTGGTATCAGGAAGGCAGGGCTGTGTGGGATTTGAGTGGAGCTACTGTGGCTTGGGTAGAAAGCTAATCCTGTTGGTGTTTATGTCTGCCCCAGGCTGGTCATGCAGTCAGGTCCCTGCAGCTTAGTCAGTCTGTTGTGCTAGCTAGCTCCATGACAGGGAAAAGTCAGTCAGGTGGACTGGGGAACTGCACACCTCCAATTGTTGTCAATGGTGGATGACAAAGGGGAATCTGTCAGCAGTTGTTACAATGTTTTTACTTCAATTAACTTGTGCCCACTTGTCTTTATGTTGAAAATATCACTTTCAGGATGTGTAGGATATGTCTCTCCATGGCCCTTCTGGCATAATTTCTTCAGTGTCCCTCCAAAGAAGGGATATTCTGGCAGCCTTCTTTGTCCAAAACACCTGCTTCAACTTATTTACTTTTTAAAGTTATGTTTTTACCCTATCACCTGTAGCACACACATATAATGTTTGTACCAATAATATTTCATATAGAAAATATTAGTACTACTAAACTTTGTACTAATAAGTACCTACTACTTCCTCTAATACATGCATATAGAAGACAACTAGACTCAATTTTTTATGGATATAATCTTCTTTAATACCTGAAATACTTTTCCTCATGAATTCATTTTATTTATTTAACTTTTTATTGTGAGTGGAGTGAACGTTTACAGAGCAAATTGGTTTTATACTCAATAATTCACTTATGTTTTGTTTCATGACATTTGATGAGAACTCATTATGAGGTGTTGGATAGAGCGTAGGAGAAAAACCCATAGGAGAAACACCAATGATTGTGCCCTACAGGCCTGCTTACTAGTTTTTAAGACCTCAGTAACTGCTCACCCAAGGATTCAGAACATTTTCTCTGTGCACTGTTGTTACATGGCTTTGAGTCAGTTCTGATCCATGTAAATCGCATTAACAAAAGAGAGAAATATTCCTGTACGATATCTGCAATCATTCCTTTCTTTGATCCTACTGTTGCAAGCACTGAGCCACTCCATCTCCATGACAGTTATCTTCTTTACTGACCCTCCACCAACCATGATATTTTATAGGGCAGATAACATTTCAGAGAACATGAACTGAAGTCGTATCATATGTACTTCTAAGACATACTCTAGCTGTTCTGCTTTCAACACAAATATTCATTCTTCTGCCAGTCCATGGTGTATTTAATATTCCTCAACAACGTCATCATTCGAAGGCATTCTTGAAATGATTCTTTAAATTTAGGTAGAGGTTACTTAAAGTATTACTTTGGTTCTCATGAATCTGTTTTAAATTTACTCAGCTTCAACTTGAACTTCAATTTGGGCAATTGATGGTCTATTCTGCAGAGGGCCTATCGTCTTGGCCTGACTGATGACCTTGACTTGGTCCAGACTCTTTTCATAGGTGTAGTCAATTTGATTCCTTTCTGTTCCGCATCGCAAGTTGCTTGAATGTAACCTTTTAAATTGTTTAAAAATATTATCAGTGAATAAATTGTTGCTATACAAATATATGATTTCCAGTATCGTTTCTATCACCGAGCCCATGTTTTCCAATTTGGATTCTTCTTCTTTGTTTAAAGCTCTCATGTCCAAATCACAAAATGCATTTTGGCTCCATGTTTGATCAATTTCAGGCTGAACACATTGTTGCCGTTTGAGAATTTCCTCATAATTGGCATTGTTTGTGTGCGCGTGCAGTTGCATAAAACCTGTATCAACAACTCTTCACTGCAGGTGAATGGACATTATTCTATCAGGGTCTGTATCACACTTGTGACTACATCCTGAAAAATGGGTTTAAAAGTGAAAGTGAACCAATTTCTTTTAAGTTTGTCATCCTGGCAAAATATGGGGATATGTGATTTGAAAGGTACATAACAGTTCATTTTAGCACACTAATCTTTAGAAGATTGATCTTTATTTATTCCATTTAATTTTGAAAACTTTCTAATTACTTAGATTCCTACATAACATAATGTGAGTATCAAGAGACGTTTTCAGCTTCTTGTTCTCACTTTAAGCCATGCCCCATCAGCAAACTGGGTCCCTAAAGCTTTGTTCCAGTCATATCATTAAGATTGACTCTGATTAGAAGTCCCATTTTTTGTGTTTTGAGTACCTTTCAAAATGAGGGGCTCATCTTTTTGTGTTACATCAAGTTTCTGTTGCTATTCTTGGCATTTTTCAAAGCTAATTTTTTCAGAAGTGAAATATCTGCTGACATCTCTCCACTGTATATTAACCTTGCTAGTAGTTGAAATAATAGTGGCAGAGCTTCCTGCATCACAGGTATGTGCAGGCCACTCTAGGAGGACAGATGGACAGATGATGTTTATGAATTATATGATGCCAATTGCCCATGCCTCTTCATTCATTTCTCAAAGCTTTTAGTTATGATTAATATGTTTTTAAATGTTACCATTGTTTGGCTTACTATATTTACAGCTACATTTGCAGCAATTATAAATAAATATGCAGAAATAGTAACTCTCAACAGTATTTGGGAATATATTCTTGAGTACTGTCTTGCTCCCCTTCCCACTCTTGTTCAAGTTTCCTGTCTCTGTGTGTGTTTGCTTTTATAATTTTATCATTGCTTAAATTTTTATGTAATAATATCCACTTATGTTGACTTTGGGGTCCTGGTTGCAGGTCACTTAGGACTTAGGCTGCTAACTGATGAGTTTCTGGTTCATACCTTCCGGCAGCTAGCTCCACAGTAGAAAGAGGAAGCTGTGTGCTGCTGGGAAGATTTCCAATCTCAGAATCCCTAAGGAGCAGTTTTACTCTGTTCTATAAGAGTTCTATGCATCAGAATCGACTCAATATTTGTGCGTTTCTTGTTTTTGTTGTGGTCTTGAGCTGTTGTCCTCCTAGTGTCTTACTTTGTCTTAATCATTTTGTGTTGACATTCCACCCACCATGGGCTATTACATTCCTGTTTGCCCAAGGCAATTGCATCTAGCCTCTAGTTAGTGATTCATCATCTCTTTCTTCCCTACCTCTGTAACCTTCAAAAGTTTCTTTCTGAACATTTTATCATGGTGACTTCATAAATTATTTGACTTTTGTGATTGACTAATTTCAATCAAGTCGTACCCTCAAAATTTATGTTATGAGGTTTTTTGAGGTTTCTTCTCTATTCTTTAATATTGCTTACTAGTCAGTTATGTGTGTAGCATAGTTTATTAGTCAACTTTTCTATGATGGGCACTTAGGTTGATTGTATATTTTCACTATTGTGAAAAATGCTGAGATGGACATGCATGTGCATAAATCTGTTTTGTATTTGGTGAGTTCATATCGACCTTGTTTCTTATTTTTGAAAAAGGATATGAAAATTTTCCAGCTCTGTGTTAAAAAAGACTACATTTCCATCATTTCATGGACTTTGGTCCTTAAATAAACTATCCGTAGATGGATGGATTTATTTCTAGGTTCTTACTTCTGTTTAACTGTTCTATCTGCTGAGTAGCTCTATTTGGTGAGTAGTTTCTACACCTCTTTAAAGAATGATGCTGAGATTTAGATTAAGATGGCTTTATATTTGTAGAATTCTTTGGGTAATATTGACATTTCTCAGTGAATCATCTTCTCATCAATGAGTATGGCATCTTATTCTAAGTCACTTTTGATTTCTTGTAGCAAAGTTTTGTCGTTTTCTTTGTACAGATTTCTGGTTAGATTTATTCATAAGTACTTCATTTAGGGGGTTGCTATTGAAAGTTATGGGAAGAGACCTGGTGGTTTAGTGGTTACATGTTGGGCTGCTAACCACAAGGTCAATAATTCAAAACCACCATCCACTATCCAGGAGAACAAAACTTTCTATTCCTACAAAGAGTTACAGTCTTGGAAATCTACAGGGGCAGTCCCCCCCACCCCCCGGGTTTTGTATAGTCTCTATGAGGCAGAATCAACTCAAAGGCAGTAGCTTTTAAAATATTTTTGATAGTAAATATTTTATTTTGCTGCTTTTGTTGTAAAAAGCATGTTATTTTCCTACTTCATCTCCCTACTTCCTGATCAACAACTCTTTGGTTGCAAGGGATGGGAGAAACCTTCAGACTCCATATGACCCAGGAATTTGATTCAGACAGGACTTACCCACTTATATCATGGGTGAGCCATCCCATGATATAAATCCATTTCTACATATATATATGTACAAATGCCACTGGTTTTGTTTCTCTAGAAAACCTAGTCCACCAAAAATTGGAATTGGGATAAAGTTTATGATGATCTAATTCCTGTTCACAAGTCACTTTTATACTATTGTATTTGTTAATTGTTTGGTGGCTTGCTTCACACAATTTTTTGTTTATTTTAATATATTCATGCAAAGGGGTACATACTACTATGTTTACTAATTTGGCACTACCAGGGCACTCACTACTTGTCTCTGGGTGGTTTTGGTGATTATGGAAGTCTGTGTATGCAGATTTAATTGCTGGTCTTATAGAACAGGTGAGTGCAGGCTGGGCAAGTGTTTCCTGTTATCAGGTATTGATTCAATTTTTATGATTTGATACTGGATCCACAGTGATGCTAGTTGACGGCACTCACCCATGAGTGGCTTGTCAGCTGTGGTGAGTGTGTATAGATAGGATCGTTAGTCCTTTGCTAATGGATAAAAAGACAGGGACTGGGATGGGAACAAAATCATAGCTAAGGTGTTAGGGCAGAGGGACTATCAAAGAGTAAAGGAGAGGAAGAAGAAAAGGGAAGAAACCGCACAGTACTGGTGTGAACAGTACTAGCAAAGCACAAGGGTGGTGGTAGTGCAGCAATGACTGAGTATGTACCACCGTAAATGGGTGAAGCGTATCATCCAAGGAGTTGGTTTGGGTGCACACTCTGCAGGATCAAAGATAAGGAGGAAGCAGAGGATTTAAAAAGGCATATAGGAAAAAGGGGTGATGGAAGAGTAGAAGGAGAAATTAAGGAGAGAGAAAACAAGAGAGCCAAAGAGACATAATACAAGTATAATAGCTAGCTGTCAAACAAGGCTGACCCACTGTCAAGGGAACGCACACTGGCTGCGGAGGGGTACGAACTGGCAGAGCTGAAGGTGCGTGTGGCCGAGGGCAGGGTTCATGCTGCAAAGCACGATCATCTGTCTTAAGAGGGAAAGAGGAAGAAAACAGAAGCAAAGAAAGAAGGTAGGGAAAAGAGGAGACCTAATAAAAATCAACTGAGCATAGAAAAAGCAGAAAAGAAAGAGTAGCAGCGTACTATCTAACTTCTTGTCGCACATTCCCTCTGTCCATGTGTCTGTTCCGTGTCATTGCTCATCTTTTGGTGACACAGGGGTCATTCCTGTTTAAGACCCAGCCTGCAATGTGATAACCTCATTACCATGACCAAAGAAAATCCCTAATTCCAAACAACTCGTAACTTGCAGGGACTAAAATTCAAACTCATGGTTCTTGTCACGTCTGACAGTACAGGGCTCCTTATTTATAGCATACGGATTAGAATTTCATTATTTATTCCTGGGCGAACACAATTTAATCCATAACATTTAAAAATTTTATTATTCTGAAATAAAAATCTTCATAACTAAGGAATTAACCATTATAGAAAAATTAACATAAAAACAAAAGATCAGAGAGATAACAAAATGGAGGGACATGGCATGAAGTGTACAAGGAGATACAGCCAATAATGAAGCCGAGATACAGTTTACAAAAATAGAAATAGGGAAAACATAACCTCTTTTTATTCAAAAGCATTCAAAGTTTATCTTTACAATGATCTTTGGGAAACTGTTAGCTTGTTCTTCAGTGGTGGCTCCGGCTCATTGTTACACAGATGACAGGAAGTATAATACAAGTTCATTTAGTTTAATTGCTGTAACAGTCTTGACTCATTAAGAATTTTCCTAATAATTTTAATTTTTTCTCACTTCTTTTCCCCACACTTTAAAGAGGAATTTATTTTAAAATATTCATTAAACTACTAAAATTCACATTATAAATTGTTCACTTTTCCAGGGATGGAAAACTGTCGCTTTGGCAGGTGAAAGGGCAATCCAAGGCCATATTACAAGGTGGCTTAATGGGAGAGGGAAAATATACCAAATGAGGTGTAGCTCAATACATACTGAGAAGAAATAAACCTGCTCTTTGACTCTTATTAAGATATGTTAATAAGCCAATTAAGTTTATTTCGTTAAGCTAAATCTTATCTGGATCAAATTTGTGTCATTTTTCTTTCCAATAGTTAAATGGTTCCAAAAACTGAAAATGACTTTGATTCTGAAAGTCGTGCAAATCAGCAATATGAGAGAACTTCAAAAAGTTTATGGAAAATTACATTATCTTTTAATTCCATTTATTCACGAACTTTTACAGGGGCACTTTGTTGAAGGTTTATGGGAATGCAAGCAGCTAAAAAGGATCTCTTAGAGAAAGAAAAAAAAAACATTTTGTACTCACGAAAACACTAATTGCAGAAATTATACAGGTAAACTCTACTGAAGTATTCAATAAATTAAAATTGAGTCATGCTAATTACCATTTAATGACTACTCTTAAAATTAGAGTTTTCAAAGGGAATCATTAATGTCTGGCTGATAACCGAGAGGATCTCTTGATTGTGAAGTGATTTCCATTATTTGCTGTGTAATTATGCATAGTTAACTAATATAAAATTGTTTATATTCACCTTCAAATAATATATTTAAAGATTCAATATAAAATGCTTTTAAATCATACTCTCATAGGTGCAATGATGTCTTCTGAGTAATGTTTATTTTTATTAAAGAAAGTAGTGAAAGTTTTCATTATATGTAAATTTTCTTAAAGACATGAACATTTTCTTGAATGAAATAAGAAACAATATAGTAAAAGTAATCTGCAAATAGAATTTTAAAAAGATGCCTTTTGAATGTATTTTGACAGTGTAGTGTCATTTTATGGGACATCCAGCAATCTGTACTTCCGTTTCCCAATTTGCAAAATGAGAACTATATTGCCCATTCACATCACAGTATTATTGTGAAGATAAATACGATCACTATTGGGAAATTACTTTGTGAATTATAAAGTTCCATATAATTGCAAGTAAATAATATTATTTAAAATGGTGATTTGTGTCCTATTGACCTTGAGACTCAAAAATCCACACATTGGCTATGCTCACTCTCCAATGATTTCTGAAAAGCCATTCCTGATACAACCTATTTTTGTTGCAGCCTCTGCTTCTTCTTTTATCAGTTTTGAGACATTTGGTTGCAAATGGCAATTGCCTGCTCCATTGGTCTGCCAAAAGATTTCGTTTCCCAGCAGTCAATGTCTATGCTGCCCTGCTTGAAATTCTTCCACAGTGAATCTTCGTCAATCTTCCCTGCTGACAGTGATTCTGCTTTAGCCCAGCACACAAGAAGTGAGTGACTAGTTTGCTGGCATTGAGCCTACACATGTCTTGCCTAGAGGATCTGTCTTGCAGCCTGCAGAGTTGCAATATGGTGAGCTGAATTGATTCTAAGAAATTGATTCTATCCTGCAAATCAATAACTGCAAGCTTGGCATATGTCATGTGCTTCATTCTGTGCTTCTTATGAACTGTGTTGCCTAAGAACATGCTGAGATATTTAATTTTAATGCCAGTGTACTTGATGGTTTAGATTAACAATGATTGAATATCAGACTATGAAAGAACTAATCTTAAACTTAAAGAAAATAAAAGTTACTCACATTTAGGAGTCCGTGTGTGCCATAAAGTTTAAACACTCAACTAATAATTAGAATTTTGGCTGTTCAAACCTGCTCACAGGTACCTCAGGACAGAAGGCTGCCAATCAGCCTCCATAAAATATTTACAGGCTTGGAAACGCTATGGGGAAGTTCAACTCTATTTTATAGAGCCACTATGAATCTAAAGGGACTCAACAGCACTGTTTGGGTTTAGCATTGAAATTATAAAATGGAGACAAAACAATGCCAACCTAATTTACACAGATGATTTACATTACTATGTTGTTTCTTAGTTCTATTATGTAGTTGGCAATGAACTTACAAAATCTGAGACATAAAAGTGCAATTTGGAGATTGTCACTGGAATTAAGTTTATTAATTTTACTTAAATACTTGTGCTTATTTATTAAAAATAGAAACATATATTAAGTAAATTAATGAAATAAAGGAATACAGTTCTAAAAAACAGAAAAAAATTAAAATCAATTTGCCATCATGACCTACGGATAATACTGTGGTCATTAGAAAAATGTATTACAAAAATATCATTTTTTATATCTGAAATTTATGAATATATGACTTTACCTAGTAGGAGAATTGACGTATAGATGGCATTAATGCTGCAAATATAAGCATGATTTAAAACACTCTACGTTCACCTCTATTAGGTCCACATGAAAGCTAGAAATAGATAAGGAATATCAAGAAAGAGTTAATGTCTTTGAATATGGTGTTGGTGAAGACTATTGGCTTTCTGTGACCTGAGAGAAGGTCTTAGAAGTACAGCTAGAAAGTTCCTTAAAATGAGGGAAGCAAGACTTTGTGTTACATACTTTGAGGATGTCAGAAGGCGCAATTACCCTGAAGAAGGACAGCATGCTTGGTAAAGAGAGAAACAGCCACACAATGGCAAGGTCCTCAGGAGTATAGACGGACCCAGAGGTTGCAACAATGGGCACAGAACAGCAACAGTTGTAAAGTGAATGCAGAACGAGACAACATTTTATTTTCATGGTGTTGCTATGGTGATACTGACTCAATGGCTCCTAAATAAACTGGCTTTAAAAAGAGCTTTTTCTGAATTAACTGGTTGTTGGTGCTAGGGTGTGGTCCATGCTCCTTGAGTCAGTTCCCACTCATAATGACCCTATTCACAACACAATGGAACACTGCCCAGTCCTGTTACAAAGCTGCTTAATATTGAAAACACTAAGTTTATCTGGTTGAATGTCTGTAGCATTGGGGCAATATTTAAAGTACAGGGGAGGACTGTTCTAAGTGTGGTAATAAACTCTTTTAAAATAATTAAGACCAGAATAGTCTTAAGGAGTTGGGGACTGATGATGCCCCAAATGTGTAATTCTTCTATGATTCTAATCAGGTCCATTTTCCACCTGGGGTTTTGAAGTCACTACAGAGTGCCACCAAAACTCATAAATGTTTCAGGAAGTAACATAACCAAGATGACCATTAAACAAAGAGTATGGCCTGATTCACACCCTCTATGATGGGCAGGTCTTAACCTCACCCTACCCTGTTCTTTAACAGAGAATGTTCTCCAAAATGAGATGATAGGCACAGACATATTACATCTAGAATTATATCAAGAAGATGCTATGACTGGAAGGCCCGTATTAATTGACTGTAATTTACAAGGGAGGTGCTTTCGGGATAGCTCCAGCTCAGCCATTCTATGCTTAACAGAATGAAGGTCACTGAAACAGAATAAACTTCACTGAACCATAAGATTTTCTATAGAAAGTCAAATTATGATTGGTGACACACATTGAATTGAAGCAGAAACAGAAGAGTCTACTTTTCCATAAAAAAATCACCAACGTTAAGTTAATGCCAACTCATAGCTGCCCTATAGGCTAGGGCACAACAGTCCTTGTGGCTTTCTGAGAATGTATTGCTTTATAGGAATAGAAAATTTCATCTTTTCCCATGAAGCAGATGGTGGTTTTGAACTGCTGATCTTGTGGTTGGCAGCCCAAACTGTAACCACTATGCCATCGGAATCCTGTACTTGTCCATAGAAAACCTTAAAATTACAAAGATATTTTCTCCTCATAACAAATATGGACTTGATTTAAAAATCTCAATCCGCATTTTCATATTATTTGATTAGCTAATTGTGTAATCTATGTTAGAAAGCAAAGAGAAAATAATACTAAGACACAGTGAATAGTATGAAAAGTTTTTTGTGAATATAGGAAAGAGAGGGATTTGACCTAAGAATATCAATTATCAGCAATAGTACTTATGATATTTGAATCAACATATCAAACCAGTTCAGTCAATGGGTAAAGAATGAGAAGTCCCTAAATTAGGAAAATTTGGAAAATTAATAAACTATGTGGTAAAAATGAAACCAAATATATTCACACCAATCAAAATAAATAATTTTTATAATTCATATGTGTAATTTAACCTTTTAATTTAATTAAAATATTATTTTTTATGTTTGGTGTCTGTAATGATATTTAAAATAGAAAATAATCATTATTTTAAGGTATTATTATAGTTTATTCAAGATTTAATTTGTTGTATTTTTAAAAATTAATATTAATTTGAATAATGTTTTCTGCATAAGAAATTCATCTGTAACTGATTAATTAAGTGGAAAATCAAATTGAGGAGTTAAGAATTGGGTGACTTGGGTCCAATATTATAAGAGCATTTTATTATAAGAATTATAGGAAAATAATCCACAAATTTGTGGACAGATGTTGGTAATTCATTTATTTGAAGAGTAAATATAAACACAAGAAGGAATTCACAAATAATTTCATTTTATCATTCCTAGATCCTCTGATCAATATCATACACATATACATTCACACAATCTCAACAGTTCAGAGAGTTAATTAACAGATAATGCCTATACACACTCATGAATTCAACAGTTCCGATATAGTTATTTAATAGATAGTGCTGCAATGTGCTAAGGAGCATTCTAGGTTTTGTGATTGTAGCAGTGCATGAATTCTTTTTTGTGTTTTTAGGAATTTACAGTGGTAAACAACAAACAAGTGAAAAAATAAAATGTAGTGCTCAATGTTGAATAAATAATCAAATAAGAAGAACTGGGAGATTGCAATATTTTGATAATAAGTAAGCAGAAAAAGAAAGGAGCATTTCATTCAATGTCTGATATAAATGAGCCAGGCATAGATCGATCTAAGGACCTTTTCAGTAGAGAAGACAGAACTGCAATGATGGCGCAGAGCTGAGCAGTGTTTCCTTCTGTCATGCATCGGATCCCAGCAGTGTGGACAGCTAACAACAGCAAATCCAAGGGAGGAATATACAGTAATCTGCTTCTGCAAAAGATCACCAACATGAGAGCCATACAAGGCAGTTCTACAATTTCCTACAGGGACGCAATCAGTTGGTATCAACTTGCCAGCAAGGGACAATGTGGCTGAAGCGGAGGGCGTAAGAAGGAAGACTGGTGGAGGACGCCAGAGAAATCATGCAGGTCCAAGCTAGATCTTCACGGGATTGTAGGAAATTTTAGAACTTTGACATATACACTGGTTGTCATGGAATCAATCCCTCAGGCTACTTTCTTCAGAACTTATACTCAAGGGAGGTAAGAGCAAAATTAGAAAGAGCAGATGACAGGTTGGGGGGACAAGTATGGGCTCATGGCTTTTGGATCTTGCTGTTCTTAATGGAGAGATCAGATGATGAGAATCTGAACACATGTTTACAATATTATTAATACAATCGTGTATTAAATATGTAAAAATTTCAGTGGGATACTTTACCCCATCCATCCCATAACCCTGTCTCGTGTCTTCAGACTTCTACTTGCCCCTGACTTTCAAAGGACATTTACAGGAAAACCTGTCTGACCCCCTTGAGCATGCTGTCACTTCCATTGTGATGTGGTTTAAACTGAAAAGCATAAAAATCTTCAAGGAAGTTGGAAACACTGTCTTCAGAAATGTATAGCTCTGGATGGAAGATATATCAAAAAGAATAGCTTGCCAATTTTGTTTAATAAGGTTGGTATAATTTTGTAGCAATATTTTTTCTTCTAGTCATATTTTATGACCTCAAGTGCTACTACTAAACTTTTATGTATAAACCAGAAGCACTGAACACACTGTAATAAATGTGAAATTACATTGCAGAATTTTGATAATGTCAAATTTGATATATTTTGTGCTTAATTAGTACTATGAGGATATTAGATACATAACATGGACTCTAGAAGTAAGAATTGTGGCTTAAGTTATAAGGGAGTTTAACAAAATTAAAATGTAATTACCATAAATTTTTGTTCCTTCTACTATATTGATTTATTAATTTATATGTAACTTAGAACGTATTGTTTGTTTACATCCCAAGACACATAGCCAACTCGAGGGTGGTACTTTCATATTATTTATCACTACCTGAAATATTTCCTCATATTGTTTTGTTTGATTTTGATGATACTTTTTTTGAAGACAAATTACTTATCATTTAATTCCATACTTCTAACTTTGTTTTTATCTTTATCACAAGCAACAGAATTCAACTCGTTAGATTTTCCCCAATTACTTGGATATGTTGTCATTGCAGGGGATTCTTTACTCTGATTTTATTATTCACTTACCTCCAATACCACCTTCTTAACTGAACTCCAGCAGTTTACTCTTCAACTGCCCAGAGAGTTATTTAATAATGCTTAGATGCTCACAGATGCATAGATTCACTGATGCATATCATGCACACACTTGGATTCAACATTTCAGGGAGAGTTATTTAATAGACAGTTTTTTAGCTAGGTTTTGTGACTAAAGCAGTGAATTAAACACCATAAATTCTTATTTACTTCATTGCTTATAACAGTTTCATAAACTGTTTTCCTTGCTTTCATTCAATTGCCAAAATAATTTTTATTAAGTAAAATCATTTATTGATTAAAATATTCCGAAGCCTTCCCAACACATTTAAAACCGTTAATCTTGCATCATCTGACCATTCCTTACGTCTCTGATCACATGGCTTCCCTACATCTCTGATGGTATGATTTTTCAGTCACACAAGCAGTGCACTTCTGTCCCTGAAGGTTTCAATAGACTTCTTATGTTAGCGCCTCTGAAGACAATTCTATTTGTCTAGAGGAGTCTCACTTTAAATTTCAGCTCCTCTTGTCACTTATACCCATTTAAATATCACATCCCTGGAGACATCTGTGACTACTCATTTAAAATTACCATTCAACCATTATTCATATTTAATCACATTAGCTTATTTTAATATGTTAAAGCACACATGTAACTATTATTCCATAGCTCTTTTCACTTATTGGACCCAGTGAGAGCTGAGAAAGAAGTGCAGTGAACTGTCACTCTAAACCTGGAGACAGCCAGAAACAGCAGGAACAGAACCAGAAAATCAGTGCATGGCTGGTCCTTGGAGCAAGAGAGTTGAGAGTCCGTGGCCAAGGCTTCCTGAAAGAAGTTGCCAGTGGCTCGTTTTTCCAGACACACAGAGCACGTGAACTGAGCACCTTCGAACCGTCTTCCTGGAGGACTAGGGTGTAACTAGGAATTTAACAGTAGAGTTAAAGAGTTCTTGTTCAAGTCATTGATTTTTCTTTCTCTTTTTTATTATCGTTAATCATTTTATTGGGAGCTTTGACAGATGTCACAACATTCCATAATTCAAATGAATCGAACATAATTCTACAATTGCCACTTCAATAAGCTTCAAGGCATTTTCTTTCTTCTTGGATTCTTTGAAATCATCTCCCCTTTATACCCTCTGTCCCCATCATTCCTCCCACGAGCCCTTATTGTCATTTTTATATATTATTATTTCTTTTTTATAGTTTTATTGTTGCTGTTTTTAAATCATTTATTGTGTCAATCACATTTGTACATTTCAACCACATTTGTACATTTGTTGCTCTCATCATTCTCAAAACATTTGCTCTCCATTTAAGCTCCTGGCATCAGCTCCTCATTTTTCCCCTCCCTCCCCATTTCCCACTCCCTCATGAACCCTTGATAATTTATAAACTATTTTGTCATGTCTTATACTGTCCAATGCCTCCATTCACCCACTATTACATATAACCAACCTCCTCTTTGGGGGCTGGACAACAGAAAAGTCATTGATTTTTCTATGGGATCCTATTTATTAGTTTTTCCTCAAAATAAGGTAGCAGTGTTTTTGTAAAGGAAACATTGTCATACTCTAAGAAACAAATCATGCAGAGAAAGTAAAATATTAAAAAGAAACACTACTTGACCCAAAGCTGAGTTTGATTATTGCGTTTAAGTTGTTAACTTTTATATAGTATAAAAGCAAACCCATCAATTCTTGTCCATTTCAATCACAGACACATGTCGTAGAATATACACAAAAAGGAAGAAAACATAAATTTCAACATCTTCTGCTCAAAACTTATTTTTAAATCTAAAAATTAAATTTAAATGACTAACATGTGGCGATCCAATTAAATTTAATAAGAGATGAAAACTTTCCATAAGTGCCTTCTCCGGAGAGTTGTCTGCTGGATCACATTTCTGACCTTGGGTTCACAGTTCGGTGCATAACCCACACTGAGCAGTAAGGTTTTCCCTTCGAACACTGAGGTAGGCCTCATTCCAGTCATGGGATTTTCAATCATTTCATATACATGCCAGAGTAGGCATTGAATAAGAAAGACCACAGAGTAATTGATTATTTTAACAACGGTGCTGGTGATGAATACTGAAAGAATCATAAACTGGCAAAAGAAAAATTAAATCTGTCTTGAAAGCGATAATGCCAGAATGCTTTTTAGACATGAGGATGGAGAGACTTCATCTCATGTACTTTGGACACGTTTATCAAGATAGAATGCTCCCTGGAAAGGGATATCGGGCTATCATGCTTGGAAAGTAGAATTGGAGCAAACGGGAGGAAGATCCTCAAGGAGATGGATTGTAGTAGTAGCTTAACAATGGCCTCAAGTGTAGTAACACTTGTGAGGATAGCACGGTGAAAACTGTTTCTTTCTGTAGTACATGGCTTGGCTATAACTTTGAACTGTCTCTATGGCAACTAACAACAGCAAGTAGGAAATTGAAAGTATGACCTCTTGATTTTGATAATGTCTTAAACATAATCCAATGGAGAAAGATATTTTTAAATCAAAAGATATAGAAACAAATTTGAAATACATAAATCTATTTCTACTCTTTTAGCTATATTGTTTTAGCTCTCTATCATGGTAGCATACATACCTCATGTAGGTGTCTTCCTTGAACAGAAATTTATTTTCTTACAATTTAGGAACTTTGGAATCTGTAATCAGGGCAGGTCTTCTTATTCTGTAGGTGCCTGGGGGAGGCCCTTATCCTTTCACTTCCTCTTCTTATGTGCCTTCGTGTAGTAAATGCAGTGATTTGTCTTATTCATATGACTTGTAGTGTTTGTAACTCATACCAAGTTCCTACAAGTCTGAATAAGAGAAGGTGGGAGAAAAATGTCATAGCATTCAATTATCAGTGATTGTTAACATGGTTAATTGTAATTCTAAAGCCTTGTAACTATAATGAAGTCACTCATCAGTTTTGTCACCCTGCTAGGGATGAAATGAATTATCTTAGAAGAAGGTAGGGGATATGTCACTACTAGCAAAACAGGAGAGCCGGAAATAGAGGCTTCCTTTGGTCCCAAGATCCCTGCATGTGGAACTTGCAGGAGATAGCTGTGACTGACACTAGAGAGACAACGAGAAGTTGCAGAGCAGTCTCATCAGCAGAGCCTAGAGTCAGAACATGAGAAAGTGTGATGGACTTCCCAGTCCAAGGAGATTGCCTGCTGGGTAAATCTGAGTAACTTTGAGCAAATATCGCCAAGCTAGTTACAATCATCAATTACATAAATATGTATAGATTAACCTGAGTTGAGGGCTTTGTGGGCAGGAACCAAGTTTTATTCATCATAGAGTTTTCATTATTTGTTAACAGAGCTTTGCACTATGTGAATAGATATAGTTAAAACAATACAGAGCATGGTAGCCATTTAGTATGACAGAATTATACCAGTGTTCATAATCTCAGTGCTGGCAGGGGTCTCCACATGACTTTTCTGGCTCCAGAGATGCGGCTTCATCAGCCTCTCTCTATGTGTCTTTTCCACAGGGATGTCTCACAGGGAGTGAGCAGAGAAAGGGTGTGTCCTGCCTCCAGGGAGGAATACAGGAGTTCCCAGAATCCTAAGGAGAAGACTCTGCCCACACAGAGGCCTCATTGGCTATGGTCTGATTGATAGGCTAGACTCCACCCCATCACAAGTTGACAGATTATGTAACTGTCACAATTACTATCTACTCTTATAAGTAAAAAAATTCAGTATTCAGCATAAACATCCATATGAGCACATAATTACCTTTTGATTTTTCTAGCAAATTTAGGTTTAACTTTATTAGAATATTTTGTATGGATACTCTAATTAAGTGTATATTTTTCTTGATTAATTTTTGAGATACTTGTGCATAATATTTTATTTATAGACTTAGATCTTGATATAAAAATTCCTTGAGTGTCCTTGATAAGTACTATATAATAATGAGCAAAAGAGTACATCAAGATACTTGGAGCATGAATCTTATCAAGCCTCTGTGATTTTGCTTTTGAATTCCTCAATATTGCATATGCTATAAATCAATTCATGCTGAAATGTGGGCAAAGTTCTTTCTTCTTGGTTGACGATCTCAGCAGGCATAGTGTCAGGTCTGGGAACATGGCCATTCTCCATATTGCTGAGGCTGGTTTTCACGTCTGAAAATGTTCTTGAATAACTTATTCCAATGTCTTGTTTCACAAAAATGTAACAAAGATTGAATATTTAGGCCATTATATTAAAATATATCCAACTATTTATTACTCTATTATCTTTATAGGAGGTACCCTAAGAATATGTAACTGAAATTGATCAGGACATCCCAAAAGAGAAGTGAAAAAGTTTTATTTTACTTCAAAATTTATCTGCCATTCAGTAGGTACTGACAGTAATTATCTAGATGATTACACTTATTGCTTGAGTACTTATTTTATTACAAAAGTTTCCATTATAAATGACATATATTATCACTTGGGAATAATGTTATTAGGTGTCTAATGGACTGTCACGTTAGGCACATGTTACAAGAAAAGGCAGAGGGCCAGGTTTCCATTTGAACTGTGTTTTCAGCATCTCATGGCCCTTCACTCCTAAACTGTCTTCCCAACCCTCATATAGGTCGTCTTCATCTTGTGGTCTCACCTCATCAGCCATGAATCAGGGCAAATAAGACCTGGCAGCTTAATATCACCTAACTTTGCCTCTTACAAGTTAGAAATATAGCAGACTACAACCAGGAATTTTCAAAGACTGGATTTTTCATTATGCATTTATTTAATGCAACCGGTGTTTAAATTCTGTCTTATTTTTTCAGTCCTCCAATTCTTTCTGACCTCTGTTGATGGTTATCATGAAACTTGAAAGTAATTATTGGAATAATGCTTCTTTCCTAATAGTAAAAGTGCACCACTTATTAATGTTAAGTGTTCCTGAATTCATTCATTTCAGCTGTATCTTTCGTTTAAATTGTTTTTAGAAGGAAAATATTATGTTTTAAAATATTATTTTATTATTGTTTTTCATGACATGATTTATTAGGCTGAAACATCTTCATATGAATGAAATCAACTTCTTAGGACATATTTTATTTTAGAATTTTTACAGAAGGGAGACTATAAATAGTTATCACCCTTATAGTGTTAATTGTATTATTTGATTGATGTTCTTTTATTTTAGATAAATTATATTAATTTATCTCTATGCTTTTATAACATATATTTATTGGATAGTTAATGTTATGCAGTCTTTGTATTAAAAAATAGATATTTCCTACAGAAAGGTAATTCTCTACCTTGGAAAAAGATATGTAAATATCTTACAACTAACATAAAGCTTCCTATATTGAAAATATTTTTAAGAAATTACAGGATTACGCAAAAAGAAATACAAAGGACATAATAAGTGAAATATAAATTGTAGGCTTTTCATAGAAAACAATATTTGAATTGTTAACTGGAAATACTCATCTCATAAAGTTTCAGCAAAATCTATTTTTAAATTATTGGGAAAAAATGCTTCAAGAATCATTGAAGCAGAAAAGTTATCAACCGTGGGTGCATTGGCTACAATTAGAGTTAACAAAATCTTATGGGAAACTGACTTTTTGACTGTTGAGATGAAATAATAGAAACAGAAGTGACTAAAGGAGATCAAAGAGATTGTTTCATGCCACCCAATAGGCATTTACCTAAGATTTTGTATATAATAGCACAAAGTTTGAGTCTCTAGTTACAGACCCTGTCAGCCATCTCACAGAGGTCTTCCTCTCTTCTCTGGCCTTCAAGTTTATCACGCACATGTTTTCCAGGGTTTGGTTCCTCCTGTTAACATGTCCAACGTAAAGGAGACGAAGTACTGCATCCTCAGTTCTGAGCAACGTTAAGGCTCTACCTCGTCCAAGAGAGATAGGCTTGTTCTTCTGGTAATTGTATTAAAAATTGACAGACCACAACTTGAGTGCGTTAATGCCTGTTCAGTTTTCTTTTATCATCATCTCGCCTTCACAGGCGTAGAATGTAATTGAGAAGTTCGTTGTTTACTTATTCACCCCGAGTCACCATTGCAGCTTTGTGATGCTTCAAAGTGGTCATTTACAGCAGATTTGCCCAATGCAATGCGTCACTTAATTTAATGACTACTTCTATAAGAATTGATGATTAATAAGTAAAATTCAATCTGAGACAACTTCAATTCCGTTACCATGCATTAGAATGGTGTTTTTTGTTAAAGTTATAAAATTTTAGTTTTCTTTACTTTCAATTATAATCTCCCACATAGAAGGCTTTGGTTTTCACCAGTGACTGCCCCAGGTCATTTTCACTTTGGGTAAATGCAGTCATGCTATCTGCATATGTAAATTTGATACACAGTTTTCCTGAAATTCTGCTGCAAATAAAGAAGAAAAATAGACAAACAGTACAACAAAAATTGCTTTGCAAATGAGTCCATTTAATTTACTGTATATGCTCGAGCATAAGCCAACCCGAGTATCAACCAAGGCACCTAATTTTGCCACCAAAATGCATAAAACTCGTCTTAGACATGAATATGTGATAAGTCAGAGAAGTCAATTAAGGCAATGACAGCTACTGTTTGGGGGCTTCCAATGTGATAATCATGATATATTTTCTGGAAGGCCAGAGGATGATCAGGGGACTTAAAGACCTTTTAAGAAAGTTGAAAACTATTGCTAAGGAAAATTCCAGAACCAGTGTACAGGCAGCTCCCCGCCCTCCTTATGACGATGCATCTACTCATTCTTCAAGGATAGCAGAGGGCGCTGCTATGAGAGTTTCAGTGGAAAACTGTCCTGTACCCACCACACAAACTTGGTACGACCTCAGATTGATATTGACTCAAGAAACCAAAAGTACTGTTTGAGTCTTGGAATGATAGCCAAACTGTTGTATTGCTGTGGTGTACGTCAAAGAGCACAGTCCTTTAGGGAAGAGTTAGAGACAGAAACACCACCTTCAAAAGTATATAAACTTGCAGGGCTGCTGTCCTGAAAGATAGTACTTCTTCATATTTTATAGTTTTGCTTAATAAAACCTTAAAGAATTCTGTGGCAATACTTGTTAGTTCCCCATGTCACTTGAATAAGATCAAAGTTTACAGCCTTGATACATATTTTCTATCTTAAATTTTCTATATGCACTCATTTAGTTTGAATAACTTTTTATTAACTTATGCACATGTTCTACACAAGCACCATTAAAGGGTCTGGAAGTTTCATTCCATATAATGTTACCCTGATTTGTTATAATCTGCATAGTCAATGCTTTCAACTAGTCAACAAAATACTGGTAAGCATCTTTCTGATAGTCATTGTTTTCAGCCAGTCTATCTGACATCAGCAATGATTGACTGGTCACAGTAGATCCCATTATGGAGTTGATTACATAAAATAAGGTCAAACCATGGAGGTTATTGTACTGTTGTTAGGTGCCATCGAGGAATTTCTTACTCATAGCAATGCTGTTTAACAGAACGAATGAACACTCGTTCCTTCACCATACTTAAATGTGTTTTTATGTTCAAGCCTATTGTTGTACCTACTGTGTCAGACCATCTTGTGGAGAGTCTTCTTTTTATTGCTGCCCTTCTACTTTAACTAACCTGGTGTCCTTTTCCACAGACTGATCTCTCTGGTGTGAGAAGAACTCTTACCATCCTTGCTTCTAAGTAGCATTCTGGCTGTACTTCTTCCAGACAGATTTGTTTGTTCTTTTGGTGTTCCATGGTGTGGTGTGCTGTGTGTGTGTGTGTGTGCATGTGTGTGTGAGTGGCTTGTGTGCTTTTTTCTTTATGCCAAAATCTTTTTGCCGAATTAAAACTCCAGGGAAAACTAAAATTAAAAAGTCCTTAGCAATATTTTATGATTTCCTGATAGACAACAGATTGGAGCCATGATAAAAATATAACCTGTTATCTCTAACTCCTACATTTTAAAGATTAATAATTTAAATATTAATAATTGTAAAATCTTGAAGTTTTACTGCTCACATATTATGAGTTTTTCATAATATAAACAAATCAAGATAATATTATGTTCTTTACATTTTCCCTAGTGTGTACAATACATAATAATATATTAACAAATATATGAATGCAAGGAATATGAACTTTAACAGATAACTAAGTTTTCATGGACTAGCCTCTCAAAAGATATTATGTGGTAGTACCAAAACTTACTACTACTGTAACACAGAAGTTAAGGGTGATTTATTGAAAAACTAATTTCACTAGAAGGATAAACAAGGAGGCTTCCAAAGTTCATGGAATAATGGAATGAAAATTTTCCACGAACTTTTAAATCTTCCTCATATATGTTATTTTATCTAAAAGATGTTATTTTTGTTTGTTTCATTCCATAGATGTGGACCAAAAAAACCAGATACAGAGTCCAAGATTTATTACCAATTGCTTTTGTCTGAAAAGCTTATTTTCTATATCCTTCCTTACTCACTGCCATCCAATTGATTTGGACTCATCATGACCCTAGGTAGGGTTTCCGAGGCTATAAATCTTCAGGAGAAGATAACCTCTTCTTTCACACAACGAGCAGCTGGTGGATATGACCCACTGACCTTGAGGCTAGCATTCCACTGTTTACATGGCATATAATAAATACACCCTTTCGGTTGGTATTATTGTCTTCTCTTTTTTGCTATTTCTCTGCTAACTCTCAGCTGTGCAGAAGTATAGGTCAGTCTGTAACTAGAAGTTCTCTTTCACTTTTGAAACAGATATCAGAAAACCTTTCAAGAAGAATGAGCCCGTGTTGTAAGTCCAGATATAGATTGCTGTGAAAGGGGTGTGTTTGTATTGTTTTTAACTGCAGTGATAGGGAAGTTCAAACTTATCAACAATTGTGTGTGTGCATGGAAGGATGTGTGGCTACTATTACTCTGTGTGCACATCCGTGTACTAATCAACATATTGAAATATATCTTCAGGCCAACTTAACTTTCACATGTGCTTAGAAATTTTTTTCAGGGTGTCTATCAAGAGTTACATATAAGGACCTCGAATAAGCAGTGAATAGTTATCTATTTAATAAAAAATATACTTTAAAGAATCAAAATTCTTAACCTTGTCCAGTGCCTGAGAACAAATAACCAACAAATGTTTATTGGTGTATCCATGAAGACTTTTTGTTGTTCACGTGAAAGGAGCAGAATGGACTGAAAATGTCACTAGAAGAACAAATATTATAACTATTGTTACATTTTATGTTTAATTTTATAACTATATCCATATAGAGACTATAATTACAGCTACTGTTTATGTTTCTTTTTAGGAGCTATCAAAAACATGATGACAAGAGAATTATAGAATTTAGAAATTTAATATCATGAACCTGAATATTGTGAAAAATCCAAAGTCATCAGTTCTGCCGTTATTCTGGTTAATGTTGAAAGTTGGCATTTAACTAGTGAGTAAGTACATTTTAGATATGTTTTCTGGATGCATGACTTATTTTGTGTAAAGTGTTTGACTCTAGGGGAATTATAAATTAACATATGAAATAGCTCGTTTCACTGCTATCTTCTGAAAACCAGTATACACACACTTCCTCTTCTTTCTATGTTACACACATACACACACACACACACCCCACTATGCAGTAAATGTTTTTCACTCATTCAAAATGTTTTCTACCATGATTCCTAGAGATTTGAATGTGGACTTCCTGTGACAATTTAAATATGCATACTTTTAACAAATGATTTCATTTTTGGAGTATGACGTATCATGTCCTATAGCATACTGTGAATTTCATTCAAACTGAGTTGACTCCATTCAGATTAACATCAAAGAGTTGCTTAGAAGTACATAATTTCATATAAAACAAAAATCCTACTGCCATTGAGTTAATTCTGACTCATATATAAAATTACTGAGGATCAGCAAATTGTTTTTTTAGTTCTATTTTTTTAAACATTTTATTAGGGACTCATACAACTCTTATCACAATCCATACATATACATACATCAATTGTATAAAGCACATCTGTACATTCCCTGCCCTAATCATTTTCAAAGCATTTGCTCTCCACTTAAGCCCTTTGCATCAAGTCCTCTTCTTTCCCCTCCCTGCTCCCTCCTCCCTCATGAGTCCTTGATAATTTCCCTTCCTTAACTCCTTGACATCATCTCCTTTTCAATCTTCACTACACTGCCCCCCACTCACCCCATGAAACCCTATTCTACTTGCTGTCCCTATAGGTTCATTAATCCTGGGCTTTATATATCAAAAAACAGGAAAGCAGAGATATATACAACTTCAAGAGGGTGACACCAATGACATAACACTGCTGAGATAAACCCTAAGAAGAACAAACAAAACAAAACAAAAATGCAGAAAATGCTGAAAAACCAGATCAAGTCCAGTGTACATCAGAGTTGGGATCAACTGACATTGTTTTAATGGATCCAGTCAGACCTGTCACTTTGCTCACTGATCCTCCTCCCTCCAGTTTGCTCTGTTTACTGACCGCTTTCCCATCCTTCAATTATGGACAGAGGTAGTTCACTGGGGGTTTATTTTCTATTAAGTTTTGGCAGATGTATCTTGGGGCCCCACTGTCATCCATAGCCTTCTGCAAACCAGATTTTCACAATTTACACTCTTATACCTCCTTCAAATTCAGATTATATGATTTACAATGCTTCAGTGATTGATGATGGTGTGGTTTTTCCATGTGGACTTTGTTGACATTTCACTTAGATTCCTTCTTTGGGTACAAGCTTTAATACTCCCGATGTTATTTTATCTAATACTATGTACTCTTTCACCACATTTTCCTACAGCACCCATATGTTCTGTGTTTTCTTAAGGGTAAGTATCCAGCAGGACCACGATGTAAGATCTAATTGTTCTGAGGTTAGAGTTAGGATTTAGTATGAATCCAAAACCCATTCCTGGATCTATGTTTCTTGTTTCTTTGTCTACATCTGCTTTTGGCTCCCTTTCAAAACCTCCTTGTTAATTTGTGGTAGAGAATCATCCCCCAGGGGCATAACGATCTTCCTTTGATATTGTCTTTGATTAACTTCTGGTACTTCTTTTAGAAAGCCCTGTTGAGAGAAGGTCTTTGTAGGCTAACTTCTTATTGCCCTACTGGAATGGCTCACTTGAACACAACCAATCCTTTGTGGCTGGAAGCTATTTACACAAACCAGGGAGCTTAATTGTCAGGGAATTTACAATAATAATCACTGAGACTGTCAGTCACAGGTTTGCTGCAATAATACATATCTTAATACAGTATATAGGGCGTTGATATAGCAAGACCATGATTGTCTGTCAGCAATCTTGGTACAGCTGCCTTCTGCTTCCTCAGACACCATGTATTTTCTGACTAACTCCTCTAGTTACAAGTATGTTTGAAGTACAGTCCAGTTCACCCGGTGGAGTTTCCACATTGGATCTCACTGATAAAGCCTCTGGGCATGCCATGCACCTTGAAAACCATGATTCACGTCCCAGCGCTCCACTATACTCAGCCTGGATGCACACAGAAGCCTAGGTCAATGTGTCCCATTCAGTCCATACCATCTAAGACATTCCCATCTAAGACAAAAGCATTTCCTGTCATTCTTCTCCCCAACTGAAGACTGGTACTCCCACTTTCCTACCAACAGACACTTTCTGTTCCTGCTGACGTAGTTGCTCACCCCTCACCCCCTCCTGATTGGTTAATCCTATTAATATCCCTCATCCCTCTGACAGGGCTGTCTACCTGTCTGGGGGACCTCATCATAGCTTTGCATGGCAGTCATTCAGGTGACAACAGCCTCTTCCCCTCCCTTGACCATTTGCTGCCATGTGAGGTGAGGTGCCCTCCAGCAAAGTGACTTTCAAAGCACTTACTTAGATCAGATGGTGTAGGGTTCATTGACATGGTCCCACTCTCTACTAGGCTGCCTGGCCCCTTTGGCCAACAGACTGGATGTTCTACAAGCCTGAGCTTGTTCCTACAGCAGTGGATTTGTAAAATAGGTGTCCTTTCGTGATTGACTAAGTTCATAATATCTTCCAGATCCCTCCACTTCTTGAGGTGTTTCAGTTTCATTTCTGATTTTTAGGGATGAGTAATATTCCATTGTGTGTATGTACCAGAAAAATTTTTTTTATCCAATCTTATACTGATGGGAATTTAGGCTCTTTCCAGCTTCTTGCTGTCATGAATGGTGCTGCCATGAACACACGGGTGTCAGGGTGGGAGTGGGCGGCATACTTCTGTTCACAATCTGTTTATTATTTATTTTGGGTATAATCCCAGCAATAGTATTGCTGAGTCATATGGTAGTTCAACTGCCATTTCTTTCAAGAATCGCCATATTGCCTTCCACAATTGCCTGTACATATTTACAAGCCCACCAGCACTAGATAATATTCTAATCTCATCAGATCTTCTCCAACATTTTTTGTTCTCAGTTTTTGTTTTGTTTTAATTTGGCTACAACTCTGGGTGTTAGATGGTATCTCATGGTTTTTTTTGACTTGTATTTCCCAGCCAGCTCATGAGAGTATTTCTTATGTGTTTATTGGTCATTAGGTATCATCTTTGTGAATCATCTGTCCAGGTTCTTTGCCCACCTTCTCAGATGGTTATTCATTTTTTTCTTGATGTAGGCTTGTTATATACTGTACATTTTAAATAATTATTCCTTTGTTCATTAGTTTGTTATTAAATATCTTTTCCTATTCTGTGGGCTCTTTCAACTCTCTCAATGCACACAAGTGTACATGGAAAGAGTACATCTTTTTAGTCTATCAATGGATACAGGTGTTTTATTTTTTAATATACTCCACTCATCTATTTTGTATACCACAGAGTGTTTCCTTTGCTATCTCTGATAGTCTGTGTATTCCCTGCACTAAGGCACTTACATTTGTCCCAATTTTCTCATTGAGGACCCTGATAGCTTTGGGTTTTACACTTAGGTCTTTGATCTACCGTGGTTTGTGTTTGAGCATGGAGTGAGATATAGTTTGTGTTTCATTCTCCTGCCAATGGATATCCAGTTTTTCCAGCACCATTTATTGAAGAGGACATCATGTGGAATTTTTATTTCTGGGTTTTACATCCTGATTCATTGGTCAGTGTATCTATCATGATACAAGTACCAGGCTGTTTTAACAACTTTGGCTGTATAGTAGATTTTTAAATGAGGTAGTGCAAGACCACTTATTTTGTTCTTCATTTTGAGGAGGTTTTTGCCTATCCTGATCTTCTTCCCTCTCCATATAAAGTTGGTAATTAGTGCTTACATTTCTTTAAAGAATGATACTGGAAGGTGGTCAGGATTACATTGAATTTGTAGATTGTTTTCGGTTTTATTGACATTTTCACACTACTGAGCCTTCTGATCTACATGGGATTACATGGGATATTCTTCCATTTGTGTAGATTCTGTTTCTGTTTCTTGTAGTAATGTTCGACAGTTTTCTTTATGGAGATTTTTTTCGGGGGGAGGTTAGGTTTATTCCTAGGTCTTTCAGCTTTTGCTAATGGTATTGTTTTCTTGATGTCATTCTCACCGTCCTCAAGTATATAGGAATCCTAATGATTTCTGCTTGTTAATCTTGTGTCCTGCTAATCTAACTCCTCTATTGTCTCCAGCAATCCTACTGTGGACTCCTTAGGATTCTCACTATATAAAATCCTATCATCTCCAAATAACAGAAGCATCATTTTTTATTTGCCTAATTGTACTCCTTTAATTTCATGTCATTGTCTTATGGTATTGGTTAAGATTCCCAGCACAATGTTGAATAAAAGTGGGGATAAGAGACATCCTTGTTGGGTTCCCTTATTCAATGGAAATGCTTCCAGCTTTTCTCCATTGAGTATAATATTGGCTATTGCTTTTTCATATGGCATTTATTGTGTTGAGGATTTTCTCTTCTAATCCTATCCTCTTGAGAGTTTTTATTAGGAATCGGTATTGGATGTTATCAAATGCTTTTTCTGCATCATTTGATATGGTCATATGGTTCTTAACCCTTTTCTTGTTAATGTGATAGAATACATTAATTGGTTTTCAAATATTGAACCATTCCTGTATTCCTAGTTTGAATCCCAGTTGGTCATGATGTATTTTCATTTTTTTATATGTTGGTATACTCTATTTGCCAAAGTTTTGCTCAGGATTTTACATCTATGTTCATGAGAGATATTGGTCTGTAATTCTCTTTCCGTGTGGGAACTGTGCCCAGTTTTGGTATCAGGGTTAGGCTGCCTTCATAAAAGGAGTTTAGAAGTTTGCTGTCCTTTTCTGTGTTCTGAAAGAGTTGTGTAGGATTGGTGTCAGCTCTTCTCTGAATACTTGGTAGAATTCTCATGTGAAGCCATCTGGACCGGGGCTTTTTTTTTAATTTGGAGTTTCTTGATGACGTAGCTATTTCTTCTTTTGCTATGGGTCTGTTCACGTTCTTAATGTCCTTATGTGTTAATTTAGGGAGTCAGTGTTTTTCTAGGTATTTGTCCATGTCATCCAGATGATCGAATTTGTTGGAGTACAGTCTTCCATAATCCTGCATTATTAATCTTTTTGTTTCATTAGTGTCTGTAGTGACTTCCCCTGTTGTCCGATTCTTCTTTTCCTTTCTTAAGTTTGCAGCAGGGAGGTCTGGGCTCATGCTTATCTCTTTAACTTTAAATGTTTTCTCTCTAGATGCTTTTGATTCTTTCCTTTTCCTTGAAGTCTGCTAATTTGACTGTATGTCTTGATGTATTTCTTGTTTGTTTGTTTGGGGGAGATTAATGTATTTGGTTTTCTGTCTGTTTCCTGGATTGTTATTGTCTTCTCCTTTGTGATGTTGGGGATTTGTCCTTCCAAGAATTCCCTTACTATTTCAACTGTAAGATTATTTGTTTCGTCCAACTCAGGCAATCCAGTAATTATTATTATTTTACATCATTCCCGGCTTTTTACAGATTCTTTTCCTTTTTGTGTTTGATTGCTTCTCTTGTTTGCTGAATTCTGCTGGGTTGCCTTTGAGTTTGCTGATTCAGTTTTCCATTTCTTCCATTCTATTAGCCAGATCTTGTACTTTGTTTTTTATTTCTTCTACAGCATACGTTAGTTCCTGAATTTGCTTTGGGTGTGAGGTTTCTACTAGCTCCTTTTTTCCATCTGATTTCAGGATTGGTCCCTTAATCTCTTATAGTGTCCTAAGCATAGTTTTATTGTATTTTCTATCTGGAAATCCAAGGGCTTGCCCCCTGTGTATTTGTGTTTCCATTGTGTTTGGATAATCTTCAGTTGATAACTTTTGTTTCTCTTGATTTTTTTTGTGTGTGTGTGTGGTAGCTGCTGATGGCTTCAGTGTTTGCGCTGTAGGTGATGCATTAGTTTCTGGGATGTGTGTGTTAGTGCATTAGTGGTTGTGTGTGTGTGTGTGTGTGTGTGTGTGTGAAGGGGTGGCTCTTTAGGTTAAAGGAGGATCAGATAGCAGCTAGAAATTGTATTGTGTAAAGATGAGGAATGAGTGATAGTTGAGTGGGTAGGAAGAATAGTATATAAGTGCTTGGGAGTAGGTTTTAAGTGGTAGTATTAATTATAGGGAATCTTCTGATGTGGAAGAAGCAGGATCTTGAGGTAATGGTGGTTGGCGTTGGTGAAGGGTATATTAAGAAACCTACCAGAGTCACTTATCAACCATGTATGTTACATAGGAAGAGTGCAGTTCTTCTATTTTCGTGTTTATAAACAGAAGGTCCCTTTATTGTAGGTTTCTGTACAACTCAGGACTTTCCACTCTTTGCATGGAGTCCCTGGGTGGAAATAGACTATTGGAGTGGGGGCCCAAAGTCAAGGGAGAGGGGGACTTCCAATCAGGTGGTGGTCCTACTAAAGGTAGTAAGCCCCATGGTGCCCTTCAGACTCCTTGATAGGGCATGGGGAACTGCTGAGAAACACAGGAACACTGGGTTACTCTGGTGAAACAAAGTTTTCTGTTTTTTTTCCTCAAAAGAAAATGGGGAAAAAAATCTAATATATTCGTGAAGCCCCTAGAGGGCTCAAGTTGTGTTCCTGTCTTATGAGGCTGGATCCCGTTGGAGTTAGCGGGGAGTTTTTATCTAGAGGCCATTGGATCTGCAGCGTTGCTAGTAGGAGAGCAGTGGGGACCCAGTAGAAGAGTGTCATTGTGAAGGCTTTGTCCTGAGGGCATGAAGAGCTCCAGCTTCCAGGGAGCCCAACATCTGAGAGGGAGCAGAGTCATGGGCTCTACTTGAAAGAAGTTCTGACTTGGGATATTCCCAAACTGGAGGGTCACAGAAGTAGAGGAGACAGGAAGAGGCTAGTACTAACCACCCCACTGACCCTGCTCAGGTGGTAGAAACAGGGTGCAATAAGCTACACTGTGTTCTCCATGGTTAAAAATTAGAGAGGGAGATCTAAACTATTCCTGAAGGGATGAGAGTCTAGGTCCCACATCTAAATTCCCAGAATTGATTTCCTCATCTTTTAATAGTTGGACCACACAATGGGAGTTATAGGCACGGGACTCTATCTCAGCACCATCTTCCCTCTGTAAATCTTTACAGTGGGACAGAGCCTCATCTTTCTCCCAAAGTTGGAAATACAGACCTGGCTCTTAGCATGCCAGTGCTGATCTAACAGTGTCCCCAGGGTCCCTGTAATTTCATATGGTAGCTACCACAGATTAGACTTTAAAGGGACTTGCCTTCACTTAACATAGTTAATTTAGTACTAATGAAAAATGTGTTTACTATTTTGTACAAATATAACATATATCACAAATATGACAAATATGAAAAGTATAGAAAAGCAGAATTCATTGATTGTTTTTGGTTGATATTTTCTCCTTAATTAATTTTCCCAGCTATCAATGTAACATGTTTGAGTACCTGTATCTAAGAATTAAAAATGGTAAAGTTGTACATTTTCCTAGTGAAACAAAGATATCAATAGAAATAGTTAATATTCAATTCTACTATATTTAAATACATAAAACACTAAAGAAGCATTATTATTTTTCAATAATTATGTATTTCTACTCATATATAAAGCTTAATATGTAAAGTAGAAAGGTTCTTTTTTTTTAAAATAGGAGAATTTTATTTCACTCTCTTCTCTTCCTCTGTCCCTGTAGCAGTATAGGTAAATAATACATAAAATACATAAAATACATAAAAAAATACAAAAAATACATAAAATATAGCAGGTTCTCCTTGTTCATTTTTGTTGCCTCTCTTTTGACAAGGCAGGTCAAAAATGTAATTGAATATGAGAGTTGTGAGAGTCACCTAATCTGGTGTTAATTTAAGGAATAAGAGTGTAGGGGTGGAGTCTAGGCTGTCAATCTGGAGATAGCCAATGAGACTTCTGTGGGCATGGCCTCCTCCTGAGAATTCTGGGAAATCTAGTACTTCCTCCTTGGAGGCGGAAGACACTTTTCTCACTCTGCTAGTCCCTGGGAGACATTGCAGAAAGACAAGCCACATTGACGCAGCCAGACTGCAGAAGCCGGACAAGCCACAGAGAGACAGACCCCTGCCAGCACTGAGATGTTTCCAATGGCACTGGATCGAAAGGCTTTCTACCCAATGGCCTGTGATCTTGTGAGTCTGAAGAGGACTTTATAGATTGATAACAGAAATATGGGCTAATATCAGGCTAATGGACTTGCTCTGGACTGGGCTGGGATGTTATCTCAATGTTCAATTGTTCTTGTATATAAATCTCTTTATCTATGGATTTGTTTCTCTAGTTTACCCAGACTGACACAATAGTCTTCTTTATAAAATTAAAAAAAACACACAAGTAAATACTCGAATTAGTTTTTAAAGCTGTATTATTCTGTGACCAGGCATCGCTTACAAAATAGTCTTGACATTTTGATTTTCACTCATTTTGAAAATTTCATCCTAAAGAAATATGTGCCCCTCATACAAGTCAACAAGCTTTATTATTCAGAAAAGGTATCTGAAAGAAACAATGTAAATATGTACATTGGGGATGCTCATGAGAATCAATTTCTCTCTTATCTATTTATCTTGATTTCAAATCTACCCAAGAGAATCTCATGATTCAAGAAAATGTTATGCTATGAACAATTTCATAATATTGGATATGAGTGATAAATATGTTTTGAAAACTTGTTTTTGTAGAATCATTTTTCATGTATGTTTTTCTGTTTATTTCAAGTGATTCCTCAAACAAGTCCCTTATTAAGTTGATGCATGTGAGGCATTCATAATGAACTACAAAAAAGCCCAAGTTTCAGGATAAATGCTTAGAGTAGATATCTTAGATCTAGGTCATGATAACTCAAAGATATTGATGGTAAGAACAAGAAGCAAAATTAAACTAAAAGATATAGTTAATAATTTCATTTATTATGGCTGAGATGAGAGAAAGCAGTAATTCTAGTTAGTAATTAGCCCTGTAAAGAATAAATGTAGTACAAGATAATGCTTACTATGTTCTGCTTTCTCTTCACAGGGTATTACAAATTTTAAATAATTATATGTCTAATGTACTTATTTATTTTAATATGTGAATTTGATCAACTATTAAAATTGTCTATTGAGTAAAGTTTATTATTCATTAATTTTCATTGAGCTAGTTTCTGTTTTATGCTTTCCTTAAGGAGCATAGATTTTATGATGAGAAACATCTGGAAATATTAGTTACTAACTGACCAATAAGTAAACAATAAATTAATTCATACTTACAGAAGAGTCTAGTATTTATTAAAATGGAGGAGTTGATGGGAATGCTTAATGAAACAAAATAGAATAGTTTTTAAGCATCTTCCATTTCCAAATTTATGGGGAAATATTACTCACTCTAGGTTTTCTTATTATTATCCATTACTATAGTATCATTAAGAGAGTCTAGCCAAAAGCTGTCCATGCAAAACAACTCATAAGCGTCTTGGAAGATAGACCCCATGTGTTTATGAGAGGTTATTTTTTTGTTTGCAACCCCATGTACATTGTGTCAAACATTGTTGGGTCCTGCACCATCCTAATAATTGTTATGTTTTAGCCCATTGCTGCAGCTATGTGTCAATCATCTCCCTGATGATCTTTCTCCTTTTCTTTTATTTCTCATTTTATTAGGGGCTCATACAACTCTGATCACAATCCATACATACATCAATTGTGTAAAGCACATTTGTGCTTTCATTGCCCTCATCATTCTCAAAACATTTGCTCTCCACCCAAGCCCCTGGCATTTCACTGACATTCTACTTTACCAAGCATGGTGTCCTTTAACAGGAGCTGATGCCTGCTAGTAGTATGACCAAAGTGGGTGATACAGTCTTATAAGAGAAGTCTTATCAGAGAGTCATATTAGGAGAATTCTGGCTGTAGATAGATTTATTTGTTCTTCTGGTAATCCATGATACTTATAATAATCTTTGTTAACATCATAATTAAGTCATAATTTACATAAATTCTTTTTCAGTTATCACACACATATAAAACAATGGAAAATAATATGGCTTCAGTCAGGTTTATCTTAGTCTTTAAGATGTTATCTGTGCCCTTTACCATTTTAAAGAAGTCTTGTGCAAAAAAATTTGCCCAATACAATGTCATTTGATTTCTTGACTGCTTCTTCCATGAGTGTTGATTGTGGATTCAAGCGAAATGAAATCCTTGACAGTGTCACATGTTTCACTGTGTATCATGATATTTTCTATTGGTCCAGTTGAGAGGGTTGTGGTTTTCTTTACATTGAGTAATCCATTCAGTGATCCATTCTGAAGTCTCTCCTCTGATCTTCGTCTGCAAGTGCTTAAAGTCCTCTTTCTTTTCAGCAAGCAAAGTTGTATCATCTGACAATTTTTTAGATCTATACAGCTAAATAAAACACAGTTAATAAAACAAAAGTAAATATATTTCCCCTATTCTCTGCATTTGGGGAAGATTCATCTGACATCAGCAGTATTTTTTCTGAGTATGGCATAAAAGTATGAAAATTTATGGAGCAGTTTCACTTGTTCTTCATGTGTGGTAGTGGACTGGAGACCAATGAACACAGCAACATTGGTACTTTGAGCAGTGTGTTTTCTTTTAAAACCTTTGAACACTTTTTGCATTATTGGAAGCTTTTTAAGGTTAGTAATGGGATATTTATATTTAGAATTGCTTCAAAGCTGAAAGAAGCACTTTGTGAGAGTAAGAAGACTCAAGCTTAGAAGGTGCTAAATAAAGCAGGATGAGTGTACTAAAGAATTACTACAGTGACATCTCTAATGAAAATGAGATATAGTAAGTAGAACACAGCAGTTACCATAGTAACAAGATACATTCATTCTGCTCCCAATAGGAAGTAACATATGTCAAAGCTAACAGAGTCCACAGAGAATATATATCTTTGGAAATCTTCCTTTTTGCCAATGTTCCTGGCTGGAGTAAAAAATTAAAGGTTAGAATGGGTATGGGGATATTAGAGATAGGAGTAATTATTTTTAAATATTGCTAGTAATAGTGGTAGGTATCTCAGGAACTTTGTAGTCCAACTGACTAAGCAAATATGTAAATGAAAATACCAACTTTGAGTTGGGGAGGAAAATATGTTTCACACTTAGTGCTCTTATTAATTGATTTGGTCATGGATGTCTGGTATGCTAGGGTATCCAAGACTAATCATAAAACACTGCAGTGTTAAATGCCAATCCACAAATTTTGGTGAAATAATTGACAATCATGAATGTTGTCTTTTTTTAAACCTGAACCGGAGAGAGCACAAAATAAGAAAAAAACAAAAAACCAAACTTTTCAGCAATGACAGCAAAACTGAAGTAATTTGATATTCTAGAATTGAAAACTCAAACAACTTAGGGTTACCTTTTACCAGCACTAGCACGGTGGCCCTTTTCCTCAGACCAAAAATTACAGCACACACATGCAAACAAAGGAATTCCTGATTCTGTAGTAAAGAGGTACTCACACTTATTTAAGGTCTCTACACTTTAACTACATATATAGACGTTCATATGTTAATATACACTTTTCAGATTATTTTTGAAAATTCCTTTCATTGTATTGATTATAGACAGTGCAATAGTGTCATCGTCTATTGTTGTCTCAGTCAGTTCCAACTTAGTCTGAAATAGAAATGAATTCCTGATACATGCTACAGTTAGGATGGACTTTGACAACATTATGCTGAAGGGGCTATATCCGTTATAGAAGGGATCTAATAAGCAAGCGTACAGGAAAAGACCGTTTACTAGTGATTACCAGGAGTGGGAAGGAGATGTTGCTAAGGGGGACTCATTGCTTAGGGACACAGACCTTTAAGGTGATGGAAACTTTGAAATGAGATAATGATGATGGTGAATAACATAAAGTCACTGGATTGCGTGTATGAGGAATAATAAAGTGGCAAAATATATGTTATACAATGAAGCATGTATTCACTTTATTAGCAAAGCTTGTATTAATTATCAATATTCAATTTGATTGGGAAGGTACATTAAATATTTGAGTCTACAAAACATCTCAGAGTGGATAGAGCAAGTCAAGAGCAAATAAATGAGGAAAGTTAAGCTAGTCTTGGTAAAAATAATTCTCAGAAGCATGCTGCACTCTGGGGAATATTTTTCTTAATATTTGGTAAGTTATTTTTAGTACCATGTATGTATTGATTTTGTAAGACATATAAAACAGTTTGAAAAGTATTTTAAAAATGGTTTCACTGTTTTTGATAACAGTAATATATAACTATAATATATGATACAGGATACTATATGTAATAAAACCACCATAGTCAATTTTTAAAAATCATTATATTGGGGGCTTGTACAACTCTTATCACAATCCATACATCCATCCATTGTGTCAAGCACTTTTGTACATTCATTGTCCTCATCATTCTCAAAACATTTGTCTTCTATTTGAGTCCTTGGTATCAGCTCCTCATTTTTCCCCTCCCTCCCCGCACCTCTTCCCTCATGAACTCTTGATCATTTATAAATTATTATTATTATTTTGTCATGTCTTACACTGTCTAATGTCTCCCTTCACCACTTTTCTGTCGTCCATCCCCCAAGGAGGGGATTATATTATGTAGATCCTTGTAATCATTTCCCCCTTTCTACCCCACCTTCCCTCCACCCTTCCTGTATAGCCACTCTCAACAGTGGTCTTGAAGGTTTCATGTCTCCTGGATTCCCTGTGTTTCCAGTTCCTATCTGTACCAGTGAACATTCTCTGGTTTAGCCAGATTTGTAAAGTAGAATTGGGATCATGATAGTGGGGGTTGGGGGGAGTATTTAGGAACCAGAGGAAAGTTGTATGTTTTATCATTGCTACACTGCACCCTGACTGGCTCATTTCCTTCCCACAGTCCTTACTGTAAGAGGATGTCAACTTGCCTACAGATGGGCTATGGACCCCCACTCTGTACTCCTTTTCATTCACAATGATATGATTTTTTGTTCTTTGATGCCTGATAGCTGATCCCCTTGGCACCTTGTGATCACACAGGTTGGTGTGCTTTTTCCATGTGGGCTTTGTTGCTTCTGAGCTAGATGGCTGCTTGTTTGCCTTCAAGCCATTAATACCCCAGATACAGTATCTTTTGATCACCGGCCACCATCAGCTTTCTTCACCACGTTTACTTATGCACCCCCTCTATCTTCAGTGATTGTGTTGGGAAAGTGAGCATCATAGAATGCCAGTTTAATAGAACAAATTGTTCTTTCATTGAAGGAGTATTTGAGGGGAGGCCCAATGTCCACCTACTTCCTTAATACTAATAAATATATGCCCATAGTTCTATTTCCCCATCATCATATATAAATATATTTACATATGTACATGCCTGTATTTATACCTCTATAAATGTTCTTTGCCTCTTAGTTCTTTCCTCTATTTCCTTTTACTTTCCTCTTATCCCACTATCATGTTCAGCCTTTATTTGGGTTTCAGTAATTCCTTATGGTTACATTGACCTTGATCAAGTCCTATCAGGCCTCTTATACCATCCTTGCCCCCGATTTTGGATCACTTGCTGTTCCTTTGTCCCTGGGTTTGTTAACACCACTTCCTTTCCCCCACATCCCCCTCTCCTATGTCCCCACAGAACCGTTGGTCCGTTGTTTTCTTCTCCAGATTTTTTTATCCAGCCTATCGTATCTAGATAGACCTGCAGAGATAATAATATGCACAAAAGCAAGACAGAGCAATACAAAACAACAAAAGAAAACAAAACAACAACCAATGACAAAGAAGAAAAGTCTGTAAATAGTTCAAAGTCTGTTTGTTTACTTTTAGGAGTATATTCTGGTCATTTCTGATGGGGTGCCACACCCTGGCTCCTAAAGAGTCAATTCTGATCAATGATGACTACAGGGAAATATAGATTTGTCTCATTGTTATCATGAATGGAGAATCATTTACTTGGATTGCTCAGATTCTTTCTCCACTATTCCTGGCCCGTCTTGGTCTCTGAATTTACTTTGCCATAGCCTTTCTTGTCTTTTCAATGAGAATCATTAGAGATTAGTTTAGGTATGAATTTGATCACCCCTTCTCTATCACTTACTTTCACCTCTATTAACCTCATAGAGACCCTGAGTCAAAATGGACTTGCTGGCAGTGAGTTTAATGAATCATGATTTTCTTGTAAATTGGATCATGACATATTTTTTTAGAGATATGTTGAATATAACTTTAAAATATAAGGCTGAGTGGCTGGGAAGCTTGATACTGGCATACAACAAGAAGTCCACACAGAATAAAGCCCTAAAACCCCTTTTAACAAATGGATGTTAAAATACACTACCGAATGGCTATGAGGCCTAGTATTCTTCCATCTATGTATCTTTTTTGCCCATCCGTTTAGTCTTTCACTGTTTACTTAAAATTTATTTTATGTATTTTTAGTCTCGGATTTGGATCTTTTAACTTTATGAGCATAATTTCTAATCTATATTTTCCTCAAATAAAAGTATAACTGTCACTGTTATGCTTGATGTTTCATATATTATTATGGTCTCATTTTATTTTTGATGGTAGTCTATATTTGAGGTAATTAGTTTATTGTGATAACCTGGCCAATAAACATATGTGGGATTAATTGAAGGGCAGAGAGATAAATGGCTCAGAGAGCCTTGCCTTTCTTCTCTCTTGCTCTTTAATCATCGGACCAGTGCTTGTTCTGTGCCTCAATTTGCAAGCTACACTACCTGTGGGACATCCAATCTATGGACTGTGTCGCTGTAATTTAAAGTTCCTTCAACACCTGCTTTGACACACTATTGGGATTTACATGTCTTTAGCTTCAGACTCTGTTATCTGGCTGACTTTTGGAGTCCTGCCTTGCTGTCTGCTGCTTGTGCCCAGATAGACTAAATTGGAATACCTGGTGGCCCTCAAGACTTGAAGGACTGCCAGTGTCTCACAACTGTCTCATGGGAGTAAGTTGCACTGAACCATTTTTATTGCTCTTTAATTTACTTAACTGTTTATTTCTTATGTTATATATTATGTATAAATACATATAAAATTATTAACATTCTGGGTTGTTTGTCTAGAGAACCCTGTCTAACATAATATTGATGCATCGTCATGCATTTAACCAATCTAATTAAATTGTGATCACATCTTAATTACAGTAACACAAATAGTCCATCCCATTGCATATGATAGCTGGGCAAAATTTGAAGGGCCAAATCAAGATGACAGACCATAACTAACCATATCTTCTTAGTAATATTCTCCTGGTGTTGTTCCTTGCTTGTGCTCACTAGAGCCATACCCAATGGGAAGTGGACAAGAGCATCTAGTAGATTCTGTCATGGATTCTACTTATTCCATGGATGTTAGCCTCCTGAAGACACAGAGCTGGGAGAAATATGTTAAATGAATTAAATAAAAAATTGCCTAGTGCACTGGCTAATTTAAGGTATCTGATACTCTGCATTGTGCTATATTTTATATAAAATCCTGTAAGATAACCTATCCTATTGTTTGAAAATAAACTAGCTTTAGAAGATACTTATTTTCATTATGCTTAAATTTGCATAACAAAATGAGTTCACTGATCACACTATTATTGCCACTGAAATTCCATTAAAAATGCAGTTTCAAGCTCATCTTGCATTTTTCTTTTAAATTATGAGTGCAGAAAATCCTCTTAACCTCTGAACCCAGCTGGCTTCTTGCTTTTTCAATTCCCACAACTCTTGGAATTGCTCTATTTATCTATAATCCTATAAGGATTTTTCAATACATAAAAATAAATTATAAGCTTTCCAGTATTTTTTATCATGTATTTGTACAGAGAGCGTTTCCTGAAAAAAACAACTATTTGAAGAGATTTGTATGACAAAGGTCATGCTTTTAGGTAACTGACATTAATTGTAATGAGACATATTAATAGAAAATATACTACAAAATAAAAACAATTCAATGCAATATCTATCACCAATTGTGCATCTTAAGGTCCTTTTTGGATAGCTAATGTGAACAAATTAATAAGTATAAATTTTAATATGCCCCAGAATCACAGAACCATATTAACCAGCAACAACAAATCCTTGTGGCCTAGAGTACCTTAAATAATTTCCTTTCTAAATGTTCTTTGAATTTAGGGAACAAACAGAAATCAGAGGGGCAAGATAAGGGCAGTAGTGTCATTGGGCAAAGATCAGAGAAAAATACAGGATTTTAAAAAAATACACATTTTAATGGCACTTTCGGTCAATAACAGTGTGATCAGTCATCTCATTACATTATGAAACACCCCTAGGATCACTTTTACCATTGTTACTGAGTGAAGAGGCTCAGGTTTCAAGCCCCTCCACTCCTCAGTTCTTGTCCCTGGTCGCAAGAAAGATTTCAGGTAAGTGGAAATTTACAGATCTGAGTCAAAGAAAAGTGGGAAAGAGTAAGTGAGTTCATTGAAGGGTATTCTTTGGGAAAGACCCCAAAGGGTCTTTTGCTAGTCTAAAATGCCTGCCAAATATATAGGGTTGGACCTTATATTCTACTAACGGCACATGTGCCACCCTACATTGACTTCTGATCCCCTACAGTGTTCCTCTTTTTCCAGGTCTGTGGGTCCCAGCATCCCCAATTTTATATTGCGCTCTTATCTCAGATGAACAACTCAAGGGTCTGTTCAGTCATCAAGGGGTAGTGTGAACATCCTGTCTCCATGCAGCCCTTGGACTAGCTCAGGTATCTTCCTTGATCAAGAACTGTCTTATCTTCCCTCCTTTTTGTGTGTGCTGCAGAGCTATGTGCTAAAGTGTGTCTCCATCTCTCCTTCGTGAAACTATTTTTGTCAGATTCCTGGCATCCTCACCTCTGCCTCTGTCTAGTTAACATTACCATTGAAGAACGAGCAGGTATATTACAAAAAAAAATCCTCCACTCAATATCCCTGGTTTTCCTTGTCAATTCTGCTTTCCATTTTATTAAAAAGTTTCCCTAATAATGCCACATGATCATCCTGTGTCCTTGGAGAAAATTCATCAAGATTACGCCTTTGAAACTGCACGCAATGGCCATCAGAACCTTTTGAGCTGACAGAAGTCACAGCTTCAATAATTGTTTATGGCATCCCCATGAGACTAAGATGAAAGAGACTAAGACTGAGAGATTTTGTCTGATTCCATGCAGTGACCGCAGAGGCAAGTGTAAATATTTTTTGTTTGGAATTAATCAATGCATATGTGAACGGGAACTATATTATCAACACTTTTTGTATTGTACCTTCATGTTTTGTCATTTGAATATGAAAATATGTAGCATTTTATTGTATTGTCTATATTAAAATATGTTTGAGGTTACCTCAATATTTGATGTTTGAAGAAGATGATACTCAGAAAGAGTAACTGTTTCTAAAGATAATCAGCAAAAAACTGAGGAAAGAGCAATTCCGTTTCCAATTTGCCAGCCCCATACTGTGCCCACACCTCATGGGGTATGCATTTCAGATGCATGTGCTCACTCTCACAATCTCACTTTCAGCGGCAAACATATTAGTAATTCTTCTGAATTGGTATGATAAGCAAGTCATGTAAGTTTCTAACTATTTGTAAAAGGAGCAACTGTTTATGGAAAGAAAAATAGCAGGCGTATGTTTACTTATCAGTTCTTTTCCAGAGAATAATTGGACAGCTGTGAGAGATATAATAGGTCACCTCAGGAAAGGATAGCATTTACAAGAAACCATGGCATGATAAGAACAGTGATATTATGAGCTTGCCACTCTTGTCATTTGTCATATTGGAAATACAAATAAAAATGAGATTTTCTTAACGGATATGTGTAGGCAAAGTCAGGTATAAAGTATAAAGACTTGCAACAACTTTTTATCAAAAGTTCCCCAGGAATTTTTTTCCCCACCAAAAGCAATTTAAAAAGCAGCCTAACACCACAGGTAAAGCCCATCTGAAGCATTAAAGGTCTAGCAATAAAGGATAGAAATCATTTTGGTAATCAAATGGAAATCTCATGAGCATTAGGAAAGTACCCTCTGCAGCTGCCTTTGATGCTGCCAGACAGACAGACACTGTTAGAACCACCACCTCCCCTGCTGGTGCCTGAATCTTAATAGGGCGCTATTGTCATTCCATTCCACTTATATTTTATTATTTTACTCACACCTGCATTTTATCCACAATTGAAACTCTCAGGGATATTAAATGCCACATGTTCATATTAGACTTTCACCAGACCTAGATTTCATTTATACTACTCCACCCCAAGAAGAACCTAAGTTTTCACTGATAACATTCCCTCTTTAGCTGTTCTCTCTCTCTCTCTCTCTCTCTCTCTCTCTCTCTCTCTCTCTCACAGAAGCATTTTTAAGAGGCTTCAGTTTTATGAATTGAGATAATTACCAAGAAGGTACTATTTACAAGAATTGATAACTTTGATTGTCATTTAAAAGTATAGCATATGTTCCAAATAGCAAAGTGGTTTTGCCAAAGACTAATATGACATTTCATAATAAATATCCTATTTGCATTCAGAGTCACCAAATTTAAATTAGGATTAATTATTCCCTAATATATCGGGGAAAATCCAAAATCAAGGATACAAGGATGTAGAATAGAAGATGTGGCCCCAGAATTTAAGAAGTTGGTGAAAAATATTCTTAATGTTTTATCACTGATATTTCAAGGTGTTGCACTGGATAAAGGAATTTAGCAATAAGGGATTCTGAGCATATTATTCAGGGAATTAAAAGGAATTCTCAGTGGCTGGGCTATAATACCAGCACAGCAAGCCAATATAATGGACAAGCAAAGAACCAACCAAACAAGACAAGTGAAAAAGTTACTTTGACCATTCAGATGATTCAGAATATCTCAAGTTTCCCTTCAATCACCAGTCCTAAAAATTAGAAATGCATATTGTGATTAAATTCCTGGATTTTGAAAAGAGAGTTCCAGGGTTTTTATTTTGATGGTAATTATTGTCACATAACCGTTTTAACAGCGTTGATGAGCAAGAATATCACTTTGAAGACTAAGGTGCACTTGACTCCTGCTATGCCATTGTTAATTGCCTCAGGTGCACTTGAGTCGGACATAGAATAAAGAAGACTGACTGAACAAGAACTAATGTATTTAAATTAGGGTGCTTGCGAAGAATGCTGAAAGTATAATGGGCTATCAAGAGAAGAACAATGTTTGTCTTGCAAGAAGTACAGAGAGAATGCTCCTTCAAAGCAAGAATGGTAATACTTTCTCTCCAAATACGTTGGCCATGTTATTGCAGCTGCTCTGATGTGTTCTGGGGCCCTTGGTCTTGAAATCTGAACAATGGACTCAAGAACCACAAAATGGCAAGCAGAAAGCAGAGTTTACTTGAAATACTGAGAAAAGCACCTGCCACAGCAGGTGGTGACTTGAGTGAGTTGCCACCAAATGAACTGTGTCTAGGGTTCTTTTTATCAGGTGCCTGTACTGGTTTGCATCATAAAGTTATGAATGGTCCAATCCCAGGACTGATCCTATTTCTCAGTTCCATTGTAAACCTGGTGATGGGTCTTGCCTTGGAACGGAAGGGAAGTAATTTCAGCAAAAAGGATCCTGGCTTTAATGACCGTGGAGTTTAGAATCAACCTAGGGATCTGATGCTTGTAGGTTTAAGAACAGCTCACCTTTTGACATGCTTGCTGAAGACGAAATTGGCGCATAAGCAAACGTGGTGAAGAAAGCTGATGGTGCTCAGATATTAAAAGATATAGTGCCTGGGGTTTTAAAGGTTTGAAGTTAAACAAGCGGCCATTTAGCAAGGAAACACCAAAGCCCACATGAAATAAGCACCCAGCCTATGTGATCACGAGGTGTTGGCAGGAACAGGTATCAGGCATCGGAAGACTCAAAACGAATAATCATGTCGATGCAAAAGAGGTGGGTCAGAGTGGAGACCCGAAGCACATTTGTAGACAACTGGGCATAACCAACAAAAGTATCACAAGGAAGGGGTGAGTCAGTAAGGGTGCAATATAGTGCCAATGGAACACACACATTTCTCTAGTTCTTTAATGCTTCCTTTCTACCATCATGACCCCAGTTCTACCTTAAAATCCAGCTAGACTAGAGCATGTACACTAGTACAAAATCCAGGACAGATACACCCCCTCAGGAACAGTAATAGGAGTAGTGATACCATGAGGGTAGGGGAAAGATGAGGGAAGAAAGAGGAGAAAGGGGGAACCAATCACAATGATCAATGTATAGTCTCCCATCCCCCCACCTCAGGGGGATAAACAACAGAAACATAGGTTAATAGAGACAGTGGACAGTATAAGATATGAAAATAATAATAATTTATCAAGAGGCTATGAAGATGGGATGTGGGGAAAGGAGGGGAAAAAGAGGAGCTGATACCAAAGGCTCAAGTAGAAAGAAAATGTTTTGAAAGTGATGATGGCAACACATGTACACATGTGCTTGATACAATTGATAAATGGATTGTTACAAGAACTGTAAGATTTCCAATAAATTTATTTATTTTTTTAAAGATTACATTGCCCTAGGCTGTTGAGATTACGCTTTCAGATTTCCTAGCCCTCCCAATGTTTCTCAACTCCTGACTTCTTTCCCTTAGTCTGCCTGTGGGGTGTCCACCTCCTATCTCTCAATGTTATCAAGAGAGACCAGTTTCTAAAAGGACATCACACTTGGTAAGGAAGAAGGCAGGTGCGATAGTTTATTGTGCCAGCCTGGCCAAGAAACACAAGTAGGATTAACTAAAGGACAGAGGTATAAATGGCTCGGTGAGCCTCACCTTGCTTGTTCTGTGCCTCAGTTTAAAGGGGTACACTACCTGTGGGATGCCTAGCCTGTGGACTATGTCGCTGTAAGTTGAGGTCCCTTTAAGCCCACATGATTGGAATGCTCATCTCTGGAGCTGGGGACCAACAGTTGATGACAGTTGGGGACCTGCCTTGCTGTTTGCTGCCTGGATATAGATAGCCCAGCTCTCTCAACAGAAAGGGACTGGCAACTGGTGGCTCTCAAGCCTTAAAGGACTGCTATTGTCTCACTGCTTTATAATTTAACTGTTGATTTCTTGTATTATCTCTATGTATATAATTTAATGGTTCATTTCTTGTATTATATATCTATCTTTATAAATATATTTATATGTAATTACTAGAAATCTGGTTTGTCTCTCTAGAGAACCCTGTCTAACACAGCAGGTAAAAAGACCTCCCTGGCTGCACAGTGGCTGTAGCTGTCTATGGGTTGGAACCAACCAGCCATTGTGGGACTGACGCAATATCTGGGGGTATTTTGTTTTGTTTTGCATATGGTTGCCATGTGTAAGAAGTGATTGAATGGTACCTAACAATAGCAGAGAATAGACTACTGATCTTGGAAGTTTAAAGTTATTTTTTTACTGTACTGAGATTATCATAATGTCTCTTCTCTAGTGTTATAGACAGAATGGCCATTATGCTTTAAATTGAAGGTAGCAGTTTGACACCAAGGAAGAAAGATGAAACTTTCTACCACTGTAAAGAATTTCAGTCTGTTTTTCAGCATATTCTATAATTGTTGTTTGTTCATATTATGGTTTTTCTCAGATATTTTAAGTCAATGGGGTAACTATCTTGAATTTGCATTATGTTTTTTCTGTATTTCAGTAAATGAAATTACTGATTGATGAACCTATAGGGACAGCATTTAGACTTAGGGTTTCAGGGCGGGGGGTTAGAGTATGGGGGACACTAAAGGAAACTTATGTCAGGGAGTTCAGGACTGAAAATAATGTTCCAATTATGGTAGCAATCACACCATATTGATCTATATGGTAGCAATCATACCATATTGATCAATGTGATTGAACTATGGAATGATATGATATTTGTATTAACATCCAATAAAATGGTTCTGAAAGAAAAATAATTACAGTTTCAGAAACCCACAGGGACAGTTCTACTCGGTCCTAAAGGGTTGCTATGAGTGTTATAGAAATGCATGTGTAACAATGCATGTATGGATGGATTGTGACAAGAGTTGTGCGAGCCCCCAATAAAATGATTTAAAAAAAAAAGAAATACATGTGTGAGTGAATTTATGGCCAGAGAAAACTTAGGATTAGAATAAGCCTTCCTCCTTCTGTCTTTACAATTAAAATGACTAAAAGGGGAATTTGAATTTTCCAAGAAGGAGCAGGCTTTTAAAAAAAACCAATTTAAACTAAGAAGACTTATAAAAGCTAAGCTCCAGGCTGATTCTTGGGAATGAGGACATTTGTATTTTAAAACATATGCACGCAGAGGTGCAGAAGGAAAGTCCTGCAATAAATAAATAATTTGACTGTGTGGAATTTACAATTATGAGCAAGGGGACAAACCTAGGCGGGAATGATTTGTGCCTATTATAGACACACCTGTAGGACTGAAAGGTGAAGCGTTTGCAACTATCTAGCATGCTTATGTTGGTGACCACTTGGATTCACTTGGACATGTTGTCAGGAGAAACCAGTTCTAGAAATGAATTCACGTTTGACGAAGCAAAAGGGCAGCTAAAAGTGACAAGCCTCTCTATTATATAGATTGAAACATTGGCTGCAACAACAGGCTCAAATATAAAAATTCTGAAGAAGTAAAGGACTGGGCATTGTTTCACTCTGTTGTACACATGGTTACTGTGAATTGGAACCCTATTCATGCCATCTAACAGCAACAACAACAAAAGGTATTTTACAGAAATTTGGCCAATGAAATATGTGATTTTTTGCCTGCTGCTTCCATGTGTGTCACTTGTGGATCCAAACAAAATGAAATCATAAACAATTTCAATGTATTCTTCCTTTTTCATTATGTTGTTGATTCATCTAGTTGTGTTGATCTTGACTTTTTATATTCAATTTCAATCCATAAATAAGGCTACCAATTTTTTTTTTTAATTTTCATCAAGTGTTTCAGGTTCTCCTTGCTTTTAGCAAGCAAAATTATGTCTTCTGCCTTTGCAGGGCTCCTAATAAACCTTCTTCTAATTCTGATGATAATTTTATTGTCTTCAATAAAACACAAGTCAGAAGCAAAGATGTCAAGTATTCTTGTGTCAGGTACTTTGCACATGTTATCAGGAGCGACTAGTGTATGATTCATTATAAAACAGAGACTCAGTGAAAAAAAATAAAACCCTCAGTCAGTCAGATTGATTGGCACAGTGATTGCAACCACAATGTAAGAATTGTGAGGATGGTGAAGTGCCATGCAGTGTTTTCTTCTGTTGTGCATAGGTCTGCTATGAGTTGGAATCAATTCTACAACACATTTACCACAATATCAAGAAGCTTTCCTTCATTTAGGTCACTAAAACCAACTCTACTTTCCACAAATACACCTTCAGTGCCTTCTAATATGAGGGGCTGATATACACTTATATAAGGTTTGGCTCCTATTCATTAGGATAAACCCTCAGATGTGGACTGCTTATTCATTTTTCTTATTTTCAATTAGGTGCACCTGCCCCAAGACATGGGGTTTTCAATTGCCTCATATGCATGCAGAAGTTGGACATTGAGTAAGGAAAAAGAATTGATGCGTTTGAACTGTGATATTGTCAAATAATGGTGAAAGTACTGTGACCTGCTAAAGGGATAAGCCAATCTGTCCTGGTAGAAGAATGGCCAGAGTGCTGCTTAGAAGCAAGAATGGTGGGACTTCTCTCATGTGCTTTGGATATGTTGCCAGGAGAGGTAGGTAAGTCCTTGGTAAAGGACCTTATACTCGGTAAAGTAGAGGTGCAGCAAAAATATGAAAGCCCTTGTGTTATCCCAGGTAGACTAGGGAAACAAATTCATAGACACTCATGTGTATAAGAAAGAGCTTTGAATAAAAAAAACCAATTGTATATTGAGAAAATATCCCAGCCCAGTCCTCATCAGATCCATAAGTCTGATATTAACCCAAATGTCCGATACCAGTCTATAAATTCCTCTTCAGACTCATGCAACACATGCAATGATGCCGAATGCAGGAAGATTACAGGTTAGTGGGTGGAAAGTCTTGTGGATCCATTGGCAGTGGAAGCATCTCAGTGCTGGTGTGGGTTTCCATGTATTTCCTCCAGCTCTGAAGCTCTGTCTCCATCACTATAGGTCTATGTGGCTTGTCAACATGAATGTGTAGCAGAGAGAGTTGGTCTAGCTTCCAGTGAGTTATTTATCTCCCTTGCGCATCCAAATGAGATCACCAAGCTGCAACCTGATTGATAGGCTAAACTCCACCCCTTCACTCTTAAAAGTCTCAAGTTGACACTAGATTATGTTAACTACCACAGCCCTCAAGTAGATGGATTGACACAGTGGCTGCAACAATGGGATCAACCATAGAAACAATTGTAGGGATGGTACAAGACTGAACAGTGTTTCATTCTATTATGCATTGATAGGGTCATTATGAATGGGGATGGACTCCATCGTATGTAAAAACAACAACAACATTGTTAAGCTATAAATTACACTCAAACTTTACACCATAGGTGAAGCTGCTGGTATTTAAAATACTGTTATAATAACAACATGCAAGCCACCAGAATGTGACAAAATGAGGGCCAAGTCATGAAGACACTGTTAGAGTGAGTTAAACTCAGAGAAAAAACTGACCAAGATATAAACACTCTTCTGGTATCTTTTTCTCACAAGTAATATACCAACAATTGAAATAGTCATTGAAAATATATGAATTGAATTACTTGGTATTGTCCTATTAAAAAGGTTAAAGCTATATTATGTAAGTGCTTGAAAGCTGGAAGTTTGGAATTATTGGTATTATCTTAGAAGCTATTTGCTGTAGGAAAAGTACTTTCTAGGCATAGAAAAAGAGTTTTGTTAAATCAAAATTTTAGATTATAAATTAGAAAAATTTAACTGAATTATGTGTGTTGTTATAGCTTTTTATAATTAGGACTCTAGCAAGTTTGCTTTGCCACAATATCAAAATTAGAAATTAGGCCATCTTAATTTCTTTTCTCTTCAATTAGCAGTATAATCATTTGGGTTATAATAATTGAATCATGTCATTTGAGTAAAATAGTAATATTTCATAACTGCCTTTTTGTAATTATTTTATAATTACAAAGAATTAGTAAAGACATTAGAAACAGAACAAGGAATATAATCATGCAATACAGCAATTAATATATTGAAGCTATTTTATAGACTCATCTTTTGTATCTATTCAACTGTTACATTTTTTCATGTTTATTATTTTCACTTTAAATTAATTTTAACTGTTGCATAATTGGTGGGCTATGCAATTTTTTAAGTTGTAGATTATTTTTTAATCCAGTAATTATAAAGTAATTGTTTTTGCTTTTTTGTGTTATCAAGCTGGTTCCAACTCATGATGATGCTAAATAAAACTAAATACTGCCCAGTCCAGAATGATCCTCATAACTATTCTTTTTTGTGACTATTTGTGCCGCCACCAGGTAAATCCATCTTGTCAAAGGATTTCCCCATTTTCCTTGCTCCTCTGTTTTCCACGTATGATGTCTTCCGGGGTCTGTTTTCTCCTCATAACATGTCCAAAATATTTGAGATGAATCTGGCCCTCCTTGTTTCTAAAATGCAGTCTCATAGTACAACTATTAAGACATGTTTGTTCTTTTGGAAACCCATGTAATTTTCTTTTTAAAATCATTTTATTGGGGAATTGTGCAACAATTATTAAAACCCATACATCCCTCAATTGTGTAAAGCACATTTGCATATTTGTTGCCATCATAATTTTCATAACATTTGCTTTCAACTTGAGTCCTTGGTATCAGCTTCTCATTTTCCTCCTCCTTCCCTTCCCCAACCACCCTCCTCATGAACCCTTGATAATTTATAAATTATTGTTATTTTTCATGTCTTACATATCTTCAATGTTCTTCACCAGGACCATAACTAAAATACATCATTTCTTCTTCACTCTTCTTTATTTAATGTCTAAATTTCACACATACATGAGGTGATTGAAAGTACCATAGTTTGGGTCAGGTCAGGTGCACCTTAGTGCTCAAAGTAACATCCTTATTTTTTAACATTTTAAAGAGGTCTCGTGTGGATTATTTTCCCAATCCAATGCTTCATTTAATCTCTTGAAAGCTTTTTCATAGGCATTGATTGTGGATTCCTGAAAGATAAAATCCTTCACTATTTCAAACTTTGTCCCATTGGTCATGATGTTGCTTCTGCAGGATTTGGGTCATTTTTACATTGAGTGGTAATCCATGCTGGAGACTGTAATCCTTGATCTTCGTCAGCAAGTGCTTCAAGTCCTTCTCACTGTCAGCAAACAAAGTGTGTCATCTACGTATCTCAAGTAGTTAATAAGTCTTCTTGCAATCCTGATGTCACATTCTTCTTCATATAATCAGTCTTGTTTGATTATTTGCTCGGGACACAGGTCAAATAAGTATGGTGAGAGGATAAAACTCCAATGCATACCTTTCTTGATTTTTAAACCATGCAAGATTTCCTTGTCCCATACTCACAACTACCTTGTGATCCATGCACAAGTTCTGCGTGGATTCAATGCACTGTTCTGAAAGTCCCATTATTCTCAAGGTCATCCATAGTTTGTCATGGCCCACATTATCAAATGTCTTATCATAGTCCACAAAACATTCTTTCTGGCCTTCTCTGCTTAGAGTAAAAATCCATCTGACATGAGCTGCGATATCCCTTGTTCTTGCCCCTCTTCTAAATCCCACCTGACCCTCTAGTAGCTCCCTGTCAATGTCTTGATGAAACTGTTATTGGATGGTCGTCAGCAAATTTTACTTGCATTCTATGTCGATGATATTGTTTTTTGATTTGGGCATTCTGTTGGGTTATCTTTCTTTGGAATGGTTACAATATGGATCTCTTCTAGTCTGTTGGCCAAGTAGCTGTTTTCCAAATTTCCTGGCATAAGCGTGTGAGTGTTTCTAGTGCTTCATTTTTTGTGTGTGTTTTGAAACATTTCACAGGTATTCCAAAATTTTCTGGAAACTTATTTTGCCCATTGCTTTCGTTGCAGCTGAAAATTCTTCATTCAGCCCCATTCGTTCTTGCTACCACCTGAAACAGTTGAATGTAGACAAGTTTGGGTTTTTTTTGGTTCAGTGAATGTGTTATTCTTTCTGCCTTCTTTGATGCTTTATGTTTCATTCAATGTTTTCCCCATAGAATCTTTTAATATTACAATTCGAGGCTTGAATTTTCCTTGAGTCCCCTCAGCTTAAGATAGGTTGTGTGTTCTCTTCCCTTTTGATTTTACAATTCCACACTTTACAGATTTCATTATATTATTTGCCTTTGTCTTCTTGAGCTATCCTTTGAAATTTTCTATTCAAATCTTTGAATTCATCATTTCTTCCATTGTTTTAGCTACTCTAAGATTTAGAGAAATTTTCCAGCAAAGTCTCTTCTAATATCTACTTTGATCCCCCCCCCCTTTTTTTCTAGTCTTTTTAATGATCCTTTGCTTTTTCATGAATGACAGTCTTGATGTCCTCCCACAGTTCTTCAGATCTTCCATCACTAGTGTTTAATGCATCAAATCTGTTCTTGAGATAGTCTCAAAATTCAGGGGGATAGACCCAAAGTCATAGTTTGGCTCTCATGTTTTTGTTTAATTTTCTTCAGTTACATCCTGAACTTATATAAATACCATTGATGATCTGTTTCTCAGACAGCCCTAGGCCAGGTTTTAGCTGCTGATATGGATTTTGTGTCATTCTTCTGTAGGCGGATATCCAGATTTCCCAGCACCATTTACTGAAGAGGGCATCCGTTTCCCATTTAATGCTTATTGGACTTTAGTCAAAAATTAGTTGTCTGTATGCAGATTTTTTCAGTTCTGGGTTTTCTGCCCTGATCCATTGGTCCATGCATCTGTCATTACACCAGTACACAGCTGTTTGAACAACTATGATTTTATAGTAGGTTTTGAGGTGAGGTAGTGCATGGTCACTGTGTTAGGTAGGTCTCTCTAGAGAAAAAAAACCAGGACACTTATGATTATATATAAAATGATAGATTTATACAGTAAGAAGATATCTGTTGACCAATAAATTAGTCTACACAGAAGTACAGAAGACTCAGCTCTACTCACTTTCATGGCATCCATTTGGACTGCTGGTCCAAGGTCAAAGAAGCAAACAGTGGAGTATGCCCTCAAGCAAGACAGGTAGAGTCAGCTCTCAGAAACAAGTCTCTATGGGGTCTTGAGCACTAGCAATTTACTCACGTCTACACAATCCACCAGCAGCATGGCAAAGCAGGTCTCAAAGGAGCAACGTGAACTCTGGGTTGCTTGGCCCACAGGTAGTACAGCATAAGGTGGAGGCAAAGAACTAGCTCAAGAAGTAGCATGCTGGTCTGATCACCATGGGGAAAAAGAGAGGGAGGACACCCTTAAAAAGTCATATTTTGTTGCCCTTTAATCAAGCTGTGATCTGATTAAACTCTGCCCATATGTTCCAATGGAAGTCTAGTTGACACAATAAACATATCACAGTCCACCCTTGCCAACTTGACACTTGTAAACAATTCTTTAGCCACATGTAATTTCTTGATTACTGAAACTAATGAAATGACACTTGCATCTAAAATCATATATCTATCATGCATATAAATGAATAAAACACACAGAATCCTTTTGTATCTGGTATATTGTACATAAACAAAGGAGAGTTATTAAATAAGCTCTTATAAAGAAGAAATACTGACAACCACAAGCCCTACATTTGTAATTGATCATGTAGTTGTAACTGCTAAGTAGAACTACCTTCTTCCACTACCCATTCAATATTTCCTTTGCCCTCATCCAGCACCTCAGCTGGCCGTGGTTTCTGCCCGGTGAAGTGACCCAGACCTTCATTCCTGAGGGGTCTGGGTCCTTAACAGTCCTTCCAGATTGGGTTGCTGTAGTTTACCATTTACTTTAATCAAGGACAAAGTAGTACTAAGAGATGGCCTAGGGGAATCTACTGGATTCCAGATATAGTCTTCTTTACCTCCATTATGTGGCGCCAGATTAATTTCCCCTTGCTAACCAGGATCAGTCACACCAGACCATACAGTGACACCCTTCCTGACCTGTTGACCCAAGGCATCCAAAGGAGGTTGACCCAAAGAATCCCAAAGTGGTCAGGGGAAATTCTTAGCTGCCAGTTCAGTGGAATCAGTACTGTGTTTCCATGTAGGAGAATTCCTTCTTTCATAACTAAGACCTCCAGGACTGAAGAGCATAGGGTTTCTGGGACAGAAAGCAGAAATGCTACAAATGGATCACTGGGAGTGTTAGTGATTATTGTCAGTCTGGCTTCCACCCCTTGGTTCCTGGACTCAGGAATGCTGGCTATGGAAGACACAGCGTCGTGTATTGGATGCTGGTTTCAAGCACATACAGTTTCCTGCTCTTGGATATAACATTCTGTCTTACACACATGAGTGTCTATGAATTTGTTTCTCTAGTCAACGCAGACTAACAAAACATATTAGAAAACTCCAGCAGATCTTTGTGAGTATAGTGCATTTCTTCCTGTGTCATCTGTACCTCACCATTAGGGACTTTCTAATACTTAATTCTAGTAAAATGACTAGAGGCAATAATGTGCAGTGGGGTGTTTCTTGGGGACTCTCAGCAATATCTTTTAGGGCATCTCCCTCAGGCAATACTCCAGATGCAGCCCCATGTGGCATGTATTTATCTTAATGACGCCTAATTCAGGTCTCATCACTGACAATTAAGAAAGGAGCAAACACTTCAGATAATGCTTTTTCAACAAATTAATTGTTTTTTCATTCTATTCCCAAAGTATAAATTTTATAGTAACAAATTTCAATTTTAGCTCTATAAACTCCCAGGTTTCAAATATCTTTAACTCTAAACTTAGTTTTTATAAAATTGAACCAATAAAATAAAACCCTGTAGATACGTTTATTATTCGAGGGTTTTACGTAACATTCACTTGTTTTGTATTTGGTTGATGGTAAGCAATGTTATTGTTTTCAGTTATGATAGTTGTTATTTATATTACTAGAAACTTTTACACTTTTTGCATTCATATGTACCAGTAGTGGTTGGCAGGACTCTCTACTTTTGCTCTTTAACTTTTCCACCAATGTTATGAAGAGCCCAGCAGGGAAATCATCAGCTTTAGCATGAAGGTAGCTATTTTACATTCATCTTAACTTCAGAAGAAAATATTGAAATGTTGGCTTTTGCAATGTGTAACCCAGTGTGAAATCATTCACTACCCACAGGGGTGATCAGACCTGGTGGTGCATTGCATTTTTTGAGTAAAAACTTCCCTGAGAGAGTTGCTGCAGCATGGCCATCTGTTGGAGTACCGGGAGGAGTCATATTTTAGAATATATTTTGCTGTTTCCTCATTCTTCAGTATGTACATTTTAACATTCATAAAGTTGCATTTTAAACTGCTTTCAGCAGAGTTCTAGAATCCAGAGAGCAATGGATTCAGTGCCAGGAGACCTGGTTTCTATTGCAGTTTCTATTAGTGGCTTGGTCAATAATGAGTTCTGTGAGTTTGGGAGAGTCGTTTAATTCTCCTGCCCTTAATTTCTTCATGTATACAACAAGGAATGTCAGTCAATTTGAAACAAAACCAGAAAACTCTTTTCAGAATAAGAGTTGCTTCAAATGACTTATTCTACTTTAAATGAAAATAATCAATAATATCAAATTAATTCCCTGTTTTTGAAATTACCTTCTCCATATCACTATCATTTCTTTGAATAGATGATCTCAATTTGTGCTTTTGGTCGTGTCCTACATGTTGGTCTGCCTTTTGATTTGTCCAACAGGAAGGGAAAGCAAAGATCCATAAACAATATCCCAGAGATCTTTCACGAGCTCAATGCTTATTTTTATAGTGGACTGATTCTTTTTTATGAATTTATTACTGTGAGCATGGACACAATCTAACAATGATAAATACAGTGTAGGTAAAATATATTAGTAAATAAGCACCAAAAAAACTTTGGTTTTTATTTATGAGGCCCCAAATGGCCAAAGAATGACACTCTACTGTTTACACTGATAAAAAGACAAATAAATTTACAAAATATCATAACTTTTCTTGAACCTGTTTAGTTGTTGGTATGAGGCAAACAATTCAACTGAATTTCAAAGTGTGCCAAACTCTCCAAGAGAGGGAACATGTCAACTGGCTTATTTTTCTCAGCGCAGATGAAATAGGTGACTGTCTGTTGTGATTAAGTTTTGATGGTTGGGTTCCAACACATAAAATCCTGCTCATTCCTACACTGAATTCTGTCTCCTACAAGATTATATGTTGCTTCAATTTTTATTAGTTCTATAATTCATCCTAATGGCCACAAGTACTCGTAGGCATTCGTCACTATTGTAGGGTTCATTATGGATTTTAACAGATTGCAATTCATGTGGAAATGCTCAAAATAGATTTCTTCAATCAGTGAATGTTACAGAGTTTTTTCAGGACTGCTACTAAGTGTCTGAAGTAGGTTCCTTGGTGTAGTGGTTACACATTGGGCTTCAATCTGCAAGGTAGGCAGTTCAAACCCCCTAGTAGCTCCATGGAACGGAGCTTTCTACTCCTGTAAACATTTTCAGTCTCAGAAACCAACAGGTGGTCGCTATGAGCCAGCATTGATTCAATAGCAGCAAGTTTAGTTTTGGTTCAATAAATGTCCAAAGGGCTTGCCTCTCCACTGGTAAGCCTTAATCCAAAGGCACTAGCTCCTGTTCTGTGAGTCAGTGAACTCAGCTCTCAAGATATGTGCTCAGAGACACCTCACTTCAATAAGGCTAAGTCTGAAGGCACTCTACAAATCCAAAACTGAATTTTGCCCATAGGCACATCACTTCATATGCCACCTACTGGCCACAAATGATTCAGCTTTACTTGCTTTGTGGCCTCAGTAGCCCATCGCTCTGTCTCATATGCTGGCTCTTAGTTCTGATCCTTCTGTTGTGCTCCTCTGCTGCCACAGCTGTCTCTGGCTCAAGTAGGCACAAGCCTCACTGCACAGGAGCACACACCATTCCTGGTCCTTGCTGGTAGTGAGATTTCCTTTTCCCTATTCTCAAATTGCTTATTTTATACTGAGCAGAATGGAAATTCAATGAATTTTATTAAAAATTACTCATAGCTGAATTCTATCAGTGTCTTCTTCTACCTTCTTAGCTAGATTCATGCAGAAGAAAGAAACATCAAATGCAATGATTAACTGCCTCTGCATGTACCAACTTCCCAATTGTTGTTAGCTTTAAGCCTATTGTTGCAACTACTGTATCCATCAGTCTCCTTGAGGATCTCCTCTTTTGCTTTACTTCCATTATAGCAAGAATGATGTCCTTTTCTGGCCCTTGTCTCCCCTGATATAATGTCAAAAGAATGTGAGACAAAGTGTTGCATTCCTTAATTTTATTATAATTTATTGAGATATACTTCATATATCATACAATGTAATCATTAAGGAGATTTGTACAATCACCACATTCAATTTCAGAACATTTTTAATTCCAAGGAATATTTTGGTTGTTTCATTTCTTTCAAGACAGATTCGTTTGTTATTCTGGAAAGTTATGGTACTTTCAATATCGTTTACTAACATTTTAATTCAACTACATTGATTCTTTGATAGATATCTTGGTTGATCATCCAACTTTCGCATGCATATGAGGTGATTGAAAGTACCATCTCCTGAGCCAAGTGCTCCTTAGTACTCAAAGTAACTATCTTAGATTTAACTCTTTAAAGATGTCTTGTTCAGCAAAATATCCCAATGCAAAGCCTCCAATGAATTCATAACTTCTGCTTTTCCGAGCATAGACTTTGGATGCAAGAAAGATTAAATCCTTCACAACTTCAAACTTTCTGTTTGTTGCCATGTGTACTGGTTCAGTTGTGAGGATTTTGGTTTTCTTTACATTGAGTTACAATCTATACTGAATAATATAGTCCTTGTTCTTCTTCAGCAACTGTCTCAAGTCTTCCTCATTTTCAATAAGCAGTATTGCAGATTGCTATGAGACTTCCCTCCAATCCTGGTGCTTCTTCTACATATAATGCATCTTGGATTACTTGCTCTACATACAGTTAAATTGGTGTGGTGAAATGATATAACCCTGATTTTAAATCATGCTGTGATCCATTATTCTGTTAGCAGAACTGCCTCTATGTCCTCATGAGCACAATGGCATATCTTGGAAATACCATTCTTCTCAATGTGATTCATAGATTATTATGATCCACACAGTTGAATGCTTTTGCACAATCAATAAAACAGAACATCTTTCAGTCTTCTTCTGATTTCAATTATGATCCATTGAATATTAGCAATGATATCCCTCATGATATCTCTTTTGAATCCAGGTTGAATTTCTGACAGCTCACTACTGATATAATGTCATTATTTTTGAATAATCATTGTTAAATCATCTTCAGTATGAGGTATAATTTTACTTATATGTGATATTAATAATTTTGTTTGATAATTTTTGAATTATTTGGAATGGGCACAATTATGAATATATTCAGTCATAGGACAAGTAGCTGCCTGATTAACCCAAGATTAATCCAAGAGGATTATCCAGGATGATAGCAGGTTTACAGAAGCACAGGAAAATGAATCCAATGTTAGCAGATTAGATGGTAGTCCACTGAATGCTCCTCACATTGGCAGTAAATATCACAGCTCTTCAAGCTCAAAGAACTGTAACTTAAAGAGGCAAATTCAGGGCCCAATCCCAGCAAAAAATAAAAAAATCTTCTTACAACTGATTAGTTGTTCTCTCTGAAGAGATCCCATTATGGTGGTGATCACATATCATGTGGGATTATTAGTTGCAACTGCCAAATCACTGAGACTTCTGGCCCAGGCTACTTTACACTAAACCGATCATAGATCTTGAGTTATAAAAACAAAAGGGAGGAACACACTGGCATTTCTCAAGCAGAAAAAAACTAAAGAAAAATGTCAAGCCTTGATCTGCAATATCAAAGGATTCATGGGTAGAATAGTGATAAACACAGGAACTGTCAAAAAGAAAATAGATGACATACAACATAATTATACAAAAATAACTGGTTAATATCCAGGAAGTGGCATTCGATTAAGAACTACTAAGAGTTCCAGCCATGCAAAGTTATGGTGAGGAACCTCCAGACAGGTAGGCATCCCTATTAGAGAGGAATGAGGGATACTTATGGACAAACTGGAGAGAAGAAAGGGAGCAGACATGTCTGGAAGAACACAAGTGCACGTCTGTTGGTAGAAAAGGGGGAGGACTGACCTATCTATGGGAGGAAGAATGACTAAAAATACCTTTAATGACCCCAAGGGGTGGGATATCCATGGTAAAATGCACCAAATGAAGCCACATTGGCTCAAGTTTCTGGACACACCCTGTGGACCCAGGCCAAGGGCCATAGAACCCTTGGGCTTTGATTCTTGGATTGTCAAGGCACACAACATACTCCAAAGGCTATAAGAGAGGTCTGATGTGGAAACTTCACTAAGTAAACAGGACTCTAAAATACCTGTAACCAGAGGACTTAAGTTTGAAATTTCATGGTGCTTGAAGAAGCAGAAGACAACTGCATACCAGGAGTATTGAACTGTTGTGAACTGCGGGTAGGCAGTTATTGACATACTACATCAATACCCTATGTCCTGCAATAAAATAGATATTATCCAGAACACCTTTAACTGATGTTGTCAGTGAATATTATAAGAAAATCTCCCTGAGAATCAATTCCCATCAGTTGTGTAAGTAGCAGCCAGCCACGAAAGGATTGATTCTGTACAAGTGAATAATTCATATATTGAGATATATAGTTAGTCCACATTGGCCCAATATCTGTTTCTCAAAGGGTTTTAAATAACTAGTAGCAGGGATTAATCAATGACAACATTAACCAGAGATATTTACACTCCAGGGAGATTATCAATACAACTCTCTACCATAAATTAACCTGGAGGTCACTAAAGGGAGCCAAGGTGCATTAAAAACAAACAGATACAAACAACATATAAACAATATCTCTAGAAATGGTTTTGGAGCTCACACTAAGTCCTAACTCTAATTTAAGAACAATTCATTCTTATATCATGGCTCTCCTCAATACTCACCATCTGGCTCCCAGCTATCAGATAAAATAGTGTCTGGGACTTAAAGGCTTTCTTCCAAATAAGCCACCATCGAAGTGAGATGTCAACAAAATCCACATGGAGGAAGCACAACAGCAGTGCCAGGAAAATTGTAAATCATATAATCCGAAGCCAAAAGAGGAAATAGTGTCAGAGCCCAAATTGTGTGAAATCTCATTTGTAGAAGGTTAAGGCTATGGATGACAGTGAAAGCTGAAGTTATATTTCTGAGATATGTACAGGAAATAAGCCTCAAGTAATTTCCCTTTACCCACAATAGAGGGATGGGAATAAACTGGAAGCCAAACAGAGTGCATTGGAGAGATGACTGTAGGACATCGAAAATGTCACAAACTCGTTCACTGAAAACGAGGACTTGCAGCACTTGGTGATGAAGACCAAAGATTGCAGCCATTGGTGTGGATGACGACCCAAAGTAAAGAAGATCAATATTACCGAGGGGAAATAGTGTGATAAATGGAGAAAGGATTTGAAATCATCAAGGATTCTATCTTGCTTGGATCCGCATTCAATGCTCATGGAGATGGCAGATACGAGATGAAACAACACGATGTATCAGATAAATCTGTGACAAAAGAACTCTTCATTGTACTGAGAAGTAAGGATGCTACTTTGAGGAATAAAGTGTGCCTGACCCATGCCATAGTCCTTTCAATTCTTCAAATGCTTGGGAAAATTGCTCACTGAATAAGGAACTCGGAAAAATAATTGATGCACTTGAATTATGGTGCTGGAGAAGAATATCGAAAGTACCAGGGATTGCCAAAGAACAAACAAAGCTGTAGTGGAAGAAGTGCAGCCTGAGTGCTATTAGAGGCAAGAATGGTAAGACTTAGTCTTACATACTTAGGACATGTTTTTAGGAGAGACCAGTCTTTCGAAAAGGACATCATTAGCAGTATAGACCCAAACCAAAGGCCCTGCCCTCGCCAGAAAATCAAATACACAGCCACTCTGCCATTTAGTCAATGCTGACTCCCAGCCACTTCCTCATGGGTTTCTGAGGCGGTAGCTGTTTACTGGAGTAGAAAGCTCAGTCTCCCTCCTGTGGAGCTGCTGGTGATCCTGGGGATCGCAGCCAAACACGTAACAACTACTCCAGCAGGCCTCCTGGTAAAGTCGAAAGGCAGCAGACAAGGGGAAGTGCTCAAGGAGATAGTTCGGCACAGTGGAGTTTGCAATGCTTTTGAGGATGGCTCAGCACTGGGCAGTGTTTTATTCTGGGTGCACAGAGTATCTTTGATTGGGAACTGACTAGACAGCTCCCAGCAACAATCAAAGATCAAAGAGTGCAACTCTTCCAATTACACCAAAATGTGCAGAAAACAAAAATCTTGAAAGTAGATTAATAAATAATAGTACGGTAACTGAATAAGAATATTTACATTGTCAAAGATCCTTTTACTTGTGTCTCACAATCAATGTACTTGTGTACAACAGTCAACAAATTAAATGAGAAATTGAATTGGGAATTTCTGCTACAAAAGACGCCTTTAAAAAAAAGTGATACATATCAAAGATGTCATATTGAGGACCAAAGGGAAACTGACACAAATCATGGCATTCTCAGTGGTCTCACATGCATGTGACAACTGAGCCGTGTTTAGGACGACGAAAGAAGAAATAGTGCAGTTGAATTGTGATGGTCAAGAAGAGCCTTGAAAGTACCACACATCACGAGAAGAACAAATAAATCTGTCTAGGAGGACGCACACCCAGAAAGCTTCCTCGAAGGGCGGACGGTGAGCTTCTGTCGCAGGTACTTTGGTACCTATTCTATTGCCAGGGGGCTCCACTACTTGGAAAAGCCATTTTACTCAGGAACGTTTGCTGAGCCCATGTCATTGCCCCTTCCGTTTTCTGATCCATCTGTGAGATACAGACAATGAATAAGGATGGCTGCAAGCAGCGGGGGGCATGTGTTTGAGTGCATTAGTGAAGAATCTTATATATGCTGCTTGGAGAATAAATAAATATGTCTTGAAAAATGTCATTTCAGAACATTTCTTAGAACTGAGGATGACAAGTCTTTGTCTCACATACTTTGGATGTGTTGTCAGGATAAGCCAGTCCCTGGAGGAACCCAGCACGCTTGGTAAATAGAGGGATATTGCAAAAATCATACAACTTTCAAGCAGTTGAATTGGTAAAGACTGCAACAATAAGCTAAACTACATCAATGACTACGAGGTTGGGTAAGGATATGGTCAGTCTCCATTCTGTGATACACAGGGCTACTGTGTGCTTGGACTAACTTTAAGGCACCTAACAACAAACTGCCAAATATAAAAGATACACATTTCAAAGTATAGATCTTTAATTTCATTTTGTATCTCAAAAGAAAAGACTGTTGTCAAAATTTACACAGCAATTTGCAGCTGAATGTTTCATTTTACATTGGGTATTTGTGACGTATCCTTTCCAATATTTTTCACAGATCTCCAAATTTGTAAAACTACCATATATGTATGGTAGTATACTCTTAAATAATCAAGTTTAAAGATAGTAGGCTTGAAACATAAGTATAAATTTTATGTAAATGTATTAATTTAATGAGAATCTGTTTGTCTACTAAAATTACCTGTAGTGTACAATAAAAATAATTGCCATTATTATATTAAAATATTGTGCACTTAATTTCAATGATCAAACACCAAACTGTACTAGTTAATGTTTGTGATTATTGTTATCTGTACATTATGTAGATGTATATTCAATTCATAAAGCATGACTATATTTTTATAAAAACATTTTCTTTGCATATTAAAAGGTTTAATTAACACTGATATGTATTCTGCCAGTAACTCATGTCTATGTGTGTTCTGCCTTGGCTGAAAATACTTTCCCTGTTTTGTATTCTACTGACACTGCCTTTCCTATTAACTGCACATTATGCAAATTAAAATGCTTTTAAAATTCTTGAACCAATCTTTGCTCGTAAAATTGGTTGCTTCAGATGCTGTGCTGGTACTTTTAGCACCTGTGGTTACATGGAAATATATTTTACAGGCTTCTGGCTTCTTCTTAAATTATATTTCTATCAGAATCATATATTTTTTACACATCTTCATGCTAAACATCAATTATCTTTCAAATGCCACAAATTATTTTCTTTTAACTTATAAATACATTTAATACTTGCTAGAACCCTTATTTAATAATTTATTTCTTGAGAATTTTTGTGGCACATGTAGCGAGAACTGAATCAGAGCCAAATTGATTTATTAAAGTCATCTATATTCTAGCTAGAAGTTAGTTTTATTTTAATATTTTTCAATAATTGCTATTTTTATTTTCGTTGTCATTCTCAATAATACCTATTATTTATATGGCTTCTGAATAACTTTTATACCAAGGTATAGAAGAAAAGGAAGGAGGAATGGGAATAAGCAAAGCTGAACTGAAACATTATCATTGAGTTGCTCATTATTTAATTGAAATAATCCTACAGTACAGACTTTCCAGGAAAAAATAAATATATATACCATGAATTATAATCACATGGATATAAATACATACACATTGGATAATTACTTAGACTCTCCAATACTAGAAATATTGTTTTTTCACTACTCCTGAATATCATGCATAAAGTATACTTGCATGCAACATAGTAATACTTATTGGCTACATTTTGAAATTTTTACGTTAAAATAAAAACTTGTAGTAGGGAGGAGGAAGCAGCAGAGAGTCCTCCATTTCCATTCGCTTCTTCCAGATAACTCCGACCAGAGCTGAAGCTCTTTTCACTACTACATTTTTCTGCTTTACATGAAGAAAGAGATAAAAAGATAATTATTTAAATTTTGAAGCCATTTTAACTGTGACATAAAGAAGCTTCCAATATTTAGTTCATTTTGGTTGTACATTTTTACAATATTAATTTATAGAGCAGATTGCCCTGCCCCAAGTAATTGTCACCCTGAGAAGGACATCATAAAATTCATAATTTATTGAAGTATAGTATTTCCAATGTTTTTTCAAGTGTCCTTAAGCTTCAAATCAGTAATAGCAATATCCTCAAGGACTCTTTAAATTAAAATTAATCTTGTATCCTGCTATTCTTCCGTATTCCTGTATCGCTGTAAGTACTCTGACTGTGGAGTTTTTGGGGTCTTCAATGTATAGGATCATGTCATCTGCAAATAGCGATAGTTTCACCTCCTCCTCTCCCAATTGGATCCCTTTGATGTCCTTCTGCTGTCTTATGTTGTTAGCCAGAACCTCCAAAATGATATTGAATAGAAGAGGGGACAGGGGGCAACCTTGTCTTGTACTCTTTTTCAGTGGGATTGTTCTTGTCTTTTCTCCATTGACTATGATGTTGGCTGTTGGTCTTTCATAGCTTGTATGAGTTTGAGGAACTTACCCTCCAATCCTATCTTCCTGAGAATCTTGATTAGGAATGAGTGTTGGATGTTGTCAAATGCTTTTTCTGCATCTATGGATATTATCATATGGCTTTTAATCCTTTTTCTTCTCAATGTGGTGTATGATATTGATGGATTTTCAGATGTTAAACCATCCCTGAATCCCTGGGATGAATCCGACCTGGTCGTGGTGGATGATATGTTTTATATACCTTTGTATTCTATTGGCCAATATTTTGTTCATGATTTTTGCATCTATGTTCATTAGAGATATTGGTCTATAATTCTCTATACCTGAGGGGTCTTTGCCCTGTTTGGGTATCAAAGTAATGCTGGCTTCATAAAATGAGTTTGGGAGTTTGCCATCCTCTTCTATGTTCTGGAATACTTTGTGGAGGATCGGTGTCAGCTCTTCCCTGAATGCTTGGTAGAATTCTGCTGTGTAGCCATCTGGCCCTGGGGCCTCTTTCCTTGGTAGGTTTTTGGTGATACTCTCTATTTCTTCCTTCGCTATGGGTTTGTTGAGGTTCTTGATCTCTGTCTCAGATAATCTAGGGACAGATTGTTTTTCTAAATATTTATCCATATCTTCCAGGTTTCTGAATTCATTAGAATACAAACCTTCATAGTACTTTGTGATTATCCTTTTTATCTCATTGGGGTCTGTTGTTATTGCCCCCGATTCATCCCTCATCCTGGCTATTGATTTTTGCTCCTTTCTATCCTTGGAAGCTTTGCCAGAGGACTGTCAATTTCATTGATTCGTTCATAAAACCAGCTTCTAGTTGCTTGAACCTTTGCATTGTTCTTTTGTCTTAGCACTGGTTTAATTCCGCCCTGATTTTTATTATTTCTTTTCTCTTGCTATTGGAGGGGTTGTTCTGTTGACTCTGTTCTAGTTGTTGAAGGTTTTGTGCTAATGTATCTGTCATATGCCTTTCTTCTTTTTTCATATATGCATTCAATGATATCAAGCTACCTCTGATAACAGCCTTTGCAGTGTCCCATAAGTTTTGATACGTTGTATGCTCGTTATCGTTAGTTTCCAGAAACTTCCTTATATCCTCTCTGATCTGGGCCTGAACCCATTCATGTCGCAGGATATCGTTGTTTATTCTCCAATTGGTTGCTCTTGCTTTTCTGGATGCCCTCTTATTAATCTCCAGCTTTATGGCATGGTGGTCTGAGAAAGATGTCTGGATAATATCTGTGTTTGAATTTACTCAGGCTGGACTTGTGTCCCAGCATGTGGTCTATTCTTGAAAAAGATCCATGTGGATTGGAGAAGAATGTGAAACCCTTTGCTTTTGGATGAAAAGCTCTATAGATGTCTGTCAGGCCCTGGAGCAGCACACCAACATGGGTGATCGTGAAGAGCAGAGGAGGCCAGGTCTCAAACAACAAAGGCGGGGGTGGGGGGTGGGAATCACATCACCGTGAATGAGGGGGAGTGTGTGATGGGGACCCAATGCCCATCTGTAGACAGCCGGACATCCCTTCCAGAGGGGTAGGGGGGAGGAGATGAGTCACTCAGGGTTCAGTGTAGCAACAATGAAACTCAAAATCTTCCTCTAGTTCCTGAACACCTCCTCCCTCCGCATTATCATGACCCCAATTCCATCTTGCGGACCTGGTTAGACCAGAGGATGTATAGCGGTGCAGTAGGATCTGGAGACACAGGGAATCTAGGACGGACGAACCCCTCAACACCAGCGGTGGGAGTGGCGACACCAGGAGGGAAGGGGGTGTAGAAAGGGAGAACCGATTTTGGAAATCTATGTGTGACCTCCTCTCTGGGAGATGGGTAATGGGAGGGTGGGTGAGGGTAGACGCCAAGCAGTGTAGGATAAGATATAATAATTATTTATAAACTATTAAGGGAGCATTGGGAAGGGGGGAGCGGGGAGGGAAGGGGAAAATAAAGGGAAACCGAGCTGATTCCAGGAACCCAAGTGGAAGGTGAATTTTGAGAATGACGAGTGCAACGAATGTATAAGGGTGCTTTGCTCAATTGATGTATGTATGGACTGTGATAAGAGTTGTATGAGCTCCAATAAAAAGATTTATTAATTTAAAAAATTAAAATTAAATATGGCTAAAATGTTAACCATTTAAAATATTTCAGACAATTTTATGATAAAGAGTCTGTATAGACTAATGTGAAAATTATGTTTTGCAGTCAAATATTTCCAAACACATTTGATTAGGCTCTTCAATCTTTCTAGATATTAGCAAATATACTCATAGGACTCAAACACTCTGGATAAAGCTTCTAAATATCTCCTTTTGTGCAAGGTAGTCAGAGCACAACATAGTCTATAATTCCTTTTTTGAATTTAATATGATAACAATACAATTTACGATGCATTATGATGGCCAAAAGTACATGAGTATACAATGTGGTGTATTACTGAATATTTTGTAATTTAGCTAAAAACCTTGCTCTTAATTTATAGTGTTGATTTATAGGACAAATATAATTTCGCCAAATATAGATGAAACATTTCCTTTTTGGCAATGTTATTTTCTAATCTAGATCAGTGGACTTCAAATACATATTTTCATTAGAATTGTTTCATAATCTTGCAGTTATGAAGATTCCTGTTCATGTAGTGCCTACTTAGGAATCCACAGAACGATGAGGATTTCTCTTGACTGTCTTGCAAACCCCCAAGGGAAGTTCTACCCATTCTATAAAGTCATCATGAGTTGGAACTTGATGAAAGTGATTTGTTTTTCAAAAATATATATGCCTTCCAGATTTTTGGTGGTTTTTAATTGGCAGTATCATAATCACTTCATAAGCTTTCATAACTCCTCATATGATCATCTGAATTAGAGAATCTGTGCACCAAGCAAATTTGTAGCTAACTGAATACCATATCTAACACCAGAAAAAGGTGAGCCAGAATAAGGAGGCATTTTATGTTTTGTTTTTATGAATTTAAGAAAATCCTTTCCCTTCTGTTTTATAGGAACGTGGCTTTGTGTTCTTTTTAGGAGATCCTGTACCCAGTTGAAAAACATGGACAGGTTCTAGAATCTTCACATACAAACAAACAAAGCGCCTTTGTTGTGATTAATTTTACGTTAATATGACTGGGCCAGGATTCTCAGTGGTATGGCGGTTTTGGTCTTCCCCAAGATGTGATCTACTTAATGTAGCAACTCCATGGTGGAATTTGCCACGAGCAGCAATTGAGTTGTGAGAGGATTTAGGAAGGAGTATAGCCTCTTTTCTTAGATAAGTGCCCTGTTGCAATTGAAAGGACAGTTTCTTAGGGTGTGATTGATTCCTATTTAAATAGATATGGTGGGAAGAACTATATCTCTTCTTGCTGGTCTGCATGGTGCATCACACTCCTCAACCTATGGTTCTTTGTGCTTGAACCAACCACTTGCCCAATTGCCTGCTGACCCTGGGAGCTAGCATCAGCCTTTCCTAGTGCCTGTCAATTTTGGATTAATTAGGCTCTACAAACATGAGCCATAGCTACTAACTTAGCTTCATCTACCTCTGCCTCTGACAACCCCTGGCCTTCCTGGTCCCAGGTTCATCAGCCCTGCAGCTGTTTGAGTCAGGAAATAGCCACCACCTTATCATCTGACCCACAGACTTGAACCAGATGGGTTTACCCCATTCTACAACAGTCTGAGCCACTTTTTAATATAAATTTCTTTTTCAATATGTATATATAGGTGTTATTGGATTTTCTTTTCTAGAGAACTCTTTCTAACACACTTGAAAAAATCTTTAATATTAAAGTATGTAAAATGATGGGTAGGGAAATGACAACTTTCCTTTATTCATTAAATGGATAAATATTTTGACTGTTAATCATTACTAATATATTCTCAAAAACATGGATTTCATTAATTTATCTCATGCCACCAGACATCCCTATGTATCCCCAATATTAGAGATTAAATTGTACACAATTGTAGTTCTCAAATCCATGAGGTTTTGTTTGTTTGTTTGTTTGTTTCTTTTAGTCATTAAGTATGCTCAAACTCATGGAAATCTTTAATAATAAAATGAAACATTTTCAGCCCTGGGCAGAGTTCATGATACTGTTAAGTCCATGGTTGTGGTTATTGTGTTAGTCAATCTCATGAAATGTTTTCTGCTTTTTATTGATTATTCACCACATGTTGTTCTTTACTAGTGATTGCTCCTTTCAGATGGTGTGCTTCAACAATAGCCAAAGTTACAAAATCCTCATTTCTAATGGGTTTTCATTTTGCATATATTTTGTAGAATAGGACGGACTGTGGTGGTTAGGAGTGTGTCAACTTGGCTGGGCCTGGATTCCCAATGGTCTGGCAGTTGAGTCCTAGTAATCCCCCACGATTTAAACAAACATAGGATAGTCAACTCCCTGATGGAATCAGTCAAACACTTGTGTGTAGATTAGTATGCAAGGTCCTTACTTGGCTCACAGCCATGATGGAATCAAAAGGAAATTTGCTCAGGAATGTGGCCTACTTCCTGTATAAGTGGACACTGAAGTAAAGCTTGCTTGCTTTTGGCCTAATCTAAATCTTGCCTCTGGTTTATCAATCTTTAGTTATTAAGGCTTGAATCAAAGGTCTATCATAGTGCCTACCAACCCTGGAGGCCATCACTGGTATGCCATCTTCTCTGTCATCTAACTTCCACACCCTGTACTCATTCACTTCTCCTGTCACAAGCATGATATGTTAACATTAGATTTATCCACATCTGCAGACTTACATGATCCTGTGGTGTTCCTGCCATCGTGGGTGTATTGCCATTCAAGCTAAGTGATTCAAGAGAAGCCTGTGCTTTATATCTGATACATAGAACTTGGGCTGGATATGCCCAATACTACAACAGTACAACAGTGCGAACCATTTCCTTGTTATCTCTCTCTCTTTCTATCTCTGTGTCTATAGATAGTTTCTATATGTACAAAGTGTATATAGCTATATATATCTATATATATAGAGAGAGATGACCAGGGGGTTGACTGTGGAACAGACAGACTATCAGTTGCTCATAGCAAAAATATGACCTTGTTTCTATACCACCTGAATTTTGAGAAAATCTCAAGAACAGATTTTACACATGGAGCACTAGTGACAGAAGACCTGATAAGCTGTGAGAGGACATTAAGATCATCATTCATGAGGAAAAACAATAGATCATTTAAAAGACAGGAAATAAATGATCAAAGCAGGTGTCAGAAGACACTCTGAAACTTGTTCTTAATTCTACAGCACTCTCCGTCATCAAGTCAAGGCTGACTCAAGTGATGCCCCATGGGCTTGCTAGTCTGTAACTATTTATGGAGCTGAAAGCCCGGTATTTCTCCCAAGGAGCTGTTTGGTTGTTTCCAATTGCTGGCTTTGTGCATCATAGACCAGCATGAAACTAGTACATCACCAGGATTTCTGATTAATCTTAAAATAGCTAAAGCAAATGGAAGAAAGGATGAAGTCAAAGAGTTGCATATAAAAATTCAAAGGGCAGATCCAATTGTCAAGACAAAGGCAAGTATTATAATAAAATGTGCAAAAATTAAGGATTAGAAAACAAAAGGGAAAATATGTTCAACATATTTGAAAGTGAAGTAATTCATCAAATAATTCATGCTTTGAATTATATTGAAAGAGTCTATGTACATAATAGTGAAAGATGAATGAATCATCAAGAAAAGGTAGAAAGAACACACAGTAATTATAAAAAAAAAAGAATTAGTCTACAGCCCCAAATTTCAAGAAGTTGCATATGAACACAAACCTGTGGTGCTGTAAAATGTTCAACTACACTGAATGCAAAAGCCAGGGGCCAGGCTCAAGGAATTGAAGGAATACGAAGGGAACTGTGTGAGAAAGCTGAAGGAGCACTGGAAGCACTCATTCGCCTAAAAGCCGACATTTGGAAGACATACTTGAGCAGCTGACCACAAGAGATTCATATTTGTTCCCATTCCAAAGAAAGGTGACCCACAGAAAGCTCAAACTATACAACAATATCATTCATATTGCATGCAAGTAAAATTTTGCTGAAGATTATCCCACAACAATTGCAGCATTGCATTGGCAAGGAAGTGCCAGAAGTCAAGGCTATATGCGGAAGAGAATGTGGAACAGGGATGTCATTGCTGATGTCAGCTGGATCTTAACTCAAAGTAGATAAAACCAGAATGATACTTATTCGTGTTTTCTTAGCCATGCTTACCAAGGGCAAGGTAACTGAGAGGAATTACTGAAACCAGAATGAAGGCTGAACATGGTACTGGGACAGGAGGAAGCTTAAGGAAATAGAGGAAAGGAGTAGGAGGCAAAGGGCATACAGAGAAGCCTAAATACAGACATGTACATATGTAAATACATTTATGATTATGGGGGAAATAGACCTATGTGCATATATTTATAGGTTCAGTAGTAGGGTAGCAGGTGGACATTGGGCCTCCTCACTCACACTTCCTCAATACAATAGCACCTTGCCCAGCTAAACGGTCATTCCATGATACTCACCTTCCCGACATGATCACTGAAGACAGGCATGTGTATAAGCAAATGTGGTGAAGAAAGCTGATGGTGCTCGGCTATCAAAAAGATATAGCATCTGAGGTCTTAAAGGCTTGAAGGCAAACAAACGGCCATCTAGCTCGGAAGCAACAAAGCCCACAGAGAAGAAGCACACAGCCTAAGCGAATGCGAGGTGTTGAACGAACCAGGTAGCAGACACCAAGGAACAAAAACAATCATTGTGTGATCACCTTCCTCACATAAACACTGAAGACGAATGTGTGCATAAGCAAGTATGGTGAAGAAGGCTGATGGTGCCTGGCTATTGAGAGATATAGTGTCCAGGGACTTAAAGGATTGAAAGTAAACAAGTGGCCACCTAGCCCAAAAGCAACAAAGCCCACACGGAAGCAGCACACCAACATGTGTGATTGTGAAGGGCAGAGGGGACCAGGTCCCAAACAACAAAGGCAGGGGGGAAAAATCACATCACCATGAATGAGGGGGAATGCGTGATGGGAACCCAATGCCCATCTGTAGACAGCCGGACATCCCTTGCAGAGGGGTAGTGGGAACAAGATGAGTCACTCAGGGTTCATTGAAGCAACAATGAAACTCAAAACCTTCCTCTAGTTCTTGAATGCTTCCTCCCCTCCCAATTATCATGATCCCAATTCTACCTTGCAGACCTGGTTAAACCAGGTGCAGTAGGGATCGGGAAACACAGGGAATCTAAGACAGATGAACCCCTCAGGACCAGTGGTGGGAGTAGCGACACCGGGAGGGAAGGGGGTGTAGAAAGGGAGAACCGAACTTGGGGATCTATGTGTAACCTCCTCTCTGGGAGATGGACAATGGGAAGGTGGGTGAGGGGAGACGCCGGGCAGTGTAAGATAAGATAAAATAATTATTTATAAACTATTAAGGGTGCAGGGGGAAGTGGGGATTGGGGACGGAGGGGGACTGAAAAAGAGGAAAATGAGCTGAATCCAGGAACCCAAGTGGAAGGCGAATTTTGGGAATGATGAGGGCAACGAATGTATAAGGGTGCTTTACTCCATTGATGTATGTATGGATTGTAATAAGAGTTGTATGTAGCCCAATAAAAATATTTATTAAATTAAAAAGGGAACTGTAAATATAGAATAACTACTAATTTTAATAGCTTTCTAAATAAAATTAGAGCATGTCTTAGGCTGGATTCTCTAGAGAAGCAAAACCCATGATATCTATATAGGTTTATCTCTATCCATCTATCTATCTATCTATCTATCTATCTATCTATCTATCTATCTATCTATCTACTTGTCTATAATCTCTTTCTCGCTCTCTCCCTCTAGATAGAAATAGATGTAGATATAGATATTATTTTTGTTAGGTACCATCAAGTAAGTTAAAACCCATAGTGACCATATGCAAAACAGAAAGAATTACTGCACGGTCCTGCACCAACCTTTCAGTTTTTCGGATTTCTGAAGCCATTGTTGCAGACCTGGTCTACTCCATCTTGCTGAGGGTCTTTCTCTCCCTCACTTTCCCCTTGCTTTTCCAAGCTTGATATCCTTCTCCAGGGACTGGTCTCTACTGAAAAAAAATGTCCAAAATATGTAAGATGAAGTCTTGCTATCCTTGTCTCTAAGGAGCACTGAGGCCTTACTTCTTCTAAGACAGCTAAGTGTCCTTTGGCCGTCTGTGGCACTTTGAACATTCTTCTCCAGCAGCACAATTCAAATGCACTGAATCATCTTCGTTTTTTCTTATTCAGTGTCCATCCTTCACAGGTGTGTGAGACAAGGGCTTGTCTAACACAACCATTTATTTTGATCTCCTCACTGCTGCATGGACTGTGGAGCCACCGAGGGCATAAGCCTTGAGAATTTTCATCTTTTACCTCTTTATCATGTTGCCGCTTGGCCTAATTTGGAGGATTTGAAGCTTCTTTGCACTGGGTCATAATATTGAAAGTTCTAAGTTCATCAGTGTGTACTTCAAATCCACCTCACTTTCAGCAAGCAAGGTGGTGTCATCTGCATTTTTCAGGTTGTTAATAAGCCTTCCTCCAAACTCGATGCCACATTCTTCTTCACATAATCTAGTTTCTCTGAGTATTTGCTCAGCACACAGCTTGAAATATTATGGTAAAAGGGTATAACTCTGACACACACCTTTCATGATTTTAAAGCATGTAGTATTCCCTTGTTCTGTTACACAACTGCTTCTACCAGACCTCCATCCCCTCCCTCCACTGGTTTTGAACCACTCTTTGTTCCCTTGTCTCTGTGTTGGCCAACACCTCCTCCCCCTACCTCCCACGCTCTCATGTCGCTCCAGGATCATTGGTCCCATTATTCTCTTCTCTCATTGTTGGTCCAGCTGATCTTGTCTAGGTGGACCTGCTGATATAGTAATATGTGCATACAAATGCAGATGACTTTGACAGCACCCTAGTGGCACATATGAACATGGCTTCGACAGCAGCAACACCTACACGCTGATAGGCAAAAAAGCCACTTACATACAAAATTTACAAGGTAAAAAAAAAAAAAGAAAAGACAAAACAAAAAGATAGCAAAAAAAGAAAAAAAATTGTTAGTAGTTCAAGGTCTGTTTGTGGGCCTTTAGGATTATTTTCCGGATGAGTCTTGTGGGATTCCACGTCCTGGCCCCAAAGTCCATCCTTTATACTCCCTTGGGATCTCTTTGCTCTGTTTCCCCCACTGCTCCATTGCACGCCCCATGTTTGCCTGAGTGTGGTGGGGTCAGCTCAGTCGCACATCCCCCACTGTGTCTCAAGCGCTGTCCCATGTAGGGCCATGGGTTGGTGCAGGATGTCGCATCTCGCAGTGTGGCCAGCTGTATGGTCCTCCCTGTATGATGGGCCCTTCGAGCCGGGCTATCATCTTCTGAGCTTGGTGGGCCCAGGTGTTCTCCACTCTGTCCTTCCTCCCTTTGTTTCAGTGTCCTTGTGGGTGTGGTGTGGTGGGTCAGTTCCTTTCCCACTCCAGACGATCTAGTTTCATTTTCTGTGGTACTCCCTTCGAATGTGGAGGTTGGGCCAATTCTGGATTGGGCCAGCGTATGGTCCAATCTCTTTGTGTAGTCCTCCGTATTTTACGTTGTCCTCCTTGTTTGGTGTGTCATGGTGGGGTCTGTAAGCACTTTCCAGTTCTGTGGGGACGCAACCAATACTCTCCTCCGGGTGGGTTAGTGCTCTGTTCCCCCCCATACCATCCACTCGGATTCTCCCCATCCTGGTTCTCCCTCCCCCTGCCGCACTTTTATGCACTCCCCTAAGAAATATTTAATCGTTGGATTGGAATGTATATCCATTTTCTTAGAAGATTAGAAAAGCCCCATAATGATTATTTTAAAAAATTCTTAGTATTTAATAAAATTCTGGACAATGAATATGAATAGGAAGAATGAGATAAAAATTTTAAACATTATGAAATGTTATTCTGATTTACAATTTTTATTTCCTCAATGTAGATTCCTTGATGCCCTATTTTATACCAAAATTGAACAGTACCCTAAAATATTTTCTTTTGATACATTATGTAAATTATGCACTTTTAGAAATTATAAAATGACTTTGTTTATATTATTCTCATGGCAATATGTAGTAAGAGGAAATGCTGACATTTTTTAAGCTTCGTTAAATCAGTAGCTCAGATTTCTGTGCAATCTCCTTAGATTGATTTGATCTATGTGGTCTTAGGGTAGCAATCCTGTTTTGATGCGCATAAGTAATTTGCCTCATTTTCCCTTTTCTGAATCATCTGTAGAGTTTCCCTTTTTCCCTTTTCATTTCCTCTAATATTTTCTATTTTATTCTCCTTCAGTCATTTTGGTTTTAATATTTCTGTCCATCTTCCTAAAAAAAGTTATGCTTGAGAAGAAGTGATACTTCTTTGTGTGTGTATATATATATATTAGAAGCCACAAATTGTACACTGGCACCTGTAAGCTCAAATCACACTGACTCTTACTGTCAACTGCAGTGCAGGATGACAGTTTAGGGCATTTCAATGATATATTCCCACAGTGGTGTGAATTTTGGCTATTGATGATTTCTAAGTATATGCCTCTTAGCACACAAAGGCTAAATAAAATCTTAAAAAGGTAAAGTTAATTAAAACCCTAATGAAAATGTTTCCTTTGATCCTATAAATACTATTTAGAACAAAGTAAAGGCTCATATAATTCATATTTTGAGTATCAAATGCTCTGAATGCCCTGTGATTATTTCTGCATCTAAGTCTGTTTCCAAACTAGTTATATTATGACTAATTATTTTAATCAACTTTATGATACCTGCTTTCACTATTGTTCAATGTTAAGTTCAGTAATTAGTAAAAATAGAGAATCATATCATATACTTAGAAGTTAATGATTATTTGGGTGTAATTCATATAATCATTTCTAAAGATTACTTTGCATTAATTTGCATTGCCATCACACTATGGTCCACAACCAATATCTGTCAATAGAGATTCATTGTTTTTCTCATTGTTAGGTGTCTGTACACCAAGCATTGCCTGGTTATGCATTGTCCACACAATCATTGCTATGTTTAACCCTAATGTTTCCATCACTGTGTTGGTTCAGCTCATTGAAAAGTCATAAGATTGTCCTATAACTTGGAGGGCATGTCCATGCAAACCCAAACAAAATTCATTGCCATGGTGTCAATTCTGACTTGTCATGACCCTTTAGGACAAAATAGAACTCTCCTTTGCATGTCCAAGGCTATTAATCTTTACAGAAGTCGACAGCTTTATGTTTCTTCCTCTGAGTTGCTGGTGAATTCAAATCACTGACCTTGTAACATCTTTATGCATAACCCAATACACTACTAGGGTTACTTATGACTATGCACTACTCCAAAATTGAGACTCTAAGATGTTAACTGAAGGAACAAATATGTGAATAATTGTCATGTTCATCACCCATCTACTAAAGTGTTCTTATAAGGTTGTTAAATATATGACACTTTCTCGTCCAATTTCCCTGATGGCATAATGGTTGGTAAAATGAGTGGCTAATTGGAAGGTCATAAGCTAAAAGTCACCAACCGTTCTGGTGGAGAAATGTGAGACTTTGTACTCTCATAAAAATTACCTTGTGCGGCAATCTGCCTTGTCCCATAGGGCCACTTAGAGTCAGAAAGGACTCAATAGAAGTCAGCTTCTGGCCTAATTATAATTTCTTCAACAGAGGAATTTGCTGTGATCTTCTTTGAAAGTGATAGAAAATAGTAGATAATCATCAGACTATGTATATAGTGACAGAAAGCCAAAAGTACATGGAAACAAGGTGATGAATATATGTATAAGATATACAAATGAAAACTACGCTGATATCCCTCAGGTCATTAGTCTCAGGCATACAAAAGACTTTGCTTTAGCAAGATAACACATTTTAGTACATCAGTTACGCTTTGCACCAATATTTGGTTAAGTCTGTAGCAATCCATCATAAACCTTTTGAATTTTTGCAGGTTATCTGGAAATCAAAGTTATAGAGCTGTCTATGTTTGACTCTTTGAGATTTACACTAATATTGGCTGCTGTTGTTTTTTGGTGCCTTCAAATCAGTTCCATTTCAGAGTCATCTAATGTACGACAAAATTAAATACTGTCCATTCCTCAGCAGCCTCACAACTGTTCTATTTCAGCCCCTTGTAGCTACTGTGCCAGTTACTGAGACACGTCCTCTTTTCCATAACCTTCTACTTTACCAAGCATGATGTCTTTTTCCAGGGTCTAGTATGTACGATAACTAGACACTGTCCTTCCCCAAAATAGGTAGTGCTATTTTTAATGAATTAACTTCATGTGCATTTGGGTCAGTTTTAAAAGCTTCCACATAATCGTTTCTGCAATGGTTTATGTGTTTTTGGCTGATCAGGGGTCAATATTATGTTTATGTTAGCTGCTTGGAATGGCCATTGCAAATATACATCTGAAAAAGCAAAACAACTACCAGATTGCTTTGCGACTATACAACTAATTGATAACCAACTCTGAGAGTAGCCTATGCAGAGTTAACTACCTGTTGTCCAAATGCCCAATTCTAATAGGGTTTCCCTCATGATACTTGAGACCCACTTACTTAGATTAAATATGATAAGGGAATTGACCCAAATTTAACTTGAATTAACAAAATCTGGGGGTTATCATATAACTTATTTAAATTCCCTCATCTTAAGAAACTACTGAGAAATTTCACCCCAAAAATAAAAAATGAACATAGTGCATAGGGGAAATGACTAAAACTTACTGCCTTTAAACAGATTGCAACTTATCTTGATCCTCCATAGACTGTCAAGGGCTGTAAAGCTGTGACTTTCTCCCACAGAGCAGTTACTATGCTGCAACCATCTCCCTGGATGTCCCTAGGGCTCCAGGCGCAAATGACTAATATATGGTTAATATCTTTCCTTCAATTACCTAAATATTTAGGTTTAGTTGTTGAATTTTACTAAAACAAAAATAACGAACAATATATCTTTAGGTTTATAGAATATGTTTAAGGACTTCACAGAAATTCAGTCTTTCAAAAATTAATTATATAAAATTCATAATACTCAATTATTTCTATCTTCAAATTTAGAAAGCCAGAATAAAGACCTCACATGAAGTAATACATTTTTAAGTTTTAGAAATTGTCAGAATAAACATATAAAATTTTTATATATGTATATATATATATATATATATATATATATGCCAAGAAAGTATGTTCATGACCACAGAGATTAAAGATATAAAATGAGTAGAATGAGCGGTGTCTCAAGTAGAATAAAAAATAAATGCATTTCTTTCAATATTCACCTGTTGGAAAATTTGTATTAACTTATTCATGGAGGATATATTTTTTAGAGGCCATATAAATAAATAAAGATTCCATATAAATAAATATCGATTCTTGGGGATGCCTCATTATGAGCATTGCATTCAGATACCTAAGCTTTTATTTGTCAATTTGCAGCAAAAGACTATGTACTATTTATAGGGGAATATACTCCAATATAATTTATGCATATACTCAGAAGACAGCAAATAGATAAATAGTTTTCTCTCTTCTAATATATGTATCATTCATAGGAATTGGGAGAGACTTATTTGAGGCAAAAGTATCTTTTTTATGTTAGTGGAATTCAGGGACACAGTTTAGATAAAAATTCCTCACAATTCTGATTATAATTTTCAAAGTTGGTACATGGCAATTTTTTTCTTGTTTATATTTTAAAACTTTGCTTTTCAATTGACTGTAGATTATAAAATATTTAGTAGATAATATTAACATATAAATCTCTTATAAGTGCTAAACATTTTTATTTCATTTGGAGTTCTCTTCCCAATAGATTTAATTTGATTCAATACTAGGTTTACTTTACTTTGGTATATAGTTTGGTTAAATAAATACTAATTAAAAATAGTGAAATGAAATTTTAAATTATATAATATATGTGGGTATTTCTAACTGAAATATCTAAAAGTAATCAGACAAATTGTGACAACTTTGCCAATCTACAAATATAAGTGAATTGGGGCTCGCTGTCATTTTTAATGGTAGTCGGCATCATATCTGTTTATTGTTATATTGAATTATATTTTTGTTGCAGGACACAGTTACTTTTCAATCCATCATACGTCATATGTAAGTAGCATATGTATAAAGTCCATCTGGTATAATGTCACAATATCTTTAAAAATATGTGAAAGTTTAATTTGTAGACCATAAATGTTTCCGCTCCAATGGGCAAGCTATGGTTTTATATTTGGCCATATGTCTTTTAGAAAAAGTAAGGTGGGATGTAATGTACTTTGGGAAATTTTCATTTAACTTGAGCTATCTGTATGCTGTAATTATGGAGACTGTGATTGTATATTTAGCTCATATATTTAGTTACAAGTAGATACTTTGGGCATTGGCTTAAATTGTAGAGCATCATTAGTCTCTTTATTGAAGGTAATCTCAGAAGAGGGATATTCTGGGTAAATATTTGAGAGTAGCAATATGGGATTGCAGATAGGCTTTTAAAAAATACCCAGTGTAAATGACTATAACCAGAGTAAAAACTGTATTACAAAGCCTACTCTGAACAGCAGATTCAGGTGTGCTTCTCCAAATAGCTGGAGTTCAGGGCAATTTTGGATTAATATGCATTATACATACTCTGCAGATTACGCTGAAGCGCCTGGGGAATGGATGGCCAACGAACCACTTTATCGGCATTCTGCAGGTACCTTGAATAGTTTGCCACCTGCAACATAATTATAATTCTGTTTTAATGTAGGTAGTGCTACAGTACCTAAAATAATTTTCATTTTCCCTAGAATTTCCCACAGAGCAATGCGAGGTAATAGAGCCTATTTAAAACAATATTGATTCCTTGGGTTTTAGCAGTGAAATGTAACCATAATTCAAAAACAACTAATTTACCTTTCCATGGAAAATGGAACAAGCATTGAGCAGGGTGAGGAATGGGAACACAATTAAATATAACATCTTGACAGGACCCTGTTAATGAGACTGTTTTTGATGACTTTCTGTATCAATATTAGTCAAAGATGTTTGACTTCCTAAAATATGTATTGATGAGTTGGACTTTTATTCCCAGCACATTGAGATGAAATGCTGGGCTGAGATGACTAGGAACTAGTGGAGAAACATGTGTCTTGGCCTTTATTGCTTAGACATTTGTGAAAAGGCATGTGCACATGAATTTATGTGGCATATGTATTGCATGTGCAATTAATTTACATGTAATAAATGAATATTTATAATTTGGAAATGATTATTGTATTATTTAAAGCTTCATAAAGCTTTGCTATTTTTGATGGTCGCACTGACGGTGCAAAGATGTCACTTACCCCAAACCAAGCCCACTACCATTGAGCTGATTCAGACTCATAATGACCCCGCAGCACAAAGCACAACTGCTAGTTAGGGTTTCCAAGAATGTGAATCCAACGGAGCAGATAGCGGCAACTTTCTCCCATATATCATCTGGGGGTTTGAAACACCAGCCCTGTGGTTAGTAGCCTAACATGTAATCCACTAAGCCCCTAGTACTCCTTCTAGGAAAGCTTATGAATCTTAATAAATGCATATTGTCCTGTAAATGAGGGTACAGATTAAATTTGTTATAAATTGTTATGGATTGAATTGTATTTTTCTAAAATATGTGGGAATTTGACTGTGCCATGATTCTCAGCATGATGCAATCACCCTCCATTTTTGACATCATGCGATTATGCTATATATGGTAAATACTTGCCTCCATGATGTTGATCGATATTGTTGTTAAAGTCAATGTAAAGGAAGACGACCCACCATGAGATGGATAGCCACAGTGACTGTGACCAGGAGCTAAAACACGGAAACAATTTGGAGGATCGCACAGTACGGCACAGTGCTCCATTCTTTTTATCTAGTGTTACTATAATTCACAGCCATCTAGATAGCACTGTGATTAGCTACAATATGGTACCAATGAGGCTCGAGTAGAGGCACTTGCAATAAGAGACAGTGTGCTGTTCTTTTATGTACATTGTGTCTTGAGTAGATTGCTGAGAGATGTAAAAGGCATCAAAACAGCAAGTGGACATCAGAGAGAAGAGCCAGCAGAGGGTGAATCTTTGGGTCCATGCGGGGATCCACCTGGACTAACCCTGCCATTCCTCCTCACCCTTCCCCGACAACAGCAACAAGACAGTCAAGTGCATCCTTAGTAAAGGGAGCTTTTGTTATCTAAGGTCCCTAGATGGTTAAATGATTTGTGAGGAGCTATTAACTGACTAGCAGAGATCCTCAGTTGTACACATTCCAAAGAAAGGTGAATCAAAGCAACGCTCTAATTAATAGGACAATCTCATTGATCGCACATGCAAGTAAAATGTTCCTGTCAATCATCTAACAGTGGCTGCGGAAATGCAGTGACAAGGAGCTTCCAGAGATTCAGTGAAGATTCACAAGAGGACGGGGAAGGCGTGACAGTACTGCTGCATCGGATGAATCTTGGCTGAAAGAGAATACCAGAAAGGTGTTTCCTATTGCTTTATTGACTGTGTTAAGATATTTTGTTTTATGGATCACAACAAAGTATAAATAGCCTTGGGAAAAAAGAGAATTCCAGAACACTTCATTGTGCTCATACAGAAGTGGTATGTGGATCACGAGGCAGTTGTGGGAACAAGACAAGAAATCTTATCATTTAATATCAGGAAGAGTGTGCATCAGGTTAGTATCCTCTCTCTAGACTTATTCACTATGTATAATTAACAATAATTTGCTGAGACATTAATTAGAGAGCTGCATTATATGAAGAATTTGGCAACAGAACTGGAAGAAGGCTGATTAACTACCTTGCTTACTGAAAGCGAGGAGGACTTGAAGCACTTGCTAATGATCAAGGCTTGAGGCATTTCATATGAATGACAACTCGACGTAAAGTTTCCCAAATCTTCACAAGTGGACCAATAGTTAACATCATGATAAATGGAGAAAAGACTGAAGTTGTAAAGGATTCTATCTTGCTTGGGTCTGCAATCAATGCTCATGGAAACAGCAGTCAAGAGATCAAAGGGTAGATCTTCTACACATACCTCTTTAACGGTTCCCAAGCTAGGAAGTTACCTTGAGGACTAAGGTGTTCTCAACCCTACATTGGTATTTTCAATTTATGCATGTGAAATTGGGACATTGACTAAAGAAATCTGAAGAAGCATCAATACATTTGAGTTATGGTGCTGGTGAAGAGTATTGAAAGTGTCATGTCGTTTCAAAACAAAATCTCTCTTGGAAGAAGTTTAGTTAGAAGGTACCTTAGAGGCAAGAATGGTAAAACTTTCTCACAGTTTGACTGTTGTCACAAAAGACCAGTCCCTGGAGAAGGACATCATGTTTTGTTAAGTGGAGTGGCAACAAAAAGAAGGAGTCCCTCAACACAATGGGGTGACACAGCTACTCCACTAATGGGCTCAAGCGTAAGAATAATTGTGAAGATGGCTCCGGACCAGGCGGGGTTTCCTTCTGTTGTGCACAGGGGTGCTATGCGTGGGAACTGACTGAGGCCTTCCAACGAACAGCAATCAACTGAATAGTCTGGCTTAAATATCCCCAGGAGTGGAATGAAAGAAAGGCCTGTCAATATACTTCCATGAAATTATTGTACAGTCGTTATTACTCACTGTGACCATTTCTGCAAAAGAGTGAAACAATGCCATGTCTCATGCCATTCTGGCCACCGCTGCCATGTTTGAAGGCCATGTTGCAGCTACTGTGTGAATGCAAATCTATCTCAATGAAGCACTTACAATTTTTTGCCAAATTTCTCTTTCCCAAGCTCCGTATCCTTCTTCAGTGACTGGTCCCCTTTATAACATGGTCAAAGCATGTGAGACAAATTCTGGCCTAGTCATATGATTACAACACTCAAAACTATAAGCAGACCCATTCTCCTCTGACACATTTGGGGTTGTCAGGAGTCAGAATTGATTGGACACTAGGTTTTTCTGTTGCTGTTTTTTTAATGTATTATTTAGGACTTTTTTGTTTTGCTTTTTGTTTTTTAATCTCGTTAACAGTCTGATTAAAGACTTAATAGAGCTTCCAAATGTTGCTCTTTTCCTTACCTTTCTTTTTTAACTTGAGAATGTTGTTTATTTTTTTACTGGAGAGTGGGCTACATAAAGCCCAAACTTTGTTAAAGAAATATGATTTCCTTATAGAATGGGAGTTTTAGGCTTTATAATTTGGTATTTGTTTCTCTTCAAATGTGTTACTCTGGGTAAACTAGGGAAACAAATCCACAGAAATTTATATGTATAAGAAAGAGTTTTATATAAATAGTAAGTGTACGTTAAGAACGCATCCCAACCCTGTGCTGTTTAAGCCCATAAGTCCAACATTAGTCCACATGTCTGATATCAATGTTCAAAGCCCTCCTCAATCTCGCAAAACACATGCAATGACACTGACTGCAGGAGGATAGGTGAATCAGTGAGTGTCTTAAGCATCTCAACACTGGCAGGGAGACGTCTCCACACCGCTGCTCTAGCCCCAAGGGCTGAATTGGGGTAGGTCCATGTGGTTTCTCAGGAATGTCTTGCAGGAAGTGAGCCTTGCAAGCTGAAGCAGGGAACTGGCTAAGGCGGCTGCACCCTGGTCCGCCCATCAGAAAGCAAGAGACCTGAGAATTAGAAAGGTGAGGTTCACTAAGCCATTTATCTCTCTGCCCTTTGATTAACCCCACATGTATTTATCAGCCAGGTTGGCATATTAAGCCTTAACTATCTCGGGTATTATTGAAGAAAATTATTCACTTTTCAAAGATACATCTCCTTACTGTAGGTATATTCTATATGACAGCCATTATAGCCATTAAGGTGTGTCTTTCAGATTACTAGCTGCAATAAACAGAATATAGGTTATGACATCTCACCTCCTATAGCTTATGTATTTCAGAAGTCTAGGGCCAGACTTTCTTCTATGGTCCATTCGTCTTTACCTATTCTGACACAAACCAGTCTTCTCACACCAATCTATATCTAAGCTGGCTTCCATAATTCATTCTAATGGTCACCCAGTATTCACATGAAATACTCATGACTCAGAGGATTTATTAGGGAAATAAATATACTTTCTCAAGAAGGATCAGTAAACAGTAAAGATATAGTCCTTGTTTCACCGCCACCTGCTTTGCTCCTTAGCCAGCAATGAAGTCTCTCTCTGGTCTGCAGATTCTCAGCCACATGGCTGCTTGGCCACATGGCACATGATCTCTGTGGGCCAGGAAGCCCACTCTGATGCATTTGGTTTCAGCAGCCACTTCAGACAAAGATCATGGGCATGCTCCTCCCATGGTCCTGCGACTTCTGTTCATGTTATGCATATTTTGTTCAGGACATCAGGACACTATGTCTAGATGATTCTTATGTACTGAGGCATAGTTGTCTTAGCCAACCACACCTCAAGAAAAGTAGTCTTAAGGAACACACTCTAGTATACTGATCTTAATAGTTTTGAGTAGGTTCACACCCTCCATTAAGGTTAGGACCTGTTGTTGTTAGGTGCCATCCAGTAGGATCTGAGGCCACGTAACACTATAGACCGCGGAACAAAACACCGCCAAGTCCTGTCATATTGAATGCACCTACATGAGGAGGATATGCAACATCTTCACAATTGCCCTATGCTTTAGGCCACAGGCACTCTGTCAACCCATCTCAGTGAAAGCCTTCCTCTTTTTCACTGTCTGTATACTTTACCAAAGCATGTTGTGTTTCTCCAGGAGCTTGTCTCTCCTGACAACAGATCCACAGTAGGTAAGTCAAGTCTCCCCATCCTTGCTTCCAAGGAGCATTTTGGCCATCCTTCTTCTGAGACAGTTTTGGATGCCCTTTTGTCAGTCCATGGAACTTTCAGTATTCTTCCCCAGTACCACAATTCAAAGGCACTTATATTCTTCCCTATTTCTTATTCAGTGTCCAACTTTCACATGCATATGGGATAATTGTTAACACCACGCCTTGAGTCAGGTGTACCTTCATCCTCAAAGTAACATCCTTGCTTTTCAATTCACTAAGGAGCCCTTGTGCAACATATTTACTGAATGAAAAGCTTCCCTGATCTATTGATTGCTGCTTCCATGAGCACTGATTGTACCCCAGCAAGATAAAATCCTTGACAATTTCAATCTTTTCTCCATTTATCATTATGTTACTTATTGCTCCAGGGGTAAAGTTTCTAGTCTTCCTTACATTGAGCTGTCATCTATACTACAAACTGCAATCTCTTGTTGGTTGTTTGGTTTTGTTTATTTTGTTTTTCAACAGTTTTGTTGGCATATAATTCACATATCATCCAAGTCACTATTTCCATCACATCAAGAAGACTTGTACAATCATAACCATGATCAGTTTCAGAAGATTTTAATTCTTGTATTTATCATTATTAGCTCTTCATTTCCTCCCAACATCCTTTGTCAGATCCCCAAAGAACCATATATATATATATATTTACCTCTTCTGGATTTCATATACAGGAAAATATTAAACAATCAAAAGCTAATAAGATTAATAAAGTAAAATAGATAAAATAATCAATGTAAAAGAAAGCAGAAAATACTAAAAACGACTAAATTTAAATGGATCATAATAGAGACTACATGATAAGGTTATAAATTTTAACTTAATTGCATTGTAATATTTGCCTTTCCAATGTATTATACATGAGAGCAAGACTATTCATTCATTCTGGTTCAACTTGAGACCTCACTGTTATTTTATGTTAGAGAACATTATCAGTCACCCCCCGCCCCTGGAGCATCATTTCCTGCCATCAAGTTAAAACTAACTCATAGGGACCCTATAGGGCAGGGTAGATCTACCCTGGGGAGGTTTCTGAGCTTGCAAATCTTCACAAGGCTAGAAAGGTTCATCCTTACACTGTGGAGCTGGCTGGTGGTTTTGAACTGCTGACCTTGTGGTTAGCATGGGCTGAAAATCCTTGAACTTCATCAACAAGTGCTTAAAGTCCTCGGGTCACCACGCAAACTTGAGTAATCTGCATATCTATGGTTGTTAATAAGACTTCCTCCAATCCTCATGATGCATTCTTGTGCATATAATGAGGTTTTTAAAGATCATTTTATTGGGGGCTTTTAAGGGTTAGTCTGGGTAGACTGGAGAAACAAATGAGACTTTTTGTTCTCATAGTGGGAAATGCAAAGGGGCATTTCTACTCTGTATTATAGGATCACTAAGTGTCAGACTTGACTTCACAATAATGAATTTGAATTAAGAAACCAAAGATAAGAATAAAATCTTCTTCAGTCACCTAATGAATTAAAATAAAGAAACTTAAAGAGACACAAAAACACATGGCATGATTTGGTGATGTAGCACAAATGTTTTCCATAAAGCACCAAGAAGTCTCATTTAAAAATAATAATTATTCAGTTTATGAAATTATTTGCTAGACCAGACATGTACACTGCTATATATAAGAGATCTCTCAACACACAGAATACAGGACAGATTAAATCCCCAGACCAATATTGAGGGTATTGATACCATGAGGGTAGGGGTACAGCAGTGAGAGAGAGATAGAAAGGGGAAACCGATTGCACTGATCAACATCCAACACCACCACCACCCACCCCATGAAGGCAGACAAACAACAGAAGGGAAGGGAGAGAGCAGACGGTTTAAAATATGAAAATAAATATAATTTCTAAATTATCAAGGGTTCACAGGAGTGGGAGAGTCAGGGAGGGAGGGGAGAAGAGAAGAGCTGATCCCAAGGGCTCAAGTAGTAAGAAAATGTCTTGGAAATGATGATGGCAACATATGTACAAATGTGCTTGATACAATTGAAGTATGGATTGATATAAGAGCTGTAATAGCCCTAACAAAAATGATATATTTTACAAATGTATTTGTTTTAATTTATAGAAGTCTAAAATGTAATATATTTACTTTTTAGTTTAGTTTTAAATTTTGCTTCTCTCTATATATTTTTTCTTAAGATATGTCACTTTTGCAACAATGTTATGAATAATTATTTACTAATATTTCCAGTTAATCACATACCTATTGTCGGATTTCTTCAGCACTTTTGTAGATCTACATTTCATCAGAGGCCACATTTCTTCATCCTCATGATACCTTTGTAGGATCTTTATTGTGCTGGTATGCTAAGAATAGATTTGGTGTTTCATGTTAATCGTTCTGAAAATACCCTTAGTTCATCATTGTTTGTGATGGATGCTCACCATGTATAAAATTTCAGTTTGCTTTTTTTTCTTCCTCTCAGGACATTAAAGTTATTTTTTTGTTCGATAAGTATCGTTGAAGAGTCACATTTTATTCTGATTTTCTTAATCACTTTTCTTTATGTAAGTATTCCAGGTTGTAGATTAAATCATATCTTTCCAAAATATATACTGGAATTCTGTCCCCTGTCCTATATTATGCATGTGGAAGCCCTGTGTAATACAAATGTTTTAATTACTAATTCAAAGGTTGGTGGTGCAAATCCATCTATCTAGTTGCCACTCAAAATATAGGGCTGGCAATATGCACTGAAGCGCATAGCTTTGAAAACCCGAATTATGACTTCTACTTTGCACACACGGGGTCCCTATGATATGGAATCAACTAGATAATGACGAACAACAATAACATAGCATGAATGTAACCAGTAATGGTAGGTTTTTGTTGTTATGTAGACTATAGAGTTGTTCTAAATCCAAACAATTAAAAATAATTTAGGGTATTATGGGCACAGAGAAAAACAAGCACATATTTGAGGAAGATAGTGTGTGACCAAAAAAAAAAAAAATTAGGCTTGGCCTTTTGCCTCTGGTTTCAGAAAATAACCATAACAATCAAATGCTCTTTGTCTTATTTTATTCTTCTAAATTAGCCTGGCAACAGTCAAGCATGCAAAACTGAGTTGGATGCTCATTCTCATCACCGTGACCACAGGTATCTGAAAAGTAGGGGTCCTGATGAAGCCTTGGAACAAATACAGTTCCTTCCCTCTGAGGTTTGAGAAGGGCCTTGTTGTATAAAAATGGCTGATCAAAGGACCCAGTCATTTCTCAATTATGGCTAGGTAGAACAAGCAGAATAGAAATCATCACAGCATCTAACAAAGCCCACCTTGCCAGGCGGCTTATTAAGTCTTCATTCACAGCTCAAAATAGGGTGTAACAGAAAAGTAGTAATCTCCACCACCTCAGCCTTTCTGACCCTAGGAACTGCTTTAGACTGGATCTGGACTTGCTTTGCTGTGCTGCTTGATTTTTGATGTTAGTAATACATTAAAGCCACCCCCACCACACACACATACTATAGTTTAACACTCTGCAGCATTTGGTGCGTTCAGGCTCTGATCCAGAAAACTTGATATGTGTGTAAAATTTGTGGAAAGCCTTCACAGAGACGGACTGATCAGTGGCTGCAACAACGAGATGAATCAAAGGAGTCATGATGGGGCTGGTGCAGAACTGGGAAGTGTTCAGTGCTGCGTGCACAGGCTCATTCTAGGTTGGAATCAACTTGCTGGCACCTAACAAGTGACAATACGTGTGTTCAGCCTAAGGAGAGGCAAGGAATATAAGTCAATCACTGTCTTTAAAATCAAACCCAAACAAACCGTTTTGTTGAGATTTGGGTGAAGGTTTACATAGAAAAGTGGCTTTTCATAATAGCACTTCTTCCCTGGATTTCTGTTTCCACTCTTCAGTCTCTCCCAGCTCTTCATACCTTTTGAGCTTTCTTCCCAGGCAAATGCTGCTCTGTTGCCGTCGCAGTTGACTACGCTAAAGAGTGCACCCTCGTGTTTGCTCCTGTTCTCCTGAAAGGCTTGTCTAGTGTTTGGGTGAATGATGAGTCCAGATCCAGGACTGGAGAGTGCCAAAGGGCCAGAGTGTATAACCAGTGAGCCTAGTATTGTCTATAGATTTCAATTTGTTCCACATGTTTCTCACCCTTTTTCCAGGGCCTTTGGAGAGGTACGTTTCAGAGCACTCTCCAGTGACAGGGTTGTGAAGGTTGGGGTCAAGTGTTCAATGAGTATGTCACACTAAACGCATACTTGCCTCTTCTGTTTTCTGCACTCTTTTGGTTTTGGGTGGGGAGAGAGAGTTTCACTTTAGATAGCCACAAACAAGCTTCTAGCACTCCAGTTGCTACTTATTGCCTGGATATACAACACTATGTCATTCCTTGTCTTGTAATTTTTCATCAGTAAAGAGAATTTTAATAGGATAATGGGAAGTTCTATTAGAATTTCAGTGTCATACTTTGATATTTTTGTCACAGCATTATTGGATAATGAAAACCCAATTTTTTGGCTATTTTGTACCTAGAATGACTTTCTTCTTCATACATCTTCATTGACACTTTGTAAACTTTAAAAAAATACTTGAATCTTTGATTAAATTTAGAAAATACATGGGTATCAGACCACTGTGTCTGTTGTTTGGTGCCATCTAGTCATTATCAAGCATCATGCCACTTTCAGAGGCTGGATCGAACAGAGATGAATATGAATATTGAACAGGACTATCTGATTAACAGAGGATCGCTGTTAGGTGGTTTCTAATCCACATGCACCACAGAAAGAAATACCACTGAGTCCTACACCACACTCAAAATGATCGTTGTGCTTCAATCCATTGTTGCAGCCACTGTGTCAATCCATCTCCTTGAGGGCCTTCTCAAGCATAATGTCCCTTTCCAGGAACTGGTTTCTTCTGACAATATCTAAAGTACTTGAGATGAAGTATTACCAAGCTGGCTTCCAAGGAATATTCTGGTTATACTTCTTCCAAGACATATTTCTTTGATTTTTTTTGTAATCCATGACACTTTTGATATTCTTCACCAGCCCCATAATTCAAATGCATTGATACTTCCTCAGCCTTCCTTATTCAATGTCCACTTTTCACATGCATATGATGTGATTGAAAATACCATGGCATGGGACAGGTGAATATTAGTCCATAAAGTAGCACTTGCTGTTTAGTATCTTTAAGAACTCTTGTAGAGCCATTTACCTACTGGATTGCATCTTTTTACTACTTGACTTCTGCTTGCATGAGCATTGATTGTGGATCCAAACACAATGAAATATTTGGACACTTCAATATTTTATCAGTTTATCATGCAACTTTCTATTGATCCATTGATGTTTGTTTTTGTTACATTGGGTTTTAATCTACAGTGAATATTTCAATCGTTAACTAATCATTGGCAAGTATTACAAATCCTCCTTGCTTTCAGTAAGCAAAGCTGCATCTATTCTGCATTGCCTGGGAAGGTTCTCGCTGGTCACAATTAATTTTTTCATAAAAGCAGTTTCACTCAAACCTTATTTTTTTGTGATGACTGATTTAAGAGAACAGTGTGGGGTTAGGAAATTTTGCTTACTGCTCAGGAAAAAAGCCAGAGATACTGATGTGATGTCGACCACAGCTAACAAGGGCAGTGCAATGGGAAAAATTCAAGTGGAAGAATGGTTTTCTCATTTAAAAAAGGTGAAATATTGATTGATGACAAAGCTCATTCTGAATATCTAACTTCCTAAACAGTTGAAAACATTGTCTCCTAGTAAATTTGGGGTTCATTTTACCAGGTCAAATTGTTAATCAAGCTTTATCATATTTAGAGGTTCTAAAAAGATAGCCTAACTGTGTGGCAAAAACAGCCTGATCTATGCCAGATGGGGGCCTGTTTTTGCCACCACGACAATGCACCTACTCACACAGCCATTTCAGTGTGCCAGTTTTTGGCAAAACAGTATGCCTCTCTTGCCCCACGTGCCTTATTCACCTGACCTTGATCCTTGTGACTTCTTTTTGTTTCTGTGAATAAACTGGGACGTGGAAGGACAGCGATTTGATGATGTAGAGGAGGTGAAGAAAAAAATAAAACAAAACGAGAGAGGTGCTGTCAGCCATACAAACAGATGAGTTGGAAAAAATGTTTCCAAGAATGGAATCATAGATTTGACAAATGTATTCAATGTAATGGGAAGTACTGAGATGGTGGTAATGTTCTCTTAAAAGAATTAAATATACAGCTTTGAAAAAATTAATTCAGGGGTTTTTGTTGGTTTGGGCGGGTACCCCCTCATATAGCAGGCTATTAAAAAAACTTTCTCCAATCAGATGCCCTGTTCCTATTTATAGAGTCCACTTTTTCCGATTGTTTGCTCAGTATGCATATATTAGAAGAATGGTGAAAGTCTCCAACACTGACACACACCTTTCCTGATTTTAAACCAGGTGGTATTCCCTTTTTCAATTCCAGCAACTGGCTCTCGGTTTATGCACAGTCTCCTATTAAGTCAGCAGTTCTCAGCCTGTGGGTTCCAACCCCTTTGGAGGTAAAATGACCCTTTCACAGGAGTCACCTAAGACCATCAGAAAACACATATTCTCCTCTATCTGCTCCTCTGTCTGTCTCCAGTTGAGTCTGGGTTTACGCCCACATCCGAGTACCCGGTGTGAAGGCTGTTACCCATACTACATCATGCTTCAAGACAAAATTTCATTTATTTGTCATTAGAAATAAATATTTCACAGTATATAATTGCATGTCTTTTGTGATTAATTATTGTTTTAATATGTTTAATTTGTAACAATAAAATATATCCTGCATATCAGATATTTACATTATGATTCATAACAGTAGCAAAATGACAGTTATGAAGTAGCAGCAAAAATAATTTTATGGTTGGGGTCACCACAACATGAGGAACTGTATTAAAGGGTCACAGCATTAGGAAGGTTGAGAACCACTGTCTTAAGTACAATGTATTCTAGAGTTTCATTCTTATGAATTTTCTATGATCCCATATGCCTTTGCATAACCAACAAAACACAAACCAATATCATTTTGGTAATCTCTGCTTTGTTTATGTAACAAAATAGACCTGATGTAGAATAAAATGTAAAGATAGCATTTGCTGCTGTTGTTAGGTAGCTTAGAGACAGTTCTAACCCCTAGCGACCTCAAGCACAATAGGGCAGAGCACAGCCCTGTCCTGGGTTATCTTCACAACTGTCCCTAGGTCTGGCCCATGGTCGCACCACTGGGTCAATCAGCCTCATTTAGGGTCTTTCATGTGTTCGATGCAGTTCCACTTTACAAAACACGTCCTTCTCCGCGGGCTGGTCTCTCCTAACAACGTGTCCCAAGTATGTAAGACTAATTCTTCCAGTCCTTTCTTCCAAGGGATTCTCTGACCGTGCTGCTTCCATGACAGATAGACTTGTCCATTTAGCAGTACATGGCCAATATCCTTCTCCAGCACCACAATTCAAATACATAGATTCTCCTTTGTCTTTTTTTATTCAATGTCCTACTTCCACATACATATGAGCTAATGGAGAATACCATGGCTTGGGTAAGGCAAACCTTAGTCTTCAAAGTAACATTCTTGCTTTCAATACTCTAAAAGAGGTCTTGTGCAACAGATTTATCAAATACAATATGTTTTTTGATATCTTGACTGCTGATTCCCTGAGCATTGTCTGTGGATCCAAGTAAGAAAATCCTTGACAACTTCAACCTTTTCTCCATTTAGCATGATGTTACATATTGACCCATGTGGGAGGATTTGCATCATTTACATTGAGTTGTAATCCTCTGTGTGGATTAAAACTTAATGTAAAGGAGACTAAAAACTGTAATTCATACCGAAGCCTACAATCCTTGGTCATTATGGGCAAAGTGCATCAATTCCTCCTCACTTTCAGCAAGCAAGGTTGTGTCATCTGCATACCACAGGTAATTAATAAGCCTTCTTCCAATCCTGATGCCACATTGTTCTTCAGATAAGCCAGTTTCTCTAATGAGTTTCTCAGCATCCAGGTTGAGCAAGTGTAGTGAGATGTTACAACCCTGACACACGCATCGTCTGATCTTAAACCATGCAGTATTCCTTGTGCTGGTGGCACTGCTGCCTCTTGATCTGTGTTCTGAGTGTGCACAATGAAGTGTTCTGGAATTTCCATTCTTCCCAGGGTTATACAATGTTTACTATTTTCCATACAGTGTAATATCTTTGCATAATCAATGGAACAAGAGTAAACATATTACTGGTATTTTTTGAGCTTGCGAGCAATATTTAATTTATGATTATTCAGCAATCTTTGCACAAATACGTTGACAGAAAACTTCCAGAGGTTCAGGGTGGATTCAGAAAAGGACATAAAACAAAAGATATCATGGCTGATGTCAGATGGATCTTGGCTCAAAGCAAAGAATTCCAAAAATATATTTACTTGTGTCTTCTTGACTTTACCAAAGCATTACACTATGTGGACCATGACAAACTATGAGTAAACTTGAGAAAAATGAAAATTCCAGAACACTTGCTTGCGTTCAGGCAGAACTCGTACATGGATCAAGAGGAACTGAACTGAACAAGGGAATGCTTCAGGGTTTTAAATCAGGAAAGGTATATTTCAAGGTTGTGTCTTCTCACCATACTTATTCAGTTGGTATGGTGAGCAAATAATCAGAGAAGCTTGCTCATATGGAGATGAGTGTGTCATCAGAGTTGTAGCAAGGCTTATTAACTACCTGAGCTCTGCAGAGGATACAACCTTGTTTGCGAAAGTGAGGACAATTGGAACACTTGCTGCTGAAGATCAAGGATTGCAGCCTTCACAGTGGATTACAAGTCAATGTAAACAATACCCAAATCCTCACACTTTGACTAATAGGTAGCATGAACAATGGAGAAGGTGTTAAATTTGCCCAGGATTTTGTTTTGGTTGGATACACAATCACTGCACATGGAAACATAAGTCAAAAATCAAATAATATGTTGCAATACGTAACTGAGGCACAGGATATCTTTAACAATAAAGAAATCCAAGGATGTTGCTTTGAGGACTCAGGTGGGGCTGGCTCAAGGCATGGTCTTTTCCATTGCCTCATGTGCATGTGACAATTGCATATTGAGTAAAGAAGAATGCAAAGGTGTCGACGCATTTGAGTTGCTGTGCTAGAGAAAAAATGTTGAAGGTACCGTGGACTGCTAGAAGGACAAACCAGTCTGTCATGGCAGAAGTACAGCCCACATGCTCTTTTGAGGCAAGAAGGGCAAGCCTTCATCATACACACTCTGGACACGTTGTCAGAGGAGACCGTGGAAAATGACATTATGTTTGATAAAGTGTCTGTGTGTGGGGTGAGAGTTTGGTGGGGTGGGGTACTGATAAAACAGGAAGACTATCAAGAAGATGAGTTGACACTGAGCCTACAATAATGGCGTCAAACACAGGAAGCATGATAAGGACGGCACAGGAGCAGGCAGCGTTCAGTGTTGTCGTGCATAAAGCTGGATGGGCCAGGTGGCGCTAACAACCACTGCAGGAGATGCTATCGCATGACATTCTGACATCCTCGTCTGGACTTGTTATACCTATACAGCTTTCAGTTATGTGGTGCATCATTCCACACAAATTCTGGCAATATTTAAATTCCCACTCTTATTTATGCATGATTATTTCAATAGTAATCTATTTCATGTATTTTTTGAAGATAGCTACAAATTTGGAGCCTAATCAGAGTTGGATTACCATCATTAGAGTTTTTGAATGTTTCATCACGATATAAGACTAGTTATTATATATTAACATATACTCAATTTTCAGCATTTAATGTTTTTTTTTCTTTTACTAAGATCTTAAAGACATGTTAATGTGGGAGTACTAGTATTTGTGATTTTTATGGCTCACAAAAAGAATTCATTAAAATCAAGTTGAAGTCATACCAAGTGCAGTATGGGCAATGCAGAATTTCATTCTGTTAGAGAGTTGAATAAAATACAAATTATCACACTTCATGTTTCTTGTCAACAGGTACTTGTTATCATTTAACACTGCTTTTGGAGTTTTGTCTTCAACTTTTGATTTTATTTTAAGCATAATAAAATTTCAGCAAACACAGGAATCTTAGCAATCTTACTTTTCTCCCTCTTCCTGTTCTATAGAGCAAAATAATGTGATTTCTGAGCTACAGATGAACCTTGCCTTTTTTTCCATCATCATTCTTCATAGATTCTTGTTTGCTGTATAGACTTAATTGGGTCCAATCTTTCAGACGTGATGAATTCTTAAATAGAATATATACAACAGGCTATGGGAAATATGTTCGATAATCTAATATTTACAGTGGCACATTCCCAATTTTACCTGAAAGTCAAGCTCTTAATAATGTCATTATAGGAAATAAGAAAGCATAGTTGTGTGAGTCAAGAGTAATTTATATCTGCACCTATCCTCTTTCTCTGCACAGCATACCATTTTATGGAAATATTCTACTGGCTGAGTACAATGTCATCTAAAACTTAGTGTTATTAGTAAATAAGCATTCAGAGCTGAATTGATGGCAAGTGTTTAATATTCACCAAGTCCATCGGTTTTTGTCTATGAAAACAACACAGAGAAAATCACAATTAAAATTTGCAAAGAAGTTCACTAAAAGTTAGTATGGCTCTATTTAGCAACTCTGAGCAAATATCTGGTATCCTTCAGGGTTTGTTTTTTTTTTTTCCCCCTTTTGAGTCTGAAGCTAAAACAACTAACTCTGCAAAGTTCTCTCCATGGCATTTATAGTATCTGCCAAGGGATGAATATTTTATCAAAATGTCTTTTAACTTAAAAAAGAAAAACTTCCCATACCACTCTGTGGTTGCACAGATAAAGCACCGGTATTTCATACTATAACGCTTTGTGTTTGACAAATGGGTAATAGCTTCAGAGTACGGTAAAAGGCAAACATGAAAGAAATGAGATTTGTTTGAAGATTTCTGCTTCTTAATTGCTCTTCCTGAATATTTGATAATTTGATAGGTATCTATGTATGGTACGTGTTTGGCCTAAACTGTGTCTCCCTCTGGTTTGGATCTAAGAGCCAGCTGGTGTGACTGACGGGCATGTCAAAGACGTTGTTTTACTTCACTGAGGTATCTTGCAATGAAAGTAGATTATATTTTTCTCTGTTGTTATTTAGTGTTCCTATTCTTTCACATAATACAATGTCTTCTAAGAAAACAATTTGTATTTCATGCTGTTGCGACTGGCAGAGAAATTTAAGTCAGGAAACATATTTGATAGTTAAAGATAATCAGTTGTCATAGGAAGAATAAAACAAAGGGACCGGTTTGGATTTTATATTAGGGATTATGGTTTTGTGAAGTAGACCACATTAATTGCCTTCCTTGAATCTCAGTTTCAGCACTCAAGAAATGGAGAAATATTGGTATCAACCTCACAAATTCATTTTGAAGAATTCATTACAAAATATTTGTAATGTGGTTAGTACTGCACCAAGTATCTGTCATATGTTAAATAAACTGCAGTTATATATCTAAAATGATAAAGTCCTAATAATCGTAATAAAACTATTTTCAAGTTTGGTATTTTCTAGAGTCTGCATGAACAGTTGGGCTAAATTAGTAGCTAAAATGATATTTTGGAGAGATTTATTAAGACATTACATTTTTTAGAAATTATAGATAAATTTACATAAATCTATAAATATGTAATATGTGCATTATATTGAGAATATATGATATTAAGAAAGTTAATTAGGATTGCTAATTGATTTGGACCATTAATTTAAATATTCTGGACTTTAATTTTCTCAAATTTGGATATTTGCTCTATTAATAAATTGTCACTAAGTATATGACATTAACAACAAAAATAAATGCTAGATGTAATTAAAATGTAGATAAAAATAGAAGTTCTAAAATAATAAGTATATAGCTATAATCTATCCAGATTTATTTTAGAATATAAAAAGTTTATCATATAATGTAATAGAAAAAAGAAAATATAGGAAAATAGATTCCGAATAGACAGAAACTCATTTGAGTTATACCCTTGGATTCAGATTATCATTAACTCTCCAGCTCTGTTATCTTCCTAAGGTGCTTTATATTTCTAGTTTGTACTTCCTACTCTGAATTTTAAAGGAAATGTTAGTAATCACTATATCTACAATAACATAATTTAAAATATCACTTGTAACCTGTCTCACAGTGCTACTGGATGCTGGAAATACACAATAGGAATGTGATACAAACAGAAGCGGTAAGTAGACCGCGATACTAATGCACAGAACAGATGTGTAATTCTGTGAGAATTAGACTATGTACTTTAAATGAAAGGCATTCTGGTGAAGCAGTGCATTATGGGTTTGGGCTGAAAGGGCAAAGATCGTCATTCCAAGTGACTATATTTGCTGGGGGCAAGAAAGGTGAGGCTTTTTGTTTATTTAAAGATGGACAGCCTTGGCAACCCCACCGGTCAGGCCCATGAGTTGGAACCAACTTGATGGTAGTGAACGGAACCAACTTGATTGTAGCAAACTGACCTTAATTGATACATTTTTATTTTTAAAATTGAGAGGCAGAATTAATTTTCATGATTCAAAAAGTTATCAAATTATAAGAGATGATCATCTCCAGAGCTGGTTAGTTTCACATTTCGCTTTCATGATTGAGTGGAGGACATATAAATTTAAGAAATTTAAGTAGAACAGTTCATTGAGTTGGACAATTAATTTAAATATTCTTGTGGTAATGACTTCTCTTAGAAGTATTCAAACTATGCTAGTCCCAAAGAGTTGATGATTTAAGATGTCTCAGTGTCCAACTCTTCCAAGATTCTCTTCTGATCTATTTCCCTCTCAGTCCTCTCTTGAATATATCCCCCAATTCCCTGGGATCAATGATTTGCTGCAATGTCTTATAGAAACTCACAGAACTTTAAGGAAATGTCTCCCATGACTGTGGGCAATGTTAAATCCAAAATCCAAAGATCAGGCAGAGGTAAGCCAAATGCAGGGACCATTCAGAACCTGATGCCAAAATGTCCAAAAATCAAAGCAGGGTCTTCTTGCTTCTACCAAAGCTCAATCAGGAAACTCACTAATAAATAATTTTTTTTAAACCCAAATCTCCACCAAACTCACTGCAATCAAGTCGTGATGACTCATAGAGGCCCTGTAGGACAGAATGGAACCTTCCCTGTGAGCTTCTGAGAATACACTTCTCTTCCAGGACTAGGACGCCCCTTATTTCCCCACAGAGCAGCTGGTCATTTCAAACGGCTGACCTTGTTAGCAACCAAACAGGTAAACACTACTCCACCAGGGCTCCCAGTCAGGAAACAAAAGTCATTTTAAAAGGTTGGCTTTGATGGAGATGTGGTTTTTAACTTTCAGTCAACCATACTCCTGGGAAAACAAAGTCTGATGACTTCAGTAACACCCTCCATTAACATCATGTCCAAGATGCACCCACCCCAACTCAGCAACTACCTATAAAATGGAATTATCACTACAAGCACAGAAGCTAAACTCTACCACACCTCGTCAATGGATTTTGAGAAGTGAGAATAAGTTTAGAAGGGTCATATTAAGCAGCCGAGGACAACTCATGGCTGGATCTTAATCTTCTCACAAGCAAAACAGGAATAAAAATGTCTCTGTGTGCCTGTAAAATAGGTTATATATACAATGTCAGTTTTTAAATATGTGAACCTTTAACATGTTGTTCTCCGTTTTTCAACAGTGGATGCTATATAAAGGGAGGTTATTAAGTTTTTCACTGCCAGAGGGCTTTAACACACATCCCCATAGGAAGCACTCAATAAATACTGCAAGCTAGTAGACATGGCTGTCTGCATGGGTTGATTTCACCTCTATTCCTGTAGCATTTGAATTTTTTATGCTTCTATTTTAGTCTGTGCAGCATTGTGATCAGAAGTCAGCCAAGACTAATGAGAATACGATGAAGAAGTTTTATTAACTGTTAAGCAGCCTCACCGACTCTCTGAAGAGGCCCTGGAGATGAGTCATCATGCTATTTCCGTATGGCTGTCCAGCTGGAGGTCAGAACAGAAAATTCAGTGGTGGCAAGACGGAATCATTCATATAACATTTAATAAATACCAAGATGATATTTCAATTCATATTATTGCATCCATGCAAAAAATTATCAGAAAAAAGTTATTAGTGATTCTAATCCTGTAAACTACTATACACATTCATAAAGTAATGGAGGTGGTTCACAACAGCTTTCTGACAAAGAATACTATCAATTAGTAGCTATCCAAATTAAGACTAATGTTAGCTGGACAACTTTTTTTTTTTTACCCTTTTAGAGACTCTTTCCTTAAGAGAGGTGCTTAGACCTGACAATCTCCCATGTTGTTCATAGCACTTTGAGTACATAAACTGAAGATATTTCTCAGGGCAGGGATCTGACATCTCTCAAGGCTGGTCTGTCCCAGAATCCTAGCAAGCAGCAAGGTGAAAGGGCAGAGAGAAGGCAGCTGTCCCCAGTGTTTCTCAAAAGGCCGTATGCCCAAGAAAGCACATTAGGCCGTGACTTGATGGACAGGTTGGGCTAAATTCCTTGTGAACTGCAAGTCCCCACTCCACCCCCAAATATTTGCTGCACCATACATCTAGAAAAGTGGATAAAAGTTGAATAATCAGAATAAAACCGAATTTTGTTTAAATACATTTCCATACCACTCCAGTCACTACTTAGACTATTTTCAGCACATCTGTCTCCACTGTCTACATTAAATCACACCCACCACCACGCCAAGAAGTCATTGCGCTGGCTTTCCTTTACATGTGTTTTACATGGTAGGTATAACAATTGCATTTACTGCATGTATTTCCCCATCACAATCATCTTTTTCCCTGTTCTGAACTGTATGCTAATAAAACCATCTTGTGCACATTGGTTTCTCTGTGAAAAATGTGCCCTTATTTTCTTAGAGTCATCCATCCTGTTTCAGGCAGCTGCAGTACATTCATTTATATTGTTATGGCACGGGTGATAATAAAAAAATAAGACTATCACTCTCTAGGTAAAAACTAGGTGCTAATTATGTTCCACACACTTTAAAGTAGTATATATAACACACATTTGCACTCATGCACAAGCACACACACATACACACTCACAAATTAAAGTATAATGAGGTCAGGTTATTATCTAAATCATAGACATTAGTAATTTTAGAATAGAGATATGAATCTATTTAGTCTGACTCCAAGGACTTTATTTTTATTGCAACAGTCTACAAAATCTTACCAGAGCATTTCATTGTATAAAGTAGTCTGGCGTGTTGGCTTTCCTGGTATTGAGAGATATAACTTGTTTCCTCTATTTTATATTACATATACTACTGCTCTGGGAATTCTTCTAGAAATGTTTTAATAGAATGTACAAAACTTTCCCCAGTGTAAAATTCTTGAGTGAAATCTATGGGTTGTAATAGTACAAATTTATTAGGTGATTCCAAATATTTTCAAAGTAATAATACCTATTTATATACTTACAGTAGCTTATGAAATTTTTCTTCATTCTAACCACATCAGATGCTTATTATTGTTTCAACTAGATAGGTATTAATAATAATAGGTATGATATATTTTCACTGTTGATATTCTAACTTTTCTCTTCAGTGAAGTAATAACATAGGTTCTACATTTGAAAATTGATTCTCCTTTTCCTAATCAAATTCAAGAGTCTTAAATATATCTTAATTACTACTTCATTAAATACATGCTTTCAAATTTTCTATTCATACTCGTTTTTGGCATTTGACTTTATAAAATATATTTTCATGTTGAAGGAATTAATTTATTACTTTATAAGTAACCTTTATACTTTGGTATAAGACATTGTTTCTTACTTTGAAATCATGGCAATATTATTCTAGCTTATAATCTTAAAATATTTATTTTATAGTGTTAAACATTTAGGACTCCTACTCATAAGAAATATATTTTATGTACTATGTTAGGTGACTCTACTTCTATTTTTTCCATGCATAGGTATGCAATATTTAAAAGCACTTTTATTTATAACCCATGTGTTTTTAGATGTTTTTCCCATATAGTTTGACATCTAGCTCATATATCATATAATCTGATACTTCAGTTGCATCAAGAAAGTTGTACAATAATCAGCACAATCATTTTAGGACATGGTCCTTGTTCTTGTCCTTATTGTTTTTAGGTTCCCATTTCCCCCTAAACCTCCCCTACCACACTCTCAAGGGACCGTTAATACAGTTAATATCTTTATAGATTTCATACACAGAAAACATTAAAATACAACAAAAAATTAATAGCATAAAAGTACAATGAATAAAATATCAGTAGAAAAGAAAGCAGAAAGTATTAAAACTTGAATAAATTTTAGTGGATCTAAGGGAGACCAGCTGTAGGGTGCTGATTTTTAACCTAACTGCATCTGCAACAATCCACTTTCCCGTGCATTCTTCATGTTAGTAAGGCCATTCCCATCCATGGTCCATTGTCACAGGGGATTCGCCAGGGATTTATTCCACATGCATTTTTCCTCCATCTTTTAAAAAACTGAAACAGCTTTAAAAGGGTCAAAAGGGAGATCAAATGATATTAAATTTTAACCCATGTCTGCCCTAATCAACATTATAATACTTTCAGTCTGGTAAAAAGATACAAACCCATCTTTTACAAAGGTTTTCCTGTATACCTTTACTATATATCAAGTAGTCATCTGTACACAGGACTATTTATGAACTTCTATGAGACTGGATAGCTGTCTTTGAGTTGTATATTGTAGAACTACAAACAGAACACTTTATCTAAGGTGAACAAAAGACATACATAAACACAGATATAGGAATGGATTTTGAAATTGCAATTAATTTTAGTTCCAATCTAAGAACAACTAAGTCTTATGACATGTCCCTGCTGGATGCTCACCTCATGAAAAGATAACTAAAGGTAATGGGCGCTACAGCCCAGTGTGGTCCAGAAATGAAATGGTTGCTGGCAATCACAAGGACGTGTCTGATGTCTTCAAAGCTTGTCTTCACACAAGTATGGTGTCAACTAACAACTCCACAGTGATGCAAGGATAGTAAATAATACAATCTGAATCCAAAAAAGGAAATAGCATCAGAAGTTAAATCGTGTAGAAGGCTTTGGATAACTGTGGAAACACCACATCCATTTGCAGAGGCCACATACAAATTAACCCCCGGAGAAGGCCCTCTGAGCAGAGTTGAGGGTTCTGAATAGCCTTGCTCTCAGACAGAGGGCATTTTAAAGTCATTTAGTCCAAAATGTAATAACAATGGATCTCCCTTTTGACTCATTTTAGAGTTGTTTCAGGTTAAAAAGATGATGAGGAAATACACATGGATTAGGTTTCTGGTGGATCCCTTCTGACAATGGAGCAGGGATATCAACAGCCTTGCTATCAGGAAAAATGCATCAGAAAGTGGATTATCGAAGATGCAGTTAGGTTACAATTTAGGCCCTTCTTATTTGATATCCCTTATTAATTTATGTTTGTTCTAGTCTTAATATTTCCTGTTTTATTGTCACGTGAGGCTTATATATGTTTTGGTTTGCTATTGTTGTTAGTTTTTTAAAAATGTGCTTTTATGTATCTGAATTCCAGGATAAGTAAATCTACAGAGACAGTAACTAGATGAATGGTTCCTTGGTGAACGGCAGGGAGGTTGGGAGAAAATGGGAAATTAATAATGATGAGTACAAGAATGAAGAAAGTGTTCCAAAACTGATTGCACTGATGATTGTCCAATTCTCTTTGATGTGATTGAACTATCTCATTGTATTATATGTAAATTATATGCCAATAAAACTGTGAATAAAGTGGATGATACCAAACTCCCACTTCCTTAGGGTTTAGAATAAATCTTGCTTTATTGAGTGGCAAATTCTTTCACCTTGTTCTTATTCAAGCATATTTTAGCAATTCTCAATTATTTTAATACCCAAACACACTTCCAACTAATCTTTTCTATCTTTTAATATGTGTGATGATTAGAGATTATGTCAATTAGACACTCTTGGCTTAGGGCAGGGATAGAGCTCAGCCTGGTTATTGTATTGTGACTTAATGACACTGCCTTAGTGTCTATGGTAGTTACACAATCTCTTATCAACTTGAAGAGATATAATAGTGCAGGGGGGAGGGGTATTCAACCTGCCAATAAGCATGATGGTGACTCCGTGCAAGGTGGCCTTTTCATAAGGAACCTCCCCCTCTCACTCTGCTTTCCCCTTCCTGCAGGTGAACCACTCTGAGACCTGCCAGAGTCACCACCACTGGATCCATGTAACTGTGCACACACCCCCTTCCCCAGCCATGGACCTTTTTGCATTCTGCATTAGTGTTTGTGACTGTGTGAATCTGAAGAGGGATTTATGAACTAGTATCAGACTTATGGGCTAGTTTAGGCTTATGGACTGGATCTGAACTGGGCTGGGATGTTTGCTTGCCCTAAAATTATTCTTTGATATAAAGCTTTCTCTTACACATTTTTGAGTGTCACTGAATTTGTTTCTGTAGTCAACCCTGCCTAACACAGCATTATAAGCCTTTTTATTGTATAAATTAGAGAGATGCAGGAGAGTAGGGTTTCCTTTGGTCTGTTACCTTCTGCTGGAAGGTGATCATGTATCTGGTTCTTCAAACTCTTGTTGCACCACCTACTGATTCCAGGAGCCATCAACAGACTACCAATGATGGATTTATTTGGCCAATCTCTGACCTCTGGATCCACCAACCTGTCTCCTGCTGTCTCTGCTTCTTCAAATTGATGGGGCTCCTCAAAGATAGAAAGCTGAAATATATTTATTTATTTCAGTTTGATGAAAAATACTTCTATGGTAAATAAATTTGGAATAATTTAATATCATTTAAGGCTACTGTATAGAAAACTTCTCTAATTATAAATTCCTATGCCTCAAAACAATTATTTAGGCACTACTGATAATCCTGATCAACTCTGAAAATTAGTTGTCTCCAATACAGATTTTGTTGTTGGTGTTTGTTTGTTTGTTTGTTTTACTAGCAAGGTCAGTAGCTTGAAATTACTATCTGCTCCATTGGAGAAAGATGAGGCTTTCTACTACCATAAAGTTTTAGAATTGGGGTAACCATTAGGGGAAGTTCTGTCCTGTCCTACAGAGTCACAATAGGTAAAATGATCATTTTGCTTTGTTTAAATTTTTTTTAAATCACCTAACATCTCTGTTATCTCAAAAAAAAGAGAAAAACAAATTAATAACCCTAAATTTTAACCCCCTAGCCATAGAGTTGATTCCAACTCATAGCAACTGTATGTAGTTTTCAAGGGCTGGAAATCTTTACAGACCCTGACACCTCATCTTTTTCTCCAAAGGCCCAGGTGGATTTGAACTCTCATCCTTGCCTATTAGCAGTACAATACCTACCACACAATGCCAGCTAATCTAATAGACTTTCAATACATTCAGTTTATTCAAGACCAATGTTACTTCTGTTTATGAGCATGCGGAAACTCTATTGTTTTTATTTAGGAAGAAAGTGAGGAACATCAATTTCTTCAAGAATTCCAGCTCAGAAAAAGAAATTAAGAAGAGAAAATGCATTTCGTCCCACTTCGACTATTTTCCTCTTTATAAGGATTTTCTGTAAGTAGGGCATACAAGGACACAGTACGGTTGGTTATCTTTGACGTGTTCAAGATGTAAGCATGACATTCTTCTGTAACTTGCCTTCAAATTTATATAATTCTGATAGTTTTGATTCATAGAGCTATTGCAGGGGCAATGAATTATTTAATGTGACTTGTCTAGCTAAAGTCTCTTCAACTGCCACCAAATGACCTTTAAATGCATTGGTTTGAGTAAGAAGGTGGGTAAGAAAAGTGAGCAACTGATAATAGGATTCATTGTAAATGCCATCCTGCTGGGTATAAAAATAGCCCTCTCTGCATTAAGAGCTTACTACCATTCTTTCTTTCATCTCCCATCAGAGAATACCAGTTTGAAATTCTAGGTAGAATTTCTACAGTTCACAGGCTACATGTAGATTTGAGGTAAGGCTCAGTTAGTTAGTTCAATCAGGTTGCCATGTCAAGTCTTTCTGTTGTGGCCCGGGGGATCTACAATGTTCCTGTGAGGCCAGCTTGCAAAGCTATCATAGTGCTTAGTCCGTGGCATGTATTGCACCAAGGGTTGGGTAAAAACTCATTCAGAGTGTGTATCTAGGAACATAAAACTGGGTTTATCCTCTCCTTACATTGCCTACAATTACTGCTGAGCATCCTTTGCTGACGTGAAAGTGCACTTCCCCATTTAACTACCCTACCCACCAACAGAAATAGAAGTGCTTCGCATGAAATGTAGATTCCCTCCTCGCCCTGTCCTAATTTGAGTTTCTGGTAAGGTTTTCCCCTCCTCCTGTTAAGGGTTGCTGTTTTTCACAGCCTTAAGGTATAGATAAGGTATAGAATCACCATTCTGTATTGGTAATTCCCAGTATAGAATCACCTTGATGGTCTTCTTGTTCCCCTTTCTGGAAGAAGTGACCCCAACCTATGTGAGGTCTCCTCTTTACAGGGAATTCTTATAAAGTGCATACATGGAGTGATGGGTTGTAGTCAGATTTTCATGGGATATAGTCTTACATTCTAGTCCTTTCATTGGGAATTGATGTCTAAGATTTGTATAATTGGTGTTTCCCCTTATAGTAGTGGACTCATACAATATTTGTCCCTTGTTATTGATTGACTGCACTCACATAACGGCTTTCAGGTCCTTCCATGTCTTGTGGTGTGTCATGCTTTCCTCATTGTTTGGGGGGGGGGGGCATAGAGTATTCCACTGAGTTTATACTCCATAATTTCTTTATCCATTCTTCCACTGTTTGGCATCTGGGCTGCTTCCAGTTCCTTGCTATTGTGAACTGTGCTGCTATGAACATGGGAGAACATACATGCATTTGCATTGTATGCCTTATGTATGGAGGGCATTTGCCTAATAATATTGTTGGATCATATAAGATTTCAATTCCCAGTTCCGTTAAGTATCCCCATATCATTTTCCTTAGTGATTATGTCTATTTATAAGTCTACCAAGAGTATATATGAGGTCTATTCCCTTTACAACCTCTCCAGCATTTGTTGTTTTCTGCTCTTTGCATTGGGCTTGCATTGTGGGTGTAAGATGGTACTTCATTGTCATTTTAATATGCATCTCCTGGATTGCCAGAGCTTTTTTATCCTGTGTTGGTTTGACATTTTACTTCATTTTTGGTGAACTCTCTGTTATGTGTGTTTCCCATATCATAATTGAGTCAATTGTTATTTGCTTATTGAGCTGTTATAGAATTTTGTAGATTTTGGTAATTAGACTCTTGTCTATGTGTTGTTGGTAAAAAAAAATTCTTTCCAATCTCTAGGCTCTCATTTTACTCTTGGGATGAAGATTTTTATGTGCATAAGTGATATAATTTCAGCATGTGCTAGTCATCTATTTTGACTTCTGCTGTATGTGTTTCCTTTATTATACTTGGTAGCCTATGTATACTCTGCAGTGGGGCCCTTATGTTTGTTCACATTTTCTCATTGAAAAAATCCAACTTGTGTTCATTTCTGGGCATGGAAAGAGATACAGATTTTGTTTCGTTCTTCTGTTTATGGAAATCCAGATTGTCCAACACCATTTGTTGAAGAGTTCATCATTGTTCCATTGGATATTTCTAAAACTTTGTCTAAAATTAGTTGTCCGTTGGCTAATGCATTTACATATGTTTTGCTGTTCTGATCCATTATTCTATGTATCTTTCATTATATCAGTACCAGGCTCTTTGACTACTCTGGCTCTGTTGGAGGGTTTTAGGTCTAGTAGTGTAAAACCTCTTACTTGGTTTATCTTAAGAAGTTTCTTGCATATTCTGAGTCTTTGACAACCTATATGAAATTGGTAATTAATTTTTCCAATTCTTTAAAGAATATATTTGTGATTTGGATTGGATTGCATTGCATTTGTAGATTGTCTAAGTACTATTTACATTTTCACAATATTAAGACTACCTGTCAATGAGCACTGGATATTCTTCCATCTATGTACGTTATTTTTGGATTCTTATAGTAATATTCCTTCGTTTTCTTTGCATCCATCTTTTGTTTGTTTGCTTAGGTTTATTCCTTACAATTTCAACTTTTGTGGGGTTAATGTAAATGGCACTGCTTTCTTACTGTCGTTGTGAAGATCGCATCACTGGTATACAAGAATCCGACTGATTTCTGGTTTTTAATTTTGTATCTTGCTACTTTGCCAAATCTCTGTCATTTCCAGTAGGTTTTTGTAACTTTTGGGTTTTCAATATATAGGATCATATTGTTTGCAAATATAATTTAACTTCTTATTTGCCTGTTGGTGTTCCTTTGATTCATGTTTATTTTCTAATGAATCGAGCTAAGACTTCCAGCACAATGTTGAATGAGTGTGATGATAGGATACATCTTTGTCTGGATTCTGCTTGCAGTTGATATGTGTTTAGATTTCCCCCATTGAGCATGATGTTGGCTGTTCATTTTTTGTACATGACTTTAATTATGTTGAGGAATTGCCCTTTGATTCCTATTTTGTTAATATTTTGAACAAAAATTATTGATGCCCTTTCTGCATCTATTGTTATAACTGGTTTTAATTATTTGTCTTGTTTTAGCCGTGGCTTATATTGATTGCTTTTCCAATATTGAACCTATCTGCATCCCTAGAATCAAAGCCATGTGTTCATGGGGAATTATTTTTTGGATATGATGTTAGATCCTATTTGCAAGAATTTTGGTGAGGATTTCAGTATCTGTGTTTATGAGGGCAATTGGTATATCATTTTCTATTTTTGTGGGGCCTTTACCTGTTTTGGGTATCAATTTTAGGCTAGCTTTATAGAATGAGCTTGGGAGTTTGCTGTCTTTTTCTATTCTCAAACAGTTTGTGTAGTATTAGTGTCAGATCTACTCTGACTGTTTTGTAGAATTCTCCTGTGAAACCATTTCTTGGTTTGTAATTTCTTAACAACCTGCTCTATTTTTAAATGGATAGATTGGTTTTTGAAATATCTGTCTGCATTACTTTGAGTGGATTACTTATTTCTAGTTAACTTTCCATTTCTTCTAGATTGTCAAATTTATTTTCATAGTAGCGTGTTATTATTCTTTTTATTTCATTTTAACCTATTGTAATGTCACCATTTTCAAATCTTATTCTGGTTATTTGCCCTTTTCTTATTTTTCACCTTTGTTAAGAGTTTAGTTGTCTGTCTATTGAGTTTGTTTCTTGATGTTAGCTAACTCTCTTAGCACAGTTGAGGGGTGGTAGACAAATTATATAAGTATATGGGGGAGGATGTTAGAATAATTTAAGGAGGGATTAAGAGGAAGTGTTAGAGGAGGGAGAAAAGAAGAAAAGATTAAATGAAAAAGGAAGAATCAGATACTGTTAACTGGTAGATTAAAAGCAAGAAATTAAATGATAACATTGCCTTGTTTTGATTGATGGAGAAATGGATAATAATATTTAGAGAAAAAAATTGTAAGAGCAGTGAAAGTAAAGGATCAAAGAGAAGAAAACAGGAGGGGGAAAGTTAGGCCAAAAGGCTATGAAAAAATTTTAGATATTAAAATGTAAGGAGGAAAGGGCAAGAGACAAATGCATTAAAATAAAAATAGACAAAATAATACTAGAGTAAGAATTAGAAGAGCTGTTAATATATATTTGTTTGGGCTCCAAACTTTGCCCTGGGACTTTGTGTCTGATGTGGGTGGTAATGTGGATCAATGTTTTATTAAAGGGCTAGAAAACAAAGTAAACTGAAAGCAAAAGAGTAAAATAATAATTTTTTGACCTTTTACAGACCAACAGATGGGAAGGTCCTTTTAATGAAGATTTATTAGAAGAGTGCACAAGTCTGTGTTAAAGAGGGGGAAGGTGTAGAAGTGATGGAACACACAGCAACAGCAAGTCCAACAAAAGAACAGCTTGGTTCTAGACTTTGTCTTGGCGGTAAATCAGGACTGTGTGAAGCAGAGGTCGTGTGAGCAGTTTGGGCAGTGTCAGGTAGTATGCTATTTTATTTCCTGTGGTCTTTTAGGATGGCAAGGTAGGTTTGAGATTAAGGGTAGGGGAATGATTTTCATGTTTGTTATTGCTGAGAAGCCTATATTCTCATGAATCAGGTAAATTATCTTAAAGGAATAGACCTCTGTTGGATCAGGGAGGAGGGGACAGTGGATGATGGAGGTGACCCAGTGGGTGCTGGGGAGTGGAAACTATAACTACACCCATCAGGGTGGTGTAGGATGGAAGGATGAAGCTTCTCTCATGCCTTGTGGGACTAACCAAGGCTGGTGTTGTGGTACAGCTGGCAGATTGCTCATTCTATCCAGTATCTCATCTGGCAGCATTCTGGACCTGGGGTTATGGTCATTGTTTCAAGCACAAACTCCCTGTCTATGTTACGTAAAACTGCTGGTTCAGTTACACCCACAAGCCTGGTCAAGGGAGGGGACTTGTCTGTCACCTTTGTAAACTGGGTGGAGGCCTTCTGCTATGGTTTAAATCCAGAGGGTTGACTAAATCTTTTGGTTTATGAGCTCAGCTCCAGTTTCCCTACTCTTGTGCTTTACTTGTATTGTCATGCTAATACACTGTTATTCTCTTACTTTCAGCCAAGATCCATCTGATGTCAACAATAATCTTGTGTGTTCTGTGTCCTCTTCTGAATCAAACTTGAACCTTTGGCTGCTCCCTGTCAATGTACTTCAATGATCTTCAGAAAAATTTACTTGCATATATTAATGGTATTGTTCTAAAATTTGCATATTCTGTTTGGTCACCTTTATTTTGAATGGTTATAAATATGGGTCTCTTCCAGTCAGTTGGCCACGTGACTGTATTCCAACTTTCTTGGTATAGAAGAATGGGTGCAACTTGGACATCTTCCTTCACTACAGTTGGCTCTTGACCATATGCTACTTCTTGAAATGGTGGAATCTCCACTAGTTCTTTTTGGTACAGTGACTCTGTGTATTCCTTCCAACTGTGTATGCTTCCTGCATCATTCAAAATTTGCCCATAGACTCCTTCAATATTGCATAGGCCACTTGGAATTTATATCTTTAGTTTTTTTTAATTATTTGAAGACATTTTGAGCATGCCCTTCTATTTTGGTTTTCTAGCTCTAGGTCATAGCATTTTACTTTATATTTTTGAGTTGCCTTTGAAATTTTCCATTCAGTTTTCTGACTTCATCACTTCTTCCATTTGCTGTAGCTACTATTAAGTGTTAAGTTTTTGAGACTCCTGACATACATTTTGATCTCTTCTTTCTTTTTCATGACCTTTTGCATTGTTCATGAATGATGTTCTCCATGTCATCCGACCGCTCATCTGCTCTTCTGTCAGTAGTGTTTAAATCTGTTCTTTACAAGGTCTCAAAATTCAAATGAAGTACATTCAGTGTTGTATTTTGACTCTCACAGGTTTATTTTACTTTATTTTAGCTCAGCTTCAATTTGAACTTACATACGAACAATTGATGGTCTGTTCCACTGTCACCCCGTGTTGTGGTTTTACCTGCTGATAGAGAGTGTCTTTGTCAGATTTTCTCACACAGGAATTCATTTGATTGGTGTATGTTCCATCTGGGGATATCCATGTGTGTAATCACCATTTGTGTTGTTGAAAAAAAGGTATGTGTGATGAAAATGCGTTCAGTCTTGCCAAATTCTATCATATGACCTCCAGTTTCATCTCTATCACTAAAGTCTTGTTTTTACATTATTTTCCATTAGTTCTAATTTTTGCATTCCATTTTCCAATATTTATCAATGTATTTTGACTAAATATTTGATTAATTTCATACTGAAGACTTTGGTAACATTCTTCAATTTCTTCATCACTAGCTTTAGTGATTGGCCTGAAAATTTGAATAACAGCTTTGCTAACCGGATTGTCTTGCATACTCATAGATATTATCCTATTACAGAAACTATTGTTTTTCAATCTAGTTCCTCAAATGGTGGTTAATGATACTATTCCTTTTGAATTTGTCTTTCCCTGCATAGTAAACCCCACCACTTGTCCATCAGTTTGTTGTACTGTGTTAGTTTAATGTGTTGCTTTGATGCTGAAAGCTGTATGCTTCAGGGTCAGGCAAAGTGACCAGGTTTCAATAGAACTTCTAAACAGACTACAACAAAGGTCTTGGATTCTCATTTCAGAGAAAGTAGACTCTGAAAATCACATGTTTACTATGGAAGCATAATCAAATATTGATTGCCTAACAAGTGGAAGCAGAATATTTTCTTACATAGTACTGGAGGAAGAGCCCCTGTGGTGAGAAGGCACTTGAAAGGTTACTGAGGAGGTGCTGATTTATCAAAAGAATGTAGACCAAGGCTGTGGGAATGGGGCAAAAGTGATGGGACTGGAGCCTTCAAGATCTTTATTCGTTGATGGAGCACCAATCAAGGTATGAGGAAACAACTGTAAAACCTTTTATTAATAGAAACCAGGAATGTACTAGGTACAATCTAGGAAAATTTGAAGTCAACAAAAGGGTTATGAAATACATAAAGAGCAATATCAGAGATACTTGTGAGCTGACTTGGAGCAATATTGGCCATTTTAAATCAGAAAATCATATGCCTACACCTTAATGTAATGAAAGCCAAATCCTCACAACTGTAACAATAGACAATATCAAAATAAAGGAATAAGATGTTGATATTTTCAAGGAATTCTTTTACTTTGAGCCACAATCAGTACTTATTAATACAACATTCAGAAAATCAAATGATACATTACACTGGGAATATCTGCTCCTCGAGATCTGTTTCAATATTAAAGACACAGATCTCACTTTGAAAACTAAGGGGAGCCTGCCTCGAGCAATGATATGCTCAGTTGCCCAGCTTATATCCAGATGCTAGGCAATGAACAAGCAAACTGCAGAAGAGCTGATGCACCTAAACTATCGTGTTGTCTAAGAACATTGAAAGTATAATAACTTTCCAGAAGAACAAACAAGTCTTTATTGCATGAAAGACAGTCAGAGTGCTCCTTAGTTGTGAGAGGCAAGACATTATCTCACTACTCTGGACAAGTTATCAGGAGACTGTCCTTGGGGAAGGACACCATGCTTGGTATAGGATCAGAAAATATATAGGAAGAACCCTAACTAAGTGGAGGGATGCAGTCCTGGCTTCAGACCCAGCAATTGTGAGGATGGGAAAAGATCCAGCAGAACTTCATTCTGTTGCACATAGTTTTACTCTGGGTTATAGCTGACCGGACCCTATTAAACAAGAAGCTAAAAGTAAGTGCCTTTGGGCTGCTTCTTGTATTGAAATGAAGTACCCTTTGGAGCACTCTTTGGCATTGCTAAAAGAAACTAATAACTTTGCTTAAGCAAGGTAGGGACAAAGAGACTGCATTGCTGAGAAGCTAAGGAAGAAAAGAGGCTCTCCTGACCAATGAATTGATCCTGAATGGTAACATGTTTACTTCCCTAATAAACCTCATAGTTGTTATAGTGACCTGGGAGTTTTGTGTGACCATTACAAGGATTTATTGAGCCTAGCAAAGAAATAGAGAGTTCTTTGGCAGCTAAAGAAGATTGGAAAGTAGAATGATGTCTGGTTTCCTTTTAAGGCTTTTGGGTTGATGCTGAGTTTGCTTCTCCTGCTCCCTGTGGAGTCAGAGACTGGCCACTGCCTTCTTGTCATTTTTGACAGTATTTCATTATTTCTCTACTAACACATTAAAAGAAGAGTTTGGGGACATTGCTTCATTCCAAGATACAACAATCTAAATATCCCTTCAGCAGTATTTTGTAGGCATGGGTTGTAGAGAAGTAGGAAAAGTATTAAAACAATATGTGCATAATCTGATGTTATAGAAATTGAGCATCAAAAGATTTCTAGTGTTTAGTGACTGAATAAAGTTATAGAGATGCAAATACTTTCTATCTAAATTTTAAAAATACAATTTCAAGGATATATTTCAATGAGTTATCTAATTGATATATGCCTCATTTTCAGGATTTATTGTGAAAGTAGCACTTGAGCTCATTATTCAATTTCTGTTATTAATTTCAAAATAATCATGTATTTTTTATTCTTTCTTCCAGTCAGTCACACAGTTATTTAAAATTATTTTGTATTGAATTTTAAAATTTTGACAAATTTCCTGAAACTTCTCAGTTCAAATCATTCCATTCTTAAGTAGAGAATACGTAACATAATAAAATAACTTGAATTTAAAATTCAATAAGCTTTTTGCAATTTTTTGTGTTTATAAGATAAGATTTCGTATTATCCTTCATTGAGCAGAGTGTATCTTGTAACATCACCCCATGATAGAGGTGAAATTGCTTTTCATTCAGGAGTGAGCTCTTCCAGCATGCTGGAGGGGCAGACTGCCAACCTCATATCACAAGGTTCGAAATTACACTGGAATCACAATGTCTCCTGTCTTGACAGAAACGGCAGGGAGCAATGTTCCGTTCAGCTGAGAGAGACCCCCTACCTATAATGCCTTATATTGATTTTCAGAAGAGATTCTCCTTTAAAAAGTAATAATTGCCTGCTATACTTTCTTCTAGTAGCTTTGCTTTCTGCTTCTGCTTCTCCTTTCTTCCTCCTTTATCTATTCCTATTTTCCTTTTGTCACTGTAATTCATTCACTTTTGCTATTTTGAAATATTAATTATAATAAAAATTCTATTAGTTGAATATATTTCCCTGCAAAATACTCTCTTGGCTGTAAAGTATTATTATGGATATAAATGTTATCAAAATCTTGACATCATTTTCGGCCCAGGCCAAACTCACAGCCATTTTCTTGTCCTGTAAAACATTACATGCCATGTTCTGTGATGTTTCATACTCACATCCATTCCTTATCTCCAGAAAGAGCTATAACAAGTTCAAGAGCACATGTCTTTTTAAAGAATAAAATACAACAGAACATCTTTGGATGTAAATGAATTTACACCTGATTACAAAAATGGAAGAAAAAAGTAAATTGCTAGTCTTCTTTGAAAAGCAAAGAAGTCTTTATTCCACTACATATGTACACACACGTTAATAATATTCTAACAGGGACTGAAATAAAATTGCTTTTTAAAAATATAAAGGAAAAAATGGCACAGTGCTTTGTACAGTCTCTTAAAGGTACGATTCTTCAATAACTATAGCTGCAGTACTATAAGGTCTGCCTCTTAAATTTATTGGAAACATCAGATAAATTTTGGCACAAACACTGATCAATGGCTCATTTACAGCCTTATTTGGTTTGCTTATACCTTAAGTGTTTATCCAAAAATGGGTGAATCTGATATACTAAAGAAATGAATACAAAGTAGAAACAAAACATTTGCCAATTAAGTGTTTATAACCATACTATCCAGAGTTGGACACAGAAACAAATAAGTTGACTTCAAACTGTGGCTTAATTTGCATTTTTAACATGTTTTGACATATCTTTTATGTCAAACTATAGATAACAGAGTTAACATATTCTTAATGTATATTTGGAAAATTGAGTCTCACAAATACTGCAGACCTTTTATACCTGCCCTGAATAAATACCATGCATCACTGTGCTCTGTAAACAAGAAATATTATATTTTTCAATTATTATTGTAATGTTGTAAAAAGAAAAGTAGAAAATTTAGCAAAGAAGACAAAGGACATCACAGACTGCTTATTTTTGTTTTGCACTACTTAAAGGACAACTCTATCTGTCTTGGAAGAATAGGGTAAGAATGCTCCTTACCAGGAAGGATACTTTGGAAATGTCAGAAGAGACCAGGTCCTGGAGAAGGACATCAGACGTTGTAAAAAGGAGGGCCCCAAGAGAGAACAGCCGTCAATGCAGTACAGCCTTGGGCATCGGGCAATCGGATGATCGTACGGTACTGTGCAGTAGTTCATTCTGCCGTGCATAGGGTAGCTATGGCTTGCAACCGACTCAATGGCACCTAACCAGAACAACCTTTTCAGGAATTGTTTTGTAATGAGGATTCAGCAACCTGGATCACCTCTCTTTCAGTCAGATACCTGTGTGATTTTTCCATTGACATTTGAGTGCAAATATGTTTATACTGACTTATCACCTGATACAGGTCAAAATATCAGCTTCATATCATATGTTAATTTTTAGATTACAAAATGATAAGTATATGAATTCTACAAAGTTTGTGATTGATATGAAAATACATGATTTCTAGCAGGAGAACCCTGTAAGTTAATGACTACACATTCTGCAAAATGTGGTTAAAACATTATTAAATCGTTTGTTGGGAATTTTCTGATGGCATTTATTATTTTTTAACTTAATTTCAATAAAACTGGATCAAATTGTATTGAATTGGTCTACCTGTTCTTCTTTGAAGCTTTGTGGATTCTATATTTGTTGATTTTAGTGCCCTATGTCTCCACTTCTGTCCCTGCATATTTTCACTTTTAGCTATAGAGTTATAAAATGATAAGCATTAAGAAAACAGTCCTTATATTTTCATTGTTGTTAGGTGCTGTTGAGTTGGTTCCAACTAGAGCGACACTGGGAATGTCAAACTTTGCCTGTTCCTGTACCCTCTTCATAATTATTGTTATGACTGAGCCCATTGTGACAGCCCCAGGCCAATTCATATTGTTTAGGGTTTTCCTCTTTCCAATGACTCTCTATTTATCAATCATGACTCGAGTTAAATAAAATTCAAAAGGGCTCAATGGAAAATGACTATATACAATATGCAAAATGATCTGGTAACATGATGTAAACTACATGATCTTAAGGTTCTTGTTTCTTTTAAATTGGTACATTAGTTCATATGTAGTGTTCTGTAGACATAAAATATGCATTTGTGGGCTTATTAATCAAAGTATCAGGGTAAGTAAAAAGCATAGCTACTCAACTGTTGTTAATACTGTGGAGTTGGTTTCAATCTATACAAACCCTATGCATGACAGAACATAAAATTTCCCAAATCATAGTAACATTTACTAAACAAATATATAAAAATGTGAAACTATTGTATCGTGACATATCTCCCATTTGACATTTAACTTGTGGATTTAACTGAAACACAGCCACTGGCGAATGCTGTATGTGTTACTGTGAAGTCAGCCCTGTCCTGCTCATGCCTTCTCTCAGGGCAAAAGAATAAAACACTGCCTGGCAGGCCAGAGCCTCAGGAGCGTTTGAGCCTATTGTGGAAGGAACCGTGTCAGTCTCTGAGTGTTATAATCTTCCCCCCTTTCCTTAGTCGTCTCTTTTATCAAACATCAGGTTGTTTTCCAGTGAAAGCTCTCTGGTGATCATAAGTCCAAGGTAAAAGCAATTCTTACCATTACTGATTCTAGGAAACATTCTAGTTGTATTCCAAGGACTGGTCTCTCCTGATAATACATCTCAAGTATGTGAGATGAAGTCTCACAATTCTTGCCAAGACAGATGGTTTGGTTGTGGGGCAATCCATGGTAAGCTCAATAGTCTATTCCAGCCTATAATTCAAACACATCCACTTTTCCTTATCCTCCTTATTCAATGGTCAGCTCTCACCTAATTTTGAGGAAATTGAAAATATCATGGCTTGGGTCACGTGTACCTTACCACTCAGTTACATCCTTGCTCTTTCACACATTAAGTAGGTCTTCAACAACAAATTTTGCAATGCAATATGCCATTTGATTCCTTAATGGCTGCATCCATTGATTTGAGATTCAATAAGAACACATCTTAACAACTTTAATATTTTCTCCATGTATCATGATGTCATCCATTCTTCCAATTGTGAGGGTTTGGGCTTTATGCAAATTTAGTTGTAATCCATTTTGAAGGCCATGGTCATTGATCTTCATCAGTAAGTGCTTCAAATCCTCCTCACTTTTCAGCAGACAAGGTTGTGTCAACTACCTATGATAGATTGTAAGTAAGCTTTCTTCCAATCCTGATTGAACATAGTTGAAAAGAGACAACCCAGATACACAGCTTTTCTGATTTTAGCCATGCTGGATTCTCCTGCTCTGCACAAAGGACACCCTCTGTGCACAGCACTGCATGATCAAAAGGAAATGTTCTGAAATTCTCATACATATCAGTTCTATCGATAGTGTGTTATGCTCCACACTTGAATACATTTTCATAGCCTATAAAATACAAGTAAATATCTTCCTGATATTCTCAAATTTCAGCCAAGATTCAACTGACATCAGTAATAATACCCTTCCAATTCCTCTTCTTAATCTGGCTTGTATTTCTGGAAACTCCAGTAAATCTACTTCTGTACCTATTGTTGAATGACCATCAGTGGCTTTTAACTTGCATGTATTAATGACCTTCAATAATTAATACATTCGATTGAATCATCTTTCTTTGGAATAGATAAAAAAAGGGATCTCTTCCAGTTGGTTGTGCAGGTAGTTATGCTCCGTGTTTCTTGACACAGGCAAGTGAGTGCTTCCAGTGATTCATCAGTTTGTTGAAACATTTCAATTAGTATTCATCATTTTTGGAGCCTTGATTTGACTAATCCCTTTAGTGCAATTAGGACATCTTATGTAACATCAGTCCATCTTATGGTACCTCCTGACATGGTGACTGCCAGTTCTTTCTAGTACAGTGACTCTGTATGGACTCCCATCTTCTTCAGATGCTGGTAGCCTTGTTCAATATTTTGCCAATATGGTTGTCCTTAGATGCCAGCAAGTAGGTTCTGACTGAAAGTGATACTATGTACAATGGAAGGAAACACCGCCCAGTCCCACACCATCCTCACAGTTGTTTTTATATGAGCCCAGTGATGCAGCCATGTCAATCCATTGTATTGAGGATCTTTTTTTTATCTCTGATCATATTATTTACTGAGCATGATGTCTTTTTTGAAGCACTGGCCTTTTTTGATAGCATGCTCAAAGTAAGGGAGTTGTTATCCACATAGAAGGCTGCAATCCTTAATCCTTATCAACAAGTGATTTAAGTCCTTCTTTCACTCAGCAAAGTAGTAACATCTACATATTGAAAGTGGTTAAAAAGTCCTACTCCAATCTTGATACTTCATTCTTCGTACAAGTAATCCAGCACACTAATTGAATATGTATGGTGAAAGATACAACCTTGATGCACACAATTTATTTTAAACAATGCAAATTTTCTTTGTTCTGTGCACACAATTGCCCTTTGATACATGTGCAGGTTTTACATAAATACAATAAAGTACCCTGGAATTCTAATTTTTCTTTTGGCTATCCATATTTATTTTTATGATTCCCACAGTCAAATGTCTTTGTGTAGGCAATAAAAGAGAAATAAACATCTTTCTGGTATTTTCTGCTCTTATGCAGGATTCATCTAACCTCCACAATGATATCCCTTGCTTCAGGCTTTCTCTGAAGCAGGCCTGGATATCTGGCAGTTGCCTATCAGTGGACTGCTGCAACTGTTGTTGGATTCCACAAAATTGTATATGCATGTTATATTAATAATATTGCTAATAATATTGTTCTATAATGTGTGTGTCTTCTATTTGACAACCTTTCTTCAGAATGGGTACAAAAATGGATCTCTTTTTGACAATTGACCAGATAACTATTTTCCAAATTTCTTGGCACACAATTGATGAAATACCAATTGAAATGTGTCATTCAGTGCTTTATCTGCTGGTTGAAACATATCAATTGGTATTTCATCAAGTCTTGAAGCCTGGATTTAGGCCAATGGCTGCCTGCAGTGTAATTTGGATTTCCTTTTCAATATCATTGACTTTTGATCATATGATACCTTTTGAAATTGTTGAATGTTAACTAGTTCAGATACTCTGAAAATTCAGGTGGACCGTAGTCAATGCTGTATGTTGGCTCTCATGGTCTTCTTTTAATGTTCTTCAATTTCAAGTTTAGCATACATATGAGGAACTGATGTCAGCCATTGGCCTAGCTTTGCCATGTGGCCTTGAGCTGGTGCAGTTAACTTTTATTTTCAAAGTAGTCAATGTTACTTCTGTGGGTTCTTACAAGATAGTTATTTCCAAGGTAGCACTTGCTATCTTGAAAAATTCTTTCACGTGATTTTCAGCTTCATTTCTATTGCTAAGGCCATATTTTCTTTTTTAAAGTTTTATCAGCACACATTTGCATATTATAAAATTGAGTAGTTCAATCATCCAGACATATAAGGGGAATTGTACATTCACCACCACATCGATCTTAAAGCACCCCTCCCCCCTCCATGGTTAAATGACCGTTAAAATGAATTGTGTAATCATGATCAGTTCTAGTGTTCTCTCCCCCTTCTTGCCTTCATTATATATTCCTGAAATACCCTTTCCCTCTCTGCAGCTGCCCCCCCACCCCTGCAATCCCTATAACCACTTGTATCAATTATTCTCATTATGTATCCACTCTTCCTCCTCCGGTGTTTCACATCTGGGAAAACAATGAAAAACAAATCGCATTAAGGTGGTAAGGATAAAATCATATTGGTATAAAGATAAAAAGAAAAAGGAAAAATGAGGGTGGAGGGAGGATGGGTGGAAAGGGGAAACTGACTACAAGGATCTACATATAACTTCCTCCCTGGGGGACGGAGAGCAGAAACATGGGTGAAGGGAGACATAATACATTGTAAGATATTACAAAATAACATAAATTATCAAGGGTTCATGAGGGAGTAGGGAGCAGGAAGGGAGCAGAAAAATGAGGAGTTGATGCCAGGGGCTTAAGTGGAGAGCAAATGTTTTGAGAATGATGAGGGCAATGAATGTACAAATGTGCTTTGCACAATTGATGTATGTATGGATTGTGATAAGAGTTGTATGAACCCCTAATAAAATGTTTAAAAATAATTAAAAATAAAACAAAGTTAGAAAACAAAAACAAAAAAATGGATGAGAGGGAGAAGACCTCCATCAATATTTAAAAAGCCAGGAAAGAAATTTCTGTCATGGAACAACTAAGAGATACTTGCCCCCAGAACAGATGCACGTAGTGACTACAGGAGGTCAACTGGCCAAGTATCATGTTCAATCCGGCATAACTGAGATTTCAATGCTCTCTGCTTGATAGTAAGACTATTCCAAACTCTTGCCTTTGTCTGGAGCATATCTTCCAGTGCTCAGTCTAACTAGATACTTTGCAGATAGGTTTTGGGCTTCCACTGTCCTTCATAGCCTTCTACAAATTGGGTGTTCACAATTTAACCAATACGTTTCTCTTCACCATATTCAAGTGTTGTAATTGTCATCTTTGGATCACACAAACCGGTGTGCTTCTTCGGTGTTGATTTAGTTGACTCCTTGCATAGGTGGCTGCTTTTTTTAATACACACCTTTAAGACTCCAGTCACTATTTGATTGATAGTTGAATTAATAGCCAGGCACCATCTACTGTCTTCACCACACTTTGTTGTATTGCCCTTATCTTCAGCAATCATTTCATGAAATTGAGTATCATGCCACGATGTAAGAACTAATTTTTCTTATGTTGGAGTTTGGATTTAGTGTGAGCCCAGAATTCATTCCTGGATCAATGCTTTTAAAAAGTTTTTTTTTAATTTGCTCTAACTTGGGAGACAATACAGATGTCATATCATTCCGTAGTTCAATTATGTGAAACATAATTATACAATTGCTTCCATAAGCAAAGTATAAGACAATGGCTGTCATAGAATTGCCAGAATAACACATCTCTTAATACAACATAAATTCAGGGTGTTGATGTAGCAAGATCTTGTTTGTCTGCAAACCATTAGTACACTGCTCTTGGTACAACTTTTTTCTGCTTCCTCAGACACCATTTGTTTTCTGGCTTAAGTGTTCAGGTAGTTCACCCGGTGGAGCTCCCACTTATGTGGGCCTGCACCAATATTTTGCAATTACTGTTTTCTGATCTTTGTTTCATATTCCAATTTCCAATAAATATTAATGCATCATGATCACATGTTTGATAAATTTCACACTGAAGAGGTTGCCAGAATTATTCAAATCTTTATCATTACCTTTAGTAATTGTGTAAACTTGAATTATGTTTGTAATACCTGGACTTCCTAGTAGACATATAAATATTATTGTAACACAAACCACATTGTACTTCTAGATGGAGCTTGGTTATCCTTTTTGACCATGAATGGATACCATTATCTTGAATTTGTCATTTTTCGCATACTAAATGATAGAATTTTCTGATTCAAAATGAACAACCAGCCTATTTCATTTCACTGATGCCTAAAGATTTGGTCTTTATGGTTCACATTTAATTATTGATGACTTACTTCAGTTTCACTAGACTCAAACCTTGTACATTCCAAATTTGATTACTGATGAATGATTGCAGATGTTTTTACTCATTTTGAGATGTGCCCCAGAAGCAAATGAAGGTCCTAAACGCATTGTGGCATCAACAGCATTAAAGCTTACAGACTTTGAGAAGACAGCTCTCTCTCAGTTGTATTTTGTGTACATTCTGACTTGAGGGGCTCATTTTTCTGGTAAAATATCTGACAGTATTCTACTGCCATTCATAAAGTCTTCGGTATAAATGAAAATGCTACCCGGCTTTTTCTTAGGTGTCCAGTGTCTGGACAACTCAGGAATGGACAACATCTTCCTATTCTGGGTTTATGAAACCATAACCCTTTGTGGGACTAGAAAGCCTCCTCTTTCTCCCTGGAAGTGGTTGGTAGTTTTCAAACTGCTGGCCTTTGCCATTACCAGCCTAAAACTTAACCCACTAAGCCAAGCTATATGGATAGAGTCACTAAATTACAAAAGGGAAAAAAAAAATCACAGAGTGTTAAGCTCTGTGGAAAGAATCTGACGAAGGGAAATAGAAGACATTTAAATTCTGCTCTCAAGCTCAAATTTTGGTTTCCATAAATTTCTCCCAAGGCAAGCTTATTTTGGATTTCTTCAACATTTTAATATACCTATCATGCTTCTTTTGCTGCACATTCTGAAGGAAAAAATAATTTTTTAAGGGATTAGTGTCCTTTCACATTACTTGCATTTTCCTCTCTAGCTTCCCTTTTAACTTGTACTTCACAAATAAGCATACACATTTCAATCTTTGCCTAAGGTCCCACTTTGTAGAAAACCAAGACTAAAATGAGATCCATATAATATTTTTAGAAATAAAGGTGAAATGTTTTGGTAGAGATATTTGAATACCTTAAAAAAATTTTGCATAATATTCAGAGTTGTAGTAATACTAAATTCAATGACTTAAGAAATAGAAATAACCAGGGATATTTTAATTGGTTGGTATCTTTAAAAAACCAAGCATAAAAGAGGCATTATAAATGGTCAATAATAACTTCCCAAACATAAAATTCTCACGTGTATTATTTGATTAGAAACTAAGTGGTTTAGCAATGAAAACTTACTTTAATAAAATATGTTCTTGGGAATAAAAATGAAGTTATTAAGACTATATTAAAGATGAATCTACTTGAAAAATTCAATTTAAATAATACAACAAACATGCAGAATAAATACATATAAACAAACATTAGCAAACCATTGGTTATTATAATCTAATACTTCATATCTAGTATTGATTTGATTATTTAGTGAATCAGTAATAGATACAATATAGTATTGATTCAATTATTTATTTACCATAGTTAATGTATTAAATGCTATTATAGCTACTAAGAAATATCCAAAGGTGTGAGAAAAAGCAAGACAAAATCTTTTACATCTTCAAACGTTTCTCCATGTATCATTTAAATTGGTCTATTTGTGAAGATTTTGGTTTTCCTCCCATTGAATGCTAACCCATACTGAAGGCTGCAATCCTTGACCTTCCTCGTGAGTGTTTCAAGTCCTCCTCACTTTCCGTAGTGCCAGGTTGTGCTATCTGCATAAAGAAGGGTAATAAAAGCTTTTCCCCAAACCTGATGCCATTCTTCTTTATGTATTCCAGCTTCTCTGATTATTTGCACAGCATATTGATTGAATAAGGGTGATGAGGTGATTCAACCTTGACGGACACCTTCCTTGATTTTGAATCAGGCAGTATTCCATGGTTCTCTCACACAGCTGCCTCTTGATCCATGTACTGCTTCCGCATGAGCACGCTGAAGTGTTCTGGAATTGCCATTACTCCCAGTTATCAATGGTTTGTTTGATCCACACGGTTGAGTGCCTTGGGATAGTCAACCGAACACAAGTAAACATTTAGTTGGTATTCTCTGCTTTGAGCCAAGATCCATCAGACATCAACAGTGATATCCCTTGTTCCACATCCTCTTCTGAATCTGCCCAGAACATCTAGCAACTCGCAATCTGAAAAATTTTTACGATAGTTTTAACATTCCATTGGGTTAGCTTTTTTGGAAGGTGTACAAATATGGATCTCTTCCTGTCAGTGGGCCAAGTAGCTGTCTTTCAAATTTCATAGGAGATGAGTGTTTCAGTTCTTCTTCAGCTTGCTGAAGCATTTCCAGTGATATTACATCAATTCCTGGAGCATTGTTTTTAGCTAATGCACTCAAAGTAGCTTTGGTTTCATACATGCTGAGCATGCTCTTCTACGTTACTTTTCTAATTCTGTCTTTGCACATTTCACTCCAGTATTGGTTTTGTCTTCAGGGGTTGCCCTTTGGAAATTTTTGCGTTTAGTTCTTTGATGTCATCATTGTTCCATTGTTTTAGATATTTTCCAGTTGAGAGCCAGTTTCAGCATATCTGCTGACATCCACTTTGAGCCTTTTCATCTTTCCTGACTTCCCCATACCCTTGCTTTCTTCATAAATGATGTTTTTATGTCTTCCCACAGAGCATCGCATCTTCTGTCATTAGTCTATAATGCCGAAAATCGGGCCTTGCGATGTTGTCTAAATTGAGATGGGATAGATTCAAGGTTGTATTTTCACTCTGTGGACTTGTTTTGATTTTCTTAAACTTTATCCAAAATTCACATGTGATAAAATGATGCTCTGCTACATAGTCAGCCCCTGGCTTGGTTTTAGCTGCTGATACTGAGCTTTTTCATCTTCTCTTCTCCTAGTTGTCAACGTAGTCAGTTTGATTTCTGTGTTTTCCTTCTGGAGAAATCCATTGGTATAGTTGCCTTTGTGCTATTTAAAAAGTTTTTTGCTCTGAATAAGTAATTTTACAACTTTATTTCTATCACCAAGTCCTTTGTTACTTTCCAACTATTTCTCCTTCTTTATTTACGACGTTTATAACATTCAAATTGCCAATAGTTATCAATCCATCTTGATTTAATGTTTGATCAAGTTCTGAATGAAGTCTTTGGTAGAATTCTTCAATTTCTTCATCACTTGCTTTTGTGGTTGTTGCATATATTTGAATATTTCTCATATTAATTGGATTTCCTTGAATGTAGATAAATATTATCCTCACACACAGCATTGAACTTTATTACTTATTTTTCAAATTCTTTTCTGATAATGAATGTCACACCATTCCTCTTTATTGTGTTATCCCTAGCATAGTAAATCATATAATTTTCTGATAAAAATGGTCAGTACCTCTTGGGTCCCTTCTCAAGTACTCCCTCAACACAAGAACACTTTATTATAATAATCTGGCACTCTGAGGAGCTCACCTTCCCAGCATGATCACTGAAAACAAAATGGGTGCCTAAGCAAATGTGATGAAGAAAGCTGATGGTGCCCAGATATCAAAAGATAAAGCATCAGGGGTCTTAAAGGTTTGAAGGTAAACAAGCAGCCATCTAGTCAAGAAGCAAGAAAGCCCGCATGAAAGAAGCACACCAGCATGTGTGTGATGAGGTGCTCATGGGATCAGGTATCAGGCATCAAGACCCAGAGCAAAAAATCATAATGTCAATTAGGTGGGGAGTGCGCAATAGAGGCACACAGCCAATTTGTAAGCAATTGGACATCCTCTTGCAGAAGGGTTATGGGGAGAAGACAGGCCAGTCAGGGTGCAGTGTAGCACTAATGAAACATCTAGCTTTCCTCTGGTTCTTGAATGCTTCCCCACCCCCACCCCAGTCCTACGATGACCTTAATGCTACCTTACCAATCCGGCTAGACCAGAGCATGTGCATGGGCACAGATAAGTGATGGAAACACCGGGAATACAGGACAGATAAACTCCTCGGACCAATATTGAGAGAAACCATACCTGGAGTGGAAGTGGAAGCTGGGGGGAGAAAGGGGAACCGATCACAATAACTAACCTATAACCCCTTCCCAGGGGGATGGGCAACAGACAAATGGGTAAAGGGACACATCAGACATTGCAAGACATGAAAAAATAATAATAATTTATAAATTATCAAGGGGAGAGAGGGAGGAAGGGAGGGATGGAAAAAAATGAGGAGCTGATACCAAAGGCTCATGTAGAAAGAAAATACTTTGAAAACGATGATGGCAACACATGTACAAATGTGCTTGAGACAATGGATGGCTGTATGGATTATGATAAGAATTGTATGAGCCTCCAATAAAGTTATTTTTTTAAATGATCAATACCAATACATTTTAGGTCATTAATGCCTAAGATACCAAACTACATGAGCTTCATTTCAGTTTTGATCATTTCCCATATTCCTATCATTAGCAGGTTTTTGCAACTGTGATGAGCCATGTTCCATTAGCAAATTAAGATCCTGAATGCTCCTCTCCCATAGCTTTTATGTGGCCCGTGCCATCGTGGTTGACTCCACTCTGAGCAGTCAGCTCCTCCTCAGTCACATTTCCAGCACCTTTGAGCCTGAGTAACCCAACCCCCAGCATTATCTGTCCCAATGTTTTACTTCCATCCATTGTCAGTATCTGACAATGTTTGGAAGCTGTGCTTAAGGTTTTCAGCGGCATCTTTCTTTGAAGTGGGGAATTGAGTCTTCTCTTTTTGTTCTTAGTCTGCAAGCTCTGCTGACACTTGTTCCGGTTGGGTGACCCAGCTGGCATTTGAAATACCTGTGACACACCTTCCAGATTCGCAGCAGCACACAAGTCACCATGGTGTAACAAACGGACAGACAAGCGGTGGTTACTTGCATGTATGGTCTGCTAAAGGACCAATCCTGTTTATCCAAGCCATTTGCTTCACATAAGAGACTTCTTGGACAGAGAAAGCATGGGAACATTGGAAGAGCACATTCCGGAGCTCTGTCCACCGCGGTGGAGACAGAGACTTGCTCAGCCTTTCAGAGCAGTGCCCAGACTATGGGGCACCTGATCCTCTAGTCAAATGCTATCGGACTGTAAGAGCCAGTGACAAGTCGGTTCGCTTTCTGGCCCACAGAGCAGGAGTAAGCATCAAGGGTCTAAGGACTATTGAGACACTTGGCTACTGACCGAGGAGAGGTTTTGAGGTCAGCCAATGACTGTATATTTACCTTACTGATCCTGACTTGTGATAATCTTATTAAATTCCCTAATAATCTGCAATAACTGTGAGAATTACATTGAATGCTGTGTAGCCATTGCAATGAATTATTTCACCCAGAATAGTAGGAGAGTGCCACGGGAGAAAAGCTTGGTGTCAGAATAGGTAAGAAGGATGAGGATAGAGTCATGTCTGATACCCAGCTCAGGGCAATAGGAAAGGCAGAAACGGTCAGATATAAATCACTTCCTCTGCCATTTCTGGCAGGTACCAATGCACTCCTCTAGTGGTTGAGGTATATTTCCATTTTGCCTCATTGATTAACTCTGCCTCAACCTAATAATTTGGTATATTCTTAGGTGATATGTCACAGAATTATTGTGACAATTTCCTTAAGTGAAGTGCTCCAATATAGCTTCATGTCTCACATAAATTTAACCTTTATAAAGGCCAGTGAGTTTTCCTCCCCTGTAAAATTGCAAATGAAAGTATCACTTTTTAATATAAACCTGGGAAGTCAGCACTTAATTTTCAGATTTCGACATTTCAACTGATATTTGAAAATGTGCTAATGCATGATTATGACCCATAATTGTTTCCCCAAGGATTTTGAGATAATATCAAAAATTACCTCAGCTGACATCTCAGAATCACTTACATGTTGAACGTATTTTTTAAAATAAAAACAAAAAATAAGATATAGCATACTTAAGTGAAGTGTTTCTGGCTTACTTTTAGCACACTACTTAGAACATATTATGCACTGAAGCATTAATTACTTAGAAATTGAATAGGAAAATATGTCTTCTTTGAATTATCTTACAGGAAAATTAATTTTAGAAATCATGTCATAAATGCTTTATTTTTATGGTTACTAATAAATTCCTTTAGTTCACTTCACATCTAGGGGACCATGCTGTTATAATAATAGTTATAATGATTCAATGCTGCTACTTTTCTTATCTATAATTGTCAGCTGTAAAAGAGCAATAAAGTTTCATTTGAGTTTACATTAAGGTATTTATAGTAGATGGGAATTAAATGTAAATATTGTAATATACAGATTTTAATTAAATAACCCTAAGTTGCTTTTAAAAATTATCATAATATGAGTTATTAACTATAAATTTCTCTGCTTTAAAAATATTTATCATAAAGACTAAATTTATAGTTAGAAGAAATGCAATGTACTGCTGATATTTTCATGTGTACAAATAGAATTTCTCTTTTTCAAAATAGTATTAATTTTGGCAGATAAAAAAATCAAACTGAAAGGATGTAGGAATTGACTATGTCTCTGTGTTAACATGTCATTAGTTTCTTATTGCTTAGGGAACATCTGTAGAATGTTCTTTTTGGTATACTTATTTATTGTCTTACCTTATATATTTATATCCAATGTTTTATATTATACATATATAATTAATGTCAGGCACAAAACACAACTTAACAGTGAGGGAATTCAAAGTCTGAAGGGTCTGCCAAGGCAGCCTTTGCTTGCGTAAATGCAATATGTGGACATTGTTATGATCTGGTTCGCAAATTCCTCCTCCACTCCATGCCTGTACTTCCGTCCATTATCTTTGTGCTTCCAAATGCTGCTGTTATAGTTGTTTGGTGTTGTTGTGTAAGATTCAACTCACAGCTCCTCTGTATAAAAAAGAAGGAAACACTGCTTGTCCTGAGTCGTCTTCATCATTTTGTTATGTTTGAGTTCATAGTTGTATCTGTCAACCCATCGTGTTCATTGTCTTCGTCTCTTTTCCTGCCCCTCTATTTGTTGAACATGATCTCCTTTTCCAGAGACAGATCTCACGCAATAACATATCCAACACACATGGAGTGGAGCCTTCTTATCATTGTTTCTCAGGAGCTTTCTGGTTGTACTTCTTCCAGGACACATTTGTTTGCTCTCTTGGCAATCCATGGCACTTGAGCTAGTCCTCTGCAGCACCATGGTTCGTTCACATTCACTGATTCTCCTTTGGGATTCCTTATTCAGTGTCCAAATGTCACATGTACGTGAGGTGAAGGACAATATCACTATTTGGATCAGAATACCTCCATCCTCTGTGCAGTGATGATGGATTGGCATTTTAGACCCATTTGCCTACCTTTATCCAATGTACGGGAGGTGTCTGTTTATACCTTTTCCAACCTGCATTGTATCATCTTAAACAAAGACAAACCAATTTTTCTCAGGGTATTTCCTCAGTTCTTATCTGGTAGAGTTTTCAATACAAAGACTGTGATTACTCCACCAACAGAGATGGCTAAGACCAAAGCCCATTGCTTCAGTCTCAGGAAAACCCTTCCAATGTTAATTTTCGGTCAAAGAGCTCATCTTTTTCCTTCTGTTCACAGCTACGGAGACCCATATCCTTCCCACACATAAAGACCCTGTCGGAGATTAAATCTAACAAAAGTTTAAAAGCTGAAAAGATATATTCCTAGTATCCTGTGTTACTATGTATATTATCCTCTGGCTAATAACAGATCTTTTACTGATTATCTAGCTCATATGATTCAATAAATTATGTTATTATAATTTTTTGTTTAAGTCAGTTGAATATCCTTTTTCAATTTGAACTAGAATATCTTGATGGGAAAAGGCTATAAATGAAATATTTTTGTTCTATCTTCTCCCCAAACCAATTATTCCCAGTTTCAATTAGCATATATGATTAACTATTATATTTATATCTGCATAAGGAACCTCAAACCTTTTCTCCAACCATGCATAGTTAACGGCTATTTATCATAGTTCCTTGATTGTTTCTATGTGCCTCAACTGGAAAAAGTACTAGAAAATAATCATTACATTTTATCTTGCCCCTGGAGTACCCTCCTCCAAACTGCTCCCCCAGCCCTGATCTCTAGCTCCTTGAACTATATTAATATATATCCACTGACATATCTTTCACCTGCAAATCCCAAATGAACCATCATTGTCTTAGTTTTGCAGCCTTAATTGTCTTGATTCTGCTTCTCTTCATCTCCGGTGACATCAGACTACTCTTTTATAATTCACATTTCAAAACAAGTTGAAAAACATTGCTCTTATATAAATACAAAGTGACATGATGATGTATATTTTATTCAATGTCCTAGAGATTGAGGAAATTCATAAGGAGATAAATCTATTTCAAAGAATATTTTGAGGGACGAGATACTTAAAAATTATAGAAAAAGTACTCTGAAACAGGATTTCTGAGTTAGGAATGAGACTAGGTAACATTTTTTACAGCTATAAAACTGTAGACCTGAGGTCAATTTATCAAAAAGGAAGTCATGTGACTATGTAATCCATGAACTTTGAGCCCTGTATAACAAAGTCAACCTTAAGTACATTACCTTACATATAGAAATATTTTGTAATTCTCACATTTTTAACTTTATTATCAATTTAAATGGTTTTGCTTAATATTCGGTCCAACAGTCAAATGATTGACAAGAATAATTTGCTGGAACAAAAGGATGATTGCATTGTGGTCGGATAGTTATTTCCACAGGAGAAGCAAGAGGTGGGTATTAACCATATGGGTCTCTTACAGTATTAAGTATTTACTTTTTATGTGTCTTTGAGTCTGTTTTATGCACAGAGATGCTATCTACGCACAATCCTATAAAACATGGCCTGATTCTGCACTGGTCTCACCATTGTTGCTATGTTTCTATGGATAAAAAATATATTCAAAACAAATGGAATAAAATAAAAACACATGTATGATTTGTTTTTTCATCTATGAAATAAAGCCCCCCCCCCAAATCTCTGTGATTTCACACTCATTACATGTAGGTTGTGATTATTACTTTTTTTATGGTACTTTACAGCTTTTGACATTTGTAACCTGCTGCAATGTACATTCCTTGCTTTCTGTGAAATTAAGATATTTTATGAAGAGAGCAGGCACCAGGCTGCTTTTCTGAAGAGCTTAACTCTTTTTGCCATCGTGGCTCTTTTAAATGACAGCAGTGCTGTGAAAAGGCAGAAATCCAGTAGAAGTATGTATTTCTGATATTTGATAATGCATTGAGAACTGTGCTCTTAATAAATTTCATTTCAGTTATCAAAAAGAAATCCACTAAAATGATCATTAGAGATTTATCAAGGAGGAAGAGTAAGAGTATCCTCATATATCCATCAAAACTATTAAAATGTCATTGTAGAAGACACCTGGTATTATGTTATCATTTTAAATTAGTTGACCCCTACATAATAGTTTTTCTATCACTTGATCTGGAGCTAGTAGCCTACTGTCATGATCATATTTTCTTGTAGTTTACAAAAATCCCTAACGATCTTGACTCGTATTCTTGGTGTACATCAGTAGTTGTTTATGTACTGACAAGCAATGGAAACCTGTACCCAACATTGCGTTACTCAAATGTCAATAGTTCACAGTATATGATATAATACTTTCCAGTAGGCTCTAATATAGTACCTTTTCAGTGATGTACCTTTTACTTTGAAACTCGCTTGGTAATTGAAACTGGAGTTGTTTTAATTTTATTTTTGGACATCTATCTATATAGACTCACAATTTACATAGCTGCAACTCTGATTTTAAGCACATACATATGCTTAACATTATATATATATATATATATATATATATATATATATATATATATATATATATATATATATATATATATATATATATATATATATATAATTGTTTTAAAATAAGATGCTACAAAGCCTTAAAAACTCCCTGTCGAGTCAATACCAACTCATCACAGCCTGCAAGTCTGAGTGGACTCACTCATGTGGCTTCCCAGGGCAGTAGCTGTTCACAGAAGTAGAGCACTCGTCTCTCTCTGGAGCGACCGGTGGTTTGTGACTGCTGACCTTGCAGTGGGCAGCCCGCTTGGCCACCAAGGCTCTGCAAGTGAGGTACAGAGTAGTTGAAATCAGATGTTTTTCTATAGCTTATAATAGGGATTAAAATATATCTTGACAAATTGCTTTCTACTATTTAGTGTCACACCTGGACACCTAACACAAAGTATTTCATTGATAACTGATAATCCCCCATTTTTATGGTGACTATCTTACATTTTAATTTAAATGATTACATATGTAGTTGAGTTGTATGTATTTCAGGCATTCTTTCGTTGAAATCCAAAGATGCTCATTATTTGAATTCTGAAATTTGTAAATTTGCATGAGGAAAAAAAATTTTATCTTTATTAATTTCAATCTGAATTTAGCATTTTACTCAACTGTGAATATAGTCCTTGAACCATAGTAGTTCTGGTAATATCTATGATTATACAATCACCAAAATTATAATAAGATTTTAAAAATTGTAAATAACTTAAAATATTTTCAAATAAAATTTACTTCCTTTGTAACCTGTATACTGCATTATCAGAAAGACTTCTAGACTAACTGATTGCTTAACATCTCAAGCACAAACATTAAAAAGGAGTCTAGCTACATTATTATAATTATACAAAAAGTTAATTATTATAGTTATATAAAACATACATAAATTAACAGGATATCTTTTTCTTCATGCTAATTTTTCCCAAGTCAATAATTTTCATAAAATGCTAAATATTGTACATACCCATATTTGAATCTTTGAGATGACTCATTCCTCTGACCTTTCTCTCCTCTCTGAACAGTCTGATCTCACAATTGAAAATGTGTTGTGTCATCTCTCATTCTCAGCCTGGTCCTACTCCTTTTACACTAACACATGATTTGATTATCTTATTTCCGTTGTATTTCAGGAGACAGATTAATAGTTTCTGTCAATCTTCCCTGTTTAATTGTAATTTATAAGTACTCAACTGCATGTTGCAAATATTTTTTCATTTAAATGAATGAGCTACATTACCATTTTAATGGCTGCTTAAAATTTCATGATGCATGTACTGTCATTAACCTAAACAGTCTCTGTGATACACACTATTGTGGCTTCCCAATACACCATTGTAAAAATAGTATAATGAAAAAATTATTCTGTGCATATATCTACTTCTTCTAAGTTTGATTATCTCATTAGGAATACTTCTTAAAAAATGAATTTCTAATGAGGAAGAGGTACATTTTTAATCTGGACTTATCTTAACTCTTTCGTGTTCTTTCTCAATGCCCTTGAGCCAATTTCTAAAGCGATTTGATGACCCGCTTTGTGATGTACACAAATAAACCACTGCTGATATCATAGGCACTGCTATTGTCAATCATATGAGATAATAAATATCGTTTCTCATGGAGTGAGCACTTATAAATGTGATTATTATTGTTTATACAATAATAAAAAGATAATTAATAATGCTTATTAAAGTAATTATAATTTACCTAAGGCCTCTATTTAAGTTCATCAAGTATCATATTTTCTTATTATGTAATTGTTCTAAAAATATTCATTCTATAAAAGCTAAGAAGATCACTATAATTCTCCTAAAGTTCCTAATTCATTTCTATTCTATGATCTAAAATAAACATTCTAGGTCTCTTCTTTCTAAAAATTCATGTGGGACAGGAAATTTTTCAATATTTAAAAAAGAATAAATCTGTAAAAAGTTTTTCTTATCTGATATTTAACCATATTAAAATCTTCATAATTAAAACAGTTGATACCACAGTAGGAATAAAATCACCTGCTTAGAAGTAGGTAATTGAACACTTGATGAACAGTTCATTCATGATAATTATCTCTATTATTTTTTAAGTTGCTCAGAAGTTGGCAGTTTTATTATTTTTTTCTTAAACAGTCCAGGATCTGGATCTAAATTATCCTAGTAATCTCTTTATTATAAGGGACTGCTATGGCTTCAAAAATCAGTTTATTATATACGGCAAATCATGAAAAGAGGAAGCAGTACATGGAATATTTTTATCTGAAATCTATACCATGATTATCAACTATGTCATGATAAAATTTTGGGGGGGGTGTCATGAAAAATAAATCATAATTATAATGAAGTCTGCATGCCTAAATAAATCATAGAAAATAATTTCCTGCCTTGGATCCTTAAGATAAGTTTCAGAAATGCTTTTGGAAGTTGAGCAGCAAACTTCCCGTGTTCTGTTTGCTAATTAAATGAGAAGAGATGTTCAGAGTCAAAACACTGATTATGTTGCAGGGAAAGGTATAAAGTTAATGATTCATTATCTTCCACAATAACTTGCAAGACATTATGTAGCCCAGAATTGTGATGTCAAATTTCAGTAAATTCTACATGTTCAACTTGTCATAAATATAAACTGAGTGATCCAATTGTATCTTACCTTTCTTAAATTTTTTAACTCATAATGTTCCCGTGAATCAAAAAAGTTTTAAAGTGAAGTTATATTAATCACATCTTAATAATTTGCTGGGGGTGGGGGTCAGGAAAAATCTACATGACTTTAAGATTTCTAAATTTTTTTGAAACAGTGGCATATTTTTGCAAGCTCTTTTAATAACTTAAAAATGAATATTCAAATAATTGCTATTAGAACAAAAGCATGTTTGCATTATGGTGGGAAATATTCATAGCATTTCAACTGTGAGCCTTTTAGGAGGTTGAATTTATAAAGTTAAACTGTGATTTTCAGTGTGATAAAAATAGAGAACTGAAAATAACATGTATTTTCATTATAGGCAGAATCTAATAGAAAAGAGTCTTTAAAATAATTTCCAACATATTGTAACCTTTAGGTCTTTATTTTACATTTTATTTCTTGTTTTATGCGTCAACATATATTTTTACATAAGCATGATTTAATATCCTTGAGAAATTATTACTGTTATTTTTATTAGGTGCCATCAAGAATGTTCCTACTTATAGAAAACTGTAGCAGTTGGATTTTATGCCAACTTGCAGTCATGTAGAGGTGGAACAGAACCTGTCACTTAGAAAACAGCCTGATAGACTTCCTTAGGCATGTGGCCTTTTTATAACAGAGAAACTAGGATGACTACTCTCTTCCTGTCCCTTTCCCTTCCTTCTTATTGAGGTTCTGGGCCTGCACCCAGGGGTGGGACCATGTGGAACTGGCTGACCCTAAGACCTGAAGGTACCCTATAGTGTTTCTACTGACCTTGGATTCAAGAGACTGCACCCGGTGGTGCCTGTTATCTTCCTACATCCTGCTTCACTCCTCTGTGTAATGGCCCTTCAACTACATGAGTTTGAAGAGGGCTCAAGCTAGCATTGGACCCATGATCTCATGTTGACTGTGCTGGAATGCCTCACTGATCTAAAATTACTGCCTGATATAGAACTCTTTCTTATACATGCATGAGTGACACTGGTTTCGTTTCTCCATACAACCCAGCCTAATAAAATTGATACTAGGGAGTGGGGTGAAGATGGAAATCATGAAGTTGGGGAGTGGAGACGTCTGACTTCTGCCTTATGGAAATGGAGTATAGTTAGATTTCTCTTTTTTGGTTACCCCGAGTGGATCACATAGGGCCACATGTTTTACTCAGTTTGTCTCTTTAAAAGGAATGGAAGCAAGACTTTGTATTTTCAGATGCTGCCTTTGGTTATTCCATCCTTCAGTGGAGCAAACTAATTCAATGGATGCTTGAGGTGAAGCTCTAAAGTAAAGCACCTTTTCAACTTCCTGATGTCTTGCTGTTTAGACAAAATTTGGTAGAAGGAAAAGCCCTGTTCTGATCCTGCCTGGAGCCTAAGGCGTTATGCATATTGATTGGATATTCTGAAAGGGAACTGATTGAATTTGAGTGTTTCCCAAATTATTTGGTTTAGAACATGGTTGTTCTTGAGTTATATTGATTTCTTCTGTCTACTGTTACTGACATTATAACGAGCTATAGAAATGAATACTGAAAATTATTAGAGAGAACTTATAAACCTGCTCACCTTCAGTCCTTACAATTGGATCTTCTAAAAAATACATTATACGTGGCTTGAGGAAAGGGCTTAGAAAAGGTAAGCACCACCCAGTGCCTTAGTGCCAGTACATTTTCATTTGAAAAGGCATGCAGCTGGGACTGTTGGGAGATTGAAGAAGAAGGAAAAATGAGACTTCAAATTTGTGAGTATTGAGCAAGTGTTTTTTGTGGATATTCTTTGATTGGAAAGGTATGTGACCCCATAGAACCCCACTAAAAGCCCGGCAATTTTGCTAATGGACCACTGGGTCCACTTGTTGAGTGGAAGTGGGGAAATACATCAATGGAAAGACGAGTTGAGTCTGGCCATTGGTTCAGGCAGATTAGAGGAGGGAAACAGAGTGGCTAGTTTGAAGTTTACAGACTTGTGAAGAACCCAAGCCCACGGTATGACCTAGCCAAATGGGGATCAGCGAGTTGTTCAGATTTGTGAATGGACCAGGGTTCTGAAGTAGGCTATGGCACCTATTGACCAAGTTTGGAATAGCTGAACTAAGTTGATGAGAACCCAACTATAGAAGAGAAAAACTGTTTGATCCTATGAGCTGGTGCACATTGCCTGCGGGCATGCTGGATGGCTTGCTCTAAATCTGAAGTTGCTTCTTGATGCAGACACAAGGATCCAACTTGAATGAAGGCTCTTCACATCAAGCCACCTGCTTGTTTCTTCAGAGCACTGGCTCGATATAAATGGGCACTTTAGAAATTGGATAGAGGCAGGAGAAAAATGTACTTTGTGTCTGTCTTACAAACACTTTCGTGGTAAGGAGAAACTCTTGATAGGGTTAAAGAATTAAGGTGTGTTATTGTTAGGTACCATCAAGTCGGATCCAGTCCATAGCCGCCCTATGCAAAAATAGTGCCTAGTCCTGTGTCATCCCCACAATTTTGTCTGTGATGAGACCATTGCTGCGACCACTGTGTCGATCCATCTCTTGGATTACTTTCCTTAGCTTTCCTGACCTTCAAACACACATGATTTCCTTCTTCATGTCTCTTCTGACTACATGCCCACAGTATCTAAGATGTTCTCTCAACTACCTTGTTTCTAAAGAGCTCTCTGGAAGTACTTGTTCCAAGGCAGACATGGGTGTACTTTAGGAATTCTATGGTACTTTCAATATTCTTCACCAGCATCAAAATTCAAACAAATCATTCCTCAGTCTCCATTATTCAATATCCAACTTTCATTGCATATGAGACCATTGAAAATGTCAATGTCAGGTGCACCTTAGTCCTCAAAGGAAATTCCTTAATTTTCAACACTCCGACGATTATGAAACTGACATGCCCAATCGAATGCTTCTGTTGATCTCTTGAATACTGCAAGGTCTGCAGTTTAAAGCTAACATCATTCTGGGGGAGCGACGGGAGAATTCCAGCTGCTACACAAATTCATATCCCGTGAACTCCTACAAGGAAGGTCTACTCTATCTTAGAGGGCCATTACAAGTCAGAATTGACTCAAATACAATTGGTTTTACTGAATTAGACTCCAAAATGAAGGTTGTAGTCTTTGATAGCATTTATTGAGTGTTTCAAGTCCTCCTCACTTTCAGCTAAGCAGACTGTCCTGTGCCTATCACAGGTTGTAAATGAGACTTCCTCCAAATGTGATGCTTTGTTCTCCTTCATACAGTTCAGTTTCTCGGACTATTGGCTCAGCATAATATTGAATAGGTATTATGCTGAAAGATAAAACGTGGACACATATCTTTCCTAATTTAATAACATGGAGTGCCCACTTCTTCCGTATGAAGAATTTTATGCTACTGACCACCACATTATCCAGAGGTTTCCATGATCCACATACTACAATCCACTTCTATAGCCAGTAAAACACAAATAAACATTTTTCTAGTTCTCTGTTTTTTGGTAAGCTCTAAATTATGCCAGCATTGGTACTTGATGTTCCACTTAAATTTCTGGGTTTGCCCCATTTATGAGTTGCTACAACTAATTTTGATTTGTATGCAACAAACATGTATATGAATGTCACATTAATTATATTTTCTATAATTTCCACATGCTGTTGAGTCACCTTTCTTTGGAATGGGTACAAATATGAATCTCTTTTTTATCATTTTATTAGGGGCTCTTACAACTCTTATCACAATCCATACAAAATTCAATTGTGTAAAGGACATTTGTACATTCATTGCCCTCATCATTCTCAAAACATTTACTCCCCACTTAAGCTCCTGGCACCAGCTCCCTTCCCTCCCCGCTTGCCCCTCCCTCATGAAACCTTGATACTTTATAAATTATTATCTTGTCATATCTTGTCCTGTGAAACGTCTCCCTTCGCCCACTTTTCTGTTGTCTGTCCCCCAGGGGAGAGGTCACATGTGGGTTCTTGTAATCGGTTCCCTCTTTCCAACCTACCCTCCCTCTACACCCCCAGTATTGCCACTCACACCACTGGTCCTGAAGGGATCATCCACCCTGGATTCCCTGTGTTTCCAGTTCTTATCTCTATGAGTGTACATCCTCTGGTCTACCGAGACTTGCAAGGTAGAATATGGATCATGATAGTGGGGGAGGAAAAAGCATTTAGGAACTAGAAGAAATTTGTATTTTTCATCATTGCTACATTGGCTCATCTCCTCCCAGAGACTCCTCTATAAAGGGATCTCCAGTGGCCTACAACAGGGCTTTGGGTCTCTACTCCGCACTCCCCGCCTCATTCACTATGGTAAGACTTTTTGTTCTGATGATGCCTGATACCTGATCCCCTCAACACCTCATGATCACACAGGATGGTGTGCTTCTACCATGTGGGCTTTGTTGCTTCTCAGCTGGATGCCCGCTTGTTTACCTTCAAACTTTTAAGATGCCAGACACTATATCTTTTGATAGCCGAGCACCATCAGCTTTCTTCTCCACATATTGTTTTCCGCAGTGGCTGTGTGTATTTATAAGTCTGCCAGCAGTATATACATGTTTCCATCACTCCATGTCTTCTCCATTATTTTTTTCTGTTTCTTTCATTTGAGCTGGCATTGTGGGAGTAAGGTGTTATTGTGTTTTAATTTCCATCTCCCTGAAGACTAGTGATTGTGAGCATTTTTTCATGTGTTATTCATCTGTACTTCAGTTTTGGTGAACTGTCTGTTTCTACCTTTTTCCAATTTCTTGATGGGGTCTCATTATTTTATTGAGATGTTATACAGTTTTGTATATTTTCTTAATTAGGTCTTTGTCCAATGTGTCATTGGTAAAAATTGTTTCCCAAATTGTGGTCTGTCTCCTGATGCAGTGTTTTTTTTTTTAATGGTTTCATTAGGTGCTCATACAACTCTTATCACAATCCATACATATACAACAATTGTGTAAAACAAATTTGTACATTTATTGCCCTCGTCATTCTCAAAACATGTGCGCTCCACCTAGGCCCCTCATTTTGATACCTGATCCCTTCAGCACCTCATGATCACACCAACTGGTGTGCTTCTTCCATGTGGGCTTTCTTGCTTCTGAGCTAGATGGACACCTGTTTACCTTTAAGCCTTTAAGACCCCAGATGCTATATCTTTTGATAGCCGGGCACCATCAGTTTTCTTCGCCACATTTGCTTATGCACTCATTTGTCTCCAGCAATCATATCATGGATGTGAGCACACAATGATATGATTTTTTGTTTTTTGATGCCTGATAACTCTTCTCTTCAGCATCTCATGATCACACAGGCTGTTGTGCTTCTTCCATGTGGGCTTTGTTGCTTCTGAGCTAGATGGCTGCTTGTTTACCTTCAAGCCTTTAAGACCCCAGACACTATCTCTTCTGATAGCAGGGCACCATCAGCTTTCTTCACCACATTTCCTATTCACCCACTTGGTCTTCAGCATCTGTGTCAGGAAAGTGAACGTTATAGAATGCCAATTTAACAGAAGAATGTATTGCATTGAGGGAGTACTTGAGTGGCGACCCAATATCTGCCTGTTACCTTAATACTAAACCTATAAATGTATGCATATAGATCTATTTCCCCATCCTCATATATAAATATATTTGCATATATACATGTCCTTATCTAGACGTCTATAAATACACTTTGCCTCCCAGCTCTTTTCTCTATTTCCTTTGACTTTCCTCCAGTCCCACTATCATGCTCAGTCCCCACCAGGGTTTCAGCAATTCCTCTTGGTTACATTACCCTTGATCGTACCCCCTACCAGGCCTCCCACACCCTCCTCACCACCAATTTATATCACTTGTTTCCTTGCCCCTGGGTTTGTAAAGACCACTACCTTTCTCCCCACCATCCCCTCTCCCACTTCCCCCCAGAATTGTCAGTCCCATTGTTTTCTCCTCTAGATAGTTCATCCAGCCTATCTTATTTAGACAGACCCGTGGAGATATAATATGCACAAAAACAAGACAGAGCAAGACTAAGCAACAATATACAACAAAACATTGACAAAAAATAAAACAAAGCACTAAAGAAAGAAAAGCTTGTAGTTAGTTAAAGGTTCATTAGTTGGGCTTTAAGAGTGTTTTCCATTCCAGTCTGTTGGGGCACCAAGCCCTGGCCCCATAGTCTACCTTCAGCATTCCCTGGGAATCTCACCACTCCATTCCCTTGCTGTTCTTTGGCACCCCCTCAGCACTTTGCCTCCGTGTGGCAGGATCAGAATCCAGTATAATTCCCACACTGTGTCTCCAGTGTTGTCCCCTTTAGAGTCGGTGAGAGACGTCCTGTCTCATAGTGGGGCTGGCCATGTGGTCTTCTCTGTGGACTGGCTGCTCTAATCGAGGACATTATCCTCAAAGCCTGGTGGGTCAGGATGTGTTCCACTGTCTCCTCCTCACCCTTCATATGCTCCCATGTGTTCTGATCAGATATGTCCCTCTCCCGGAGCTGCAGATTCAATGCTGTCCTCTGAAATAAATTCTTCTGGGGGGAGGGACTGGTGTCTAATTAGTATTTGGCATTGGGGCTGGCCCCCCAGACCTCTCCTCTGGTTCTCTACTCCACGCTGCGAATCTCTTTTTGGTTGAAACATTTCAATTGGTATCTTGTCAACTTAAGAAGTCTTACTTTTTATTAATGCAATCAATGAACTATGGATTTTATCCTTGAATATTATTGCTTTTTTATCATGTTATCTCTTGAAATGGTTGAATTTTGAACACATCCTTTTGGTACAATAACTTCACATATTTTTAACATTATCTTATGATAAATTTTTTAGCATTCAATATTTTTCCCATCTTTTTCTGAGAGATTAGCTTTTGAAAATCTTAAGGGTATCAGCAGGGCTTTGTCTGACGCAGTCCTGGCAGATGATTTCCTTTCAATGGGAAGCATTTAAAGTACCACTGGAAGAGAACTGCCTTTTCAAAATAGAACTGACCTTACGATGTGAATGGATGGAAGTTTTGTGGTCTTTCATCTCCTGATGATGCATAATTATAAGTGAGAAAAAAACGCATACATTCATTAATAATTAAAATATGGAATATATGAATATTGGAATGTCTAAAATAAAAAAGGAACCCAAAATAAAAACAAATAATTACTATTCATAGCAAATATATAATTGAGATTAAAAAACTAAATATTATAATGATATGTGCTGACATCTAGAATAAGAAAACATAAAAGGAAGAATGTGCTTAGCAACTATCTACCTAAGAGAAATGAAGAAAGATTCAAGTCTCAACTGTAACACTGAAATTTTTATGGACAAAATACTAAATGAGACAGGAAGCAACTAATAAAGATGGAAATGAAACAGTCAGTATAATAAAAATAGTTGATCAAAATTAAATTATTTTGGAATGTATCAAATAATCAATAACCTATGATATTGAAGGAAGAAGTCCATATTGCACTCAAGGTATTAGGGGGGAAAAACAACAAGATTCCAGGAAATCATGGAATATTGTGTTAGGCCAGGTTGAGTAGAGAACCAAATACAATGACACTCATATGTGTGCAGGAAGGAGCTTTACATGAAGAAGTTATCGTATATCAGGAAAACATCCGGTCCAACTCAAGTCCAAAAGTCTGATAATAGTCCACAAGTCCCTCTTCAGACTCACACAGCCACTTACAAATGATGCAAAATGCAGGGAGATCACAGACAGGTGGGTGAAAGGTCTTGTTGACCATATAGTGGTGACACGTCACAGGGCTCTGGAAGGTCTCCAGCAGGTCCCAAGTGGCTTGCCAGCAGGAGGGTGAAGTTCCCAGGATCCTCCTTATGAAGAGGTCACACTCCCAAGGAGGCACCATCAGGCTATGACCTGATAACAGACAAGACACAGCGAAATGCTTTTGAAGTCTATGAAGCACAAGGAATCCTCTTCCTAGTATTCTCTGCGTTCAACCCCGATCCATCTGACATCAGAAGCAATCTCCGCTGCAGTCCTTGCTGGACGATGTTCAGCCAAAGTTTACTTACATGAAATATGAATAATATAGTTCTGCTGTTTCAGCATTATACTAGGCCATCTTTCTGTGGAATGGTCACAAATATGTATATCTTCCATTCAATTGGCCATGCAGGCTTCCAAATTTTCTGGCCATGCTGAATGTGTGCTTTCAATAAATACTTCATCAGTTTGTAACAACATTTTAATTGGTGTTCCACCAATACCTGGAGCCTTGTTTGTAACTAATGCTTTCCGTCCTGCTTGACCTTCTTTCTTCAGCACCGTTGGTTCATGCTCACATGCAATGTCATGATATGGTGGAATGTTGACGAGTTCTTTTGGGTACCTCACCTCTATAGTTCCATGGTTTTAGATACTTCTTGCAGAATTTAATATTTTGCTCTGATTTTTTTGATATTGTAACTTGAGGCTTGAATTTTTTTCTTGAGTTCTTTCAGGTAGGATACAATGACTGTGTTCTTCCCTTTTGGTTTTTTCATTCTAATTCTTTGCACATTTCATGAGAATATTTGGTTTTGTCTTTATGAACTATCCTTTGAAATTTATTTTTCAATTATTTGACTTCATTACTTCTTCCATTTACTTTAGCTCTTTAGAATTAAGAGCAAGTTTCAGAGTCTCTCTTGAAATCTACTTTGATCTTTTCTTTCTTTCCTGTATTTTTAATGTTTTTCATGAATGATGTTCTTGATGTCCTCCCACAACTCATTAATCTTCAATGCATAAAATCTGTTCTGAAGTTTCTTCTGAAATTCAGGTAGGGTAGACTCAAGGTCAAATTTTGGCTTCCCCTGGACTAATTTTCTTCAGCTTTGTCCTAAATTTACATATGAACAATTGATGAACTGTTCCACAGTCAGCCTCTGGCCTAGTTTTAGCTGTTTTTATACTGAGCTTATCCATTTTATTTGCTCACAGATGTAGATAATGTGATTTCTGGGCATTTCGTCTAGAGAAGCACAAGTAGAAGTCACAGTTGCGTCTGTGGAAAGGCATTTGCTGTGCACTCAGAGTTGGCTTCGCGAAGTTCCATGATATGATCTCTAGCTTCGTTTCCATCGTGAAGCCCAACCACTGTCCCTTCCTCTTCATTTCCAGCTTTCATAGGTCAACTGTAAAAATTTAGCAGGATCACATATTTAAGCAATTTCAGACTTAAGAAGTTTGTAGAATTCTTCAATTTCCTCATCACTAATCTTTTCGTTGATGCATAAAGTTGAATAAGAGTTGGAGTTCCTTGAAGGCAGATAGATCCTGTCATGTTTGATGTGCAAATTCCTTTGGGGCAATGAATGCCACTCCATTTCTCCTGATTTTGTCATTCGTGGCATACTAAATCATATGATTTTCTGATTCAAAATTACCAATACTAGTTCATTTCAGCTCACCAATGCCTAGAATATCAAACTTTTCTTTTTTTAATCATTTTATTGGGGTCTCATACAACTCTTATCATAATCCATACATCCATCCATTGTGTCAAGCACATTTCTACATCTGTTGCCATCATCATTCTGAAAATATTTGCTTTCTACTTGAGCCCTTGGTATAAGCTCCTTATTTTCCCCTTCCCTTCCCTACCCTCCCTCCCTCATGAGCTCTTGATAATTTATAAATTTTTTTTCATGTTTTACATGGACTGAGGTCTCCTTTTACACACTTTTCTGTTGTCCATCACCTGGGAAGGGGTTATAGATAGATCATTGTGATCAGTTCCCCTTTTCTCCTCCCACCTTCCCCTCACCCTCCTGGTATGGCTACATTGAATATTGGTCCTGAGAGATTTCTCTGTCCTGGATTCCATGTGGTTCCAACTCTGATCTGTACCCACGTAAATGTTCTGGTCTAACCAGATTTGTGAGGTAGAATTGGAGTCATGATAGTGGGGGGGTCACACTCGACTGGACAACACTTGAAAAGGTAAACAAACAGACCTTGAACTATTTATAAGCTTGTATTTTTTTTGTCGTTGGTTTTTTGTTATTGTTGTTGTTTTGCTTATTTTGTTGCTTTGTTTTTCTCGGTCTTGTTTTGTGCATATTATCATCTGTGAATGCCTATCTAGATAAGATAAACGGGATACACACTCTGGAGGAGAAAACAACTGGACTGATGGTTCCAGGGAAACATGGGGGAGGGGGAGCCTGGGGAAAGGGAGTGGGTTGATAAACACAGGGACAAGGGAATAGCAAGTGATCCAAAATTGATGGTGAACAGGGTGTGGAGGCCTGGTAGGGCTTGGTCAAGGGCAATGTAACTGAGAGGAATTACTGAACCCAAAATGAAGGCTGAACATGATAGGGGGACAAGAGGGAAGTAAAAGGAAATAGAGGTGTGTTAGTCTGATTATATTAGAGAAACAAATCTACAGAAACTCATATGTATAAGAGGAATTTTATATAAAGGGTGAGTGCAAATCAAGAAAACATCCCAACCCAGTGCTGCCCAAGCCCACAAGTCCAACATTAACCCATATTTCTGACACCAATCTACAAAGCCCTCCTCCATCTGACACAAGAACCACAATGATGCCAATCGTTTACAAAGCTGGTGCATAAGTAAATGTGGTGAAGAAAGCTGATGGTGCCCTGCTATCAAAAGATATAGTGTCTGGGTATTTAAAGGCTTGAGAGTAAACTAGCGGCCATCTAGCTCAGAAGCAACAAAATCCATATGGATAAAGCACACCAGCCTGTGTGACTATGAGGTGTCAAAAGGATCATTTGTCAGGCATCAAAAAACAAAAAAATCATATCATTGTAAATGAGGGAAGTGCAGATTGGGGACCCAAAGCCCATCTGTATGCAACTGGACATCCCGTTACAGAAGGGTCGCAGGGAGGAGATGATGAAACATACAACTTTCCTCTAGTTCTTAAATTCTTCCTCCTCCCACTATTATGATCCCAATTCTACCCTACAAATCTGGCTAGACCAGAGGATGTACACTGGTACAGATAGGAACTGGGAACACAGGGAATCCAGGATAGATGATCCCTTCTGGACCAGTGGTGAGAGTGGCGATAATGGAGGGTGGAGGGAAGGTAGGGTAGAAAGGGGGAATCAGTTACAAGAATCTACATATAACCTCCTACCTGGGGGACAGGCAACAGGGAAGTGGGTGAAGGGAGATATCAGACAGTGTAAGATATGACAAAATAATAATAATTTAAAAATTATCAAGGGTTTATGAAGGTGGGGGAGGGAGAAGAAGGGGAAAAATGAGTAGCTGTTACCAAGGGTTCAAGTAGAAAGCAAATGTTTGAGAATGATGATGGCAACAAATATAGAAATATGCTTGACACAATGGATAGATGTATGGATTGTGATAAGAGTTGTATGAGTCCCAAATAAAAGGATTAGAACAAATACACACACTGCACCCTTAACAGTGGTTAGTTCGCAAAACTTTTCGAAGGCATGTCCTTCAGTTATGAAAGCTGGCTCCTGTGGGCAGAGAGGACGGTGGTTCGCAGCAGCGAGAACATTGAACAAATCAATGAACTTGAAAGATGAAGTTAGATTTCTGACAGCAGAAATTAGTTTGTTCATTTTTTCATAACAAATATGGCTTTCAAAAAAGTGGTAAGTGTAGGTTATTTTCAAAATATAATTTACACATGCCACTTCAAGAATAAAATTCTAATGCAATTATACTAAAAACTAAAACTGAACATTTTACCATTCTAGTTAACATATAGAAGGAAAATATGGGAAATAATTCTTTAGAAACATTACAGCTACAGATGATTTTACCATTGAAAATAACCTTCCCAAACATTTCATTGTAAGAGTTATGATTGCTTATGTGAAGTGCCTAGAGACAGAGTTTCACAAACACTTCCCTTTAAATTTTGGTGTTCAAAATCTAAAAGAAGTTTATAAATCATACTTAATTGAAATAAAAAAAATATCAGTCAACTTGCATTTAAAGTCCAAGAAGGATTTTCCACATTGTCAAGTGACACAGCTTTAGAACTTGAGTTGCCTAAAATATTTTTAAATGATCTTTGGCTCAGGATTAGGACACATACTTCTACCATTTTGTACTAAGTATTTCTGCAAGTGACATTCTCAGGATTGATGCTCATAAAATCAACGTATCAAGAAACTCTGAAAAATGTTGAACATGCTCTATGTCCTGACTGTGTTCTTTATGTGAAAATATTCTGCCAAGACTATTCTGCCAAGACTGGTTCTTTATGTGAAAAATACACAACCACATCCATCTCATTAGTAGACACATTTGACAAATTTGTTTGCTTAGTTGGAAAATTATATATAATCAATCAGAATGATTTTGAAACAAATTTCTAAACAATTTTTTATCAGCAAATGTTTGATTAGTATACTAATTTAATATACTTATATACCTGGAGTCACTTAAAATATTCTCAGGTGAAAAGGGGTCGTGAGTAGAAAACATTTAAGAAGCACTGATGTAGATTGGACTTAACCAGTGTGTGTAGGTTAAAATATGATGCTTTTAGAAAGTGGGCCCCAAACAGGGACAGTTATAGAGGAAGGAACAAATAAATTACAATAAAAGGATTGTCTGTTTAATGTTGAGTGAATCCTATGTTTTATTTTTTTAAGAAAGGAATGATTTTTCCTCTACAAGATTTTTCTGAAAATAATCCAAAGTAGTGCTCTCAGAATAATTGAGAAAACCTTCTTTGGTAGGTAATATTGTCTTTCTTGCAGGAAAAATAAAACAACACAGGCACTTTAGAACAGAAATAATATGATTAAGATACTACATAAAATTTATTGTTTCCTAGGGTCATAAAAGTATGTTGAGATAGATGCTTACAGGTAATCTCAGTGTCTGATGGCTTTAAACTTATATACTCAGAAAATGAACCCACCTATTTATCATGCATGAGGAATATAGTATGCAGAAAAAGTTTATGTTTTAAAGACCTGCTATATTCCTACTGAAATTAATTCCATTTAAATTAGTAATGCCCAAGTGGTCACACCTTACCAACAGTGATCATTTTGAAATAGCCAGATAATTGATTTTAAAAATATAAATTCAATGGTCTGAAGGAGGACATATATGCTGTAATAGACAACCATAGTATGGTTCACTATAAAAACATCCTTGAATCACATCACAAAAGATCACCTGGCTATTTTCAAAATTGTGTTTCATCAGAAAGTGTTTCTTCTTCTTATCATTATTAAGGCCAGGCGAGTCAGCTCCAAGGTATAGATAGCTTGATTGTATGTCCCAAATTATGTCTTAATATTTAAAAGAATCAAATGCAGTATCTGATTTATTCAAAATTAAAGAGATTGATAATTTTCTAATTTTAAATAACACTTCCTTTTATACTAGATTGAGCAGATGCTTAATTCATATAAATACATATAACAACCGTAAAAAGAAAAAATAAATTTAATAACATAATAATTAGCCCAATAAGAAGAGTACTTCAAGAAATTTGTGGGGGTGGGGGGGAAATAAAAAGGTAATTACATTTTCACACAAACTTAAAAAACTTCCTGGTGTATCCCAAACTGTATGATTTTAATGTGAAGTAAATTAATATATATTGATATGTCAATATTTTATACTAATATATATTTTGTACTAAAGTACGCCTTTTGATCATCCTTGCTTTAAGTGCATGTCTCCTGGGAGGCTAACAACGGCTCCGTGGGACAGTGGAGATCTGCATTCGTACCTGCTGCCTTCCTAAATGGGGCTAAAAAGGACCAGCCAATGCACTTATGCTTATCAGTAAGATACTTGCCACCATTTCAGTTAACATTTAGAGAGAAATATATAGAATTTAAATTAAAAAGCCTCTTTTGAATATAGGAACTTTACTTTGATAATATCTATATATCTATATCTATCTATCTATCTATCTATCTATCTATCTATCTATCTATCTATATATGATTTTGTTGGTAGAATCCATCAAGTGGAATTCACATCCCAGTGACCACAGATATGCAAATGGACAGTTTTGAGAAGTGGACACACTCTTCCTTCTTCCTAGTCTCTTCTTAGTCTGGAAGCCTTTTCCTCAAGGATGCAACAGTGGATCGCTTCCAGCATCAAAACAACACACAAGCCACCACAATGACAAACTGACAGAGGAGAGTTATTTGAACAGGAGTAAGATGTGTCATTTAATTTAAGCTCAAACACTGAAAGTAATCCTTAATATACATAACTATTGATTAATTAGATGTAAACTTTTGCTTAGATTCTCAAGAAAAGTTGTACTAAAGTGGGATAGTAACATGGATTAGTTACTATGTGTTATAGTAAATATGAATTCTAGTGAAAAAAAATCAAGTGCAATACTTGAAATAACAATGGTGCATTTTCTTTTTTTGACCATTGGCGTTTTTGTTCTTCAGAAGATGAAGTCTTCGGAAGCCTCTACAAATATTTATAGGAAAGAAATAGAAGTGGAGCATTAGTGACTTAAATTATATAAAATTATTTTCAAAAAGCATTAAAAATAAACTGATTGCTGAAGACAATGTGGGTGCATAAGCAAATGTGGTGAAGAAAGCTGATAATGCATGGCTATCAAAAGATATAGTGTCTGGGGTCTTTAAGGCTTGAAGATAAACAGATGGCCATCTAGCCAAGAAACAACAAAGCTCACATGGAAGAAGCACATGTCTGATCACAAAATCTCCAAGGGATGAAGTATCAGGCATCCAAGTACAAAAATTACATCACTGTGAATGAGGGTAAGTGCAGAGTGGGAACCCAAAGCCCATCTGTAGGCAACTGGACATCCTCTACAGAAGGGTCATGATGTGTAACATACAACTTTCCTCAAGTTCTTAAATGCTCCTTTCCCACCCCCACCCCCACATTAATGATCCAAATTCTACCTTACAAATCCGACTGGACAAGAGGATGTACAGTGGTACAGATAAGAACTGGAAACACAGGGAATCCAGGAGAGATGAACCCCTTAGGACCAGGGACGAGAATGGAGATACTGGGAGGGTGGAGGGAAGGTGGGGTAGAAAGGGGGAACAGATCACAAGGATCTACATATAACCTCTTCCCTGGGGGATGGATAGTGGAGAAGTGGGTGAAAGGGGACATCGGATGGTGTAAGATATGACAAAATAATAATAATTTATAAATTATCAAAGGTTCATGGGGGAGCGGGGAGCAGGGAGGGAGAAGGAAAATGAAGAGCGGATACCAGGGGCTCAAGTAGAAAGCAAATGTTTTGAGATTGATGAGGGAAACAAATATAAAGGAGTGCTTGACACAATGGATGAAAGTGTGGAATGTGTTAAGAGTTGTACACGCTCCAATAAAATGAGTTAATTAAAAAAAATAAAATGAACTGGCAACGTAGTTAATGTAAAGAAAACACTTCACTTCATAGAATCTCTATGGACTTTGTTATGCATTAAATTTCAATGCTATCTTCTGTGCCTGTACATTAATCCAGTTTTGAAATACTTATTTTCTTTCACAAATTAGCCAGATTATGACTGAATAGGATAAACTGAAAATCTAATGACTTCTGAGTGTTAAACAAGAGAAGCAGATGGGGGAGGGGAAAAAGGGAAGCAAAGGAGGGCATGGAAGGTGTGGCCCATTGCCTCCCTAATGACGGCATCTGCTACCATGAGACCTTAGCTATATAGTGTCAAGCTACAATTACAGAACAGTTTTATCAAAAAATGGGAAATTCAGGCCAGAATTTTCAGTTTTCATGCCATAAAAGACTTTTTGTAATTCACTTTATGAATCCCAAAACAATTGTCATGAGATAATACTCAAGCCTTAACCCTTAAAACTAAAACCCTTAAAAGTATTTCCTGATATCTTCTTAAAAATAAAAACTAGCTAAATTTAACTAGAAAACGAAGTCTGCTTGCATTGTGTGCTCTTTTCAGGGCTGTCTAGATGGGATCATATTGACACTGTTTTCCTGAGGTGTCATTGAGTCAGTGCTAGCCCATAATGATCGCAACACAACAAAACACTGCACGGCCTGTTGCCATCCTCACAATGGTTCCTCTGCTTGCACCCATTGATTCAGCCTCTATGTCATTGATTCAGCCGCTGTGTCAGCCCATCTCGCTGAAGGGCTCCCTCACTTTTGTTGCCCTTCCACTCCGCCAAACATAATGCCCGTCTCTAGAGACTGGCCTCTCCTGATATGTCCAAAGCAGGTAAGATGAAGTTTTACCGTTCTTGCATCTAAGGAACTCTCTGGCCCTACTTCTTCCAACACAGATACGTTTGTCCTCTTACCAGTCCATGGCACTTTCAATATTCTTCTGCAGCCCCACAATTCAAATGCATCTGCTCTTCAACACTCTTCCTCGTTCGATGTCCAACTTTCACATGCATAACATGCAATGGAGAATACCAGGGCTTGGGTCAGGTGCACCTTAGTCCTCAAAACAACATCCCTACTTTTCAAAAATCTAAAGAGAACTTGAGCAGCAGATTTATCTAATGCAATCTGTGTTTTGCTCTCTTGACCACCGTTTCCATGAATATTGATTGAGGATCCAAGTAAGACAAAATCCCTGATAATTTGAACCTTTTCTCCGTTTATCACGATGTTACTCACTGGTCCAGTTGTGAGGATTTGGTTTTCTTTGCATTCAGTTGAAGGCCACACTGAAAGCTTAGATCCTTGATCTGAACCTTTTCTCCGTTTATCACGATGTTACTCACTGGTCCAGTTGTGAGGATTTGGTTTTCTTTGCATTCAGTTGAAGGCCACACTGAAAGCTGAGATCCTTGATCTTCATCAGCAGGTGCTTTAATACCTCTCCACTTTCAACACAAGGCTGTGTCATCTGCCTGCTGACTGGTGTTGTAAGCTTTTCTCCAGTCCTGATGCCACTCTCTTCTCCATATGACCCAGCTTCTCTGATGGTTTACTCAGCATATTGATTGAATTGGTATGGTGAGAGCCAACAACCCTGACACACCTTTCCTGATTTTAAACCCTGCAGTACGAAGGGTAAGCCCCCCCTCCAATGGATTTTTTAAAGCTATGTAGTTAAATTTACTTTTTACAAAACAACATCATCACTTTCAAAATATTCTCCATTACACTTAATATATTTGTCAAATCTGTGGTTCCATTCTTAGAAACATTTTTCAAACTCATCCATTTGGTTGGCTGACAGCACCTCCCTCGTTTTTTATTTCACTTCCTCTAAGTTGTAAAATCGCTGTCCTTTCATGTCCCTCTTCATTTGCAAAAACAAAAAGAAGTTGCACAGAGCATGGTCAGGTGAGTCAGGTGCGTGGGGCAAAAGAGGCATGCTGGGTTTTTTGGGTTTTTTGTTGCTTTTTTGACAAAAACAGGCACACTGAGATGGCTGCTTGAGTAGGTGCAATGTCGTGGTGACAAAACCAGTACCCATCTTCCACAAATCAGGCTTTTTCGGTTGTACACTGTTACACAATCTTTTCAGAACCTCTAAATAGGAAGCTTGACTAACATTCTGACCTGGTGGAATTAACTCCACCTGCACTACCCCCCTCATATAGAAAACAAAACAAAACAAATGAGCATCATCTTGATGTTTGATTTCACTTGATGAGCTTTTTTGGGCGAGGTGACGATGGCGCCTTCCACCATATTCATAAGAATAGCACCATATCTCTGACGTTAGAAGAAGTCTGGGTCGCTTCGGAGCGGTTCTTTCAAAGTATGGCATGCTGATGCTCTTTTTGCTGGTCAGTCAGAACTCAAAACACAAAATTTTACAGCGACCCTTGTTCCCAAATCTTCCATTAAAATTCTCTGAACCAAGCTCAAAGGTAGTCCAAATAACTTCCTCATCTCTTCAATGGTCCGTCTTCGGTCTTCAAGAGCAAGTACATGAATTTTGTTGACATTTTCACCCTTTTGGGAAGTTGACAGACATCCACAATGAGGTGTGTCATCAATTGACATTTCACATTTTTTTGAAACAGGAAAACCACTCATACACTTGAGTTTTTCCCTTGTAAGTTTTTCCCTTTTGTTCAACATTATAACAGTTTCTGTGGCATTTTTCCCAAGCAGGAAACAAAATTTCACAGCCGCACCCTTTCTCTTAAATTAGCCATCCCAAAATAAATGAGGTTTGAGCAAAACTGCTGTTATGAAAAATTCACTGTAACCAGAAAGATCCTCCTCATGCCACACTACTGAGTGCACTAGCTCAGAGCGAGTTGCTAGAACTCTGCCCAGCAGGACAAAGGTATCCTATGAAAGCTCCGCCCAGTGGAGTTTATTCTGTTTACTGTTTTGTTTATTTTTTATTGAGGGGTATCCCCTCATATTCCCTTACTCTGTTCGCAAAACTGCCGCTTGATTCGCATACAAGTGCTGAATGAGCACAATGAAGTGTTTCAGAATTCCCATTCTTCTCAGGGCTTACCAGAACTTATTATGATCCACGCAGTCAAATGCCTTATATAGTCAATGAAGCGGAAGGAAACTTCTTTCTGGTATTCCCTGTTTGCATCAAAATGCATCTGACATCAGCAGTGATATCCTCTGTTACATGCCATTTTCTGAATATCATCTGAACTTCTGGCAGTTCCCCGTCAATGTGCTGCTGCAAAAAATTGACCATAGCAACGAGCAACCTTTATGAGGAAACCTAAGGGGCCGTCTGTTTACCTTCCTGTGCGAGCCACAATTTAGGAAAGCTGGGGGAGAATGGTTGCTCAAACTTGAAGAATACGTTCAATGTCACTGAGCTGTACTTCTTCCAATTGCTGAAGTGGTGTATATTTCATGTATACTCCCAACCACATCAAAAATACATTATATAAAAGAACTACCCCCCAACACTCCAAAAGAAGTTAGCATGGGCACACAAACACTCTCAAAGGAAGACAGCCACCCTGAAAGCATCACAGAAAACGAAGGAATTCCCCAAAGTGTGAGGAAATTAATTTCTGTGCTTTGAACCCACCTAAGTGAAGAAGTTCTATGACAGTAGTCTTAAGTAACTGGACCAGGATTAAGTGAGACAGATTAATCTTGGAATGTGTGCAATGCGCACTATCATTTGCTGCTTTGCAATTGAAACACTTTTATTTTTATTCTTTGATGACTATAATTTGCTACTTAGCAACCACCAGAACTTCCATACTTGGATCCTTACTTTTCTATTCTATATGATTTATTTGGTGGATACCATTTTAATTATATGTGTTATTAATGAGATTGTTCAATAATTTCTCAATATATGGGGTCAGTTTTCTTTGGAATGGGCACAAACACCCTTCCCTTCCAGTTGGTTTGTCCGGTCACTGTCTTCCACATTTCGTGTCATAGATGAGTGAGTGCTTCCAGTGCTTTGTAAGCTTTTTGAAATTTTCAAATGGCCTTCCATCCATTTCAGGAGCCTTGTTTGTTTGCTAATAATTCCAATGTAGCTTGGGCTTCTTCCTTCAATGCCATTGGTCCTGGATCATATGCTTCCCCATGAAACAGCTGTGGTCCATCAATTCTCATCGCTACTATTACTTTGTAATTCTTCCTTCTTCATTTGATGCTTCCTGCCTACTTCAATATGTTGCTCTTAAAATTACGACTTTCTTTTTTATCTTGATATATACTGAGTGCATTTTTACATTTTTGCCTTGTAACTCTGTGTGTTTGTATATTTTATTACAATATTCCACTTTGCCTCCTCAAGTTGCCATTTGATTTTTTCAGCTCTTATACTCGAACGTTTCTTCCAATCACTTTAGCTACTCCATCCTCAAGAGCAAAATTAGAGTCTCTTCTGATACGCATTTCAGTCTTTTCTTTCCTGTCTTCCTAATGACATTTTGCTTTATTCATGCATGATATTTTTGATGCCATCCCAGAGCTTCTATACTTTCACTCTTATTTTCTTATTGCTTCTATATGATTTATTTGCTACATAATGTTTTACTCATACATGATATTAGTGATACTGTTCAATAATTTCCACAATCTGTTGAGTCATTTTTCTTTGGAATGGGCACAAATAGAAATCTCTTCCATTTGGCTTGCCAGGTAGCTATCTTGCAGCTTTCTTGTCATAGATGAATCAACACACTGTGTGCTACGTCAGCTCGTTGAAACATTACAAATGGTACTCTATCTTTTTGAAGAACAGAAGACCGAGGGTCAGATCTTCTGTCAGTAGTGTTCCATGGGTCAAATCCATTCTCTAAATTCAAAGTATGCTGAAGATCATATTTTAGCTCTCATGAACTTGTTTTAATTTTCTTCCATTTCAACCAGAACTTACATATGAGCAATTGATCTGTTCCTCAATCAACCTCTGACCTTGTTTTGGCCTTGCCTCTTACTTCATAGTCAATAGAATTTCTGTGTATTCCATATGATGAGACCTTCATTTATAGCTCCATGTGCATTTTCTTTGCAATGAAGAAGTTGTTGGTCTTACAAAATATTGTCATGTGATCTCCATGGCCTCTGTCATACTCATCCTCCATATCTTCAATTCAGCTGTCACTAGGCATGAACGTTCTTGTTTGACATTGTATCACACTTTACCTTTATTAGCAATAGCTGTCATTTTAGTTTATGTAGACACCGCTCAGTCAGCTTCAACTTAAACAGTTTAGGAGCAACAGAAGGAAACACTGCCTGCTGTATATCGTCCTCACACTCTTCCCTATACTTGGCTCATTATTGAAGCCATTGTGCTGATTCTTTCACTGACGGTTCCCTTCTCTTTCACTGACCCTTTACTGTCCTTCAGGGATTGAAAATATACCCAAAGTGCATGAGAACAAATCTTCTATTCTTGATTCTAAGGCTGTATTTTTCCCAAAGGCATCACAGCCTATGTTTCTTCCTGTCTACTCTTCATGCAGACTGTCTTAGATTCAATAGTCATTAGCAACACTATAAACCAAAGGCACCCCTTGCTCTTCAGGTGTCCTTATTGGTTTGCATGTATGCATTTCAGTTGAATGAGAGTAATATGGTTTGGGTCAGCACAATTTAGCCTTGAAAGAGACAACTTTGCTTTTCAACATTTTAAAGAGAGCTTTTGAAACGGCAAAATCGATAAATGTAATATGCTGTTGGATTTTTGGCTGGTGTTTTATGTAAGTTACTTATGGATCAAAATAAAATGAAATTCCTGATAACTAATATTTTTCCACTTATCATGATTTGCTTATTGCTTATAGGTATGGTTGTGAAAATTTTTGAAGTCTTTATAGCTGGTTTAATCCATGTATAGAGTTGTAATATCTGAACTCCAACAGTAAGTTTTTCAAGTCTTCTTCACTTTCAACAGCCCAGATTCTGTCAATCGCATAGCAAAAATGCTATTGAGTGTTCTTCCAGTCCTGATTCCTCATTCTTCACATAGTACGATTCTCAGACTACTGTTCAGCATACGGACCAAACAAGCATGGTGAAAGGAAACAAAACTGATGTACACTTTCCTGATTTTACAGTATCCTCTTGTTCAAAAGACTGCCTCCGTTCTATGTACTGATGCCATACAAAAAGTGTTCTGGCATTCTCATTGTGTAAAATATCATCCATAGTATGTTATCATTCATGTAGTGGAATTACTTTGTATCATCAATAAAACATAGGTAAACATGTTTCTCATAGTCTCTGCTTTAAATCAAGATCCACTTGAAGTCAGTAATCATATCCCTTGTTCATTATTTTCTGGTGAATCTGGATTGTATTTCTGTCAACAGACTGCTAAATATACATGTATGTTTAATTGTCTTCATTAAAATCTTATTTACTTGTATTTTATGAAAACATATCTGTTGTCCTCATTCTATCATATCACCTTTTTTGAAATGGAAACCCATATAGATCCCAGTTAGCTTGCCAAGTAGTTGAAGTTGGATTCCAAATATCTTGGTACAAATGAGTGAATACTTTCCATGCTATGTTTTTTTTTGCTTGGTTGGTTGGATGAAATATCTCATATGATATCAATATTTAGAGCCATGTTTTGACCTCACCGTTCTTGATAATATCCTACCTCCTGAATTTGAGAACCACACACTATTCTTTCTAGTGGTGACGCTGTATTTCTTCCATATTCTTCTGATGCTTCTTGCATCATTCAATATCTTTCCTGTTGAATCATTAAGGTTTACACAGGAAAATAGATTTTTTTCCTCAGTTCTTCAGCATAAGAGATTTTGAGCATGATCTTTCCTTTTGGGTTTCTAATTCCTGCCTTTTGCCTATTTAAATACTTGTCTTTGTTATCCAGAGCCACCTTTTAAAATTTTCTGTTTAACAACTTTTCTTTGTCACTTGGTCTATTCAAGAAGGAGCCTGGGTGGTGGAATTGTAAGGCATTGGCCTGCTAAACGCAGGCCAGTGGTTTGAAACCCTCAGACACTCTGAAGGAAGAACAATGAGGCTTTCACGCCTGTAAAGAGTTGCAGAGTTGGAAACCCACAGAGCAGTTCTACCCTGTCCTAGAGGGTCATGTGAGTCAGAAATGACTCCATGCCAGTGAGTCTGTTTCTTTGATTTTATACTCAAATGCATGTTTTAGAGTCTCTTCCGAATATCCACTGTTTTTTTCCCAAGCCAAATTGTATCCAGCTTTATTAAAGATACTTTTCATAAACAATCATGGTATTCAGGCAGGACATGGGCGACGATCGTTAACAGCATATAACAACTTTTAAACTCCCTTCTTCAATGGACTACCATAATGAGAAAGCCACTGTAAAACCCACTGAAGTCTTTAGCTGGTGCTCTGACCGGGGAAGGTTTAGTGAGGGTGACATTTCACATTGAGCATGTTGTTTTAACAACTTTTCAAGAGCCGACGCTGACGTTCAGAAAATGAAATGGACACGGCAGAATTGCCATCTGAACAAAGGGGGCGCTGCTCTTTTGAGGGATGCCATGAGGATGGCGTCACTGGAAAGTCCAGATCGCCGATAAACTAACAGCCAATTTTTGAGGTCAGGTCCCAACAGGTCTCTGAGTTTGTGGAGTCAAGTCTGTGCTGAAGGCAGAGGGGAAAGAGAAGGGGTGGAGAATGTCAAAACGCAGCTGTATTTTCCCCCTCACAAGGTGTGTGGCCAAGGTGGCAAACGTGGGTCATGTCAGGGAATCCCCCCTCCTCCTGGAACCCCAGAGGGAGTCTCTCAAAACTAGCAGGGCAAAGTGTTGTTTTTCACTCCATCTAGCTTTGGAGACAGCGTATTGACATTTGTCCCCCCTCCAAAAGACAACAACGAAGTGTTCTGTGTGCTAACAACATAGCTTAAAAAAAAAAAGTAAAACAAAATTCTTCATTTTTATAAAACTTGATAAAAAATAGTATTTCAAACTGTACAGTCACCAGAAGTACACAGTTATCAAAAATGCACACACTTCACTTAGCATCTCCAGCACCTTCAGCTCTCTGTGCCTGGTCTGTTTTGGCATTTCTTATTTTCTGCAGGATTGTTCCCGTCCTTGCCAGCATCAGCTTTCCCCTTTTTCCCTTTAGGTACCTTCTCTCCTTTCTTCGCAGGGACCTTTTTCGGCTTAGGCTCTGGTTTTGGAGGAGCGGGTTTAGCATATAACCTTGCTGATCTCCTCTGAGGTTCATCCTTCACCTTGGCTTTATCTCCTTTAGCATCTCCTTCAGCCTTTCTCTTGGGCATGGTGATGACGGCGGCGGGGCGCAGGCGCTGGACGAGGGGATGCGGCGGCGAGGAGGCTCTGGTCCATCCGGGGGTCGTTCTCGCCTCTTCTCTATCCATTGTTTTAATTTGAGTTTTATCTGATTTCTCTGATTGTTTACAGAAGTAATTTGTTTTGTACACTCAAAATTCATATGCATTTTACTCATCTCTTTCATCACAACATTCTCACAATACAATACGTATCTCACTTCTGCATTGTGTTTTACATTCAGTTCCTCCCTCTTCCCTAACCCTTCTTGGTTTTGTACTTAGACAAATGCTCCCCTTTTAATTTCAAATGTTAATTATTCTAAGGTGTGCGTACTTCTCCAGTATTAATGTTTCATTTAGAGACCTCCCTATTGTTTGGCTGAACAGGAAGTTCTGAGGATAACTGGTTGGTACCATGTGTCCTCAATTTTTATTGTTCTTCTTTTCTCTAGACACGGAGAAGAAAATAGTTACCCTTTAGTTGGCTGGCCCAAAGCGTGTAGAACCGCAGTGATAACCCAGCAAAGCAGCGCACGAAGCGTCATTTGGTGGGCTGTGATGTGCAGATTGACCTTAGGGTTTCTGGGGGTGATGGCACTGAGGTCCCAGCCCAGCAACTCCTCACTTGAGGTGGTTGGTTGTGTGTAAGAAGATTTGTGGACTTGCATCTTGTATACTCCACCACATTCTTAGATATGTTCATAGCAGTGATAGTCTGTCAAAGCTATGTATATTTGTGCATCTCTGTCAAAGCTGTGTATATCTATGGGTATATGTTCGTCCTCACTCCCACAGGTTTGTCCTGCTTGCCTATCCATACGTCTACTCTTTTTTTTCTATTTTTAAAATCATTTTATTAGGGGCTCATACAACTTTTTAAACAATCTGTACATACATCATTTGTGTCCAGCATATTTGTACATATGTTGCCATCATCATTCTCAAAACACCCACTCTCCACCTGACCCCTGGCATCAGCTCCTCATTTTCTCCTCCCTCCCCACTCCTTCCCCTGCAACCCTTGATAATTTATAAATAATTATTAATTTATCATCTTACACCATCTGACATCTTCCTCACCCAGGTTTCCTCTGTCCGTCCTCCAGGGAGGAGGTTACATATAGACCTTGTCATCTGTTTCTCCCTCAGCCTCCCTTCACCTTCCCAATATGGCCACTCTCACCAATGACTCAGAGACAGGAACTGAGATGTTCTTTTGTTTCTTTTTATCCAATCACAGACATCAATGACTCGAAGACAGGAACTGAGATGTTTTTTTGTTTCTTTTTCAGAACTAGTACATTTATGTCTATGTTTATTCAGGAGAATTGCCTACTTTATGATTTTAGATTCCTGTGAACTATTGTTTCTTTCTTTTTAAACTTTCTTTTTAACATTTTATTGGTATATAGTTCATATATTACACATTCAATTCTTCAATCATATTGAGGAAAGTTGTATAATTACTTTTAGAACACTTCTTTCTTTTGAATTTGTCATTCCAAGAATAGGAATTCGTATAGTTATTTAATGCCAAATGGCCAGTACTAGTCTGTTACAGCTAAAGAATGCCTAGGATATCGATCTTTATTTAATTCCTTTCTTATCTAATGATTTCAAATTTCCCTTGACTCATATATCTGCCATGTAACATTATAATTATTAATGGATGCAGCTGCTTCTTCTTATTTTGAGTTTTCTCCATCAGCAACTGAAGAGGCTGAAAGCTTTGTTCCGTTCATGCCATTAAGGTTTATTCTACTTGAAGCAGATAGTTCGTATTTGGCCTCGTGGTTGCACATTAGGTTGTGATCCTCAAGGGTGGCAATTTGAAACTACCAGCCACTTCTTGGGAGGAAGATTAGGGTTTCTATTCCCAGTTACAATCTCAGAAACCCAGTGGGTCAGTTCTCCCCTGCTCTGTGGGGTCACTGTGAGTGAGAACGGACTTGATGGCACGAGCTTGGTTGTGTCCATCCTCAGGCTCTCGTCTCACAAGAGTCTCTGCTCCTGCGCATTGTGAGAATTGTGTTGGAAGATCTTACCCTGTGCACCCGAATGACCCCATCTGGCCCCTCCGTCTATATATATTCAAATTCAAAGAATAATTAAAATGAACATGATTAGTGTTATCAAGGATGCTACATTTCCATGTTGACCTGGTCAGGATGAAAACACCAGAAGTCTTTGCCCAGGGTTAACAAGATGAAAGTGCTGCTTTTATAGACTTAGATGGACGCGTGGGCAAACAGTAGCTTCACTGTTCTCCATTTTAATTAGAAATTCTTAAGGTCTTATTGCAGTAGTTCGACTTAATCTCCCATGGTTCACTCCTCTCAGGATAAGTGCCTCACGGGCGAGCAGCTACACTTTTCCAGATTTACGTCCACTGACGTGTTCCTAAAGGAACCTGTAAGACCATGGCCGTCCTGGAACCTCCCACCCGATGTGTACTCAGAGACGACTGCAGCGGCTTTACTCTGATTACACCGATAGTTCGAGTGGATGCATTTATTGTCTTTAATATGCTAATATTTAATATTAATCTATTTAAATGTATATTGTACTGACCAGAGCTTGGGAAAATTACATTTTATAATTAAATTGGAATGAAACATTAAAAGAATATTAAGGAATCAATATAAAACACTAAGGACTACCAGATGAAAACGTTTTGTACAAAAAACCATAGGTTTGTGCTCATTTAATTTTAAAATCTTTAACTTTCATTTCAAAAGGCACAGAAGTTAATACATAGCATTTAGTAATATCAACCTTACCACCAATAACACAATGAGGGAACATTCTGTGAAGTGGTCCATTCCAAAGTATTTAGGGATGTAGCAGTTATTTATCATTTGCTCATTTTTATGTATATATTCAAAGGGACTGAGATTAATAAAATTGTGAGTTTTTCATTCTCACATAAAAATAAATGTGCAATGAGCTAATAGTGTTTTGATTATTGTATTCACAACATAAAATTTCAGCTTTTAAGATCAACTTTCCAGCTTTCTCTCTTGTAACCTCTTGCCCTTGAATTATTTATAGAGTTGAAATGATAAAGTTTTCTTCCAAGATGAGCTTTTCATATTCCTTTTGGAATATCTGGGGATGTCTCTGTGATATCCTTTCACAATGCTGTGAAGATTCCCTGAAGAGGCAGCTGTCTCTAAGGGGACTTCAGCCCTTTTCAAGATTATGTCTGCAAGATTTGAAGAGGATGTAATGTAATATTACATCCTGCTTTGGGTTATTCATAAATCCCTTCTCATCAAAAGCTAGTTTGCTAAATAGACTTTGAAAGAACGTTGCAATAAAAGTTTCAAAAATAAATACCATACTGAATAGGTGTTTACTAGAGGGACTTTCTCTCAGGGAGTATATTCTTTACTTAAGATATTCCATCTAGCATATTGAAAGGTTATATACAATATCACATAAGTGTATCCACTCTGAAAAACTAGCCACTTGTTTCTAACAAAATTATTTACATATGTATTGTTTACATGCCAGCTAACTTAAACCCTAGGACTTCATTATTTTCTCAGTCTGGATATCAACCACATCCCACAACAGCAAAAATAGTGGAACAAATTGCAATGTCACCTTTTGTTTATTATATTAGCAAAATAAAATCTGATTAAAAAATGTGTTCAAAGAGAAAAACTGAATTTTAGTAGGTAATTCAGTAATCAAAGACTATGACTTGTATTCTGACTCTGTTTCAGCTTGATAGAGTTCAAACTGTGACCCTTTCACCCACTTTTCTGTTGCCCATCCCCTAGGGAGTAGGTTACATGTAGATCCTTGTGATCAGTTCCCCCTATCTACCACCACCCCCTTCCTCCCGGTATTGCCTCTCTCACCACTGCTCCTGAGGGGGGTTCATCTGTCCTAGATTCCCTGTGTTACCAGTTCCCATCTGTACCACTGTGCATCTTCTGGTCTAACCAGGTTTACAAGGTAGAATTAGGATCATGATAGTTGGGGGGAGGAAGCGTTTAAGAACTAGAGGAAGGTTGTGAGTTTCATTATTGCTACACTGCACCCTGAGTGACTCATCTCCCCACTCCCCCTCTGCAAGGGATGTCCAGTTGTCTACAGATGTGTCCCCATCACGTGCTCCCCTCATTCATGATGATATTTTTTTTTCTCCCCGCCTTTGGTGCTTGAAACCTGGTCCTCTAGGCCCTTCATGATCACACATGTTGGTGTGCTTCTTCCATGTGGGTTTTGGTGCTTCTGGGCTAGATGGCTGACTGTTTACTTTTAAGCCTTTAAGACCCCAGACACTATATCTCTCGATAGCCCAGCACCATCTGCCTTCTTCACCACACTTACTTATGCATATATTCGTCTTCAGCATTTATGTGGGGAAGGTGATCACACAATGATGACTTTTGTTCTTTGGTGTCTGCTACCTGATCCTTCAACACCTCATGATCACACAGGCTTTGTTGCTTCTTGAGCTAGATGGCCGCTTGTTTGCCTTCAAGCCTTTAAGACTCCAGACACTATATCTTTTGATAACCGGGCACCATCAGCTTTCTTTACCACATTTGCTTATGCACACGTTTGTCTTCAGTGATCATGTCGGGAAGTTGGGTATCATAGAATGACCGTTTAGCTGAGAAAGGTACTCTTGAAATACAATTTTTTTGATGATATATTTGGTAAGTTACCTGTTAGGTTTGCAATATGAAAGTAAAGAATATTGGATATACAGTTAGCATAAGGACTGGGGCATCCATTATGCAGGTTCAGGTCTCCAGCCAGGAAGGGGAGGTACACCTGGGTGGGTGCTGTACCTGGATTGGCCCACCTAGACCAGGTAAATTCAATTCAGCCATTGGGGTAAACCAGGGTTATTCACCATGCCTCCCCGTGGAATATTTGAAAAGACAGGATCCCTAAACTGACTGTGTGACTGTTCAGAGCAGCTTCTAGGGAGGCTTCACTTTGTGAGGAGCCTTGCAGATGCCTGCATAAACCTGAAACTTCTTCTAACTCTCATAAAACTCACTTGGATCACAAACCAGGCTTCACCAGGAATTCTTTCTCATGTGGAGCCAAGAACTGAGGTATATCTATCCTCAGAGAGATATAACACTTAGCTTTTGGCTTTGTTTATATACATATAACATGTCAGAATTTTTTAAAAAATCAAGTTTGCCACAATACTGTTTCTATCACACATAAAATGAATGTATGACATGTTCATTCTATAATTTTTTTGCTTTTTAAATTAAATTCTATATTTTATGTTATAGGACTAGAGAAATTATCATTTTAGACTGATCAATTTAAGGAAAGGTAACATTTTTTTTAAGATCTTGAGAGTAAGCTGGCTACTTGTGACATACATGTTGCCACTCTTCCAGTACAATGTTATCCCTCACTGTGTAGAAAATAAGCCCCAACTTCTGTACTCCTGACCAGGTCTGAGGATGTAATTCTGACTTTCACATTATTCTTATAGTATGACTTAATATTTAGGACAATAGTCCTAAGTATAAAGGACAATAGTTCTTAGTATAAAGGATGATATATTCTGCCTGATACATCTTGATTCATTATTTATTTGTTCTGATGCATTGATTCCAACTCGTAGAAACCCTGTATTACCTTTCTGAGGCTTTAAATCTTTACAGGATCACGCAGACTCTTCTTTCCCCTGAAGGATTTGACCTGCTAATCTTTCATTAGCACTCAAATTCATAGCCACATATGGCACCAGGGTGATGTTGGGTGAGCTTTCTACTTTGAACTGCTAGGTCAGTAGTTTGACATACCAGCAACTCTGACAGAAAGAAGGGAAAGGAGATTTCCAGCTTTGGAGACCCTATACAGGATTGCTTCGAGCCAGAGTCTACACAATGGTAGTTGATTTGGTTTTCTGAGTTTTCAAGACTTAAACAATTTTGAATTAAATATGAATGAAGTATTGTTACGCATAGACAATAGCTAGGTAAATGACTAAAGTATTGTCATTTAATTATATTGTTTTAAATCTCTCCATGGGCAGATTGAGACAGTAGCTGTAACAATGGAATCTGCATAGGAATAATTGTGAGGATGGTACAGGATGTGATAGCATTTCCTTGTGTTTTGCACAGGGGAGCACTGGGTCAGAACTGACTCAGTGGCACCTAGCAACAAGTCTTAGAAGCAATTGCCTTAAGATTTCATCAAGAAGTCAAATAATATTCACCTAAATATATATTCAAATAACATATAGCATGAAATAATTGCAGTACACTCTTTTGAACATTCAATAATATGAAATTTTCTAAACATTAAAGCTCTCCATGGACCTATATTTTACCAAAACAGCCACTGATTCCAAGTTCATCAAATCAATCTTCACAGGTCAAATTAAAAAAAAAACAAAACAACAACAGGAAGAAAGAAAATCTTTGTTTAGCCCTGATGCAGCTGCTAACTAAAGAGGTTTTTTTCTACTGGATCTTTGTAACAAAACCTTCTCTACTATTGCACTATTCAATTAAGTTCACTAGCTAATTCAGTTTTCCTTATTGTTTTGCAATCCGGGATAAAGTAGAATTTTTATCCCCCCTGTAACCTATGGTAAGGACACAATACAACATCCAATGTTGTTTTTAGATGTCATTGAACCAACTCCAAATCCTAGTGACCTCACGTACAACAAAATGCCCTGTTTTCCGCCATCGTCTAAATCTTTTCCATGTTTGAGGCTATTGGCACAGGCATTGTCAATCTCTCATTGGAGGTCTTCTCTTTTGCTGACCATATATGTTACCAAGCATGGTGTCCTTCACCAGGATCATGTCCCCAATTGTTATTGTTATCAACAGCATTCCAACATATCACAAGCCTCTGCACAGCAGAGCAAGCCTTGTCCAGGCTTGTGTCATCCTCAGGAGATGTCCCCATGCCTGCACCAATGTTACAGCTACTGATAACTACTGAGTTTGCATGAGGGCCTTCCTCTTTTTCACTTCCCCTCCATTTTACCAAGTACAATGCCTTCCAGAGACTGTCTCCTCTGACTAGTCTTGCCATCCAAAGAACAAGGGACACAGTCTAAGAAGCACAGCTTCTTCCAAAAGAGGTTTGTTCATTTATTTTGAATTAAATGATATATTTAGTATTCTTGGCCCATACTATGATTTCAAAGCCTATACCCTTTTTGGTTGTTTCATTCATTGTGTAGTTGTCACATGCATATGAACTGAGTGAAAATATTATAACTTGAGTCGGGTCCACTTAGAGTATAAAGTAATCTATTTGTTTTTAAAAAATTTTAAGAAATTGGTTGCAGTAGTTGTGCCCAATATAATATGTTGTTTGATTTCTTCACTGTTGCTTCCATGAGTATTGACTGTGGATCTAAGTAAAGGAGGTTCTCTCCAACTTCAATTTGTTTCTTTTATCATGGTGGGGTTTATTGGTTTTCTTTATGTTATGATGCACTCTGTACTGGAGGCTACATCTCAGATCTTCTTAAGCAATTTCACTCTGTTTTCTGCATGAAAGGTTGTGTCACCAGCAGACCACAGTTTGGTAATGAATACACTTCCAATTCTTTTATGGTACATTCTTCTTCATACAGTTGAAATTACCAGATTAATTTAAATTAGCATACAAATGCAATAAGGATTGTGAAATGATATAATCTTGGTGAACAGTTTCCAAGATATGAGACCACAGGGTATCATTGTCAAAAATAGAATTGGATGCATAAAGATTGATGTCCTAGGCATTAGTGAGTTCAATGGACTCTTATTGGCCATTTTGATTTAGACAATTATAATATTTACTATACTAGGAATGACAAATTCAAGAGAAAACCATCACATTCTCCTTCAACAGGGATGTCTCTTGAAATAAAACACTGTCTGTGATAGTATCTCTAAGCCTACAAGGAAGACTAGGTAATACAACTATTATTCACATTTATATACTAAAAATAAAAGTTAGTGGTGAAGAAGTTGAAGATTTTGTACCAACTTCTTCCATCTGAAATTGATCATTCATGCAATCAAGATGCACTGACTGATATTATTACTAATAGGCATTCAACAGTTGTAAAAGAGCAGGAAGAACTGATGTTTGGGAAATATGGCCTGGGTGATCAAATAAAGGAGGAGGTTGCATGGTCGCATTTTGTAATGTAAATGCAAATGTGCATACATTTTTTAACCACTTAAAATGTGTCTATACTCTTTGACTTCCAAATATAAAATACATAAGAATCAAATGGGGCACGTTTGTGGAAAGAGACTATGAAGAAGCTCAATATCAGCAGCCAAAATGAGGCCAGGGCCCAACTATAGGCCAAAACATCAATTACCTTTATGTGAGTAAAGGTTGAAAACAAAGAAAATTAAAATGACGCCACAAGAGCCAAAATACATTCCTGTGTATATCACACCTGAATTTCAAGAACAGCTCCTAAATTTGAATAGTTCAACACTAATGGTGGAAGAAATTTTTCTATTCAGTTCTTTGATTCAACATTTCTTCCATTTGCTTTACCTACTCTACAATTAAAAGCAAGTTTCAGAGCTGAATATAAAATGTGCAAGGAGAGCTTGAACAGACAAAGTCAAATATTATAGTATAATGTGATATAACATATTATAATAAATTATATTGCTATAATAAAATAAGCAGAGACCTAGAATTAGGAAATCAAAAGGGAAGAATATGCTCAGCATATCTGAAACTGAAAGAACTCAAGAACTAATTCAAGCCACAAGTTGTAGTCTTGAAAAATTTCTTGGGAAAAATATTGAATGAAGCAGGAAGCATGAAGCAAAGTTGGAAAAAATACTGAAAGTAACTGATCCCAAAAGAACTGGTGACCATGGTACCATTACCAGAGGTGTCGTATGAGCAAGAAGGGGTGGTCATGAAGGAAGATGTGCAAGCCGCACTGAGAGCATTGCCATAACAAGGCTCCATGAATTGATAGAATACCAATTAAAGCACTGTAATTAAATAAACTAATTTCTTTATGCCAGGAAAATTGAGAGATAGCTCATAGGTTAGCAGACCAGAAGAAAACCATATTTGTACCCATTCCAAAAATAAAGTGACCCAAAAGAATGCTCAAACTGTGGAATAGTATCATTGATTTCACATTGAAGTTAAATTCTGCTGAAGATCATTGGAATGTGCAGCAGTATGTTGATGGGGAGCTTCCAAAGGTTGAGGCCATGTTCAGAAGAAGACATTAAACAAGGGATATCATTTCTCATATGAAACGGATCTTGACTGAAACCAGAAAAAAAGGTGTTTACTTGTGCTTTAGTGACTATGCGTAGGTATTCAACTGTCTGGATCAAAACAAATGAAGGGTAACCTTGAGAAGGGTGAAGACTCAAGGATATTTCACCGTGCTCATGTGAAACTCCTACACGGATTAAGAGGCAGTTGTGGGATCAGAACAATTGATTCTGCACGGTTAAAATTCAGGAAAGGTGTTTATCCTAGTTGTATTCACTCACAGTATCTTTTTCAAACAGTATGCTCAGAAAAGAATCAATGCTGCTGAATTTTATGAAAAGGAGTGGCGTATCAGGACTAGAAGAAAGTTTATTAACAACTTGCAATATGAAGATGGCACAAAATTGCTTGCTGGAAAGGAAGAGGGCTTGCAGCACTTGCTGATTAAGATCAAGGATTTCAGCCTTCAGTATGGATTATGACTCAAGTCAAGAACACCAATATCTTACCTGTTGTTTATGCTTGCTATTATTGAAAATATTTCTCTATAGATTATAAGTGCTTTTGAGCTTCTGATACCTCCTTCCATCTATACCTCGTAATCACACAGACTGGTGTGCTTCCATGTGGGCTTTGTTGCTTTCCTACTAGATGGATGCTTCTTTAGTCACAAGCCTTTAAGGCCCCTGATGCTTTATTTTTGGATATGTAGATACCATCAGTTCTCTTCACTACATTTGCTTAAGCATCCAGTTTGACTTTTGTTTTTTTTAAGAAATCTAATTATTTTTCATTGGGGAAATTTGATATGAATAACACAATTATTAAAAATGTGAAGGTATATATTTTCGGACTCTATTAGGTCTTTAATAGTGTTCTCTTTGATATTGGGTAATCATGATTCTCTTTTGAAGACAATGTTGTTGAGTGAAAATCTCTTCTATGCAATTCTCTGTAACTCTCACCTAGTGAGTGGATTTTCATGCAAGTTGTTCATGGGTAACACTAACAGAAGGGATTGGCTAGTTTTCATTGCCCACTTTCTGGCTGTGTGGGTTTCTGAAGCAGCAGCAGAGATAGAAAGCCCATGACCTTCGGAAGAGCTTGTTTCAGATTTCTGTCTAACATGGTGGTGGCCAAGATCCCACCAGTGGCACCAGGACTGCAATGCACAGGCTATGAGATGGAGCAAGAGGAGCAGTGTCTAGACTAAAGGACTGTGGGGCAGAGGACTAGCAACCATGTGACTAGGAAGCTGAGGGTCAGGAGAGACTTGGCTGCTGGCTGAGGAGCTGCGTTGCTGTGGACCAGTGATTTTATCACTACTATTTAGTGCTCCTGACTTTTGGCAAACCATTATCTTCCCAAATACACTCCCATAGCTGTGAGTATTGTGTTTCAGTTCTGTGTGGCCATTGCAATGAATTATTGAACCCAGCATAGAAGTAGAGTGCTGTGGGAGGAACTGTTGGTGTCAGCCTAGGTAAGAAAGAATATTGGGATGAGGTATGTCTGACCTGTGGAGCTCAGATGAGCTCCCCATGTCTTTTACTGCAGCTGATATCTAAGAAGCTTCAATCTTGTGGCATGTTCATCAATAAATATTTTCATCTTGCTATTATTTTAAAGCTACATGTGGAAAAGCTTTAGCACATGGGTGGGCCACCTATTTTAATTCTTGGACTGAAAGAACACATGTGATAAATGCAACAAGGAAGATTCTTTGAGGAGAAAGGGTGAAAAAATACTAAGCAGATATTGACAAGCCAGACATTGCCTATGGATCAGGAAAGGATGCATGTCTCAGAAGAACCAATCACAATAGTGGATGCATAAGTAGAATAACTGATGCAAGGGGTAATAGGGATTATGGGTGTGGGGGTAAATGATGGGAAGGGTAAGAGGATTTTGGTAGTAACTAATGAAGACGGGATAGTGGGGGGAGCACTAGAATACATTGTAATTGCACAACTCATCTTAGAGGAGATTAAACTATGGGCTGGGGGATTGCTCTAAAATTGATGTGGGGGTGATCGTGCAATTCTCCTTGCTATAATTGAATGATTTAACTGTTTAATTATATGATATGTAAATTACTTGACAATAAAACTGTTGAAACTAATTACTCCCCATCACCCCCATAAAAAGAAGAAGAAGAATTAGTCTTTGAATATAAATATAGGATAAAATCCATTACAACTGACTTAGCAAATTCATCAAAAATAAGCATTCAATTGGAAATAGCATCCAAAGATCTCTGAGTTTCTTCGTATTAGTAATTTTGGTAGTAGAATCTAAGCAAACCAATCCTTCCAGTGAGAAGCAGAACAATTTAAAATCTCTGATGACCAAAAAGGGCATTATCTTCTTCTACTTTTCCAATATTTATTTCTACAAGATTAATAAAGTCATGTACAGCCTTTTTCCTTAAGTAACATTATTCTAAGAGAAGCTGAAAGATTTTACCTGTTTTTTCCTATTGTATTCTCTCTTTTCAGTTGGTTTAGATAAATATTAAATCTAATAATTACCATGGAAACATATTTATGGAAGATTTTGGATGAATGGTGAGGTTTTAAAAAATAAATATGAACATGAACAGAGAAAATTAAGTGAAGGCAGCACATTTTTAAGACTTAGAGAGATATAGATTCAGTAGATTTATTTAAGCAAAATATATATTTGGTACCCCTTCACACAAAGAAGATAAGATTGTAAAATTAAAAATAACATTACATTACAGTGACGACTATGTAAAAGAAATACGAAGTTGTTTCATTAAACAAAGTGTTTTAAGCTTGACACTAATTTCTTAGTAGTCTAGCTGACAGCATTTTCCTCAATTCTCTGAAATGCAATAATAGTCACAGTGATAGTGACAAAACCTTAAGCACTGTTGTCTGGGTTATCAGACAAAACACTTTTATTGGATAGTTGTATTCTATAGGAACACAACTTCCTCAGTGTGGGGCACTAGGTGCCCCATGTCTAAGAAACCACTCTGCAGAAATAATCTACTCTACATACAATAATGGAAACTAACACTCTGTGAGTGCAGCAGTCAGAAAATCAAACAGCATATTAGATTGAGAAAATCAACTGTAAAATATCTCTTTAAATTACCAGCATCCAAATAATTCACTTTATACGCTATGATGTTCTTAACCTAAGCCACGGCATTGTCAATTGCATCAAATGAAGGCAAAGCCTGGGTAACGAGTGAGGAAAATTGTTGAAGAATAGATGCCATTGAACTATGGTATTGGTGAGAATAGTGAACACACCATGGACCACCAGAAGAGCAGGAGTGGCAGTGTTGGTAAAAGTATGATCCTTGACCATGAGGATATCAAACTCTATCTTATAAACTGGTTATAATATCGGGAAGGACCAGTCCCGGGGAAGGATATTACGTTGGTAGAGGTCAACAAATAGGAGGAAGACTGCAATGACAAAGGTTGATAAAGTGGCTGCAACACCAGCTCAGACATAAACCATTGTAATGACACAGGATTGGGCCATGTGTCCTTACATTGTACAATTTGGAGATGCCATAATTCAGAAAAAACTCAATGTCATGAACAACACCAAAAAATACAGCAATGAGGTTTTTAGCCACAATCTGATTTCATTTCGGCCAATTATTAGGTCAATGTTCCTGTGTAAACAGGAGTTATTTGTTATTTCCACTTAAACTTGCTACATATCAAGTGATTTATGTATGTTCAGCGTTTTACTCTCCAAATGAAAGGAGGTAGCAGAGAAGCGGTATGTCCTTCAGAGCTCTGGCCACATAAGGAAGAGTCAGTACAGGAGATCCAATAGTCAGAGGGATTTGGGGGCTGCGGACTTTGATCCTTACCACCTGGGTCTGAAAGACTGCAAACAGAACAAAGGCAACCTCAAACTGCAGCATCACAAATTAGAGATTCCTGGCTCAGGTGGGGCATTGTTGCTCAGAATAGGTCATTGTCTCCGGGGGCAGGCAGGGCAATGTTGTCCATTTGCTGTGGGCACAGTTGTATCAGGCCACAGGTTTCATCATATGAATTAGAGAAGCATAATGCAAAATTGGCAGATGAATTAGGCTGAAGGACATGAGTGTCTCAAGGATCTCAGAGTAATTGTCATCTTCATGAAATGGAAGAGAACAGGAAACTGCGTGCATAGCCATTCGTTAGCGCTCCCGGGAGTCTCTCTCAAGCAAGATTTTGAAGGGAAAATAAACAGGAAAAAAAAAAGATTGCCATGGTCGCATGATTCATTAATAATAGCCAGAAGAAGCATGGAAAGAGATTGGACTAATTAGGAGGACTGATGGTATTGATTTCAACTCATAGAGACATGGTGTGACATAGTAGATCTGCTCCATGAAATGCTGGTGGCAATAATCTTTACAGAAGCAGATTTAGTAAATTTGAACCACTGAAGTATCAGCTAGCAGTTGAGTCTTAACTACAGTGACTGCTCCATATTTGGTGTCTCATATTTTAAACATTTGTCAGCAAATAGCCACAAGTGTTCATCGTGTACAAAAGATTACATGGTCAAGTGTTAAGAATATCAAAACCCCAAATAATGAAACTAGGTCATTGACATTTAGAATTTAGAGTCTAATGGAAACAAAGAAAAATGTTCTCAATAGGAAAATGTAACAACTGAATATGTGGTTACTGAATAATGTGCAATAAGAAAAATATATAGACATTTCAGAAGCCATGGCATGGTATCACAAATGGAGGATGTTCCAAAGACTATCTGAATGTAAATTACACAAATTAAACATACTAAGTATATTATTTTAAAAAAATGAAAATAGATATTTTGTGAAAATGGGGGAAAAAGAGTTTCATGGTAAGAAAAATGTAAAAGCTATGAATACATTTCTGTTTGATGGAGAATATTTCTAAATGTATATTTATCTTGTTGAAAAATATTTATGAACATTTAAAAAACAAATAAGGAACAAAATCATGAAGACTTCTTTTCCATAACCAGAGACCTTGGAGTTCAGAAACATAGTCTCAAACATAAGGAAAAACTAAGTACAGTGGTCTAATGGGTGATATATATTTCATTCTCTATTACCCAGAGACCAGAAGTAATAAATGTTGCTAGGCTATTATGGCTAACTGCTCAGAAAGGAATTACATTAGAAGATACATGATGGGGGGTGGTGGTTGTGGAGCAAAATTAAAAATCTTAAAAATGATCATGATTAATGGTCTGAGAGAGCCCATCACTTTCCTCATGTATAACATTGATTATGTCATGGCTGAGCTTATTAAGTCTTCTGTTGTTAGGGTTTGAAGTGGCAAGTCTATTCTTGAAATTCAAGTGGGATTTCCTCAAGGTCATATTGTGGTTCTCACATATCTGTTTTAATTTTCCCCAGCTTCAACACGAAATTATAGATGGGCATTTGAATGTCTGCTTTGTAGTTGGTCCTTGGCCTTGATTGGAGGGAGGTTATAACAACATGGTGTATGCAAATGAGACAAACTACCCTGCTGAAGATGAGAAGGATTTGAATCCTGTTGATGAAGCTTGAGGATTGTACCTTTCAGTACGGATGACAACTCAATGTAAAAACAAAACAAAACAAAGATTCTCACATCTGGAACAATATGTAACATCATGATAAGTGGAGAAGATTGAAGTTGTCAAGGATATCATCTTGCTTGGATCCACAATGTTCATAGAAGTAGCAGTCAAGAGACCAAATGATATATTGCCTTGGGCAATCCTGCTGCACAAGCCCTCTCCTTTTTGAAATGTTGAAAATCAAGCATGCTATTTTGAGGACTAAGGTGCACCTGACTCAGCCCATGGTATTATCAATGGCCTTATATGCATGTGAAAGTGGGACATCCAGTAAGGAATATTGCACAAGGATCAGTGCATTTGAATCATAGTACTGGAGAGAAGAATGTTGAAAGTATTACAGACTGCCAAAAGGACAAAAGGATCTGCCTTGGAAAATCAACCCAAATGTTCCTGAAAGGCAAGGATGGCAGACTTTGGCTCATGTATTTTGTACATGTTTTGAGGAGAGAGCAGTCCCTGGAGAAGGACATCATGCCTGGTGTGGTCGAGCGGCAGCATAAAAGAGGAATGGGTTTGATGAGATGGACTGACACAGTGGCTACATCAGTGGGCTGAAAATAGAAATACCCCCAAGCACATGGATGGACATTGTGCTGTAGCAGTGGACTCAAATGTAGCAAGAATTGTGAGGGCCACTGAAGAATAGGCATGGTTTCCTTTGTTGTTCATAGTCCCATAGGTTGGATCTTACTCAAGAGTATCTCACAACAACTACATTAGTGATGACACTTGCTTAATTGTAAGATCTTTTAAATTAGACACGGTGTCTTCATTAATTCTTTATTACCAATGCTTAACATAATACCTGACAGTAGAATAGCAATATTATTTTCCCAGGACAGGAATACATGAATTGCATTGTTTTTGTACGTGACCACGTTTCTAAGTGGTGTAAGTAGCTATTGTGCTTAAATTCTAAGGGAAAGCTTAGTTTTACTCTGACACCCATGGAGTAACTGAGTGAAAATTTACTTACAGCAGCTGTTTTGTTGTTGTTGTTGTTATATTTTATATGGGAAAGAGACATTTAAAAATTAATAATATTTGCCACATTATTCTTGATGTATTAACTTCTTCTGTGTTGATATTTTCTTCTAAGTAGATGCTTATTTTGACTAATATGTTCTGGTAAGGGAAAAGGTCATTCTGTAGTAGAATTTTCAGCTTCTGAGAAGAACCACAATTAATTCCTGGTCAATGAACCTCACTTAGACACTAGTCTGTCAATGGAGAATCATACAGTTCACAATAGTCTGCTCCCAAACTGATCACTGCCCAGAATAGAGATCTGGGACCATTTATTTCCATTGTGCATGGAGTCAACATGATTTGGGAACCAGCCAGTCCATGGAAGGTAAAAGCAACAAAGTATTCTGGTAACATGATATTTGAACAGCTGTGTTTGGATGCCAGCCATTTCCAGTAGGAACACATGGCAAACTTACTTGAGAATGTCTTTGTGGTAAAATACCACGATCCATGTTCACATTCTGAGCACAATAAAGGGTTCTGGAATTGCCATTCTTCTCAAGGTCATCCACAGCGTGTTATGGTCCACATAATAGAATGCCTTTGCACAGTCAATGAAACGGAAGTTAACATCTTTCTGACATGCTCTGCTCTGAGCCAAGATTAAGTGCACATCAGCAGTGTTATGCCTTGCCTCATGTCCTCCTAGGCATCTGACCCGAACTTCCCACAGTTCCTTGTCAATGTATTACTGCAGCCATGATTGGATTACCTGAAACATAATTTTAATTGTGTGTGATACCAATGATATTGTTCTATAGTTTGATCATTCAGTTGGGTCACTTTTCTTTGGAATGGGCATAAATATGACTCTCTTGCAGTCCTGACCATATTTTATTTAATTTTAGTACAGAATTAAATGTATTTTACTTTCTTTGTCTTGAAATGCCCTTTAAGATATTCTGCTCAACTCTTTACTTAATATCTTCTTCTACTTGTTTTATCTGCTGTCTTTTGAAAATAACTTTTGACATCCACTTTGATCTTTGATTTTTCTCCTATTCTTAACTAACTTGTTACTGGTGTCCTTGACGTCATCCTCCTGCTCTTCAGATCTTCTGTCCTTCTGTTCAATGAGCCAATTTTTTTTAGATATTCTCAAAATTCAGCTATGATTACTCAAGGTATTATTTTGGACTCTCTGACTTGTTTTATTAATTTTTTAAATTTTACCCTGAACCCATGTGTGATCAATTGATGGTCCTTGCCACAAACTTCTGGCTTCATTCTGAATTCTGACCTTGAGTTTTTCTGTCATTTCTCCCCATAGATATAATCAATTTGATTTTGGGGTACTCTCTTTGCAAAAGTCTACCTGTATAATTGCCATTTGTGTTGTTGAAAATAGATATATGAAGTGAAGAATCACTATTCTTGCAAAGTATGTTGTTCGGCTGAGAATAGAGCCTTGAGAGTGAGTCATTTTCCAAAATTGAAGGGTGACCAGAAGTTATATTTTTGTCAACTTGCATTCATTTGGAGGCAGAGCATGATATCTGAATCACGTCACAGCCTGACGATGCCAAGAAGGCAAGGCCTGTTTATAAGAGGGAAACTGGGAACTCCTTTTTCTGCTCCTTGCCCTTCCTGCTTGCTGGAACTCAGTGCCACAGGCTTCTAAGGTGGTACCATTTGGGAAACCTGACTCAGAGAACTCTCAGTACCCTACCAGGTTTCCACTGACTTGCATCCATGTGATTCTACACTACCTACCTGTAATCTTCTGTTTCATGTTTCACCTTTCTGAGTCATTGGCCTGAAGCTCTGGGAATCAGAAGAGGACCCTGACTAGCACTTGACCTATGCACTTGAGTTGGACTGGGCTGGGATACCTTTTGGGTGTTTAGTTTTTTTTTTAAACTATCTTATTATTATTAAGCAGTTTCTCTGACATACAATTCACATCTCATACATTTCACTAATTCAATCACATTCAGAAAGTTGTGCACAACCCTATGCTTCTAGTGCCACAATAAATGTCTGAACATTTATTTCTTCTTCCATCTACTCCTCGTTGTTAGTGCCCCAAACTGCTAGTCATCCCTGTCCTTTGAGTTTATTGGTCCAGTTGTTGGCCCTGTAGATTTACCTAATCTGGGTTTCATATACAGGAAAGCATACAAAATAAAGACAGAATACAGACATGTGGCCCAACAGCAATGCCATAAAAAACACAAAACAAAGAAAACCCTCAATAGATCACAAAGCATTTCTTCTTGATATAAAGGTACCCATAGGAATGTCACTCGTGTTGTTTCTCTAGACAGCCCAATTCAACAGCATTTTATATTGAGAGTGGGATGCTAGAGAAACAAATAACGAATATGGTGAATGGAGACTTGACTGACATCTGCCTTATGACAGTTGGGTGGTGTGTTATGCCAGGTTGACTAAAGAAACAAACCCAGTGACACTCACATATGTATAGGAAAGAATTTAATATCAAGAAGTAATTATATATCAAGAAAACATCCCAGCCCAGTCCAATTCAAGTCAATAGGTCTAATATTGGCCTATAAGCCTCCCTTCAGACTCCACATGCAGTGCTGCAGAATGCAGGAAGATCACAGGCCAGTGGGTGCAGATTTGTGTGGAGTCAAGGTTGATGGAAATATGACAGGGCTCCAGCAGCTTTCAGTGTGGCCAGCAGGCAGGAAGATGAAAGGGGACAGAGAAGGGATGTTCCCCATGGTTCTCTTGTGAGTAGGCACACCACAAGGAGACAACAGCTGGCTATGACCTGATTGACAATCCTAATCTCCCCTTCCCCAATCCAGGAGTGCCTAGTTGACATAAAATAATCTAACTATTATAGGTAAAGTTGAAGTTGGATTTTTCTTGTCCTTTGGTAATCCAGAGGAGGTAAGATAGGGCAACTCAGTTTATACTGTTGGTTTTGAAAGGACATGGGGAGTGCAACTTGTGAATCTTTGAAGGCATCATTGGTTATTTCTACCTGAAATGAAGCAAAGTAATGTAATGAATGCTAAGTTGAAGCTCAGTGAAACAAAGCATCAATTGGATTCTCCCTAGTTAAGAATACATAGGCAAAGAGGCGATAGAAGGCCAAGTCCCTGGTATGAGCTTGCCAGCAGGGACTACGGCCATACTACGGCGATGCTTACCTCTACTGAGCACTTAGTTGATACAAATCGGCAATTCAGAAATTGGATATTCAAAAATGGGGGGTAAAGGGAATAAAGGCACTGTTTAGCTGGTTTACAAACTTTTATGGGTGGGGAACGAGGTTGACAGGATTCTAGGATTAATGTATTGGTGTTCACAAAATGCAGTTTTTAGGTATAGAATATTTTGTTTTTCAGCTTATAGAGTATAATATTTCTACTGAATTCTTGTTGTAGGAGTTCTAGCTTCCTCCTGTTTGGTGAAAGCATGAATTATCATTGTCTTTGTTTAAAGATTAGGAATAGTTGAAGAGTCATGTATAGGTGTCAAGCTGATAAGGAGTTGTCTGTGGCAGGTAAATTGTATGTCAATTTGCACTTGTGCAAGCGTGGAGTCGAAGCTGTCAATCAGGTCACAGCCTGATAATACCTCCAGGGAGGTGTGGTCTTTTTATAAGAGATACACTGGGAATTTCTCTCTCTGCCTTTTGACCTTCCTGCTTACTGAGACTGAGTACCTGGAACCAGGGGGCAGCCCCCTGTGGGCTGCCTGACCCTGAAAGCTGTTGGCATCCTAGAAAGTTTCCACTGACTTTGGATCCAGGGGATGCTACACCCACCAGCCTGTGATCTCGCTGTGTCCTGCTTCCCTTATCTGCATCATTGACCTTCAGGTACGTGCGTCTGAAGAGAGAACCACAGCGAATAATAGACCTATGGACTTGAGATGGACTTGGCTATGATATATTTTTATATAAAATTATTTCTTGATATAAAGTTCATTATACATATCTGAGTGTCACTGATTTTGTTTCTCTATACAACCCAGCCTCACACAGGAACTAAGAGTCATACCTTGCATATTTTCAACAGATAGGGCAAAGTTGAGGTTGTGTTTTAACTCTCTTGGATTTGTCTTAATTTCTTTGGCTACAATGACAACTAGCATATGAATAATTTATTGTTTATTTCTCAATCTACCTATCACTTTGTTTTAACTAATAATATTAAGTTTCTCTAGTATCTTTTGTCATGGGTGTCATTGAATTGATTCCTGAGTGTTCCTTCTGCTGAGGTCCACAGTAGTAATAATCATTTATGTTTTTGAAAACATGTACTTCCAATGAATATGTTGTAAATCTTGCAAATTGCATCATGCTGACTATTCCTTGTTCTATCACCCAGACAATATTCTCCAGCCAACAATCCTCCTTTATTTTGCCACTGTCACATTCCAACATCATTGCATCCCATTTCAATTACCCATGCATCTTGATTGCATATTTGTCTACCAAATAAAGAAGGAAGGAGAACCAGGGTTCCTGTGCCAAACAAAACTGGAGAGTGTTAAACCATTTTAGGAAGCATCATCAACTGATCATCAACTAATTGTATTTAAGGGAGTTAATTTCATGATCCAGAACATTATAAATCATCTATCTGTGGTATAAGGTGATTATCTTGGTGCTGTAATTTAGCCAATGTCAAATAATTTAAAACAATGTTGAGAAAGTAAATTATGTAACTATAGGCTGCCTCCAGACTCTGCAATACATTATTGTTCACTTGTACAGATTAAACTCCTCAATGACTGAACACTATTTTCATGAAAAATTGGGGATGATGATAGGCAAATCTTTCAACAACACCATTCCCAAAAGCATAGCCATGCCTGCCAGACAAGTATATGTCATAAGTAATCAAGGAACAGATTAAAATAGTAAATATATGGTAGTCCTGAGCCATCAATCACTGGTCACTATCAAAGCACGATTTCTGAACCACTGATTCTATCACCTTGGGATAGCAGTGATATGCTTCTACTCACATGGGTATTTCAGCCTTAAGTCCAAAGGAGTATGTCTGTTTCTTAAATCTCATACAGATGATCTTGAGGTCTAAGAAGAATTAGTTCTTATGAGATGACCCTACATGATACATGGCCTCAGGAAAAGATCACTAAAATATAAGTGTTACAACAACTGTGGGAAAAAAAACCAGATGCTACATGCTTATTAGAAAGAATAGTGTTTGGGGTGTCTTAAAGGCTTTTCTTCAAACCAGCAGTCATCTAAGTCAGCCACCAATTACATTCACATGGAAAAAGAGCAAAATATTATGTGATCCAATGATTGTAAATAATAAAAATGCAGATCCAAGTAAGGGAATGGAATGAGAGCTTAAATTGTAGAGACCTGGTTTGCAGAACACTATTTAGGACAATGGAAACCCAAAATACATTTGCAGGGAGGATTTAAATAGTCTTACTATAAGGCAGACAGCATTGAAAGTCAATTATGGTGGATGAAGAAATCCTGGTGGTGTAGCTGTTACACTTTGGGCTGCAATCTACAAAGTTAGAAGTTTGAAACCACCAATCACACTGAAGGAGAAATCAGGGTTTTCTACTTCTGTAAAGAGTCAGAATCTCAGATACACACAGAGGCACATCTACCCTCTCCTATAGGGTCGTTATGACTCCGGCAACAACTTGATGTCAGTGAGAGAGCTTTAGGTTAAAATATAAAGTCTTATTATTTGATCTCTTTTTTACTCATTTTAGAGTTGTTTTAGTTTTTAATCTGTTTTTTTTCTATTGAGATTTTTCTGTTTCATCTAGTGATCATTGTCAAGTTTTTTTCTTGTTTATGTTTATTATGATTGTCTATATATGGAATTTAGCACAGGTAAATCTATAGTGACAGCAACTGATGAATAAATAAATAGGGATATGTCACGTGAGGTTTGGAGAAAATGGGGGACGAACAACGAGTATGAGAAGAAAATATTCTAAATTTGATGTGGTGATGCTACAATCTCTGGTGGTGGCACAGCTCGTCTTAATATGATCACATGGTTCAATTGTATGATACGTGAAGTATATGCCCATAAATATTTTTTAAATAAATAAATAAGTCTAAGTTTCACTGATCATTGTTTTATAAAACAAAATTCTAATAATTGGTTCAATACAAACAGACATATCTCAAAATATGAATGAAATAGCGAAAGTGCTCATGAATCAATGCTAAGAAATTTGGAAGAAAGCTACAAAGCCAACCAATTAATTTGAAGAGCTTCCATTCTAATAGGATGTAGAAATTACCAAAACATATGATTGATATCATGTGCAAGTAGACTTTTGTTTATGACAAGTAAAAAATAGTTACAGCACTGCATTGATAGGGGACTGCTGAAAATTCAAGGCACATTCAGAAGAGTACATATGACAAGGAATATCCTTGCTGATGTTTAACAAATCTTGGATGATATAAAAGAATGCCGGAGAGATTATTCCTGTGTGTTATTGATTGCACAAGGACATTCAAGTGTGTGGGTCATAATAAAGTGTGGATAACATTAGGATGAATCAAAATTTCAGGACATTTAATTGTGCTTATGCAGAAACTTATCTGGACCAAGAGGCAGTTATTTGGACATAATATAGGGATACTGCATGGGTTCATATCAGTGAAATTGTCTGTCAAGGACGTATTCTTTCACTGTACTTATTCAAGTTGTGTGATGAGAAAACAATTTAAGAAGCTGGACTGTATGAAAAAGAACAGCATCAAGAATGCATGAAAAGTATAGTTGACACAATCTTGCGAGAGAATTTGAAATATTTACTAAGTAATATAAAAGATTATAGCCTACAAAAAGGATTATAGCCTACAATATGAATTGCACTTAACATTTTAAAAAATGTGATAAATGATGCAGAAAGCCAAATGATGATAAAAAGAGAAAACACTGGAGTTTTCAGGGGTTTTAGATGCACACTTGACTCTAATATAAGCCATAGTCAGTGAATCAAATTGCATATTGTTTTGGGCAATTATGCGTGAGACACCATGATAAAATCCTAAAAGCAAAGATTTTGAGTTCTAAAGCTATCTGATCCAAGCTATGTGGTTTTCATCACATCATCACATCATACACATGTTAAAGTTGGATAATTAATAAAGAAAGCCAGACAAGATCTGATGCATCTGAATTATGGTGTTGGCAAATAATATCTAAAGTACTATGATCTGCCAAAAGAACAAATTTGTCTTGGAAGAAACCTAGTCAGAACGCTTTTTAGAAGTTAGGGAGGCAAGCCATCACCTCACACACTTTGGGCATGCTTTCAAGCTGAACTTGAGAAGTTCCCTGGAGAAGAACATCCTGCTGAGCCAAGTTGAAGGTCAGGAAAAAAAGGAAAGCCCTAAGCTAGGTAGACTGACACAGAACCTACCACAACGGATTCAAGCACAGTAACTGTGGTGAACATGGGATAGCACATGTAGAAAAATATATATATTCTAATAATTTTCAACTAGCTAAAATTTTATGTTCACAGTTTTAAATATCAATTTTTAAATTTTCTTCCTAAAAAAAGTACCCTCCCCCCACCAAATCCAAAGGCAGATCATTTAAAAAAGTCAAGATATCATGTTAAGGTACAAAAATCAGATGAATATACCCAGTATTTCTACTCCGAAGAGGTAAGCACTACCAACTATACCAAGTATTAGTATTCTTTTCAACAATTGATCTATGTATTAAAAATTCCAAAGTTTACATTAAACCATCAATTAAAAATACATTATTAGCTTTATTGTAAAAGCCTTAGACAACAATAAGGCACATTTCTTTTATTTTTTTCTCTATCCTTTTGCTGAAAAGAGGTGTATTTTAAAGAACCCCTTGCATGTAGTATTAGATGCTACGTCACTCACAGCTAAGGCTCTAACATTAAGTGTAGTGCTAAAGCAATGAGTTTTTTTTGTTTTAAAATCAATTAAAAATGACCTGTTTTTTGGGTTGTTTTTTTTTCCCCTCCTCAAAAAAAAGAGGACCTGATGCAAAAGGCTTAAGTGGAGAGCAAATGCTTTGAAAATGATTAGGGCAAAGAATGTACGGATGTGCTTTATACAATTGATATATGTATATGTATGGATTGTGATAAGAGTTGTATGAGCCCCTAATAAAAAACAAACAAACAAACAAATAAATAAAAAAATGACCTGCTTTGCATTAGGTAGGAAATCAGGGTAAATTTGACCTTTAAACAATGTTGCAAATTCTATTCTTTATTAGTTCACTTATATACACATCTGTTCAAACAATATCATTTATAGATGAAGAATTTTCTTGAAAATATTTTAATTATAGCATGCTTTGTGATTCTTTTGTACCCAAGGCATTCTAGTGAACAGTAATATGAGTCTTAAAATTCTGTTCCCTCTGAAGCCTCTCTCACGTGTTTGTCTGCACTTTCTCAAATGTCTTTGCATTGGTCTAATTATCTTTCTTTCTTTTTTGGTTGTTTTTATTTTTTTCTAACAATTTTATGGGCACTTCATCCATATACCATAGGATTCAATAGTTCAATCCTATCAAGATGATTAAACATTCATTACCACAATCAATTTGGGAATGTTTTCTTCTTCCTTGTACTCCTTGTTATTAATGAAATTATTTTTTCAATTGTGGCAAAACTATACACAGGCACTAACCACCAGGGGACCCTTCCTCTACTGCTAAGGATTTTGTTCATTCTTGCCTCCACACCTTTTATCTTTCCATACCAAAAAAGAAAAATAACCAATTGTACTACTCATACAATGTCCTGTGAGGAGGATTTTCTCACAGCAAACCCGATGATCATGTGAGTGGGACCATAATGTGCCATAGTCCTGACCCTAACATATTGAGGAGAACCATTCATGAACTATTATTTATTTCTCTTTTATCAACTGGTCACAGAAGGGTGAGTTGTGGAAGAGGAAATGCTGTATCTTTTTGGCTACCCTTTGGGGAGCGTCTGTCTGCTCTCTGGCCTGCTTTGAGCCCACATACATCATTTCCCTAGAACACTGCATGCCCCTGACCTTCAGACTTGATTGCTGTGACAATAGCGACCTTCTGATGGACAATCCCAGCTGCACAGTTGCTTATCTCGCATGGTCAGGCATTCATTCTCTGCTCCGTGTTATCAGTAGGCCAGGGGCTGCTTTACAAATGGTGAGTGTTTTCAGCTACAAAAAGCGTGGCATTCTTCCAGAATGCCGAACTCTCCTTCGGGGCTTCTAAGAAGCACAATATGATTTATATAATTCAAAGGATTTCTCTAGTACATATGGTCCCGGTGATAGGAAAGTTGACTAGACTTTCAGAGTGTCCCTCTTCTGTCTTGTTTCTTTTAAAAATAGCAAGTGTCTAAATCACTTACGAGTGGGTCAAAAAAGTATTTTAAAATGGTATAGGTACCTTCTTTTACTGCCAAAAATGAAAAAGAAAAGCCCAATATATATTGGGCCACTTTTTTTGTGTGTCTTGAAGGTACAGAAGTTCAATAATTGTTAGGTTTGCTTTAAAAATTTAATCTTAGCTGGATGTTCTGCCTTGCCCTAAATTTTCATGCTCTAAGTGTTCTAAAAGAGCTTGCCTTTTTGACTTGTAGAGTTTATTTCTCATCTGCTGTCTGCATGTGTCTAATTAGGGCATTGAGAATACTGGTAGAATCTGCTTCGCATGACTAATTAGCATCACATCTTCAGTGCACTGTGCCAACTGACTTGTCTGTGAAATTTTGGGTGCATACTTTTACTGTAAATAGCACAAATGTTAACAAAACTCTGTTGCAAAATAGTGAATATAAATTATTTTTCATACCACTTATTAGTACGATTTAAAATCATTTTATTTTTCAAGTTCCAGAGTCTGCGGTAGTAAAACAGGAGGATGGGCACAGAAACTGATAACGTGACTGTTGTTATCCTTAGGTGTCTCCAAGTCTGGTGGCACACAAAGTGATCCTACATAAAATAAGAATAAATCACGTCTCTGGCCTGCAGATGCTTAGCAGTTGTCATGGTTTAACTCATTGCTGTAGCCACGTGTCATTGAGGGCTTTATGTTATTCTGTTGGCTTCATGGAACCTCTATTTTTGAAAGCATGATGTGTTTTTTTAAGGTACTCGTCAATCTTTACAAGGGATCTAACATACATTACACTCTTGCTTCTTACTTGTTCTGTATTGAAGATAATAAAGTTATCATAGAGATAGAGGAAGATTTATTGATGATCTGTATGATGCAAATGACATAAGCTTGCTGGCTGAAAATAAGCGAAAAAAGAAGCACTTGCTGATGAAGATTGAGGATCACGGCCTCCAATGTGCTTTGCAGTTCAATATAAAAAACACTGAACTCCTCACAACTGGATCACTTGGTAACATCCTCATGAAAGGAGAAGGCATTGAAATTGTCTAGAATTTTAATTTGTTTGGATTGCCGTGTGTATTGCAGCAACAGTCAAACGAATCATATGACATATTGCATTGGGAAACTTTATGGTTAGACTTTGCTTTGTCGTTTTTTTAGGTACTATCAAGTAGGTTTCAACTCATAATCACCCTGTGCATTATGAAGAATATGAAACATTAAATTGAAGACTGCCCAATCTGTGTCATCTTGACAATTATTAAGTTGGAACACATTGTGGCAGATGCTGTGTCCATCCATCTTGTTTTCACTGCCCTTCTACTTTACCAAGATTGAGGTCATTTTCCGGGGATTGGTCCTTCCTGAAAGCACATACAAAGTATATACAAAGTCTCACCATCCTCCTTTCAAAGGAACATTTTGCTTATACTTCTTCAAAGACAGATTTTTTTGGGGGGTGGTGTTTTTGCTGTCCATGTTGTAGTCCTTGTGGCAGGTACAGTTGAGATGGTTCTGACTCACGGCTCTTCTATGTAAAACAGAAAGAAACACCACTCAATGTGGGTTATGTCTGAGCCCCTCATCACAGCATCAGTGCCGACATGACAGGGAGCCTGAGCATGAAGTCGGCCATCTTGCTTCTAAAGAGCTTTCTGGCTATGCTTCGCCAAAAGGAATTTGTTTGTTCTTTTGAAGTCCTTGGAGCTCTCAGATTCTTCTCCAGCACCATCATTCAAATGCATCCATTCTTCTTCCATCTTCCTTATTCAATGTCTAACTGTCACATGCATCTGAGGCATTTGAAAATACTGTGGATTGGATCAGGGACCTTAGCCCTCAAAGCAGTCTCCTTGCTTTTCAACACTTTAAAAAGCTCTAGTGTGGGAGGTGGCATAGTGTTTATGCATTGGGCTGCTAACAATAAGGTCAGCAATTCAAACCTACCCACTGTTCTGAGGGAGAAAGATGTGGCTTTTTATTCATGGCAACAGTTAACGTCTCAGGAACTCCCTGGGGGCAGTTCCACTTTGTCTTACAGGGTTGATACAACAGCATCGACTCATTGGAACTGAGTTTGATTTTGTTATTTTGTGCAGCAGTTTTACCCAATGTGCTGCTTTCTTTTATCTCGACTGCTATTGGTCAAATTGTGAATATTTTAGTTTTCTTTACATTGAGTTTTAATTTTTGATCATCATTGGTTGTATTATTTGCATAAAGCAGATATTTATTAAGCCTTCCTCCAACTATTTTAGTACATTTTTCTTCATATAATCCAGCATCTCTGATTATTTTTCTCTGCATACAGGTTGAATAAATATAGTTAGAGAATACAACTCTTGCACATGCCCTTTTTTATTTAAAAAAGTTTTAGCACTTGCCTTTAAAAAATTAAACAATGCAGCATCCCCATCTTGCATACCTGTCTCTTGATTCATATGCAGGTTCTACATGAGAAAAATTAAGTGTTCTAGTATTCCTATTTTTCTCAGGTCTATCCATAATTTGTTCTGATCCACAGATTTGAACATCTTTGCATAATCCATGGTATGGTACTTTGGCAATCATGGTACTGCCAGTATTCTTTACCAGTATTACATCTCAAATGCATTGATTCTTGTTTGGTACTCTTCCATATTCAATGTTCCGCTTTCCCATGAACAAGAGGCGATTGAAAATACAATGACTTGGTAAAACACATTTTATTCCTAAAATGCCATCCCTACACATCAGTAGTTTAAAGAGGTCCTCTTCAGCAGATTGCCCAATGCAGTAAGTCATTGGATTTCAAGACCACTCATCTTATGAGTATTGATTTTGAATTCAAGCAAGATGAAAACTTCAATTTTTTCTCATTATTTTTATTTATCATTATTTATTTTTTCTCATTACTTACCTATTGATCCAGTTCCGATGACTTTGGTTTTCTTTTAATTGTGTTGCAATCCATCTTGAAGATTACAATCCTTAATCTTCATCAGCAAGTATTTCAAGTCCTTAAGTGAGGTAAGGAGACTTCCCCTCTGATGGTACATTCTTCTTCCTACCGTCTAACTTTTCAGAGTAGTTGCTTAGCATACAGTTTGAATAAATGTGTTGAAAGGATATGGCCTTGGAACATATTTTTATTGGTTTTGAATTCTATGGTTATATCCAAATACTTGCCTCTGACACCATGTACAGATTTCACAGAAGCACGATGAAGTGCTCTGAAATTTCCATTCTTTTCCATGTTTTGTTGTGATCCGTATAGTCACCTGTCATTGTGTAGTCAATAAGACATGAGTAAACATATCTTTGGTGTCACCAGCCCTGAGCTACGCTCCATATGACTTCAGAAATAATTTCCCTCATTCTAAAGTTTCTTCTAAAATCAGATTGACTTTCTGACATGTTCCTTTTCATGTTCTGTTGCATCAGTTTTTAAAGTACGTTTATCAAATGTTAACTTGCAAGTGATAGTAATACTACTATTCCATAACTTCTGTATGCTGCTGGGTCAATATTCTTTTGATTGGGCACAAATATGGAACTCTTCCAGTTGGTTGGCAAGGAAGCTGTCTTTCTAACTCTGGCATAGACGAATGAGTGCTTATAGCAATATGCCACTGTCTTTTACTAAGTTCTCTAGAGAAGAAAAAACACTGAAACTTAAAATGAACATATATTTTTTCTTTGAAGAGCTAATCTAGATGCCAAAAGGCACTCTGGAACTTAAATTGGTTTGCAGTGTAGCTAAAACACATGAAAGAAATGATGAAGTAAAAGAGCTAAGCAGAAAATTTAAAAGGGTGACTCATGAAGACAAAGTATTATGAAAAATGTGCAAATATTGGAGTTGTAAAACAAATAAAAACATGGTTAGTATTTTCAAGCTGAAAGATGAGAAGAAAAAAATCAAGCCTCAATTTTCAATAATGGAAATTCTGTAAGCAAACTGTTGAAGGATGCAAGAGTCATCAAAAAAAAAAAGGAGAGCAAATGAGTGATGTGTAGAGACACTGTATCAAAATAGAACTGGTTAGCAATTAACCATTTCAAGCCGTAGCATCTGCTCAAGAGCCAAGGGTAACGAAGGAAGGAGCCCAATCTACAATAAAATCATAAGTGAAAAATAAGGGTCCAGAAGTCGGTATAAAAAAACATATGGACAGTGGGCCCATCCACAAGTATTCCCTCAACTCAAGAACACTTTGTTCTAACAATTCGGCAGTCTGAGATGTTCACCTGTCTGGCATGATTGCAGATGACAATGGGTGCACAAGCAAATGTGGTGAAGAAAGCTGATGGTGCCAGCTACCAAAAGATATAGCACCTGAAGTCGCTGAAGACCTGAAGATAAATAAGTAGCCATCTAGCTGAGATTCAAAACTCACATGGAAGAAGCACACCGGACTGTCCCCACTCGATCGCTGGGGACAAAGTGGGTGCATAATCAAAAGTTGTGAAGAAAGCTGATGGTACCTGGCTATCAAATGAAATAGCATCTGGGGTCTTAAAGGCTTGAACACAATCAGATGGCCATCTAGCTAAGAAACAACAAAGCCCACATGGAAGAAACACACCTGTCTACCCCGACATGAATGCTGAAGACAAAGTGGGTGCATAGGCAAATGCGATGATGAAAGCTGATGTTGTCTAGTTGTCAAAATATATGGAATCTCGGGTCCCATAGGCTGGAAGATAAACAAAGGGCCATCTAACAGAGAAACAACAAAGCCCACGTGGAAAATGCACACCAGCCTGTGAGATGACAAGGCATTGAAGGGGTCAGGTATCAAGCATCAAAAACAAAAATAAAATCATAGAATTGTGAATGAGGGGGGGTGCAGAGTGGGGACCCAGGGCCTATCTGGGGGAAATTGGACATCCCCTTGCAGAAGGGCTGTGGGGACACGACGAGCCAGTCAGAGTGCAGTGTAGCAATGATGAAATATACAATTTTCCCCTAGTTATTAAATGCTTACCCCCATCCCCCCACTATCATGATACCAATTCTACCTTACATATCTGGCTGGGCCGAAGGATGTACACTGGCACAGATAGAAACTGGAAATACAGGGAATCCAGGACAGATGTTCTGCTCAGGATCAATGGTGAGAGTGGCGTTATCGGGTGGGTGGAGGGAGGGTGAGGGAGAAAGGGGGAGCAGATGACAAGGTCTAAATATAACCTCCTCCCGGGGGAATGGACAGTGGAGAACTGGGTGAGGGAGATGACAGATGGTGTAAGATATGATAAAATATAAATAATTTATTAATTATCAATGGTTCAGGGGCCGAGGGGAGTGGGGTGCGACGGGAAAATGAGGAGCTGATACCAAGGGCTCTAGTAGAAAGCAGGTGTTCTGAGAATGATGATGGCAAAATATGTATGAATGTGCTGGACACAAATGATGTATGTACAGATTGTGAAAAGCATTGTATGAGCCTCTAATAAAATGATAAAAAATAGAAATATTTCAGCAAACTCATGAAGAATGGAAAGAACTAACTCTCTTCTATGCCAAGAATTGTGAAAGATTGGCAACCAACCTCGAGGCATCCATTTCTGTGTCCACGCTAAAGAATGGGGTCCCAACAAAATACATAAATTATCAAGCAATATCATTGATATCACATGCAATTTAACTTTTTCTGAACATTATTTCACACAGTTGAAGCAGTGCATCAACAGAGACTTTCCAGAGATTTGGTCTAGATCCAAAGGAAGACAATTAACAAGGGATATCATTGTTGATGTCAGGTGGACCCTAGCTGACAGAAAAAAAATTAAAATAATGTTTACTTTTTTTAATTGACTGTGAGAGAGCATTTGACATTGTCGATGATGGAAAATTAATAATTGCATTGAGAAGTATGATAATTCAATATTTCATCTTTCTTCTGTGAAATTTACACATTGGGCAAGAGGCAGTCATTTGAACAGAACAACAGAAGCCGCGTGGTTTAAAATCAGGAAGGTTTGCCAGGTTCTATCCTTCCAGCTATGCTCGTGCAACCTACATCCGGAACAAATAATCAGAGAAGCTGGACTAAGTAGTGTAAAACACGGCATGCGGGGTGGAGGAAGGTTTCTTAATAACCTTATGATTTGAGGATGACACAAACTCGCTTGCTGAAAGTAAGAATGACTAGGGACATTTGGTGATGAAGATCAATGATTGTAGCCATTAGTGTGGATCACAACTCAATATAAAGAAAACTAAAATCCTCACAAATGGACCAATAGCTAACATCAAGATAAATAGAAAAACATTGAACTGTTAAAGGATTCCATCTTGCTTGCCTCCACGGTCTATGCTCATGGAAGCAGTCTTTTTTTGATTAAACATATTATTAGGGACTCATACAACTCTTATCACAATCCATACATACATCAATTGTGTAAAGCACATCTGTGCATTCTTTGCTCTCATCATTTTCAAAGCATTTGCTTTCCACTTAAGCCCTTTGCATCAAGTCCTCTTTTTCCCCCTCCCTTCCCGCTCTCCCCTCCCTCATGAGCCCTCGATAATTTATAAATTATTATTTTATCATATCTTGCCTTGTCCAGCGTCTCCCTTTACCCCCTTTGCTGTTGGCCACCCCCCAGGGAGGAGGTCACATGTAGATCCTTATAATCGGTTCCTTCTTTCCAACCCATTCTCCCTCTACCCTCCCAGTATCACCCCTCACACCCCTGATCCTGAAGGTATCATCTTCCCTGGATTCCCTGTGCCTCCAGCTCCTATCTGCAGTCTTAAAGATGTCAACTGACCTATTGTACGGGGAAGTGTGCTGCAAACTAGTTCTTTAAATTGTTGAAAAATAAGATGTCACATTCCCCAACCACAGTGCATGTGGATTTGAACATTAAAGACTGAGGAAGAATTGATACACTTGAATTATGATGCTGGTTACAACAATGTTGAAAACACTACAGACTTCTAAAAGAACCCAGCAGTATTGATGAACATATAGAGTCATGAAGTGCAATCAGGGTTTGGGGGGAGGGGGTCATAGATTTGGTGGAAGGTTGAAGGTGTGATGATTTCAAGGGACCCAAAAAGATTGTTTGGAAACTGATTGTGGTAGTAAATGGACAGTTCTAGTAAATGGAATGATTTGATATATGAATGAATCCCAATTAATAATACATAAATAAATAAATAAACAAGCAAACGTTAAAGAACAGAACCCACAAATCAATCTTGGATGAGTTTTAGCCAGAATATTCTCAGAAGGGCGTTTGATGACTTTTTTTTTTGGAGGGGAGGAATCAGGAGAGATCAGTCCTTGGGAAAAAAGCCATCAATCTTGCTGCAAAGAAAATAATGAACCAGAACAAGGATCCACATACTTCAAAGAGCCTGAACATTTTTTTGCAGCTTCCATTTATATAGGGAGCAGACTACACTCAGAAATATTACATTATGTTAGAGCTCGTAATGGTTGCAGTACAATGCCTTAGCTGGTGTAATCTTAAGGGCACTCTCCCAGCTATGTTGGCAAAACCTTAACTATAACAGATTGCCGAAGCATTTATGTTCGTACTTCAGAGATTCCTGAAGCCTTCCTCCTACCCCCAATTCCATCAGTGCAGTTTAGACTTCTTTATTCAATGCCATTTATTCTTGATCTTATACAACCTATTGGCGTGGTTGAATACCGACCAATTCTTTGCGATGCAGTGGCTTTCTGCAATCCTTTCTTCTGGTTTGGATGCTTCCTGTATTACAAAACATTCTCTCTATAGAATCTTTCAATATTTCTTAAATTCCTTCCATTTGAGGTATTCTGTGTATGTTCTTCCCTTTTGACTTTTACCTATGGATCTTTGAATATTGTATTATAACACTTTGTCTTCTTGGGCTTACTTTTGGATTTTTTTTAAGCACTTTTATACCTTCATTTCTTTAATTTCTTTAGCTACTCTACATCCACAATCACATTCCGTCTCTTCTGACATTTGATTTGTTTTCCCTTCTATCTTTTAAATGGCTTTCACTTTCTTCATGTATGCTTTCTTTGATGCCCTTCCATAACTCACCAGTTCCTCCATAGTTAGTGTGCAACATGTCAATTCTGTGCTTGCTCTAGTTTCTAAATTCAGATGAGATCACTCCAGTTTCCATTTTGCTTCTCATAGATTCATTTTAGTTTTATACAGCTGCAAGTGGAAAGTACATATGAGCACGTTTGTCCCTAGTTTTGTTTTGGCTAATGTTATTGAACTTTGCTATTAACTGTCTCTTCCACAGCTGTGGTCAATTTGATTCCTGTGTATTCCATATGTTAAGTCAATATATATGGTCAATATTTATATTTTTGGAGAAAAATGTATTTGCATCGGACAGTTATTGCCCATGCAAAATTCTATTTTGTGATCTCCAGTTTTGCTTCCATTTCCCAGCCCATGATTTCCAACTATTAATCTTCCTCTTTTTCTACAGCTTTTGCATTTCAACCACTAGTAATTATTAATGCATTTTGATTAATTTTAGGCTGAAAATATTGTTGGACCTCTACCATTCTTTATGATTTGCATGAGAAGTTAGCACATAAATTTGCATAAGAGTATTTTGTAGACATACAGTTATGGAGCATATCAATACTACTATATCACATATACTCATAATATCATATTACAGGCAACATAGTATTTCAAAATAAATCTTGACTTGTTCTTTTAAAAGTTGAATACAGAGCCATGTCTTTTAAACTTATTATTCCTCATGTAATAAACCATATAGTTGTTGGATTAAAAATGGTTGTACTGGTTCACTTCTGCTCTCTACTATCTAGAGTACTAGTCCTTACATGTATCATTTCATTTTTGAAATTTTCCACATATTTAAATTTCATATATTTCACATTCTAAATATTATTACATATTTCAGCATTTCTTTTCCCTTTCTCAATTTGAGTTCCATCCTACCAACTAATGAAGGTACCCACTGCTTTGTGAGGAGGAAACTCTTTTCTGGTAATATTTTTAGAGGGAAACCAACCTGAAGTCTTCATATTCTGACACTATACAAAGACATTCCTTCACTGGTTTTCATAAGGATTTTAGTAGCTAATTCTTCAGAAGTGGGCCATCCATTCCTTTTTTCTAGATCGTCTTAAGGTGAAAATTCTGATGAAACCTGTCCATCATGGGTGCCCCACTGGTATTGGAAATGCAGAAATACTGGTAGCATAGCTTTCAACTTAGCAAAACCATACAAGCTATCATAGTACCCCAAACCTGGCACATGAGTGGTGGCTCATTGTGGTTATAACTTTATCTATTTTGCATTCTAAACCAAAATTACTATTGTTAAGTAAATTTGGACCCTGTGATCCTATTACCTTGTGGTGGTTAGGTGCCTTTGAGGCAGCTCCACCACACAGCAACTCTAGTACAACATAAGAAGTACTTCCAGGACCTGCACCCCCTCAGGATTGCTGTCAGTGTGAGCCCATTGTTCAGATTCCGCTGTGAAGCCATCTTCTTGAAGTTCTCCATCTTTCTTACTACTGCTCCATTTTTCCAAGCATGATGTCCTTTTCTAGGGATTAGTCTAGGTAACATGTCCAGAGTTCATGAAACAAAGTCTCTTCGTCTTGCTGTACTACTTCGAAGACAGATTTATTTCCTATGTCAATCTAGGGACCTTTTAACCTTGTTCAACAGGATCATAATTCAAACATGTCAGTTATTCTACTGTCTTCCCTATTCGATATGCAACTTTTGCATGCATTTGAGCTAATTAAAAGTGCCATGACTTGCATCAGGCACACCCTATCCTTCAAAATAAGAAAGATTGCTTTTCAACACTTTGAAGAGGTTTCATGTAGCAGATTAACCCAATGCAATGAATCGTTTGATCTCTCGTCATGAACATTGATTGTGGATCCAAGCAAGACAAAATCCTTGACAACTTCAATCTTTTCTTCATTTTCTATAATATTACCCACTGATTCAATTGGGAGAATTTGGGTCTTTTTTACATTGAATTGTAATCCATATGGTGGGTGCAATCCTTGATTAGTCAGCAATTGCTTCAAATCCTCCTCACTTTCAGCAAGCAGAGTTGTGTCACTTGCATACTACAATGGTTAGCACGTCTTTCTATCCAGACGCCGCATTCTTCTTCATAGAGCCCAGCCCTTCAGAGTTTGCTCAGGAGACAGATTCAATAAGTATGGGGAGAGAACACAACTGAAGCCATGCACTGATCCCTCGCTTCTTCAGGCATACGCATGTTCTGCATGAACATAATAATGCGTTCTGCAATTCTTATTCTTCTCAATACCAGCTTCAGTGTTTTTTATGATACATACACACAGACAATGCCTATGCACGTGACTTCCACTAGTCTTCTGTAACCTGTTGTATATCATCTGTGTATTGGATTATATTCTAGATATTATAAATTTAAATTGAGTGATCTAATTCCTTTTGTTTTATACAGTTCAGTCCTTTTAATTTTTTTAGACAATTATTTGGCTGGACTAAATCTGAAATCTTTGTTTATTGTGTAAAAGCTCTAGTTCAATTCTGACTCTTTTGCTTTTAGCTGAGTTGCTTTGTGTCTGTCTGGTATATTTGGAGTTTCAGTGTCTCAGAATTTAAGAATATTGCTTCTCTCCTTCCAAGATATCCCCATTGTCCTTTCTTTAGCATTCATGATATACTGCCTACAATTGTCAGATTTCCAGTTCGAGAGATCTACTGGGGCTTTTGATGTTGTTGTTTTACCTTTTTTATACTCACTCTCTGTGCTTGTTCCTCAAACATCTCTTAACCATCCACTTAAAACTTGAATAGTTCTCTGTCTCATCTAGTCTGAGCAAGTTTGCATTTTTCATGAAAGTCTATCTGTGATATTTATATAGGACATTAAGGGTAGCAGGTCCTATCTCAGTCAGATTTTTTTAGCTGAATATTTTGAGGTCTTTCTACTTCTGCAAGGTTTTGTGATCTGTCAAAAAAAAGTAGATAAAGAGAATTTGAGACTTCCCTTTTCTATCATTTTTGAAAAATACAGGTACCAAAAATAGTATTGTGGGTTGATTGGATGTTTTTGTTGTTGTTGTTGATGTTTGCTTTTTTTGATACTTGAAATATATTAGAAGAATTAAAATTACTTCTGTGATTTTAATAGTGGTTTCAGTCCAGTCTACAAAATGTATTAGTATTGATATTGCCAATTTGATACAACTTGAGATGTTGAATGAGAAGAAAATATTTAAGGCCTTTCTATGTATCATATTATTACAATAGTACAAATGAATCATTTTTAGAAAATGCATCTTTCCTGGGTGTTAAATTGTCAAGAGTCTCAAATTTAAACAGCAGCCCAAACAAAATCCAATAGAAGAGAAATGAAAATATCTTCTAGAAATAATTTCTTCTTTGACAAATTCTTAGCACATTCAACATAGCCAGAGCCCTTTTGTTTGATTGTGTAGAACCATTTTTGTAATCATGTTCTTAACAGAATTTCTCTGAAGTAGAAAACTCTAATAGTCCTAATAGGGGAAGAACACACCTGAAAACACAACAGGACTAAATAACACTATAGAGAAAGCTCTGTAAGAAGGTTAGAAAAACAGACAAGAATGCTTCTTGTAGAGGATTATATTTTTTAAAAATATGATATAGTCAAGAGGGCTTTGAATAATGTCTACTAATAAAAATGCCCCAAAATAAACAAAATTAAAATGAAAATATATTGATACTAAAATTGCATTTATATCAAAGTTCACTTTAATGAGCACAAATTTTATTTAATTAAATTCATGTAATTATTGACTTAAATTTTCTTTTTGGCTGGATAGTGATGAAGTGAATTTGGACCTATACTAACTCTATGCACAACCAATGGACTCACTGCCCCGGGACATGCCATGCTCGCAATTGTTCCTATGTGTGAGTCCATGGCCGCAGCCACTGAGCCGATCTATCTTGTTGAGGGGCGTTCTCTTTTTCCAGCCCTCTACTTGACTTGATGTCCCCCACCAGTGACTGGGTGCTCTTGGCAACATCTTCAAAGTATGTGAAATTAAGTCTCATTATCCTTGCTGCTAAGGAGCATTTAGGCCATAATTTTTCCAAGACAGATTTGTTTGTCCTTTTGGCGGTCTACAATACTTTCACTATTCTTAGCCAGAACCATAATTCAGATGCAGTGATTCTTCTTTGGTTTTCTCTATTCAGTGTCCAACTTTCACATGCATATGAGGCCATTGAAATCACCAGGACTTGGGTGAGGTGGACTTAGTCCTCATAGTAACATCCTTGCTTTTCAACACTCTCAAGAGGTATGGTACAGAGACATAGGTAATGCAATGCTTCTTTTGATTTTATGACTTCTTCTGTCATGAGCATTGATTGTGGATGCAAGAAAATCCTTGAATACTTCATTCTTTTCTCCATTTATCATGATGTTACCTACTGGTCCACTTATGAGGATTTTGGTCTTCTTTACATTGAGTTACAACCCATCCTGAAGGCTATAATACTTGGTTTTCTATCAAAAAGGACTTCATATCACCCTCACTTTCAACAAGCAAGGTTGGGTCATTTGCATAGCACAAGTTGTTAGTAAGCGTTCCTACAACCTTGATGCTGCATTCTTTTTCATATAATCCAGGTTCTCTGACTATTTGCTCATCATTTAGATTAAGAATGGTGAAGGTATATAAACTTTAAGCACTTCTTTCTTGATTTTAAATGAGATAAATTATATAAACCAAAAAAATCTCACTGCCATGGAGTTGATGGCAACTCACCGTGACCATTTAGGACAGGTGGGACTGCCTCTGTGAGTCTCATACACTCAGGTGTCAATGGTAGTAGAGAACTCTGCCTTTCTCCTGCAGAATGGCTGGTGGGTTCAAATTGTTGATCTTTCAGATCATAGTCAAACTCATATGCACTACCAACCAGGGCTCCTCTTGACAATATAGGTTCACACATTTCTTTCTACTATCCCCTAGAAGTGAAATGCATTTATATCTGTCTTATACCATGGTTTAAAAATATGATCAAGAAGATGGTTTTTCACTAAAACATGCTTTCAATCAAATATACATTTTTTGGAAAGTACTTTTGATTTTGGCTATTTCTAGAAAAGAAAAGATAAATGAAGTTGACATTTTCTATGACTAAAAGTGATGCCTTTGATGATTTTCCTTAATATTCATTTTTAGTAATAACCATAATTAAATTGTACTAGTTTTTAATTGATAACTTTATAATTATAGGATTACTAGGTTAGGTACTGTGTCATGAAACAGTGAGAAGAGTCAAATTATCTCAAAGAACCTATGAAAATTAGAAACAAAAAGACTTGAACAGAGGAGCAAATGTGTGTTAAAAACATGACTTTTTTCTGCAGAAGATTTAACATCCTATCAATTGTATCATGTGTTGCTTATTTTAATAGTATAATATTGGCCAGGTACAATAAATCCTGCTGAATTTCCATTCTTTGTCTAGAATTGAGTCTCTATAATAGTAATAAATTTAGTACAGAAAAATGAGTCAAAATATAGTCTCATGATTTACATAAAGATGAATGATTTCTGCCTAAACTGAAGATCTGTTAGTATATTAAAACAATGGTAGAATTTATTGCTCAGTTGCCTATAATTATATAATAAATTGTACTCTACTGAGCATCTTGTCTATTTTGAATAAATATGTGCTTATGAATTTGAGAAAAAGCAAATTCTAGATTTAGAAAGTCAATGAAAAAAATTAACAAAAATAAAGTTTGTTAATGAAAGTTGCTATCACTAGCTGAGCTTTTGTTTCAGGATGGTATTTCTACAATATGAAATAAACACATTAAAGTAAAATAAAATAATCTTTATTTTCTGCCCATAAAATAATAAATTGATAATTTCTCCTCATATTTATGATGTATCTCCTCTGACATCCAACAGATCATAAAAAACAAAACAATGATGACATAAATGAAGTTAGAAGAAATTGCATATAAAGAGAAAATCACTGTAAACTATATGTTACAGCAGCACATTGAAGCTGCCAAAAGTATATGAGTAATAGCTATGGGAACAATACCATGTAATCCTGTAATGATCTTTTGGCTCAAGAGTATAAGCACAGAACTCAAATATATTTTCCTTACATTTTTCAAACATATTTCCTTTTGGAAGCATGCAATGTAAACCGAGATGCACCTGCTTTTGTAGTTGTCATCACACTGCAATATCTGGTGTTGATGTGGCTCCTGCAGGTTCTGACTCCATTCTAAACGGTTATTTTATAGGGTGTGGTCAGGCTGGTTCTGACTACCAGTACTGACAGTATCCAAGTACAAGAAAACATGGCCAGGGCCGCATCATTCTCATGATTGTTTTGTGAGCGCATTGTTACAGCCACTATTACACTCCATCTTTTTGAGAGTCGTTTTATTTTTGCTGAATAACCAGTATATTTTTCATAAATTTACTTTTTTGATTATATGAAACAATTTGATATTAGTTTCTTACATTTACAGTAGAGCTAATATATGTATGATAATATCGTTACAATATGTACTAAAATAAATGTTGAACTTTAACCTGGCTTTATAAAAATTGACATGATTAAAATAACTTATGTAACTTCCCAGAAAACATAGGTATATAGAAATTTAAAATAGATCTATGAGGGAAGAATATGAGACATATGTAGCTAGAGGATATAGCCCTCATAAATTGTATATATTATAATCAGTTTTTGAGATGAAGTATTATTCCAGAATGAGTAGAATATTAGTATGGAGAATAGAGTGTCAAATAATCACATAGACAATATGCTAATTGAAAACAAATATTTTAAAACCACATAGTTGTTAGGTGCCACTGAGTCAGTCTGGATCAATATGTAAATGAAGAAGAGATTGAAGTTGTTAAGGAATTCATCTTGCTTGAATCCACAGTGGAGGCTCATGGGAGCAGCTGGTCATTTCATCCTGCTGACATGTGTAACCCACTACACCAGCGGGACTCCCCTTTATATTACAAACAGGAAATTCGATGGGGCCATTAGATTCTGTCAGATGAGGTCAGTGTAAGTTGTAATTTATTCCACAGTACCTGACAACAGCAGATGGCAATATAATTAGTTGACTTTGTGTTGATCAAAAATAAAAATAAAAAGACAAAACAGTTTTCGGGTTGGGCTTAATCAAAGGTGATTTTTATGCTTAAGAATCATAAGGTGAAACAAGAAGTAACAGAGAATGTCTAAAGAAAAAAAAAGCGCTTGTGAATTTAGCCTTGAGGAAGTAAAGGATTTATGAGAGGACAGGGATACACGAGCAGTACAGAGAGCAGGAGCCCCTTGTTGGCCACAGCAGGATGCTTGATACCGGTGCTGAAAGTGAGTGTATAGATTTTAGGCCTTCAGTATCTGACATTGTTCACTCTGTCTCTATTATTTCTAATTATTATGAATGACTATTGTACAAATAAATAATCTAGGGGTTTAAACAACAAAGCAGTTATTTCTATACTCATTTGCTTGTTTGATTTATATTTATCATTATAGGATATCAGTATGCACATGGATTAGTGTTTCAGTACCAGTGATTCTGAATTATTCCACAGAATGATGGTAAATGATAGCATGTACAATAAGAAGATGATTTGTGGTTCAGAATTTATTAACTACCATTATGTAGTAGTTACACGTGGGCTGGGAACTGCAAGGCCCGCAGCTTGAAACCACTAGTTGCCCTGCAGAAGAAGGACACTTCTTCCTACTCATCTTGAGTAGTCCCAGTCTCGGGAATGCACAGGGCCTTTAAATTCCTTCTTTCTCTTACTGACAGATTAGAAAACTAGTGTCAGACATTTGACACTTTGTGTGAATTATCAAAACTCAGATCCTCTGAGTGGACCAATTATATAAGACATCTGGCTAGTTGGATTGTTTATTAATCAATGCAATGAATTAAATATCAATCCAATATTAATAATTATGAATCCAAAAAGTGATTTAAAAACATGAGTTATAAAGAGCAAAGATTTTAAAATGGTGCCCACAGCTACCTAAGACTATGTCTCCTATTTAGAAAGAGCCCTGGGACAGAATTTTTAAGAGCTCTGTTTTTCAAGGTAGTTCATACCCACCAGATGTCCACGGGAGAAAGGCTGCATTCTACTCCTGTAGGATTCCCCACTGCCCCATGGCTTCAATTCCCACCATATAAAACAGAACTGAAATACTCCAGAGGGCTTTGAGACTATAAATCTAGGTGGTAGCAACATCCTCAACTCACTCCCAGGTAGCATGCTGCTGGCTTTAACCCTCCAATTCATTGTTAGCTGTCTAATGCTTAACACACTGCGCCAGCAGAGGCACTCACTGCCCTCTGGGTCATGTCTACTTGGTGCTGACGCATCGTGACCCCATAGATCACCATAGAATCGCCCTTGTGGTTTCCCCGAGACTCTTTACGGGAATAGAAAGCACCGTCTTTCCCTGAGGAGTGGCAGGTAGTTTTGAACTGCAGACCTTGAGGACAGCAAACCCAACATGTAGCCACTATGCCATCAAGGCTTCTGTGTATATTACCTCCTGGGGAACACTACTGGACAGCTCTGCTCTGTCCTATTGTGTTACTGTGCAGGGAAATCTGTTCAATACAATGGGTTAGTTTTATTTGTTTGCTTGTTTGCTTGTGTTCTTATTCAGAAAAAAAATGAATAAAAAGAAAGAAAAAACTCTCTACCTTATGCTCAAGAATAATAATTACCAAATGTGATATAGACAATTAACTGAAACCATCTCTAGGCAAAATCAGCCTAGGTCAAAGCAGCGTAGTCTGGATTGTGGCCCCACTGTTGCTCTTTTCTCATGCAGGTTACACTGAGTCAGGCTTTACTGAACTGCACTTTTGTTGTCATTGATGCTGCTGCTTTTACAGAGATTTACATGGAGGGTCCCACTGGCCAAAATACACACACACACACACACACACACAGAGTGTGGTTGTATAGCTCTCATCCACCTAAAATAAATTTTAAAAAGTATTTTGAAGATTCAAGTGCATATTTAAGCTTTATTTCATTTCTAAGATACCAACATCAGGAACAATTTTTTTTTTACTTTCCTATTTGTGCCTAATGTAGGGTGGAACAACATCTTGGGATCAAACTTATCAGCAGCTCCTCTAAAGAAATATGTGGCAGGAAGCTCCTGTAAAGATTCAGAGTCTCAGAACCTCTGCAGATGGTCCTTATAAGTTGGCATGAGTTCATAGAACTGGGTTGCTATGTGCAAAATCTGGATAAAGAACATTGTGTTAACTCAAATAATTCTAATTATTTATCTCAAGTACGTAACAGTTTGTTGTTTCAGAGGATTATTTTAGGATGAGCAGCAATTCTAAAAAAATATTTTCGTTTAATAAAATCTTCTTTATGGTCACAATTAGCCAAGAAAAATTATGTAGTTTATGCCCTAAAATTCAACAAACAAGGTATTAGAAATGCAATTATGTTTTTAAAATTATAAGAGCATTGTATGTTGAAAAACATAGGTAAAGTAAGGTTTAATCAATTTATAGCACCATTACTCAGTTTTAATACAAGTAATGTTGTGAATTCAGCTCCTTAAAGTTCATCACAGACAGAATAAACAGCATTTCTAAGAGATGTTGTAAAAGACTACAGTTAATGATATATTAATACATTTATATTAATGTAAATGTGCTCTCTTCTCCCTATGCTTGCTTCATCATGAACTCTTCTTTGTTTTCCCAACTCTCATGTATTCTGGATGATTGCCACCCCATCCTGTCCTCATGTTTTCCTGAACACTCAATCTATTACCATTGCCTGAATAAAATCAGATTCCTTGTATTTATCAATATCCATCTGCTCTACTGCATACTTTTAAAGATTATATAAGCAATATTATATCAAAATTCACAGAATACTTATACATTAAAAGATGGGCAACAGAAATGTGGGTGAAGGGAGACTCCGGACAGTGTAAGATAAGATAAAATAATAATTTATAAATTATTAAGGGTTCATGAGGGAAGGGAGCAGTGAATGAGGGGAAAAAAGGAAAATGAGGAGCTGATTCTATAAACCCAAGAAAAGGTGAATTTTGAGAATAATGAGGGCAGCGATTGTATAAGTGTGCTTTTCACAATTGATGTATGGATGGATTGTGATAAGAGTTTTATGAACCCCAATAAAATAATTTTTAAAAAACATTGATAATTCTATTAGGAGTTTGAATTCTGATTTCATTACTTTGGGATAACCATTTTTAAGTTCATCTAATTGATTTGGAAGTATCCCAGTTTATAGGGAAGACTTCTATTTTCTTCTGAATAAAAGAAAATATACTTGGGGATGTTGTATTGCCATCTCACAGGTGAATATCTAAAGCTCAAATATGTAAGTTGAGTAAAGTAGGAAGTGATTTTTGGTAGGAACTGTACATTCTGATTTTCTGTTGTTACCCGTCCCACTCAGAGCAAACCTCCAACCGAAGGAAGCACTGCCCTGTCCCGCACCATCCTTGCAATTGTTGCTGTGATACAGCTCATTGTTGCACTCACTGTCAATCCATCTTGCCAAAGGCCTTCCTCTCCTTTGCTGCCCCTCCGCTGTACCACCCAGTATGTGTCAGCTTATTGTACTGTGGTGGCGTATATGTTGCTGTGATACTGAAAGCGATGTCACTGATATTTCAAAGCCTGCAGTGTCACCTGAAGCGAACAGGTAAAGTAGTGGTGCCGCAGACAAGAGGAAGACCTTTGAAAAGTGGTCCACCCAGTGGTCCACCCAGTGGCTCAAACACAAGTTCAGATATAAAAGCAATCGTGAGGATGACACAGGACGCAGCAGTGTTTCGTTCTGTTTTACATAGGGTCACTATGAGTCTGAACCATTTCCAAGCACCAAGCCACAGTAGACCCCACAATTGTGGGGTTTTGTGTGATTATGAATGATTGAAACCAACAAAAAAGTAGCGTACTGTAGGGTTGGTTTCACAATGGTTTGTTTCAAATAAGAAGGGAGATGGAGGCTCATTTTACCTCTGCCTAATGTAAATAGGGAAACCAGAAAGTGAAGGTTAGTTCCCAATGCTGCTTACTGTTTCTATATTTTTGCACACATGTTATGCTAAATTTTGTTTCTGCTTGTACTTTATTTTGTCAATTATATTTCCCTACTGAATGAGTACCTGTGTTTTCAAATGGTGAATACACTGTGTTATAAATGGGTTGTTGACTCGATTTGACTCAGAGGCACCTTGGAAGAGAGTTCTAGTGATCTATTTCTGAAACATGAAACATTGAACACTCGATGGATGGATGTTCTGAAAGATATGGAATCACCCTGTGTCAGAAGCAATTTGAAGACAACATTCTTACTTTCTTAAGCATTGCTATCTTCAAAAATAATTAAAATATTGTTTTATTTTAAAATATAAACTACTCAATTTAAAACCATCAAAACTCATTTCTATGAGTTAGAATTTTCTAAGAAAATAAAAAATAAAGACAATGTTTATTTACCAAAATAAAACTTCTATAAAATTTCAATTTAGCTAAACTATACATCAAGCACTTGAAACCAGTTAAGAAAATTAGCATGGGGCTCATTTATACTGCTCTGACATAATTCAAATCAGTAAGGGAATTAGAGTTGTGTAGTTAAAACCTAGAAATAAGTTAAAAGCATTATTGATTGGGTTGTAGCTCAGTGATTTTATTAATATTTCTCTCTCTCTTTTGTTTCTCCAAATGATCTAGACGCAATACCATTTTATCATAAGGCTGCAAAATCTTGTGGTCTATCCTTCTGGGGAAAAAGGCGGTTTGGATCCTTCTGTGATAAACTAAGAGCTTTACTATTTCCTAGGAAATACTACTCTAGGTGAAGTTTCTTTTTTAATATATAACACCAAATCATATGTCAGGAAAATACACATGCTGTAATACTGAAGGACATCATGTCTCCTGAATGAAGGGGTGACAGAAAAAAGGAAGGCCCTTGACGAGCTGGATTGGCGTAGTTGCTGCATCTGTGGGCTCAGGCATGGGAACGATTGTGAAGATGGCACAGAATTGTGCAGTCTTTCATTCTGCTGAGCATCGGGTGGATATGGGACAGAGCTGATTCAATCACACCTAACAACGGCAACAGCAACATCATACTGAAGGTTTAAAGGAACTATAATCTGCAAGGACAGAGATGATATTAGCTTTATTAATTTATAGAAGTTAGAAATTACCTGAGTGGAAGGGTCTCTGTGGAGGCTGGCAAGAACATTGGCATATTCACTGTTACACATGAGCGGTGCATCAGGGCAGTCCTTCCTAGATGAACGTGATGAGGACCTGAAGCCCCTGCTGCTGAAGATCGAGGGGGGAGTGCAGCCCTCAGTGTGGATTACAGCTCAATGTCAAGAAAACCACCATGCTTCCCACACAACGGGGCCCGCACTTAGCATCGTGAGAAGTAGAGGAAACACGGAAGCTGTCCAGGCTTTCACTGGGGTCGCATCCACAACCGATGGTCAAAAGCATCAGACAAGTGAATACATGGCACGTTGCATAAGATTTATTTGCAAGACCTCTTTGAAATGTAAATATATATAGTATGTTTCTTTAAACAGGCCCCCGTCCCACCCAGCTCATGCCAAATCCCTTCAAATATCTTATCCCTCAAAACTAAATAGTGGTTTCAGAGACTTAAAAAAATAAAAAGAAACAAACAAAAGGAAAATTGAAGAGGACTTGTAATCTTTAACGACAAACAAATATATTTCGAACAAAACAACAAAAATGGTGAAAAGTATGGAGGTTATTTTGCTGATTAGGATCAATCTGATCCAAGCCATGATATTTTCAAATACCTCATATGCATGTGTACGTTGGACACTGAACAAGGAAGACTGGAGAAGAAATGAATTAGCTGGTGAAGAATCTTGAAAGTACTCATCTCACCTTAGAGCTCATGGAAGTACCCTGGGTGACCAGAAGAACAAACAAATCGGCCTTGCAAGCTGGGCTTCCAGAAGGCTCCTTAGAGGCAAGAATGGGGGCATTTCATTTGATGTTTCAGGAGAAATCAGTCCCTGGAGAAAGGCATCATCCTCGTTAATTGATCAGCGAAATAAAGAAATGTCTAGGCAAGACAGATTGACACAGCAACTGCACCAGTGGGTTCAAACATAAAATCAATTATGAGGATGGCACAGGGCAGATCGGGGCCATTGGAATTAGGACTGGACCAATTACAACATAAGGATGAGAATGCTTTGCAGTAAACTTATAAGTAAGAAAATCTTAGCAAATCCCCAAATTTGTTGGACACGTTTTGGTAAATATTTTCTGTGCGTTATATACATAAATGTTCATCAGTAGGTCTAATGGTTAAGGGTGATCCTGCTAACCCAAGACTGTGAGTCATCAGAGAAGCAAGAGTGTGCGAACAATCACGTGGCATAGGGATAAGAGGAAGGGTTATTTACAAATTGTCATATGAAGATAGCACAAGCTTGCTTGCTAAAGAAGAGGAATTGAAAGACTTGCTGGTCCGGGATTGCAGCCTTTAGTATATTAAAAAGTATGTAAAGAAGACCAAAATCATCTCAACTGGACCAATCGATACCATCATGATAAATGGAGAATAGATTTGTCTTGTTTGGGCCTACAAGCAATGCTCGTGCAAGCAGCAGGGAAGAGACCAAAAGCCAGGTTGCATTGGTTCCACCTGTTGCACAAGTCCTCCTCAGTCTTGAAAGCCAGAGTGGTGCTTTGAGGACTCAGGTGCACCTGACCCAAGCCATGGCATTTTCAGTTGCCTCATAGGCATGTGAAAGCTGACTTTGCATAAAGAGAACTGAAGAACGATCTATGTATTTTAAGTGTGGTGTTGGCAAAGAATATTGAAAGTATTTTTGACTCTAAAGTGGACAAACAAGTCACTCTTGGTAGAAGTACACCCAGAGGCAAGGGCAGAAAGACTTTCTCTTGCATACTTTGGGCATGTGGCCAGGCGAGATCAGTCCCTGGAGCAGCATAGCAGGTGCGGTAAAGTGGAGGCAGACCGAGAAAGAGGCAGGACCTCGAGGAGATGGACCGACACTGTGAGTGCAACAATGGGTCAAAAAGGATGACTTACTTGGATTGTGCCAGACGAGGCAGTGTTCCCTTCTGCTGTGTGCAGGGTCACTGTGCACAGGATTATATCTGGAGGGCACTGAATGACAAACAAGCAGGAAAGAGACCCGATCCTACAAATAAAGCTTTCCAGAAAGTCCTAAGAAGCTTTACTCTGTGACACCGAGTCTCAATTACAGGGATGCTATGAAGTAATAAGTAATGTACACCACATACTTGTCAGGGGCCAAGGAGGCAGCTCCAACCCAAAGCACCCCCTCCCCCATGCAGGACAGCAACACTGCACGGCCCTGTGCCATTCTCACAATTCTTCCTATGGCTGAGCTCATGTCTGGGTCAACCCCCTCCTTGACGACCTTCCGCTTCATGGCTGCCCTCCACTTTACCCAATGATGTCCTTCTCCAGAAACTGGTCTCTCCTGAAAAATTATCCCAAGTATGCAAGACAAACCTTGCTGTCACTGTCCCTAAGGAGCCCTCTGGCTTTACTTCTAACAGATCTGTTTGTTCCTTTAGCAGTCCGTGGTACTTTCAATTCTCCTCTAACACCACAATTCACATGCATCTATTCTTGGGTTTTTCGGATTCCATGTCTAACGTTAATGAGCATATGAAATGATAGAAAGTACCAAGGCTTGGGTCAGGTACTCCTTCATCTTCCAGGTTACATCTTGCTTTTCAGTACCATGAAGAGGTCTTGTGCAGCAACTCGCCTAATGCAAATACCTAGGAAAGTACAATCTCATCGTGAAGGCTTAATTTCATTAGGATTATTTGATAAATATTAAAGTTAATCATCCCTTATTGTAATAAATTCCTATGAGGAAATACTGAAATGAAAGAAAAAAATTCTCTAAAGTTCATGTCAATAGCATTCTGTTTGAAGCTGAAATAATTCCGGTTTAAGTTGTGTAGTACATATGAGCTTGTGGTTATTGTTGTAATCAAATTAATGATTTTGTATTGTAATTTCTCTCATAGTCTGATATCGATATGCATTTTTACACATTTCCTTTAAGTTTTCACAAAGTAAACCCACATCATTGTGCACAAGAAGCAGAAGTGTTAGTAATATTTGTGATGCTATATTTATATCAACATATTCATTAGCTTTTACTTCTATTTGAAACAATTTGCAGCATAATATTTTTCAAATTTTGAGTTGATCATGTGGACTTCACATTAACCTGAGACCATAATTATTAAGACCTTGCCTTAATCCACTGCACTAAACAGTAGGTCAGCATTTAAATTTGCCTAACGAGATGCAATAATCTGAATAACAATTTCCATATTGGACTGTGAAGTAATGAGAAGAGCAGTCTTCTTTGGCCTCGAAATGTCATTACTCTATCAGTGTAAGAGACCTTGGCTATTATCTACAGCTATTGCAATTGCTCTCAATATTTAAGTAACTACTGATTTTAATGAATGTTATTAAACTTAGAAATTGCCCTAAAATTTTAATTTATTCATTTTTATGTGCTGCTGCACACTTATTACTTTTGAGTATCAGTATAAGAGCAACTGAATGATGGTTAAAGTACATCTTTTTTTAACTTTTCATTGTAAATTAGGTAAAATTTGATAGAACAGATCATTGGTTTTATATTGAATAATTCATACATATTTCATTTCAACTAATCCACTGCAATGGTTATCCTTTCCTAACCCTCTGAACTTTGTGTTTGGGTAAATGCTGCTGCTTTGAACTTAATTGTTGATTATTTTAATGCATGGCTAATTTCAGTGCCAGAACTGAAGCCCCAGTCTTAGTGGTCCCACAGATCTCTAGCCATCCAGGTAGCCTGGGCTAACTGATGATTTTGAGTGTTGTTCCGCATTTTCCTCTCACTTTGTCGAGGACAGTTGAATTAAAACCTTTGAGGAACTTTTCAGAGCAATTGGTAATGGTTCCTGAGCACCATGGAGGCCTCTTCTGAGTTGTGGATGCTGATCACTATGTGGTCCGCTAGTCCATTGCACTGATTATTTCCATATGCCCTTCACTTTGTATGACTCTTTTCTTCTGGACCAGGAAACACCAATACTTGCACCTTAGATGGAGGCTCACATATTTTATTGCATTTCTGTGTGCTTTATTAGGGTAGCCTAATAGGTATAAAATGTTAAAGATATAGTTCTTTTGTGCTTCTTGTTCGTCATTCTGGCTGCCATGTGTCTCTCTGGTATTCAGTCTCTGGGGCCATGTGGTCCCTTGGCCTCAGCCTTGATTAGGTAAGTATTACAAAGCACTGATACATGCCCAAAGGACACCCTACTCTGGAAGTCATCCACCTGCCAAAGGCATTCAGCTGTACTCTTGCCATGAGACAGGAAGCCTACCTCCCTCCTCTGACCCATGGTCTCCATGCTCCTCCTCTGGTCTCCCTATGGTCTCCTTGCTGATCCTCCTGTGTCTCTTACTCCTGGCTCTGTAGTCTCTGGTGCCTTACTGCCTCCATCACTTCAAGCTCCTATAGTGGCTCTTGTTTTTTTTCTTCATGTTTTTCACCCCTCGACATTTTTATTGCATATAATGAACATATCATACAATTTAGTAGTTAAAAATCCTTCAATCAGATCAGGGGATTGGACAATCACCATCACATCTATCTTTAGAAAATCCCCACCCTCACCCCATGGTTAAATTGCCATTAAAATGAGTTGCAGAATAACTGTCAATTCTAGTGTTCTCTCCCCTTCTTGCTCTCTATATTTACTCTTCAAAAGTCGGTTCCCTCCCTATCACCACACCCCATGTCTGCATTCCCTAGAACCCCTTGTATCAGTTATTCTCACTGTGCATGCATTCCTCCCGTGCATTACAGCTTGGAAACCCAACAACAACAACAACAAAAAAAAACCAACCAAAACCAAATAGCAATAAGGTGGTTAGGATAAGATCATGATGTTAGTATAAAGAGTAAAACAGAAATAATGCATGAGAGGGAGAAGACCCCCATCAACATTCAAAAAGCCAGGAAAGAAATTTCTGTTATGGAAAAATTAAGAGATCCTTGCACCCAGAACAGATTTGGGTCATGCCTATAGTGAGGTCAACTGGCCAAGTATGGATTTTGATGCAACATAATGTAGGTTGCAACGGTGTCTGTCTGACAGTAAGGCTGTTAGGGGCTCTAGCTCTCATCTGGAGCATATCTTCCAGCTGCTCGGTCTGACTGGATCCTCTGTAGATAGGTTTTGGGTCCCCACTTCTCCTGCAAACTGGATGTTCATAATTGAGCTCTGATCCTGTGCTCTTCACCATAACGAATTTTGGAATTGCATTGGATCACACAAACTGGCAAACTTCTGTGTGGGCTTAGGTGACTCCTTGCTTAGATAACTGTTTGTTTGAATACAAGCCCCCAGACCCCAGACATTATTCTGATAGATAGCCGGTCACTATCTACTTCACCACACATTGCTGTCGCACCCTTATTTTCAGTGATCATTTCATGAAGGTGAGTATTGAGTTGGACTTAGGATTTAGTGCGAGCCCAGAACACGTTCCTGAATCTATGTGGGTTTTTTTTAATTTGCTGTAACTTGGGATTTAATACATATGTCATGTCATTCCATAGTTCAAACATATCAAGCATAATTGTACAATTGCTTTCATAATCAGTCTCCTGGGCTTCATTTCCTTATCTCCCAGGCCATCTATATCACCCCTCCTCCCTAGGTTCAACATTCCTGGGTTTCATTTACCAAACAGAAACTAATAGCATTGCTTCTGGAGGGCGACACCCCAATGGCAGTTCACCTCTGAGCTACACCATAATATAAACAATCATAAGCAAAATATAACAGAATGAACATCACAGGATGGCCAAAATAATATGTCCCTTAATCCAGCATACAGGGCATTGGTGTAGCAAGATCTCTTTTTTCTCCACAAAACAACAGTGCACCGCTCTTGGTCCACTTGTTTTCTGCCTCCTCAGACACCATGTGTTTCCTAACTCATGTCCTCAGGTTAAAAGTGTGCCTGAGATAGCTGTCCATTCCCCCAATGTGGTTCCCATATGGGGTCTCAGCGATGCAGTCTCTGGTACATGCCATGCACCCCAAAGGTGTTCTATGCTACCTGAACTGGGTTCCTGAAAGACTCCTGGGTTCCCTAGTCAATTCTGACCACTCACTGCCTGCCGTTAAGGCCCTCCCCACCCATGCTCCCAAGAACATTCTGTGTCTGCTCCCTCTACCTGAAGGTCAGCCCTATGTTCCCCCAAACTTAACCATTACCTCTTGCCTCTTCCGCTCTGCCCTTCCCATCAGTAAAACGTATCCCCGTCACAGGGCTTCCTCCCTCTCTGGGTGACCGAATTCCAGGCCCACATGGCTACCATTCAACAGAACAACCACCGCCCCCCACCGACCCGATTCATTTTCCCCAGCTGTCATGAGTTGCCCTCTGGTAAAGTAATCTACATTATATTTAACTGGAGCCAATGGTGTTTGGTACCAACAATGAAGCATATAACTTTCCTCTAGTTATTAATTATACCCCCCCAGGCCACTGTCATAGTCCCAAATTTACCTTAAACATCTGGCTAGACCAGAGGATGTAAACTGATATAAACAGGAACTGGAAACAGGGAATCCAGGACAGATGCACCCCTCAGGATCAGTGGAGGGTGGAGGGAAGGTGGGGTAGAAACGGGGAACCAATTATAAGGGTCTCCATATAACCTCCTCCCTGGGGGATGGACATTGGCACTGGCACTCACCAAAGTAGTATGTATATCATAGTATGTGTTAACTATATTATGCCAATTGGTGTTGGTGTCAAGAACTATGGTCCATGTCACCAATCAGAGTGACTTACCCCTTCAAAGGGATACTTGCTTTGCCATGGAAGCCAAATCTGACATATTATCACTTAGGTAAGTGTAACAGTAAGTGTAATAGGTAAGAGTATCTTTCCATGTTATATAAAAAAAACAGTATCTTGATTAAAGATCGTAAACTTAGAAAATATCTCTTAATGAGATAATACGCGTACACTCATGCAGCATAACATATTTAATATACCTCTAGTGATTATGTATTAGACTGCTAAACACAAGGTCAGCAGCTTGAATCTACCAGTCCCCAGGAGAAAGACTTGGTTTTCTACACTCATCAAGATTTACAGTCTTATAAACCCACAGAGGCAGCTCTACTGTGTCCTATAAAGTTCCTCTGAGTCAAAGTTGACTGGATTGCAGTGATTTTTTCTTCTTCTTTATCTTGGCTATTTTTACAACTCGGGACTATTTTATTTCATTTGGTTTCCTATGATCAATCAACCTAAAAAAATTCATTCTTCATCGATGTCATTTCTTATTATATTGGGCAATCTACTCTTTGGCTGGACGATGATAACTCAGAGTGATTTCAGTCCCAGATTGAAAACATGTCTTACGGTAAGAGTCTTGTTGGTTTCTCCAGTCTTACTTTAGTCTAAAGAACCTGGTCTTCTTCTTATTTTTTATTCTATTCTTTTACATCATTTTCTTGGTGGCTCATAAAACTCTTATAAGAATCCATCCACCCATCCATTGTATGTCAAGCACATTTGTTGCCCTCATCATTATCAAAACATGTGCTTTCTACTTAAGCCCTTGGTATCAGGTCCTCATTTACCCCCTCCCTTCTTGCTCTCCCCTCCATCATGAACCCTTGATAATTTATAAATTATTCTTATTTTGTCATATCTTATACTGTCTGATTTCTCCCTTCACCACCTTTCCTGTTGTCCATCCCCAAGGGAGGAGGTTATATGGAGACCCTTATAATTGGTTCCCCGTTTCTACCCCACCTTCCCTCCACCCTCCACTGGTCCTGTAGGGATCATCTGTCCTGGATTCCCTGTGTTTCCAGTTCCTATTTATATCAGTGTACATCCTCTGGTCTAGCCAGATTTTTAAGGTAAAATTGGGACCATGACAGTGGCCTGGAGGGGGGCGGGTGGGTGGGATATAATTTAAGAACTAGAGAAAAGGTATATGTTTCATTGTTGGTACCATAACCCTGACTGGCTTGTCTCTTCCCCATGACCTTTCAGTAACAGGGTGTCCAGTTGCCTACAGTTGGGCTTTGGCTCTCCAATCTGCACTCTCCTTCATTGACAGTGATAAGATTTTTGTTCTTTGATGCCTTATACCTGATCCTTTTGACACCTTGTGGTCACACAGGCATGTTTGCTTCTTCCATGTGGGCTTTGTTGCTTCTGAGATAGATGGCCACTTGATCTTTAAGACCCCAGATGCTATATCTTTTGATAGCTGGGCACCATCAGCTTTCTTCACCACATTTGATTATGCACACATTTGTCTTCAGTGATTATGTCGGGAAGGTGTGCATCATTGAATGACAATTTAATATACCAAAGTGTTCTTGCATTGAGGAACTACTTGAGTAGTGACCAAATGTCCATCTGCTACTTTAATACTAAACCTATAAATATATGAATGCATATCTATTTTTCCATCACCATGTATAAATATATTTATATATGTGCATGCCTGTATTTAGACCTCTATACATGCCCTTTGCCTCCTAGTTCTTTCCACTACTTGCTTATACTTTCCCTTGTCCCACTATCACACAGCCTTCATTTGGGTTTCAGTAATTTCTCTCGGTTACATTGCCCTTGATCAATCTCTACCAGGCCTCTGATACCCTCCTTGCCACTAATTTTGGATCACGCGTTGCTCCTTTTTCCCTGGGTTGGTTAACACCACCTCCTGTCCCCCAACTCCTTCTCTCCCACGTCCCCCTAGAACCATGGGTCCCATTGTTTTCTTTGCCAGACTGTTCATCCAACCTATCTTATCTAGATAGGCCTGCAGAGATAATAAAATGCACAGAATAAACAAGACATAGTAAACCAAAGTGACAAAAAAAGATGACAATGAAAAAAATAAATAGATAAAATAAATAAAAAGAAAAGCATGTAAATAGTTCAATGTCTGTTGCTCACTTCTAGGAGTGTCCTCCAGTCGCATCCTATGAGGTGCCATGCCCTAGTCCCAAAGTCCATCCTTGACACTGCCTCGGAATCTCCCTCCCCTGTTCCCCACGCTGCTCTGTCACATGCCTTTATTGCTTTGCCTTGGTGTGGTGGGGTCAGACCAGGACATTCCAGACACTGAGTCTCCAGTGTTGTCCCCTGTAGGTCCATGGGTCAGCGATGGATGTCATGCCTCATAGTGGGATCAGTAATATGGTGCACTGGATGTTCTAAGTGGATATATTGTCCTCCAGGCCTTGCGGGTCAGGATAGGTAAACTCTCTCTTCTCCCCCTCATTTGTTCCCGTGTGCTCTGATCATGACATGTCCCTCTCCCTTAGCTGCAGCTTCATTGCTGTTCTCTGAAGTAAATTATTCTGAAGGGAGGGGTGGCTGTCCTAGGGCCAGCCTCTCAGATCCCTCCACTGGCTCCCTGCTTCCTGCTCCAGGCTGCATTCACATCCTGGAACACAGGGTTGAAGTCTGTTCCCTCTTTCCCTGTGGATATATGAACAATACCTTCTCCTAGGTGGGTTAGTGCCCCGTTCCCCAGCTACTCATTTCTCTCTCCCCCCGCCATCCTTTTTAGTTGGCTGCCATATGTACCCCTGGATTTGGTCTGGTCCCTGCCATACTACCTGGTGCTCACCCCAGGAATGTTTGTGTACAGTAGCTTTTTCCCTATGCCCCTTTTGCATTTTTTAAAGCTTACCTCAACGGACCCATGCTGTGCCTTTTGCCCTTGGCTTACTTCACTTAGCATAATTTCTTCAAGTTCTTCCCATGCGATGATATGCTTCATGCGTTTATCACTGCTTTTTAGCAATGCTTAGCACTCCATTGTATGTATGTACCACAGCTTTTTAATCCACTTGCCTGTTGATGGAAATTTTGGTTGTTTACCTCAACAGAACCATAGCAATAGAAGAAATAGACAAGGTTATTAATGAATTACCAACAAAAAAAATCTCCTGGGCCAGATAGCTTCACAGGGGAATTCTAAAAAGTATTCAGGGAAGAAGTGACACCAATCCTACAAACACTCCCAAAACAAAACATTGTTTTATATTTTTTAAGAATTTGAGTTTTATTCTACATTTTTTCTGCATTCTAACAAGAAACATCTGTTCCTTTGGTCAAGTTAGCCAGTACTGCTATTTATACATCATTTAATTCTACTTGTCTCAGGTTAGTGGAAGTTATGATTCATGTGGGTCATTAATTCTATGAACTAATTATACCTTTGAGTGTTGAATTTCCTTCACACTCCTTTATTGCAGATAAGAGGTTAATAGCTTTATGTTAGATGTCAATATGTAAGCTTTTATGACCCTAGTCACCACTCACTGAAGTACAATATAGAACCTTGTCTTTATGGAGTATGGCATTCCAATGACTTAGATATACCCCAAACTATAATCTTAGGCCCTCAAGTCTCATGATTTATCCCTTCACAGTGTTTGGTTTTGACTAGGAAACTTAGATATTGACTCTCCTAGTCCTCCATTATATATATGAATATAGATACAACATATATCATATACACACAAATGCACACAACTATAGCAAATATTCACTTACATGTACTCCATGCACCCTTTCATACCTATAAAGCATCCATATCTTACATATGAAGCCACTGATATACTTATTATTATTATATTGCATTTTTTCTTGAAATTTATATAAATTTAAGTCATATGTGCCACAGACAAAATTTTCCCAGCATCACCCAGAGAAGAAAGACTGGTTATGAAATAAATAACATTAAGCTAGACATTCATGAAAACAGCTTTGAATATTACATCCCAGTTTTTAAAAGTTAATATCCAGATTTCTATGAGTGATAAACACATGCATTTGTCATCTAACACTCACTTCTAAGTCTCTTCAGATTTCACAAAGAATTGAATAAAACTAGGTTGTATCAGATAAGATTAAATGCCAAAATAGTAAAAATCCTATTCAATGGTTAGAAGTCAACAAATTCCTAGCAATGAAAGCAACAAGAATGAAAATAAAATTATAAGGTAGATAAAAATTGATCAAGGTTGGATCCTTATAGTAATAATTTGACACACAATACAAATATTAACAAAAATATTGTGCTTTTTCCCCCCATCTTTTTGTTATGGTGGTTATTTATGTCTTCACTTATATATGAAATTTACATATAAATGTTTTATCTAATTGAATGTGTGTATCGAGTTTATATATGTATTCATGAATATGTATTCATGCAGTCCCATAAAATATTTCTCTTATATTGTAGAAGAATTCTGTACTTTTTCATTTATACTATTTCAAATAGCAGTTTTAAAATAATCCTCAAGAACATAAATATTACTCCTTTTTAATGTTCTGTCAATATGCTCTTACTACTGCTTTTGAATTATCTACAACAAAATTTGTGTGATTGTCCTGTGTTTTTTAAGAAAGTCAGTGAATATTTCCTTTGGACTTCCCCAAAATAGTAGTCATAACATTTAACTGATTGCTCTGCCTTTAATTGAACGGATCCAGTAGATTGCCTAGAAAGTCACTCTTTGATCGAGACTCAGTTTTGGAGATACCCTGTAATAATTAGATTTTCTCGCAATTTGTCTAGGTCAGGATCCTCATTGATTTGAAATTTCAGGTCTAGTAGTCCTGTACAAACAAACAAATAAATCTGTCTTGAAATAAGTACAGCCAAAATGCCCCTTAGAGGGAAGTATGGTGAGACTTAGTCTCTTGTACTTTGCACATGGGAGGAGAGACCAGTCCCTGGAGAAGGGCATCATGCTTGGTGAAGTAATAGTTTGACATGTTGGCTATAGCAATGAGCTCAAACAAAAGAACAATTGTGAGTTTGGCACAGGATCAGAAAGTTATATGGTTCTGTTGTTAGTGAGGTTCCTATGAGGTAGAACAAAGTCAGTGGTCCCTCACAAGTTCCCACCATATGACTTCACATAATCAACTCCATAAGTCGAGAAGGTTTAGGAATATAAGGTGGAATACAACTCCCTTACTCAGATCTTAGTCCTGATGTAATTAAAAGAAGCTCCTCTAGGTGCTGGGGTCTCCTTCCAATATAAATAGGTGGTGTGGAAACTTTGTTTGCTTTTGTCTGGGTCTGCATCCTGCATTTGTCTCATCAATTCCAGCTATTTGGTTTTGAGCAAGTGCCATGCCATATTGCCTGATTTTTATGGGAACTATCAGAAGCTTGCCATCTGCCTTGGTGACCTAGAATTCATGCACTTAACCAGCAACAAGCCTGGCCTGCTGTTCTTGGATCCATCTATCTCTTCAGCTTTTAGTGTTCCTGCCGACCTTGGGTTCATCATTCTTAAAAGGTGGATGAGTAAGGAGGAGCTTCCTGCTTATCATCTGACCCAAGACTTAAAAGCATACTGGATGTATCTGCTTATATAATTGTGAAGCCTTTTCTTGATCAATCTATCTATCATCTATCTATCTATCTATCTATCTATCTATCTATCTATCTATCTATCTATCATCTCTCTATATATAGTCTGAATTTATATATAGATAGATGTATATATACACAAAATGGTATATATATTCAGAGTAGCATGTTACTGAGCCAACCTGTGTTCATTCACTTATAGAAACCTATGCTAAAATATGTATTCTTTTAAATAAATATATGCATGTATAAATTAGGACCCTAATAGAAATACTTTTTGAATTATCCCCTTTTTGGTCATCTTTTCCTCTACCACATCACAACATGGCTCAAATCAAATTGCTATCAAGTACATTTTGATTCACGGTGACCCCATGTGTGTCAGACACAACTGTGCTTCACAGGTTTCAATGACTGAGTTTTTCACTCATCCTTTTTCTGGGTCAAGTCTAAGAGAATTCAAACCTATAGTCCTTGGTTAGCAGTAAAGTCTGTTAAGAATTGGGAGCTGGAGGCACAGGGAATCCAGGGTGGACGATACCTTCAGGACCAGGGGTGTGAGGGGCGATACTGGGAGAGTGGAGGGTGAGTGGGTTGGAAAGGGGGAACTGATGACAAGGATCCACATGTGACCTCCTCTCTGGGAGATGGACGGCAGAGAAGGGGGGGAAGGGAGACTCCGGATACGGCAAGATATGACAAAATAACAATGTATAAATTACCAAGGGTACATGAGGGAGGGGGGAGTGGGGAGAGAGGGGGGGAAAAAAGAGCACCTGATGCAAAGGGCTTAAGTGGAGAGCAAATGCTTTGAGAATGATTGGGGCAGGGAATGTGCAGATGTGCTTTACACAATTGATGTATGTATATGAATGGATTGTGATAAGAGTTGTATGAGCCCCTAATAAAATGTAAAAAAAAGAAAAGGAAAAAAAAAAGAATGATTAGGGCAAAGAATGTACAGATGTGCTTTATACAATTGATGTATGTATATGTATGGATTGTGATAAGAGTTGTATGAGCCCCTAATAAAATGTTTATAAAAAAAAAAAAAGAATTGGGACCATCCAGCAACTTTGCTAGCCAAATAACCTATGTTAACTTCTTTCACAGAAGAGCTCTCGTGGCATAGAGAATACCGTGGCAACAGAATTGGGGGAAGGGATAATTTTATATTATAGTATATTAATAATATTATATTATAAAATATTATATTATATTAAACAACCTGTGATATGCAGATTACCCAAAGTAAGGAATAGAAACACTTGCTGATGAAGATCAAGCACTGTAGCCTTTAGTATGGATTACAACTCATTGTAAAGATGACCAAAATCCTCACAACTAGACCAATAGATAACATGATAAAAGGAGAAAAGACTGAAGTTGTCACGGATTTTGTCCTGTTTAGGTCCACAGCCAATGCTTACGGAAACAGCAATCGTGAGATCAAAAGATGAATTGTATTGAATAAATCTTCTGGAAAACATCATATTAATTTGTAGAACAAGGTTCATCTGATGCAAGCCACAACATTTCCAGTGGCCTCATAGGCATGTGGAAGTTGAAGACTGAATAAAGAAGACTGAGGAAGAATTGATGCATTTGAAGAGTGGTGCTGGAGAAGCATATTGAAAGTACCACCACCTGCTTAAAGGATAAACGCATCTGTCTGGGAAGAAATAAGGCCAGAGTGCTCCCTAGAGGTACCGATGGCAAGATTGTCTTATACTTTGGACATGTCGTCAGGAGACTCCAGCCTCTGGAGAAGGATATGCTTGGCAAAGCGTGGGTGCATCATAAAAGAGCAAGGCCCTCAAGCAGACAGACTGACAGTAAGGCTACAAAATTGGGTTCAGACAAAGGAACATTTTTGAGGATGGCTCAGGACTGGGCAGTGTTTCCTTCTGTCATGCATAAGGTTGCTATGTTTTGGAGTGACTCCGTGGCTGTCAACATCAATGTTTGGTAGATGAGCATGTGGCTTATACAAAGACAAGAACACACAAATAAACATCTCTCTGGTATTACCTTTCTACCACGATTCATCTGCCATTAGCAATTTTAGCCCTTACTCCATATCTTCTGAATCCATCCTGAATTTCTGGCAGCTCCCTGGCAATGTGCTGAGACAACCATTGTTGGATGATCTTCAGCAAAATTTCATTGCATATGATAGTACTTGTTTAGTAACTTGCTGTTCTATAATTTTTTAATTCGATTAGGTCATGTTTCTCTGAAATGGGTAAAAATTCAGATCTATTCCAGTCTGTTGCCCATGTAGCTTCCAATTTTTATTTTTATATACAAAGAGTACTTGGGTGCTTCATCAGCTTGTTAAAACATTTCAATTGGTATTCATCAATTCCTGTAGTTGTTTTTATCTAATGCCTTAAGTGCAATTGGGACTTGCTCATTCAGTACCATGGACTTTTGCTCCTGTGCTATCTCCTGAAATGGTGGAGTCTTGGTAAATTACTTTAGAGACAGAGAAGCTGTGAAAGTCTTTTTGATGCGTGATTATGAATACTTTCAATATTGATTTTTTCTTGGCTTCTTTCAGTTAAAGCTATGCTGAACGTTCTCTGATTTTTTCTCTCTTTGCACATGTACTTACAGCACTTTATTTTGTCTTCTTTAGCCATCCTTTGAAATTTTCTCTTCAGTTATTTGACTTCATCATTTTTTCTTGGGCCTTAGCTAATCTATGACTAAGAGCAAGTTTAAAAGTATTGTCTGACCTTCATTTTGTATTTTACTATCTTTGTAATTATCTTTTGCCTTCATCATGTATGATGTTCTTGATATCATTCCCCAGCTCATCAGGTTTTCTATCATTAGCAATCATTGCATCGAATGCATTCTTAAAATGTTCCCAAAATTCAGGTGGAATAAACTCAAAGTAATATTTTGGTTCTCCTGGAATGTTTAAATTTTTTTCTTCAGCTTCAAAATGAACTTACATATGAATAAGCCTTTATTTCAGCTGCTGCTATTGAGCTTCTTCTCACAAGTGACATCATTTAGTTGCTGCATATGCCACCCTGTTTAGCGACTTTTCTTGTTATTGGAAAAAAGGGGATATTGGCAATGAAGAAGTCATTCATCTTGAAAAACTAGATCATGTTCTCTCCAGTTGTGATTCTACTGTGGCCAAGGCCATAATTTCTAACCATTGTTCCTTATTGTTTCCAATTTTTGCATTCCAGTAATTATCAATGAATTTTGATTGCACATCAAATCAGTTTCAGTATGAAAATATTGGCAAAATTCTTCAGCTTCTTCATTATTAGCTTAAGTGGTTAGTACATGTTTTTTCATAGTTGTATTGACTAGACTCCCTTGTATGCAGTTAGGTAATATCCTGTCACAGATAGAAACTTCAGTTTAGCTATTGAAGTTTCCCTTTTGGCAATGAATGCAATTCTATTCCTCTTGAATCTCTTCTTCTCAGCATGGAAAGCTACAGGACTTTCTGATTTAAAATGTCCAATGCCATGCCATTTCAACTCACTAACATCAAAGATAGAGATATTTATGTGTTCTGTTTCATTTTCAATATTTCCAATTCTCCTGTATTTATGCTTTAAAATACTCCAAATTCCAAAAATTCATATGATGGGGTACCCTGCCTCCCAAAAAAACAGAATTATTTTTTCAAAGTCATAGATTTATTTTTTCTTAAAAAATGACTCTATCACCTTCAAAGTACACTCTATTGCACTTAATACATTTGTTAAATCTGCAATTCTATTTTAGGAAGCATTTTTTAAACTCATCTGTTGAGTAGGTTGACAGCAACACTTCCCTCGGTTTTTTTCTTCACTTCTTCTAAGTTGTCAAATCATTGTCCATACATGATCCTCTTCATTCGTGGCATCAAAAAGAAGTTGCAAGGAACAAGGTCAGGTAAGTAAGGTGGGTGGAGAAAGAGAGGCGTATTGGTATTTGTCAAAAACTGTTGCACTGAGATGGCTGCATGAGCAGGTGCATTGTTGTGGTGGCAAAACCAGTCCATAAAGTAGACCATAAAGTAGACCATTTTTTGTCACACTCTGTCATGCAATCTTTTCATACCTCTAAATAGAAACTTGGATTAACTGTCTGACCTGGTGGAACAAACTCCAAATGTACTATCCCCCGCATATCAAAAACACAAATGAGCATCATCTTGATTTTTTATTTCACTTGCCAAGGTGATGATGGCATCTTCTACTGGTAATTGATGTTTGCTTTCATAAGAATAGTACCATATCTCATCAATAGTATTGACCTTGGGGGAAAAAGCCTGGTTACTTCTAAACTGTTCTTTCAAAGTACTCGAAGATCTTTTACCTGGTTAGCCAGATCCTGAGGCACAAATTTCTCAGAGACTCTTCTCATTCTCAAATCTTCTATTAAAATTTGCTGAACTAAGCTCCATGATAGTCCTGATAACTTCCCCATCTCTTCAATGGTCTGCTGTCACTCTTTAAGCACAAGTGCATGAATTTTGCAACATTTTTGACCATTTGGGGAGGTGACATATGTCTACAAGGAGGTTTGTCATCAATTGACATTTCACCTTTTTTGAAGTGAGAAAACTATTCATTCACTTGAGTTTTCCCATATCCCTGCCCTTGCAAGCTGTGTTCAACATTGCAACAGTTGCTGAGGCATTTTTCCCAAGCAGGAAACAGACTTTCATAGCTGCAGGCTGTTCCCTTAAATTGACCATCACAAAAAACACGGTCAAGCAAAACAATATTTAGGAAAACAATTCATTGTGACCAGCGAGTCTTCCTAGGAAACACCACTAAGTGCACAAACTAAGAGCAAGTTGCTTGATGTTAGCCTAGTGGGAAAAATGCATACTAAGAATTCTTACTACGAAAGCTCTGCCTAGCTGTGGTTTCTTCTGGGTATTTTTGAGTAGCCGCTCATAGATGCCCAGCATTGTTCTTCTCATTTTGAGGCTTTATGCCATTTGAGTCATTACAGTCAGCTCTACCTCGAGAAGGTATCTTCTGTTCAGTCATCTTTTGATTACCTTCTGACCTGAGGAATTCACCTTTGGCATTGTCTCTGACAGTCTTCTGATACTGTTCATGACGTTTTCAGTATCCGACTATACTTTGATCCTACCCATGAGCTCATCAGCTAGTTCCTCTGATATATATAGGTTTTTCCTGTTTCATAGTTTATTCTTGGTTATGGGATTTCCCTAGAAACTTGGTTACTGGATGAACCTATTGATATTTGAAATACCCAGTGACATAACTGCTAGAATCACAGAAAACAAACCTGCAGGAGAGCATGAAGCAATTGCTGAAGAAGATCAGAGATTGCAGCTACCTGGATGGATTACAACTCAATGTAAAGAAAAAGCAAAAATCTCACAACTGGACCAATAGGTAACATCATAGATGATGGAGAGAAGATTCAACTTGCCAAGGATTTCATCTCCCTTCCATCCACAGTCAATGCTCAGGGAAGCAGTGGTCTAGATATCAAACAACACATTGCATGGGGTAGATCTTTTGCATAAGAACTCTTTCAAATATTGAAAAGCAGGGAAGCTATTTTGAGGACTAATATCCATGTGATGTAAACCATGGTATTTTTAATAGCTTCATATGCAATTGAATGCTGGATATTGATTGAGAGGACTGAAAAAGAATCTATGCATTTGACTTATGGTGCTGATGAAGAATATTGAAACTTCCGTGGGCTGTGTGTAGAATAAAAAGTCTTTCTTGGAAGAAGTACAGACATCGTGTTCCTTGGAAGCTGTGATAGTGGACTCGTTTTCCATACTCAAACATGTTACAAGAGACTAGTCCCTGGAGAAGTGAAAAAGAACTCTCTCAGAAAGATGGATTGGATACAGTCACTGAAACCATGGGCTCAAACAGAAGAACGATTGAGAGTTGGTGCAGGACTGAGTGTTATTTATTTCCATTGTACATAATGTTGCTATGAGTCAGAACTGACTTGATGATACCTAACACCAACAACAACAGATGGCATTTAGAAGAACATATATTAAAGAAATATTAAGAAAATATGACAAAATATATCCCTAAATTAATATTTTATAAATATTTAATAATTGAACAAATGTGCCATGTCAATGAAAATTGTTAAAAATAGAAAATTATTGTTCCATATATTAAGTTTTAATACTATCTTCTCATTTTTGTGAATATTTACAACCATTCTAAAATAGAAAGTTTCTTTAAGAAATTAGTGAAGATTTTGCATATACCACTTCTCTCATTTTATATTAGAAAGGAAATTTCCTACAGTGAAATCATTTGGATTTGAATTTTCATATATCATATTCCTTATCAATGTATTTATTAGTCATTATTAAAATTCAAATATTTCTGTAGCTTTTCATCTCATCTGTTACACACCACTTGTTAGTATTATTGATCTGAGAGTATAATCTTATTTCCTCTTTTTGGAGCCTGATTATTTTCCTCTGTTCATTAAATATATTCTAATTATTTTGTTAACTCAATATTATATCTAAAATTACTGCATGAAGAATGTGCAATTATTTCACTTTATTATTTTTCTTGTGAATAAAACATTTTTTGGATAGAAATTACTTTCCACATTACCTACAGAGAATAATTATTCTATGTTAATGCCATTTAATCACTTTAACGTACATTATTCTTGAAAAAGTGATCTTATATTATTGGATATATCAAAGATACTGCAGAAATCTCACATTCAGAATACTATATTGGCTTAATATTGACTAGGGAATCCAAGTCAACTTACTACCTGTATTTCCCCCCCGATACAATGACCGTGATTACAAGAATTTAATTTGATTAGTTTTGAACTTACAAATGGCTAGACTATGAGCTCTGTGTTTTTGATCGTTGACGCAATTTGATACACATGTCTGTTGTTGAAGGCGATATGTTTGAATTGGTTCTAACTCACAGTGACATTTGTACAAATGAACAAAACACTGTCTGCACTTGTGTCATCATCTCCATCCTCACAGTGTTTAAACCTATTGCGGTAGTTGGTATGGTAATCCATCTCATTGAGAGTGTCTTTAATATGTCAAAACATCATTTAGGTACCCTGACCAAGTTATCAGAAGGAAATGGTACCTTGGTAATGAAGCCATGCGTGGTAAGCAGAAGGTCAACAGAAAAGAAGACCCCCCACCCCCAAATAAGGTGGTTTGACACAGTGGCTTCAAGAAGCTCAAACATAGGAATGGTTATGATGATGAGGCAGGACGGGAGATTATTTCATCTGTGGACACAGGGTTGCTGTGAATTAGAAGTGAATTGACACCATCTAATGAATTTGATTAAATCATTTTTAATTTTTTGAATCAAATAAGTACTAAATACATATTGTGCTGGAACACTTACTGTTCAATCATCTGTCTCCAGATCCACAATTTTTTTTAATCACAAACCCATCAAGAACCCAGTGAAGTCATAGACTTTGAAATAAAACCAACCTCCTTAAATTACTTCCAACTCGAAGCAACTCTATGTACAACAGAAGAAAACATTGCTGGTCAGCCTTCACAGAGGTCAATTTTGCAGCCGCTGTGTCAATTCCTCTCCTTGATAGTCTCCCTATTTTTTAACTAGTGCTCTGTTTAACAAAGTACCATGCTCTTACTCAAGGACTGATCTTCACTTGATAACATGTCCAAAAGTGCATGACACAAAGTCACACCATTTTTGCATCTAACGTGCCCTCAGGTTATATTTCTCCTAAGATAGGTTTGTTCTTCTGCAAGTCCACATTATTTTCTTTGGCAACAGCAGCATAATTAAAATCCTTTCTTGTTCTTTCTCATTCATCTTCAAACATTCACATGTGTATGAGATAATTGAAAAGACTGTCTTGAGGCAGGTGCACCTTAGCCTTTAAAGTGACATCCTTGATCTTTAACACTTTAAAGAGATTTGCGGATTCTCCTAATGCAATGCGTCATTTGCTCGTGACTTCCATGAGCATTGAGTGTGGGTGCAAAATACATTTAAATCTTTAGAACTTCAATATTTCTTCTGTCTATCATTATTTCTATTGGTTGAATTGTGAGGTTCAGGGCTTCCCTTACATTGAATTGTAATCCGTATTTAAGGGTGCATTCCTTGCCTTCCATAAACAACTGCTTCATTTTCAGCAAGGAAATTATGCTGCATGTATGGCAGGCTGTTAACAAGCCTTACTTCAACCTGCTGCCGTGTCCCTCTTCACGTAGTCCAGCTTCTCACACGATGCTCTTCACACACATCGAATAATCACGTGAATAGGGAATTAACACAATAGGGAATAGGGAATTGATACAACCCTGACTCGTGCCTTTGCTATGCTTTATGTATGCATATGCATACATGTATAAATGCACACATACATACATATACGAGGTCACTAAAAATGCAGTGGACATTGAATTTAAATATAAAACCACTCATATATTTTTGGGTTTGGTATAATTTTTTCCCTCCAGAAAATGAACAACCAAAATGCCTTGAGCATCCCAATAAATTGTTGCCACAACCTTTGTACTTAAAGAGTCTTTTTAAAAAACAAAACAAAAAATTATATTGGCACTTTGTCCACATATCATACAATTTAATAGATCAACCATACAAAGAAGAGTTGTATAATCTTTACAACATTAATTTTTAAAAATTTCTTTTTCCCTGTACCCATTGTTATTCATATATATTTTTTCCATTTTGACAAAAATATACATAACTAAAGAATCACCAATTCAACAACTTCCGCATGTATAATTCAGTGTCGTTGGGACTCTTTGTTCAATTCCTATGATCCTTTCCAAATTGTTCCTCTGCCTTTAAAATAACCCCAATATCTCATAAGCGAAAACTCTTCCTCCTTCACCCAAGGTAACCATAAGTCAAGTCTGGTTTCTTGGCTTTTTACCCCTTCCATCATTTCCTTGATATAATATTCACATAACAATATCATACATTGCTATAGTTAAACTGCTTCTAAAAAGAATTGTATACACATCATCTCAATAAAGCTATTGGGTATGCTCCATACCCTCTCCCATGTCCACTGATTGCTCTCCAAATCCCTTTCTCCTCTCCCCACTTTTCCAATAAACATTGCACTGGTTATTCTGTCTGTGCGTCCACTCCCTAGCTCTTGACCAGTCTGCTATTGCTTTATACCAATTCTACCTATCACAGTCATGCATTTGATTGGGCTTTGTCTTCTGGAGTGTTCTGGTCAAACCAGGTTTAATCTCCTGTATCAACTGCTTTAAGACTCGCGGTAGGATCTTAAGTCGACTTGTTGAAAATCCCACTTGAAAGCTCTGTTGTTGAGTAGAGCTGTGCTGTGTGTTCAACTTTATTTTCCTGTCAGATTTGTTAAAGCTGATTTGTGATATTGACTATTGTTTGTCTGTCAATTGTCGGTCCTTTTTAAAATTAGAGCATGTGCAAGATTAATTTATTCCTTGTAACATGATCTGCATCATTCATCAACTGCATTGTCTTTTATCTACCTAAAATGAGCTGTGCAGTTGCAAATTATTGTAATTGGTGGTGATGGGGGAGCAGTGCGCCTGTAAGTTTTCCATAAAACATCCATAATGGCACCATTCTCCACCCAAGTTTCACCATTTAGATTGTTTTTGCTTCTATTTTAATAGAATTCATGTTGCATTAATAGAATTCTTTTCAGACTGATATCTCATTTTTCTTAGTGGATCTGAGTAAATCCTGTTGTGCATTTTAGCATTTAGAAACCCTGACGTAAGACAGCGAAAGGGGCTGCACCATGGTCACAATTGTTTTGTCTGAGCCCATTGCTACAGCATTTGTGTCAAAGATAGCGAAGATTCCCTTCTTTTTCATTGACCTCCTCCTTACCGAGCATGATGACCTTCCCCAAGAATAATTCCCTCTTAATAACATGTTCAAATTCCATCAGACAAAGCCATCATCTATCACGCACATGGGATGGAACTGCAAAAGTTTGTGTAAAAATCCCATCTTGCTTTAATTCCAATTTTAACAAATTTGTAAGATCTCCCATGTGTGCATATATATAAACATAATTCTGTCTGTATATATAACCAATTATTTCTCTGTATATTTATGAATATATATTATATATATATTAAACACACATGTAAAGTATCTGCATATCACCGATTCAATTACTGTAAAGAATTGTGTCAAAGACACTATAAATGGAGTGAGGTTTAAAAATGATGAATCAGATGTATTAAGGATCTATTTTTAAAAGTACAAAGGAATTAACTATTCAATATCAAGCTATGTGAAAATAGCAGCATTAAAACAATAGTGAAAAGATACGCCTTGCCATTGAGTGGATTTAGATTTCTAATGACAGAAAGAACAGAGCAAACAGATAGCTGAAATTCTCTCCGTGTTCCCAAGTCTCTACGTCTCTGAACGTACTTTGCCGTGGAGTCATTGCCATGTCTGAACCCTGCCCTTCCGTTAGCAAGCAGCTGAGAGAGTAACTGTGGCACAACTAATGTTTACATGACTCTAAAGACCATAAAACCTGATACACATGAAACAAATACATATATCTGGAATGGAGACTGGAAGAAAGTGTGTCTGCTCATCTAAAGGTTAACTTCTCATTTTCTTATAAATCTGTCTTTGTAGGTGGTTTGCACCACGTGCAGAGGATTCACTGGAGAAATGATTTGACAATGACAATAAAAAGCGTGATAGAAAACAATGGGAGTAAATCCATCAGAGAAAGAAAATGAAGCCATTCCCTTTCTACAAAATAGTTTCTTTTGGAAAAAGCATTGGCTTAGACCACAGTTTATTTTAATATAGATTGTGATCAATGTCTGTGCAATGCACTATAGAAAATGATCACTTCTTGTCATGCCTGAAGGTTAAATGTTGCCAATGTTTTCTCTCCTGTTTTTCAAGATCTTGTTTTCTGCTGACAGTAAAGGGAAAAATAAACTGAATAGAAAACGTTTTACTTTCTCTCCTTAAGTTTATAATAAAAAATCAATTAATCCCTATCATACACACGGCAGGTAATTTAGTAATGCAGAGATAAACTATAATAGAGTTGTAGATACATTATTGTGTGTTTGCTTTTTTAAAGAAAATAAAAATAATGATGTGAGCAAGATGCTCTGAGACAGACAACTTTGCCCCAAACCAATAGAGGAGCAAATCTCTGTAGTGATTTTACTTGACAAAGTTGAACTTCTAAAAAAATTTGTAAGCATGATATAAATCTAAGATTGATCCTATCAACATAATATCAAGAATATATGTTGAATAAATCACAGTCACTGAGTATTATGTCACAATTAAATTTTGAGCAATGAACTCTGGGAAGTAATCAATACATAAAGGTGAAGTATTTTTAAAAATGTGTTATTTTATATCTATAAATAGAGCTTCACAATATAGAGTTATGTTCAAAGGATGCAGGCAGTCTTAAAGTATAAAGAAATATTTTACATAAAGGATTCATTGGTCACAATGGTGTTTCCATCCATTTAAGAGAACAATAAACATATTGTATGGGATCAACACATCAAAAATATATAATCAAACTGTTTTAATTTATCCATTTAAAATATGATGAGACCCGAAGGAGGTAAAGTGACTACAATTTTATGATTAATATTGGAAAGAAATGTAGATGCAAGCAAAATATAATAATATATATAGGTGCATATATGAGAGAGAAAAAAACAAAGAAAAGAGATTCATACATGTACAAAAATTTACCTCTAATCCCAAATTTCTCCATTAGTCATATCTATGATAAATTTAAATATAATCATTTGTGTTTAAATAGATTCTCCCAAGGTGTACAATTTGCATAATACTTAATTAATTAAAATATCTAACTACCCATTTGGGGTATGAATTACACTCATCTCTAAAATCATTCTCAAAATATTTTAAATTCAGGAGCAAAGTATCATTGCATGAATAATTTTATAAATTATTCAGGCTATTAGTGTATTTTTGTTCTGAAAACAAAATGTGAGTAGGTTTTGATAAATTGGTTGATGTAAAATAATCATATAGATATGTTTACATTAAGTTTTTAGACCAAAATAATCATCAATACTCTAGACTTAAAACAAAGATATTGGTTTTGCTTCAATCAATGTATCACTGATCAAAAGCCATGCATACAACAGCAGAGAGAAAGGAATCTTTGAGGTGGTTATCTGGATTAAAAACAACTGAGAAAATATTCTTGAGCATGGACAAATAATGCTTGAGCGTCTGAGCAAATAATATTTTCACAGTATCCAAATGAAAGAGACATGTGTTGCTACCAAACTACCTCCTCATGTTTTATGGTTCAGGAAGAGTGGGTCGGCTAGCAAATATTAAGGAAAACAAGTAACTCTTGGGATATTTAAATGTCAATTGTGTGATTAATTCTGATGAGGTAATAGATATAAGGGGGGAAATGTTACCTCTCAGAAAAACATAAAATTCCTTACGTAAGAGGATATATAACAATTTTCTAAACATGTAATCTTAAAAGAATATTATGCTTGCATCTGTAAAGAGTTCAGAAGAGTAAAGTTTAAGCAATGAGTTGTACTGGAATTTTAGTTCACACATTCATAGATTTATTATTTTTTTAAAGGCATCTATACATTTCTGTGCTGTGGACTAGTTCTCTCATTACCCCACCCCCCAAAAATCCAATCAACCATTGCTCCTAGGGAGAGCTGCTCAGCCAGTAATATTCAAGGCAAAGCGGCCAATTCAGAAGGTTATGGTGTGTTGTGATCCAAATGGGTAATTCTGATAGAGTTTCTCAAAGGATAAAGGCTGGGCATGATCTTGAAGAGCAGAAAACTGCACTGAGGGGGGAAATGTTAGGAAAGTTCTCCCAAGGATATTTCTCTTCATCACAACAAGGCACCTGATCATTCTTGAAGACAGTGAGGATTTGCCTCTGAGAATCTTATTGGGAAAACGGACCCCGTCTTGTCTACAGCTTAGTTCCTTCCTCTTCAGATTTATTTCTGTTACCCAAACACATTAAACATCTTAAAGACACTCAGCTTCCATTTTGGCATAGAGCAGAGCATATATGAACATTGTCTGCAGAAGTGTACAGTTCTGTTGGTCAGCGACTGTGGAGTTGATTCTGATTCAGAGCAGTCCTGCATACAACAGCGTGAAACAGTACCCAGGCCTAGGCAAGCCTCACAAGGATTGTCTTTTTAGCACATCGTTTCAGTCACTGTGGCAAGTCATCTGTTTGAAGGTCGTCTGTTTTTCCTTCCCTTATACTTTACCAAACATGATGTCCTAGATGGAGAGTATACCAACAACAGCTTCACATTTAGACATTTTTGCATGTTTCTATAGTTTCTCCAGATAAAAGCTGCGAAGGAAATAAACTACATCTATTTAGCTGCATGACTGACAACAACTTATGAATAATGCTGAAAATATTGGGAATTCTATAACACTAATTGTGCTCATTTGGAACCAATATAGACCAAGAGGCAATCGTCCAATAGAACAATGGGGTACCTAGTGGTTAAAATCAATAAAGTTATTGTCACGATTGTATCCTTTCACTTTATTTCACAGCCTGTATGCAGAACAAGTAGTCTGAGAAACTAGACTTTATGAAGAACAGGACAGGGAAGTGGGGGAAGATTAATTATCCATCTGTGATATGCAGTCCGCAAAATCTTGCTTGCTGAAAACAGGGTGCAGAAAGTTATTGATGATGATCAAATAGTTCCGCCTTCAGTATGGATTGAACCTCCTCATAAAGAAAACAATACCCATCGAAATGTAGCCAATAGCAAGATAGCAACAGACAGAGAAAAGGTTGAATTTTTCAAGGATTTCATTTTACTTGGACCCAAAATCACTGCACCGTGAAAATGGCTGTCAGGAAATCAAAGGTTGTAAGCCTTGTACACGTTTGCTATAAAAGACTTCTGTAAAATATTACAATGCAAAGTAGTCATTTTGAGTACTTGCTCCTGATTCATGCCATGGTCTTTTTAATTGATTTATGTGCATGTGCTAAACTTGAGTATGAAAAAGAAGACCAAAGTATAATTTATTTATTTGAAAAATGATGTTAGATGAACAATTAAATGTGTCATGGGAGAAGTGCTGCCCGGAATCCCCTAGGGATAGAGAATGGCAAGGCTTCAGCTTATGTCAATGTTACTTTTTCAAGAGGGATACATCCCTGCAGAAGTGTTTCATGCTTGATAGTCAGCTAATAATAAGCAGATTATAAACCATATAGATTGACATGGGAAAAAGGAATTTATATTTTCTCTAAAAGACAGCAATGCATGAAGATAGCAGGTGGAGACCATCACAGAAATGAAGCAGATAGGACTAGATAAACACACAACTCTTATTTCCCATCCGTAATGGTTCTTCTCAGCACATCCTCCTACCATCCATGTTTGTGATCACTCCAAGAACTGTACTTCTCATCTACCTGTCAATAAGGATGAGAGTAACATAAAGTATTCTATAAATGACTTTGTTGGGTTCTTTTGAACTCAGAAATGCCTGATTATCACTTAGGTCCATGAACTGAGAAGCAGAGGGACTTAGGTCAGATCAACTGGGAGGACACCTGTGGGGATGTCATTTATCTTTTGTGCTTTCACCTTCATTATCTTAAATGCAGGTGAAATGAAGTTATAAATCCTCACATGAAGCTGGCAGAAACCCAGGGAACGTCAATTATTATTGCACTATTTATAGATTGCTATGGTTTAGATAAAAAATCAAACTTCTTTTCCCTTTCATTCAGTTGAAAACAATCAGGAAATATAAAATTTCTACCAAATGACTTTCACAAATATTAATAAACAAATTCACCAGAAAAATGAACAAATTGAAAGAACATAGATGCACATATAGTTGGATATACCATGTTGATATTGAGTTGTGGAAGAAACATTTTAAATTCACCTTTGTAAGATTTTCCCAAAGTCAGAGATTTTGAAAGAATGCAATAACTTTGTTCAGTTAGGGAAATAGAAGTCTGCAGCTATTTTTATGATTTTCGATGCTGTTATTTCCCAAGTATCTTTCAGGAGAAAAATAGTTTCTAGCTTATGCTGAAAGTAAAAGAATGTAATCTTTCAACCATTAAAAACAAACTTAATTATTTTATGTTTTATGTCATGCCAATATTTCTCTAAATATAAAACATTTATAAGAACATATTGCAGAATTAACAATTAATAGAATCCATAAATAGGAAAAATTATTACCATGTCAAAAATAGCTCTATATGTTTAGAGTTTTATACAATTATGAAAGAAAGCTATATTCATAAAAGCATTGTAATGATAAAAATCATGAAGACTTCTCACAGATATAAACATACACATATTTGAAGGTGCTTCAAATATTCATGGAAAGGTTGAATTAACTATAATAAAAAGTTTCCATAATTTTTTAAATCTCTCTTCTATTTTTAATTATTCTTTCTGAAATGTCTCTATGAGAATCACTTTCTTCACATGGGTTAATTCATATTCTATAATAGTTATTGACATGGCTTGAATTGTACTGCCCTCTAATACATGCCAATTTGACTGTCTGTAATTCTCAGGGACGTGCCAGTTATTTAATGATATAACCTGGTTATGAAATGATGGATTAATCACTTATGATGTTATCCGTTCAACAAGTCAATCCGCTTTAATGGATTGAGGAAAGAATACAGCATCCTTATTCAAGTTATAGGCCTACTCTGGTACGGGAAATTTCCCCGTGAAATTTCCTGCATTACCTTGCAAATGCTAAAAAGAGGGAAACGAGCTGCGGTGGGAGGAGGGGGATCAGAGAGTGGGAACTACTACTACCAAGAAATAAAATCTGGGTTTGGAGTATGTCCTTTGGACCCGGAGTCCCTTGCTGGGAACCTCCTAGACACAGGGTAATATTGATATTGAGACTCGTGGAAATCTTCAAGGACATGGGACAGGCCAAAGCTAAAATGAGAAAAGGAACTCTAGAGCCAACCCAGACAGAAAACCTTTCCATAGAATGAATTTTCTAGAATAAATTTGTTCTTGTTTCTTGTTTGTTTTGTTTCTAATCATTTCATTGGGGGCTCATACAACACTTATCACAATCCATCTGTCCATCCATTGTGTCAAGCACATCTGTACATCTGTTGCCGTCATCATTCTCAAAATATTTGCTTTGAACTTGAGCCCTTGGTATCAGCTCCTCATTTTTTTCAATTTTCCCTCCCTCCGTGCTCCCCTCTCCCTCATGAACCCTTGTAATTTACCAATTATTATCATTTTGTTATATCTTACACTGCCCGAGGTCTCCCTTCACCCACTTTTCTATTGTCCGTCCCCCAGAGAGGAGGCCATATGTAGATCCTTGTAATCAGTTCTCCCTTTCTACCACACCTTCACACCCATTTATAGTATTTCTGTATGTTTGCATGAGATAACTTAGATGAGTATGTATTCTGATTTTATTCTTCTACACTTTAATCCAAATATATATAAATATTGAATAAAATGTCAAAGCATATAAAAATTAAAGGAACTAACCATAAATGCAAAAAGTTCATGCCAAATGCAATTAAAAGATAAGGAAAATTTTGCATGAACTTTTTGAGTCCCTTCACATAAAAATAAATAATTAATTAATTTAAATTGAACCTGTTGCTGTTGAGTAGATTCTAACAGTGACCATATAAGGTCACCCCAAAAAATCATTAAAAAGCTCCCCTGGCCAGACCTTCCATAGTACACACTTTTTTTTTTCCTTCTAGGCGAGCATGGAGCAACTCTCTCTGAGATAGTGCACCCAGTGGTGTCGTGTGAGAAAGTTTTCAATGGTCACAGCGAATTTTTTTCGTAAAAACAGATTCATTCAAACATCGTTTTTGTCATGGCTTATTTAAAAGAACAGCATATGACTGTGACGTTTTGTTTCCTGTTCAAGAAAAATACTGCAGAGACTGTTGTGATGTTGAACACAGCTTACAAAGACAGCGCTATGGGAAAACTCACGTGTATGAGTGGTTTTCTCATTTTAGGAGGTAAAATGTCAGTTCATCAACAAACCTCATTCTGGACATCCATCGGCTTCCTGAATGGAAGAAATGCCAACACAATTCGTGCACATGTGCTTGAAGACCGACAGCGACCCGTTGAAGAGATGGCGAGGTTATGTGGACTCCCGGAACTGGCTTCAGCATTTTAACGGGAGATTTGGAAATGAGGAGAATTGCTGTGAAATGTGTGCCTTGGGTTCTGACCAACCAACAAAAAGAGTGTCGAGTGGACACACGCCTGCTTTGAGAGAACACCTCTGAAGCGACCCAGACTTTGTTTCCACCCTCCTTAGTGGTATTGAGACACGGTGCGATTCTTAGGACCACAAAAGCAAGCATCAACGGAACCAGTGGCACGGCGCCATCATCAACTCATGCCCCAGAAGTTCAAGTGAAATCAAAGATCAAGACGGTACTCATTTGTTATTTTGTTGGTTTTTTTATGTGAGGGGGATGGTACATTAGGAATTTGTTCGACCAGCTCAGCGTGTTAACCAAGTTTTATACTTAGAGGTTCTGAAAAGATTGTGTTTACAATATGCACTAAAAAAGCGTGATTTGTGGCAGATAGAGACTAGTTTTGCTAATACAATAATGCACCTGCTCAAGCAGCCTTCTCAGTGCACCCGTTTTTGGAAAAACAAAAAAAAAGCATGCCCCTCTTATTGCATGCATCTTACTCACAGGACCTTACTCTGTGTGACTTCTTTCTGTTTCTGAGAATGAAGAGGAACATGAAAGGACAGCAATTTGTAGACTTAGAAAAGGTGAAGAAAAAAACGAGGGAGGTGCTGTCAGCCATCCAGAGTTTGAAAAATGTTCCCAAGAATGAAGTTGCAGATTTGATAAATGTATTAAGTGTAATGGAGAGTACTTGGAAGGTGCAAGGTTGCTTTGTAAAAGCAAATAAATACATAACTTTGAAAAAAATCCATTGGGGGTGTACTCCCTCATATGGTACAGAATCAAGTCGCCCTCTATGCCATAAGGCTTATAACCTTTTAATTCATATGGAGAAAAATATGATATCTTTCTTTCATTTGATATTACACATATATGGTGAAAATGCAAATAATTAAATGTTCTCTCTCTTTATAAAACACACATATATTATATATAGGGATAAGTCTTTTTTTTCCCTTTCCTTTTTGTTCCAATTGCATGCTTCAATGATCAGTAACTTAACTGTGGGTTTAGAACTTAACTTTTCTAATCTCCGAACTTAAAAACCAAAATCCCTGCCATCGAGTTGATTCCTTCTCATAGCAACCATATAGGACAGGTTAGAGCTACCCCTCATGTTTCAGAGAACTGCCTTTGTTCATAATTTTACATGAGCAGAAAACCTAGCTTGCTCCTAGCAAGTGGCTAGTAGTTTAAATGGCTGATCTTTCACTTAGAAGCCCAATGAATAACCATGATACGACCAGAAGTTTCTAATCTCACAGGTAACCAATTCATCATCATCTTAATCATGAGTATGATTATCTGACAGTTCTGCCAAACAAGACTCGATTTAGGAAATACGTAATTGAATGCAGCCTGCACTTTCAGACAACCTGATGGAAACTAAATTGTGTCTTGCATGGAAGGTGACTAGGTGTACTAATGCTTTACCCACTATCAGCATGTGATACTACTATAGCTAATTATTGATCATTGAGCAAGCAACAACAACTTTTGATTGCAAGTTACAGAAAACTCACATCAAACTGCTTTGAACATTTAAAGAATTTACTGGCTCGATTAACTGGAAAATGAAAGGAGAGTATCAGGCACTCTGTGCTCTTGTTCCATCACTAATCCCCTGGATTCTCCCACTTTTCCCTCCTCTACATTCAGGTTTTTGTTTTCAAACTAACTTTTCTTATGGCAACTCAATGAATGTAATTTCAGGCTTGATGGACTTTTTATCATTCCACGGGTAGCAAATTGTGCAAACCAAGTTACTGAAGCCGTTCTTTAACACAGCTAGGAATCCAACACAAAAGAACGAGTGCCTTCCTTTGCAGCTACCGTCCGATTGTGTAAGCCACCATGGTATGGGGCTTGTTTCTTCAAGGGAAGGAGCCATATGCAGTTCATCTTCATCCCAAGTAATTATCCAATGCTGAAAAGGAACCAGTACATGATTTTGATGGAATAAATAATACATACATTTGAAACTTAGATTATATTAAAATTTTGCCTCATATATGATGTTTACTAGTCTCCAAATGTGTGTATTTAAAGGCAACAGTTGAAATAAAAACCGGAGAGAATACAGGAGTTGAGCGGACATAGAAAGCCTTGTTTAAATAACCTCATTATACTTCCTGCTACCAAACAAGTTCTGACTCATAGAGCATTCATTATACAAAGACATAAATACATACATGTTATGTATGTATATCAATATACACTTGGAGCAGATTAAAATATTTTTCAGCCTATGCCAAAAAGAGAAGAGAGAAATACAAACTTATATGAAAGAAATGGCAATCTTCATTTTTATTAGTGTTTTTATATTTCACTGCAATATGAATCCACCTTGAAGCCTCTTTTTCCTGTTTATTGAAGTAAGGTGCACTCCTTCTAGACAACCGAAACCATAAAGAGAATGTCCTCTTCCCAAGAAATGCTTACTGCAAACATTTTGTGATAGTCACAAATTCATTTTGTATATATTATCAAATAAAGTTTATATTGTGTGTAAAAATATATGTATATATAAAAATGAATAACTAATGTAAAATATCTGTTTTTAAAATTACCAACCAACTTGAAAGGTTAGTTAAATTTCTATGTAAATTCAATATTTCTATCATTTAAAGTGTGCATGCTTCTCAACATGTTTAATATATGGACAGGTTAGTACTACCATTGATGCAATTTTATTCCTGTTTGAAAAATGATTAAAATAAATATATAAAATCCTGGGCAGCCAAAATCCATGACTATATGACAGCATTTTACTGTTGGTTTAGGGGAAAAACGTTGTACAATACTTATTAATATGCTTATGACCCTAATGTACTGATAATCTTAAATTCCAGCAACTTTATTCTTCCCTATTATTCTCTACCCATCCTGACTTCAACTTTGGTCACCAAAATACTATACATTTTTCAATGTATTTAATGTCCTCTACCAGTGTTCCGTTTCTTTCCACTTTATCTGGAAGCCTTAGCCGAGGTACCATTTCCAGAGAGAATTATTCCTTAATCACCTTGAGTGGATAAAGTCCCTCTGTTATTTGCATTCATTGTAGTCTATGCTTTTCTGTTTGGCACTTATTATTATTTTAAAATATTTATACCTATGAATATTCCATCATTAAATATCATCTTCACCAGGGTATAATATTGGTAACTTTGTTTTAAGCAGGATTTTATCTCTCTACAATCACCGGTTTACACAATGATTACTCATTTGGTATATTAAAGGCATAAAACATTTTTAAATTTATGACTCTATTCATGACAATTTAATTGTTATCTGAACTCACTTGAACAACAGTCATCAAAATTCATGAAAAATTATGAATTTTTAAATATATATGTTATTTGATTATCAGCTAACTTACTCTAATCAGTATCACTAATTAGTCCTTCTGAGTTATTAGGACAAAAGATCACAACACAAATTGATAATGCGTACAAGTTCCATCAAGTAGATTCTGACTCATGGTGATACCATGGGTGTCCGTAGTGTGTTCAATTGCTAATTTTTCAGAAATAGAGCACCAGAGATTTCTTTCATGCACCTTTGAAAGGGCTTGAATGTTCCTTTTATTTAGCTACTGAATACTTGAAACTTTATACATCCCAGGAATTGAATAGCTACATAAATTACACTAAAGCATTGTGCACTGCTGTTTCCTTAATATCAAAAAGGCTCTCCTTATTCTGTCCAGTTTCCCTGGGCTAAGTGAAGAGAGAAAAAGAAAAGGGTGAATCTTCAATTCTTGCAAATTTTAGTTTAACAGACATGCCCACAAATAAAGCATATTTTATACATTTAATGTGGCAAACATTCATTTGGAATTATTTAAAATAAGAAAAATTATTCTCAATAAAGCTATGAATAAAACTAGAAATCAGGATTAGTAGTTAAATATTCTGATTCCATGCCCTCTTTTCAGATTAGGAACCTCTAATCAGTCATTGTCAAATTAAGAATAATCAACAGCTAAATTCTTTAAATTTAGGTACTTATCAAGTACTTTATATTATTAACTCAAACTAAAGTTGTTACCAGAAAAACTACTTTCAAAAATAAACATTTTCTTTAATGTCACTTTACAAGGATATGAATAAATGAAAACCAATGGGAATTTGAGTGACGTTTTACAAAAGCAATTAGAACTAGTAAGGACAGATATTTCCTCTGACACAGAGACAGAGTTAACATTTGGTTATATATTCAAATAATATACTCACAAAATACTATTGATAAAATCAAATCACACAATTATGGAATAAATTTCATGACAATTACTATAATCTGAAAATTACTATAATCGTAAGTCTGTGGTTGGTGTCACCTTTATACCAAATGTCATGATCCAAAAATACACATAAAACAAAGTAAAAATCATCAACTACACACAAATACGTAAAAGATGAGGTGCCAGCACTTAAAATCCTCTAAGCTTGGCTCCAGTATTATGGCTTAGTTGCTGTACAACTTTACTGTTTCCTGCTTTGTCTGCCATCTTCTCTCTGATCACAATTTGTAACAGCAGGGATTTAATTGCAGGCAAAATCTGTTCCCATGAACCCTTAAACAATAAAACAAAACCAGTGCTAGATGAATGCTCCAGCTTCCCCATCTAGTTCTGAAGATTATTCTACTCAGTACCTTACTGTGTCCCTGTTGGACTAAACCTCCATTGCTCACAGCAGTAACCTATTCATCAATTCATCCTCAATTGATTTTCTGGTCTCATTTTCCCCACTCCCTTACTTTGAAGTCTGAGATTATCACCAATAATTTGTTCCCTAGATATTTTCTTAAAGTCTGCTTCTTTTAGAGAAACCTAAGTTAAAAAAATATATTGATATGATCCCAATTTAACTTTGCAAATATACATTGTGGTAGTTACATATCTCCTGTCAACTTGAGTGAAGGGGTGGAGGCAAGCCTGCTAATCAGGCCATAGCCAATGAGTCCTCTGTGTGGGCATGGCCTTCTCTTGAGGATTCTGGGAACTCCTGTATTCTTCCCTTGAGGCAGGAGACTTTGCTTGATCATTACTTTTGACCAGCCACAAGGAGCTATGCTGATTGCAGCTGAGCCCTGGAGCTGGAGGAGCCACGTGGAGACTCACACTAGCGCTGAGATGCTTCCACCACTGTTGGATCCACAGGCCGTTCCACCCAGTGTCCTGTGATCTTCCTGAATTCAGCGTCATTGCATAGCTGCATGAGTCTAAGAGGAATTTATGGACAAGTATCGACATATGAGCTAATATCATACTTAAGACTTGAGCTGAGCTGCACTGGGATGTTTTCTTAACATACAATTGCTTTTTGATATAAAGTTATCTCTTACACATATGAGTGTCTCTGGATTTGTTTCTCCAGTGTACCCAGACTAACAAATATGTTCACCCATGCACATGTATTTGTGTGTGTGTGTGTGTGTGCGTGTGTGCATGCCCTGGTGGCATAGGTTGCAGATTGGGTTGATACCTACAAGATCAATAGCTGATATCCACTAGCTACAATGCAGAAGGATGAGGATTTCCACTCTTGTAAATGTTGTGTTCACACATGATTGTGAGGATGGCATAGGACCAGATAGTGTTTCATTCTGTGGTGCATAGTGTTGCTATGAGTTGGAACACACTTGACATCAACAAACAACAATATATACCATGTATACCAAACAGAAACTAAACCCACTGCCCTTGAGGGGCTCCGACTGAAAAAAGTCCTATCGAACAGTATAGGAGGACTCCATGGTGTTTCTGAGGATGTTATTCTTTACTCGTTATGCCAACAGGCATGCGTGTGTGTCTGCATGCATGACACATCTATTACAAATACGTTTACACATGTGGATTGTTTCCTCCTTCTGTTAGGCATTTCCCTTTTGAATATTTCTTGGGATCAAGTAACAATAGTTCTTTATTTGTTTATTTTAATCAAGGGGAACATGTTTAACACCTTGAATTGTTTTTTCTCTGAGTATATACTGTCAGTGGTATCTCTGAACTACATTGCCAGGCAAAGGTTGGTCAGACTACTTTGCTGGTAATTCCATGAAAATCACATCAGTGTCTAAGTAGTAAGATGGCATGCCCATTAAGGTGCTCACAGAGAAAAATTCAGACTGTACAGTTCTATTTTAATTATGTCACAAAATGTGACATAATTGGTAAAATATTTACCAAACTGGGGTGAAAAAAGAATGTTCCATGATCTTTCTTGCATAGCATGAATCCTTTGGGGAGAGACATTGATAATTTCCCTTTGCTTATTCAAAATAAAGCACTAGAAATGATGCTACTTATAAATCTCCAAAGTAAATAAAGTATCCCAGAGAAAATGATACCAAGCTGTAGCATGAGCAGTTACACAATCTCATGTCAACTTGAGAAAAGAATGAAGGGGTTGGATTTAGCCTGTCAATCAGTTTACAGCTTGATGATCCCTCCTTGTGGACGTGGCCTCTCATGAGGATCCTGGGAACTTCCTCTTTCTTGATTCTGACATCAGAAGAAGCAGACCACTTTCTCTCTCTTGTTCTCTCTCTCTCTCTCTCTCTCTCTCTCTCTCTCTCTCTCTCTCTCTCTCTCTCTCTCTCTCTCTCTCTCTCTGCTTCACATTCTTGTTGCCAAGCCACATAGAGCCACTCTGAAGTCAGCCTGCAGATGCTTCCACCACCATTGGATCCATCAGACTTTCTAGCCTCTGGCCTGTTATCTTCTGCATTCAGCATCATTAGGTGTGTTGCCTGAGTCTAAAGAGGAATTTATGGATTAGTATCTGACATATAGGCTCTTATTGGAATGATGGACTTGATCTGGATAGGTCCGGGATGTTTTCTCAATGTACAATTGCTCTTTGATATAAAGCTCTCTGTTACACCCATGAGTGTCAATGAGTTTGTTTCTCTAGTCAACCTGATCAGACATACACATGTGAAGATTCAGAGGACCATAGAATGTACAGGGTGAGAATAAAGAGAACTGGGACCCATTGTAGGACAAAATGATATCTTAGGCAGTGATAGATATTGAGAAAAACCAAATAACATTGTTCGATATCAAATGCCAAATATAGTAGAATACAAGTAATATAGTCCCTGGCCTAATTGATCTTTTTTTTTTTTTAAAGTAGACACATTTAATTCAGGGAAGTGATTTCTCAGATTTGGAATTTACAACACTCCATGAGCAGTGTAAGGGCCCTTTTGGCGCAGTCAGGTAAGCATAGAGATTGACAGTTTGGGAAACCATCTATCGGGTCTCTTTGGGCTAGAGTGGACTCGGTGACAGTGGGGGTCTTACTTGAGCACTCTTGCTATTGGAAACCAGGGAACGACTCTAAAGATTAGGAAACCAGTTAAGAGACTCTATGTCATCCACAAGAGAACTTGAAAAATGTTATAGTAAGGTTGGAAAGAGAAAATGTTTAAGGTGAAGAAATAGTATTACAGGTATATTCCTTTGAACTCCATATAATTTATTTTTTAATAATTCTCAATCATGTAGTAGAAATGAATTATTTTGGTCCAGGAGAAAATGCATTTTCTTTTTAAAATTTAGGAGGACAAGGCAATATTTTTAACAGATTTTAAATATGAAAGAATTTCTATTATTCAGGACAAACTGATATACTTTAATAGACATGTCAGTTCTAATTCTGAATGTTATATTCTAAACTGAATAAATTCAAACATAAAAATATATCCAAAAACAACTGAGACAGACTTTCTAATACTTTTTTAGGTATCATACACTTGTGGTCACCAAACAATACTCTCTTAAGAATTAATGTAGGGTTCCATGTATGACATTTATTATGTCTTTTAAGAATGTGATATTTACCCCAATGATATGTATAACCAGAAATATTATTAAGTAATACTAAAGCTTAAAGAAAGGAAAAATAAGTAAACTAAGCAGAAAATTAATTTTAAATACCTGTATTTAGGAAAAATTGGCATTATCTCCTTTACCTCTGTGTCTCAAATTTACATTTTCTGGTGGACCAATCAATATTTTCTCCAGTTAATGGCCAGTTATTTTCTCCAGTTTCTCTAGTTGTTATTTTTCAGAAGTGGGTATTTTGCTTGTGTGCACAATTTGTTCTTTGCTTCTCACCGTGGGCACCTCTAAGGAGCAGAGAGTCCAAGACATTACTATGGTTTCCCTACAGAAGTTACTTTGTTTTTCAGGATATTTATTATCAAATACGTCAAAAATTTGGAAATAATCTCAGGAGGGAATGTGGATTCTTTCTGTTCTCAAAATATTCAGTCTCTCCCTGAGAAAAAGATGTGCTTCGAAGTGCTAGATCAGACTGCCATTGTAAAAATCTGTGATTGTATTGGAATCTGAAAGTTATGTTCAGGGGATACTCTGCCTCTCTTAATTCAACCTCTAAAATAAGAAACTCTTTCCTTAGGTTTTCCAGGAATCAAGGGGATTAAGGACCTCTACACAGAAGTTTGTTTGAATAACTAAATGGTTCAACTTTAAAACACCTAGTTTTTTATTCAGGTGCGGCTTTTAAATAGTGGTTTTTTGGAAGTAAAATATCATAATGTTAAGCAACCTGTCAAAAATCATACACCTGTCATATAAAATAACAAAAACAATAATTAGCCTGTTCTATTTTAGAAATAAAAGTTTTAACCATTATGTTGGGCTGACTTGAGTTGATCAGTTATAATGTTCTCATGATATCCATACAAAAATATCCAAATGTTCGAAGACCTTTTTAGATCTGACTGATTACTGTAGCACTCTCTTTGAATTTAGTTTTGATGACTACAATAAAACCTAGTGACTCCCTGTGGTCACTGGTTGCATGCGATTCTCCAAGCTGTAACATTTTTCCCCTCTTCCTTTCTCTCCATATCACAGGTCATAGACTTTAACATAATTTGGGATCAATATCTTGTATCTTGCTCTCAGATCATTCTACCTTCTGTATGAAAATCAAGTTGGAATCTCATCAGTATATACTGCCATCTGTGCTTAATTTGGGAGCCATATGCAGATATCTGGGAGATACATAATAAACTCTGTACCAAGGAAAATGATATTTCCAAAACCCTAGTCTCTCACAACCCTTTGGCAATTATTCCTTTTTTCTCCATAAACTCAACTTCACAAGGTCATTTTCTGGGCTTGACAATGGACCCGTATCTGTCCTTAAAATTAACTCCAAGAATCCTACTGCCTGTCTTCAATCTTGGTGTCCTTTTCCAGGTCCTGGCCTCTCCTGATAACGTATCCAAAGGAAAAGAGACAGTCTTGCCATCTTGCTTCTGAGGAGCATTGTGACTGTACTTCCTATGAGACAGATCTCTGTTCTTTTGGCATTCTATGATATTTTTAGTATTCTTTACATGGACTATAATAACTCCAATAGATCAATTCTTCTTCTGTCTTCTTTATTCAAAGCTCAACTTTCATATGCACATGAGGCGATTGAAAATACCATGACTTCAGTCAGCTGTAGCTTAGTCTTCAAAGTAATATCCCTGTTTTTCAAGGCTCTGAAGAGTACTTATGCAGCCGATTTCCCAACAGCAATGCAATATTTGATTTCTTGATTGCTACTTCCATGAGAATTGATTGTGGAGTCAAGCAATATAGAATCCCTGTCTTGTATCCATTTGTCATGGTGCAATCATTTGTCCAGTTCTGGTGATTTTGGTTTTATTCACACTATATTGTAATCAATATTGAAGGCTGCAATCCTTGATCTTCATCAGCAAGTGTTTCAATACCTCCTAATTTTCAGAAAACAAGGTGGTGTCTTTTGTATATCAAAGATTATTAATAAACCTTACTCTGATTCTGACACTGCATTGTTGTTAACATGGCTGAGCTTCTGTTGGTTCGGTGCATCTGACCCTAGCAATGGTATTTTAAATCACGTCATGTGCATGTGAAAGCTGAAAATGAATAAAGAAAATTGGTGCATAAAAGTGTAAGCATGGTATTGGTGAAAAACATGTAGTTGCAAGGACTACCAGAAGAACAAATAAATCTGTCTTGGAAGAATTACAGACAGAATGTTCTTTAAAATCTAGAATGGGCAGGCTCAATTTCATGTACTTAGGAAATGCTATTAAAAGAGACTAGTCCCTAGGAAAGGACATCATTTGGTGGAGCAGAGGGTCAGTGAAAGATAGGAAGCAGCTCAAAGAGACGGATTGACACAATGACAATTGTGGTTGTAACAATGGGCTCCACCATAAGAGGGATGGTGATACTGGATCAGGCAGCATGTTCACTGTTGTAAATAGGATCACTGTGAATTGGAAATGACTTGATGACATCTAATAAAAACGTAAAATATACTGATGAATTATGATACATGTAAATTTTATTCAAATTACATTAGGCTCAGCATTATTATATTATTCATTAAAATATCTAATTTTGGTTCATGGTTCCCCAGATGCATCATTTTTAATGTATTCTTTAATTTATCTTCATAATTTTAGACTGTGTGAGTGCAGATGTTTTTATTCGGTATCTGTTATTGGATTTATTCTGCAACGTTGCTTTCTTTCATTCTAGCAATTTCATTTTAAATCATAATCAATATTATATTTTCAAAATAATTCATTTTTTCACATCATCCTAATATTTAGGTACCTTGATAAATGCCTTAACTAATTCTAGTAGTTAATGTGTATGCTTTTTATAATATATCAGATTATGTCAAGCACTGAAATAGTCATTTATTTTGAGTCCTAAATGTGCCAAGTACTGTTCAGTGGATTGAACATATAGTTTCAAAAATATTGTACTTTTGTATCTAACAAATTGATATTTTCCATCTTATTTATATATTAAGAGTGATGGTTCTACACTACAGTATGATAAGCACAAGGATAAAAAAAAACTTAGAATTATGCTTACAAAGGGCAACCAACCCGGATTTGGAGAAGGTGAATGAAAGGAGGGAAATTTTATTGTTGTTATTTGTTTGTTTGTTAACTTTGTATTGTGCATCAGGTGAAGGTTTACACAAGAGATCATGGTTAGTTTTACGTTCAATAATTCACACATGTTTAGATTTAATTAATCCTTGTAATGATCTCAATTTGCCAGCACTCATTCTACTTCCCCCCCTGTTTCCTGTTTCCATCCTTCTCTTCTTTCCTAAGCCTCTGAACTACAGCTTTGAAAATATGTTTTCTGATGATGACTGAGATGCCCTTCCTCTTGAATTTCTTCTTCCTAACATAGAATACCAATAACAAAATTAAAATATTTAATACAGTGTATAGTCTTCAAATTATGATTTGAAAGACCACCCATTTTAAATCTATAAAAGCCATAAATAGAGTACCACTAATAACACAAAATTGAATATAATGCAACTGGGTCTAGAACCCTCTAAAACATTTTATTGTTTATTAAGGGATTTAATTTTTACATTTGATGTCATTACAGTGGGGGGATGTTATTATATCTCAACTCTGTGAAACGATATATGTAATTTTGTATTATTTATATGATGTTACATGCTGTTAATAGATATAGGGAAGCACAGGGTACATTTAAAATATTGATACAAAATCATAGAAATCTTTATCTAACAAAAATAACAAAATGAAGTCATTGTTACTCAATATAGCCTAGATGGTCCATATTTTTTTTTACCAAAAAGCTGATTATAAGAATCTACATATAGCCTCCTCCCTGGGGGAGGGACAGCAGAGAAGAAGGTGGGGGGAGATGTCAGACAGTGTAATATATGACAAAATAATAATGATTTATGAATGATAAAGGGTTCATGAGGTAGGGGGAACAGGGAGGGAGGGAGAAAATGAGCAGCTGATATTAAGGGCTCAAGTGGACAGCAAATGTTTTGAGAATGATGATGGCAACAAATGTACATATGCGCTTGACACAAGGGGTGTATGTATGGATAGTGATAAGAATTGTATGAGCCCCCAATAAAATGATTTTTAAAGAAAAGAAAAAAATATTTTCCTCATGTTTATATACTTACACAAAATTCACTCGTTGAATTCTGGCATGGCATTATTCTTCTAGCTACATGGTTAGGTCAAATGTTATCAAAAATCAACTATTTTTCCTTGTTGCTTGCACTGCAACCAACTGCTGTTTTCACAAATTCGAGGTTGTTGTTAAGGGGCTTCATGCACACTTCTTTCTCTGCTTTACAGCCACTGAGCTTCTTTCCGAATTCAAGTGCTTGTTGCTTTCCATTACTCTTGAATTAGATCAGAATCATGGCGACTTTATGTACAGGAATAGAATGTTGCCTGACTCTGCATCATATACACAACCATTAATATGGTTGATTCCATTGCTGGGACTGTTGTGTCAATCCATCTCATTAAGGATTTCCCTTATTTTCACTTACTCTGCACTTTACCAAACATAATTTCCTCCATTAGTAATTGTTTCTACTTAATTCATTGTACAAATTAAAAAAGCTGAAGCCTCACCATCCTGTCTTCTAAGGAAAATTCTGATAATATTTCTCCACTAACTATAGTGACAAAACCGTCTGATTAGGTTATCTTATCCTATTCTTCTTGGATGCATAAATTTTTATTAAGTATTACCTTTAGACTACTGCCATTTTAAAAAATCATAAATAAATGTTTCAAAAAAGTTTAAGGAAGAGGATGATGCTAAGAAAATACAACCTGAGCCCTGCTCCACGTTATCCGTACAAAACAACTCCAATGTTGTGATTTGGGGGAGGGAAGAAGAGAAGGACTCATGGACCCTCATCAAGTTAGTTCTGACTCACAGTGACCATGTAGAACAGAGTAGAACTGCTCCTGGGGGTCTCTGAGATTATAAATCTTTAAGGGAGCAAAAAACATCACCTTCTCCCTCAGGGAGGTTGATGGGTTTGAACAGCTGACATCAGAATTGGCAGCACAACACACAGCCCACCAGGTCTCCAGAGCACCTCAGGGAAATACCAGGAGTGGGAAAGTTCTGATTACTGAGTCAGAGTACATAAAAGTGTCTTCACAGTCTCCCTTACCCCATGCATAAGAAAGTCTCAAAAGAGACTCTTGGAAAGGTATCTGATGCTTTACCTGGTAAAGAAGTTACTTATGGAGGTTTCCTGACCTGGCAACACAGATAAGTGTAAGTTTCTGCCTAGGGACGCTCTCTCTGTTACTCCTTTCAGATAATCAGTACATTAGCTGACCATCCTGTAAAGTATGAAGAAACGTGTCTCCCTGAAGCCTGTCAGGTAAAATTTTTGGAATTGCCTATAAGCAAGCTTTTACAACCTGATAGCAGCTGGACTTCTTTATAAATAAAATTGAACTGCATTTTTAGTTAAATCATATACTTAAAATTTATATTTCTAGCAAAAAATCTTATAGACCAACACATTGTATGACCAGGGCCATTTTCAAAAAATTTACTGGAAGAAACAGCATGAAAAGGTTATTTCATGCCAAATTCATAAGATAGCATGCGACAGAATAGATATCCAAATTTAGAGAGAAACACATTTGATTTGGAGGCAAGATTCCTAAGAAGGTCTGACTTCCAAGAAAATGATCCCCATTCTATAAATTAGGAACTTAGCAGTTAATATGAAATTCGTTTGCTTTTGCACTACTTCATGGTTTTAGAAGTCATCATGTGAACAATTACCTAGTATCTTAATTTTCTTGTTTGATATGTTTAGAATATTCACACATATTTTTCAGTTGCAATCTTGATTTTCACTCCCCTCCCAAAATATATTAAATGTGAAAATAGTTCAGCGTTATTAGATCAGTGAGGTACAATGTTGCTGTGGATTTTAGAATTGTAAATGAGGCACTGAGTTCTAGAACCTATAACCCCGAGTTCCTTGGGTGGTCCATGGTATTCTTAGTTTGAACCAGAAGATTTGTAACACACATTATATAGTGTGTTTCCCAAAATGAAGCATATTGTATTTATCGCTTTTATTGAAACATTTGTATACATATTTATTTTTGTCATATATCCAAGTTTCTTCAAATAAACTTATCATATAAAATTTGTATACATTTAAAGAAATCCTTATTTTATAAAAGGTAATTAATTTGTATTTGATTATAAAATTATTGTACTCATTAGGGCAAAGACTGTACAGATGTGCTTTATACAATTGATGTGTGTATATGTATGAACTGTGATAAGAATTGTATGAGCCCCTAATAAATTGTTAAAATTTAAAAAAATATATTGTACTCATATAAATACATATGTCTTCATAGTGTCATATAATTCTTTTTTCTTTTGTTCCCTACCTTCTCATTAGTGCTTATTTATATTTGTTATTATCCTAGGTTTCTTAAGAAAAATATTGTGTACTGGACCTATAATTTTGAATAATATACCAATACTTATTTTCACAATGATCTACCAAGTTGAATGCAAATGTACTTGCTCATATGGATCATGAAAATCTGTGGGTAATATTGAGAAGAATGAGAATTCCAAACTGTTTAATTTTGTTTACATGAAAACTGCATAGAGACAGAACAAATAAATAATAAATGGCTTAAAATCATGAAAGGTGTGCATGAGTGTTTTGTGTTGCCATGTTTATTTAATCTGTGTACTGACAAAATAATTCAAGGAGCTGGACCTCACAAAGAAGACAGGAGTATCAAGACTGGAGGAAGGTTCGTTAGCAACCTGTGATAGGCAATGATACAACTTTGTTTGCTAAAAGCCAGAACTTAAAACACACATTGAGTAAGATCAAATACTACAGCTTTCAATAACAAATATGAAGAAAGGAATGCAATAGGAAGGCAAAGAAAGGAAAAGTCCTCACAAATCAACCAATCGATAACAGCATGATAAATAGAAACATATTTAAGTTTTCAGTATTGAAGTTTCAGTTCCTTACCTTCATTTATAATCAGTGTCATTGGAAGCAGCATTTGTGATATATAATAAGATATTACATTGGGAAAATCTGCTGCAAAATACTTCTTTCAACTGGTAGCAATCAAAGATGTCACCGTGAGGCTTCCTCAAGCCCTGACATTTTCAATTGCCTCATATGCTGAATAATGAACAAGGAATACTGCAAAAGAATTGATGTATTTGAATTATGGTGTTGGCTAGTAAACAATATTGAATGCATCCAACTGAAGGGAAAGGCAATACACAATTAATATTAAATTAACAAAAATGATGGACTAAAACCAATGCTAATTGAGTAGTGTAGGAGTTAAAGGCAACAGAGTCAAACATTATTACATACCCAATACAGAAATAAGGGTGTCTACAGGTGTTGATAAACAATATTGAATATGCCATAGATGAAAATAAATGTATTTGAAGCATAGCTATGGATCTATGACTATATCCTCACTGTTAACTGCCCCTGACCTATAGTAACTTGTGAACTTCTCCAATAAACCCCCTTAATTGTGAGTTTGTCTGTGAGCTTTGTGTGTCCACTGTACTGGTTCATTGAACCCATCAGGGATGTAAAATGCCATAGGAAGAAGGGTTGATGTCAGAATAGAAAGATTTGTTTGTTCTTATTGAATCTCCATGATATTTTCAATATTCTTTATCAACACCACAGATATTATCCAGACAGTTTTGTACGCCAACTTAGATCTTGAAATACTCTTTTTGAGGATGAATGCAACACCACTCCTATTCAATTTGTCACTCCCCCTGTAGTAGAGCTCACAGATATCTGATTCAAAATGGTCAATATCCATCCTTTTGAGCTCAGTAATGTATTGGATACTGATTTTTATATGTTATATTTCATTATTGCAAACAAAATATCATTTTTACTTCATATATTTCACATTCTGATTCTTATTGGGTGGTTTTAGCTGTTTCTCCTCACTGTAGTCATGCTCCATCTGCAAATCCAGGTCTCAAAAGCTTTGAGCTAGCCTCATCAGAAAGGTGGACTGCACTTTCAGGAGGTAGCTCCTACATTGTTGTATTTTGAATGCATTTCAGTCTAACATATACATTTTCTTGGACTACATCAGGCAATGTTTCTCTGCTACTCGTGATGTATTCAGTGGCTAGTCACTCAGAAGCATTTTACTTATTATTTTTGCCTATTATGTCGATTGTCTGGAAATTCTGCTGAAACCTGTTCAGTCCGGATGGCCGCTGGTATTTGAAATGCCAGTGGTGTAGCTTCCAACGTCATAGTCACATGCAGCCCTGCAGTGGAATAAGTTGAAAGAGTAGTGAGGGTACATATAAAGAGAGAGAGGGGAGCTTAGTCCCAGGAAATACCTCAGATAGTTGTGCACACTAGAAAGTTCCAAACTCATAGATCAGAAACTAACACTGGGACCTATACTGTATCATGGGACTTGGGAAGCCGGTGAATCCAAATTCTGTAGGGCCGGAGTCAGCTGGAAACTGTGCAGACTTACATTTCAAGAACTGAAAATCAGAGGAGAAGAGTATTGTTGGGGGATAGAGGGAGAGGGAGGGCGAGACCAAGCATTGACAGAACATGCACTTACAGCCTGGGGCACGTCTCCAAGGATAAACCTTTCACGCTGCATTGTCTGAGCATGCCACATCACATCACACAAAGTGGTCCCCTTATAGTACAGTAAGGAAGAGCATTCACTCCAGTCAAACCACGGAGAACTCTATTCTAGCCAAGTTGACACATACACTCATCACCGCAGGCCTCCTTTGACTACATCGTGAAAATGATAACAACACCCACTCAAAAATTGTAACAACACCACTCTAATCTGTTCATTTGGTTTTATTTTTATTCTTGACATGTAAAACCGTACAGCATGCAATGTAATTTACTTATCTCATATTTAGTGCAGCCATGAAAATATTTCCAAAAATAAGTGGCTTTTACAAATAGAAGTGTATTGTTCTCCCAGTGTAGGAAGTGGGAAGTCCAAACATAAGCTACTCTATAGGAAGGCTTTACCTCAGTTCTGAAAGTAGATCTTTGCTACTTCTGAACTTCTGCCCCTCTGGAATATTACTGGCCTTGGCATCTCTATACCCCATCTCTGCTTCTCTTTCTTCCTGTTTCTTACATCTTTTGTGTTTCAAAATATATCAACTCAAGACACACTCTACATTAATTATCTTCCATTAGCATAACAAAGTAACTGATTTTAAAAAATGAGATTATAACCAAAGAGGTCCTGATTTGCAGCTCATTTTGGGGCAGGGGGGGAACACATTGCAATTAATTACACTTGTTTATCTTTCTTATTATTTGCTTACCCTCACTGAATAATAAGTTTCTGAAGGTTTTATTTTTATTTGTTCTTTCACTGCTACATCCTTAAAGGCCCTGCTATCTATAAAGCACTAAGTATATTTATTAAAAATTAATCAAATCAATAATGAAATATTTTAAGTCTGCTTCCCTTGTTCTGGACGATTGCCTTCTAGTACAAGGAGATTTAAAAATAATTATTCACTTGGTCCTTTTTCCTCTGTATCTGTGTTTTACATATCTAATATTAGCCTTCCTTACAGGTCCTTCATTGTTCTTAACTTCCACATCTTTTTCATTTTATATTCTAGTTTCAGGAAGGAAGTATCTCCTTTCATCTGTAAGAGGGAGTCATTATAAATCTGTTGATATTTTCGTTTATTTATTAGATTTATTTCTCTATATTTATTCGGTTCATCTATTTAAATATTTGGATCAGGGGTGATGGACAAGAAGGTGTTTGCAATCTTTTATGTACTGTCGTCTTTATTTTGTTGATAATACACTGCTGAGTCCTGACGTCACTATCCTTGAGGATTGATGACTATTTAAAATTCTTATCCCCTTACGGCAAGGCTGTGGGGAGGAGAAGAGCCAGTCAATGTGCAGGGTAGCAATGATGAAACATACAACTTTCCTCTATTTCCTAAATGCTTCCTCCCCCCACTATCATGATCCTAATTCTATCTTACAAATCTGACTAGACCAGTGAATGTACACTGATACATATAGGAACTGGGAATCCAGGACAGATGAACCCCTCAGGGCTAGTGCTGAGAGTGGTATACCAGGAGGGTAGAGGGAAGGCGTGGTAGAAAGGGGGAATGGATTAAAAGGATCTTCATGAGAGAGGTGGGAGAGGGAAGGGGCGGGATAAGAAGCTGATATCAAGGACTCAAGTAGAAAGCAAATGTTTTGAGAATGATGGTGGCAACAAATGTACAAATGTGCTTGACAGAATGGATGGATGTATGGATTGTGATAAGAGCTGTACAAGCCCCCAATGAAATGACGTAAAAAAAACTGTTAATGCAGTCCATGACATGTTGACGGCTCAAGTACAACAATATGTTCCTGGAGATTTGCCATCCTTTATACATATAACTTGGTCATTCAAGTAGCACAGAAACAAATATGATGTGGCTGGCATGCCCAGGAAACTAATACACAAGGTGATGTATTAGTGATGTAAGAATGATGTAATGTTTGTGTGCTTTTGTGTAAAATATACTTTACATCCAAAAAAATAGTCCGTTGAAAATTCTACAGAACAGAGCTCTATAAACACACATGGAGCCGGACTGACTTAATGCCAAATTATAGTTTCTTCAAACAGGGGTATGTGAATGCCCTGCTAAGGGAGTCTATGGTCTGGGAGGTAAGAGAGGAAAGATGATTTCTGTACATTTTTCATGCTCTCAACTGCTGCTTAGGTCTCACAGTCAAGGGAACGTCTACTTTGCCTTCTATAAAATACTACTCTGCCGTTGACTAGGTACAACTGCATACAAATATCTAAAAATGTCAAAGCATATTTCAGCACAAACATTTTATAATATACCTAATCCATGATTACTAAATCTGTTGATGATTCTAAGTTATCTATCATGTCATTCTTGACTTTTATGCTTTCCAATTAAGAATTCAACTTCCCAGATTCAAAAATACAGTTTTTATTGTACCTCTGTTCACTTTGGTACCCTGGCATGCTTATAATTCATTTTAGGAGTTAGTGAGGGAGAAAAATAGGATATACATGTTCACTTTTATATTGATGATCTTTATTCTTTCTTCACAATGTTTACACCAAACACACATAAGTTCTCTATATTAAATAGTGCTCTGTATGTTTTGGTAATAAATATTTTATTGATACTATGTATTATTATAGCAAACAGCATTACTTAGTAAGTAAATATATTGTAGCTTATTTCCTTTTCAGTTTGAATCTGTGTTCTTGTTGTTGCTGATAGGTACCACGGATTGCTTCCCACCCACAGTGACCTTATACACAAAATACTGAAACTCTGCCCTGCCCTGGGCCACCCTCACGATTTTTCCTGTGCTTGGCAGCCTTGGGGTTGGTCAGTCTCCTTGAGGGCCAGCCTCTCTTTCACCGCTCCTCTACTCCTTTACCAAACTTAATGTCCTTCTCCAGGGAATGCGCTCTCCTTCCAACAGGTCCAAAGTATGTGAGATGAAGCCTTTTCATCCTTGATTCTAAGGAGCATTCTGACAATACTTCTTCCAAGGCAGATTAGTGTATCCTTTCAGCAGTCTATGGCGATTTCGACATTCTTCTGTAGCACCATAACTCAAATATTTGTATTCTTCTTTGGCCTTCTTTATTTAATGTCCAACTTTCACATGCATGTGAGGATATTAAAATATTATGAATTGGGTCAGGCCTAAATCCTTTTGTTGATTCAAATTATAATTCCTTTTTCAAAGCATAGTTCACTGAAATTCAGGAGCACTACATAATGGGGCCATGGGATCGACCATTACTGAAGATAATTATTGTTTTCAAATATGATGCCCTTTTTTCCCTACCAGATTCTGTGGCAAAGATATTATAATCTGCCTTGTCATTTTCTGGAAACTATGTAAAATAAATGCAAGATGATTCTATAAAATTATTATGCAGGATAAAATTGCTTTTATGCAATATTTTTCAAAAATATTTTCTCTGATTTTTTCTATTATGTCCCTAGAAGACATTGTTGCAGCATATTAAGACTTCTGATGTACACTATTTATTTTCTTAATAAAAACCTTGAAGCTTTGTAAAATTTTAAACTTTGGATATTTCCGAATTAATGGCTTATACTAGTAGACATAAAAATCTATGTTCAGGAACTTTGAAGGAACTCCTAGATATGATTTTCCAGAGTTCAATAACATGTGATCTAGCTAATTAAATAGAATGCAGAAAATACCTGCATCTTTGTGTGTATGTGTGTGGGGGGGTATTGTTTGGCGTGAACTTGTTTGTCACAAGACCCCAAGTCCATTTCAGTTTCATTTTCCTCCTTTGATCTTTGAGCCACGCACCCATCACTGTTTAGGTTTGAAGGCTAAGGAGTCTGGAGAGGAATACCTGCATCTTATGCTGCCTGCTAATCAGCATCCTATTTATTACCATGTGTGTTTGTGTGTGTATGCATGTGCATATGTGTGCGTGTTTGTGTAGGTGTGTGTGGATGAGTCTTGGTGGCACAGTGATTAAAACACTTGGCTTCCATGCAACATCTAGCAGTTTGAACCAGTGAACTATGATCGGAGGGAGACAGGGATGTCAATCAGCTCCCTTAATGATTTATAGTCTTGGAAACTATTGGGCAATGGAGTTTCTGAGTTGGAATCAGTAATATCGCAGCATAATCTTCAATTCTGGGATTGTGTGGAGTATTTCCATTCCAGTCACCATGCTTTCTCATGTTAAATTTTTCTAAGGATACTATTGACTAGTATTTTAGCAGCTATCTTATGACGCAGTCTATTTATGTCCGATTGACTGTGACTGTTCTTCACCCTCTAGCAGCCTGTGTATTGCAAGAATACTGGAAACGATGACACCAGTATTTCAAATAATAATAATGGACTTACCTGTAGTGGAGAGGTTTCAGTGGAGACTCCAGGGTAAGACACACTAGAAATAGCAACTGGGTGATTTGAGAAGTTTCCAGTGAAATCATATGACGAGGAGATCAGGTTGTCAGGTTAGAAGGTTCTCAAAATATGGGACTGGGCAAGAGTAATATGTAAATGATCCAATAAAGGTGGAAGGCACAGTTAGTGAGCCAGAAAGAGTTGGTACATAATCTACTATTTCAAGGGGTATCATGAAATAAAAAACAATTTTATTAAAGCAGGGAGTCTGTGCTTCATTCAGAATAAACTGCTACCTGGTCAATTAAATGGAAGAGATGCACCTTTGTGACTCCAAATCTTCATTGGTGTTGAAAGTCCTGCCTTTATCCCTCTGACATCATGGTGGACTCAAACATTTATTGAATCAATCCTGGGAAAAGACCTCTCTCTTGGTAGAGTTGGCAAAAAAAAAAAAAAGAAGAAGAACCCAGTTAAAACGTATGAACCCACTGGCTGCAACAATGGACTTGACATAATAACAATAGTGATGATGGGAAAGGATCTAGCAGTGCTTTGTTCTTTGGTACTTAAGGTCACTCATCATAATTTGGAACTGACTAACAGGCATCTTACAACAGTGACTTCATTCCACCTTTCATCCACCTCACTTTTCAAAGATAGGCTTGCCTTTCCAACGCCCGTTATTTAAAAGTGTCATAAATAGATAGAAGGGTTCACTTCATTGTCCGTGTTTTCAGTAATAAATCTCCCATTGTTTTAATGTATCGTATACTTGTAATCACATGTTTTCCTCCTTACATTCTCCAGTACAGATCAAGTGAAAATGTATCCAAGGCTCCATACCCTAAGGATTATGTATAAGGATACTCATGTGCATTCAGATCTAATTTAGGAAAGAAGATTATCCACTTTAGGATTACAAACATATTATAATAAAGATCTTATAGGGTGGTGTTTTACATAATGGTAATTTACTGCTCACTGGGGGCAGTCAGGATGAGTTTTGCTTAGTAGTTCCTTAATTATATTGTTATTCTTGCCCTTGTGTAATTCCATTCCCTAAAGTGTGAACCAAAGTTAATGACTCATAATTAAGAGGTTATAGAAAATTTGGGGTTACTTAAAGAGGCATCTAGCAAAGCAAGTTTCTGAGTCATAGTAATTGAAAGATATAAAAATGTTTGGCCTTAAACTGAAATTTATGATAATTTTTACACAACAGGAATAAATTATGTAAACCTGGAAGATAAAGTAATGATATGCAATAAAAATAACATAAATTATTAGATGCACTGCTGTCAATTCCAAGTCATATTGGAACTGAACTCTCTAGTAGGTTTTCCTAGGCTGTGATTTTTTTTCCCTAACCCTAATCCTCACCCTCACCCTCACCCTCACCCTCACCCTCACCCTCACCCTCACCCTTACCCTCACCCTCACCTTCAACCTAACCCTCACCCTCGCCTTCGCCCTCACCCTCACCCTCATTCTCACCCTCACCCTCACCCTCACCATAACCCTAACTTTAACCCTAACCCTAACCCTAACCGTAACCCTAAGCTGTGATTTTTATGAGAGAAAATGGACAGGTCTTTCTACCATAACAAAAGCTAGGAAAGCTTGAACTATCAACCTTCGGGTTAGCCATCAAGCTTTTGTTTTGTTTCATATGCCCTCACCTCCTGTGATCAAGTCAATGCCGATTCATAGGGATCCTATAGGACAGGATGGAACTACCTCTGTGAGTTTCCAAGACCCAGACTCTTCACTGGAGCAGGGGCCCGGTCTCTCTCGCTTTGACTTCATTGAGCGTTCAAATGGCCACTTGGGGTCAGCAGCCCGACAGCAACCACAGCAGCACCAGGGACTGATGGAGGAACATTCTTTTAAAAAGCAAATATACAAAAAGAAAACATCCTTCTTCAAGGGGGAGTCTTGACCATCAAGATTGACAATGTATACTAAGTATCCAAAAGGAAGAACTACAGGCTACTCTATGTTTCATTTTATACTGGGAAATTTCTAATCCAATTTTGATTTTCAGTGAACTAGGAGAATAAAAATATTTGGCAACTGAATTTTTCTAGTACTTGGGATTATCCTTACCATATTATTTTTTCAAGACAAGAGGAAAGTATTAGTTTTAAAAAGTGCATACATCCCACAAATTAATGAATTACATTTCAATATGAAAGCACTACAGCTATAACTACTATAATTTAGAACAGAAAATCAGAGGGATTAATTAATAAACTGTCTTGCTGAAGGTATAAATGGTATATTACAAAGCTATGAATTATGGAACATGGCTCTTTGAGCCACAGTCTCTACTACTAAAATAACCTTCCTTTTCCTCGTGGGCTTGGATGAGAAGATGGGGTATACAACTGATTGGATTATATGATTCACCTACAAGTGATTGGTTCATTGTGATTGCCATCCTGCTGCCTATAAAATTAGCCATCTCAGCAACAGGAGGGTGAGTTCACTACTCGCAAGAGAGAAGAGCACTTCTTTGGGCCACTGACAGCCCTGTGCATAGAACCTTCGATCCAGGAAACAATTTTCTCACGAGAGGAGCAGTAGTAACAGAACCAGGAGCTAGGGTATAAGACAGAGCAGCAGATCCCAGCTCCCAGAGCAAGGAAAACTACACGAAATGCCTATGGGTAGCAGGCTGATTTGGTGAGTGAAGTGCCTCTGGGAACTTAACTTTAGACAGGTAGACTTGCTGACACACAGAGCTAGAGCTGAGCCTTATAGAGAAGTTTCATATCCTTTATGTATTGTAACATTGTTCTAGAAGAAGGCTAGGCCAACTGGCTGAAGGCCAGAGAGAACCCCACCTGCCAGATGGCAGGGAAAAACGATTCTGACTGAACAACTGTTCCTAAATTTCTCACTTGAATTGTAACCTATAAATTTCTCTAATACACCCCATAATCCTGAGCATCGTGTGTGAGTTTTGTGTGGCATTGCAATTAATTATAAGACCCAGCTAAAATGTCATGTGCCATCGGAGGCACAATTCCTGTTAGAATAGCCGCGGGAGGTCAGATCACGCACTTTTTACATACATTAAATATAGTGTATGACTAAGCATGCAAAGACTATAAGATGAAACTGAAGTAACTATGCATTTTGTCAACTGCAACAGGGAAAGGTAAATAGATGCAATGAGAAAACAAAAATACATGATAAAATTATGTTTTAATTATAAAACAAGAAATATGGAATGATTGCAAGTAACTGATCAGATATAAAAGAGGGTAATTTCTAAAACCGCCAAATTGGGCATCCATTTACTGGGTAATTCAGCACAGATGATTTCATACATCATCTGTTTATGTATAAAATCTTATTAATAAATAACTGCTATAGTTATTGTACTATGATGCGGATTTTGTTTTTGGATGTGGTTTGTCAATTAATTTATAAATATAAAATAATGAGGTTACAGATATTTTTCATATTGATATTCCTTTATAAACATCATTAATTGAGCTATAGGTTTAAATGATGAATGTGTTAAAATAAGCAGAATTGAAGTATGATAATTATATTTTTTCTTCTATTCTTGTTTTACTGATTTTAGTTGTTTTTCTTGAAAATTTAAATTTTATTTTATTGCACTAATAGTGGCCATATTTGGATATTTCTCAGGTATCTTTATATTAGGTCTTATGTTTCCTTCATTTGTTTTTCAGTGAAAAAGTCATGAATTTTATGACTGATATAAGTTTTTAAAATAGCAAATTTTCCAAAAAAATTCTAATTGTATGGATAATTTTACAGAACAAATTCTACATCTCAGGATTTTAACCATAGAATGGAATATGCCTACAAACATGACCTAATCAACATAAACCCAAATCCAAACCCCTTCCCAGCCAGTGCATTCTGATTCACAGGATTTCAAGATAGTTAATGTATGTGGAGGAACACAAACTCATATACATCTCCATGAGCTGCTGGTGGCTTTGAACTGTCAACTCTTTGGTTAGCAGTGCAATGCCTAAACGCCCTGCAGTGGAATCAATTGAAATGTGGTACCTTGGGTCAGGCACACCTTAGTTGAGCTTACTCAATGTGCCATCATCTAGGTACATATACCATGCTTGCTAAAGTAGCGGCAGTGAAAAGTGGAAGGTACTCAAGGGGCTGGATTGAGACAGTGTCTCCATTAATGAGCTCAAGCGGAGGAAGAATTGTGAATGGGGGACTAGGCAGTGCTTCGTTTCTTGTGAAATAGGTGCTATGGGTTGGAATCGACCCATTGACACCTAAGTGAGGAGTGAACATAAATGAGAAGTGAACATAAGTGAGGGAGTGAACCCTTTCAGAATTTGATCTGTTGTTGAATCATGTAAATTAGTGCCTGTCAATTCTTGAAGCCTTAGTTTTGACTTACAGAGCCTTGGTGGTGGAGTAGGCTAAACATTGACACAAGGTTGCTGACTCAATCCCATATCTGTTCCATTGGAGAGAGGCAAGACTATTTGCTTATTTACAACAAGACTTAAAACCTCAGAAACTCTGTGGAGGAGTTCTACTCTGCTTTATAAAACTTACATAAGTCAGAATCAACTTGATTCAACAGTGAGCGTGTTTTTTATTTTTATTGAAACTGGATGCTTGATTTATTTTCTCAATCTTGTCAGGTGAAATTATACCAGAATGTGTTTCCTTTTTTGCTCTTTTAAATTCCAGGTCTTTGTATTACATCATAATGCTTCACATTTTCTTCCTCAAAAGTAACTGTCTGTTGAATTTTTTCTGCAGTTTTTTTTATATTTCATTTCTTCCCATCTCTTTAGTATGTAACAAGCTACTTTGAAATGACAGTGATAATAAAAATAAATTTAGGTAAATGTTTACAGGGACCAAGGAAATAACATCAACAAGGAACAGGGAGTTTTGCTCATAGCATAAGAGCAATTTTAGTTGTTGTTTCTAAAGTGCATATTCTGTAATGTTTTCAGTTTAGAGCGACACCTAACTTTAAATTTAGCTCATCATTCTAGTCATCTTGTACAGGTATATTTTATGTATGCGGTGGTTACATGAGGCTATTGGTCACTGCATAGGACAGAGTTCATTAGGAAACACTGTCGTTATCAAAGTGTAAATTGGACAGCAGTATTAGCATGTTGTATGACTTGCACTGAATAATCAAGTTGCCTTAGTTTTCTAGGGATGACATAACAAAATCACACGGAGGAGGGGCTAGAAGTCCACCTGCAGGGCACCATCAGAGCTCTGCTCCCTTTGTCCACTCAGGGGAAGTGGTTTTCATGCATCTTTCTATTTCTGACAATGTTTCTTGCTATGCCTTTGCTCGTGCATGGTTCCTTCGCTGTATGTAGAATTCTGTGTTGTGTGTCTGTCCTTATATTTTATAAGATGCTAGTCACAAGAGATTAAAATTGTGACCTACTGCACCCCAGTTTAACTTCATTAATTTAACAGATTTCATCTGTAAGGAGAAACAAACAGAAACATAAAGCTATGTTCCCCTAGATAATTTTACTGAGGTTAGGGTTTCAGAAAATCACTTGAGGGGAAAAATTGGATTCATAGTACCCATATTATGTAAAATGCTAAAATTTTCATATTCTTTAGCCTAGCAATTCCATTTATTTGAATCTATCTTCAGGAAACACTTTAAAATGCAATTAAATATTTATTCACAGACCTATAATTGCAGCATTACTAAATTTTGAATAAATAAATAAGTAAATACTGAAATACCTGGCCAAAGGTATATTTTAAGGCAATCATAGAACTTTATTTAAAAAAACCCATCATTTGTAGTAAGTACAAATCTTTATTTATGAATACAGAGCACCTCTAGAATAAAGCTTAACTCAAAACAGGAAAACAAAATTAAGTATCTAATAAATTTCCATCTATGAAAAACAGGATAAAAACAGTTGGGGGTAACAGCAGGAACAATAAATGAATAATAAAATGAAAACAAATATGTCAAAATTTTAATGCCTTAAACCTGGTTCCTTATTTACAAAATTAAATCAGTTAGTCATACTAGGAACCCCAGGTCATACTATAATTTTATTTTTGTTCTATATATTAAAAAGTGAGATCTCAATAAATTGTATACCCTGTCTCAGTTCTCACAGGATAAAACTGTTTATTTCTTTTTTGGTCTGAGATTCAGCATAATCTTATTTTATTTTACTTTTTAGTGTGTGTTTTTATTTATAATAGTTTAAGCAATCTGTCAAAGTAATTTAAGATAAATAAAATAAAGTTACAAGACATTTCTAGTGTAGCAGACCAAGGAGGAGGCAATGAGGATGATAGAGAGAAAATGGTATATTGATGGAGCGTACAAAGGAACTTAACTTCACACAAACACAAACTTCACACAAGCTCAGTAGGGGAATACATGAGAGACTACTTGTTACCAGGCAAACATAAGTGGGCTTAGGGGAATCCGAGGGAAGCTTCATTACATTCAGAAATCAATGGCTACCATGAGAAGTTTTATATACAATACATGTTGATAGTAGAAGAATAGTAATAAACATGTCATTATAAAGGTTTTGTATTGAAATAAGAACTTGTGGAGTAAAGAAGCAATAGATCAAAAATTCAGAACCTGAAATAATTTACCATATTGTCCCCCCAAAAATTGTTTCTCTTAAATGAAATCTTAAAGAGAGAGAACTTTGTTTATGTTAGAGAATATAATTATTTTAATTTAAAATTCTAAATACATATAATTTTAAATAACAAGTAATGATTATTTAAAAACAACCATTTTAATGTTTTGTGTCTTTTTATTTCTTTTTGTGACTATATGGGGAAAAAAAGGGTCTTAAAAATCCCCTTCTCTTGAAAAAAATTCTAACACTACAATTTAGCACTAATCCTTATTTACACTTAGCCATTCTAGATTTTCCATTCTTTTTGATTTTTATTAAAATATACCACTGAAAAGTTAAAAAAAATCAGCAAAATAAAGCAAAATGAAAGTCAACACTATAAAGTACCAGTACCCCCCTCCCCCCCCGAAAAAAAAGACCATCAAATGCAACCCAATAGCCCAGAGCAAAATGCACATTCGGGCAATCAAAACGCCTTCTTTTCAGCCACAAGCATTGGTCTCAATTCAACTGAAACTGCAGAGAAAGAATCAGGAATATAATTAGAGGATATGGACTAGGTGTTCAATTGTCTCATGTACAAATCCTTCAGAATAAATGGATAGTGCTTGGCTATTCTCACTTAGTATTTTGAACAAAGATTCCACCATAGAACTTTGATCAAAAGGAAACAATTACAGAACAGAGACTAGACTTTCTGGAGTCATGGCAGGTGAATCAACCACAGTAAACCTTAAACCAAATAGATCCCTTGGCGCCACCTTAAAACCAACAATCAGTTTCCTTTCTCCGGGAAGGAAAGTTCATTCTGCTTTCTGAAGAGCAACAACAACTCAAAAGACCATGTAAGAACTTCTTGGCGTTGATTTTATGCTGATGTAACTAAACAAGTCAGAAAAAGAGGGTTAAGAGTGGTCATAAAACTTCAACAACGCAACTAGAAATAAAGAAATCTTGCAAAAATAATTTTATTTAAATGATTATGGTTAGCTTGGAAATTAAAAATATCCCAAATGTCCAGCATTTTATCCATCAGCCCTGGCTTCTCTCCTTAGTTTATCCTTTATGTCCCAGGGCTCCTCAATTCTCGACAATGTCTCACAGAACTCAGGAACCATCAATTAAATAGCTTTTATTTTTGTCAAGGTGGGAAGTCTCAAATTTCTCAAATTGGAAGTACAGATATCTATGTTTCTCCTCATTCATGCTAAATCAGGCTGTTGACTCACAAGGGTGCCAAAGCTTTTGAATCAGTTCAGATGATGGGTGGCCAGCACAACAGCCAGAAACCTGGAGTCAGCTAGAAGCAAACCAGACACAGGAACCTAAGCAAGTGTGGAACTTTTTCAAAGTTGCTCAGTAGGTCAAGATAGATATCAAGCTCTAGGCCACCAGTTTCCTTGAGTGGTCACTGGTGTCTGAGTGGTGTTTGTCACTGGGTTGGGCAGCACAGGTCTGGGCCTGCTCAGTCAAGAGATCAGAGGTCACAGAGATGGCACCTTGTCCTCACCCTGGGCTTTAATGGAGTCGTGGTTTTTGTCTTCTGATGTCAGAAGAGTTAGAGGACGTGTGGATGACATCTGGGCCTTGTGGGTTTGTCAACTCTGGTCTTCACCAGTTCTGTGACCCTAGGCTCCAACGATTCTCAATTTTCTCACTTCAGTTAATTCAAAGCGCGGTGAACTGGTGGTCTGCCTGCAAAGGAAGGAGCTTTAAACTAAAAGTTTTAACACAGACATCCACGACGATGGCTAATTGGCGATGATCACCCCAAGAAACAAGGGGTGGTGACTTATGTTCATAATGTCCATTCAGGTGACAACTCAAAAGATGCACCATTTTAATCCTTCCTGCTTAACATGGGGACCGCTGGCAGCATATTGGTTATGTAGTGGACTTTGATGTGCATGGTGAGCAGTTGGAAACTCTCAGAGGGAAAGAGACTGGCTGCAGTTAAACAGTGTCATAAACACAGAGAGGAATCACTATGAAGGAGCACCGACTAGATAGCAGGGAGCTGGGTGCTTGATATTGCCTTTCCACAACAGATAGTTCTCTCCAAAATGGGATTATAACCACAGGTTCAGAGGCGAGTCTTAATAATACATCATAAAACAGAAGACTGTGCTTAAAGACTGGGTTATATTAAACAATCACCACGCTATAGGACACCAGCTGGCTAGTGTAATCATTGACCATTTCATTTGAGCACCTAGCCCAGATCCACTTGCAACCTCTGCCTTATCTGTTGGCCTGAGATCAGTCTTTATTGGCATTTGTCCCTCAGAGACTACATGAGGATTTATCTAGATTCAGCTAATCTCTGCAGTGTTTCAGAACCCCCATTTAATATACCCCATTTTACACTTCAAGGGAATATGCCAACATGCCTCATGCTGATTCCAGTCATCTGTGCCAGGAAGAGCGTTTATCTGATGGGCATCTGATGTCCTCTGATTAGCCCTTTAAATTACAAGAATGCTTCCCATAGGTTCTTGGCCCCCACAAGTGTCCCTTTAACTCACTTATCTGACAAAGTAGCCAGATCATTGATGTCTAGTAATGAATTAATAAAAATTCAAACTTATGGGCTCTCATTATTGTCGAATTCATCACTCACAGATATGGAGGCAAAATACAGTTGAGCCCATTAGCTAACTTGTTCTTGCCATCTTCAAAAAGGGCGGTCCATCATTGGACATCATACACATGTTGTGTGTGTACTTTTGAACTGCCACCCATGAATCATGCAGTCTGTGCTGGTCAGCAGAACATTGTTCACCATGCATTGCTCATATGTCAATGGACTCTAGCAGCCTCTCAAATGATTCCAGGGTAAAAAAACTTGGACAAAGAAGCAGCCTGTCTGGATATGGAGGTGGCATTACCCCCCCACACCCTGACACAGCTTATTCCTGCATGCACCATTTCCAATGTGCTATGGACATTTTTGAGCACCACTTTCCTCATTGGATTGTTCCTTTGACCTTATCCAAGACCTTAATAGTTTCTCAAGTCTGATGATGACTTCACGTATTTCAGTTATTGAGATGGTCTTAGGCAATAACAAGTAAGTTATTGCCTTTCAGATAATATGTGTCATGTTTGCATTTGAAAGCTTTATTGTCGGGAATCCAACTGGTCATGGAAAGAGTGTATTCTCTGTTTATTTTGGCAAAAAATACTACATATTTTATAAGCATGTGTAGCAGATAACACCAAAATCGTGTCGGAATGTGGATCAAATGATTCTAAAGGCAACAAAGTGAGACCACTTTCTTTACTGCAGATGTACCTTGTGGTTGCCGAGCCCCTGCTTTGCTAGTAGTTTTCTTCTGTGTGGTTTTTATGGATAAAGTCAGCAATATTCCCAGGTCTGGAATAGGAACTTTCCAAAATTCAGCTAGACAACCACATCTTTTCCCTGCTGCATAGTTTGGGGGGTAGATAACAATAGAAACTTATCCTTGGTTGCCTACAAATGTCACTAATGACTCGTTTTCAAGTTATTCTCAAGAATTTCACCATTGGGCAGAGTCTTGGACTTTTGCCGGATTTAGTAGCCAATCTCTGGGGGTCCCATGGGCTACCCTGTTTCCAAATGTGCCCTAACTTTTTCTTCTGTCTTTGACATCAACCCATTATCATCAACATAATGTGACAGGATACTTTAGATTAACACCAAGTCCGAGTGGCTATAACCTTACAATATAGGAAGTCAGTTAATCCAAATGACCTTGAAAGTATATTGGCACACTTATGATGTGAAAGTGAACTGTGCTGATTCTTTTTAATGCTTCAGTTGAAAGGGGTATTTATAATATAAATAACAGAATACCAGATTCCTTTGCTGTGGTTGTTTGTAGACTGATCCAAATCATAATAAATTTATGTACAAAAGAAAAAAGCACAACTGGTCTTGTACCATCCTGAAAATTGTTCCTTTGTTTAAACTGATCATAGTAGCCATTTGTGTTCATCTGTTTGTGAGCAATCTTCCTTTTTTTGGTTACCCCTCCACTTTACCAAATATGATTGGCTCCTTACAAGTTGCCCAAAGTACATGAGAGGAGGAGGTCTCTACATCTTTGTCTCTATGGAGCATTCCGGCTGTGTTTCATGCAAGACAGATTTTTTTTTGTTCTTTTAGCAGTCCAAGGAACTGTCAGAATTCCTTGCCAACACCACAATTTAAGTGCATACATTTTTCTTTGGCCTTCCTTATTCAGTGTACCATGGCTTAGGTCAGGCACATTTTAGTCCTTAAAGTTACACCTGCTTTTCAGCTATATAAAAAGTTGTGCTGCATATTAATCAAACACAATGTATCCATTGATCTCTTGCTTCCATGAGCATTTATTATGGATAAAAGCAAAACAAAAATCCTTGACAACTTTCATCTTTTCTAAGTTTATTGTGATATTACTTATTTATCCAGTTATAGTTTTGTTTTCATTTCATTGGATTTTAATTAATATTGAAGACTGTAAGATTTGATGTTCATCAACAAATGCTCCAAGTCCTCTTCCCTTTCAGAAAGCAAGGATGTATCATCTGTGTAACACAGGTTGTCAATAAGCCTTCCTCCAATCCGGACGCCTAATTCTTCAAATAACCCAGCTTCTCAAGTGTTTGCCTAGCATACAGATTGAATATGTATGATGAGAAGATACGGTCATTACACCCACCTTTCATGATTTTAAACCATGGAACATCCCCTTGTTCTGTTCTCACTACTCTCTCTTGAACCAGGTACAGGTTCCCTGTGAGCATAATGAAGTGTCCTGCAGTTCTCTCAAGGCTACCCTTAGTTTATCCAGATGCACATAGTCAATAAACCACAAATAGACATCTCTCTGTTGTTCTGTGCTTTCAGCCAGCATCTGTCTGACATCAGAGACGATCTTCTTTGCTGCAGAGTCTCTTCTGAGCCAGACTTGACTATCCAGATGCACCTTGTCAAGGTGCTGCCGCAACCATTGTTGGATGATATGCAGCAAAGTTTCATTTCCACGTAACATTAATTATATTGTTCTATGGTTTGCTGATCTTGTTGGGTCGCCTCTATTTGGAATAGTTACAATATGGATCTGCAGTCAATTGACTAATAGCTAGCTTCCAAAATTTCTGCCACATATTAATAAGTGTGTCCCCTGTTGAAACATTTTAATTGGTGTGCCATCAATTCTTGGTGCCTTGCTATTAGCTAATCAGTACCCTTGATCTTTGCTCATATGCCACCTCTTGAAACTTCTTTTTGTTACCATAACTCTGTGTATTCCTTCTCTTTTCTTAGACTCCCAGCATCACTCACTATTTTCCCACGTTGGTTTTAGCTACCATTGAGTCAGTTCCAACTCTGTCCAGCAGAACAAAGCACAGCCTTGTCTCTACACTCTCAAAATTCCCCCATGCATGAGTCCATTGCTTCAACCACTGTCAATCCACTATCAAACTTGTTGAGGACCTTTCCTTTGTGCTGGCCCTCAACTCACTAAGCATGCTGTATTTCTCCAGTGACCGGTGCTCCAGACATGTCCAAAGTAGCTGGCCTATAAGGAGCATTTTGAGCATATTTCTTCCAAGACATATTTGTTTCTTCTTTTGGTAGTCTATGATACTTTCAATCTTCTTCACCAACTTCATAATTAAAAAGAAATTGTGTTGAAAAATGTATTCGCTATGAACAAGTCATGAGTTTTACAATATTCTCTAACATGGTCTCTAGCTTCTGCACTATCATCAAAGCCTTATCTTCCAACTACTGTTCCTTTCTCTGTTTCAATCTTACATTTTTCATTGATGAATAATTAGCATGCCCCTTGATTGCAAGTTTGATTATTTTTTTTAATTTAAGATATGCCCCATCAGCAAGTGAACATCTGCAAAGCATAATCCCACAGGCTTTATTTGATACATGTCACCTTGTTGGACTCCACTTTGAGAAAGCAGCTGTGAAATTTCAAGTGGCTTCCTACCCTGGAAGCACATGCTCTGCACCATATCTCACAATGTTCCGCTTCAATTCATTAGAACTTCCATTTCTGACACTGTTAGGTCCTACACCTCAGGTTTCCTAAAGGTGCTTCCTCCTACGTGGACAGCCCGTGCCTTCTTTATAGTTTATTCTTAGTTTGGACACTCCTCTGAAACCTGTTCAAGTGGGGGACCCTTCTAGTATTTAAAATGCTAGTGCCATAGCTTCATGTCACAGAAACACAAAAGTCACCGCAGTGCTACAAACTGACAGACAAATGGTGGATTTTTTTCCATGGAATTTTCAATAATTCTACACAAAAGTTGGATTTTTTTCTTTAGTTCTTTCATTTAAATTATGTTGTGTGTTCTTTTTTGTTTTCTAACTCTGTCTATGCATATTTCATTATCATTTTTTACTTTGCCTTCTTTAGCTGCCCTTACAATTTCCTGTTCAGCTCTTTGGTTTCATCAACGCTTCCACTAGCCTTAGTTACTCTATAATAAGAGCAAGTTTCACGGTTCTTCTGACACCTGCCTTTCTTTATTTCCTGTCATTTAAATGACCTTTTTCTTTCTTCACAAATGATTTCTTCACTTCATCTTTCAGCTCATCAGGTCTGCTGTCATTATAGTCTAATACAACAAATATGTTCATAACATGTTCTTGAAATTCTAGTGGAATAGACTCAAAGTTATATTTTGGCTCTCATTGACTTGCTTACATTTTCTTCAATTTCAACTTGAATGTACATATCAGCAATTAGTAGTCTGTTCTACAGTCAGCACTTGGCCTAACTTTAGCTGCTGATATTGAGTTTCTCATTCTTCTCTCCTCCAAGACAATCAATTTGATTTTTATGTGTTTTACCTGGAGAAGTCCAAGTGTATAATTGTCATTTGTGTTGCTGAAAATATGTATTTGTGAAGAAGTCATTGTTCTTACAAAATTCTAACAACAGGTTTTTAGTTTCATTTCTATCACGAAGACAATATTTTCCCATTACTGATTCTTTTTTCAAAATTCTAATCTCCAATAATTATCCAAGCATCTTTATCACATTTTTTATCAATTTAAAACTGATGGAATTGCTAAAACTCTTCAATTTCTGAACCACTAGCATTAGAGGTTAGTGCATACTAATTGTATTGACTAGATTTCCTTGTATGTTGATAGATATTACCCTAACATAGATGGCATTGTACCTCAAGATACATGTTGAAGTGTCCTTTTTAACAACGAAGGTGATGTCATTCCTCTTGAATGTTACTTTCCCAGTATAGGAAACCATATGCTATTTTTATTCAAAATAGCCAACACCAGTCCATTTTCAGCTCACTAACAGAGAATGTAATACTCTGTGTTCCATTTCATTTTTAAGGACCAAATTTTCCTAGGCCCATATATTACTTTTTATATTACATTAATTTATGCTTGTAACTGTTTGCTCTGTTATTTAATGATTCTCCATCAGCAAATGAAGGCCCTGAAGTTTCATTCCTGTTGGCTCAATTTTATCAGGGTCATTATGGTTGACTCTCATTTGAAAAGATAGGTATTCCTCGTTCATAGTTTGAATTCCTCCAACTCTGTAGCCACTATGGCAACGTTACAACTACTATTTGTTATACAAAGTTCGATCATTCTACTATCAATTCTCCTTTCTCCCAATTATTATATATTAAATTGGTTTGGTGTGGCTATAGCACATCTCAACATTCTGATAATAACAGAAAGGATGAATTTTTGAAGAAAATTTAGTACAAGCTGGTTCCAATAAGTTAAAAATTAAAGGTATTCCAAATCTCCACCTTTTCCAAAGTACTGTATCATTCCATTATCCCTTATATCCACCACCAGGTATCTCTTCCGTCTTATCTCTCATGTCTCTGTATTCCTCAGTTTGCTCATACTTGTGTAGCATCATGGAAATGGTTGTGGAAGCTTGGAACTATCAAATTCAAATTTGGGCATCTGTCTTAGAGTATTATTCTTATTCACACTAAAATAGGTTTTTGATTCACAAGTTTACAGAAGCTGATGAATCATATCAGATGGTAGGCTGCCAGCTTATGCAGAAAAAAACCACACACAGGATCAAGGAAAAAAGAGTGAACTTTTTCCAATCTATTCAGTGCGAGTGAAGATGGTTGCAGGGATCCCGGGACAGCAGTTTTCCTAGGGCATTTGATGGAGTTGCATCACTGAGTGACTTGCACAAGTCTTCTGCACATGCTCGGTCATGAAGCTGGGGATCAGGGAAGATTTGTCCATACCAGAAGCTTTGATGGAGGTGAGTTTTTTAGCTTCTGGTGTCAAAAGTTTAGATAAAAATACTGTTCACTTCTGAGAGTCTTAAACTAACTACATCTAGCCTCACCCAATTCTGTGACACGAGCCATCTATTTTTCTTAAACAGAAAGCTGACGCTTTGTCTGTTGAGCGAACAGTGTGAAACTCAAAGTTAGTTCTTGTTTTAACACAGATATCAAAGAAGATCATTAATTTCCAGACTATAGGTAAAAAAATGTTAAAAAATAGGATAGTGACTTGCTCCTAGGAAGGTGGGCAGTCAAAATGTATCCCATGCTAATCCTGCTGTGTTAGCACAATAGATCACCCACTTCCAAATGGGACTCTAACTACAAGTGTACAGGCTAGAATTTTTATAATACATCACAAAATGGAAGATTATGGCTAGAGGACCAAATAAAATTGGCTACATTAAAATTGTATACGTAGAAGCTGTTGGTGTATTTTTTAAGATCAGAATATTTATTGACATATAGTTTAAATAGCATATATTTCAATAGGTGAGTATTTATATTTACTGTGTATATTCTCATCAGAGGCAAAATATGTAAAAGAGTCCTGTTTGAAACAATTAAAAAGCTACTCAGGTAACTAGTAATATAATATTGATCTTATTGTTTATTTTATTTTTATGTAGATGAATTAAACAATATGATCTATTTTGCCTCTCGGTACTTGGATCAGTATGTTTTTGTTGTTGCTGTTTTATGTTCATTCATGTTGGTTCATATAATTTTCACTTATTTTTTATCATCCCTCAGGTTGCTATGAATTGGCATCAATTTGACTGCAGCGAGTTTGGTTTTTGGTGTGATATTATCATATATGTAAACTCAAAATTTCTTTATTCTAGTGTTGATATTTATTTGGGCAGTGTGTTAGGCTTTGATGGTTAGATTTTACCTCAACTTATACCTGTGTGAATGTAGGCATAGAATCCAACCTATTATTCAGACCACAGTCTGATAATGTCTCTTGGTGGTGTGGTCTTTTTATAAAAGGGACATTTCAAAAGTGGCTTTCTCTCTTGATCCTTTTTCCTTCCTGCTTGACTCTATCCTCTGTCTTGGGTCTGGAGCCAGCAGTCCACGTGGCTTATTGAGCCTGAAAGTTATTGAGGCCCAGCATTTTCCTACAGACCTTGGATCCATGTGGCCATGCACTACCAGCCTGTGATCTCCCAACTTCATGCTTTGCCTTTCCACTTCAGCCACTAGTACATGCATGAGTCGGAGAGTTCCCACCTATCATGTGACTCATGGAATTGAGTTGGACTGGGTGGATTGATTTCTTGTTGAAAATATTATTTCTTGGTATATGAGTTCTGTCTTAAATGTCACTAGTTTTGTTTCTCTAGAAACCCCAGCCTAACATAATTCGGTACTGAGAATGGGATTCTAGAGAAACAAAAAATAAAGATGGAGGGGGGAGCCATCTTGACCTTTGTCTCACAGGAATCGGTAGAGTTGCATTTTCCTTCTCTTTAGACAGCCAGAGAAGGTCAGGAATGCTTACGTGATATATCGAGTTGGTGTCTGGAAAGGGCGTGGGATGTGAACTTTTAGATTATTTGAAGTTTTCGTTGGTTAATCTTACCTGAGATGACTGAAAGTATTAGAACGTATGTTAAACTACAGCTGACAAGGGCGAAGCTGATTCTGGTCTTCTCCACAGCAAACCAGTGCTGTGTAAATAAATTGGCCAATAGAAGTCCGAGTCTGCTTGATATACGCTGCCACAGGTCCAAAGACATATGTATTTGTATAGGATACTCTATAAGAAGGTTAACCATGGGTGTTTTTAAATAATTGTTTTTAGAATCTGGCTATATTAACATTATATTGATTTCTCCTACCTACTGCTCTAGACATAATGTGTGATAGAAATGGATATTAAGGGCAATATTTCTCCTCTGAGCAGCTCATTCCCAGAGATTAATGCAGGGCTGATGACAGCTTGAGACAGGACATTCTTTCCCTAGAGGACAGTGCTATTGAGGATATCCTGATAGATGAAGTTTGGTGACAGTGACCATACTGACTCACCCACATGGAGGCAAGCCAAGAGGAGAGAACTACACGCTAGTGATGGGAACGAAGCCTTGTAATCCCTGGGGAACCTCGATATATATTACTGAGTGAGGGCGGCAGTATGTGGCCCCTCATCTGTACTGGTGAGGCTTACTCACAAACGGTCCATAGTGAAATTCTAAAGGATGGGCAGATGGATCGAAGGACAAAACCACCCATCCTGGATGCAGGAAGAGCAATGTGGACTTTTATGATGCATGCCTCTTGGACGTGAATGATGAGTGTGAAAGGGATGTATATGCTCTTAATGCTGAACACTAAAAGGATATATATGGTATGTTGTTAGGTAAGTGCTTTCTGGGGTATGGAACTCTTCAAAAAAAGGGTGGTTGGAATGATGGGTAATATCAGACGCAGCTTGCCATTTAACAGAGGGATATTCATCTGTTCTGGGTCAGGATGCCAGTTAGATTTGGTCCAATTTGTATGGTCCTTCTGTTTTTCCTTTCTCTTTTTTTCTTTGGTGTCTATCGTTACAAGATAGGCCAGAGAAGCGAGCAATCCCACGGAGAAATGATGGGAACAATAGTTCCAATGGGTTAAGAAATGACGGGAGAGCAGGCGGTAGGGGGAGGTGAGCAGTGAGACATTTATGACAGGAACTGGGGAATAACTAAGGGTTCTAAAAGAGGTGGTGAGGAGGGTATTGTACTTCTGGTTATGTTTGAACACTCTAAATGTATCTGAGAGAAATTACTGAGAGGTGAATGATGGGTAAACATTACAGTGGAACAGGAAGAAAAAAAAAGAAAAAGAGGAGAGAAGAAGGAAAACATATATAGATATAGATATATGTTTAAATATTTAAGTCTATAAATTTTGTGTACTTATTTATATGTGTATATATATGCAAATACAGCAAAGAAGCAGATGGATTTGGGGCCTCTACTTAAGCAATCTTACCTCAGTACAAGAATGATCTATTTTAACCAAGTGATATTGCAGGATACTCACCCTTCTGATGCAATTGCTGAAGACAAAATGAGTGCATAAGCAAATGTGGTGCAGAAAGCTGATGGTGCCCAGCTTAAAGATATAATATCTGGGGTCTTAAAGGCTTGGAGTTAAACAATCAGTCATCTATCAAGAAAGTAACAAAGCCCACATAGAAGAATCACAGCAGCCTGTGTGATCATGAGGTGTCAATAGGAATAGATATCAGAAGGTCAAAAATAAGCAACCAAATTGCTGTAAGGAGCATGGACATAGTAGAGACCCAAAACCCACCTGAAAGATAATTGCATGTCCCAAACAGAAGGGCAAAAAGAAGGTATGATAAATCCAGGGTATAATATATCATTGATGAAGCACATAACTATCCTCTAGTTCTTTAATATTTCTTCCCCCTACTATTACGGTTTCAGTTCTACCTCATTATCCATGTTAGACATGTTCATTGGTAAAATTTAGAATGTTCGATGCATGAAAGCCAACGTACATCAGAAATTACTGGGAGTAGCAGTTTCCTGAGGGTATGAGAAGAGGGAGGAGTTGCTGACATCAAGGATGACTACATAACTGTACTCGAGGGGAGTGAACAACAGAATTGTAGCTACATGATATATTGGATAGTATAAGGAAGCTATGGCTGTGTGTGTGTGTGTGTGTGTGTGTGTGTGTGTGTGTTTGAGAGTATAAAGGGGAACTGTTATCAAGGAGGTCAAGAAGAATGAGAATGCTTTGAAACTGATTGTGGTAAGTGGTGTACAATACTGCTCGAAGTGACAGAACTGTGGAATGTTACGATGTCTGTAAGAGCTTTCGATAAAATGATTGTTAGGTAAATATGAAATGGATCACACAAAGCTCAATATCCCAGCTATTAGTGAGAGTAAATGAACTGGTTTTGGTCATTTCATATAAGAAAATAATGTTTTACTAAGCGCGGAATGACACAATCAAGGAACAGTGCTGCATTCATTGTCCAAAAGGACATTTGAAGATTTATGCGGAAGTACATTGCTACTGTAAGAGTATTATATTTATCTGCCTTCAAGGAAATTCAGTCGGTGCAATTGTTATTCAAATATGCCCACTCACAAAAGATCATGATGGAGAATTTGAAGAATTCTCACAATATCTTCAACCTGAAGTTCATCAAATATTAAAATCTGGATGCACTGATATTTATTGGTGAATAAAATACAAAAGTTGAAAACAAAGAGGAAGAAACGGTCTTTGGAAAATATGATTTTAGTAATATGAACAAAGTTGGAGATCACATGATAGAATTTTGCAAAACCAACGACTTGTTCATAGCAGATACCTTTAAAAAAACACAAAGGGCAATTATACATGTGGACTTCTACAGATGGAATATTCAGAAATCAAGTTGGTTATATCTGTAAGGAAAGATTATGGAGAAGCTCAGTAACAAGTGATAAAATGAGTCCAGGGATAACAATGGAACTGACTATCAATCGTTCATAAGTAAGTTCTAGTTGAAGTTGAAGAAATTTAGAACAGGTCCATGTGAACCAAAATTCGACCTTGAGTCTATCCCAGCTGAATTTCAAGACAAACTTAAGTGCAGATTTGATATATTGAACACTAATGACACAAAACCTGATAAATTGTGGGAGGAAATCAAGATCATCATTTATGAAGAAAGCAAAAGTTCATTAAAAAACAGGAAAGCTCAATGTAGATGACAGAAGAAATTCTGGAATTTTCTCTATGATTAAAGCAGCTGCGGCAAATGTCTGACGTAATAAAGTCAGACCTGAACAGAAAACCGTAAAGGGCATCTGGAGAAGAGAAAGCCAAATATTATAATGAAAAGTGTGAAGACCTAGAATTAGAAAATCACAGAAGAAGATTGTGTTTTATATATCCTAAACTGAAAATACTCAAGAAAAAATCGAGGCCTTGAGTTGCAGTGTTGCAAGATTCGTTGGGCAAAATACTGAATGATGTAGGAAGCTTCTAAAGAAGGTAGGAAGGATACACAGAGTTCAAAAAGAATGCGTCCTCGTTATGCCATTTTCAAGTTGTAACATGTGATCAAGGACTAATGATACTGAAGGAAGAAGTACAGGATCTGCATATAACTTCCTCTCTTGGGGAGAGACAGCAGAGAAGCGGGTGAAGAGAGACGTCGGACAGTGGAAGACATGACAAAATAATAATAATTTATAAATTATCAAGGGTTATCAGGGGAGGGCAATGCAGGGGGTGGGGAGGGACAACTGAAGAGCTGATACCAAGGGTTCAAGTAGAAAGCAAAGGTTTTGGAGGGAGGCGAAAAAATGAGGAGCTGATGCCAGGGGCTCAGGTGGAGAGCAAATGTTTTGAGAATGATGAGGGCAATGAAGGTACAAATATGCTTTACACAATTGCTTTATGTATGGATTGTGATAAGAGATGTATGAGCCCCACCCCTTTTGAGAATGATGAGGGCAACAAATGTACAAAAGTGCTTGACACAATGGATGGATAGATGGATTGTGATAAGAGTTGTATGAGCCCCCAATAAAATGATTTTAAAAAAATGAAATTCTCTCACTACACAGAAACACTCTGCATATTTATTCAGAGTGAAGTTAGAGAAGCCAGATCATGTGAAGAATAAAGAAACAGAGGGATGTGAGGAAGGATTATTAATAACCTGTGATATACAGATGACAAAAAAGTTTCCTTGAATATGATATTAATAATATTGTTTGACAATTTCCACATTCTGGGGGACAATTCTCCTTTTAATGGCATGAATATAAATCTTTTCCAATCACTTGTCCAAGTAGCTGTTTTTCACATTCATGAATCAACCAGTGAATGCTTCTAGTAATTCATCAGATTATTGAAACATTTCCATTGGCAATTCATCAATTGCTGGAACCTTCTATTTGGCTAATGCCTTCAGTGTAGCTTGGACTTCTTCCTTCAAAACCATCGGTTCTTGACCAGATGCTATCTCGTGAAATGGTTATACATCAAGCACATCTTTAGATATAGCAACTTGTATAGTCATTCCATTCTTATTAGATGCTTCCTGCATCATTCAGTGTTTTTCCCATATAACTCTTCACAACTGAATGCTTGGTATGTTTCTTCAGTTCCTTAATCTTGAGGTGTACTGATGATGTGCTCCCTGTCGGGCCTTCTGACTCCAGGTCTTTCCACATTTCCTTCTAATGCCTTCTATTCTCCAGCTGCCCTTTGCAATTTTGTATCCAGCGTTTTACTTTGTCATCCCTTCCAGTTTCTTTAGCTGCTCTACATTTAAGTTTCAAAGTCTTTTCTGACATTCACTTTGATAATTCCTTTCTTTCATGCCCCATTAATGATCTTTCCCTGTCTTCAAACATGATGTCCTTAAAGTCGTTTCACAACTCGCCAGCTCTCTGCCATTGATGTTCAATGTTCAACTCAATTCTAGAGTTGTTCTCTAAAATCAGATCATATATAATCAAGGTTATATTCTAGCTTTTATAGAGTGTATTTAAATTTCCTTGAATTTCCATATGAATAATTGATGGCATATTCCAAAGTGAGCTGGTGGGTTTAGTTGGCTGCTGATATTAATATTTCCATTGTCTCTTCTCCCAAAAGATGGTGTGAGAATACACAGATTTTGTCTACCAAAATAATAGTTCACCATTTCAAACATATCATGAACAAAATTAATGGTAGCAAGGGGAGAAATTTAAACACAACTGAAGGGACCACAGAAAAGCAGACCCCAAGAATGGTCAGAATTCCACTTGGGATATTTCAATAAATGGACACAATGATGGAAGCTACTCACTAATCTGTGCCTAAAAATTTGTGGACACCTATCTCTCTAACTGATTGGAACAGATCCATATTAGGATCCACTCCAAAGAAATGTGATTCAAAAGAACTCAACAGTTATCCATCAATATCATTAATATTGCATGCAAATAAATATGCTGAAAATAATTCCACAGCCATTAGGGAAGTTCATAAACAGAGAGCTACCTGAAATTCATACTGTGTTCAGAAAGGGATGTGGTCCAAAGAATCTCATTTTCTGATGTCATATGATTTGGCTGAAAGTAGAGAGTAACAGAAAGTTGATTACCTGTGCTTTATAGGATATATAAAAGCTTCTGACTGTGTTAATCATTAAAAGTTATAGATACTATTTTCAAGAATTTGAATTTGTGAACACATCTTTTGGCTCATGGAGAAAGGTACAAAGAGTAAGAGTTAATTAAATGAGCAGATCAAGGGTTACTGAATGATTTGACTGGAAACGGTGCATGTCACAGTTGTTTTCTTTCTTTCATAATCATCTTCATTCAACCTGTTTGTTGAGAAAATTATCTAATAAACTGGATTGTGTGAAGCATACATGATCAGAACTGGACATAGGCTCACTGGGTACCTACAACATGCAGATAACACAACCTAGTTTAATGCAAGCAGATACCAATTACTGATGAAGATCAAAGAATACAGCTTTGAATATGGTTCCGATACCTTGACATAAAGACAAATATCATCATTAAATCACAGCAATGTCATGATTAATGGAGAGATATTAAATTTGTTCAAGAAATCAAAGGATATATTGCATTGAATAAATCTGCTGCCTAAAATCTTTTGAAAATGTTAAAGAGCAAAGATGCCACTTTGTACCTTGCCCAAGATGTGGCATTTTAAATTGCTTTAGGTAGTACGGAGGCTGGAAAATCAGTAGTGGCTATGAATTGGGCTGCTATCAGGTAGGTCCTTGGTACTTTCAATATTCTTTGCCAACACGACAATTCAAATGCAGTGATTCTTCATCACTTGTTTGTCCTTTTGTCGTACTGACGTGGCTTGTGTGTTGCTGTGATTCTGGAAGCAACACCAATGGCACTTCCAATGTCATTACGTTCACTCAAAGTGAACGGGTTTCAATGACACGTCCACACTACAAACAGACTAGGAAAAAAAATAGGCTCCCTCCTTCAGAGGAAGTAGCCCCCCAAAACCTCACTTCTCGTGGATACTCTGGGTCAAATCAGTCATACAAAGGTCCTTTTAAATAAACCTTTAACAAATCAACCAACAAAAACCCAACCTAAAACTGATTGGCTTAGAGTTGATTTTAACTCAACTTACTCCACACAGCAGAGTAGACTGTCCTATAGCTTTTCCAAGGTTGGAATCTTTTTAAAAGCAGACTGCTATAGTTTCCTCTCAAAGAGGGATGGGTGGGTTCAAATTGCTGACTTTTCTGCAAGCAGTCAAGCACCTATAACCTCTGCATCACCTGAACAGCTACCAGAGTTCATCTGCTGTTGTTATTAGGTGCCCTTGATTCAGTGCGTACTCATAGCAATCCTCTGTACAACACAATGGAACATGGTATGATCTACTTTGGCTTTTGGGTCAAGGATGGCATGACTATTACTGTGGAAATGACCATGGGGTTAAGCAAACTTTTACACAAAGCATACTGAGGATTACTGTTTTAAATATATTCTTATGCAGATGTTTTATTGTTTGGGTTTGTTTCATTAAGTGGGCATAAACTGTTCATGGATGGTGAAAAAGATCACAGTGCATTATGAAAGCTGTTCTTCTGGTAGTTTATTTACACACACAAGGTAGCAGAAGGCGCTCTAGAGATGTAGCTATAGTTGGGCTGCATTCCAAAAGGTCCATAGTTTGAAGCCACCAGACACTCCGTGGGAAGAGATGGGGCTTTCTACTCCTGTAAAAAAGTTACAGTCTGGGAAGCTCACAGGGCAGTTCAATCCTGCACTATGGGGACACTGAGTCAGTATCAACTCAAAGACAGTGAGAATGTAACAGAACATAATGGGTACAGAGTTTGTTGATATTGAATTGTCTCTACAGGTGTCAGTATCCTAATTTTCACCTGATAAATGTTTCCCATTTCTTTGAGCCTCCACTGTAACCTTTACACGAAGAACTCCCTTGAGAAATGTTGTCGTCTTCACAACAGGCTTAGTGTCTTAACTCTAAATCATGCATCCCAATCTCTGTAGGGTGTTCCAGAAGAGGACTCAGGCCTCCTGTAAGTCGGGCCCCTGTACATGTTTGGATCCTGATCCCTGGCACTTCACTTGTGACGCCTTCTTAGAGGACAGTCACCTTTGCCCAAACCTCATCAGGGGGATTTGTCTGACACATTATTTTTGACTCAGATTCACTATTCTTCCACCCCTAGCCCCGTGCTTCTGCCTGGCCTCCTATGGCATTATGTAGAAGGTGACTCTCACTCGGCGTTACCCGAAGGATAGAATTTCCCAGGCTGCCATCGTCAGAGCAGCAGACTACCATGGACTTTTCTTGGAGGGTGGGTAGTTCACAGTCCACTGACAATTGTATTAGCCGTCAAGTGCTTTTACCATTGTGCTACTACGGCTCTTTCCTTGGTGCCATTAAAACAAACACACAAGCAAAGAAACCAACTGCCCTGTGGTTTTCCAAGACTGTAATTCTCTGTGGGAGTAGAAAGCCCCCTCTTTTCTCCAGCAGAATGGTCAGTGGTTTCCAAACTGCTGACCTTCGGATTAGCAGTCCGACTGTCACCGCTATGCCACCAGAACATGATGTAAAGGCAGAAGCCTTTTATTTGGGGCTTCTCAGCAAAGAGACAATCCTCTTCTCTGAGGTGAGGTAACCTGGGAAAGAAGGTGTATTTCCTTTGGGTCTCTTGCTTACATCACTGCAGGCAATGAGCACAGCCTTGTTTGTTATGTTCTTGGCAACTGGCAACTGTGACAGATGTTGCATTCTTTATATTCTCTTGTTTCCCCAAAACATTGAAGAATCTTACTGTGTGACTCCCACTTATCTAGAAATTCAGCGTTGAGACTAAGACTGATTTTGATGTTCTCTTGACCATTCTGTAATATGATGTTCAAGATGCTTATTCAAATTGTCATGAAAGCCAGAGGCTCATGGACTTATAAAAACCAACATTAATGCCTAATGTTTCATAGAGTGTTGAATATATATAATATATATGCACTTTAGATATGAAGTTTTAACTGTTTTCATTTATAAATATTTTAAAGAGGTAAAGAATTATTGATATATTTAAATAATATTATATTACTATAAGGTAGTTGATTCCAAGCTTGCCCTCTGAACCATGTTTCTTGCTCCTATGCCTGGTGACTCCTAGAATTTTTTTCTTCAATTTTTATACCTCTAAGGAAATGATCCTGTTATAATTCATAGCTCAATCAAAATACACCATTTGTTTTATAATTTACTTTAACAGACAGAGCATAATGAAATATTGTCACATGTACAGGTATCCCTTGAAGATTTGATTCCTTAATTATCACCCACTCTATTGTCACTGATCCTATAAACTCACTTTCCTTCTAGAACAAATCACCAGCTTCAACAAAGCTATGCATTTTTTATAATCCTATTATCCTCTCTAGGGAAGCAAGTCACATCTCTTCCTCACTAAATCAATTTGCTTTACCGACAACAAATAATATTTTTATCCTACACATATTACTTACCTTCAAAATCACATAGTTCCATTTCTACATCATTCTATATGATTGCCAATAATCTTGAAAGTCACAACCTCCTAGATGTTCAAAATGAATCATCACCTGGTACATAAGACATTTTTTGGCTGCGTTACATTAATATGCCTCTTACTATATACTGTAGGTGACTATAAATATAGATCACCAGTTATTGCAGTGCAAGCGAGATAGAAGCATCTTGATTTAATATACAAAGCTTGGTTTTGAAGTTGGATAGATAATGGTGCTAATCCTAATTCAAACAATAAAGGGTTGCATGATTTTGTAATTGATTTCTTTAGCTTCTCTGAGCCTTAATCACTTCACTATAAAAAGATCTAGAAAAAAAATCTGTTTTCATTTTTCTGGTTCTCTAATTAAAAGTAACTAATGCATTAGGAATTTTTTTATTTTGGCTTACACTTTGTCAGTTAAATTATAAAGGTCAAGTCATGTGTTGATAGTTAAGTTTGTGTTATGAGCTTTACCTTTTTTATCTGATTTAATTTAATCCTTAGAAGGGTATTTTGAAGGACGTTATATTAAAAGATGCAATTTCGGCTCCCCTTGTTTTTTCTTAAAAAATAAGTACCTTTACTCAACTTCTGATGTTCTTTATGAGAACTGAGGTACAATTACCTATAAGTAATTATTAATAATATAATAATTATATGAAGGAATAAGTTTATTTCATGTTATCAATTTTAGTTAATAATTTCTATATAGTTGACAACTAAAATAATTAATTCATTCTTCTTTCATTACTGTTATTTGTTAATGATAAAATCTAAAAGTAATCCTCTTTCTATTTATGTTCCCAAAAGATAAGCACCATCTATGAAGACAGAGTCTATCTCTTTTCAACTTTACATAGAGCAGAATATCACAAAATATCAAATTGAATAATATTTTAATGTGCATTAAATTTAATGGGGATTAAATTTCATTTCATTGACTTTGTATTATCATTTTAGCATGGAGGAGGCAATATGTTATACATTTATTTTAATTAGGGAAATTCAATTATAAAAACATTATATGTAATATGAGCTTAGCATTATTTTTTAATCCCAATTTTACAAAAAAATTTTTGCCTCCTGTCTTATTTGTGTATGAAAGGGACATTGACCTAGTGTCTGACATTCTCCAACTTTACAAGATGAAAGAAGAATAAAACTCAAAATCAGATCTAGGTTGATTGCAATATGACAGAGGTCAGACATGACTACACCTTGAACCTTTCTATGAATTTTGATACTGATTATCTTTCCCATATATTCTCTGCTTCTCAGCTGGGTTTAAATATTCAGTGAAGTCCCAGATATCACTAACAATCAAGGCCATTATTTGGATGCTAACAGAGTACAATTCAAGAGCAGAAATACCCAGGATACAATTCTTCTGGTCAGAAATGTATCTTGTCATTCATACCCAGAGACAGACCATTCTCTGGTCCTTGACTTCTGCCCAGTTTGGCCAATTGTTACATAGCATATGTTACAAAGATCATTTAGCAATGACAAAAATTTCAAAAGGGGTATTTAATTTATTCATAATTATCACCAAAAGGTATACATATATAACGCCATGCATCTACAAATGTCTACAAGCAACCCAGTCTGCAAGTGACTCAGCTTTCTCACTCCAAGGCTGGGAAGTCCACCAGTCTGTCTCATGCTTTGAATCCTGGCTGTGCTCCTACTTCTTTTCTGGCCCTCCTCTGACATCACAGCTGTCACTTGGATTGAAGAGGTGGACTGTATGCATCTCTGAGCCCAGATGATAAGCTCAACTCCTGGCTCAACTTTCTTAATATTAGTGAGATCCTCCAGTCTTGTTTCTGGGTTAATTCATGTTATATGCAGAAGGATGGCAAAATTGACTAATCCTCATATTAAAATGAACAATTATGACTTGAAGAATCATATCAAATAATTTAATATATTAGCACATATATATACACAGACATGCATATAAACTCCAAACCCATTGCTATGCAGTCAATTTTGACTAACAGCAACTCTGTGTAGGGTTTTTAAGGTTGTAATATTTATTAGACTATATAGCCCCATCTTTCTTTCAAGGAGAAAGATTTGCATTTAAGACAGAAACCTTGCAATTAAAAGCCCAGTGCCTGTCTGTCTCTGTCTTTCTCTCTCTCTCTCTCTCTTTCTCTCTTTCTCTCTCTCTCTCTCTCTCTCTCTCTCTATATATATATATATATATATATATATATATATATATATATATATATATATATATATATATTCTGACTGTTTTATATATATATAAAGTAAATGTGTCTATGATTTTGGAAAGCACTTTGACATATATATGTATACATGACATATACAGTATATACTCAAGTATAAGCCAACCTGAATATCAGCCAAGGGACCTAATTTTACCACAAAAGCTGCATTAAAAATGTGCTGAAAAATTTGGCTTATACACTAGTATATATGATATGTGTGAATATATATACCATGTACATTTTCAGTGTTGTTTGAGTTTTGTAAATAAAAATAAATCTGAAATGGTAAGGTCAAAGCTGGAAAGTGGATGAGGGATGGGGTAAGATCCCCCCAAATTCTCATAGGCAGTTTTGCTCACCTCAAAGACTGCGTACATGCGTTGTCATGAGGGGAAACACTTACTGAGAACTGCCTTCCTGATGCATCCCCTCCTTTACTGTGGCCAGCCACAATCTTCACTTAGTGGAATGTTTGGGGAGTTTTACTTTTACATACTGCTTTTTCTCCGTGATGTCCAATTGTCCTGCCTTTCACACAGAGTTGACAATGAATTGGCCATTGTGGCCACAGACACAGAGCGCCCACTTAAGGCTCCCCTGCAAATAGTTTCCTTATAATGTGTTTTCCTGCTTACCTTTTCCTCCCCTTTTACTTCTCAACAGACTATGAAGAAAGAAAAGGGTTTTATAACTTCTAAGAATTAACTATCAAAAACCGGTTATCAGCAGGTTATTTCCAAATACAAATAAAAAGCCTCAGGAGTTAGGTAGAACATAGTCATACGTGGTTCATGAAAAAGAGGCCCTCAGGGTGGAATTCCATCCGAAGTGAAGCCAAACATAATGGCGCTTATTGAGTAAAGCTTTAGGGACCTTCATTTTCTGATGAGCTTTGACTAAAAATAAGAAGAAACAGCCCATAGAAGAAACATCTGTTAATAACTTGGTATGTATAAAGTATAAATATAGGAACATTGCAGGTCATCAGAAATTAAATGGACCACATAACTATCAGTTTCCTTGGTAGTAGTTGAGCTAAAATGAACTGGGATGGGTCACTTTTAATCAGGCGATCACATTATTTACTACACAGAGAATAACATATTCAATAGGAATGTCATCACATTCATTGTCAAAAGGACATGTTCAGATCTATCGTGAAGTGCAATGCTGTCTATTAAAGGATATCTACACAGGTAAAACGAATCAGTCAATACAACTTTCATTCAAATTAATGGCCAAACCATAAAAGCTGGTAATGAATAACTTGAGAAATTCTACCAAAATCTTCAGTCTGAAATTGATCAAAGAGGCAATCAAAATGCATTGATAAACATTGAATGAGAAAGTTGGAAACAAAAAGGATAATAGTTCGAAAACATGACCTTGGTGTTAGAAACAAAATTGCAAATAGCACGGTAGAATTTTGCAAGACCAATGACTTCTTCATCACAAATGTCTTCTCTGTGATAATGAGATGTACACAATAAACCTAGATATAAAAATAAAGAGCTGAGCAGAAAATTTCAATGGACAGTTCAAGAGAAAGTAAAGTATTATAGTGAAATGTGCAAAAACCTGGGTTTAGAAAAGGAGGGCCATTTCCAGCATCTAATAAGTTGACAGAAGTGAAGAAAAATGTCAAACCTCGATTTGTAGTATTAAAAAAGTCAATGGGAAAAACAATGCATGATATAGGAAGCCCCAAAAGAAGAGGGAAAAATACGCAAATTTACTAAACTAAAAAGACTTAGTAGACATAGAATCGAGAACAGATAGTCCTGAAGAAGTTCTCCAAATGACACCAAAGATCCTGCAATAAAAAGGGCTCAAGGAATTTATGAAAAACAATTAATATATTTCACATGCTTATGAGGTAAGCACTCACTAGCATATGCCAATAAATCTGGGAGACAAGCATCTGGCCAACCACCAAATAAATGTGACCCTAAAATGCAGAAATCATTCAACAATATAACTAACACCTTATACAAGTGAAATTTTGCACAAGATTATTCAATAATGTTTTCACTGATAGAAAGCTGACAAAAATTCAAACCAGTTTCTACAGAAAATTCAGAATGAGGAATAGCACTTAGGATGTGAGATTATTCTTAGCTGAGAGCAGGAAACACCAGGGGGGAAAATGTTTCTTGTCTTTTATTAATTATGCTAAGGTACTCTAGTCTTTAAAATAATGGATAGTCTTTGGAACAATGGGAATCCAAGAACCTCAAATGTTACTCACGTGGAACCTGTCCATGGATCATTAGGCTGTCACTGGAATAGAACAAGGGATTTTAATTACGTGGTTTAAAGGCAGGGTTGTATCATTTCATGATATTTATTAAATCTGAATATCCAGCAAAAGCCTGAGAAGTTGGATGGCATGAAGCATTCAAGGAAGACTGATGGACATCCTTCCATTCGCAGATAAGCTGACCTTGCTTGCTAAATGATTACCACGCAGTTTAATGAACAAATAATTGTCACAACTTTACCAATAAAGAATGTCAGGATAAAAGATTGAAGTTATCATGGTTTTATCTTACTTGGATCTGCAATCACAGCTCATGGAAACATCAGTCAAGAAATCACAGGAATCATTGCACTGAGTAAATCTGCTTAACCAGACTTCTTTAAAATGTTGAAAACCAAGGATGTCACTTTGAAGAATATCAAGCCATGCTATTGAAAGATAAGTAGATTAGGAATAAAAGGGGTTTGTCTCCCCCAAATGCCTGCGCTAGTGCGAATCAGCTGGCAGGGCCACAATAAAGGGGTTTCAGAGAAATCAGGCACTAATTGGGCATCAGAAAAATCAGAAAAGCTTATGGGAAAATCTCATTTGGGAACACACACAAAGTCAGACACCAGCGACATGACATCACACAGGTGTGCTTAAACTCAGCCAATACCCTCAACCTTGCCTCCCCAGCCAGTGGGGATGGGAGGAAATAAAAGCAGGTGGCAGGGTGAATGCCCTCTCTTTTCTTGTTCAGGTTTGCTCTGCAAGCAGAGGGTGGGAATCACACCTGCTTGTGCAGTTTGTCATTGCCTGTGGGTCTTCTTGGGCCCCACATTCTCTTAGCTTCTGGGGATTTCCTGCTTTGGGCCCACATGTTGTTTCTTGCTCCTGCCCCGGGTTTCTTTCCGTGTGTTTTTGTGACCTCCCTAGAAGAGGCCAGTTTCAGTTGGGTACTTTCCAATGGCTCCACCTTGCACACTTTCCAGGTAATTGTGTACTTTCTGAGACTGTCATACCTATAACGTACCATTCTGTCATAAAAAAGTATTTGGATTTACAAAAGTGCTTCTGCTGTGTGAATTCATTCAATGTTGAGAAGCAAGAACCAAGGTAACCTACCATTAAAAACCTAACAGTATTTTAGTTGCTTCATATATGTGTGAATATGAATAAGGACGACTGAGGAGAATGAACGCATTTGAATGAGAGTGCTGTGAAGAATACTGAAGGTACTACGGACTGCCAAAGGAACAAAACCATCTGTCTTTGAAGGCTAGACAGAATACTCACTAAACGACAGGGAGGACAACAAGACTTCAACTCACATAGTTGCACGTGATCAGGAGCAATGAGTCCCTGTAAGAGGACATCATGCTTGACAACGTCAAAGGGCAGCAGAAAGAGGGCTCTGGATGAGAAGGATTGATCCATTGAACACTAGTAACAGAAGACCTTGTGAACTGCAGGAGGACAGCAAGACATCACCTACCTTTTACCCCCATGCCACCACTGTACCACCATCCCCCCGTCACTCTTATTCTACTTGCTGTCCCTATAGGTTCATCACTCCTGAGTTTCATAAACTGAAAATCAGAAAAAAAATGTATAACATAATTTCAAGAATGTTACTTCTGAGATACACTCTAAAATGAACAAACAAAAATCAAACAAAACAATTCAAACCTAAATAGGGAAAATTTTAGAAACTAGATGTGGTCCAGCCTGATCTAGGGGTATCTACTGAAAAATGTTAACTGTTAAAATCAAATTTCTACCTGCGATCTATACTCATTTCTCCCTAGCTCTCTGTTAGTGACCACTTTCCCCCACTCATCAGTGTTAGGTTAGTTGTAGGGTGTTCTCTGTAGGCGAAATTCCTGTGTAGTTCCGCAAATGGATCTTGGGCTCCTATGGTGATCCATTCATTGCCTCTGTACACAATTTCGACTCTGACATTAATCCCTCCTTCCAGTTCAGATTATATGGATTGCAATCCTTCAGTGACTGATAGTGGTGTAGTTTTCCATGTGTACTTAGTTGACATACCACTTAGATGGCTGCTTGTTTGGAGACAAGCCTTTAAGATCCCAGATGCTATTTGATCTGATAGCCGGGCCCCATCGAAATTTTTAGCCACATTTTTCTACAGCACCCATATCTTCTGTGTTCCCTTCCTAAGAGTGTATATCTAGCAAGGCCATGATGTAAGAAGTAATTGTTCTTAAATTGGAGCTAGGATTTACTGGTAGCCCTAAACCCCTTTCTGGATATATGATTTTTTTCTTTCTTTTAACTTGTTATTATTTGGGAGTTAATACATATGTCATAGCATTGTATCGTTCAATAATGTCAAACAGAATTGTACCCTGGCTTCCATAATCAATCCCAAGCATACCTTTCCTCTTGGTTTCCTTGACATAATCTCCCTTTTATCTCCCCACTGCCCCCGTTATCCCACCTCCAGACACTCTTGTTCTATTTGCTGTCCCTATAGGCTCATCAATCCTGGGTTTCATTTACTGAAAAACAAAAAAACAAATGGCACAACTTGAAGAGGATGACCCCGAATGGCACAGCACCACTAAACTACACCCTAATATGGAAAAGGAGTATACTCAAAATAAAATAGAATGCCCATCACAGGATTGCTGGAATAATTCATATCTTAATACAGCATATAGGGTGTCAATATAGCCAGACCCTGTTTGTCCGCTAACCAACAGAACACCCCTCCCTATACAGCTGTCTTTGGCTTCTTCAGACACCATCAAATTTTCCAGCTTAAGTCCTCATGCTACAGGTGTGCCCCAGGTAGAGTCCAGTTTATGCTTTGGAGTGTTCACTTGGTATCTCACCAACGCAGCCTTGGGGCATACCCTGCACCTCGGGCATGAGACATCAGTGGGGCAATGTATTTAAATATTTATTTTAAATAAAAAACATAAACAAAAGGACAAGTCATTTAACATTAGTAAACCAGCACAGTAAGTGGAAAATAGCTTCAACAAAAACAATAAGGTACCAACAATGACACCTTAAGAGTACTATTCCCTGAGCTCAATCGTGAGCCAAGCTAAAATGTAAAGAGTTAAAATCCTTCAAAATTTTATTCCTCATCATCATCCATATCCCAATGCAGAGCTTCAGCTGGTGTGAGGTCATCATAGACGCTGTCCTCACTGAGATCGCCATCATCACCATCACTGCTGTCATTTTCATACAAAGCACAGTCTTCATTGCCATCCATAGCATTACTAATACTACATTTCTGGAAGGCACGTTGCACCATGTCTTCTGGAATATCTTCCCATGCATCTCAAACCCACTTTGCTTTTTTAATTCTATGTCAGGCTTCTTGAGACTTCCTCCTTTTGTTAGTCGGGCTTGACCAGATGACATCCATTCATGCCACATCCTTCACACATGGTCTTTAAAAGGCTATTCAAAGATCTATTCAGAGGCTGCAGTACAGATATAAGCCCAACTGGAATAACAGCTAAAGTAATTTTATTAGATTTTGCCAATTTTTTATGTCACTCAATAGGTGGGCTCTGAACATATCCCAAACAAGTAACGATGGATTTTTCTTTAAGGCTGCTCCTGGTCATCAGTTCCAAATTTCTTCCAGCCATTTTTTGTTCCGTCTTCACCCAATCATCCTTTAACATGTGCACACACAGTAATTCTTGGTGGGAAATTGATCTTTTTAGGCAAGGTCTTTCTTTTAAAAATAATGACAGGATGCAGCTTAGTTCCATTAGCCAAGCATGAGAGAACAACTGTAAAGTGTTTTTTTTTCATTTCCTGTGGTTTTGAGAAAAATGGTTTTATCTCCTAAACTTGCCACAGTTCTGTTGCTTGGAAGATCAAAAGTCATGGCAGTTTCATCCATATTACCAATATCTGCCAGGTCTTAATTATAAACCTTCTTTGTTTTATAATAAATGACTGGAATGACATAATTTTTTCTTCAAGATCTTGTGGCAATTTTTGAGAAATCTATTCTTTGTCTCGAGCATAGTAGATCAAACCTATTCATGAAGCGGGTACACCATCCTGCTGACACAGCCAATTTTTCAATGCCTGGTGCTTTATATTTGTCATCCTTAGCCATTTGTAGATCACGTATGCGGATTCCCATGTGTGTTACGCTGTAATCATTTTGACAACACTCCATAACCCATTTATGCAATTCACTCTCTAGAGTCCCATAAAAAGATGTTAAACCACGACGAGCATTTTTAGCTCTTGGAATCTGTTCCAAGTCAGCCTGTATTTTCCGCCACACCCTCACTTGCTTTTCTTCAACACAGAATACCCTACTTGAAATATTGTTATTGCTCTCTTCTGCTCTTGACACAACCTTCATTTTGAAACCAGCCTTATATGACCGGTGTTTTTGTTTTGATTCAAGAGTATCCATTTCTAATAGGATAAAAAAGCAAGACTTTGAAAAAGAACTTTCATGGTAATTCCCTGCCTAGTCCTGTTACCTTGGTGGGGGTGGGGGGTTGGAAGCTAGATGTTACACCTTCCAGGGGTACCACTGACCCGTGTATAAGCCAAACCCCAGTTTTTCAGCACATTTTTGTCCTGAAAACCTCTGCTTATACACGAGTATATACGGTACTGGTGACCTAACTTCCAACATTTCAGCAACACACAAGTCACCACATTATGACAAAGTGACAGACAAATAGTGGAATGTCATGATAAATAAGAGACAAGATTGAAGTTGTGAACTATATCAGTTCACTTGTATCCACAATTAATACTGATGGAAGCAACAGTCAATAAATCAAATAATGAATTGCATTGTGAAAATCTGCTACAAATAGTATTTTTTTAAATCTTAGAAAACAAATATATCACTTTGAAAACTAAAAAAGCACTAGCCCATGAGATGCATTTTTGAGGGTTTAACATGCATATGAAATCTGGATATTGATTAAGGAATACTGGAAAGGAACAACACTTTGTAAGGGAACATGGAGTCCCTTTGTCCTTCATCTACTTTGGACATGTTATTAGGAAAGACCAGTTTCTGGATGAGTTAGGCTGGGTTCTCCAGAGAAGCAAAATCAGTGATGCTTTAGGTGCATACATATATGCAGATTTTTATATCAAGAAATATCTCAAATAATTGTAAAAGGATTGATGCATAAATACAAAGAAGAACTATTCATCACAATCACATTTCTTCTTTCCGTACCTGGCTACATAGCTGAAACTTCTATTGAGAACTACCTTTTCCACCACCCATCTGTATTCCCTTTGCCCTCAGCAAGGACCTCAGCTGATCATGATTCTCTGCTTGTAGGAGAAACCCAAACCTTCATTACTATTATTAGTAGTTATGTCAGAATTGTGTTGCTTTGGGGTAATTTACCATTGACTTTAACCATAGGACATGGTAATATTAAGAGATGATTTAAGGAATCTCCTAGATTCCAGATATATTCTTATTTATTTCCATTATGCAATACCGATCCAATTTCTACTTAGGATTCAATATCCATTATCACTAGCATCTATTACCATATGTTTTATTACCACAAATAAAAAATTAATGCCCTGTTTAGCATTTTAAGGACTGCCAAATTATTGTTGCTTCATTATTTTAAATTCTTACCATCAGGGCTGAGAAAAATATATTATATCCCTAACATTTGTTAGTTCCTGTTTCTCTTTTTGCTAATAGTCACCTTAATATATGTGAAGTGGTATATCTTTGTGATATATATTTTCTAAAAAGTCCTCTTTAATTATTTGTCTTTACTGTAATGCCAAACATCCGCCTTAATTTTCTAAGATTTCTATTTTTTATTAATTTCAAACATAATTTCAGAGAATTTTAGGTATGCCTTTAATAATCAAAAACTACATTTTGAACAAAAAGTTAATGGTATAGAGGTACTTTTGTTTCTAATATGGCAAGATTTCACAAGCATGTCATACTCAGTCAATAGCCAGATATGGTTATAAGCTTTTAATCTTGTGCCAATAACTTTCTTGGCAGTTAAGAGATTAATATGTAACTAATATACAAGAAGCAACCTTATTACTCAGAAAGAGACAATTAAATGCTTATGCTCTTTTACATGAGCTCAGTAATGAAATCTCATTTCTTTTCTTTGTCTAGTGATATTTAAATGGAATATTACCTCTACTGTAAAAATGAGGCTAAGTAAGTTGCTCAATATTCCATAACATGATCTAAGTCCTTAATGTCCTTGTCATGACTGATTTTATAGTAGTTAACACCTGTCTTGTTATGCAAATTTTCCCATAACTCAACTGGGATATATTCCTATAAGTTGAAGGCAGAATTCAATAGGTGTGAGCACTTCAAACTGAATAACTTCATGATCTACTCACAAGCACCACTTTTTCTCTTCTCAAGTACTATGGATTTCTGTGGTTGGGAGCACCAGTCTTATTAAAGATTGACTATTGTAATGTGAAGAATCATGGAGGCAGTATCCTATCACTTTTGATTTCACAAGGAGAATAGAACTTACAGCCCAAAGCTGATTTCTATAAGGAAGAAGTCAGACATGCCTCCACCTTCTAACCTGTATGTGAGACTCTGATTGCAGGCACACTTCCTACGGCACTTCACAATTCTCTGTGGGTTAAAAATATTCACTGTAGTGGCTACAAAGAGTCACTGGACTATCCTCATGATTATGGGGTTTTATAAGGAAAGTTAACCTTATCAGAAATTCTGGATAAAAATGCTCAAGATACAGCTTTTTGGTAAGGTCAGCCCATCTCTCTGTTTCTCTCTCTCAGCGGTCTTTGACTAAGAAGCCCGTGGCCTTGACCACGCTCTAACAATATTGCAAAGATCTTTGAACACTTCTGATAAATACCCAGAGTTCATACAACTTCACTGTAATCCCTAACTGCAAAGCATTAAAAAAAGAACTGCCTACAAGTTGATTCAGACTAATATTGACCCTTTATGACAGTGTAGAAATTCTCCATCTGATTCCATGGACCTCTTTACAGGAGTAGAAAGCCTTGTCTTTTTCTTACAGAGCTACAGGTGCTTTTGAACTGACCTTGAAGTTAGCACCACAATGCATAAGTACTCTGTCATTAGAGTACTAACTTCGTTCAAGCTGGCTGCTCTGTCTTGAGCCTTGGCTCTGCTATCCCGACAGATTTCTGCTTTCTGGACACAGGATATTCACTGTGCTATAGTGACTGGGCTATCTGAAGGATACACTCAACTCCTGGATCATTTTTCTTGATGATAGGGAGTTCTACTCTCATGAGGTGCTTTATTTTCAACTCAGCGGAATGGCAAAAATCCACCAATTCCCATATTAAAGTTGCAAAATTTTATAATCATAATAGACCTGTAAATAATCACTTACCATTGAATTGTATAATCCAATCAACATCTTCTCCAGTAGACCTTTAACATTTTATCAGGATAAGGTAGTTTGGTACTACATCAGTATTCAAACTACTTGATGTATTTTGAACTACATAAAGGACATGGTGTTTATTTCTGCTTTCCCCTCCAATAATCTCTTATTATTGTGTTGTTGTTCCTAATTGTCAATGTTCTTCACAAACATAGTAGTTCAAACACATTGATTCTTCTTTCAGCTTTCTTATTCAACATTCCTTTTCCAACTTTTATGTGCATATGTGGTGTTGGAAATACAATGGTGTGGGAGGGAGGTTTACTGTGCCAACCTAGACAATGGGAACATGTGATATTAATAAAGTCGTATTTTGATTGGAGGACAAAGAGATAAAATGCTCGGCAAGGCCAAGCCTCCTCTTTCTCGCTGTCTTTTGATCAGCCTAGCATGTGGCAGTTTTAACTAGATCTCTGACTCAACTTGTGAGCTACAATACTTGTGGGACAGCCAACCCATTGATCATGTTGCTAGAACTCAAGGTTGCTTTGAGACCTTGTCTCTACTCTGATGGTATATACATTGTTTGAGCTCAAGGCTGTTGGATGCTGTTGGCTTGCCTTGCTTGAGTTCAATATCCCATCTGCGTTTGCTTTACTAAGGTCCTGAGCTGCTGGAGGTTGATGATGCACTCTGCTGTTTGCTGCCTGTGACCATACTGCCTGTATTGACCTAGGGAAGACATAACTAACTGTTTCCTTGACCTTGGACCCAGCAGCCCTCAAGAATTGAAGAGCTTCCAGTATATTAAATGTTCTATGGAAGTGTGTTGAACTGAGCCCTCTGTACTCCTGTGTGGACTAATTAGTTGTTAAATTCCTTTGTGCTGTATATATCTATCCTTTTATATGTACATATGTAAAATCATAAGCGCCCTGGCTTTGTTTCTCTAGAGAATCCTGTCTAACACAAATTACATAGTTTCAGGCACACTATAGTCCTCAAAGTAAACTTCCAGATTTTCAACCTCTAGAGAGGTCTTATGCAGTAGATTTTTAAAAAATGTGATCCACCTTTTGATATCTTGACTGCTGCTTCCATGAACATTGTGAATTCAAGTAAGTTTAATCATGGACAACTTCAATCTTTTCTCCATTTATCATGATGTTACTTATTGGATTACTTTGAGGATTTTGTTGTTCTTTGTGCTGAATTGTAATCCATACTGAGGCTGCAAACCTTGACCTTTATCAGCAAGTATTTCAAGGCTTCCTCATTTTCAACAGCAAGTTTCTGGCATATGCATATCCCAGGTTGTTAGGAAGCCTTCCTCTAATCATGATGCTCCATTCTTCTTCACATAATTCAGTTTATCTGGTGATTACTCCACCTAAAAATTGAATATGTGAGAGAATACACTTGGAATAAGTGAGTATGCGACCCTGATGCACACATTTCCTGATTTTAAACCATGCCGTATTCTCTTGTTCTGTTTCCACAACTGCCTCTTGATCCATGTAAGAGTTCCACATAAGGAACACACAGTGTTCTGAATTTCTTATTCTTTTCAAGGTTAACTATAGTTTTTTGTGATGATACACACCATGAAATACATCAACACTTTTCTGGTATTTTCTGCTTTGATCCAAAATCCATCTGACATCAGCAATGATATCACTTGATCCAAGTCCTCTTCTGAACTGGAATACATGCCTAGAGATTAAAAAAAAAAAACAGACCTTGATATATTTACAGATTTTTAAAAATAATTTATTTTTTTCTCTTGGTCATTGGTTTTCTTTGTTGTTGTCATCATTGTGTTCTCTTTTGTCACTTTGTCTTGGTATGCCTTGTTTTTTGTGTGCATATTATTATTTCTGCAGGTCTATCTAGATAAGATAGTCTGGATAAACAGTTTGAAAGAGAAAACAATGGGACCTATGGTTCCAGGGGGACATGGGAGAGGAGTAGGTGGGAGAAAGGAGGTATTGTTGACCTTTACAGGCTCAAGGGAACAAGTGATCCAAAATTAGTGGCAAGGAGGGTGTGAGAGGTCCGGTAGGGATTCAGCAGGGGCAATGTAACTGAGAAAAATTACTGAAACCCAAATGAAGGCTGAGCATGATAGTGGGACAGGGAGAAAGTAAAAGGAAATAGAGGAAAGAACTAGGAGGCAAAGGGCATTCATGGAGGTCTAAACACAGGTCTGTATGTATGTAAGTATATTTACATAGGATTATGGAGAAATAGGTCTATTGCATATATTTATAAGTTTAGTATTAAGGCAGCAGATTGACATTGGACCTCCACTCAAGTCCTTACTCAATGCAAGAACACTTTGTTCTATTAAATTGGTATTCCATGATGCACATCTTCCTTACAAGATTGCTGAAGACAAATGTGTGCATATGCAAACGTGGTGAAGAAAACTGATGGTGCCTGCCTAGCAAAAGATATAGTGTCTGCAGTCTTAAAGACTTGCAGGTAAACAAGCAGCCATCTAGCTTAGAAGCAACAGAACCCATATGTAAGAAGCACACCAGCCTGTGTGACCACAAGGTGTTAAAGGGATCAGGTTGTCAGGTATCAAAGAACGACAACAACAAAAACTCATATCATTGTAAATGAGTGTGAGTGCAGAGTAGAGACACAAAGACTATCTGTAGGTAATGAAACACCCCCTTCCAGAAAGGTGTGGGGAGGAGATGAGCCAGTCAGTGTCAAGTGTAGCAACAATGAAACACAAACTTCCCTCTAATTCTTAAAAGATTCCTCCACCCACTATCATGATCCTGATTCTACCTTACAAATCTAACTAGACCAAAGGATGTACACTGGTACAGATAGGAACTGGAAGCACAGGGTATCCAAGACAGATGATCCCTTCAAGGTCAGTAGTGAGAGTGGGGATACTGGAGGGTGGAGGGAAGGTGGGGTAGAAAGGGGAAACTGATTATAAGCATCTACATATAACCTCCACTCTGGGGGACAGACAACAGAAAAATGGATGAAGGGAGATGTTGGACAGTGTAAGACATGACAAAATAATAACAATTTATAAATTATCAAGAGTCCACGAGGGAGGGGAAACTAGGGAGGGAGGGGGGGAAACGAGTAGCTGAAACCAAGGGGCTTACTTGGAGAGCAAAAATGTTGAGAATGATGAGGGCAACGGATGTAAAAATGCTTGACACAATGGATGTATGTATGGATTGTGATAAGAGTTGTATGAGCCCACAGTAAAATATTTTTTTAAAGAAATGAAAAAAAAAACAGTTCACCAAAAGGGCACACATTTGGTCAACAATGGTATACAGAAATACTGAAGAGCACTAGCATTCTGAGATATGCAAATCAAAGCAAAGATGAGACTCCAACTTATACCAGCATTAACAGAAAAATTCATAAAAATGTATTAAATGTTGCAAAAGGTGTTGTGATGGTTAGTCTATATCACAGCCTTATGACACCTACTGGGGAGTGTGGCCTTTTGTACAAGAGAGATATCCTAAAAACAACAACAGCAAAACAAGATAATGATCCTAAACAAGGCCGAGTTTCTTTTCCCTCTTCACCTTCAGTGGGAGTTGGATTCTGAGTTTGGCTTCTTGATCTCCTATTTTTTTCTTGCCAGACCCAGGAGCTATCAGTTGACTACCAACTGTAGATTTGTTGGAATAACTGGATGATTTTCTTCTACCTCAACCAGACTGTGCCCATTCTTGACCTGCCCACAGCTTCATTATCCTGCTTCCTGATCGCCAGCTTCCATAGCAACACAAGGCCAGAGAAGCCTGACTTTAAGTGGCCTAGACTTACATACTTCTAAGCTGTGCACACCATTTTTGGATATGAATTCCTTTTTATATACATACACATACAACTGTTTTTGGCTTTGTTCCCCTAGAGAGCCAACCTAATACAAATATTGAGAGATGGAACCCTTTTAAAATGATAGTAGTACTGTAAATATGTACAACTGTGGTAAATGATATAACAATATTTGAAACAATTGGGAATAGAAATTCCATATGACACAGCAATTCCTATGCTGGGTACAGATCCTAAAGACATAAATGGTATAGAATTAACTGCAGTATGCACAGCCATGTTCACTGAAGCACTATTTCAAAATAGCAAGAAGACAGAAACAACATGAATGTCAATCAGTAGACAACGCTGGTACATATACACAATGGAATACTGTGTAACACACACACATACACACACAAAAGAACAATAATGGAAAACAAAGCAACTCATGACCTGGATGACCCTGGATGACACGATGCTGAATGAAAATAGCTAATCATACAAGGATAAATATTATATGAGATATTAGGGACCCTAAGACATAAAATCTCTTATACAAAAGAGAACAGATTTTGTGGTGGAGAGGGAGGGGATGGGCAATGGACTGGACTGGCCCAGTGACAGCTCTTAACTTGGGTGGAACAGAACATAATGGTCGTTAGGGAGGTGAATGGAGAGGAGCATGGGTACGAGTGGACTGCTAGGAGGTCTGAAAGGTGATTTGGACTATGGATTGCAAAGTTGATTATCTGAGACATAGACTTCCACCTCATTCACAATAAAACATCATACATATACATGGTATTGGTGATAAATATCGAATGTACTATGGACTGCCAGAAGAATAAACAAATCTGACTTGGAAAGTGTACAGACAGAATTCATCCCAAAATGACAATGGTGACTCTTCAATCCGCGTACATTGGACAGATTACCAGGTTTAGGGAAGGTGCACCATGTTTGGTAAAGTAAGGGATCAGCCCAATGGAAGATGGCCTTCAACAAGATGTATTGACACAGTGAGTGCAACAATAAGTTAAAAAAAAAAAGAAAGATTGTGAACGTGGGCAATGTTTTGTCCTTTTGTACACAGGGCTACTCTGAGTAGAAATCACCTGAAAGCTCTTAAGAATGACCATGAAGATGAAGAAACAATCAGCAGGTGTACCTGCAGAGTCAACAAAGACAGTGTGCGAGAGTTGCTAAAGACTTGCTTTATGTGTTCACTATATCTCTTCACTTTAACAGGGACCCACAATTATACTTGGATTTCTAATATATATATGTATGTGTGTGTGTGTGTGTGTGTAATTACAAACTGTCTCTCTCTGTCTTTGAAGTCCAAAATTTCTTTTTTTCCTGTTGTATATGATTAGTTAAATAAAGGACCATAAGTTGGCCAATCATAAACAAATAAAAGATTATGTCCAAAAATATTTCTACCAGGGTCCTAAATGACCTATGAGCAATTTTACTTGCACACAAACTGTGCTTTTAGAAAGTGACTGTTATCGATCATTGTCTGAGCATAATTCTCCAGTCCTTATGTTAATCTCATTAGGGTGACTTCTAAAAACACAAGAGTGACCATGTGGCCTAAACTGGTACTCAGACAGAGGGTCACTATGAGTTGGAATTGATTCAATGGCTGTGGGTTGGTTTGGGGGTTTATAATTCAATTTATACTTAAATGTTAGCTGAATAATAAAATTTAGACAAAAGTTAACTGCAAATGCTTTCGAGACCTCTGCGTGACACCTTGGCTATTGTACTGAAACAGGCTTCCGCAGCAGTGTCTCCACTGATTGCTTCGCTGCTGCTCCACTGAGGCCGAGGGAATCGCAAGAAAAGCAAATCCTTGACAACACCATCATTTCCTTTTCTTTTTGTCCCCAACCATTTTATTGGCAAGTAATTCATATATCATAATATAGTAGTTCAATGATGTGATCATATCACAGAGAACTGTACAATCACTCCCACATCAGTTTTAGAGAATCCCCTACCCCCAAAGATAAATTGCCTTTAAGATGATTTATGCAATCATAATCCGTCATTTTCTGTTTGACCTTGCTTATTGGTCAAGAAGTGAGTTTTCTTTTTGTTGAGATATAGTCCATATCGAAGGCTAACATATTTCACTGTAACTCAGAATATCTGGTTTGGAAACCCAACTCTGCCTTCATAATAGTTACCTAACTATTCTAAATAAAGTGAAAATTTATACCGTGTCATTCAGTTTTAACTACTTAACCTATATAGTAAAGGTATTAATCTAGTAGTTTTTCACATGAATGGCTACCAATAATTCTACAAAATATTCTGTGTAATTCTTTAACAGGCCCGCAATGAGTTTAAAGTGCTTCACTAATATTTATAATGAATCATGCCTCTCATTCTTCAAAACTTTTCTCAGCATGTCATTAACTTGTTTACTTGTATTTCATTTGTTGTTAATATTGAACACATTACAATGTTAATATATCAGGAAGACTTATTGTCTGTCCGGGTAACCTCTTCGCAACCACTAACTTCCAGAATATACCTAAATTGTTTACATCCAATATTTATGTAGTGTGAAATAAACTATTGTGTTCATTTATGGGAAAAGCCTGAGTGCCTCATGCATTCCTGGTGCTCCATAAATGGCATGTTTTTCTTCCTGTGTGTTATAAAGAAGATTAATGTGCCAATGTTTCTTTGAAGAGTAGTGGTTCTGTAAAGAGATCCAGGCCTACCTCTTGGAATCCATGCAGATATTATCATACATAGTTAAGTAGATATTATTAAGTTAAGGGATGTACAGTAGAGAAGATATGTTTGGTGGCCAGAATAGGCGCAATATAAGCACAAGGCTCTTTAAAGTAGAAAAGGCAGGTAGAAAAGCAAGAAAGTGACACACTTGACCATGTGCTTAGGCCTCAGCCTACAATTGCTGTATTCGAAGACGGAGGAGCCAGGTCATGACCCAAGACATGCGGGAGCCTCAGACGAAGGAACAGCCAAGTCACAGATTTTTCCCTAGAGCCTCTAGGAGAAGCACAACCCTGCCATTATCTTGGTTTCAGTTCAGTAATTTGCAGATCAGACATCTTACATAAATAACTGTAACAGTGAATCTGTTTTGCTTATGGTCACTGTTTGTGATATTTCATTCTAGCAGCAGTACATGTTGCCCAGCAAATTTTCTTTTGGCATCTCTTTTCTTCTCATTTTTTAATCAGGAAAAACAAGCAAACAACACACAAAACAAGATTTTCATATATTCTAGGTTCTCTTGTCCCTTATTCCTACATTTTTCTGTCATTTTATTAATCAGATTGCTAATGTGAAGTAGGTTGTGATATCATAATTCCAAGAAAATCGATGTACAGTCTAAGAAGTATGCATTGATTTATAATTAAATTGTGCAATGTAATAATTCTATGCACATAATCAATAATTATACTGTCCAACTGGTAAATACTAGCATTTGACGGCTCAGACAAGCATGACATGTTTAATGGAGTCTTTTTCCTTTAAAAATACAGACACAAAGGGGAGATGAAATAGACTAAATATGGATATTTAAAGAGATACTTTTAAACCATCAGATACTAAAATAGAGGTGTTAAGATAAGCCTTTCCCCAGGGTATGCTTTTAGAGGAACAAATACATACTAGCTCTTTTTTGTCCCAGATCCCTTTAAAACGCATTTATAAAACTGAGTAATGCCTATTCACAGAGAATGAAATTGATTTATACATTATAGGGAAAAGAAACATGTCTTTTCAAGAGGCATTAAATCTACTCTCTTCAATAAAGAAAGCAAGATTAAAGGAGGTGAAAAATGATGAGAATGACCTTTTCAGTCCTAATCACAGAAATAAATGAGTGCACTGGTTATGAATTCATTAATTTTGATTAAACATGGAGCTATGAAGTCATTTGAATTAATTCAGTAATCACTATCAAGAAGAGATGCTTTAGAACTTTATACTGAATAGTTCATCTTAATTTGCACTTTGACCCTGTTTTAGGAAAATGTGTACCAGAATTGTCAAGTGTCCTGGCTTCAGGCATAGAAGGGTGAAGGCATGGAGTTGGATAAAAGACCTATAAACAGTAGCTGTGATAACTTGCCAGTTACTAAGGATGCATTCAAGGTGGGTTCAAGTGTTCACAGGACAAATGGTTTCTGACAAAAGGTTTAAAAAGATTTCACTATTTCACTGGCAGAAGCATAGAAAAGTACTTAGAGTTAGAAGGGAATTTTAGGATCTCAACATTTAGAATTTCATAATTCTGGTCAACTGAATAATGTTAAAGCCAACTGAGCTTTAAAATGATTTCCAGTATTGAGCATTAATTTCCACCTGTCTTGCACAAGAAGTGTGGTTCTGAGAGCATGTGAGCAGTTAGTTATGTACATGAGATAATTAAGGTTTCATGTCCCCCTGTCTGGATGAGGATTTTGATTGATTTTGAATACTTAGTAATCCTCTGTGATGAAATCTATTCTGTTTGTGGCCCATTTCCAACATAAATGTAGACTGTGCAAAAGCGTGTTTGTATTCTACTGGGTCAGGATCCTGAATGCTTCTCCTCATGTGCCATTCAGTGCTTTGCACTGTCCCTAAGAGCCTATGACAGTGCCTGAGATGTATGGGAGTTATTGGCCACTTGCTATCGTACTTACCACATATGGATCCATTCACCCTGTTGCCAGGAGGCAGTCATCTGAATTGACTCGACAGCTCCTGCAGCTCCGTGGGTCTGGAGCAGGTTCTAATCTGCCAACTGACCCAAGGACTTGGAATTGTCCGACCTCAGCAACTGTGAGACATTGCTTAGATTCTCTCTCTCTCTCTCTCTCTCTCTCTCTCTCTCTCTCTCTCTCTCTCTCTCTCTCTCTCTCTCTCTCTCTCACACACACACACACACATTCTCTCTCTCCCTCTCTCTCTCTCTCTCAACTTCACTGGTTTTTGCTTCTCTAAATAATATAATCGAAGACAGTTGGGAACCCTGTTCATGATTATACATGTATCCCTTTTATGGAAATAAAGCTTCTTTTAGGTACAAAAAAAGGTAAGAACATAGTCTCAGCAAAACTATCAGAAATAAGTTTTGAATTCTGTAGATATTAAAATATAAAAAAAGAAACTTCCTCATAAGTCAATGGTTTTCCCAATCAGTGAATTGGAAATCACATGGTCTAATGTACTATGAGTTCTAGAATGGGGCTAAGTATTTATGTAAGCACTCATAATCAATTGGAAAAATAAAATATCTAAAGCATGAATACATAATGTATAATTTAATGTCCCTTTTAACTTCTTTTGAGGTCCATTCAGGAAATATTATGAATGGAAATTAGAGGGTGTTAATTTGAATATTAAACAGTTATCAATTTTCCTATGATCAGCTATTAATTTGTGTATGTGGTTATAGAGAGGTTAGCCCTTGTCTGCTAACTACAAGATCAGCAACGAGAAAGCACCAACTATTCTGCAGAAGGAGGATGGGTCTTTCTATTCCTCTCAAAAGTGACAGCTTGAGACACTCACAAGGGCAGTTCTAATCTCTCCTGTGGGATCTCTATGAACTGGCACTGATTCGATGGCAATCAGGTTGGTTTTACATTTATAATTTTGGTTAGGTTTTGTAGGATTGGTTCAAACTCAAAGTGATATTTTATACATCAAAATAAACTGCATAATCCTCCCATTTCCACAATCACACCTATGACTGATCAAATGTTGTAGTCACTTTCTTGATTCATTCCATTTGAGCCTTCCTTTCTTTCATTAATTCTCTGCTTGACCAACCTTTATGTCCTTTTACAGGGACTGGTTTCAGCAGATAGCATGACAAAAGTATGTTATTTTTTGCCAAATCTTAAGTCAAATTCTTCCATTCTTTTTTTAATTCTTCCTTATTCATTGTCTGTGTTAATCAGGGTTGACTCAGAAAAAATTCATAGACACTCATATGTGTATCAGAAAGAGCTTTGTATACAGAGTAATTGTACATTAAGAAAACATCCCAGCCCAGGCACGATCAAGTCCTTAAGTCCAATATTAGACCATATGTCTGATATTAATCTATAAAGTCCCTTTCATACAAAACATATGCAATGACGCTAAATACAGGAAGATCACAGGCCAGTGGGTGGGAAGTCTTGTGGACCCAGTGACATTGTAAGCATCTCAGTGCTGGCAGGGGTCTCCATGAGGCTCCTTTAACTCCAGGGCTCTAGAGTAGCTCCATATGTCTTGTCTACAGGAATGTTTTGCAGGGAGTTAGCTATTTATCTCACATCCAGATAGCTATTCATCTCCCTAGCACCTCCAAATGAGGACATCAAGCTGCAACCTGATTGACAGGCTAAACTCCACCCCTTCACTCTTAAAGTCTCAAATTACAATAGATTATGTAACTACCACATCGTCCAACTGCAATATTATTTCATGTATCACGATGTTGCTTGTTGGTAAAATGTGAGTGTTTCTGTTTTCTTTATGTTGAAGCAAAATCCACACCATGTCTTTTGCCCTTTCAATGAGGAAGATTGTCTTATATGTATATTTCAGGTAGTTAACGACTCGTCTTCCAATTCTGGTGCCTCATTCTTCTTAATATACCCAATCATCTCAGAACACTAGAGCCCTGTCAGTACATTATATTGTTTTAAAAATTCAACTTTGTGTTGATTCACCCTTATTTGGAATGTGCATGAATATAGTTTTTACCAGTTAGTTAGACAGGCAGATGCCTTTCAAATGTCTTCATGTAGACAAATAAGCATGGCCAATAATGTATCCATTTGTTGAAATATTTCTATTGATTCTGTCATTTCCTGGAGCCTTGTTTTCCATCCATTCCTTCAGTGCAGCTTGGACATCTCCCTTCAATGTCATAGGTTTTAACATATACTGTCTCCTGAAATATTTGAATACTGATCAATAACTAAAGGCAAATATGAAGAAAAGTAAGATTTCTGTCAGTTTTTGTTGTGTGTAATTGATCAAACATGGAAACAAGATGCATTGACAATTACTAGTGAGTGTAAACCAAGAATTACAGAAATGGAAAAATGATGCCTTAGTAATTTAAGTGATGACAGAGAATACATGATAAAATTTGCAAGGTCAATAATTTATTCATTGCAAGGAGTTTAAAAAAAACAACATTAATGGTAACTATACAGCAGTACATGAAGAGAGAGCTGCCATAAATTCTAGCTGGATTCTGAAAGGGGTTTGCAGGAGGGCTATCATTGCTAAGATCAGATGGATCTGGGCTGAAAGCAAAGAATATGAGAGAAGTGTTTACTAGTGTTTCATTGATTATTCAAAGGCATCCAACTTTGTGAATAATTTCAAACTATGGAAAATATTGAGAATACGTGTAATCCAAAACATCTCATTCTGCTTGTTTGCAAATTATGCATGGGCCAAGAGGCAATAATTCAAACAAAATATGGAGATACTTCTTGGTCTAAAATCAGGAAAGGTGTGTCAAGAAGGCATCTTTTCACCATAATTATCCAGTCTGCATTTTGAGCAAATACTGGAATCTCAAAGCTGGAATATAGTAAGAAGAAGGTGGCATTTGGATTGAAGAGAGGCTTGTTAACAAGCTGAGAGAAGAAAAACACTGCTTGCTGAAAGCTAGGAAGATCTGAAGCAATTGCTGAGGAAGATTAATGAATGCAGCCTTCTATTTAGATTGCAACTCAAGGTAACGGGAACCAGAATTCTTATCATTGGAGTAATGGAAGCATTATTATCAACATAGATAATATTGAAATGGTTGATTGTTTCAATTTGAGCACACAATCAATGCTCATGGAAACAGCAGAACGTAGCACTCAGGAACTGCAGAATTTCAAAGCATTTGCTTTCAGTTTATAGCAACTGATAGAAAGGGATAGCCATGCTGTTTGTTAATATTTTAACTAAATGTTCTTTCTTAGCTTGACTCTGTTTGTTTGATCCTTTAAACCACTCATTTAATTTAATATTTCATCCAGTGCTCTGCTATTAGGATTTTCCCTTAGCAGTTGTGAGAGCTTTATTTTAATTTTTTCTCTTTGAAATGTGTTCACTTCATGATTTTAATCTTTGAAAATAGCACCAATAGCAGACCATCTTCACATTTCCTTTGCAAGAGGAAATTTTAATATCTCTCTATTAGTAATTGCTTAGCACTTCATAATTCAGCATTTTATATATCTGACAGAAATTTGATAAATATATAGATGTGCATATACTAACAGATTTGGGGGAGTAGGCATGAATTTTAGCTACACACAATTAAAATAAAGCACTAAAATGAGAAATGCTATTTTTATATAGTAAAAATTTGTCTAATACCTTTAAAACTTTTTTTATTGAAATATTTTAACATCAAATGAGAGCTTAATACTCAAACGGATAGCTGCTAAGATGTAAATATTTCAACTTATAGAGTTTTCATAAACATTTCTTATTTTGTTGCACAATTATTTGGCATTAGTTAATTGAAATAGTTATTGTTAGTTACCCTAAAATTCATTTTGCCTACTAGCTACCACATATTTGTGGAATAGAACTGTTCCATTGGGTTTTTAAGGCTGACTTTCAGAAACAAATTCTGGGCCCTTCTTTCCAGAAAGACCAAAGAAAAATTGGTGCATTTGAATGGCTCTGCTGGTGAAGGATGTTGAAAATCCCATGAAGTACCAAAGTACCAAACAAGTCTATGGTGAAGGAAGTAGGGCCAGAGTTAGAGGCAAGGTTGTTGAGAAGTCATCTCACATACTTTGAAAACGTTATGAGGACAGCCAGTCCCTGGAGAAGAACATTATGCTTGTTGAAACTGGTTATTCAACCAATGCCGGGGGTTTGTTTTAGGCTACTGCTTTCAATGCAACTTGAACTTCTTCCTTCAGCACCGCTGGGTCTTTCTCATAGGCAACTTCCTGAAACGGTTGAATGTCCTAGTTTCTTTTGGTACAGGGACTCTGTACTGTTCTCATATTCTTTGAATGCTCCTTCCATCATTCAATAATTTCCCATAGCTTATTTCAAAATTGAAAGTCAAGGCTTGAATTTTTCTTGAGTTCTCTTAGTGTAATATATCCTAGTGTGTTCTTCAATGTTTCTAACTCTAAGTCTGCACATTATATTTTAATATTTGACTTTGACTTCTCAAGTTTCCCTATTAAAGTTTCTGTTCTGCTCTTTGACTTAATCATTTCTGCTGTTCATTCGCTCTTCAATGGTAAATAGTAATTTTCAGAGTCTCTTGGGGCATCCATCTTGATTTTTTGTTTCCTGTCTTTTTATTGATCTTTTTGATTTCTTCATAAATAATGCTCTTGATTTCCAACCACATCTCATCAGGTATGCTGTCATTAGTGTTCAATGTGTCAAATCTGTTCTTGAGATGATCTTGAAATTCAGGTGGGAAAGATGTGAGGTTGTATTTTGGCTCTTATGGACTTATTTTAATTTTCTTCAGCTTAGATCGGCACTTTTATATGAGTAATTGGTAATCTGTTCTACAGGCATGTGCTGCCCTGATTTTAGCTTCAGATGATGAGTTTCTCCATGACTCCTCCAACAGATGCAGTCCATTTGATTTCTGTGGATTCCATTGGAGAAGTTCCTGCATATACCCACTTTTGTTATGGAAAAAATAAACACGTAACTGCTATGAACAAACTGCAGATTGTTTCTGTCTTCAAGACCTTATTTTTAACTACTGTTCCTTCCCCTTTTGTTCCAACCTTTACACTGTAGTTGCCAATTGAATAAACTGCTCAATCTTTAGTTAAAAAAAAAACCACCCAAACCAAAATTATAACATAGAACTAAGTAAGACTCCTTCTTTGTGCTTAGAATTTTTCTTAGAACACTGAGTTTCATAAATACTTATTGATAGGTTAATTTATGCAGATCTAGTTGTATTATATACTTCCTTGTAGCTCCTTAGCTTTTTATATTCTTGTCACTACATTTATTTGACACTAGTTTTTAAAATTACATTCATAGCACTTGTACCATACTTATAAATATTTCAGAGGTGGGAAATAGTCACCCCTGAAAATTAAAATAATTAGTGAATATAATTTTTGATAAATAATAAGTTTACAGTATTCATATTATAATGTCAACATTCATTTATGACATTCTTGTGTGTTGCAGAGTAGAAATGTCCCATATGGTTGTTGTGTTGGTCTGGATAGATTAGAGCAGCAAAGTCATAGACAATCATAAACATGCATATGTGTGTAAGAAAGAGCTTTGCCTTTAGACCATGGGCTCTCACCAATACTTAACAAGCCTAGCCCCCTCATGCTAGGTCATGAACTTCAGACCAGTCAACCCGCTCTCATCTTCTCCTTTTTTTCCGGTAAATCAAGGCCACAGGTCCAGTGGCTAAACTCAACCCCTCGCTTTATAGCTGTATTTCTCCCACTTCCACTCAACAAGCAAATCCAGGTGGTCACCTAGCAAGCATTTCAGTCTGCTCATAGCCTCCCTTTAGCATTCAGTCCCAGAGAGGAGTTTTCTTCATAGTTCCAGATTTTTCCATCTTCTGACAAACACTACTGGTTCCTGAGTACTCCAAAGCACTGGGTGGGGCATATATTTTCAAAACTTTTTTTTGCAGTCATGGCTTAAACCTATCTAAAGATTAAATGTCAATGGCTGAAAGCAAGTGGGCTTAAAAACATTCTACTTTCCCACTTTGCATATTATTTTTCCCAGAAAACAACCAAGTAAAATGTGGCTTTATCTGACCTCTGGCTAGCCAAAGAAAAACTAACATGAGGGAGAGGTCAAATAAACATCTACTCTTCCATCTTATGATTTATTTCTCCAGTACCAGACTCCCAAAATATCATAATGTGTTAGCCTGGGTACTTTAGAGAAACAAATCCACAGAAACTAATTTATAAGAGAGAATTTTAAATAAAGGTTAAAAGCATATCAAGAAAACATCCCAACTCAGTGCTGCCTACGTCCTTATGCCCAACATTAACCCATATGTCCATCATCGATCCACAAGACCTACTCCATCTCTCAAAACACACACTATGACACCAACTGCAGGAGGAAAGCCTAATCAGTAAATATGTAAGCATCTCAGTGCTGACAGGGTTCTACACACGACTGCTCCAGCACCCAGGGCTGCATCAGGGGATTCCATGCAGCTTCTCCTTGGGGATATCTTTCAGGAAGTCAGCCTTGCAAGCTGAAGCAGGAAACTGGCTAAGGCAGCTGCACCCTGGTCCAACCATCACAAGGCAAGAGACCTGAGAACTAGAAAGACGAGGATCACTGAGCAAGGTTGGCACAATAAATTAGCTACCTTAGGCTGTTTCCAAATACCTGCTATTGTGAACTGTGGAACAGTGAACATGGGAGATCTTTTAGTAATCTGTATCTTTTTTCAGGTATATAGCCACAAAAGGTATTGCTGGGTTATATGGTTTTTTTTGTCCCCCCACCACGGCTGTTTTAAGAATTACCATATTCCTTTCCATACTGGTTGTACATATTTACAAGCCCATCAGCAGTATATAAGGATCCCAATATTTCCATATCCTCTCCAGTATTTGTTGTTCTTCGCTTTTATGTATTGGGCTATTGTTGTTGATGTTATATTGTATTTTATCATTGCGTTGACTTGCATTTCCTTAATGGCTAGTGAGAAGAGCATTACTGTGCTTGTTATCCTTGGTATTTTTAATTGCCAAATAGCATATTAAATTTGGAAATTGAATAAGAAATATGGAAGAGAATAACTGTATTTGAACTATGGTTTGAGAGGAGAATTGCAAAAATACCACGTTCTACCAAAAGAATAAATAGATCTTCCATGGAAGAAGTACAACCAGAATGATCCTTAGAGATAAGAATGGCTAGATTTCATCTCACATACTTTGGACATGTTCCAGGGAGAGATCAGCCCTGGAAACGGTCATAATTTCTTTGTAAAATAGAAGGGCAGTGAAAGAAGAAAGCCCTCTGTGAGATAGATTGACCGAGTCGCTGTAACAATGGAGTCAAGTTTTAAAAAATTCTGAGAATGGGGAAGGACAGGGTGGTGTCTGGTTCTGTTGTGCACAGCATTGTGGCAAACTGGAACTGGCTTGATGTGAGCAGCAATCTCTCTCTTGGCACACCTTATTAAACCAATCCCAAACATCTTGGTATTTCAATATTTAGCAATCTATTTATTGGATTTTACCCTCCAAATAATATTTATATCATTTGATTATACACCACATGTTTGAATTCCTTTTGGTCAACTGAACACATTACTTCTAATGATTTACTCATGTCCTCAAAAAAGGTAAAATTTTATCATGTGAAATAACTAACAAAAATTTCAAAAAAAAGATGGATATTGTTACTGGATAATTCTATCTTTTTAAAGGACTCTGTTTTTACTAGTTGGTATTTAGTATTAAATCTTATCATTCTATATTTCAATCGTGTCAAGTAGAATTGTACAATTGCTACTACAGTGTCCAAACAATCCTTTTCTACATGGACTCCTTGACTTCGTCCCCCTTTTACCCAACCACCACAATTCTTAAAACTAGAATCTTTGTTATATAACCCATAAATTGTACACTTAAAGCTTTTGAAATACAACAAAACTGGAACTAACCATGGCTCTGCCACCATCATATTTCTAAGTCTATAAGAAAATGAACTATGTCATATGTCAGGTCCTGTAGGATAAAATATGTTCATGAGTATAATGTGATTTATAAAATGGTTGTATTATGATGATGAATAGGTTTTCTAATATAATTATTTTCTGTGCTTGAAGTATCTTATTTAATTTTTACTTTTTCTTCAGACCCTATTACAAACATTTGCATAAATAAAGAATCTTTCATAGTTAAACAATTCCTAAAACAATCACAGGTATTTCAAAATATTAATGTGGTGTTTTGTATTAAATCCATTGCCTCTTGATGTAGCATTGTGTTTATAGAGTTTTTAGCAATTAGGTTCAAAGGACATATATGGTCTCTATGATTGAATATCAGTTGGTACTATTTGCTAGGTTTTCTGATTTTTATGAACATTTGGACAAAATATACACCACCCTTTTTATTCTTGTGTGTTATATTTGTTATAAATAACATTATGACTCAAAATAGCTTGCAGATACTGTTAATATTATTACACATAGATTTTTAAAAGAATCTTTATTGAAATGGATTAATTTAAAATCCAGGTTGAAAACTGAAAGTGCACTAAAATATATATCTAGAAACAACTGACTTATTTCACCAAGAAGCCTGCAAAAAATTTAATTTGTGTTGCATTGACACTATAGATCAAATTTTGGAATTTGGATAACATTACAATTCTAATTATTCTGATCCTTAATAATGATTTATTTCCTTAATTATATAAATCTTATTTAAATTTTAGCAGTGATGCTGGGAGTTTGCATTGAGTTATTGCAAATATTTTCATAAAGTTTTTCAAGTGTCTGTGCTTGTAAACATATTTATATTGAGTATTTATTTTGTATTTACATTTGAAAGTGTTCACTGCTATTATATTACAATGTAGTTGAGTTTTTCATGTTGACTTTATACCTGAGAACTTGCAAAACTCACATATTAAGAGATTTCTTTAAATACAACTTTCTATGAGTAGAATATCGTTTTATTTATTTAATTTTCTAGAATATTTTCCTTTTTCTAGTTCTTTGACACTATCTAAGGTCCTATTGCAATATTAAATTAAAACCAAACTTAGTGCCAACAAGTTGATGCCAACTCATAGTGATCCTATATATAGGGCAGGGTAAGACTGGTTTCTGAGACTGGAACTCTTTATAGACACAAGGATGGCAAGGTTCATCTTATATATTTTGTACATGTGATCATGAGAGTTCAGTCCCTGATACGGTGGAGGGGAAATGACAGAGAAAGACCCTCAACAAGATTCCTTGACACAATGGTTCCGTCAAGGGGTTCAGAAGTAGGAACAATTTTGAGGATGGTGGAGGACTGTGCAGTGCCTAGTTCTCTCTATGGGTCAGAGCAGACTTTACATACCTAACAATCGTATGCACATGAAAGTTGAACATTGACTATTGAAGACCAAAGAGAATCTTTGCATTTGAATTGAGGTTCTGACAAAAAATATTGAAATGACCATGGAGTGGCGCAAAGGAACAAACATATATGCCTTGGAAGAAATACTGCCAGAATGGGCTTTAGAAGTAGGAATGGCGATAATTCATCTCATGTACTTTGGACATGTTAACAAGAGACTGGTCCCTAGAGAAGGACATTGCTTTTGGTAAAGTAGAAAGTTGGTGAAAAAGATGAAGATCTTCAAGGAGATGGATTGACACAGTTCCTGCATCAGAGTACTCAAATATAACTGCTATGAGGATGCTGCAGGACCCAGCGGTGGTTTTGTTTTGTTTTTCTGCTTTACTTAGTATTGCTATGTGTTGGGACCAACTCCTTGGCACCTAACACCAATATTTATTTGACTTTGTTCTGCAGTTTTCCATGACAGTAGTTGGTATTACAATCTCATAATGTTTTACATAAAACAAGTTCATTTTCAATATTTAAAGTGATTTTTTTAGGGAGCAGATAACCAGGCCTTTATTTCATGGTGCCACTAGATTAATGTTAACCAAAGACTTTGAGGCTAGCCATTAAGCACAAACCAAATATAGTTCAATCACCTTAAAATGGTTGCGCAATCATCTCCACAATCAATTTGAAAACATTTACTTCTTTTTGTACTCCTTCTCATTAGCTCCCCGCTTGCCTCCAACCTCCCTTACTATACTCTCCCAGAAATCATAAATGCAGTCACTGTCGCTATAGCTCTACCCCTCTTTAATTTCATATACAAAAAATCATCGAAAACAAACTTGAGGAAAACATAACATGAGCACTAACTTGGTCCTTGAAAATTTGAACCCCCCTGTAATGGGGTAGATAGCCAGAGCTTTCAGATGGTGTAGTGGTTCCACATGGGCCTGCCAGCTGACCCCAGTGTCTGTTTTTGAAATCACCAATAGCTTCTTGGGAGACAGATGAGTTTTTCTGCTCAACTGAAGAGTTAAAGCCTCCAAAATTCACAGTAACAGTTCGATCCTGTTCTAACGGTTGCCAGGAGTTGCAATCTACTCCACGGCTGTGAGATTTGTTTGGTTCGTGTGGCAAACCTTTGTAAGTCAATGAAGAATATATGTATTTTTTCTACCTTTGTAATTTTCTAGGAAGGACAATGAAATCTAGTTTGTTGTCATCTGGGACGATCAACATCTCCATTTGGATTTACTTCCAGATGCTGATTGACCCGGGTCTTGAGATGTTTACTTCTGATTGTGTTTTTCCTATTAGAGCTTATGTAGGGAAGAAGCAGTAATATTGTAAGTGAAATTTCAGAATCCTGTTAATTTAGGTTCTAAAATCTATGTTATATATGAAAATAAAGCATTTCTTCCGTTAGAATTTTTTAGATGTATTTTTGAATTTTTAAAAAATACAGTTCTCTTGGAAATATTGCATAAGTTATAGATTGCCGTTCATAGAAAATCATTTTACAAACCTAATTATATGATCGCTCTGAGTTTAATCATTTTAGAAACTGTCAAATTGTTATTCAAAGTGGCTGAACCAGTTTGCAATCTTACCAATAGTGCATGAGGAATTCAGACTTTTCAGATTGTCAGAACAAGGGATCCTTTCTAGAGGAAATTATAGTCCTAGATAGGAAACATCTCTTTTTTTCTAGTGTCCAGATTATGAAGACTGATGTTGAGATATTTCATTGATTTATTGTATCCATATGAATTTTAATAACTTTATTGGCACATATTCATATATAATAAAATCGAATTGCTTAACTATCTTAAGAAGAGTTTTGTAATCATCACAACAATCAATTTCAGAAAATTTTCTTCTCTTACCTCTGGTTGTTGGCTTTATTTTCATCCATCTTTTTCCCTTAAGATATGGAGGGGATGTGGGGGACAATAGCTCCGCCTTAAATGCTCCCTCATTAGCTTTAAAGATCCAGCTCCTACTTAGCACATGTTTTTCTGTTTATTAGGTGCCTTTGAATTGGTTCCAACCGACAGAAACTCTATGCACAGCAGAACTAAACATTGCCTGCCAGTATCCTCACCATTCTTCCTCTACCTGAGCCCATTGTGGCAGTCACTATGTCACCCATGGCCTTGAAGGCCTTCCGCTGGTTCACAGCCCCTCCACTTGAATATGTACGATGTTCTTCTGCAGACATTGGTTTTTCAGACAACATGTCCAGAGAATATAAGATAAACTCTCACTACCCGTGCCTGTCAGGAGCACTCTGGCTGTACTTCCGACAAGACAGATTCATTTGTCCTTTGAGCAATTCATGACATTTTAAATGTTCTTCACCGGTGGTAACAATTCAAGTGCATCAATTTTTCTTCAGTCTTCCTTATTCAATGTTCAACTTTCATATATGTACTAAATACCATAGATTGGGTCAGGCATACCTTAGTCCTAAAAGTGAAATTTTTACTTTTCACTTTTAGGACTAAGGTATGCTAGTTCGTCATACTGTGGAGGTTTGTGTGTTGCTGTGAAGCTGGAAGTTATGAACTGTTTGGTTCAAATGTCAGTAAGATCACACAAAGTGAACAAGATTCAGTGGAGCTTCCAGACTAAGAACAGACAACAAAGAAAGATTTGACGCCCCACTTTGGAGGAAGTAGCCACTGAAAACTTTATTGAAAGCTTCAAAACACTGTCAGATACTAAAGGCCTAATGAATGGAAGCATACCATTTCCAGAGACAGTGTCAGAGAATGGACCCATTGGGGTGCAAAGCTTTTGAAACGTGACTGGGAAGGAGCTGATTTCTCAAGCTTAATTGATCATCATAACTTGAATCAGGCAAACCCCATGGGATCTTCAGGGCCTTCAATTACTAATGGGGCAAGTGTTAAGGTAACAAGAAACAGATGTAAAAATCTGCTAATGGTCAAAACTACGAATGTGTAAAGTATGAATCAAGCAAAAATGGAAATGTTCAAAGATGAAATGGAACTCCTAAAGATCGATATTCTAGGCATTATTGAGCTGAAACACACATTCCTGTTTGACACTCAAGAAGATAGGAATAGAAGGAAAATTCCTGACTATTATACAAGCCGTATATGAAACACCAATAGTCAATGTGGTAGTTAACAGAGAAAAGACAAAAACAGTTCCACTGTAAAAGGCGACCAGACAAGGATGTCCTTTGTCCTTACTCCTATTTAACATCGCACTGGAGGTTCTAGCTAACACCATAATGCAAAGGAAAGGTATTAAAGGTATTCATCTGGGGAAGAAAGAGGCAAAATTATCATTATTCACAGATGATATGATTCTATATATTGAAGATGACATAAACTCCACAAGTGGAGTGTTGGAAGCAATAGAGGAATATGGCAGAATGGCAGGATACAAAACCAACAAACAAATGTCTATTGGAATTCTCTACACATCAGACAAGATCACAGAAGACATGATTATAAAGGTAGTATCCTTCATAATAGCCAAGCACAAATTGAAATACCTAGGGATATGCCTGAGGAAAAAAAATGAAAGATTTTTATGAGGAAAATTATAAAACACTACTTTAAGAAATCAAGAGTGACCTCAACAAATGGAAGAATATTCCATGCTCATGGATTGGGAGACTCAATAAACTAAAGATGTCAGTTCTGCCCAAGGCACTATATAAGTTCAATGCTATCTTGATACGAATACCACCATCTTTCTTCAAACTGGAAAAACAGATTACCAAAATCATATGGAGAGGGAAGAAACCCAGAATTAGTAGGGAACTCCTCAAGAACGACAAAGTGGGAGGGCTTGATCTACCTGACTTTAGCACGTATTATATGGCCACAGTAGTCAAAACAGTATGGTTGTGGTATAATGACAGATATTCAGACCAATGTAAAAGAGCTGAAGACCCAGAAATAAAAACATCAGCATACAGGCAACTGATCTTTGAATTATCACAGATCAAAAATATTAAATGGGAAGCAGATGCCATCTTCAATAAATGGTGCTTGAAAAAATGAATATCTGCCTGCAGAAAAATGAAGCAAGACCCCTACCTCACCCCATGCACAAGAATAAACTCAAGGTGGATCACAGACCTTGAGATAAATCCCCAAACAATTGGGGCCATTAATGAGGGAATTGGGACAAACCTGAGAACCTTGGCACAGGGAATGCATAGGCTTTCAGAAATAGGGAAGAATACAAATAAAAAGAAGTCACAAATAAGCAATGGCATATACTGAAGATAAGACACCTGTTTACATTGAAACAATTCACCAAGAGAGTATTAAGAGAGTCCACTGATTGGAAAAACATCTTTAGAAATGACACATCATACAAAGGCCTTATTACTAAAATCTACAATACTTTGCAAGTTCACAAGAAGAGAAAAACTAATTACTCACTTAGGAGGTGGGCAAAGGACCTGAACAGAGGTTTCACAGAGTCTGAAATCCGAATGGCCAATAAACCTATGAGAAAATGTTCCCGATGATAAGCCATAAGAGAAATGCAAATCAAAACTATGAAAACCACCTAACACCCTCAAAGATAGCCCAATTCAAAAAATCAGAAAGCAATAAGCATTGGAGGGGCTGTAGTGAGATAGGAACTCTCATCCACTGATGGTGGACCTGTAGGTATGTACAGCCACTATGGAAATCGATTTGGCGATTTCTAAAACAGATGGAAATTGAGCTACCATAAGACCCAGCAACCCCCTAGTAGGCATATACACAATAGTCAAGAAACAAACTACGGCCAGACATCTGTGCTCCAATGTTCATGGCGGCACAGTTCATAATTGCAGAGAGTTGGAAACAACCCAAATTCCCATCAACAGACAAATGGATTAAAAAACTGTGATACATACATACAATGGAGTACTATGAATCACTAAAAAGCAGTGTTGGATTCATGAAGCATATCGACACATGGGAAGAACTGGAGGAAATTATGCTAAGTGAAATAAGCTAAGCACAAAAGGACAAATATAACATGAGTCCGCTGAGATGAATTTATATATTTATATAAAGAAGAGAAAGGTAAATGCAAAAGGGGCACAAGGGAAAAGCTACTGTATACAAACACTCAAGGGGTGAGGTCCAGGTAGTATGGCAGGGGCAAGACCAAATCCAGGGGTACACATGGTAGCCAACTAAAAAGAGGGCGGGGATGGGAGGAAAAGGGAACTAAAAACAATGTGTGGTGGAGGAATAGGGTACTGACCCACCCAAAGGGAGGGTATTGTTTGTCTCTACAAAGAAAGAGGGTCCAGATTTAAAGCCAGTGCCAGACGAATGCAGCATGCCATCAAGGACAGGGAAAACTGTGGAGGGGCCTGAGGGCTTAGCCCCCATACCAGCTGAATGGACAACTGCCCCTTCCCCCAGAAGAATTTACTTGAGAGGATGGCGCTGAAGCTGCAGCTAGGGGAGAGGGGCATGTCTGATCAGAGTAAATGGGAGCAAATGAAGGGGGAATACGGGAGAGTGGAGAACATCCTGGCCCACCAGGCCTGGAGGACAATATCCCCACTCTGAACAGCCAATGCACATAGTGGACAATATGGCTGATCCCATTAAGAGACATTCCGTCCCTTCGTGGCCCACAGCACTAAGGGGGACAACACTGGAGACAGTCTCAGGACTGGCCCAGACTATCATCGTTGTGTTCTCATTCAGCAACCATCTTGCTATGGCTTGATTTTTTGGTGCATATTATTATCTCTACAGATCTATCTAGATAAGATAGACTGAATGAATAGTCTGGAGGAGAAAACAACAGGACCAATGGTTCTGTGGGGACATGGGAGAAGGGAAAGCAGGGGGAAGGAGGTGATGCTGACCAACCTAGGGACAGGGGGGCAACAAGTGATCCAAAATCAGTGCCAAGGAGGGTGTGAGAGGCATGGTAGGGATTCAGCAAGGGCAATATATCTGAGAGAAATTACTGAAACCCAAATGAAGGTTGAGCATGATAGTAGGACAAGAGGAAAGTAAAAGGAAATAGAAGAAAGAACTAGGCAACAAAGGATATTTATAGAGGTCTAAAGACTGGAATGCACATATGTAAATATATTTATATATAAGAGTGTTGGGAAACAGATCTACATGCATATATTTATAGGTTTAGTATTAAGACAGCAGATGGGCATTGGACTTCCACTCAAGCACTTACTCAATGTGAGAACACATTGTTCTATTAAATTGGCATTCCAGGATGCACACTTCCCGACACGATTACTAAAGAGAATGTGTGCATCAGCAAATGTGGTGAAGAAAGCTGATGGTGCCTATCAAAAGATATAGCATCTGGGGTCTTAAAGGTGTGAAGATAAACAAGCAGCCATCTAGCTGAGAAGCATCAAAGACCATATGCAAGAAGCACGCCAACTTGTCTGATCATGAGGTGTAGAAGGGGCCAGTTATCAGACATCAAAGAACTGAAAATCATATCAGTGGGTGCCAACCTTCCGGATGTGATCACTGAAAACAAATGTGTGCATAAGCAAATGTGTTGAAGAAGGCTTACGGTGCCTGGCTATCAAAAGATATAGCAACTGGGGTCTTAAAGGCTTGAAGATAAACAAGTGGCTATCTAGCTCAGAAGCAACAAATCCCACAGGGAAGAAGTACACCAGCCTGTATGACCACGAGCTGTCTAAGGGATCAGGTATCAAGCACCAAAGAACAAAAAATCCTATCATTGTAAATGTGGGAGAGTGCAGAGTAGAGTCTTAAACCCCATTGATTGGCAACTGGACACCCCCTTACTGAAGGGTTGTGGGGAAGAAATGAGCCAGTCAGGGTGCAGGGTAGCAATGATGTCACATATAACTTTCCTCTAGTTCTTGAATGCTTACTCGCCCCGACTATCATTATCCCAGTTCTACCGAGTAGACCATCCTCTAGACCAGAGGATGTGCATTGGTACACATAGCAACTGGAAACACAGGGAATCCAAGACAGATGACCCCTTCGGGACCAGTGGTGCGAGTTGCAATACCTGGAGGGGGGAGGGAATGTGAGGTAGTAAGGGGGAACCGACTACAAGAATCTATGGATAGCCTCCTCCCTGGGGGATAGATAGCTGATAAAAGGGTGGGGAGACGTCAACAGTGTAGCATATGACAAAATAATATTAATTTATGAATTATGAAGGGTTCATGAGGGAGGGAGAAGGGAGGGGGAAATAAGCAGCCAATATTAAGGGTTCAAGTAGAATGCAAATATGTTGAGAATAATGATGGCAACAAATGTACATGTGTATTTGACACAAAGGATGCATGTCAGGATTGTGATAAGAATTGTATGAGTCCCCAATAAAATGCTTTTAAAAAAAGTATAAAATAAATCAGAATTCCCTGATGTGGCATATGGTTAATATAATTTGATACTAACAAAAGGATTAGTGGTTCTTACCCACCCAGGGATATCTTGAGAAAAGGCTGAGTGATAACCAGTGTTAACTAGTCAACAAAAACCTTATGATTCAATCATCAAAAGAATTTAAAATAGTTGTTAGATAACTACAATGATCTTAAAAGTGAATTTAGTTTATCTTTTTGTCTCAAATGGGAAGATTTTTGTCTTAATTCCATGTTTCTGTGTAGTCTCCTAAAAGGGTTCTCAGAATCACTGAAATTTAATAAATAATCTCTCAATTACTAGTTTCTACTTAATGTTTTGTATTTATTTTTATTGTAAATACTTTTTTAAGATAATCTTTCCCATGGAGGCTTTGCTTTTTAACTGCTAAAATACATTACTTATTTCCATGTTTCAGACATTGACCTTAGATCTTTTAAGTTATTTAAATAGTTATTTCTCACAATGATCACATAAATCAGCTTCTATTATAATACTATGTTTTACATATAGAAAACATGAGACTCGGTTATATAGGCCACAGACATACAATCTTGGTGGAGTTAAAATTCAATCTCAGTAATATGATTTCAGACTCTACATAACCATTTCTAAATTACATGATATTTCAATATTTTAAAAAATCATAATTTAAAAAATTGTGAGCCACTTTCAAAATAATAGCACAGGTTTGTTTGGCATCAAGCTATATTTAAATATTCACTGCTCTGTGAGTAAATTATAATTGAGCCTCTGAATAGAAGGTCAAGGAAAGGATAATTAGGATAAACAGAATTAAAATGTTGACTTATTTTTAATTAATGAATACAAACACAAGAACAATTTTGTATGCAATTGATAATATCAGTTATGTGAAGTTTCCCCTTTACAGATTCCACATGAAGATAGATAGTGGATATTGTTATTCCTAGAAACAATATAGTTGGTTCTAAGTTTAAGCATAACTGAATTGTAATATTGAAATATCAAGGTGCAGTTGGAGCTACATCCTTCTTGCCTTATGTGACCTCACTATTAGGAGAAGGTGAGCAGCCCACAAAGGAGGACTGCAAAGACCAGAATGCAAAGTGATTCCTAAACTCTCATCCTGATTTAACTGTTAGACGTATGCATTAAGAATTTACATATGCATATTATTCATATGCATTAATTTTTAGTTAGAAGTGACAGGAACCAGTCTAAAAATGTTAAGCAATATTTAATAGTTAAAGAGCCTTGGTAAGTGATGACATGGTTAATGCTTTTGGCTGCTACTGGATATCCTTGTCTTCAACTCATCAGCTGCTCCATTGAAGATGCTGAACAAATCATCAGAGAAGCTGGCTTCTATGAAGAAGAATGTGACATCAGGATTGGAATAAGGCTTATTAACAGCCTTATATATGCAGATGACAAAACATTGCTTCCTGAAAATGAGGAGAACTTGAAGTACTTGCTGATGAAGATCAAGGATTACAACTCAACCTAAAAAAGACCCAAATCTTCTTAATTGGACCAATAGTAGCATCATGAAAAATGGAGAAGAGGTTGAAGTTGTTGAGCATTTTATCAGAGCTGAATCCACAATCCATGCTCATGGAAGTATCAGTCAAGAAATCAACAGAGGCATTGCCTTAGGGAAATCTGCCGCATAAAACTTCCTTAAAGTGCAGTAGATGCCCAGACCCCCATGCTAACCCATTCTAGAAGGAACATCAGGATGCAATGCCGTCAAGATCCAAGTCAAGTTTTCCCATAAGAAATAACTGAAAATGGATTAGTCCGTTCTCGACCACCAAGTTTTTACCTTCACAGTGCCTTTTTACATGAAGTATTGCACAGATATTTCTAAGTAAGTAAGCTCAGAGTTAAATAACATACCTTAAATAAGAAACATAACATCTAAAAAGTTTTTTAACAGCTGCAGTATGGCCCATACCTTGTGATTGATGAGGATCTGGATCTGTGGATGTGAATGTGGAGAGGAGGAGAGAGAATCATGGTTTGGAAGGGGAATCTCCTTCCGTCAAATCAACTGGTAGCTGCTTTTCAGGAGTTTTTCCCTTTTTTAGTTTTTTTTCACCAGGACCTGGCTGGCTTTCTCTTAAAAAACATTCTAATGTGGCGACCGTTGGCGTTGTCTTAACTGTTCTCTGAAAGGATTTAGTACATTACCATCAACACTATCGATGACAGGGTTAACCAGTTACACAAAAAGCCACAAAAACTAAGAAAACTGCAGTATGCCAAAATGATTGGAACACAGAGGCAAAAGGTTTAAACAACTCGTACTAACGCCAACTAACGCCGAGTGACTGAAACACGAACTGCTGTTTACAAAAATCATGTGTGTCCAGTCATATTCCAAAGTGTGTCCAGCTCCAATGCAAACTATTCTCGACATTTTGCGTTCCAGTCCGATTACGTGGAGTACTGGTGTGGCGGAGTTCCGGGATTCTACTGTATTGAAAAGCAAGGGTGTTACTTTGAAGACCGATATGTCTGACTCAGGCCGCCTTGGTGATTGCCATTGTTTCATATGCAGGTGAAAGTTGACCATTGAAGGAGGAAGAATCAATGCATTTAAAGTGTGGTGCTGCAGAGGAATATTGGCAGTACTATGGATTGCCAAAAGGACAAACCAGTCTGTCTTGGAAGAAGATTGCTCCTGAGAGGAAAGATGGAAAGAGTTTTTCTTACATACCGCAGACCTATTTTCAGGAGAGAATAGTCCTTGAAGTGGAGGTGGAGCCATACAGAGGAAGACCCTGGGCTCACGTAGAAAGCAAATTTTTTGAGAATGATGATGGCAACAAATGTAGAAATGCGGTTGACACAATGGATGGATTATGGATTTTGATAAGAGTTGTGTGAGCCCCCAATAAAATGATCTTAAATAAATAAATGAAGGAAGGGGGAAAAAAGAGGAAGACCCTGAAGGAATTGGATTGACACAGTGGATATAACAAAGGGCTTGCGGATAGGAATAATCGTGAAGAAGGTGCCTGACCAGGCAGTGCTTTGTTCTTTTTTGCATATGTTCACGTTGGGTCAGAAGCGACTCAGTGGCACCCAACAACAGCAGCACCCAACAACAGCAGCATTTTAATGAATTTTTTTCGTAGGTGATACTTAGATGTTCATTGAATACTTTCTAAATATTTGGAAATACCCTACTATTTTTTGTACTGATTTCTGGAATGGCTCCCTTAATATTGGAAACATACTCAATGTGATTTCTAATCTTCCTAAATTGGTTGAAACTGAATTCAGGCTCCAGCTTTATGTTGTATTTGGTTAAATATTGTGTTTGTCCTTTGAAAAATAATTAAATCTGTACTTTGGATTTCTAAGCTTTGTACACGAAAATTTTGCTAATAATATATTGTCTAAAATTCTTCTATCCTTTACAAACATGCTGTCTGCTTTTTATTTGTTACTTTCAGAAATATCTTAGAATCTCACTATATTACTGTAGATATGCCTTCTTTTTTTGCTCTTGTTTTTCTTTAAATTTTCCTTCAGATCTTTTGAGACTGTCCTAAGAAATTTGGAATTAAAATATTTTCTGATGAATGGACTTTGTATTATTAGGAAATTGCCTATTTATCTGTAAACTCTAAGTATATTGCCCAAATTTGCTTTTAAACCCTCTTCTAAAAGTCTATACCAGTTTCTTTTTGATGAGTGGCATAATTGTGTGTGAAAATTGTAGGACAAATTTAATATTATTTTTATTGTCTCTCAAGAAGCTTTTACTTTTCCTCTTTTAAAGCTATGATTCCAGAGGTTTCTCTTGTAAATTTAATCACAGCTTATGGGAACTTAAAGCTAAATGTCAACCTTCTGAGTAGGTTGCAATAGATCTAAGCATTCTTGTTGCAGTATGAAAACTTTGAGTGATTGTCGTTTTCCCCAAGGAATCTCATCATAAATACCAAGAATGGTCCTCTTCAATGATAGTGATATCTTCTTTGATATTTTTTGAGGTGGTAGTTGTTATTGAGTGTTATCAATAAGTTCTAGCAGTGACAGTATGTACAAAAGGAAACAATTAAAAAATGAAAGCCAATGCCTGGTTGGTGCCATCACCACAATTGCTAAGTCGCATCTCAATGCTGCAGTGACTGTCAGCCCACCATCTGGAACATTTTCATCTTTCTCAGTGACCCTCTACTAAACCAACTACGAAGTCCACTTCTGTGAGCCAATCTTTCCTGATATATGTCCAAAGCATGTAAGACAGTCTTACAATCATCACATCAAAGAGCATGCTGGTAGTACTTTTCCTAAGACTCATTTGCTTGTTGGAGAGTTCACAGAATTTTAAAAATAGTTCTTGCCAACATGATAATTAAAATGCAGCAATTCTTCTAGGCTCTTCCATATTCACCGTTCAATTTACATATGCATGTGAGGTATTCAAAATACCATGACTTGTGTCAATTATTTCTTCGTCCACAATTGCTATCCTTGCTCTTCAACACTGTAAAGGGACTTATTGCAGCAGATTCACCCAATGATTTCTGCTTTCTTATTTCTTGACAGCAGCTCCTATGAGCTTGATTGTGGATACAAATAAAATGGAATCTGAAATAACATAAAATTGTCCCATTTCTCATGATTTTGTCTATCATTCAGTGATAAGTATTTGGGTTTCTGTACATTGAGTTGTAATAAATCCATACTGAAGCTGCTGTTTTTATATTCACCAGCATATTTTCAGGTCCTTCTCACATTTAACATACAAGATGATAGCACCTGTACTCTCAGAACCTGGACACAAAAGTATTACTAGCATAGCAGGGCAACAAGGAAGAAGAAAGAAGAATTGATACATTTGAATTATGGTGCTGGTTAAGAATATAGACAATACCTTGGAATACCAGGATAACATACAGGTCTATCTTAGAAGAATTATAATCATAATGATCATGTGAAGCAAGGTTGGCAAGATGTCATAAGTGGCACGATCAATAATTATTTGACGCTCTTAGACATTTTTCGAATGCTCGGTTTAGTCACTGCAAACACACATCAAACAACCTAAAAATAACTCAAACTACTAAGGATGAAAGCATTCGGGCAAGTATGAGCATAGGGGCATAGTCACAGCACTCTTCACACATCTCATTCTAGCATCACAGTCCCAACAAGCATTGCCTTCATTGGTGTACTCCCCCGGGTAGAGGTGGAGAGAGCAGGAGTTGAGCCTTCTTGGTTCCTATCTCTCCAAAAAGCCAGTGTCTCTACCCAGGTTTAAATGGACAGCTTGGCTGGCTCTTTGACGTATTCACTGTCCAAGGCAAGTCTTATTGGGTTTCTCCACACTTTAGGTGACTTGGCTGACTTTTGGGCCTCTGTCAGGTTCAGCTAAGTCTTATCAGGGTTCCCCACACTTTTGTGCTGGCTCCTTGGATCAGCTGTTGATTCTTAGTGATGGTCCAACTTCTTGGCTGGGCCCTAATGTCACACTTTAGTTCTTCTCTAAAGTTGAGTTTCTTGTGTTTGTTTCTTTTGAGGTGGCTCAACATCTTGCAAGGTAGCTCAACATCTTGTAAGGAAGTTCTATGGTGCTCTCATCACAAGACATTTTTCTCATGTACTTGGGACATGGTAAAAAGGGATGGTTAACAAGACAGAGTCTATGAAAGAACGGGAAGACCCTGGGTGAAACAAATTGGCACAATGGCTACAGCAATGGGTTAAACCTAGAAACAATTGTGAGATTGGCACAAGACTGAGCAGTGTTTCATTCTTTTATACACAGGATGGTGAGGTTATTGTGCCACCCTGGCCGATGAACAAATGTGGGATTAATTAAAGGGCAGAGATAAATGGTTCAGTGAGCCTCACCTTTCTTGTCTCTTTCTCTTTGATCATCAGACCAGTGTGTGGCCGCCTTGCTTGTTCTATGTCACAGTTTTGCAAACTACACTACCTGTGGAACACCCAACCCTGTGGACTGTGTCACTGTAATTTGAGGTTCCTTCAAGACCTGCTTCGTCACACCATTGGAATTTAAACCTCTTGAGCTGGGGACTGTCAGATCCTGTCATCTGGCTGACTGTTGGTGACCTGCCTTGCTGTTTGCTGCCTGTGCTCAGATATCCTGAATTGCTCTAGAGGGGACTACTTGGCGGCCCTCAAGACTTGAAGGACTGCCAGTGTCTCACAGCTGTCTCATGGGAGTGAGTTGTACTGAGCCATTTGTACTGCTTTATAAAATAATTCACTGTTTATTTCTTATGTTATATATCTATCTGTATAAATATATATATAATTATTAGCATTCTGCTTTTGTTGCTTTAGAGAACCCTGTCTAACACAGGTGTGTATGAATGAAAATGGTCTCAATGGCACCAAGCTTGGTGATTTTGAAACTGAAAGAAGCGCACTGTAGTTGTTGTTGTTATTAATGCCGTCAAGTCGATTCTGACCCATAGCAACCCCATGCACAACAGCATGAAATGGCTGCTGGTCTTCACTGTTTTTATAAATATAGTGATGTTGGAGCCCATGTTGCAGCCCCTGTGTTAATCCCTATTGGGCAGGTGTCTTTTTTTTATTCACAGGACATCTATTTTAGTGAGCCTGTTGTTCTTTTCCAGGAATTGGTATATCCTTATAACATGGCCAAAGTACTTAAGGTGAGAAGTTCCCATTTTAAATTCAAAGGAACATTCTGACTTCATGCAAGGAAATCCAATGAATGCAATTATTACTCAATCACGCACACTAAGTACAAAAATTAGTTATGGGGAAATTGAGAAATGTAATCAAAGTCTTTAGACTGAAATCGATCAACTATGTAATCAAGATACATTTATAATTATTGACTATTTGAATCTAAATTTGAAAATAAGGAGAAATGAATAGTAGTTGGAACATATGGTCTTGGTGACAGAAATGGAAATCGCATGATAACATATTATAAGAACAACAACTTCGCCAACACCTTCTTTTCAACAACACTTGTACTTCTCCAGATAGAACACATGGAAATCAAACTGACTACATCTGTGGGAAGACACAATGGAAAAGCTCAATGTCAGCACCTGAAATAAGGCCAAGGAAGAGACACTAAATTAATCACATGTTCTGAAGAAAATTAAGAAAAGTGTATGTAAGCCACAGTACAGCCTTGTGTATATTCCATCAGAATTTCAAGATCTCAAGAGCAGATTTGATGTATTGAACACTAAGAACAGAAGGCCTTATTAGTGGTGGGATGATATCAAGAACATCATATTTTAGGTGACAGGATATCCAAATAGTTGAAGGCACCAGACTCAAAAACATCACATATGAAGAAAACAAAATTTCATAGTGTAGCATGAAAAGACAAAATAGTTTTAGTAAAGACCAGGTGAGACACAAGTGTAAATCAGAGCCATCATTCATGAAAAAAACCAAAAGGTCAATACAAAGACAAAAAATAAAGGAATAATCAAAGTTAATTCCAGAAGAGAATCTGAAATTTGCTCTTATTCATACAATAGCTAAAACAAATGGAAGAAATAAAGAATTAAAGAATTGAACAAAAATTTCAAAGAATATTTCTAGAAGACAAAAGTTATTATACTGAAATATGCCAAAACTTACATTTAGTAACCCATAAAGGAAGAAGACGCTTAACATTTCGTAAACTAAAAGTAGTCAAAAATTTCAAGCATTGGGTTGCAGTGTTGAAAATTCCATAGGCAAGATATTAAATAACGTAGAAAGCAATCAAAGAAGATGGAAAGAATATACAGAGTGCCTGGACCAAAAAGAACTAATCAACATTTCACCATTTCAGCAGAGAGCATATGAGCAAAAACCAATAGTACTGAAGGAAGAAGTTCAAGTTTCACTGAAAACATTAGCCAAAAATTAAGGCACCAGTAATTGGCGGAATACCAATTAAAATGTTTCAAAATGCTGATAAAGCCCTGGAAGCACTACCTCATCTATGCCATAATTTTTGGAAGAAAATTACTTTGACAATTGACTGGAAGGGATTCATATTTGCAACCATTCCAAAAAAAGGTGACCTACCAGAATGTTACAATTATAGAATAATATCATTAACATCACGTGCAAGTAAAACTTTGCTGAAGATCATCAAACAAGGGCTGCAGCAGTCCGTTGACAAGGAGCTGTCAGAGGATCAGAACAGATTCCGAAGAAGACATGGAACAAGGGATAGCACTGCTGATAACTGATGGATCTTCGTGGAAAGTACAGAATACCAGAAAGATGCTTATATGTGTTTCCATTAATTATGCCAAGACATTTGACTGTATGGATCATAACCAAATGTGCCTGGTCTTGAGATTAATGGGGACTCCAGAACAGTTCATTGTGCTCGTGCAGAACTTGCCCATGGACTGAGAAACAGTTGTGTGACTATATTACGGGAATACTGCATGCTTTAAAATCAGGAATTGTGAATCAGGGTTATATTGTATAAGAATGTGTAGTCAATCTGGACGCTGAGCAAACAACCTTACCTGCTGAAAGGAAGGATGACTTGAAGCACTTGCTGGGGAAGACACAAAATTACAACTCAATGTCAAGAAGACCAAAAGCCTCACAGCTGGACCAGTAAGTAACATCATGGAAAAGGAAAGAATATTGAGCAGTCAAGTCTTTTGTCTTTATGGATCCACAATTAATTCTCAGAGGGACAGCAGTCAAGAGAGCAAATGACATATTGCATTGGTAAATCTGTGGCAGAAGAGCTCTTTAAAGAATTGAAAAGGCAAGAATGCAACTTTGAGCACCAAGGTGCTAATGATCCAAGCCATAGTAATTTAAATGTCCTCATGCATGTGAAAGTTGGACATTGAATAAGGATGACCAAAGAAGAATCAATGCATTTCAATTACAGTGCTTGAGAAGGACATTGAAGAAACCATGCACCATCACAAGGAAAACAAGCATGTCATGGAAGAAGTACAACTTGAATGCTCCTTAGAAGCAAGGATAGTGAGACTTCATCTCTTGTACTTTGGGCCATGTTGTCAGGAGAGACCAATCCCTAGAGGATCACATGCTTGGTAAAATGTAGTGAAATTATCTTTATTTCTGCTGGAAACTTCTTCTAAGAAAATGCTTCAATCTCACAGCAAAAGTAACATGATTTTCACTATTTTCCTTTTGGGATTTTGATTCCCGTAGCCCACACCCTTCTTATAGAAATTAATTTATAAATATGTGATAATAAAATTTTCTCTCACCTATATCTGCACCATCTGAGCATGACCATATTTATTATGGGATTCACAATAGGCATAGAAATGAGATAATAAATTAATTTGATTAAATTATAAAAACACTGGATTCTCAGTGTTTTCCTGTGTAACTGCAGTATACTTATTTTTCTGCACTGCGTCAGGCAGCATCCCATCCATTCAGGTGGCCTGGGTTATTATATATCAGTTTGGGGAGTGTTATCCCAAGCATTTTCTAAAGTCACATAGAAACTTTTAATATATGATTTCTGTTTAATGAATCAACAGAACTCTTTTTCCATGATAACTTGGTTCCTAAAGCAAACCTTGTAAATACTTCTGAGGAAATTGTTTAGAGGTGCGCATTGCTGTGTTCCTTAAAACTTTCATACCCTCTGCTCACATGGTGTGAGGAGAGGAATCTCAATAAAACAAGTTTCCGAAATTACTACATTTTTGTAGCTGCATAGGTGATTTGCAATTACGGACTGAGATTTTATGAGCTATATAAGAGATTAAAAGTGATAAAAGGATATTTGAGTAGAGGGATAAGTTTATTGTGCAACCTGGCCAATAAGAGCATGTGGGGTTAATAAAGTTGCAGCAAGAGATAATGGCTCGTTGAGATCCACCTCTCTCTCTCTTGATCTCTAGGGATCAGACCAGTGTGCCTTAGCTAGTTCTCTTCTACAAATTGTGAGTTACACTATCTGTGGGATGCCCAACCCGTGGTGGATTGTGTTGCTAGAGCTTGAAGTTCCTTTGAGACCTGCTTCGCCATGCTGCTGATGTATATGAGGCTAGAGCTTGCGACTGTTTGATCCTGTTATCTGGCTGACGGTTAGAGACCGCCTTGCTGTTTGCTGCCTCTGGCCATACTGCCTGCATTGCCCTGTGGAAGACTCAGTTGTCTGCTTCCTTGACCTTGAACCCAGCAGCCCTCTTGAGTTGAAGGAGTTCCAGTTTATTAACTGTTTCGTGGAAGTGAGTTGAACTGAGCCCTCTGTAGCATTGTATGGACTAGTTAGTTGTTACATTCCTTCATGCTGTTTATATATAATCAAACCATATGTGCCCTGGTTTTGTGTCTCTAGAGAGAGAACCCTGTCTATCAGAAACGAACTTCCTGTTTAGGCTTATCAAGAAATCAAAGTCGATTTTGAGAATAAGAATTATGACCACTATCCATTTATGTTTCTACTCTTCTTTTAGCTCCTGCTCTTCTGTGTGGGGATAACAGAGAAAATGCTCGCATTCAAGGAGGACTTTTCCTCCACAGCAAAGGGATTGTCCTTTTATATAGGCACTGATGCTATGCAGTGTATGAGAACTAACTGTCTGCCTGAGAAAGCACAGCATCAGCGGTTTTAAGTATTGGGTATTAATTGAATAACATCTTATTTTACATGAGTGTCTGGGTGTGCGCTACAACAGCTGGAATTTCGGACTTGACGATTGCTCAAGTAGATAAATGCATTAATTTTTCATGAGATTAGCTGTTCACCCTCATCTTCCCCTCCAGCAGGATTATGCAAAGTACTTCAAATGTGTAAAGGAGCCATAAAGCATATTATTTTGGTTGAATGGCTACCTCATCTACAGGGCTGGTTATTGGGAAACAAATTTCTAATGTCCATCTTTATGTTCTCTCTACATGGAATCACCTTCAATCTCACATATCTGCAAATCTCTTATAGCAAAGAGAGAATTTTAGTATATTTAAAAAATTAAATCCCTTACTTCTTCGAGTATACAGCAAAAGTCAGTAGTTGTAACATGTAGATTCTTATTAAAATTACCAATAAATACCTGTGTTCTATTTTATTAATTTGTCTTTGCTTATAAATGTGAGAGAGAAAGTTTCTTCATATCCAGGTTACAATGTTTCAAAAATAAAGCTTTCTGGAACTTGGTTACTTAAAAAAAAACCCTCTGTGATTATTTAAAGTTACATCAAGTTTTGGCTTTGTCATTGAGTGTCCTTTCAGAGAATTCCACTTGGGTTATTTTCAATGTCCCCCAGATGACTCATTTTCAAAGTGCTTTTAGACATCAGATTGGTAAACACTAAAATTTTGCTTCACTGAATTCTTACAGAATCCCACACCTTACAAGTGTGGGAGGAATCTGACATCTTACTTTAAACGACCTTGTAGAAGCTGTTCTTCCTTTCTCATCTTTTATCTCCCATGTATAACTTAGTTGGTAGCACTATTGTAATCATCTGAGAACAACTTAAATTTTAATTCCTGCCCCTCTCTGACAGTGACCATTGATACTGGAGAGATCTGTTGCTAAAGAGCCTGGATTGGATATAGTCAAGGATAATGTGGTATAACATCCAGAATTGTCTCTTGATGAACATGATGAACATTACTACTAAATAACGCTTTGTGGTTTCAAGTCATTGAGATTTAGAGAAAGTTTCTTACCACAGGATAAATTAACTTCATGGATATAATATCTTTATTCTATTTTAGGAAATCAAATCCTCTGGTGTCAAAGAATTGAAAAACAACTGAATTCGGGTGAGTTGATTCTAACTCATGCTGACCCCACATGTTACAAAGACTTTTCTTTAGTGCTTTTGATTTTTATCTGTTTTTCTCAATGTTTTTAGCTGCCATCTTTGTTGAAGAAGATTGATAATATTTTTGTTCTGCAGTACTACTGGATGGGTTAAAACTGCCATCCTTTGGTTAAAATCAGAATGCAAACTTTTGTGCCACAAAGTAGGGGGTGTGGATATTAACATTTTTTTATTTTAAAGTGTTGAATATTCTAGTAGGCATTGTAAGCTGGCCATTCAAAAGTCAAACCAGGCAACACAAATGGCCATTGTGCAGTGTATATAAATATATATATTAGCAAGGCAAGAAATTCAAACACACTATTTACTCCATGGAAGAGAGATTAGTCTATCTGCTTCCATAAATACCTGCAGCTCTATAATCCTCATATGAAGCAAAAATGAATCAATGGTAGTATGTGAAACATACATATCCATGTGTATGTGGATACATCACACATTCATATATGGACACATACACACATACATATATAATTACTTATAGGAAATAACAATTGTTCAATGCATGAAATAATACATGAATTAATGTCTATAAAATATTCCCTACCATGTTCTACATTCTCTACCATGTTCTACATTCTCTATGCCTTAAACACTGTATGTGTAAAATCTGGTTAAAAAATGATAGGTAAACACCTGCATATGCACAAGCTCCATTTGAAAAGAGAGTTACTATGAAGAATAATTCTGAAATTTCACTAAATCCAGAGAAGAAAAGATAATTTTATCGTATTCAGTTCTTCGCAAAGATTTATTCTATCAGTTTGGATATATACAATTAAAGTATTTTCACAGTTCCTTCCTTTTTGATGACCCAAACTAAAAAACATTAATGTATATTCACCCAGTAGTCACACAGTCTATAGGTTTCCACAATGCCACACTTCAATTTTTTGTTGTTGTCAGGACTTTCAATTACATTGGAGCACACAAAAATGCCTTGTTATCATCACGACTATTTTGAAAGAAATTGATCTGACTTGAATACTTGTAGCTGAAATTATTTAATTCAATTCTATTTAAATCCAATGTGCTTACCATTGTAATATATCATTCAATATTTCATTCCCGCAACGACTGACCAAGAATTGTGGATTTTTTTCTTTAAAATATTTGTTCTTTCTTGCTAATAACATGCTTTGTTGTTTCTATCAATCACCCTATTCAAAGTAATATAGGAATATCATCCATGAAAAATGTAAGAACCTCTTTGACAAAAGATGTGCAGTATTGGGTTAACAGTGCATTCTTTCATTTTGAATGTACTAGCATTAGATGTGTAATGATATATCTATGGAATCCCTGCTTCTGTGATCTCTGAATGAACAGAGAACTATGTAAAAGCATATGCCAGTCATTACGTTTTCTCTTTATGAGATTTCAATTCATACTAGAAAATTCCAATTTAAAAAGTTGATGCAGGCTTTACCTGCCATAAGTGTCTGGCTAGCCCAATTATGGTAACATTGAGCCTAATTTGAACGAATAAAATAAGTACAGGAGTGTGTAATTTTTATCTAGTGAAAATTTTTAGTAGACTAGTTTAATTCAATATACTAAATTTGACTGAGTTAAATTCCTGTTAATCTATCTTGTTACTTTCCATATATGAAATATGCACTTATAATGACCCTCTTGTCAATTCATAGAATATTTTAAGAATTTTAAATTTAAGGTGATAAAAACACATTAAAATATTAAACAATCATATACATGCTCTTGAAAGTACAGTCATTATCAGGTACCATCTACTTGGACCCTAAAGAAAAATCTTAATTGCTAATAGTAACGAAGCTAACTTAGTCACTTTATCTTTTAACACTTAAATAATGATTACTGATGAACAGACCAACTTTGAATAATATTGTATTACAAAATGCCAATAAATTTCCTCTCACTGATAGGGAATGACATTCTGTTTCAAAATACAGCTTTAAAGAATCACTTGATCACTTCATTTTTCATAATTTAGGATCTCAGTGAATTTGCTTCCAAACTTAGTCAAAAGTAAAATTTCCAAGATAATATTATTCAAAAGATCTTTATGTATCTAATATAGCTCAACTTTATAAGCAAAATTTAATATTCCATTATATATGTAAACTGTTTTCTGATAAAACTAGCACAAAGAAAAAATATCCACAGACTGTATATTCAAATAGCCATGTGTGCAAATTCAATTACACTTTATTAACCTGGGATTAACGATAGGAATTGTAGTAACTTTGTAACTTTATAACTTTTATGGAATATTATACTCTTTAACACAACCCAGAAACTGTAATTTCTCCTGGTTAATATTTAACATAGACTTCAAAATGAATGGTTAAATAGTGTGCTATATTTTGTGAAAAAAAACCTGTCTCAATAATCTCATGTGGTATCAAAGGGGTTTTAGGTCTGTAATGTCAATATAGTCAGCATACATTGGAACATGCACACATACATTTTCCTCAATATATAGTCTGTACATATATTTACATACCTTTTCATTAATATAATTTTGAAAATGTGCTCTTCATTGTCCCTTCAATGACCTAAATCTTATCATACATTTTATTTCACTGTGCAGGGGTGATTCAGTTGCCAGCCCTACTCATTGTCTTACTTTGACTGCCTTCTTCAAGCATGCGCCACGTGATCTCTATAATTCTGACCCTTAAATCAGAAATGGGAAACTCTGGTGGCATAGTGGATAATGGATCAGGCTGCTAACTGCAAGGTCAATAATTTTATACCACCAGAAATTCTGAGAGAAATTTAGTCATCTTTCTATTTCCCTGAAGACTTACAGTCTCATTGACCCAAAGGGCAGTTCTACTCTGTCCTATAAGGTTGTTAGAGTCAGAATTGATTTGTTGGCAATTAGTTTTATGCCATAAAGATAAAAAATTATTCTAAAATGAAAAAGTAAAGCATTTTGAACATTTACAAATAAAGAACCACAGTATGAAGTTCATAAAATTCTTGCAGGATTTTTTTGCAATGAGTAATTCAGACTTCTTTATGAAAAATAAAGTATCATGCTTTCCTGTGGAGAGTGCAGTTTTTCTGGTCATGTTGATAAATCGAACTGTATCTAAGAGGTGAATTCTGGGTAAGCATAATAGGGGGAGAGGAGCAGGAAAAAGAAAAGAGGAATGAAAAATATATACATAAATATATGTGATTGGTATATATACATATATACATATACACAAATTCAACAAGGAAGCAGATCAACTTTGCACCTATACTTAAATCTCACACTAATACAAGAATGTTTTGTTCTAATAGTGTGGCATTGTATGATGCTCACTTTGCCAACACGATTGCTGAAGGCAAAATGGATGCATAAGCAAATGGTGAAGAAAGCTGATTATTCCAGTCCATTAAAATATATAGTGTCTGGGGTCTTAAAGTCTTGTAGTTAAACAAGCAGCCATCTAGCCAGGAAGCAACAAAGCCTACATAGAAGAAGCACACCAGTCTATGTGATCATGAGATATCTACTGGAAGAAATATCAGAAGTTAAAAAACAAGCAACCAAATCAATGTGAAGGGCATGGATAATCTGTAAGACAATTGAGCAGTTCCTCAAAGAAGGGCCACATGGAAGTGATAAATCAGGGTGTGGTATTGCATGGATGAACCACATAACTATCCTCTAGTTCTTTAATATTTCCTCCCCTTACTATTATGGTTTTTATTTGTTTTACCTCATTAATTCTGCTAGATTGGCATATGTCAATTTATATATATAAGATCCTCTGGTACCAGAAAGTCATGATATATAACCCTTCAGAAACAGTAATAGGAGTAATGATTCCTGGAGGGTATGGGAAGGGCAGGGGGGTGAAAAGGATGCTGATTGCTTTGATTGCTGTATAACCCCATTCAATAGGATTGAACAATAGAATTGTAGGTGAATAGATACTTTGGATTGCATAATATACAGCAAAAGAAAAATATATGTATATATAACAAAATAAGGGTTCCTGGGGGGTAGGGGGCAGGGAGGGTTTAAAGAGGTGCTGATATCAAATAGTTCAAAAAGAAAGAAAAGGTTTTATAACTGATTGTGTTAGCCATTGTACAATACAGCTTGATGTATTGAACTATGGAATGTTATGATATCTGTAAGAGTTCCCAATAAGAAAGAAAACAATAAAAAAACAGAGAATCTGACAAAAAGGAAAAAAGTACAAACGTTTTGTAAAGAACAAAATTTTAGTAAGAATAGCTAGAAGTACTTTATAATCTACAAATAGTGATAATTATATGGTCAGTGAATCTGTGATTGTAATTAGCTGTACAAAACCCTTAATATAATTTCAGATAATGGAAAATAATCTTAGAACTTCAGCATATTGAGAACTTCAGCATATTTTCAATGGACCAACAAGTTGGTAAAATATATTTCATTGACTTCTAGAATTTAAAAATGGTTGATATAATTGTTTTGATAATTACATATTTTGTGATTGGCATTGATTCAAGTTCATGGAAGCTCCCTAATCCTTTCTGTCTAGAATTTGATAAAGAGTTGAGTTACAATAGCCATTGTAATTACTTCAGTGATATTCTGCACCAGAATTAAACATTTTTTAAAATCTTCTTTTCAATTTTCTTCCCTCAAGTCTTCGTTGCATTACTGAAGTTGAGTAGCCTGCCATAAAGCTTTCTAGATGTACCTTCAGTCCTCTTCACTCATTATTCCTGGTGTGAGGACTTTTGAAACAGAAAAAAAAAATCAGCAATAATGATGACTCAAAAACATTTATTTATTTATTTAATTTTAATAAGTCATTTTATTGGGGGCACATACAACTCTTATCACAATCCATCCATCCATCCAACCATTGTGTCTAGCACATTTATACATTTGTTGCCATCATCATTTTCAAAACATTTTCTTTCTACTTGAGCACTGGTATCAGCTCTTCGCTTTTCCCCTCCCTCTCTCACTCTCTCTCCCTTGTGAATCCTTGTTAATTTATAAATTACTATTTTTTCATGTCTTATACTGACCAATGTCTCCCTTTACCACTTTTCTGTTGTCCATCTCCCTGGGAGGGAGCTATAAGTAGATCATTGTGATCAGTTCCCCCTTTCTTAATTGACCCTTTTTAAATACCTAAAGTCTCCACAAATACCATAGAGGGACAGTTCTAAAGCAACAATGGGAAATATTAATCTCTAAAGATATAAGTATATGCTTCCTACCTATTATGAAAACATGTATCATACCTTGCTTCAACAAATCCATCTGCATATTTTTGAATTTTTAATAAAATGTCTAGATATTGCCATCTTTTCATTTCCATTTCATTATCTGTTAGGCGTTTGAGGATGTAAATCTTTGCAGGAACAGATAATCTTTCTTCAGTGAAGTGGCTGATGGATTTGAACTGCTGACACTAAGGTTATCAGTCCAAAGAGTATCCAATTTTGCCACCAAGGATCTTTTGTGTTTTAGAATAGAACTCTGTAAGCAGAACCATTTCATTTGTCTCACAATACCTCCTAGACTTTTATAGAAATACTGTGAATAACATTTATTTCCAGCTCAAGGACAGGGCTCTACTTCAGGTTTTTACATCTTTGTTGTTAGGTGGCATGGAGTCTTTTCTGACTCCTTACAACTGACTGAATGTACAACAGAAGCACACTCTGCTGTTTCCTACATGATCCTCGAAGTCTCCTCACCTGCAGAGGTTTAATCAATGAATAGGCCCTTCTAGCCATAATTCTTTATGTGATATATAGTAATTCTTGGCTCTATGTCTGAGACTACAATCCTATTTTAGACAGTCTTCTTTGTTCTACGTTTAAGGTGGGATATGTCTTTAGTCTCTTTTTCAAGAGGGCATACTTTAAGCCACCATCCTTTGTTTCCATAGGATAGTCTGATGAAAGGCAAAAGCACACCTCCATCAAACTCATCCCTGTGTTTATAAGGGCCTTCTCATAGAGAGGGGAGGTCTGGTAATATCTGACATGTACATCCCAGATCTCTGTCTCAAGGGGAAGAGACAGAAACTGTGAGTATCAGAGAGTGCGCTTGAGGTCTATGAGACAGAGGAAGAGGAGCTTATGAAACGACTAATTACTTTGTTATCCATTTGGATTTCACACACACATAATTTTCTTCTGTCTTCTCACGGGTTTCTGTCTTCGTCATGGGTTTCTAAACATCTTATTTTAAAATATTCAAGATGCAGTCTTTGGATCTCTTTAATAACTGCTTTTGTTTAATTTGATATCTACATTTACATTTCTCATTCAGTATTATGCTTTAAATATATTTAATTGGACTCTACAGACTACAATTATCTCTTTAATCCATATACATGCTTTCACTCTGTGCTCCATCATCATGCATGCCACCACATTCAAATATAATTTTTGATTTTTTAAAATTTCAGTATATGGAAACTTTAATCTTCCATTTGTTTACAGGAAAATCATGCTATTCTTGATTACTTTTTTATCTCCAATATGCATCTTTGTTTTGCTTTTTTTCCAATATGCATTTTAATGAACCAATAAATCCTGTCACTCTACTTTCAATATATAATAGAAATTCAAGTGTTTCTCATGACACTCATTACCAATCTTTTGGCTTAAGCCACTATTTTCTTTTCTTGATTGTGTAATGATTTCTTAATGTATTGCCATTTGCTGACCTACTTTCCTACTTTCCCTATATTAACAAAATCTATTTTAAAATGTCTAAGGAAAATCATGACAGAGATCAGCAAAAAAATTCTTAAGGAAGTTTCCATCTCATTAAGGGTGAAATTTTACCTTATCCTGACCCACATTTAAAAAGGGGGTGGGGTGGGAAACAATGTGGTCAATTTGGTTCTAACTCATATTGTATTAGAGTGGGTTGCCCTAACAAATCCAGTGGCACTCATATATGTATAAGAAAGCTCTATATCAAGAAGTAACTATATATTAAGAAAATATCCCAGCCCAGTCCACCTGAAGTCCATAAGGTCTTCAAACTCACAGAATCACAAGCAGTGATGCAGCTTGCAAGAAGATCACAGGTTGGTGATTGCAGAACCCTGTGGAAACAAGGTTGGTGGATATATGACAAGGCTCCTGTAGCTCTCAGTATGGTCAGCAAGGAGGAAGGTGAAGGCAGAGAGAGAGGAAGGTTCCCCAGGCTCACCTTATGAGAAGGCCATGCCCACAAGGAGGAACCATCAGGATATGACATGATTGACAGGTTGGATAATACCCCTACACTTTACATGTCTTCAAGTTGACATCAAATTATGGAACTGCCACAGAGTGGTCCCATATATAGGGTTTCGAAGCCTGCAAATCCTTCCCTGAGAAGATAGCCTGTCTGTTTCCTACAGAATGTTGTTGGGTTTTTAACCTTTGGCCTGTCAGTTTGCAGTCCAAGACTCAGCCAAAATAATCAATCTACTATTTAACTACAGTCATTGTTTTCTGACCACCCTATTTTATTCACTTTCACTTCTTATCATTTTAGCCACAGTGTCCTCTATATCATTGCCACAACAAAGCAGATTACTGTTGCAATTTTCCATTTATCTGCAAAGTTCTTTCTCTGCTTTTTGTAGTTTTGTTACGCGTCGTCCAGTCAGATCCACCTGATAGTGACCCTGTTTAAAAAATAATGAAACACGATCTGGTCTTGAGACATCCCCATAAGCATTGCTATGTTGTAGCCCATCCGTGCAGTTACCATGTCAATTCACCCTGCTGAAGGTTTTTGTCTTTTTTGGTGTGCCTCCACTTCACCAAGCATGATGTTCTTCCCACAGCACTGGTCCCTTCTGAAGACATGTTAAAAATATGTGAGACATTGTCTTACTACTTTTGCATCTAAGGAGCTACAGTACCAAACCATGACCTTCGTTGTCTTCTGTTTGAACCTCTCGCTTACTCAACATGTGCTTTTCTCCAAATGGTCTCTCCTCATAACACGTCCAAGTTCACTGAGACAAATCTCACCATCTTTCCTCATAAGGAGCACTCTGGTGGCTTTTCACAAAGCATTTTTGTTTGTGTTCTCACAATCCATGATACTTTCAATATCTGTTTCAAGTTCAATAATTCAAATGTATCAATTCTTCTTCAGTCTTCCTTATTTTTGCCCAACTTTCATATTTATACGAGGGGATTGAAAATCCTATGGCTAGGGTAATGTGCACCTTAAACCTCCTTGCTCTTCACTACTCTAAAATGGTCTTTTGCAACACATTTTCCCAACACAATAATCCCTTTCAGTTCTTTACTCCTGCATCCATGATCATTGATTGTACATGCCAACAAAATGAAATCCTTGACAAGGGAAACGTTTGCTCCATTTATCATGATCTGTTGGCCAAGTACCATACTGAAGTTTGTAGACTTGGATCTTCATTAGTATGTTCTTCAAGGTTGGCTCAACTGCACTTTGAAAATTGTTATTCAGCTTCCCTCAAATCCTGATACCACGTTTTTCTCCATATACTCCAGCTGCTTGGATTATTTGCTCAACGTACACATTTGATTAAATATGGTGGATAAAAATGGATTCTATCTTGATGCGCACTTTTCCCGATTTTAAATTATGCAGTATTATTTTGTTCTTTTCAAACAACTGCCTTATGGTCTGTGTACAGATTCCACATGAGCACAACAAAGTACTCTTTAATGCTCATTCCACTCAATGATATTCATAGATATGATCCGCACTGTTTAATACCTTTGCATCATCAATAAAATACAAGTAAACCTCTTCTTTGTATTTTCTGCTTTCAACAAAGATCCATGTGACTTCAGTATGAAATCTTTCATTCCAATACCTAGTATTTTTTATTTTAATCCTTTATAGGATATGTGTTTTGGAAATAGTTTTCCCAGCATGTTGCCTATTTTTTTTCTTTCCTAACATTGAGTAAAATAATAAAATCCAACTTTTCTTAATTTCATAGATCTAATATCTGATATTTAGAGCTCTGGTGTTATAGTGAGATAAATGTGGAGTTACCACAACTACAAGGTCTGTAGTTCAACCCCACTAGCCACTCCACTGGATAGAGATGGGATTATCTGTTCCCATAAGATTTAAAATGTCAGAAATCTGGGCTGAAATGGAATCTATGGCAGTAGGTTTGTATGGTTTTGCTTAATCTAGTTTTTTCTTTTCTTTTCACCTAGATTTTCTGTTTTCTTTTAGACGTTTGATAATTTTTAGTCTGTGATCCATTTTAAGTTGATTTCTGCAAAATGTTAAGGTCTGTGTCTGGATTCTCTCTCTCCTTCCTTTCCCACCTTCCCTCCCCCCAACTTGTCGCTCTCTTTTCCTTTAACATCCTAATTTCGACATCATTTGTTGCACATATGTTTTTTTTTCTCCACATAATTGTTCTTTGTTAAAATTTTATTAATAGCCTGTGTCTAGTAACTAACATCCTATGTTTAGAGTATATTGACTATTTCTCAGATACCTCAGTAGTACAAGTGGTTTTTACCTCAATTATTAAAGGTTGGTAGTTCAAACCCAGCAATGTCATAGAAAAATTGCCAAGTCATATTCTTTCTTAAAAAATGACCAAAGTATCTTAAAAGATATTTTACTTTGTAACAATGAGTTTCCTCTGAGTTGAAGTCATGTAATGTGAATGTAGTCTTTTTCTTAAAAAACAAGCAAGTGTTTGTGTATGTACTTTTGCTTATTTTTGGGGGTGGTATTCTGTTCCATTTCCATATGTGATTATTCATTCACTAATACAAATTGTCTTGGTTATTGTACATTTACATTGTCTTGAAGTGTTTTTTCAACTTAGCCCTTCATTTTCTTTATCTATACTTTCTTATTTTTCATATAATTTAAAAATATTTGTCAATATATACAGCACAGTTTAGGGTATTAATTTGAGTAGTTTTGAATCTATATATTATGCTAGGAAGAAAAGACATATTAACAAAATATAATATTTAAACTCATGGACACCTAGTACCTATCCATCTATTTATATTGTTAAATTTTGTCACAGTTTTGTAGCACTAAACACGTAGACTGTGTGTGCCTTATATAGGTTTGCACCTAAATATTCCATATTTTGTTTTACTGTGAATAGTTCTGTGATTTTATTTTCACTTCTCAATATTTTATTGCCTGGACATTGGAGGGCAGTTGGATATGTTATTAATCCAGTACCCTATGCCTGGTATATATTGCCATATGAATTTTGTATTTCTGAAGAAAGTGTGTGAGTGTGTGTTAAATAGGGGAGCTTTCCACATGGACTATTATATTACATATGAACAAAGAAATCTTTACTTAATGTTATATATATATATATTTATATAAAATTATATATATAATTAACTTGTGTAAAACTTCAATTGGCCAGGAAGACTCAGGAAACCGGAATGACCTTCACAGAAATCCAGCTGACCAGAAAGCACATGCGTCCTTTTTCTAGGTCTAAGGAACTCGTTTTGATTACTTTTCAACAGCTACTGAAAGAGTAAAGGAAAGAGCCACTAAAGCCACAAGCATGCTTCTTAAGTACCATGACCTTTAGTTGGCAAACACGACCGCACTAGTAGTTAAATGGCTGGAACTTCATAACACATCCTCATGAAGTTACAAAGTAGAGTGAGAACTGCTGTCAATATTTGAACAAGCCAGAATTAGAATTTATTTCATAAAGAAAATGGATCATAAATGTGTAGATATACTGAGCTGTTTATATTATTTATACTATATTATTTAGCAATTGGTTGTTATTAGGTACCATAGAGTCGGTTCTAACCCACAGTGATCTTATGCTCAACAGAATGAAAGACTGTCTGGTCCTACATCACTCTTACAACCGTTCCCATGGCAGAACCCTTTGCTGCAGCCATCAGATCAATCCATCTTATTGAAGGTCTTCTTCTCTTTTTCCTGCCTCTTTCCTTTTCCCAGCTTGGTATCCTTCTCCAGGGAGTGACCTCTCCTAACAACACGCCCAACATATGTAAGACAAAATCTCACTATCCATACTTCTTTCAAGACAGATTGATTTACCTTCTTAGCATTCCCTATATCCTTCTCCAGTGCCACAAATCAAATGTACACATTCTTCTTCAATCATCTTTACTCAATGCCAACCTTCACATGTGTATGAGGCTTTTGAAAATACCATGGCTGTGATAGGGTTTAGCATAGTACTCAGAGTAGCATCCTTATATTTTAGTATGCTAAAGAGGTATGTTGGTAGTGGTTATGTTTTGACTGCTAACTGCAAGTTCGGATGTGTGAAGCTACCAGCATCGCAGAGGGTGAAAGAGCAGGGTTTCTACTCTCACAGAGTGAAGTCTCAGAAACCCACAGCTCTACCCTGTCCTACAGGGTTACTATTTATCAACATTAACTTGGTGTTAGTGATCTTTTTAAAGAGGTCACTAAAGCACATTCACCTAATACAATGTGCCTTTTGATCTCTCAGTGTGTGCTTCCATGAGCACTGATTGTGGAGCCAAGAAAGAAAATGTCCTCTGCAAGTTCAACCTTCCCCCCGTTTATCGTGATGTTACCTATTGGTTCTGTTTGTCTTCTTTACATTTAATTGTATTCCATTCTGAAAATTACAATCCTTGACCTTCATCAGCAAGCACTTCAAGTCCTCTTCACTTTCTGAAATTGAAATGGTGTCATCTGCTTATCACCGGTTGTTAATAAGCTGTATCGGGCTGGGTTGACTTGAGAAAGAAATCCTGTTACACTCATATATGTATCAGAAAGAGCTTTATATAAAAAATATTATATATATCAGGAAAGGATCCCAGCCCAGTCCAACTCAAGTTAGTAAGTCTGATACAAGTCCATAAGTCCCTCTTCAGACCTATGCAGTCACAAGCAATGACACACAATGCAGGAATATCACAGGCCAGTGGATACAAATTCTTGTGGATCCAATGGCAGGGGACACATCTCCAGGGCTCAGTCAGCAGGAAGGTGAAGGCAGAGAGCAGAGAAGTTCCCAGAAGTTTCCTCCTTCTCACAGGTCCACACCCACAGCAATCACTGTCAGGCTGTGACTGTCTTGGCAATCAGACTCTCCCCTTATCTTCTTGCAGGTGCCATGTGGTTACAAAGAAGCATAAGCCTTTAGGTAGCATCCTTCTTTATTATTCAGTAATAATAAAGCATGTAATATTTCATGTTGAATTTTTTTGTCACTCTTGCTTTGGGGGTGCCTAATGAAGGTGGACTGAGAGTACAATGGGCTTGCTATTTTAATGTCTGCCTTGCTGTCTTATGACATGTATTAATCTGATATGAGTAGTTTTACCACTGTCAACAAACATTATGAAAATTATCCCATCACCAACCCCTATTGTTTGTGTAAAGAGTGTCCAGTCATGTAAGAGTTTAATTTGTACAAGTAATAATTCACATATTGAGTTTAGTACCCAGATTTAGTACCCAGTTTATCCTTGTATAATTTCTGTTTTTCTGTTATATTCCATATCATTAGTTAATTTAATGATGCTATCAAAATAATTACCTTATGCCCTGGATCAATTATTAAAAGAGGTCTCCAATATAAATTGAAAATGATGACTTTGAGATGTTGTATATTGTAGCAATTTAAAGTACAACAATGTCTCTAAGGTGAACATATACATAAGACATTCATAGATGAATGGATTTGGGCTTGCAGTTAATCCCAGTCCCAATATAAGAAAAACTAATTCTTATGAAATCGCCTGCTTGCCCTCATGAAGAGATCACTGAATAGATGTCTCCTACTGCAAGGAACCAGATAGTGCTAGGTTATCAGAAAGAATAGTGCCTTGGGTCTTCAAAACTTGTCTTCAATCAAGCACTCACCCATGTGAAGTATCAACTATGTCCCCATGGAAGAAGTACACCAGCCTCAGTGATTGAAGAATTGAAAATGATAAGATTTAAATGTGACAGAGGGAATGATATCAGAACTAAAAGTGTGAACTCCTGTTTTGCAGAGGCTACGGATGACTGTGGAAGCCCAAAATTCATTTTCAGGGTCCACACCGAGAGTACGCCCCTGGGAATACCAGAGTCAAGGGCTGGGATGAGCCTTATTATCCAGCAGAGAGCAATATAAAGTCCATTGTGTTAGACATAGTTAGGTTAAAGGTAATATCACTTAATATCCTTGTTTTACCATTTAAAAATTGTTTCAGTTAAAAAAGTAAAATGAAGGGGAAATACTCTTGGATTACTTCCGTGACTAGTCATATCAAGATATATAAATAAGCTTGCTGTCAAGCAGAGTGCATTGCAAATTGGATCATTGCAGATGCAGTTAGGTTAAAATTGAAAACCTTATCATTTGATTTCCCTTTGAGCCATTTTAAATTTGTTCCAGATTTTAATATATTCTGCTTTATTTTTTATTAAGGTTGTTCCCTTTTAACTTTGTTACTGTTGGTAAATTTTTGGGGGTTGGGTGGTGTTTGTTTCTTTGTTTTTTCTGTATATGAAATTTAGGACAAGTAAATCTAGATAGAGGGTACCAACTGAATTAATGATTTCTTAAAGGTATGGCAGGGAGGCTCAGGGAAAATGGGGAACTAATAATAATGGGTATAAGAAGAAAATATTCTAAAATTGATCGTGTCATTGAGTATCCAACTGTCTTGATATGATCAAACTTGAAATGTAAATAACTTCATCCTGGAATATACTGTGAGCAGTCAGACAGTTATAAAAGGATTAGAGTGGAGTGCAACTCTCAAAAAAATTACAGTACACAATTAAAGTGTATGCTCCTCAGTTATGTGACATTTCTTATATTTGTGTAATTAAAATGAAATTTGCTCAGTGATAGAACCTAATTTTTATACACGTGGGTAATATGGGAAAGCTTGCTTGATTCTTGCAGGGGCTGAATCCCACATCTGGCTCATTGATTTCTGGTTCTTTGAACTTGAGCCAAAGTCCTTTGATATCGCCTTCCTGCTTTGAGAGTCTAGAGTGGTTTGCCATCCAACTTGCTGACCTTGTGTTCATTTGCCTCTGCAGCATCAGCTGTGCATCTTACTTCTGGTTGGGGGTTCATCAGCTCCAGCAGCTAAGTGAGTCTGAAGCCTAACATAAGAACTACAGACTGGATCACTGCTTTGACTTGGACTTGACTGCTTTTACAATTGTGTGAACCATTTTTGATATGTTTCTTTATATAGATATGATGCTGGTTTTCCTTCTCTAAAAAACTCAGACCAACACAGCATGTATGTATATAATATTTATATTTATCTATGTCTATCTGCCTAGCTAATGTGTTTTGTTATTGAATATTATAGAAGTAAATTCTGACCAACAGAAATCCTATGTATAGTGAAATGAAACATTGCAAAATCCTTAGTCCTCCTCACAAGTGTAGCTCTGTTTGAGCCCAGAGTTGCAGCCAATGTGTCAAGCCATCCTGATGAGTGTCTTACTCATGTGCTGGCTCTATGTTAACAAGCATACTGCCCTTCCCTAAGGACTAGTCCCTGCTGATAAAATGCCCAATGTATGTAAATATAAATGTCAGTAACCAAGCTGCTAAGAACATTCTGGTTTACATCCTCTAAAACAGATTTTTATTCTTATGGAAGCCTATATTATATTTATTATTGTCAAAATGGTCATTAGATTTCATTTTTCCCCTCACGCTCCCTTACTGACTATCTACGTTTACAAGGTCAATGAGGTGAACGAAAACATCATGGTTTGGGTCAGCAGCACCTTATCCCTCAAAGTAGCATCTGTGCTTTATGATGCTATAAAACTATTTTGTCATAGATATTCTCAATTAAATGTATCATTTGATTTTTAATTGTTGCTTCCATGAACACTGTGAATGTGTTCAAGAAAAATGAAATCTGTGAGAACTTCAATACTTTCTGTGTATGATAGTATTGAATTTTTTGCTGTTTTTTTATTTACATTAATGTATATTCATTCTGAAATCTTTGATGTTCATCAGTAAGTTTTTTTTTAAGTCCTATCAATATCAGTAAACAGGGTTCAATAATATATATATATAATATATATAAATCATTTTATTAGGGGCTCATACAACTCTTATCACAATCCATACATGTATCAATTGTGTAAAATACATCTGTACATTCATTGCCCCCATCATTCTCAAAACATTTTCTCTCCACCTAAGACCCTGGCATCAGCCCCTCATTTTTTCACCTCCCTCCACGCTCTCCCCTCCCTCATGAACCCTTGATAATTTATAAATTATTATTGTGTCATATATTTCACTCCCTGATGTCTCCATTCACCCACTTTTCTGTTGTCCACACCCCAGGGAGGAGGTTATGTGTAGATCCTTGGAATCAGTTGTCCTTTTCCAACCCACCTTCCCTCCACCCTCCCAGTACCTCCACTCTCACCACTGGTCCTGAAGGGATCATCCACCCTAGATTCTCTGTGCTTCCATTTCCTATCTGAACCAGTGTACATCCTCTGGTCTAGTCAAATTTGTAAGGGAGAATTAGGATCATGATAGTTGGGGCGGGGGGGGGGGAGGAAGCATTTAGGAAATAGAGGAAAATTGAATGTTTCATCGTTGCTACATCTCACCCTGACTGGCTTCTCCCTGAGACCCTCTGTAAGGGGATGTCCAGTAGCCTATAAATGGGCTTTGGATCGCCACTCTCCACCTCATTCACAATGATATGATTTTTTTGTTCTGATAGTGCCTGACACCTGATTCCTTCGACACCTTGTGATCACACAGGCTCATGTGCTTCTTCCATGTGGGCTTTGTTGCTTTTGAGCTAGAGGGCCTCTTTCTTACCTTCAAGCCTTTAAGACCCCAGACACTATATATTTTGATAGTCGGGCACCATCAGCTTTCCTTACAACATTTGTTTATGCTCCCGCTTTGTCTTCAGCGAATGCACCGGGAAGGTGAGCATCATAGAATGCCAGTTTAATACAACAAAGTATTCTTGCATTGATGAGTACTTGAGTGGAGGCCCACTGTCCATCTGCTACCTTAATACTGAACTTATTAATACATGCACATAGATCTATTTCCCCATCCTCATATATAAATATGTTTATATATGTACGTGCCTTTATTTAGACCTCTATAAATGCCCTTTGCCTCCTATCTCTTTCTCTTTCCTCTTTTTCCTTTGAATTTCCTCTTTTCCTACTATCATGCTCAGTCTTCATTTGGGTTTCAGTAATTCCTCTTGGTTACATTACCCTTGATCACCCCCAACCAGGCCTCCTACATCCTCCTCACCACTGATTTGGATCACTTGTTTTTCCCTTTTCCCTGGATTTGTTAACACCACTACCTTTATCCCCCCTCCCCCTCTCCCATGTCGCCCCATCGGTCTTGTTGTTTTCTCCTCAAGATTGTTCATCCAGCCTGTCTTATTTAGACACATCTGCGGAGATAATAACACAAAAACAAGACAGAGAAAAACCTAGCAACAATATACAACAAAACAACAACAGCAACAAGCCATTGACAATATAAAACAAAACACAACAGCAAGAATGAAACGCTTGTAGTTAGTTCAAGGACTGTTTGTTGGCCTTTAGGAGTGTTTTCAAGTCAATTCTGTTGGGGCTCTAAGCCCTGGATCCAAAGCCCATTTTTGGTATTCCCTGGGGACTTCATTGCTCTGTTCCCATGCTGTTCTGTTGCATGCCCTTAGCGTTCTGCCTTGGTGTGATGGAATCAGATCAGGCATAATTCCCACACTGTGCCTCCAGTGTTGTCCCCTGTAGGGCTATGGGTCAGTGAGGGAGGTCAGTGGGGCTGACCATGTGGTCTTCTCTGTGGATTGACTGCTCTGAGCAGGAATATCATCCTCAAGGCTTGGTGGGCCAGGATGTGCTCTACTCTCTCTTCCTCCCCCTTCATTTGCTCCCGTGTGATCTGATCAGACATGTCCCTCTCTGGGAGTTGCATATTCAGTGCTGTTCTCTGAAATAAATTCTTCTGGGGGGAGGGGGAGGTGTCCACATAGTTCAGATCAGGGGCGGCCCCTCAGAGCTCTCCACTGGTTCCCCACTCCACGCCGGCATGTTGTCGTCACATCTTGAATTAGCCAGCATATACACATATATTTCTAATATTTATTTTCTCCCATGGAACATCCCAGCTCTCCTTAGTTTCTTACAAGTCACTGCCAACTGATATTAAGCCTCTGTACAACAGAACAAAACAATCCCTACTCCTATGCATCCTTATATATTTTTTAATATTTGAGCCCATTGTTGTAACATTGTGTCTCTTATCATTGCTCTCTCTCTCTCTCAAATTAATTTCACTTTACTTTTTGACTCAATACAAAACATAAGATGGAGTATAGAATCTCAGGTACAAAACTACATTCCAACTCAATAACAATTTTGTTATTGTATAATTTTCTCATATTAATTAATTATAAATGTATAATTTTCTCATATTAATTAATTAATTAACCAGAATTAACCTTATCTTTCCAAATTAAACAAGACTGTATCAGTGATTTACAGACACTTCCAAATTTTCCAGCGTTACATCTCTATCAGAGCTTGAACTCTTATTTTCCCCAAAATAAAGAAGTTTTAAATTATTCCCATAATAGATAATGCCCCCTCTAGCTTTCTTCATTTGACTAAATAAGTCCAATACTTATTTTTTCTCAGCCAGATGTCCTGGTTATAGGAAAATGGTTATTCTTTGTATCCTTTAAGAATAGGGTTGGAAAGGCAAATTATGTTCCATAATAGATATTTTTTAAAATGTATTAGCTACTCTACTGTCAATATTTCAAGCTTTTTTTTCAAACACACACATACACACAAGCTCATCATCACTGTATGTTCCATTCAAAAAATATTTTGAACCCAAGCCCCAGGACTGCAGGGTATCAAAGGCAGCTTCCAAACTGAGTCTGAATATTTTTCTAAAGATACATTTTTTCCACCACTAAAATGTCCCAAGCTACCACGTTACATTCTCTTATTTTTAAAAATTTAATGCATTGGGCATCCTGTATAATGTGATAACATTCAGAATCTAGTTCGGTTTTTCCAAGTTCCAACTTCCCGAATCGACTTGCATCTTGTGCATACGACTAGAAGCTTCAGTTCTAGTTTATATTCTTAGAATACAATTAAATATATAATATTTCTTAACAGAGAAACAATTAAATATATTTTGAATATCTGGTTTACATCTTAACCCTGAGTACTCAATTAAGGAACTGCTGAATTTCTAACTTCTCCAAGGACATTGATGTGATAGTGACACTTGTTTCAAAATTGCTAAAACCACATGTCATTTTTTGTAATGAACTTGGCACAAAATCAGGAATGAGGTCTTGATAAGGAGAATGCAAATCTGACTTGTTCAATAGAACATGGAAAAGTTGGCGAAATCCAGGTGAACACAGCAGCAAGTTCTGTGAGAGGCTCATGAAGCTAGAGCACAACCAGCAAAGAACAATTGATGGTGGTACTATTGCAGCAATTGGGATCACCAAAAGTGATAATCCACAGGCAAAGTATGTAACATACTTCTGAGAATGAGTCATTTCATTTATTTTGCAGACCAAAAATCACTATTATTAGATATGGGCCGAATCCAAGTGGAATCCAATCCAGTGAGGTCAGGAAACCAGAGAATCCCAACAGTAGCTAACTGCTCCTGAAGAGAAAAGCCTTCTGAGGTTGTTGGCTGCATGCTAAGATTCCGCAGGGCTACCGAGATGCAGATCCACACCAGAAGCTGCATCCAGACCAGCACTGCCGCTTTAATAGGCTGGTGGTTATCATGGACATAGAGCTCTGAAACAAAGCTGCATTAGTCTCGAGATATGTGAGCCTGGCCACTTCTTTGGACCATCGCAACTGATTTGCACAAAGTGGGGCTGCAAATTTTGTACCTGGGCTAGGATGTAGTGCGGGTAGACAACCAGGGGAGTGTGACAGTGGTAGTGAGAAAGATGCTGCCCCATGGGGAAGGCCAGTGGCTTCTTGAGCAGTAAGTGGCTTCCTCTGCTCCTCTTACCAAAGCCCATGCAACCAGGGCCTTGGACCAGTTGCCTTGTACCTTGCCTCCCAGACCATCCGCAGAGACACTGACAACACTGGGAGAGCAAGGTGCTCTGAGCTGCCCCTTGGAGGAGGCGCCAGTGGTGAGCCATGGGTCCTGAGCCTTAGGAAAGGCAGTGGCTGCAGTCGCCAGCTACCCAGCCAGCAGCACAGCATTCTTACATCTCTGAGGTTCTGCCTTTTATTCATTGACCCTCTAGTTTACCAAGCATGCTGTTATTTTCCAGGGACAGGGTCCTCAATGTGGGAGGTGAAGTGTCAGCACCCTTGTTTCTACAGGGCATCCAGGCTGTACATCTGCCAAGACAAATACGTTTGATTTTCTAGCGACCCATGAAGAGCCATCTAATTCACTGCCATTGATTAGATTCCACTCATAGTAACTGTAGGACCGGAAAAAACTTACTCTTTGAGTGTATGATGGTGTCCATCTTGATGGGAGCAAGGTTATGTTCCTCCTGCTGAGTAAGTTTAAGGTTCATACTATTGACCTTGCTATTGAATATGTAGCCTATGATGTCACCAAAGCCCCTCTGGCAGTCCATGTACATTCAAATGTTTGCCATCATCATACTTCAAATGCATCACATTTTCTGCAGTTTTCCTTATTCCTTCTCCAACTTTCACATGCATTTTAGGGGATTGAAACTACCATTGCTTGGAACAGGCAGTTTTCAAAGTGGCATTCTTACTCTTTAAAACTTAAAAAAGTTCTTGTGGAGCAGATTTGCCCAATGCAATCAATACACGGTTTGAATCCTTGACTGCTGAAGAGGCATGGTGACAGGATGTTTGTGTACTGGACTGCTAACCACAATGCCAGCAGTTTGAAGCCACCAGAGAAAGAGGAGGCTTTCCAGTCTCACAAAGATTTACCATCTCAAAACCCCACTGAGGGCAGTACTACCTTGCTCTAGAGGGTCACTCTGAGTCAGAAGGGGTTCAATGGCAGTTTGTGATTTTGCTTCCATAAGAGTTTATTATGGATCCAAGGAACATGAAATTCTCAACTTTATTTTTTCTCTATATATGATAATGTTGTCTATTGTATATTTGTAATTATCTTGGTTTTCTTTATATTGAGCTGCAATCTATTCAGAATACTGTAATATTTTATTCCCAACAGCATGGACTTCAAGATCTCATTTTCAGCAAGGAAAGAGTGTCATCTAAATGTCATAGATTGTTAATAAGCCTTCCTCCAATCCTTATGCCACATTCCCCTGGGATGATTTGCTCAGCACACATGTTGAATAAGTATGGGTAAAGACTAAAACCTTGGCACACATTTGTTTAAGCATGCAGTATTCACTTACTATGTTTGAAAGACTGCCTCTTAGTTTATGTGCATATTCACATGAACACAGTTAAGTGTCTGGATGATATATTTCATTCCATGTCATTGAATTCAACTTAATTTCAGGCAGTTCCCATTGATGTACTACTTGAGCAGTTTTTGCATTACTGTTTTGTTAGCCTGGATACTTTAGAGAAACAAATCCACAGAAACCCATAAGAGATAGTTTTATATAAAGGTTAAGTGCACATCAAGAAAACATCCCAACCCAGTGCTGCCCAAGCCCACAAGTCCAACATTAACCCATATGGCCAATACCAATCCACAAAGTCCTCCTCCATCTCACAAAGCAGAGGCAATGACTCTGACTGCAGGAGGAAAGCTGAATCAGTGAGTGTGTAAGCATCTCAGCACTGGCAGGAGTCTCCACGTGGCTGCTCCAGCACCCAGGGCTGCATCGGGGTAGGTCCATGTAGCTTCTCCTCAGGGATGTCTTACAGGAAGCGAGCCTTGTCAGCTTGAAGCAGGGAACTGGCTAAGGCAGCTGTACCCTGGTGCGACCATCAAAAAGCAAAAGACCTGAGAACTGGAAAGGTGAGGCTCACTGAGCCATTTATTCCTCCGCCCTTCAATTAATCCCACATGTGTTTATCACCAGGTTGGCACAATAAATTAACTACCTCAACTGTCAACAAATTTTACTTGTATGTAATATTAATTATAATGTTCAAAAATTTCTACTTACAATTGGATCACAGTGGGCGAAACAATGGGCTCAAACATAAGAACAATTGTAAGGTTGGCAGAGGACTGAGCGATGTTTTGTTGTTATACATAGTGTGGGTATGAGTCAGAACCAACACTATGGAAACTAACAACAATAACAACAACATTAGGTCACCTTTCTTTGGATTGGTCACAAATATAGGTATTTTCCTGTCAGTTGCTCAGGTACCTGACTTCCAAATTTCTTGGGTTACACTAGAGTATATTTACAGCTTTTAGAAACATTTCAATTGGTACTCTGTTTTGGCTAATTCCTTCATTTAGACTTCAGTTTCTTCCTGAAGTAGTTTAGGTTCTTGATCATATTCTACCTATTGAAATGGTTTAGAGTTAACTAATTATTTTTGCCAGAATGACTTTGTGTGTTCCTTTCATCTTTTTATTCTGCTGCATCATTTAATGTTTTATTCAATATTTCAATATTGCACCTTGATACTTGAGGGTTGGCTTTTTTTTCAGCTTCAGATAGCTGAGTGTGTTGTTCTTTTTAGACTTTATAACTCTAGATCTTTGCAAATTTCATGGTAATACTTTACATTGTCTTCTTAAGCTTATTTGCCATTTTCTCATCAGTTTTTTTGCTTCATCACTTTTGCTCCTTCTTTTTAGTTATTTTTTCCTGAACAAGCGTCATAGTTTCTTCTGACATCCATTTGAGTCTCTTCTTTTTCATTCCTTTTCTTTATAATGACCTTTGATTTCTTCATATATGTATTGCATGTCACACAATAACTTTTTGGGTCTATGATAGTCAGTGTTCAATGCATCAAACATTTTTGATGAGTTCTCTAAATTCAGGATGTATATACTCGGGGTCATAATTTGGCTCCGGTGAACTTGTTTTAATTTTTTGTAACAGATCCTGAACTTACATATGAAAATTGATTATCTGATCCATAATTTACTCTTGATATTTTGGGGTCAGGGTATTGAGCTTCACCATCATCTCTTTCCATAGAGGTTATCAGTATGATTCCCGGATATTCCATATTTTGAAACCCACATGTATATTCCAAAATTGAATTGGACCCATCACAACCTCACAGGCCAAAGTAGAACATTCACTGTAGATCTCTGAGGCTATAGATCTGACAGGAGCAGAAATCCTCATCTTTAGAATGCCTGGTGACTTCAACCAACAGCTGAGCGTTATGTTTTCATACTAATATGTAATCCTCCCTATCCCCAGATCTCATCCCCATGCGTATAAATGCCATTTACATTTCTGGAGGTACACACACACACACATCTGCAATGAAGAAATCATTGTTTTGTTGTTGTTGTTGCTATTGTTAAATGCCGAAGTTCCAACTCATAGCAACAGAATGTAGAACTTTATGTACTGGAGAATGAAACACCACCAGTCCTGTACCATCTTCACGGTTATTCTCATATTTGAGTCCATTGTTTCAACCACTGAGTCAATTTATCTAGTTCAAGGGCTACCTCCTTTTGCTGCCCTTCTGCTTTACCATGCAAGATGTTATCCTACAAGAATTGGTCTCTCCTGACAACATTGCCAAAGTACTTGAGACCAAGTCCTGCCATCCTGCCATCTAAGGAACGTTCCCACAATACACATCTGTTTGTTTATCTGGAAGTCCATGGTACTTCCCATGTTCTTCACCAGCATGAAAATTCAACTGTATTGGTGCTTCTTCGGTCTTCCTTATTCAATGTCCAACTTCCACATTCATGCGAGGAGGTTGAAAATGCCATGGCTTGGGTCTTATACACATTATTCCTCAAAATAACCTCCTTCCTTTTCAAAAGATTGACTGCATTGCAAACTAATTATAGAAGAATTTATTAGCTATAGGAAGGCAAAAGAAATCACCGGTCTTGCAAAATTCTATCCCATTTCATTTCAATTATGAAAGCCATAGTTTCTAACTGCTGACTGTTCCTTTCTGTTTCCATTTTTACAATCCAGTTGCCAGTAAGTATCCATGCTTGTAATTATACTTTTGTTCAACTTCAGATTGAACGAGTTGGAAGCATTCTTCAATGTCTTCATTATTTTATTTAGTGGTTGGTGTGTAAATTTGAATGGTGGTTGTATTACCTGGACTTCCTTGCAAGCATTTAGGTATTATCACAGTCAGCATTGTGTTCAAAAATTGATATTGAAATGTCTGTTTTGACAATGACTGTGCTGGCATTCCACTGGAATATGTCATTTCCAGCACAGTGAATCATCTATCTTACTCAAAATACCAATCCATTTGAGCTAACTAATGTCTAGAATGTTGATCCTTTAACCTTCTTCTTTTTTTTTTTCCACTGTGCAACCCGCTTCAGTGCCTGAAGTCCATGGGGTAAAGCCAGGCAATGGTTCAGGGTTACAATTTGCTTTGGCATGGGACACTATGAGAGGCCCATGGGATCAGACCTGCCATAAGTCCAAACCCATGCCGTACCTTCTATCTCATTTTAGATAACTTCCACTTTCCTAGACTCATACATCCAATATTTCAATCATTAATGGAAACCTGAAACTCTTCTCATGAAAGTCCCCCACACTGTACTCTATCCATGCCAATGTCAATTACACCTCAAGTTGACACTCTTCCACAGTACTATTTGATTGCCCTCTGACCTGAGGGAACGGTTTCCAGCACTATATCCGACAATGTACCACTACTCTTCATAAAGTGTTCATGACTAATCCCTCAGAAGTGGCAACCTAATCTTCTTTCCTAGGCTGCATTAGTCCAGGAGCTCTGCTGAAACTGGGTTAGTAAGAAATACCATGCTGGCCTTTGAAATACTAGTGACATGGGTTCTAGTCACACATTAACCACCCTAGTATGTCAAGCTGACAGAAAGAACTAGGACAGTAAATTTTCTCTCAGATAAATTTTTAGGAATTAAGCTCTGCCCCTGCCACAAATTAATTACTTTAAAGATAACATTCCAACCTCTTCAATTTATTGACCTTGAAATATACAGTTTCATAGCTTATCTCGCTCTGCCCTTTCTTTGAAATTAGCTCCTAATACCATGCTTTCCCTCTATATGATTAACTCATCATCTCCATACATGTCTATCAATATTTTCTAAAAATACTAAATGTATAATAAAATTAAAATACCAGCACTAGAATGCAGGGAATCTGTGACAAAAGTATGGATATAATTTCAGTATTAGACATGTTTTGAAATAACATATATTCAATTTTGATCATCATTTCTACATTCAGGCTGCTAAAGTAAAAGAATATTGTTAGGTTATGTAGCAATTCTGAAGGGAAAAAAAACTTTTAGTTTTCTCTAAGATTTAAGTCTACATTTACCTACAGAGAAAATGTTTCTGAAATTGATTGAAGAAGACAAAACACATCGATTTAAGACATAAACAAACCCTTATTACCTTTACTTTTAGCAGAGTTATAAAAAATGTAACTGCAGCATAGTTATAGTTTAATTGTTTTAGCTTGATATTTTATAGAGAAAGAAAACATATAGATTTTCCTAAAAAGTACACTTGATATGCCATTCCTTGTAGTACATTGCTGGCAGTTTTAATGAACTTATTCTTGATAGAGTGACAAGTACACCCAATAGGATACTGAGAGGTTGGGGGAGGATACACTTCTCAGGCACCCCAGGACAAGAAACATGTTCTCTTTCCACTACCCATTCCAAAAGAATAGCCAATTAAGCAGATGGACTCTGACTATTGCAGAGTTTTGGTAACACCAAGGACAGCCTATAATCAGAAAAACTCTTCTTAAATAGAAGTGAATCAATTATCAGTCAAAGTTCTTTTATAATAATGGTGCAAGCCTTCATATAAAAGGATAGTGAACAAATAAATTCTAGTCTATATTTTCCATTCTGAAATCACCTTATCTACATGGACAATTTTAACAGTGGTAGTATATTCCATGGGAAAACCAAAAATCATCAACTCAAAGTCATCATGGGGAAAGATGTGATGGTCTGTCCCTATAAAGATTTATAGTCTCAGAAAACCTATCCACAGTTGATCTGAGTCAACTGTGTGAGGACGTTTACAGTTACAGCAGAAGCCCGTAACGATCATTGTTAGGAATACTCCAATGTATAGCCATCTGTAAGTTTCCCAGAGCTGTAGTCTTTACGTTAATTGAATTGCTACATTTGTTCCTCTAGAGCAGATAGTTGGTGGTTTGCAAATGCTGACTTCTGATTCACAACCAAGTGCTTAACTATTGCTTCATTAAGTTTTGTTTTTATAGTATGAAAAGGACTCACTCACCAAACACACACACACACACACACACACACACACATATGCCGTTTCTTTATTTTTGAGGGGTTTTTTTTAGTTGATTCTCATTCAAGAACCTGAATAGAAAGGCGTCATAGAGATTTCTTCTCTGGAATGTTTCTTTTACAAAGCAGATTGTCAAGCCTATCTTGTGTGGATTGCTTGAGATCTAAAACCTAAAATAAAATTCAAATAATAAGCACAAGAAAATAAATAAAGCTGTGTAACAGTAAGAAATAAACCCTAAAACTTTTATGAGAAAGTAAAAAGTCTTTGGAAACCATTAGGTTGTAATCTCTAAAAGTGGATTGAAGTAAGACGTTGTTGTTAGATACCATCAAGGTAATTCCAACTCACAGCAACTTCTGGTGCCACTGAACCGCCTTCTCCCTACTCTTGCCCAATCCACAAAGTGGTTGCTATGTTTGAGCCCATTGTGCCAATTCTTCACATTGAAGGCCTTCTTCCTCTTTTTCACTGACGCTCCACTTCACCAAGCACCATGTCTTCACCAGTGACTCTCATGTGTGTATACAGGAAGTTTGATATCAAGAAAGTGTGTGAGGCCAGTCTGGTTTAAATCTGAACTCACATAACTGCCAAATCAGAAAGGAGGAAGATGGAACTGAAAGCAGAAAGAATGGAGGCTGGAAAAATGTGGAGGGTGACTCCGGGGTCAGTAGGTGGGGCAGATGACTGTGCCTGTACATTTGAATGAACCCAAGGCCTGCAAGCCGTAGGGCAGGGTAGTGGCAGTTCAAGTACAAAGAAGTAAAGCTCTATCAGATAAATGCAGGTTCTGGGGGAGCATGAAGAGAGCTAGTTTCAATACAGCATCAGCTTATAAGGGTGAAGGCTGCACACCTGATTGATTTCCTTATGCTTGCACCAGTCTGTGACCGATGGAGAGGACAGCAGTTCCCCTCCAACACTTGCCTGTGCAACTCATATGAGGGTGGCTGGTTTGTTGCTGGGAGGCTGGAAGCTATGTCACTGGTATTTCAATGTGGACAGGGTCACCCAACATGAACAGGTTTTAGTGAACTTCCAGACAAGAATTGATAATGAAGAAGAAGTTGACTGTATATTTCAGAGGAAAGGGCCTCTGAAAACTGTATACATAGCTTTAAACTGATAGATGCAGAAGACTTAAGGAATATGAAAATAATTTTGTTGCAGATAGTGACAAAAGTTGAGTCCTCTGGTTACAATATGCCTGAAGATGACCTTCTTTCTGAAAGTCGAGTCAACAGTGCTGATGTGAACGAAGTAAAGTCTGCAAGAGTGGAGCCATCAGCGTATTCATTGGTTCATGGGTCACAACTCAAGGGGAGAGGAAACGTCTGCAAAAATCGACTGGCCTTGGGAAGTTGGAATGTGTGAAGTGTCATCTAGAAAAGTAGGAAGCAGTCCAAAATGAAATAAAACATAGAAAGATCAATATCCTAGTCATTGGCCAGCTGAATAAACTGGAGTCGACTATTTTGAAAGCAAGAGCCATATGGTTTCCTATGCCAGGAACGGCACCATCGAGAGGAAGGGCACTGAGTTCATTGTCAAAAGGACAATGCAGTAGCAATCTTGAAGGACAACACATTTGTGGTAGGATTATATTGATCTGCCTAATCAATCAATCATTTATATGTATGGAATAATGACTAAAGCAAATGATGATGAAATCGAAGAATTTACATGTCTTCAATTGGAAATTGATAAAATGTGCAATCAAGATGCATTTACAATTATTGGCGATTGGAATGCAAAAAATTGGAAACAAAGAGGAAAGAGAAGGAGGTGGAAACATGGTTTTGGTGATAGAAATGAAGCTAGAGATCATTTGATCAAATTTTTCAAGATCAATGACTTGTTCATAACAAATATTTTATTCAACAACATAAAATGTGATAATACACGTAAACTTTTCCAAGTGGAATGCACAGAAATAAAATTGACTATTTCTATGGGAAGAGATTATGGAGCAGTTCAATATCAGCAGCTAAAATCAGGCCAGTGTTTGACTGTGAAATACATCATCAAGTGCTCTTTTGTAAGTTCAGGTTAAGGCTAAAGAAAATTAAAGCAAGTTCGCAAGAGTCAAAATACCTTGATTTTATCCCACCTGAATTCTGAAAACACCTCAAGAACAGATTTGCTGCATTGAACACTAATGACAGAAGACCTGATGATGTGCTGTAGGAGGACCTTAAGGGCATCATTAATGAAGAAAGCAAAGGTCATAAGAAAGACAAGAAAGAAAGAAAGAAAGAAAGAAAGAAAGAAAGAAAGAAAGAAAGAAAGAAATAAAGAAAGAAAGAAAAGATCCAAGGGAATGCCACAAGAGACTCTAAAACTTGCTTTTAGTTACAGAGTAACTAAAGTAAATGAGGAAATGAAGTCAAAGAGCAGAATTGAAAGTTTCAAGGTGCAGCTGGGGAAGATAAATCAAATATTATAATGACAGGTGGAAAGACCTACACATAGAAATCAGAAAAGTAGGAACATGCTCAGAATATCTTACACGGAAAGAACTTGAGGAAATATTCAATTTTCAAAATACAATTTTGAAAGTTTGCATGAACAAAATATTGAATGATACCGGAAGACTCAAAAAGATGCTGGAAAAGTACACAGAATCACTGTATCAAAAATATTTATTCCATATTCCACATTTTCAAAGGTAGCACTGATGGTGCCCGGCTATCAAAAGATATAGTGTCTGGGGTCTTAAAGGCTTGAAGGTAAGCAAGCGGCCATCTAGCTCAGAAGCAACAAAGCCCACATGGAAGAATCCCACCAGCCTGTGCGATCACAAGGTGTCAAGGGATCAGGTATCAGACATCACCAGAACAAAAATCTTACCATAGTGAATGAGCAGGGGAGTGTGAAGTGGAGACCTGAAACCCATTTGTAGGCCACTGGACATCCCCTTACAGAAGGGTCTTGGGGAGGAGACGAGACAGTCAGGGTGCAATGTAGTCAGGGTACAACGATCAAAATGACAACTTTCCTCTAGTTCCTAAATGCTTCCTCCGCCACCCACCCCCCTGCCTCCCACTGTCATGATCCGAATCCTACCTTGCAAGCCTGACTAGATCAGAGGAGGTACACTGGTACAGATGGGAACTGGAAACACAGGGAAGCCAGGGCAGATGATTCCCTCAGGACCAGTGGTGTGAGTGGCGATACTAGGAGGGGATAGGGAGGGTGGGTTGGAAAGGGGAAACCTATTGCAAGGACCTGCATTTGACCTCCTCCCTGGGGGACATACAACAGAAAAGTGCGGGAAGGGAGACATGGGACAGAGCCAGATATGCCAAAATTAATAATTTATAAATTATCAGGGGTTCATGAGGGAAGGGGGAGTGGGGAGGGAGGGGGGGAAATGAAGACCTGATTCCAGGGGCTTGGGTGGACAGCAAAAGTTTTGAGAGTGGTGAGGACAACAAATGTACAAATGTGCTTTACACAATTGATGTATGTATGGATCGAGAGAGGTGGTGTATGAGTCCCTAATAAAATGATTTAAAAAAAAGAAGTGAGGAAAGTGGGAAGATGCCATTATATTTTAATTCATTTTTTTCTACACTTAAAAATATTATACTTAACCTTAAATAATACATAGTTTAATGGTATTTTTTAAATATTATATGCCATCTATGTAAAAAAAAGAAAGAAAACTTTTTGAAACTGACTATGATAGTAATTATACAATACTGTTTTATGTGATTGATGGAATGTTATGATATATGCAAGAGCTCCCAATAAAATATTTTAAAAAAAGAAAAAGAACCAACAGTATTAAAGGAAGAAGTTTAAGCTGCACTGAAAACATTAGCCAAAAATAGGCTACAAGCATTGAAGGAAAACTGATTTGTGTTCAACAATCTCTTGAAGCACTTAGTTGGCTATTCCAGGAAAGTTGACTGACAGCTAATTGGCTAACTGACTGAAAGCGATCCATAGTTGTACCCATTCCAAAGGAAGGTGACGAAAGGGAATGCTCAAATTATATAATAATATTTTAATATCACAAGCAAGTAACAGGTTGCTGGAGATCATCCAACAATGGTTGCAGCAATACACCGACAAAGAACTACTAGAGGTTTGGGTTACTGTCAGAAGAGGGAGTGGGTTACAGCCTTCAGTATGGATTGAGACACAATGTAAAGATGACCAAAGTCCTTGGAATAGAACCAATAGGTGGTATCATGATAAATGGAAAAAGTTTTAAGTTGTCAAGGATTTTGTCTTTCATTAGTCAAGAGATAAAAAATGATGTGCTGCGTTAGGTAAATCTGCTAAGAAAAATCTATTTCCAGTATTAAAAAGCAAGGATGCTACATTGAGGACTAGGGAACACCTGATCCAAACCATGGTATTTTCCATTTCCTCATACGAATTTGAAATTTGGACCTTCAATAAGGAAGACTGAAGAAGAATCAATGCATTTGAATTATGGTGCTGTAGAATAATATTGAAAGCAACATGTCCTGCTAAGAGGAGACGTTTTTGGAAGAAATAAGGCTAGAGTTCACCCTAGAGGCAAGGTGGCAAGACTTCATCTTACATTGGACATGTTAACAAGAGGGTTCAGTCCCTACAGAAGGATATGGTGCTGGGGAGAGCATGAGGGCAACCAGAAAGAGGAACGCCCTTAGGGAGATGGTTGACACAGTGTGTGCAAGCAACAATTTCAAGCATGGGAACAATTCTGAGGATGGAGTATGGCAGGCAGTGATTGTTCTTTAGTGCACAGTGATTGTTCTTTTGCTATGGGTCAGAACAGGCGCAGTGGCATCCCAAAACAATGATAACATTCCACCATAACTACTCGACTGCTCACTACAGTGTCCATCATGGAGTTTATTACATCTTGTTAGATCACACCATGGGGGAGGTCATTCCTACCACTACTACTTGAAAATCTTGACTAAGCTAAGTTGATACAAAGTCTATCACAAAAATGGTCCTCACAAATCGAATTATTAGTATAAACTTTCCTTGATGAATTTTTACTTGGAAATGAATTCTGGTAATAAAATAAATCAAGTAATAATGAAATAATAAGCCCTTGGATGGCGAAAATAGTTAATTATTTCATTGTTACCTGGACATTTGGCATTTCCAGTCTACCCAGGGGTGTCTTGAAAGATAGGCCTAGTGACCTGCTTTCTGAGTCACAGGTTGGGATTTCTATAGACTAGTGTTCAGCCATGCCTCCCGTCCATCCTTCTTTTACCCTACTCTGACACCAACAGTTCTTCCAGGGACACTTCTCCTCAGCCAGCTGGAAGCCATTGCAAGACTACAGAGAACTCACCACTCATACTCACGATTAAGGGACTTTGCTAGGGCTCAAATTTAAGACCAATCTCAGAAACTAAGTGTTGGGCAGAAATGGGCGTTGGAAAGGCAGGTGAGTGGAAAGATACTCGGGGCTGGCGAAAACACGTCAAGGACACTGCGAGAGGCTGGGCCTCCCCCTCCCCTTCAGTGGCCTTAGGGTTCCAAATGCAGGAGGCTCACCATTGCAGATAACTTTGTCGTTTCACTCGGGCCTGCAGGCAGCCGAGTCTCCATGGAAAATTCCTCAGCAAGTTCCTTCCCTAGACCAGGGGATAAAACGCCCCGCCTCTTACTGGGCAGCATGATTTCAGGGGCCCCCAGCTAGGGACCCATGAACCTCACCATGGAGCTGAGGACACTGCCATCCTTTTCTCTGTACTCCCCTCCCTGCTGGGTGGTGCAACTTCTCTGGCCCCAATTAGGGACCCATGAACCTCTCCCAGGAGCTCTAAAATAAACCTTTCTAGCTATTTTCTGCCTTTGCCTTCTTGCTTTCTTTCCGTTACCAAATCTACCTTCCACGAGAAGGGATAGCTTGTATTTCCTGGCAGTGGGGTTCTCAACTTAAAGATAAATACACCCAAGTTTCATAAAGTGGGAGAGCAGCAAAGTTGCTGCCAAACTCCCCTGTTCCATTGGCCAGCTGCACAAGACACTTTTGTGAGCCTCTCTCCTCCCAGAGAGTGGATTTTTCTTGGCCCAATGGACAATTCAACCAGCCAAACCTCTTACATCGCAGGCCAATGGGAGATAGCTAATTGCATCAGCAAATTGGTGCTGACATAATCAGTACTCAAATTTAACTTTTTGTCATTATTCTCCCTTCCATCTTCTTTCCTAGTTTATTCTCCACCCCTGCCACTCCCCCTACCCACCATGCTGCATACATGTACATGTAATAAAATTACCAATGAGCAGAAACTAACATAATGGTTTGATTTTTTCATTTTTTGTAATATTATAATACTCTCATATTTTTGGTGTTTTCTTTCACTTCCTCTTCCAGTGTCCTTGTCCAGTCTAGCCCTATCCTCCTGAGATCACCTATTCCCAACAGAAAAATAAAACAAAACAGGCGGTACTGTAGATTCTGGTACAAAGACCCAACAAAGATAGTTTCCCCGCCTTTCTGAGAGCACTGACAAGCATATATTCCAGTTGATGTAGCACTGGAAATTACCACCGACACTTGGGGATTACTTCAGTTTTTTTCACTCTGTCCCTCGTCTCGCTGCAAATCCTCCCATTATTTCGGCTCGCTCTCTTTTATTGTGTAATATATTTCCATTTATTAATTCTGACTATTACTCTTAAATTGAATTTTTCATTGTTTCCACTAATGTGTTATCCTATCCAATCACTTATTAATATCATTAATGTTATTCTTGCTCTTTTTTCCACTTTCCTAGCTTTCCCTTTTCTCCAATTCACACTCTATATGTTCCAACTTCTATTAGACCGTTCTCATGTCACTGAACAGAGAAAACCACTTCCACACAACTAATAACTGTACCAGGATGGTGGAGAACAGCAGTCAACAACAATAAAATAATTTAAAAATCAAGCAAAACAAACAGAAAATCACACAAACCCAATGTAGTAGTCTGAAGATGAGGCAAAACTACCATAAAAAGAATTCAGAAGAATTATGTTTAGGTCCAGGGTTAGACCAGATTGCCTAGAGAAGATAATCCAGAGACACTCATATATGTGAAAGAAAGAGCTTTATATCAAAGAATAATTAAGAAAACATCCCAGCCCAGGCTAGATCAATTCTATAAGATAGTATCCCATAAGGCTATACTAATCCATAAATTCCTCTTGAGGCTCACACAGCATATGCAATGATCCACAATGCAAGATGATCACAGTCTGGTGGGTGCAAAGTCTTGTGGATCCAGTGGTGGTGGATTTATCTCCAGGGATCTTGCTGACATCATCATAGCTTGAAGGGCTCTTCAACAGGAAGGTGAAAATGGTGAGAGTGTGTCCCGCCTCCAGGAAAGAAGAGAGGAAGTTCCCAGAAACCTCATGGGACAGCCAAGCCCCAAAAGGGCATCATCAGACTGTGATGTGATTGACACACTATATTCCAGTCCTACACTTGTGTATCAAGTTGGCATGAGATGGTGTAACTACCATGAGTCCTTTCAAGATATGTAAGGAGCAATCATGGAAGCAACAAAATAAAATGAAAAATTACAATACTTAAACCAAAAGGAATGCCAGGACATAAACAATGAGATAACAGAATTAGGCAACATAGTAAAAGACCTGAGGAATGGAATGGAATTAGAGGAAAATGGAATCAATGAGCTCAAAGACAATCACTCTAACTATATTCAACAACATCACCAAAGGCAAAGGAATCAGAGAAAGCCTGAGAATGATAGGGGACACGAGAAATAAACTATATCCCCTTGGGATCCTAAAAGAAAAAATAAAAACAAAAGGTTCTAAAGAGAAACAGCATGAGAAGTCATAAAAGGAAATTTCCCAACATCACAAAATATGAGAAAATAACTACTTACAAAGCAGAGAATACCCCATATGGGAGAGGTCAGAATGAACACAACAAAATACACCTTCAATATATAGCACTTAGTGAATATATTGAAGTAGAATACTGAAAATAGGAGGAGATAGAATGCAAATGTGTAAGTGGATAGACTTATTGTGGCAATTGTGGGCTGCCCAGTTCTGAATCATCAAAACCCCATTGTAGACAGGCTAGGTGAGCATATCTTTGTACAAGAGCAGGGAAGACAAGGAATTGTCAAGCCTAACTTAATGGGAGATTCTACTAATCTGGAGTCAGGAAAGTTTATATCAATAATAGCAATTAAGTTTTTGTAATAATATAAGAAATCTGAATGTTCCCCACATTTAATGTTTAGTTTACATTTCTAAACGTAATTCAATATAAATCTAAGAAATAATATTCATAAATACTCTGAATAAATGTGTTAGATTTGACAACATGCTTGCTAGAGAAACAAGAGAGGGCAATTTTTGAAATATAAAAAAGCAGAGATTATTTTCAAAAGACATCCCAATAAATCAAAATCACAGCTGAAAGGAAAATTGCAGGCTATGGTCAAACTGCAAGTCTCGATTAAAGGGAAAGAAGAGCAGCAATGCTCAAATTAAACTAGAGGAGATCCTGCTCTCATTGCTGCTGCCGCCATTCTCTCCAGAGAAGACTCTGCTGATCAGTATGTGCTCAAACATCGAGCCAATAAGGGGCCGAGTGCGCACACTTAGCTACTTACTAAAAAAAAAACCTTATGGTGTCTGATATGAGAAATGCATTATTTAAACAACAATAATTTAAGTTTCCCAAGCCATTGCTCCTATTCATGGTATTTTAGAAAACCATTACCCACCCGCCCTGCAAAGCCATTTTGAATCTTTGATTAAAAGCCAAACATATAGGTTTAGTTACTAGATGTTAGATTTGAATAAATTTGGAAGTGTTTAACACATTTCTAATTACTGCTGTCACAAATTGGATATGCTTTTTACTTTAATCAATAGTCCCAAACTATGTAAGAACTTCCTCATGACTCATTGTTACTGAGAGCAGAAATATGATTCAATCATATTGACAAATCTTGACATGAGCTTGTTTAACCAAAAGTATTATATTTTTCTGTCATGTGCTCCAATTTTACATCCTTAATTAATTTTCTGTTACTGTTTTTAAAGTTCTGTGTATACTCAATGTTTGTTCAACTGCTCATTGTTGCTGTTGGTGTTGACATGAAATACAAAACTAAATTGCCAGAATGTTGATTACATTTTACATGCTTTCTAGGGAATTTGGGACATGTACAAAAATATTGATGCCATTATTCATAGAGTTGGTATAATCAAATCAATAGGAAATTTAAAATTGAAAAAAAACTACTTGAAGAATCGCTAATTGTTTGATAATTTGGTTTATTATTCACTTGTGTGAACACAACAAGTGAAAACTGCATGGTTTGCAATTAGGAAAGTTGTGGATGCAGAAGGGTTGTAGCCTCTCTCTCACCATATGTATTCAATCTGAATGCTGAGAAAACCACCAAAGAAGCTGGATTATATGAAGAAGCTCACTTCAGGCCTGGAGGAAGGCTTATTAAGAACCTGCAATATGCAGATGACACAACATTGCTTGCGGAAACTATGGAAGGCTTGACTCACTTCATTAAACCAAGGATTGCAATCTTCCGTGTGGATTCCAAGTCAGTGTAATGAACAATATCCTCACAACAGGACTAATAGGTAACATCAGAATAAATGGAAAAAAAGAGTTCGGTTTGTCAAGGACTTTATCTTACCTGTATCCACAATCAGTGCCAGTGGGACCAGCCGTCAAAGACCAAAAGATATACCGCATGAGTTAAATCTACTGCACAAGACCTTTTCATAGTTCTGAAACGCAAGCTGTGACCTTGGCGACTAAAGTGTGCCTGACCCAAACCATGGTATTTCCAACCGCCTCATATGAAGGGGAAATTTGGACCTTGAATAAGGAAGACCACGGAAGAAGTGATGCATTGAAATGACGCATTTGAAGGATAATGTTGAAAGTACTCCGGACTGCTAAAAGGAGGAAAAGATCGGTCTTGGAAGCATATGGCCAGAGTCCTCTTTAGAGGCAAGGATAGCCAGACTTGGCTATCTTAAATTGTACACATTTTATCAGGAGAGACATGATGCTGGTGAGTGACATCACGCTTGGTAATGTAGAATGCCAGGGCAACCGTGGAAGGCCCTCGAGGAGGTGGATCGACACTGTGGCTGTAACAGTGGGTTCAGGCAGAGGAACAACTGTGAGGATGGGGCAGGACTGGACAGTGTTTCAATGTTTCTGTTTAAGGAAGATTTAAATAACAACAGACTGGATGGCACCAAACAACAACAACAACAACATTTATTTAATCTGCTTAGGCTATCAGGGTGGTACTTGCTTTATAAAATGAGTTCAGTAGTGTGTTGTCCTTTCTTATAATCTAGAATAATTTCTATGGAATTGGTGTTAATAATTACCTCAGTACTTTATGAAATTACCTTGTAAAATTTTGCTACTTTTTTCAATTACCCAATGGATTTCAAGCAAGAAGCTGGCAAATTTTCATGCATTAAAATTTTTTATTGGCATTCCCATTATTGATATCTAATTTTATAATTTTGTGATAAGAAGAGGATTGTATTTAATATCTTGGTGTTTTAAAATATATTTATTATTGTTTGTAGTTTTCTATATGATCTATTCTGGATTAAGTTCCATGTGTTCTGGAAAAGATAATACACCGCACTGTTGTCAGGTAAAGTATTCTGTCTGTAGGTTTTCTTTTACTGTTCAGTAGGTTTTTAGTTTTCTTCTTTTTTCTTTTTTTGATATTTTATCATTTTCCTTGAGATTAGTTTTATTTTTATTATTATTTTCTTTCCAAGTTTAAGGTGGTTATCTGAGGCAAACTACCCAATTTCTTCCTTATAAACGGTTTACTGTCTTCATTATTTTCATATTATCTAAGACTCTATTTTTAATAATGTAGGTTCCTTGACTTTATTTAATGCATGAGTTAGTTTTTTTATGTGTTTTCTTGTATGTTGATTATAGGTTGCTGTTTGTTTTTGATTGTCTTAGTTTTCCTTGTCTGAAAAGGTCTTTTATCCCCTCCTAGATACTGGATTCTTGTTTTGCTTTTTTTTGGTTTGTGGTTTTGAACATTTCATTGCCTTCTTACATACCTGTTTCTATTTAAAAATTAAATATTACTCTTGTTGCTTCTTCTTTATAGGTAATTTTCTAGTTTCTGAGTTGTCCTCCAGATTATTACATTTTCTTTCATTTCAGGAAGTTAGATTATGATATATCATAGTATATCATAGTGATTTTCTTTAGGGATCAACTATATTTGGGCTGCTTTGGCTTCTTTAGTGGTTATTTCCTGTTCTGTCATGATTTTAGGGAATTTTCCCTATTGTTTCTTAGACTAAGTTCTGTGTCTGTGTATGCGTGTATTCTTTGTGTGCTGTAATGTTTATGAAGTTATATTACTCTTTTTGATAATATCCCACAAAATTCTTAGGCTTTATTCATATTTTTGTGTTCACTTATTCTTTGTATATTTTGTTCTTGAAATTTGGTCTTGAGAGTTTTGTCATTGGGCTGACCAATTTGGCCTTCCATTGCTTTTTTCTCTGTATGAGTGTTATCTGGTTCTAATATCTTAGTCTTCCCTTCTAGTTTTCCAATTGGAGTTGCTTAATTATGCCTGATTTTTTTTGTTTTGTCAAATTGCTTTTGTAGTGTTTCTCTGAGTTCTTCCATCTACTCGTCTGCTTTTTCTATAGATCTTTTGAATTTTCCCCTGCATTCATTGAAAGGATTCAGACTTCATTCTTCTGAGCTACCACATGGGTATTTCTAGTGCCTTTTCTTCATCTGGAAATTCTCCTGTGTCTATGTGCTGACCACTAGCTTCTACTACATATTTTTACTTTATTATGTGTGGTCAAATATGCTGTTGTTTCTGTTTTTAAGACATAGTACTGTTAGATCCTTGGCTCCGTGCGAGGAAGAATTCACACCTCAGCCTGGCTCATGATCCAAGTGAGTTTTATGAGTGTTTAAAGAAGTTCCAGGTTTTACACGGCACCCATAGGATTCCTCCCGACCATGAAGCCTGGCAGAGACTGCTCGGCATCAGGCAAAGATCTGCCCCTGAGACTCTAGGTTAGATCTCCCTCTCTCCCTCTGGGCTCCTGCCTTTTTAAGGATTCCTTGGGGAGGCATGGTGGGCGCCCCCAGATCGACCCCTTTGGCTGAATTGAATTCACCTGGCCCAGGTGGGCCAATCCAGGTTTAACGCCCACCCATGCCCACCGGGCAGGAAACTTGGGCCTCTGAGCATGTGCAGGGCGCCGCTCTTTGTTCCCATGCTTGCCTCTCTGGGCATGTGTTAATGGACATTTCCATCCCTGCACTTATCTGCCTAACAGGATCATGTTCATGTTTGTCTTTGTTGGTCAGGTGGCATTGGAGTGGAGAGTATTTCCATAAAATAGTTTGAACTATTAAGGTTTGGCGGATGATTCATCATGTGGCACTAACTGCTTACAAGAAGGGAGTGAGGATATCAGAACAAAGCAAAAACAAGGGCACAGCGGCATACATGAACAACAAAACTTAAAAAACAAATTAAACTCCTCCTAACCCAAAGTAGTAAAATGAGAAGTAGGCAAGAGTCCAGAGATGGGAAAGGCCATGTCACCTGGCAGAGTACATTAAAGAGCGGATTACTGCGACTGTAATTAGGTCAGCATATGACAACTTGTCAGTGACCTCCCCCTTAGCTCAATGCTCCAGTTTTTAATATGTTCTGCTTTGTTATTGAGGATTTTCTTTTTCATATTGTCACTGTGCTTGGGTAATTTGTTTGTGTTCTATCTTGATTTTGTATTATTTTTCTGTATATGAAACCCAGATTAGGTAAACTAGTAGGCACAGAAACAGAATCAATATATTCAAAAGGACAGGGGAGGCTGTCAGGAGATGATGAACTAACAACAATGAATAAAAGAAAGAAGAAATGTCCTGGAATTGATTGTAGTGGTGGTTGCATAAGCCTTATGAATATGATTGAACTACTGAAATATATGATATGTGAATTTTATGTCTGTAAAATTGTTAAAAATAAATAAACTAGAGACAGATGATTGATCTTGCTGTGGGAAGCACACAGCTGGGATGTTGTTGGCGCGGGACTGGAAAGAGATGTCCTGGTTCTACGCCCATTCCCTGGTCTACACGCTGGAGTCCTGGGAGCAGACTGTGTTCAATGATATGGTGGTGTCCTTGGGGGATGACACTGTATACAGGATATGTCTTCATGCCACAGCTCATCACGGCAATCCTGCACTGCTTTGAAACTGTACAGTGATCAGGATCGAGATGTGACCAGTATCCAGATTCCTTAGGGGAACATCACCTTCTGATGTTGAACGGAGACTTTACCTGCTGTCATCTGAAAGTCTACTAGATGTCAATGTAAGCAACCTTTAGACTATGAAGGCTAAAATTCTTGAGTAGAAGGTGAAAATAATCCTGACCCATGCATTGTGTTCTTTTTTTTAAAATTTTATAAGAGGCTGTTGTATAGTCATTGTTGTCTATTTAATCTTGTAGTCATTTCTAACTTTAATAGCAGTACTTTCTTAAGCTTTGTGACCGTTTCAATATTACTCTGTAGAAGCTTTCCTTAATGTAACTGAGTACATTTAATTGCCTTCTATTTTCAAAATCCAAAGTCATTAGTTGGCTTTATTGCCATATACATCAGCCTAGGTATAGTTCAACATTTGACCAATGAAAAGTTTTGTAAAAAACAATACAATTTATGGGGCAGGTGGGACGGAGGGAGGATATTTTATTGTGCACTACTTACAAAAGGCTTATCTGTAAGTTAGAACTCAGGAGTACAGGTTTAGCTACCTGGACTCCACTCTATTTAACAGCTTTTGTTTTAAAATTATGAAAGCTTTCCTTAACAATGAAAAAAAATTCTGCTAATGTTATAGTACAGGAATATTTCACCTTTTAACTAAGTAATTCTTACATTGGAATTATTTCCAGATAATAATAGTAATTATTATTATTGTGACCAAAGGTTGTCACTTGGTAAGGCAACGTTTTTGTGTAATGCTTATTATACACCACACACTTTTTAATAGAAAAACCAATCAATTTCGCTTGAGGACCACTGTTAACAGTGTACCAATATAGCGTCATCATTATAGTGGGTGCTATAAATGTACTTGCACATTGCAATAACATATGATGTGATGAATTACAGTTAAAATTTAGAGGAAAAAATGTATAAACATGGTTAAAATACTTTCATAATTTTTAAATTTAAAAAAAAGTTTTCTGTTCCTTAAATGTAAATTGACTACATGATTTTTAAATGTAAGTTCATTAAATTCAAAGGAAAAATAAATAAACTAATTACTAAAAGAAAGAAAGGAATCCAAAGAAGACCAAAATTAAAAAGACCCAGAGAAAACAAAATAAAAATTCTGGGAAGTCATTATGTCCCAAATCATAGTTTGGCCACTACTTTTGGCCAATCCTAGTTTCAGTAAGTTGTCTTCTGAGATTTTTAGGGGGTGTATTCCCATGACTAAACCGGTCACCGTCCAAAACCAAGTGACCCCAAAGGGAGAGAAGAGAACCCCTAAGAAGCTCAGCTCAATCTTCTGACAGGAACCCAACTCTGCCCATTAGAGTTGGCATCTTCACTTGCAGTGGCGATTGGATTCTAGCCCAGTGTCAAATGATTGCATCTTTTACTGACTGGCAGGGAATCAATGTATGGACTGGTGTGTGTGTGTGTGTGTGTGTGTGTTTCCAGTCCTTGGGCTGCGGGGAGTTGAGTGTCAACTTTGCTTTTGTTAATTATCCCAGAGCAGTGTGGTCAGGGCCACCTTTCCCCAGCACAGATTGACTTCTGGATGATGTGTCCGGAGGGATACCACTGCCATCTCTAGGTAATTAGATGAAATCCTAGGCCTGGAGGGCATGGAGAGAAAGGAATTAGCTTCTCTCTCTCTCTCTCTCTCTCTCTCTCTCTCTCTTACCTGCTGACTAGAGCTCTGTGGCAAGGACTTCCAGCAGTGCTCTATCAGCCCACTGAGAACTCACTGCTCTTGAGGGTGACCCTATGTGAGTTAGCCCCCTCACGTGTCTGGCCCAGGCATCTCCTCTACCTGGGAGGTTCAGAACTCCAGATTTTTTGTTGTTTTCACTTTGGGATTGGGGGCGTCTTCTCTTCAAGCAATGGTAGTAGAGTGTCTGCCTAGGTGGCCGTATTTTCCAGAAGCCCTGTCTGCTTCTTTTCAGCGAACCCTTTGCCAAGCATGATGTCTTTTTCCAGAATCCTCCCCCCCTCCCCGAGGACATGTTCATAGTAAGTGATCCAACAACTTGTCATTCTTACTTAAAAGGAGCATTTTGGCTATAATTCCTGTAGCCAAGAATCATCTATTCCTTTTTCACATATGATATATTTTGTATTATATGTAATTTTAAAGTTACTTTGGTGAAGATTTGCCTAGTGCGGTGCATTGTTTGATATCTTGACGACTGCTGAGATGGGAAGTGATGGCTAATCTAAGTGGAAGGAAATAATTTTCAGTTTTAACTTCATCACCCTTAAACATGACATTGTTCATGGATCCAATTGTGAGATGCTTTTTTCTCATGTTTCAGTGTCATCCATGCTGAAGTCTGCAGTGCCTGACATGCCAGTAAAGCTGCATTACCTGCATTTCATAGGTTGTTGCTTTCTTCCTCCAACGCAATGGCGGGCCCTTAGCGTCCCAGTTTGCTAACCATTTGCACAGCCTGCAGATTGAGTACACCCTCAAACAGCACCCTTTGCTGCTGGGTCTATTTCAACCAAGGCAGTCCTTGAGAGTAGAGGAATTCCATGAAATTTCAGAGAATGTACATTTTTTTTAGGGGCAAAAAGCCTCATTTGTCTCCTGTGAAGCAATTGGTATGTTTGAACAACTGACTTCCCGGGTAGAGTCTCAAGGGTTAGCCCGTCAACTACATAAGGAGTTTTGTGAAAGGATAAGACCCTTCCTGGCCAATGTTTCCGCTTGCAACCATGCGGCAACCCAATTCCTTATGAGCAAAATCGTGTTTTGGAACATGCATTCCTCCTCACGTTATCCGTAATCTACTGTGATGCACGTAACTGACTCCCTTTGTATAGTTCAGGAAAACACAGGCACACCTATTTCTGTTGTTTTTCACTTTTAGTAAAGATCCAGCGCATATCTGCATAGATGTTTATGCTCCATGTCTCCTTGGAAATGTTCTGGAAGCTCTGGCAGTTCTCTGCCAATACACAGCTGAAGCCATTTTAAAATTATTTCCAGAAATGTTTGCAATTTTGTGTTATTAATGATTTTACTCCATAGTTTTTACATCCCATGTGATTTTTTTAAATCAATTAATTTATTTATTTATTTTAACAATTTATTGGGGCTCATACAATTCTTTTCACAGTTCATACATATACATACATCAATTGTATAAAGCACATCTGTACAGTTTTTGCCCTAATCATTTTTTTCTCTTTTCTTCTTTTACATTTTATTAGGGACTCATACAACTCTTATCACCATCCATACATATACATACATCAATTGTATAAAGCACATCCATACATTCCCTGCCCCAATCATTCTCAAGGCATTTGCTCTCCACTTAAGCCCCTTGCATCAGGTCCTCTTTTTTTTCCCCCTCCCTCCCCTTTCCCCCCTCCCTCATGTGCCCTTTGTAATTTATACATCGTTATTTTGTCATATCTTGCCCTATCCGGAGTCTCCCTTCCCCCCTTCCCTGCCGTCCCTCTCCCAGGGAGGAGGTCACATGTGGATCCCTGTAATCAGTTCCCCATTTACAACCCACTCACCCTCCACTCGCCCTCCACTGGGTCTCTTTTAGTTCACTGGGCAGGGCGCTGTCTTCCAAATCTCTTGAAACATTTTTATCAATGGTTGAAGTCTCTCAATTAGAATTAAATCAATTCCTGTAAACCAGTTTTATGCGAATGCAGTGGATGTGATTTGCTATTTTTCCTCAGCAACAGCGGTTCTTGGTCCTATGCAACGGCATGAAAGGCTTAAGCATCAATGTATAATTTTTGTTACACAGACAAAACTCTCTCTTCAGTCATTTTTATGCTCTGTGTGATTCACCATTTTACCTTTGGAATCTTCCAACATCACAATTTGAGGCTTAATTTTTTTCTTCATTTCGTTTACCACAAGAATTCCCTTTTGGATTTCAAACTCGCGGCCTTTACGATGGCTTACCTTGTGTTCATGTTAACGTTTTAATCTGTCTTTTTGATCTGCCTTTGAAATCTGTTCAGCTCCTTCATTTCAATATGTCTTCTGTTTTCTTTTGCTCCTCTGAAATAAAGAACGACTTTCATAGTTTCTTCTTCATGCGTTTTGGATTTCTCTCTGCAGTTTAACGACCTATTGCTTTCTACATGAAAAGAAAGTGATTGAAAATGCCAAGGCTTGGTTCTAATGCATCTTAGTCCTCAAAATGGCAGCTTTGCTCTTTAAAGATTTAAGTCTTTTACAGAGGATGTGCCTATCGCCTTACATCATCTCATTTCTTGCCCGATGCTTCCACGGTTTTTATTGTGGATATGTGTAAAATGATCTCCTTGACAGCTTGAATATGTTCTCCATTTCTCATGTTGCTTTTTAATTGCCTGGTTGTGAGCATTTTCATTTTATTTATGTTGAAGTATAATCCACACAGAAGAGTGAAGTTTATGTACATGTTCAGTAAATGCTTCAAGAACGTTTAGCTTTCAAACAATAAGCTTGTGTCATCTGCATATTGTAGTTTCCTTTTTAGAATCTTGATGCTTTATTCTTCTTATCTTTCTGCATACAGATTATAGGATAATGATACACGTCTGACTTTAACATAGGCACTAAGTATCCCCTTGTTCCATTCCAACAACTACCTCTTGATCTCTATACAGTTTCCTCATGAACATATTAAATATTCTGAAATTACCAATCACAAAAATGGTATTCATAAACTTTATGATATACTTAAAGAGAGAGTGATTTTAATCTCGTTTGACAAAAAATGATCAAGGATACCACATAACATCCATACGTTCATGTCTTCAAAATCATTTTCTTGGGGGCTCATACAACTCTTAGCACAATTCATACATCGATCCATTGTGCCAGGCACATTTGTGCATTTATTGCCATCATTCTCAAAACATTTTCTGTCTACTTGAGCCCTTGGTATCAGCTTCTCATTTTCCCTCCTCCCTCCCACACCCTCCTTCTCTCATAAACTCTTGATAATTTATAAATTATTATTATTTTTCATGTCTTACACTGACTGATGTCTCCCTTCACCCACTTTTCTGTTGTCCACCCCCTGGGAGGGGGTTATATGTAGATCATTGTTATCAGTTCCCTCTTTCTCCCCACCTTCCCTTTACCCTCCTGGTATCACTACTCTCAATATTGCTCCTGAGGGATTTATCTGTCCTGGGTTCCCTGTGTTCCAGCTCTTATGTGTACCCATGTACATGCTCTGATCTAGCCAGATTTGTAAGGTGGATTTGGGGCATGATAGTGGGGGTGAGGAAGCATTAAAGAACTAGAGGAAAGTTGTATGTCTCATCGTTGCTACACTGCAACCTGACTGGCCCATCTCCTTCCAGTGACCCTTGCGTAAAGAGATTACCAATTGTCTACAGATGGGCTTTGGGTCTCTACTCCATGCTCCCCCTCATTCACAATGATATGATTTTTTTGTTATGTATATGTCACTACTGTCCCATTAAAGAAGAAAAAAAATACTCTACATACTCACTGCGTTCCAGATGCCATGTCCTTTATTGGGGATGGAAATAGCAGCATGCCACAGATCCTACATTTTTAGTTCTTCTGTGCTTTCTTCAAATAGGGGGAGCTTAGAAAATCCCTTTAGCAGAGCCCCTAGTGGCATAGAGGATATGAATAGAGCTGAGATCTGCAAGGTCGGCAGTTTGAAACCACCAACCTCTTCATGGGACAAAACCATGGCTTTCTACTCCTGTACCCACTTAGGCTGGAAAAGTCTCAGGGGCAGTTCTACCTTGTCCCATGGGTCGGTGTGAGTCAACATTGACTCGTTGACAGTGAGATTTAGTACTTTTGTTGTTGGACAATTTAAGAAAAATTAAGTGTATTGGTTGAAATGAGATTTACCATTTATATATTTCCCAGCATCCAACAGAAGCTATGCTGCAGATACTTCTAAACCAGCTGGGCCACCCATGATGAACACACTTTAACAAAGCTTCCAAGTGCAGGCACACTGAGCCAGCACTTCACCTCTGAGAGCCACCTCTGGATGCTCCCAGAGAAACCCATTCCTAGTAGCAGTATGGTGCTTGATGGTGCCGCACATGTCTAGAAGTTGTGTCTCATGAACCGGAAGACACTCCAAATTCACAGTGGCCCTCAAGGATTGTAAACATGGTTGGAGACTAGATACTGTTTCATTCTAATTTATATGAGGTCATTATGAGCATGAATCCAAGCCGTGGCAAGTAACCAGCACAAAATTTGTATGTTTCAGCATTTGTCTAAATATAGAGCTAAACTGATAGAATAACTACTGCTTTTGTATCTATGACTCATTACTCAATACTCTCCATGCTCTATTTGATATATTTAAGTATGAAGTTGTGTTGAGCATCGTTGCTTATGTAGAGGAAGGCTTGATGATTCCAACATGCACATGTGCCTTTTTTCCAGCGGTCAGTTCACTCCGTTCATAATGTGCGGTGGGATTAATTTAACTGCTTGTCAGCCTCATATTTGACACATTATTTTATTTACCCAAGAATTGATTAGATTTATGGTTAATAAAATTGGAGTAAATAAACATTTTTAACAGAATAGTATGTCTCTATTCAGATGATGGCAGTGACACGAGAAAATCACCTAACTAGATGCTCCCTTAAGGAAATCAAGCTTTCGCTCACGACTTGTTTCAAAGAAAAGCAGAGGTTCTGAAAGTGCAGCACACGAAATACTTGAAAAATGATTCATTGTACTCTAGCCTCAGTAGAAATAGAAAATCCCCCAAATCCTTCTCAGAAATAAAAGTATCAGAAAAGCTGAGGCAATATTTTTACAAACACAGAGTGAAATCTCTGTTTCTTAGATTCACATGCAGATTTCCACAGACATATGCACATATCACTTATTCAATCACATGGAAGAGCGTGTGGAGGTTAATTAAATGTGTGTGTCTATAATATGTACCCCAAAACTCACTGCTACATAAGCGATTCTGACTCATAGCTTTCTATCTTTTCTTAATCATTGTATTGGGGGCTCATACAACTCTCATCACAATCCATCCATCCATCCACTGTGCCAAGCTCATTTGTACATATGTTGTCATCATCATTCTCAAAATATTTGCTTTCTACTTGAGCTCTTGGTATCAGCTCATTTTCTCCTCCCTCCATGCTCCCCTCTCCCCCATGAACCCTTGATAATTTATAAATTCTTATTAATTTTTCATATCTTACACCACACCGTCCAACATCTCCCTTTACCCACTGTTATATGTAGATACTTCTAATCTGTTCCCCCCTTTTCCCTCACCTTCCCTCCACCATCCTGGTATCGCCACTCTCACCACTGGTCCTCAGGGGTTCATCTGTCCTGCATTCCCTGTATTTCCAGTTCCTGTCTGTGCCAGTGTCCATCCTCCCAGTTCTCCCTCATAGCATTCTTAATGACAAAGCAGAGTTGACTTTGTGAGTCACAGTGGTTGCAGAGACTGTGGTCCCTTACAGAAGTAGGACTTGTCTCTCTCCTGCAGAGCAGTGGGTGATTTTGAACTACTGAACCTGCAGTGAAAAGTCCATAGCCAACTACAATACCACCAAGGCTCCTGTATATAGGAATATATGCTTTTATTACATGTCAGAAAATAAAGGATCAGCTGGAAATTTGTAGGATGGTCATAATATACTTGGAAGAAAATCCCAAGATAATAGTGTACTCTATTTTTAATACTGTGTCACCATTGCTTGTGATGGCACGAAGATGCTCTAATCAGGGAAACATAAAAACCAACAAAAGACAGAGAATGAGGACAGCTCTCTCTCAGGTCTTTGATAACTGAAAGAATTAGACTTTGAAAGTGAAAATATATTCAAATAAACATAATTCTGCCATGTATTCCTTTTTAGTTTTGAAGAAGACATTATAACATATAAATAATTCTATATATCTAGTTAGGTGATTTCTCTTGTGTCACTGCCATCATCTGTATATACACATAATATTCGGTTAAAATATGTTTATTTACTCCAATTTTTTAACCATAAATCTAATCAGTTCTTGGGGGAAATATATATACATTCAATATGAGTAGTCAATCTCTCTCTCTATATATGTATACTTCATATATATGCGTGTATATATACACGCATATATATGAAATATTTTGCAAAACATTTTTAAGTTAGATTTTGCCTATGTGCCATAAACCATTTCATTGTAGCTCAGCAAGAAAATACAGGATCACGTTTTTCTCCAATAGTATATATTTATGACACTAATGTCAGTTTAATTCCCTGGCTCTGTTTCCATGGAAATGTCCTAAATATCTTTTTCTCACAATAGGAATAATAATGGATACGTTATAGACAGCATTAAGGATAATTACACATAACGTATACAGTATCAATCGTTGATAGAATTATACAATTGAGATGAAAATAATATGACAAAATTTATGCATGAAATGTAAGGACAGTTTTTTTAATGACTTCCTTTTGATTTTCAGTAACTATATTATCAATTATTAGACAAATTTCTATCTCAGTATGATTAAAATAGGAGAGTTTGAAAAATAATGGAATATCACATATTTTGAAGTGAATACAGGTAAAACTAAAATAAATTTATTTCCAAAAATATGTAGAAAATTTAGAAGATAAAAAGCATAAAAGCTTGCTGAAAAACAAATTTTCCCTTGAAACTTTTGGTCTGCTAAACAGTTTAATATAAACCAAAATGACAGAATGTGAAATGAGAAATAAGAACAATTACCAAAGTAATTTTAAATAATTTTATTATATTATATCATAATATATAGCTTTGCTTCCTAGATCTTTCCTCTGTTTCCTTTTAAGAAGTGTGGAAATATTAAGAAAAAATATATAGGTATGTTTGTAAAAAACTAAAATTCCACCAAGAATTATTATTAGGACATATAGTCAAGCTGGAACATTCAAAAAGATCAATAACCACAGAACTGAAATTAATAATAGATTTCAATACAGTGAGCAAAATGGTCAAATATAAATTGTCTATAAAAGCATCATTACTTTGCTGCATACCAGCAATGACCAGTTGGAAAATTCAAATAGGAAAACTAGATCCTGTTTTGTAACAAGATAATCATCTAAAACAAATCAAACTCAATGTATTGAGTTTTTATGCATTGTTCACAAGATTTTGCATGTAACAAGCTATAGAATTGTATTTAATGAAGACTCAACCAATTTGGGCTAAATGTTGATTTTTATCATGTGGGAAAATAGTGGTTCAATTGTCTTTTGAAGATATCATTCTAGACCATATACTTAGCAAGCTGTGGTGTTTGTGAAAATGATGAAACAAATTATACAACATTAGAATCTCTTGGTCCTTTTAGTACCTTTCAGCTAAGAAAATACTAACTAGTCTGAAATGGAGGCATGGAATATATGACTCGATTAAAGAAAGGCACCTTTAGCAATATGAATTTAGTCGCAGTCATATACATTTGAATTTAACTCTCAAAATTTAGCTTTTTCAGTAATGGAAGGTGAAGCCGTTAGAGGATCAGCCACCTTATCCACAATTCACATAGGACAGGAAGGTTTCACTTTCTCATTGTTGACGGAGGGGAAGATCTTTGGGTACAATCCCAATTAAGAGTTCCTGGTTCTGTATCATTATATATTAAACAGTACTGTGAAAAATAACTTGTTTTAGTTTTTATACTGTTAAGTCCTGAATATGGACTTCAGTTTTAGAAAATTATAGAGTGGCATGTTAGTGATTTTTTTTTCATTATACATATAAGAACAAAAGTTAAAAAGGATAGCAACGGATCCAATTCTTTCCCCATATGTCTTCCTTCCTTTCCTGCTTCTTTTATTAAGGATGTAACAATTAAATACCACATCATATAACTCTTGCCAAGGTGATGAAGTGGTCTGAGTACAAAAGCATGCTCCTCCTCTCTTAAACAATCGCAGGTAGGCTATCCCGTATTCTTTCCTCAGACACAATCATTGAATTCAGACAAGATTGTGGTGGCTGAAACAGTCATCCTGCAATCACGAGTCAATAATCAGAACATCTACCACCCCAGATTCTAAGGAGCACTCTGTACCTCCGGCAAGAACGATTTATTCATTCTTCTAGCAGTCAATCGTGATTTTAATAATGAACCCCAACACCATAAATTAAATACGAAAACTTTCCTCCATTATTCCTTATTCAATTTACAGGTCTCTGTATGTGTGTGAGGTGACTGACTACACCAGACACAGCTCAACTGGGGACCAGACACACCTTAATTTTTAAAGTGATATTGTTTCCCTTTAACACTTCATACAGATGCTGTGAAGCCAATTTGCCTAGAGCAATGTAGCCCTGATTTCTGGTTTGTTGCTTCTGTAAGCATTGTTTCTGGATCCAACTGAAATGGAATCTTTGACAACTTAAATCTTTTCTCTAGTTACTTTTTCTTCTTTTTTAATTTTTTTATTTTATTGGGGCTCTTAAAGCTCTCATCACAATCTGCTCATATATCCATGTGTCAAACACTTCTGTACCTATGTTGTCATCATCTTTTTCAAAACATTTTTTACTCGAGCTCCTGACATCAGTTCCTCATGTTCCCCTCCCTTCCCCCTCCCTCCCCCATGTTCCCTTGCTAATTTATAATTTTTTTCTTTGTTCATGCCTAACACTGACCACTGTCTCATTTCACACACTCGTCTGCTGCTCATTGCCCTGGGAAAGGGGCCATACATTGATCATTATGATCTGTTCCCCTTACTTTCCACCCCCGACACATTTTATCCCCCTGGTATCGCTACTTCCCTTATTGGCCCTGAGGAGTTTATATGTTCTGGATTCCCTGTATTGCAAGATCTTATCTGTATCATTATGCATGTTCTTGTCAAGCCAGACTTGTAAGACAGCATTGGGATCATAATGGTGGGGTGGGGAGGAAGCATTAAAGAACTAGAGGAAGGCTGTGTGTTTCATCAGTGCTATACTGCACCCTGACTGGCTCTTTGTTCTCTTCCTTGTGACCCTGTGACAGGTGGTGTCCAGCACATTCTACTGAAAAACACTCATAAAGGTCAATGGACAGACCTGCAACTGTTTGTGGGCTTTCCAGCCTTTGCCATTGGTTTTTCTTTCTCTCTTTTTTGTTGTTGTATTAGCTGTTGTTGATTTCTTTTTTGTCTTCTTTTCAGTATTTATTATAATATTGTCCATTAGTCAGTTGTTGTTAGGCACCACGGAGCTGGCTCTGACTCATAGCTGCAGAACAGAAACAAAACATTGCCTCGACCTGCACCACCCTCACCATTGTTCCTCTGTTGGAGCCCATGGGTGCAGTCATACTGCGTGTCAGTCCATCTTGTCAAAAGCCTTTCTCTTTGTCACTGGCCCTCTCCTTTACCCTGGCATCCTTTTCCGGGGACTGATCTCTCCGGAACTCATGTCCAAAGTATGCAACATGAAGTCTTGCCCTACTTGCCGGTCAGGGCACTCTGGGGTACTTGCTCCAACACAGAGCACTTTGGCCATGGTACTCTCAACAGTGTTCTCTCCAACACCAATATTCAAATCTATTATTTCTTCTTCTGCCTTCCTTGTTTACAGTCCAACTTTCAAATGCATATGTGACAATAGAAATTACCATTGTTTAAGTCCACTGAAATTACCGTGAAGGTGCAGGCTGTAATGTTTAATCTTCATCAGTAAGTGCTTGACATTCTCTTCATGCTAAGCAGTCAAATTTGTGTCATCTGTGTATCACACATTATTAATGAGGTGCTTTCCCCCCCCTCCAATCCTAATGTCACGTTCTTCTTCTTCCTATAATCTAGGTTCTTGGGTTATTTTCCCAGCATTCAGATAGTGTATTTATAGTGAAAGGACGGTCCATGATGCACACCTTCCCTAATTTTAAAACATGGTTCCCTTTGTTCTTTGTAGCAACTCCCTCTTTGTCTACATACAAGTTTCACATGGGCACAATTATGTATTCTGGAATTCCCCTTCTTTTCATTATTATAGTTGATGATAATCCATAAAGTTGAAGGCATTTTTACAGTAAATAAAACAAAAGCAAATAGCTTTCTGGTATTCTCTGCTTTCAACCCAGATCCATCTGGTGTCACAGTAATATCCCTTATGCTACATCTTCTGAGTCAATCTTAAATGTCTGGCAGCTTCCTCTTGGAAGACTGCTGCAATCATTTTTGGATTATCTTCAAATAATGTATTTCCATACAGTATGCGTCTTTTGTTTGATAATTTCCTGATACTGTTAAGTCACCTTTCTCGGGAACTGAAAAAAATAGAATCTCTTTCAGTCAGCTCTTTAGGAACCTATCATCCAATTTTTGTTGGCTTGGGTTAGTGAATGTTTTCAAGATTATATCCGTTTGCTGAAACATTTCAATAAGCATCCAGTCAATTCCTGATGCCGTGTTTTAGATAATGCATTCCATGCAGCTTTCTAGCTTTGATGCCATTGAACATTGATTATATCCTGTCTCTTGCAATGGTTGAATGCAGATCAATTCTTTTGATATCATATTTTGAATATGTTTTATACATAGAATCATTCATCCATTTATCTATTTCCTCCTACATGTACTCTAGTCAAACATTCTAAATAAGAACTTCAGCAACTTCCTAGCTGATGTCTCCGCCTTTCTATCTGAACTCTTCTGATTCATTATCTATTCAGTTGCCAGAGTGACCTTGTGAATTTCCAAATTAGCTTTATATTTTGGCAACATTGGTTGACTTCTGCTTCCCGCTCTATTCATACTGTTACCTTTCAAATGTTCCAATTGCAGCCATATTAGTTACTTTCAAGCTTCTCGAAAATACCATGCCACATATTTTTATACTTGTATTAGACAGCATATCATGAAAACAGACCATGAGATGGAGACTTACATGTCTATGATGTATTGAGGGATGCTTTAGGGGATAAGTCTCTAAGGAGGTGGGCAAAGAGAGAAGATGACCAACAGCATTGCTGTAGTTGAGGTTTCAGCCTCTCATATGGAGAACACTGGAGCTAGATGAGCTCCTTAGACTGTGTACAAGGGCAATCAGCCAGGTACAATTTATGTTGCTTCTTCCTCACTCCCTGGCATCAAATCAGTGCTGACTCCTGGTGACCCCCTGTGGGTTTCTGAGACTGTAACCGTTTACAGGAGTAGAAAGCCCAGCCTTTCTCCCACAGAGCTGCCGGTGGTTTTGAACTGTCAACCATGTGGATCACAGCTCACGGGTAATCATTACTCCGCCCTTTGGAAGGTGCATTATCTTAGGTGAGAAAGCACTCTGCGGAGGATAAGACAATAAGTTCAAATTTTAGAAAATCTAATAAAGATGGTCAGTTTTTAAAAATCTAGCAATGAAGTGTAAACTACAGATAAGCAGATTCCCAAGTAAGAACAGGAGGCTGAGTGATCTATGCGATTGCTCAAACGCCCACCCTCACATCAGAGATTTCTAGATACAACTTCATGCCTGCACTTACTTGTCAGTTGGACACACTTTCCTAAAAATAAATTGCTTAGAAAAAATGAAAAGCATTTACAGGGTTGTTTTTTTGTTGTTGTTATTCTTCACTGGTGAACAAAATTATACTAATTTGCTTGGTCCAAATCTAAAGTATCTCAAAAGAGACTTGATCAGAATTCTTTAATAATTTAGCATTTCATGCACATAAACTACCTACATAAAAGTGTTTTTCGTCTTTTCCTAGCCTCAAGGTAACCTGATTATAAAATCTTCAATTTTCTACTGTCCTTGAATAATATAATTATTTCCCATAGCTACTTAGTCTGCTGTCCAAAAGTAAAGTGTATGAGTAATTTGTTCAGTCCAGAGGCATAATATTAATGGATCATTTTTAAATGCAAACTTGGACATGACAGCATTATTGAAATATAGAAGTATTCAAGGTTTTCCTTTTAACCTTTAAATATCATATATTCTGTGAGTTTATGTGCTTTAAGCCTTCATCTAATACTGTAGTTCACATCTTTTTGTTTAGAACTTTTCAAGCTAGTGTAAGTAGTACTTGAGTGTTACCAAAAGATTGGAAGTTCATAACCACCAAGGGCAACTCAAAGGTCACATGGTGTCTCTATGAGCCCCCAATATCTTGATGGCCATTGCTGTGAAGTGGAACTATTTGGCGTGACTATCAATTTTTAAATCCAACAACTCATTACCATTGAGCCAATGCCAACTCATAAAGACTTTGTAATTCTCACCATATAACTTGGTCAATGCAAATGAATAAGGTGTAGAGGATGCTGATGTGGGATTGGTTAGTTTTGTCATTCCACCGAGTAAGAAGACATCAATTTTGGAAACATAAAAAGGAGTCGCACTACCATCAAGAAAGAAGAGCACCAATGGAGTGTCTTCAAGATCCCCTCTCTGAAGAAGTAGATGCAGCATGCACTCTAGATGCTACAGTACCAAGATTTGGGGACAGAGAAATGGGCTTCCCAGATCTCAGAAATAGTGATGCAGGAGTCTGGTTTGTATAGTGGGACTGGAAGGGGGGAGAGAGTGGAGAGGGGAGGTTGGATTGTTTATTAGTACTAAGCAGCTTACAGAAGGACATCATGTTTGGTAAAGTGGAGGGGCAGCGAAGAGGAGCGACTTGACAAGATGGATTGTCACAGTGGCTGCTACAGTGGGTTTAGGCAAAGGAAATGTGGTGAGCATGGTGCAGTATGGGCTGTGTCTCCTTCTGTTTTGCATAAGGTCACTATGGGTTGGAAATAATTTGATGGCACCTAAAAATAACACAAGCAACTGACCCAAGTCCAGCAAATTCCAAAGGGGCCATGATTCAAATCCCTCAATATTATTCGGTTCTCTTTCTTCAAGGTCCAACTTTCACATGCAAATGAGACAATAGAAAATACCATGGCTTGGTTCATATGTACAATCATCCTCAAAGTAGCATTCTTACTTTTCAACATTTCAAAGGATCTTGTCCAAAGAATGTACTCAATGCAATGAAACATTTACTCTCATGGCTTTCATGAGTAATGATTGTGAATCCAAGCAAAATGGATCTTGATAATTTCAATCGTTTTTCTCTTTGCTATGATTCTATCTATTGTTAGAAATTTCTGTTATATCACCAGCCCCTAACAAAGAAAAACACGCAAACTCACTGCCGGCAAGTAGATTCCAACTTATAGTGACCTTATAGGATTTAATAGAACTGTTCTTACAGATTTCCCAAAGAACAAAGCCTTATCGATTTTGCAAGGAGCAGCTGGTAGTTTCCACTAAACTTTGAAAAAAATGGAGGACTTTTATAAAATATAAATACTTAAGTCAAAATATTGTTGAAACAGTCGATTCACACAATGGTAAAGTTTTATGTTCCAAATTGGTTATAAACTCACATGTGCATCTATCAATGATAGCTTGTTGAGCAACTTGTCATTCCTATTACACATGTATGCCAAAGTTTTAAAGGCTTGGAATCATGCCAAAATGCTTATAAACAAGTTCTCTCTTATAGAAAGTATATTGTTTCAGAAAATCATATGCTACCAGGTTATCTTGGGCTGTAATTTCTATGTCATTAGTTAAAACTCAATAGATGCTTCTCTGGAGAAAGTTGAGTCTATATTTTCCTGAAGTGACATACAGCTTCAGAAACCCGACAGAGGATTTCTATGGATGTGAATCAACTCGATAGTATGAGGTTCGGTTTGGGGATATTTATTTCCTATTGGCAATAGGTAATGCACAAGACCAACAAAGTTCCTTCTGTTAGAGCAGCACTAAATAATTAAGATAGCACTGGTTAAGTCTAGTTACTAAACTAGAAATTCCCGGCTCACCCATGAAGCACTGATTCAATTTCTCTCAGTTAGGTGCCAAAAGGAAATAAATATCCCCAAACCAAACCTACTACCATCTAGTTGGACCATAGAAATTTTACCACGGTGTGAATCAACAATTTCAACAATATTTGTGAGTTTAGTATTTATATTTCATAAATGCCCTCAACTTTTCAAAGAAACCGTGAATTTAATTATTTAGAAATAGTATCTTGGAAAACTATGTTTGTCACTTGTTTTTTCTATAAACTTGCAATTTAACTGTGTCTGTTCCATTTGAAGAGCTTACCACTTAGTTTTATCTCATTCCAAATTCAAAAGATTCAAATGATATACATTAGATTTTTCTACCCTTTTATAAGAAATAAAAATTTAGAGGGTGTTTTTATTTTCCATAACTTCACAGAAGGACTACAAGCCAGAACAAGTATGCAAATCAAATGTCATGAGCTAAATTGTTTACTACTTTATTATTTCATCTCAGTGAATCAACAATTCTATTCTAATTAATGGACTATTTAAATGATCTAAAACAATGATGTTTGTGCACACGCTGAAATAGGAGTAATAATGTGTTTGGAGTGAATATTTGCAAGAATTCCAAAATACACTTTCCAAGTAATCTACATCCAAAATTGAGACCTTATTTTCTTTAGCATTCCCATTATTCATTTTTGTGTGAGTTGTAAAAGTATAATAATTATGTCACAAATCCTATTTTTCTTCACCAATGAGAACTATACAGTTTATTCTTTACGACAAGTGAGATAGTTAAGGTTTATTGTGCCAACCTGGACGATAAACACTTGTGGGGTTAATTGCAGGGCAGAGAGATAAATGGTTCAGTGAGCCTCACCTTTCTAGTTTGCTGTCTCTTGCTCTTTGATGAAGGGACCAGGGTGCAGCTGCCTTAGCCAGTTCCTTGCTTCAGCTGGCAAGGTTCACTTTCTGTGAGACATCCCCAAGGAGAAGCCACATGGACCTACCCTAATGCAGCCCTAGGTGCTGGAGCAACCATGTGGAGACCCCTGCCAGCGCTTGGATGCTTACACTGCCACTGGATGCAAAGGCTTTATACCCACTGACCTGTGGTCCTCCTGCATCCAGCGTCATTGTGTGTGTTTTGTGAGATTGAGGAGGACTTTGTGGATCAGTGTCAGACATATAGGCTAAATTGGACTTATGGGCTTGGATTGGACTGGGTTAGGATGCTTTCTAAATGTATACTTGCCCTATATATAAAACTCTCTTATACATATGAGTTTTTGTGGATTTGTTTCTTTAGTTTACTCAGACTACCACAAGAAATTAAGAGAAAATTTGCATGAGAATCAAACCCGCAAATATTATTTTATTGTACTGAATATGCTCATTTGAATAAATAATATTTTATATTTATGTAGTAGACAACTCTTCTGATTCTAATTTTTATGATTTATGTATTATTATTTTTCCTTTCTTTCTTAACAATAAGGGGTAAGCTCAAACCTTGTTATTTCTTTCTGATTGTATGAAATACATTTTATTTCTTTAATAAGCAGAATAATTTTGAGAGGCAAGTAACTACTGTGAACTCTCTGCATGCTATCGAATTATTACAGTGATTTATTTTTTGTTAAATATATATATATGTAGTGTGAATTCTATCTGGTAGACAGGAATGCTTTAATTTAAAATAGTAATGGTAACACAATTCATGGAGTTATAATTTAATTATTTCATGTTTCTGGAGGTGGAGGTGGTGGTGGTACACTTTCAGAGGTCTGGGGCTGGAGCTATGTCCACCGAATACATCATTTGATTCCTGACTGCTGCTTTTGTCACATAAATTGCAGAGCAAGTATGAAAGGAAATTTCCAAGTGAAAGGAAATCTTGGACAACTTCAATCTTTTGTCATGATGTGAGCGGTTTGTTTTTCTTTACATGGAGCTGTAATTCACACTGGGGCTTTGAACTTCTGAGGCAAGTGCCTCAAGTCTTCTTCACTTACAGCAAGCAAGGCTGGGTGTAGCACAGTTTATTAGTACAGATTTGAGAATAATAAACATCTATGGCTATTTTAAGCTTCTAATGACACAAAATTATTAAAATTAAAAGTAGAATTAGCATGAAAGGAGGAAGGAAATAGGGAAGAAGAAGAAAAAGGGGGAGTAGAAGGTATAGAAAGTGGGAGGTAGTGTTGGAGGAATGAAGGATAGGAGAAAGGTGAAATGAATATTGTTATTGCTGCTTCTAATCTAAGTATGAGCTACGTACCAACAGCTATTCGATCAGAGTGGTGACAGTGTAAAAACCATCCTGCATTTTAAAACGATTTTGTGAGCTAGCTTACATTACATAGGCAGGGCCCCACAGGGTAGCCCTTGGCTACTAAACTAAGGATCAAGAGGAAAAGTTTGAGCACAGCAGTCCTTCAAGTGGGGGGGGGGGGGCGGGAGATGTGGCAGGTTCACGTCTCTAAAGAGTTACAGATTTGGAGGTCCCTACACCAAATTCTTCTCTGTCCTATGGGTTTGCTAAGAGTCAGAATCAACTCCATGGCAATAAGTTCATAAGAGACAGAGAGTAAAGTCTGTTTTATATTTTTTTTAAATTCAACCTGTAGACTGATGAAGTGGTTTCTATGGAAACAGCCTTCAAACCTAACATAAGAGAAAAAGGAACGTATATTCAGTGAGGAAATTAAAATGATTTCCAGAATCCTTTATGATGAGTTAAAACTCATTTTTCAGTTTTTTCCCATGAAAAATATTTAATTGAATATGTTTTATGGAGAGTTTTATTCTATATTGATGGACCTGTAATCAAAAGTATGAATACTTATTTGTTGAAGCAGTCACTGTAGCTGTAGGATATTTTGCAGTGGTACATATTTCAATTTGATTGTATTTTATTGATTTATTTGCATATTAAATTTAGGTAGTATCAAATTATCTACCAAGTTATTTATTTGTTTATTTATTACTCTACTCATTTAAAATTCAGTTTTATATTTACAAGGTTGGTATTCAAAAACACAAATATGTTATAAGTATAATGAATTGCACACCAAGAGGCAGAACACCTTTAGCTGCATAAAAATCTCTTCCGATAATTTTTACAACTTGTGGTGTTTTTCGTGTTATTTAATTCAACAAATCCTCCTGTCAAATCACGCTGAACAATCAAAAAATATGTTAATACCAATATCATCGAAGCAATGATTATTTTAGCACACACAGATATATTTTCAAGGAATGGATTTCTGAATTCTATGAAGTATGGCTAAATATTGTGGTGTTGCCTAGTATTCAAAAGTAATGGTATTTAGCTGCTCAGTAGAGATGAAATGCCTTCACTCCAGTGCACTTTTCTCATAATTGGTATAACTAAATTAGAAGCTTGTTAGATTCTTTATCTTTAATAACCTTTGAAACATTCTTCTCTCCTAGAATGAGAACGGAAACCCTGGTCAATAAAATTATGCCCTTCTGATTTAATCTTAATCTTTTTTAGTCATTTGTTTTTCCTCATTTTAATCCTTCCCTGAGCAATTAATTCCAAGAGTTCAAAATCATTTCATTTATGTAGGAGGGCCTTTTCTTCACCATCCTCATCACCATCGCCACTGCTATCTTTTATGGCATTTAATTAGGTGCCAAACATTCTGATCCAGGCTTTCCATGGGTTCTCACAAACTGTCTTGGTAACACTAGCAAGTTGATTTATTTATCTTCATTTTTAAAATGAGAACGTGGAAGTCTTGAGGGATTGGGTGGTACGCCTGCCCAGGTTGAAGTAGTTATGGAGGGAAGACAAGCTTCAAACCAACACTGTCTCTGCCATGAGAATCACTTTTCTTCAGCTGCCATCTTTCCCTTGGCCTTTATGTCGGGACTTGGAATTTAGGTACCGGAGAAGGACGAGGTTTATCCGAAGAGAGACACATGAAGAAGTGTAAGACAGGGCAACATAAATGAAGAGGAAGTACTCCAAAAATACCTCCTAAGAGAGAAAAATGCAAGTTGTCAGAACAAGGCTGAAAGCAAAGAGGTGAAATAAACAATCAGGTCAATGCGTTATCCTTCTACATGTTGTTTCTTAAGCCTACAATTACCCAGTATCTAGTCCTGTCCAGTACATATTCATTTTCTTATAGTAAGGCATTTCTAGATCTTATTGTGTTCATTAAAAGCTAATAAACAATAATTATTTCTGGAAAAATGCACACTAACTTTGCAATGTTCAGCAGTATAAGAAGTATTCTCTATTATGTTTATAACAAAAAGTCCATTTAGGAAATAATTATTTTTCTTAAATGGATTTTGCTTGCAGAATTTTATTATATAAGCATTTGCAATTTTTATGGTCCTTTTATCATTTGATGCATAATTGATCTGATTAGCCTGTTTCTTCATGAAGTTCTTTCAAAATAATTAAACATAAAAGTGATAACATTAACACACACACCAAAATAGCATTATTAACCTTAGTTGTGAAACCTTTTAAAATTAATAGCCTTGGCACCCACAACAGCACAACAATAATGTGTTCAAAAAATATTGGCATAAATTAGTTATAACCATATCCTTTCTACAGCAGAAACATAATAATTCTGAGAATTGTAGGACATTATACTTATGTGACTATGCTGTGATATAAAATAACTTTGTTGTCTTAAGACATTATATTGCATACAGGAAAGAAAGAAATACTTCTTGGTAACAGTCTGTTGCTGAACCCGACTGAGGCCATAAACAACTTTATCACTGCTGGGGAGCCATATACATGTCTTAACATTTCATGATCCAGTACAGTGGGATGCTCTTAGAAGAAAGACTCTACTCTGATCACCAGTTATTCTTTTAAACCTCTCAGTCAATGGTGGGTGGCCTTCACTTTAGTCAGTGCATTTCAAGATATGTTCAGGATTTTGTTGAAATTATATGCTGCTAACATGGTGCTACTTTTTATACAAGGAAAAAAGAAGCAATATTTTAGTGACTCACCTATATTGCCAATAAAAAATGTAATTTTTTTATTATTAACTTCATTTGTCTTGAGTTTGACTTCATGAGAATGAAGTCAAAAGAAAAAGAAGCTCATGCTATGGTTTTCCACTGTTCGTCTGTCAGTGTGTCATACCATGGGGACATGTGTGTCGCTGTGATGCTAAAATCGATGTCCCTGGTATTTCAAATACTAGCAAGGTCACACAAGGTGAATATGCTTCAATAGAGCTTCCTGAATAAGAACAGGCCGCAAAAATGGACTAGTCTGCTCACATCAGAGGAATTAGATACTGAAACTCCCAGGGCTCGCTTTGGAAAATTGTCAGTTACTGAAAACGTAGTGAAGAGAAGAATATGGTCAGAGTTAATGTGTGAGAATGAGCCCCTTCGGTTAGAAGGTCCTTGGGTTATGACTGAGGTTGAGCTGCTTTCTCAAAGTAGAGCCAATCCTATCGTGCTGATGGAATTAAGCCTGTAGGACTTCTATTGGCTGATAGGAATGAAAATGACTCAAAGTGAAAACAAATCGCCTCGAACATCAATCAACATTTATAAATTGAAATGTAGGAAGTATGAATTTAGGAAATGTGGCAGTCATTAAAATGACATGGAATGCAAACAATATTTTAACAATTTTATTGGCACTCCATCCACATGTCATACAATTCGATCATATTAAGAAGAGCTGCACAATTACCACCACAAACAATTCCAGAACATTTTCTTCTTCCTTATACTCAGTGTTATTCGTGTAATTATTATTTTGTGGTAAAAATACACAACAGGTCATTCTCCAACAATTTCCACATGTGTAATCAAGCGTCATTGATTATACTATTTATTTGGTACAACCATTGTTATATCCTTTCCCAAATTATTCCGCCATCATTAACATTAACTCATTGCCCCTACACAACAACTCTTAATCATTTGCCCATGGTAATTATTGGTCAAATTTGGTTTCTTTCTTTATTTTTAATAATTGTCTTGATATTGTATTCACATATGGTACACTTCCACAGTTCAATCACTTTTAAAAGAAGGAGAATATACATAATCAATATAGTTATAATTCTCCCTCACCTCTTGCAGTCATTGTTTGTTCCCTGAATCCCTTCACTCAGCCCATGTCTCCTATGTCCCAGATAAACCATTGCATATCAGCTATTGTCTCTATGCATCCACTTCTGTGCTTCACAAACTGGGAAACTCAACTGGAACCATGAAAACAAAAACAAAACAAAACAGCAAGAATAAAATAATAATAGTAATATAAAGATTAAAGTACAAATAAAGAGAAAGGAAGAAAAGATCACCATCAATATTTTAAAAGCCAGAGAAGAAATTTCTGTCGTGGAGCAAATGAGAAATATTTGAGCCTAGAGCAAATTCAGGCTGGGACAAGAGGGAGGTCAACTGGCCAAGTATCATACCATGGTTTGATCTACCATAATCCATTTTACAATAATCTTGTCTGATGCTAAAGTTGTTCAAACCCCTCACTTGTGGCTAAAGGAGATCAGCCAGAGGCTTAGTCTGACAAGTCTATTACAGATTTGAGGTTCCCACTGCCCTACATAACCTTCTATAAATTGAGTGTTCACAATTTAAACTCTGATACATTTCCCTTCAACATATTTGGATTTTGTTATAGTCATCTTTGGATCACACAGCTGGGGTACTTTTTCCATGTGCCTTTCATCGATGGCTCACTTAAATGGTTGCTTGGTTGAACACAGTCCTTTAAGATCCCAGTCACTATACCAATTGATAACCGGACACCATTCACTTTCTTCACCACACTCTGCTGTCGCAACCTTATAATTAGTGATGTCTGCTAAAGAACAAACAGAAGATGCACGTAAGAATGCTCCTTAGAAGCAAGAATGGAAACACTTTGGACATGTCAAGAGAGACCAGTTCTTGGAGAAGGACATCATGCTAAGTATAGGAGAGAGAAGTGTGAAAGTGTAAGTCCCTAGAAAAGATGGATTGACACAGTGCCTGCGTCCATAGGCTCAAATGTAAGAACGGTTGTTAGGATGACTTAGATCCAGGTAGCATTTTCTTCTGTTGTACGCTATGAGTTGGAATTGGCTTGACAACACCTAACAACAACTACTGTGCTAAGCTATATTGTTCTCCAAATATATATACTGCTTTCCTTCAGTAAAATTGAGGTAGAGAATTAAATCTGCTAAATGCTTTCATGCAGTTTAACTGATTTTCTTTTAAAAAATACAAGAGCAATTCATAAGAAAAGTTCTTGACTTTAAATGCTTGATTTTTTAAAACTGCTTCTTTGTGGTGTAGTGGTTATACCTTGGGTTGCTATCTCATCATCCACAGTTCAAAACCACCAGCAGCTCTGAGGGAGAAAGGCTAGACATGTACTGTCAGCAGTTACCGTTTCAGAAACCCACAGAGGGTCTCTGTGAATCAGCATCGCCTAGTTGGCAATGGGTTTGGTTTTGTCTAGTTGTTAAAATTACTTTTAATTTAAAAATCATCAGTTACCAAAGAAAATAATATACAAATAGTATATAGAATAAGCATGCATATATTAAATATTTTTATTTTTAGAAAACTGAATAAAAAACATGTGTTTAACAGGAAATATGTGCTCATAAAATACTGCATTCGTACTGATTAAAATAATTTTGAATTCCTTTTTATTACATCAAACTGCTTGCTCACAAGAGGGTGACAGACATCAAAGACTTTCTCTTTAGTGGTTTACTTTAACATCAATGTTCAATTACATCGATGCAAAGATACGTTTCCTTAGCAACAGGAAGCAAACTGTTCATTTAAAAAAAAGTGTTAAATATCAAAGTGTAAAAAAGATAATTACATCAATACAGAATGTAGTAGGAATAATTAAATTTTCAGTCCTTTATAAACACAATATGAACTACTATATTACATAAGTAAATAATCATTCAAAATTTTATTTTAATAAATTTTAAATGTTGTCATGCATAGGACATATAAAACTGCTGTTATACTTTTTAAGCATTGTAGATTAACAATAGCACAAAATGATGAACTAAGTGTAATAATGGAAACCTAGAATCTGTCAAGGATTTATTTAAATCAACAATCAGTATTGCATTTTAAGATGATACAGGAGGGACAGAAATAATGATTCAGTTTGGATTTTCTATCCAATATATCCTATCCAATATATCCTATTTCCATCCAATATTCTATCAATATTCTATCCAATATTCTATCAATAATTTCTATCCAATATATCCTATTTCTATCCAATATATCCTATTTTTGGACTCAACATTTACAACATAGATGAAACCTAGGTGTGACATTGTGGAACAGTGAGTTTCATTTAAAGATGCCACTCATTTCCAGTTATGTACCTTCAAAGCCCCCAAAATAGGTAGTAAAAATAATAATTGGGCTAACAATGTTTAAATTATTTTTAAATGTTTTAGTAATTTATACAGTATAACTTTGAACTTCCATTTCTAGGAGATGGGAAAGCATATATTTTTTCATAAATCCAGCAATAATTACTACTACAAACCCTAGGCATAAAACAAATGGAAAAATACTCTGAAAGGTGGAAATAAGGCAGCTGAGGTATTAAAGAAGAATATGATGGCAGACTCCTGGATTTTGTTTTTTTTTATATACTATATATGGAACCGAAGGAGCTGGCAATCTGCAATGCCAAAAGAGGCAAGTAAGAAATGTCCATGAAACTGCTCTTCTACCAAAGTACCAATAAAGGTTAGTCTAGTAAATAGAAAACTCTAGGTAATAGAGTTTCCAACCACAGACAACAGTGAAACTGTGGCCCCATTCTGCCTGCTGTCACCAGGCTATACCAGAGCACATTAGCTGTGTGCCAAGAAGGCCAAATCCAGATACAAGGCATTCATTGAATATAAACAAAATGACCATCCTGCACCTCAAATCACAATATCAGTAGAAACCAAATGCAAAAGCCTTGACTTTTACCCAAAGTGGCAAAATATGAGTTGTACATCTTCTTCCTGTTGGAGCGATAGCAGAGAAGTTCTAAAGGAGAATCAAGACTTTTACCAGGTTTACTACTCGACCAACCTGAGTGGATATCACCCAAGAACCATCCCAGTCTCTCCCATCCCTCCAAGATATGGTGAGGCCAGGAGAGGTCTAGTGGGTAATAAATCCCCACTGCCGCATAGTGGTTATGAGGCTCTTCCATCCCTAAGATGGCAATAAGTCAAGGGGGAATCTCTACTTTCATTCCCTGGCAGGAGTGGTGTCAGAGGAAACCAACACAAGCAGTGGGTTTAAATAAAAGCCGTGACCTAATAATACTCCAGATGCCCGGGCTTCAATAGAAAATGATTAAGGAGAAAAAAGACAATAGGTTTCAATGATTGAGATGATAGTTATATTAGTGTTACCCCACAGATTCTAAAGTAGCCAACACAATAAAAGGTTTAATTAGCAATTATAAGCATGATTAAAACATATAAATAGAAGATACTAAAAACTGATATGAAAAACAGTTAATTCAAAGATGACAATAGATGCAACATTAGAAACTGAAGTAAACAAGTTTTAAATGTAGTTTTATGTCAATCTGGCTAAAACAGTGGTTCTCAACCTTCCTAATGTCGCGGCCCTTTCATACAGTTCCTCATGGTATGATGACCCCAACCATAAAATTATTTTCGTTGCTACTTCATAACTGTAATTTTGCTACTGTTATGAATCAGGCGAACCCTGTGAATGGGTCATTCAATCTCCAAAGGGGTTGCGACCCACAGGGTGAGAACCACTGGGCTAAAAGCTAGGCTATGATTCTCCATATGAGAAGATCAGGCAATCGGTTATGTTTTCTAACCTCTGAAGCCTTGTACTGATCTGTCCCGTCGGGTCGCTATGAGTTGGAAACAGCTGGGCAGTAGTGGTTGTGCTTTTGTTTGTATGTTTATTTATTTTGGTAGTTGTTGGATGCAAAAGCCTTCGACATTCTCCATTACTTTATTTAAGCTTTCCTTTTCCAAGGAATGCTGGTAGCTTAAGTGAGTTGTATGTTGAACTCCCTTAAATAGTTACACTCTCAGGAAATCTAGGTCACAATTCTATCTGGTCTATTGGGTCACTACGAGCTAGAAGCAATTTGATGGCATCAGGTGGTTGTGTAATCTTCGATTTCTGAAGATTTTATGACATTTCATTAATTTTCAGTTTACTTGCTTTTTTCTTACTGTAATTTGGAACAAAAATGCACACCCTCTTTGATGTCTGGGCTAAAAGTTGTAACTCTTGCCCCACTTACCCTTGAAAAAGATGCAGAAAGCATTTCATTAGAGGGGGAAAAACACTTTTCAATTAGTGTTTTTTAAGAAAATGGGTATATTTTAAAGCAAAGTAACTTAATAAGTTAATTATATAACAATGTATAATGGCCTTATATGGAAAATGTAAAACATATAACTCAGGAAAAGAGAGTGAGAGGACTAAGAGAAAGTATGTATCATGTAAAATTAGGGGATGTGTTCTTAGATTTGAAAACAAAATACAATACTACTATAAAACATTATCAATTGAACCATCAAAATTACAAAAAAAATCTGTAAAGATGATACAGAGACAAGTTGCATACTGTGAGAAAATATTTGCTTTGTGCAAATCTATCCAAGGGCAGTGCCTCAGATGTATAAAGGACTCGGATAGCATTCAAAACTCAAACTCATTGCGATCGAGTCAATGCTGACTCACAGAAACCCTACAGTATCTATATAAATCCTATAGACTAGGATAGAATTGTCCTTGTGGGTTTCTGAGACTATAAGGCTTTACAGGAATGGAAAACTCCATCATTCTTCTGAAGAGCAGCTGGTGGTTTAGAAATGCTTACCTCATAGTTAGCAGTTCGATGCTTAGTTGTATTTTTAAAATCTAATTATAAATTGGGCAAAAGGGCACAGGAGAAATTCCACTGCCGAAATATATCTCTGGCAAAAGTACTCATTAAATGATGCTCAACATCATTAGCTATTGGGGAATTCTAAATTAAAAGACAGTAAACAATAGAACTATGAGAATTCAAAACGTAGACTGGAGGCACCAAAAATGCTTATGAAAGAGTCACACTGGTCTGTGTGATCCAAGGGCCGTAAAAAATAAAATCCAAAACCGAAGGAAAGAATGGTATTTGGACTTAAATTCTGAGCATCCAATTTGCAGAAGGCTATGGATGACAGTGAAAGGCCAAAATCCACTTGCTAAATTCCCAGAGGAGTGATCCTCTGGTGAATTCCCTCGAGCAATTGACCTTATCATTTGCTTGTTGTTGTTGTTCTTTATCATCATCATCATCTTCTTCTTCTTCTTCTTCTTCTTCTTCTTAGAGATGATCTTGTTTTTCACTAAAAATTCTGTTCATTTCAATATTACTTTTTCTCCTCTTTTTTTCCCCAAGCCACTCAGACCACTATTTAAGTTTGTAGGGTAAGGCTTATAGAGGGCTTTTGTTTTGTTTTCAAAGAAACATAATATATATATTTACACAGCCTATCTCAAGAGATGAAGTCAACAATACCTTTTAAAGCCTTCCCTCCTCAATAATGTAACCCTCCCTTCTCCTGATTCCCACTGCATCCCTGGCCTCCTCCTAGTAATCAGTGTCTTGTGTATTTGGTGTATAAACCACCTTTTTCCCTTATATTTCCTTACAAAAGTTGTGTTAAGTATTTAACTTAAGATTGACTGAGTCTGCTAAACATAACGTTCTCTAGCTTTGTCCATGCCTTTCAGTGTTAGAGAGTTCTCTTTGCTTTTTATTGATGCATAATATTTTATATAATAAATCCAGACTTTATCCATTCTTCTATAATTGTTTGGGGTTCTTTTGATTGTTTGTACTTTTTCCTTCTATGAAAATTGCTGCAATAAATGTAGGTGTACATTTGTCTGTTCATGTTGCATTCCTTATTTCTTTAGGGTACATACTTAGTAGAGTGATTGATGGATCATAAGGTACCTGTATTTGTTTAAAGAAGTGTCATATTGATTTCTATAATGGTTGTACAATTCGTTAGTCCCACTCCCAGTGTAAAAGTGATCCTATTTCTATTCATCTTCTCCAGTATTTCTCATTATATATTTTATTAAAAAGTGGTTAAACTGTCAGTGTGAGGTGATATCCCATTGTTATTTTAATTTTATTTCTCTTAATCCTAATGATTTTGTATATATGATCCTAATGATCGTACAGTTGCTGGCCACCTGGATGTCATCTTTGCTAAAATGTTGTTCCATGTCTTGTGCCTGTTTGGATTGGTAATCGATGGCCTACTTTAAATTATAGTGATTAGATATTTGTATTTTTCATGTTAAGATGTTATTTTTCTATAGCATTGGAGATTAGTCCATTACCTAATATAAAGGGATAATACTTTTTCCCAATCTGTGGGTTCTCTGTTGGTTCTTTTGATATTTTGATGTGCATAAATATAATATTTTTATGACCCCAGTTCTTGATTCTGTGTTCAATGGTTCTATAGGATATTTTTTATTATGTTTGGTAGTATGTTTATGCCTTGTAGTAAGGTCCTTATGTTTATTCCTATTTTTTTCCATTGATGGTCTTTATAAGTGTGTGATTTATATTAAGGGCTTTGATTTATCTTAACACTGTTCATGCACGTGGTGTGAAGTATGGATCCTGTTCTTTTGCTAATGAATATCCAGTTTTTCTATCATTTATTAAAAATATATGTATACATATATATATTCACCTACAATTCTGTTATCCATTCCATTGGAGTAGGATTATATAGTCATCATTGGTATCATTTTCCCCTTCCCCTCTTTCTATACCGTCAGGGAAAGATTTTCTGCTTTCTTTTCAATTCAGGTTTTCTCTTATTTTGTTATTGTTATTTGGTTCTGTATGTTTTTTCTTTATATGAAATCCAGGTTAAATACATCTATAGAGATAATAGCTTGATTAATAATTCCTTAGAGTTATGACAGGAGACATTGGGGGGACATGAGGAGCTAATAATGCGTATAAGACAGAAGAAAATGCTCTAAAATTGATCGTGGTGATGATTTCACAATGCTTTTTAGTAAGTTCAGAATGAATTGTATTATATATAAATTATATGTCAATAAAATCATTTATGTAGATAATTCATACATTGATTGTAAGAATGCAAAATGTTACAGAAAATGTCAAATACACCTTGTTTGTTTGTTTTTTTAAAGTGACTTCTATAGGAGCCTTAAATTATGGTCTTGGGCTGGTTGTTTTATTTTTCTGAGACATGTAAACTCTTATTCTCAATAAAATCTATATACAGTTATTTACTGTATCATCATTTGTAATTGTCTAAATTTGGAAGCAATCTAGATGTTTTTCCGTGTCTAAATGGATACACAGAAATTGGTACAGTGACACCATGAAATATAACTGAACAATAAAAATGAATGACCTAGTAATGCACATATAAACAGGATAAATCTTCAGAAAATTATTCTGAGTAGGAGAAAGGAGTAAATCTCAAAAGGTTAGATACGATCCCTTCACATTTCTAGTATATTATTTTAATGACAAGATACCAGAAAAGAGAACAGTTTAATGAAGGCCAGGAGTCAGAGCATGATGGGGCCGTAGTGAAGTGATGTGTCTCCATAGTGAAACATCTGACATTCTGAAGTGCGAGAAACATTTGTATCTTGATTTGATCAGTGTCTAGGCTCTCTCTTGGATGTTTTATCATGTTTTTGCTGATGTTATCATTGAGGAAAATGGATAAAGAATGTATGTGAGCTATATTTTTTTCTTATAACTCTATATAAATCTAGATCTCAAGGTAAAACATATTTGCATTGTTTTTGAGCTGACTCTACCTCAAAGAAACCTTATCAGACACATGAGAACCTAACACTAAGGCTGCAAAGGCTTTAACTCTTTGCAGAAGCAGACTTGGATACCTTTCTCCTATGGACTGTCTGGGGGATTTAAATGGCTGACCTTTTTCTTAGGAAATAAAAAGGCAACGACTGCACCACCAGGGCTTCTCATCCCAAATAGGAAAGTTCATGTTTCTCTGACAAGGGCTTTCCCCCACTAGCCTTTGTAAAATAGTATATATATATGAAGTGATTATATAAATCCAGATAATAAATGGTGCTGAATTATTTTCTGTGCACTGTGGTTATTCACTAGATTCTAAAAAGGGCAACCCCATGTGCACAGTAGAAGTGCTCGACAGTATGCACAAGCTATGAGCAGCAAAGACAGAGAACCCAGTCTGCCATCTGCAGTGCTTCCAAAGGGCTTCAAACCACCTATAAAATTCAAAGATCTAGCTTGATGTAACTATTGTTGGTTATGCAATAATGTCTATATATCTACATGTACAGTTAGTGCAACTATCATTCAAATTATGTGCCAACTCTTAAAGACAGTATGGAGTAAACTGATTAATTCTAGCAACTTCTTTAGGATGAAATTGATCGAACATGATTCGAGATGCAGTGCTGACTACAGGCTACTGAAATTTGAAATTTGTAAACAAAGAGGGACGGTAATTGGAAAATATGGCCTTGGTAATAGAAATAAAGGTGAATATTGCATAATAGAAATTTACATGACCAATAACTTCTTCCGTGCAAGTACTTCTTTTCAACAACATTCATTTGCTTGTATATATATTCAATACTCAGGTAAGCAGCAGTCAAGAAATCAAAGGATGATTTCATTTGGGCAAATCTGCTGCCCAAGGCCCTTTATGGTATTGAGGAGCAGTCACTTTGAAGACTAAGGTGCTCCTGATTCTAACCATGGTATTAACAATTGCACTATATGTATATAAAAATTGGCCAGAGAATAACAGCTACCACAGAAGAAGTGATGCATTTCAATTATTGTGTTATGAAAGACTATTTTAAGTACCATATGCCTCCAGAAGAGCAAACCAGTCTGTCTTGATATAAGTACAAACAGAATAATTCTTTGAAGCAACAATGATGAGACTTGGGTTATATACATTTTCTCAAGAAAGACCAACATTGAATGATACATGAAGGAGCAAAAGAAGATAGAACAAATACACAGGGGCTCTGTCCCAAAAAGAATCAGTCCACGTTCGCCATTTCAGTATGTGGCATACAAGCGGAACCCCGGATAATGATAGAAGAAGTCAAAGCTGCATTGAAAGCTTTAGCTCCAAACAAGGCTCCAATTTAAAAGTTTCAACAAGTTCATGAGGGCTTGGAAGCACTTACTCACCAAGGTCAGAAAACTTTGAGGACAGCTACTTGGCCAAGTGCCTGGAAGAGGAATATCTACTATCCATTTCAAAAAAGGTGATTCAACAGAATTCTCAAATTATATTACAATATCATTGCTATCACATGCAAGCAAAATATTGTTGAAGGTCATCCAATAACATTTGCAATAGCACATTGACAGGGAGCTACCAGAGACACAGGCCACATTCAGAAGACATGAAACAAGCAATATCACTTCTGATTTCATAAGGATTCTGGCTCAAGGCAGAGAACACCAGAGAGATGTTTACTAGTGTCTCATTTATAATGCCAAGGCATTTAACTATAGATCCTAATAAACTATGGATACTCCTGAGAAGAATGGGAATTCCAGAACATTCATTGTGCTCATGCGAAACATGTACATGGATCAAGAAGTAGTTGTGCAAACAGAACAAGGGAATGCTGTGTATTTTAAAATCAGGAAAGAGGTGAGACAGGGTTGTATCCTGTCAGCATACTTATTCAATATGCTGAATAGTTATCAGAGAAACTGTATTTTATGAAGAAGAATGTGGTAGCAAGATTAAAGGAAGGCTTATTGATAAAATATACAAATGACAGAACCTTGCTTGCTGAAAGTGAGGAGGACTTAAAGCGCTTGATGGTGAAGATGAAAGATTGATGGCTTCAATATAGATTACAACTCAATATAAAGAACACCAAAATCCTCATTACTAGATTATTAGGTAAATCATGTTGAATGGAGAAATGTTTGAAGTTGTCATAGATTCTGTCTTGCTTGGATCCACAATCAGTCCTCATGGAAGCGGCAGTCAAGAGATCAAATAACACATTGTCTTGGGTAAATCTGCTTCACAAGACCTCATTGTTGTTGCTAGGTGCTACCGAATTGGTTCCAAACCATATGACCCTATGCACAAGGGAACTAACCACTACCTAGTCCTATACCATTCTCACAATTGCTGAAGCCACTGTTTTGATCCTTATGCTTGAGAGCCTTTAATTTTTCATTGATGCTCGACTTTAAAAGCATGATTTCTTTTCCCTCCAGGGACTGGTCACTTCTGACACCATGTCTAAAGTATTTACGAAAAAGTCTTCTTGTCATTCTTGCCTCCAAGGGGCACTCTGGCTATAATTTTCCAAAGACAGATTTGGTTGTTCTTTTGGCAGTCCATAGTCCATAGTCCCCTTTGGGGATTACTTTGAGGATTAAGTTGTGCCTGACCTAAGCAAACAGTGCTATTTTCAATCGCCTAATATGCAGGTGAAAGTTTGACATTGAATAAGGAACGCCAGCAATGATTGGATGCATTTGAATTATGGTATTGGCAAGGATATTTAAAGTACCCTGGGTTGCCAAAGGAACAGATTTAGAACTGCAGCAAGAATACGCTTTAGAGGTAAGGGTGGCAAGCCTTCATCTCAAGCACGGTGGGCATGCTGTCAAAAAAAGACCATTCCCTGGAAAAGATCATACTTGGTAAAGTAGAGAGGCGGCAAAACAAGGAAGACCCTGAACAAGCTATAGTGACACAGTGGCTGCAACAGTGGGCTCAGACATAGGAACAATTATGAGGGTGGCACAGTCCAGGTCAGAGCTTGGTTCTGTTGTGCATAGGGTTACTCTGAGTGTGATAAGCCAGGTTGACTAGAGAAGCAAATTCAGTGACCCTAATATGTATAACAAAGAGCTTCACATCAAAATGCAATTGTAAATCAAGAGAACATCTCAATTCAGTGCAACTCAAGTCTGTAAGTCTGATACTAGTCCATAAGTTCCTCCTCAGACTCACACAACCACATGCAATGACACAGACTGCAGGAAGATCGCAGGCTGGTGGGTCAAAGTCATGTGGATTCAATGGAAGTGACTGGCAGCATTCAGGGTCAGCCAAAAGGAAAATGAAGATAGAGAGAGAGGGGAGGTCCCCAGGGCCCTCCTTATGAGAAGGCCACACCCACAAGGAGGCACCATCAGGCTGCGACCTAGTTCTCAGGCTAAACTCCATCCCCACACTTTCATATATCTTCAAGTTGAAATGAAATTATGTAATTACCACAATGAGTCAGAATCAACTTGATGGTACCCAAAAGCAAGAACAACCTCAAGGAGTGATCGATCCTTGGAAAATCATATCACGTGTGGTAAATGGAAGGTCAGGGAAAAGAACACTGTCAATAAAATGGATTGGCACCGTGGCTGCAACAATGTTTTTAAACATGACAGTGACTGTGAGGCTGGATCAATATTGGGCAGTGAGTGTTTCATCCGGGTTTACATGGCCTCATGAGGCTCAGAGTCAATCCAATGGGCCAAACAACACAGAGTGATACAAAATGAAATGAATGCTTTCCTTTTGAAACATCTATCATGCTTTCATCTCACAACCTGTTTCTTAGAACAACTTGAAAAGATATCTAGGTAAACCATATTGTTTTCTTTGATTTCATTGATCCAAACTTTTATTTTGTGTATGTACAGATATATTTTCCCACAGAAGTAATGAAAATATTATTATCAATTTTGGACTGCAGTTGAAGCCATTCGGATGGCAAGCTTTTCTAAACAATATCCTACAAGGAAGAGAATATAAATTAAATAAATTATAGTCAGTCATGATCCCATATAAATGACTGACAAGGATATTATTTGAATATTGCTTTTTGGAATATTCAATTACTTATTTGTCATATTTTCTGCCCAGAGGCACATATGCTTCATAATTATTTTAGCTACATTATCAAATACTCTTGCATAGAACACATGGGTTATTATCTTTCCCTGTCATAAAATTGCCTTTAGGCTTCAGGTCAATCTTCATACAAAGAACGTTTTTATGTGTGTGTGATTTACAAGAAGTGTCACATCTCATTATGTATATAAATTCCAAGGGGAAGCTGCTACTTTAAGTAAAATACATTTAAATGTTTGAAAACTAGAAAAATTCCCAATATAATACTTTACAGAAGCTGAGAGTATTTTTCATTTTTTATTTAAATGCAAATTCTATGGTGTTAACTTAAATAGCAAACCCCATGAGCTTCTTATTTTACGACATCTAGACACAGTGAATCACAGATTTGTGGCACCATAAATCAACTCAGAGATAATAATTTAATCTCACACTCATATATAATAGAAGGAATTTAAAAGTTACTCCTTATGTAACTTTCTCACTGTCTCAGAGCAGACAGAGTCCTGTAAAGCAAAGTGAACTTGACCATAAAGAAAGGAACCCTTTTTGCATTGTTACCATGCTGCATTGCATAATTTTTCAAACATCTTTATGTAATGAATCTCAATATTAAAATATATTTTGGTTGCTAGTAATTTCTTATCAATTTATAATTTATTTTATTTGGAAAGCTTTCCTTAAACTTCATGATTTTAAACTACATGCCACTTTGATGTGCTTCTGCCATGCTCTTATGAGGAAATCTGAAATGTGAAACAGATTTTCTAAAGGCTAACACTGCTCAGATTTGAAATCCTGAGCTCTCCTCTGAGCCCAGTTTAAAAACTATGATCTATATTATTAAGCAATAAAGGAGCATATTAGTATTCAACATGAATAATAGCAGCAAGCCTTCTTTCTATAAAGATTTAGTTTAAAATAATTTAAATTCATATACTTCTTGATGTTATTAAATTCAGAACACAGCCCATTTAGTTTTAGTTGCCTGTCCAAAGACTAGAGAAGAATTCAACAGTATGTTGTAAACCCACGAAGTGGTTGGAGTACCTTGATTTTAAAAAAATGTATATAGTCCTATAGATGGATAGGAGAGATTACCACATGATGCTACTTGAGAAGGTCATGTAGAAAATCCACTGTTTTTTAAGATTCTCCCTCCATGTGTACATAAAGCTAGAAAAGTATTTTGGGCCATTCATTGTTCTCCTTAATTTTAGAACTATTATATAGGCTTAAGTAAAATGTAAGCCATTTGACAATAATATAACTAATTTTATTATATTTGTAGTTGTTAGATGCCATCCTGTCTATTCCACCTCACAGCAACTCCAAATACAGCAGAATGAAACGCTCCCTGGTCCTGCACCATCCACACAATTGTTCTGATGCAAGTGGCCACCGCTGCTGCCACCTGTCAATCCATCTCGCCAAGAGCCTATTTCCCCTATCACTCTGCTTTGTTAAGCATGGTATCTAAACATAATTTTATTTATTGTCAAATGTTCCACCTTTTATTTGAACCTGCAAATCCAAAGGTTACATAAAATGATTTTGTATTAGAACAGAGAATAGAAATTGGTTTATGCAAATCCCAAACCAAATTCACCATATCCTATCTAGTGCCTTTAGTATCCGTAGCCAAAGTGATATAACCCTACTGCTAGTGCTTAACACTTGATACACTGCATTATTATTTATTTTTTATATATCACTTGACTTTTCTAGATTAGTGTACAAAATGCTTGTGGCAAAATATGTACTTTGGACAGTCACTGTCAACATTTGACCTTCAGGGGATTTTGCTGTTCTTGTTAGGCACCTTCGACTCAGTTCCAATCCATAGAGCTCTTCGGTACAATAAACAAAGCCATCCTGACAACTTATGTTTTTGAGCCCATTGTCGTAGCCACTGTGTCAAGCCATCTTGACTGTGGAGCAGGCCATCAATTGCTGCTAGGTAAGTTCAGGTGGAAGCTGAAGGAAATCAACACGAGTCCATTAGTGTCAAATATGACCTAGAGTCTATCTCACATGAACTTCCAGAGATCTCAAGAACAGATTTGCTTCATTGAGCACTAAAGACAGAAGACCTGATGAGCTATTGGAGGACATCAGGGACATTATTTATGAAGAATGCAAACGTCATTAAATAAACAGGAAAGGAAAGATCAAAGCGGATGTCAGAAGACACATAGGTAACTTTCTCTTAGACCGTAGAGTAGATATGGCAAATGGAACAAATGATAAAGTCAAAGAACTGAATAAAAATTTTAAAGGGCAACTCTAGAAGACAAAGTGAATATATTATATTGAAATGTTATAATTTCAATTAAAATGTTGCAATGTTCATATTTAATGAAATGTGAAAGACCTAGAGTTAGAAAATCAAAAAGGAAGCACACACTCAGAGAACTCAAGAAAAAAGTTAAGCCTCAAGTTTCAATATTGAACGATTTCCATGGTAAAAATATTGAATAATGCAATAGGCTTCAAAATAAATGGAAAAAATACAGAGTCACAGTACCACAAATAAGTAGTCAATATTTCCCCATTTTGGGAGGTAGCATGTGAACAAGAACCAGACATTCAAGCTATGCTTAAAACTTTATCCCCAAACAATACTAACATTACAAGGAGTATTGGCTGGTATACCACCAATGGGTCTTTCACCATACTTATTTAATCTGTATACAGAGAAAATAATTATTTTGTCTTGCTTGGATCCACAATCAGTGCTCATAATAGCAGGAGTCAAGAAATCACCTGGCATGTTACACTGGGTAAATATGTCACATAGACCTATTTGGAGTATTAAAAAGCAAAGATATTATTTTGAGGACTATGGTGTGCAGCAAGACCCAACCCATGGTATTTTCAATTGCCTTATATGTCTGTGAAAGTTGAACATGGAATAAGTAAGACCAAAAATTAATTGATACATTTGAATTGTGTTGAAAAGAATATTGAAAGCACCCTGTCTTGGAAGAAATACATTCAGATTGCTCTTTAAATGCAATTTTGTCTCCCCTTCTGTGTACATTTTATGAGGAGAGATCAGTCCCTGGACAACGACATCATTCTGGGTTAAATAAAGGGTAGCTAAATGAGGATGTTCCTAAATGAGATGGATCGACACAGTGGCTGCAACAATGTGTTCAAACATAAGAACAATTTTGAGTGGACACAGGACCTAGTGTTATTCCATTCTATTGTGCATTAGGTTACTATGAATTGGAACCTGTAGAAGACAGGTAACACACAACAGACAGTTGTATGTATTTGTGTGTATGCATGTATATATATGTATATATGTGCTGATGAATTCCAAATTTATACAGCTAACCTAAATTCTTCTTTCTCCTTCCAACCTATGGTAGGGATCCAATTGAGTACGCTGTACATTCACACCAATGACTAATATGTCTATCATTCTTAACACTATCATAGTGATATTATCAGACACTTAGTGTGTTTTGGTCCTTTATCAAAGATCACATCTCTATAGGTGCTTCATCATATTTTGTGTCTTCTCTATTCTAATCAGCTGGTCTACATATTTGCTCTTATACCAATACAAAGTTCTTGGTTTACTATGTCTGTAAAAAATAACCTTGGAAATCTGGGAGTGGAAATCCTACTACTCTTTAAATTTTTTTAAATTAAATGATCATTTGATTGGGGATTCTTACAACTGTTATAACAATCCATATATCAATTATATCAAGCATATTTGTATATATGTTGCCATCATTCTTTTATAGACATTTACTTTCTATTGCACCCTTGGTATCAGTTCCTCTCTTGTGAACCTCAAATTCCCCTCACCCCCACTCATGAGCCTTTGATAAATTATACATTATTATATTTTCATATCTTACATGTACATTGTCTCCTATCCCACCACCGCTTCTATTGTCCATCCCTCGGGGATGGGGGTTGCGGTGGGGGACGGCTTGTTAAGTGTCTGTCATTGTAGTCATTTTTCTCTTCCTGCCTTCCTCTCCCCACCTTCCCCCTACTTTTTTAGTATCTCTACTCCCATTCCTTTTCCTGGATTGTGTGTGTCATGAGCTCCTATCTCTTATCTGTACCTGTGCATATGCTCCTGTCTAACCCGTAGTGAAAGGCAGTACTGAGGCCATGATAGTGATGGGGTGAGGGAGCCTCAAGGCGCCAAAGGAATATTGTATGTTTCATCCTTGCTTTACTGTGACCTGGTTGACTTTCCATGTAACCCCACTCTGAGGGGATGTCCCATTGTATATGTAGGCTTTGGGTCTCTGCTCTGACCCCCCCTTGTTCTCAACAATGTTTGTTGTTGTTGTTGTTGTTATTTTGTTTGTTTGGGTCTTCTGATGTCTGTTAACAAGACTCAATGACAACTCATGATAGCACCCACTGGTGTCCTTCTTCCATGTAGGCTTGTTGCTTCTCTACTAAATGGATGCCTGTTTAACTTCAAGTTTAAAGACCTTGGATGCTGTATCTTTTGACAGCTGGCACCATCAGTCTTCTTCACCATATTTGCTTATGCACCCATTTTGTCATCAACTATTATGCCAGGAGGGTTAGCATCACAGAATTCCAGTTTCTTAGAACAAAGTGTTCTTGTATTGAGGGAGGGTATGAGCACAGGCCCGAAATCCCTCCACTACCTCAGTGTAGTGTATTGCCGTATAAATATATGTATCTAGGTCAATACCTGATGTTGAATTTTATAAAATGCCTATTATGCATCAATTAACATAACCATGTGTTACCTTTCCATTTTTGTTGTCTAGGTGGTAGTTTACATGGAATGCTTTTCTTATATTGAACCACCATTGCATACTAGGTATGAAACCCACTTGATCATGGTACATTATATTTTTACTGTTTTGTTGAAACTGGTAGGTTATAATTTTGTTGAAAAATTTGGTATCTGCATTTATAAGTGATATGGATATACAGCACAGCACAACAGCAATAAGAACACAGCTTGAGAAGAGGGGACATACATAAAATTGAAAAGGAACAGAAATTGTAGTTTTTAATAAACATTTTGAAGATACACATATTTTATCTTCAAATTATGTAGTAAACATTTCATAACACATTTCAATCAAAATACATCAATGGCTAAATCATGTTAAATGTTACAGAGTTAACTCCAAGCTTCTTTGTAAAAAAAAAAATCCAACTTTTCCTTGATGTGCTTTATGTATACAGGTAGAGAATTTGTGTCATCTACCAGGACTGGAACATTTTAATTTTAAAAAACATATTCTGAACTCTGACTCATGTTGGGTTTCAGAATAATTGAATATGTATTTATTGTCCCAAACTCACTTCAATCCTGTGATTATGACTCACGGTGACCTTATAGGACAGAGTGGAACTTCTGTGGGTTTATGAGGGTGTGCTCTTTATGGGACCAGATATAGTAAATATTGAGAGAAAGGATATGGTATTATTATAAATATAACATGATAGCGTTACAGATTAGAGACACATTAGACATTGATGTGAATATACGGAGTAAACAGTTGAAAGCATAAATAGAAGATTAATAAAGATATTAGAGATATAAATTTGGTATTCATCAGTGTATATATGTTATTCTATGTGCTATCAGCTAGGTTCCTATTCACAGCAACTCTATGTACAACAGAATGAAATATCACTTAGTCCTGAGTCTAGTTCCTCTAATTTTCACTGTTCAAATATATCTTTGGATCCAAGGACACCATTGAAGTATTACAAGAGCAAAATATTTAGCATAACACAATGTAATTTAAATTAAGCCAGCATGTACACCTTCCATTTTAGGCTAGCTAGCATTACATTAAACTGCTGTTTTTTACTTTTTAATTCAGAGTGAAGAGTGTATGGCATGTGTTTTGCATCTCAAAAACTAGAGAAGGTGGAAGAAAACTAGTGCCATTTTGTTTTTTGTTGTACCCCCTCCAGATTAAGAGAGCTTGTTATCCTTTACAAATGACAGGATATTTCTCCATTTGATTATTTATTGTGTGCTCTGTTCCCCCGATTTGTTGTTGCTCAAAATGTGTAAATACTATGGTTCAATATTTTTACTTGTATGGCTATATGAATTTTCCTGCTCCAGTTCAATCACATCTGCTCCCCCAAATGTGGGCTTGGCCTCCCCCCTGCCTAAAGTACATGGGGGGGGGTGATCTTAGTATTCTGCTTGGTGCTAGCTAGGGTCAGCAGTGGAGAAGAGGCACCAGCTGAACCTGTTTCAGCTGTGCTCAGTTGAGGTCTGGAGTGGCAAAGAATGGAGCTCTTCCACCAATGTCCTCCTGGGGAAGTGGAGGATTCACAGTTTTTAAGGGGATTCTGTGTGTCAATCCAATCCTTTGAAACACCCAACATGGGATTTGAAGAGCTTAGTCCTCTGCAAGTGAGGTCCAGAACTCAGGTCCTTGAATTTCATGTTCTTCTTCAGATGTTTATTTGAAGAGATTTTTAGAGAGCCTCTGATTGCATGATATGTTCAATTGAAAGCAAAGTGTGTCCATTTAATTATTGTATTATATTTACCGTACACATACATTGCATAAATAATGTGATATTTAATATATTTATAATGCAACAGTTAAGCTGGTAGAAGAGACTGCAGAAAAAGAGATGCAATGAAAGCTTATTTAAAAATAATTATTAATAATAATAATAACAAATACCATCTTTCTATTGACTTAATTTCAGCTCCTAGTGGTTCCATATGGCAAATCAGAGCTGCTCCAAAGTATTTCTGAAACTGTACGTCTCTGCGCAGGCAGATAGCCTCACCTTACTCCTGCTATTATAAAATATCAGGAGAAATAAGTTACAATAATATGATATTGCAATATACCAAGTGAAATAAATCACACATTGCAGAACTCTTTGGCTCAAAACAGATAAATTAACTTTACATTAAGTTGTTCACAATAATTTATTATTTATGTGGTAATCAGAATGATAATAAATGTAATAAGGTTTACCTCAAACCAAGTTTCCCTCAAAGGGTGAAATGCTTAATGCCCACATCAATGTCCCTCAATGTTTTGAGTGAGAGAACAAGGTATATTTTGACACACATGAGGTCACTAGTAGTTTGAATCTATGCAACAGGAACTGGTTTTAATATTTGAGTGATAAAGGTTCTAAAGGAAAATATATATTATATGGCTTAAAAATAACATTTTATGTTCATAAAATACTACTTAATAATTAAATAATATATGTGTTTATATTAAGTATATCATTTATATTAAAATACATAGGAAACAAGCTATATATAATTGATACCAGGATTTTGTCTCACACACACACACACACACAGAGGTTTTCTCTCGATTCTTAAGATATTCACTGACTTCCCTAAAAGAGGCCAGATATTTCTGAAAAATAAATCATGTGTAAAGAAGTTAGAACAAGTCTAATTTTACAAACACATAGATCAGACAACAAACAGTATGACACATGTTTAATGAATTAAAATAAATCTACTTAGTTATTTGGTTAGCAACACATTTCATTAACTAATTTCCTGCTCCACAAATCTTTAGAGGCAAGAAAATTTAGATAAAACATTTTCAAAATAAATAACTTTGAATTGTATAAAACATTAAAGTAGTAATTCTAATTAAGTCATGCCACATTTACAAATGTTCCATAATACAAATAGTTTAAAAGACTCCGCTTCTTTTAATATTGTTGCATACTTACTCTTTATACAAATCATAGCTAAATAGATTTCAAGAGAAACATTTGATGGCTTGATTTATGCAAATTACTTGATTCAGTTTCAATTAAGTTGCTTCGGCAATTTAAGCAGCTAATTTGATTAGCTGAAAATGTTTTCCTACAATAAGATTTATGAGAATTTTAAATAAGTTCGTGATTATAAAGTGACTTTACACTATGAGGTATTTCTTCAATTTTGATGAGATTTGTTTCTTTCATATTCACAACATATTATGTGATTGAAACACTTGAAATTCTAGCTAACGATGCTTAATAAATTACCTAACATAATACAGATTAGGACAACAGAATTTTAAGGCATGGAATAAAGACCTCCCTTAGATGAAAAGTTAGACATACATCTGAAATTGAAGGTAAAGACAAATATTTTCATTTGATGTTGTGAATTGTCCTCATATCTTTACAACCTTTTGGAAGATTAGTGTTTTTCAATGGAAAAAACAACAAAAACAGATCAACTAAATCCCAACTCTCCTTTCTTTTTAAATAATTTTTAAGTGTTGAATGTAAATCAGATATGTTTTTGCCCTTCTTTGTTTAATAGTATAAAATGAAGAGACACCAACTCACTCACTCACTGCCATTGAGTTGGTTTTAGCTCAGTGACTACATGCAACAGGGGGAACGGCCTCTTCATGGGAGTAGAAAGTCTCACAGTTCTCCCTTAAGAAATGATATGACAGAGCTTGGGAAATGCAATTGGCTTCAGAAAATTGTGATCTAAAGATCTCAATCCATAGACCTTAAAATTCTATTTTGGAATGGTATAGAATAAGGATTGGTGTAAAGAAAAATAGACTGCAGTCTTTACAAGTAACTGTATGCTCCTACCCTGAAACTGAAATGGGTTTCTATCAACTGCTCTATGAAGTAATTGAGCATTTCTCACTTTTCTGCTATGTTCCATTTTAATTTTGTTCACTTTCTTTTTCTTTTTGGTATTGTTTTGAAAGCACCCTATCAGAATACTCGCAAACTTATTGACAACCTTATCAGTTCTCTGAAATGTGCAATATATATCTGAATTTCACACAGCTCAAACTTTATAAGCCTGTACCTATTAAAAGGAATTTCGATGTGGCATAAAGAGCAAAAACAATCATTTGCTAAATACAAAGATATGGGTTGTAATTCCACTGAAATGTGTCTTTCCAGAAAGGCCTGGTAATCTACTTCTCAAAAGTTACCCATTGCAAGTCCTGTGAACAAAAATTCTACTCTGAGACACAGGGTTGACGTGAGTCAGAATCTATGTGACAACAATTGGTTAAGTAGTAAAAGAGAAATCAAAGACGTGGTAACAGCCCATGTAAAGGAAGTCTTTTATTTTAGAAAAATCATACTGCTATGTGCAGAAGGGAGCCCGCCAGATAAATGAAACTGTGGCACTTTTGAGAAGCTCCAGTCTTCTAGTTTCTGAAGGGCATAAACAACCTGTCACAATTGTTTTGCTCTATTTGTTTCTTTTCTTTTCTTTTCCCCAGATTCTTGAAGAGTTGCATTTTAATAGTAAATATATAAGCACAATTTTTATACTCATCAACAAAGAATAAACTAAAAATCTACTCTACAAGTTAATAACCAATTTTCTGAGCTTGCTCAAAATCATTTTGAAATGCTACCACAATCATTGGTTAATTTTAAATTATTGTTTTCAAGTCATTCTGAGCCGACAATTGTCGGACTTTAAAACTGACCCACTAAGAAATGATTTTGTGACTAACTTCATTGTTGTTTCTATTGCTATTATTTTCCCTGCGTGGTTATTTGAATACATTGTACAATGTACAGCATAATACAAAATTATAAGAGAGAATCGTTCTCTATATTGCTTGGTGATTTGAAAAACATGAATTTCTGCTATCAACACACACACATACACATATGTGAAGGTTTAAAAACATGCAAATGCAAAACTCCCTGCCATCAAGTCGATGCTTACCTCTAGCAATCCTGGAGGCGAGGGTAGAAGTGCTTTTGTGGGGTTTTGAGAGTGTAATTCTCGACAGGAGTAGAAAGGCCCCCTTTTCTCTTATGGAACTGCTAGTGATTTTAAACTGCTTACATTGCGGTGAGTAGCCCAATGTGTACCTACTATGATTGCGACGAAATTTTAGAAATATTTCTTAAACAAAAATGTTTTTAAAAAATAGCTTGTGCTTCTCCATAGATCTTCCATCTAAGCCTTCACATTTGAAAAGGTGTTAACTCTACCTCTATGTTCCCTGAAAACACGTGTGCTCTTCAACCTGCATGATTTCACAGTAGCCGTTGACAGCCTTGAGGAACTCAGATTGCGTTCCTTTTCAATGTGCTTCAAGTTTGTAGAACTAAACATTCCAAAAGGGCGAGATTAGGACTGTGCAGTGGTTGGGGTGCTATTTCCTATAGCATTCTCCCTTTAATAAGTTGCAAGGAGGGTTCCCTTGATGGAAAAACAAAACAAAACAAAACTCTTTCAGTACAACTTTCCTGTCCTTTCCCTCAGTTTTAGTTTTCAATTTTCTTAAAATTACTTAATAAAATATTATGCTATTTTCTTGAGGAAAAATCCATTAAGCTTATTGTAATAGTTAAGGTTTTGTGTGAACTAAGTTTGGCCAGGGTTCTATAGTCTACAGGTTAAGACCATTAACCCCTCATTACTAGGGGGGGGGGGTTGTCCTTCAACTCTAAGTGAACAATGTGTAGAAAGCTTGTATGCTTTTGACTCCCTTGATCCTGTTTAGTTTATCATCAGTTTTGGACTAGACTCAGAAGTCTGCTGTCCTTCCTGTTAACCTTGAATTTTTTCATCTCTGCAGCCAGAAGCCTGTGTTCTGACTTTCCGATCTTGGATTCATCAGCTGCTTTAACTTATTGAGTCAGGAGAGGCCCCCAGCTGGATATCTCAGCAATGGATTTAGCAGTCTACAATTGTGTGAGCATGTTCTACATATAAATCTTTCTCTCTTCCTCTTGGTATCTTTCCCTGTCTGTCTGTCTGTGTAGTGTGTGTGTGTGTGTGTGTGTGTGTGTGTGTGTCTTCAATTTACACCACTTTAAAAAAACAATGTGGTCATCCTTCTTTGAGGAACACAGATAAGCTTCTTATTAAAAGTTCTTTAAGTTTTTAGAACAAAAAGAAGTCTGAAAGGGCAAGATCAGAATTTCAGTGACTTCAGCTTTTTGAATAGCAATGATTGTGAGGATAGCATCGAACTAAGCAGTGTTTTATGTTTTATATGGGATTTGCTATGAATTTGAATCAAAGCACCAATTCCTAGGAAAACATCCCATAATACACAAATGAGTATGTTTGTCTACACTTAAAACAAACCAGATGCAAATTATTAAAAAGACTATCTCATCAAAATTAAAATGAAACCAAAAGATATTTCTTTACAATACTTAGAAGCAAAATATAACATAAAGCAACACCATACCATCATTACTATCAAATATAAATCTCTTAAGTTTTATTCAACTTCATATATTTATTCAATTACCTATCATAATAAAACATAAAAGACATGAAAGAGATTAAATCTAATAGTAGGAATATTATTTCATAGCTGTGTGAAGCTCATTAAATGGAATTTTAATTTTAGGACTCAAAGATATCAAATGTCAAGAATAATCTGCAAGAGATTTTTATAATAAATAAACTGATAGTGTTTTAAATTCTTTTATCATAAGGGACTTATAAGACCAATGTGCTTCCTCTTATATGATTGCAGATTTGCTTGCAGCTTTTCAGTGCAATCACAAATATTTCTTTTTATATCTTACTTCTGCATGAAGTTTGCAACCTCTGATTTCCCTTTGTTCTTAAGAGTAATATCAGGAAGAGCTGAGAATCACAGCAATAAAACTTTAGCTTTCTTAACTTCGACATGCGCCTCTGCATTATGTATAGAGCGCCTTCCTGCTGGATCACAGGGTCTGCATCCCATACTTCTTCTTTGATCTCTTATCCAGATATTTATTTTCCTAATATTCTCTTGCACATTATAACTTGCGATTTATCTTCCTAGTGGGAAAAATGAAAACGATCATTTCTTGATCTGTCAAAATGTCTGTAGATTAAACAAATCTAACTTTTTTTGCTCTCCATGTTTTTTTTACTGATAGGTATTATATTCAGAATGAAAACTAATGTGATGTTTTGGTGATGATGGCTCAACGGAGGATCGTCCATATTGAAGAATGATGGATATGGTTCCACAGAAGCTCTTTTGAACATGTGAAGAACTGAATTCCAAGTGAGTCTGTTTACATTGATTGCATTCATTAATTCCAAAGACTCTGTACCATATGCCTTATTATAACATAAGGGTTCTAGCTGTTATCATGATGATCAGCGGCATGAAAGTCAATGATTTCTCCTACAATAGAACACCAGGTAATATTTTTCATAACTGTACTGTTGTTTTCCCAGTAGATAGCTTTTCTCCATCCTCAAAGTTTTGAGAAGCTACAGACACAAGATTTCTGCCATTTCCACCATAATATGTCTATAGAGTTTCCCCTGAGAAAGACCTTGGAATGGGAAAATCCAGTCACGTTTACAAGAGCCACAGTGTTCCAGCTGGCTCCAGCTTCTGGAAGTCTGTCTGGTTGAATGTGCATACTCCCTGAGCCCAAGAGCTGTCTTCAGAAAGAGGTCTGGGACTGGAAGCAGCGTCACTAGACACTATGAAGGCAGGTGGATGATGTGTGGTTCACAGCCAGTCGGAACAATTAAAACCCTGACTTTCGATGTCAGAGATGTGCAAGGTGGTCGTCCTTGCTCTCCAATTGCCCAATCAGACCACGCAACTCTTCATCACACTAGGACCTATCCTTGTGGGACCCTTGCTCTAAGCCTTCCTTGCACAGGGTAGGAGGTTCACCAAACTAATCATTTTCACCTTCTTGACTAGGATAATTCCATCCTAAAGCCATTTTCTGCAAGCCTAACATCTTACTTAGACCTGGAAATGGTTGTGTACTACTGTGTTCTCCATTAGATTTCTGTTGTCTCTTTAGATTTTTCTGTATTTATAACTTCCTAAATGCTTTTTATCTTATAGGCTACATGTACTTTTCACCCTGAAAAAATATAGCACATTTTCTTGATAATATTATCATAAAAACATGTCCAAGAGATGTGTTAATACCTCATATAGTGAGAGGATTAAAAGTAGCTTCCACAATTCTTTGTATTAATAACCAAACATGTCCATGTCTGAACAATGACACAACTATGAACAATTGTGAGGTGGGTGTAGGGACTGGCAGTGTTTCTATATGTTGTTTTGGCATCACTGTGAACCAAAGCCCACTCAGTGGCCTCTAGCAACACACTCCAATTCAAAACAAATATGCCTCAATATTTCTTGTGGTCTAATTTATGTCATATTTATTACTGTTGGTTAGCGCTCTCTGGCTCTAGTCATCTTTTAACCAAATAACAATCAATACATATACGGCTTTCATTCTTAGTTCTATATTTTAAGGCAAGAGTCAATCAACTTTTCATAAAGTGCAGAGCAGAATTCTGTCACAAATCTTTAATCCTCCTATGATAGTATGGGTGCCATCTTAAACACTCTGCAGCAAATGACTAAGGTCATATCCTAAGATAATCAAAAGACAGAGGTCTTCATTTGATGTATAGGCAATACTTGGCTGACCTATCTTCTAAAGCATTACTATATGAAAATATTAATTTTCCTAATGTTATATAGCATCTAAAGGAAAACCTGTGGGTTTTTTTAGTAAGCCTTGTACTGCTAATCACAGGGTCAGATGTTTATGTTCACCAACCACTCCAAGGGAGAAAGGTGATTTTATTCTACTTCAGTACAGATTTCTATTGAGAGGTTATGAAAAGATAGTGTGACCATGTGTGACATAAGAGGCCTGATTTGTGACACAAGGGGGACTGTTTTTGTCACCATGATAATGCACCTGCTCATGCAGCCATCTCAGTGTGCCAGTTTTTGGCAAAAAAAAAAAAAACAAAAACAAAACCGGCATGCCCTTCTTGCCCCATGCACCTTACTTGACATTTATCCATGCAACTTCTTTTTCTTTCTGTAAATAAAGGGGAACATGACAGCGACAGCAATTTGAAGCTGTAGAAGTGGTGAAGTAAAAAGCAATGGAGGTGGCATCAGCCATCTAAACAGATGACTTTGAAAAATATTTCCAAGAATGCAATTGCAGATTTGACAAATGTATTAAGTGTAATAGAGAGTATTCTGAAGGTGATAAGGTTGTTATATCAAAAAATTTAAATACATAGCTTTGAATTTTTTTTCTGGTTCCTTTCTTTTTAATGAACATTCACTTTCTTCATGATATCAATCTACAACTCATCTGGTCCTTAGTAATTAGTGTACAATGTACCAAATTTGTTTTAATTCAGGTGGGATATGCTAATAGGATATTTTGCTCTTGTAGACTTATTTTTAAAGGAGCTTTAGTGGTATAATGGTTAGCAGTTGGGCTGTAATCTGCATGGCCGGTGGCTCAAAACCACCAGCAGTTCTGCAGGAGAAAGACTAGGCTTTGTACTCACTTAAGCGGCTGCAGTTACCCAAAGGGGGCCACTCGGAGTCAGCATTGACCCAATGCCAGTGAGTTTCTTTCTTTCTTTCTCTTCCTTCTTTCTTTTTCTATTTTGAGACTTGTTTTAATTTTCATTAGACTCACTTGAACTTGCATATGAGTAATTAATACACTATTCCACATTCTACTTCTGGCCTTGTGCTTTTTTATTTTTGATAATATGGTTTTTAATTTCTTTGAACACAATAGCAATATACTTTTCAATATTTAAAATTCCATTTTCTTTAACCAAAAGTTGAAAGCTTTACATAAATGCTAAGTATCATAAAATGGTTGAGGCTTCTCTTTTGCCCCGTGAAAGTCTTAAGCCTGATGAGTCTTTGGTAGACCTACCTGCCTTTACTGCACAGGTCTCATGACTAAGACTCACAAATCAACTTAAACAGACCAGAAATCTCTCTACTCTATAAATGGGGCTGGTCTACTTTAGTGTGGGTAGTGGTGGTCTTAATTTTTAAAATATCCTTAGTAAATAAATAAAGGATCAAAAAATTTGGTTTACTTGATGAATCTTAATTGCAGAATTTCTTCTTCTTCTTTTGAAACTTCTTTCCTGACGCATTTGCTGCTCTCTCAGCCATGACCTCCCAGTATTTCCTTCAATTAAGTCTTCTGAACTCAGAATCAGCGGTTCTTTCACAATAGTTCTTTTATCCTCCTTCACGGGGATCCATGGATGTGAGAAATCAGTTGCATTGTCGACAATAGGTCCAATCTGAAAGTACTTGGGGAAGCCGTCTTGATCATTTTTCTTGTAAAAACGTTTGGGGTGCATGCTAGCTCTCATCTTCAGGACTTGATTAATTCGGTTGTCAATTCTGGAGCTTTCATACTAAATCAAACATTGCATGGCCTTGTTCTGACTGAGGGCATTATGCTTATACTTTGTCTTTATCCATAGTGTAGTCAGTTTGGTTTTCAGGAATTCCATTTGGTCAGTTCCATGTGTACAATCACCATTTATGTTGTTGAAAATAAATGTTTTCAAAGAATAAGTCACTGGTCTTGCAACATCCTACTGTACGGTCTCTGTGTGACTTTGTTACAAAGCTCATATTTTTATTTGGAAACTGATCTTTCTTCCTTGTTTCCAATGTTCACATTCAAATTACAAGTCATTGTCAATAAGCCTTAATTTCATATTTTATCATTTTCAGATTGCATAAGTTGGTAAAAAGTATTTACTTTTTCCATCTCTGCTATTAGTGTTTGCTGGGTAATTTTGAATTATAGTTAAGCTAATGGCTTCCCTATAGGCATACAGGTATTATCTTACCACTATCATATACTTGAGAAAAGATCTTGAAACATTTATTTATTTTTATTTTGATGATGAATGTGAGCCCATTCCTATTAAATTGGTCATTGTCAGAATAGCAGACTATATGCCTATCTGACTCAAAATAGGCAATATCAGTCTATTTCAGCTCACTAATGGCTAAGATATTCATTTTTTATTTGGAAACAAAATACCCCAACCATTGTCATCAAGTCAGTATGACTCATAGTGGACCAATAGGACAGAGAACTGCTCCTATGCATTCCTAGACTGCAAATCTTCCTGTTCCTAGTCTCGTGTTTCCCGTTGGTTCCAACTGCCTGCAGTAGGACTAGAAATCTAATATTCACTATCTCACCAGAGTTCCTGTGCAAACAGGACATGTATGGATAAATGTGCTGTATCTCACAGAAACATAATAGTTGTAGTTTGGCTCCTATATAGATATAACATACAAATCAAAGACATAGAATAGAATTCAGAAATAGATGTGGTTTACACTTAGCATATCAGAAATTTATTTTATGTAAATGTAGATATTGTGATTAATTAATTATACTATACAAACAGGTAGCTATTCAGAAAAAATAGTAAACTTGATCCCTATTCACACAGAATCTGAGAGCATAACACTAGTTGAAGAAACCATGGAAAACTTTTTACAGCTCCAGGGAATAGTGCAAATTATAACACAAAAATAAAAAATCTTATAGAAGGTAAATTTGATTATATGAAAGCTAATTATATCCAAAGTAAAAACATGCATGAAAAATGTCAAATATTTGTATAAGAGAAATGTTTATGATATATAAATTATATAAGTTTATATAAATTATTGTATTATATTAATAAATTATTCTAAATATTGATGCATGTTTAACAAATGTACATTATGCAAAATAATATAAATATCTTAGATAATTGGCAAAGAATTGTTCACAGAAAAGACATAGAAACTACCTCTAAACATGTGGAAATAATTCAAATTTCTGCCAGTAAAAATACAGATTAGACTACATTTCCACAACAAATGCTCTTATTAGTTGCCACTTTTTGAAAGTGTAGAAAAGATAATACTGTTTCATGTAGAAAAATAACTTATAGTTAAAATTGCAAATTGATCATTTTTCAACGTAAAAAATAAGGTAGGCTTTATCAACTTAAGAATGTAAATACACTTTTAGCTGAAAGTTGCATTTATACAAATTTACCCTGTAAATAAATTATATTTGTTGAAATTGTATGTTTATAATTATTTTCTAGGTTAAAGCAAAGTTTAAAAGAAATCTAAGTGTCAATCTATGTTGTTGCTATTGTTAGTGTTCTATGTTGCTGGTAACCTCCAGTCTGTTGTGACTCATAGTGATCATAGTAAAACACAATGAAACAGTTCCCAGTCTTTCATCATCCACACACTTGTCATGTTTGAACTCATTATTTCAGCCACTGTGTCAATCCATCTCGTTAAGAAACTTACTCATTTTCATTGGCCCTCTGCCAAGAATGATGTCCTTTTGCCAGGACTGGTCTTACCTGATAACATGTCCAAGATATACAAGGGGTGGTCTCACCATATTTGCTGTTAAGAAGTATTTTGGCTGTTCTTTTGTTAGTTCTTTTGGCAGACCATGGCACTTTCAATATTCTGCAACAGCACCATAATTAAAATACACTGATTCTTCTTCAATCGTCCTTATTCACTGTCTAACACTTACATGTATATGAGATAATTGAAAATGTCATTGCTTGGTTCAGGCCAATCTCAGTCTCCTAAGTGACATTCTGGCTCTTCCAAGAGGTCTTTTTGTTTTAGGGGTTCTTTGGAAAAACCAGAAAACCTGCTAGACAAATACTAAGAGAGCGGTAACACTTCAAAGACGTCTTATGGAGTAGATTTGCTCACTTAATACATCTCAACTTCTTGGCTGCTTTGAATGGCCATTGATTGTGGATCCCAACAAAACAAAATTCTTGTTAAGTTCAAACTTCTCTCCTTTTATCAAGATGCTGTCTTGATTAGTCCAGTTGTGAAAATTTGGGGATTTTTTAAATAGTGAAGTCCAACCCATATTGGACACAGTAGTTTTTCCATCCATACTGGACACACTTCATCAGCAAGTGTATCATATCTTTCTCACTTTCAGCCAGTAAGTTTGGGTCTACTTTGTGTTGTGTTATTAATGCACCTCCAATTTCGAAGCTGAACTTTTCATGATGTAGTACAAATTTTCAGATCATTTGCTCGGTTAACAAATTGATTAATATGGACAGAGAAGAAACTCGGGCTCACATCTTTCCTAATTTTTAACTACACGCCATTGTTTTCTTAGTTTGAAAGATTGCCTCCTCATCCAGGCAGAGGTTCTACGAAGTATTGTGAAGTTCTCCTTCATCTCAATGTAATGGCTCAATTTTTTATGATGTCCACAGTTATATGCCTTCCTATATTCAATAAATACAAGTAAATAACTTTCTGATATGCTTGGTTTCCACCCAGGGCCTTTCATCAGCAAGGACATCTATAGCTCCTGCTGCAGCAGCATCTGAATTGATCTTAAAATTCTGACAGCTCCCATGTGATATACTGAAATTATGGATTAATTATACATTAATCCATAGGACTGGTCAAATGGAATATAGATAGTGATACTACATGATGTTTAAAATGAAGAAAGTTTCATGAGCTGATAAAATATGGTGTGTATGTTTATGTGGAAAAACCATAAAGAAGATTGACATAAAGAGCTATAATTTGAGGAAACAATGGTAGATTTCAATTTGTGTGAAATATCTTTGATATTGCAAAAGTAAAATCAATGGTATCATTAGCTTCAGTAAAGGAGAAGTGACTATCTGAAAGCTGAGGTAAATATTTGGCTTTTTATTGATAACAGCTTTTTGGGAAGTGCGAATTTGCTGAACATGTTGTTGTTGTTGTTAAGTGCCCCTCTCAGTTCCTACTCGTCACAATCCTCTGTGCAACAGCCTACAAATGCCCCCCTCCTGCACCATCTTCACAATTGTTCTCGGGCTTCAGCCTATTGGTGCAACCACTGTGTCAGTACACCTGGGAGTGGTCCTTCCTCTCTTTTGTTGCTACTCCACTTTACCAAGCATGGTGGGCTTTTCTAATAACTGGTTTATCCTGATATTATATTCAAAGTACATGAGAATAAATTTCCTCATCCTTGCCTCTAAGGAACCATCAGGCTATACTTCTTTTAAAACATAATTGTTCTTTTGGCAGTCAATGGTATAAAGAAAAGTTTTCACCAACACCACAGTTTAAATAAATCTACTTTTCTTTGGTCTTCTTTATTCAATGTCCAACTTTCATATGCTTATGAGTTTATTGGAAACACCATGGCTTCTGTTAGGCACAACGCAGTCATACATCTTTGCTTTTCAATACTCTAAAGAGGTCCTGTGCAGCAGATTTACCCAATGCAACGTGTCCCTTGATCTCATGACTGCTACTACCATGAGCTTGGATTGTGGATCCAAACAAGAAGAAATCCTTAACAACTTCCAAATTTCTTCTGTTTATCATATCTGCTGAATTATTATCTCTCCATACAATCCAGCGTCTCTGCTTCCTTCCTCAGCAACAAGGTGGAATAAACATGGTGAGAGGATACAACCTAAGGTACACTCTTCCTGATTTTTAAACCGTAGAGAATCCCCTAATTCTGTTCACACAACTCCTTCTTGATCCATGTAGATTCCATATGAAGGCAAGTAAGTGTGTTGGAATTCCCTTTCTTCTCATGTCTGTCCATAGTTTGTCATGATCCACGGAGTCATTGTTTTGTATAATGCATAAGCACACGTGTAAACATCTTTCTGGTATTCTCTGCTTTCTGATAAGATCCATCTAATATCAGCAATCATATACATTGTTCCAAACCCTCTTTTGAAATCTGATTAGGACAGCAGCCCTTGCCAATGTACTGCTGCAATATTTGTTAGATTATCTTCAGCAAAATTTTACTTGCATGTGATAATCAATGGTGTTGTCGTCCAATTTGCATATTCCATTGGGTTATCTTTCTTTGGAATAGGTACAAATATGGTTCTCTTCCAGTCGTTTGGACAAGTATCTGTCTTCCAAATTTCTTAGAATAGTGCTTTCAGTGCTTCATCACTTTCAAAACATTTCAATTGGTATTCTATTGATTCTGGGTCCTTGTTTATGGCTCATACTTTCAGTGCAGCTTGGATTTCTTCCTTTAGTAACATTGGTTCTTGCTCATATGCCACCTTCTGAAGTGGTTGAATATCAACTTGTTCTTTTTGGTACAGTGACTCTGTGTATCCTTTCCATTTTCTTTTGATGCTTAGTGACCATATTATCTTTTATAGCTATATCTTGCTAGCTATCTAGCTCTATATACGCATACTTATGTGTAAGTGTGTAAAATATTTGTGGGCATATGTGCATGTGTATTGCAAAAAAAGGACACAGAAGTCATATCTGACCTCCTCTGAATTCTTTATTGGGATAAGGCTGGCAATAGACATAACTCATGAGAGGTATTTAATTACTTAATACGACCCTTCTAGCCATAATCCCTGTTTCCACAATAATTTTGTTATGTATAATAAATTCTAACTTTTATGACTTTAATTATAATCCCATTTTGGAAGGAGTTCTCTGGTATATGATTAAGATGTGGTGTTTCCTTAATTCCCAACTGTAGTAGACATTATAATTCACTAAAGAGTGTAGCCACCCTTTATTTTTCATTGGGGTATAATCTTCTGAAAGTTACAAACCACATATTTATCAAAGACCTCCCATTTTTGTGTGTGACTTTTTATACTGACAACTGTGGTAAAGCAAGAAAATTTGCTTTGCCTTTGGGAGAAGAAAGAAAAACTTTTGACTTTGAACATTTGGGATATATTTAATCTCCAACTCTTTGGAACTAATATGATATCATTTTTTCTCAAAGAAATTATTACCTCACCTCCACTCTCCAACATTCTTTTCCTATCCTTCAACCAACCATTTCTTCCATGGCACACTGCTCCTTGGCGTAGTTCAATAATTCATTGCACCTGCCACATGACTCATTGTCTATACCCAGAAATAAGGGAGGTTATTAGGGAGGATAAAATGGCACCACCAATCATGATTAGTAAACATTAAGGAAACAGACATTGGTCTACATTAGCAACTCTCCTTAGTCAGCAGCCAAGCCTTCCTCTGAGACTCAGCACCGAGGCATGCGGTCCTGTGGGCATCTGCTTCCATGAACCAGGAAGCACACTTTTGCTTTGCCGCATAGTCTCAGTGCGGCTATTCTGTTCTGTCTCATGGGATTATCCTATTTGCATAACCCCACCCAATCAGTTGTTGGGAATTAGAGACATGGGTGGAAGGGTCATCTTAAATTTTACTTTCCCACAATATGTGTGTATGAATCACTTCTACCAAGTCATTTCTGACTCATAGACCTGCCCCCCCCACCTCAGTAGGGCACAATATAACTGCTCCATAGGGATCCTGAGACTGTAGTTCCTTATAGAAGCAATATTTCTTCTCTGGAGCACCATTTTATTTAGCAATACAATCCTTAATCTATATCATCACCAAAGCTCTTTCTATAATATTTCAAGATCAATCTAAACAGTGCCAGAAAAAAAAGTTTCAGATGGTGTGTTAGGCCAGGTTGTCTAGAGAAACAAATCCAGTGGTACTCACCTATGTCTAAGAAAGGACTTTATATAAGGAAGTAATTACATATGAAGAAGGCATCCCAGCCCAGTCAACATCAAGTCTTTAAGTCCGAAACTAGTCCATAAGTCCCTCCTCAGACTTAGGTACCACATGCAGTTGCCACCCACAGTATGCAGAACATCACAGACGCGTGTGTGCAATCATGTGGATCCAAGGTCGATAGAAACATGGCAGGGCACCAGCCACTTTCAGGGTCAGTGACAGAATTCCAGGAAGCAGGAAGATGAAGGGGCAGAGGGAGAAGGAGGTTCACAGTTTTCCCAGGCAATAAGAAGGCCACACCTCCAAGGAGGCATTACCAGGCTATTACCTGATTAACAGTTTGAATTCCACACCTGAGCTTTTACACGTTGTCAAGTTGACACACGGATCGAAAATGAGAAGCCTTTTCTCAGGTGCCATTTCAGCAAGTTTTTATTCACCAAGCACGAGTGGTCATAAAGGAAGGAAGACACCGACGCGCATATCAAAGATCCTCTGAGCAGAACAGGGTTAGTTAGTGGGACAGATGAAGATAAACAGCTGAGCAGAAAGTTCCAAAAGTCATCTAGAGAAGACAAATCAAAGCATTATACTGAGATGGCGAAGAATTTGAGTAAGATATTCCAAAGGGAAATGTACCCGGCAAACCTCCAGCTGAACAAAAGGAAGAAAACGGAAGCCTTTGGAACAATCCCAAAGATTATATGGGAAAACTTGATTGATGTAGGAGGCATGAAAAGAGGATGAAAGAAACACCCGGAGTTGGTGTGCCACAAAGTATTGACCGGCAGCCCGTCAAGGTGATACCACGTGACCAAGAATTGATGCTGCTAAGTGAAGATCAATCTGCACTGAAGGCATCAGCGAAGAGCAAGCCTTCAGGAACTGAATGAACATCAATCAAGAAGTTTCAACAAACTGATGAAGTACTGGGAGCACTCATTACTCTTTACTAAGAAATCTGGCACAGATCCATATTCATACTCATTACAAAGATGAATCAACACAATTCAGAACCACTGAGCATTATTATTAATGTCACATGGAAGAAAGTTATGCCAAAATTTTTTTTCAATGGATGCATTAATAAATGAACCGTGAACTGCCATAAAGCCAAGTTGAAATGAAAGGAGTTCACTGAATGAGCAGTGGCATTGCTGACGGAAGCTGGCTTTGCACTGAAAGCAGAGGATATTAGAGAGCTGTTTACTTGTTTGAATGACTATGCAAATGTAGTAGAGTCTGTAGATAATAACAAAAATTGTGGATAAAATTGTCAACAATGGGAACCAGAGAGCACTTGATTGTGCTAATGGGAAACCTGTGCATTGACCAAAAAATTAAAAATAAAAAAGTCATTTTAGCAAAAAAAAAAGGGATACTACAAGGTTCAAAATAATAAAAAGTATGCGTCAAGATTGTATCCTATCATAATACTAATCAATGTCTATGCTGAGCTAAAAAATCAGAGAATTTGTATTAGATGAAGAAAACTACAATACTATGATCAGAGGAAACCTCCTTAAATCCTGAGATCTGCAATGATGCAATTTCATTTTCTGAAAGCCAAGAGGACTTGAAGCACCTCTTGATGAAGATCAGAGACCACAGAGTCCAGTAAGTAGTACAATCCAATGTAAAGGAAACAAAACCCGGTAGAACTGGACCAATGTACAATAAGTAGAGAGAAGTTTGTTGTTTTCAAGGATTTAATTTTACTTGAATCCGCAATCAATGTTCATAGAATCAGCAGTTAACCGCAAATGATATCCCACATTGGGAAAATCTGTTGTATAAATCCTCTTTAAAGATTCATAGAGCAGTTTGTCACTTTGACCACTAAGGTGCACTGGACCCAAGTCATGACATTTTCAATCGTTTTATACAATTCAGATGTAATCTGAAGAATGAATGAAATCTGAACAATGACTAAGAAAGATTGCTGATGCATTTGAACTATGATGTTAGCTAACAGAAGAAAGAAAAAACTCTGTGTTGGAGGAAATATAGCCAAAACGTTCCTTAGAAATGAGCACATCAATACTTTATTTTATGTAAATGAAAAAAATACTTTCATCGAGTCGATGTTACTCACCGTACCTTATACCATCAGCTAACACTTCCACGTACTTTGAGACTGTGTCTTTTTAAGGGAGCAAAGCCTGCTTCATCTTTCCCCTAAGAAGTGACTGGTTCCTTTGAATGGCTGCAGATCACAACCCAACTTCAACCACACCACCTAGACTGATTTTATATATGCCTAGTTTATTCTCGGGAAGGATTGGTTACAGGAAGAAGACATCATGCTTGGAAAACAACAAAGTTAGTGAAAAATAGGAAGACTGTCAAGGATTGACAGAGTGGCTTGAACAGTGGACTCAGTATGACAAGAATTATGAGCATAACCAAAGTCTAAGCATTCTTTCCGTCTGTTACCCATAGCGTCCCTGTGAGTTAAAACTGAACTGATAGTACATAACAATGTTGACCTGCTGTGGATCGGTTCAGCAGTGTCAGCGTCACTACCCACGTCTATCATGTATACGATTTAGCTTTGGTGATTAGCCTTCGGTACAGGTGGAGCAACGTGGAAAGACTTGGGTCGTGAAGGAGACCAGGGTATGAACGTCATTTTCAGTCTCCGCAGCAGAAGTTCCGTTTGCTCAGAAGGCCAGCCTTTCGTCCGCATAGACGAGCATGAAAAGTTCTGGTTTTCAGGAGCCTTGACTGCACTACACAGTAACTCAACCTGTGCAAATGCTGGATGGAAGTCATGTTCTGCCAAATCCATTCATTCTTCTATGGATGCTCCCAAACAAGTGAGAGAGCAGACCAGCAGATAAAGTGCTCCTTGCTGAGACAGGATAAGAAGAGAAGACAAAATTAAACATCTCGATTCTGGCAACTGGGTTCAGAGAAAGAAAAAATAATCCCAACACAAGCAAACCAAAAGAAGAGATAATCTCTTCATCCTGTCTGAGAACATTTATTTTTTCTAGGAAGATGACTGAGAAAAATCTTAGTACTTTTCTTAGTGATCATATAGGTTCTTTTTATTACGATGATTTTTTCATGGTTGAAATTCAAATATTACACGAGGAACTTCCTTATAATAAATTGTTAGATAGTCAATCTTACATAAAGTGTCCTGTAAACTCATTGACGTCATTAAGCAGTCCTGAAAGTGATTGACTTTTACAGGATGTCTGATTAATCTGTGTGAACTCTTTCTCAGGCAAACTATATTATATATTTCTTTGTCATTGGGCCTTCAGTGTTTTTAAATGTTTCCAAGATATAAGTAAGGTTTTCATTGACTACGCGGCCCACTGATTCCTTGGTCTTAGTAGCTCTTAGCCCAGAAGCTCCACTGAAATCCACTCCTGCTGAGCGACTCCTGGCCTTTGAAAGACCAGTGTCATAGCTGCCAGCACACCAGCAACCCCAAGCCACCACAGATGACAAATGACAGGGTCAATCCCCCTTGCCAAGACTGCACTTACTAGGAAGAGTCCGCCAGGATAAGCCTTTTAAAAATGAACTCTAAGCCAACTAATTAGGGCCTGGGTCTCCTAATGGGTGCTATTTAATTGAAGCACAGGTGTGATATCCCTTCACACTCTTTATGGGCATTGCAGGGTGTTCACTGTACAGGAGCGTTCACTGACAGTCATCTTAGAACTTTTAAGGAAAACGTAAGGACCTAGAATATGTGAAAGGAAATTTAAAACTAAGTAGTAATTTGAAGGACTTCATCCACAAGTGTTATTTCAAACATAACGCTGTGCTTTCAAGGAGCAAGCAAAGCTCAACATTGGTGATTGAAATAATGACACTTACTATGGTGTTAGAAATAATCATTGGTCATTATCTATAGTTATCGATAGAAACAAAAATGTAATAAAAATTAAGAGATAAAGATGAAACTAAGTGATATAAATATGGCACAGATATTGATTGGATGTGGTAATGGGGAATTTTCTGAGGAAATGGCTTGTTCTGTACCATAATTGGTTATTACTTTCATAAATATTCATATTTATCCAAACTCACTTGCATAGCATTTACCCTCGCTGTCCTTCATCATACATGTTTAATCTGTATCTCAATGAAGTAAAGAGAGAACCAGAGAAAGTGAAGAATCATTTTGTGTCAGTGCTCGTTACTTTGTGAAGATGCAATAATCTGGGATTATAATGTCCATTCTGCAAAGAGAAAAAAAGTCAGCAGACACATTACTGGAGCTAAAGGAAACAAAAATCAAAAAATGAAATACATAGATAAATAGAATATGAATCTGTTGATATTGTTGTTACTTATTGAGTATTGAATCATTGCTTATATAATGTAAATAAAATTATGCATGAAATTTTTTAAAGTTGCATTTTCATTTTTTGTAGATGGAAACATCATGATTCTAGTTAAAATAAATTATATATATATAAATATTTAAATATAGAACTGCAAAAAATATATTCACCATTGTACTCTAAACATAAAATTGATCCAAACTGTAGAGAATGGTGATTTTGTATAAATTAAGTATTATTTAAGATTATACACACAACTATGTATAAATCCATATTTATATAGGAATCTTTTCCAGGTGGAAGAGGTCATGGAATGAGGGATATAATTACTAGGGCCAGATGGATCTTGCCTGAAAGCAAAGACAAATAGAAATGTATTTGCTTATGGTTTATTTACTAGGCAGGAGCATGCATGGGTAGCATTGAGAAGAATGGGAATTTCAGAACACTCCATGGTACTGCATAGAATCTGTAAGTGGAACAAGCGATAATCATGCAAACATAACAGCGGAATATTGTGTGGTTTAAAGTAAGGAAAGATGAGTGTCAAGATTGTGTCTTTTCACTAAATCTATTCAAATGGTCTGCTGAGTACCTGACCTGAGAAGTCCGACGGTGTGAAGGAAAATGTAGCATAGGGATTAGAGGAAGGCTTGTGACCAATCTGTCATATGCATGTGACAAAATCTTGCTTAACAAAGGGGAGTGTATGTATATGTATGGATTGTGATAAGAGTTGTATGAGTCCCTAATAAAATGTTTTTTTTTTAAAAAGAGAAAAGGGAGGAGGACTCGAGGCACGCGCAGACAAAGATCCAGGACTGCAGCTGTCAGAATGGATTGCGACTCAATGTAAAGAAAATAAGAATCCTCACCACTGGGCCAATAGGCAACATCACGATAGACAGAGAAAAGATTGAGATAGATGTTGTCAAGGATTTTCTCTTGCTATGGAGCAGCAATCAATTCTCACAGACACAGCAGCCAAGAAATCAAATGATTTACCGCATCGGGTACTTCAGCTGCACGAGGCCTCTAACATGGTGAAAGGCAAAGATGTCACCTTGTAGACGCTGGCGTAGGTGACCCAGCATGTGCGTAGTGGACAACGAATAAAGAAGACTGAACGAGAATGGTTGCATTGGAACGACGGTGCTGGTGAAGAATATTCAAAATATGGATAATTGCCTGAGCCAACAAACTTGTCTTAGAAGTTGAGCCAGGACATGCTAAAGGGCTAGGCTGGAGGGACTTCATCTCACATACTTGGTTATCAGGAGAGATCAGTTCCTGGAAAAGAACACCAGTCATGGCAAAGTAGAAGCTCAGCAAAAAAATAGAGGGAAACTGACAGGGAAATGGATTGGCACTGTGGCTGTAAAAATGGGTCAAACATGACAAGAATTGTGAAGAAACTCCTTGTTATATTCTGTTATTCACTGTAAGCCAGTCCCAGCTTAGTGGCACCGAACAATAAAAATGCACATGCATCCACATGTATGTGTGAACAAAAACTACACAGTGTCCTTGGCTTTCTGAGGCTCTAAGCTTTCTTTATCGCCACCATATGTTCTGGTGGGTTTAAGCCTCTAAACTTGCAGTTATAAATCTAATTCTGTATCTCTCCCTCTCTGTGTGTCTCAATATATACATATGTGGATGGCGATTAGGTAGGTATTGATATACATATAGAATAGATATAGGTATGAAATATATGGAAACTCACTGCCATCAAGTCAATTCTGACTCAAAGGGGCTCCATGGGAAAGAGTAGACCCCCCCGCCCCCATTGCAGATTTCTAAGGCTGGAAATCTTTATGGGAACAGACAGCCCCAGGCTTCATGTACAGAATATATATTTTGTATTACTCAAAATCAATTATAAAACATTATAGCTATCATAAAGAATACTTAATTAACTATTGTTATCTAAATTAACACCTCTGAGCCATCTTTCTGATGCAGGCTATTTGGAGACAAAGAAGTCCAGAAGAGAACATTATAAAGTTCTCTGAAATGGATGCTTTAGATAGCCAGGGAACATACTGAGTATGAGTTCCTAATGCCGCTGACATAATTTGAAAAGCTAGTATATTATGAAGAAAGCACCATCTGTTTTCTCCCTTTGGTTTCTAACTACGTTTGAAAAGGTTTTTGGAGACAACATGTACTCTGAAAAAAATCAATACACAGAGTAGGAAACACCATGCTCCAGAGGAAGGAGAAGAAGCGAGCAAAGGACGAATGATCAGCACTCAGACTTGAGTAGGTTTTCTCTCATAGGTGTGAGGCAATTAAATTCTGATTTCATATATTGCAAAATGCCCCAGACATTTTAAGATGGTAAGGTGCTGTACAAATATTAGATCTTAGTATAAGCAGAATTTCAAATACTGTTTTGTGAGATTTAGTTTTCACCCAGTTCATAATATTGTGACTTTTATGTAACTAAAATAATCCAGTGGATGAAGTCATTATACAGCAGATGGTGCCATGGGGCCGCTTGGCTTGTCGTTTACAAAAATGCATACAAGTGCTTGGGTGTTCTATGATTAGCTGACACTTCTTATCCATTTCCTTTCAGCATTCATGGGTACGAGGGTGGACATAAAACACCTATGTCTATAGTTAGAGGCAAAAATTGAAGACCTTGAATTTTCATCCTTCACAATTTTACTTATCATTTGTGCCTGGAATGCTAATTCCTCCAAGGATTTGCACTATTTCCAAAGGGACAATAAGAGTGTTCGTTTCTTATTCTGGTGTAGTACCGAGGAATATCACAAATCTAACACTCAACCCGACTTAGAAGCCCCATGCCCTGGTTTACTCATCATATTTCATCCTGCCTTTTTACCTTATATAATTTCTGAGTTTCATGTTTATTATCTATAATGCATTTCCATTACTAGAAGGTAAGTTTAACAAACTCAAAGTTATTTTTCTGCATTGTACCCTGAATTATCACAAATACTTAGCACAGTCCCTGTTGTTCCTAAACAAATATTTGTTCATTGTTTAATAAATGAATAATTTTATGGTAAAATGCATAAATGACTAAATATATATTCATAAATATTTATTATGTTAAATGACAAATTATTTGGGAAAATATAAGTGAAATTTACATTAATGTAAATATTATTTCCTATAAAGATTAGATATTATAATTTAATTTATATTCTCCATATTTACGGAGGAATCAAAAATATTTTGTTGTCATAAAACAAAGTTTATCATCTGCTTGCAGTTTTAGAATAATTCTCTTTTAGATGTCCTTTAAATAAAGCAAAGTTCCAGTACATTTTAAATATGAAGTCATTGTTTACAAACTTAGGATATTGCGTTGTGAATTATCAGAACTACTGCTTTGCATTCATCAAATATGAACCTCACAGGCAACTCTAGGGACAACAGAAGAAGCCACAGGTGTGTCTTTCAGAGACACACATTTTTGCTCTGTGGTTGGTCAGCCTGATAATGTTAGGCAAGACATTCACTTATAACTGAAGACATGGGGGGAAATCTTGGATCTCTGTCCCTATCGATGGCTAGCTCTTTGGCAGAAACACAGTGTTTCACCTGTTGGGCTTGCTAGCAGAGTGTACAGCAGGAGCAATGTTGTTTCAGTGAATGTCCTAACACATATTTATTTTTCTGTAATTAAAGAGAGTAAGTATAGTTCGCTCCAAGTTTTGTTTGGTTGGGTTCTTATTTTTCCTCTTCATTTTTATTGTTTTCTCCAAATCCTTTTTAGCTGTTGCTATGAGGACCCCTTGTGGTATAGTGGTTAACCTCTGTCATCTGCATGGTTGGCAGTTCGAAACCACAAGCAGCTCAGGGGGAGGACTGGGCTTTCCACTTCTGTGAACAATTACAGTCACTGAAAACCATAGGCAGTGGTTCTCAACCTTTCTACTGCCAGAACCCTTTAATGCAGTTCCTCGTGTTGTGGTGACCCCCAACTATAAAATTATTTTTGTTGCTACTTCCTCACTGTCATTTTGCCACTGTGATGAATTGGGTGACCGCTGTGAGAAGGTCAATCCACCCCCAAAGGAGTCGCAATCCACAGGTTGAGAACCGCTGCCATAGGGGGTCCCTACGATCATTAGTGAGTTGGTGACAATGAGATGAAAACATATGAATTAAACTTATGTAATGAACTTGGAGTTCTCTACACTGGAAATATTGTAGGATACTATTCCTGCAGAAATTGGGATGTATCTCCACCAAATTCATCTCATTCTTGAGAAGGGTTATGTGTAAAGAAACACAAGCTTAAGATAAATATGTGTTAATAATAATATGAATGAGCATGAGTATAAAAGCTTTCTCATTTGAGAACCATGTGATCACATTGAGTCTCCAATTATTTTATTTGTAAATGATCTAGCTATTATCTACTCTATAGCGTTTTTTGTGAAGATTAAATTAGATTCACACACACACACACACACACACAATATCATCAAGTAGATCAGTTACTGGAGTTTAAATCTTGTCTTTCCAATGGAAGATTTACTTTTGGGAAAGATTTTCAAGAGACGTTTATTAATAAACTCCTAAGGAGGAAGAAAAACCTTCCCAGCCATCTCTGCCAGCTTTGGTATTTCTCATTTCCCACCTACTTACACAGCCTTTTAAGCATTCAGGAGAAAGAGATTCTCAGGAAGCTTCCCCCTTGACCTGTGGTGAGCTGCAGGTTTCTGCTAGAAAGCAAAGGATTCTGGGAAACGTAGTCCCAAACTACAGGAGGCATACCACACCAGCTCTGTCCAAATCGCCACTTTTACTCCCTAACCAGGTCTTGGATCTCATGCTTGCCAGAGTAGAACAATGCTCTATAGAGTTTACAAGGGACAATTTCTCAGTTAGATTGCCAGACATTTCTTCTAGCGTAGATTTTAAAACTTCAACCTTGAAATTAACAGCTGAGCTTGTTAACAGTTTGCATTTGAATGAGACACGTAAAGTACTCAGCCCATAGTTTGTTAGACCATCAGTGAAAATTAATACTCCATATTTCATACCTCTGAATTATCTTCATAAAATTATTTTGTTATTCAGGTAATTGATGTCTAATAATTTTCGTTGAAAATGAGCCATCTCTATTGAAAATCTGAACATTTCCCTAAATTACCTGAAGCACATTCAGGATAATTAATAATAATAAAGCAAGGCTTAATCACCTCCAATAATTACATCCTGGTCTGTTTGAAAAACGGAATCGTTTATACCTCTCTTGAATGTCTTTTTACATAATTGACCTGTTTGTTTCAACTAACACATTCAGACAAAAAACATGTCTGCTCGTGTATTGATTCAATCTAATTTTCCCCCTGATGTGCAACAATTTGTATGCAAAAAAATGTCATTTTTCCTCAGTATTGACAGTACGGTACCTAACTTACAAACAATTACAATCTGAGTTTTTCATTATATTTGCACCCAAGGAACTAAAAGCCAATATTTTACACAGTTGGGAGCCACTTCAACATTCATTGACAGAATTCTGAATGCCAGTATAAATCTATTTGCCATGTCATATTTATCTCATATGCTCAATTTTATTTTTCATGTTTATACCTAATGCCCCAATATAACAATAAATATCTCCAGTATCCTAAATACCTTAAAATTGTTATCCTATAATTATCGTAGTATACAAAACATGGTTGTAAGTGAAAAATTTATTCATTTTGTTCCAAGAATCCATCAAGGCCAGACTTATTTTAAATTAATAACTTTATATTTTAATGAACCCTATAAATATTGAAAAGATGAACACATAGAAAATATCTTGCAGGTTATAAAGCACTTGACTCTATGTTGCCTTAAGGGACTTGAATCTCACCCTTGAAGTAAATGAATACAATGCATCGACTTGCCGCATTTGCCTTCTTCCATTCAAAATAGCATTGCTAGAGAAGAACATAAAAATTCTGGGATCATATGTGAAGAAAGGAAGAAAATTGTACTCATCATATTGTTATTTTAACTGAGGAGTAAGTACAATCATGTAATAGAAAATGCCACCCTAAAGGCAATATTTAGTAACTGATAAAATTGATTTAGGAAAGAAAATATCCAATTGCAATGAATGAGTTTCAGCATTTCAACATGACCTTTATACTGCTCGTCAGCTTCTTAATTGTTCAGCTAATGTTGACTTAATAATGCCAATTCTTAGGAATATACTGTCCTCGTACACCTTTATTAAAACTCCAATGCTAACAAAAATCTGTGCAATATAGTTTGTAGCTGTTGACCCAAACTTTACAGTTCATCTGGAAGGCAATAGGCACAAAATAACTAACATAATAATTTCAAAGAATAAATTTATAGGATCAGCACAGCCAAGTTGCAAGGCTTACTATGAAGCTCCTAAGGTCCTGAGAGTGTGTCAATGAACAGAGTATCAAAAGAGTAGACAAATTGTTGGGTGCAGATGAATAAAATGTCCAGAAGATTCACACAAATGTGGTCAATTGATCTCTGACAAAGAAGAGAAGATAATTCAATGAAAAAGGATAATTATTTCAACCAATGGTGTTGGAACAACTGAACAGTCACGGCAAAATAACAACAATAAAATAAGCATCATTACAACACCAAGTTTACATATTTCACCAAAATTTATTAAAAATAGATCATAGACCTAAATGAAATTATATAGCCCATAGGACGTAAGTGAGGGTGGGGCGGGGGAATCTCAGTGAGCTCAGAATGTCAATGATTACTTCTGTTTTTTAAACAATTGCTTTTGGTATAAATTACGTAGGAGTGAACATTTCCCATCACCGACTTTGCGTTCACTCGTTTACACTGACTGTCAAGTCCCCCGTAGTCCACCCTTTCAGCTCCTCCTTGATCCTCTCCTTCCTTTCGCAGACTGACATCTTCCATTGCTCCCAAGCTACGCTCTGTCAGCAGTCTAGTCCACTGTTTGGTTGGTTTTTGTTTTAGGTGTTTCCCTCCCTGGCCTCCCATTCTTGGCAATCTCTGAGAAGTTAAGGTTTATTGTGCCAAGCTGGCTGATAAACACATGTGGGGTTAATTGAAGGGCGGAGAGATAAATGGCTTTGTGAGCCTCGCCTTTTTTGTTCTCAGGTCTCTTGCTCTCTGATGGTCAGACCAGGGTCCAGCTGCCTTCACTAGTTTCCTGCTTCAGCCTGGCAAGGCCCACTTCCTGTGAGACATCTCTGAGAAGAAGCCACATGGATCTACCCTGATGCAGTCCTGGGTGCTGGAGCAGATGCATGGAAACCCCTACCAGTGCTGAGATGCTTACACGCTCACTGATTCGGCTTTCCTCCTGCAGTCAGAGTCACTGCATGTTTTGTAAGATTGAGGAGGACTTTGTAGATTGGTGTTGGACATATGGGCTAATGTTGGATTTATGGGCTTGGACAGCACTGGGTTGGGATGCTTTCTTAGTGTACACTTACCCTTTATATAAAACTCTCTCTTATATACATATGAGTTTCTGTGGATTTGTTTCCCTGGTTTACCCAGACTAACACAATCTCCAAAGCCTGTCCTTTTGGTATGAACAACTTTATCTTGTTTTTAAAGAATATCAAAAACACATTAAAAATTAATTAGTGTTAGGTCTCTTATATAATCACACAAAATATATTTTACATGATAGACGTTGTTGTGGCAGTTAAACAGATAAACCATCAATGGAGATAAAATACCAAAAGACATCTGATTTGTCCAAAATATACAAAGAACTGCTAAAACTGAAAAAAATTACATAATACTTAAAATATCCCAATAGATTCTTCACCAAAGAAGATGTACAGATACAAACTAAACATACGAAGTGATGTTCAACACCATGTCATTGTCGTTAGGCGCCATTGCGTTGGTTCTGACTCACAACAACCCTACGTGCAGCGGAACAAGCCCTAATCAAACCTGCGTCATCCTCACAATTGTTGCCAGGCTCGAGCCCATTGTGCTTGAGTCCACAGTTGCAGCAACTGTGTCAATTCATCTCCTGGAAGGTCTTACTATGTCTGCCCTGGCCCTTTATTTTATGAAACATGACTTATTTTTCCCAGGGACTTGTCTCTCTTGATAACATAGCAAAAGTGCGTGAGTCAAAGCCTTGAAATATTTGTTTGTAAGGAGCATTCAGGGTTTACTTCCTCCAAGACAGAATCTTTGTTTTGTTGTAGTTTGTCAGAAAATCCATGGTATTGTCAATATCTATGGATAATATCATGATTTATATGCATCAATTCTCCAGTTTCCCTTACGCATTGTCCAACTTTCACATGCATATGAGGCATATGAAAACACCTTGGCTTGGGTGAGGCGCACCTTAATCTTCTAGGTGAAATCTTTGCTCTGTAGAAATTTAAAGAGATCTTGTGCAGCAAATTTTCCCAGTGCAATACTTCATTTCTTAACTGCTGGTTCCAGGAGCATTGCTTGTTGAATTGAATAAAATTAAATCTTTGAAAGCTTCAGTATTTTCTTTATTTGTCATGATGCTGTCTATTGGCCCAGGTGTGAGAACTTTTGTTTTTCTTTATATTGAGTTGTAACCAATATGAAAGGTGGTCATTTTTCAAATCTTTATCAGTGCTTGAAGTCTTCTTTAAATTCAGCAAGCAAGGTTGTGGAATCTGCACATTGCAGGTTGTTAATGAGTCTGGCTACAATCATGATACCTCATTTTTCTTCATATAGTACAGATTCACTGCCATCTCATAGCATAAGTTAAGAGCACCTCTTACTAATAATGGCAGGCTTATTCATATTAATGGGGACAGGGATTTCAGTGCCTTGAAAACTAATCAGACTTGAGGACCAAATTGGAAAATTCATCCTTATGATTTTGTTTCACTAGACACGCTCTTGTTATTGAATGTGTTAGACTGGTTTCTCTACAGAAACTGACAAATGATGCTTATATATAAAAATGAATATAATACATACACACAAACACATACCATGATGCATGGTGGGTTACATGTTGTGTTGCTAACTGTTAGGACAACAATCAATTAATCTCTCCTCAAGAGAAATGTGAGATTTTCTGCATCAATAAAGATTCCAAAGGGCAGCCCAAGATGACAAAGTCAAATATTAAAATTAAATATGCAAAGACCTAGAGTTGGAAAACCTAAAGGATTCAGCATATCTGAACCTCAAAGAAGTCAAGAAAAAATTAAGCCTTAAGAGGCAATCGTATAGGATTCTATGGGTAAAATATTGAATGATGCAGGAACCATCTAAAGAAAATGGGAAGAATACACAGAGTCGCTATCCCAAAGAGAACTAGTTGGCATTCGATCATTTCAGGAAGTGTTATATGAGTAAGAGACAATGATGCTGAAGGAAGAAGTTCAAGCTGCACTGAAAAAATTTGCCAAAAGCCAGGTTCCAGAAATTGATGGAATACCAATTGAAACGTTTCAACAGGATGATGAAGAACTGGAAGCATTTGGAAAACAGCTAATTGACCATCTGTTTAAATGTCCATATTTGTGCCCATTCCATAGAAAAAGAACTCAACCAAATACTCAAATTACAGGACAATATTATTGATATCACATACAAGTAACATTTTGCTGAAGATCAATCAACAAAGATTGGAGCAATACACTGACTTAGAGCTTCCAGAAATTCAGTACAGATTAAGAAGAGGACGTGGAACATTACTGATGTAATATAGATCTTAACTGAAAGCAGATAATACTGGAAATATGTGTATTTGTGTTTCATTGACTATGCCAAGGCATGTAACTGGCTGGATAAGTCAAGCCTTAAAAAAATGGAAAATCTAGAACACTTCAGTGTCTTTCTACCAACCTCTATGTGGCTCAAGAAGTAGTTTTGTGAACAGAGCAAGGGAACGCTGTATGTTTTAGAATTAGGAATGGTGTCTGTGTGTTTTATATGATTCACCATATATATCAATCTGTATGTTGAGGAACTCATCAGAGGAGGGGGATTATATGAAGAACAATGTGATATTTGGGTTGCAGGAAGGATTATAAATACTTTGCAATATTCAGATGGTACAACTTTACTTGATGAACGTGAAGAGAACTTGAAGTACTTGCTGGAAAAGAGAAGAATTGTGGCCTTCAATATGGATTATAGTAAAGAAGACTGAAATCTGCACAACTGCACTAAGAAATCACATCGTGATAAATGCAGAGAAGTCTGACGTGGTTGAGGGCTTCGTCTTGTTTCAATCCACAGCTAGTGCTCATGGAGGCAGCAATCGGAGACCAGAAAACATGTGGCACTGGGTAATTCTGCTGCCAAGGCCTCTTTACTGTATTGAGAAAGCAAGACTGTTACTTTGAGGACTATGGTGCACGTAACGCAAGCAATAGTATTTGCAGTTGCTTCATATGGGTATGAAAATTGGATGTTAATAATGAAGGCCAAAGGAGAATTGATCAGTTTGAATTGTCTGCCAAAGAATATCAAAAGAACCATAGACTGCTCAAAGGACAACCCGATGGAAGAAGTATAGCCAGAGTGATCCATAAAGGCAATGAGGATAAGACTTCACATTACATGCTTTGGACATGTTGTCACGAGAGACCATTCACTAGAGAAATGCATCATGCTTGGTAAAGTGGAGGGGCAGCAAAAGAGAGCAAAGCCCTCTAGAAGCTGGGTTGATGCAGTGGCTAAAACAATGACTCAAGCACAAGCACAATTGTAAGAATGGAACAAGTAATTTTTCATTCAGTTGCATATAATGTTATGATCGGTCGCAACCTACTTGATTACACCTAGCAGCAATGACAAAAGTTTGCATTCTTGGAAACCAATAAAGACAGTTCCATTCTGTGCTACAGAGTCTTTCTGATTTGTAATCAACTGAATGGCAGTAGAGTTTGTGCATATATGTCATTTATATCAACAAAATAGCTTGACTAATTGTAAACATAGATAATTTCAGTTCAGTTACATTCTTAGAGTCTTCTGTAAGCTGGAGGCTTCTCTGGACTGGTGTAACTGTGGAGGCTTGTGAATCAAGCAGTTGGAAGCTAAATCATGCAAAAAGGAAGATTACAGCCTGGTGGGTGCAATCGTGGATGAAATTCATGCTAACAAGTAAAATTTGTGATTGCACAGACTAATTCATGTTCAGATGGGCAGACAGAGAGTTCCAAAAAGCAGGGTGTAATGTGGTGAGCCATTAACTAATGTGCGAAAAACCAGAGATCAATCAGTCAAATGCAAGAACCATGACAACAAGGACACTTCATCAGTGTTGTGATATGAATAAAAGAGTTGCACCCCACCTGAGTCCCCCCACTACTCCTTGATCATTGACAGAAGAGCTAATCATGGAGTTGATTACAGAATGTTACATTACATCATTGGGGCTTATTGGATAAACCCCTGAAAATCCTGGCCCAGCCAAGTTGACATAAAATTTAGCTGTCACACTACACTTGAAGAAAAATATCTTCCATTAAGTTTATTTTTCCCTTAAAACTTTTTCATAATTATCCATTATGTCCTTTGAGGAAATCTATCAAGATCACCAAATTGGAATCCCCAAAAGTTGCACAACCTTCTGAGATGACCTTTGTTTCTTGAATTGAACTGATTCAGCAGATCCCCTTGATGTTGTTGTTAGATACCATAGAGTCAGTGTGATTCATAGCAACCCTGTGTACAACAGAAACAAGATCCCCCGGTCCTGAGCCATCTTCACTATTGTACTTATGTTGGAGTCCTTCTTTGTCGTCCCTGTGATAACCCATCTTCTTAAGTGACACTTTTTCATGATACTGTACATGTTCTCATTCTTCTAATACTGTTTTCTCCTGACAACATGTCCAAAGGACATGAGACAAAGTCTCACCCTCCTTGCCTCTAAGGAGTATCCCTGCTGTACTTCTTGCAAGACAAATTTGTTTGTTATTTTGGCAGTTGTGTTAGGCTAGGTTAGCTAGAGAAACAAATCTAGTAATACTCCTACATGAGCAAGAGAGAGCTTTCTATCAAGAAGTAATTATATATCAAACAAACATTCAAACCCAGTCCAGTTCAAGTTCATTAAGTCCAATATTAGTACAGATCACAAAACCACACACAATTATGTAGAGAGCAGAAAGATCACAGGCCCGTGGGTACAGAATTGTATAAATACAATAGTGGTGGGTGTATCTCAGGGCTCATGCAGGACTCAGCATGGCTTGTCAACAGGTAGGTGAAGGCAGAGAGAAGAGCCAGCCTCCAGAGAGCCTGTTTAGATGACTGACAGTAACATCCTTGTGTTTTTCCTCACCTCTTCTACATCATCAAAGTTCTGTCCTGTCATGTCCCTCTCCATTCATGGAAACAAAAGTAAGTTGCATGGGGAGAGGTCAGTTAGTAAGGTATGTGGGGCAAGAGAGACATGCTGTTTTTTTGCCAAAAATTGGCATACTGAAATGGCTGTGTGAACAGGTGCATTGTCATGGTGGCAAAGCCAGCCTCCACCTGCTAGAAATTAGGCATGTTTTTATCACACACTGTTTACGCAATGTTTTCAGAACTTCTAAATAGAAAGCTAGATTAACAGTCTGACCTAGTGGAGCGGACTACAAATGCACTACGAGTTGACATTTTTGTATGATCGGAACTTGAAGCATGTCCAGAACATGGTTTGTCATCCGTCTACATTTCACCTTTTTGAAATGAGAAAAACGCTCCCACACTTGAGTTTTTCGCATCGTGCTATACTTTTAAGCTGTGTTCATCATCACAACAGTTTGTGTGGAATTTCTCCTGAAGGTGAAACACAATTTCACAGCTGCATGCTATTCTCTTAAATCGTCCATCATAAAAAAATGAGGTTAGAAGAAAACAGCTTTTATGGAAAAATTTACTGTGACCAGATAGAACCTTCCCAGGTGATGCCACTGGGTGCACTAATTTAGAAGAAGTTGCTCCATGCTTGCCTAGCAAGGAAAAAAAGAAATGTATATTACACAAGCTCCGCCCAGTAGAGCTTTTTTTTCATTGTTTTGAGTACCTCCTCATATTCCCTTGAACAGTTAACAGTAATGGTAACTCAAAGGGGCCACTTCCACTCTGCACCATGGAGTCACTTTGACTCAGCACCTACTGAATGGCAGTGAGGTTTGTGTGTTTGTTTTGAGCATGTGCTGGGTGGGTGGGGCATCTGTGCTGCTGTGCTCATTTAGCCTGGTTGCATTGGACCACTCAGCACTTGTCTCTGGGTAAGTGGTGCAATGGCTGGGTGTGTGAGTGGATCTGTGTTCTGTGATCTTGTGAGACAGCTAAGGCTATAGTTGGCGTTGCTGGTGAGGTCATCTGTCTGTGCGACTCGACAATACCTAACAACAACCACAATATGAGCTTATCACGCAGCATGAAATTTTTGGAACAAATTTTTATTCCTAATCGTTAAGCTGTGTGGCTAGAGGAGTATTCATTCTCAAGCATTTTTATTTCTCAAAGTATAGACTATTTGAGAATTCTACCACATTAAGATCCTGAATCTGATAATACTTATAATTAGAGATGAAAATATTCAGGATATAGCTGACCACTGAGCTCATCATTGTAAGCAAGGGGTTATCTCCATGTGGCCATGATGCTGAGATGAGTCAGATGGGCATAACACTGGGATAAAGCTCTGAGCCTTAGAAGACTGGAGGTTTTCTTTTGACACATGGAGACTTGTGCTTGGGTGCAAGGGACAAATCTCTCTTTTTTAAAAATTCAGGGAAGTTGAAATATAATCACCTAACCTTGGATTAGTATTCTTTTGATAGTCACATCTGAGATACAATTTCAATCCTATAAATAACAAAAATAAAAAGATTCATATTCTGTGGGCATCAAAACTAAGCTATTTAGACCTAAAGTAATGTAAATGAAGTTGTTCAATCTGTCATTTAGTGGAGTTGAAGCATCAGTGTGCTCACTCCCTTCTCATTGTGAGATATCAAAGCACTCTATTTATGATGCAAATGCTGGTAGGCAAAGTGCAACTGAAATCAATACGAGTTTACTTAGTATTCATGCAATAGATGCCATCTGTACTGTATTCTTTGGTATAATGTTTAACAGAAGTATGGAAAGTAATGACTGTTCAAATATAAAATAAACTTGATTTTTACTTTAAAAAAATTTCCCTGAATACCAAAGAAACAAGAGTTGGTTCTATCAGTTCTGAAGCATCTTATATCTTTAAAGCAGTAAAAACATGAATATAATGATTCAACTTTATAAGTTTGCTAGAAGATTGACCCATTATATGTCTATTAAAAGTAAAACATCAATTTCAGAGGCACTCTGCAATCCCCCACCACCCCACCCCTGCCCAGCAAACTGAGAAAATGACAGACTTTGTGATGATATTTTCACATGTTTTTGTACTTGGCTCACAAATCACTGATCAGTCCTTTCTAATGCATTAACTCACAGGCTTAAAACTTATTTGGCCTATTGCTCTTGTTCAAGTTGTTAGGTGTATTGTGTCACGTCCATCTCATAGTGACTCTTCATGTACAATAGAACAAAAAACTGCCCAGTCCTGCATCACTCTGACACGTGTTCTTATGTCTCAGCACATTGTTGCAGACACTGTGCCAATCCATTTCATTAAAGGACTTTCCCTTTCTTACTGCCTCTCCACATTACCAAGCACTGCATCCTTATCCAGGGACCGATCTCTCCTGATAAGACAGCCAAACAATTTGCCTCTCAAAAACATTATGGTGTACTTCTTCCAAGACAGACTTGTTTGTTCTTTTGGAAGTCCATATTACTTTCAATATTCTTCTCCAGAACCATAATTCAAATGCATTTATTCTTTTTCCCTCTTCCATTTTCAATGTCCAACTTTCGCATACATATGAGGTCACTGAAAGTACAATAGTTACATTGTTTAATGGTATTTTTAAAATATTATATGCCATCTATGTAAAGAAAAGAAAGAAAATGTTTTGAAACCTACTGTGGTAGCAATTGTACAATACTGTTTTATGTGATTGATGATATGATATGTTATGATATATGTAAGAGTTCCCAATAAAATATATATATTTTTAAGTACAATGGTTTGGGTAGGCAAACTTTAATTCTTAAAGTAGCATTCTTGTTTTCAATCCCTTAAAGGGGTCTTGGGCAACAGATTTACCCAGTGCAAATTGTCTTTTAATCTCTTGACTGCTGCTTCAATGAGCATTGATTATGGATCCAAGCAAGACGAAATCCTTGACAACTTAATTTTTCTCCTTTTGCCTTGATATTACCTGTTGGTCCAGTTGTATTTTTTGTCTTCTTGACATTGAGTTGTAATCTATGCTGAAGGCTACAATCCTTGCTCTTATTGGCAAATACTTCAATTCTTCCTCACTTTCAGCCAGCAAGGTTGGGTGATTAATAATTGCAGATTATTAATAAGGCTTCCTCTAATTTTGATGCCTCACTCATAACTATATTCCAAATTTTGTAATGATTTTCTATATATGCAGATTAAAGAATATGGTGAGAGGATACAACCCTGATGCATACCTTTCCAGATTTTAAACCATGCAGTCCTTCTCATTCTGCTAGCACACCTGTATCTTGATCAACGTAGCTCTTCCACATGAGCACAATGGGTTGTTTTGGAATTCACATTCTTCTCAAAGCTATGTATGGGTTGTTATGATCCACACAGTCTAATCCTTTTGCTTAGCCAATAAAGTACAAGTAAACATAATTATGGTATTCTCTGCTTTCAGCCAATACCCATTTGGCATCAACAATGCTATCCCTTGTTCCCTGTCTTCTTATGAATCCAGAAGAAAATTCTGGAAGCTACAACCATTGGTGGATGATTTTCAGCAAACTTTTACTTCCATGTGATATTAATTATATTGTTCTATAATTTGAACGTTCTGTTGGGACACATTTCTTTGACATTGGTACAAATACGAATCTCTCTCACTTAGATGGCCAAGTTTTGTGGTAACTGTCTTACAAATATCTTAGCATTGATGAGTGGGTGCTTCAAGTGCTTTACCATCTTGTTTAAACATGTCAATTGGTATGTCATCAATTTCTGGAGTCTTGTGTTTGGCTAGTACTTTCAGCAAGTTTGTACTTTTTCCTTCGGTACCAGTGGTTCTTGCTCACAACCTACCTTGTGAAATGATTGAGTGTTGACAAGTTATTTTTGGTTTGGTGACTCTATGAACTCTTTCCATCTTCGTTTGATGCTTCCTCAATAATTCAATATTTTTCTCATAGAACCTTTCAATATTGCAACTTGAGGCTTGATGTTTTTATCTAGGATTTTTGCACTTTAAGATGTGATGTGTATGTTCTTCCTTTTTTACATACTGCATTCTTTTCAGGCAAAAAGATAGATTCATACCTTACCCCTGGCAATTAAATCCTTTGTGCGCAAGTCAAAATCTAGGATCAAGTGTCTGCATCTGCTTTTGTAGTTTCCTTCCTCCTCCCTGCCACTGCCACCTTGTCATCCGACACTGCCCTGAGGGTGTCCTATCACTCAGCTTGGGACACATTGCATTAACTCATGCCAATCTTAAATTAGACCGCTGTCTTTCCTAACTTTTACTAGGGTTTCACATTAAAAAAAAAATTAATTAAAAAAGCAAAACTACAAACTACTATGAAAATGATCCTTCAGTTTTTTTTGACAGCACAAAACATCAACTCTTTTACTGTGCTGGGTTTATTTCAAAAAGTTATAGAAATTAAAGCTGCAATTATGTGAAATAAACACAATCCTGTATTCACACATGTCCAAATGCAGTATTTCTCGCACAAAAGAGACAAAATAAATCAACACTCTGAGAAAGTAGTATACGGGATGACAAGATTACGTTTCCTAGAAAATGCCTTCTTTCATGAGATGTTATCAATTGAATCATTTCCCTTTGTTCCACCCCAAACTGCCCCCAATAAGCTATGTTGATGTCCTAACCTTCTAAACTTTGCTACCTGTAACTATGACCTAATTTGAAAATGTTGTTGTTGCTACGTGCCATTAAATCTGTCTGACCCATCATGATTCCATGCACAACAGAATTAAATTCTGCTTGGCCCTGTGCCATCCTCACAATTAACGCTCTGCTTGAGCTTATTGTCCAGCCACTGAGTCAATCCAAGGAGAGTCTCCTCTGCTGTGGGGGGAGGTCAGATGCTCACAGGCATCCTCCCAGAGGGAGATCAGTTTCCAGACTGCAGCAGGCCCCACTCCCTGCTGTTAAGTTATATGGACGCCTGCAGTCATCTATTTGGTTCCTGTAGTGGGGTTTACACCCTACTGATAATGGATCCTATGGAGACCCAGAGAATAGGTCAAAGTTAAGCTGCCATCCTAAATCTAGGATCCACCCATCTTGTCACATGTATACCCCCAATCCCTCCTCTTCCTATCTCCTATAAGTCCCTAGACCACCCCCTCATTACTGTATTATCTATAGCACAACCCCTTCCTGTGACATAGATCCTCATCTGTAATTAGGGGGCTTGCATGTCCCCAGAGAATATAAAAAGCCTGGGCTAGCATTAACCTCTCTCTCTCGCTCCACATGGACCATCAGGAGGGGCTGAGGTGAGCATGCTGCTATGAATCATGTCTGACTCCATTTATTTCAATATTTCTCTTCTATCTCTCATGCTCTCTATAACTTTACTATGAGCTTTACTTATTATCTCTGTACAATTGCGCCTACTAGACCCGTAATGATGTGTTAGGGGCTGGCTTCCCCTGATACTCTGCTGTGATGCCGCTCTGCTTCACTAAGAATGAAGCCCTTCTCTACGAGCTGGTCTCACTTGATGACACGTCCAAGGTGTAGAAGATGAAGCAGCCTTTCCGTTTATGCCGCTAAGGAGAACCAGAGTCAAACTTCTTCCAAGATGGATTGTTTGTCCTTTTGGCGGTCCATAGTAATTTCAATATTCCACACCACAACCATAATTCAAATGCATCCATTCTTCTTCAGTATTCCTTATTCAATATCCAAAATTTACATGCATATGAGACAATTTAAAATACCATACCTTGGGTCAGGCACATCTTATTTCTCAAAATAACATCCTTGCTTTTCAATACTTTGAATAGGTGTTATGCCGAAAATGTACCCAATTCAATGTTTCCTTTGCACTCTTGCCTGTTGCTTCCTTGAATATTGCTTGTGTATCCAAGCAAGACAGAATCCTTGACACTTTCAATCTTTTCTCCACTTACCATGATGCTGTCCCCTGGCCCCATTATGAGGATATGGGTTTTCTTTATATTGAGTTGTAATTCATATTGAAAGCTTAAATCCTTGATCTTCATCAGCAAGTACTTCAAGTCCTCCTCACTTTTCACAAGCAATGTATGCAGTCTGCGTATGAAGTTTTTTTCTTTTTCACATAACCTAGATTCTCTATTTGCTTATACAGATTTAAGAAGGATGGTGAGAGGATGCAAACCAGATTCTCACCTTTGTTGATTTTTAACCTTGAGACTTAGTTAGTTTATTGTGCTAACCTGGCCGATAAACACATGTGGGATTAATTGAAGCACAGAGAGCTAAATGGCTCAGTGAGCCTCACCTTTCTGGTCTCTTGCTTTGTGATGGTAGCACCAGGGTGCAGCTGCCTTAGTGATTCCTTGCTTCACCTTGCAAGTCTGACTTCCTGCAAGACATCCCCAAAGAGAAGTCACATGGACCTACTGCTATACAGCCCATGGTGTTGGAGCAGCCGTGTGGAGACCCCTGCCAGTGCTGAGATGCTTACACATTCACTGACTCGGCTTTCCTCTTGCAGTCGGCATCATTCATCTGTTTTATGAGATGGAGGGGGACTTTGTGGACTGGTGCTGGACACATGGGTTAATGGGTTAATGTTGGACTTGTGGGCTTGGGCAGCACTGGGTTGGGATATTCTCTTGATGCGCACTTAACCTTTATATAAAACTCTCTCTTATACATGAGTTTCTGTGGATTTGTTTCTCTAAAGCATCTAGACTAACACACCATGCAAGTATTCATTGTTCTATAAGCACGCCTGCCTCTTAATACATTTATAAGATCCACAGGAGCTCAATGGAATGTTCTAGGATTCCCATTTTTCTCAAAGATATCCATAGTTTGCTATGATCCACACAGTCAAATGCTTTTGCATAGTCCATAAAACACAAATAAACTTCATTCTATTGTTTTCTTATTTCAGCCGAGATTGATCTGTCATCATGTGTGGAATGAGATCTTTTAAACTTGTCATCCATTTTGTTAACATAAGATGCTATTTCTATAGATGACTCCTGTTTCCCTAGATTTATGTCTTTATGAAAGAGAAGAAGACATACAGGCACAAAAAGGTGAAATGGCACATGACTGATGCTGGAGGCAGAAGCAGCTACCAGACAAGGAATGCCTGGGCATACTGAGAAACCAGAAAGCTGGCAGAGACAAGAAAGAATCTTATACTAGCTCTTTCAAAGAGAGGGTATAGCTCTGTTCAAACCACTGATTTGCATTTCTATCCTTCAGAAATGTAAAAAAGTAAATTTCTGTTCCTAGAAATTATACATTCTAGAACACTTGACTATAGTGCCTATCATAAACTAAAAAGGAGTTCATCAAATGACAGAAACAGCCCAAATCTACTACCCTCACTGTGTTCAGTTATTGGATAGGAGCATCCTGAAGTTGTAGGTGGCCTCAACTTTAGCACCAAAGCAAATCTTAGAATGCAGCCACCACAGACTCTTTGCCCAAACGCTACTTGCAGCAAATACTCTTAATGAAAGGGCTGGCCTGCACCTCAATGTTCACCACAATCACATTTCACTTCTCATATCAACCTATTATTGAAATTATTGACGATGATTCTCTAGTTTTATGGTGTACAGAAATTCCCTAATTCGCCAATTTTATTGAAAAAAAAACTTGAACAGGTATTTTTTGTCCTCTGTTCAAAATGAGTCATGAATGTTAAGAGTAACCTACTTAGCTTACCTGAATTAACTTTTTCTGTTACTTATCTTACCTCCATATTACTAAAACATAAATATGTGCATGCCAATTGTGATAGTTAGGTTTTTGGTGCCAACATGACTCCAATAGGAACATGTGGGCGAAGTTTAGCCTGTCAACCAGTCACAGTTTGACCGGAGGACAACGGAGAGCTATGGCTGTCCAAGGCTATCCTCCCCTTCGGTTCTCCCTGAAGGTAGGCCACACTCTCTTTCTGCTTCATCTTCCTGTTGAAGAGCCACTTCAAGCCACACTGATGGCAGTCAGAGTCCTGGAGATGTGTCCACTCTCACTGAATCTACAAGACTTTGCACCCACGGGCCTGTGATCTTCCTGCATTCTGCATCATTGCATGTGGTTGTGTGAGTCTAAAGAGGGATGTTTGGACTAGTATGGACTTATGGATGTGATCTGGGCTGGGCCGTTTGCTTGACATAGAATTACTTTACTTCTTAATATAAAGCTCTTTCTTACACATGTATGAATGTCCCTGAATTTGTTTCTCAAGTCATTCCACTATAACACACGATTTGATGCTCAAGTTCCTATTTAATGATTATTAAATTAATATAGCCATGAACACTGATGTAAATAATGTCCCAATGGCCTGTTTTTCAAATTTAGTTAGGAAAAAGTATAAAAATTGACAAAAGAAATCTTAAAAATTAGCAGCTTGAGGGAAATCTGTTATTTGTTTTTTAGATGTTGTAAATATCCTATACATTTAAATTCATATATTTGACTGAATATCAAACAAGGATTGGTTTCCAAAGGTCTATAACTCATTAAAACTCTTGAGTTTTATTAGTAAGTATGTCAAAGTCAATGTTGGAGACATTAGCAAGTGTATTAGATAAAAGCCAATGGATAGATTTGCATTGCATTTAGTGTAGACATGGTTAGAGATGAAAAGTGTTGACCCACTTAAGTGCTTTGCTCTTTCAAGCCTGTAACTAATATAAAATGTTATAATGAGTTCAGTGGGTTTCGATTGTGAATTTACTTTTAAAATGCAGTCCATCGCCAGAACTGCTTTACTTTGTGCAGTGCTGACATGCCAGGAATTACTTCTCTGTGTTCACAGGAACTTGAATTCCATTGTGTGATTTGAAGTCCATGTCTAAATGTGGCTCTGTTCAGTGAGTGCAAGTGAATTTCTTAAATTGCTTGACCTTTCTAACACATCTATCATTTAGTTCAATGACATAAAATATACCTTCTTGTGAATACCTCTTTTAGGGAGCAGTATCATATACGATTTATCTTGAAGTACAATGCTGTCTGTGATAGGGTTATACCTTCACACATTCAATGAAATCCAGTCAATCTAGCTATTATGAAAATGTATGAACCAACCACTTGATCTAGTGATGAAGAAATTGAAGATTATAGCCAACATCTTCAGTCTGCAATTGGCCAAACATGCCATCAAGATGCATTGATAATTATCGGTGAATGGAATACAAATGCTGGCAATAAAGTTGAAGGAAGAATAGTTGTGAAATATCATCTTAGTTTCTTGATATCTTGATGATAGAAATGAAGATGGAAATAATATGATAGAATTTTGGTATGCCAATGACTTGCTCATAGTAAATACCTTTTTCAAAAACAAAGAGTTGCCTCGACACCACTTCTCCTCATGAAATACACAAAAATCAAACTGACCACATCTGTTGGAAGAGCGGATAGCAGTAATTAAAACCAGGCCAGGGGCTGACTGTGGACTAGACTACAAATTGTTTATATTGTTTATATAAGCTCAGATTCAAGCTGAGGAAAATTAAAACAAGTCCATGAGAACCAACAAACAACCATGAGTATATCCCAACTGAATTTCCAGAATAGTTCAAAAACATACTTGAGACGCTGACCACTAATGACAGAATAACAGATGAACCATGAGATCATATCATGAACTTCATACAAAAAGAAAGAAAAAGGGAAAAAGGATCAAAATGAGTTTCTGAAGAGACTCTGAAACTTGCTCTTAATCATACACTAAGGCACCTAGAAGCGATGCTGATGTCAGAGAGCTAAACAGAAAAATCCAATAGGCAGCTTGAAATGACAAAGTCAAATATTATAACAAAATGTGCAAAGACCTAGAGCTAGAAAACAAAAAATGAAAAATATGCTTAACCTATCTTAAACTGAAATACCTTGGCTTAAAGCAATGAATACCAGGAAGATGGTCACTTGTGTTTTATTGACTCTGCCAAGGAATTCAACTATGTGGATCATAACAAACTATTGATTCCCTTGAGAAGCATGGGAATTTCAGAACATTTAATTGTGCTTATGTAAAACCAGTGCGTAAGTCAAGAGACAGGTGTGTGAACAGAACAAGGGAAAGGCGTGCATCAAGTTCAGATTCTCTCTCCATATTAACTCAGCCTGTATGCTGAGCAAATCATCAGAGAAGCTGGCTTTTTATGAGGAAGAATGTGATGTCAGAATTTGAGTTTGGCTTATTAAAACCCTGAATTATGTAGACGAAAATAAAACTCTGCTTACTGAAAGTCAGAAGACAAAACACTTGCAGGATTGCAACCTATAATATGGATTAGCACTCAATGTTAAGAATACCCAGTCCTCTCAACTGGATCAATAGGTAGCATCATGATAAGTAGAGATAAGTTGAAGTAACTGAGGATTTCTTCTTCCTTAGATCCACAATTTGTACTCAAGGAAGCAGCAGTCAAGAGATCAAAATGGTATGACATTGGCTAAATCTGCTGCAAAAAACTCTTTAATGTCAAAAAGCAAGGATGTTACTTTGAAGATTATAGTGAGCCCGACCCAAGCCACGGTACCTTCTATAGCATTATATGCATATGAAAGTTGGACAATGAATGAGGAAGAACATACTAAATTGATTAATTCTAAATTGTGGTGCTGGAGAAGAACATTGAAAGTACCAGGCACTACTCAAAGGACAATCAGATCTGTATTTGAAGAAGTGTCGCCAGAGTTTTCCTTAGAGGCAAGGAGGAAATTGAATAACGTGTTAGACCAGAATTACAAGAGAAACAAATCCACTCATATATGTGTAAGGAAGAGCTTTATATCTGAGGTAGTTAGTTTATTGTGCCAACCTGGCCAATAAACACTTGTGGGGTTAATTGAAGGGCGGAGAGATAAATGGCTCAGTGAGCCTCGCCTTTCTAGTTCTCAGGTCTTTTGCTTTGTGATGGTCGGACCAGGGTGCAGATGCCTTAGCCAGTTCCCTGCTTCAGCTGGCAAGGCTCACTTCCTGAAAGACATACCCAAGGAGAAGCCACATGGACCTACCCGATGCAGCCCTGGATGCTGGAGCACCCAAGTGGAGACCCCTGCCAGTGTTGAAGTATACGTTCACTGATCTGGCTTTCCTCTTTCAGTAGACATCACAGTGTGTGTTTTGTGAGATGGAGGAGGACTTTCTGGGTTGGTGTCAGACATATGGTTTAATGTTGGACTTGTGGGCTTGGGCAACCTGGGTTACTATGTTTTCTTGCTGTGCACTTACCCTTTATATAAAACTCTTATACATGAGTTCCTGTGTATTTGTTTCTCTTAAATACACAGACTAACACAATAACAAAGAGCAATTGTATATCAAAGAATTGTATATCAAATTGTATATCAATATACCAGCCCATTCCAGATAAATTTCATAAGTTTGTTATTAGCCCATAAGTCTGATACTAGTTCATATATCTCTCTTCAGACTCATGCAGACACATGCAATGATTCAGAATGCAGGAAGATCACAGGTTAGTGGGTGCAAAGTCATGTGGATCTAATGGTGGTGGAACCATCACAGGGCTGGAGCAGGTCTCTGCTGCATGGCTCACTCAGGTCTCAGCATGGCTCCACATGGGCTGTCAATAGGAAGGTGAAGGCAGAGAGAAAGGGAGGATGTTCCTAGAATCCTCATGAGAAGATCATGCCCATAAGCAGGCATCATCAGACGATGACCTGATTGACAGGCTCCAATGCTTTACTCTTAATACCCTCGAGGTGACATGAAATTTGTAACTACCACTGACCACCCCTTGTCAACTTGCCACGTTTATAACATTCTTTAGCAGTCAAGCACCTATAACGTCTGCATCACCTATCGGAGCTCATCTGCTGTTGTTATTTGGTGCCCTTGATTCAGCGCCTAACCAGAGCAATCCTCTGTAGAACAGAATGAAACATTGTATGTTCCCGCCCTCTTCTCACAAATACCGTTGTGTTTGAGTCCATTGTTGCATCTACTAGGTCAACGCAGCTCATCAAGGGCCTTCCACTTTCTCATTGACTTCCACTTTCTCATTGACCTTCCACTTTACTGTCCATGATGTGTTTCTTCAAAGACTAGTCTCTCATGATAACATGTCCAAACCACATGAGACAAAGTCTTGTCTTCCTGATTCTAAGGAATATCCTTGATATATTTCCTCTTAAACAAAAGTGTTTGTTCTTCTAGTGGACTTCGGTATTTTAAACATGCTTCATCAGCATCGTGATTCAAATGCATCAATTCTCTAGTATTCCTTATTCAGTGGACAACATCCACATGCATATGAGGGAATTGAAAATGCCATGACTGGGACCAGATTCACTTAGTCCTCAAAGTGACATCTTTGATCTTTAATCCTTTAAATAGATTATGTAGTGTCGACTTGCCAGATACAAAATCCTCCAAATTTTGAGTTTCCAATTTCTTTAGAAATTTTGTCAGAGTGATCAGTTCCTGCAGAAGGATAACATGTTTGGTATAGTGGAGCGGAAGCTAAAAAGAGGAAGGCACTTGAGATGGGTTGATGAAATAGCTACATCAGTAGGTTTAGGCATAAGAACAATTGTGAAGATGGCACAGGACCATGCATTATTTCCTTCTGTTGTGTATGAAGTCACTATGGGTTGGAAACAACTCAAAGGCACCTAGTACAACAACAATAACACATTGCAATTTTTAAAAGTTCTCTTTAGTCTTTTTCTAATCTGGCTTTTCTTATCATTCCTGAATTAAAACTAGGAGTATTATTCCAGTTTTAAAAGTGAGGAAAATGAATCTGGTTTAATCCCAAACTAAAGTTCTGATAGGTGATAAGTAGTGGGATTAGGAACTAATTGAGATTTTCCAGATTCGCGTTCTAAATTTGATATCACATACAATAGATTTAACTATTTATAAATTTTACCTTAATATCTATTTCCACTCAGGATGCCCTGGTGAGCACTAATGGTGTACTGCTAACTAATATCTGTGATTGAAACCCACAAGTTTTTGTTGTTTCAAATCTCTATAACAAATATAATACAAATTAAAAACTCAATAACACATATCTTAAACCAGTAGATTAGATAATTCCTGGCAATCCCATACATAACTAAATAAAATTGTTCACCATACAATTTTCAGTGGTTGATATTTCAGGAGAAAAAAAAACAGAATTTCCGTGTGTGTATGTGTATGTGTGTGTGGTGTTTCTAGGTATATGAAAACTTCCAATTTTGGGGGGGATCATTATGAGATTATTATCTTTTCTTCCAGTTTTGAAGCTATTGTAAATATTGTCACAAAGGTAATATATTTGGGATGCCAATCCTGATATTGATTGTGCAAAAGAAGCTAGAATGGGATTTAACTTTTGGTGTACATTCTCAGGTCCTATGCACCAAAGCCATCGACAAACCTGACAGTAACACGGGGTTTTGAATCCCCCTTCTTAAAACAGCTGACTGTTTCATCATGTAGCTCTCTTCACTGCTTTGTGTCACCGTGTTCCTTCGAAATAAGTATGAGTGGGGAAAGTCAGTGTAAAACTAAAAATGTCTTTTTTGCGAAACAAAGAACTAGATTTGGCCTTTATCTTCAGTTCCTGAAAGATAACCCTAGGAATTTCCCAGGCAATCAAGCGGTCTTTGTTGTCTGACATTATCAGGCAACATTTGAAAAATTGTGCAGATAAGTAAGGGCTACCGAAACCACATCTGGACAGCTAAGCTCAGGCAAAGAGGAGGGTGTGATTTAGTCAGTCATGCATATTCAAAAGTCAGTCAAAGCTGACTGCGTAATGAAGCCATGAAAGGCCCGACCAGGGAGGTTCTTGAGATGTCCTAGATTGGTGAGAACATCTGCTCTCAAGAGGGTGGCATGTCCCTGAGGAAAATAGAGGCTTTTGAGCCAGGAGTCCTCACGCAGCTCAATCTATGCCTCTCTTCGTGTGTAAACTTCCAGGCTATAATTCCTAGTTATCCTTAAATATAGATACACTCTACATGGATTTTCTGAACAGTCCCAAGGAATTACTGTGAACTCACAGGGATGGCCAGCCAGCAGAGGTTACTATTTTCCTATAGTCTGAGAGAACGAGTCCTTCTAACTTGAGAGTTCTGACCCAGTTCAGGGAGACTGGGAGATTAGAAAACTGCTGCATGAGCATCCTGTCTGCCAGTTTCCATATGATTCCTTACTCAGCTCTGGGGTACCTCAGAGAAAGAGAGACAGGGGCCATTTTGGAGGCTGGTGCTGATAGGAAGGAAGCTTAAAGAAAAGGAATTTGTCCCTCACCATTCAGTAAGGAATAGCAAGCACAGCCCATAAGAAAAATGAAATTTCCTAAGAGATCTAACAGGTGCTAATAGGCTATGGGAAAAACATGCTCTGTAGGAACTAGTTATGTCACATGTTACATGCATAATTGAGCATATCCACTAATAACCTACTAATACACAACCACACCCTCCAAGTGCATGTGAGAGGAGACCAGACAGGGAGGGAAAATATATAAACTCAAAGGATGGGAACCTTTGTCCACCTTTCCTCTCTGGCAGCTTCCCACCGTTTTCTGTGAGAATGTACTATCAAAAATGTGTTTTCACTCATAGAAGCTTGCTTTCATTTACCTTTGGGCTTCTGACCTGTGCATCATTTCTGTTCATAGAAGCAAAAACCAAGGAAAGCATCTCATAACCTAACAGTGCCTAGGGTAGAGAATTGGGAATGGAAGAATACGAAATGTTAAACAAGAAGCTTAGGGAGAAGGCGTTATTCCCCAAAGCAGTACACTAATGAGAAATAGAAAGAAAGCCAAGGAGGAAAGGGGAATAATCTAAGAGATCAGGCATGCGCTAGAAGTCTGGGAAGTAGAGAGATGCATATGTACAGTAAAAACTAAATAGGTCACACAGTCACTTAAGCATGTCTACAAAAATTCTGATAAGCACTCAGCTACATTCACGGTAGGAACCAGTTATGTCATACATTCACCCAAAAGCCCCAACACTCAAACCCGGCCTCTGAGTACAGTTGAGGAAACCTGCCTAGAAGGGAGGGTATACAAGATCAAGAGCTTACATACCATTTGCCTCTCCACTCTCCTTCTAGAGACAAACCATTGTTGTCTGTGAGAATATACTAGACTTTGCTCATTTTATACTTCTGCCATGTGAATTCTTTCCATATTGAAAAGTAAGAACCCAGAAAAGCATGGGAGAACTCAACAGAAACATTTACAATGGGAATGCATCCATGCTGATCCTTACCACGTAGTTGCCAGTAAGTGGTATTGGTCCATTGTGCCCCTGATTGCTATCGTTGTTCGGTGCTGTCCACTAGATTCTGAATCAGCAGCCCAATACACAACAGAACAAAACACTGTCCATTCCTGTGCCATCCAACCATGTTCGTGTGGTTAGAGTCCATCCATGCAGCCAATGTATCAATCCATCTTCCCCAAGGTCTGCCTTTATTTTTGCTGGCCCTCTACTTAAATAAGCATGATGTCCCTCTCCAGGAAATGGTCCTCTCTGACAATATGGCCTCAAAAGACATTCGGGTTATTACTTCTACCGAGACAGATTTGCTTTTTTCTTTTGGCAGTCCGTGATACTTTCAAGACTCTTCAAGCACATAGATTATTTTCTGTCTTACCCTATTCAATGTTCAGCTTGTACATGCAGATGAGGTGATTGAAAATGCCTGTCTTTGTTCAGGCATACTTTAGCCCTCAAATATCCTTGATTTTCAAAGTTGTATTGAGGTCTTGTACAACAGAATTACTCAATGCAATGCATATTTTGATATCTTGTCTGCTGCATCCATGAGCATTGGTTGTGGATCCAAGGAAAATGAAATCCTTGACAACCTCAATCTTTCCTTTGTTTATTGAAATGTCACCTACTTGTCCTATTGTGGGGATTTTATTTTTCTTTACATTGAGTTGTAATTCATACTAAAGGCTGTAATCTTTGATCTTCATCAGCAAGTGTTTCAAGTTTTCCTTAATTTCAGCAAGCAAAATTGCATCACCTGTATGTTGCAGATTGTTAATAAACCTTCTTTCTTCCTGATGCCAAATCCTCATTTATATAATCCAACTTCTCTGATTATTTTGTTCAGCATAGATTGAATAAGAATGGTGAAGATGTAATCCTGATGCACATCTTTCCTAATTTTAAACCAATCATGCTGTTTGAAAACTTACCTGCCTCTTGATCCATGTGCCAATTCTTCAAGAGCACAATTTAATGTTCTGGAATTCTTTTTTCCCAAGGCTATCCACAGTTTCTTATGTTCCACACAGTCAAATGCTATGATATAGCAATAATAATAATAATAATTAAGTAAACATCTTTTGGGATCCTTTGCTTTTCCCTAGTTACTTGTCTTTTCTGAATCTGGCCTGAGCCTCTGGCAGCTCCCTGCCAATGTACTACTGCAACCACTTTGATGAGTTTAAGCAAAATTTTATTTGCATGTGATGCTAATGATATTGTTCTGTTATTTGAGTATTCTGTTGGGTAAGTTTTCATAAATGGCTACAAATATGGGTCTCTTCCAGCCAAGGGCCAAATAGCTGTCTTCTAAATTTCCTGACACAGACAAGTAAGTGCTCACAGCGCTTCATTATCTTGTTGAACCATTTCAATGGTTTTGCATCAATTTCTTGAACCTTGGTTTTGGCTAATGCTTTCAGGGCAGCTTGAATTTCTTCCTTGAGTACCATTATTTCTTACTCATTTGCCATCTCTCAAAATGGTTGAATGTTTACTGGTTTTCTTGATGTTGGATTTTGTTTTGTTTTTTAAATATAGAGTGACTATGGTAGTTGTATAATGTTTTGTCAGTTTGAGAGGATTAAGAGTGAAGGGGTGGAGTTTAGCCTGTCAATCAGGTGATAGTCAGTGTGGCTTCTGTGTGGGCACAGCTTTCTCCTGAGGATTCTGGGAAGTCCTGTATTCCTCTTGGGTGCGGGACACTGCCTTTCTTTCTGCTCGCTTCCAGAGAGACATTGGAGCTGAGAAGAAACATGAAACTACGCTTAATGCTCTGAACTGGAGGAACCATGTGGGGACCCCTTGAAGACAGGATGATGACAATCAGAGCCTCAGAACTGAAGTTACCACATGGAGACCCCTGCCAGCCCTGAGATGCCTCTACTGCCACTGGATCAACAAGACTTTCCAAACCATGGCCTGTGATCTTCTTGTATTATGCATCATTGCATGTGTTTCATGAGTCTGAAGAGGACTTTATAGATTGGTATCAGACATATGAGCTAATATTGGATTTATGCACTTGATCTGGATTGGGTTGGGATGTTTTCTCACTCTTCAATTTCTCTTGTATATAAAGCTCTTTCTTATACATATTTGAGTGTCAATGAATTTGTTTCTCTGGTCTACCCAGACTAACACAGTGACACTGTTTTCTTTACATTATTTTTTATAATTCCTGAAACATTCAATATTTTGCCCATAGAATTTTTCAGTATTACAACAGGAGGCTTGATTTTTTTCTTCAGTTCTTTCAATTGAATATATTCAGATTCTTTTTTTGTTTTGTTTTCTAATTCTAGGTATTTGCACATTTCGGTGTTATATTTTACTTTTTCTTACTGTGCCCTTCTTTTAAAATTTTTGTTCAGCTCTTTGATTTCATCGTTTCTCCCATATGACTTAGGTACTATTAGATTGAGAAAAAAATTCAAAGTCTCTTCTGAAATCCTTTTAAATCTTTTCTGTCTTTTAAATGACCATTTGCTGTCTGCATGAATGATGTTCTCACACAGCTTATCAGGTTCAGTGTTCAATCTATTCCTGAGATGGTCTCAGGGTTCAGGTGGGATTGACTCAGGTGTGTATTTTGGTCTCCAGGGGCTTTTTTCTTTTTCTTCAGGGTCCACCTGAACTTACACATGAACAACTGATGGTTTATGCCACCATCAATTCCTGACTTTTTCTAGATTCTCATATTAAATTTCTCCATCTTATCTTGCCACAGATGTAGTCAATTTAATATTTGAGTTTCCAACTGTAGAAGTCCACGGTTGTAATTGTTGTTTGTTGTTGAAAAATGTTATTAACAATGAAGAAATCATTGGTCTTGTAAAATTCTGTCAGGCAATCTCTGGATTTGTTTCTAGCAACACAGTCATACGTTCTGTCTTCTTTGTTTTCAACTTTTTCACTCAATCACCAGTAATTATCAAAACATCATGACTGCAGGTTTGATCAATTCACACTGAGGAACTTGGTAGAATCTTTCAACTCCTTCATCTCTAATTTTGGTGGTAGGTGCACAAATTTGAATAATAGTTGCATTGATTGGACTTCCTTGAAAAGCGGACAGCTATAAGCCTGCCATAGACATTATTGTACTTCAAAACAGAAATTGTAATGTCTTTGTTGAAGATAAATGCACAGTCATTTCTCTGGATGGTGTCATCCCAGCATAGAAACATGCATCCTGTTTTGGTACAAAATGCCTTTCCCGGGCCCTTCAGTTCACCATGCTTAAAAAGTCAGTTTCCAGGTGTTTCACTTCTTTTTTTTAAACTTTCAATTGTCCTAGACTCAAACTTCATGCTTCCAAGATACAATTTTTATTGATGTTTACAGTGGTTTCTTCTCATGTTGATGTGTGTCCCATTCACAAATGAGGTTCCAGAAGGCTTTACCAATACAAATTCTACTCCACCCAGGTTATTGTTACTGACTGTATTTTCAGAAGGCAGCACCTCTTCATTTATATGTTGGCAACTGAGGGCCTTATCTTCTGGCACTGTTTCTGACAAAGTTCTGTTTCTTTTTCCTGAGGATTTCAGTATCTGGCAATGTCTCAAGTCTGTCCATAAGGTTTCCTATAGTTTACTCCTCAGAAGTGGATAACCTATTCCTTCTTTGTAGTCCGTTTTTAGATTCTAAGATCGAGAGTACAGGTAAGTAGTAAAGTTGATCAACAAAATTTTAGAAATCAAGATGTAGTTCTGATGGTAATACATTTTTTGACTTAATTATCTCTGAAGAAGTTAGAGCTGGCAAAGGAAACCTGTGTGATGGTTAGATTTTAGGTCATCTTGGATGGGGCAAGATTCTCCCACAATATGCTCTTGCACAGTGTGGTTCACTTCATAAGGGGATCTTCTGGGAAGCAGCCAAGCACTTGTGTCAAGAACAGACTTATTTAATCTGACCACAGACTGACATAATTGTGATGGTGTCCTACTCAGAATAAATGAACAGTGTGGTGAAGTTAGCTCAATTCTACTGTGGGATTTGCATCCTGCATCTGGTTCATTGACTTCCCATAATGTTACCTTCTATGTTATGTTGACTTCCTGTTATGTTGGATTGATTTGACTGCTCTGGATTCATTCGTCTGTGCACCCACCAGCCTGTGGTCTTTCTGTCTCATATTCCTGCTTCCTGCTTGTCAGTTCCTCCAGTTACACAATTCAAGGAGAAGCTGTCAGTTTACATCTGACCCACTCCTAAAACTTTGTGAGTCATTTCTTGATCCCCTTCTACACTCATACCTACACAAGTGTTTTACTGGTTTCACATCTTTGGAATTTTCAGCTTAACACAATCTTTTATTGTTATTGTATTCTTTTACTTCCAACTCTACTCTCATTGTACATAATTCACAGGGTCTCTTCCTGGTGGACCTGAAATCCAATCTCTGAGTACCGGTGTTTGGAAAAGAGGAGTGCATTCCTTAAATATGACTCTGTGAATAACTGAAGAGTCTCTTATAGGGAACCGGACAAATAAGTCATATATACTAATAAAAGGGGTGGAGAAACACAGATGGTTCTTGAACTCATATGTACTTTGAATTAAAAGGCAAGTGATTTTTCGTTCTCTGCACATCTGTAAAGGAAATGTTTCCATTTTGTGCTCTGGGACACCAGGCCATTTTGTTGGAATGTCCATTGGCTGAAATGTTCTCCAAATGTGTGGCATCATAAACCAATTGAGTCTGATTTGAGCTGATGATTGTTTATACTCTGAACAAGGCTGAAAATATCTGAGAGGCTGGTACAAGGAAGCTATCCACACCGACAGCAAGAATAGGGTAATATGAGATCTCACATTTGGTAGCTTTTACCACAGCACCAGAAAAACTTACCTCTCTTATATTCAGCTTCATCTTGAGGACCAGGGTGAGGATTATGAGGTCTCTGGCAAACTGAACCCATAATAATAACTACCGACTGCATTACACCAGACAGCCAATAAGCCTATCAGTGAGGGCCAACCAAGGCACAAGTAAAGATGAGATATAGCCAAACACCTGACATTCGCTTTCTGTGTAACCCACGTCTCCAGTAAGAGAATGGTGTGCTATCCTTTAATATTATCTGTTGAATCCACAAGTCCTTTTGAATAAGTAAAATTTTTAAAATGGGAGGTATTGCTTGAAGAAATACTGGAGAAAGATTTCTTTCTAATCAGCAATAACATTTTCTAAAGCAGCACTACATCAAATATTAATTCTGTAGAACATGAGAATCAATACGTGCATTAAAGAAAAATATTGCTACAAATCTATTCTCTTAAATAAATGTACGGATGCTTAACAAAATTAAGCAGATGTAGTTGCTGCAAGACTTCTCATACATTTTACAAAGCCAATGTATGAGTTTGAATAGTTAAGTGAAATCAAATTGGTAGCAGTGCTTTAGTTGTAAAATCCATGTAATTCATATCCATGGTGCCAAGGTTCATGAGCACCTCACATAGGACTATTTGTTCACCTCTCAGTAGAGGCATGCATGTTGCTTTGATGTTGTAAAGATGTTAGTGGGGCTTCCAAACTAAGATGGACTAGGGGGAAAAGCCTGGAGATCTGCTTCCCAAAATTAGCCATTTTTTTAAAATCACAACTATACCAGCCACAACTCATCTTAGTGGTGGTATATGAGCAGGCAAACTTTTATTCCATTATGTTAAGGCAAATACAATGGTAGTTAAAAAGAAAAGACTGTAATTAAAAAAATATTTGCTCTGAGACTGTATTCAAGAGGCATACTGATATCTCACCGAAGAGCTATGCGTCCCTGAGAGCTTCTTTAGGACACTCTGCTAAGCTGGGAGAAGCTACCAATCTGAGGTTACAAAATTGAATGTGTGTGGTCTCAAAAACTTGACAACAGTAAACATTTTCTGAATGCACAGCTGCCAAAAACTAGTTCAAAATCAAATGCAAGATATTCCTGGCAGCATTTGCCTATTTTTGAAATTTCTTTGGCAAAAGGCATCATGAGTGGGAAAAGCTGAAGGGGCCATGCTGGGAAGTAGATGCTGAGGAGAGTTAGCAGTGTAAGAAATTTACTGGGAGCAAGGCTTGTGCAGAAGGGACCAAGGGGGGAGTAGAAAGAGCAAAAGCAAGCAGGGACAAAGTATGGCAGCATATGACAAAGATAAGACCAATTCTTCATTAAATCCCCAACATCTTTGAAACAAAAATTGCCTGTTAATAGCATTCCATTTTGGAGGGAAATATTCTTCTCTGTACTCCCATCATACTCTGTAATTTACTGGAAGTTGTCAGAGTGAAAACGGTCTCACCTTTCAACCCAGTACGTAATTCAAAAGCACTAACTGTGGAGGCTATCAGGGAACTGCCCCTCTTATTGTGATATATGTTTTGTCTTGATAGGATATCTAGGTAGTAGTAGCCATGACGACCACAAATTTAAAGGAATTCATAGTCTGATGACTCATTTATAGAAAGACACCTAGTCAACCCATTTCAGCAAAATGGTGTGTCTGTTTTCTTGTGCAATTTCTCAAAACAGCCAAACTAAACTTAATTCCCCGGAGCCAATTTCAATTCATGGTTTTCCCATGTATACAGAGTAATAGTATTCCACAGGGCAATTGTGCCTGTAATTTTCATGAAAGCAGATTGTCAAGCCTTTTGTTTCTGTGAATAGATTTGTGTAGATTTGAACTGACAACCTTCAGGGAAGCAGTCAATTGCAAACCACTTGTGCCAGCCAGAGACCATTTTCTCTCTTCTAAAGTAGTAGAAAACACTACAAGCAGATATTCCTGATTTTCACAGGGCACAGAGTTTCCTTACTTTTATGTTCCGGTCTGTAGTGTGAATAGAGTAAGTATTGACTTTATTTTTCATGATTCCCTCCTATGTGATTTTTAGAGCTGGAAGAGATCTCAGGTTACCATGGTGTCAGCTTTTGTCTTCATAAAACATGATGACCACTCTTACATAACACTGCAGACAGGACCCACAGGTTTAAAATAGTCTACCATCAAGTCCATACTGATTCATAGTCGGTTCCTGAGACTGTAACATTTTACAGAAGCAGGAAGCCCCATTGTAGAAGCACTGGTGGTTCAAATGCCGCCCTTTCAGATTGTAGCGTGCCACATACTCACTACACCACCAGGGCCCTGAGATTTAAAGAGATCCCAAATTACCTGGGGTGGTATATTGAGTGATTTCTATAACAGAAACACCTTCCAGGCAGAAATCCTTATAGAAATCTACCCAAATTCCAGCAGAATTTTTAAGTTTGTGCTATGATTGCGAATAAGATATCTGCTTCGTTCTAGGTTTATATCAGGACAAATCTATATCACATTGGTGTCTGGACCGAAGAAGATGGATGAGGTTTTTACTGAATCTTGCTCTCAGTTTTCAGTTTCATTTGCAGTGACCTGTGAGTCACTCCTGGCTTGGCCCAGAGGTTGAATGAAAATACCATTTGTAAAATGAAATTGTTTTAGAGAAGCAGATAATATTTTGTGATTGTTTCAGAAGAATTTGATTTTATATATTTTAATATATTCTGCAGCTTTTCAGGGGAAACAAATCAAGCAGCATTCTTAACATTTACCATAGCCTGTACTTTGTGTCTTCTTTGAATCTAACACTGCCCATATGCCTGTTATTCTTTTAATAAAATGAATAAAAACAGATTCATAAGATTGAACAATGAGTAGGAGTAAAACATGTGATCATATGATGATATGCCAAATAAGCTGCAAATTTCAATAAAATTTTACTTATACAAAGAAGTAGCGGGCAAGTTTGAACTTCTGACCAGGGTTTGTTGGTCTTTGTTGTAGACTGACTTTATACAATTCTGAAAATATAGACACCATGAATTAAGCTTTCTGACTTTTGAGAGCTGACACTGACACTTGCCTACTTCTTCACTCACCCCCACGCTGCCACCTCCCTAGCCACGTCTTGACAATGGTTATGATCTTACAACATCTGCAGCACATTTTTTCAGTTGCTAAAACACACATTGCTGACTTGCAGAATATACAGATAAGAAATCTGGGAGGAGGTTTGCATTACTTGGGAGCATTCATTCCTTGCTTAGATTCATCTTCCCTGTGCTGATTTTCAAAACCCTGCCATGCCTACTCCAGTGGAGAACAGGAACTGTAAAACCCTCTAACCTGTATCCTATGAGTGGGAATTGACTTGATGGCAGCGAGTTTGGGTTTTCCATTAATCCGTATCCTTGTCTGCTGCAGCAGGCAGACAGGAATGGACATCGCTGGAAGGCTAGTACTGGAAGTTGACTTAATTGAGATCAATGAGGCATAAAATAACTTATGCTTTATATTGTGTAACTCTGAAATCTGAGCAAGAACCTGCCACAGAATTGTAAATGCAGATCCTAGGAAATCCTAATGAATCATTTAAGTTATTGGGAGAAATACAGCATACATTATGTCTTCGGTTTGTAAATGTGCAAAAAACTACAGATCTGTGTAGATTCAATAAGATTAGTAAGCAAAATTTAAGAATCAACATCTGTGTTTCCACTAAGGGAAATTTTATCCTTTTTACAAACAGTTTTTTGGCTTTAAATTGTTGTCAGAATAATGTCATTTCCATCTTGCTTGATGCATCAGCTTCTTTAAAGGAAAGTCAGATCATAAGAGAGTGGAATTCAACCAAGCATTTCTGTCCCTAAACTACCATTTTCCCCTTAAAGCTCCTAACTTGAAGTAAGAAGTATATGAAGCTATCTTTCTCTTGCCTTTTTGGAGAAATGAGCCGAGTCTTTCTACATCTATAGTTGATCACAGATAAATCAAAGGGCCACTCTGAAATATTATATTTAAAATCCTCTTGTCCAGAGTATTCAAAATAAAAATGACTACTTCTGTCAAAATTTCTGAATATATTGTCTCTGCCCAACTTCTTTTATTGATCTTTTTGTGTTGAGGATAACTTGCAAATGGCATTAGTACCATCTATCTTTGGGTTCTGTAGAGAAGCAAAATCAGTCAAGTTTGATATATACATATAATAAACTGAACTGATTTCTATATTGTAAAATATAAATATATATTATATAAAGACAATTGTATATATAAATTTTATAAATAAATTATACACACACAGGATTATATCAAGAATAATGGCTCACATAATTGCTGAAGCAAGAAAGTTCCAAGTCTTTAGGTCATGTATGCACTAAAGGCTTCCTTCCTATAAAACTGTGGAGGCTGAAAACTCCAAATTAGCCAGAAAGCGGCAGATGTGTAAGGCTACAGACAGATGAGGCTACAAGCGCGATGGAAGGTCATTGATTCAGGTCCAAGGAATCAGAGGTTGATCAGCCAGATGCAGAATCCAGACGCAACTAAAAGCAAGCAAATTTGTATCAATGTCCACTTATGTGGACATTGATACAAATTTGTGGACTCAGGTCACACCCCTGAGGAAGTTTTAATTTATAGCATCCCGGCTATAATCTTAGTAAAGGTGTTATATCCTTTGCCAACCTCCTAAGAACTGATTTGTTATGATTATGTTGCTAGGTCAGGTCATGGGGAATTAGTAGGCATTAATTGTCAAAGCCCTGAGAAACTGGACCTAGCAAATAGATGCAACAGTTCAATATCACATTCCCCTTATTGTCAACTTGACCCCTGTGTACATCACTTTAGCAATATATACTCTTTAAAAGATGAAAATTGTAGAATTATACCTGCCCCTAAAAAGGTACAATTAGCAACCAAAAATAACTGAGCCCACCTATTTACATCTTATACTTTATAAGTGAACAAAGCAAAAATATTGTATCATATATACAAGGAAGAAATGCTCATGATAATTACAATCCTCTTTTGGCACCTGATCACGTGGCCATAGCTCATACACACAACCTCTTTCTCCCAGCACTCATTCTGTGCGCCCTTTGCTCCAAGTACCTCAGCAAGTACGTCGTCCCTAACTAGTCTGTTCCAGTAATAGTTATATCAGAATTGGCTTGCTGGAGATTACCAATTACTTTAATCAAAGGATATGATATTACTAAGTGATGTCTTAAGGAATCTCCTGGATTCCTGGTATATTGTTCTTTACCTCCATTAAGTAATGTCGATACAATTCCACCTAGGTAATCAAGATCAACCATTCTATTCAATGTGGTAAACCCCTTCTTTATCTGTTGACCCAGAAGCATGAAGATTCTAAGTGGTCTGGAGACACTTAAGTTTCAGTTTAAGGATATCAGTGTTGTATCTTTAGGTAGGTGTACTCCTCTATAACATGTCCAGACTAATGAGAGAGGAAGGTTTACAAAGATAGGAAACAAAAATATTGCAAGTGAGTAATGGAAAATAATAGTGATAGGTTTTACTTAAAATGTCATTCCTTGGTTCCTGGCCCAGATAATCCTTACATTTGGAGAAGACGCACCATAGATTGCATTCTGGTATAGAACATGTACAGCCTCTTAGCGAACAGTGCCCAGCCTGCCCTGTAAGGGGTACCATGCAGGTGACACAGTAATTGCATGTGTCAAAAGCCATTTTAAAGTCTATCAAGCCGGTTGCTTAAGGATGAAAAGAAACATGATAAAACTCATGAATTCCATAATCATGAAACTATTGCTGCATTTTGTTTGCTGATAAATGAGCTCCGTAAACTGGGGTGCTGCTCTAGAGGATAGCATGCCAGTGGAAAAAGCTTTGTGTAAATTCATGAAGAATATTTTTGGCAAAAATGTTTTGTCCCAGAGAGACAAATGCATACCTAGAGTGTCTATTCCATAGACAAAAACAGCATCCATTTCTTGATGGAAGTGGATCTATGAAGTCGATCTGACAGTCAATTGTTTGGTGATCTTGTGGAGGTTGGAGCCATAGGGAAGAGAGGCATATTGTCTTCTCCGCATAATCAGTATCCAAGTTGGCCTTGGGGAGTAGAAGTCTATGTTGCTGCCACCCCACATACCCTCCACCCCTACCACAATGGCCACTTTGCTTGTGAGTCCTTTGGACAATACCAGGAGTGGATGGAGGAAAGAGAATCCGTGATTTCCATAAAACATACTATTCTGCACACATAATTTTACAAAACTCCCCTCTGAAGGGAAACCTCTTCAGTGAGCATTCACAAGACACAAATATCTTCATTTTTTAGTCTATTTGGAGGTACGTGTAGGGATGATGCACTTACATCTTCTTGTCACCAATTTTCCAATGTGCTCCTTCCAAGTGTCTGACCATTCTGCCAAACTATTGGCCACAGCCCATAAATCAATATACGATCACACAGTTGGTCTTTTCTTCTTATAAGCAAACTGATAACAGGTATACTGCTGGGAGTATACCTTTTCCCCCTGAAATGATTTAATTTCAAGAATATTCCAGAAAAGGAGCGTTGTGTTCTTGCTATCCTCTTTGAGGTCGTATCCACATATTGCATCTGCCCAGCTATAAACCAAGTAGGAGTGTTCTCGTCCTCAATCAACTGATCTTAAGGAACGCTCCATGAAGCCACATAAATGTATTGTGAAAAGGAAAGTGATGTGATAGTAGCAGGAACAATGGGCATTTGCTCCACTTCCCACAAAATGGTTCTGGTTGAGCTCGTTGTTGCAAGCACTGTGTAAATCCATCTCTTTGAGACGTGTCCTCTTTTTTCCCTGAATCTACTATATCAAGCACAGTGTCATTTTCCCGGAACTGGTCTCTCCTCAAAACATGTCGCAGGTACATGTAAGGATGTTTTGCCATAGTCATTTATAAGAAGTACTCTGGCTGTCCTTCATTTAAGACAGATGTGTTTCTTCTTTTTATAGCCAGTGACAATTTCCATAATTTAGGCCAAAACCATAAAACAACTTAATAAATTCTTTATCAGCCTTCTTTAGGTCTTGTCCAAACTTCAAATATATATATATATATATATATATATATATATATATATATATATATATCACAAATATTAATCTTTTCCATTTGGTTGGCCATGGAACTGTCTTCTAAATATCTGACTATAAATTAGTTAGTGCTCCCAATGGTTCATCAACTTGTAGAAACACTGCAGTTGGTATTCAGACTATGTCTGGAGCCTTGTTTTTAGCTAATGCCTTATGTTTAGCTTGAATTTCTTCCTCATTCCCATTAATTATTGAGCCTGTTCTAACTCTTGAAGCAGTTGAATGTTGATCAATTAATTTTGGTACAGCGATCTGTGTAATCCTTCATCATCTTTAATTTTGGTACAGTGATCTGTGTAATCCTTCATCATCTTTGATGTTTCTATGCTTTCTACATTGTTTCATATTTTGCATTGTTGAATTTTTACTCAAAATATTCTGAGATTATTCTTCCTTTTTGGCTTTCTAAGGCCAGATCTATCTTTGCATATTTAATATATTTTGCTGAGTCTTCTTGTGCTTCCCTCAGAAATTATGTTCAGCTCTTTTACTTCATCATTTCTTTTATTTGCTTTAGCTACTTTATGTTAAAGAACAACTTTAGAGTATGTCCTGACATATAGTTGATGTTTTCTGTCTTTTTAATAACCCTGTATTTATTCCTCATTTATGAGTGTTATTGATGTTATTCCACAGCTCAGTAGGTCTTCTGTTACTATTTTTCAATGTGTCAAATCTGTTCTTGAAACTCTCTCAAAATCAAGTGGGAGTTGCTCAATGTAGCTCGCTGTCTCTTATTGACTTGTTTTAATTTTCATCAAGTTCAACTTTATCTCACATATGAGTGATTGATGGTCTGTTCCAAAGCCATTCCTGGCCTCATTTTGGCTGATGATATTGAGATTCTCCATAGTCTCTTCCCACAGATGTAGCATATTTTATTCCTGGGTATTCCACTTGGCAAGATGTATTTATACATTTACCAATTTTGTTTTTGGAAAATTGTATTTTCCATGAAGAACTTCTTGGTCTTGTGAAATTGTACCATTGAGCTCTCTCTTCATTTCTCTCAGGAAGTAGAAATTTTCCAAATATTAAACCTTCTATCTTGTTTCCAACTTTTGTGCTCCAATGGCCAATTATATTTCTATGCATCTTGAATATATTTTCACAATTTCAGACTGAAAAGCTAGTATAATCAATTTATTTTAAAAATTTAAATTGGCCCATTTATCTCTTTCTTAGAATTCCTTTGTTCCTCTGGCTTATACTAAACAATGGATGGCTTAAGCATGTACAACATTAAAGAGATCTGATCATGTTCTGTAATTTTAAAAATATGCATTTTCACACTAGAGTCCATGCCATTTTTGAAACCTTCACAACAATACATCTGTGTTTGGTGGACCAAAGTTCTATGAGTATTATGAAAGGGCTCTTAAAAGTTCATGAAGTTTTTATTTTAATTAACCAAGAATGAATACATATATCATATTATTCCATAGTTCAATCACATCAAGCAGAATCATATAATTGCTACCACAATCAGTTTCCAAACATTCTCTTTCTTCCTGGATTCCCTGACATTGTCTCCCTCCTACTCCACGACCTCCACTGTACTCTGCCACACACACCTAAAACCCTTATTCTACTTGTTGCCCCCATAGGTTCATCAATCCTGGGTTTCATGTACCGAAAAACAGGAAAACCTATAACAAGACTTCAAGAGAGTGACCTCCAATGGCTTATCTCCTCTGAGATACGCCCTAATATGAACAAACAAAGCCATACAATTCCAACAGACAGAAAATGTTGGAAGCCAGATCAAGTTCAACATGCATCAGAGGGGAGTCAACTGACAAAGTTGAAAGTGTTCGAGTCAGTGTCATCCCTTAGATCTTCTGTACTCATCTCTCCAACGCACTCTGCTTAGTAACCTCTTTCCGCTCATCCCTCGGTTGTGGATAGAGGGAGTTCACCGGAAACTTATTTCCTATGCAATTCTCCCAAATGAATCTTGGGCTCCACTGTCATCCAGAGCATTCTGCAAACCAGATTCTCACCATTGAGGCTCTGGGACTACCCCCTCCTTCAACTTCAACCCCCTCCTGATCTGATTTACAATCCTTTGGTGATGGATGATGGTGTGCTTCTTCCATGTGGACTCATTTGACATCTCACTTAGATGGCTGCTTATTTGAAAACAAGCCCTTAAGACCCCAGACATTACTCTATCTGGTAACTGGATACCATCTAATTTCTTCACCACATTTTTCTGTAGCACCCTTGTATTCTGTGTTCCCTTCCTGAGGGCCAGTATTGAGCAGGGCCATGATGTAAGAACTGATTGTTCTTAAGTTGGAGCTAGGATTTAGTGTTAGCCCATGACTGATTCTATGGTTTTTTTCTTTTAATTATTTTTAAGTTCATGAAAAATTTTTATTATAATTTTAGTTCATATTTACATGAGACATTGCTTTTACAATTCCAAAAGTGTACATAGGGAGTATCCACAGAATAAGTACAAATTAATGCCAACACAGTGAAAAAAATTACCTATATTCTGTATACTTAATGTATAGAATTGGAAGAATGTAATATAGGAGTATGACAAATGTACACATGAATGAAACTGATCACATTTACATTCCTGTACAATCTTTCAAAGCAATTTTTAATGCGAATATTTAAACTAATTTTGTAAGTATATCCCTCAAAACTTTTTCCCAAGTTGGGAGGTTATCTGAAACCTCATTCATCACAATGTCATACAGGGAGTCTAGAAGTCCAAGAGTTAATGGATATTTATTATCTGATTGTCAAACATGGGCATTCTAAGAGCTTTTATACACACAGTACACTCCGTTTGACTTGCTTCTCTCTAGCTAGCAATTGAACTGAGTACAGAAACTAACAGAATGAGTGTCAACTATGCTTAACCAATATATTCTGACAGTAGGTTTTTAAAACATAAGATTAAGTTATTTAGGGATGCAGTAAAATTATTTTTCTCTTAGAAATCTAAGATCAGCAATTTCTATCCAAAATTTGCTTGAGAAAAATGTATCAGGAGATAAAGTCCTATATTAGAGTCTCTCTCCACTTTTTATTAGCATGGCTTTCTCTTAACAATTAAATAAGACACCATGTATGCATAACCCATGTTATTATTTTAAAAATATTACAATTAAATATGCAAATAAAGATATAATCTAGGCCAAGTGACACCATTGTATATTCATGCATTCCAGTTAGAAAAGAATAAGCAATATTTTTGAATTCATTTTGAAACAAGAGACAGAATACAAAAACCTACATTAATTAAGAAGCATGGCAATTTTCATTTTTGTCAATTTGCCTTAATCTTAATTTGTGCTAGAAGTATTCTGACCCTGGAGAGTTTGAGCATAATGAAAGATAGATTGATAGAAATTTTAAATTCATTTTCTTTATTTATCTATAGCTACTTTAAATTGTTAGATTGTCAATGTTTTGGTTGTTGCTGTTATTGTTGTTAGGGGTCATCAATTCAACTTTGACCCATAGCGCCTCTATGCACAATGGAAACATGGCACAATCCTGCCACATCCTCAAAATTGTTCTTATGCCTATGCCCATAGACACAGCCACAGTGTCAATAACCTCATTGAGGCTTTCTTCTTTCTCTGCCCTTCCATTTTACCAATCATGATGTCTTTCTCCAGAGATTGGTCTCTCCTGACAACATGTCTAAAATGTGTGAGACAAAGTTATGCCATCTGCCCTCTGAAGAACACTGTGCCCTTACTTTTTCTGATACAGGTCAGTTTGTCCTTTTAGCAGTCCAGGGTACTTTCAATATTCTTCTCCAGCACCAGTTTACATGCATCCATTCTAATTTATTCTATCGAATTCAATGTCAAACTTTCACATGCATATGAGGCAATAAGGCAGTCAGTCATACCCTAGTCCTCACAATAATATTCTTGCTTTTCAATATTCTAAAGAGGTCTTGGACAGCAGATTTACCTAACACAGTGTATCATTTTATCTCTTTATTGCCTCTTCCGTGTGCATTGATTGTGCATCCAAGTAGGATGAAATACTTGACAACTTCAATCTTAGCCCCATTTATCATGATGCTACCTATTGATCCACTTGTGAGGATTTGGGTCTTCCTTATATTGAGTTGTAATCCATACTGAAGGCTGTGATCCTTGATCTTCATCACCAGGTGCTCCAATTCCTCCTCACTTTCAGCAAGCAAGATCGTGTCATCTGCATACCACACATTGTTAATATACCTTCCTACAATCCTGATGCCACATCTTCTTCATATAATTTAGTTGCTTTGATTATTTGCTTAGCATGTACATTGAACAATTATGATGAGAAGATACAACCTTTATGTGCACCTTTCATGATTTTAAACAATGAAATATCCCTTTTGGTCTGCTTGCACAAGTGCCTTTTGGTCCATATGGGTATAAAAAAGTGTTCTGGAATTCCCATTCTTCTCAGGACTATCCACATTTCATAATGGTCCACACAGTCAAATGCTTTGGCAAAAGTAAACATCTTCTGAAGTGATCTGCTTAATAGCAGATCAATGATAGCCCTCATTCCAAGTCCTCTTCTGAATCTGGCATGGCTTGGACTTCAGGCAGTTCCCATTCAATATACTGCTGCAGCCATTACTGGATGATCTCAAGCAAAATTTTACTTGATCATAGTGATATCAAAAATATCAATGATAGATATCTTTGTATAATGGACACAGATATGGATCTCTTCCAGTCAGTTGGCCAAGGTAGCTGTCTTTTAAATTTCCTGCCATAGATGAGTCAGTGTTGCTAGTGCTTCTTCAGCTCTCTGCAACATTTCAATGGGTATTCCACCTGTTTCTGGAGCCTTGTTTTTAGCTAACGCCTTCAGTGCAGTTTGAACATATGCCTTCAGCGCTGTTGGTTGTTGCTTTGGTGCTACATCTTGCACTGGTGGAATGTTGACTACTTTTTGGTACAGTGACTCTACATACTCTCCATTTTCTCTTGATGCTCTGCATCATTCACCATTTTTCCTATAGACTATTTCAATATTTCAAGTCAAGCCTTGAATTTTTTCTTTCATTCTTTTGATTTCAGATATACTGAGCTTGTTCTTCCCTTTAGTTTTTCTAATTCTAGGTGCTCGCACATTTTCTTATATTATTTAGCTTTGTCTTTTCAAGCTGCCCTTTGAAATTTTCTACTCAGTGGCTTGATTTCATCCTTTCTTTCATTTGCTTTAGCTGCTCTCTGTTCATGAGCAAGTTGCACAGTCTCTTTCGACACCTTCATTGATCTTTGCTTTCTTCTCCGTCTTCTTCAGGACTTTTGTTCCTTCACGAATGATCCGTCAGGTCACCGGGTCTTCTGCCATTGGTGTTCAAATGCATCATATCTGTTCTTGAGAGCAACTCAAAAACCAGATGGGATAGGCTCAATGTTATATTTTGATTTCTGTGTATTTGTTGTAATTTTCTTCAGCTTTGTCCTGAATGTACCTATGAGCATTTGATGATCCGATCTACAGTTGGCCCCTGGTCTGGTTTTAGCTGCTGGTATTGAGCTCCTCCCTGTGTCTTCCTACAGATGGAGTCAGTTTGATTTCTGAGTATTCTATCGGGAGGTGGGGCTGGGGGGGGTCCATGTGTATAGTCACCTTTTGTGTTGTTGAAAATAGGGATTACTATGAAAAAGTTGTTAGTTTTGCAAAATTCTTTTATGATCTCCAGTTTCATTTCGATCACCAAATCTTTTATTGTGCAAGTGATTTCCTTTTTGTTTCCAACTTTTGCATTCCAGTCACCAATAACGATCAATGAATCTTGATTTCATATTTGACAAATTTCCAACTGAAGCCATTCTTATAATTCTTCAAGTTCTTCATTACTAGCTTGGGTGGGTTGTGCATAAAGTTGAATAATCATTGTATTCATTGGACTTCCTTGAAGGTGGATAGATACAATCTGATCACAGATAGCATTGAATTTCACAGATAGCAAGATGTTTTCTGATCATGAATCTCATGCTAATGCTCTTGATTTTGTTATTCCCAGCATATGACTTTCTGCTCCAAAATGGTCTATATTATTTCAGCTCAATAATGCCTAGGTATCTGTCTTTATACCTTCCATTTCATTCTGGACCACTTCCAATTTCCTTAAATTTATATTTTATATATTCCAGGTTCCAGTCATTGGAAGAATTTTTGCATTTTCCTCTTTACCTTGAGTCATGTCCCATAAGGAAATGATGATCCTGCAGGCTCTATTTCCACAGGCTTTACTGGACTCACATCACCATGGTCAACTTGCCTCCAAGTAATCAGCTCGTCTTCAGTCACATTTGTATTGACCTCAACCCTGAGCATCCCATCCTCCAGCAGTATTTCTGACAATGCTCTGCTTCGTTTTTTAAAGCTTTCAGTATCTGACATTGCTTCAAAGCTAAACAGAGGGTTTCAGTGGCTTCTTCCTCAGAAGTGGGGAGCCAGTCCTTCTTCATTATCTTTTCTTAATGCGGAAACTTCGCTGAAACAAGTTCATTTTGGGGGATGCTGCCAGTATTTGAAATACCAGTGACAGAGCTTCCAGAACCAGAGCAACAAAAGCCAGCACAGGCTGACAACTCGGTGGACAAAGCGTGGTGGTACTGCACAGTGCGTAACATTTCATAGAAAATGGAAACTGCAAAATTATGTAAGAAACAAAATTTAGCTTAAGCATTAATCATGGAGACTGGACAACAGCCCATGTCATATAACACAATAAGGAAATCCAGTCTAATGAGCTAGTGGTTGTGTTTCGGGGCCCTCAAGTTGGTTCAAGCTGCTAGGGAGCCTATGCATAACAGAAAGTTACATTGCTCGGTGCAGTGCCGTCCCCACAATAGTTGCTATAATTCAACCCATGGTTGGAGTCTCTGTGTCAGTCTATTTCCTTGAGGGTCTAACTTGTTTCACTGCACTTACACTTTACCAAACTTGACGTTCTTTTCCAGGGACTAGGCTCTTCTGAAAACATGTCCATGCATGTAAGAGGCAGTTTCACCAGCCTTGCTTCAAAGAAACATACAGACTGTATTTCTTCTAAGGCAGATTTGGGTTTTCTTTGGGAAGTTCTTGATACTTTCAATATTCTTCAGCATTTGAATTCAAATTCAAAGGCCTTCCTCACTGACTTAGTCATGATTTTTAGTAGTTTTGAGTCAGTTTAGATCCACCCAAACCTAAATACAAAAGAACAAAAGATAGCCTGTTCCTATGTCATTCTCACATCCCTTGTCATGTTTGAGCACAGTGCTTCAGGTACTGCGTCAATCCATCTTGTACAGGTCATCCTCTTCCCTGACTCTCTACTGTACTGAGCATGATGCCCTTTCCTGGTGACTGGTATCTCTCTTAACGACAATATCAAAACTACATGAGATAAAGTCTCACCATGCTTGCTTCTAAAGACTATGCTGGCGATACATCCTCTAAGACAACTATTTGTAGACAGTACTTGGAAATTTCCTTCTTCTTTACCAGAGGTATAATTCAAATACATCAATTCTTCTCTGGTTTTAAAAAAATCATCGTCCAGTTCCATATGCATATAAGGCAGCTGAAAATACCATGGAATGGATCACCTTAATTTTCAGAGCAAAAAATTATTCTTTAAAACTTTATTTAGGTCTCGTGCAGAAGTTTGCTCAATGTAACATGTCAGCTGAATTTTTGACTGCAGAGTCCATGATTATTCATGATGAATCCAAGGAAAGTGAAATTTCTGCTGACTTCAGTATTTCCTTTATTTAATCATGATATTCTTTACTGGACCAGTATTGAAGATTTTTGTCTTCTTTATCTTTATTTACAAACCATACAGAAGCCGGCAGTCATTAGTCCTAATCAGCAAATACCTCCATTATGACTCAATTTCAGCATGCAAGGTTTGTCATCAGCATGTTACAAGTTTTTAAGGAGCCTTCCTCCAATCAAAATGCACATTTTTGGCATATAATCGAGTTTCTCAGATTATTTGCTCAACATAACAATTGAATAAATATAGTGAATAAGAACAAATTTTTCCTGATATTAAACCACTCAGTATTCTCTTGGTCTGTTGGAATGACTGCCTCTTGGTCCATGTACATCCTCCACATGAGCACAATGAAATGTTCCAGAATTCCAGTTCTTCTCAACGTGTTATAATAGTTTGTTAAAATCCACACAGTTGACAAAAATGCCATATTTCTAGTATTTTTGGCACTCAAGATCCATCTTATAGAAATAATGATTTTTTGTGTCTGACCCAAAATTTGGTATTTTCAATTGCTGTATCTGCATTCAAAGCTGACATTGAAAAAGAAAGATTTGGGAATTGATGCATTTGAACTATGGTGCCAACAAAGAATATTGAAAGTGCCATGAACTGTCAAAAGAACAAACAAATCTGTCTTGTAAGAAGCATAACAAGAATGTTTCTTAGCATGGATGTTAAGATTAATTTCAAATACTTTGGACATGTTGTCAGGAAAGATCAGTCTCTGGAGAAAGATGACACGGTGTCCACAGGATGGGCTCAAAGACAACAATAGGTGTGTGGATGTCACAGAATAGGTAGTTTTTCATTATGTTCCTAAAACTTGTATAAGTTTGAATTAACTCCTTGGCACAACAACAATGCCTAGGATATAAATCTCAGTGCATTCCATTCCATTTCCATCAACTTCCAATTTTCCTACTTTCATACTTTATAGATTCCATGTTTCAATAATTAATGGATACTTTCAGCTCCTTCTTGTCATTTTGAGTCATGCCCAATTAGCGAAAGAAGGTCCTGAAAACGTTACTTCATCCATTTTATTAATGTCTGCTCTAAATCAAGGAGGCAGCACATCCTCCGTGGTATTATTAATAGGTTTAGACCTAAAATCTGTTGCTAGCTTACCTAATGAAATCCACAGTCAAGAGTATTGTGTGACATCTGCATGACAATTTCAACAAATTATTGAAGTCAGCACAGAAGCAGAGATGCTGTGGAGGGTTGGCTGGTTTCAGAATAGGGTAAAGAAAAATGGTGGGTAGTGATATGTCTGACCTTTGCCTTGTGGTAATTGGCCAGGGCTAGAGTGAATTTGTAGTCTCCGTCTCATTCCTGTAGCCAAATGATATCAGGTTGGGCCTTTCCGACATTTCTTAAAGCAACCCTCAACCCCCCCGCCCCCCAGCTAACATCAAAAAACCCACACTATCTTGTCATCAATTTCAACCCATGGTGGCCACATGTCGGGCTGTGAAAATACAACAAACAAACAACAAAACATGGTCTATCTAACCTAAGATGTTTATGATGTGGTACTTTATAGGAAAAATTCCTAAGGGCCATTCTACCCTTCCCTGTAGGATCGCTATGAGTCAGAAATAACTACATGGCAGTTAGGGCTGTTTGTTTGTTTGTTTGTTTGTTTGTTTATCTGCTCCCCTAAAGACTTATAGTCCTTAGGAACTGGAATCAATTCAGTAGCAGTGGGTTTATTCAGATGGCAATGCGCTCCCATTGCTTAGAAAGAAGAAAGATATCAAATTGAACTTTAACATACTTCAAAGTCTTATCTGCCCTTGCTTCCCAAAAGAGGTACAGTTGTAATCAATGCACAAACCTGAAAAGAAAAGTCTCCTGGTACATGTAACAGAAACTCTTACCTCTTTGGACTGAGTTCATTAGATTATCTATTTGCCTAATTCCAAATGTCAGAGTGTTTATAAGGAAGGTTTGAGATCTGCCATAAACTGTCTAACACTGACACATAGTTTAGAGTATAGAGTCAATCAATGTCTATTCGAATTCCAATCTATTGATGTAGACTTGCCATGCAAATGGGACTGAGCTACTTAATCTTTCTCTTTTCATTCCCCTCATCAATTAAAAAGAGCACAGTAAAAGCCATTTTATGACAGCCCTGAAGATATAATTAGATAATCTATTTAGAAAGTCTCACTCATTGGCTGGTGCATTTAGGTTTGTTTATACACATTTAGGGGCTGGGTTCCCTTGACCGCAGCAAACTTGAACCCAGCATGGTTCCTTTCCATGCTTATACATCTGAAATGTGTGCTATTAAAAATCACATTACCTAATAATAAAAAAATCTTGAAACTTATTTAATATGCAATTTTAAACTCTGGGTACCATTTTGATTAAGCCCAGACCAAATCCATTACTATAAGCCTAATCTTACTTAAAGCTACCCTATAGGATAAAGTAGGCCTGACCTTATGTTATCTAAAGTCGAAAGCTTTATGCAAACAGTCCCCACCTCTTTCCCTCTTGGAGCAATGAGTGATTTCAAATTGGCTATTAGTGCTTACCCCTTGAGCCACGAGGCTCCAAAATTATCTAAAAATGAAAGAACTTCCAAATATTTTATAACTCATAGTCCAGATTTCATCATGGTGTCGAGGCTGGAACAGCATCAATTTACTGTGAGATCCCAGCTTCCAATCTGACCTTGGAAAGTCTGTCCCTTAAGAGTGTCTGAACACAGGTCATTCTTCACAAGACCAAGGGACCCAAGGCAAAAAGCTCTCTAGAAGGTCGTTACTTGAATGAAAGTTGACTTTAGGCAACTAAACATCTTAAGGCTCAGGGTTCAATAGAAAATCTCTGGCTAGGGCTCAAGTAGAAAGCAAATGTTTTGAGAATGATGATGGCAACAAATGTACAAATGTGCTTGACACAATGGATCGATGGATGGATGGATTGCTATAGAGTTGTATGAGCAATAAAAAGTCACAATAAAATGATTTTAAAAAGAAAAAAAAGAAAAGAAAATCTCTGGCTAAGGCTTGAATGTGTCAGCCAAATTCATGTTGCCCAGAAATTTGAATTTCAGAGCTAAAACCTTCCTCACGATGCACCTTGAGGTCAAAATGAATTATCTAAATAAAATTAGTATATATATATATATATATATATGATACATCCAACACCCACCCTTTTTTTCTATCATTCTTTTCAAGAGTCAGAGACATACCTGAAAAATGAGTTTGCTAACATAAAATTATGTCAAAATGATAAATTGTTTTCATGAGATTTCTATCAAAATCTAGGAATTTCTATCTTTATTTATTTAGCAAAACCAGTTATAAAAATTATTATAAGTAAGCATTTTCCCCAGGACTAGCAGGACTTTGTTTTTATAAGAAAAGAATATCTTACTACATGAAAAAAAGACATTATATATATATATAATTTGAGCAAGGTAAAAATAAAGAATATAAACTATTTAACATCAATTATTTAAGGAATGGCTCTCCTGGATTGAACTAGACACAAATTAAAATGTGATGTACAATTTTGTTATAGTAAAGCTTTATGTTTTCATTTATATAAACACTGACATTTAGACTGACAATAATTAACTTCTATCTGTTAAGTGAAATCTGATTTATAGCCATCAGCTCTGTGATTCCTGATGCTTAGACCAAAAAAAAACAAAACTGGTTGCATAGCAACAGTGCTCTCCAAGGTCAAAGTGAAGCTGAGAAAGGAAAGGCCAACTAATTTCTCATATTCAGAACCAAAAAGAACCTGGGATCCAAGATGTCTTTTTCTTACACCATGAATATGGAACATATCTGCAACAATGAGATAGATTATGATAACACAATTCAATATGTTCATTGCTCCTATTTGATGGAGAATATGGCAGCATGATAAATAATATTAAATGACAGAAATAATTTTAGGCATCATTGATCTGATTATGGAATTCTGAGCTCTATAGTTGCCATAGATCTCTCCAGCACAGAGAGGAGTTTCTGGTTTACCTTTGATGCCATATTTAAAATATATAATGATTCAATAGTATTAAAATTAAGTTTATGACAAGTTGGAATACATATATATTTTTCTAGTACAAAAATAAGTATAGTTTCACTTTATTGAATATTTATTCTATCCTGCAATATTAAATAAGAATACCATGGAATCTTCTTCAAAATTCACTTATTGCCATTTTTTTCTAATGGAGAAAGTTGATTTTTGAAGGCTTAGCAGCCTATCATTTGATCTTCCTTATGATCTATTTAAATTTATTCTAGTTTGTGATAATTTCTGCTTTCTTTAAAATTTTTCCTGTTCTACTTTGATATTCTTGTTAATGTTTTATTGTTGCTAATGGTCTCCAGTATATGGATCCCAGGATAAGGAAAGCTCTAGAGACAAAGGCTGCAGTAACGGTTCCTCAGAGAGCATTGCAAGGGAGATTGTGGGATATGTGACCCTATTAACGATGGGGACAAGAAAGAAGTCAATGTGCTAAAATGGATTGTGGTGAAAATGGAACAATTCTTGATGTGATAGAACTATTGAATGGTAGTAAATGTGAATTATATGCCAATAAAACTTTGGGAAAAAAGTAAAATTGCTTAAGATCACAAAGTTAGAAAGTGGTAGATTCCATTTGATTTCCAAAGACATGTACTTAACAAAAATGTGTTTTTCTACAATTTGATTACCGAAGCTATCTTTTATTTGAAGGGTATTGTATGCTTTTCCAAATAGCTTCATGTTCATTGTCAAATTTCAGCACCCACTATCATATAGTCAATTCTGAGTCATAGTGACTCTGTACCAAGATTTTGAGTATAAAAATCTCTATGGGAGTTCAGACTTATCTTATTCCTTTTCAGAAGCTAGAGGGTTAGAACACTTGACTTTGCTGTGAGCAGTTCAAATTTTACCTGATTCTGCTGTCATCATATTTAGCAACCATTGAAATTAAATGACCTTGGGAGAGCACATATTTTATTTTTATTGTACATAGACAAAAATCCTAAGAATGATAAAATTATATATACCGTTCACGATCATGTAATTTGTTAAAGGTGAAGACTGGCCTCAAGTCTGCTCTTCTAGATGAAATTCTAGTGGGCCTCATGGTTTTTCCCCGTATTTTGCTTTGTCTTATCCATAAACTCTTCTATTAATGGAGAAGATTCCCTGGGATAGAGTTCAATATTGAGGCAGGAACGGGATTGTATTCTCCTTGGACAAAAAGTGGGGCAAAAGGTGAAGTCTTCTACCTAATGGGAAAGTTGCCAGTTGGGATCCATACAAAGGCACTATCGTAAAAGGCCTCCCGTCTTCTTCCAAACAATCATAGTCTTTGAAAACCCCATCCTGCACATTACACTGTAAAACATCTGGAACTGGAGGCAATTGGTTAAACAAACTCAAAGGCAGTAAAAAAGCAGAAGTACATAGAAACTAATATTTTAATATCCCCACTTCTTTTCTTGAAAGTGCGTATTATTTGCTTTAATCCAAACTATTGTTCAATTTCGTGAAGAATGTTCAAAATTTTCTTGCAACCCTGTGATATAAATATGATCAAGAATGTCTATTTTTTAAATACTAAAAGTTCAAATATTTCTCCTTTTTATTGTTTAAGGTAATCCCCTTAACTGTTGCATCCATAGATTATCCTGTTAATTAAAAGTTAGATTATAATTTAAATGAGTTATACAGGTGGTGAAAGACTATGAAATGTTTCATAGAATTATACATAAAGTCTCATGAATCAGAGTTCATTCTGTATCAGCCAATAACAACAGAAATATACACAGGACTAGAAAATTAGTGAGTGTGTTAGTTCGGGTGGACTAAAGAAACAAATTCATAGACGCCCATATGTGTATAAGAAAGAGCTTGAGATAAAAGAGCAAGTGCATATTGAGAAAATATCCTAACCCAGTTCAGCTCAAGTCCATAAGTCTGATATTAGTCCATGTGTTCAATACCAATCTATAAATTCCTCTTCAGACTAACGAAATGCCTGCAATAATACCAAATATAGGAAAATCACAAGTCAATGGGTAGAAATTCTTGTGGATCTAATGGCAGTGTAAGCATCTCAGTGCTGGCAGGAGTCTCTACTTGGCTACTCCAGCTCCAGGGCACTAGCATAGTTCCATGCGTCTTGTGAGCATGAGAGTCTCACAGGGATTGAGCATGTGTCCTGCCTCCAGTGAGCTATTTACCTCTCACATATGTCCAAAAGAGGTCATCAAGCTGTGACTTAATTGACAGGCTGAAATCTATTTGTTCACTCTTAATAGTCTAAAATTGACAACAGCTACTGTAATTACCACAGACAGCCCCTTGTCAACTTGCCACTTTCACACAAGTCTTTAGTTATATATAATTTTCAAATAACAACAATAAAATCATATCTCTACCTAATAGTATAAAACTAAAATGCATACAATTCAATATGTGTCACCCTAATTTAAACATAACATTTCATAAGTGAACTACACAAAAATATGCTATACTTATGGAACACCTACACCAGAGTCCTATGAACATATTCTGATGACTTTATTCCCTCACATTTTCCCCTTCCTCATGAATCCTTGATAATTTATAAATTGTTATGATTTTTTTCATATCTTAGACCAACCGATGTCTCCCTTCACCAACTTTTCTGTTGTCTATTCCCCTGGGAGGGTGTTATATGTAGACCATTGTGATTGGTGCTCCCCCTGCACACCCCCATCTTCCCTTCACTCTCCCAGTATCACTGCTCTCAATATTGATCCTGAGAGATTTATCTGTCCTGAATTCCCTGTGTTTCAAGCACTTATCTGTACCCATGTACATGCTCTGGTCTAGCCAGATTTGTAAGGTAGAATTGGCGTCATGATAGTGGGGGTGGGGAGCATTAAAGAACTAGAGGAAAGATGTATGTTTCAGCAGTCGTATAGTGCACCCTGACTGTCTCGTCTCCTCCCTGTGACCCCTCTGTAAGGGAGTGCACAATTGCCTACAGATGGGCTTTGGGTCCCCACTCCGCACTCCCCCTCATTCACAATGATATGATTTTTTGTTCTTTGATGCCTGATACCTGATCATATCGACACCTTGTGATCACACAGGCTGGTGTGCTTCTTCCATGTGTACTTTGTTGCTTCCCAGCTAGATGGCCACTTATTTAACTTCAAGCCTTTAAGTCCTAAGACACTTCATCTTTTGATAGCTGGGCACCATCAGCTTTTTTTTTTACCACATTTGATTATGCACCCACTTTGTATTCCGTGATTGTGTCAGGAAGGTGAGCATCATGGAAGGCCAGGTTATTAGAACAAAGTGTTCTTGCATTGAGGGAGTACTTGAGTAGAGGCTCAATGTCCATCTGCTACCTTAATACTAAACCTATAAATATATTAGTACTAAACCTACAAATATATAAAAATATAAATCTATTTCCCTATCATATATATATTTACATATGTATATGCCTGTATTTAGACCTCTATAAATACCCTTTACCTTCTAGTTCTTTCCTCTATTTCATGCAATATACCATCATGAAGCAGGGAAACAATAGAGAGGTCTGAGGGGCCGGCCTCAATCCCAACTATGTGGACATCTCCCTCCTCCCAGAAGAATTCACTTCAGAGGACAGCACATAAGCTACAGCTCAAGGAGAGGGAAACGTCTGATCAGAGTACACAGGAGCAAATGAAGGGGGATGGTGGAGAGTGGAGCATAGCCTGGCCCACCAAGCCTGGAGTACAATATTCCTGCTCAGCGTAGTCAATGCACAGAGAGGACATCAGGGCTAGCCCCACCATGAAACACGACATCCCTCACTGACCCATAGCACCATGGGAAACAAAACTGGAGACACTGTGTAGGAATTATGCCCAATCTCCCACCACCACACCACGGCAAAACACTAAGAGCGTGCAACAGAACATCATGGGGGCAAAGCAATGAAGTCCCTGGGGAATACTAAAAATAAATTTGGGGCCAGAGTGTGGCCCCCCATCAGACTTGACCAAAATCACTCTTAAAGGTCAACAAACAGACCTTGAACTACTTATATGCTTTTCTTTTTTGTCGTTTTGTTGTTGTTGTTTTCTTTTATTTTATTGCTTTGTTTTGCTCTGTCTTGTTTTTGTGCTTATTATTGTCTCTGTATGTCTATCTAGAGTAGATAGGTGAATAAACTATCTGGAGAAGAAAACAATAGGACCACTGGGTCCAGGAGGACACAGGAGAGGGGGAGGCACAGGAAAGGAAGGAGGGTTTTAAAAAAAAAAAAGGGGGGACATGGGAATAACAAGTGATCTAAAATTGATGGTGAGGGGGTCGTAGTATGCCTGGTAGGGCTTGATCAAGGGCAATGCAACTGAGAGGAATTACTGAAACCCAAATGAAGGCTGAGCCTGATGGTGGAACAAGAGGAAAGTAAAATATTTGAGCATTCTTAAATGTCATCTCTCTTTGGAATAGATAAAAATATGGTTCCCTTTCTCTGTATCTATACCTAATTAAGATGACTAAATTCTGGAACATGAATGAGCAGACACCATAATGGGATGAGATGTGAAAAAAGGTAGTTACTGGTTTATTTTGCGTGTCTGAGGATGTGACTTGTTTTATTAAAGGGGGCCTATAGTAAATTGCTTCTAAACATCATTGGAGAAGTTTTAAGAAAATATAAAACTTCTCTCGTTAGGAAAAGACCATGAAAGTTGCAGCAAGAACGGGTTGTCTCCATTGGGATGGGTGCCTGCTTCTTTCTGGAGCGTTGCAAAGGTTATCCTATGAGAATTTCATTGGGAAACCTTCTCATATTTAGAACTCAAAGAACATCTTATAATAACACTGTCTCAGTCCCTCATGGATGCCCAAACTGCCATTTGCCATGGTCTAAGTCAAAGAGCACAGACTTCTTCAAGGACATTCTTAAGGTGAAAACACCACCTTTGGGAATGTATAGGCTTAGATGGAGGGTATGACAAGTTCACAGTTTGAGATTTTTGTTTCATAATGTTCCCGCGATGTGTCTTGGAAGGAGTACAGCCACAGTGCTCCTCAGAGGCAAGTCTGGAAGTGACAAGTCTTTGTGTTATGTACTGTGGACATGTTATCAGGAGAGATCAGTTCCTGCATAAGGACTTCATGCTTCGTGAAGTAGAGGGCCAGTGAAGAAGAGTAAGGCACTCAATGAGATGAATTGACACCAACACCATGGTTCAATAATTGGCTCGAAACAGGAATAAGTGGGAGAATGGTTCAGAACTTGATAGTATTTCATTCTATTGTGAATAGGATTTCTATGGACCCGTACAGATTTGATGGCACCTAATGAGAACAGCAATATGATGCTGTAACAGTAATTTTTAACCAAACCTAGTATATTTATATTAATATGGTATCATCTATATTCTATGTTTATTGCTCAGTGTTAAAACACCTTTTGCCCCTTAGAGTATACTTTTACTTGTTGTGGCTTCAGCACTTATCACATGCTTCATGCTATTTATGTTAGCATATCAAAATTATACCAAAAGTACCAGCAGCAATACAATCTCCATATTTACCCCCAAATGATTGCATCTATCTATATTCTTACCCTAAACAGAAACAACAGCCCAATTCTGTGCAACGGGCTCTCCATCTATGTGGGATGCAGGGTCACGGCGAAGAGCAGCCCTGGCACTTGCACTGAATGTAGAGAAAGGGTCAATAAAAAGGAAATTTATTCCACCTTTAGAATTATCTGCACAACAAGCCAGGAAGAATTTTGGTTCTCATATTTTTCCCAAATATAAGATTAAAACCTGAAGAGTAATGAGAGAATTTATACATGCAGAGGGAGCACATGGTTTTTCATAAAGATTTATTGTTATACAGTGAAGACAAATATTGCAGCCCTACAGACTCTTCATGTTGAATAATGTATTTTCTATCCTTAAAAGGGTAAGATGAAAGAGAGAGGGAATAAAAAGGAGGAGATGTGCAGGAAGGAATAAGGAAAGGAGAAATGGAGGGAATGAAAGAAAAGAAATTATGATAAAAATGAAATAGGCAAAAATTGATATTTATTTGCTTGTTTGTTTGATTTTTTGTTTTAGCAAAGTTTGTCTTTCTATAGTCATGTAGTATGGTTGGTTAGCATCTGAACACTAGATTAAAATTTGTCTTTAACCCTAGCACTGGCATTCATTGCCTAAGTGACTTTCAATGTTAATTTTCTATAAAGTTCAATTTGTTCAACTACAAATTAAAGATCCTAATTGTCATATTTATCTCAAAGAGTTACAAATATTTGCAGAAATTACTTAATACATTGTCTAGCATATACTAATCATTCAATAAAACTTAAGCACTATAAGGGAGAGGCAGTGCAACTTTAAAATCATATACAACAATTTTGGATCATAATATTTTCAGAGACCCTAATTGAAAGATTTCAAAATGCTTCTATGGTTATAAAAATTCCAAACCTTGATTACTTAAATTTCTCATCCAATGTTAGACTACTGTGCTTGTGTTCTGTTTTTCATATTCAAAACTAAATCACTGCCATAAAGTGAATTCCCACACACTGAAACACGATAGGACAGAATAGCACTGGCCCTGTGTACTTGAAAGGCCGTCAGTCTTTAGGGGAGCAGAAAACCTATCCTCCTTCTGTGGATTGGTTATTGTGTTTGAACTGCTTATCTTGAATTTAGCAGCTTAATGAGTAACTCACTAAGTCAATGGGTATCCTCTCTCCTTTTATGTAAGTGCCTTTAATGATGAGTTCCTTTAACCAATGGGTAGTCTGCAAATAACTATCGTATTACCAAATTAACTGATAAATTAAAAAAAAACCTGATAGCTTACTCTAAAAAAGATTTGCATTGTTTTTCTTTGTGGTTTATTATAGGTAAGCAGTTCTGCTCCGCAAAGCCATTCAGAGATGTGTGGTTGGAAGCTCTACCATCTTGTGGTACCATCAAATGGAATACAAGATGTCCTTGAATATCCTGATAGATGATGTGAGAGACCATCTGAACACTTTACTCTCTAAATAAGAAAGTATACAAAGCAATTCTACTCGCAGATTATTGGCCAAAAATGCCATTTGATCTTACCTAAGTGCACAGCCTAGGATATTTGAGAATGAGTCTAATATTTGATGGACATTGTTTTCTCTGACAAAAGTGGTAATAAAATTTCATTTTAGCCAAAGAGAGGGGAAAAAGAAAATGAAGTGTAATCTCATTTTGTAAAATTGTGATATGGGAAATATACATACCATTTTCATTCACAGTCCTCCAAAGTTTGAACTTTATCAACAATACTGGACTTGGTGAAGGCTTCAAAAAAGATTAGAAGCATGATCTTTATTCCAGTAATCATGTGCCATGCTTATTTTAAAGGATTTTATTACTTAAGGTTTATATGATCAAATATTGAGAGGAGCTGGAATATAAAAAAATGTTGGAAGGAATCCACAGAGTCACTGTACCAAACAAACAAACAAAAACTAGTACACATTCAACCATTCAAGATGTAGGTTATGATGAAGACCCAATGATATTGAAGTCCAAGCAGCACTAAAGGTTTTATCATATAATGAGTCTCCGGGTATTGACAAAATATATGTTAAAATACTTCACCAAGCTGAAGAACTAGAAACACACACGTATCTATTCCAAGAATCTGGGAGACAGCTACCTGATCTACCAATCGGAAGAGACCCATATTTGTGCCCATTCCAAAGAAAGACAACCCATCAGAATATGGAAATTACTGAGCAATAAATATTATTATTATCATGCACAAGTGGCTGAAAATTCAACAACAGTTGTAGCAGTACATCTACAGAGTTGCCAGGAATTCAAGCCTGGTTGTGAAAAGGCTGTGCAATGAGGAATGTCATTGGTAAGATCAGAATGTTTGGGACTGCTCACACAGTGCCTAACACATAACTCCTACACCAGGCTCCTGGTGCACAATAACCAAGGCTAACAACCAAATTCGCTGTCATCAAGTCAGTTCTGACTCAGAGCCATCCTATAGGATCCTGTAGGTGGAATACTGGTGGGTATCTGAGAAGGTAACTCATTGCAGGTAAAAAGAATCTGGCAGGGTGGCTGGTGGTTTCAAACTGCTGACCTTGCAGTTAGCAGCCCAATGTGTAACCACTACACCACCAGGTAGAAATCCATAAACTCTTAATGAGTTAATTTTGTGTCTTTCCAAAAGGCATGACTTTAGTCCATAGGCTTTTGACAATGCTTGAAGTTTCTGAACTGGAGTCTATGAAATATTTTGCAAGAGCAACCCTTTAACCCACATTTTCACTGTGAGTGATACATGATCCTCGACATATATGCTACATTTGTATAGTGAACCCCAGTGATTAACAACGCATCACAAATTTCTGTTTATGTTTTCTAACTACGGTGAACAAGTACAGTATTAGCAGCATCTTTATATAAGGTTACTTTGCTTTTCAAAACTAATTATTTTTAAGTAAATCAGAGAAAAAGAGATAATAAAATTAAGAAAATAAGTCTAATATTTCAATATCAGAATTGACCATTATTAACATTTTTGAGATAGTCCTTTTAGACTATCTTTTACTATCCATGTGTCAATTTCACTTACATGTATATGTTATATTTATACATGTATACATAATTGTAATTGCAATATGTATACATATATGTATGCATGTACACATATTTGCCAAATTTTTATATGTATCATAGGGAATATCTCTCAAAAATGTTGATAAAAATTCATGCTAAATGTCCCAAAATATTCCATTGAATGAGAAAACTTCATGGAAAATGGAATAAAATTAAAATTTTTGAAGCCCTTTCATATGGAATATGCTAAAATATAACTGGAAAAGGAAATTTTTTTACTGAGGAACTGGTTAAAAATATTTTTAAAACTTCTATTAATGTGAAAGATTAGCTGATCTTTTACAATATGTTGTTATTAGGTGCCCTCAAGCCAGTTACAAATCATAGCTATCTTGTGTACAATTAAAAACAAATAAAAACCTGACTAACCACATACCATCTTCAAAATTGTTATTTTGGGCCTATTGTTGCAACCATTGTTTTATCTGAAACAGAGAGCTTTCCACTTTTTAACTACCCTTCTGTTTTGCCTAGCCTAATGTCTTTTCCAGGAATTAGCTTCTCCTGATAACATGTCCAAAGTATGTGAGTCAAGGTCATTCCATCTGTACTAGATCGAGTTGAGTAGAGAAACAAATTTAGTGACACATATGTATAACAAAGAACTTTATATCAATAAGTAATTACATATCAAGAAAGCATCCTAACCCAGTCCAACTCAAGTTCATATGTCCTATACTGGTTCAGAAGCCCACTTCAGACTCACGCAACCACATTCAATGACACAGAATGCAGTACAATACCAGGTCCATGGGTGCAGTCATTTAGATCCAAGATAATGGAAACATGTCGGGGCTCTGACAGCTCTCAAGATGGACAGCATTACGGAGGGTGAATATGGAGAGCCAAAGAAATTGTGAGGTCCTCTTTATAACAAAGCCATGCCCCCAAGGACACAGCAGCAGTCTGTGACATAATTGACAGGTTGGACTCCACTTCAGAGAGGAGTGTCTAGGAGACATAAAATCATCAGACTACCAAACCATCCTCATTTCCAGTTTACAGCATGGTCCTACTTCTTCCAAGATGCATTTGTTTATTCATCTGACAAGTCATAGTGTTTTCAATATTGCGTTCCAGCACCATAATTCAAGAGCATCAATTCTTCAGTCTTCTACATTTAATTGTCAACTTTCACCCATGTAACAGGCAATTGAAAATAATGTGACTTGGGTCAGGGACACCTTAATCCTATAAGTGACATCTTCGTTCTTCAACATGTTAAGGAAGTCTTGCTCAACAGACTTACCCAATGCAATACCTTCTTTTAAAGTTATAGTTCCATTTCCGTCCTACTGGCCGTTTTGCTGGCTTTTTCATAATTTTCTGTGTGCATATGCTTTAAAGCCCACAATGCTTTGCTACTATTTTTCTTTAGATGTTGTTGTAGTTAGGTGCTATCAAGTCAGTTCAGACTTATACCAACCTATGTACAACAGATGGGCCCTGCACTGGCCTCACAGTTATGCCCATGTTTCAGCCCATTATTGAAACCACTGTGTTAATCCATCTTGTGGGAACCTTCCTCTTTTTCTTTAGATAGCACATTTATATTTTGAAGATATTAAGAATAATAACTTCTGGCAACTCCCTGCCTATGTATTGCTACAACCCATTTTAATTATCTTAAACAAATTTTTATTTGCATGTGATATTAATGATATATTTCCTCAATTTATGCATTCTATTTGATTGCCTATATTTGGAATTTAAAAAATAATTTTATTAGGGGCTCATACAACTCTTTTTACCATCCGTACATACATCATTTGTGTCCAGCCCATTTGTACATATGTTGCCATCATCATTCTCAAAATACCTGCATTCTACTTGAGCCCTGCTCCCCTCTCCCCCTGAACCCTTGTTAATTGATAAATAATTATTATTTTATCATATCTTATACCATCCACTGTGTTCCTCACCCAGGACTCTGCTGTCCATCCTTCAGAGAGGAGGTTACATGTAGACTGTATCATCTGTTTCCCCTTTCTCCCTCACTTTCCCTCCACCTTCCTGATATCGCCACTCTCACCACTGTTCTTGAGGGGCTCATCTGTCCTGGATTCCCTGTATTTCCATTTCCTATCCGTGCCAGTGTACATCTTCTGGTCCAGCTGGTTATGCAAAGTGGAATTGGGATCATTATAGTGGGGGGGGGAAGCTTTCAAAAACTAGAGGAAAATTGTATGTTTCATTGTTGCTACACTGCAATCTGAATGATTTGTCACCTCCCCACAACCCTTCTGCAAAGGGATGTCCAATTTCTCCCAGATGGGCCCTGGGTCCCCACTCTGCACTCCCCCTCATTCACAATGCTATGATTTTTTATTTTTGTTTTTGATGCCTGATACCTGATCCCTTCAATGCCTTGTCTTCTCACAGGTTAGTGTGCATTTTCCATGTGGGATTTGTTGTTTTTAAGTTAGATGGCTCATTGTTTATCTTCCAGTCTATGGAACCCCAGATTCTATATATTTTGACAGCTGGGCACCATCAGCTTTCTTCACCACACTTGCCCATGCACCCGCTTTGTTCAGCATTTGCGCAGAGGTAGACTGGTATGTTTCTTCCTTGTGGGCTTTGTTGCTAGATGGCTGCCTGATTGTCTTCAAGCCTTTAAGACCTCTGATGCTATATCATTTGATAGCCGGGCACCATCAGCTTTGTTCATAACTTTTGCTTATGCACCCAATGTGTCCTCAGCTATCTAGTCAGGACAGGCTGGTGTGCTTCTTCCATGTGGGTTTTGTTGTCTCTCAGCTAGATAGCTGCTTGTTATCTTCAGGTCTTTAAGACTTCAGGTGCTATATCTTTTGGTAGCTGGGCACCATCAGCTTTCTTCACCACATTTGCCTGTGCACCCTTTGTCATCAGCGATCGTGCCAGGCAGGTGAGCATCTCAGACTGCTGAATTGTTAGAACAGTATTCTTGTGTTGAGGGAGTCCTTGAGCAGGGGCCCTCTGTCCATCTTTTTCATTAATAATAATTATATATATAATAATTATATATATATATATATAGAGAGAGAGAGAGATCTATTCCCCCTTCATTGTATATAAATATATTCACATCTTTATATGTCTGTATTTAAATCTCTATGACTACCCTTTGCCTCCTAGTTCTTTCCTCTGTTTCTTTGTACTTTTCTCTTGTTCCACTATCATGTTCTGCCTTCATTTGGGTTTTAGGAATTCCTCTCAGTTACATTGCCCTTGATCCAGCCCTGTTAGACCTCCCACACCCTCCTTGACACTGATTTTGGATCTCTTGTTATTCCCTTGTCCCTGGGCTTGTTAACAGCCTCTTCCTTTCCCCGCCACCCCAAACCTCATGTCCCCCTGGAACTGTCATCCCGTTGTTCTCTCTTCTGACTTGTTGATTCTGCCTATCCCTTCCAGATAGACATGCCATGTACTATGACAAGATTGAGTACCACGAAGCAACAACAGAAAGTAAAACAATAGCTACAACAGCAATACACACACACACACACATGCACACATAAATGTATGAATAGTTCAAGGTCTCTTTGTTTTCCTTCATAGGTGCTTTGCAGTCAAGTCTGATGGGGTGCCATGCCCTGGCACGGCCTCTATCCCTGGGGACTTCTTTGCTCTGGTTTCCCCGCTGCTTTGCTACATGCCCCCAGAGGCTGGCTTCAGCGTGGTGAGCTCATGGCAGGTACAATTCCTCTGTGTGTCTCTAGTGTTGTCCACAATGGTGCTATGGGTCAATGAGGAACACTGTGTCCCCTGGTGGGGCTGGCCCTGTGGTCATCTCTGTGCATTGCTTTTCTGAGAAGGAACATTGTCCTCAGGGCTGGGTGAGCCAGGATGTGCTTCACTCTTTTTTTTCCCCCAGTGCCCCCTCATTGGCTCCTGTATGCTCTGACCAGACCAGTTCCTCTTCCCCTCTTCTTGAGCTGTAGCGTCAGTGCTGTCCTCTGAAGTGAATTCTTCTTGGGGGGAAGGTGGTGCTGTCCACTTAGTTGGTAATGGGGCCGGTCCCTCAGGCCTCTCTATCAGTTCCCTGCTTCATGTCAGTGTGTTGCGTTCTTGTCTTGGAGCTCCGGGTTGAAGTCTTGTCTCTCCCTGTGGAGACACAATCAACACCCTCCCCCTGTGTGGCTTAGTGCCCTGTTCCCCAGGCTACTCATACCTTTTTCCATCCTCCCTTTTAATAGACTACCATATGTATCCAATATGTATCCCTGAGTTTAGGCTGGCCCCTGCCATATTACCTGGGCCTCACCCCAGGGATGTATGTATACAACATCTTCTTCCCTATGCCCCTTTTGAATTTCTTTTTTGAGCTTACCTCAGCGGACTCATGTAATACTTATCTTTTTGTGCTTGGCTTACTTCACTTAGCATAATTTCCTCCAGTTCTTCCCATGCGGCGATGTGCTTCATGCGTTCATCATTGCTTTTTAGGGATGCGTAATACTCCATTGTATGCATGTACCAGAGTTTTTTAATCCATTCCTCTGTTGATGGGAATTTGGGCTGTTTCCAACTCCTTGCAATTGTCAACTGTGCCACGATGAACATTCGGGCACAGATGTCTGTCCGTGGTTTGTTTCTTGTCTCTTCTGTGTATATACCCAGTAGGGGGATTGCTGGGTCATAAAGTAGCTCAATTTCCAACTGTTTTAGATATTGTCAAATCAATTTCCATATGGTTGTACATACCCACAGGTCCACCAGCAGTGGACAAGAGTTCCTATCTCTCCACATCCTCTCCAACACTTGTTACTTTCTGATTTCTTAAATCGGGCTATCTTTGAGGGTGTTAGGTGGTATCTCATAGTTGTTTTAATTTGCATTTCTCTTATGGCTAGAGATTTGGAACATTTTCTCATATATTTATTGGCCATTTGGATTTCTGCTCTTGAGAAACTCCTGCTCAGGTCCTTTGCCCACGTCCTGAGTGGACAATTGGTTTTTTTTCTTGTTGTAGTTTAGCAGTGTGTTGTAGTTTTTAGTAATAAGGCCTTTGATGTGTCATTGCTAAAGATGTTTTCCCATTCTGTCGTCTCTCTTATTACTCTCTTGGTGAATTCTTTCGATGTACATGTGTTTTATTTTTAGTATGACCCATTGGTCAATGTGTGCCTCCTCCGTGTTGGTGTCCTTCCCGATTTCCAGTAGCCTATGGAATCCCTGCACCAAGGTTCTCGGGTTTGTCTCAATTCCCTCCTTGATGGCCATAATAGTTTGGGGTTTTACCTCAAGGTCTGTGATCCACCTTGAGTTTATTCTTGTGCATGGAATGAAGTAAAGGTGTTGCTTCATTTTTCTGCAGCTACGTATCCATTTTTTTCTAGCACCATTAATTGAAGCGGGCATCCGCTTTCCATTTGATACTTTTCGGCCCCTATCAAGGATCAGTTGTCTGTATGCTGATGATTTTATCTCTGGGTTTTCAATCCTTTTCCATTGGTCTGAATATCTATCGTTATACCAGTACCACATTTTTTTTTTACCATTGTAGCTGTGTAGTAGGTGATAAAGCCGGGGTTGGATGATCTGTTTCTGGCTAGGGGCACTTCCCTCAGGTAGGCAGGTGGGAGAGGGGCCATGACTGGTGTACAGATGCATTGCTTGGAGCCCAAAGGGTGGGACAGAGTGAGCAGGGAAAAGGGTGAATGCAGTGAGCAAGCCCCAATGTTTTGGGTTCCTATGCCTCAGCTGCAAAAATTTCTGCTAGATTTTGTTCTTCTGCCTGGCAGGCCTGAAGCGGTGTGGCAGGATGGGAACCACTGCGTGTATGTGTGTGTGTGTGTCCCCGCGCCAGGTTGTGCACGTGGTGGGGGAGTGGGTGGAGGCCCAGGGAGGGGGCTGTCTGGAGGATCTGTAGGGAGCATAGTGGTGGGGCGGGCACCTTTGGGCTGAGACCTCTGAGCATGCGGCTGGTCTGATTGGTGGTTCACGCAGAGCACTACGGCTGGACCACAGCCTCTGCCTTCCGCCTGGCGGTGGCTCTGGGTGGCGCCTCCTAGGAGAAAGGGGGAGGGTATGGCCCACTGGACCGCGAGGGGTGCTGGATGGGGCCCGAATCTGTAGGGGGTGTGGGATATGCGGGCTGGAGCACATACACGTACCCTGGACACTCTGAGGCGGGGTGGGGTTACTGACTGGTGATTTTGCGCGGAGCCCCGAGGCAGGCTCATCCTCTGCTGTGCACCTGGCTGCCCTGTGGTCCCGCTCCCTGAAGATCAGGTATTGAGCATGTCATCAGAGACCACAGGTGTCCACACGGAGTCCTGGCGAACAGGTGGGGGTTCACCTCTGTGTCTGAGAGATGCTCTGAGTGGTCTTTGGAATCAAATCTGCCTATATGATACCCCTACTCTTCCGCCAACTCTCCCCACTCTCTGATCTCCTCAGAGCTCCAGGCGTGAGCTACCTATCTGGCAGCCATCTTCCTGGAGTCCCTATATTTGGAATTTATTCAGAAAAATAAATGAAGAGTTATGGAACTCTTTCCGTTGGTTGGCCAAGCAGCCGTATTCCAAATATCTTGGCATGGAAAAGTGACTGCTACTAGTGTTGCATCAGCTTATTGAAACAATTCAGTTGGTACCCACCAATTCCTAGAGGCTTGTTTGGGGCTAGGATCCCTGGTGGTTTACTGGATGCCTGTTGCGCTGTTATCCACATGGTTAGCAGTTGTAAACTATCAGAAGCCTCACGTTAAAAAGACTGGGCTTTCTACTCCCAGTAAGCAGTTATACAATCTCTGGAACCCAGAGGGCAGCCCTATTCGTCAGCATTGACTCCATGGCAGTGAGTTTATTTGTGTTTGTGTCTTGGCTAATTCCTTTCATGTACTTTGCATTTTTTCTTGGATTGGTTCTTGATCAGACATTATCTCCTGAAATGTTTGAATGTTGAACAGTTCTTTTGGCATAGTGGCTGTTCATACTTTCCATATGCTTCACCTATCATACAGTTGAATAGTTCAGTCATATTATCAAGAACTGTACAATAATCTCCACAATCAACTTTAAAACATTTATTTCCCTCTTGTACCTAACACCATCAGCTCCACACCATCCCCCAATTTTCACTGAACTATCCCTCAAGAAACCATCGATGCAGTTACTATCTCTATAACTTTACCCATCTAGTATTCCATGTGCGGAACATCAAAGAAAAGAAAATACATAAAAATTAAACAAAACCATTGCATTCTACATGATAGCAAGGCTATGCACATCCCTGATGTGTAGTCACAAGGAATTCACTGGAGGCAGAATCTGTGTGTGGACCCTGTGAATGGATTTTGGGGAACTCACAATCATTAGTAGGCTTCCTTAAAATGGGTATTCACAATTGAAGTTGATACCATTCTCCCCTTCAGGTTTGTCTCTTGTCATTCGCAGTCCTAGAATCACACTGGCTGGTTTGCTCTTTCCTTTTGGACGCTGCTGACACCTCACTCAGATGTTTGTTCAAAGACAAGCCTTTATGGCCCCAGACACTCTTCCTTCCAGTCACTTGGGACAATCTAGTTTCATCACCACACTTGCTAATAGCACCCATATCTTCAGTGGTCGTCTATACAGCCAAGCATCAAGGAAAGCTGTGTAATAAGAATTACTTGTTCTCAGATTGGGGCTAGAATTAACTGTGAATCCCAAATTCCATTCATACATCTATGATTTATATATGTCTCTGGTTCTATTGAGAGACACCATTATCATTTTATGTTAGATAACATTATTGGTCATCTTCCTGTAACATACGGTAGTTCTACTGGTAGTGCCATTAATATAGCTGATTGTGTAGATTTTAAAAACCATTGAGAAAAGGACATTAACTATTCATTGTGAACTGACTATGAACCTCAATGCATAAATTGTTGACTTGTATAGATTAAACTCTTAAGTGAATGGACAACATCTACACAAATAATAGGAGTTGGTGTTATTGCAAATCTTCTAATAATATTCATTCACAATGGAGAAACCATGCCTACTATAGTAATACGTTATAATAAAGCAAGGAGAGCATTAAAATAATAAATATATGGTATCTAGGGCCACCGTTCATTGGGCGCCCTCCGTGCAAGAGTTCCACTCCAAAGTCCAACAATCACCAGTACTATAACCTTGGGATAGGAGTCATATAGTTCTGAAACACTAGAGCAGTAGTTCTCAAGCTTCCTAATGCTGTGACCCTTCAATACAGCTCCTCATGTTGTGGTGGCCCCCTACCCCCCAACCATAAAATCACTTTCATTGCTACTTCATAATTATAATTTTGATACTGTTATGAATCAGTCGACCCTGGGAAAGGCTCATTTAACTCCCAAAGGTGTTGCGACCCACAGGTTGAGAACCGTTGCTCTAGAGTTTCAGCGTTAACATCAACTGCCATAGGCTGAGTTTGTGGTAAAGGAGATGAGCCAGTCAGGGTGCAGGGTAGCAACAATGAAACATATAATTTTCTTCTAGTTCTTAAATGCTTCTTGCCCCCACTATCATGATCTGAATTCTACCTTACAAATCTGGCTAGGCCAGAGGATGTGCACTGATACACAGATAAGAACTGGAAACACAGGGAATCCTGGAACAGATAACCCCTTTAAGACTAGTGGTGAGAGTGGTGATGCCTGGAGGGTGGAGGGAAGGTGGGGTAGAAAGGGAGGAACAATTACAAGGATCTACATATGGCCTCCTCCCTGAGGGATGACAACAGAAGGGTGGGATATGACAAAATAATAATAATTTATGAATCATGGAAGGTTCATGGGGGAGGGGGGAGGGAGGGGAAAAATAAGGAGCTGATATTAGGGGCTCAAGTTTATAGCAAATATTTTGAGACTGATGATGGCAACAAATGTACAAATGTGCTTAACACAATGGATGCATGCATGGATAATAATAAGAATTGTAAAAGCCCCAATAAAATGATTTTTTAAAGATATGAAAATAATAATAATTTATCAAACTCATTCTTTGAAGTGACCATATGCCTGATATCAAAACCAGGAAAAGACTCCACAAAGACAGAAAACAACAGACAAATATTCCTCATGAACATAGATGCAAAAATTCTCAAAAGAATTCCAGCCAACAAAATTCAACAACATATCAGAAAATGGATGCTGCTACAAGAAACCAGAAGAGATGTACAAAAATGGATCCAAAAAAGTGGGAAATTAAGTGCTTGTAACATAAGGGATGCTGCTTCAGTCTGACCACGCAATCCGTCCTCCAGCCAGGATCCCGAGGGTCAGCGACGTAGGAATATTCAATGGACAAGCTGCTATGAAACTTGTGGAGGAGGGGAGTGGGCAGGCTGAGTGCATGCACGCAGTCAATGGGAGTGGAAGCCAGAAAAATTATATGTCTGTTTCGCTGAATCCTGGACGCTCCAGGGGAAAAAAAAGACTTCAAAAAAGTAAATAAAGAGGGAACAGAAAAATAAACCCGGAGAACCCACTTTCTAGGATGACTGTGAATTCCCAAAGCAAAGACCTCTACCTGCTGGACTCTCTCAGGGACTTGCTCATGTTCTGGCCCGGTTTGCACTCTGGTGGTCCTCTTCAAATTCCCTGGCCTGAAATTCTTTTTTGATGCAGCCTGCATCATACATAATTTGTTCATATTTTAACTTGACGTTGAAATTTTTCTTAATTTCTTTTAGCTTGAGATATGCTGGGCATTCTTTTCCTGTTGGAATTTCTAACTCATGATCTTTGTACATTTCATAATAAGGTGTCTAATTTGACTTTTCTGGTGTCCTTTGGAACTTTCTGGTGAGCTACTTCTATGTCTTTATTCTACTTTAAATTGGAGAACTATGCAAAATATTTGACAGGGAGCTAGCAAATTTTCAGACTGGATTGAGAAGAGGATGTGGAACAAGGAATATCACTGCAGATGTCAGAAGGATCTTGGTTCAAAGTAGGGAACACCAGAAAGATGTTTACTTTGATTATGAAAACACATTCGACTATGTGGACCATTAATAAACCTTGGGAAGACTGGGAATTACAGAACACTTCATTGTTCTCACTCGGAACTTATACATGGATCAAGAGGAAGTTGGGTGAACAGAAAAAGGGAATATTGCATGGTTGGAATGTATCCTCAGGAATGTATCCTCTCATCACAGTTGTTCAATCTGTATGCTGAGCAAATCTTCAGAGAAGCTAGATTATCTGAAGAAGAATGTGGCATGAGGATGGGTGAAGTCTTATTAGCAGCCTGCTGTATGCAGATGACATAGCCTTGCTTGACGAAAGTTAGGTGGACTTGAAGTCCTTACTGATGAAGACCAAAGACCATAGCCTTCAGTATGGATTACAACTCAACATAAGGAAGGCCAAATTCCATATTCCTGGACCAATAAGTAACATCTTCATAAATGGAGGAAAGTTTGATGTTGTCAAGGATTTTGCCTTACTTGGATCCACAAGCAATATCATGGAAGCAGCAGTCAAGATATCAAAAGACATATTGCATTAGGTAAATCTGCTGCACGAGATTTCTTTAGAGTAAGGATGTTACTTTGAGGACTGAGGTGTGCCTAACCTACGCCATGCATCATATGCATGTGAAAGTTGTACCTTGAATAAGAAAGACCATAGAACAGAAGTCCTCAACCTGTGGGTTGCGAACCCTTTGGGGGTCGAAGGACCCTTTCACAGGGGTCTCCCGATTCACAACAGTAGCAAAATGACAGCTATGATGTAGCAACAAAAATAAGTTTATGGTTGGCGAGAACTGTATTAAAGGGTCGCAACATGAGGAACTGTATGAAAGAGCTGTGGCCTGAGGAAGGTTGAGAACCACTGGTCTAGAAGAATAGATGCGTTTGAGCCATGGTGCTGGAGAATATGGAATGTACCAGGTATGGCTCAAAGGACAAGCTGATCTAATTGGGAAGTAAGGTCAGAGTGCTCCTCAGTGGCAAGCATGCAAGACTTAGTCTAACATACTTTGGACATGTTGTCGGGAGCAAACAGTCCCTGGAGAAGGACATCATGCTTGGTACAGTGGGGTGGCTGTGAACAAGAAGGTCGTTACAGAGATGAATTGACACAGTGGCTGCATCGATGGCTCAGGCATACGAAAGCTGTGATGATGGAGCAGGAATGAGTAGCATTTCATTCGGTTGCATATAGGGTATTTGTGACTCAGAGCTGGCTCGCTGGTACCTAACAACAACACGGAAGAGCAAGTTTCAGAATCTCTTTTGACATCCCTTTCTGTCATTTCTTTCTTTCCTGTCCTGTTAATGACGTCGAGCGTCCTGTATGAATGCATTCCTTTCTTGGCTTTTTAATATAAGCTGTCTTGATGTCATACCACAGATTGTCAGGTTTTCTGTCACCAGTGTTCCATGTATGCAATCTGTTCTTGTTGTTTCCCCTAAAGTAAGGTAGGCCATGTCCAAGGTTGTCCCTTGGCTCTGGTGTACTTATTTACGTTTTCCTCCACTTCAATGTGAACTTAGATCTGAGAGCTTAATGGTATGTTCCCCAATTTTCCTGTAGGCTTGTTTTGGCTAATAATATTGAGATTCTGTCTCTTTTCTTTTCACAACATATCAAACCCAACACATTCCTAATCATAGCCACCCTTTAGAAATTCAGACTTAGAGGCACCCTATAGAGCTTAATAGACAGAATAGAAACCCATTAGGTTTCCAAAACTGTAGATTTTTATGGGTACCAAGAGTCTTATCTTTCCAAGGCAGAGTTGATGGTGGTTGTAAGCTGCTGACCTTGTGTGTGTATCTGATCTTGAGAAGTCCATGCGTGCAGTCACCTTAGATGTTGTTGAAAAATAAAAAAAGTATTTGCAACAAAATGTCATTTTCCGTTGGATCTCTAACAACCTTTCTCTCACCAAGCCCATATTTTCTAACCAGAACTTCCATCCTGATTGCTAAAAATTATCAATGGTTTGTGCTTGCCAGTTTGAGTCATTTCATTCCTAAAAAGATAGCAGAATACTTCAATTATCTACCATTGGTTTTAGTAGTTGGTGGAAACATTTGAGTAATAATTTTATTAATGGGACTTCCTTATAGATGTATAGATACTGTTGTATCACAGGCAACTTGTACTGAAATCTAAATTTCAAACTGTTCTTTATGAGAATGAATGTGATGTCATTCCTCTTCAATTGATCATTGAGGGCATAGGAAACCATGTGATTGCCAAACTCAAAATGGCAGATCACAGTCTATTTCATCCCACTAAGGCCTAGACCATCGGTCTTCATGTTGTTTTGTGAGGTGTCATCCAGTCACTTCTGATTCATAGTGGCCCAATGAAAACCAGACTGAAACCATGCCGAGTCCTGCACCCTGCTCACAATTGCTCCTGTGCTTAAGCCATTCCTTGTAGCCACATGTCAGCCCATCTCATTGAGGACCTTCCTCTCTTCCACTGCTCCTCTGCTTTATATAATGTATGGCTCCAGTGACTTGACTCTCTTGACAGCAGGCTCGATGTATGTAACACATAGTATCACCATCCTTGCCTCTCAGGAGTGCTCTGGCTGAACTTCTCTGAATACAGATTTGGTTGTCCTTTTAGCAGTCCATAGTGCTTTCAATATTCTTCTCCAGCACCGCAATTCAAGCACATCGAGTCTTCTTCAGGCTTCCTGATTCAATGAGCAAAGTTCACGTGCACATGAGGTGATGGAAAATACCATGGGCTTGAGGAGCACCTTAGTCCTCAAAGTAACACCCTTGTTTTCGACACAAAACGGGTCTTGTACGGCATATTGTCCCAATGAAATGTGTCATTTTATTTCTTGAGTATTGATTGTGTATCCAGGCAAAAGCAGAAACAACAACAACCAAAACACTCTTTGATAACCTCAAACTTTCTTCCATTTATCAAGATGTTACCAATTGGTCCAATGGTGAGGATTTGGGTTTTCATTACACTGAGTTGTAATCCATGCTAAAAACTGTAATCCTTATCTGTATTAGCAAGGGCTTCAACATTCTCCTCACTTTCAGTAAGCAGTCGTCATGTCATCTGAATATCATACATTGTTCATAAGCCTTCCTCCAATCCTGATGCCACAATATTCTTCATCTTTAGGTATACCATTTTATTTTTGATGATTAATTAGGCTGCAATTTTTACATAAGATAATCAATATTTATTCTGCAGACTGCCTTATGGGTCCAATCAGCCTTCAGGCAGTAGCAGAGCACTAAAACAATGTGTCACCATGGCTCCTTGGTTCCAGTCTAGACATGTTAGGTATCATGTTTGATTAGACCATACAGAGATCCATTGCATGTACATACCAATAGACTTAATATGAATGGTATCTCTCATTCAGCTTTATCACAGACCATGAGAGTGAACCAAAGTAGCCACATTTGTTTAGAGAAAATTGACTTTTAAAGCTTAGCATCAAGCTAAATATCTTAATTCTACAACTCCATTTCATTAATTTTATTTTTATAGATCTGTTTGTTAGTTTTCAATGTGGAAAAAGTAACATTACCTCAGCAATATTATTTTGAGTTAAGTGTAATAATGCACATATATTTTAAATTGTTTTAAAAATTAAATCTTTACAATGATATAATAGTTATTTTGGCTTTATAATAGTTATTTATAATAGTTATGGTATATAGTTATAAAAATTAAATCTTTACAATGGTATAATAGTTAACCCTAAAAGTACCATGATGCCACTGTGAGTTTATTTCTACTGGGCTTACAGAATCACCAGCAATATATTTGTGTGTAGCATTACCAGTGGTCATCGGTGGGGCAATGATTAAACACTGAACTGCTAACCATATGATTGGCGGTTCAAGTCAATCAGTTGTATCATGGGAGAAAGATGCAATTCAGGCATTCAGAGGTTATTTTCCAGAGATCACAGGAGAATACATCAGAACTTGAATATAACTTTAAATATCCATGATGCCAGGTTACATATAAATTCTTTAGCTACTGCTTCTGAGTAATTATAATAACATCATCCCTCCTTAATAAGCTACTTTTGCAATTATTCATATAAAATCCTATTCTCTGTTTATAAGTAATATATTGTAGTACTTCAATACACAAAATATTGCCTTTATTTTGTGATAAATATTCAATTAATTTAAATATCATAAATATATTAACATACCATATAATCTGGTTATACTGTAAGTGTTGAATATTTTTATCAGAACAGAAGCAATATTTTGGAGAGAATCTATTATTTTCCTGGACAACATTTACATTAGTACCTACAAAGGAACTATCCTCTCTGTTCCTTACCTTTGTGTACATATTCCTAATTGGTAAGTGTAGTAAATTGTCTTAAGATTTGTGTCTGGTTGTTTTCAATGCTGAGTAAAAAGATAACTTTACAATTCTGTATCCAAGCTGAGAAATGTTTCTACATTTCTTCAACAATTAGGATTGCTATTTATTTTTCAGAAAATCTGAGACAATCTGGCATTGCAACAAAGCTATTTTTTTTTAATGTGTGTGCATGTAACTGAGAAAACCTTCAGGCACAGTTTGATGTCCAGACACACATGATGTCTGTAGCATCTGTTTCTCTCGACATCTTGGCTGAACTTGACTCTTCCCCAGGCTTTTGGCTCTGCTCTCCAATAAGCTCCAAAAAATAGCTGTAGGCTTAGAAGAAGAATTAATACATCCATTAGCTTCTCTCAGTCACACTTTCCTTTAAATTGAGCAAGATCATCTTGCATAGTATTCCTGGAAAAAATCTGATTGCATCTCATTATTATAAATTAACTCTTGTTGTCAAATCATTCTATGCCCAAGAGAACTACATCTAGTCCTGTGCCATTCCACAATGAAATGAACCATTATTACCAATAGAATTTCCATCCACTTCTTTTCAGAATTAGGTTCTTGGGCTTTTTTGTCCCTCGTACTCTGGAATCTTTGCTGAAACACATAAACCTCAACTAGCAAAGTGGTTGATGTTAGATATTATCAGTTACATTTGCCTCATAGCTCTCCGATACAAGACAAAAGGAAAGAGTATGTGTATCGCAGCACCCTCATCACCTTCTATGCCCATTCCCATTGCTGCAGCCAGTGTGTCCGTCAATCTAGTTGAAGCTGTTCCTCTCTTTCACTGCATGTTTTCCTGCTCCATGGAGGTCTTCTTCTCACCTGATAACGCTCTAAGTGTGTAAGACTGGGTTTTTTCCATCTCAACCTCTATGGAGCACTCTGGCTATTCCATATTCCAAGACAGGTCAGTTTTTCCTTTTAGCAGTCTGTGGTATTTTCAATATTTTTCTCCAGTGTTATAGTTCAAATACCTGGAGTCTTTGATCTTCGTTATTCAATGTCCATCTTTTACATGCATAAGAGGAAATTGAAAATACCATGACTTGCATCAGGCATCCTTATCCTTAAAGTAATGCCCTGGCTTTTCAGCACTGGACAGAGGTCTTGCACCACAGAATTACCTAGAACAATGCTGCTTTTTATCTCTTGACTGCTGTTTCCATGAGCATTGTTTTTGGTTCCATGCAAGACAAAATGTTTGATGTCGGTGTTTCCTCCATTTCTCATCATGTTGGTTACTTGTCCCTTTGTGAGAATTTGGGTTTTCTTTACATTGAGTTACAATCATGCTGAAATCCTCATTCATCAATGTTCATCAGCAAGTTCTTCATATCCTCCTCACTTTCAGCAAGTAAGGTTGTATCATCTGGATATCCCAGGCTGATAATAAACTTTCTCCAATCCTGATACTGCATTATCCTACATAAAATTCAGCTTCTCTGAGTATTTGCTCCGCAGACAGTGTAAATAAGCATGCTGAGAGAATACAACCCTGACACACACCTTTCCTGGTTCTAAAACATGTGGTATTCCCTTGTTCTATCTCCACAAATGCTTCCTGAACTATGTACAAGTTTATACTGAACTATGTACAAGTGAGCACAAGGAAGTGTTCTGGAATTTCTAAACTTCTCATATTCACACCATCGAATGCCTTGGAATAGTCAACAAAAGACAAGTAAACACCTTTCTAGTATTCTCTGTTTTCAGCCAAGATCCATCTGATACCAGCAATGATATGTCTGGTTCTATTTATTTTTCTGAATCTTGTTGAAACTTCTGGCAGCTTCTTGCCAATGTACATCTGATAACATTGATTGATCCTCAGCAAAATTTACTTTAAATGATATCCACGAGACTTTTTCATAATTTGTTCATTCAATTGGGCCCCCCTTGCGTTTGAATGGATACAAATATGGATCTCTTCCAGTCTGTTTTCCAGGTAGCTTTCTTCTGAATTTCCTGGAAGAGACAAGTGAGTGTGCTTCTAGTACTTGATCAGCTTGTTGAAGCCTTTCAATGAGTATCCCAGCTGATCTCAGAGCCTTCTTTTTGACTAGTGCCTTCGGTGCAGCTTGAACTTCTTCATTGTCATTAATTCATGCTGGGATGATACCTCTTGAAATGGTTGAATGTCAACCAATTCTTTTTGGTGCATTGACTGTGTATTCTTTCCATCCTCTTTTAATTGCTCCTAAATAAATCAATATTTTGTCCATAGATTGATATAATATTTCAACTCCAGGTTTCCTTTTTTCTTTTCGTCCTTTCAATTTAAGATGTGCTGAGCATTTTCTTCTGTTTTAGTTTTCTAACTCGAAGGCTGTGCACATTTCATTATAATATTTTACTCTGTCTTTCTGAGCAGCCCTTTGAAATTTTCAGTCAGGCTCATAAACCTCTTCATTTACATTAGCTACTCAAGGACTAACAGGACGTTTCTGGGTCTCTTCTGATATCCACTTTGATCTTTTTTTTCTCTCTTACTGTCTTTTTAATGACCGTTTGCTCTCTTCATGTGTGATGTTCTTGATACTATCTCACAGATCATCAGCTCTTCTGTGTTCAATGCCTCACATTTCCTCCAGATGTCTTCAAAATTCTGGTGGGATAGACTCAAGATTGTGTTTTGGTGCTCATGGAATTGTTTTAATTTTCTCCAATTTGCACACCAATGATGGATGGTGTGTTACATAGTCCACTCTGGACTATTTTAGCTGCTGATATTGGGCTTTCCAACTGTCATTTTCCTGCAGATGGGGTGCATTGTATTTCTTCACATTCCATCTGGAGGCATCCACATGGGGAGCCACCATTGGCATTGTTGAAAAAGTGCATTTTCTACAAAGAAGTCGTTGATTTTGCAAAATTCTATCATGTGAACTCCAGCTTCCTTTCTAACACCGGGCCTATACTTTCCAACAATTGTTCATTCCTCTTTACCTCCAACATGTGCCTTCAATTGCCAATAATTATCAATACATCATGATGGCTTCTTTGATCAATTTCAGACTGAAGATGTTGGTAGAGTTCTTCAATTTCTGCATCGCTAGTTTTGTTCGTAGACAAATAAATTCTTGGATCTACATGCTGCTCATGGAAGCTGCAGTCACGAGATCAAATAATGCATGCAGTTGGATAAATATGTTGCGCAAGTTTTCTTTATCATGCAAAGGCAAAACTTTGAGATTTTTGTTTGCCTTCTATGAACATGAAAAATTGGACCTGGACTAAGGGAGGGATATCAAAGATGAATCAATTCATTTTAATAATAGTGCTGAACAAGAGTATTGAAAGTACCATGGACTGCCTTAAGAACAAAGAAATCCATCTTGGAAGAGGGCTGGCCATAAAACTCCTTAAAGGAAATGATGTGGAGACTTCATCTCACTTACTTTGAACATATTATCAATACATACCAGTCCCTGGGGAAGAGTATCATGCTTGGTAAAGTATAGTGGCAGCAAAATAAATAGATACAGGCCCCCAACAAGAAGGATGTATACAGTGGCTGCAACATCGGACCACATAAGAACAATTTTGAGGATGGCCCAGGACAGGGCAATGTTTCATTCTGTTGTACTTAAAGGTTTCTATGAGTTAGACCCCACGAGGTGCCCCCTTTAGAGCCTAGAGGACAGATTTTTATGCACTCCATTAAATTTTTGAAAACCAATTTTCTTTGATTGATATTTCTTATATTCCAAATTAAATTATTAATTGATGCTTACATCTGTTTTTTTTTCTCATTTTGTGTCAGGCCCATCAGCTTATGAAAGCCCGAAGGCTTTACTCCTGCAGGCTTTACTGCATGCCCGTTGTTACGGTCATCTCTGCTTTGAGAAGGAAGCTCTTCCTCAGTGACATTTTGAGTGCCTTACAACTAGAGAGGCTAATTTTCTGGCATTATCTCTGACAACTTTCTGCTCCTACTTGTGAGCTTTTCAATATCCTACAATGCTTTGATGCTAACTGCAAGGTTTTCCAATGCTCAGTCCTTAGAAGGGGACAGCTTTTTCCTTCTTCCTGGTCTGTTCTTAACCTGGAAGCTCTGCTGAAACCTATTCACTCTGAATGACCCTGTTTGTACTTGAAATACCAGTGATACGACATTCAGCATCACAAAATACACATAACAGAAAAAAACCAAACTGACAAAGTAACCATTTAAGTAGCGTCTTAATTTGACAGCTATTTTGTTTGTTTTTTGTTTTTCTGAAATTAAATTTGAGGAATGTAGAGGGGAGTAAGGCACTCTTGTGACTAACCACAAGGTGAACTTTTGAAATCAACAGCTGCTTGGTGGGAGGAAACCGAGGCTTTCTACTCCTGTAAAGTGTTACAGTCTCGGTAACTTACAGGGGCATTTGGACCCTTGTCCTAGAGTGACAGATGATAATGGAGGTTCATGAAAGGGCAGTTGTTGCTGCTATGTGCTGTCTAGTCAGCTCTGACTCCTGCCAACCCTATATACAAAAGAACTAAACACGCCAGATCCTCAGATTGTTCTTTTTTTTTATTTTTTTTATTTTAACAATTTATTGGGGCTCATACAATTCTTTTCACAGTTCATACATATACATACATCAATTGTATAAAGCACATCTGTACAGTCTTTGCCCTAATCATTTTTTTCTCTTTTCTTCTTTTACATTTTATTAGGGACTCATACAACTCTTACCACAATCCATACATATACATACATCAATTGTATAAAGCACATCCATACATTCCCTGCCCCAATCATTCTCAAGGCATTTGCTCTCCACTTAAGCCCCTTGCATCAGGTCCTCTTTTTTTTTCCCCCTCCCTCCCCATTCCCCCCTCCCTCATATGCCCTTGGTAATTTATACATCGTTATTTTGTCATATCTTGCCCTATCCGGAGTCTCCCTTCCCCCCTTCTCTGCTGTCCCTCTCCCAGGGAAGAGGTCACATGTGGATCCTTGTAATCAGTTCCCCCTTTCCAACCCACTCACCCTCCACTCTCCCAGCATCGTCCCTCACACCCTTGGTCCTGAAGTTGAACCAATTGTTGCAAGCACTGTGCCAATACATCTTATCGAAGAGCTTCCTCTTTTCCACTGCTCCAATACTCTGTAATGCAAGTTGACCTTGTTCAGTAATTTATCTCTCCCCAAAACAAGTCCAAAGTATGTGAGATGACATCTTGTCCTTGAGACAAGAGCTTTAAAGAGCTTTCTGCACATACTTTTTCCAAGGCAGATTTTTCCTCCAACAGTTTTATTGGCACATAATTTACATATCATACAACTGAGGAGTTCAATTGTTCAATCATATCCAGGGAATTGTACAATCACCATCACATCTATGTTATAGCATTCCCCCTGTACTATGAAAAGTTTAATCTCCTTCAATATGAATATGCAATCACAATCAGAGCTAGTGCTTCCCAACCTCCCACCCAGATTATCCACTCCAGAAATCCCCTTTCCCTACTTACCACCCACCCCACCCCTGAATTCCCTCTTATCTCTTGTATCAGTTACTATCATTCTACAACCACTCCTCCAGTGCTTTACTGATAGGAAACCCAACAGAAAACAATGAAAAACAAATCACACTAAGATGGTAAGGATAAGATCATATTAAAAAGATAAAAATAGAAATAATGCATGAGAGGGAGAAGAACCTCATCGACATTCAAAAAACCAGAAAGATAACTTGTGTCATGGAGCATCTAAGAGATACGTGCATCCAGAACATATTCAGGTCATGTCTACAGGAAGGTCAACTGGCTAAGTGTCAAGTTTGATCCAGGGTAATCAAGAGCACAATGTTCTCTGTCTGATAGTAAGGCTGTCCTGGACTCTGGCCTTGGCTAAAGCTTTTCTGCAAGCAGCTCAGTGTGACTAGATACACTGCAGATGGATTTTAGGTTTGCACTGTCCTCCACAGCCTAACACAGATTTGGTGTTCATAATTCTTGCCACGATACTTTTCTCTTTACCATATTTGAATTTTGTAATTGTCATCCTTGATTCACACAAGGTGGTGGGCTTCTTCTGTGTGAACTTAGGTGACTTCTCACTTAGATGGCTGCTTGTTGTAATATGAGCCTTTAAGACCCCAGACACTATATACCATTTGATAGCTGGGCACCATCTACTTTCTTCACCATGCTTTGCACTCAAATTCTTATGTTCAGTGACAATTTCATGAAGGTGAATATCAAGCAGGGCCATATTCTTAAATTGGAGCTAGGATTTAGTGTGAGCCCAGAACCTATTCCTGGATTTATGCTTTTTATTTGTTTCCCTGTGACTTGGGATTTAATAAATATGTCAAATCATTCCATAGTTCAATCATATCAAACATAATTGTACAATGTCTCCCAAATTCAATCTCTTGCCACACTTTCTTTCCTGGCCTCTTGATGTCATCTCCTTCTTATCTCCCTCACTCCTCTATATGGAATCTCCCGCCAAAACTTTGTTATGTGCTTTTTCCCTAGAGTCTCGGCGTCCCTGAGTTTCATTTACTGAGAAACAGCCAAACAAATAACAGCTGCAAGAGGGTGACCCCCAGTGATGGTGCACCTCTGAGATACACCCTAATATATGTGTGAGTACCCCCTAAACTGGAATATTTTTCAAAATTATGTATTTTAATTGAGGAAAGCTAAGAGTGCCCAGCTATCAAAAGATATAGCATCTGGGGTCTTAAAGGCTTGAAGATAAACAAGTAGCCATCTAGCTGAGAAGCATCAAAGCCCACATGGAAGAAGCAAATGAGCCTGTCTGACCAGAAGGTGCAGAAACTACCAGTTATCAGACATCAAAGAGCTACCCACCTCCCTGATATGATCAATGAAGACAAACATGTGCATAAGCAAATGCGGTGAAGGAAGAAAAAATCATATCATTAAAAATGTGGGTGAGTGCCGAGTGGAGACCCAAAGCCCAATGGTACCCAACCGGACACCCCTTGCTGAGGGGCTGTGGGGAGGAGATGAAGCAGGCAGGGTGCAGGGTAACAACAATGAAACATATAACATATAACTTTCCTCTAGTTCTTAAATGCTTCCTCCACCCCACCCCCACTACCATTATCCCAATTCTACCTTGCAAATTGGCTAGGCCAGAGGATGTAAATAGGTACAGGTAGCAACTGGAAACCCAAGGAATCCAGGACAGATGACTCCTTCAGGACCAGTAATGAGAGTGGTGGTGCCTGGAGGGTGGACAGAATGTAGGGTAGCAAGGGGTAACTGATTACAGGAATCTACGTATAGCCTCCTACCTGGGGGAGGGACAGCAGAGAAGAGGGTGGGGGGAGACGTCAGACAGTGTAATACATGACAAAATAATAATAATATATGAATGATGAAGGGTTCATGAGGTAGGGGGAAGTGGGAAGGGAGGGGGAAATGACCAGCAGATATTAAGGGCTCAAGTAGAAGACAAATGTTTTGAGAATGATGATGGCAACAAATGTACATATGTTCTTGACACAATGGATGCATGTATGGATTATGATAAGAATTGTATGGCCCCCAATAAAATGATTAAATTTAAAAAAAAAAACATCATCACCTTCAAAGTACACTCCATTACAATTAATACGTTTGTCAAATCTGAGATTCCATTCTTGGAAACATTTTTCAAACTCATCTGTTTGGATAGTTGACAGCACTTCCCTCATATTGAGGGGCACCTCTACTACATCTTCAAATTGCTATCCTTTCATGTCCCTCTAAATTCATGGAAACAAAAGAAGTTGCATGAAATGAGGTCAGGAGACTAAGGTGCATGGAGCAAGAGAGGCATGCTGTTTTCCCCAAAGCAGTGCACGGAGAAGGCTGCGTGAGCTGGTGTATTGTTGTGGTGACAGAACCAGTCCCATGTCTGCCACAAATCTGGATTTTTTTGGGGGGGGTGGGGTCACACACTATTACTTAATCTTTTCAGAACCTCTAAAAAGAAAGCTTGATGAACAGTTCGACTTGGTGGGAGCAATTCCAAATGCATATCTCCCTCACATTAAAGAAAAAAAGCATCATCTTGATCTTTGCTTTCACTTGATGAGATTTGGGGGGCAAGGTGACAAGGGCATCCTCCACTGGTCTGATTGATGCTTGCATTTTGGGTTGAAGGCTCACACCATGTCTTGTCATCCATAATGACTTTGGAAGAAAGTCTGGGTCACCTGGGAGCTGTTCTTTCAAAGAGCAGCATGTTTCCACTCGCTCTTTTGTTGGTCAGTCAGGTACTGAAGCACAAATCTCAAAGTGACCCTTCTCATTTGAAACCTTCCATTAAAATACACTGAACTGAACTTCAAGATAGTCCAGAACACTTCCCCATCTCCTGAATATTTAATCTGCACTCTTCAATCACAAGTGCATGAATTTTGTCAGCATTGTCATCCGTTTGGGAAATTGACAGATGTCAAGAAGGAGGTTTGTCATCAATCAACATTTCACTTTTTTATGAAATGGGAAAATCACTCATACATTTGAGTTTTTCCCATAGTGCCCTCCTTGTAAGCTGTGCTCAACATCACAATAGTTTCTGTGGCATTTTCCCAAAGCAGGAAACAAAACTTCACAGCCACACACTCTTCTTTCAAATTTGCATCACAAAAGTGAGGTTTGAGCAAAACTGCTTTTATGAAAGAGTTCACTGTGACCAGATAGAACCTTCGCAGGTGATGGCACTGGTTGCCCCACTCAGAGTGAGCAGTGCTCTATGATTGCCTAGTAGGAAAAATGGGTACTATGAAAGCTCCACTTAGGTAGAGTTTTTTTGAGTACCCCCTCACACAAAAACATAAGCAAAATATAACAGAATGGCTGTCACAGGATTGCTGTAAAAATACATCTCTTAATACGGCATCCAGGGCATGGATGGAGCAAGATCTTGTTTGTCTGCCAACAGTAGTACACCACTCTTGGTACAGCTGCCTTCTGCTTCCTCAGACACCAAGTGTTTTCTGGCTTAATTCCTGAGGTGACAAGTGTGTCTGAGGCAGCCAGCACGTCACCAAGTGAGATTCACGTATGGGGTCTCACAGATGACAGTTCCTCTACCTTTAAATATTCTTCTCCAATATTATAATTTATTTACATTTATACTTCTTTGATCTTCTTTTTCAGTGTCCAATTTCCACATGCATCTGAGGCAATTGAAAATACCATGGCAGGCCTGGCTGCCCCTGAGCCAGGCCACCCAATTGGAACCTTGGCCAAATTTCTGCAATAAAACACATCTGGTTAAAAAAAAAAAAAAGAAAAAGAAAATACCATGGCCTGGTATTAGTCCTCAAAGTATGTATCTTGTTTGTCAACACTTTTAAAAGGCTTTCAGATGTGTATTTACCCAATGCAATGCATCTTTTGCTCTTTTGACTGCTACTTCGATGAGCATTAATTGTGGATACAAGCAAAGTGAAATCCCCAACAGCTTCATTCTTTTCATGTTTAGCATGATGTTAGATATTGCTTTAGCTCTGAGTATTTTCGTTTTCTTTAAATTAAGCTATAATCCATGTTGAAGGCTATAATCTTTGATCTTTATTAGCAAGCTCTTCCAGTCTCTCTTTCAGCAAGCAAGGCAATGTCACCTGCCTTATAGCAGGTTGTTAATAATCCTTCAATCCAATCCTAATTAGTTCAACAGAAGCAATCTGCCATTTTAAGTTTAATGGAACTCAAGCTTTTTACGACAATCTGGCAAATGTAGTGATAACAGATTTTTTAACAAATCAGTAAGAGGCAAATTCACAATAATGGTATCTTAAAACTTTACAGAAAGTCATATAATGGTGCTCCATTAAAAGCCACTATTTTTTAAAAACATTTTATTAGGGGCTCATACAACTCTTATCACAATCCATACATACATCTATTGTGTAAAGAGGACAGCTGTACATTCTTTGCCCTCATCATTTTCAAAGCTTTTGCTCTCCAGTTAAGCCCTTTGCATCAGGTCCTCTTTTCTTCCCCTCCCCTCCCCACTCCCCCTGCCTCATAAGCCCTTGATAATTTATAAATTACTATTTTGTCATATCTTTCCCTGTCTGATGTCTCCCTTAACGCCCTTTTCTGTTGTCCATCCCCCAGGGAGGAGGTCACATGTAGATCCCTGTAATCGGTTCCCTCTTTCGAACCCCCTGTCCCTCTCCCCTCCCAGTATCACCCCTCACATCCCTGGTCCTGAAGGTATCATCTGCCCTAGATTCCCTGTGCCTCCAGCTCCTATCTGCACCAGTGTACATCCTCTGCTCTATCCAGACTTGCAAGGTAGAATTTGGATCATGGTAGTTGGAGGGGAGGAAGCATTTAGGAACTGGAGGAAAACTGTATTCTTCATCGGTGCTATTTGTCGGCCACTGGAGATCCCCTTGCAGAGGGGTCTAGGGGAGGAGATGAGTCAGTCAGGATGCGATGAAGCCACTATTTTTTATCCCAATAAAAAAATAGGTATTTTTATTCTAAACTTATTTTTAAATAAAGGATTTTTATGGTTTATGGAGGTGAAAGGAATATTAATGTTTCCTTCTAGAATGTGTCTATTATTTTTACAGCTCTCACTTTAGCAACTATTCATGGGAAGTATATAGTAATTATACAACCATTATATTTGCTAAAATAATGAACAAATATCATAAGTAGTAATGTGATTCATACCTCACTGGTATGTTTGGAATGAATACCTTAGAGCTGTCTTCTCTTCAAACCAAACATATCATCAATTCATCCCAACTAATTGTGGTCCCATGGCCCAGAATAGATCTGCTTCATAGGTTTTCCAAAGCTGATCATCTTTCTTCCATGGTAAGTTCAACCACTGACCTTTCAGCCAATAAATAAACCATTTACCACTGTGTCAAAGTGGCTGAGTTGTCCTCTCTTTGCTGTTGTTTCTATAGGGTGTCTACAAGTAGATTCTGTCTCTTAGAGATGCTAGCTACTACAGAATAAAACATCTCCTTGTCCTGGACCATTCACACAATCAGTGCTGTGTTGGACCCCATTGCTGAAGCCACTGTATCACTCCATCTCTATGATTGTCTTCTTAGTTGCTGACTTGTAGAACTGCCATGCGTCTGTCAGTTTGTCATATTGTGGCGGCTTGTTAGTTGCTGTGATATTGGAAATTATGTCACTGGTGTTTCAAATCCCAGTAGGATCCCTGAAAGATAACAAGTTTCAGGTGAATTTCCAGACTAAGAGAGCACTATGAAAAAGGATAAAGCTGTCCACTTCTCAGGAATTAGCCACTGACAACCTTATGACGTCCAGAGGGCAGCGGTGGAACCCTGTCAGTTTCTGGAGCCACGTGTTGTATGCTGATGTTTCCAGTGCAGCTTGAACTTCGTTCAGTGTCACTGGTTTTTGAAATGGATTTGAATAGGTTGAATAATGATGACTTCTTTTTAGTACAATGACTCTGTATAGTCCATCCATCTTCTTTTGATGCTTCCAGCATCATTGAATATTTTGTCCCTAGAATTCTTGAATATTGCAAGTTGAAGCTTTTCATCTGTTCTTACACTTGAGATGTGTAGAACATGCTCTTCCTTTTTGGTTTTCTAAGTGCAGATGTTTGCACATTTCATTATAATTCTTTATATTTTCAAACGTGCTTCGAAATATTCCATTCAGTCATTTTACTTCATTATTTTTTGCATTTGATTAGCTACTCTCCAGTAAAGAGTATGTTTCAGAGCCCCTCCTGACACAACTTTTGTCTTTTCTTTTTTTAAATGGATGTTGTCTTCTACGTGCATGGTGTTCTTGATGTCATCCACAACCCATTAGATCTTCTTTCATTTGTTGTCAGTGTTATAGCTGTTATTGAGATGTTTCCAAAACTCATAAGTTTTCAATGGCTAATCACTCAGAAATGGACATCCAAATCCTTATTCATAGCTTGTTTTCAGTCTGGAAGCTTTGCTGAGATGTCCCTATTGATATTTGACATACCAATGACACAGCTCCTAGAATCACAGCAACATTCAACACATCAAAGTATTACAAACTGACAGACAAGTAGTGGTATCCTTTCTTGGTGAACCATTAATCCCTAAATACAAATAAAAAACAAAAATGTAAAATTTGATAACCTCAATTTTACCATGAATGTTGTGTTAGGATACTCTAGAAACTAAAAAAATGATGCTTATGATTATATACATAATACATATAAATATATTATATATAAAACATTATATATATAAACATAGATACATACAATAAAAGAAATATAACAGTCAATTTGTCCACACAGCAATACAGAGGGCTTAGTTTAACTCACCTTCATGGAACAGTTAATATACTGGAAGTCCTTCTCACAAGGACTGCTGGGTCTGAGGTCACGAAAACAGAGAGCTGAGTATTCCCTAGAGCAATGCAGGCAGTCCGGCCACAGGTAGCAAGCAGCAGGGTGGGTCACCAACAGTCATCAGCTCAGGAGCGTAGGGAAGCAGGTCTGGATGGGATATTGAAGTCAAGCAATGCAAATGACAGGATCCACCAGCCTCAAGCTCAAGCAAAGTATACACCAGCAGCGTGATGAAGTAGGTCTCAAAGGAACCTCAAACTACAGCAACATGACCCATGGGTAGGCTGTCCCACAGGCAGTGTAGCTCAAAAATTGAGGCAGAGAACTAGCTAAAACAGCCTCAAGCTGGTTAGATCACCAGAGAGCAAGAGAAAGAGTGGGGAGGGCCTTGCTGGGCCATTTATCTCTTTGACCTCCAATCAAACTGCGACCTTACTAATCCCACGTGTTCCTATTCTCCAGGTTGGCAAATTAAATTTATCTGTCACAAATGTGTTCCCGTCTACTGCTATGTAGTCAACTTTGGCACACAGTTACTCCAAGGCTGTATGCTTGCAAAAACAGATCATCTTCATCTTTCTTACTTAGAGTTGCTGGTGGGTTTGATTGACTGACCTTCTGATTAGAATCCATCACTTAACTCACTGCCCCATCATGTCTCCCTCTTTGTGTATAAAATCAGCCCAACAGATGTGGTTGTTTGCTATCCCTAGGCTGCTAAAAATAACCCTAATTGTATTTTAGGAGCTTTAGATCCAAATTATATATTTATAGTTTGTTCATTGTTTTAACACCATTATCCAAAATTGATAAAGTGAAGCCCTAGGCCTGAAATTATTTGATTTATTTTCACTGCCAAACATGCAATCTATGTGATGATACTTTAGCCACAAAGATTTTATTGTGTTCTCATTGTACCCCGAGTCTGAATTTTTTTTTTTTTAATTTACAAACCATCCTCAACCTTTTCACCACGGTGGAGAAGACCCTACTCTCTCTGACCTCAATGGGACTCGATCTACTCATTTGTAGGAAGTGGACCAACTGCCAGATCAGAGGCCTTAAGTATTTCATTCATATGAATTAGATCTGATTTTATTTATCCCGCTTCTATGGAAACAATGTTCTGAGCTCTTGGCCTATCATCTCTTAAAATTGTGGCTATATCAATTCTGAGGTGATTCCCTTTTTTGTTCCTACCGAATTTTCATACACATTTGTGATCAGGCATGTGCATGCTATGACTTCAATGATAAACTGTTGATATAAATATGTTTACTAAATTGTGCTTTGCAGTTATCAAAGATTGTACTCTGTTAAAACAGTAATGCATTCTAATGAATATTTTTATCATGTTTGAAAAAAATAGCAGCTTCTTTTTCTCAATACACTGAACACTCTCTGTAACATTTGAAAAAGCTAAAATTTCTTCCCATTTCAGTGACTTCAAAAATACATTAAAACTAAATGTGTTCATACTTTCTAAAATATTTCAAGGTTAATGATATCTGTTATCTTATTTTTCCAATGAATTTATTTAAAATTTTAAATGTTTTAAATATTTTTTGTAGCATACAAATTACCTGCTAGTTAAATTTATTTCATTTGACTTCAATATTTATCCATTTACAGTTCTGTATTGACTGTAATAATTAACATTTATTTTATAGTTGTTTTGACATATTTGCTTATGATCAATTGAAACTTGAAGGTTAATCTTAATTTCTCACCTATCACGATTGTTATGAAAGTTAACATGACTTCTATAATGTATTCAATCCACATTATATATTATTATTAATTCATTCCTTGGTTCATATAATGTAAAATAATGAGGAAATATCAGCATCACTTTTTTATAGCATATAACAGTTAAAATGCTGTATTGTATCAGAGAGGGGAATCAAGTGACAAGATTTTAACTGTTCAAATCAGGTTTTTCATTTTAATATCCTATACTCACCTCTCTAATGCATAAGATGTATTTTGTCATTGCGGGTAACCCTCTTGAATTTTGGTTAAATGTGTTTATGCTTTCCGTGTATGAAAGAGAGGATTGATGCACTCCTAGAGACAGCAAGTAGAATAGGCATTCCTAGTTGGGGGAGGGAGTTGTGCAGTAGAAGAAGGGCTGTGGAAGGGGGCTTTGTCAAAGAGGTTAAGATGGAAGAGAATGTTTTGTGACTTCGTGGGAGCAATTGTATAATATTGCTTGACTTGATCGAACTAGGTAATGATATGATATCTGAATTCACTCCCAATAAAATAGTTCTGGAAAAAATGAATTAATTTGCATAAGTTATTGTGATGGCTGTACTAATTTAATGATTATATTACTACTAAGCATTTAGAACAGTGGTTCTCAAGCTGTGGGTCGCGACCACTTTGGGGGTCAAATGACCCTTTCACAAGGGTCTCCGAATTCAGAACAGTAACAAATTATAGTTACGAAGTAGCAACTAAAATAATTTTATGGTTGTAGGGTAAAGTGTCGTGGCATTAGGAAGGTTGAGAAGCACTGATTTAGGAGAAGGTTTGCAGCCTCCTCAGAATTTTCCTTGAGCTGGTCCATTTCATGGTCAACTCTATCTGTAAAGTCAGTAATCAGGGCTGACTCTTTTGAGAACAAGATCTCCTTCTGACATGTCCTGTGCTGTGGCGGGAAAGCTGTTTACTCCTTAGGCAAATGGGACAGGAACACCCCCTTCCTTGGTTCATGGCCCCTGGGAGCATTCTGATGGCTCAGCCATGGGAGGAGATGAAGCAATGGCTGTCCTGTCTCTGCCTGAGATAAATGGCCACTTGCCTCCCCTGCCCTGGCTAAAGCTGCATAGGGCAGCAGTCTGCAAACTCATCAGTTACTCCATGTTCCCAACCTCATCCTTCCCTCCCATCTCTGAATAACTTGGCTGGTGTGTTAATGCTCCTTTGTAAACCTTCAAATTGTGAGTTGTCCTTTTGTGGAATCCTGGTACAAGTTGCAGGATACTTGACAGGATGAGTATTTAAACTTGCCCCTAATAAAATCCAGGGCCCAGGAGTCCCTATACTAAGGGACACCTGCACCCTAACTTTTGACTATCCCTTTTGCGTGTAAGTCTCCTTGAAGATTGTACCCTCATGAACCCATTCCATTTGTAAGATAAGAGCCTGTCTTTACTTTATCTTACATTGTGGTACTGATTACTACTGGTCACAAAGCATAGTGCTCAACACAAGGAGGAAATTAAGGTGCCATCTTATTTCTCTGCTGGGTTATTCAGTGTTACCTTTAATTTCATTCAAAACCAAGGTCAGCATTTTTACTAACCAGGAGGGAGTTTGTTTCATTTTCTTTTGGAGAGCTGTAAATAAAATATTTCTTACTGACATTGGGAATATAGCCTTTGTTTCTTGTACAAATTTATTCAGGCTGTAGGTTTGCTTTCTCACTCACTTGTTTATTTAATGTACATTATAAATTTATCTGCCACTCTGCTAGCTAATAAATCGGATTGTTCACATAGTACTTGCTGTTTCAAAATTTCAAATCATTTCTCAGACAGCTCATGAGATATCAGAGAATATATTTCTGAATAAGGACATTAAAATATTTGATGTTTTAAATATTTGATATTTTAAAATTCCAATTCTGAGAGAACAAAAGTAGTCAGAATGATATTGCAGCAGGTCCAAAACTAGTTTCACTTCATTGAAACTGGATTTGTGTATGTACATAGTGGATTTAAAAGTGAAAGTTTTGTTTGGAAGCTCAATATCAATTGGAGATCTTTGTATTTATATAATATGTAAAAAGTCTCAGCCATCTAAATTCTTCGAAATTGCATTTGATATATGTGAGCAGGAAAGAGAGAGATTAGACCCAGAATTTCAGATATATGGTTGACTTATAATGTGTACTGGTTTTGTTAGGTGCCAGTTCTGACTCAAAGTGAGTCTATGGACAAAACACTGCAAGGCCCTGAGCCATCATTACAACTGTCACCGTATTTGAGCTCACTCATCATCATTATGCCAATCCCACACATGGAAAGCCTTTCCTTTTCCTTCTAACTCTCTACCTTGCCTAGTCTGGTGGCTTTCACCAAGGACAAGTCTCGCAGAGATTTCCAAATGACATGAGTTGAAATATAGTCATCCTCACTTCTACACTATTTATGCTACACAATACAGACTCATAAATGCATAGCAATCTAAATTGGTGAAATCACATCGTCTACAAACAAAAGGGATCTAGCAATTCTTAGTATTACTAAGAATAGCAACAAAACATGAACAAATTAAGAAACTCTTGTGGTAAGTACATAACCTCATGTCAACTTTTGAAGGAGTGGAGTATAGCTTGTCAATCAGGCCATAGCCAATAATGTTTCTGTGTAGGTGTGGCCTTCTGCTGAGGATTCTGGGAACACCTGTAATCTTTCCTGGAGGCTGGAGCCACACTCTCTGCTTGTCTTCCTGCTGACAAGCCATGTGGAGACCCCTGATGGAACCAGAGCCCTGGAGCTGGAAGAGCCACATACCATGCCAGCCTGAGATGCTTCCACCACCATTGCATCCACAGGACTTTCCACCCACTGGCCTGTGATCTTCCTGTATTCGGCATCATTGCATGCATTTTGTGAATCTGAAGAGTAATTTATATATTGGTATCTGACATGTGGGCTAATATCAGACTTAGGAACTTGAGCTGGACTGAGCTGTGATGTTTTCTTAATATAATTACTTTTTCATATAAAGCCCTTTTCTATTCACATATGAACATATCCCTAGATTTGTTTCCCTAGTCAACCTGGACTAACACATCTCTTTTCAAACAATTATATTTAATAAAAAATCTGAAACCTAAAGGATAGCAGGGCATACTGCCTATACACCTGGGTTATATTTCTAACTATTAGGCCAATTATTTAGTCTCCTTGTGCATGTGTGCTTGGTATAGTGGAGGGGCAGTAAAAAAGAGGAAAATCCTTAATGGGATGGATTGACACAGTGGCTGCAACAGTGGGCTCAAATGGAAGAACAATTGTGAGGTGGGCAGTGTTTTATTATGGTGTACATCCTGATCCCATGCCACCTAACAACAACAACAAATTTTTAGATTTCAATTTAACAATATTTATTATGAGAATGGAAAATGTTTTTTAATCATTTTTGGGGGGGCTTAAGCAACTCATCACAATCCATCCATCTATCCATTGTGTCAAGCACATTTGTACATTTGTTGCCATCATCATTCTCAAAACAATTGCTTTCTACATGAGCTCCTCATTTCCCCCCTCCCTCCCTGCTCCTCCTTCCCTCATGAACCCTTGGAAATTTATAAATTATTATTATTCTGTCATATCTTACACTGTCTGACATCTCCCTTCACCTACTTCTGTTGTCCATCCCCACAGGGAGAAGGTTATATGTAGATCCTTGTAATCAGTTCCCCCTTTCCACCCCACTCCCCCTCCACCCTCCTGGTATCGCCACTCTCAGCACTGGTCCTGAAGGGAGCATCTGTCCTGGATTCCCTGTGTTCCCAGTTCTTATCTGTACCAATGTACATCCTCTGCTCTAGCCATATTTGTAAGGTAGAATTGGCATCATGATAGTGGGGGGTGGGAGGGGAGGAAGCATTTAAGAACTAGAGGAAAGTTGTATGTTTCCTCATTGCTACCCTGCACACTTGATCTGTTGTTGGAAAAATAGCTAAAATATAAAATGCAGTTTCTGGCGTAGGCCATCAGGACAACAGCTCAATCCTATATTTATTTCTCTGTGTCGCAAATCCCTACTTTCTCACAAACTAAAATTTAAGATGGGACATTGAGATGGTCCCAGTACAGATCAGCTTATCTAACAGATACTTTTACATAAAGGATAAAGAAGCAGTGGAGTTACAGTGATTAAATATGTGGCTGATAATAAAAAATATGTGATACTTTGCTTCCTTAAAAATTCACACCCCCCTAAAAAAAAATTCACACCCTTGGAAGCCTCATCGTATGTTTCTACTCTTTTCTGTAGGGTTAATAGTTGACTCTCACAATTCTCTCCTTGTGAGAATCAACTCAAAGGCAGTAGGTTTGATTTGATGGTACAAAGGCTAAGTGTTTGGAGGCTTAACAAATGGTAGATGGTTTTAACCTTCCAGCCATTCTTAGGAAGAAAGGGCCTGGAAATCTGCTGGGATTGGATACCTACGGAGAAATTGTACTCTGGGTTGCTGTAAATGAGTCAGCAGGATAGCAAACAGCAGTAAAAATCTTAACACAGCTCAGAGTTCAAGTCCAAATAAGATAGAACACTCATACAATCAACCAAGTAAGAATCTAGTGCCCCAGTCAAAGAAGTATGGGTTGCTGTCTGACTCATGAATCATCATGTGCTGAATTAAAATATCAAAATTGTATTATCTTATCTTTTTATTAATGTAAAAAGAAAAGTTAATAATTTTGGATTTAAGATTCATAAAACTATGGGCAAAATGGTGGCTAATACATAATAATGGGTAACAACAGGTTATAGTAAAGAATATAAATAGGATAGTGTTGTAATTATGTGATTTTAATATTTTGATGATAACTATGCTATCATAAAAATCATGCTTATGAATAAATGTTTACATTAAAAATAATATAATGTAGAGTTTTTAATATGACCACAATTAAATAGAATATGCAAATAAAAGGTTCATATATACTAAAGAGAAATACACTAAAATATAAATAAAGGCTATTTTTGGCCAAAGAATAACAAATAAACTTTATATCCATTCTGTTTTTTTAAATGTAGTATGTTTTAAATTTTGAGCATAGGGTACAAAGAAAAATCTGTAAATATATTCTAGTTAAATATGTTAATTATAAAAATGTGTAAATTCCAAAAACTCAAGCTCACTGCCATCAAGTCAGTTCCAGCTCACTGTTGCCTGCAGGACAGGATGGAGCTTCACTCATGGTTTCTGAGACCGTAACTCTCAATGAAAGTAGAAAGCCTAGTCTTTCTCACACAGAGAAAGTTTCTAATTGGTGATCTTTCTTTTAGGGCCGTAAATTCCTACAAAGAAATTTTCAAATAAATTTAATAGAAAAAAATCAAATTTTCACTTTTAATATTTTTAGGATATTTTAATAAATAATAGTGCCATACTATCATCATTTGTATCCATTGCTGAGTTTTGCATGACCGTAGGAGATACTGAAAGTTTCTGAAAGAGTAAATAGAAAATAAGGATGCCCTGACTAGACCTTTCTGATTGGACAAGTCATCTTAGGATGTACTTCACTGATGCACCAGGAGAGGAACATCCCATTCTTGCCGCCGATGCTCAGACACACGCAATAGCTGTGAGGGCCTAGACTGGGTGCCTTTGAAGGAGTAGGAGAAAAAGTAACCACATGACAAAGAAAAGAGAGCTAATATAATTAAATGTCTGCTAGGAGCTGCTTCCTATATGCTCATTTGTGAATATCCCTAGGGGAAGAACAAACAACAGCAGTGTGAAAACTTTAATCAGAAAACCCCCAAATCACAGAGCTGCTTCCTTCCAGGTTAATGCTCCTAATTCATACTAACTAAGGGGATTCCATTGACATTTGCTGACTATTTTCCCTTTCGCTCAGGAGCCTTTCATCAATGCAAACAAGAAAGACCTCTTGCACTCTTTAGAGAGAGTCCTGTCCTTCAGGTTGATTTTCAGCTACTTCTTCAATAGTTGCACACGGAGTGGAAATGTAAAATTTAGTGCTTTCCTCTTCTGTAGATTGCATGGAAAATCAAGGCAAAGATTTCTGATCACAGAGGAATTCATTCCAGATTCTATAATCCTGTGGAGAAAGGACAGGAGAAGTTGTTTCACGTTAGACCCACTCCTCAAACTCTGTTGACTCTGCTGTTGTTTACATCTCAGGAGGGACCAATGCACCTTTTGTCAAAATCTCGTCGCTCCAGTGCCTCCTCTCTAGTCATGCCATCACATTATGACCTTCATATTTAAGAGAGCTAGAATTAGCTTTTTAACCAAAACCAAAACCCAAATTCACTGCCATTGAGTCAATGCTGACTCAGAGCAAGCCCCTGTGCGTGTGTGTATGGGACTATAATTGTTTATGGAAGTAGAAAGCCCAGTCTTTCGATGAGCTCCTGATGATTCCAAACTGCTGACCATGCAGCCCAACTTGTAGCCACTATACCACTTGGACTCCTAACGGGAGCCTGAAATTCAGAGACTCTCTTAGATTCACTTAATCTGATATCGGCAGCTTCCACACTAAAGCAACTGCGTCTGTTGCATCCTCTAACTTACTGAATTGTCTGGAATCAGAAGACAAGAAAGATATGGCAAAAGATACTACATTGAAAGTATCACAAAAGTTCATGAAGTGCCTTGTATTACATCAATGCCTCAATTACCACTAGCATCGTAGGATTTTTTAAAAAAGAGAATTGATGTTCACATTTCTATAAATAAAATGTTTTAATTTATTACATATAGTCATAAACCATAAACAAACTGAAAAAAATCAAATGCACTGTCATCAGGTTAATTCCAACTCAAGTGACCCCATATGTATTTCTACAATTGTAAATCTTATACATGCACATAGCTTAACTTTTTCCCATTGAGTGACAAATGGGTTTGAACCAATAACCTTCTAATTAATTGACTAATGCCTAACCCACATTGCCAGTATGGCTCCTCATCATGGCACACAACATTGCTAGTACCCCAAGACACTCAGGTTTTTTTCTTTTCTTAAATCATTTTACTGGGGGCTCGTACAACTCTTATCACAACCATGTGTCAATCATATTTGTACATTTGTTGCCATCATCATTTTTGAAACATTTTCTTTGTACTTGAACCCTTGGTATCAGCTCTTCATTTTCCTCCTCCCTCCATGCCCCTATCCCTCATGAACCATTGATAATTTATAAATTATTATTATTTTTTTCATTTCTTACACTGTCCGATGTCTCTCTTCAACTGCATTTCTGTTGTCTGTCCCCCAGGGAGGGAGTTATATGCAGTTCCTTGTAATCCATTCCCCTTTCTATCCTACCTTCCCCTTACCTGCCTAGTATCACTACTCTCATTATTGGTCCTGAGGGGTTTATCTGTCCTGGTTTCCCTGTGTTTCAAGTTCTTATCTGTACAAGTGTACATCCTCTGGTCTAGCTGAATTTGTAATGTAGAATTGGGTTCATGACAGTTGGGGGGAGGAAGCATTAAAAACTAGAGGAAAGTTGTATGTTTCATCATTGCTACAGCGCACCTTGACTGGCTTGTCTCCTCCCTGCGGACCCTTCTGTAAGGCGATGTCCAACTGCATACAGATGGGCTTTGGGTCTCTCCACCCCATAACCCCTCATTCACAACGATATTATTTTTTGTTCTTTGATGCCAGATACCTGATTCCATTGACACCATTGACACCTCATGATCACACCTCATGATCACACAGGCTGGTGTGCTTCTTCCATGTGGGTTTTGTTGCTTCCAGACACTCTGTCTTTTGATAGCTGGGCACCATAAGCTCTCTTCACCACATTTGCTTATGCACCCACTTTTTCTTCAGTGATCCTGTTGGGAAGGTGAGCATCATGGAATACCAGTTTAATAGAATGGGGTCTAGAATTTTTTATGTGTTTTCTTCCCATTAGTCTTGAATGATAAAAGTCTTTTCATTAATTGATTACTTCACACAAAATGAGGCTGACTCACAATGTATAAAACAGTTTGGGGAACCACTTCTGACCTCCTCTGGTTTATCTGCCATAGAAAAGCAGGGTCCGATATGCCTCCACTCTCCATCTTTACCCTATCCTGATACAGACAGTTCCTCACAAATCACCCTTCTTTGATAGGTTACATATTCTGATTGAATGACCACACAGAACTCAGACATTACCACAGTTATGCAAACTTATAATAGGGGTTAACAAATTGCCACAAGTCAGGAGCAAAACTATGTGAATCCTTGGTCAACAGCAATGCCTCTCTTCAGCCAGCAGTCAAACCTATCTCTAGGCTTTTCTCCAGTCCTCCACCTCTCAGCCACATGATGCCTTGGCCTCTGCCTCAGTGGGCCAGGAAGCACGACAGCTGCTCTGCCTCACAGTCTCATGGCCTCAGCAAGCTTTTCTTTTCTTTTTTCTCAATAACTCCTTGCCTCGGTCTCTGGTGTTTTTGGTCTCAATATTCATCACTTCAGAGATCATGAATTTATTCCACTTCCAATGATCCTGGGGTTTCTCTTTCCTCTCTTCTTAAAAAAGATAGCTCATTCTTACAGCTGTGATAACTGAAAGTGACCCATCCCTTCTAGTGTAGCACTCTTCGCAAAGGTCCACCCAAGCATTCCATCTTGTCTGTCAGTTTGCTGGACGGTGGTACTTTGTCTTGCTGTGATACTGAAAGTCATGTCACTAATATTTCAAATGCCCGCAGGGTCAGCTAACATGAAGAAGTTTGAGAGAGCTTTCAGACTAAGAACAAACTATAAAGCTTATAAAGAAGAAATGGCTGTATACTTCAGAGGAAGTACCCACTGAAAACCCTATGGAGAGCAAGGACACCTTGCCTGTTCTTGAAAGCCTGATGAACAGAAGCAGAGTAGCGTCAGAGATAGTGCCAGAAGATGAACACTTCCCGTTGGAAGAACTGATGAAGGCGAAGAACTGAACAGAAATTTTCAAAGGGCAGCTCAAGAAGATAAAGTAAAATAGAATCATGAAATGTCTAATGACCTTGAGTTAGCACACCAGAAAGGAAGAGCACACTCAACATGTATTAAATAAAAGAACGCAAGAATGAAAAAAATGAATCCCCAAATTGTAATATTGAAAAATTCTATGGAAAAAATTCTGAATAATGCAGGAAATTTCTAAAGAATGTTGAATGTATGTTGAATAACCATGCCAAAATGAGCTAGTCCACAGCAAACCATTTTATGAAGCAGCATATGAGCTAATGGTGCTGAAGGAAAAAGTTCACACTGCACAGAATGCATTGGCCAAAACCAATGCTCCAGACTGATGGAATACTGATTGAAATGTTTCAGAAATTTGAAGACGTCCTGGGAGCACCCACTGGTCCGTTCCAGGAAATGTGGAAGACAGCTGCTTGACCCACTGACTGGAATCATCACCTTGTACCTATTCCAAGTGATGATTCAGCAGAATGCTCAAATTATAAAACAATACATTGATATCAAATGCAAGTACATTTTTTTCCGAAGATTATACAAAAATGCTTGTTGCAATTCACTTGAAAGGTCTGTCAGAGGTTCAGGTCAGATTCAGAAGAAGATAGGAACAAGGGGTATTATTTCGGATGCCAGATGGATCTTGGCTGAAAGAAAAGAATATCAGAAAGATGTTTACTTGTGTTTTATTGACTATGCAAAATAATTTGCCTGTGTGGGTCATAAAATATCTATGAACAGCCTTGAGAAGAATGTGAATTCCAGAACACTTAGTTGTGTTCCAGGGAAACCTGTACATGGACCCAGAAGCGGGTGTGTGAATAGAACAAGGAAACACTGCACTGTTTACAATTAGGAAAGGTGTGCCTCAGGGCTGTATTCTCTTACCATACTTATTCAATCTGTACGCTGAGCAAATAATCAGAGAGGCTAGAATCATATGAGGAAGAATGAGACATCAGTATTGCAGGAAGGCTTATTAGCACCCTTGGGTATAGAGAAGACACATTCCTGCTTGATGAAAATGAAAAGTACTAAAACACTTGGTGAAAATGAAGTTTTGCAGCCTTCAGTATAGATTATAACTCAATATAAAGATAAAAATTCTCACAACTAGAGCAAAGGTCATGATAAATGGAGAAATAAATGGAAGTTGCTCAGGATTTAATGTTGCTGTGATACACAATCAATATTCATGGAGCACCAGTCAAGAGATCAAAGGATTCATTTTATTAGTAAGCTCTGCTGTAGAAAGACTCTGATGTGTTGAGAAGCAATGATGTCACCTGAGGACTAGGTACAGCTGACCCAAGTCGTGATATTTTCAATTGCCTCATATACTTGTCAACGTTGAAAATAGAATAAAGAAGACAGAAGAAAGATTGATGAGATGGATTGTCATAGTGGCAGCTAAAATGAACTCAAACAAAAAAAATTGTAAAGATGAGTTTCTATAAGTTTAATTGATTCTATGACACTTTATAACAAGAAGTGAAACTATAAGTAATAAGTATATCACACAAATGAAAAAAGTAAAGTTGTACAGAAAAACCCTATTCAAATTCTGAATGCAATTATGATGTTATTTCTTTCTAAACAATTCTGAATTTAATAGTGTGACATAGAAATCCTAGCAACGCTTTAACTGATTATCTAAATTGGGTAACTTATTCTCCACTGCTGTCACAAATCTTCAGAGTCATTAATTTTTTTTCCTGATGAATTTTAATGTACCATCTGTTCTTTTAAAATTTTATTTTGTATCATTGGAGCAAACTGCTACTAACATCAATTATAAGCTTGACTTTTGAACCTACATAGTCTACCTATTTTACTTTTTAAAAATTATTTAATTTAGATATTTCATTATTAACTGTGTAAATATATCATGTTTTAATATGAATTGTTAATACTCAATGTCAATTTGTTATATTTGATAAATTTTGGAAACCATGAATAGAAAGTATAACAAATAATTTAATATATGCCCTTATTTTAATTTTAGTTAACTTCCAAATTTATCCATTGCTTTTGTTCAAATTAAACACTATATATTAAAAACCATATGACTTCATATTCTATTTTCAGAAGATTATGTAAAAGTAACCTTTCAATATTTGTCATAAAATAAACATTGGTGGATTTGATAAAAATAAAGCAAAACTGCATCTTTTTTAGGCTGACTGCCATTCTTTAAATTGTGATCCTTCCTAAATCAATATAATTTATTTAAAACTTTGAATAAAGTTGTATCATTTTTTATGAACAGAGTATTAATTATACAGCCATTAAATAGGCTTAATTTATTTGTCAATATGCGACATAACTCCAGAGTAAATAAAATTACTGTTAAGCTGCCAAGTAATAGAGAAATTTGGTGGATTACATCCTTAATTATAAAAGGAACAAAAAAGCACTGTATTCATGTATTTGTTCATGTTTATACTAGTCTCATGTCTCTCTATAAATCTGTGTATTCCTTTCAAGATCTAAAATTCAAGGTAAAATGAATAAAATTGTCTTTTCCACTCTCTTTCATACCTCTACCATTCTATATTTAATAGTTGTGTCAATCTGGGTTGACCAGGGAAACAAATCCAAAGAAACTCATATGTTTGTAAAAGAGAGTTTTGTATAAAGTTCAATTGTACATTAAGAAAGCATCCCAACCCAGTCTGGTCCAAGTCGATAAATCCAATATAAGCCCATATGTCTGATACCAATCTATAAAGTCCTTCTTCAGACTCACAAAACATGTGCAATGATGCCAAATGCAGGATGATCACAGGCAAGTGGGTAGAAAGTGCTGGCGTTGTAAGCATCTCAGCACTGGCAGGGGTCTCCACTTGGCTTCTCCAGTTCCAAGGGCATGGGTTCTATGGGCTTTGTGCCATGTGTCTTGTCAGTAGCAGAGAGAAAGGGTGTCTCCCGCCTCCAATGAGGAAATACAGGATTTTCCAGAATTCTCAGGAGAAGACAATGACCTCATTGGCTATCTCTGGATTGACAGGCTAGACTTCACCCCTAAACTCTTAAACCTCAAATTGACCCCAGATTATGTAGTCACCACACCAATGTTTGTATGATATTTAATATACATAATTCTTTATTACCAATAAGATTATAAATTTCTACCATGTTTTAAGTAAATAAAATCTTTATTAATAAAGTCAATTGACAGAGAGCTAGGGGAAAAAATTCACTACTATAACAAAGAGCCAAAAACCTGATAGACATATCTTCAGAATTGCTGCTACTCATGAAACTGTTTGGGTTTTGTTTATGGTTAGCAGACAATGGTCTTTCACTTAACAAACAAGCTAAGGAATAACAGGAAGTAATAATCTAAACTGGAATGTTTTAACCATTATAAAGAATTGCAAGTCCCTTAGCTAATGTTACAATTGCATTGTATACTTAGGTTTCTGTTATTTCTTCAGTCAACAGAATAACAAGGATTGAAGAGCCTTTCAAGTACTTGACATCTTTTACTGCTTAGTATCAATCATGATTTTCTCCTGCAACATAGCCATTTCTTTTCTAATTTCATTTTATGCACCATCATTTACAAGATTGTTATGATTCATCTCCAAGTCACCCATACTTATAAATTGTTTATAAAAGTGTTTAATTGTTTTCATTCTCTGGCTCTGGACAATTTTTCAGTGCTGGAAAACCTTTGTTGCTATCTAAATATTCTAGTAAGTTTTTCTTCTTGTTCCTCAGATTTCTGCACGTCCATATCCCATTGTTGAAACAAAGTCAGAAACTGCTGAGAATATTCTTTGTTAAGTGTCTTCCATTGTTCTTATTGCATTTTCCAAATAGTTTCAATCTTCTGGTTACTACTTTAGAGAACTGCCTTGATACACATTTCTAATCATTTGTTCTTTGCAAGAAGAGCATCGTTAGCACCAGCTCCAAATTGTTCCATCATATTCTGTACTTAGCCCCTCTACAGCATCTTCAATGGTTCCCATCAAAGACCTCTTCTTCCCATGCTTATTAATGACTAGAGTCTCTCCTACGACATCCTCCTTTAAACCACTCAGATCCTGTTTCTCTTCATCCTGAAACACAAAGGCTCTTAGAGGCTGTTCCTCAGTGATCTGCTTCCCTGATTTCCACGGACTACTAATACCATGTACCATGGACTACTAATACCATGTGCCATGGACTACCAATAGGACAAACTGTTCTATCTTGGAAAGTGTATGACCAGGGTGCTCTTTCATGCCCAAGTTAGTGTGATTTAGTCTTATATATATATAAGACATGTTTTCAGGAGAGACCAGTGCCTGTAGAAAGACATCGTGCTTGGGAAAGTGAAAAGGAGGTGAAAAAGAGGCAGGCCCTCAGTGACGTGCACTGACACTGTGGCTGCATCAATGGGCAGAAGCATAGGAACCGTTGTGAGCAGGGTGCAGGACTGCGCAGTGTTTCCTTCTGCTGTGCAGAGGATCCTAAGGGTTGAAACCTACTCAATGGCACCTAATAACAGTGAAAATAAAAGTAGAATATACATTATTAAAAACAACTGCTCTCTCAAAGAACATGTTCTTATAGATAATAATAAATACATCGTGATATAAGTGTGATATATAATTATATATAATTGTGATATAATTTATAATTATACATAATTATTTAATGATATATATATCATTGTGGTACAATTGTTATAAATTATCATTGTGTAAAAGAACCCTGTAATTTCAATATGAATAGAAAAATTTGACTATTAAGGGAAATGCGGGGGGGTGGGAAGTTGGTCTGGATTGAAAGTCAATTAGCTGGAACTAAATTTCTGAATTAGCACTCTAATTTTAAAATTAGTGCACATAATTTTACCCCTTATTAATTATAATTGAAGTAATTCATATATAAATTTAGATATTTGAAATATGAATGTGTGCATTGTATACATTTCAAGGGCAAAATGTGACTGGCAAGAATGAGCTCAGGCTTAGTGTATTATTCTGGGTGCTTTAGGGAAACAAACCCACAAAACTAGAGAGAGTTTTATATAAAGGTTAAGTGCACATGAAGAAAACATCCTAACCCAGTGCTGCCCAGGCCCACAAGTCGAACCACTACCCATTAACCCATATGTCTAACACCAATCCACAAAATCCCCCTCCAACTCTGAAAACACACACTATGATGCCGACTGCAGGAGGAAAGTCGAATAAGTGAGCATGTAAACATCTCAGCACTGGCAGGGGTCTCCACACTGGTGCTCCAGCACCCAGGGTTGCATCAGGGTAGGTCCATGTGGCTTCTCCTTGGGGATGTCGCACAGGAGGTCAGCCTTGCCAGCTGAAGCAGGGAACTGGCTAAGGCAGCTGCACCCTGGTCCAACTATCAGAAAGCAAGAGACCTGAGAACGAGAAAGGGAAGGCCCACCAAGCCATTTACCTCTCTGCCCTTCAATTAATCCCACATGTATTTATCAGTCAGGTTGTCACAATAAACCTTAACTATGTCCCTCATCAACAGGAAAGTAAAAGCAGAGAGAGAGAGGGGAGAGTTCTTTTCTCAGAATCCTCCTTATGCGAAGGTCATGCCCACAAGGAGGTCCCATCAGGCTGTAACCTAATTTACAGGCTAGACTCCACCCCTACCCTTTTATTTATCAAGTTTACATGAAATTATGTAACCACCAGAAACACTTTCATTTTATTTTATGTATTTTGTGAGACTCTGACTATACTATATACATGATAAACTCTTGGTATATATTACTTCCATGATTTTCATAGTAAATACACACGCATTAATTCATGGCATGAGCTATCTACTATACTCAATCACATTAAATATAACATGCACTTCTCACTTGCCAGGTCCAGAACAGTTTCTTATAGTCCATGTATTTTCAATTTCACATTGATAATCTCAATCAAATGTACTTTGAATGTGTGAAATACTAACTCTTACTCTATTCTGTTTCAGAAACATCTACTTGACACACCCTGGCATATGCTGACCTTAAAAATCAGTCATGCAAAATTTGGATTTAAAGATCCACCTTGGGAGGTTCAGAATCAAAGTGATTTCAAATGTAATTGCTGCTTCTAGAGTATAACAGGATCATCTAGTCTCATAAAAGTGACAATATTTTAGTGGATACTAGTAGATTTCAAAATTTAAAAATATTTTACCCACCATTTTCACGTGACCTTTTATAATACATGTTAGCTCAGCCAATGAAAGAGTGCCTTCTTTGTTGCCGGTGCAAGGGTGGTATCCAAACAAAGCACACATCGCACTGACATTGAGTCCATTCTGACCCACAGTGACCTAGTGGACGGGGTAGGACTGCCCCCGTGTGTCTCCAAGACTGTATCTATCAACAGGAGTAGACAGCCTCATGTTTCTCCTGTGTAGTGGCTGGTGCTTTCCTAGTGCTGATCTTGCAGAGCATTCTGACTTCTTCCAAGACAGATTTGTTTGTTCTTATGTCACTCCACGGTACTTTCAATATTCTTTTCCAGCACTGGAGTTCAAATACCTCTATTCTTCTACAGTCTTTCTGATTCTTTCAATATTCTTCTCCAGCACCAGAGTGCAAATACTTCTATTCTTCTACAGTCTTCTTGATTCAGTGTCTAACTTTCACTTGCATATGAAATGATGGAGAATATCATGGCTTTGATCAGGCTCACCTTAATCCTTCAAATAACATCCTCATCCTTTAGTACTCTAAAGAGGTCTTGGGCAGCAGATTTATCTAATGCAAAATACCTGATTTGATACTTTGACTGCTGTTTCCAGGAACATTGATTGTGGATCCAAACAAGACAAAATCCTTGACAACTTCAACCTTTCCAACCTTTTCCCCATAGACTCTCAATATTGCAACTAGAGACTTGGAATTTTTCTTGAGTTTTTTCCATTTAAGTTATGCTGAATGTGCTCTTCCCTTTTGGTTCTCTAACCCCATGCCTTTGCATAGTTCATGGTAATAGTTCACTTTGCCTTCTTTTGATATTTTCTGTTTAGCTACCTGACTTTATAGTGTCATTTTCCTTAGCTACTCTAAGAGCACGACAAAGTTTCTAAACCTCTTTTGATATCCATTTTGATCTGTTATTTCTTCCTTATAATTGTAATGATTTTTGCTTTCTTCATTTGTGATGTTTTGGGTGCAACCTCACAGGTTGCCAAGTATTCTGTAATTAGTGTTAAAAGTGCCAAATATGTTCTTGAAATATTCTCAAAACTTAGGTGGGATGTACTCAAGATTTTGTTTTTGCCCTTGTGGGTTGATTTCATTTTCTTAAGCTTCAACCTGACCTTTCTGATAAGCAATTGATGATCTGTGACACAGTTTGCCCCTACAGAGTTTTAGAAGCAGATCTTCAGATATTGAGATTTTCCATGGTATCTTCCCACAGATGTATTCAATTTGATTTCTGTGAATCCCATCTGGAGAAGTCCAAGTGTATATTCTCTGTTTGTGTTGTTAAAAAAAAGGGTATTTTTAAAAATAATTTTCAGTATCTGAAATTTCTGTCGTGTGATCCCCAGCTTGATTTCTATCACAAGTCAATATTTTACATCTACTGTTTCCTTTTTCCCCCCACAACTTTTTCATTCCAATTGCCAATTATTATCCATGCATTTTTATTACATCTTTGTTCAATATCAGACAGAAGGTGTTGCTAAAATTCCTCCAGTTTTTCATCAGTACACATTTTATAGTAATAAGAACACAATTCTCAAACCTGGAGAAATAGGTAGCATTATGATAAACAGAGAAAAGAATGAGGCTTCAAGAGTTTCATCTGGCTTGCAGGCACAAGCAAGGCACACGAAAGCTGCAGTCAGATCGAGCGACAGATTGCACTGAGAAATATGCTGCACAAGGTCTCTGCAGAAAGGTGAGAAGCAGGGAGTGAACTCGGAGTACGAAGATGCCTCTAGCCCAGGCCATGGTGTTTTCAGTGGCCTCTTATGCATATGAAATTCAGACAGCAAATAAGGAACACAAACAGATGGGTGTGTTTGCATTGTGGTGCTGCTGAAAAATATTGAGAATGTATGGCCTGGAGAAGAACCGACAAATCTGTCTCAAAAGAAGTACAGCCAGAATCCTCCTTGGAGGCTAGGGTGGGGAGAGTGGTGATTCCCTTTGGATGTGTGGTCAGGGGAGGCTGGTCCCTGGAGAAGACATTATTCTGGCACAGTAGAGGGGCAGTAAGAGAGAGAGAGACTCAAGACAAAGGTGGACTGACACCGTGGCTGTGACAATGGCCTCAAATGCAAGAACAACTGTGAGAATGGTGCCTAGGGAGAAGTTCTCTATTCTGTTGGGCCTGTGATCCCTATACGTAGACACCCACTTGACGGCACCTAAGAGCAGCAATGACATTTTAACAATCAGTGAAGAGTTTTGAATAGTAGTTGTATTGATTGGGTAACCTTGTATGCAGATAGATATTTTCCTATCTTAGGTAGATTGTACTTCAAGATGGAACTTGAAATGTTCTTTTAAAGGATAAACATCACACCATTTCTCTTGAGTTTAATGTTCCCAGAATAGTAAACTGTATGATTTTCTGATTAAAAATGTCTAATACCAGTTCATTTCTGTTCACTAATGTTTTGCCAGCTGCCACAGAGTCGGTGCTGACTTACAGCAATCCCCGGTGAGTTTCTAGGACGGCAAGTGTTTAAGGAAGTAGAAAGTCCAGTCTTTCTCCTGCGCAATTGCTGCTGGTTCCAGACTGCTGGCATGCAGATTTCAGCCTAATGTGTCACCAAGATGTTTCGAGGGCCCCTTTCTCGAAAGACTGGGATAGCTCCTTTTATGCAGTCCACCATTTTTGACAACCCCTCATATATTTTAAATTCCAATTAATAATAGATATTCAAAGCTGTTTCTTTCAATTTTGAGGTGCGCTCCATCAGAAAATAAAGGTACTCAAAATGTTGCTTCTTCCCTGCTGTTTTAGTTGCCTCTAATTTGAGAAGGCAGCTCTTCCTCAGTTGTGAGACGAGGGGCTCATCTTCTGGCACCATTTCTAAGAAAGCTCTAAAGCTGTTTTCAGTGGCTAGATCCTCAGAAGTGGATGCCTATTTATTCTTCATATTCTGTTCTGAATCTGGAGTCTATGCTGGAACCTGTGTGCTTTGAGTGCTCCTTCTGCTAGTTTAAAAGCCAGTGGCATCGCTTCCAACATCACAGCAGCCGAGAAGATGCCAAAGTATGGCAAATTGACAGGCGAGTGGTATGATCCATTAAAGCAGAGATATCTAAAATTTGCCTGGAGCTCTGGATGAGCATTTAGTATTTAAAATGCCAATTCATATTTTAAATAGCTCTAGAAGGAATATACATATAATGAAATATTGTTTACAATTCATTTGAATTTAAGTCATGCAGTAAATAATTGCTTATTTTATCATTGTCCATGAAATGAAATATTTATATTTTAAATACCCTGTAATATTTTCACTTTTAAATATATGTAACCAAACATTGACAATTTTTTTATTCTGTAATATCTTATAATTTTAATGTTCACACCAAGAAGTGGTTTGTCATTACTTAAATATTTATGATGAACTATGCACTTATAAGAAAAAAGAGAATAAAATGTTGTTTATGCTCTTGAATATTATGAAAATTACATAGATGGAGAAAATATAACAATAGGAATAGCTGAAAATGAGTCAAATCTATTAAAATTTAGTACCAGAGTATCTTACAATTTTTTTCTATTTAATAACCATGTTATAATAAAGAAGGGATGCCTGGAAGCATATTAGGATATATGTCAGACAAAAAATTCTGAGGATTTAGTATTATAATCTCTATTAAATTACTAGAGCATATTAAACTAAAACACCTTTCTACTTCATTATTACGAGTTTTTCTTTATTTTCCAAATATTCCTGTTATCAATAGCTACTTTTGGAAATATTTGGACAGAAATAATCTCTTTATTCAAAATAAATTTTCTCTGTTATGTAATGAATACATTGTAGAATTTCCAATGTGTGTGGAGAAAATCGCCTGAGACGCAGAGCTAAGTGGGCTTATTCCTATCCTGTTTTAGAAGCTTTGTCTACATTTCTCACTCTTTACTTGGTCTTCATCAGAATTGTGCTTTATGTCTCTTAGGTTACCAGCTAATCTAGGATTTTAGTGTCGAGCACTTTAAGACTCTCCTAGACTTTTCCCTGGAATGAAGCCACTCTCGAAGGTCACCTGAAATAAGACTAAACATCACGTCCACATAAAGAAGACATAGGAAAGCCCCGGTGCACAAGGAGACTGAAGGGGGGAACTGGGCAGCTAGGACGTAGATGGTGAGTGCCGACCCATTTAAGTCATTATTTTTTTAAGATCATATTATTGGGGCCTCTTACAACTCCTGTTACAATCTATACAATCTTGTTACATACATCAATTTTAGCAGACATATTTGTACACATATTGCTATCATTATTTACTGGACATTTACTTTTTATTGAGCCCTTGGGAACAGCTCTTTTCTTCGTTCCCCACCCTGACTCTTCTGATTCCTTGAGAGATTGTAGATTGTTATTATTTTCTATCTCACACTGACTGCTGTCTCCCTTCTCTTCTGGTTTCTGCTGTTCTTCCCCCTGGAGGGGAGTGTGTGGTTATGTTCCAGTTACTGAGATTGGTACCCTCTCCCTCCCTTCCTCTTCCCTGCATCCCTCTACCCTTTTGGTATCTCTATTCCCACTCCTGTGCCTGGGTTCCCTGTGTGTGAGCTTTATCTCCTGTCTATACCTATGTACATGTTCTGGTCCAGTCCAGAGTGGGAAGCAGCACTGGGGTCATGATAGTGGGGGTAGGGGGAAGCGGGGTATGAGGTAACTTCAAGAAAACAGAGGTATATTGTGTGATCCATCAGTGCTCTACTGCACCTTGATTGACTTGTCCCCTCCCTATGACTCCTCTGTGGGGGGATGTTCCATTGTCTACACATGGGCTTTGACTCTCTGTCCTGACCTCCCTCTATCTCAGCAAAACATTTTTGCTTAGTTGTTTGTTATGAATCTTCTGATGCCTGTGACCCGGTCCTGATGACACCTCAGGATCACACAGGCTGGTGTGCTTCCTCCATGTGGGCTTGTTGCTTCACTATGGATGGCTGTTTGTTTAACTTCAAGCCTTTAAGACCCCAGATGCTATATCCTTTAATAGCTGGGCACCATCTGCTTTCTTCACCACATTTACTTTTGTACCCATTTTGTCTTCAGTGACTGTGTCAGGTGGGGATGGTGGGTGAGTATCACGTAATGCCAGTTTGTTAGAGCAAAGTGTTAGAACAAAGTATTGAGGGAGGGTATGAGCTGAGGCCCACGGCCCACCAGAAGCTTCAGTGTATTGCCTTATAAATATATGTACCTAGGCCAATACCTCTATTTTAATGGATTAATATATTTGCATAAGTACACACTTCTGTTAATACCTCTATCTATAGCTTTGCTTCCTAGAGCCTTCCTCAGTTTGCTACGCTTCCTCCTGTCCCACTATCTTATTCCCCTTCTTCTACCTCTTAGTACATCTCTACAACCTCCTAGTTGTTGGTTTTAATTCCCTAGTTGTTCCCTTGTCTGTGGCGTTCTTTGCTCACCGCACCCTTATTCCTCCCCACCCCCGTCACCTCTCACCTTCTCCCCCAAGACCCTCCAGGGCTATTGGCCCTGTTGCTTTCTCCATGAGCTTGTTTCCCACATCTGTCTTACATAAGTAGGCAAACCAGCAACGTCCTATGCCAAACAATAAGAAAACAAAGGATTGAAAAAGAAAGAAAAAACAAAACAAAAGCATACATATTTCCAGGTCTGCCCTCTGGCATTTATGATGCGGGGCACAGGTATAGTTCACCTGGGTCAGGGCTGGAATAGGCTGTGGGGAACCAGCGTTGGAGGTGGGCCTACGTTTCGGTTTCTCAGAAAGGGCCTAAGGTTCAGTTTCAGGTTCCTGGAACAGACGTAAACCACTGCCTGATGTAGCCTGACCCAAGCTGACCAGGAGGACACACGCGACCCTACTGGCCAGTCACTGCTGGACAAGACTGGCACCAGAAATATTCTCCAATAAATTTAAAGAATAATAACCCTGGACAGCCCCTTGCACCCTAACCCTATAAAAGCCTGGAGAACAAAGAACTCAGGGCTGATTCCCTTTGGACGCTGGGTCCCCACGGTGCTGGGCAGTGGAGGGAGGGAAGCCCTAGCTCAAGCTAGAAAAATAAGCTGCTTTTGCCGTTTTTGCATCTCAACTGGTCGTAATTCTTCTGTGCTCACAAAGTGAGCTCGCATTCCATTCCCCAATCTAACAATGAAATCTTGCCCCCTGGTCCTGGGTGCGTTCTGGGGACTCTCCCTCCTAGCCCGAAGTCTATTTTGGGAGTTCTTTTGGGTCTTTGTGGATTGAATTTGCTCCAATTGTGAATCTGTTATGCTCACTTCTTAGTTTGTCCCGCTGTGGGGGATTAAGGCCACACTATCTCCCCGCCATGCCATGTGTCCCCATTATTGTCCTCTGTCGCAGTATGCTCCAGTTAGGGGACAGCATGTCTTGACTTGTTGGTGGTCCTACAGACCTCTCTGTGCATTAGCAGCTCCGTGCAGGGACATCATCCTCTGGGCTTGGTGTGCCAATATGGAGTCTAGACCAACTGTCCCTTTCTCTTTTCCCTTCTTGCTTTGCTTCTGTATGGGCGTGGTAAGTCGGTTCCTTTCCCCTGCATGAAGGTTTAGTGTTGTTCTTGGTGGCACATGTTTCTAGGGCAGGGTCACATTGGCTCTGGTTGACACCTTCCCTTTAGTCCAATCTTTTCATGCAATCCTCAATGTGGTTTTGTTGCCCTCCTGGTTCGGTGTTTCATGGTGGGGTCTGCATGCACATTCCAAATACTGTGGAGACATAACCAATACTGTCCCCTGGGTAGGTTAGTGCCCTGCTCTGCCATCCTTCACACGTTTCCCCTTCTTTATGTAGGATTCACATGTACCTCCTTATTAATGAAAGCATGTCTCAGAAAGCATTGTGAATGAATTATTAATGATAATCTAATTTGCTGTTGTAAACAGAATGAAATATTAAAAAATTGAAGCTAATCTTTTACCTGTAGTGGTTACCAGTTCCAAAATCCCCAACATGTTTATTGTATAGTATATATTTTCATAGTAGTATTTCACTGTATTTTTTACTGTTTTTAAGTGTAAAAAAGAATTTTATATCAATAAGTAATTGTGCATCAATAAAACATCCCAGGCCAGTCCAGATCAAGTCCATAAATCCTTTATTTGTCCATGAATTCCTCTTCAGACTCACGGAACACATGCACTGATGCCAAATGCTGGAAGATCACTGGCTGGTGGCTGGAAATCCTGTCTGTCCAATGGCAGTGAATACATCTCCAGGGCTCTGCTTGCCATCAGTATGACTCCATGTGACTTGTCAACTGGAACACCAAGGCAGCGAGAGTATGGCCCTCCTCTAAAGAGAAAGAGAAGTTCCCAGAATCCTCCTGGTGGGTGTGACCTTGTGACCTGATTGACAGGATAGACCCCAACCCTTCACTCTTATTATCCTCAAATTGACATGAGATGATATAATTACCATGATGGCTGACCAGCCCAGCGCCTTGCTTAGTTGGGAGTCTGCTGGGAACCCAGGGACCCTGGAAGTGTTCTGGGAGCACCCCAGGCTCCGTGGGACACCTGCTTCTCCAAACAGAGTGCCCTCTAACTGGAAGGGGCGATATCATCCAGGTTATCTGCTCCAATGTGTCTCTTAGGCCCCCAGACTCCTGGCTGTGACAAGCTGTCACCCAGTAGAAGCTCACATCTGGTTTAGAAGCTCCTGTCTGCTTGGTTTTCCTCTTACTTTTATTGGGGGCTCTTACATTTCTTAGCACAAACCATACATTCCTCCAGTGTCTCAAGCACATTTTCACATATGTCACCATCATCATTTTCAAAGCATGCTCTTTCTACTTGAGGCCCTTATATCAGCTCCCTATTTATTTCCCCTCCCTCCTCCAACTGCCCTCCCTCATGAATCCTTGATAAGACATAGAATATTATTTCCATATCTTACACTGTCCTCCATGGCCCCTCACCAACTTTTCTATTATTTGTCCCCCTGGGAGGGGGTTCTATTGATGATTCCTGTGATCTATTCCCTCTTCCTCCCCCACCATCCCCTAATCCTCCTGGTATCTCTACTCTCCTTGTTGGTCCTGAGGGGTTTAGCTACCCTGGATTTCCTGTGTTAAGGGATCTTATCTGTAGCAGTGTGCATGTTCTGGAGTAATCTGATTTGTAAGGTAGAATTGAGGTCATGATAGTGAGGGGAAGGAAGCACCAAAGAGCTAGAGGAAAGTTGTGTTTTTCATTGGTGCTATATTGCACCCTGACTGGCTCGTCTCTTCCCTGTGACTCCGCTGTGAGGGAATGTCCAATTGTCTAAAGATGGGCATTGGGTCTCCACTTCATGCTTCCCCTACTCCCATTCACATTAGGTATGATTCATTCTCGGTCTTGGTATTTCATTTTTAAGTAGCTAAGTTTTTCAATAAAAATAAAACTAAAGGCAACATTTTTTGTATACACTGTAGAATACATTCATCCACTTTGAATCTAGCGTAAGTAAAAGTCTGCTGTGTCGTTTCTCCGAAGAGTGGCTTGACGGGCAGCTTAACTCTCCCTAAAAGTTTCTGAACATCGTGTTAAAATTGGAATGAAAAGACACTCACTCCTGCAGTTAGTCTGTAGGAATTAAATAATTAATGTTTTAAAATTTTAGAAAAATGCTGCAGAGTAAGCACATCTTTAAAATAAATTGTCTTTATTTATATGACTCAGTTTCCTACTTTAATGCTTCCCCAATTGGCAATTCAAGCCCCTTTGCAAGAGCAAGACCTGTCAATCTGTTTTAGTAGAGATCTTCAGTATTGTAAACCCTCTGAGCCAGTCTTATTCTTCCCAGTAAAGTACCCTTGAAGCTAATCAACTTCACAGCAAGGGCTTTGGAGATGTCATCTGTGTTAGTCTGGGTAAACTAGGGACACAAACCCACAGACACTCGTATGTATAAGAGGGAATTTTATATAGAGGGTAAATGTACATTCAGAAAGCATCCCAACCCAACGCTGCCCAAGCCCATAGGTCCAACATTATCCCATAAGTCAGACACCAATCTACAACGTCCTCCTCAATCTCACAAAACACACACAATGATGCCGACAGCAGGAGGAAAGCCAGATCAGTTAATGTGTCAGCATCTCAGTGCTGGCAGAGGTCTCCACATGGCTGCTCCAGCAACCAGGGCTGCATCAGGTTAGGTCCATCTGGTTTCTCCTCAGGGATGTCTTGCAGGAGTGAGCCTTGCCAGCTGAAGCAGCTAACTGGCTAAGGGAGTTATACCCTAGTCCGAACATCAGAAAGCAAGAGACCCGAGAACTAGAAAGGGAGGCTCACCAAGCCATTTATCTGTCGCCCTTCAATCAGCCAGGTTGGCACAATAAACCTTAACTATCTCATCATGCTAACTACACATTCTGTGAAAATGAAGATCCGGCATCAGGAAAACATTCTGCGGAGCTACATCATTGTGATGTGTATGAAGTATTTCCAATCACAAAACTCTTTTGAATTATCCTTTCAGAGGATTATGGCAATATTTATTTAATGATATGCCCTGTGAGCTTCTGAAGTATGTTTCCTCTGTCTTATTTGTTCAAATTTTATATAGAAATTAATTATATTGTACATCCATGGGAGACTTCTACATTGAGTTGATCATCCCAAAATCTTGGCTACACAAAGAACACAACTTCAGGAGGAAGACTTATTAACAACCCATATTTTGCAGGGGACACAATCTTGGTTGCTAAAAGCAGAGAGGACTAACAATCCTTACAGATAAAGAACAAGACTACAGTCTTAATATTTCTTTAAACCAACATAAAAACAGACAGAAGTCCTTATAACTTAGTCAATAACAACAGAACTATACACAGAAAAACAAAGAATGCAGTTGTTAAAGTTTTTACTCTTCTCGGTGTGTTAAACTGGATTGATTAAACAAAACCAGTGACACTCACATATGTGTGAGAAAGCACTTTCTATTAAGAAGCACAGCTATATCAAGAAAGCATCTCAACCCTGTGCAACTCAAGTCTGAGAGTCGTATACTAGTCCATACGCCCCTTTGCACACTCACACAGCCACATGCTATGATGCCCTACAGGAAGACACAGAGCAGTGGGTCCAAGATCCGATGTATCCACGGTCAGTGGAAAGAGGGCCGCGCTGAAGCAGCTTTCAGGGTCAGTGGCTGAGATGAGAGGGGTGGGGGGGTGGGGAAGGTTCCTAGGTGCTCTTACGAAAAAGCCCCACCCCTGAGGAGGCACCAGCAGGCTGTGATATGATGGATACGTTGGCTATTACCCAACCTGTGAAAAGAATTATGGCAAGAAAGACACAGAACTGACAGTGTTTCAATCTCCGTCTATATGACGACAGTGCACCTGAGCCAAATCGAGGCCACCTAGTAAAGACTACTTCAGAAGTAAGTTTCCAGGATTTTCATCTCAGACTTTTTCACCTCTGGAGAGACTGTTTTAGTTAGGAGATGAGCATTTTAATTATTTGCCACCAACCAAGGAATTTAAATGTGTTTGTTTTCAGTATATTCACAAGCATACACAAAATTAAAAAAAAATACATGATGTATGCTTAATCGTGGAAGGGGGAAAGTTACATTGCATGTAGAATATCTGCATTGGAAAACTATTTTTGAAGCCATTTGGGGAAAATAAGTTCTATGTGCAACTGCTAAAATAAATAATGGAACTCTGGTGTTCTGAGAGATTATTATAGCTCTCAAAGAGGAAGTCACATTTTTACTTCATTGAGTTTGTTATATTTTAAATGATATATTCTTTTCGTCCTTATAGCTTAGGAGAGAAATTCATGGTTGAAAACAGCACCATTTAAAGACCATTAGGAAGCATATTTTCCAGAATAGTGGAAGAAGCATTAAAGCATCCTATTCGCGTTTTCAATGATGAGTCACAAATAAATCCGCTTTACACCAGGAAGTCAGCACGGCTCAATAAACTAATCAATGAACTAAGTCTGGAGCATATGGTATGCACATTCTACTCTCCCCAAGATATTTCAGTCTCATCAAAGTAGTCCAAACCCGAAGCTTGTCCAATTTTTTATGCAACAGTAGAATCCATACCAGAAAATGTTTTCAAAAATCCTCTGAAATAATTTATAATATGTTCACATGCAGCCTTGGATGTCCACTTTCCTTACAACTCATCTAACCAATCAAAATATACTGGACACCAACTGAGAAGCCCTGCTTTATAATGGGCTCTTTTTGATTATGTATTTATTAGGAAAGGGTAGGGGGACAATGAAAATAATGGATTATGACACATGTGGATTGATGCCAATACATTCTTCTTATACCAGGTGTTCAGCATCATACAATATAAGTAACAAGTTTTGTGAGAAGCATATTCACCCATGCCCATCATTAATGATTTTCTGTAGGCAACTTAGGCTCACAAGTGCCTTACATACTTTGCTTTCCCCCCTCTTATATTTTGAATAAGCCTGTGAAATCTGAAACAGATATTTGTTGTTTAATCTATATCAAAGAAAAGAAATTCTGGAATACAGTCTAAGGAGCATATGAAACTTCTGCAATGATAATGATCTATATTCCTTTCATACTTCATTTTGCACCTCCTAGTCTTTCTCATGAATTTCAGAGAAGGAGAAAAGCTAGATGCTGATATGCCTTACACGCACTGCATACTGTATTTCAAAAGTTGCAGGGACAAGCAGCTCAGAAAGTCCCATGAAAACACTGTTTTTATATATCATTGATAAGAATCAGTTCAAATAACTACCTCTAAATTATTAGAAATATAAGGAAGGGAAAATATATTCTCTTCCTTAGCATTTATATTTGAGTAGAGGTGATGAAATTTAGTGGATGAGATATATGTATGCATAAATATGATATCATATACATATGTAGATATATACATCATATGTCACTTCCTAGTGTTCACTGTACACCATATATTATAGTCAATTTCTTTGTTGTCAACATCATATTATAGTTGAAAACTGTGACTTAGAGAAGGTATATGTATCTATACACACATATATGACATATGTTATGTAGTATATCAGTGTATCATGTATATGCTACTATGTAAGGATGGTATAGGGCCGCACAGTATTTCATTCTGTTATGCAAGGGTAAGGATGAGTAGAAGCTGACTCAAAGGCAATTAACAACAACAACCACATATATATGATAAATGATCTATAAAACATATAGGTCACATATACACCTATGGTATATGTTTCATATCATATATATGATGATTGTTGTATCAGCCCCTAACTTTTTATACCTGTACTCAAATATAAATGCTAAAGAAGAAAATATGGTATGTATATTTATATATATTTTATATTCTTAAATATTTACATACTTAAACATATGTATCTAAATATATGATTATAAATAAATAAATATATATACATATATATATATATCAGTCACTTCAAAGTGCTCCCTGTATATCCTATGTGATAGTCAATTTTATTGTTGTCAACCTAGTATTATATTTGGTTTGAGAGGTTACGTTTTCCAATGGCATATGGCAATGATAGTGGAAGTGTTTCTGAATTCGGTCACACTAACAACTGCTATATAGTTTTGTATGACATTGCTTTCCTGGATTCAAAAGTCTTTATTTCAAGAATACTTTCTTACATAAGCCTTTGGTTCATAGAGATTTCAGGTGGAAATATTGACGATTTCAACACAATGTGTCCCAAATTATATTTATTAAATCTTCCAGGGGGTATATTAGCAATTATATATGAGATGTGTATATGTACATATATAGTAAAATTGTATATATGGTAAAATATGTATACATAATGGTATAATTGGAGTAATTTTACCATGAGTGGATATAGCAGGGAGAAGGGCAGGATTTTATTCCAAATCTTGATAATGTCAAATCTGTTTAATTGATTTTGTTGTTGTTTTTTAACTGCACAGGTACTTTCTAATACTAGTGTTTACTTTGATGTCACAATTATTTACCCAGACTTCAGTGAATGTAGAAGTAATGAGAAGTTTTGTAAAGCACATTTGCACATTTGTTGCCATCATCATTCTCAAACATTTGCTTTCTGCTTGAGCCCTTGGTATAAGCGCCTCATTTTTCCCCTCCCTCCCTGGTCCCACTCCCTCATGAACCCTTGATAATTTGAAAATTATTATTATTTTGTCATATCTTATCCACTCCCTTCACCCACTGTTCTGTTGTCCATCCACCGGAGAGGAGGTTATATGTAGATCCTTGTAATTGGTTTCCCCTTTCCACCCCACCTTCCCTCCACCCGCTGGTATCGCCACTGTCACCACTCCTGAAGGAGTCATCTGTCCTGGATTCCCTGTGTTTCCAGTTCCTATCTGTACTAGTGTACATTCTCTGGCATAGCCAGATTTGTAAGGTAGAATTGGAATCATAATTGTGTGTATGGGGTGGGGGAGGAAGTATTTTAGAACTAGGGGAAAGTTGTATGTTTCATTCTTGCTACACTGCACCCGACTGCTCATCTCCTCCCCACAACCCTTCTGTAAGGGGGTGTCCAATTGGCTACACATGGGTCTTGGGTTCCCACTCTGCACTCCCCCTCATTCACAATGATATGATTTTTTGTTCTTTGGTGCCTGATCCCTGATCCCTTTGATATCTCTTAATCACACAGGCTGGTGCGCTTCTTCCATGTGGGCTTTGTTGCTTCTGAGCTAGATGGCCGCTTACTTACCTTCAAACCTTTAAGAAGGACCAGGTATTTGAAGGAAGTTGGGAAAGACCTCCAAGATGAATTTGAAGCTGAGACGTCAGGTCAGAAGTGTATGGTGACTGTTTTGTTTTGTTTTTTATCTCAAAATGTACTCTTGCTAGATTTTCTCAGAGAACGTGTTACTATGAAGAAAATTGAGACCTGCTCCATGAAGGAGGAAGTTGTGCCTAAATTAGTGTCCAGGTCACGATGTGTGTCATGGTTTCATCGCTGTTTTTTAGGGATGTGTGATTTTCCATGGTGTCTATATGCAAGTGTGTTTTGGTTTGATTTTTTTTTTTATTCATCTTCTATGGAAGAGAATTTAGGCTGTTTCCAACTTCTTGCTATTGTGAACTGTGTTGCAATGACCATCGGGGAGTACATGTCTGTTCAGGATATGTTTCTTATTTCTTTAGAGTATGTTCCCAGCAACGGTATTGCTGGATCATATGGTATTTCTATTGCCATGTGTCTTAAGAATTGCAATGCCGCTTTCCACAGTGGTTGTACATATTTACAAGTGCACCAGCAGTGAAAAAGAGTTCCAGTTGCTCCACCCTCTTTCCAGCATTTGTTGTTCGGTCATGGGCTATGCTGGGTGAAGGTAGTCAATCACAAAAGGACAAATACTCCATGAGTCCACTGTGGTAAGAACAAGCAACAGGGTGAGCTGTCAGGGCATCCGAGTTGCTGGCCAGGGTGGCCAGACAGCCTGACTGGTGCCCAAGAACTATGCACCATCCTCTCTAGGTGTGTATCTTGAAGATCACTTGGCAGATGGCTCTTCACATAATCTGGGACCAAATCCTTAAGGGAAGGGGAAGGCCTGTAGTCTACTGAATTGTTTCCCTAAAGTTATGATGAGACTCCTCCAACAGGTAGACCTTCTTATCTGAGAGATGAAGGATACTGATGGGAAAGTCAACTTAGGAGAGGGGAAATGGAGCAGACTCATCTAGAGAGGACACAAGTGCATGACTATTCTTAGGAAAAGTGGGAGGACCGACCTCCAGGTTGGGGGAACGATACTTTTGGGGACCCTAGGGGGTAGTGTTCCTGGTGGTATGCACTGAAAGGGCCACATTGACCTGAGATTCTGGGGTATTATATCCTTGATCTTTGGGCACATGGCATGCTCCAGAGCGTGCATCAGTAAGATCCCATGTGGGAACTCTGATGGGTGAACTAACCTCTGCCACAGACACACTTGTAACCTGAGGACATCAGACTGAAAGCACATGATGTTTCAGGAAGCAGAAGACTGTAGGAAGATTCAGCTGTAGCCAGATTGTTGAACTGTCATAGGCAGACAAGCATGTACTTAATATATCAATGCCATATATGCTGTATTAAGATACATTATTTGGGCAAACCTGTGACTGACATTCTCGGGAATATTATTATCTATTTTCCCTGACAACCAATTCCTATTGTTTGTGCAAATAACACCCAGCCATGAAAGGATTGATTCTGTACAAGTGAATAATTAGGTATTAAGTTCTGGAGTTAGCCTACATTGGTCCAATATCTCTCTCTTTAAAGTGCTCTAAAAAGTTTGTACCATTAGCTAATCAATGACAATTTTGGGGGGAAGGGAAGGTTGCTTTTATTATTTCTTTAAAAAATAACTTTATTGGGGGCTCATACAACTCTTATCACAATCCATACATACAGCAATTGTATAAAGCACATTTTTTACATTAGTTCCCCTTATCATTCTCAAAATATTTGTTCTCCACGTAAGCCCCTGGCATCAGCTCCTCATTCCCTCCTCCCTCCCTACTCCCCCTCCCTCATGAACCCTCGATGATCCATAAATTATTATTTTGTCATATCTTACACTGTCTGACGCCTCCCTTCACCCACTTCCCATGGAGGAGGTTATATGTAGATCTTTGTAATTGGTTCCCCCTTTCCACCCTACCCTCCCTTCACCCTCCTGGCATCACCACTCTCACCACTGGCCCTGAAGGGATTATCTGTCCTGGATTACCTATGCTTCCAGTTCCTATCTGTACCAGTGTACATCCTCTGGTCTAGCAAAATTTGTAAGGTAGAACTGGGATCATGATAGTTGGTGGGGAGGGAGCATTTAGAAACTAGAGGGAAAGTTGTATGTTTCATTGTTGCTTCACTGCACCCTATCTGGCTTGTCTCCTCTCTGCGACCCTTCCATAAGAGGATGTCCAGTTGCCTACAGATGGGCTTTGGCACCCCACTCCACACTCCCTTTCATTGACAATTTTAATGGAAGATCTTTACGCCCCAGAGAGATGATCGGTAAGAATCTCTCCATAAATTAATGAGGAGGTTTTGAATAGGAGTTAAAGACAAATAAATGATAATTTACTTTTTAAGAAAACAGATCCAGGAATGGACTTTGGAGTCGCAGTAAAAACAATTAGTTTTCACTTAACAGTCCTACTTGATACTCACCCTCAGGAAGGGAACATAGACTATATGGGTGCTGTACCAAAGTGTGCCCAGCTGTCAGATCACAAGCAGCCATCTAATTGAGATGTCAACTAAGTCCATATGGAAAAAGCACATCAATATCAGTGAACAAGGAATTATAAATCATATAATCTGAAGCCGAAGGAGAGAATAGTGTCAGCAACGGAACGGTGAGATTCTGGTTTGCAGAAGGCTATGGATGAAAGTGTGTTCATACATTCTTCTGCTTATTTTCCCTTCCAAATCTTTCTTGGAATTGTGCTGTGTGCAATTTACTAACACGCACCCTTTCACTCTGTTTCCCACTTCAGAGTTGTCAGAAGGGGAGGTAGGGGAAGGCTGGAGCAGAAGATCGGAAGATGGAGAGGAAGTCACTTCAATAGGGTATTTAATCAGAGGTTCCTGCGTGGGGTTGCTGCAGATCTCTTTCTCATGTAATTGAAGTTCACAGCTCCTGGGAGTGTCTTAGAATCACAGCAGTGTCTCCTGCCATAGCTCCTTGTGCTTCCGTTTTCAAGGGCCCACTACCCTAACCTCACCTTTCCACAGACCCTTTTCTGCTCGTTTTTCCTAACACACTGGAAGACCCCTTGCCCATCCCTTTGTAAGCTCCCCTTTATTAAAATCCCCTCAAATTACACATTGTGAACAACCCACCTTTCATTGTCTTTTAGAAAAGATTGGCAAGAACATAAAAAAGTTTTGCTTGAAAGCAATTTTAAAACAATTGAGTACTCACCCTTTACAAAGGCAAAATCAGGGGAAATAAATGGGCCAAGTGTTTTTCTTTTATCTCTGATTTATCTAGTGGGGCTTACGTTATAACCATAGAACTCATAAGCAATAGTCTTGATTTTGATACACGTAATATTCTGTAAGTCACACAACGTCTCTGGACGATTGTTTTCTAGCTCACTGAATGGAGGGTTAGGCATGGGTCCCTCACCTCTCATAGATTTTGCTATAAATCAGCTGAGATTATTTATTGTAAAGTGCTTGCAAGGTAAAACAATATCCTAACATTAGTTATTAAATGTTACCAATATGAAAACAAGGTTTTTAATGTTTTTATTATAATTAAAAAACCAATCCACTGCCATCAAATTGACTTACAGCAACCCTATAGGAATAGGGTGGAGTGGCCCTTAGGATGGCCAAGGCTGTCACTCTTCACAGAAGCAAACTGCCCCATCTTTCTCCCACACAACAGTTGGTAGGTTTAAACTATCTTGGTTAGCAGCCAAACCACTGAGTCATGAGGGCTCTTATTTTACAATAATACAAAACAAATCTCATTGCCATCAAATTGATTGTGACTCACAGGGACTCTAAGAGATGTGGTAGCTGCCCCCTGTGGGTTTCTGAGGCTGTAAATCTTTACAGAAATAGAAAGCATCATCTTTCTCATAAACAGCAGCTGGTCATTTTAAAGTTTGAACTTTTGGTTAGCAGCCTAAATATACCCGTTTTTTTTAATGGAAGCCATAAAAAAATTTGAAATTTTATCACAATGAGGTGAATAAAATAAGTAAATAATGATAAATTGAAATATTAATATGGATTTAAAATAATTTTGTTAGTGTACTTGATTTTGATTACTACTTTTCTCCAGTGTTATCTGAAAGTTTTCTTTTTTCAGTGTGTGAAAATGTTTTTAAAAACTGCTCCTTGTGACTAGTTTAGATGAACATTTTAATAATTGAATGCACATCCTGAAATGCATATGGGAAAACACATGAGTGATGTGCAAAGTGAATTAAATATTTATTCAAATGAAACTGTTGAGAAAGAACTGCTTACATTTTAGTAATGTGAAAAACGTTGTTAACAGTAAAATTTTATATTGACAAACTGTGTGAATGAGGAAAGAGGAAACAAACTTTATTATGCCTTATGTGGGAAAATCAGTAAAATTACTTTAGTGTTTGCATTTATCACTTTCTTTTTACTTTTAAGTATCTTGTGTCAATTTGCTGGTAACAAATTTTCTCTGTAGTTTAACTTCTCTTATCTACATCAAATAACATTGGAATAATTATGAAGCATATATTTTTGTTAATAAAATGTTTTTCTCATATCATTTACCATTTAACCTTTTTAAGATGTCATATCTTTGATTGATGTCCTTCAGAGAGGATTTGGGGTGTGAGAGCACAAAGCTCTAAAATAATGAAGGTGCATGAAAACTATAAGACACACTTGCAAAAGAATGCAATCCTTTATATTGTAACATGTTATCGGGTTTATTTTGCATTTAGAAACATAAAATTACAAAGTACCACGAAAAATTGAGATAGTCCCCAAATGATGAGTCAGAACCAGACCAACAGAAGTCATTATTCACAAGCTATAAAACTTTATTCTACAAAGTGACTGCAGACACTTCATGGATGCAAACCATTGTTATTACAGTGATTCAAAGAGAGTCAAAGTATTCCCATTTAGGTACACTTCATCTTAGAAGTCAGTTAATTAGCAGCCTTTTCTGCCTAGCTGAATTTTAGTTATTGGCAAGTCTTTTCTATTCATAGACTGAAAGGATAGATTTATATTTCATTGTTCAACAGTTAAATTATTTCATTTATTTGTTCATCAAGAAATTATATTCTCTTCTTTTTCTTTCCTAAAGTGGGGAATATAAATGGAATTCACAGGAAACAACATGGGCATGATTCAAGTGTCTAAAAGAGCAGCAAAAAAGATTGACTACATGCAGGATCTACTTGTAAACGTTTAGTGCCAGATTTTCTTTGTAATGTGCTAGTGTGAATACACATTCACCACAATTATGTATTGTCCAATGCAGCATGTCCTCACTCCCTGCTCTAACACAGTTGGTGTCTAGTCTGTTCTGTGGACTCAACAGCACGGCACGGAACTGACTCAGCCAAAGCTTGAGGGCTCCCACGTTTGCTTCGTATTCAGTCTTTCTTCCCCTCCACTCAACTCCTGTCACTGAAGTGCTAACTTTCATCTTCTCCACTATGATTTAGTGCCTTCCTCACTGACTGTTTAAACTGTGAACACCACCAGTGAGATGACAGTCCTGCTGTTCTAATTATGGTCCTATTCCACTGAATTACTTTCATGAACATTAAATTTTAATGTCACTAGATTTCTGAAGCTATTCTATACTTTTCTTTCTACCCTACGAGTCCAACCTATCTTTAATTTCTCATCTTTCATTGTCTTCTATATGAACCTTTTCTCCAACTAAAGTAGAATTGAGATTTGTGCTCTGTCTCCCATTTCTTTCTTCAACATGTTTACACAATTAGAACATCTAATCGCTGTTAACACACCCCATTAAATTATTGGAACATTCAACCACCCATCTTTGAAGACATATTTCCCAAGATAATTTTCCAGATTTGGTGGTCCTTTTGGAAATTATATAACTAACATTTTTATCTTCCTGACTGTATATTATTACATAGTGAATCTAGAGGTGTCTTTGTTTAAGACAATGGTTAAGCCCTGGACTACAAACAAAAAGATGGATGATTTTAACCTACCCAGATGCACCTCGGGATACATGGCTTTACACTCTGCTCCCCAAAGGTCACAGCCATGACAACATCATGAAGTGAAGTTCCACTCTGAACACTTGGGTCTGCCATAGCTGGAACAGCCTAGATGGTTATCAGTAACAACACTGCATCTAAAAGAATACTTCGTACATAGAAATCACTCTATAAATATTTTAATGTCATTGCGTTATTTTAAAAATACAAACACAAAAAGGCAGTTCTAACCTTATATTTCTTACAACAGTATGTTTGCAAACCCTAATTGGAATGGCATTGTTGCCGTCTTTGTCAAGATTGCCTTTGACTTTATGGGGGCATGTCAAGTGCCTCTAGCACAGAAAGGCAATAAAGAAGGAGCAACAGAAACTTAATGTCAAGTGTATCTGACCTTCATCTGGTTTGAATGCATTGCATGGTGTATAAAAGAAAATAGATTAATCAGAAACTATCTTTAATTGTTCATGTGTCACATTGACATGTACTTGTATAGGTGGTTTCTTGTGGGAAATTAGATAAAACGAGAAGGAAAAGGCACTGGTATGGGACTCTTACTATTTGGTTTATGTGTGCTTGTGTTTATGGATGTATTTAATCCAATATTAGATATTAATTCCTAATTAGTCAACCAAATTCTTTTAAAGCATTAGATTGAATATTCCTAGTATATGATGTATTTAGTCACATGCTAATTTGGAATATGGTTGCACATTTTATTATATGATCCCTTGGTATGAGAAACATAGAACTGCCACTCTGTTTTTGATGATGAATCATTAGCAGGAATACAGTTATCACGTGTGTCCTTAAGACAAAGCACATATTGTTTTATTACTAAATATTAATATGTGGTATGAAAACACACTAAAGGAAAAATAAATCTGGCAAACACTTGTATATATATACACTCATGGCCATCGAGTCGATGCCAACTCCTCATAACAACCCCACAGGACAGGGTAGAACTGTCAGCTTCACGGCTCTGTTTATGGGAGTAAACAGCCCTGTCTTTCTCCCTCTGAGTGGCTACTGGTTTTGAATTGCTGACCTTGTGGTACTAGCCCAATGCATAACTACAGCACTGCCAGAGCTCCTTATACATATATACAATACTACACAGTACTCAAAAGCTAATTACTTTAAAGTCTTTAATAAAGTCTACATTAAAAAATAAGATAAGACCAATGAACTAATTGTCCTATTTACATTGAAATTATATATAGATTCACTAGGGAAATTTGTTTTTACTTTTTTTTTAACTGGATTCTCAAGTAATGTAATGTATTTTTCCTTTCAACATTAATTGAATTATAGAAATTAACTTAAAGAGATCTTAATTTTTCTATGAAATCCAAATATAAATAAAGTTTTTATTGTACCATTTTCAACCCAAAAGACTAAAAATCCAATCACATTTGATCTTCTCAGATCTTTTACACTGTGACCATATATTTATAAGATGTGATTATATAAATTAATATTTTCCCCACATCACTAGATTCTAAATCCTTCTGCACTCATTTTCTGTACCTACTTTCTTATTCCATTCAAAGATTAAAGCAGGAAGAAATGCCATTCATAATCATTCAAATGAACTAAGATATGAATCACTTGAGAAAGAAGACCAATTTAAATCATATTTCAAGATAGAAAACCTACACTTGAAAGAAGACAGAAACATGAATTGCAGTGCATCCACTTTGAAAATAAACTCTACTTGATTTCTTACAAAAAGACTTTAAATGGACATTTACCTTTTTTAAATTGTTAGATACAATAAGATATGTACATGTCTCTTTTTGAGCTATATATTTAAATAACACTGTTAAATTTACCACTGGCTTTCAAATAATGGTACTTGTTTGAATGGTATATACAAGGAAACTACATAGAAAAAGAACTTTTCATATTTTATCAATTTTAAATCAAATTATAAGTATTAACATTTAATACCAAATTAATGAACATCATTGAGAAAATCAAAGCTACCTCAGTAAGCATTTTACATGTTTTTAAATACAGTCTGGCTTAGATACACTTGAATGAATTCCAAAGTTCAAAATTGCTCCTATTACAAAGAACAGGCTACAGCTTAAAACACAATATAAATATTAATGATGTATTAATTCTTTATAATTACTTTGTTTCCTTTATCCCTAAATGAAAGTTAATTTGAAGTCTATAAATCAATTCTCCAGATTTTAGAAATGAATGCATGATTAATCTGTAAATGAATATATACATAGCCAAAATTTTATTTGGCTCTCCATTCAAAGAAAGCAGTGTCGGTGGATATTTTGGAATTAGAGTTCATTTCACATTTGTTTTCTTTTTCCGGAGGCTTATAAAAAAACTGAAAAATGTGGATGCAGCTAGGAAGCACATAAATATATGTTTTAAGATTTACAAACAATCATGGAAGAAGCACCAGCCTGTCTGACCACGAGGTGTAGAAGGGACCAGTTATCAGACATCAAAGAACTAAAAATCATATCAGTGGGTGCTCACCTTTCTGATATGATCACTAAAGACAAACCTGTGCATAAGCAAATGTGGTGGAGAAAGCTAATGGTGCTCAGCTATAAAAAATATACCATCTGGGGTCTTGGAGGCTCAAAGATAAACCAGTGACCATCTAGTTCAGAAGCAACAAAGCCCACATGGAAGAAGCACACCAGCCTGTGTGATCATGAGCTGTCAAAGGGATCAGGTATCAAACATCAAGGAACAAAAAATCATATCATTGTAAATGTGGGTGAGTGCAGAGTGGAAATTCAAAGCCATTGGTAGCCAACCCGACATCCCCTGATTAATGGGTTGTGGGGAGGAGATGAGCCAGTCAGGGTGTAGGCTAGCATCGATGAAACAAATAACTTTCCTCTAGCTCTTAAATGCTTCCTCCCCCTCACTATCATGATCCCAATTCTACCTTACAAATCTGCTTAGACCAGAGGATGTACATAGGTACAGATAGCAACTGGAAACAGGGAATCCAGGACAGATGACTCTTTCAGGACCAGTGTTAAGAGTGGCGATGCCTGGAGGGTGGAGAGAATGTGGGGTAGAAAGTGGGAACTGATTACATGAATCTACGTATAGCCTCCTCCCTAGGGGAGGGACAGCAGAGAAGAGGGCAGGGGGAGACATCAGACAGTGTAGCATATGACAAAATAATAATAATTGATGAATGATGAAGGGTTCATGAGGTTGGGGGGAAGTGGGGAGGGAGGGGGAAAATGAGCAGCAGATATTAAGGGCTCAAGTAGGAGGCAAATGCTTTGAGAAAGATGATGGTAACTAATGTACATATGATCTTGACACAATGGATGTATGTATGAGTTGTGATAAGAATTGTATGAGCCTCCAATAAAATGATTTTTTTAAAAAAGATTTACAAACAAGTACATACTCGGAAAACCTAACCAAAACTAGCCAGAAGCCCACTTATTACATTTGCTTTCCCTCCCAGAACCTCACTCCTGTATTTGCTAACCGTTTAGGGAGAATATATTCAAAGTTAGATACTGCCTGCATTGTTGATGGCTTCTTTTATATTTTATAACAAAGGGCTTAGTCATAAGAATTCCTCATCTGATAATACCTCTTGAAGATGGAAACAGTTTTTTTAAATTGCCTCCAAGTTAACCTTAATCATTTTTCCAGTAAAATAGGTAGTGGTGAGGGGATGTAGAGTTCTTATAAATAATTACTTTTGAGTATTTTCAGAAATAAAGTGATGGAAGTCTCTTGTTAACAAAAGAGCTATTTGGAAAACTATTATATTTACACACTCTGTATCAGGCTTTCAATGCCTTTGTTAATAACACATATTTAAAACATATAATCAGTACATTGCAAATATATTGCCAATATTATGTTCTTTAAAAATAGAATGAATAAATATGAATACAATCATTGTTTCTTAATTTAATTGTTAATTATGCATTTAACACTGTTATAGAGCAAAATGAGTAGAGCCAATTTCTCTTTACATTTAATTTCATTATTAATTAGTTGAGTTAAACATATCAGTGTTATCCTCTTCATACTTCTATAGGTACTGTGTGGCAGAGGAAGAAAAAAAGCCAAACATAACACCTGTGATTTTCTTTTCCATCTTGCATTAAAAATAACTTTATTAATTTGCATTAAGTTTATAAATCACCAAAATTAAATGTAAATGGAGTTGTTTATTCATGTGTCAAGGATAGTTTAAATATAGATAGATTGAAAGTCAGGTGAAAATTGACCTAAGTAAATTTTCTTTAATTTATAAAGAATTAGAACACAAATAGATATCCTCTTGGGAGTAGAACATCTTGGAAAGATATTGTGGGCTGATATTTTCAACTATCTGTATGGCAAACTAGGCATAAAAACATAAAACAACCAATCAATCATATTAAAATGTTTTCTAGGCATAAAACTAAATAAATATTAAATATCAGGTAGCCCTCTTTTATAAACACAAACTAGTAGGTTACATTAAAATAAAGTTGAATTAAAATCCTTCTTGCTTTAAAATTAGGATGACAGAATTGACACATTCACGGTCCTAATAAACTATAAGTAAAAGTAAAATGTAAAAATATAAAATAGTATTTTCATATACTGGTTCATTTATACTTAAGTAAATCATCGCAGAAGCTGCTATTTATAAATCTTGGAAAACTTTAAATACTTACAATATTCCTCATAGTTAACCATTTGTTTCTCTGTATTTTGAACTTCGTATTATTGAAGTACAATAGATTTGATTGGATGTGGTTAGAATTCTTAATATCTTTATCTGTGAAACAGGACTTATAAGTAAAGATAGCCAACCCAATATACTAGATTAAACAAGACAAAAGCTGTTGGGAAAAATATTCGAGAATAAGAGTCGATTTTGGCAATGCGGATGTGGATCCTTCCTTCCCGCCAAGACCCTGTTCTGCAGTCTTCAAAGCAGCAGAAGAAGCTGGTGCAATCCTTGCCCTCCAGACACTGGCACCCAGAATCATCTTCCCCCGGCGGCAGAGTGATGCTATTCATCGGAATCAGAGTGGTTCCAGGTTGGAGACCAGAGGACATCTACGGAAAATAATTGATGAGTTTTGTGAATAAAACTATCATAAAGACAAACCAGTTTGTCTCCTTAAATGAAACTCATGTGGTATGCAATAAAAATAATCTTGTTTTCTAAAATTCAAGTATTATTTTTAACTCAAACCTTTGGATCAGAGTGTAATTTACTTGTGACACATGGCTTAATATTTTCCACATTCTAAAGATTATATAGAAGAGAAACACTGCCCAAGTACAATGTATGTTTCTAACTACAGAAACTTGATTGTTCAATAAATAACAATTAAACATGACGGACTACACTAAACCTTCACAATGTTATAAATGCCATTGTTTGGTATTACATATTATGTTATTTATTATTTATTTAGTAATAACCAGATCAAAATCGACCCAAAGCACTTTAATAATGACGCTTTGAGAAGCTGTGTGAACGGACACAAAAATATATGGACTTTGGATGTGGATAAGCACAAGGCACCACATTTGGGAGAGAGAATGTGCAGTGTTGAAAACGCCAGTTTGTACGTAATTGGTGCTCAAAATATGTGTATTCTACCAATGCAGCTTTTCTTGTACCGGGGATTGTATTCGCTCCTTTTAACGGAGGTTTGATGAATAACTTCCATAGCATGTCCTCAATTTCATAGCATCTATTCCATCACACCCAGTAATAATTGTCATTATTATTAACATATTGATTTTGGGCATATATTAAATTCATATTTTATGACACTACATTTTGAATAATATGTCCCCATGGATTAGAGGTTATGTGGCCAATGGTTAAACACAAATTCCACAGTTGGAATCACCACCTGCTCTGTGGGACATTGAGGATGCTTTCTTAGGCTTAGTGACTCTTCATCTCGCAAACTTCCATATATTTTCGAGATTATTTTGATATGCAAATTTTAATAATTATCATTAGTTCAATGATTCAAACATTAAAGATAATTTCGAGGTTATAAGACTTGTTTTAAATATCTCTTCAATTGTCCCCACATAAAATGTTTACAGATTTTTTTTCACTCTGCATTTTAGAAAAATTCCTAAGACATGAAATGTAAACATTTTATGAAAATCTATTTTAATATGATTTTAAAATGGGAACTTGAATAAATTTGGACCTATACTGAATTTGAATAAGTAAGCCGAGGCATGCCTTAGAGCAATCATGCTAAGTTCTGCTATTGACCACTGAAATAAACTAAAGGGTAATAAAGTGAGTCACATACATTTTTTTTGTTTTCTTTTCTTTCTGGAGAGTGCATATAGAAATTATGTTTACACAAAATTGTAATCTATTAAACATGCACTAATGTGATGGACAAGGTTTTGAATGTGGTAAGAATTACTCAAATGTGACACAGACGTGAGGTGAGCACATACGGTTGGACAAATGGTGCCAATAGACATGTTCAGTGCAAGGTTTCCACCAACTAACCTTTCTCACATTTACCAGAAGAGAAAGAATTATCGTTAGCTTCAGCTCCATGCAACGAGGCAGAGGTCAGACATGCCTCCACCCTCTAATCTTTTTTCTAATTCTCACACCCACTGTCCTTCCAATAATACTCTTTACTTCTCTACTGAGTTTGATATTTCCTTGTAATGGTAACATGAACCTCACAAAGTGTCACTATTGTAGGGGAAAATAAAGGTTACAATGTATGGTCAGAAATGATTAAGCACACAGTTCTTCTGAGAACAGCCACCTCCCAGTCACACGCATGCACACGTTTCTTCCAAGCTGTTCACACATAGGCATGTCTCACTCTGCTCATGGTAAGTGCTACAAAGATCTTGAGGCTCTGCCAGTAAGCTCTCAAGGACACCCCATGATGCTAGCAAACTCCTTGGTCAAAAGTATTCTGTTTACTCGCTCAGTGTGCTGGGAAAGGCACAAGGGGATAACCGCCCAAACGGAATTGTTTTCCAAAGCTATGTATGTACATGTTTTAACAAACAACCTTATCACCTTCAAAGTAGTTTACATTACTGTCAATACATCTGTCAAATTTATGATTCCATTCTAGAAAACGTTTTTCAAGCTCATCAGATTGGATGGCTGACAGCACCTCCCTCATTTTTTCTTCGCCTCTTCTGTGTCATCAAGTCACTGTCCTTTCATGCCCCTCTTCATTCATGGAAACACAGAGAAGTTGCATAGAGCAAGTTCAGGTGAGTCAGGTGTGTGGGACAAGAGAGCCATAGTGTTTTTGCCAAAAATTGGCACACTGAGATGGCTGCATGAACAGGTGCACTGCTGTAGTGACAAAACCAGTCCCCCAACTGCCACTAATCAGGCCTTTTTTGTCACACACTGCTATGGTATCTTTATCAGAATCTCTAAATAGAAAGCTTGATTACCAGTCTGACCTGGTGGAATGAACTCCAAATGCTCTGAGTCAATATTTTTGTCCATTCGGTGAATTGACAGATATCCAGAACGAGGTTAGTCATCAATCTAGGTTTCACCTTTATTAAATGAGAAAACCCCTTGTACGCTGGAGTTTTTCCCATAGAACTGTCCTTGTAGGCTGTGTTCAACATCACAACAGTTTCTATGGCATTTTTCCCAAGCAAGAAACAAAAATTCACAGCCACACACTGTTCTCTTAAATTGCCATCACAAAAAACGAGGTTTGAGGGTAACTGCTTTTACAAACAAATTCACTCTGCCACTGGATGCGCTAACTCAGAGCAAGTTGCTGGATGCTTGCCTAGTGGGGGTGGGGTGAGGAGTGGGTGGGAGGGGAGCTTTTTTCCATTTGGGGGACTACTCCCTCAAATAGCTCTGTCTCCTGCTACTGGTTCTATTGCCTCTACTGCTGCTATTTCTCTGCTATCATTTCTCTCCATCTCTCTTTGTCTCTTATTTCACAGCTCTCTCCTGCATCTCGTAAATTCACTACAGTGATCTTGGGTCCAAAGAATGCGCTTCACTCCTAACTTTCTTGGTATTAGAGATTACTCTTTCTGTCGCTGGGATGGCTCATTTTTCAGCCTAGAACAATGGCAAAACTGTCCAATCCACACAGTTGGATTCAATGCACCTTATTTGTTTGGTACCACCACATCAAAGGGGTCATGTCCTTAATTGACATTACTGACAAGCTATCCAGTCCCTTAGGTAGCCCACAATCAAACTCCCTGTCTTCAAGTTGATGCCAGCTCATGGCGACCTTATAGAGAAAGTGGAATTGCCCCTGTGGCTTTGCAAGATGGTAACTCTTTATGGAGGTAGAAAGCCTTTGCTTTCTCCTGAGGAGCAGCTGGTGGTTTCTAACTGATGGACTTGAAGTTTGCAGCCCCACTTGTAAGCAAACCTCACTCGGGAGCCATTGTGGACCATAATCATCTCATATTTACATAGTCTTATCTAGTCATTTGATGAGAATTACAAAGACTAGGGCTAGAAAAGCCACATTAAATAATATATAGCACTGCATAGAGATTTGAAAAAGGGACAAGCACACTAATATTTAATTATGGTATTATTCATAATAGCCAAATGGTAGAAACAACTCAGATGGTATTTAACAGAACAATGAATGAACAAAACTTGATACATAATTACAATGAAATATTATTCAGGGAGGAGAAAAATGAAGACATGATACAGATAGCATTATGAGTAGAGTTTGAATATATTGTGCCGAATGAAATAAGCCAATCACAAAAAACAAATATTTTATAAAAAGGAAAGACTAAGGGATAGAGAACAAAGTTTATTAGTGGTTGCCATGGGTGATATTTTCTTCAACTTCAACTTATATATTAGCAATGAGCGGTCTATTCCACATCAAAACATGTCCATGGATGACAAATTTAGAGATTATCTTAAGAATATATATGACACAGGAAGGAAAGAAGGAAGGAAAGAAAAATGAAGGAAGGGCCAATGTGATTCTGAAACTTACTCATGAATGTAGAGCAGCTCCATCAAATGGAATAAATGATGAGATAAAAAAGCTAAACAGAAGATTTCAAAGGGCAATTCAAAATAAGAAAGTATTATAATGAAAAAACTGAAGTTTAATACCAAAGAAAAGACAACATGTTCATCATATCTCGAACTGAAATACTTGAAGAAAAAAAATCAAGGCTTGAATTAAACCAAGATCTGTGGACAAAATAATCAAATGATGCAGAAAGTATCAAAAGAAGGCAAAGGGCATACATAGAGGCCTAAAAACAGGCATGTACATATGTAAATATATTTATGATGATGGAAATAGATCTATGTTCATATATGTATAGGTTTAGTAGTAGGGTAGCAGATGGACATTGGGCCTTAACTCACGTACTCCCTCAATACAAGAACACTTTGCTCAACTAAATGGTCATTCCATGATACCCCCCTTGCAGACATGATCGCTGAAGACAAATGTGTGCATAAGCAAATGTGGTGAAGAGAGCTGATAGTTCCTGGCTATCAAAAGATATAGCATCTGGGGTCTTAAAGGCTTGAAGGTAAACAAGCGGCCATCTAGCTAAGAAGCAACAAAGCCCACAGGGAAGAAGCCTGTGTGATCACGAGGTGTTGAAGGGATCAGGTAGCAGACACCAAAGAACAAAAATCATCATTGTGTGATCACCTTCCCCACATAAATGCTGAAGACAAATGTGTGCATAAGTAAGGGTAGTGAAGATGGCTGATGGTGCCCGGCTATCGAGAGATATAGCGTCTGGGGTCTTAAAGGCTTGAAGTAAAAAAGCAGTCATCTATCCCAAAAGCAACAAAGCCCACACGGAAGAAGCACACCAGCCTGTGTGATCACAAGGGGTCAAAGGAACCAGGTATCAATCACCAAAGAACAGATGTGCGTTACACAATTTATGTATGTATGGATTGTGATAAGAGTTGTATGAGCCCCCAATAAAATGATTTAACAAGAGAAAGAACAAATAAAAAGAAGAAATCCACAATCACTATAAAAAAGGAATGGTTGACATCCTATTCTTTCAAGAGGTAGCATTTGATCAAAACTAATGATACCAAAGGAAAAAAATCAAGCTTCAGTGAAGACACTAGCGTAAAACAAGAATCCAACAACAGAAAAAATACCAACGGAAATGTATCAACAAGCAAATCAACATTCTCTCCTCAGCACCATGAAATGTGTAAGACAACTCAAACTGAAAGACATTTATACATGTGGGCATTCAAAAGAAAGGGGACCCAAAAGAATGTACACATTATAGAACACTATCATTAATAGCTCACACAGTGAATGTTTACTGAAGATAGTTTTAAATAGTTACAACACTACAGAAATAATAAGCTGCCAGAAATTCAAGCTGAATCCAGAAGCGGTGGCATAAGGGGTAACCTTACTGATATGAGATGGATATTGAATGAAAGCAGAGGATATCAGAAAGATATTCACGTGTTTTATTGACTGTGAAAAGGCATATGATGGCGTGGCGCATAGCAAACAATGGATGGCATTAAAAGGAACAGGGATTCCAAACCATGTCATTGTGCTCACATAGAACCTGTACAGGGACCAAGAGGCAGTCATATGAACAGAACAAAGCAATATGTGGCTTAAAATAAGGAGAGGTGTGCAGCAGCATGGTTTGTTGCCTGTGTTGGGATATCACTCCGTATGCTGAGCAAATAATCCAAGAACCTGGACTATTTGAAGAAAACAACTGCATCAGGTTTGTCCAAACCCCAAACTCACTGCAGTGAAGTCAATTCTGACTCATGCTAACCCTATACAACAGAGTAGAACTTCCCCTTTGAGTTTATGGGACTTTAAATAGTTCAAGACATCTAAAGCATCATCTTTGTCCTGGGGAGCAGCTTTAGATTTCAAACTGTTCATCTTATTGCTATCAGTCCCACACATGACCCACTACAACACTTTAAGAACAATCTGCAAATGGAAGATGACACAACCTTGCTTGCTGAATACAATGAGGACTTAAAGGATTTGCTCTAGATAGTCAAGGTCTGCAGCCTTTAATATGGATTATAACTCAGTGTAAAGAAACTCAAAATATTCACCGCTAGACCAATTTTATAAATGAATAAAATGATTAAAATTGTCAAGCATTTAATTTTGGTTGGATCCACAGCCAATGCTCTAGGAACCAGCAGCCAAGAAATAAAATGGCATATTGCGCAGATGTGCTGCACAATTCTCTTTAGTGTTGGAGAGTAAGGATATCATGTGGTTGCCTGGGCCAAGACATATTATTTCAATTGTCTCATAGGCATGTGAAAGTTTGACAGTGAACAAGGAAAATGAAAGAAAGTTGATGCTTTTGAATTGTAGTGTTGGTGAAAGTGATTGAAAGGACTGTGGGTGGCCAGAGGAGCAAACAAATCTAAGACCAGCCCGAATGGAGAAATTTCATGTCAGGCATGGTACACATATGATCAGCAATGACCAATCTCTCGAAAAAGGCTTCATGTTTCAAAATTTAGAAAGTCAATGGAAAAAGAAGAAGGCCCTTAACCATAAGGATTCTTCACCGTAGCTTCAAGGAGCTGTATCACAACAGCAGTTTTGAGGGTGGTGCAGAACCGGCCAGAATTTCCTTCTGTGAGCATTGCTTGCTGTATGATGAAACAGGCTTCCCAGCCCCTCCCAACAACAATCGGGCGAGAGTGGGGGGAAAGGCTCTGACGATGACATCTAAATCACATTAGTTAAGTGTCGGATTGCAGTGAAGAGCACGGTAAATGCTGTTAGCCAGTTGCCTGCTTAAAAGTTGTGAGATAGCTATATGCATAATGTCCAAAAACAATAAACAGCAAATGCTTCGACTTCTCATGTGATATATAGTGCCTTAGTTTGGATGCTTAGGATCATGGTTTCTTGGAACATCCCAGGTAGTCGCCACAATGAGATGTTCGGTGCCTCCATTCTCTCTGCAAAATGAAGGTGTTCTACCCGGGGTCCTAAACGATTGCAAGTGGTCATCCAAGACACAGTCGTTTTTTTCCATTCAGCTGTAGCAAGAAAAAAGGATAGTCATGAATAGCAGGAAAATATGGAGCCAATTGTCTCCAGGAACAAAGGCCTCCCCAAGGAAACCTGAAAATAGACAACATTTGTCTGGTGCCTGGCTGCCATTAATGAAAATTTTCGTCAAAGATTCGATAGAAGAATCGTATTCAAAGGGCTTGGGGTTGGAGGGCAGGATGTGAACCAGAATTTTACATTCTCTTGACTGAGACTTTCTGAAATTGTGGATGACAAATGAGCTACTGAAGCGGCTGCCCTTTCTACATATAGATATATGAATATTGGAGTTATCTTAAAACGGAACCATGCTTTACTTTAACTATTAAAGAGTTTTGCCTTGATCATTATGCACTTTTGAGAAGCGTCTAAATGGGATCAAACAGACAATAGCAGCTTGACAAGAAAGGACACTTAGTGGGCACTAATTTTATGCTAATGTGAGAGGAATGATTCAGAAGAAGGTGTAAATGTTTACATTTGAATAAGTGCCACTGAATTTTACATGCAGGAACATTCGAATTGGTGTATGTCTATATTTAATTCTAAACAATAAAAAATAACATTTAGGGAAAAAAGAAAATAGGCTAATCTTTAGGGAGCAATATCTTTAGAAGTTTATGTATCCATAATACATTATATCAACAGGTTTCCCTGAAAGAAACACAAATCATCTATTGAAAGTGATCATATTATTGAACGATACAACTGAACAGAAATGCGCTACCTATGTAATGGCATAAATAGCAAAGAATTGGGAATAAACATTTTTACAAAGTTGTTTGTCACAGCAATTTCTAAATTTGAATCCACTGGAAGACTGGTGAAAGAACTAGGGTGATGGGGAACAGGGCACTAGTACCCCCAAGGGGAGAGTATTTTCTATGTCTCCACAGGAAAGGGAGAGAGGGACATGACCCCATCCCAGAATGCCGCGCCTTGAAGGCAATACATTGCTATGGAGCAGTGAACTAATAGAGAGGAATACGAGGCTGGGCCCAAGGCAAGCTAGGTTGACCTCTCCCCAGAAGAAGGTAATACAGAGGACAACAGTGAAGATATAGGCCAGGGAGAGAGGTGGGTCTGTCCAGACCACACAGGAGTGAACTAAGAGAGAGAGAGAGAGAGAGAGAGAGAGAGAGAGAGAGAGAGAGAGAGAGAGAGAGAGAGAGAGAGAAGAGAGAAGAGAGAAGAGAGAAGAGAGAAGAGAGAAGAGAGAAGAGAGAAGAGAGAAGAGAGAAGAGAGAAGAGAGAAGAGAGAAGAGAGAAGAGAGAAGAGAGAAGAGAGAAGAGAGAAGAGAGAAGAGAGAAGAGAGAAGAGAGAAGAGAGAAGAGAGAAGAGAGAAGAGAGAAGAGAGAAGAGAGAAGAGAGAAGAGAGAGAGAGAGAGAGAGAGAGAGAGAGAGAGAGAGAGAGAGAGAGAGAGAGAGAGAGAATATCTCATCATGGCCCATCAAGCCCAGGGTTGACCTCCCTGGTCAAAAAATAGAGAGGACAGTAGGGCCAGCCCCACCAGGAGACAGGATACTCCCTCACTGGCCCAAAGCACTACAGGGGACAGCACTGGGGACGTGGTGTGGAAAGTGTACTGGTCTGCCTCAAAGGGAGTGCAACTGTGCAGCAAGGGGAGCAAAGTAACCAAGTCCCCAAAGAATCCGGAAAAGAGACTTCTGCCTTGGGGGACAGGGCTTGGCACCTTATCAGACTTGATCAGAAAACACCTATAAGGGTCAGCAGACAGACCTGGAACTATCTTTTTTTCTCCTCTTTTTCTGTTTATTTGTTTTATTATGTTTTCATATTTGTTTTTGTTTGTTTTCCTTTCTTTCTATGTCTACCTATATAAGATAAGTAGAATAAATAATCCCAGGGAGAAAACTATGGGACCCACATTTCCAAAGGGGCCTTGGTAAAGGAGGGGGCGGGGAGGGGGAGTGGGGAGCCAAGAAACTCAGAGACAAGGGAACAACATGAGATTAAAATTGTTGGTGAGGAGGGTATATAATGCTGGTGGGGCTTGATCAAGAGCGCCTAGAGGAAATGCTGAAGCCAAATGCTGGTAAGCATGATAGTGGGATAGGAGGAAGGTGAAAGAAATAGGAGGCAAAAAGCTATTTATAGAGGTATAACTACTGGCATTATCTATGTAAATATATTTATTTGTAATGAAAGGACTAGAGCCCATGTACTTATATTTATATGATAAGTATTAAGATAGTAGATGGACTTTGGGCCTCTACTCAATGCCGCCCTTAATACAGGAACACTTTGTTCTGATAACCTGTCAGTCTTTGATACTCACCTTCCTGACACGATTGCTGAAGACAAAATGTGTGCATGCCCAGCTATCAAAAGACATAACGTCTGGGGTCTTAGAGGCTTGAAGTCAAACAAGCAGCCACCTAGCAAGGAAGCAAATAAGCCCACATGGAAGAAGCCCACCAGTCTGTGTGATCATGAGGTATTGACAGGATCAGGTATCAGGGATCAAACGTTTAAAAAAAAAAAGAGGGAATGTCTTGTGGAGACCCAAAGCCTTACTGTAAATAAATGAATATCTCCCCATTGAAGTGACATAGGAAGGGAATCTTAAAGCAAGTGTGCAGAATAGCACTGATCAATCACACATCATACCTCTAGTTCCTGAATACTCCCCACCACCCACCACCCACCCTGCTCTACCATGACCCAGTTCTAACTTAGAAATCTGGCTAGACTGGAGGACACACATTGGTACAGATAAGAGTTCTCAACATAGACACAAGGAATTCAGAAAAGATAAACCCCTCGGGTACAGTAATAGGAGTAACAATATCATGAGAGTAGGGGGATGGTGTTGGAGGGGGAAGGGTGAGAAAGAGGGAACCCATCACAAGATTGGATATATAGCCTCCCCCTCATGGAAAGGGATGAACAGAAATGTGGATGAAGAGAGACAATGGACAGTGTAAAATACAAAATAACAATAAATAATTGATCAAGGATATATCAGGGAAGGAGGGTGGAGGAGGGTGGGGAAAAAGAGGAGCTTATACTAAGGACTCAGTAGAATGTTATGGTAATGCTGATTGCAACTTATGTACAAATATGCTTGATACAATTATTGTGTGGAATGTTATATGAGCTGCAAGAGCCCCAATGAAATGATGTAATAAATAAATATAAACATGCTATGAAAGGGTTGAATAAAAGGTGGAGCGGGGTAAGGTAGGACAGGAATTTTATATGTTGGTTAAGTTGTTTAATACAAAAATAATGATCTGACATGAACATCTAATTCTAATTCACAATTAAAGGTTTTAAAAAAGAAATATGTGTACTTCATGCTTTATTTATCTGAAATGTTACCTATGTTGTGCACTTTGAAATTTCTCAAACACTAAAAAGAAAAACATTTTTATGACATAAAATAGCAACATAGCTGAATAGGATATACTTTCACCTTAAATTAAATTTTTGAATGTGCATTTTTAAAACCTTTTTAAACAAACAATGTAGCTCTGGATATCATTTTGAGAAATTGAGCCCAGTTTTAATATCAAAGGAGTGTGTGTCTATAAGCTATTACATACTTACTGTTAACAATATGCTTAAATATATAGTTAATAATATAGTTAAATATATTTTTAAACCCAAGACATATATTAATGCAAATGAGTAATATTAATAAAGTATTTAATAAGAAATAAAATTATATATTTAAATACTTATATTATTTTATATCATAGTATGCTAATAATGTCATCAAATATAAGTCATGTAAATAAAATAATATCAGGTAATATTATTAATATTAAAATATTGCCTTAAAAATCTAATGATTGATTTCCTATATTGCACACAAGAATGCCAGACTATGAACAGATGTTCTTTATCTTCCTTTCAAAAATCTGCACTAGTCAGTAAAGAGGTGGAAAAGTTAGAAAATCACCCTTAATATCATAAGGAGATTTCCTATGTGTCTTGGGAATGGAAGGCTGTCAATTGGCATGTCAGATTTTGTGATGAATTTCTGAAATGAAAATATGTCAAAGGATAACATGTTATTATTTTTGTTAGGTTCTCTCAAATAAATTTTGACTCATATTAAACTTAAGTACAGAGCAGAGGTACTGCACCATATTCGCAATCCTTGTTATCTTTCTTAGCTCATTATTACAGCTACTGTATTGATCCATGTCATTGAAAATCTTCCTCTCTTTCATTGATTTTCTACTTTGCCAAGCATGATGTTATTCTTAAGGGAGATGGATAACATGTTCAAATAAAGGGAAATAAAAGACTCACCATTCTTTCTTCTAAGGAACAGTCTAACTGCTCTTCTTCAAATATATATTTGTTAATTCTTCCTGGATCTATATTAAATATTCTTCACTGACACCATAAAGCTAAACCAAAGTCCAAACTCATTGCCCTGGCATCAATACTGACCCATAGTGACATCCCTGGGAGTTTTCGAGATTGTAACTGTTTATTGGAGTAGAGACTTTGTCTCATGGAACTGCTGGTGGTTTTGAACTGTCAACCATGAGGATCACATCCCAACCCCTAACCACTACCCCACCAAGGTTCCTGCATAAAGCTAAGATATCAGTTATTCAGCCTCAAATTCATTGTCCATCCTTCACACTCATGATATAATGGTTACATGTTGGGCTGTTAACTGCAAGGTCAACAGTTTGAAACCACCAGGGCTCCAGGAGAGAGCAACGGGGCTTTCTACTCCTGTCAACAGCTACAGTCTCAGAAACTCACAAGGGCCGTTCCCCCTTTCTAATTAAAGAATCGCTATGAGTAGGCACTGACTGGATGTCAGTGAGAGGCACGGCCTGTTTCAGATGCAGGTTAGTTTTCAAAGTGGCATATTTTCAGCACTTTGAAGAGGTTTCCTCAGCGAATTTCTCAGTGCAATCCACCACTGAATTTCTTCACCATTGTTTTCATGAACGCTGACCATTCAACCAACTGAAATGAAATCATTTAGGTCTTCCATTTTTCCTCTGCTAATCATGATGTTGCTTACTAATACAGTGTGAGTTTTGGTTTTGTTTTCTTTACATAGAGTTACAATCCATCCAGTGGCTATATTCATTGATCTTTACCAGTGAGTGCTTCAGGAAGCAAGGTTGTATCATTTGCAGATTGAAGCTTTTTAATAAGCCTGCTTCAATCCTAATGTCACGTTCTTCTTGATACAATCCAGCTTCTCGGAATATTGGGTCAGCGAAAGGATAGAGCAGAACAAAGGAAGTTAGAGCTCAGAAGAGGCCCAGGCACTGGGAACATGGTCATGCGAGTTGTTGGTCAAACCCATGAAGGAGTACACGGTGAGGTGGAGAGAGTGGTGATGTGGAAAAATGACGTAAAGCCTGGCATGTGAAAAATGAGCCTTCTCCAGAAGACCCTCACCTATGGAAGCCCCACGTAGCTACTGGCTAGAGAGACACAGCGATGCTGGCAGGTGTTTGCTCAAGGTTAGTTCTGCATGTTGGGCTTAAGTCTCTCATAAAGTTCTCACCATCCTGCCACTTAGAGAGCATGCGTGAACGTGCGGAAGCATCTGATCACTGCTTTTCCAGCACATTCAAGCATGAAGTCGGAGAGTCCCACTAGTTCAAGTTACATGCTGAGCTTGCAGGACCTAGTGGGGAGCGGTCACTAAAGCATTTGATGGTACCAACAACAAAATGGAAAAAGTGAAGATAAATTGCTAGAATTTCTGTTCAGGATAATTCAGGAAACATTAAGTGTCAATTAGTAAAAATTTAACCTAACAGCTAGACCACTAGAAAATATTTGATAAATCCTTACATTTAGGAAAAAAAGAAGGGTGAAGAGTTATTAGAAATTAAAAATATATATAATTAATGTAAAATAAAATGAAATATTCAGCAAATTTTTCACAGAAGGAGAAAAGAATGCTTAGATGAAAATGTGATTAAAAAGAAAAAACTGACTACATAAAATAGTAATCATCTGTTGTTGTGAAATGCCATCTAGTTGGTTTCAACGCATTGCCACCGAGGCACAGCAGACAGAAACACCGGCGGGCTGCATCGTCCTCAGAGTTGTTCTCTCTGAGCACACAGTTGTGCCCACTCCGTCAGTCCTGAGTGTGAAGGATCTTCCTCTTTTACACTAAAAAAATACCTAGTAAGAGTTTCAGCAGACAAAGTACAAATCAATGAGACCAACTAATCAAGAAAATCCCCAGATGTAAAATAGATGGAGTAAAACAAAAACAAAACAAACAAAAACACCAGGTAAAAATGAGGGGGGAAAGTATTCCGGTTTCTAGATCCTTAAAACATATTCTATACTTTGGAGTAACAGATACTATTGAAAATATTCAGGTAAGGAAAGAAAAAAAAGCCTTCCTTGCCAAGAATGGTAATCAGATTTCATTAAAATTAGTCACACCAATAGGTTAAGAAATAAATATTTACATATTATTGAAACAATTTAAACATAGTGTTTAACAGTAAAACATTGATGGACCGTATAGTAAGAACAAAAGAAGCAAGCTCAACCTTGCGTCCTTCATGCAAAGAGCTAATAAATACCTGAAAATTAGCTGCTCCTGAAATTGCATGCACACATATAGTGAGAAAGTAAAACAGAACTGGTTAAAATGAGATTATACTGAGGGCTATGACCAAGAATAATGATTAGAGAAAGACTTGCTTTTTTATGTGTACATTTAAATAGCATTTTTTTTGGTTTATTTCAACTAGGTACATCAAATTAGGTGTCTGATGTTGTCAATTTTTAAATGAAAGTTTCACTTAATGCATACAGTGGCCAATATCAGAAAAAAAGTATCTTTGATATTTTTAACAGAAAGAGACTCATAAATAGATGATATGTGGAAACCTAGGTAGAAGAAGGGATATTCATATGGTATCTGTTTTCAGACTGAGACGTGTCACTATTGATATTCAATAATAATTATATCTGTTTGCAAATTTCTCACCATCTATTGACTACTTAAATAGCCTTACTATCCTTTGCATGGCACCCATTTCACGTGATCTCTCTTAGGAACTTTGACAGATATTATTGTAGACAAGAATCTTTATAATTTTTTAAAGGTTTATGTAGTTTTCCTTGGTCTGAATCAATTCCATGTCAACTAAACACAGGTAGTGATCTGTAAAGTACGCAATTGTTTATATACATATGTATGCATGGATTGAAGATATGTTTTTGATTTTGGTGGGGGGGAGGTGGGATTGGTCCTGCAGAGGAGAGGAAGGAGGAGGGGTGAAGAAAAGCTTTCTCTCACTCATGCCATGCTAATGTCTGGATTCAGGCTCTCAATAAAGCATTACTTCTTGAATTATCATAATAGTTTCCAAATTTATCTCTTTGCCTCTTTGACTCTCAAATACATACTCTTCGTCTATGCTATTCTGAATTATCTTGCAAAAATGGAGATCTGAATATGTCATTCTGCATTAAAATATTCATACCTTACTGATGTTGACTGAACAAGATAAATATTTCTTAGATTGATGCTGGACATTTTTCCCAATCCAGCTATAAACCACCCTGTCCCCTTGACTTCACTCACATTCTTTCAATGATTCCTATGCTTGTGACCAGTATTGCATAGGAGAATTTTGGTGATTATGGGAAAGTATTCTATACTTGAACGTGAACACTGCTATTAAGATATTGAACTTAAAAATGAACCAAGTAAAGAAGGCATTGAAAATCACAATGAGAGAGAAGGAAGGATAGAAAATACAAAGGAGAAAGAGAAAGAAGGGTGAGAGGAGGAGGAGAGGATTATGGTGCAAGGAACACTGGAAGGAGAAGGGAGGGAAACAGAAGGAGGAGAGAGTAGTCGGGGAGAAAGGAGCTTAATATTTCATGTGGAGAATAGAGTCGAAAAGAACTTTGTTAATTTGCGGTTTTCTTAGTGGGTTCATTGAAGCTGAAAATCAATTGTGTATCATCTGACCCTGCAAAAAGAACCAATTATGTGATTCTAAGTATCTTAATTACGCAGTCAAGAAGATGTCAAGCAAATAATTTAACAGGTATCTTGATCTCTTTGTGAATTTAGACAAGGCTAGTTTATAAACTACAGAGAATTTTGAGCTTATTTAATAAATGTGAAGTTCCTTCAATAAATGGTACTAGCAAGTGGATAACCATATACATAAAAATGAAACACACCATAAAACATTAACTCAAAGTAGATGAAGAAATTAATTTTAAGTGCAAGGCAGGGTTATTGGGAAAGGGCATAAGAAACAGCTTGAAGCCTACGGTTTGCTGCTTGTTCTTAATGATGGTTTGTTAGATATAATTAACATTGCATAAGCAGCAGAAGAAAAGAGAAGCAAAACAGAATCTTCATAACAATTAGTCTAGAGCTCAAGGAGCTGGTACTGAGGGCTCAATAGAAGTAAATGTCTAGAAGAGATTGAGGGCAACATATTTACAAACATCCCCGATTCAACTGATGCATGGATTCTGATAAGAGTTGTATAAGTCCCCAATAAAATGATTAAATTTTTAAAAAATTAGTCTAGAGAGTTGTGCTCATCAAATGGTTTTGTCAGAGGAGTTTTTAAAAAAAGAAAGAAAGAAATATACTTAACATTCATAGAACATTTCAAGAACCCAACAACAGAAAATCCAGACAACCCACGTAAAAATGGACAAAGACTATGCATGATTCCTGGAAGATGTTCAAATGGCAAAACAAACCCATGGAAAGATGGGCGTGATTGTTAGGTTTCCTCACTCCTGCCATGGAGTCGATGCCTATCACGGAGTCACTACCAGACACAGAAGTATCTGAGACGGCAACGCTTCATGGGAGCTGAAAGTCCTGTCTTTCTCCCAAAGAACAGCTGGTGGATTCAAATGTGAAAACAATCACACAGTAGATGGATACACGTTAAAACTACTATGGATAATCCTACCAACAGAACACTAATACAATATCCATTTCAGGCAAGGAGACTGGAATCCTTGTGCACTGCTGATGGATCTGCAAAATGTAAAACTGTACATTCCTTGAAACACTAAAGATAAAACTGTCATTGGTAACAAAATCTCACTCCTTGATTCCCTAGAGACCTAGCAGAAGGGCGACAAACAGACACATGCACAACTATGTTCATTGTAGCACTAGTCACAAGAGCAGAAAGCAGAAACCACCTAATTGCCCAACCACACAGTAATAGATAAACAAAATGTGGTACAATGGGATAATTTTCAGCATTACAGAAAAATTATACAATTAAAGTCACCAATAAAGTGGATGGATATGGAAGACATTATGGCAGCTGAAATAAGTCAATCACCAAACCTTAAACCATTGCCACCAAGTCCGTTCTGATTGATGGGGTAGAACAGAGCAGCATCACATGGCTTTCAGGAAGGTACCTCTTTAAAGAAGCAGTGTGCTACTGCTCTCAGAGAGCTGACTGATGCTTTGAATCACACACATTTCTTTTTTTTTTTTAACAACTTATTGGGGCTCATACAATTCTTATCACAGTTCATACATATACATACATCAATTGTATAAAGCACATCTGTACAGTCTTTGCCCTAATCATTTTTCTCCTCTTTTCTTTTTTACATTTTATTAGGGACTCATACAACTCTTATCACAATCCATACATATACATACATCAATTGTATAAAGCACATCCATACATTCCCTGCCCCAATCATTCTCAAGGCATTTGCTCTCCACCTAAGCCCCCTGCATCAGGTCCTCTTTTTTTCCCCCCTCCCTCCCCTTTCCCCCCTCCCTCATGTGCCCTTGGTAATTTATACATCATTATTTTGTCATATCTTGCCCTATCCGGAGTCTCCCTTCCCCCCTTCTCTGCTGTCCCTCTCCCAGGGAAGAGGTCACTTGTGGATCCTTGTAATCAGTTCTCCCTTTCCAACCCACTCACCCTCCACTCTCCCAGCATCGTCCCTCACACCCTTGGTCCTGAAGGTATCATCCACCCTGGATTCCCTGTACCTCCAGCCCGCATATGTACCAGTGTACAGCCTCTGTCCTATCCAGCCCTGCAAGGTAGAATTCGGATCATGGTAGTTGGGGGGAGGAAGCATCCAGGATCTGGGGGAAAGCTGTGTTCTTCATCGGTACACATTTCAATGAGCAACTGGGAGCAACTTGCAATTCCTCTTAAATCAACACCCAAAGCACAAATATGAAGTGACTTTTTAAAAAAGAATAAATATACACATATAATACAACATTCATTGGTAGTTAGCAGGAATGCCAGGTTGAAGGAGGAGGAAGCATTCACTAGATAGTAGACATGGTGTTATTATTGGAGATGAAAAGAGAAGCATAAAATATGGGTGAAAAGTGCATAGCTTCATCCAGGTAAATGACATCACCAATAAGTACACATGAAAATGTTTTGTTTTGTTAAATTCAAGGATATATGCATATCATTTTAAGCAACAGCAAGTAGTAAATTTTAAAATGATGCAGTGACACAGTTGGTTTATGCATGTGTATGTCACTGTTGTTAGGTTCCATCCTATCAGTTCCATGGCAAACCCATGGACAGGAGATAGAGCCCTGCCAGTTGGGGCACCATCCTCACCATCACTGTTTCAGATGCGGCCATCGTTGCAGCTACTGTGCCAATCTTTCAATCTCCTTGGAAGAACTTTTCCCTTTTTTGATAACTAAGTATGATATCCATCTTTAGGAATTGTTTCTTTCTGCAGGCATGTCTACTGTAGATGAGATAAAGTTTCTTCATTCTGCTTCAGAGGAATACTCTGGCTGAATTTTTTTCTATAATAAATGTATTTAGTCCTTTGACAGCCCATTCCTCTGAAGCCAAATGTCTTCACCTCATATTACACCATAATTCATATGAATCAATTCTTCTTCAGTCTTAGGGCTGAGCTACCACTGCTGACAGTCTGCTCTGGTCCACAGTGAATGAGGCTTGAGAAAAAGGGGAACATCTGTAGAAAAGGACACAATATGAGGGGAGAAAAAAAAGTCCTGACTATGCTGGGCCAGTTGAAACTAGGGAACTCTCTGAGTTTATCATTCTGAGGTACTCTATAAACATTGAATTGAAATTATCCCCCTGAGGTAAACTAAGTAACAGATTGGTTTGTAACATATGCAATGTTACATACTGAGAACTGAGCACCTACAAAAATTATCTATAAGTAATCAAAAGGTCAAAAATTAATGTAAAACAAAGATGAAAGGTAAAGAATCAAGTAAATCAGAGTATAGAAACCACAACATACAGAATGGGTTTAATGAGAATGTTGGCACATTATTAAACATGCAACTAATATCGCACATTTTGTGTAGCACATGTTAAATTGGAACTGATTTACTTTTAAAATTTTCATCAAAACACAAGAAAATGGTATAGAATGAAGAACGTAAGATGGAAGTCTCGAGAGAGAATAAAAAGTGAGAGGCAGGAAGACTAGAGGACAGAGAACAGAACCAACAATAGACACCAGCTGAAAAGGAACACACTGCAGCACGGGCAGTTTCTGATCCAGCTGGAACAGAAGGCAAAAAGGATTTCAGACAGCCCTCAACTAGAGAGTTTTCGAGAGCATCCAGCCAAGACATCTGTGCTTCTAGAGACTGCATTCTGACTTACCTAATGGAGTGGGAGCCAAGATTAAATTTTTGAGTCTAGTTTTTCACCTAACGGGTCATTCAGGGTTGAAATTACTCACAAAGCCCATCACAACATATAATGAAAATAGGACTTTCATTTTGGATGGTAAAAAGAAGATATCTTTAGGGTTATAATATGTTCATTTCATATCGGCAGTTTCAAGACAACACACACAAACTTTGCTGGGTTGAATAAGCAGGAATCAAATCAACTACATCTATGAAAAGAAATGATGGAGAAGCTCAATATCATCAATCAAAAGAAGGCCTGGGTCTAATGTGAAACAAATCATCAATCACTCACATGAAAGTTTGAAATAAAGCTAAAGAAAATTAAAACAAATCCATAAAAACCAAGATACCAACTTTGGCTATATCCAATCCGAATTTAGAAAACTTCGCAGGAATGGATTTGACACACTTAAAGATCAGATAACTTATGAGATGACATCAAAATATCATATATGAGGGAAATGGTTATTAAAAAGACAGGAAAAAATAAAAGACCAAAATGCATGTCAGAGGGACTATGAAATTTTCTTTTGAAAGTATAGTAACTAATAAAGTGCACATTGAACTGAATATTTGAAAGAATGGCTTGAAAGGCAAAGGGGAATATTATATTCAAGTCTGAAAAGACTTGGAATAAGAAAGCTAAAAGGAAAGAATACACTTGGAATTTCTCAATAAACTGAAGAAAAATTCAAACCCTGTCTTGAAGAGTTAAGGGATTTTGCTGGTAAAAGTTTGAGCAAGGCAGAAAGCATGAAAGAAGAAGGAAAGAACACGCAGAGTCGTTGCAGCAAAGAGAATGTCAAGGTTCAGCCATTTCTGGAGGTGGGAATGATTAAAACTGATTGTATTTAAAGATCAAATATAGGCTACATTGAAGACATTATCAGAAAGGATGAATGAATGAGCCCAATACTGATTGAAATAGCTCAATAAATCGATTCAAAGCCAGAGATTTATGACAAGAAATTTGTAAGGCAAATAAATGGACTATCAACCGAAAGGTATCCATATCCATGCCCCCTTCAAAAAAAGGTTACTGTGCAGAACAAAGGAATTATTAAACAAGGTAGCAGCAGCACATGGATAGAGACTGCCAGAAATTAATGTTAGATTATGAAGACGATGTGGACTGAAGCATAGTATAGCTGATGCACAATGGTTCTTGTTTACCTATTTGTGTTTACTATCCAAAGGCCTTCACCTGTGTGATTACTGTCAAACTACAGAAAACATTGAGAAAAATGGGAATTTCAGAACATTTCATGTGTCATGTAGAACTTATACATGGACCAAGAGTTCTTTTTTTAAACAGAAAAGGTGTGTAACATGGTTGTATACTTTTACTGCTTATTCAGTTTGAATGTTGAACAAAAATATGAGAAGCTGAACTATTGAAGAAAAATGTGACATCAAGATTGGAGGAAAATTCATTAACAATAAGAATTATGCTTATAACAGCATTATGAGGACTTGAAGCATGTATTGATTAAGATCTAATGACTACAATCTTCATTTTGGGTTGCATGTCAAGATAAAGCAAATAATTCCCAGAAGTGCACGCTTGTGCATTGTGATGAATAGGAAAAATATATTGCAGTTATCAAGGATCTTATTTTACTTGGACCCACAATCAACATCCATTGATGTAGCAGTCAAGAAATCAATTGAGATACTGCTTTTAAAAAATCTGCTTCACAAACTTCTTTAAAGTGTTAAAAAATAAAGATATTACTTTGAGGATGATTTTAGGCTGTTTTGTCTCAAAAATACATGTATAAGAAAGAACTTTAGATCAAGAAGTAACTTTATATGAAAAGGGCATCTAGTCCAGTCCAACTCAAATTCAGGAATGCAGGGCCAGCTGGAGCCCTCTGCAAACAATATTTGCAGGTTGATGAAAAGTGAAGAAATAAAAGTGAAGCAAGAAGCAAGCCACTGAGTGCAGAGTCAGGTGGAATCAAGATCAGTGGGAAAACAGGTGAGTGCTGACAGCTCCCAGGGTGGCTGCCCACATGATTCTTGCTTGGATTCTGTATCTTGGAGGCAGATACAGAATCCATGCAAGCAGGAGGGCAAAGGTCAAGAGAGAGTGAAAATACCTTCTTTCTCAATTAAAACAGGCTACACTGTATTTGATGTGAATGACAGGTTGACCTCAACCCCTTCCTCCACATAGATACCATCAAATTGGCATGATATTTAACCATCACAAAGACTAAGGTACGCCTGACTCAAATTGGTCTTTTTGATTATTTCATATATATATATATATATATATATGAAAACTGGAAGATCAGTGAATTAATTTAGTTAATCATGGTGCTGGTAAACAATATTGAATATATCCTGGCATGCCAGAAGTTTGAACAGATGTGTCTTGGAGGAAACACAGAATGCTTTCAGGAAGCAAAGATGGTGAAACGCTATTTTGCTTATGTGAGACATGTTATTAGGGAGAACTGATCGCTGGAGAACACATCACACATGGTTGAGAGTAGCTAAAAAGAATGACATCGAAGCTATAAGAAGGACCCTAAACAGCATCACCCAATGGCTTGGAGGATGGTGTAAGATGCACTCACTGCCAACAAGTGGATTCCAACTCCCAGTAGAACTGCCCTGTTGTTTTCCAAGACTATACTTGTTTGTAAACATAGAAAGCCTCATCTTTCTGGTGGTTTTGAACTGCTGACCTTCTAGTTAGCAGCCCAATATATAACCACTATGCCACCAGAACTCTTTGGTATTGGAATAAGTAGTGGTGGTGGTGTTATTTGTAATATAGGGATGCTGCAGTACAGTGAATGGCACACAAAGAAAAGTCCTCTATGGAACAGTCACAAATGGTAATAGTAGATAAAGTTACATGGAAGGTTAGCCCAGAGGACATAACCAGAGTGGTGGGCCAGATAAAATTCACAGCGAAATTGGTATACCTGAGAAAGGAAACTATGTACCTCCTTTCTCACTCTAAATACTCAGTGGAACACCCAGAGAAATAGTTCATGTGCTGGAATGGAAGCAATGATGGAATGGCTTTATGGTGATCATGATATTCACCCAGTAAGTATGCCCCTTATACAGATCATGACAGATGTGGTGACCAAAGGAGCCCCTCCTACATGGATATCACATGTAATATCACTGGTGCAAAACAAAATAGCAATCTGAGAAGCATTGTCAGATTTGTTAACACAGTTTCCCAAGACGGGTTTTATGAATGCAAGAAATGCAAAGGTTATTCATAGAAGAATGGAAAGAAGCAGTTAGAAAAGAATTTTTCCCAGTAAGAATGAGATTTGTGGCTGGTTATTAATAAATGGGATGACTATAGCAGACATTGATGGAGTTGATACAGGGGGTGTGATATGGCTGCTGGAGACTGAGCAGACCAATGGAAAAGTTGTTGTCACAACGCTCTCCTCCAATGTTAAACCAAAGCACCAAACTCCCACTCATTGAGTTGATTCATACCAACTCAGAGCGACCCCATAGGACAAGGTAGAATTGCTCCAGTTAATTTACCAGATAGCAAATTGTTATGGGAATAGAAACCCCTTTGTTTCTCTTGCAACGCAGCTGGTGATTTCAAACTGCTGACCTTGCAATTGGCAGCCCAACACATAATCATTATGCCATGAGGGCTCTGTGCCCCAATGTTAAGGGGAAAAAAAATAATAAGTCTACGCTCTTCACTACAGGCCGGATGGGTTTAATGACAGGAATTCTCACCTGAGGCTATGTGAAGCAGAAGCTGGGCTAGTTGATGTAGCAAAGGATCGATGAAGGTGCTCTGGTCTTCTTCAGGTCCAGCACCCAGCCCGCCCAAGGCCATAAGCACACATGGTAAAATGGCACAAGAGTCAGATGCAACTTTCTTGGGATCTCCAACACAAGTGATCAATAGACTGTAATCTAACATGTCATTAAAATATTTAAGGGGGCTAAGTTACACTAGAGGAGCCCTAATGGATAATTGATTAAACTTCAACTTTGAGGCACTAAAAACAAAGTCAATCCACAAGCGTCTTACAAGGTAAAGATGAGATTTGCTGCTGTTGCAATGATGTACAGTCCCAAAACCCAAAGGGGTCTCCTCTACTTTTCCCTACAGGGTTACGATGAGTTGGAATTAAATCAGTGGCAGCGAATTTTTTATTGGACTTGGAGGATATGAGGATGCAACAGTTGATGGGACTAAGGTGAAAGTTTGGGTGAGAATTGGGAGGTTTAAGCAGTTCCTGCATGAAGTAGTTGCATTTCCCTTTCCCAAATGTATTATTGGCAGGCATTGTAAGGCTAAATAGAGAACCCTCTGCCACCTGTTAACTGGAAGGTATGCAGATGCCTTCTTAGGCCAGCAGCACGTGTATATGCTAACTGAGACCATTGGAACTGCCTGAACCAGGAGTTTTCATTGGAAGCACTATAGGAGAGCCAGGGGACAAAGAGAGATTACTGCTTTGATTAGTTATACTAAATGCTGAAGCATTGGTGCCAACCAAGTATCTGATTAACAGTCCCATATGGTCTCTGAAAAACAGAAGATGGCGTAAGGTGTGTGAGGTAGCATCAAGTCAGTTCTGTATCATAGCAACCCTACATCCATCAGAACACAGTAATACCCAGTCCTGTGCCATCTCGTGTAGTTGTTCCTGGAGCCCACTACGCCAGTCCATCTTGTCACTGGTCTTCCTTTTCCATTGTTCCTGTATTTCACGAAGCACGACGTCCTTTCTGAGTGACTAATCTCTCTTGGTAACATGCCCAAAGTAGGTGCAATAAAGTCTTACCTGCATCTAAGGAGCATTCAGGCTTACTTATTCTAAGATAGATTTGTGAAAGTAGATTTTTCAAGAAATAAAAAAAAACTAAAAACAAACAAACAAAAAGCTGTGGTTTCAGCTATTTTACACATGTGTGGATGGCAGGCTAAAGAAGAGAGGTACTCAATGATGGATCTTGCCAATATCTTTTGCTCCATCCCAATCTCAGCAAAGTGCTAGCAGCTGTTTGCTTTCAAGTGGGAATGCTCACGTACACTTTCACCACCTTTCCTCAGGGTTATTTCAATTCTTCAGGCCTTTTGTGTTCTGAATAGAAGAGATTTGATCTTGGTGCATATCCCAAGTATAGTAGTATTATCTAAAGATACGTTATGACTACTATGAAAATTAAGCTAGGACTGATTTTAAAACAGGGGTGGCCCACATGACCAAAAATTGCTGATTAATCAATGAAAGAAAAATCCTGGGCCTTCCCCCAAAGATGAAATTATTGGTGATAGCATGGGCAATAGTTTGGCGTATAGCTTCTACAGACAACCAAGAATAAGTTGCTGTTGGTCTCATTTGGATTTTGTATGACTCGCATTTAAAATCTAGGAATATTTCTGAATCCTATCTACTAAGAATAAAACTGTGTTCAACTACATACCCAAACCACAGCAGACTACATCTAAATGACATAAATCAGTATGACTTCCCTTGCCTTTAACCCCTTATGACACACATTTAAACATGACTTTAGTGGTGTTTCCCACACGTGCTTATGTTGACAGGAGCTTATAGCAAAATCTTGGGAATGAGGCTCTAGTATGACATTTAGGATTCTGGAAGAGAAAGCTTCCAGATGCTACAATGTGATATATATCATTTGTATGGAAATTACTAGTCTGCAGCTGGACATTGAGATTGCCTCTATGACAGAATGTCATAAAAACATCATGAGATCTGAGATACTCATTATATCTGGGATGATTAGAGATATACTTTAGTAAGGAGAGTGGTGCCCCCAAATAGTTCCACGATAAAATGGAAATGGTCCATTCAGGAACAAGAAACTGGGGAAATTCAAGGTTTCACCCACCATATCTGTGATCCAGTAGCCTCTTTTCCCGTGGATCTTAGTTGGAAACATCTGCAAAGCTGACAGAATCATTACCAGATGGATAATGCCATATGAACAACTTTCTGCTGAGCAGCAGGAGGCTGCTTTGTTCATGGATGGCAGCTACAGAGTATATAGATAACACATGATGCAGAAAGCTGCTGCATTGAGACTACTAGATGAGAAGACAGTAATGGAAGAAGGCAAGAACAGGTCAGTTCTATGGGCTGAACTATGTGCTGGTTTTCTTGCCGTTTTAGAAGAATTGAACAATTGTGATAGCCCATATATTTGAATTTTAACTGATTCATAAAGAGTGGAAAATGGCTTATCTATATCTTCAGGCAAATGGGCAAGGGACAACTGGACTATTTGAGGGACATCTAGGTGGGACAAGGAACTGTGACAAGCACAATGGTAATTCCAAGGGCAATTCAAAGTAGGGCATGTTAATGGCCACCAGAACAGCCCCTTTCTGAATAGGAATGTGAACAGATTGAGCAAACTGATAAGTGCCTTGTCTCTTTGAGATGAGCAGTTAAGTCCATGAAATGAGCAGATATGGGGATTCAATGAAGAGGTGGTCTGCAGCTAGACAGTGTGCTGTGATGCTGGGAGCTGTGTAACCGCTATTTGAGACACCAGCAGGTTTCCGCGGAGCATCCAGACTATGGACAGACTATGAAGAAGGAACAGGCTGTACACTTCTAAGGAATTAGCCACTGAAAACCATTTGCATAGCAACAAAACATTTTCAGATATTAAAGGCCTAATGATTGTGAGTGAAGTATAGATGATTTCCCACCGTAGTCCACCATAATGACATGAATGTAGTGAAGCCTGTGTGAGGAAAGCTATGAGGACCATCATTTGCTAATGAGGCATGACAAATTGGGGAGAAACAGCTACAAAAATCTTTCAATGATTAGAAATTGCAATGTATGACTTGTGAATCTAGGAAAATTGGAAGTCATAAAAAATGAAATGGAATGCAAAAAGATTGCTATCCTAGGTGTTAGTGAGCTGAAAATGGGCTAGTATTGGCCATTCTGAATTATAAAAAGTCGTAAGGTGTACTACACTGGGAAAGATATAACCAAGAGCAATGGTATTTCACTCATAATCAGAAAGGACATTCAAGGTCTTCTTGCAGTACAATGACAGGATCATATCTATCCACATACACAGAAATTCAGTGAATATAGCTTACACAAATATATGCACCAACCACTAAAGCAAGTGATGAAGAAATTGAAGAATTCTTCCAATGTCTTCAGTCAGAATTTGATCAAATATGCAATCAAGTTGCATTGATAAGTATTGATGATTGGATCACACAATTGGAAATGAAAGGGAAGAATAGTTGGAACATAAAGACTTGGTGATAGAAACTAAGCTGAAAATCCCAAGATAATATTTTTCAAGACCAACAAATTCATCACAAATACCTTTAAACACCCACACACAAAAAAGTGGCTATACACATGGATTTCTTCAGATGAAAACGCAGAAATCAAATTAAATTCATCTGTGGGAAATGGCAATGGAGAAGCTCAATAACCATACCCAAAATGTGGCCAGCCCATCAATTGCTGTAATTTAAGTCCAGGTTGAAGCTGGATAAAACTAAAACAAGACCACGAGTGGCAAAGTAGGGCCTTTACTACATCCCAACATATTTCCAAATACATCTCGAGGAGATTTGTTGCATTAAAAACTAGGGACAAAGGACTTGTGGGAGGATATCAAGCATTTATGAAGAAAGAAAAATATCATTAAAAAGACAGAGAAGAAAGTAAAGGTCAAAGTGGATGTCTGAAGTTATTCTGAAACTTGCTATTAATATTAGACCAGCTAAAGTAAGCAGAAGAAAGAATAAAATCAAGGAACTAAGAGAAAATGTCATAGGGTATCTCAAGACTATAAAGCCAAATATTATAACAAAATGCCCAAGGACATTGAATTAGAAAGCCAAAAATGAAGAACAGGCTTAGCATTCCTTAAACAGAAAGAAAGACCTTGAGGATTAAGATGCGCCTGACCCAAATCATGGTATTTTAAATTGCCCGATATGTATGTGGATCTTGGAAACTGTACAAAGAAGACGAAGATGGCGCCGAAGGCAAAGAAGGAAGCTCCTGCCCCTCCCAAAATGGAAGCCAAAGCAAAAGCTTTAAAAGCCAAGAAGGCCGTGCTGAAAGGCGTCCACAGCCACACAAAAAAGAAGATCCCCACGTCACCCCCTTCCGGCGGCCCAAGACCTTGAGACTAAGAAGGCAGCCCAAATACCCTCAGAAGAGCGCCCCCAGGAGAAATAAGCTGGACCATTATGTCATCATCAAGTTCCCCTTGACTACAGAGTCTGCCATGAAGAAGATCGAAGATAACAACACACTTGTGTTCATTGTGGATGTCAAAGCCAACAAACACCAGATCAAACAGGCTGTGAAGAAGCTCTATGACATTGACGTAGCAAAGGCCAACACCTTGATCAGGCCTGACGGGGAGAAGAAGGCATATGTTCGACTGGCTCCTGACTATGACGCTTTAGATGTTGCCAACAAAATTGGAATCACCTAAAGTGAGCCCAGCTGGCTAATGCTAAATAAAAACTTTTTCAATATAAAAAAAAAAAGAAGACCAAAGAAGAACCCATGCATTTGAATGATGGTGCTGGTGAAGATTCTTGAAAGTTCCACGGACTTCCAAAAGAACCAACAAATCTGCCTTGGAGGAGGTGCAGTCAGAAGGCTCTGTGGAGCCAAAGACGGGGAGACTTCATCTTACGTACTTTGGGCATGCTCTCACGAGAGATCAGTTCCTGGAGAAGGACACAATGCAAGTGAAAAGAACTTGACAAGGTGGATTGACACTGTATGCAACAATGGGCTCAAGCATAACAACAATTGTGTGGATGGTACAGTTCTTATCTCTGCATTGCTTTGTTGTACATAAGAACCGAGTTGATGTCTCTTAGGAGGAATAACAACAATAACAGGCATAAGGGAATATACTAAGCAGTGGTTGATGTCAATGAAAAGGAATTGGCACAGCTTTATTGAAGAGTTGGACATATTGGACATCTTTAATCTCCATCTGTTTGAGACTAACCTTGTATTGTTATTTTTAAGATAATGATTCCATAGATTCTATGATTCAGAACATATTTTAAAAACTCTTAACTAGTACATTTAAAATTTAGTGTCTCAATATCATATTATATTTTTATTCTTACTTTTTCCATCTAGAGTATCTAACTTTTTCTGCTTGATACAAATATTTATATATTCACCTACAGATTTGTTTTCTTAATAACTATTCTAGACCAGTGCTCAGATTTAGGCAGCTCTTAATAAATATTTGATAATCACCTATCTGAATAAATGTCATAAGTTTAAAATGTGCACTAGAATGTTTCTGCAGAGTAAATGTGATATCCAGTATTACTGCTGAGAGAGAATAATCTGCTGTCACAATGCTCAGCCTGAGATCTACAGAAGCTTCTCAGTGCTTGTTTCTCCATCAATACCTGAATAATATCTATTTTATAAGATTCTTCAAATAAAATCAGGGTAGATTTTGCATGATATTCTGCCTATATTTTAATAAATGTCAATAATTACATTTGAATTAATATTATAAATATTCCAAAACCATCATATGAAAGTATCAGATGATAAAAATACTGATCTTATTGGAACATAAGTGTGCCATGTCCCTAGGTGGTACAATCTATTAATATGATTGGCTGCTACCCAGAAGGATAGGGATTGAGTCCACTCAGAGCATTCTCGAGCAAAAGCAAGGCCTGGCTCTCCACTGCAAAAAAAATCAGTCAGTGAAAACCCATTGGAACCCGGCTCTACTCTCACACATGTGAGGTTGCAACAGATTAGCAACTGATTTGACCTGGGCTTTCGCATATGTAAACCCCCCCCCCCAACAGTTTTATTGGCATAGAATTCACATCTCATACAATTCAATGTTTCAACACATCAAGAAGAGTTGAACAATCATCACCACAATCAGCTTTAAAACACGTCATTCTTTTACTCATCATTATGAGGGACACGTTACCTTCAAATATTGCTTCCAGATCCCCAAAGAACCATTGATCCAGCTACTGTCTCTATAGAGTTACCTAGCCTTCATTTCATAAGCAGAAAAATATCAAAAAACAACAAATGAAAACAAACTAACAAGAAGAACAAATAAAACTGATTAAAAAACCCTTAATTAAAACTGATTTAAAAACCCTTCATTAATAAGAAAGCTGAACATATTAAAAACTGGAACAAATTTATATGGATCACGAGGAAGATCAAATGACAGGGTGTTAAAGTTTAACCTACCTGAACCTGCAACAATCCACTTTCCAATGCCTTCTACATGTTAGTAAGGATATTCACGTCCATGGTCCACGGTCAGAAGGGATTGGATCTACAGGTATTCCCCCTTCACTTTTTTCCCTCCAAACTACTCCATTGGAAGCTAACACAGAATCACTCATTCCATAGTTCAGTCACATCAAGCAGGATTGTGCAGTTACTACAACCGTCAGTGTCACAACCTTCTCTCTCCTCTGGAACTCCTGGATAGCAGCCCCCCTTTGCCCTCCCCTCTCCCACTGTCCCCCAGGACCCCTACTTCTACGTGCTGTCTCTATAACACATCAATCCCAGGTTTCATCTTCCCAAAACATATAACAAAGATTCAAGATGGCTACCCCCAGAGAGAAAAGACATCAGAGCTAAACCCCAATATGAAAAAAAAAAAATAGAACATCGAAAATGTTGACAATTAGATCAAGTCCAGTGCATGTGAAGCATGGGGACAGCGGATCAACTGACAAGGTTTTCAAACCAGGTTTATCATTTTCAGCTCCACTAGCAGTTTCACCAATGTATTCTTTCTGGTAACCACACTTTGCTATAGCACCCGTAAACAATAAAATTTTTACCTAAAATTGTATGTTTAGTTTGGCCTATTGTCTTCTGATGATCCACTCAGTAGTCGTATGTATCATATATAAACTAAAATAATATCAAGTTGTGAGAATAACATCTAATTCTTCAATGCAAGTTCTCAAATTTGCAACACCATCAATAGCTTTGGCTTTCCTTTCTTCTTTAATCTTTGTGGAAAAGGTGGAAGCAAAATACACAAGAGTTTGCCCTTGAGAGGTATAATATGAAGAGCAAAGTATAACTTGAAAATCTAGTGGAGAAATTCATAAAAAGACATGAGAGGAGGATAAAAGGATTGAACTGTCCTAAGAGGGATAACAGCAGGCAGACTGCAGCGCTTCGTGGGACACAGCGTACGGAGGTTACAATTATGCTAGCCGTGGACAGTGACGTTTTCCTTTGACTGACTTTCCAGTTTTCATTTACTTGGATATTTGGGGACAAACATGCCTTTCAAAGATGTACTAGAATCAACACTGGTGTGCCATTTTTTGTTGTTGTTAATGTGGAGGTAAATAACTATCTTTCTGAGTTCTATTATGTGTACTATTGTGAAGGGGAAATTCAAACTGCTTAATTGGCTATTATGAAACCTGTATGGGAATCAAAAGGTATTCATTCAAATTGTGGTATTGGCGAAGAATGATAATATGCTGTAAACTTCCAGAAGAATAATCATTGTTTTGCTTTGTTTCTGAGAAAAAATTACAAGCGAAATGCTCCTTAAAAGTAAAAAGGACAATATATTGCCCCACTTAATTTGGACACATCATCAAGCAAGAATACTAACTAGTGAAAAGATACCATGGTGAGTGGAGGGTAAGACTGAGGTGAGAAAACATTCAATGAGGTGGACTGACACAAGGCCACAAGAATGAACTCAAACAGAAGTGTTAGCATGGCACAGGATCAGGCCATGCTTTGTTCTTTTATACATAAGGTCTGTATGATTTTGGAGTCTAATCAGTAGTGATTAAAAATGATAACAGATAATAAAATGAAAGTTTTAGAAGCTTGCCCCCTGCAGTCAAAAACAGAAAACACAAAAACAAACAACAGCAACAAATAGGGTTGAGTCTTAGGTCCTTCATTTAGTAAAGCAAGATACTGAAATTGAACCGTATAAGCATAATGAAACTCAGGCACACAAATCCTTAGAAAAGTACTGGGCACAAACTAGATATTCTGTATTATTATAATAATCACTAAAAATAAAATACAGGCAGTCCATCATCTGTTGATTAAATATACTACAATCACTTCTAATATATTGACTTGATAGTATATAAATTAAGGAAGGTATATAATTGGGAAGGAGAAAGTGAAAATATGTACACAAAAATCAGAAAGAATTTTAAGGTCTATAACCCCAAAATAGCTGCATATTAAAATAATTTTGAGGACTACCAATGGACAGAAGCAAAATACTAATACAAAATCCGAATTATAGTGAAATTTTAATTAGTAGTGTAGATGTCAAAACTACATAAGCAATTAAAACATAAATATCCAAAGCAGTATCTCTAAGTAACTTGGTATCTATGAAATAAATATATTTTTTACATACTGAGGCTTTATTTCTGTCTCTTGTAGCCTTTCCATTTTTGTTGCTGGTGAAATAATGCAAGGCGCCATATTCCATCAAGGCTGCGAAAACAAAAATGAAACAAACAGAAACAAAGAGATCCATCGCAGTCACGTAAGAAACCTTAGGTAATGACTTCCTGGCAATTGTACTCAACGTTGTCATCGTCAGAACTGTCGTGATACCTATGGAGAGAAGGGAAGCTGGTAAATAACAAGCCATTTCAGATGAGGAGTAACCAGCAATTTAAGAGACTACTTTTTTTTCCCTTGCATCTGATTTAGCAATGTTGTGTGGGGAAATAAACATTGGAAACAAAAGGGTTTGATTACCAGTGATTTACAGAACGAATTACTAGTAACCATAGCTACACTATATCGCATGTCCTCTTTGTGTCTCTTTGTGAATTTTAAACATCTCAATAACTGTGGACTGCAAAATGTCTCCCAATGACGATCCTTCCTTTCCTCCATAGTAGAATCTCCACCATTTATATGATACTTAGCTGCCTAGAAAATCATTTTTATTAGGCATCTCCCTTCAAGCTCTCTATGGGTATCTGGCTGAAATCGAGGGACGCTAAATCAGAGTGCACAAGAAAGATGTAGATAATGTCCATAAGAGAACATCAGTGAGACCGGAAGTTCCTCCTCCTGTTTTCCTTGTTTCTTCCTAATAGAACTTCATGGCGAGAACACCAGGAACCATCTTGGACCAGTAGATGGTCTGAAAATTGAAATCATGCAAGACATGTAAAAAACTAGGTACTGCACACTGATATCACTTCTGGATTTTACATAAGAAATAAATACACCTAAATCTATTTAAAGCTACAGTGATGACAGGCTTTCTATTGATATGTTCAAGTAAAATCCTTATACACATGCATTACTTTTATGATTACCTGGGATGATAAATAAATACAGATTAAATTGTTGTGATGGATTTAAACAAATGGAGGCAAACTCTGGTTAAGTTCCCAAATCCTTCCCCTATTAGCTCTGGGGCTTTGGAGAGTTTTTATTAACTCCTCTTTGCCAATCATCTAACCATAGGTGCAATCTGCATTTGTTGTGTGCCATGGAGTCAATTGTGACTCATATGAACCTGTGCCTGAGTATAACTGCTCGGGAATGTTTTCTTAACTGCAGTCTTTATGTGATCAGATCTACAGTTCTTTCTCCCACAGATCCTCTGGGTGGTTTCATATCGTCAACACTGTGATTAGCAGCAGAACACTTAAGCCATTTGTGCCACCAATAATCCTTGACTCATTCATTGCCACTGCGCCAATTCTGACTCAAAGTGATCCTTTAGGATAAAGTAGAATTTGGGCCCGTGGGTGTTGAAGATGATACATCTCTATGGAATTAGAAAGGCCGCTCTTTCTCCAATGGAGTTGCTGGTGGTTTCGAAGTGCTGACCTCTGGTTAGCTACCCATCCTATAACCCACTACACTACCAAGGTTCTACAGCCTCTTTGGGCAGCCTATGGTACTTTCAGTATTCTTTGCAAGCACCACAATTCAAATGCATTAATTCTTCAGTGATCTTCACTATTCAATGTCCAATTTTCACATGCGTACAAGGCAAAATGAAATTATGATGATTTAGGTCAGGAGCACATTAGCATCAAAGTAACACCTATGCGTAGCAATAATGAAAAATACAGCTTTCCTCTAGTTCCTAAATGCTTCCCTCTCCCCACTGCCCTCCGCCCCCACTGTCACGATCCAAATCCTACCTTTCAAGTCTGACTAGACCAGAGGATGTACACTGGTGCAGATGGGAACTGGAAACACAGGGGAGCCAGGGTGGATGCTCCCCTCAGGACCAGTGGTGTGAGTGGCAAACCTTGGAGGGCTTAGGGAGGGTGGGCTGGAAAGAGGGAACCTATTTCAAGGACCTACATGTGACCTCCTTCCTGGGGGACATAAAACAGAAAAGTGGGTGAAGGGAGACATGGGACAGGGTAAGATATGACAAAATAATAATTTATAAACTATCAAGGGCTTAGGAGGGAGGGGGGATGGGGAGGGAGGGGAAAATGAGAACTTGATGCCAGGGGCTTGGGTGGAGAGCAAATGCTTTGAGAATGATGAGGGCAATGAATGTACAGATGTGCCTTAAACAATGGATGTGGGTATGGATTGTGATTAGAGTTGTATGAGCCCCTGATGAAATGATTTTTTAAAAAAGGTCTTGCACAGTAAATCTACTCAGTGCAATGTGCCGTTTGGCCATTTGACTGACGCTTCCATAAGCACGTATCCACAGACTGTGGATCCAAGCTGTGAGAAAGAGTCGCCAGGCTGCCCCATTTTCATCAAACATAAAGCAAGCGTCAGGTGGTTACCAGGCACCCATCGAGAACCCTTTGGCAATCACTAGAGCTCAGGCATCTGGGGTGTGGAGTGTGGGACTCCGATAAATTAAGAGAGTGAAAGTGGGCCACGGGGCACGCGGATATGGAGGGAGAGACTCTTCAGGTGACATTCAGGAAAGATTGTTAGTTCCATAGATCTCAGCCATGGAGGAACCAAGGGAGGGGTTGAAGAACTAAGGCATAAAATGCTTGCAGAAGTGTTTGTGAGGCCTGTCTCCTCTTTGCCCCAATTTTCTTGGGTCTTGGGGCCTGACTTTGCTAAATGAAGCAAAAAAGCCCCGTCTCTCACTAAAGCAAGTACAGATTGGGCTTCTTCAACATTTATTGGTGAAAATTCTGTAATGGCCCATTGGTGAATGCACATGGCATAAGGCAGTCCTCCATGCCAGTTTGCCCACAGGGTATGGCCCAGATCAGGGGTTTATACTAATCTGATAGTTACCAAGAGGAACAAATATGGTGTCCAGAGATTCAACAATTTTCCTCACAAAGTAAGATAAAATCCTTGATAACTTCCATTTAACATGATGTTAAATGCATGGTGAGAGGATACAACTCTGACGCATACCTTTCCTCCTTTCAAATCTCTCCATTACAGTAACTACACAGAACCCACCGGAAAACATTCATGCTTACAGGGTTTAGCAAATAAGTTAACAGGTTTAATGCCAGTGAGAAAATCTCCAGGTAGTTTTTTATCAGGGAATATTTCAAAGTTCTCTCAGGTCAGCTAATAAATGCACAAAGGATGTGCTGGGAGCCTCGACCAAAGGCATTCGGCTCAAGCTCTGTGGGTTGACAGACCCAGCTTCTGAGAGCCTCAGCCACAGGCACTCAGGTCTGCTCCCACGGGGCAGCAAGCCCATTTTTCCCAATTATGCGCACAGAGCATTCACTCCACAAGCCAGCCTCCTGCACAAAGGCCCTCACATTTACTTGCTCCGTGGGTTGGAAAGTTCACCACTCTGTTCAAATTCTGTTTTCTGATTCTACGGTCCAGAGGACAGGTTTCACTCTGGAATCTTGATACTAATGCGATCCCACCTTCTTCTTTTTTTTTTTTTTCCTGGAATACTGCTTTTTAATGAATGCTTGCCCTCCAGAGCATTTTGTTTAGGCCCTTTTCTCTTATGTTATATTTCCTTTCTTTTTAGTTTTTAATAATTTTATTGGGAATTCATACAACTCATCACAATCCATACATACACACATTGTGTCAAGCACATGTGTACATTTGTTGCCATCATCATTCTCAAAACATTTTCTTTTTACTTGAGCCTTTGGTATCAGCTCCTCAGTTTTTCCCCTCCCTCCTCTCACCTCCCTCTGTCACTAACCTTTGATAATTTATAAATTATTATTTTTTCATGTCTTACACTGACCAATGTCTCCCTTCACCCACTTTCTTGTTGTCCATCCCCCTGGGAGGGGGTTATATGTGGATCATTATGATCACTTCCCCCTTTCTACCCCACCTTCCCCTTACCTTCCTGGTAAGGCTACTCTCAATATTGGTCCTGAGGGGATTATCTAGCCTGTGTTTCCAGCTCTGATCTATACCCATGTCCATCCTCTGGTCGAGCCAGATTTGTAAGGTAGAATTGGGGTCATGATAGTTGGGGGTGGGGGAAGGAGGAATTAAAGAACTAGTGGAAAGTTGTATGTTTCATCGGTGCTATATTAAACTCTGACTGTCTCATCCCTGTGACCCTTCTGTTAGGGAATATCCAATTGTCTACAGTCAGGCTTTGGGTTTCCACTCCACACTCCCCCTCATTCACAATGATATCATTTATTTTTGTTCTGGGTCTTTGATGCCTGCTACCTGATCCTAGCAACACCTTGTGATCACATAGGCTGGTGTGCTTCTTTCATGTGGTCTTTGTTGCTTCTGAGCTAGATGGTTGCTTGTTTACCTTCAAGCCTTTAAGACCCCAGATGCTATATCTTTTGATAGCTGTTTCTTCACCACATTTGCTTTTGCACCTATTTTGTCATCAGCAATTGCATCAGGAAGGTGAGCATCATGGAATGCTAGGTTAATAGAACAAAGTGTTCTTGCATTGAGGGAATACTTGAGTAAAGGCATAATGTCCATCTACCACCTTAATACTTAACATATAAATATATGTACATAGATCTATTTCCCCATCATATATATAAATATATTTACATAGGTACATGCCTGTATTTAGACCTCTAAAAATCCCCTTTGCCTCCTAGTTCTTTCCACTATTTCCTTTTACTTTCCTATTGTCCCATTTCTTTTGGGTTTCAGTAATTCCTCTAGGTTACATTGTCATTGATCAAGCCCCATCAGGCCTCCTATACCCTCCCCACCATTGATTTTAGATTACTTATTGTTCCCTTTTGGTCCCTGAGTTTGTTAACACCCACTTCCTTTCCCCGACCTCTGCCTTTCCCATGTCCCCCCAGAACCATAGGTCCCATTTTTTTCTCCTCTGGACTGTTTATCCCACCTATCTTATCTGCATACACATGCAGAGATAACAACATACACAAAAATCCCACCTTCTGCTTCTTGGAGGGCTCATTTTGAATGCAACTGGGTGGTATTGCAGGGACTCTGTTCACAATTACTCCCAGGTAAATTCTATCAGTACTGTCCCCCTTCTTCCCATCCCTATGCAGGAAAATGTCCTTTGGTGGAAGTTGGGGCTTTGGCTAGAAGAACCACATTAAATAACTTACTGTCCCTGAACCTGGCATAGATGTAGAGTGGCAGGGGAGTAATAGTCTGTGTAAGAATAGATAAGGATTAGATAGAGTTTGGAGAAGTGTCTTCCCTGCCGCTTGGCAATAGGGCAGTCAGAAGAGGTCAGATGTGTCCATCTCCATTGCTGTTTATTACAGAAGTAATGACCTATGAAGATTTACTTAAAACAATTCCTGATCACCTCTATGAAGTAATCTTATTTTTGACCATGAATTAATCATCTGTAGCCATAGCTGTCTTCTTTCTGAAATTCAGTCACGACATGACAATAAGCAGTCCACTTTAGAACATCAGCACTTGCATCACCACTTCCTGAACTACCTTTCCTCTGGCTATCCACCTGTGTCTTGTTCCCAGCCATCATTCAGGTCTTCGTCAAATGCTACTTCCTCAAATAGTGCTTTCTAATTTCACAATATGAAATAGCATTCATCATATCCACCCACATCCCTTGCCACTCTTCACTTTATTTCCGTTTGTTTTCATAACCTCTGTTCTTTGCTGACATTTTATTAAGTTTTTTATGCATTTGTATATTACCTGTATCCCCCACAAAATAATGTGCCAGGCACATGAGAATATATTATACTTTTTGTTTACTGCTAGCACTACAGCCCTTGTAACACTTCCCAGTAAAAATAAATCATTTGATCATTGCTGTTTCAAAGGGAATGTTCAATAAACTAACAGGATAATATCCTTCAATGAATTGTGTATATGTATGAACGTGGAGCTCTAATGGACTGCGATACCCACAGTCCACAGTTCAAAACCACCAGTGGCTCTGCAGGAGGAAGACGGGACTTTCTACTCCAGTGAACAGTTACAGTGTCTGAAATTCACAGGGGAGGTTGTACCTTGTCCTATAAGGTTGCTGTGAGTCAACATCAACTCAGTGACAATGAACTTGGTTTGGTTTGGTATATAAACACACACACACACATTCTAAACTCTTATGTCACAATGGGCTTCCCAGGTGGCTTTTAACCTCATGGTCAGTGGTTGAAAAGTACCAGTCACCTTGCGAGAGGAAAGTGAAGCTCTATTCTCCTAACATTTTACAGTTTCAGAAACCCACAGCGGGTTTCATAAAGCTCCCGAAACACACTGCTCTCCAGTTGAGGCTTACTCCTGGTGATACTAGAGACCAGGGCAGAACGGCTTCATGTTAGTTTCCAAGATGGTGACTCTTTATGGGAGTAGAAAGTTCGTTCTTTCTCCCACGGACTGGCTAGTGGTTTCAAATTTCTGACCTGGCAGCTCAATGTGTAACCGCTGTGTCAGCAGGGTTCTTGATATGCTATACTATAGCATCGCTATGAGTTAGAATCAACTTACTGGTTTTCCAACTACATGGGACAAATAATTATGATAATTCTCAATTTAGTAAAGACTGCAGCTTATCTTTAAATTTGACATGCTTATAACATAGAATAGTCCATTTTTAATAGAAACAAAATTGTTTCATAGCTGGATTTTCTCTTTCATTACATTCTGTCATTTGATTAAAAAAAGAAAAATTAATTACTCAAATTCTCTTGGAATTATATTGAAAATAATATCCAATATTTCCATCATGTCCATAGTATGATACAGACTAAGAATATAAAATAATATATATTCTTATGGGCAGCATATAATTTCTAGTAGCTGTATGAAACCAAACAAAATTATGAATGGATTTTTCTCGTTAGGTATCTATACACCTCTGTGTAGATTCCCAAGTGAATTGTATTTCTAAATATAGAGCTAGGTGCCTGGGGCCTTATCTTTGACATTCTTATATGATTTGCATTTTACTATATTTAGTCAATGAAACTATTCAGCAGAGATCCTAAAAAACACATGAAATAATATTTGTGGTTGAAAGCATACTGTCTCAATTTTCCTTATGCTTTATGCAATTATGTCTTCTGGAAGAAACAATTCCAGATAATTTGTTGATTAATATTTTTCCTTTGTATATCAATAACATGACGATAGTTTGTCATTTTCCTTTAAATATTTATAATAAGTCGCCACTTATTTTCCTATCTGATTTTATATATTGAAATAGATCACTAGAGAAACACATTGCTATTTCAATAAGTATGAATTACAATTACCTTCTACTCTATGTCACTCAACAGGGTAAATTAAAATAGTCACACAAAAATTATATAAGTTATGTATTGCAGAAAATCAGGAGCTTTCCGTTTCTTTCAACACCTGCCCTTTAGAACAATTGACTGCTTATTTGTACCAATATAAGAGCAAGTGATTTTAAATGTATACCAGTTAACAAATGCTGCTTAAAAGTGATTTGGCTAGAATAGGAAACAGAAAAAAAGTCAGATATTCAACAAAATAAAAGTATGGATTATGAATGATTTCCCTGCATTAATTATTTCTGTATGTCTATACTTCCCTTGACGCCAATGTAAAGTGTTTTAAAATTTCAACATCTTTGTAATTTTTTCATGTTTACTTTTTATGTACTCCTTTCAATTTGTGGGAAAACGATGGGGCTTTCTACTCCCACAAAGAGTTACAATTTGGAGATTCACAGGGGCAGTTCTACCCTGTCAGACTGGATTTGACTTGATGGCACTGAGTTTCATTTTGAGGTTCAGTTTAGAATTGTATAAGGGTTTCTCTCATATTTGACTTATTATAGTCTTCTGTTATATTTTCAATATATTAAATTTTATATGATATACACTTTTATCAAACTAAATTATAGTAAAATGCTTTTTAAACATTAGTATAATACCATATGTCATACCTAGCGATGTTCTTGCTGGCACTGCATCTTTATTGATCCAGAAAGATACCCAAGAAAGAACAACCGTCAGAATACAAGGAATGTAGGTCTGAATAGTAAAATATCCCATCCGTCTGCTCAAGTGAAAAAAAATTGTCATAATAACATAATCCCCTGGGGGAAAAAACAACACAATATGTTATATTTTGACTATAAAATATATAAAAGTTTAGGATACAATCAGCAGATTTAAATGCTTCTTACCAGAGATTGTATGAGAGATTTCAGTTGAGTTCCTTAATCCTACAAATGCAAATTGATATAATCTCCAGTATTTAGGATCAGCCACTTCTACAGAAGGCTTTTTCCATTTATACTCAATTTCATTTTTAGGGTATCCATCTAAAAGAAAAATTAATTAAAAACATAGGCACTAGAAAAACTTAAAATAATTCTTTTTAAATAAAACATTTTAATACAGGTCATAAATACCTTTTAAAAACTAAAAATTACAATATCAGATTTATCCAAAAAACACTCTCTGAATCTGTTAGTTGTATTTTAAATTATCAACACAGAGCCTAAAAAATCCACTTACATGAAGAAAGAGCATTTTCAGCACCGAGCATATGTGTCTGCACCACTATATTTCTACTCCTAGGAAACTACTACCCACATATGATAAATTTTCACTTATTTTTTGTTGTTATTTAGTATTTGCTTGCTATGGATTTTTCTATATGAAAATACAATTTCATTTGTACTTTGTTTATATTATTTCATTGGTACCATACTGTTTCCATTCTTTTGCGTAGTATTTTGTTTGCTGTTAGCTTATGAAACTCATCTATGCTGCTGCAAGTTGTCATGAGTATGTTTCATTATAAAAATTATAGCAAAATATATTGATTGGTTTTACTATTGAAGACATTTGGAATGATTCCTGTTGGCTGTTACGCTCTTTGTTGTTAGTGATGTCATTGTTCATGACTCCGAAGACACATACCTGAAGAGGTTTCTCTAGCATGTACATACACAGTGAAGAATTGTTGCTCCCAGTGTGCTACATAAACCGTATATACTCGTATATAAGCCTAGTTTTTCAGCACAAAAAATGTTCGGCTTATACATGGGTCAGTGGTACCCCAACGAGGTGTAACATCTCGTGGGTGATTGCCCTTCCTCCGCTGTTCATTCAAAGCCCCGCTGATACTGCTGGGCTTTGAATGTTTGTTTACTCACATCTAACCAATCAGAGCCGTCCTATGACATGGACGGCTCCAATTCGCAGAATCATCCATAGTGATTCACTTACGCGGGCAGCTGAACTGGTGAGGATGTGTCTGTGGCTGCGCTCCATCTCTCCCCTCTGGTCTCTGTGTTAATTCACATCCTGCATTTCCCACCCTAGGCTTATACTCGAGTCAATCAGTTTTTCTCATTTCCCAGGTAATAATTAGGTACCTCGGCTTATACTTGGGTTGGCTTATATTCGAGTATATACAGTAATTTATCTTATAATTTTGCCAGCCTTTTCTTCGCAAAGTGAGTATAACAATGGATTCTCTTTTCAGGCAATGTGAAAATTCACATGAATCCATATTCTCATCAGAATTTGATGTGAACAATCTTTCTTAATTCTGACAATACTTTTTATTTCACATTTTCCTGATAAAGAATGAATCTAAGCATTTTTTTTTCAAATGTTCACTAGGTGTGATGTTTCTTCTTTGAGGATTTATTTGTTCAATTGTCCATTATTCTATTGAAAAGTTTTCATGTGAACTCTTTATATATTATAGATCATAGCCCTTCATGTCATTTGAGTTGAAAATACATTTGCCTGATCAATGTGGTCTAGAACAGAGGTGTGTTGCTTTAAAGATAATTTGGGTTTTGTCCTTGCTGCATGATCAGGAAGTCCCCGAACAATTTTGAACTAACTATGAAGGAGATTTGGACTGCACATTCAGATTCAAGCAGGTCTGTGATTACATTTGCTCAAAAAATGTTATTTCAATCTGGTATGTTTGGCACAGCAGTCCAATAATGGCTACTAATAAAAAAAAGGAGGGGGGTTGGCAGCTCAAACCTATCATGCTGCTCCATGAGAGAAAGCTTCAGTGAAGATTACAGCACAGCAAATACTTACTTACTACAGGTTTGAGCTCAAAGTCAACTTGAGACCACTCAACATCATACTAACTGTAGAGGTGATTTTCTTTTTAGACATTAGAGGCTGTATGTATGTGAGTGAACTGCTTTTAACTCATGACGGAAATGTTAATACTCAGTTCTATGTGAAGAGTATCTTCTACTAGACTAACCTCCCATTCACCCATTGTTTAGTCAAGGTACACTAGAGAAACAACTCCAGGGTGACTCATATGTATATAAGAAAGAGCTTTATATTCAAGAGCAGTTGAATATTGAGAAAACATCCCAGCCCAGTCTAGATCAAGTCCATAAATCTGATAGTAGTCCATATTTCCTATAGCAATCTATAAAATCTTCTTCAGACTCATGAAACACATGCAATGACCCCAACTGCAGGAAGGTCACGGGCCAGTGGATGGAAAGTATTGTGGATCCAGGTGCATTATAAGCATCTCAGCACTGACAGGGTTCTCCATGTGGCTTCCCTAGGTCCAGGGCTCTATCTGCATCAGGATAGGTTCATGAGGGTACTCCTCAGGGATATCTCGAAGGGTGTGAGCAGAGAGAGTCTCCTACTTCTAAGGAGGAAAATACAGGAATTCTCAGAATCCTCAGGGGAAGGCAAGGCCCACAGAGATGCCTCGTGAGCTATCATCTGATTGACAGGCTAGATTCCACTCCTTCACTCTTAATCCTTTCTAATTGACAAACGATTATGTAACTACCACAGACCACCCCTTGTCCATTTGACACTTTCGCACAACTCTTTAGCCATATACAATTTTCAAATAAACAATAATAAAATCATATCTGTACCTTACAGGATAAAACCAAAATGTATACAATTCAATATATGCCACCCTCATTTAAACATAACATTCTATAAGTGAACAAACAAAAATATCTTATGCCTAACAATTTCAGTTAAGTAACACCTACACCTTAATCCTACAATCCTATGAGTATATTCTCCCCCACCTATGAGAGTTGGTAAGCCAGCCACTTCATGCCTTTATAGAAATTGGGTGTCCAATTTCGATACTGCCCACTTATACCAACCCAGTGCTCTGAGGAGACAATCATAATATTTGATATGAAGAATCTTCCTTCCAATTGGAACCTTATGAAATCAGCATCCCAAAGGAAAATCAAATTAGGACAGGCCGTCCATAAAGTCAGCAGTAATGTGCACCTGTTCACAGGCTCAAAAATCTTCTGATCAGGTTATGTTCTTGTCAACTCAATGTGGGCTGCCTCACTTAGCCTCACCAGGGTGCCCATTGGTCACCTCTTCTTAACACCATGGGCTCATCACAGATTCTCAACAATCCTAGTCCCCTTGTACTAGGTAGGTCATGAACTTCAAACCAGTCAACACACTCTCATCTCTCCTCTTTTTCCTATAAGCCGAGTCCACGGGTGTCAGTGGCCAGACTCAACCCATCTCTTTATTGCTGCATTTATCTCACTTCCGTGCAACAAAGGGATCCCAGTGGTCACCTAATAAGCATTTCAGTCTGCCCAAAGGCTTCCTTTAACATGGAGTCCTAGAGAGGAGTTTCCTTCATAGTTCCAGATTTTTTTTTCAGCTTCTGACAAAAAACACTTTTCAAAATGCAAATATCAAAAGAGTTCCCTTTTTTCTTAAATCTGTCAAAAACAACCCCTTAGACAAGACTCTTCAAATACAAACATCTTGAGTTCTACAAATCATTGGGTGGGGCTTATCTTTTCAGAGCCTTCTTTGAATGTGTGTTTTAAACCCATTTAAAGATCAAATTTTAGTGGCTCCAGGCAAGTGGGTTTAAAAGCTCTCTATTTTCATATTCCCCAATAAATATTTCTATCAATTGTTATAGCAATAATAAACAGAAGAAGTCAGTATAAACAAAGTGAATTCAGATATTAAACTAAATTCTTAAAACAGTCAAGTTCAATACTGATTTAGCTTATCTAAATCCTTATCTAAACGATTCTGTTGATAGAAAAATATGGGATTGAGCCTCTGAGAGTATCGCCTCAAGCCAGGGCCAGGCATCTGTCAGCCATTTTGACCTCAGTCAGCCATTTTCTCTAACCAGCATGGTTTCTGAGAAATTCAAGTGGAAAATTATATCTCTGAGCTCCAAATATATATTAACATTCATTTTCACCATTTCAAACAGGAATAACCAAATGCAAAACAAAACAGCATAATCAAAACTTTAACTTCCCATAATCTTTCTATTAAAAACAAACAAACAAACCAGTAAACTGCATGGATATATCTGACTTCCGGATAGCCAAAGAAGAAACACTACCATCGTGGAGAAGTCAAATAAACATCCACTCTCCATTATTATGAAGTGTTTCTCTAGTACCTCACTTCCAGTACAATAATGTGTTTGTCCAAGTAAACTAGAGAAACAAATCCAGGGAGACTGATATGTATATAAGAAAGAGTTTTATATAAAATAGCAGTTGAATATTAAGAAAACATTCCATCCTAATTCAGATCAAATCCATAAGTCCAATATTAGCCTATATGTTCTATACTAATCTATAAAGCCATGTTCAGAATAATGAAACACATGAAATGATACAGAATACTGGATGATTACCGGCCAGTGAATGGGAAGTCTTGTGGATCCAGTGGTATTGTAAGCATGTCAGTGCTGAGAGGGGTCTCCACGTGGTTTCCCCAGGCCCACGTCTCTAGCTGCATCAGGAAAGGTCCCTGTGGGTTCTCCTCTGTGATGTCTTGCAGGGATTGAGCAGAGGGAGTATCTCCCACCTCAAAGGAGGAAATACAGGAGTTCCCAGAATCCTCAGGAGAAGGCCATGCCCACATAGAGACCTAATTAGTCCTCAAACTGACAAATGATTACCACATCCATCAAGGTTATCAGAATTAACACTCAAATTTACCTTATGAGGTAGATATTCTCAGACAAAAATTAGGTGAAAAACCTAACTTACTTTCTGGGTTCACCCTTTTCATTAAATTTTTATGGTTGGTTAGTCCTTATCTGTGATAATTTATATATTTTAATAACAGCTTTAAATTGTTTTCAACAGGAGGCTTGGTCTACCACTTTACAGAAGCAGCATAATAAATATTCAATTTTCCCAAACCAACATATCATTAAAAGATGGTTCTCTTATAAGCCATTCAAATATGTGTCATCTTTGATTATCTGTTTAATAATCTATTTTTCTACATTCCTTCCATTTTCTTTCTCTTGACAGCACTACTACATTTTTTCCCTATATTTTTCTTTTTTTGCTACAGCAGTAATATAATGATAATGAGGGCACAAATAAAACCTTTATCTAATCACTTGATTCTCATTATATTCACTTTTAAAATGTGAGTAGGTGCATAATTTTGAGGGCATGGAACACTAGGAGCCCTGATGATGTAAGTGTTACACCTTGGGTGGCAATCAGCAGGGTCAGCAGTTTGAAATCACCAGCAACTCCAAGAGAGAACACTGGACTTTCTACCACTTTGAACAGTTGCAGTCTCAGAAACCCCTTAACTCGATGGAAGCGAGCTTGGTTTTGGTTAGATATGAAAGACCAGTAGCTATAATTTCATCTTCCTTGAAGAGATTTCAAGTCATTACAAACTTTTAAAGAGTTTCTGTGACTGTAAATCTTCATAAGTACAGACAATCTCTTATTTCCACTGCACAGTGACTGATGGGTTTGAACTGCTGATCTTTGGGTCAGTTCCACCAGGGTTCCCATTACATTTTCATCAGTGACACTCAGTTGACTTCATAGAAATAAGTAGATTTTGAATTTCCAATGTTAAAAAACAGACTCAAAGACAGGACTTGCCAAGCTAGTAAATGTATTACCTGAAAGAAAATAAAACGATAGCTACGTCTTCCGGGTTGTGCATACCATCTATTACCTGAGTGTCCCTAATTATTCAGTCTGAGGTATGACTTTTTTGAAAATGCTTAACTCTGAGAAGTTAATGTTAGAAAAGTAAGCAACAAAATATACATTTATGAATGTAAAATAACATTTAATTGAAAAAAGTGATTGAGATAATTTCTAAACTATAAAAATGATAACTTGGAATTTTGTAGTAAATGGGTAAATTTATGGAATAACTATATTACATTGTTGTATTATAAAAATGTTTGGTTAAACCATGTAAAATGAAATATAAAGTTATTTTCTTAAATATATGTGGTAGTTACATAATCTGTTGTCAATTTGAGGATTAAGAGTGTAGGGGTGGTTTCTAGCCTGTCATTTAAGATATAGCCAATGAGGCCTCTGTGTGGGCATGGCCTTCCCCTGAGGAGTCTAGAAACTCCTATATTTCCTCCTTGGAGGTAAAAGACTCTGTGATCTTACTGCATTCAGCGTCATTGTATGTGTTTTGTGAGTTTGAAGAGGACTTTATAGATTGGTATCAGACATATGGGCTAATATAGGATGCATAGACTTGATCTGGCCTGGGCTGGTATGTTTTCTCAATATCCAATTGCTCTTGTATATGAAGCTGTTTCCTATACATATATGAGTGTCTATGGATTTGTTTCTCTAGTCTACCCAGAATAACACAATAAATATAAAGAGAAATCTAACAGGAAATAGAAAAAAAAAAGATGGCTGTTTCAGTTACATAATCTCCTGTCAACTTGCAAAGGGGTGGAGTCCAGCTTGTCAATCAGGTTGCAGCTTGATGGCCTCATTTTGGAGGCATCATGGAGATAAATAACTTACTGGAGGCCAGATACAGAAAGACTCTGCTTCATCTTCCTGCTGACAAGACACATTGAGCTATGCGTGAACCTTGGAGCTGGAGGAGCCACACTGAGATCCCTGCCAGTGCTGAGACGCTTCAACCACCACTAGATCCACAGACTTTTGACGCATGGACCTGTGATTTTCCTGCATTCAGCGTTATTGCATGGACGCGTGAGTTTAACGAGGAATTTATGGACTAGTATCGACATATGGGGTAATATCAGACTTTTGGACTTGATCTGGACTTGACTGGAAATTTCCTTAATATACAATTACTCTTTTACATAAAGCTCTTTTCTTATACATATGAGTATGTCTAGATTTGTTTCTCTAGCCTACCCAGACAAACACATTATGGTACCAGGAGTGGGATATTAGAGAAACAAATCCTGAAGATGGAGAGTAGATACATGTTTGATCTCTGCCTCATGGTACTTGTTCTTTTGAGGCTAGCCAGAGCTCAGATCTGGTTGTTTTCTGGAAAGAACATGGGGAGTTAAAGTTTTGATTATTTTCTTTGGTTATTATCTTTGGCTATTTCTTTTTGAAAAGGCAAAAATGAATGTGATAAATTTAAATTTTTTGCTCAGAGGACAAAATCACCCCTGGAACTTCCCTGTGACCAAGCTGCTTAGTCAAAATGGCTGCCAGAATGTCAAAATGCATGACAGAAAGCCTGGCCCAGGCTTGATACAGTCAGAGGCCTACTCTCATATTTTGTATCAATAGATTAGTTTAGATAAGAATTAAGATAAGATAGATAAACATTGTCCTTGACCCATTTAATAATCAGTCAAGTATAGGATCTGAGTGTATTTTGTTTATACTGATTTCTTCTGCTTCTTCTTATTATTGTTGATATAATGATTGATAGAAATTATTGGGAAGTAGGAAATAGAGAGCTTATAAGACCACTTGTCTTGAGCCATTCAGATTGGAATTTTAAATGAGTTTATGACACACCTGTAAAGAAGGCTCTGAATGATAAATCCACCTCCCACCCCCCACCCCCACCCCCAGGGTCTTGAGTGCTCAGGACATTTAAAGGTGAAGGGACTTGCCTATTGGCTCTTGACAGATTGAAGAAAAAGGAACTCTTTGGCTATTTGAATTTTGAACCAACGGTTTGAGCCAGTAACTGGAAAAAATTTGGAGCCTTAAAGTAATTCTCGTCGCTTGCACTCAGCTGTTAAAGGAAATGGGTGGGCAGACTGAAATGCTTGCTAGGTGACCACCTGGATCCACTTGTTGAGTGGAAGTGGGAGAAATGCAGCAACAAAGAAATGGGTTGAGTCTGACCATTGGCACCTGTGGACCTGGTTCACAGGGACTAGAGAAGATGAGAATGGGTTGACTGGTTTGAAGTTCATGACCTACCTCAAGGGGGAGAGGGTTGTTGAGAATTTATGATGAGGCCCATGATCTAAAGGCAAGGCAGCCATTCGGCACCCTGGTGAGGCTATGTGAGGCATTTCACATTGAGTTGACCAGAACCCAACCAAAGGAAGAGAGGATTTTTGAGCCAGTGAAATGGTGCACATTGCTGCTGACTTTATTGACGGCCTGTCCTGATTTGACTTTGCTTATGGATGCAGACTCACAAGGTTCCAACTGGAATGATGGTACTTCACATGAAAGAATATGATTGTCTCCTCAGAGCACTCGGTTGATATAAGTGGGCAATATAGATATTGGATACCCAAAATGGGATGGATGAAGCGTGAAGTGGTTGGCTTACAAACTTTCATAGGTGGGGGAATATAGGTGGTACTTAATTGCAATTGTTAGGCATAGAATATTGTGTTTTTCACTTATAGAATATTATGTTTATATGAAACTTTGGCACATTTCAAGTTTTATACCTTTTAGTTTTATTCTCTTAGTTATAAAAATGACTTTATTATTGTTTTGTAAAAAATTATACCTGGCTAAAGAGTTGTGTAGTAGTGCCAAGTTGGTTTATGGCAGTTACATAATCTTCTGTCCACATGGGATGGGGTGGAGTCTAGCCTGTTCAATCATATCACAGCTTCATGACTTCATTTGAAGGTGCCATGGAGATAAGTAACTGACTGGAATCTAAATACAGAAAGATTCTCTGCTTTGTCTTCCTGCTGACAAGATACAAGGGGCTTCTCTAGAGCCCTGGAGCTGGAGGAGCCACATTGAGAACCCTGCCAGCGCTCAGATGCATCCACCACCACTGGATCCACAAGATTTTCCACCCATTAACCTGTGATCTTACTGCATTCAATGTCATTGCATGGCTGCATGAGTCTAAAGAGAAATTTATGTACTAGTATTGACATATGGGGTAATATCAGACTTATGAACTTGATCTGGACTGGACTGGGATGTTTTCTTAATACATCTCAATTGTTCTTTTATATAAAGCTCTTTCTTATACACATATGAGCATCTATCAATCTGTTTCTCTAGTCCACCCAGACTAACACAATGTTGCGGTAGAAAGAGCGCACCTATGTCATTGAACAAAATTATTTTTACTAAATCCATATTACTTAACTGTTAACTTCTCTCTGCATTTCATCCTTTCTGGAGAATACAATAAGGTGTATTTTTATTTTGACTTTTCCAACTTATTAAAATATCGTCAAATGATTGCTATTCATGTAACAAGTACTCTTCACCACACCAATTTTTAAAATACATTTTAAAATTAAATCTAATGTAGTAAAAGTTTGCATCAAGAATCATGAATAAAATTTGAACCAACTTTGCATTTGTGGTCATGTAGAAAAAGAGAAACTTTATCTTCAATAAATCCCTATGTAGTAAAAGTAATTAAAAGGCATTTGAATAAAAGTAAATTTTTAAAGAAGGATGTAATAAAACACACATATTCACTATGAATTATTTTACATTTTAATTTCAAAGCAAGTGTAAGTCTATTTGTTTTACTTCAGATAACTGACTATAATTTTTACACTTCTGAAAATGTATTTTATCATATTTTATTATACATTTTAAATAAACAAGCTCTGGGACTAATAGTGTATGATATCATGATGCATCATGATAATCTCTGGTGGTGTTTTCCAGTAAGCATTGGAATAGGAAATGTAAAGGCAACAGTTCAAAACAGTTCCCCACTTGCTCTGAGGGAGAGAGACAAAGCTGTATGCTCCTGTAAAGACACACAGCCTGGGAAAAACTACATATGGTAGACTAGGAGTAGCAATCTATTCAGTGGCCTTGAGCTTGGGTTGGGGTTTTGGTGGGTGACACAGCTGTCAGCGAGTTCAACTACACACTTAAAGGTGAAACTTTGAAACACTCCATGGGGAAATGATGGGGCAGTCTGCTTCCATAAAGCTTCGGAAACTCAATGAAGCAGTGTTTCTCTGTCCTATCGGGTAATTGTGATTCCGAAGCTAATTGATGACAGTGAGCATATTCATGGAGTAACAGAGCTCATCAAGCATGAATATATTTATATTTGTAAAATAGTGATTGGATGATAAAGGAGCCTTTGTGGCACAATGGTTAGGCACTCGACCGAGAGCCAAATGGTAAGCAGTTTGAATGCACTAGCTCCTCGCAGGCAGAGAAAAGTGGCAGTCTCCATTTCTAAATGCGCACAGCCTAGGTAACTCAACGCAGAAGCTCTACTCTGTCCTACAGAGTCACACACACACAACCACAACAACAACAAACTCACTGCCGTTGAGTCAATACTGACTCATAGGGATCTGATGGGACAGGGTGGAAAGAACCCCGGTGAGTTTCTAAGACTCTAAGGGACTCCTTTAAGGGGATAGAAAGCGCTGTCTCTCTTCTGCAGAGTCTCCGGTAGCTGCAAACTACTGAACTTGTGGATCACAGATGCCAGGGCTCCTTGCTATGGTACAGATCAGCTCAAGGACAGACATTTGTTTGCTCTTCACTCGTCATTTATATAATCACTTACAGCTTGAAAATTCCAGTGGGCAGGAATGCTCATCCATAGGAAAGTTATGAAGCTGAAGATAACATTCTGCATTAATTGTCAATCTGTCAAATGGGAAAATCATTGAAATAATTGCAGATTAAAAATATTTAGCCTAATAGTTAAATATGAATTTGACCTACAAGCATAAAGTTATTAGAATTGTTATACTCATTCACGAATGTTATGATAATCTAAGACTGAGATATATTTTCTAACATTTTTCTCTTTACAGTCAACTTTCTCCACACAACTTTTATTATGATCTCTGTGTTGACAGTTAAAATTCATGTTTTAAGATTTTAATAAACATTCACACATGCTCACAAATACATAGAGCAACAGAGTGTGCAATCTTTGTAAAGTGGTTGCTTTTTCTTACTTTATCATAAGAATACTACCATCAATGATAATCTTAACTAGCAAGAAAGTTCAAGGTAATAAAGTAACAAACTTGAATCTTATACAATACGTTTATTTATGTTTTGCTACATCACTGAAAATCAGAACATGAGAAAAGTACATAATCTGTCTGCTCACTTCTGTTTTATATAGGGCAATATCTAGGAAGGTTCCCTGTCTGGTTTTAGACTTTTCATGTAACATGAACTTTTGAGCATTAAAAATATTTTCAAATATATATATATTTTTAATTGTAGTATATGAATGCACTTCCAAATTTATATCAGGATTTGGGATATAAGTATGGAAAAGCAATTATGCCTATTTTTTGCAAATATAAAGCAATGTTACCTTAGAGTATATAGAACTCTGCCATCATTCCAAATTCGAAGCAGACGATTAGGGGTTGTTATCCAATGAGCATCAGATTTTCTTGAGTTTCTGAAGAAAGTGTCAGGAATCCAAATTTTCCCAACCATATTGCTATTAAGCATCAATACTTTTATGGTACTATTGAATTTTAAACGACTATCAAACCAGGTTTGGGCAAAAATTATATCTATCGTGTATTCCTAAAGAGAAAGAAATATTATTAGTAGACATACTAGTAGATTCACTATTTCAAATGTTTCCCTCAGAAATTTTAATTTTCATATTATAAAATTCTTATAAGATATAAATACATTCACCCTTATTTGTGGGAAGAAAAACAGTTTCTTCACCTTCCAATTGTTTTCATTTGTTTTTGAAAATAAAGTTCAAGTTTTCCACTAATTACTGTTCCCCTGGATAGTTTTATTCTTAATTTCTATAAATATTAGTCAAGGTTTTGCTATATGTAGGAAATAAACATAAAAAGGTAAACTAAACTGTTGAAAATTTATAATATTTATGTGGTGCTTAAATCACCAAAATATAGCAAATTAGAAAATCAAGACAAACATGTACCATATTTTCTAAAACCTATATTCTCCATTGTCAAAAAATGAATATCAATTATTTAAACCCATAGTTTCAAATATCTTAAAGCATCACAAACAACATTTTACTAAGCGTTATTGTAAGTTGAGTCAAACATTGAATTAAAAATATTTCACATATCATGTGCAAAATCTTTAATTCAATGCTGTGATATACACATACTACCAAGACTGTTTTTTTCTTCAGTAACAGTGTGCTAAAATAACTGTCCTCACAATACAGAATGAATGGAATTATTCACACAGAATGAATGGAATTAAACTATGCTAAGTTGAATCTCACTTCCAAGCCTAAAACCACCACTGATGATGCTTAGTACAGTGATATTTTCTGAGTAATGAGATTAGAGCAAAGGTTATGTCTGCATTCAGCACGTGACTATAAATAGGAAATTGCTTGGTTACAGTACTCAGGAATAGGTGATTAGGTGTTACCTACCATTGTATACTGGCAAAATGCCTGGCATATGACAAGCATTAACATTTCCTGGACAAAATTAGTGAATAAAAGTTCAGAGAAAATCAATTTTATGGTAGAGCAGGTGGAAAATTATGGATGTGTATGTTACTTTGAAAATAAAAGAGAAATAATTATGTAATGGTAGACTAGGTAAGCTATTTGCTCTAGAAATGTCACTAATAAAAATGGCCAGCTTGCTTTAAAGAGCTATCTACTGAAACAAGGTGAGTTTGATCAATGAATATGAACAGAAGGAGTGCCAGGGAGAGAACAAATTCCCTGATTTAGACTCACTTTGTCAACAGGAGAATCACATGAAATCTTACTTTCCTGAGCTAATATTGAGAATTACAATTTGATAGGAATATAATGAGTAAATTGGGAGTGGGAAATCTCATTTTAATCTTGGATGGACAAAGTTTAAATTTGGATAAAAATCATCATAATAATAATTATTTAAGATCCAACAAAATCCCAGAAATTAAGAAAGTAGCCATCAAAAAAGATTAATGCATATAGATTAACTACTATAGATGGGTTTTTCTATATAAAATGTAATTAATTGCTTATCAATAATCTACTAATTAACATGCACTTTATGTGTCATTGTTTTTCATATGTATGCAGACATGAAGTCCTCTTGCCCAAGAATAATTGCCCCATGGCTCACTAGTCACTTGGTAAGTACTTGGACTGACACAATAATTTGAGAGGAATAAATAAATTCTGCTTTTTTCACTTTAATATGAGATAGCACAGTATCGTATTATATTGGGAAATATAGGCTTTAACAGACTTGGATAAAATTAATAAATCCTACAGGTAGTTTTCTTCAGGTGGACTAAGTATTTGTAACTGAACTATGATTACACATTTAGTATAATCATGAACCCATATTTACAATATCATCATCATACGTGCAGAAAATTTAGGGCCAACAGTTATTTTAAACTTTTTTCTTTTTCTCAAGCTAGAGGTCTTATTTCTTCTTAATTGAATTTTATTTTATTCAAGAAACTTTTTTCATCTGACACAAATGATTAACTATTCAGAAGCTAACAGTGTAGCCTGTGTTAAGAACGTGCTTTTTTAATTTTAATTGTAAATGCAAATAGAAAATAGGTTCACACATGCTAAGGATATCAGCCAAAAGTATGTACTAGTATTTAATTGTAACTTGACATTGACTCAAACAACAGAAATAATTCAGATAGAGACAGAGGCTAAATGTGATCCAGATTGGCAAAGGACCCAGTGTTGGTAGACAGAGGGGACACAGTTTTACTTGGTAGCTATAACTGACTGCAGTATTTCTCACTGGGCATTAACTGTGGTACTTTAGCAAGAACTCACATAAGTTTAGAATTTAACACAAACACAAAGCCAAACCCAAAGCTAGCAAGTTGATTCCAACTCCAAATGACCATTTATAAGATTTCAGAGAGAGCCATTCTTGCAGTCTGGGAGCTTCAGAGACAGTCTGGAGTTTCCGAGCCTGCTCTTCTTGGGCAGATAGCTTCCTCGTTCTCCCAGACAGGCCTGTATTTACAGCACTCTGCAGAGTTCACAGCCCTCCAAACACCTGGGATTTTCAAAAGCAGGTTCTAGTCCTGGCTAGCAGCTGAATGGCCCTCCTATAGAATCTTTTCTAACCGCTAAAGTGGGAGTCACTGTTGTGAAAATGATAGTTTAGTAACAGGTTGGGTTCTTTGAAGTAGTCTTGGGGAAATGTGAAAATATTTCTATCACAATTGTTCCTTTAAGCTAGGATCAAAAAGAGAAAATAGAGAGAGCATATTTCTTGATAAACCCAACTTCTCGGGCCCATGGCAGAGGCTTGCAACTTACTGAGCACTAATACATATCTCACTGAGATAAGAAGGTCATGAAAGTCGGTACCATCTTACAGGTAATTTGAAAATCCAATTTTGTTTACACATTTGTGTCAGCACAAATTCCAGAAAATGATCAGTCTGGGTTCTTAGACATCATGTTCTCATAGAGAGGTTATAATTGCCTGCATAATGCATAAACAAAGACAGAGAAAATGGAGCTGCCATTCACTGTGCTGGAGAAGTGCGGTCTATTTGGAGGAACAATTTGAGATAAGCAACAGCACGTTTACTTTTTGAGAGCTTATATGATTTATTTTACCTCCTTACAGATTAGCTGGTAACAGAACATTATTGAATTAAAGTTAAGTGAGCTATCTTGATTGGTGATTCAAATTAAAGTATGATTGATGAAAGCCTGTGAAGTACAGATTTCTCAGCTTTACAACTACGCACTATCTCACATTTTAAAGCGATGATTACTTCCGTATTACTTTCTTTCAAATAACACTATAAATTTTACCAAACATGTTAGAAAGATCTGCATAAGTCAAACCACTACACTTGTCTGTCAGTTTGTCATACTACGGCGACTTGCGTGTTGTTGTGATGCTGTGGTGTAAGATATGTCACAGGGACTTCAAATTCCAGCAGGCTCACCCCACGTGAATAGGTTTCGGCAGAGCTTCCAGATTATGGGCAGACGATAAAGAAGGAATAGGCTGTCCACTTCAGAGGAGTTAGCAACTAAAAACCTTGGCGATGTCATTGAAAATGTTCAGATACGGAAGGCCTAATGAATTGAAGCAGAACATGGTCACGTATGGTGCCAAAAGATGAGCAGTTCAAGTCAGAAGGCTCTCGAACATGACTAAGAGAGGATTACTGGGTCAAAGTAGAGTCGACCATAATGACCTCAATGAACTGAAGCCCATGGGAGTAAACTGTTTGGGACCTTTACTGACCTTCCACCTGAAAATTACAAGAAACAGGTGCAAAAATCTACTACTAATCAGAACCTGAAATATATGGGGGGAAATGTATGGAGTATGAAACTAGGAATATTGGAAGTCATCAAAAGTGAAATAGAATGCATAAAGTTCAATATCGTAGATGGCAGTGAGCTGCAATGGGCTGAGGTTGTTCATTTTGAATCAGGAAATCATATGGTTTACTATGCCTGGAACATACAAACAAGAGAAATGGCATTGAATTCATAGTCAAATAAGACACTGCAAGCTCCATTTTTAAGTACAATGCTGTCTGTGGTAGGACTATATGATTTGCATCCAAAGAAATCCTAGCAATACATCTATTATTGAAATTTATGCACCAACCTCTAACACTAATAATGCAGAAATTTAAGCATTCTAACAATGTGTTGTCTGAAATTTATCAAACATGAAATTAAGATGCATTGATAATAAAATACAAAACTTGGCAACAAAGAGGAAGGAATGGTGGAATGATAGAAAGCCGGAGATCCCACGATAGAATTTTGCAAAACCAATGACTCCATAGAAAATGCCATTTTTCAAGAACACAAATGGAAACAATACGCATGGACTCCTTCAGATAGTATACACAAGAATAAAACTGCCCACATCTGAGGTAAGAGTTGACGGAAAAGCTCAATGTCCGCAGCTCCAATGAGGCCAGGGGCTGACTGTGGAACAGACCACATGCTCACATGGAAGTTCAGCTTGAAGCAGACTTTGGAGCTCAAACATCAGAACAACTGTAAGGATGTAGCACAGGCAGGCAGTATTTCATTCTGCTGTACCATCAGTCACCATCAGACACCATCAGTCACCATCAGTCAGAAATGATCAGAGGGCACTTAACTCAAAAACCCCCACAAAAAACAAAAAGCAAAACAAGGTAGGCAGAAAATGTCATCATGAAGTTTGAAAGTTATTGATGGAAACTTCCCAGGTTTATCATTAGTTTCTCAAACTATCTATTCACATTGTCAGAATAGATGATGGTCTAGATCCCAATTAGTAGTAAATTACATTCTAGTGCATAGGTATGTGGGACAACAGTGCAAGTGCCCTTGGTATCGGTTTTATGTTGTTCAATTATTGTAAGAGCACCAGCTACTCGATACTATCTCAGTAAAGTGAGTAAAAACATCGTTATTCCATTTTTCTAACAGAATAAAGGAAATGGGAACAAAGCCTATTTTGTCCAATTATATCAGTGAGATCACTAAGTAACAGGGAGAAGTATTAAAAAGTAGTCAGGCATGCATCCTGGACTGAGTTAGTACCCCTTTGATCTCTGGTTTCAGATCTCTCCATGTAGACTGTCAAAGACACATAAAACCATGTGCATTCAATTAATGCTTTCAACAACTATCTGTTCTGTCTTCTAGTTACTCCTACTTATTCTGGAGTTTCAAACATAAAAATATTTTCCTCCAGATATCAATGCCCACTCTAATCTACAGTTCTTATTTTGTCCCACCTTTTTCTACCTCTCAGTGAAATTTGTACCCGATTTTTCATCTGAGTGGGTGAGTATATTACAATTCCATAATGTGTAAGCTCTTGTTGTTTCTTTGCCTCTATTATGTATCTGTTTTAAATAGTATCTCCCAAAATCTAAAGCAATGCTTGAGGTTTTATGTGCAAAGTCATGCGTGCAAACCCATTTGGGTCTCATTAATAAATCTTGTCCTATAGTCTATAGTTTCTAATAACTTAGATTTATTTTACACTTAGTTCTCTCCATTATTTGCTCATCTTCTATGCTTATTTATGAATGAAGTTAAAACTCAGGAGGGCAGATAAATTTGAAATGTTTACTAATTCACCCTTGCAAGCATTAAAAGTATTCCACAAAATATAGATTATCATTTCCCCCCAACAGGTATATTCTTGTTTAAAAGCTATCAGATTTAATTTTAATATTACATAGAGTAAATAAAACTTAGATTCTATTTGGTGACTGAATGATTTTCAAAATAAGACAGCTGTTTATTAAATACAAAGATATTCTGAAATGTTACACTAAAATTATTGCATATTAAAGATATCATATAGCCAGTCAATGTTCCTTATGATACAGTAAGCCAAGTGGACTGTCCTCTACCAGGATATACAACCCAGAGCAAGCAATATCATTTTCATTTTTCTGTCAAGAGCAATTCCTGTCTTCAGATCTTGACATTGTAAACAATAAGGTCTTCTAAACATATATTTTTTAAAAAGCCCTGCTGGTTCAGGGGTTAAGTTCTGCCTGCTATTGGAAATATTTGTTGTTGCTAGGTGCCATTGCATCAGTTCCGACCCATAGGGACTCAACCTACAACAGAATGGAACACTGTTCAGTCCTTATCAGTCCCACCATTGTTGCGATGCTTGAACCTGGTGTTGTAGCCACTGTGTCAATCATGTCCTCCAGTGTCACCCTCCGTCTCACTGCCCTCTACTGTACAGATTGACAATCTTACAAACGCTGTTTCCTTTTATTCTGGATTATTTAGATGGCAATGGAATAGGGGGTAAACACTTACACATTTATGAATTTAAATATATATATATATGTAAAGTTTTACTGAAATTATGCCAAATAGCAAATATCTTGAGCTAAGACAATTCTTTGAACAAATTGCAGGTATCTCTATGACACACATGCTACCACTCGTGCACACTGAAATAAATGAGAAAGGGAAATAAGTAGGTCCTTGGTGTGCTCTGCAACTGCCACATTGGGGGTGACTAGGGCAAAAATAACCCGCAAATATAGGGCTCACAACAGCACTGAATTCAGCAGAAGCAAAACATAGATGCCTGAAGAAACATAAGCAATTGAGCAATCTGATAGACAATTGAGAGTAATCCAACTGGTTTTCAATGAGGTTCATGGGCCTCTTTAGAGTGTCTGAGGCTACATGAAAAAGAACGCTTTAGAAGAGACAGTTGGGGGATTTAGGGAAGGGGCTGCTTTGCACTCAACTTCTTGGGTTTAAATTCTGCATCCGCCTGTGAATGTGTGGTCTTGGCTATATTTCTTAAGTTCCCATTGAGATATTTTCTTCCTCTTGACACTAAGAGCGTAACTGCTTTTATTAAGAAATTACATTAGGATTAAATGTAAATTGCTTAAAACAATACGTAGCACAAAATAAATATTCTGTAATACTGTCATTGAGATAATGAAAGGTGAGCATGTTAGTATACTGTTATCTATTAATTTTTGAGAAAAAATACACAATGAAAGAAAAGTATTAACATGGTTCTAAAACAGAACCTCGAGAAGATCTTCTAAAAATATCAATACATAGTGAAGAGACACGGGTATAGAGTCTCAACTGTGAAAAGGAAAAATATTTAATACATTTGCAAGGGCTTCAAATTCATGGGAAAATGAATTTAAAAGTTAATGGGATTTTATAGTTAAGCATAAGATATAACCTCCATATGTAATATATGAAAGAATACATTTTATACACATTATTTTATTATATTATACATAATTCTATATTATACATATATGTATAATTTCATATACACAGACAAAATATGCACGTATATATTCACATACATGTTTTTGTCAATTTAAGTATCCTCAAATCCTCTGTTCCTCATAGCAAACTCATGTACAACAAAATTTTGCCTGGCCCTAGGCCATCCTCACAAATATTTTAGCCCGATGTTACAGCTACTGTGTCCATTCATCTTGTTGAGGTCTTCTTTTTCTGCCCCTCTATTTCACCAAGCATATGCTCTTTTCCAGGGAGTGTTCTCTCCTGATAGGAGTCCCAAAGTGTGTGAGAGGAAGTCTCACAAGCCAAGCTTCAAAAGAGCAATCTGGCTGTCTGTTCCCCAGGACAGATTTGTTTGATTTCCCGGCAGTCCAGGGTACTTTCAATATTCTTTACCAATATCATAATTCAAATGCATCAATTCTTATCCAGTTTTGTTTATTCACTGTCACACTTCCACATCCATATGAAATGACTGAAAATATGACTTGGGTCAGGCATAACTTAGGCCTCATTTAAAGTAGCCTTGTGCAACAGATTTGTGCAATGCCCTATATGTTTGATTTCATGACTGCTACTTCCATGTACGCTGGTACAAGTGATACACGGATACAAGTGAAGTGAAGTAGTTGACAAGTTCAATATCTTATTCATTTTTCATGATGTTGTCTATGGTGAAGTGAAATTTCTTAATATCCAAGTCTCTGTAATGCCTATCAAATGATTGGGTCTATGAAGACATTACCATCCCCCTGGCTATAAGATGAACCATCTTTGACTCAGCAGCAAAGAGAAAAAGGCAGGACCATTGGGAAGAACATGTCCAAGATCTCGGTGGCAGAGGTCTCCAAGATCAAATGCACCAGAGACCTTGTCATGGAGACGCAGAGAAGGAGCACATAGACTGCGGTGTAATTTCTGTTCATCTAGCCCAAGACTACAGGCCTGGGAGATCACATGGCAGACAGCTGGCTTCCTGACAATGGAGACAAACATCAGGGAACCACATGGCTGAGAGATTTAAGATCAGAGAGAGACTGAGTTGCTGCCAGCATAGAGTTGCTGTGGACCAAGGACCGTGTCCTTACTGTTTGCTGATCCTGACTTGTTGTAGACTATTAACTTCCCTAACAAACTTCCTTAATTATGAGTATTGTCCGTGAGTTATGTATCGTGACTTAAATGAATTATTGAAAGCAGCAAAGAAATAGAGTGCTATCGGCGGAAGAGTTGGTGTCAGAATAGGTAAAGGAGGATGGACTGTGGAGGGATGTCTGATTCTTACCTTATAGCAACAGAAAATTTAGAAGATGTCAGATATGTTTCTTCTCAATTGTGTTTTACGGTGTGGCTATTAGAATAGTTATAGGGATTTTTGTTGTGTGCTTTTTTGACATTGAGTTGTGATTCACACTGAATACTGTAATTTTGATCTTTTTCAGTAAATGCTTTAGGTCATCTTGGATTTAAGCGAGATTGTGTCAAGCATATATCAAAAGTTCTTTATGAACCTTGTTCTCATTCCTATCCTACAGTTTCCCACATATAATCCATTATCTCAGATTATTTGCTCACCATATAGAATGGATGGTAAAGGTTGCCACCATGACACATTGTGCCTGATTTTGAACGCTGCCATAGCCTTTGTTCTGTTTGAACAATTTCTTCATGAACACAGTTAAATATTCTGGAATACCTATTATTCACAATATTATCCATAGTTTGTGTGTTAGTAACATAATCTCATGTCAACTTGATATATAGAACTAGGGGATATATATATATATATATATATATATATATATATATATATATATATATATATATATATATATATGGGCTAGAGGTGGAGTCTAGCCCATCAACCAGGCAAAGCCTGAAGGTACCTCTTTATGGGTGTGGCTTCATAAAGAGGGTCCTGTGAACCTCCTCTTATCTCTCTGCCTTCACCTTCCTGTGGAAGAGCCACGCTGAGACCTGTGCGCCCTGTAATGTGGCTACCGCCATGGGATCCACACAAATGTACCACTGGGCTGTGATTATCCTGCATCCAGCATCGTTACATGGCCTGTGTGAGTCTGAAGAGTGACTTAATGGATTAGAATTGAACTTATAGACTAATACTGGAGTTATGGATTGGGCTGGGATATTTTCTTGATATATAATTACTCTTGGATATAAAGCTCTCTCTTATACCTATGAGTGTCTCTGAATTTGATTTTCTAGTCAACCCAACCTAATGCAGTTTATTATGGTATGTACAGTCAATACCTTTGCATAGTCAATAAACGAAGGTAAACATTTTCTATCCTAATTGTGTTAGCCTGGGTATATAATTTTCTAAACTACCCACTTACATCACTCAGGGCTCTGAGGACATAATCATATTCTTTGATGTGAAGAATCTTCATTCCTTCTGAAGTCCGAATCCATAAGCAAAGTCAAATCAGGACAGGTCATCCATAAAGTCAGCAGAAGTATGCACCAGTTCACAGGCTGAAGATCTTCTCTTCATCTGGTTGGGTTCTGGTCAACTCAACATGGACTGCCTCACTTCGCCTCACCAAGGTGCCCATTGGCTGTCTTGCCTTTCAACCATGTGCACTGTCATAAATTCTCAACAGCCACAAACCCGTTATGCTAAGTCATGAACTTCAGAGTAGTCAACCCACTTTCATCATCTCCTCTAGTTCCTGTAAACCAGGTCATGGATGTCAGTGGCCAAACTCAACCTGTCTCTTTGTTGCTGCATTTCTCCCACTTCCACTGAATAAGTGGATCCAGGTGGTCATCTAGCAATAATTTCAACTTGATCCACAGGCTCCCTTAACAATTCAGTCCTAGAGCGGAGAGTTTCTTCAGGGCTCCAGATTTTTTCCAGTTTCTGACAAAAACAACCAGTTCAAGATTCAAAAACGCCAAGAGTTCCTTTTTCTTCAAGTTGTTGAAAGTCCCCTAGGCAAGTCCCTTGGACTGCAAATGAGTACTCCAAAGCACTGGACAGGGCTTATTTTATCAGAGCCTTCTTTGCAGGCATGTCCTAAACCCACTTATTCCAATTTTAATGGCTCGGGGCAAATGGGCTTGCAAGCTCTCTGGTTTCATACTTCCCAATAATCATTTCTATCAATCACTATATTAACAATAATAAGCAGAAGCAATCAGCATAAGCAAAGTAGAATCAGATACTAATATCAATTCTTAAAACAGTCCAGTTCAATCTTTATTTAGTTTATATTAATCCTTATCTAAACTATTCTATTGATACAAAATATGGGATTGGGGCTGTGACAGCACAAGTCAGAGCCAGGCTCTCTGTCAGTCGTCTTGACCTTCTGTCAGCCTAAGTAGCTTTGAGAAGTTCAAAGGACGATTTTGTCCCCCAGCACAATATACCTCAATCACCTTCATGTTCCCTATTTCACTCAGGAATAACCAAAGACAACAACCAATGAAAAGAATCCAAACTTTACCTTCCCATGTTCTTTCCAGAAAACAACCCAGTAACCTGCATAGACATATGTGACCTCTGGCTGGCCAAAGAGAAAAGCTACCATGAGGTAGACGTCTAACAAACATCCACTCTCCATCTTTAGATTTGTTTCTCTAGTTCCCCGTTCCCAAAATATCATAATGTGTCAGTCTGAGTAGACTAGAGATTCAAATTAATAGATTCTCATCTGTGTATAAGAAAGAGTTTTATACACAAGAGCAATTGAATATTGAAAGAACATCACAGCCCACTCCTGATCAAATCCACAAGTCTGATGTTAGCCCATAAGTCCAATACCAATATTCTTCATGCTACTCCTGCTGAGAAGACACTCCCTGGGATATATTACTGATGACGAGTCTGATAGAGCTACGCTAATGCTGCCAGAACTCTAGAGCTGGAGGGGCCATGTGGAAACCCACACCAGTGCTAAGATGCTTACAATGCCACTGGATCCATAAGACTTTCCACCCACTGGCCTGTGATCTTCCTGCACTCAGTGTCATTAGATGTGTTTTGTGAGTCTGAAGAGGAGTTTATAGATTGATATCATACATATGGGGTAATATCAGACTTATGGACTTGATCTAGACTGGATTGGGATGTTTTTGCAATATTCAATTTCTTTTGTATATAAAGCTTGTTCTTGTACATATGTGAGTGTCTATGAATTTGTTTCTCCAGTCTAGCCAGACTGATCCATTGGATACCTGCAATTATCAGCTTGTTCCATTTGCTCTTCTTAGTGTGACTTGAATTTCTAAAGGGATAGTCCCTGGAAAGGAGATAATATTTGGTAAAGTTGAAGGTCAGGGATAAAGAGAAGACCCTCCACAAATAGGATTGATGTGGCCACTGCATCAGTGGGCTCAAACATAGGAACAATTGTGAGGGTAGTGCATGACCCGACAGTGTTCTGTTGTATTGTACATAGTATCTTTATGAGTCAGACATATTTGATGAAATCTAACAGCAAGAAGAGGTGCTCAGGAAAACACAGGAAACCACCAGAATGATAGTTTGGCATACACAATGAGGCATTGTTAAGTGCTATCAAATTGTTTCCAACTCATAGATATCCCACAGGGCAGCGGAGCACTCCCCTGTAGGAACTCCTTGAGTGAATGTTTAAGATGGAAAGATAAGTTCTCCCACATATGTTGTAGATTACTTTTGATTTCCTGTTTCCAATCCAGTTCTTCCCCGTTATGTGACTAGGATTCCTCAATGAGCAGTAGCACTACTTGAAGAAAATGTTTGTTCATCTTGAAGCCTGTTTTAAATCTATGGCATCTTTTTTGAAATATAAATCTGACTCCCAACAGGCATTGCTGAGTAAAAGTACTTATATTAAACCTATTTATATGTAGTTAATATTAATGTCCTCTTTATTTAAAATCTAGACATTAGCAAAATCTGTTTTTTAGAAAATGAATTTAAGTAAAGGTTTTTTATTGTCACATGAAATAAGTTTAACAATTAACCAAATTCCTAGAATAAATACTAATGTTATATTTACATAAAGGCTTCATAAATTCTTATTTAAGTATAACTTTATTGTTCTTTCATTTAAGCAAAAGCCGTTAATGTAATACTATTCACAGCACTCTCATTTTCAACCTAGATTCCATGAAATTGTATTTTCCATTGATTATTCTATATTTTCAAATTCTATCTTCTCATTGTCTGTTGGTGTCTCATTGTCTGATGGTGTTTTAATTGAGCCACAAGGGAGTTACTTCCCAAGATCATGTGAGGACTTCTGATCATAAACTTTACAATTTTGTGGCATCCCTAATTGAGACTCAAAGTTATAATTAGAGAGATGAAACTCAATTTTTTGTTACTAATTTTAATAACTTATTTCATATTTATCTTTCTTCCATAATGTTTTATCATTGTCATTTGTTTCTCTGATGGCAATTGGGATAGGAGGATGTTTCAGTCTCTTCTGACATCTATTTATCTTATTTTTTGGTCTTTTTAATCACCTTTTACTTTTTTTATGAGTGATGTTTTTGATGTCCTCCCACAGCTATTCAGTTCTGTTGTTAGAAATGCTTCATATCTGTTCTTGGATGTTCTCAAAACTCAGATGAGACAGACTTAAGGCTATATTTTGGTTCATGTTGGCTTGTTTTAATTTTCTTCAGCTTTAACCTGAACTTACATATAAGCAATGGACACTTTAACCTGAACTTACCCAGGACCAATTATGAGTGAATAATATGGTGAAAAATATAATCCAGATGCTCACATTTGCTGACTTCATCCTTCCTGATTGTAAAATATAATAGAATTACTTATTCTATTCAAGCAATGTTTCCTTGATCTAGTTACAGAATCCCATATCACCACAATTTAGTATTCTGGAATATCTGTTTTTCAGTTATTAATAGTCTGTCATGATCCACACAGTTGAATGCCTTAGAATAGTTAATGAAAAGCAAGTAAATATAATTCTATTTTCTTCTGCTTTGAACCAAATCTCCCTTTCAATGTCTTCTTCCGAGTCTGGCTTGAATTTCAGGGTGCTCCATATTAATGCACTGATGTAGTGATACAGTCGTTTTTTAATTATCTACTACCTTTTCATTCTGTTTTCCCCAAACCATTTCTACGTCCTCTCACGTGTGTGTGTGTGTGTGTGTGTGTGTGTGTGTGTTGGAAGGCATTTACAATACCACTTGGGAAGAGCTTCCTCCTGTAAGTACAGTCAACCTTAACCACATGGGTGGAATAAAGCTTTTAAAATCTTCATTTACTGACATGAAACATGAAGTAAAGACTGAAAATATCCATTAATAACTAGACATTGAAAATATCTTTTGAAAACAACATAAATAGTGAGTATGCACAGGCGCCTCCTCAGGTGGAATACACAGAAATCAAATTAACAACCACTATGTAAAGGCTCAGAGGAAAAGCTGAATATCATCAGGCAAAACATGGTCAGCGCTAATTATAAAAGTTTATCAATTACCCATATGTAAGTTCAGGTTAAGGTTAAAGACAATTAAAACAAATCCACGAGAGCCAAAAGTCAACCTGGAGTCTGTTCCTCTTGGCTTTGGAGGAGATCTCAAGAACACATGTGACAGGATGAAGACTAATAACTGAAGACCTGAGGAACTGGGGCACAACTTCAAGAACAAACTGCGTGAAGAAGCAAAATGGTCTTTAAAAAAACAAGAAAGCTCCTGATTCCAGTAGGGAGTGAAGGAGGAAGCAGAGAGCGGGGAGGCTGGGGGGGACCCGCCATGGCTGTTGTCTGACTCTGTGCTCTTGGCTTGGTAAGGAGGTGTGAGTCCCTGACGCAAGCTGGCTGTGGCGCCGCTGGGGGAGGGTAGGCGGTGGGACGGCGATGGCGGATATAGATAAACTCAACATGGACAGCATCATCCAACGGCTGCTGGAAGTGAGAGGGTCCAAGCCTGGGATGAATGTCCAACTCCAGGAGAATGAAATCAGGGGTCTGTGCTTAAAGTCTCGGGAGATCTTTCTCAGTCAGCCTATCCAGCTGGAACTTGAAGCGCCACTCAAAATATGTGGTGACATCCATGGGCAGTACTATGATTTGCTTCGACTCTTTGAGTACTGTGGTTTCCCACCAGAAAGCAACTACCTATTTTGTTGGGGACTACGTAGACTGCGGGAAGCAGTCCTTGGAGGCTATCTGCCTCTTACTCGCCTACAAAATAAAATACCCGGAGGACTTTTTTCTTCTCAGAGGGAACCATGAATGTGCCAGCATCAATAGAATTTATGGATGTTATGATGAATGTAAAAGAAGAAACAATATTAAACTCTGGAAAACGTTTACAGACTGCTTTAACTGTTTGCCGATAGCCGCCATCATGGATGAGAAAATATCCTGCTGTCATGGAGGTTTGTTCAGTCTATGGAGCAGATTCGACGAATTATGCGACCAACTGATGTACCCGATCAAGGTCTCCTTTGTGATCTTTTGTGATCTGATCCTGATAAAGACGTCTTAGGCTGGGGTGAAAACGACAGAGGGGTGTCCTTCACATTTGGTGCGGAAGTACTTGCAAAATTTCTTAAGCATGATTTGGATCTTATTTCTAGAGCCCATCAGGCAGTTGAAGATGGATATGAATTTCTTGCCAAGAGGCAGTTGGTCACTCTGTTTTCGGCCCCCAATTACTGGGGAGAGTTTGCCAATGCTGGTGCCAGGATGAGTGTGGATGAGGCGCCGATGTGCTCTTTTCCGATTTTAAAGAAGCAGAATGCCACTAGACCCGTCACACCACCAAGGGGTATGATCACAAAGCAAGCCAAGAAATAGATGTCCTTTTGACACTACCTAGTTGGGACTTGTAGCATAGAGTATATAACTTTCCTTTCTGAAACTGCAATGTGTACTGGTCAGCTTGCTCAAATAGATCTGTGTTAGTGGGCCCTCCCCCCCCCCATTTTTGATGACTGAACATCATTTGCTAGTTATAGCAGCAAATGAAAGACCCTCTCCACTCCCAAGAGAAATAATTTGTTTGGTTTTTAAATTCTCTAGTCCTTTTGCAAACAACTTGAATAATGGCGTTAAAGCTGCTTACACCCAGGACAGCTTGGCCTGTCTTAGGGGTGCAGAGACAGTTGATTTCCCCCCACCTCCAATTCAGTACAACCCATGCATAATGTAAATGCGTTTTCTTTAGGGCATAAAGAGAGCCCTAGGGTGCTCTGAATCTGTACATCTATGTTATTGTCATAAAATGCATACTGTTTGATATAAAAACAAACAAATAAACAAACAAAAAACAAGAAAGACAAGACCATCTGGACATGTCCAAAGATACTCCGAAACTTTCTCTTAAAAGTGCACTACCTACAATAAATAGAAGAATGATAAATTAAAAGAGCTAAACAGGAATTTTCAAAAGACTAGGTATTTGCATAATCTCATGCCAACTTGAGGGTATTAGGGGTGAAGGATGGAGCCTAGCCTGTCAATCAGGTCACAGCCTGATGATGCCTCCTCTTTGTGAGCATTGCCTCTTATGAGGATTCTGGGAACTTCCTCTCTCTCTCTGCCTTGGTCTTCCTGTTGACAAGCCACATGAAGACTTGCTGAGACCTGGGCGAGATCTCCCTCTGTTTCACCTTCCTGCTGAAGAGCCACATTCAGAGAGTTAAAGGAGCCATGTGGAGACTCATACCAGAGCTGGGATGCTTCCACTGGCATTGGATCCACAAAACTTTGCATCCACCCACCAGTGATCTTACTGCACTCCTGTATCGCTGCATGTGGCTGTGTGAGTCTGAAGAGGGACCAATGGACTAGTAATGGGTTTATGGACTTGTTCTGGACTGCACTGTAGTATTTGCTTAGTATATAATTGCCTCTTGATATAAAGCTCTCTTTTAAACATAATTGAGTGTCCCTCGATTTGTTTCTAGTCAATCTTACCTAACACAAGTACTATAATGAAGTTTGAAAAGATCGGGATTTAGAAAGCTCAAAAAGATGAAGAAACTCATCATATCTCAAGCCAAAAGAAATGAAGAAAAAGTCAAACCTCAAGATTCAATGTTGAAGTATTCTATATGTAAATGATAAAAATGCAAGAACCAGCAAAAGAAGATATACAGGATATATAGTCACAGTAACAAAAAGAATTGACAAAAGTTAAATTATTTCAAGAGGTAAAAAATCATTAAAAATGGATACTGCTGAAGGAAGAAGTTCAATTCATTAAAACAAGGCACCAGGAATTAATGGAAAACAACTTAAAATGTTTCAACATGCTGAGGCAGAACTGCAAGTACTCATTGGTCTATGTCAAGAAATTTAGAAGGCAGCTATCTGGTCAAACAACTGAAAGATATCTCTATTTGTGCCCATCCCAAAAGAAAGGTGATCCAACAGAATGCGGGAATTGTAATGAATATACATGCAACTAAACTTTTGTTGAAGGTTATTTAAACATAATTGCAGCAGTTCACCAATAGGGAGCTGCCAGAACTTCAAGCTGTACTTAGAACAGGATGTGGAACAAAAAATATATAGAATTGTTGATGTCAGTTGCATATAGATTGAAAACAAGACATGGCGATTAAGGTATTTAATTGTGTTTTGTTAAGAATGCAAAGAAATTTGACTGAGTAAGTTATAAAAATTATGGATGACTTTGAAAAGAATGATAATTTTTCATTATGCTCCTGTGACACTTGTACAGAGATCGAGCTGTAAAACAACAGAAAAAATGAGCCATGGTGTTTTTCAGACATGTATCCTTTCACCATACTTGCTTAATAATAGAGAAGGTGTTCAAATAATCAGAGAAATTGAATTTTAAGAGTAAGAAGGCATTATCAATATTGGAAAAAGTTTATGGACAACCTGCAACATGCAAATGAGACAACCATTCTTCCTGACGGTCTATAGAACTTGAAGCACTTGTTGGTGAACATCAGAGACTGCAGTCTTCAGAATGGGATGGAACCCAATGTAATGAAGAAGAAAAAATTCACTATTGAGCCAAGAGAAAGCATCATGATCATGAAAGAAAGTTATCGATAACTTCATTTTACAAAGCCCCAGGGAGGAGCAGTCATTGAATCAAATAAAATACAGCATGGGTACATCTGTGGCAAATGATCTCTTTAAAGTTTTAAAGAGAAAAAACCCTGCCAGGAGGACTAAAGTGCACTTGACCCAATCCATGGTATTTTCCATAACTTTATATGCATTTAAAATGTTGACAATGAATAAAGAAGACTGCAGGAGAAATATTTTAATTATGATGTTGACAAAGATAAATGTACATGGACTACCAGAAGAATCAACACATCTGTCATGTATGAAGTAGAGCCAGAATGATTCTTAGAAATTATGATAGATTTTGTCTTACATGCTTTGGGCATGCTATCAAGAGAGATCAGTCCCTAAAACATGCTTGGTAAAATGGGGTGTCAGGGAAACAGAGGAAAACTGTCAATGAAAATACTCACACAGTGGCTGCAATAATGGGCTCAAACACACCAACCTCTGATTTTACATATATTGCTGTCTGAATTGGTTTCCCATCTTAACCAAATAGAATATTATATTTGGAAATCTATATTTAGAAAGAGACTGCATGCTTCACATTTTAAATCATTTATCTGACAGTCACTTTAGAGAATTCTTGCCACTATGCACACTCTTAGTGCAGAGAATATCATGCTCCCTCCCATCCTTGTCAATCTAAAAGGAGAACCTTTTCTTTTCCGGGCTGTTAGAAGCGCTCCCTTCACTTATAACCTCAGTAGTTTTGATCCTATTGTGCGTATTACAAAGCTCAATGCTTTTCTGAGAAATCACACCATATGCACAATTTTCATTAGAGCAAGAAACTGAAGTCAAGGCATTTAAACAAATGTTCTCCATTTCCAGACTATTGAAATTGCAAAGCAACTGGTGCTAGTTCAAATCTGTTGCCAACCTAAGAACTAAATGCCTCACATACAATACGTTACTTAAAGGCTTCACAGTACAAAATCGGTGCATTGGAATAGTCGTGATGGAGAAGAATACTGAAAGTGCCACGGACTGCTGAAAGGACAAACTGATCTGTCTGGGAAGAAAGAAGTTCAGAGTACTCTCATCTTACGTACTTTGGACATATTGTCAGGAAAGATAATTCCCTGGAGAAGAACATCATGTTCGGTAAAGCGGAGGGACAGTGGAAAAGAGGAAACCCTCATGAGACGCATTGACACAGAGGCTGCATCGATGGGCTCAAACATGGGAACAACTCTGAGGATGGTGCAGGACCTTGCAGGGTTTGTTCCATCATGTATGCATCAGGTCACGCTCTGAGTTGGAGACGACTAGATGGCACCGCACATCAACAACACTATAACATGTATAATAAACATTGAATGAGGTACGCAAACTAAGAGTTTATAAAATTTTACTACTTTTCCGATATCAAGACAATAGATATTTAATTCCCAGAAATTGGGTAGTAGAGTGAGAAGTCATGATGTAATTCTGGAAATCCAATGGGAGTTAGGAAGTCAGATCCTGATTTGTGGTTTATTATAGTATTAAAAGCGATAAAAGTAGTCAAGTCACTTACAGATTCCCACAAGGAAAAAGAATCATTATCAAGGTCTTTCCCTGGCCCATGGCTCTGTGTTCATGGGACTATTATAAATTTAACAATGAACTTTTTCTAAAAAGATTCTAAACACCAAGATAAAGTCTAAATAGACTTGGTGTCTCCCAGCAACATCTCCTCATAAAGTACTTGTTTCTCATCTATAGATTTCAACAGCATTCTACACTGAATTCTTATTAAATTTGGAATTAGTAATGAATTCAGTTACTTGACATTTGGATACGTAAATTTTCTTGAAAAACAATTTAGAATTCTGCCACCAGGGCTGACTAGTCAGTATCCAAACTCATAGTCTCCTAGAAAGGGGCTCATAGATTTGGATCCTATTTTCTTACATATCATTTGGGGTTAAGACTCCATCCCTACCTTGAAGTGTTTATAGTCACTGGGCTCCTGGCAGAAAGAAAGATATAGATAAAGAAAGAGAGAGAGAGAGAGAGAGAGAGAGAGAGAGAGAGAGAGAGAGAGAGAGAGAGAGAGAGAGAGAGAGAACAAACCACAATAAAGCCTTATTTATCCAAGTAACTGCTTTATGGCAGAATTGGGTGAATTCTAATATAATTAAGTTAATTTCCAGTTTTTATCCAGTCCATCTCTAACTGAATCACCTGGGTTGAATTACCTATCATCATTTTAGATAATAGTAGTGTGTATTTAACACTATTTGATATAAACATAATTTTGTATGTATGTGATTTAAGGATTTTTTAATACAGTCAACTGAATTATATATCCCTAAACAAATTTGGAAAATAAAATGAACTCCATGAAATTATTTTAGGCTGATCTAAAGTATGTGCTAAACTGTTTTTTCTTAAATATTTATATTTTGCTGTGGTTTTACATTATTTGAAAAACAATACTTTTCTTTGTATAGATAAATGTAATATTGAGACATAAAATAAGCCAAGTGATTGGCTAGGGATTGTGCGTTTAGCATTAAAAGCCATTGGTAGGAAAGTCATTCAGTTTTAAATAAATGGCTAAAAAAATAAAGAATCATGGGGGTATGTTTGAATCAGGTCTACTATTTAACAAATGAAATAGTAACTTGCGTAGACTAGTTGAAAGTCATGCTGAAACTAGATTTCAATGATAAATAATAAAGTTGTAAGCTGAAATAAATTTGGCTTTCACTGTGGCCTGGACACCTGCCAGATCTTTCCCCCTACATCAATTCTAAGCTACGCCTAGAGAGATGCTATAATAGTAGTAACAACTGTAACCACTGGATGATCATTCCTGGCAACGTTTTAATGATCGTTTTGCCTATATTACAAGGCTAAGATAGACCATGAGTTTATCGTACAGAAATAGTATAATTTTTTAAGAAAAAAGAACTTAGCATCACCATTTTCAACTAAGAATATTTAGGTTGGCACAAAGCCTTCTTGCTATCTCAGCCCCTTCTATATTTTCCTGCATCCTCCCCTTCTGCAGTTTTGAGTCTTCTTCCCCACTCGGTCTATGTTTCCCTGAAAGAGACTACATATTTTCTTACTCTCGAGACAAAGTATCAAATACCAAAATATAGTTAGCAAATAAATATAAGATGAACATGTACAACTTCTGTGTATAAAAACAAAATGAGGAATGTTTACATGAAAGAATAATAAATTATTTAGTGAACTTTGGAAATTTAGATTGTAATAGGTTAAATAAACATAATTGACCAAAGAAACAGAGAAAAGAAGATCTTATTCATTCATGATCTTTCATTTTATTTCTTTTGATGGTCAATCATAAGGGGGCCTGGTGGCACGGCTACTCATTGGGCTACAACCCTTAAAGCCTGCACTTTGAAACCACCCACTGCTGTGAGGGAGAAAGATCAGACTTTCTACTCTGGTTAATAGTTACAACCTCAAAAAGACACAGAGCCAGTTCTACTTTGTCCTAAAGGGTCACTCAAATTCGATAGCAGTGAAAATGGTAAATCAATCCTGTGATAATTTAAAGATCAGATCCATAGAAAAAATAGGCTTTAGAGTATCTAATAAAAATAGTGAAATATGTTACCCTAACATTCAGTGGAGGTCATCACCAAAAAGAGAGATTATTAACAAGATGAGGTGACACAATGGCTACACCAATGAGCTGAAACGTATTGGGACGGTGCAAGACAAGACAGTGTTCCATTCTACTGGACATAAGGTCTTCATGGGAAAGAACCTGTTCAATGGCACCAAGCTACAATAGACAGAAGTAGAGAAACAAAAACAGTCATAAAATAAATCAACTATTAATAAAATAAAGAATAAATAAATAAACGCAGTAATAAAGAAAATAGAATCAGTAAGAAAATAAAACGATGTAACAAGATAATATTGTAAATATTTTACAAATCATAAAGATAAAATTATTAGAGTGTATTTCTTAAAGTACTTTAATCTATATCCCAAAAAGAATTAATTCATTTTCTTTTTTATTAGTATTTTGAGGTCAATAATATATATTATATACATCATTGATACTAATGTTTTGTCTCTACTTTTAACTTAAAAATTGATTGCTCAAAAAATCATATCATTGTGAATGAGGAGGAGTACAGATTGGGGACCCACAGCCCATCTGTAGACAACTGGACATCCCCTTACAAAGGGTCGCCAGGAAGAGATGAGCCAGTCAGGGTGCGTGGTAGCAACGAGGAAACATACAACTTTCCTCTAGTTCTTTAATGCTTCATTCCCCCCACTATCATGATCCCAATTCTACCTTACAAATCTGGCTAGACAGGAGGATGTACACTGATACAGATAGGAACTAGAATCACAGGGAATCCAGGATTGATGAACAGTTCACTCAGGACTAGTGGGGAGAGTGGTGATACCGGGAGGATGGTGGGAGGGTCGGATAGAAACGGGGAACTGATTACAATATACATATACCCCCCCTCCCTAGGGAACAGACAACAGAAAAGTGGGTGAAGGGAGATGTTGGACAGTGTAAGACATGACAAAATAATAATAATAACGTATAAATTTTCAAGGGTTCATTAGGGAGTGGGTGTGGGGAGGGAGGGGAATAATACGGACTCAATAATACCAAGGACTCAAGTAGAAAGCAAATGTTTTGAAAATGATGATGGCAACAAGTGTACAAATGTGCTTGACCAATGGAAGCATGTACAGATTATGATAAGAGTTGCAAGAGCTCCCAATAAAAGATTTAAAAAAAACAAGTTGATTGTTCAAACCAAGTCAGCAGTGCTGTGAAAGAAAGACCTGCCAATTTGCTTCCACAAAGAACAGTCAACAATCCCCAAGGAACATGACTAGGAATGAACTTGACAACAGTATTTTTTAAATTAAATAATTTTTATGTTATGGTTCCTCAACTTAATGTACATGGCGAGGAATGACTGTGTAAAGTCATTATAGAAAATAAATATTTTTTTTGCAGAAGCTATTTATAAGGATCTATTCACTTAAATCTGGAAACAACTGGAATAAAAAGGGGAGAGCGAGGAAGGAGAAATCTTTACAAAAGGAAGAAAGAATAGTACATCTTCTGAGAGAAACAAATGCTATAAATCATGCTTGAGAAATGTTCCCTGTGATAGAAAAGAAAAATTAAGAACTTCTGTTTGAGTACTGTCCTTCCCAATATATTTAACAGTGCTTCAACACAAATTATGTCTGAAGAGTTTATCAAAAAAATCTGAAAAGAAAAGATAGAGTGATAAAGAATTGATAATCAATTCTCAGCATTTAAAATAGATTATTTAGCTACCTAATGGCAGTATATATTTGATAATTGGCTAATCCAAGTAAACAAGCAGAATATGATTGATTACTGAGAAAATCCCTTTTGTCTATTCAATGTTGTTAGATGCCAGCGAGTGAGTTCCAACTCGCAGCGATTTGATTTGAAGAATGACTGACCTGCATGGTTGCATTTGCTGAAGGTTAGCTGCTATTGTTTTACCCATAAACTGCATTTGGATACCAAATTTTATTTTAAAAGCAAAACCAAAAATAACTGAAGGTAATACCACTATGTTGATATATTGATTGCCTTACCACCTCTGATTATATATTTTTAAGCTCTACAATGTTTCCCAGCATGACTATTTTTTCAAGTATCCACTTTCATGTTGACTATAAATTTTAGAAATGGAAAATATGGCAATTATTAAATATCTAATATGGAATACAAGCAAAGCTGAAAACATAGACTATATTTATAGTTAATTTACTTATCTCTGGAAATATAAAGTATGTGTTATCAATCATCTTAAAAGATGCATTTGTATGTTACATAGCTAGAGGGTCGCTTTGAATCAGTATCAGCTCAGCAGTGGGTACCTGAGAAGCTTTAAAAGAAACAACCATTTTGAATCAAGCCAAATCTTGGCTGGTTTTTTGAAACTAAAATAGTTAAAGCAACGCATTGATTTTGTTCCTTACCAGTAACTTAAATTTTAGGAGTAGTTAAAGGGATGGGAATGACCCCTTATTTACTTGATTTTAATTACACTTGTCAGCCTCTTTGATTACACTCACATTCAAAGTAATGTTGCTCAGTTTGTGAAAATGGAATTCTAATTTTCCTGCATTGTTCAATGAAAGTGGTCTTTTTTGGAAGCTGCTCTATTACGCTCTAGGATGGCAATACTTCTCTTTAGTAAACGCTAGCTGTTACATCGCGTTCTGTGTTCTCTAGGTGCTTTGGAATCACTAGTTTCAATTGCAATTTCATTTAATTAGGTTTTGGGGTTTTTTTAACTCACTGTCCAAGGTTACAAGTACATAATTTGCCCCAAGATAAAACTAAATCTTTAATATCATGAATCTTTTTATAGGAAAATTAACTTAGAAGCCTCTTGGTAGCCATTCCTGTCAACGTGTTTCTGAAATGCTAATTCAGCCTTGAATTCTAATTCTCCTAATCTAATGACCATATTTCTTTCTTTAATGAATTCAGGAAAATTGAAAACAACATTCACATGTTCACATGCAAAAAGCAAAAACACCTACATGAATAATAAACAAAATGAATAGATAATATTTCCAAAAAGAAGAGAAAATCAATATTTATTACTCTATGAAGTTTCATATTTGTATAATGCTAAATATGTATACACATGGAACTAGATGGTTTTATCTGCAAAAAGTCATCCAGTTCTCTATGAATTAATTTCAATACCAAAAAAAATCCTTAAATCGTTCTCTTCCCTTTGCTTCTGTGGTACTGCTCTATCTTCTTTCCTTTCTGAACTGCTTCATTGACTACCTCAAATTCATCTTTCAGCTTCTTAAACAGATGTGCTCCCTAAGGACTGACACCTTATGCTTGTGTCGTTGCTCTGCACTGAAAGAAGGTTCCTTCCATCTTGCAGAGATTTAACTACGCCCTCGTAAATGTTTACCTGCTGCCTTCAGTGGCCCCGAGCCTCATCTCCTCATTGCACACCACTGCCTAGGGCAGTGCATCAGAATTTCCCACCAGCTTCTCAAATGACATATATTCACGGCTAGCCCTTGTTCATTTGCATTATGGGAACAGTCATCTGGTTTTCCAATTGCTATCAGTATGAGAGTTAAAGTCACAGGAAAATCACAGTGAGGAATTGTGACTATAATACTATAATTAAAAGCAGCCATAGGCAAGTGTTACTCATGTTATGATTGTATCAAGATGTTCAGGCCTGTAAGAGGGTTACCATTTGAACATTGCAATGGTGAAAAAGTGAACTGAAGGAGAAAATCAGCAAAGTATTAGAGAATTTATGTTTGGATGGCAAATGCAAAATACTTAAAAAGCAGGATATTAAGCCTATAAAATGGGGTCCAGTATTTTAATTTACAGAAATTGTAATATGGTCATTTGGAACAAAGCATAATGAAGTCTATATTTAATACTGCCTGCTGATTGTATTGTGGGGTTAATTGGGTTATTTCTATGGTAACGTTATTATTATTTTTTCCATTCATGAAAGATATGGCAAACACATCTAACTTCATCGCTTTTCAAGTTAAATTGTCCTCCCTTGACTTTTTTTTCATGCTTTTCCCCTCCTCTATTTTTTTTTCTTTTCCTCACTATTTCATTCTCTTCTGGGCAAAATTTATGAAGTTAGTGGTTTAAAATTAAATTTATACTCATATCCATATCCATAATATTAAATGATTGCAAGACCCTTATCTAATTTAGATTGTGGGAATCACTATGGAAATCAGTTTGAAAAGTGGACCAATATTGAGTGTGGAATAGAGACAAGTATTCCACATATTAGTCTTTCCACCATCAACATATTGTTTCATTTCTTCCTCTAAACAGCACCATCAACTGCCAAGGCCAATAGGTTCAAATGGTTTTATTTGAAATCAATGATTAAACCCTGGTTCTCTATCCCATTTCAGCTCTCAGCTCTCAGATTGTATATATGTATATAAATATATATATATATATATAAGAATCATCAAGTTCTCCTACTTTTCTGACTATTGCCTTTTTCTGTGCTCTTTAGCTCAATCTGGTCTTTAGCCCACCTGGTCCTTAGATCTGTTCTGAGACTGCATCTCCCTTAGATTGCTTCTGTCTGTCCAATTTCCCATACAAAGCAATATCTGCCTTTAGTCCTAATTTATTCTCTTAGCAAGAGGTTTATATATACAGACCATGGTTGGAATTCTTTTCCTGAATGCCTGCTTCATTTGAATACATGTATACACAATCCTTACATCAAATAATAACTCTATCAACTTCAAAGTCTATCTTTTTTTAATTTAATAAATCTTTTTATTGGGGGTCATACAACTCTTGTCACAATCCATACATACATCAATTGAATAAAGCACCCTTATACATCCTTGCCCTCGTCATTCTCAAAATTCGCCTTCCACTTGGATTCCTGGAACCAGCTCGTTTTCCTTTTTTCCTCTCCTCTCCCTCCCCACTTCCCCCTTACCCTTGAACCCTTAATAGTTTATAAATAATTATTTTATCTTATCTTACACTGCCCGGCGCCTCCCCTCACCCACCTTCCCATTGCCCATCTCCCAGAGAGGAGGTTACACATAGATCCCCAAGATCGGTTCTCCTTTTCTACACCCCCTTCCCTCCTGGTTTCGCCACTCTCACCGCTGGTCCTGAGGGGTTCATCCGTCCTAGATTCCCTGTGTTTCCAGATCCCTACTGCACCGCTGTGCATCCTCTGGCCTAACCAGGTCCACAAGATAGAATTGGGATCATGATAATTGGGAGGGGAGGAAGCGTTCCAAGACTAGAGGCAGGTTTTGAGTTTCATTGTTGCTACACTGAAACCTGAATGGCTCATCTCCTCCCCACTCCCCCTCTGCAAGGGATGTCCAGCTGTCTACAGATGGGAATTGGGTCCCCGTCACCCACTCCCCCTCTTTCACGGTGATGTGGTGTTTGTTTGTTTTTCCCCCCTGCCTTTGTTGTTTGAGACCTGGTCCCCTCTGCCCATCATGATCACACATGTTGGTGTGTTGCGTCCGTGTGGGCTTTGTTGCTTCTGGGCTAGATGGCCGCTTGTTTATTTTCAAGTCTTTAAGTCCCTAGACACTATATGTCTCTACAGCTGGGCACCATCAGCCTTCTTCACCACACTTGCTTATGCACACATTCATCTTCAGCATTTATGTGAGGAAGGTGATCACACAAGGATGGTTTCTGTTCCTTGGTGTCTGCTACCTGGTCCGTTCAACACCTTGTATTCGCTCAGGTTGTGTGCTTCTTCTCCATGGGCTTTGTTGCTTCCGAGTTAGATGGCCACTTGTTTACCTTCAAGCCTTTAAGACCCCAGACACTATATCTTTTTGATAGCCGGGCACCATCAGCTTTCTTCACCACATTTGCTTATACACACGACTGTCTTCAGTCATCATGTCTTTTATATATCTTGAAGTCAGTTGGCTCAAAACCACAGAATAAATCACCAAAATTTTTTAAATCCCTGTATGTATTTTAAATGTGCCATTTTAAATGTGTATATATATATATGTTTAATATATATAAATGCATATATATACATTAAACATAGATATTTAATCATTTTATTGGGGCTCATACAACTCTTATCATAATCCAAACATACATCCATTGTGTCAAGCACATGTGTACATTTGTTGCCATTATCATTCTCAAAACATTTGCTTTCTGCTTGAGCCCTTGGTATCAGCTCCTCACTTTTCCCCCTCCCTCCCAGCCCTTCCCTTCTTCATGAACCCTTGAAAATTCATAAATTATTATTATTTTGTCATGTATTATATTGTCTGATGACAGTGTAAGACACGACAACTTAAATGTATATTTTTGGAATGTGTCTTCTGTTTGACTGCTATTCAACTAAATAACACTTTCAAAATCTACTGCCCAATTTAATGCAATGGCCTCAGAACTGAGTTCTTTAGTCCTGGAATTACGTTCACATATAGCTCCAACATTGCTATAAGAATGATCTATTGATAATACAAATTTGTATGTGGACACTGTCCCAAACAGAATCCCTAGTAATTTTTATTAGCAAAAAGTTAAAATATAAGCTCTCAATTATAGGTTTCAACACAACGAATTGTGAAGTTCTTGAAAATCCACTTGGCCTTAGTGTAATACAACTCTTGATGTATTAGATGTTAGTTTTTGTGCCCTAGCATAATTTCTACAAAACACAGCATAGTGATAAAATATGCAATATGTTACCCGAGGTAAAGATCCTTTGGCTTAAGTTGCTAGTATTTGGCATACTATGATTGTACTTGGTGATTTCTTTCAACTCATTCTCAGTTAGCTATAAACATAGTCATATATTTATTCTGCTATTTAAGATATCTATCTATTTAAGAATTATAGTCCAGAGAACTATTTTAATAATCATTACTCACCATGTTTATGGGATCAACTGGTCCAATACTGTTTACATAAACATCAGTTTCAATTACTGTTGGCCTCACTGAAAGATACCAAATAAAGAACAATCTGATAATCAAAATAGTTTTAAAGGCACATTAGTTTCCAAATCTTACTAACTAGCAACATGATGCTGTTCCAGCCAAAATGATGTCTCATCACGACATTCAAAACTTGGCTCACGACAAAACATAAACAACTTTGTGTTTACAAAATCTACTACGGATATTTAATACATCATCTTTTGGGTCAATCTCAAATTAAAAATATCTGTTGCGCCCTTAAATTAAGAAAGTAAATTAGATAAAAATCACTAGATAAGTTACTTTGCAAGATCAGTTTGGAATTTTCAGCCCAATAACATGCAATTCTACAAAATAAATGTGCATGAGTGACTTGCCTTCCTTTTGAAAAGAGGGGGAAATCTGATCTGTGATTTTTGTTGATTCAATGTTATTTATACTTCCATAGTGACAGATTTTCTCATACCCATGTTGATGGAGGAATGTAGAATTATGGTTATATATTACCAAGTAAATGTTTCAAGTCCCTGTGAGCCAATTCCAGCTCACATTGGGACTTGAAGTATAATTATAAATATTATAAATATTAAAATTATAAATATTAAAAAGATAAAGTAGGTATTGTATATAAAGCTCTACTATCAGGTATAGCTGGCATGAAGAACTTAATGAATATTTATTTATATCTTCATCCTCCCTTGGTAATAATATTTTAAACAATATTTTAAAATCATTTCATTGGGGGCTCTTACAGCTTTTAAAACATCGCAGACATCAATTGTATCAAGCATATTTGTACATATGTTGCCATCGTCATTTCCAAACATTTTCTACTTGAGTCCTTCGTATAAGTTCTTTTTCCCCTCCTTACCCAACCCTCCTGCCCTCATGAATTCTTGATTAATTACATATTGCTATTATTATTTCATATCTTTTTAAAATTTTTATTTATTTATTTTTTTATTATTTCATATCTTACATTGTCCGTTATCTCCCTTCACCCACATTTCTGTTTTTGTCTCCTTCCGTTTTTGGGGGGGCACACAATACATCCAATCTTGTGATAGGTTCCCCCTTTTACCTTCTTCCCCCTCCCCAACCATCCTATTATCCTCATAACATAGCTACTCCCACTACTGTTTCTGAGGCGTTTATCTGTCCTGACTTCCATGTAATGAGAGCTCTTATCTGTACAAATGTTGTTCTCTAGTCCAGCCAGATTTGTAAGTTAGAACTGGGTCATGGTAGTGGGGGGGGGGTGGAGAGGAAGCATTCAGGAACTAGAGGAATGATAGGCAATTTTTGGGTGCTATTTCGTTGAATCATCCCTTCCTTAGACCCTTCTGTAGGGGCTATCCAATTGTCTACAAATGGGCTTTGGGTCTCCCCTCCAACCCCCCTCTTTGCATCAATAAAGTTGGTGGTTTAGATCTTTTGATACCTGATACCTAATACCATCAACACCTCATGATTACACAGGCTGGTGTGCTTCTTTCATGTGGGCTTATTTGCTTCCCTGCTAGATGCTGCTTATTTAATTTAAAGCCTTTAAGACCCCAGATGCTATATCTTTTGATAGCTGGGCACCATCTGCTTTCTTCACCACATTTATTTATACACCCATTTTGTCTTCAGTGATCATGTCAGGAAGGTCATTATCAAAGAGTGTCAGGTTATCAGAACAAAGTGTTCTTGTGTTAAGGGAGGCCTTGAGTAGAAGCCCAAAGTCTGTCTACTATCTTAATATTAATATATAAATACATATAGGCCTCTATCCCTTTCATTATGAATTAATATATTCACATGTATACATGCCTATAGCTACACCTCTATAAATAGCTCTTGCCTCCTATTTTTTCCTCTATTTCCTCTTACCTTCCACTTGTTTATAGCTGGCTCCAGTATAAAGGGCCTTTTAACCTAATTCTCACAAACCATCTTGTATGGAAGCCCCTCTGAGGATAGCTCACATATTGTGTTTTGTATTCAATATTCATGCTTTTTCAGTTTATAGTTAAATGCAAATCATTTTTATATTTTACCCAAGTGTATAGGGAAGAAAATGAGTCTATCTTTTCCCATAATGATTTATAGCCTCGAAAGTGCTATGGAGAGTCTTTAGGAGTGAGTGCACTCTCAGACAGCAGGTAACCAGACCTGGTTGCATTTGCGGATAAGTGTTGGGGTGCTAACTACAAGGTCAATGGTAAAAACCACCAGTGATTTTGTGAGGAAACTGAGGCTCTCTGCTCCCATAAAGCCTTAAAAAAAAAAAAGCTCAATAAAGCCTCGCTCTACTATTAGTTGGAATCAATACAATGGTAGTATTTTCATTTTGTTTTGAGTTTATATCCAAAAGTAAATACTTATCAAATGAAATTATTAACATATATACACAATAGGGCAATATTAACTTGTGATACAAGCTGTCAAACTATTGGGATTATTGGATTCCTATAATAGACTGGACATAATATTAATTTGCATCCGTTGACTTATTTTGTGTGCCATAAAAACACTAACATAAGGGTTTTTTACTTTTCTAAATAACAACACAGAATAATGATTTAAAAGACTGATTCGGCCACCACTGTTGCTGAGGGGTTATCAGCTCCTAGTTCTACAGAGGGGAAACACCTCAGAGTATTACTGATGCTGGAAAACTCTGCAGGAGCAGACTGCTGTGTCTTTCCCCTAAAGAGCTGCTGATGGGTCTGAACACCCTATCTTCTGGTTAGCAGTCAATATCTGCACCATCGGGATGTTGTAGACCAATGCAAACATGGAAAGTAATATAATCTGCTGTCAAATAATTATATCCACAAATAAAATAGGACATACAATTTGTAGAAAGCTTTATTATTTTACGTAGATTCAAGAGTTTTGAGGTGAGTTGTTTTAAATATTTGCCATTTATTTCTGACTAGCTAAATATAGTAGCTAATACATGTCATGTACTGAAGTTAATTTTAGTTATATGGATTTTGTGAATGGATTTTTTATGGAAGTCAATGAATAAAAAGGAAATGGGTTTATTAGTTCCACTTGTAAGTAATATATATTACTAGTTATTAGCAATTAAGCAAACATTACAAAAACCTTATGTGATTAGATTTTTTTAACTCAGCTGATGGATCAACAAGCATTGAGCAAATAAGTCTTATAGTTTTGTGTTCACTACTGTGCAAGTTTGTCAAAAATGAAAAATAACTGATTTCCAATTGATTCCCAGGATGTTAAAAATTTTATAAATGAGGGAACTTCTTTTCTATTAAAAATATCTTGGTCAATTATATCAAAAAGTGTGCACTAGAAGTACAAGAGTAAGACAAATTCTTGTTACAGGGTTCAAGTTTATATATGCATGAGTTTATTCCAAATAAAACATCCTTAAATATTTATCTATGACAAATGATTGATTATTGACAAGTTCTCTAAATAAATATGATTTTTCTTTGTAACCCTAGAGTGCCTTCAATCAAAACATTGACTTCCAGCAGAAAGTGCAGAGCAACTAAATGAAGGCTAAGAGGTCAGCTCAGAAGGTTATGGCAACTATTTTGAGTGGATTCCGTACAGGTAATCAGAGGGGATTTTCTGGAAGGACATAGGATGATCACAAGTGCTTATTATGAAGACATTTCAAGAAAACGGAAAACTGCATTGGTAAGCGAACGTTCAGGAAATAAGGTCAAGGAATTTTTTTTTCCATGAAGACAATGTACTAGCTTGATTTTCAAGGGCACCAATGTCTGTCCTATAAGAATTTCACAGGGAAATTTAACCTCCTCCACCCCACAACCCTGATCTTGCCTCTTCAAATCTTTTGTTCCCCAAGCTCAAAAAACATTGAAAAGAAACATGATTTAATTCTTTCAAGGTTACTAAAATTGGTGTTTTGAAATTCTGTAAAACTAGAATGTAGTTTTCAATTGGGATGGATTAGAGATATGGAAACACCAACTTCAGATATGTATAAATATGTATGGAGGTATGTCAATAAATAGATTCACATTTTGACATTTTGGTTTAATAAACATTTCTGTGATTTTGATATACCTTCAATATGCTAACTCTCATATTAGATTATGAGTCACCACGTTATTGGGAATTGTTTTAGTCTGGGTTGTCTAGAGAAACAAAACTAGTGTTCCTTGTATAGGTGTGACAAAGAACTTTATATCAGGAAGGCATCCAAGCTCAGTCCAACTCAAATCCATGGGCACAATTAGTCAGAGCCCTCTTTACACACATGGAAACAACAAGTAGATAATGCAGAATCATGAAGATGAATGGAATGAAGATCACAGGCCAGTGGACGCAGAGGTGCATGGAGCCAAGATCAGTGGAAGCATGGCAGGGTGCCAACAGCTCCCAGGTTGGCCCAAGGGTTAGCAGCCATCATGGGGCTGCCAGTGCAGGCAGACACAGAGTTCCAGTAAACAGGGAGGGGGATAGGGCACAGAGAGAAGATTCAACTATGCTCAGTCTCTTTCTTATACAAAAGGCCACACCTGCAAGGAAGTGTTATTAGGCCGGGAACTGACTACACTTCCACAGCCTCAAGCTGACACAGACTCTAACTACTACAGCAATATTAGGATCCTTCATAAGAGACACAAACCATGTTCAACTGGAATGGGACCAAAAAACAGTAACATCAATCCAATTAAAAACCATGACTATTGATAAAGAAGCTAATCAATTCACAATTATTAACTATATATCTATAAATTTTGGATTTTTTGAAGTTATTTTGTTTCTCATTTTGTAACATTGGGGTGCTGGTGACTGACCATATCCTTCAATCTACATCCTAGGAAAATGTGAGGAATAATTTACCTGGAAGTGAAATAAATCCAAAATAATGCATATACACTTTTGATAAAATATATAGAAAATAGAAGAAAGCCACAGAAATATATGCCTTCTTTAATAAGGACTCATTATGTCCCTATTTATTAATATTATGAACTGAACAAAATTTGTGAGTAAAAATACTTAAAAATGGGCTTCTTGGTAATTGAATAAATGCCATTTCTCAGCAATAAGACTTTTCAGAACCTACAATTTTATAATTCTAAGGTTTTAGTGATATTCTAAAAGAAAACATCATATTTCAATTCAAAACTAGACAAACGGAACTAGAAGGGAATTGTAATTCCAGTCTCATTAAATTATGCCTAGAAATTGGGCACAGACTGTGTGTAATTCAGTATGCACAGACATCAAAGAGCTCTTTCTTCATGATAATGTAACAATAGGTAAGAAAACCATGTCCTGCCACACTAAATTACATTTTTGACTCAGAGAAGGCTGGTAGAGATGGCACTGATTATTTTTGTAAGCCCCCTTTCTGTGCTGTTATTCTAAGGACTTTTCCTTAAATATCTCACAGGAATTCCAGTAGAGAGACTCCCAGTAGGAATGAGGATTCAGAAAGAACAGAGGCTCAGAGGAACTTAAAAAGCATTTAGAATAGGATGAGGGGGTGGGGGGGAATAAGGAAATAAAAAGAAGAAAGCATGGGCATCTCGCAAGTTCCCAAGCACCTGACACTACAATGAAGAGATACAGCTCTGAATGTGGGTAGTTTATTTGCTTATCTCTTATCACAATCCATACATACATCAATTATATAAAGCACATTTGTACATTCATTACCCTCATTAAGCTCAAAACATTTGCACTCCACTTAAGCACCTAGTATCAGCTCCTCCTTTTCCCCCTCCCTCCCCACTCTCCTGTCCCTCAGGAACCCTTGATAATTTATAAGTTATTATTTCTCATATCTTCCACTGCCCAACGTCTCATCCACTTTTCTGTTGTCCATCCCCCAGGAAAGAGGTTATATATAGATCCCTGTAATCAGTTCCCCCTTTCTACCCAACCCTTCCTCACCCTACCAGTATTGCCACTCTCATCACTTGTCATGAGGGGTTCATCCATCCTGGATTTCCTGTGTTTCCAGTTTCTATCTGTACCAATGCACATCCTCTGGTCTAGCTGGATTTGTAAGGTAGAATTGGGATCATGATAATGGGGGAAGGAGGAATTTAGAAACTAGAGGAAAGTTGTTGCCTGGTCTTGGCAAAAGGGACTCCATTTTGAATCCGGTGCCTTCAGCTTGGCTCTTAGAATTCACCTCTCATTGACCTCCCTCTCACCAACCTCCCCCCTCCCCTGCTCAACCCCAAATTCCTGGAGCCAGAATGTTTTCTGAAGATAAGCACACTGCACTCTCCCCATCCTGGGCATATAGATATGATTAATGACCTCTTCCCTGCTGAAGCCCCTGTGTGCGCAGATCCTCCCCAGCTTTGATCCTTCCCAGCTGTGCCTGCCAGCTGGGGTATAAAAATGCTGCCTGAACTCCCCAAGGTGCGGGGGTTTCAATAGCTCAATTCCCTGAGTTGCTGAATCCACCTGCAAGCCTCTCAATAAAGCCTGCTTCTAAACTTTGCCAATTGGATCTTTGGTTCTGTTTCGTGCCCCCAAAATCCTTACAGTTGTATGTTTCATTGTTGCTACACTGCACCCTGACTGGCTTGTTTCCTCCCCATGACTGTGTCCATAGATTATTTTATCATGCTTTATTGGATGACCTATTCCAGTCCCTTTGGCATTTTACATAACTTTATGATCATTTTTCATATATTAACATTACTTCAAGTAATTAAAATTTCTAATCCTGAAGCATATGATTTACACAACTTTCTGACTATTCATTAATAGAAATATAAAAAGCACTCCAATTTATATTGACACTATAGTTTTCACATACAGATATTAAAATAACTATAAATAATGTATAAGACTGGTTCCCTATAGAAACCAAACCAGTGATATATGTATAGATATTGTAGTACTCATTTTTCACTCTCTGAGAGCATGCAACATCTAGCTCTGAGTTAGTGCACCCGGTGGTGTCACCTAGGAAGGTTCTCACTGGTCACAGTGAGTTTTTTTGTCAAAGTAACTTTCCTAAAACCTAATTTTTGGTAATGGTTGATATAAGAGAACAGCATGTGACTGTACAATTTTGTTTCCTACACAGGAAAAATGCCGCAGAAACTGTTGTTATGTTGAACACAGTTTACAAGGAAAAACTCAAGTATACCAGTGGTTTTCTCGACAAACCTTATTATGGACATCCACCAACTTCCCAACAAATGAAAATGTGGACAAAATTAGTGCACTTGTACTCAAAGACCAAAGACGGGCCTTTGAAGAGATGGGGTGTTATCTGCACCATCTTCGAGCTTGGTTCAGCAACTTTTAATGGGAGATTTGGGAATGGTAAGTATCACTGTGAAATGTGCACCTCAGGCTCTAGTTGACCAGCAAAAGAACAGTGAGTGGAAACATGCTGTGCTGTGAAAGAACAGTTCCGAAGTGACCCTGACTTTTTCCAAGGTCATTACTGGTCATGAGACATGGTGCTATTTTAGGACCCAGAAACCAAACATCAATCAAGTCAATTGAAGATGCCATGGTTACCTCACCTAAAGAAAGCTCATCAAGTGAAATCAAAGACCTAGACAGTGCTCTTCTCTTTTCTTTTTTATGATGTAAGGGGGTTAGTGCATTTGGAGTTTGTTCCATCAGGTCAGCCTGTTAATCAAACTTTCTATTTAGAGGTTCTGAAAAGATTGCATGATGGTCTCCAACAAAAAAAGGCCTGATTTATGGCAGAATGGGGACTATTTTTCCCAGCAACACAATGCACCTGCTCACATAGCCATCTCAGTGCACAAGTTTTTGGGCAAAACCCAGCAATCCCCTATTGCCCCACAGACCTGACTCACCTGACCTCAATCTGTGTGATTTCTTTTTGTTTCCACCAATGAAGAGGGACTTGAAAGGACAGCAATTTGACAACATAGAAAAGGTGAAGGAAAAAAGGAGGGAGGTACTGTCAGCCATCCAACAGATGAGTTTGAAAATATTTCTAAGAATGAAGTCACAGATTTTACAAATGCATTAAGTGTAATTGATATTTCTTTGAAGGTGAAAAGTTGTTTTTGATTAAAAAAATAATCTAAATACTTAACCTCGAAAAAAAATCCAGTTTTTTTGGCATACCCCTTGTGTGTGTATGTATAAATCAATGGTTTTATTTAAATTTATATCAAGAAAGTGACTCAAACAGTTGTAGAAATGGCTATGTTTAATTTGGTTCAAGATTGTGGGTAAAATGCTAAGTTGGAGGTTTTTCCTGGCCCATGTAATTGCCTAGGCTGATGAATGAAAAACTAAAAAGTCAAAAGAGGAGGCATAAAGATGACAAGATGTTGGAGACTGGACCTGATAAATCCAAGGTCAGCAGGCCAAGCTGTCGGCTGCAGAATCTATTGAATTCATAGTGAACTTGCAGTGTGGTAGCCCATAAATAGTTGCCTGGATTGGCAAGCAATATGGTAGGACATCGACTCACATTCCAAGAAATGATATTTGATGTTAGATGCAGAGAATGCAGATCAGCAAGAAGAGACGTGTTTCCCAGAGTATCTGCTTAAGTAGGAGTAAGCCATACCCCAAAGTTACTTCCTAGTAACTTTTGTTTCAACTATATCAACAAGGAGGCTGCAGTCCCCCCAATCCTCTTATAATTGCTTTGCTGCCCACAAGCATTCCCATCATGGTGCTGATTACAGTGTTGGGTAACATTGGGGGAATCACTTACCCCTAACTGTCAAACCACTGAGAAGCATGGTCAAGCCAAATTAACACAAAATCCAACAATTACAAATAATATGCTCTTCATGCTCTAGAATATAGAGTGGGAGTCCTTGATCCAGAATAATACACCACAACTGGGTCTAGATCCTTCAGTGTCAACCACCATTACACTATGTCCCTCAGAGGACGACATACAAGGAAGGAGTTAGATTGCTGTATACTATTTTTGCTTCATGGGGAGTCCAAACCAAACCAGACCAGCTGTTATCAGGGCAGCTCCCCCTCACCGTGACCTTGTGTGTTTTAGACAGAATTAAACAGTTGTTTTTTTTTATTGGGTTTTCAATGGCTTCTTTTTCAGAAATGGATCATCAGGCCTTTTATTCACTTGGAAAAGATGGGTATTTATATTATAATATAAATGACCTTTCTCAAAGACTAACATAAGTGTATGATAGAGAGACTTTTCTGCACAGATAGACTGATCACAGAGGCATGTCTCAACATTTTTTGTTTTGCTAAAATGTTACATGTATGTATAGACCCTAAGTCGCTTTTTAAAATTTACCTTCATAAATGGTGTTGCTATTGTTGTTTTTGTTAGATGCCAGTTCCAACTCACAGTGCCCCTGTGTATACCAGAATGAAGCACCGCCTGGTCCTGTGCCAGCCTCACACTTATTGTCATGCTTGAGCCCATTGTTGCAGCCACCGTGGGTCCATCCATGTCATCGAGGGTCTTTGTCTTTGTTGTCATTCCTCTACTATACCAAGCATGATGTCCTTTTCCAAGGACTAGCCTCTCCTGACAGCATGTCCTAAATATATGAGACAGTCCTGCCATCCTTGTCTCTAGGGAACATTCTGCTTGGGCTTCTTCCAAGACAAATTAGTTGGTTCTTTTGGTAGTCCATGGTACTTTCAATACTTTTTGCCAGTACCATAATTCAAATTTGAGGATGATGCAGGGCCATCTATGTGCACAGGGTCTCTATGAGTCAAAGTCAGCTTGACGGTGCCTCAAAGCAACAAATATAATTAAAAGGCATCTATTCTTCTTCAATCTTCCTCATTCAATGTCCACTTTCAGGGGTACCTTAGTCCTCAAAGTACCGCTCTCATTTTTAAAACTGTAAGCAGATCTCATACTCAGATTCATCTAATGTAATGCATCTCTTCGCTGCTGCTCCTCTGAGCACTGATTGTGGATTCAAGCAAGATGAAAACCTCGACAATTTCAATTTTCCTCCATTTATCATGAGGTTACCCTTGGTCCTGCATGTTGTTCTTCTTTACATTGAGTTGCGATCCACACTGAAGGCTGCACATCCTTATCTTCCTCACCCAGTGCTTCAGGTCCTTCTCACATTTAGCAAGCAAAGTCGTATCATCTATGTAAAGCAGGTTGTTGATCAGCCTTCTTACCTTCTTACAATCCTGATGCCTTATTCTTCTTCATAGAATCCAGATTATTTGCTAAGCATACAGACTTAATTAGTGATAGGCTACAACCCCATCCCACACCTTTCATGATTTTAAATTATATGCTTTTCCCATGTTCTATGTGCACAACTACCTCTTGATCCTTTGACAAGTTCCTCATAAGCACAATGAAGTGTTCTGGAATTCCCATTATTCTCAAACCTATCCGTAGTTTCTTATGACCCACACATTCAAATACCATTGCCTAGTCCATAAAATACAAGTCAACATCTTTCTCGTATTCTCTGTTTCAGGTAAAATCCATCTGACATCAACAAGGATATCCCTGGTTCTACATCCTTTTCTAAATCTGCCCTGACTCGGCCAGCTCCCTGCAATGTACTGTTGCAATTGATGTGGGATGATCTTCGACCAAGGATATACTATCAATGATACTGTTATATTTGTGCTTTCTGATGTGTGGTAGTTACATAATCTATTGTTAATTTGAGACTTAAGAGGGAAGGGGTGGAGTTTATTCTGTCAATCAGGTCGAAACTTGATGATCTCTTTTGGAGGCTCTAAGGAGATAGTTAGCTCACCAGAGGCAGGACATGCTCACTCCCTGTGATCCATTACTGACAAAGAGCCTGATGGAGCTGGAGGAGCCACATGGAAGCCCCTGCCAGCACTGAGATGCTTACATAGCCACTGGATCCACAAGATCTTACACCCACTGGCCTGTGATCTTCCTGTATTTGGCATCATTGCATGTATTTCATGAGTCTGAAGAGGACTTTATAGATTGGTATTGGACATATGGGGTAATGTCAGACTTATTGACTTGATCTGGTCTGAACTGGGATGTTTTCTCAATATTAAACTGCTCTTGTATATAAAACTCTTTCTTATACACATACCTGTGTCTATGAATTTGTTTCTCTAGTCAACCCGGACTACCACATGATAGGTCATGTTTCATTGGAATAGGTCAAAATATGGATCTCTTCCAGACAACTGACCAAGAATGAGTCTTCCAAATTTCAGTACAACAAACTGGCAGTCAAGTATATACGAATAATACATTTGTTATAAATTCTGGTTACTTTTCATCTCTATATGACATTTAAGGAATTATAATGATATTTTAAAATATTGTGAATATTTTCTTTAGAAAGATAAATCTCCCCTCTTTTTGTACAGGTAAACATTTATTTAGGTAATCGACTCAGTAACATGTTCCTGCTTTTATATCTTCTCAGGAAAAAAAGATCATAAGAAAGCGATGGCTAGAGTAAAACTACAGACAGTAGTATTGTGTTTAGCATAACTACTCTTTACTATGTCTACCATGTTTGATGTTTGCATGTGGACACACACAGAAACAAGTTAGAGGATCATACAATATTTTGACCTAAATGAGATGCCCATCAGCAGCGAGTGTCTTTAGACTAGACTTCCAGTGAAAGAGCTAAGGTGAGTTGAAGCAGTAAATAAGCATCCACATTTCCTGTGCTAAGCAAGTGAGTAGTATAGGATGTCTATGGAAAAACACTCATCCACCCCTACCTATATAAAAGTCACTATTTATCTGCCTGTCCCTGAGATATTCAAAGTTCCAATTGGTACTAGCCCCCAAATAAATTATAACTAACAAAATAAAAGACTCAACTGCACCTAGTTAGATGGTTAGGTATATGATTTCTTCTCTATCCCCTATATAAGGCACCAGTTCCATGCTCTGTTGCTAGCCCAGTTGTGAGAGATAGCGCCTGTTGAACTGCTTCCATCACAGCCTCTGAAGCCCTATAAGAACTTACATTCTGTCGCACAGTGTCACAGTGAGCCAGAATATACTTGATGGTACACAACAGCAAGAACAACTTCCTCCATGTAATAGAGTTCCAGATGATGCCGAAAGTTAAGTTTAGTCAACCAGTCAGAAGGTTGGCTGTTTGAAACCATTCACATGCTTCTGAAAACTTACATCTCTGCAAGCCTTATGGAACACAGTTCTATTCTGCACACATGGAGTCACCATGACGTGGGGCACAACCATATCCCCAATGCTAAAAGTCTAAAATAGTGAAAGAGATTAAAGAAAAGAGGAGACTCATTCCCTGTCCACACCTTTCCATGTCCTTCTCTAGAAGCACTTGCCTAGTCCATGTCCAGGAACTGTGATCATGTGTAGATGATACAGGCTTTAAGCAAGAGTAGTGTATAAATCACTGACAACTGTGGGAAATCATGTAAATTATACATTTCTGTTAATAATTAGAGAAATAATATTGCATGCACATCATTGAGGCCAAAATGGAAAAAGAATGAAATCCCTTTTAACGTTATTTTCCCATTATTTGAGAGGGCCTAAAAAGTTTCACATCCAAGCTAAACAGCATAAAAGTTTTGCACAGAAATAAATGCTTACAGAGATAATCTCAGCAATTAAATTATTTAATACATAGGCTCTGAGTACAGAGATAAAATCAAGACAATTATAAAGGTCTACAGCATGACTTGTCATTAAATCAGTACTGAATAATAATCCATATGGTTTTCACTTATTGGCTTATCAGAAATAGATCACCATAATATACATTAGGTTCTGTTTGGCATTTATTCATTCAGAGTTGTCCTAGAAACTAGGGTATAGTTAGTTATATCTTCAGGAACTTACATTATAGAAGCAATATAGGCAGCCATATACTATCAATTAAATATGAATAGTAGGGAATTCTATTGGCACTTGGTTAATCATTTGTTGGTTAATCAAAAAGATCAACATTTCAAACCCACTGGTCACCCTGAGTGAGAAAATTGAGAAAATTTTCTTCCATAAAGTTTACAACCTTGGAAATCCTCTGAGGCAGTTCTACCCCACCTATCAATAAAACACCTAATATATATATACAAAGCTCAAAATACATGTGCAGATTTTTAAATGAATTGCAAAGAAACTAAGGCACCCAAGAATTGATTCAATGATTTCTTAGAAAGAAAAAAAGAATCACAATGAGGTGACTTCTCCATGATAGTTCAACCATTCCTCTGCCACAGCCAAGGTGGCGTTTCACATACAGCAATCATAACTGAATAGAATACACTGATCTTGAGTCTGCGGCTGTTTCATTGAACTGATGACACAATAAAGTGTTAAAGGCTATAACAGAAGTTAAGATTGTTCTGGAATAAAGGGAACCACACGAAATCTAATCAAATATTCTGAATGCACATCCCCTGAAGGCATTTTCTAATTCTTAAACCATGCATATGCATCGTGAGATTCAGAGAATCAAATATCAGTCAGCTGCTAAAAGTCTAAAATACTATGTAAATTTTTCAGTTATTTCAGGGATGTTTGGATCCAGCACAGAAAAGGGTTATATACTTAAATCAGGTTGAGAGTTAAGCTATTTGAAATAGGTAAACTCTAGGAGAAAGAAAAGTTTTGCAAAAACAAAAACAACACTTTCCCAATACTCTTTTATATAAAAATGAAATTACATCTTCTCTGGTGGGAATAATGTAATCTAAATTCACATTGTTTTTCATATATTCTGCTGATATTAGATCAAATTTAACATAAAATTCATAAAGCAAAATAAAATCACTATAACCAAGAGAAAAAAATGGAGTCTCACAAATGATAAATATATTTCAGTTATTGAACATCTCAAAACTCAACTAAAAGATGAAAACATTGATAAATTTCTATAATTAATTCCAAAATCTAGTATAGCTATTAGCACTAAGATTTAACAAACTGGGAAAAGTATAAATAAAAAATAATATATTTCAGCAGAGAGGGGGAAAATAAAATTATATAATTATATAAAAGAGTAGAGGTGACATACATAATTGACTTGGATAAAAATATCAAACATACTTGTAATTGGAGCAGGTGAAAATGGAGACAGATCCAATATTTAAATATTAACAAATAGTTTTCCATACGTAAGTAAAGATTCCATTCACAGATTCAGGAAGCTTTCAGAACCCCAAAGGAACAAACAAATAAAAACCTAGACTCATCAGAGAAAACTATACAATACCAAACAGTATTAAAAACTGCCAAAGATTTATGTTAAGAAACCTGCACAGGTATTTTGTATTCCAGTTTCTCTTATTATTTTTTAAGTATAGATATTGAATAATTTGGTGATGGAATACAACACAGACCCACATATTTCCTGATTTTAAACCATACAATATTTCTTTGTTCTGTTTGCACAATTGCTTCTTGGTTCATGTACAAATTCTACATGGACACAATGGAGGGTTCTAGAATTCCTATTATTCTCAAGGCTATCCATAGTTTGTTAGGCTGTCTACAGTTGAATGCCTTGCATAGTCAATTAAAAAAAATCATCTTTCCTCTAGTCTCTGCTTACATCCAAGATCCATCTGATATCTTCAATGATATCCCCTGTTCCACATCCTCTTCTGAATCTGGCCTGAACCTCTGGCAACCTTTGTCAACTATTATCAGATGATTTTAAAAAAAAATTTTACTTGAATGTTTTGTCAATGATGTTGTTCTATTATTTGTGCTTTCAGTTGATCACCTTTCTGGGAATGAATTTGAATCTCATTAGATATATGACTAAGTGATATTTTTTCATATTTCCTAGCATATATGAGATGAATAAGTGCTTCAGTGCTTCATAAGCTTGTTGAAACATTTCAACTGATATTCCATCAATTTGTGGAGGCTTGTTTTGCCTAATGCTTTCAGTGCAGCTTGAATTTCTTCATTCAGCACCTTTGGTTCTTGCCAGTATGCTACTTCCTGAAATGGTCAAATGTTGACTAGTTATTTCTGATAAAGTGGCTGTGCATTCTTTCCATTTTCTTTTAATACTTCCTGTATCACGCAATATGTTGCCCATTGTGTCAGGCAGGGTTCTCTAGAAGATGGGTTTATATATGGACAAGGAATATAACAGCTAATTAGTCCAAGAGCAGTACAGAAGGCTTAGTTCAACTCGCTTTCATGGAACAGTTAATATGCTGAAGGTCTCTCAACTCACACAGGTTGCCAGTCAATGGGCAAAGAAGCAGACACCAGTCTTCCCTCAGGTAACACAGGCAGCGTCTGCCCTTGGGCAGCAGACTGCAGGGTGGGTCAGAAACAGTCAGCAGCAGGGGCGCTGGACGGAATCTTGAACTCAATGAATACACTGCATTGACCAACCTCAAGTTGCAGTGATGTATATGCCAGCAGCATGGTGAGGCAGCTCTGGAAGGAGCCTCAAGCTCTGTCAAGAGAATCTATGGTTTGGCTTCACCCACAGGTGGTGCAGCGCACAGAGGAGGCAAAGAACTAGCTATAGCAGCAGCACATTGGTCCAATCACCAGGAGGGAAGAGAGAAGGGGGTGGGCTTTGAAAGCCATTTATCTTGCTGCACTTCAATCAAGCTGAGACCTGATTAAACTCCACCCTCATGTTACTATTGGCCTAGTTGCCACAATGAACCTATGACACCTACAGAGATTTTAATATTGTTAATCAAAGCTTAATTTTTGTCTTGAGCTTTTTTCAGTTTAACATGCTATCAAAGATCTTCCTTTGATTTTCTAACTCTAGGGCTGTGCACATTTCATTACAGTGTTTTTGTTTTTGTCTCTCAAGCTGCTCTTTGAAATTCTCTTTTCAGCTCTTTGACTTCAGTATATAAAACATTAGACTAGATAAAATAATATAACTTGATTAAAAACATGAACTATTGAAGAAAATAAAAGCAATAGAGATCTGAAAAATATTAAAATGGCAGCAGAGTTAAAGCAAAAAAATTAATAATTGTGTTACATATAGCTGTACTAAAATGTTAACTTAAGAGATAAAATATCATCAACTTCTTATAAAGATAATAAAATCCAAATACATACTTCTAATGAACTGTGATATAAATATGATGAGCAACACAAATATTTAAAATAAAGGGAGAAAAAATATGCTAAGCAAATCTAACAAAAAGAAATCAGGAGTAGCTATTCCTATCTATGAAAATATATTTCATGGTGAAACATATTATGGTATGAACTTATAAAGAGTTCATTTGATAATGATGTAAAAACTAATTCATCAGAAAGTTTTACCTAGTTCATCAGAATATTTCAATTTCAGTGTATCCACAATTTCATGTGTAAAGCAAAAATGACTGAACTAATAAAAATACATATAGTTATAGTTAAATTTTAACACACTTTTTTCCTTCAGTATATTCATTACTAGAGTAATTTAACATGAGCATGCTAACTAAAATGGAATTAAACTAGAAATTAATAGTTGTACTAAAATATAACTTAATTTTATATATTAATCAGTATATATTTTTAAATTATCTTGGTCAAGGAAGATAGAAGACACAAAGAAGAAAATTATGAAAGGCAAAAGCTATTCTTAGAAGAAAGTTTAATAAATATCTGAGGCCCCCAAATTCTATTAGTCCATTCTCTCCCAAATGCAAAACAAAACTAAAAGGAAAAATAAAATTGTGCAAAAATTTTTTCTCGAGTATAAGGGAAAACAGAGAATTCCTACATTTCAGATGGACTGTGTATGTACAACACAGCATGCCACTCATACTCTGTCTCACTTGTGCTTAAACGTAAGACCGGCTTGTAGTCAGCAAACAGGTTAAGATAAACTGAGGAAGAGTCATAATTAATCATTTCAACTCAGTGTAGCATATGTAATTGCACATATTTATAATATCTGCTGTAGAAGTGAACATGAACTAAGAGAGGAAGGATTACAAGTTTGTAAAAGGAAAAGCAGTCTTCAACCAGCAATTTCTGGTATAGAAACATGGCATAAAAGTTCTCTTTGGCTAAAGAGTTTTTCTCAATCAGGGTTCTCATTTTATTTTTTGGTAAAATCTTTTGAAGTATATAAATGTCTTATTTTAAATAAGTCCTGGTCATATATTATATCTTCCACTGATGGTGTTTCCTTTATTATATTTGGTAGGATGTATGTCCTGTAATGAGACCATGAAATTTGTCCAAATTTTCTCATTGAAGATCCTCATTGCTCAGGGGTTTATATTTGGGCCACTAGTCCGCCTTGAGCCCATTTCTGTGCAAGGAGTGGGATATGGGTCCTGTTATTCTTCTGCAGAGGGAGATCCAATTTTTTTCCATCACCATTTGTTGAACAGGATGCTTATTTTCCATATTCAGAGTTTTAGGTCTTTGGAGAAAATTACCATCTGCAGTCCATCTGAAATTGGGATATCCCTTTACAAGCACAATGATACTCCAATTAAAAATACATACAAATGCTAGTCAGGGTGCAGAGGGATTCAAACTCTGACACACTACTGGTAGTATTGTAAACATGTGAAACACTTGTGGAAATCAGTACGCTACATCCTGAAATCCCCGTTGTTGAACGTTTGTGTGCATATAGCTGTTCCTACTTGGACTTGGACTTCTGTGGGACAGATGCACAGTGGAGCGATGGCTGGAACATACACGAGAGGGAAGGGAAATCAAGGAGTAGAGGAAGAGTCAGTTATTAGATGGGCAGGTGGTTGGTTAGTAGTTCAAACCGTGAAAGACAATGTTGGTTTGCTACATCAACCTCCACTTAATTTAAATTTTAAAAATATATCTTTTTTGAAAAAAGAGTGCTCTTTGGCATTTGGATGGTGATGGAAACAAAAACAAATACTACAGGGAGTATTATACACCTGCAAGGGGAAACAAACAAACAAACAAACACAAAACTGGTAGCCATTCTATCCACCCGCTGCCCCCCCAGCCCCCACCAAAAGCTATTAGACAACAACTATGACAAAAATAATCTATTCATCGTTTCTGGGTTTTGCTATCCAGACAGAAGATGGTGTCATTGAAATAAGAATTTTGGGAAACACCTTAAAGGCAAAACCAGTGTCAGCATGCAACAGCTAAGGAGACGCTCCTCAAATAGCAATCACGAAGCAATGGAAATTGTAAGCGAATACACCAAACAGTTGAGTTTACTAACACCAGATTTTGAGAAAGACAAAATGAAGTTGATTAGAAATTCAGAAATTAAGAAGGGAACTAGGCAAAAAAAAATCCATGCCTCAAGAGAAACTAAAGAATTTCTTAAACTTGGTAAAGACATAGAAACAAAAGACAAGATGACCAAGAAGGGACAAACTAAAAATTAATAAGTGGCAAGGTAATTTTAAAATAATAAAGATGAAATAAAGAGCTATCGAAAGGTCAGAGAGAAAGATTTGGGGACAGAGTGAGCAGGCTAAGGTTAACACATTTAATTAGAATTCATAAAGATGAAAGTCAACTCAATGGGACAGAACCAACATTTAACTACATAATAGCAAAACAAAGGCAACTTTTGAGAGAGAAAAACACCTGAAATTGCATTTTGAAGACACATCAACACATCAGAGAATGACGTAGAATCAATGTCTAATGTGAACAAATATGCTTAATAACAAACAGAACCTTTCTTATTAAAAGAAAATAAACCAAGAGGCCTCCAACAATAGCAGCATAAGAGATTAAATAAATTACAGGGGAAAAGGAATTGGACCAAAATCACACTGCTTACAAGCTACATACAAAACTAGCCAACAGTAAAATAACCTATTCCAAAGAAAACTCAGAAAAAGAAAGCATGAAAGCATGAACCAAGAATGTTATCTGGCCAATCAGTCCTTTAGGCTTCAAGTCAATATAAAACAGAGTTTTCAAAATATAAAAACATGTTGAAAAACTTCAATTCAGGAGTATTTTATTTTTGTGAGATTATAACAGGAAAAGTTCACCTAACAGACTTAAGATGAGTGTTTTAACATATATTGATATAGTTGCAGCATCTAAGATTAAAACAAAAATTTTCTCAGTGTTAGATGTTAAAGAAACATATTTAAAGATATTCTACAAATATATGTTATGGCCTAACTAAAAAGCATGCAACTACAAATCACAGAACATGGAGAGGGAAAGAAAAGCTGTTGACCTTTGTGTGTGGGAAGAAGGCAGGAGTCAGCCCTATTTAATTAATCTTGACATTGACACAAGACTAAAACTCTTATCTTTCAAATATTGACTTTTCTATGAGCATCATCACTTAAAATAATTTTATCCAAACTCTATTGTGACATTACTTGTAGTCATTTGTCTGCCTTCTGCCATCAGACTATGACTTCCACAAAACAGTATCTTTCTACCTGATAAACCCAACCATCTCCAACATCTATCAAATAGTATAGGTATATCTGATAAATTATGACATTGCAAAGATGTTGAATTGTCTTAAGACTAAGTCATTTTTATTTAACATGTATGCTTACAACTGTTTCTGAGTCGCCAAATCCAGGTTGGATAACTGAGACTTACCTCCTATATCTGGACGGAGTTTGTTGTCATAACCTTGAAGTAATGAATTGAGAATCTGAGTGATGTCTCCTTCATGAATCTTTGGTGCCAACACCCAAGTTTTGTTCACAGTTAAATCCTCATCATCTTCATCATCTGCTTTATCAACACTAAATAATTCAAAGAAAATATGGATGATAGATGGTATAACCAAATCACATATGTGGAGAATATTATTTAAGCTTATCATAACATAGTAAGGGGGAAATAAGCATTGCAACATGACATTACACTTGATACAACTCATATATTTAGTGTATGACTTATGCTAGTATAAAAATATTAGCAATTAAGAACCGAAAGCAAGAAATACACGCACTAATATTAAAATGATAAATCTTCACTACCCAAGAATGAACACTAAAGGCCATGTGGACTGTAATGTGCATTATGTCGTGGCTTTGTTTAGTTCATCGCCTGCACAACGTAAGTGATTGTCCTCAAATGTCAGACCCCAAAGTTAAACTAGTACCACAGAAAAAATTCTAACCAATAGCCTAGCAAAATTTATTAAAATATATATATATATAACTGGATAAATAAAAGTTCAAAGGAAAAGGTACGTATATTATACAGCTATTTCTTTCCAAGTAAGAAGAGCACAGACAACTTATCCAAAGAATTCTGAAGGACTGTTTTATTATCAGACCAAGAGTGGGTGGCTCACATTCCTCATAACAATATTTTTTTTTGTATAACTAGCAAATTTCAGGCCTGGACGAGATAGATATAGTAAAGATGGAATACCTTGATAGTTTTATTATGCATGTATATAAAATAAAGAAGGAAGCAAGCATGGCACTCACAAGTCACAGCACACACCCATTCATTAGGCTCGCCCAGTACCCATTATCTTACCTCTTATTGCGCAAATATGACCCCCTCGCTCCCCAGCTTAAGGTGACTCCTATACCTGCATGTATGACAAACACCAATATCCAGCACACCTGAATTGTAATCCGGAAATATAACTCATTGCTGTCCAGTTAATTCCAGCTCATATTTGACTCTATGGGAGAGGGTCAAACTGCCCTTGTGGGTTTCTGAGACTTTGTGGGAGCAGGAAGCTTCATATTTTACAATTCTGGTTTCAAACTGCCAACCTTATGGCTAGCATCTCAACAGGTAAGTATGATAAATGCTCATTTGCATTCACCAAAAGTAAAAATCTACATCTCTTTTCATTCATTTGTGTAAGATCAGCTTGAACTTTAAAAATCATATTTTAATAACATTTTGCACTTCGGTGAAAAATAGTCCAAAATACTATAAAATGTTACTTGTAAAATGAGGTAAATCCATTAAATAGTAAGTTACTTTCATATATTTTGGAGATGGAAAATCCCACCACTTATCTTAATACCTTAAGCTGGTCTTTCTGCACTCACTTAGATGTGTTTTCCTTTGGAACCAAACAACTTTACTTTGGTCCTATCAACTCCTCTGCATACAATGAATATATAACAACCTAAATTATCTAATATTTCATTTGATCTTCAATAAACTCTGGTAATAGATTATTGTTGTCAATATTTCACCAGTCAATCATGTTAAAGGATTATTTTATTACCTCATCGAATTCTATTAAAAGTACAAGCCAAACCTGTAGAGCTCCTTCCAGCCAAAGGAATATAGATTTCAGGTGTGTATACTTGTGGCTCATTTTGGATAATGTAGGATAAGCAGAAGCGGCATGTGTCATCAACTGAAGAGAATTTGTGTCATTGTTTGATTTGCCATGCTTCATTTGTCCTTCTACTAGATGTCCAGGTACACTCAGAAAGAGTTATATCATCATTTCATTTTCAGAGGGAAGGTGATATGGAGAAAACTCATGATTGATCAACAGTGTATTGCCAGCATGAGTGAGAAATACAAATCCTGTGCAATGAACCCCTGAGATTTGGACTTGGTTGAGTACAACAGCATAATCTACTGAATTCAAATTGATACTTTGTCATCAAGTTCATGTTTTTTAACTTTAAGGAAAGTAGTTTGCCAGGGACAGGTGAACAACAAGTGATCCAAAATCAGTGGCAAGGAGGGTGCAAGAGGCCAGGTAGGGCTTGATCAAAGGCAATGTAACCTAGAGGAATTACTGAAACCCAAATGAAGGCTCAGCATGATAGAGGGACAAGAGGAAAGGAAATAGAGGAAATAACTAGGAGGCAAAGGGCATTTATAGAGGTCTAAATACAGGCATGTACATATGTAAATATATTTATACATTATGATGGGGAAATAGATCTATGTGCATATGTCTATAGGTTTAGTATTAAGGTAGCAGATGGACATTGGGACTCCACTCAAGTACTCCATCAATGAAAGAACACTTTGTTCTATTAAACTGGCATTCCATGATGTTCAACCTTCATGACATGATTGCTGAAGACAAAGTGGGTGCATAAGCAAATGTGGTGAAGAAAGCTGATGGTACCCAGCTATCAAGAGATATAACATCTATGGTCTTAAAGGCTTGAAGATAGAGTAGGGACAATCTAGCTCAGACACAACAAAGCTCACATGGAAGAAGCATACCAGCCTGTGTAATCATGAGGTTTCAAAGGGATCAGATATCAGGCATCAAAGAACAAAAAAACACCATATCATTATGAATGAGGGGGCAGTGTGGAGTGGGAACCCAAAACCCATCTGTAGGCAACTGGACATCCTCTTACAGAAGGGTTATGGAGAGGAGATAAACCAGTAAGGGTGCAGTGTAGCAACAAAACATACAACTTTCCCCCAGTTCTTTAATGCTTCCTCTTCCCCCACTATCATCATCCCAATTCTACCTGACAAATATGGCTATATCAGAGGATGTACACTGGTACAGATGGGAACTTGAAATCCAGGACAGATGAACCCCTCAGGACTAGTGGTGAGAATGATGATACCGGGAGGGTGGAGGAAAGGTGGGGTAGAAAGGTGGAACCGATTACAATGCTCTACATATAAACCCCTCTTCTCCGGGGGATGGACAACAGAAAAGTGGGTGAAGGGAGACATTGGACAGTGTAAGACATGACAAAATAATAATAATTTATAAATTATCAAGGGTTCATGAGGGAGGGGGAAAATGAGGAGCCAATACCAATGACTCAAGTAAAAAGCAAATGTTTTGAGAATGCTGATGGCAATAAATGTAGTGCTTGACACATGAATATACGTATAGATTGTGGTAGAATTGTAGGAGCCACCAATGAAACGATTTGAAAAACAGTTAAGATGCAAAACTTCACTAGGCTACCAAGATATGCTGAAATTAAGTAGGTTTAAATGATATCATTGGTTCACGTAGTCAATATCGCAAGTGCATGAGACTGCACCATCATTTACACGCAAATGGAATTTGTTTTAAAAATGAATTTTAAAAAATGAAAAGGAAAAAAAAGAAATTAGTTGAGAGATGCTTAATTAGGCATGCCCCTGATTAAGGCCCTTTCAACTAGTCAAATAATCATAGTGAAATATATTTAAAAACCCTTTATTCTCCACAAGTCAAGATGTAATTGTAGTAAATACACTGTCCTTGCGATACGACCTCAACAAAGTGTTCTATTGTACTCAGAGTTTGTATCTTAGTCACCAAAATCCATAGTCCTTCCACCGCTATTGTATTCCACTATGTTATGGATGAGAAAACAGTCTGCTAAGAGTCAATGAACTTGACCAAGGTAACATTAACAATGAGGTAGGTCATATGTCCTGACACCACACTGCACAATGAGAACAGTATAACAATTTAACATGAATTTGAAAAGGAAAGTGAAAGTACTAATATTTACTAGAAAAAGAAAAACACGTACTGCTATTGAGTCAATGCTGACTCATGCTGACCCCATAGGACAAAGCAGAACTGTCCTGGTGAGTTTCCAAGACTACAACTGCTTAAAGGAATACCAAAGCCCCATCTCTCTTCCTATGGTGGTTTTGAACTTCTGACCTTCTAATTAAGGGCCCAGAGAGTAACCACTATACTACCTCGGTTCCTTAATATTTACTAATAATGCACTACCAGTAAATACTTAAAAGTATACAAATATTCATTTTTATTCATATGTGAACTTCTGTCATACATTTAGTTAATATATACTTTAAATTCAGTGCTCTCATATTGTTTTTTTATCTAACTTAAAATTATATTCTACTGAATACTGCAATATGAGAGGGGTTAAAAATTAATTAAAAACACATTACCTTTGTATTCCATTTGTTCACACACCATTTGAAGTATCTTTAAATATCTTTATAATTCTGTTCCAATAATTTTCTCTCTACATATTTAAACATATAAATAAATTATAACATTTAAAATAATTAAGTATTAAGAATTATTGCTAGTGGGTCCTCCAGAAATAGTTTCTTGTATAATTAAATCTCTTAGATAGGGGTAATGTTACATATACTTTGAAGTTGCTTGGATAAAGCATTTTCTGAGTTATAATCAATTAAATTGGCCTTTCTAGCCATAATTCCTTATGTGAAATATCATACTTTGGGATGGTATATACCTGGGCCTATCATTCCATTTGTGAGAGTGTTTATGTTACACCAGTGGACAGGTTTAGGGGGCATATTAACACCTGAGTCTAGTGGAGATGTGACCCAAACTAGACCCTGTTTCCCATTGGAGCATTGTTCTGTTTTACTAGAGGATATGACTTAAGTCACCATCTTACTTCAATGGTTGGCTAAAAGATATTTACACATCCATCAAAGCCATTCCTCAATACATAAGATCCATCTGGGACACAGAAAAGGGACAGAACCATTTGGAAAAGCACGTGAAAGATCTATGTCTGAAGTGGCAGTGGCCCCTGAGACCAGATATATAAGAGATTGTGGTACCGAGCCTCAGAGGAGCACCACCAAGACTACGGGGTATCTTATCCTTCTCTGGTCAAGAAGATGAAACTGTGGACCAGAGCAGCATGTGGACTGGCTTCCTGGTGCATGGAGGCAAAGGCCAAATGACTGAGAGACTGGGGACCAGGGACAGACTTGGCTTCTGGTTAAGGAGAGGGTTTGCAGTAGACCAATGCGTGTATCCTTACTGTTTCCTGATCCTGACTTATGATAACTTATTGACTTCCCTAATAAGCCTCCTTAATTACATTGTGTGTGAGTTCTGTGAAGCCATTGCCATCAATGATTGAATAGAAGTTTGGTGCTGTGGAAGGGAAGGTTGGTTTCAGAATGGGGTAAAGGAGGATGTTTGATCATGCCTTAGCTCAACAGGAGAGTTAGAGGAATTCAGAGATGTCCACCTCCACTGCTCTTCCATGCGGTCACTCGAGGAAGGCCATTTCAGAGATGAAACGTTTATCTTTCTATGATGTATGTTATTGTAGTTAAACGGAATTTCTCCAAAGAGAAAACGTTTTTAAGGTAGTAACATTTTGCCAGTGAAAAAAATGAACTATTTCCATAATTGTTTATATTTCTTTTTCTCGGTTAATACAGAAGTAATCTGAACATTTACTGCAATAATATTACAAGGCTATCTTTCTTCATTATTTATAGTAACAAGAAGTAAATTTAATTATGGTTAATTACCTATGCCTTCCTTCCAAATTTGAGAGTACTTACTATTTATCTTAATGCGAGTATTTAAAATAACTGATGAAACATTTGATAAACTGCTACTTGGCAAACTGACTGGAGGAGATCCATATTTGTCACCAGTCTAAAGAAAGGTGACTCAATACAATTCTCAAAATATATAACAATATCATTATGATCACATGCAAAAAAAATTTTGTTGAAGATAACCCAAAAATGGTGATTATAAGTCCACTACACTGTCAGGGAGCTGCCAGAGGTTTGGGCTGGTGTGGCAGTTACATAATCTCCTGTCAACTTGAGCGAAGGGTTAGAGTCTAGCATGTCAATCAGGTATTAGCCAATGAGACCTCTGTGTGTGCATGGTCTTCTTCTGAGGATTCTGGGAACTCCTATCTTCCTCCCAGGAGTCAGGACACATACTCATTCTCTGCCTCACATTCCTGTTGACAAACCATGGAGATCCATGCCAGCGCTGAGATGCTTCTACTGCCACTGAATCCACAAGTCTTTTCACACATGGGGCTAGGATCTTCCTGCATTTGGCATATGCTGAGTGAGTCGGAAGAAAAATTTATGGACTAGTATCAGACATACACTTATGGACTTGAATGGACTTGGGTGGGATGTTTTCTTAAAATATGATTACTCTTTGATATAAAGCTCTCTCTTATACTATATATAAATGAGCCTCCCTGCAGTAATTTCTCTAGTACACCTGGACCTACACAGCTGGATTCAGAAGAGGACAGGACCACGGGATATCAATTCTGATGTCAGATGGATCTTGGATAAAACCAGAGACTAACGGAAAAATGTTTACTTAGGTTTCATTGGCTCTTCCAATGCATTAGAATTTGTGGATCACAACAAACTATGAATAGTCTTGAGAAGAATGAAAATTCCAGATCATTTCCCTGTGCTCATGCGGAACTTGTACATGGATCAAGATGCAGTTGTATGTGCACAACAAGGGACTACTGCATGCTTCAAAATCAGGGGGAAATGCTTAACAATATTTATAGAGAAGTTAATAATGAATACAAGAGGGAAGAAAATGTTCTGGAACTGATAGTAGATATGATTGCACAACTCTTATTCATAGGACTGAACAATGGAAATGTATGATATGTAAATCATGCTGTCAATAAAATGATAGCAAGATAGATAAATAAATAAACACATACATACATACATACACTCAGTAAAGGTGTGTGTAAGAGTTATATCCTATAATTTATTCAGTCTTTTTGCTGAGAAAATAATCAGAGATAAATTGGATCATATGAAGAAGAATGAGGTATCAGGTTAGAGGAAGGCTTATCAACAATTTGTGATATGTAGATGATACAACCTTGCTTGCTGAAAGTGAATAGAACTTGAAGCATTTGCGGATGAAGACCCAGAGTTGCAGCCTTCCATCTGGATTAAAACTCAATGTACAGAAAAGCAAATCCTTGCAACTAGTACAATATGTAACACCATGATAAAGGGAGAGAAAAGACTGAAGTTCAGGATTTAATCTTGTTTGGATCCCCATTCAATGTTCTTAGGAGAAGAAATCAAGAGACCAAAGGACACGTTGCATCAGGTATCTACTGCACAAGACCCTTCTAACATTTTGCAAAGCAAGGAGGTTACTCTGAGGACGACAGTGTGCCTGTCCTGAAACATGGCATTTTTAATGACCTAATATGCACATGAAAGTTAGCTTTTATATAAGAAATAAAAGAAAAATGGATGCATTTGCATTATGCTGCTGGCAAAGAAATTGAAAGTACTATGAGCTGCCAAAGGCATGTGGTCTGAAGCGACCAGTCCCTAGAGAAGGAGATCCTTGGTAAAGTCGAGGGGCGGCGAATGACAGGAAGTCTCTCAAGGTGGTGGATCGACACAGTGGCTGGAACAACGGGCTCAAGCACAAGAATGATTGTAAGGATGGTGCTGGACCAGACAGACCTTTGTTCCATAGTCAAGAGTGTTACTGTGGGTCAGAACTGGCTCAATGGCACCTAACAACAATAAGTATTAGAAAAATAAAATAAAGAATTCATAATCTATGTAACTTTATTTTGTAGTGAAAGAGAACATCAATAAAATAACTTATACAGAAGTCATCATGAAAATATGCACTTAACATACTATTGTATATTAAGGCACAAATATAAACCATAATAATTTTTTAATTTCAACAATGGAATAACATATGGAGGAATGTATAGCACCACTCAACTAATGGCTGTGAAGTCTGCAAAAACGTAATATTATTTTCATAGTTTAATGTTATACAAAAAATAACATAACATAAAATTTTGCTTTCACCATCATTTCTGAAAAAACAGTTTAAAATAGTTTATAAGAATATAGCATAAATATGCTAAAATCTTCTACAATCATGGAGCTATACATATTGTTATAGTTTCTATCAAAAATATTATATAATTTTCTGTATTGGTCTTATAATTCAAATTAATGAGAGGCTGTTACTTTGCTATCAATACCTAAGTAAGAGTAAATTGCCTTTTCTATAAAATGACTATACCTTGAAAAAATGTTTCTAACCTTAACCAATTAAACAGGGAGGCATACCTTTAGCCTCTGCCATGAAAATTATTGTAGTTATGTTGAAAACTTGACACTCCATTTTCTTGCTGGTAGAATATTGACTGGCATCTCAGATGCCATCTTTCTGAATCAGCATTCCTTATAGATCAGACCCAGACTCCCCAGAGCTGTGTCCAGCACTATCTGACACAGGAGGTTTACTAGTTTAGAACTATTCGTGTAAGACTCAAAACTCTTCTATGGGACAACTTTGGGGAAGCACTTCCCCTGGCTTGGTTGAAATTCTTAAAATTTATATTGGGGTCTGACATTTATTCTGCATCTACGTCCATCTTCTCTCCTTTGCTCTCACAAATGTCAGAACGCAGCACTGTCTGAAGCTACCTTCCTCCCACTTTCACTCTCTTACTGTTATTTTAAACCAGGTTGCTGAAAAACATTGATCACATATCTAATCCTATTTAAGCAGTGGATACTAAAAGACTTTTATCTTTTGCATCCTTCAATTGAAACCCCTATTTACTAAATAAAATTTGAAGCCATGTTAGTTTATGTTATTTTATTTTTTCTTATTAAACTCAATCAATGTTCTACTATATTATGCAAATCTCCCTCATGACATAAACACAATGTATATGTAAAATGTAATCATGGATACTGCATTTTTCTTCTTTTGAATAACAAACAAGAGGTTTGGAAACAGATAACTAAAGGCAGCATGCCATGCCGTGCCATCTCATAATGAAGATAATGCCCCTTATTCTTAGCTGCTATTAGGTATGATCAGTCCGTTTGGCTCCCAGGAATCGTATATAAAACAGGAATGAGGGACTCCCATGTCCTGTGGCATCCCCCAGATGGGTGTTGGAATCTTTTGTGGAAGCCATTGTATCAATTCATTTCATTTAGGGTCTTCTATCACTCAGCCATGACTTTCCCACGCATGATACCTTTCCAGGAGCTGATCTTTCCTGGCAACGCGTCTAAAATAGACAATGTCGTTCCCATCCTCACTTCTAAGGATTTTCTGGAAGTACAAAGCAGATCTGCTTGTTCTTCTGGCAGTTCATAGTATTTTCATATTCTCTGTCAACCCCAGAATTCAGATGCACCAATTCACTGGCCTTCTGTACTCTCTGTTCAGCTCTCACGTGCATGTGACACAGTAGAAAATATCATGATGGGAGTCACATGACCCTTCGTTCTAAAAGTGATATATTTGTTCTTTAATGTTTTAAAATCTTGTGCAGCACATGTGTCCAATGTGATAGGTGCTTTGATTTATTGCCTGTTGCTTGAAATATGACACTTTTTAAAATGGCTATCTAATTTATTATGAAGGTTGCTGTTATCTAGTTGTGAGGCTTTGGGGGTTCTTTACATTGAGTTGCAGGCTACAGTCTTCGGCTGCATACCACAGGTTGTTAATGAGTCATTATCCAGTCTGGATGCATTTGCTTTAATATAGAGGGCATTAATATTAATGCTCAGCATGAAGACTGAATAAGCATGGTGAAAGGATACAACCCTGACACACCTTACCTGACCTTAAACTGTTAGCATTCCTTTGTTCTGTACAAAACAATTGTTTCTTTGTTCTATGGACAAGCACTGCAACACAAGTGTTCTAGAATTCCCATATTTCTCAATATTACCTATAGTTGGCTATGGTCAACACAGTAAAATACCTTAAAATAAAACACAGCTCTACATCTTTCTGGCACATTTTGTTTTAAGTCATGTCCCATCAAATGTCAGCCACGATGTCCCTTATTTCATTATTTTCTGAATATGTTGTGAATTCCTGGTAGCTTCCTGTTGATATTCTGCCACAGCCAATTTTGAACTATCGTCTACTAAATTGCAATTATGGGTTATATTAATGGTAAAACAAAACCAAAATCATTTCCATCAAGTTGATGGTGACTAATAGAAACCCTATGGGACAGTATAGAACTGTCCCTGTGAATATCGAAGACTGTCACTCTTTATGAGAGTAGAAAGCATTGGCTTTTTCCCTCATAGTGGTTGGTAGTTTCAAACTGCTGACCTTGTAGTTAGCAGCCCAGTGCTAACTACTATACCATCAGGGGATATGAATAATATTGTTCTATAATGTCTCTATTCTAAAGGGTTGGTTCTTTGGATGGACAGAGAGAAGGGTCTCTGACCGTCAGATGGCATGCATCTGTCTTCCTAATTCCTGGCATAGATTATGGTGCGTCTCCTCTCCTGCACCCACCTGCTGAAACTCTTCGTTTGGTGCTCTGGACCCTCTTTTTCACTACTGGCTTCAGAGCAGCTTGAGTTTCTCTCTTTCATAACGTGAGTTCTTGATCGGATGCTACCTCTTGAAATGGTTGAACGTTGGAAAATGCTTTTGGTCTAACGATTCTTCCATGCAATGCACGATTCCTTCCACTTTCTTCTGATGCTTCCTGTAGTGCTTAATATTTTCCCATGTGGCTGTTGTTAAGTGCCAGGGAGGCCGTTCTGATTCAGAGCATCGCTATGTGCAGCAGAACAAAACACGACCTGTTCCTGGGCCACCCACAACCTTTGTGCCATGCTGGGCCCATTGCTTCAGGCACTGTGTTATGGAGCTCTTCAGGGACCATCCTCTCTTTTGCTGCCCCATTGCTTTACCAACCATGTTGTCCTTCTCCAGGTACTCTCTCTTCTGACAACAAAGTGAGAAGGGAAAAAAATCTTACCATCCTTCACTTTGAGGAGCATTCTGGCTGTACTTCTTCCATGATAGATTTATTTGTTCTATTGGAAATTCATGGTGATTTCAATAATCTTTTCCATAATTCAATTCATCATAATTTAACTTTCAATATTCTTCACCAGCACCCTAATTCAATGCATCGATTCTTCTTCTGTATTTCTTAATTTTCCTGTCGTATTTTCAGTATTCCTTCAATCATGCAGCTTGATCTTTGATGTTTCTCTTCATTTTTTTCATTTCATTCAGTTGAAACACGATGAGCACGTTATTCCTTTGGCTTTCTGACTCAGGCCTCTCCATATTCCATTTAAATACCTTACTTCTCACTTTTCCCTTTGACATTTTTTGTTCAGCTCTGCAACTTCATCATTTCTTCCATTAACTTTAGTTACTCTTTGTCTCAGAGCACATTGCAGGTTCTCTTCTGACATTCACTTTGGTCTTTTGTTTCCTCATTTTTTTTAGTGAACTTTGATTTTCTCATGTACTAAATCTTGACATCCCCCCACAGTTATGACATCAGTGTGTGGTTAGCTGTCGAAGACTAACTACTACGTCATCAGGGGATATTATGTCATTAGTGTTCCATGTGTCAAATCAGATCTTGAGATGTTCTTGAAATTCAGGTGGGATGGATTCAAATTCATTCTAATGAGCTTGTATTCATCTTCAACCTGAAATTACCACACAGCTATTGATGGTCTCTTCCAGAGAGGCTCATGATCTTATTTTATTAATGATACTAAGCGATTACATTATCTCATCAGTAGAATCATGGCATGGTGTGGATAGCTCTTGGGTTCTTGCACCCCATGTGGGGCCACCCCTGGAGGAAGAGTCCTGGCAGTAGGAAGGTGAAGGAGCAGACAGAGATCAAGGGGGTTCCTAGTTTCTTCTTATAAGAAGACTATACCCCCAAGTAGATATCATCAGGTTGTAATCTGATTGAGAGGTTGGACTCCACCACTAGGGCTTCATAAAAATTCAACTTGATATAAAATCATCTTACTATCACAGACCACCACTTGACACTTTTACACAACCCTTTAGCCACACATAATCTTAAAACAAAGAAAATAGTAAAATCATATTTGTCCCTAACATGATTCAACTAATAATGTACAATCACATTTAAAATGTACCAAGCTCCCCGGCTATCAAAAGATATAGTGTCTGTGGTCTTAAAGGCTTGAAGGTAAACGAGTGCCCATCTAGTTGAGAAGCACCAAAGCCCACATGGAAGAAACAAACCAGCCTGTGTGACCATGAGCTGTTGAAGGGATCAGGTATCAAGCATCAAGAAACAAAAAATCATATCATTGTAAATGTGGGTGAATGCAGAGTGTAGACTTAAAGCCCATCTGTATACAACTGGACATACCCTTACAGAAGGGTCGCCGGGAAGAGATGAGCCAGTCAGGGTACAGGTTAGCAACGATGAAACATATAACTTTCCTTTAGTTCTTAAATGCTTCCTTCCACCCCCCCCCACCCCCCCACCCCCCACACACAGACACACTTTTATGACCCCAATTCTACCTTACAAATCTGGCTAGACCAGAGGATGCACACTGGTACAGATAGCAACTGGAAACACAGGGAATCAAGGACAGATGACTCCTTCAGGACCAGTGGTGAGAGTGGTGATGCCTGGAGGGTGGAGGGAATGTGGTGTAGAAAGAGGGAACCAATTACAAGAATCTACATATAGTCTCCTCCCTGGGGGATGGACAGCAGAGCAGAGGGTGGAGGGAGACGCGGACAGTGTAAGATATGACAAAATAATAATTTATGAATTATGAAGGGTTTATAAAGTAGGGGGGAGTGGAGGAGGAGGGGGGAAATGAGCAGCCGATATTAAGGGCTCAAGTAGAGGGAAAATGTTTTGAGAATGATGATGGCAACAAATGCACATATGTGCTTGACACAAAGGATATATGTATGGATTGTGATAAGAATTGCACAAGCCCTCAACAAAATGTTAAAATAAAATAAAATGCACCAGGCCCATTTAAATCTTATATTCTATTAGTAAATGAAAGAAAACCATCGTATGCCTAACAATAGTTAGACGATTTTATGTCAACTTGAATTTTTATGAAGGTGTAGGGGTAGAGCCCATCCTGTCAATCAGGTCACAGCTATAATGACTCCTTGCGTTTTCACGTGGTCTCCTTACAAAAAGAAACTAGGATCCTCCTCCCTTTCTCTGACCCTTCACCTTCCTGCCAATTGGGACTTGGTTTCCAAGGGTGGCCCCTGTAGCCTGTCCAAGCCTGAGAGTTGTTGGTTCCCTGCCACGTTTCCACTGACCTTGAATCTACTCAGTTCTGCACGCACCAACTTGTAATTTCCCGACATCCTGCATCATCTTTCTGAAACATCAAACATCCTGCAGCTGTATGAGTCTAAAGAGTGCCCTGGCTTGCTTCGGACTTGTAGGCAACCCAGTGTGACATAGTATCCAACCATGAACAGCATTAAACATCAAGGGAGATCTTGAAATAGCCTCTTTTTTTTTTAATGATGAGGAATACAATGCCATTCCTCTTGAATCTGTAATTTCTGTTAAAGTAAACAACCTGGCTGCATGATTCTAAATGGCCACGTCAGTCCACTTCAGCTCTCGAATGCCTAGGACATAGAGGGATTTTGATGCATTCCAATTCATCCTTGCCAGCCTTCAATTTTCTTGGAGTCCTACTTTGTACAGTCGAAGTTCTAGTTCTTAATATACGTTTGCAGGTGTTTCTTCTCCTGTTAAGTTGTGTCCATCAATAAATGAAGGTGCCGATGACTTTACTCTAAGGTTTTACTCCATCCTTGCTCCTGTGTTTGACTCTTCTCTGAGAAGGCCGCTCCTCTGCACTCATAGTTGTGGTGTCTTCTGAGGAGCTCTTCTTCTGGCATTATTTCTGACACTGTTTTTCTGCTATTTATGACGTTTTGCATATCTGACAAAGTTCCACTGCGGTCCTTGAAATTTTCAGTGCCCAATTTCTTAGAAGTGGCCAGCCCATTCTTCTTAGCAGTCTTAGTCTGGAAGCTCTGCTGAAACCTGTTCACTTTGGATGATCCTGCAGGTAGAATACCAGTAACTTAGCTTCCAGCATCACAGCAACACACAAGCCACTGCAGCATAACAGACAGACAGACAGATGAGGCTGACTCAATGTAAATACTTAATTACTTCCTACATTCTATTAATTGTTGCTGTTAGGTGCCATCAAGTCAGTTCCGGCTCATATTGAACCTTTGAGCAACAGAATGAAACCATTCATTAGCTTCTCATTATCGTGTCTTTTCTCATTCATGTGTTAAATAGACTTGATGAAACAGCATGAATGCGCTATTGTTATATGTACCTCTGGTAGCATAACTCCACATGGTTTAGTTTTAAGTGGAATGACAATGTTAGTATTTCTATGGAATCATTCTAAACTCAGAGTCAGTACACACACACACACACACACTCAGGTACACACACACACTCAGGTACACACACACACACTCAGGTACACACACACACTCAGGTACACACACACACTCAGGTACACACACACACACTCAAGTACACACACACATTCAGGTACACACACACACACTCAGGTACACACACACACACACTCAGGTACACACACACACACACTCAGGAACACACACACACTCACTCAGGTACACACACACACACTCAGGTACACACACACACACTCAGGTACACACACACACACTCAGGTACACACACACACACTCAGGTACACACACACTCACTCAGGTACACACACACACACTCAGGTACACACACTCAGGAACACACACACACTCACTCAGGTACACACACACACACTCAGGTACACACACACCCTCAGGTACACACACACTCAGGTATACACACACACACACACACTCAGGAACACACAGATGAACACTTTCTTCATTATCCCCTGATTTCTTCCTAGCGCCCTTCTTGTCTTCCTTTTTTCCTCCCTCGACTCACTCTCTCTCTTCTTTATTCCTCTTTTCCATCCATTTATCTAGCTATTTCATTGGAAAATTCTATGGACATTCTGATATTGATGTTTTGCTACTATCAGCAATGCTATAGAATCTTAATTTTTACATTCTCAATATTTTATTAAATAATTATGTCTTTTGCACTTTAAAAAAGTGTGCCGAATAGTAACCTCACGGTTACAAAATATTTCCACTAAATTCATAGGCCTATAATTTTAAAAGAATGAGCAATAATTTCTTTAAGTGAACTTTTATTTGAAGTGTACGCATATGTTTAAGTGGTGTTATAACTTACTGCTTAATAGATATGGATCTATAATATAAGATATACAAGCATAAAATAACTGGCAGGAAGAGAAATCCATAGGTTTCCCAGCACAACCTATGAATACAATAAATATTTATATATCTACTAGAGATGAATGTGGTGAGAGAAAAGTTTTTCCCCTAAAGAAATACTTGAGGAATATGCTCTATGGAAGGTGAGTATAAGTGTGAATGAAAGCCTAGTAAGGGATATACCGTATATTCTCAAATATAAGCCGACCCGAATCTCAGCCGAGGCACCTAATATTACCACAAAAACTGTATTAAAACTGTGCTGAAAAACTCAGCTTATACACGAGTAGATATGGTATAATGTTGGAAAATGTTTAGATTGTCAAGGCATATGGATATAGTATTTGTTTATATTATTAGGCCATGAACCAGTCACATCTGATAGTATCAAACCAATTTCTGAAATGTGCTGCTCTGCGAATGTAATAAGCATTTGCCATGCATACCCAGCATGGAGCTGCCTTTCCCTGAGAACAGGGATGATTTGCTCAGCCACTTGAACTGGCAAATAAGTTTGTTCAATTCATATTTCTGTTGCTTACTATGGTTCAGAGATGCACCAGTTCTTTAGAAGCTAAAGAACAAATGTCAGCAAGAAAGGATAACTTAAAATCTATTGAAACAAAATAAATTTACTGCTTCACAATAAGCTTAAAAGATGCGCTTTGTTCTAGGATCCTGAGCATAGTGTATGAAGCCTCGCCATTCTCTGTGAGTGCAGAGCCTTTGTTTCATTCACAGACATACTCTTTTCTTCCTAGAACAGTGTCTGGCCAAGAACAGACATTCCATAATTATTTGTTGAATGAACCAATGAACACGTATCATGTGAGGTAAGTGACGGGTGCAATCGTTTTACCCAAAACAGATACAAGCACGCTCAAGTCGTAACCCACAATACCTATGACTCTGACCTTCTGTGGGAGTAGGTTCATTTACATGTAATTAATATGTTGACAGGAGATCCATAGGGTGACCTTATTCTCTTTATAATTGTTGTCTTTAGCCAGGGAAGGAAGATAAACATGGGAAGATAGAGGCAGGGAATGGAGTTAAGTTTTCAGAAAGCAAAGGACGACCAGAAACTGGAAGAGGCCAGAAAGGATCTTCAACCGAAGGACTTTGGAGGAAGCACGTCCCAATTGATTTTGAACTTATAGCCTCAAAACTGTGAAACAATACAGTTGTTATTTAAGTTTACAGTAATAATGTTATGGCAGTTACAAAAAGCTATTATTTAATCTAAAATTTTAGATGAACATTCTGAGGTTATGAGAGTTTTAAATAACTGAAATTCTGACAAGTAAGTGCTCTGGTTAAAATTAGCAGTGGGACCAAGATTACTGGGGGGGGGGGAATGCTTCTGAACTTAATCGTTCCACTTTCACACTTGCATCTCCACTAGTCTATTCTCAAGACAACATCAGAGTGATATTTTAAACATATGGGCCATATAATGGCATCCTGGTGCTCAAAATCCCGAACTCCAGCTGGCTGATTCTCTATTTTATTCAAAGTAAGCAATACTTATAGGTGCTAACAGTCTCTTCTTTTAATCTCCTCCACCTGTCTCTCTCCGTCCCAACCCTAATGACCTTTGTGCTCTTCTTAAACGCATTGTATATGGTCTTGAACATGGCTGTTTCCTCTGCCTTGTGCAGGTGTGGCTAGTCCCTCCAACTACTTCATTGAGGCTTATCTATCCACCTTATGTAAAAGTACAATCTATCTCTCTGACCCTCAAATTTTACAAGACTTGGTAATTTTTCAGTGTGTGTGTGTGTGTGTGTGCGTGTGTGTGTGTGTGTGTGTGTGTTTCTCTGATAGCACTAATCAACTTTGGGAAGGTGGGTAGTGTTGGTTCAGTAGTAGAGTCAAGAGCACATCATTGTATTCATGCAGAACCTGTACATGCATTTAGAGGCAGTTGTTGGCACCAAAAATAAAAAAGGAATGGTTTAAAATCAGAAAAGGTGTGTGTGTGTCAGTGTTGTATCTTCTTACCATACTTATTTAATCTGTATGATGAGCAAATACTCCAAGAAGCTGAATGATATGAAGACAAAGGTGACATTAGGATTGAAGGAAGGCTTATTAATAACCTGTGTGATACAGGATACAAGCTTGTCTGCTGACAGTGAGAACTTGAAGAACTTGCTTATGATGATAAATATTGCTGTCTTTGGTACGTTTACAATTCAATGTACAGAAAGCCAAAATCCTCACAACTGAGCAGTAGGTAGCATCTTGAGAAAGGATTGAAGTCGAATGCTCATGGCAGTAGTATTGAAGAACTCAAAAGACACATTGCATGGGGAAAATCAGCTGCATAAAAACTCTTGGAAGTGTTGATGAGCAAAGACGTCATTTTCAGGGCAAAAGCTTGACTGGCCCAAGTCATCAAATTTTAAATTGCCTCATACATGTGGGAAAGTTGGACAATGAATAAGGAAGACCAAATAACAATTTATTCATTTGAACTCTGGTTCTGGCAGAGAATGTTGAATCAGACGAATAAAACAAACTAGTGTTGGAAGTACAGTCAGAATGCTCCTTAGAAGTAAGGTTGGAAGTACATCGTCACACATGCTTTGGTCATATCATGAGGAGGGAGCAGTCCTTGGAAAATGACGTTGGTAAAGGAGAAGAGTAGTGACAAAGAGGAAGACCCTCATGGGGGCAGGTTGACCCCACAGCTGCAACAGTGGGCTCACACAGAAACACAATTGTGAGGTTGACACCTGACCAGGCAGTGTTTCTGTGTGTGGGGGGGAGATTTTTTCGGTTGTGCACAGAGTCCCTACGTGGTAGACACAACTGACACATACCGAACAGCAACAAGAATAACTGAGAGTTGACTGGTGTCCTGACCATAAGTGATGGTTCTACAATGTCACCCTTGGATTAATTTGGTGACCAGCAAAACTAAGTTTAGAACCCTTGAAGCTATCAAGACAAATCACACCCTGAGTGAACCAGTATTAAAATATTTATTATAATAGCACTATATTCTAGTCATAAACTTTCTGATGTACCCCCCTTGCCTATTCATTCACAATATCATAATATGTTAAGTCTATCTCGATGTCCTCCTACATAGTACAGTCTCTTAATTTTTAGTCATTCACTATATTTGTCTAAAAAATGTTAAATCTCAGAATATATTATATCTGCAAGGAAAGAGTATCTACAATTTAGAAGTTCACTCAAAATGAAAACCTTTTTGCAAATTTTTATAATTTTAATGTCATGTAAGAAATATAGGAATATTGTGTTCAAAAAGCTGACCAAACTATAAGACATTACCTCTGACCACAGGATATCCTTTATTAATAAGAAACAAAATCTATGAAAATGACAGCTGATGCCACACAAACTTTTCCCAGAGTTAAAATTTATTAGAGATCTTTCCCTTTGCCCCATTGTACTTAATTGAAAATCATGACTAACAATTATAGTATTTTTATCTTTACTTTTTTGTCTTATTAAATAATAATAATAGCACTAAGTATCAGAATTTAAACTACCCAAGAGTAAGAACTCTTCCGTCTCTGTCCTGTGGATGCAATATTATCTACTATCTTATATTACAAAGAACGTATATGAGAGCAAGGATTATGTCTTGGCTATCATTGTACTTAAAGAACCTAAACTCTGATCAACACAAGGTCAAAACCAAATACCAATCTACTGCCATTGAGTCAATATAAACTCATGGTAACCCACAATAGAACTGTTCCATAGTCTTCCTGAAGCTATAAATCCGTATGGGATCATTTTACGTATGTTATCACTAGACAGTCACATCTTCCTCCCACAGAACAACTGGTAATGTGAACAACCAAGCTTGCATTTGGCAGCCCAGTGGTTGGCGAATTTGCCACTAGTGCTCCTTGAATTCATGGTTAAGAAATAAGCAAACAAACTCACTGACATCGAATAGATTTGGACCCATAGCGATCAGATAGGACAAAGCAGAGCTGCCACTGTGGATTGCTGGGACTATAGCTCTTTATGGGAGTGTAAGGTCTCCTCTTTCTCCATGGGATGTCTGGTGTTTCCAACTGCTGACCTTGTGGTGTACAGCCGAAAGCTTGGCCACTAGGCCCCAGGGATCTACTTAACACATGATAAGTACTTCTTATGGATTTGTTCCCTGAATTAAAATGATCAAGTACTACTTCTTGAAGCAAACAGTTTAAGTGCATTAATCTATTTTAATAGTAATAAAATTAGGTTCTGAAATGTTTGAAAAGATTTATAAAAAATCACAAAGTTCATTTGCTTCCCACAGAGTACAAAAGTTTTTTGTTTTGTTTTTTAAGAAGTTTCTGCTTGGTCTAATGATAAGGAATCCATGTTCTTGTAAGCAGACTCTTTGATTGTCTTCATTTAACTTTCATTGTTTGGTCATTGTCTGCTATGCCTTTAAATAACAAAGTCAACAATGATTGTATATAGCATTCTTAAAAATTTTAAAAATTTGGTAGCTATTGAAATTCTCAACAAAAGTTATAAACCAAATATTTGATATTTAAATTCCTCTGATTTTTATCAAAACTTCTGTGCCATAGTTTTATAGAAACTAAAAATAGTGGCAAAATGTTGAACACCTCATCTCAAAGAAGGAGTTGGAGGCTATTTTGCTAAGGGAAGTTAGCCAGACCCAGGAGGTCAAGTATCATATGAGTCCAATGAGGTAAATTCAAACAGCAGAACAGGCATAAGGAAAAATGTACACAACGCACAATTCCCGGGTTGATGACTAGATATTATGACTAGATATTCTGGTATGAACCAGACCAAACTCAAGGATTCACACTTCCACAAAACATATGCAGACAGCACCTGTGCGTAAAGACACCTTTTCTCCCCTTCTTGTATGCCTTTAAAGTATTTAAGCGCATGGAGGAAGAAAAACAACCACAATTGGAGGTTCAGGGCACTAATCCAACCAAGGGGAGGGTATTGTTTACATTGGCCCAGGAAAGGGAGAGTGAGATTAGACCGCATTCCAGTGTGCCAGTCCTTGAGGGTGACGTTCCTGCCTGGAGCAGCTCATTCCCAAAGATAGGGTAGGACTGGCCACAGCTCCACATCAGACACCCTCTCCCCAGAGGACAGTGCTGCAGATGAGCGCTCTCAAGATGCAGCTCCAGGAGAGCAGCTGGTCTGATCCACCCACACTGGGGCAAACCAAGAGAGGAGTGGCAATAGACCAATGACAGCAGCAAGCATGAAGCTCCTGAGGAATTCCTGTTGTAGACTTCTGACTCAGGATGCAGAACTTGGCACCCAAAATGAACTGATAGGAGATTACTCACAAGGGGGCCACACTGAAAGTCTAAAGGTGGAAAGGGGCAGGGGGAATTGGGGTAGGGTGGTGGGCGACTAGACCACTGTGTCCCCCTACTGCAGGAATACTCACCTTTCGAACATGAATGCTGAAGGCTATTATTAAGTAAGCAGGACCAGGGTATGTAACCCTGAAAAAAATGGGGACTGGACTGATGGTTTAGAACAAGTCCTTCTCTATATTTCACAGAGAGATGTTACTCTGCTCAATGTCACGATCCCTGTTGGACCTGTGAGTATGTGTATGCTCCTTTTTATGGTGCTTATCTATACAAGACAGGCAGGAAAAACAATCTTAAGGAGACAGTGGCTGGACTGAAATTCCTGGGGGGAATAGGAAGGGAGGAGGGGAGGGGAGGTGAGTGGTGAACCAATAATGACAGGTTCAGAGGTATAATAAGTCTTCTAAAATTGATGGTGAGAAAAGTAGAGCTTTTCTGATCATGCTTGATCAATCAACTTGTATCAGAGAGAAATTAATGAGAAGTCAACAATGGGTAAACATGATAGTGGGGCAGAGAATAAAAAGTAAAAATATGAAAGAAAGGAAATATATGCATGCATGCATATATGCAAATGTATGTGTGTATTTGCATCTATATATGCAAATGAAATGGGAAGCAGATGGATTTGGGGCCTCTACTTAAATCTTATCTCATTACAAGTACGGGATATTCCAATAATGGGGTATTATATGATACCTTCCTGACAGGATCGCTGAAGACAAAATGGGTTCATAAGCAAATGTGAAGAAAGTTGATGGTGCCTGGCTATAGAAATATGTAGTTTCTGGGGTCATAAAGGCTTGTAGTTAAACAAGTAGTCATCTAGCAGAGAAACAACAAAGCTCACATGGAAGAAACACACCAGCCTATGTGATCATGAGGTGTCACTGGGAAGATGTATCAAAAGTTCAAAAACAAGCAACCAAATCTACATGAAGGGGTGTGGATGTAGTGGAGACCCAAAACCCACCTGTAAGATAATTGGACAGTTCCTCTCTGAAGGATCACATGGAAGAGATGATAAATCCAGGTGTGGCATAGTACTGATGAACCACATTACTATCCTCAAGTTCTTTAATATTTCCTCCTATTACTATTATGAAGTTTATTTGTTTTACCTTATTAATCATGGTAGATTTCATTTGTATATTTAAGGTAATTTGATATATGAAGGTCAAGATAAATAGCCCTGCATAAACAGTAACAGGTGTAATAGTTCCCTTAGAGTACAGGAAGAGAGGTGGGGGTGGGGGTGGGGATGCATAGATTGTAGATAGCATTGATGACTAAAATTGATGGCGAGCAGAGTGGAACTTTTCTAGTCATGCATGATCAATCGAATGGTGTGAGAGAGGAATTAATGGGAGTTAAATGATGAGTAACACTCAATGGAACTTAACAACAGAATTGTATGTGAATGGATATATTGGATTGTGTAAGATAAGACAAAAATAGAAAAATAATAATAATAAGGTTCCTGGGTGTCAAGTGAAGGAGGGAAGGGATAAAGGGGAGCTGATATGAAGGACTTCAAGAAGAAAGAAAATGTTTTTAAACTGATGTGGTAGCAATCAGGATTTATTAGAAATAAGATCTTTGTCAGGTTCCTAAGAACCTCTGTAACCAGTGTTCACATATGTAAAATTGAATGAATAATAGTAATATTAAACAGTGTAGGAAGCAACAAAAGATTGTGGAAAGAATATACAGTTATTGTACAAAAAAGTAATGACTGACATTCAATTAATTCAAAAGGTAGCATATGAGATAGAACCAGTGGTATAGAAATAAAAAGTCCAAACTACTCTGAATGCATTAGCCAAAACCAATGTTCCAGGAATTGATGGAATCCCAATGGAAATGTCTCAACATTCTGATGACACAATGGAAGCCCTCACCTGTCAATGCTATGAAATTTACAGCTAACTGGCCAAGTAGTTGTAAATTATCCATACTTGTACCCTTTCCAAAGAAAGATGACCCAAGAGCATGCTGAAATTATAGAACAATATCATTGCCACTACATGCAAGTAAAATGTTGCTAAAGATCATCCAACAGCATTCATAGCAGTGGCAGCTACAGAAGAGGATGTGGACGAAGGGATAACGTTGCTGATGTCAGATAGACCTGGGATGCAAGTAAAGAATATCAGAAAGATATTAACTTGTGTTTTATCCACCGTGCAAAGCTATTCTACTGTGTGCATCATAATAAACTATGGACAACTTTGAGAATACTGGGAATACCAGAATACTTCATAATGCTCCTGGGGAACCTGTGCATGGATCAAGAAGCAGTTGTGTGAATAGAACATGGGAATACTACATGCTTTAAGATTAAGAAAACTTTGCATCAGTGTTTTCTACACTCATCATAAGTGTTCAACTTGTATACTGAACAAATATTAAGAGAATCTGGATTATATGAAGAAAATATGGTATTAGGTTTGAATAAAGGATAATTAACAACCTTTTATAAGCAGATGACCAACCATGGCTGCTGAAAATGAGGACTTGAAGCACTTACCTTTTTAAGATCAAGGTTGCATTTTCAGATCAAAGATGACAATTCAATATAAAGAAAACCAAAATTCTCAAAACCGGACTAATAGGTAATATTGTGATAAATAGAGAAAAGATTACGGTTATTGAGGATTTCGATAATCAATACTCACAGAAGCAGCAATTAGAGGTCAAAAATCCTATTGCACTAGGTAAATTTGCCAAGCGAGTCTGCTTTCTAGTGTTGAAGAGCAATGCTGTTACTTTGAGGCCCCAAGCCACAATATTTTCCTTTGCCTCATATGCATGTGAAAGTTGGACTAAGGAAGAGTAAAGAAGAATCAACGCATTTGAATGATGGTGCTGGAGAGGAATATTGAAAGTACCATTGACCACAAAAAGAAGAAATGAATCTGTCTTGTCGGAAGTACAGCAAGATGCTTCTTAGAGGCACAGATGGTGACACTTCATCTAAAGAACTCTAAGCATTTTATCAGGAGGGAGCAGCCCCTGGAGAAGGACATCATTGTTGGGAGAGGAGAGGAGAGCAGAGGAGGAAGACCATGACAAGATGGACTGACTCAGTGGCTACAACAATGGGCTCAAATGTAAGAACGATTGTGATTTGGGTGCAGGATGTGACTGTTGTACATAGGACCACGATCATTGTTCACAGTAAAGAAGAAGATTATCTAGATGGTCTCTCATTGTCTGATTAGGAATTCAGGTAAATGTCAACTTCTATGCCTAACATTTCTCTTCAGAATTTGAAAAACATGTTCGTCTAGTTTCTGGAATTGGTGATAAGAACTCTCATGTCTTAGTTCCCTTTTGTAAACTATGAACTCTCCATCAATGAGTTTTACTCTGAACCTATTGATTACTTTTATTTATACTCCTAAAAGCATACTTTCTTATTTAAAATACAAAATACTATAAATTGATGTCCTCTTGTTGGTATCATAAATACCAGCTTAGCGGAGTCTATAAATGCCACATCTACTCTATTTAATTCATAGTGGGCATGCATTAAAAACTGTTGGTTTAATGCATGTTCTTTACAAAAGATATGTGATAGCACACGAGGAGCCTCGGACTTGTTCGATTTGTGTTGTCGTTAGGTACCATCGGGTTGGCTCTGACTCATAGGGATTCTATGACAACAGGTCTGCACTGTCCTCCCAATTGTTCCAGTGTTTGAACTCATTGTTACACACCCTTAAAATTACTTTAACCAGGGAAAATAACATCCAAATAGATGTGATGCCGCAAATGACCTGTTATCAGATCTTTTCATGTAAGATTTTAAATGAATTTTCCCACTGATATCCAATCTTAAAGAAAAATGTTATTTTCCCCTTGTCAAAATTGAGTGATATCTGGGGGAAATTACTTATGATCGCCCTATTGGAACTATTGAAAATGCAGCTAGAACCTATATCTAGTGGTCAAGTCCTCTTTTGGCCACTGGCCTACCTCGTCCACATGTGAATTATTCTCCACAAGCCTGAATAGTCCATTTGTACTCTCTCCACAGCTTTCTGCCTGGGCACTCAGTAATCATGTTCTCAGTATCTCAAGAGCAATGTTTCAGCTTTCTACCCTGTGTTTTCTTTCCTCCCATAGACCTCATTCCTTGAGGTAACTATGTTCTTAGGCAAATATTAATCACCTCATATAAACATAAAATATTAAATCCGTTTATTTAATATTTGAGTTAAATGTTCAGCATTTCTTTTTCTTAGAAAAAATAAGCCCTGCTGTCTTTTGAGAAAATAAAATACAAGAAGCACGTGATTTGTTTGGATAACCAAAAGGACTCTGTCTACAATACATAGAGCAATGGTGATATGTGACTCCTAGATTTAAAATAATTTTATACCTATTTCTTCTTTAAGTATTTAAATATTAGCACAATATCATTAGTTAATTATTTTGTCCAAATTTACTTGATCACTATTACTATTTTATTAGACACATAAGCCAAAATAGTATTATTCTTTTCTTAGATACTTAAGTCAAAATCACTCATTAACTACCATTCTCAAAATATTAATAATTTTTTCTTAATTACTTGAAAGGGCTATGTTTAACAATAATTAAAAGCATTTCCATCTGGAACACTGAAAGCTAATGTTTATCACTATTGAGTGTTTCATGCAGATGTTTTTTATAATCAGTTGTTCTCTATCAGCTCTCTCAAATGTAATTTGCTAGTCAAAACCTACGATTGGATATTTTTTATAGGAGCTAAATCTGAAAATATTTTCAATCCTTCTTAAAACCTGGTTATGTTTAGATTTTCTCCCACCCTTACATATGAGTTCAATCAAACTTAAGAGTATATATCTAATTTGTCTGGATGCCAATCGAAAGTGTAATACAGAGAGCACAGTAACTACCGCTGTTGACTCCAACAGATAGACTTCAAAGTTCAGAAATGTGAAAGTCAATATAATACCACTCACCTATGTTCTTGATATAAGGAAATCTTGAAATAGATTACTTTAAGAAATGGTCAGCAAAATTCTTATGAATTGATCCATTTGTGTTTAAGTTTTTAAATGTTTTTAAAACATTTTAAAAATGTTTCTCAAAATGGAGATAAGAATGTACATGGTTTGTTTAATTTTAGAACCCATAATCTCTAACTAAATATTGCTTATAGAGCAAAAAAAGAAATAATTCACAACTGTAGCTACTTTAAAAAGTGCAAACATGAATTCTCCTATTGAAATCCTAAAAATTATAGCAGAAACATGTACCTTTGTTTTTCATATTATATACTCACTCCTCAGAATAATCCAGATGATCTATTCTACTATGATAAATGGAATTAAATATCTCTTTTAGTTTTATAACACCTCTCTTTTACTCACTCATACATTTAGTAATAAATATACATGCGTACCCGTTTAATATCTTTTTTGAGCATTACTAAGCATGGCTATTGGAGCAACTGTTGAATTATTTTGTGATCTTTGTTCAAGTCCTAGATATGTTTCATATGAAAACTTAAAGCACTCATAAATGATCTAATTCTCCCACTGCCTAGATGAAGAAAATGTATTCAGAAAGGTTAAAGACCCAGAGGCATGAGATCATGTCTTCAAGCTCCCAAGCCCAAGCTCTGTCCACGACCCCACACAGTTTCTTTTATCTGGAAGCATGAAGCAGAGCTGCAGCCAATTATGATGATCATAAGCAAAAACACATTCATGTAAAACAAAGCTTTTCTTTTAGCAGACAGTATGACCATTACTAAGCGATTTGCTTATTATGTCAAATGGAAAACTTGCACTTACAATAAAAAAGCAGACAGGTTCTCATTTCAAAAACTCACTGGATAAATCTGTGTTTACCTATCAGACCCAGATTCATTTACAATATTATGAAAATGCATGAGAATGCTGGTATGTTATACATTTTTTAATCTTCTCTAAAACATTATGACATATTAAAAGAAATAGTTATTGTGACACAACTAATGTATGAGGGGGGAAATGAGTGATATGATTGTGCCCATGCAGAAGATTTACAATTCTAATGGAAAAGGGTAAATAGACTAAAATTATAATACTTGAAACAGGACCAAGTGTCAGAAAATTTTTAGCATGTAAATTAGATTGCCTGGCCCACTTTAATCAAATTCCTGTTTTATGAGAGAAAACATAGTTGTTCTATTTGCTGGTAATGGCTCAAAAAAAATCTCACTATAGCAATATACTAAAATCAAATCATGAACAACAATTCGTTTAAGCAATGATTGCTAAGCATTAAGCAACAGTTTTTACAGTATATTTCTATCTGCTTAGTGATTGCATTATAGCCTTGAGTTCTAAACAGAATCCTAAAATTTAATAATATAATTTAAAATGCACATATATTTAAAGTAGTTGCATTATCTGCATAATGTATCTGAGGCACACTTATAATGCCTCGCCCTTAATTGAAACATTTAACCCCATTCATCTACTATTCCTATACAAATCCCACGTGAAACACTGACCATTTTATCTTTTTATCAGAATGATTTCAAAGTTTATTGAAAGGCATTACAGTTCTGATCGCTTTTAAATGGAAAGGTTAGGACTGGTATTGTTTGTACACACATACAGTACCCATACTACCATATAATGTTTAATTATTGAGAGACAGTCCATTGATGTAGAAGTCATTTAAAATTTGTTAATCTCATATACTCGATTATTTTTCTGAGTGAAATATTACACATTTTCAAACCTGAAAAATTTTAATACTATTTATCCACTTTCTTGCTGTACACGATTAGTTTTTTTCCAGAATAGCAAAGTTACCAAAGACAGTAAGAATAAGAGGAGTAGAGGGTGGGGTAAAGCAACATTGGTATACAACACAGTGCAACACACACCTGACTGAGTAACAAGTTTCTGAAATAACTCATTTTAAAATGCAGAACCATCCAGAAAGTTCAGAGTTCATCTATGGCATTTTTTCACTAAATGTAGTAGCAAAGTCATTTCTGCAGACTCTTCCCATCCCAAATTAAATCAATTTTAATACTAAACACAACTGAGCTAACCTCCATGTCCTGAAATAAGCTAATTTTTTTCATCCTGAAAGTGAAATGGTTTAATCAGAGATATGCAGTGGTAGAATAACACACTTATGTCCCTGAAGTATAGATTACTCGTAACGAATGTTTAAAGAAAGGACAGTAAAGGACAAGGGTGTCGATGCCAAAGAATACTTTTAGGTCCTTGAATTTACTCACCAGTTTCCCAAGTGTAGAATCAGTAACAAGAACATTAGCCTCACTCTTGGACTTGGACTCCACAGGAGAAAAGGGGAGAAGAGAAAAGCGTTCCCAGAACCCATTGGGCTAGTTCGGACACTCTTGAGGTTTGAGAACTGAAGGTCTCCAATTTGGAGCCTGTCCTTCCACCTGAGAAACAGCCCAGGGAGGACCAAAGGAGAGAGTAGGACAGCAATACACCTCTCCACCAGGTAGGACGCGACTCCCTGTGGAACTGTGCAGGGGAGCCAATCAGACAGAGAAGATGTTAGCATACATTAGCTTTAAAAGATTTGGGCCAATCAGTATCCAGAAGAGGCGGAGCTTTCCCTACTAGACTGCGAGCCCAGTAGGGGAAAGGGCTCTCTGACTTTCTCAAATGAAAACAAACCTTTTCTGCTTGGGAGGAGCGGAGCACCCTTTGTGGCCTTGGCCGATTCTCCCCTTTGGAAAAGCCGCCTCCCTGCTCCCCTCCGCCCGCGCCCCTGGCTCTCCGCCGGACCGTGGTGGTCGCGCCCGCCCTCCATCCCCGCGCGGCGATGGTGAATCTGCCCACCACACGGAAGCCTTGAACGGCGTGTGGTGTCTAGTTGATTTTCTGTGAGCACGTGACGGTTCTGTTAATTTTGATTAATTAGCGCTGTTAATTTCTGAGGGCGAGAGGGGCGTCCCGTTTACCTTTGCAGACCCAGCACCTGGCACAATGCCCAACACAAAGGAACACTCCGGAGATGTTGAATGGGTAATGGAATAAGCGAAAGAATGGGCAGGTCTGAACACTCCTGCTCCGGAGACCTCCTCCCCACTCGCGATGCCTTTGCAAATAGCACTTGCAGTCTTTTTCTCCCTCTGGGCTCCAAAAGATGACACTAATCAATAATGGCAAGCATTTTCACTCCCCACACCTTCACCCACCGCCCCAAATCGGATTTTAAATTGTTCTCTTAGCTGCAGGGTTCTGTAGACCCATTCCATGCGAAATCCGTACTTTCTTCTTCCTCCCCAGTTGCCTTTGCATTTGCCTGGCTCAGACATTTGGTACCTAACTTCAGAGGCTGTTTTGAGTTTGCAGCAGAGCCCAACAGTTGCCATGGCAACTGCAAAGCCTTCTGGCAGCTGGAACAACTGTAGAGTGGAGGACAGTGATGGTGGGTGCAAAGCCTGCTTGCTCTGGCAAGCCATCTCCTGTTTTAATGCCTTGCTAAATTCCTGCTTTCCACCACACTGCCTGGGCTTAGGGGTCTGTGGTTGGTTGTCTCATTAATCACCCACAATCGCCAAAGATTGGTCAGATTCCCATTGCACTGTGATTCACCACCTAGGGACCTGAGAGTGTTTGTCTCCCAGAAAACAGGGCAAGCCAGAAGCAGCAATGTGTAAGCAATAAGGTAACTATTACTACCTATCTTCTGAAATCACTTAAGGAAATTGAATACGGGTAACAAGGTGGTGGCTTTTTATTTTCCTCCTGAAATAACATGTTGGTACAAAACTGGGCTTTTATCCCCCCCTGTTTGATTGATTCTCCATCCTTTTAGTCTCCTCTGAAAATATGTATTAACCTCCTTTCTTTTCTCTCACTATACCTTAATTAGGCAATATTATTCTCTTCCACAAGCCTTGCTAGTCAAGGTAGTCCTTGTGAAGTAATTTATATAACAGAAATGCTTCATTATAATAAATCTTTAAGAGAGTAAATTTAGGTAATAGCTGATGTCAATAAAATACCAGGTTTGGGTTTTTGTTTTGTTTTTTCTTGTTTTAATTAGGGCTGTGCTTTGGGTAGCTATTTAACTGTTTCACATACTAATTCAATGATCTGATTAACCAGTGAACTGGGAATTAATTCACTAATTAGCTAGAAGAGCAAATAATCTTGTAGTTACTGCGTCCATTTTCCTAAAACCAGAAAAGAATGTGCGTGTACTAATTGGAACACACACTACAAAGTGTCATTCAAGAGCAGCTGATCGTGTCCCATAAATAATTCTTAACCAGGTCTTACTTTTATTGTTCTCATCTGTAATTGAAAGATGCTGAGAGCAGTTAAGAGAAATTAATGGAGAGGAAAGGTGAAGGATAAACCATTGGGTAGGTACAAATTACCTCTTTGTTCTTGTAAAGCTTAAAGGATTGGAATAAGGGACATTTTTCTCATGATTTCCACAATCTTAATTCTTTTTTTGCTTTTGTGCTGAAATGCTTTTCCAAACAGTCGCATTCCATTCTTTCTTTTAAGTTTTTGTTTGCTTTAATCTTACTCTGACTCGATTTCTATCTCTTTCTTGCAGGTTTTGTCTTTTAAAAATATGTCTTCTCAGAAACTGATGCTATTCTAAAGTCATCCTTAATTACAACTCTCTTCAAAATATGTAGCAGTGGTCTGACCCTCCAGAACCTGAGGAAAGAAGGATGGGTTCTGGATACCAGCCATGTCTTAACCCTGAAAATCTGTCCTTTTTGATAATCACCCACCTTGGAGGTGAGGTGGATGCTACATATTGTGGGCTCTGAATAAAGCAAGACCATACCCTGCATTTGTCAAAGAAACTGCTTGGTCTCGCAGGAACACATTCAAGTCTAGTTCGAAGACTCGATGCTGCTCCAGGTACGCAAGGGGAGATCGTTCTTGGGGCAAAGGTTTTCAGGTGGAGACCTTTTTCCTTCCAGTGGACATTTGGCAATGTGGAAAGCGATTCTTTGTGGTTAAAATCATGAGTAGAGGTTATAGTGATTGTTATCTGTCAAAAATGCACAGATAATCCCTCTCACAAGAAGACTTTTATGCCTCAATTTATTCAGGGTGCCAAGTTTGAGCAGCTCTAAAGTAAAAGGTGAGGTAGTCATTTCCCATTCAGTTGATGGCTACCTTTCATTGGCATTGACCTTTCACCATTTCCCTCCTCCTTCCTTTGACAGGTTGAGCTGCAAACCTTATATGCCAGTGTTGGATATACTATCAAGTCATATTAAACAGCAGTTATTATTTCCCCCATAATCTGACAAGAGATCATCTGAAAGTAAAAAGACAGATTCTTGTACTTTACTCAGAATTAATGGAATCGAAATTTCTGCTAGAACCTCTAGAGATTATCATGCACGAGAAAGTTTAATAATCATCCTCCATCTCTTACGAAATTTCTAGGTCTTGCTAATTATGTGTATATAGCCCTAGTCCTAAGCCAGCCACATTTCAGTAGGACTTTTCTGCCTATTATTAGCTAATTGATTTAGGCAATATTTATGAAGAAAATGTCAGTTACGGTGTTGGGCAGCAATAAGACAATGGTAAGCAAGATGCATGACTCTGTTTCAGTTTATAGTTCTAAAGACTAGCATAAGTGTTCTACTTAGTTTATAAAGTACTTTTTTTGTAGTTAGTTCACGGATCATTTGTTGGCCATTAGGAGTGTTTTCCAGTCCAGTCTGTTGGGGCACCACGCCCTGGCCCCAAAGTCCACTTTCAGCATTCCCTGGGGACCTTGCAGCTCCATTCCCTTGCTGTTCTGCTGCACTCCCCCAGTGATTTGCCTCGGTGTGGTGGGATCAGGTCAGGTGCAATTCCCACACTGTGTCTCCGGTGTTGTCCCCTGCAGGGCCATGAGTCAGTGAGGGACGTCATATCTCATAGTGGGGCTGACCATGTGGTCCTCTTTGTGAACTGGCTGCTCTAATTGGGGTCATGATCTTCAAGGCCTGGTGGGCCAGGATGTGCTCCACTATCTCCTATAAAGTACTTTTAAGGATTAAATGGATTAATGCATGAGATCATTTGAAAAGTGCCTGTGGCTTACAAAATACTCCAAAAAAATGTTAGTTGTCATTGTTGTCTTATTAAGGATAGATTTTGAATATAATTAATTCATCCTAGCCTCTACGCTAATGCCTGGAACAGAGTAATTGATTTTTAGTGCAGTCTAATGGAGAGGAAAGCAATAGCTAGAGGACATGGATATGCTCATGTTCCCTCCAAAAACATGGTCCGATGTCAGCATTCCCTAGGACAGCATTTCTCAACCTGTGGGTCGCGACCCCTCTGAGGGTCGAACAACCCTTTCACAGGAGTCACCAGATTCATAACAGTAGCAAAATTACAGTTATGAAGTAGCAGTGAAAATAATTTTACGGTTGGGGGTCACCATAACATTAGGAACTGTATTAAAGTCAGAGGCATTAGGATGGCTGAGGACCACTGCACTAGGACAAAAAGATGTTTTGAGCCATGGTGAATCTCTCCTAATGTATATTTCTTTTGAAAATCACACATTATATACTCCAGGCATTACAAAATGATAGTTCCCTACAAGCCTCCCTAGATGATAGATAGATCGATAGATAGAGATAGATACTCTTATGTGTCCTCCAATTGCTTTTGGCTCATAACAATCCGAAATACAACAGAATGAAGCCCTGCCCTGCCGGGGCCATCCTCACAATTGTTTTTACGTTTGAATCCATTGTTGGGACCACTGTGCTACTCCATCTCAGCAAGTCTTCTTTTACACTGCCCTCTACTTTAACAAGCATGAGGTCTTTATCTGGGGCCTGGGCTCTCTTGATAACATGTCTAAATTACATTAGCTAAAGTCTGCCAATCCCTGTCTCGAAGGAGCTTTCTAGATATAGTTCTTCTAAAACATATTTGTTTGTCATTTTGGCAGTCCACGGTATTTTCAGTATTCTTCACCCAAACCATAATTCAAATGGATTGTTTTATTTTAGATCTTCCTTACTCAGTGTCCAATTTTCACATGCATTGAGACAATTCACATTCTATATCTTGGTTCAGGTATACCTTACTCCCAAAGCTATCTCTTTGCTCTGCAAAAGTTTATGGAGGTCTTGTGCAGCAGGTTTACCTAGTGAGGATCATTTAATCGCTTGACTGCTGCACCAATGAGCACTAGTAATCCTTGACACACCCAGGCTTTTCTCCACTTATCATGATGCTACTTATTGGTCACCTTTGGAGGATTTGTGCTTTCTTTACATTGAGTTGTAATCTATACTGAAGGCTGGGATCCTTGATCTTCATCATCAAATGCTTCAATACAATCATGTATGTGTAAGAAAGAGCTTTATATCAAGAAGTGATTCTAAATTAAGAAAATACCCGAGTCCAGTCCAATTCAAGTCCATAAGAACAATACTAGTCCCTAAGTCCCTCTTCAGACCCACACAGCCACATGCAGTGATGCAGAATGCAGGTAGATCACAGGCTTGTGGGTAGAAAATCATGTGGATTGGATGGCAGTGGTAATATCACAGGGCTCTGGGAGCAATCAGGGTCAGCCAGCAGGAAGGTGTAATTACCACACCAAAGGCACAGTAACATCTTTGCCATCATCATTTTCAAAACATTTTCTTTCTGCTTGAGCCCTTGGTATCAACTCATTTCTCCCTCCCCCACTCTTCCTTCCTCATTAACCTTTGATAATTTACATTTTTCCCATGTCTTACACTGACCAATGGGAGTTATATGGAAGGGATTCTATGTGGATCATTGTGACGAGTTTCCTCTTTCTCCACCCACCTTCCCTTTTCCCTCCTAGTATCACTGCTCTCATTACTGGTCCTGAGGGGTCCTGGATTCCCTGTGTTTCCAGCTCTTGTCTGTACCTACATACATGCTCTGGTCTAGCCAGATTTGTAAGATAGAATTGGGGTCATGTTAGTTGGGTGGTGGGGTGGTGGGAGGAAGTATTGAAGAATTAGAGGAAAGTTGTATTTTTCTTTGGTGCTATACCGCACCCTGACTGGCTTGTCTCTTCCTTGGGACCCGTCTGTAAGGGGAAGTTCTACAGATGGACTTTGGGTCTCCACTCTGCACTCCCTCTCATTCACATTGATATGGTTTTTTGCTCTGGGTCTTTGATGCATGTGATACCTGATCCCATCATCACCTCATGATCACACAGGCTGCTGTGCTTCTTCCATGTGGGCTTTGTTCCTTCTCAGCTCAATGGCCACACATTTATCTTCAAGCCTTTAATATCCCAGATGCTTTATCTTTTGATAACTGGCCACCATCAGCTTTCTTCACCACACTTGCTTATGCACCCATTTTGTCTTCAGTGATCATTTTGGAAAGCTGAGCAGCACAGAATGCTGGGTTATTTGAACAAAGTGTTCTTGCGTTAATGGAGGACTTCAGTAGAGGCCCAATGTCCATCTGTTACCTTAATATTTAATATATAAATATATGTACATAGATCTACTTCCCTGACATTGCATACCTTAAGTCATTTGCACGTGTTAACTTATTGAAATCCCACAAAAATCCTGAGGTAATTTCAGTCATTCATTAATTTTATAGATGATAGTACTGACGAGTAAATATTTAAAAATTTGCCCAAGTTACACAGAAAGTGAACACCAGAGCTGAGATTTGAACTTAGGAAATCCTATTTCCCGTGTTTTCAGTCACTATGTAACTACTCCTCTTCAGGTGTTAGATGTCTTTCTGCTTTAAAGAAAATTGTTCATATTTCTTCGGAGACCACCATTTTCCCCGAGGTTAGCCAACATGGTTATTGCAGTGATGACATACCAAGGCATCATTGTCCTGAAAGCCTTCCATATTTTACTTTAAGAGCCGTCTCATAAAAATGCCAACAGTGGGAAAGAGTTTTGAAGAATGACCCCCCAAGGAAGCATCTTTTAAAGGAATATGATTCTGTTTGGGATACAAGGCTGTTTAAAGAAAGAGGTCTGGTTTATTGAAGCTGGACACTTAATGAAAACCCTAAAGGTCTAGATGGAGCTTTATTATGTCAATTACTCATTCACCTCATATGTAATTTAATATATTTTATTTCAAACATACCTGGCTAGCAGAAATGGCATTGAAGTAGTAGCCCCAGGGCATTTGTAATGGGCCCTATCCAGTCTCTAACTTCCTACTTATCCGCTGTATAAAATGTGTTATGTCAGTTCATGTGGCTTTGAGGCACCAGCTCTAGTTAGGTTTCCTATGGGTACTAGGGTCCAGAGAGAGAAGCTCCTTATATTTGCATATTGCTCCTTCTGTTTCACTTCCTGTGGAACTTAGTCCCAAGAATCTAATAAACAGCATAGTTAGAACATGTGAATCCTGGGAAACTTCTCTGCTCTCCTCCTGGAACCTGAGGAGAGCTAGGAACATGAAAAGAATTGCCCCTTTTCTATGGGGAACCTGCAAAGAATTAATTGTCAGTGTGTTGTATTGGGGAATAAAGAATGTAATGTTGAATTGGACAGATTGTTGAATCTTGTGTACGAAGTGTAATCCCATAGATTCAAAATTAGACCAAGTAGATAAGGATACCTCTAATAGTTTGCTTGAGTGGTTGGCTGAACATGTTATTCAAAATTAACCTATAATACTGGGGTTGAAATGGTGTTGTCACTATAACATAAATTATCAAAAATTTCAAGAAGAAATGAACAATCAAGTGGACTTTTCTCTCAAACTTCCTTACTAACCTCCTGCTGGGCCCCTGAGTTGTCCTAGGACAATCCCTTAACCAAAGCCATGTAAAGTACATTCATAAGAGAGGGTTTGAGGAGCCTTAAAAAACCCTTCGGGAGCTTCTGAGTACTGTCACGAACTGCTTCCATCAGGCTGGATAGTGTACATGGAATGGTCATGAGATCCAGGCCTCCTTATAGTCACTGGACAGGATAAGCCCCACTTTCGTGGTAGCAATGCACCAGGATTAAACGCTAGAGGTATAGCTGCAGTGGTTGTAGGAGGTGCAAAGCCAAACAAGTAATCAGCGTAGCTTGACCCGCAGAGATGCAGAAGACACAACATTGCTTGCTGCTGAAAGCGAGGAAGACTTGAAACATGCTCATGAAAACCAGACGGTAGGTTCCAGTGTGACTTGCAGCTCAAAAGTAAAGAAGACAAATGTGAAAATCCTCACTGCTGGACAAAAACACAGGCTCATTATAATTGGACAAGAGATGAAAGTGGTTCAAGATTTCATTTTATGTGGATCCACAATCAATGCTCACAGACGAGACATTCAAGACAAAAACAGACGTATTATATTGGGTACATCTGCTGCATAAGATCTCTTTAAAGATTTTTTTAACCTAGATAAACAATTTTTATTTTATTTATTTTTTAATCATTTTTAGGGGCTCATACAACTCTTATCACGATCCATACATACATCAATTGTGTGAAGCACACTTGAACATTCATTGCCCTCATTCTCAAAGCATTTGCTCTCCACCTAAACCCCTGGCATCACCTCCTAAGTTTTTAAGAACAAAGATCACACTGTGAGGACTAAGCTGGGCCTTTTAAGTTACCTCAAAAGAAAAAAATAAAACTGGCCAGGGGGGAGTATATTCAGGATGCTCCGTAGAAGCTAGGATGGCAAAATGTCATCTCACATACTTTGGGCATGTTATCAAGAGAGGCCAGTCCCTGGAAAAGGACGTCGCGCTTGGTAAAGTAGAGGAAGACCCCGAAAAAGATGGGTTGACACAGTAGTTGCAACAATGGGCTCAAACACAGCAACAACTGTGAGGATGGAGCAGGACCGGAAGAAGTTAGTTCTGCTATACAGAGGTTTGCTATGAATTGTAACCACTCAATGGGACCTAGCAATAACAACTCAAATAACATTGAAAGCACTAAGGACTAGCAGGAAAAACTGGAGGAAATACTGCCAGAACGCGCCTTAGCAGCAAGGATAATGGGGCTTCATCTCATGTTCTCTGGACATGTAATCCAGAGAGACCCATCTCTGTACAGGATGGTGTGCTTCGTAAAAATGAAGGGGAATGAAAAAGGGGAAGAAGCTCACAGGGATGGATTGACATCGTGGCTCCAACAGAAGGCATAATATAACAGTTGTGAGAATAGCACTGGATTTATATTTAGAGTTGATTTAAATTCAAACCATCTTGAAGGCACTTAGCATTAGAATCCACCCTACAAAACCAATTTCTAACCTGGAGCCAACTCTTGGGCCTATATTTACTATAAAAAGAGGTATTGTGTTTCTTTGATAAAATATTATGCTACACAGCCAAAATATAGATCTTTTAAATTTACTTAACTCCCCACACATAATCCTACCATGATTTATCTGGGTCCGATGAAAGAGGAGTAAAATTTTTGAGAATATAAGGTCCTGTCTCTAAATAATAGCAGTTCATGAATACCCAAAATACCACTGTATTTCAGTAGTCAGAGAAGAAACTTATGGAAATCGGTGTTAGAGGTCATTGTAACTCGGATCCATCCCACAGCAAGGGTAATGGCTGCCTGAATCCAGCATCATTGTTTGTTATGCAGTGACACGTTAAAGTGGCAGAACTCAATAGGATTGCTTTGTATTTCCCAGTCCCCGAATTTTTCCATCTCTGACAAGATGCATTCTTCTGACTTGCATCACACCTGTGTTAGTGGGAAAGACGCGAGGTTTTCTCTCCTGACAGGTTTCCACCTGGTGCAGGGATAGGCTGTCACGGATTTTGTCATTGCCGTCAACGGAACAAAACGCTGCACAGTCCTGTGCCGTCTTCAACACCGTGCTTATGTTTGATCCCATCCGCAGGCTTTCCTGTATTTACAATGCACCCGGCATACTAATAGCACTTAGATTCCTTAGCCTGTGAAGTGTTATTATGACATCAAAACCTGAAGTGAAAATCACAAGAACTACCTTTATCGACCAAGATAATAAGCGAAGCATGATGTGTGTATTTGAGTCAGATGAAATTCTGGAAAGATGCAGGACTTGGGTTTCCTAACATTTTCCTCTTCAATTTGGCCTTTCATAAATCAAAGAAGTGTAAAAGATGGCACTAGATTTTAAAACTTTATTAGGTTCTGATTGTTGCTGTTGTTCAAAATGTGGTGTCTTTGCTAAAGCTAATCAACAATTTCCTGGAAAATGTTTTGCTCTTTATTTCATAAGATTCTCTACTTTTCCAGGCATTAAGTTCTAATCCACTGCAAGGGCCACACAGAACTCACAAATTCCACGGGCTCGAGGAGAAAGAAAATAGTTTAAAAATGATGACGGCAACAAATGTACAAATGTGCTTGACACAGTGGATGGATGTGTGTATTATGATAAGAGCTGTGTGAGTCCACAATAAAATGATTTGTTAAAAATAATAATAGTTATGATAAATGGGCTTATTAAGGAAGTTAATAGATAGCAATTCTCAGATAAACTTGGTTTATCAGAATATGTTAATAAATATGCTAATAAATCCCGCAAACCATGCTAATCCCCAAGAAGCCTCAACCTTTAGCTAAAGTTTCACAGGTCCTCAAATTAAGTGTCCACAGGTACCCTACTCCACAAAGCAGCCTCTGTCCAAAAGCACTCAGCTTTACTTGGTCTCTGGGCTTGAAATCCAACACTCTCTTTCCTCCTTTGTCTCTTGGTTCTGCTGCTGCTTAGCTGATGTCACAGCTGTCTTCTGGATCTTTGCTCTGAAATTTTAGGGTGCAATTGATATGCTCTCCTCATGGCTATTGCTAGTGTTACAATCCCCCACTCCTGTTTCTCAGAGGGTTCATTATATACTAAGAAGGATGACAATCCTATGAACACAGTTAGCAGTTTACTCACAGGTGAATCCTATCTATGTCTTCCCCCACCTTCTTACCCAGAACAATTTTGGAAAATGTCATTTGGTGGGAGTTGCAGAGACTATGTCTAAAGGGGCCACCCACTGTAGGCATATAGAAGTTCTTTCTCTCTTTCATTCTTTTTAAAATTTTTTTGATACTTTTTATTTTAGCTTTGGTAGAAGTTTGCAGAACAAATTGTTTTCTGGTTCAGCAATTTATACAAGTCTTGTTTTGTGATAATTCTTTAAATCCCTTTAATATAGCAGTGTGCTTCTTATTTCCATCCAACCTCCATCCTGCCTTCTGAACATTGATGTTGGGATAATTTTGCCATGTTGATTATGTATAGTTTATTATTCTGAGGAGAAGATTCTTCATGGATGCTACTGATCACTTTACAGGCTTCTCTTGATTGAGTATGCCTGACCGATATGAAGGAATATCGATTGAAATTTTTCAACAAGCTGAGGAAGCATTGGAAGCACTCACTCATCTATACCAGGAAATTTGGAAGACAGCAACTTGGCCAACTGACAGGAAGAGATCAGTGCTTTTGCCAGCTCCAAAGAAAAGTGACCCAACAGAATGCTCAAATTAAAGAACCTATCATTGATATCACGTGCAAGCTAAAGATCAACCAATATTGGTTTCAGCAATATATTGAGAGGTATCTGCCAGAAGTTCAGGTTGGATTCAGAAGAGGACCTGGGACAAAGAAAAACATTGTTGATGTCAGATAAACCCTAGCTGAAAGTAGATAATACCAGAAAACAGGAGGGGGATGTTTACTGATTATGCCAAGGCACTCACCTCTGTAAACCATAACAAAATCTGGATAGTTTTGAAAACAATGGGAATTCCAAACCACTTCATTATGCTCATTTGAAACTTGTACCTGGATCAATGTAACAAAAGAAGGATGCATGGTCTAAAATCAGGAAAGGTTGTATAACATGGTTGTATCCTCTCACTTATTCAATGTGTATGCTGAGCAATAATCAGAGAATATGGCTTAGATGAAAAAATAGTATGACTTCAGGATTGAAGAAACACTTACTGACAACCTGTCATATACAGATGACACAACCTTGCTTGCTGAAAGTGAGGAAAAATTGAAGCACTTGCTGATGAAGGTGAATGATTGTAGCCTACAGTGTAGATTACAACTAAATGTACAGAACACCAGAATCTTCACAGGGAGCAGTAGATAATAGCCTCATCCATGGAGAAAAGATCGAAGTTGTCAAGGATTTTGTCCTGCATGGGTCCCTAATCAATGTTCATGGAAGCAGCAGTCAAGAGATCAAAAGACATGTTGCATTGAGGAAATTTGCTGCACAAGAATTTTTTTGGACTATGGGAAAGCAAGGAGGTTACTTAAAGCGCTAAAATGTGCCAGACACAATCTATGGTATTTTCCATCACATCCTATACATGTGAAAGTTATACATTGAATAAGGAAGACCAAAGAACAATGAATACATTTCTTTTTTTAAGATTACAAAGTTTTGCTCCTCTAAATTCTTTTATTAAAAATGGCATTTGGCAGCTCTCAGAGGGACCAGTCCCTATAGAAGACATCAGTCCTTGTGGAAGACACCATGTTTAGTAAAGCAGAGGAGCAATGACAGAGAAGGCCCTTAAGGCGATAAACTGACACCTTGGCTGCAACAATGGGCTCCCACATAGGAGCAATTGTGAGCAGTATATATTTATGTTGTGCATAATGTTGCTGTGGATTGGAACTGACTTGATGGCACCAAATAAGAACATTGTTTACTGGTGGGTGATCCATAGACATGAGTCCAATTCCTTAGTTTAAGGATATCTCAGGTTATCTTCTCAAGGATTCCATCAATTCTATAAGACTAATAAGTCTGATCCTTTGTGTGATTTTGGATTTTGTTTTATATATTTCTTCCACTCTATTGTTATATCTTTCAAAGCATTACATAGGGATTGTCGGGCATCATCTAGTTCTGGTCTCAGGCATAGGAGGGAGTGGTTTGTGTGGGCCATTAATTTTTTTTTCAAAATTGTTTTTGTGATTTTTTATTTTCCTACTCTTCTTTGCTTTGATAGAGAGAACAATAGTTGTACCTAAACTAGTACAAGATCTTGTTTTTTATTTCCTCCCTGTGAAGAGGTGCTTAAAATGTGTAGAAAAATTTTCTTTCAAGAATTAATAAACATTTTTGTTTTGACAATGGTTGCAAGCCATACAATGTGAGGGCATTCTTCCTACTTCCCCCACGTATTTACCATTTCTGTTTTATCTTCATGCCTATACCTTTCTGGATTTTAAGTTGATTTGGGGGTATAAGCTGTCTTTACATTTGTACAATTGGTAGTACAAAGGTGTACCTCCCTGTTTACTGTATAGACCTGTGTATCATTTGGCTGAAAGCTGAGCCAGGAAATTCTGTTCAATTTCAGGATTAAAGGATGTTGAAGGGTCACGGTCTCAGGCATTCCACCTATTCCTATCAGTTTAGTAGCCTAGTCTTTGTTGTTATTTTTTAATTAATTCCATATTTCTCTCCCAATATTTTCAGGTCCTTCTCTTGTGATCTCTTTCAGAAAAATCAGTGGCAACAGACACCATTTAGTTTTTCTGCCCTCAGCGTTACAGAAGGTGGGTTTCATGGGAGGCATTAGTCCGTTGGACTAATTATTTCCTTGGGTCTTTGACTGTCTTCATTCAACTGTGCTCTGGCCTAGGAGGAACCAATAGCTTAAGTGGTTGCTCACAGACTGAAATCCTAGGTGCTACTCATCCAAATGGGATGTAGAACATAATTTGTGTGTTCGATGTAATGCCAATTGACCTGAAACTTCCCTGAGACTGTGATCCTACACCTCCAACGATAATGACCCAGTCACTCAAGGTATTTGGTTATGGTTCAAAACTTTTCATAAATTTGCCACCTATATATATACATAGAGTTGTAGTTACTGTCAGATGCTCTCATATTGAATTTGACTCTGAGTAGTCCCTATGTGTAACAGAATCAAACACTCCCTAGTCCTACACCATCTACACATAGGTTGCTATGTTTGAAACCAATCTGTAGCTCCTGTGTCACTCAATCACATTCAGTGTCTTCTTTTATTGAGGACTTTCTACATTAGCAAGTATGAATTCTTATACATGAATCTATTTCCAATATATGTAAATAAAAGAGAACTTCAAATTATTTGTATAAATATGAAATTAAAAGATGACATTTCTCATGCATATCTTGAAGCAACCTTGTCTATAAGTATACATTTCCTCTGTCAATTACACTCATGTCTATTCCCCTAGGCCTCCCCTCAGCTTTTCAGCTTGCACATCTACCTACTTACCCATTCATAAAGGATTTTGGTTATTACTTACTGTCATTCAAAGTTTGACAAAAATACTGAATATCCCATTGACAGCCTAGACAATTATGAACTATATCTTGCAAGAAGTAAAATCAGAATGCTACTTAGAAGTGGGGATGCTGCAACTTCATAACATAATCAGGCACCAGTCCCTGGAGAAAGGCATGCTGGTTAAGTGGAGGCCCAGCAGAAGAGCGTCAGGCTGTCAGCGTGATGGGTTGGCACAGTCGCTGCTTCAACGAGCTCTAACTCATTAATGATTAATGAGAGTGGCATAGAACAGAGCTGCCTACTTCAGAGGAAGTAGTAGGTGACATCTTTACGCCTAACATGGTAACACTGGCAGATACTGATGGACTGATGAAGAGAAGAACATTGGCACAGATAGTGCCTATGGAGGGCCCCTGGATCAGAAGTCACTAGAAATATAACCGATGAGGAGTTGCTTTTGCAAAGTAGAGTTAACCATGGTGACATAAATGGTTAAAGCCTGTGGGGGTTGAGCTTTGGGGATTTCAATTACTTATCGGCCACAACTCAAGGTAAAAATAGGTAGTTGCTAATATCTAATAGTTGAACCATGGAGTGTACAAAAGAATTGTGTCATTCTGGGTGAACCAAAGGAACAAATCCATAGAAACTCATATGTGTATAAGAGAGAGTTGTTGTTGTTTTTTATAAAGGGCAATTTCACATTGAGAATGCCTCCCAATCCAGTCCAGTCCAAGTTCATAAGTCTGATATTAGCCCATATGTCTGATAGCAATCTTTGAAATCCTCTTCAGACTCAGGAAACACATGCAATGATGCCCAATGCAGGACTCTCACAGGCCAGTAGGTAGAACGTCTTTGGATCCAGTGGTGCTGTAAGCATCTCAGTGCTGGCAGGGGTCCCCATATGGCCTCTCCAGCTTCCAGGGCTGCATCAGGTAGGTCCATATGGCTTAACCTCAGGGATGTCTTGCATGAGTCAGCAGATAGAGAGAAGTGTCTCCAGCCTCCAAGGAGTAAAATAATAGGAGTTCCAAGAGTTCTCAAGAGAAGGTCATTTCCACACAGAGACTTCATTGGCTATGATCTAATTGACAGACTAGACTCTACCCCTTCACTCTTAATCCTTTCAAGTCCCAAATGACACCAATTATGTAGCTACCAGAGAATTAATCTAATAAAGTTGAAGTTATCAAAAATGAAATGGAACACATAAATTCTAGTCATTCCTGTGCTGGAAAGGACTGGTATTAGACATTTTGGATCAGAAAGTCATATGCTTTACTAAGAATAGGAATGGTCCTGTATTTATTGTCAGAAAGGATATTTAAAGGTAGTCATGAAATAGGTAGGATTACATCTATTCTATTTTAAGGAAATCCAATCAATTCAAGTATTATTCAAACTGATACCCCCAACCATAAAGGCTAGTGACGAATATATGAAGAAATATTCCAAGGTCTTTATTCTAAAATGGATCAAGCGTGCATCAAACAAGCTATCAAAAGGCATGTTTCCAACCTAGAGCTAGAAAACCAAAAGGGAAGAACACTTTCAGCGTGTCTGAAAATGAAAAAGAAAAACCTCAAGAGAGAATTCAGGTCTTGCGTTGCAATATTGAGAGATTCTATGGGAAAATATTGGATGATGTGGGAAGCATCAAAGAAAGATGGAAGGAATACACAGAGTCACTTACCAAAAGGAAGTAGTCACCATTCCACCCTATCAGAAAGAAGCATATGAAGAATGACCGACAGTGGTGAAGGAAGACATGCAAGCTGCCCTGAAAAAGAATTAACCAAAAACAAGACTCCAAGAATTATGGAATACCCGCTGAAATATTTTATCAAGCTGCCAAAACACTGGGAGCATTCGTTCCTCTATGCCATGAAATTTGGAAGACAGCTATTTGACCAATGACTGGAAGTTACATTCCAAATAATGTGACCCAATAGAATGCTCAAATTAGAAAAGAATGTCATTGATATCACATGGAACTATTTTATCTAAAGATCATCCAACAACAGATTCATTAGTACACTGACAGAGAGTTCCCAGTGTTCCAGGACAGAGTCAGAAGAGGACATTTAACAAGGAATAAGCTTGCTGATGTCAGGTGGATCTTGACTGAAAGCACAGGATACCAGAATGATGCGTGCTTGTGTTTGATGAGCTCTGTGAAGGCATTTGAACGTGTGGATCATAGGAAACTATAGATAGTCTGGGGGAAGAATGGTGATTCCAGAGCATGTCACTGTGCCCATGTGGAACTTGAACATGGATCAAGATAAGAGGCAGTTGTGCGTGGCGAACAAGGGAACACTGCATGGTGTACCATCAGGAAATGGGTGTGTTTGGCTTGTATTGTCTCACTATACTTATTCAATATGCATGATGAGTAAGTAGTCAGAGATTCTGCCCTTTAAAATGTTCAGTAACTCTTTACAGGACAGACCCAGGACTTGGTATTTTCAGTCACCTCATATGCATAAGAAAAGTGAACATTGAATAAGCAAGACTGAAGAAAAATCTATGTTTTTTAATTGTGGCACTGGCAAACAATATTGAGAATACCATGGACCACTAAAAGTCTTGAAAGAAGTATTTCAAGAGTCTCCTTAGATGGAAGGAACATCACCTTATAATATTTGAACATGCTGTCAGGAGAAACAAGTCCCTGGAGAAAGTTAAGACCCAGCAAAAGAGAGGAAGCCCCTCGTAATGATAGATTGACACAGTGTCAATAACAATGAGCTCAAGCATAGGAGCAAGTGTGAAAATGGCTCAGAACCAAGCAGGGTTTCTTTCTGTTCTGCAGAGGGTAGGAATGGGTTGGAACCACCTCAATGGGGCCTAAAAGCAACAAAAGTGATAAGAGGGGGCTCGTTCTAAGGTACCATTATCTCAGTTCCAAGTAATAGTGGCCCTATGTATGAAAGAGTGAAACACTGCCTATTTATGGGACGTCTTCACAATGGTTTATATGTTTTATCCCCTAGAAGTGGTTCTCAGCCTGTGAGTCATGACCCCTTTGGGGGTCAAACGACCCTTTCACAGGGGTCGCCTGATTCATAACAGTAGCAAAATTATAGTGATGAAGTAATAACGAAAATAATTTTAAAGATGGGAGTCACCACCACATGAGGAACTGTGTTAAAGGGTCACAACATTAGGAAGGTGATACTCAAATATATCTAACAGCTTTATATTTTTGTTGGGTTTTTTTTGCTTTTATTTTTTAATCATTTTACATACTTCGCCTTACATACTTTGGACATGTTGTTAGTAGAAACTAGCCCTTGGAGAAGGGCATCATGATTTGTAAAGTAGAGAGGCTGCGGAAAAAAAAAAAATCCTCAACAAGATGGATTGACACGGCGGCTGAAATAATGGGGTTAAATATGGAAACAATGGGGAGAATGGTGCAGGGGCAGACAGTGTGTCCTTCTCTGCACAGGATCCTTATGAGTGGGAACCCACTCTTTGACATCTAACAACAACAGTAACAACAAAGGCAGCAGAAAACAATACTGTTATAGAAACAGTCCTGTATTAACTCTCCCTTGTGTCCAAATGTTCCCTTTAACCTACAACCAATTACAGTAGGTGAAGGAGGATGACTCTATTTGAGCAAATATAAACGATATTCTCAGAAAATTATAAATAAAGTCTCCAAGATTAATAGTATCTAAATATTGGATAATAAAGTTCCACAATGTTGTTTCACAAAGAATGTGTACTTTTAAACAAAGCTTCTTGTCTGTCAGTTCGTCCTGCTGTTGTGGTTGTGGCTTGCTTGGATACATGAAGTTATGTCACTGTTTTTTCAAGACCAGCAGGTTCACCCTAAAGGAACAGATTTCAGCGGAGACTCCAGAATAAGCACAGTCCACAATGAGGAATTAACCACTGAAGACTTGTGGGTAACATCAAAACATTGTTGGATACTGAAACCGTATGAATGGAAGGAGCACGCTGCCGTAGACTGAACCTGTCATACGTTGAACACCTCAGGTCAAAAGCACTCTAAGACTGAGGAAGGCGAACTGCCATCTCACAGGTATTGCCGCTGTTGTTGTTAGGTGCCTTGGAGTCAGTTCAGACCAACCGTGGCCCTGTGCACAAGACTGAAACACCGTGAGTCCTGCACCCTCTCACAAGCGTCCCTATGCTCCAGTCCATTGTTGCTGTCACGGGGGTCAATCCATTTCCTTGAGAGCCTTCCTCCCTTCTGCTCACCTTATGCTGTACCAAACACGATGTAATTCTCCAGACTCGTTTCTCCTTCCACCACGTGCTAAGGATGTAAGATGAAGTCTCACCAACTTAGACACTCTGAGAGACACTCTTGCTGCACTCCTTTCAAAAGATTTAGTCCGTGGTACTTTCAATATTCTTGTCTAGTACCACAATTAAAATGCGTCATTTTTCTTCAGTCTTTCCTTATTCAATATTCAACTTTCACATGCATAGGAGGTGAATGAAAATATAACAGCTTCGATCAGGAGCACCTGAGTCCTCAAAATCGCATCCTTACTTTTCAGTGCTCTAAAGAAGTCTTGTGCAGCAGATCTATCCAATGATGATCTTGCATTGATCATCATTTGATCTCTTCCCTGCTGCTTCCATGAGCATTAGTTGAGGATCCAAGCAAGACAAAATCCTGACAACTTCCATCTCGTCTCCATTGATCATGATGTTGCTATTGTCCAATAGTGAGGAATTTGGTCTTCTTTACATTGAGTTTTACTCCATACTGAAGGTTACAATCCTTGATCTTCATCAGCAAGTGTCTCAAGCCCTCCTCACTTTCTGCAAGCAAGGTTTTGTCATCTGCATATCACAGGTTGTGAGTAAGCCTTCCTCCAAACATGATGCCACATTCTTCTCCATATAAGCCAGTCTCTCTGATTATTTTCTCAACATACAGATTGAGTAATTATGGTGAAGCCTACAACCCTGAGGCCCACTTTGCCTGATTTTAAGTCATGTTGTATTCCCTTGTGCTGTTTGCAAATTTTCCTCTTGATCCTTGTACAAGTTCCCCGTGAGCACCATCAAGTGTTCTAGAATCCCCAGTCTTCAGAACGTTATTCACAATTTGTTATCATCTCTACAGTGCAATGTCTTGTCATAGTCAGTAACACACAAGTAAACATCTTTCTGGTATTCTCTGCTTTGAGCCAAGATCCATCTGATATCAGCAACGAAATCCCTTTTTTCATGGTCTTTTCTGAATCTGCCCTGAATCTCCTACAGGCCCCTTGTCAATACACTGCTATAACTTTTGCTGATTAAATGAATTTAAGATTTTTTTCTGTTTAAGAGTTTAAAATGATCTTCTACGTATTTTCCCAGTGTAGTATAACATTTGGGTTTCTTTTTTTAATTGATTTTTTATTTTTTTTATTTTAATCATTTTATTAAAATACATACATCAATTGTGTAAAGCACATTTGTGCAGTCATTGTCCCCATCATTCTCAAAACATTTGCTCTCCACCTAAGCCCCTGGAATTAGCTCATTTTCCCCTCCCTTCCTTCTCCCCTCTCCCTCATGAACCCTTGATAATTTATAAATTATTATTTTACCATATCTTGCCCTGTCCGATGTCTCCATTCACCACTTTTCTGTTGTCCATCCCCAGGGAGGAGGTCACATGTAGATCCTTGTAATCGGTTCTCCGTTTTCAGTCCATCGTCCCACCACCCTCCCAGTTTTGCCACTCACAACACTGGTCCTAAAGGGATCATCTGCCCTGGATTCCTTGTGTATTCCAGTTCCTATCTGTACCAGTGTACATCCTCTGGTCTCGCCAGATTTGTAAGGTAAAATTGGGATCATGATAGTGGACTAGGAGGAAGCATAGGAAATAGAGGAAAGTTGTATGTTTCATCATTGCTGCATCGCACCCTGACCAGCCCGTCTCCTCCATGAGACCCTTTTGTAAGGGGATCTCCAGTGGCCTACAAATGGCCTGTGGGTCTCCACTCTGCACTCCTCCCCTCATTCACTATGGTGATTTCTTTTTTGTTCTGATGATGCCTGATACCTGATCTCCTCCACACCTTGTGATCGCTCAGGCGGTGTGCTTCTTCCAGGTGGCTTTGTTGCATCTGAGCTAGATGGTCGCTTGCTTACCTTCAAGCCTTTAAGACCCCAGATGCTATATCTTTTGATAGGCGGGCACCATCCACGTTCTTCACCACATTTGCTTATGCACCCATTTGTCTTCAGTGATGATATCAGAGAGGTGAGCACACAATGACATGATTTTTTGTTCTTTGATTCCTGATAACTGATCCCATCGGCACCTCATGATCACACAGACTGGTGTGCTTCTTCCATATGGGCTTTGTTGCTTCTAGATGGCTGCTTGTTTACCTTCAAGCTTTTAAGACGCCAGATGCTATATCTTTTGGTAGCTGGGCACCATCAGCTTTTTTTGCCACATTTGCTTATTCACCCGCTTTGTCTTAAGCAGTTGTGTGGGGAAGGTGAGCATCATAGAATGCCAATTTAATAGAAGAAAATATGCTTGCAGTGAGGGAGCACTTGAGTGGAGGCCAAACATTGGGGTTCTTAACTGCTATTTATATGGACATTAATTGTTAAGTGGAATGGAATCCTTAAAAACTTCAGTTTGTCTCCCATTGATCATGATGTTGCTTAAGGGTCCAATTGTAATCATTTTTGTTTTCTTTATGCTCAGGTTTGGTGTATACTGAGGTTATGGTCTTTGTCTGTCATCAGTAAATGCTGTGTCATCCCACAAATCTTATTCATTGGTGATAAGTTTTTAAAACATTATATCTATTCTTGGGATGGTGTTTTAAACTACTCCAAGATACTGTTATGTAGAGGACTGTATTAGTCCTCCTGAAATGATAAGACAATGGTAAGGGCACTGATTCCCATGTATACTGATTTTTCACCCTAAGCTCTATCAATACTCTTTATGTTAAATAACAAAACAATTACCACAAACCTATGCATGCTTCAAATAAAAAGGCCACAGCTTGATTAACAAATAATGTCAAATAATTTTTCACATAATTAGTTACACATTGAAAATACTCAGCATGTTTATTTTTAATTTTTTAATAAATCATTTTATTTTCTAGAGTACAATTGAAAATATAGAATTGCTACTTTGAAATATTTTCCATCATCCCTCTATAAACATATAAGGCAACTAACAACACTGCTAGAACTTGCTGCTGACAAATATTATGGAATATCGTGGATTTGATGTCCTTGATGTCCAAGTGGCCTCACTCTGTTCAATGGCTGTAGCCTACGTGGATTCAAAGTTGGGTGATCAACCATACAAGGAGAGTACAGAACAAATGGATCAATGTCAGTTTCAAGGGAGATTAAAGACATCTTTTTCAAGACACTGAAAAGCATTAACCCTATAACGCCTGAAATTTTAATTTCAGGGAAAAATTGTTTTTATTCTTTACTTTTATAATTATCAATATATATTGTCAATATATATCTATATATATTAAATATACATTTAATTAATTGTTACAAAAATGTCATGCTCTGCGTTATAGGGTTAAACTACTAGAAAGCTTACTTATATGAGAGTTACAGCATTGCATTTTGAAAATACCTTAATGCAGCTGAAATAAAAAATAATGGGTATAAAGAGCATGATTTATATAATTTTAGATGATAATTAAAATATAACTAAAAATAATAAATCCACCCAGTTTTGGTATATAATTCTAAGCATTTTGGCAATGGGTAGTTCTACCTGGTCCTGTAGGGTCAGTATGATTCAAAACTGATGAGATAACAGAGCTTGATTTTTATACACATTTTTGTAATCGTTGTCACTATGACTATGGGAAATGTTTTTATTACCCAGAAATTTCACTGTTTTCATTTGTAACCCATCTCTACCCTCACATAATTTCTGCTAATAACTTTGTTTTATATTCCTATAGTTTTAGCTGTCCTCATGTGATATACAATGGATATATAACCTTACATGTCTGGTATCTGTCATATAGCACAATAAATTTGAGATTCACTCTGTTGGACGTATCCTTTTTTTTCCATTTATGTTGCCAAAATATCCCAAATATCAACCTGTGATTGAAATAAATGTGAAAACCAGTGGTCCAATCACATTTAGAGAGCTATCTTTCCTATGCCGCTGTCGTCATGAAGTGCTGTGGAGCGGGTTCTGATGCATAGGGGTCCAATGTACAAGCCCTGTGGAGGAAACATTACATCATCCCATACACGCTCCACTTGCTCTTACCTGTGAGCCCATTCTGACACTTTGTTCTTGTGTTGCAACTGCTATACCAATTCTCTCATGGAGAGTTTTCATTTTTTTCACCTAATTTCTATTTTACTAACCATGATGTATTTTTTTCAGAAATTAGTCTCTTCTTAGGAGACCTGGTAGCATACTGGTTATGTGTCAGGCTGCTAACAGCAAGGTCAGCATGTTCGAAGCCCCCCGCTGCTCTATGGGAGAAAGACAAGGCTTTCTACTCCTCTAAAGAGGCACAGCCTCAGACACCTGCAGGGTTTTGACATTGTCCTATAGATCATTAAGTGTTGAAATAGGCTTGATAGTTTTGAGGGGTTTGGGGGGGTGGGTTGAGGGGGTTGTTTGTTTCTGTTCTTTGAGGCTTTCCTGATAACTTATCCAAAGTACGTGAAACAAAGTTCTACCAAGCTCACTTTGAAGAAGGAGCATTCTTGTTGTGTTCTTACTGAATATCATCCAACAATGGTTGCAGCAACACAGGGAGAGGCCACACGGTCAGAATGGATTCAGGAGGAGATTTGCAATAAAGGCTACATTGCTGATGTCAGATGAACCTTGACTCAAAACAGAAAATACCAGAAAGATGTTTACTTTTGTTTTATTGACTATGCCGAAGTCTTCAACTGTGTGGATCACAACAAACTATAACCTTAAAAATAATGGAAATTCCAGAACATGTGATGGGGCTCCTGCAGAATTTGTGCAAGGATCAAGAAGCAGTTGTGCAAACGGGACAAAGGAACACTGCACGGTTTAAAACCAGGACAGGTATGCATCTGGATTGTAACTTCTCACCATATTCAAACTGTATGCTGAGCAAATCATCCTAGAAGCTGACTTAATGAAGAATTATGTGGCTTTAGGATCAGAGGAAGTCGCATAATTAACCTTTTGAAATGCAGATGAAAAAACTTCCTTTGCTGAAAGTGAGAAGAGCTTGAGGCACTTGCTGATGAAGATTAAGGATTGTGGCCTTCGGTGTGGAGTGCCGTTCAATGTGACGAAGACCAAATCCTCACAATTGGACCCATAGGTAACCATCATAAATGGAGAAGAGATTGAAGTTGTCGAATCTTTTGTCTTGCTTGGATCCACAGGTATGCTTATGGAAGAATCATTCAAGAGATCAAAAGACAAGTTGTATTGGGTAAATCTGCTTCACAATACTTTTGTAGAGTATTTAAAAGCAAGAACTTTAAGGACTAACGTGTGCCTGATCCAAGCCATGGTATTTTCCATTACCTCCTGTACATGTGAAAGCTGGATACTGAATAAAGAAGACTGATGAAGAATCAATAGGTTTGAATCGTGGTGCTGGAGAAGAATATTGAAAGTACCATGGCCTGCTTCACGGACAAACTGATCTGTCTTAGAAGAAATGCAGCCAGAGTACTCCTGAGAGGCAAGAATGGCAAGACTTCATCTAACGGACTTTGGATGTGTTGTCAGGAGACCCATAACTGGAGAAGGACATCATGTTTGGTAAAGCAGAGGGGTGGTGAAAACGAGGAACACCCTTATGGAAATGGACTGGCACCTTAGCTGCCACAATGGACTCAGGCATAGGGACTGGTCTGAGGATGGCGCCAGACCAGGGTAGTCTTTCGTTCAGTTGTGCATCTAGTTTCCATGGGTCCAAGCTGCCTTGATGGCACACACAACTGGTTGCATGTCTTCCAAGACCTATTTGTTTCTTCTAGTAGTCACTGACACCGTGGGGCTCAAGTAAAACATATTTTGGAAATGATAAGGGCAACATATGTGCAAATATTCTTGATAAAATTGATATACGGAATGGTGTAAGAGCCTCCCCCCAAAAAATAATTTTTTAAAAAGAGTCATCTGAGGCAGTGATATCCCTTCCTCTCCATCTACTTATGAATTTATTTTAGGTCCCCTCCTGGTATTTGAAATACTCATGACATAGCTTCCAGCCTTTCAGCAACCAACAAGATACCATAATATGACACATTGACAGTCAAATGGTAATTTTCCTTAGGGGATCATTGAAGCATTGTTTGTGAGTCTCCATAAAAGTAGACTTAGTGTTCTGAATTAATTGCATGTCTATACCTAATTTATGATTTTTCATTTGTCATAATTTTAAATCTCTTCATTTTGATGTAGATGCCTATAGAGTCTTCTCTGTATATCTCCTTTACAAACTATGGTGACATGAGATCCTGGATGAGCATTCAGTGACCTGACTTGGTCATCACGTATCTTTTCATCAGTAAATGACACAGCAGATTTCAAAATGAGAAAGAAGATTTATACATATAAAAGAAAAAATGTCTGGAGAGTAGTTGAGAGCATGTAGAAGGCCTAGGTAAATCAAACGGCATTGTAATGAAATGTGAAACATTTTTTAAAAACATTTTGTTCATCTAGATCATTGGTTCTCAACCTTCCTAGTGCTCTAATGCTGTGAGCCTGTCATACAGTTCCTCATGTTGTGGTGATCCCCAACCATAAAATTATCTTCATTGCTACTTCATAAATGTAGTTTTGCTACTGTTATGAATCGGGCGACCACTGTGAAAGCGTCGTTCGATCCCCAAAGGGGTCATGACCCACAGGTTGAGAACCGCTGCTCTAGATCTTCTGATGGTAGTGTTTCCTGCAAAGAATTCTGAATTCTTTGATTTTCAATATATTAAAACAGTAGCCTTGGCATCTTTCAGGGACTCAAATCATTTTTCTCTTAAGTATTTGTGTTTTCAGAATGAAAGTGGTCTAAAGGTGCAAGATCAGGGCTTTGGAGTGATTCAGATAAAATTTTCCAAGGAAATACTCATAAAGTAACCCTGCTAGCATCAAAGAAGGAATAGGAGCATTATCATAATGGGGAAAATGGTCCTCAGTGTAATTTTTCTGGCCTTCTTTTTCACCAATGCACTTTTAAATTTCCTTAAAACATCTTATTAAGTCACTTGATCTCCCTGTGCCCATAAAGAAAACTATTAATATTATTGCTTTGGAATCCCATCTGAGTTGATCACTCTGGCTTGAATTGAACTGGCCAAGCAAATGTGCTATGAACCCACTGTTTGCTTTGACTTTTTCTTTTGAAGATACTTAAAACTAAAATACATGTAACTTGTCTGACGCAACTTGTCTGAAGCCATTCACTGAGCACAGAGACATGTTTAAGTTGGATTTGTTTGGAAAAAACTCTGGTATATATATGAAATATAACCATAGTATTTATGAAACACTTTTAAAATTTATTCTCATATAGTTTTCTTTTAAAATATTTTTATCATTTTCTTTTTATTTTGAAAATGTTTATTGTAAATTGGTGAAAGTGTATAGGGCAGAATGACATTTTTACATTAAACCGTTCAGACGCAATTTTTTCTTCATTTCATCCCTCGCAAGCCCTCCAGTGTAACCTCAGTTACCCTACTTCCCCTCTATGCTTCTGGGATCCCTTCCTCCTCCTTTCCCAACCTTCAAAGCTTTGTCCTTCAATGAATGATGCTGTTGTGATCTCAAATGGCTCATTTTCTAAGGTATACTTACCTCATTCGTGTTATTTTGTCCTTAAAGACTCAATTATTCAGCTATAACGTGAAGCATAGGATCAGTTCTGTTCTACACCTGAAGTACAATAAGAGTCAGAGTTTGGGGGCTTCCACCAGTCTCTATAAGACCGGTAAAGCTGTTGCATTTTGTTATTTTCTGATTGGGGGTTTTGTTCCACATTTTTCTTTTACTCTGTCCAGGACCTTCGCACGTGATCCATGATCATTAGATTTGTGTCAGCTTGATGATACCTGTGTGGAGTCATCGATGGATTCCAGCCTGTCATTTGGGTCGCAGGCTGTGTGTGGTGTGTGGCATTTTTATGAGACATTTCATGGTTATTGAGCAAGCTTGTGGCCTTCTCCTTCCTGCTTGCCTGAATGCATGTCTGTCTGAAAAGGTTGGCAGTCCCTGTGCACTTCCAACTCTGGGAATTATGGTACCCTGCCGGGCTCCTGCTGGCCTTGGGTCCACACTATTCTGTAACCTCCCAGCTTCCTTCTCTGCCTTCCTCCATCGTTTGAAAGCAACTGGATGAGTCTGTGAGTCTCCAGCTAGCATCTGATCCAGGAACTTGAACTGGACCGGTCAGATCTGCTCTCTTGATAAAAAATTAATTTTTGATATAAAGGTTTTTTATACATATACAAATGTAACAATTTGATATTAAAAATATGTCAGTAGATAAAAGTGGTCACAACTTCCATAAAATGAACAATACTATTTTAGTACAATCTATGTTAAATCATTTCACACAGATTTGTTATTCCATTTAATTACTAGAATAAAGTCTCAGTTTATATTTTATTACTTAATAACTAAAATAATGGAGATTCAGAGAAGGTAAATAATTTGCCAAGGGATACACAACTAATGAATGACAAAGCTGGTGTTTTAATTTGGAAACTTCCTACTTCCAAAATGTTTCTGCTTTTCACTATACTTCAAAAAGTATTTTTGAAATAGCTGCTTAAGGCCTGGAGAATACTTGCTTCCAATAAATAACTTGATGAAAGCAAAACATTAAAAAATAAAAAGAAAATTTCACATTGGATACCAGTCAAAAATAACACAAACTCATTAAATTAAAAAGTCATTAAATTCAACTTGGAACTTGAATACTCAAAATAACTAAAACCACTTTTATCATCTAAATTTTAATATATTATTTCAATTCTTTTTGGTTATTTTTCATTCATTTATTATGCCCATGCATTGACAGTACTTTTTGATTACAAATTTAACTCAATGCATCAGAATATATTAATGAGGGAACCAATCTCACAAACTTCAATGCAAGTGTCTTTATTATAGATACTCATTAAAGAGATCAGATGCTTGTTAAGGAGTAAGGACAAATGATAAATGTTTTATAAATGAGAACATGATTTATCAGGTGCAGAAAGAAAATCAGTAAGAAAATCAGAATGACAATAAGTCATTCATATAAGCAAACCTCGGACTATAGTTTCTGAAGTCTTAAATCACTTTCAGATAAAAAAATAGGTTCTTGGTAATTTCTGAAAGATATTTGAAGCTGGCTTTGTATATAAACCAAAACAGAGAAAACATAATTATTTCCTTTTGGGCTATGATATCCATTGAAATAGACTTAATATTCTGTTAATTTAATATTATAATGAGTTAGGTAAATCTGAAACTGGAGCTGTTGTCAATAATTATTCTCTAGGGACTTTATTTTAAAATGAACCAGAAAGTTCTTTAGCCAAGGAGACTTAGAGCACAACTCATCCTTTAGAGAGCCCAGAGATACCATTATTTAGATTGGAAAAAGCTCATTTATGTTAGGGGGGAAAAGACAAAACTTTATTAGCAATATCTTTGAAGTGAAATATAGGCATTCCTGGATCTATTAAACCATGTAAAAGAGCAACATGGCACACACAAGGAGATAAGGGCTGAAGAATAGGCAAATTGGGAGTAAAGCTTCTCCTCTGACAGGTTAAAGATTGATAGCACAAGTAGCTGCTAGAGCTTATTGCGTATACCTTCTCGTGGCTGGTAAATTCCATGTAGCTATATTAAATCCGTTTAGATGCTTACTACATCATTGGTCAACTTCAAAATGTCTGAGTTTAAAAAAGAAAAGTCATATGTTGGTCTGTATGAATGCAATTGGAACTACCTAGCTGAGGATTTTGGCTGTTAAAATGAAGATTTTGACACTTTTTGTGGACAAAACCAAGAACAAAGTATATTTCTAATTAAATAACAAGCCTTAATTCTATTTTAATTTCCTACATATCACAGTAGCACTTATCCCTGTACCTTGAAAGAATCTGTTTACAGTCTGGCCATTAAATAATCTGAGATTTTGTATAATAGACTCCATGTCTAATTCTTCTTCAAATCACAAAAGCTTGATTAACACTATTAGTGGAATACAAGAGCAGACCAACATGATTGTTAAAATAAACTAAATTAAGTGAGAATCCATAGAGACTAAGCAAAAGGAATTTCTGTTATTACTATTGTTGTTACTGATGCCATTAAGTTGGTTCTGACCCATAACAGCCTTGTGAACAACAGAGCAAAATACCGCCTGGTCCTGCAGCATCTTCACAATTGTTGCTATGCCTGAGCCCATTGTTGCCGCCACTGTGTCCATCCAGTTCATTGAGGGACTTCCTCTTTTTCACTGACCCTCCACTTTGTCAACTGTGAAGCCCTTCTCCTGGGATTCATCTCTCATGACAAAATGTAAAAAGCATGTAAGACAAAGTCTAGCCATCTTTGCCTCTAAGGAATACTCGGGCTGTACTTATTCCAAGACAGACTGCATGTTTTTTTGGCAGTTGATAATAATTTCAATATCATTTCCTAGCATCCCTATTGAAATAAATGAATTCCGATCTGGGATTCCTTAGTCAACGTCCAACTTTCACATGTATATGAATCAATGGAAAGTATCAAGGTCAGGTGCACTTTGGTCCTCCAAATAACATCCTTACTTTCCAACATTTTAAAGAGGTCTTGTGCAGCAGGTTTAACAAATATAATGCATCGTTTAATCAATGCTAATTCCATGAGCATTGATTATGGATCCAGCAAGATGAAATTCTTGACAACTTCTATTTTTTTTCCATAATGAGTTGGTCCAATTGTGAGGAATTCGGTCTTGTTGAGTTACATAATGCGTATGGGATTGTGGAGTAGGGCGCAGCCTTACATCCAGACTCGGGCCTTAATCTAAAATGCTGGGATTTCTTTTCCTCATCTAAAAATGTAGAATAAAATAGATCCATCTATTTTAAACCCTTGGGTTTAATATTGTTAATGTTTGAGTTTACCTATAGAGGTCTGTTCTCAGAGGAAAACAAGCCATACACTTAAACATATCCTAAACAGTAAAAATATACGTTAGCTGGTTGAATCAAAGGCAAATAATCTCCTCACCATTACTTTGATCTTTTCGAATAAATCAAAAGCAATCCATAAGGAAATGCCACAATAATAATGTCAAATATCTCACTTTTAAATTTCTATTGTAGTACATGATCTATAATTAAAGGGTAACTATTATAAATAACTAAAAATATACAAAAGGAGGAAGATTTGAAAAATGATGGAATCAAGGGAAGACGGGGAAGAGTGCAAGAGTTGAAGATGATATGCTGGCTCCAGATAATGGTTAGCTCTGAGTAGAACCGGGAAAATCAAATAGGAAGAACAGTCCTTGAAAAATAGGGTCTGTGTGACAGAGAAGAACTGAGGATTACATAATAGAATTTTATAAGACCAACAACTTATTTATTGCAAAAACAGGTATTAGCAACATAAGTGGAAATTATTTAAGTGGAATTCACCATAGAAATCAAAAGGACAGAATCTATGAGAAGAGATGAAAAACCAAAACAAGACCAAAGGCTGTTCATAGACCATACCATCAACTGCTTATATGCTGAGAAGTAGTTGATTATTTAATGTGGTCCTTCTAGCAATATTCTAGTGCCTGCAACAATGGGCTGAGGCATAAGAACCATTGGGAAGATGGCACAGTACCAGGTGTTTCCTTCTGCTGTGCATGAGGTCGCTATGGGTCAGAACCAACTCTATGGCACCTAACAAAGCAGCAGCAGCATTCTTACTGTTCACGATCCATTTGTTATATATAGGAGATTCTAGACTCCATGCTGGTGGTCATGATATCATTTTGGAGGCAATTCTGTTTTACAGGATTAGGGTGGGATACATTTTTGGACCCTACTCACATTTTGGAGGCAATTCTCTATTACAGGGTTAGGGTGGGATGCATCCTAGATCCTATTTTACTGGAGGGTGTAATTTAAGTCCCTGTGCTTTGTTTTACTGAGAGTATGGTTGGCTCAATGATTTAAAGAAAAAAAACACTTCTCCATCAAAAACTTCCCTGGAAGCATAGTGGTTATGAGTTGAACTGTGATCCACAAACTCAGCAGTCCAAAGCCACCAGCCAGTCTATAGGAGAGGGGAAAAAACTCCAGAATTTTGGGAATAAGACTTAATAACAACCTGGGACATGTAGATGACACGATCTTCCTTATTTGTTGACAGTAAGGCGAACTTGCGCAGAGCGGCCAAAGCACAGAGAGGACTATAGGGCCGGTGCCACCACGAGACACGATGTCACTCACTGACTCATAGCGATATAGGGGACAACACTGGAGACACAGTGTGAGAATTGTGCCTGATCTGACCCCACCACACTGAGGCTAAACACTAAGGACGTGCAAAAGAACAGCAAGGGGAACAGAGCAATGAAGTCCCCAAGGGATACCAAAAATAGACTTTGGGCCCAAGATGTGGCATCCCATTCGATTCGACCTGAAAACACTCCTAAAGGTCAGCAAACAGACCTTGAACTATGTACAGGCTTTCCTTTCTTTTTGTCGTTGGTTTTTGCTGTTGCTGTTTTGTTTTCTTTTGTTGTCTTGTTTTACTCTGTCTTGGTTTTTGTGCACATTATTACCTCTGCAGGTCTATCTAGATAAGATAGGTGGGAAAAACCATCTAGAAGAGAAAACAATGGGATCAATGGTTCTGGGGGGACAAGGGAGACAGGGGAAAGGAAGTGAGTGTTAACAAACCCAGGGACCAGAGAACAATAAGTGATACAAAATCAATGGTGAGGAGGGTGTAAGTGGCCTGGTAGGGCTTGATCAAGGTCAATATAACTGAGAGGAATTACTGCAATCTAAATGAATGCTGAACATGATAGTGGGACAAGAGGAAAGCAAACAGAAACAGAGGCAAAGGGCATTTATAGAGATCTAAATACAGGCACATACATATGTAAATATAAGTATGTTTGATGATGTGGAAATATATGTACTATAAATATGCATATATTTATAGGGTTAGTATTAAGGTAGCAGATGAACATTGGGCCTCTACTCAACTACTCCCTCAATGCAAGAACACTTTGTTCTATTAAACTGGAATTCCATGATGCTCATCTTCCCAACATGATCGCTGAAGACAAAAAGGGTGCATAAGCAAATATGGTGAAGAAAGCTGATGGTGCCTGGCTATCAAAAGAAATAGCGTCTGGGGTCTTAAAGGCTTAAAGATAAACAAAAGGCAATCTAGCTGAGCAGAAACAAAGTCTACATGGAAGAAAGTATCAGGCATAGAAGAACAAAAAATCATTCCATTGTGATTGAGGGGGAATGCAGAGTGGAGACCCAAAGTCCATCTGTAGGTAACTGGACATCCCCTTACAGAAAGAAGGGTTGTGGGGATGAGATGAGCCAGTCAAGGTGCAGTATAGCACCTTGAAGCATAAACTTTCCTCTAGTTCTTTAATGCTTCTTCACACAACCACCTCCCCCCACCCCACCCCACTAACACGATCCCAACTCTACCTTACAAATCCTACTAGACCAAAGGATGTACACAGATACAGATAAGAGATGGAAAAACAGGAAATACAGGACAGATAAACCCCTCGTGATCAATAATGGGAATAGGGATACCAAGGGGAAGGTGGGAGAGAAAAGGGGAATGGATCACAATGATCTACATATAACCCCATCCTTGGGGGACAGACAACAGAGACGTGGGTGAAGGGAGACACCAGTCAGTATAAGACATGAAATAATAATAATAATTTATAAATTATCAAGTGTCCATGAGGGAGGGAGGGTGGGGGAGAGAAGGGGGTAATGAGGAGCTGATACCAAGGGCTCAAGTAGAAAGAAAATATTTTGAGAATGATGATGGCAACAAATGTACAAATGTGCTGACACAGTGGACGCGCTGTATATACTTGAGTATTAGCTAACCCTAATATCAGCCGAGGCACCTAATTTTACCACAAAACTGCATTAAAAGTGTGCTGAAAAACTCAGCTTATAAACGGCTATGTATGAATTGTGATGAGTTGTATGAGCCCAAAATAAAATGATTTTTTTAATTTAAGGAGAACTTGTAGACTTACTGATGAAAATCAAAGGCTACAGCCTTTAGTATGGATTGCAATTCAGAGTAAAGGAAATCGAAATCTTCACTACTATGTTTTGTAGTAGTCACTATGCATGGAGATAATATTGACGTTGTCAAGAATCTCCTTGTCTTTGGACCCACAATCCATGCTCAAAAAGCAGCAGCCAAAAAAGCAAGATTTACTATACTGGGCAAATCTGCCGCACAAGAGAGCTTTCAATTACTGAAAAGCAGGCATGTCATTTGGAGAACTAAGTGAGCTTGACTCAATTCATTGTATTTTCAATCACTTCACATGCATGTGGAAGTTGGACAATGTATAAGGAAACCCTGAAAAGAATTGATGCATTGTGTTATGGTTTGGGAAGAATAATGACAGTATCATGGACTGCCAGAAAAAAAAATCTGTCTTGGAAGCAGTACAGTCAGAATGCTCCTTAGAAGCGAATTATAGTGAGATTTGATCTCACATACTTGGACATATAATCAGTAGAGACCAGTCTCTTGGGAAAAATGATATAATACTTGCTTATGTAGAGAACTAGGGGAACAGAGGAAGACTAAGTGAAATGGATCGACCTATTGGCTGCAACAACATATAAAACATGGTGATAAATTGGTATAGCATAGTACACACACAATGTTCTACATGCTCTTTGACGAGCACTTAAGAGTCCGAATGCTCAGGAGTGGTCATTGAAGGGACAACTCTTGTTCTCTCCTTTCCTAGAAGAAAGAGGAGTGATGAAACTGGAAATATTATTAGTTAAATTCTCTAGCACACCACATAAACAGCAATTTACACAACCCTGAGACCAGAAGAACTAGATAGTGCCAAGCTTCCATAGTCAAATTCTATGACAGGGATTAAATTAGAAGCTCCTAGATAGAGTAGGAGGAGTATGTGGGGAAAACTGTGTTGGATGTAAAATTGATGGTCTGCTCTGTCACATTTCAAAGCTGTGCTGCATATTGTTGGTATTATTGAGCTAGTGTTTCTATATGAAGTGATGTCTATACAAAATAATTTAAATGATCAATACTAGGAAACTACCTTTTTCTCAACATTTTTGTTTTCATTGATAAGTTTGCTTTTATTTTTGCTACTGCGTTAGTCTGGGTATACTAGAGAAACAGATTCATAGAGATTCATATGTGAGTAAGAAAGAGGTTTATATACATCAGCAATTGAATATTGAGAAAACATCCCAGTCCAGCTCTTGTCAAGTCTATTAGTCCGATATTAGCCCATATGTCCCATACCAATCTATAAGGTTCTCTTCAGACTCACGAAACACATGAAATGACATCATATGCTGGAATATCATAGTCCAGTAGATTGGATGTCTTCTGGATCCAGTGGAGTTGAAAGCATCTCAGTGCTAGCAGGGGTTTCTATGTGGCATCCCCATCTCCAGAGATCTGGTTGCATCAGGATAGGTCCATGTGTCTTCTCCAGCTCCCAGGGCATAGCACATGTGTCTTGTCAGTAGAGCATCTCTCAGGGAGTCAGTCTTAAGTCATGTCAGTAGAGAGTCTCCAAGGGAGTGAGCAGAAAGAGTGTGTCTCCCACCTCCAAAGAGGAAATACCAGGGTTCCCAGAATTCTCATGGTAGGCCCATGCCTACATGGAGGCTTCATTGACTATGACCCAACTGACAGATTAGACCTCACCCCTTCACTCTTAATTGTCTCAAGTTCCAAATTGACAGATTATGTAACTACCACAGACCACCCCTTGTCATTATGAAACTTTCACCTAACTCTTTAGCCATATATAATTTTCAAACTAACAATAATGAAATCATATCTGTATCTAACAGGATAAAACTAAAATGCATACAATTTCATATATGCCACCCTCATTTGAACATAATATTCCTTAAATGAACAACACACTATTCTATGCCTAACAGTTGAGGTTAAGTACACAAACACCTTAATCCTATAAACCTATTAATATATTCCCCAACCTATGAAAGTTTGTACGCCAAGCACGTCATGCCTTTATCCCCCAATTTTGTGTATCAACTCTCTATTCTGCCCACTTACATCAACCCAGTGCTCTAAGGAGACAATCATATTCTTTGGTGTGAAGAATCTTCATTCCAGTTGGAACCTTGTAAAGTCTGCATCCATAAGCAAAGTCAAATCAGGGCAAGGCATCCAATAAAGTCTTTAGCAATATGCACCAATTCACAGGCTCTAACATCTTCCCTTCATCTGGTCGGGTTCTGGTCAACTCAATGTGGGATGCCTCACTTAGCCTCACCATGGGCCACCAAGTCACCAAGAGGCCTGAGCTGCCATCATGAAGAAGATATTGTCTGACCCACAGAGTCATAAGGTTGGACATGCACAACAGCACTCCATTGTTCAATGGAAGTGGTATGTACGACATCAGGCTAGAGCAGGACCTGAAGGTACAAGTACGTTGCATGAAGAAGTAGCCCAAATACCCACAGTCTCCACTCCCGTCACAGCCCCTTCCTTCTTCCAGCCTGCACCTAGGGCCTCCTGGGGAGTTCCTTTTGATAATTTAACTGAAGAACAGAAAAGTCATGCTTGGTTTACTGATGGCTCTGCGCGATATGCAGGTGCCACTTGCAGCAGCAGCAACACTACAGCCCCTTTCTGGGATCTCCCTAAAGGACAATGGTGAAAGGAAATCCTCCCAATGGCCAGAACACTGAATAGTTCACTTGGCCATTCAGTTTGCCGATAAGGAAAAATGGCCAGATGTGAGATTATATACTGATTCATGGGCTGTGGCTAATGGCTTGGCTGGATGGTCAGGGAATTGGAAGGAACATGATTGGAAAATTGGTGACAAAGAGATGTGGGGCTGAGGTATGTGGATAGACCTCTCTAAATGGGCCAAGAAAGTAAAGTTAATTGTATCTCACATGAACGCTCACCAAAGCGTTACTTCTGAAGAGGAGGACTTTAATAATCAAGTGGATAAGATGACACGCGCTGTGGAGACTGGTCCTCCTCTTTCCTCTGCCACTCCTGTTATCGCCCAATGAGCACATGAACAAAGTGGACATGGTGGCAAGGACGGAGGTTATGCATGGCCCCAGCAACATGGACTTCCACTCACCAAGGCTGACTTGGCCACTCTCACTGCTGAGTGCCCCATCTGCCAGCAGCAGAAACCTACATTGAGTCTAAGGTATGCGACCATTCCTCAGGATTTCAGCCCGCAACCTGATAACAGGTTGATCACATAGAACCACTTCCATCATGGAAGGGCAGCATTTGTTCTTACTGGAATGGACATCTACTTTGTGTGTGTGTGTGTGTGTGTGTGTGTGTGTGTGTGTAATCACAAATGTCCTGGTTTTGTTTCTCTAGAGAACCCTATGTAACGTAGCTACTATTTATGATTCTTCCATGTAGCTTCTTTTTAATGCTTAATTTGGTTATAATTACTAAGGATGTACATAAAATAAAGATGTCAATAAGATATTAATAATCATCTCTCGATTGTAATGCATATTAAGTTTTCAAATTGATTGTTCAATTACTTTATAAAGAAAACTTTCTTAATATGATTAAAATATCACCATATTCATGCTGTGCATAATAAATTTGAGTGCAAAGAATTTTTTAGTATAAATTTATTACCTTAAATATATTTTAATATCAAAAAAGGAAAAAATATTTAAGTCTGCTACAACTGGTTTAATGCTACAAAAATGTGGTGTGCATGGTGTTAGCTTAGTAATTATTTTGTGATCGTGCCACTCACAGAAGTGCTAACGTTAAGGCGCGCGGCTCAAACTACCAGCCTCTGTGCATGAGGAAGGTGAGCCTACCTGCTCCTCTAGAGATACTCACCTTCAGACACCCGGTGTCAGATCTCTGTTCACCAGAATGAATTGTATGGCAGTGGACTTGGTTGGTTTGGTTGCTATTTTGGTTTGTTTTGTACATACTGGCTTGCATTTGACGGTGTATAATTGTAGTTGTTAATTGGGTAGTGTCCAGATCACCCCTAGGTGTAAAGACACTATCTACAACAAAGCCGAACCTTGCCCCATGATGTGCCAACCGCACATTTATTGCTGTGCTCGAGCCTGTGTTTGTAGCCTGTCATTGTGGCCTATTGCTGTAGTTGAGTCTTTCACTGCAGCCTGGGATAGCAGCCTGTTGCTATAGGTACGCCTGGTATTGCAGCCAAGTGAATACCGCAAGGTTAAAAGTCTAGAAAGGTGGGTGTCAAGGTTGATTTCCTCATCACAGGTATTCAAACTGTATGCTGTACAAATAGAGAATCTGGAATATATGCAGAAAAAAGTGTCATCAAGATTGGAAGAAGGCTTACTAACAATGTGAAAAATGCAGATGGCAGTCTTGCCTGCTGAAAGTGAGGACATCAGGCACGTGCTGTTGGGAAGCAAGGATTGCAACCGTCAGTGTGGATTAGAACTGAACATGAACAGAGAGGACTCCTCCCAACTAACCGATAGTCACCCTTCTGATAAATGACGGAAAGATGGAAGTTGTCAAGGATTTCATCTTCCTTGGATCCACAATCAGTACTCATGGAAGTCCCTGCCAAGAGAACATTGCATTGGGAAAATCTGCTGCACAAGAGCTCTTAAAGGGTTGAAAAGCAAGGCGGTCACTGTGAGGACTGATGTGGGCCTGACCCAGCCATGATATTTTCAGTTGCCTCTCATGCATGTGCAAGTTGGACACTGAATAAAAAAGGTAGAAGAATCAATGAATTTGAATGTTGATGCCGGAGAAGGATGGTGAACGAGCCATGCACTGCCAAAGGGACAAACGGACCAATCTGTTTGGGAAGCACAGCCAGATGCTCTTCGGAGATGAAGATGGAAAGTGCATCATGCTTGGTAAAGTAGAGAGGCGGTGAAAAAAAGGAAGACTCTTACGGAAATGGATTGGTACCGTGGCTGCAACAATGGACTCCAATATGAGAATGATTGTGAGGCTGAGGCAGGCCTCAGCAGTGAGTCATTCTGTGGTACAGAGGGTAGATGAGAGTCAGAACGTACATCACTTCACCACTGGATCAGCCTTTCTCATTGAAGATCTACTTGTTCACTAACCGGTTACTTTATCAAGCATGCCATCCTTCTCCAATGGCCTGTCTCTCCTGGAAACATGGCAAAGTACATGAGATGAGATCAAATCTCAGCTCCCTCACTTCTGGTGAGCAGTCTAGCTCCACTTCTTCCAAGACAGATTTGTCCTGGCAGGTGATGGCCTGTTTAATATCTTCATCAACTCTGTAATCCAGACATATCAATTCTTCCATCTTTTTTATTCATTACCCAGCTTTCACAAAACATCAAAACACACCAAACTGACCACTGGATGGTGAACCTTGCATATTCAGCTTCTCTCTACTAATCACAGCCAATTGCCCCCTCATGGTGCCCTCCTTTGTGTCAGTAATATTGTGCTTCATTCATTTTCAACGGTGAATTTTTCAGGAGATTAGTAAACCTTCTTTCTAGTAACTTCTGGATAGACTGCATCTCCAAACTTTTGATTAGCAATTAAATATTAACTGCACTATCCAGGGACTCCTCTTTACTTATATAGAAACAATTTGTATCAGTAACATTTCTCACCAATAAATATAAAAATATGATTTCATTTTATGTAACTGGAGGATAAATATTCTTTTGAAAAGACATTCATGTATTTGTTGTATATTTAAAATGTAACATTTAAATCCAGAGTAAATTTTATATCATGCATTTGTGCATTAATGCAATTATTTAGATAAAGTATGCTCCATATCACAAAGAGAATAGGCAGTAAACCAGACCATTGTGTTTTCATGGAGGATACATGAAATTCAATTAATGATAATACTTTACATTTCTGGAGTACTTAACTTGTGTCAGATACTGTTATAAAATGTTCAGGGATGCTAAGCAAAATATGGCATAGGAATGGATTGACTCAAAGTTCCACCTCCAAGAAATACCTATCTAATCAGAAATAGCTCATGCATGGAATTGCATCTCTGTGTCAACCAGGTAATCTGACGCTCAGCAAGTCACCAGTGCAACTATTGAATCCAGGAATACACTGCGATAGTGTAACTAATGACCAGAAATTGGGAAGCTTTATCCCAAATGTTGCAGCATCGAGAGTGAACTCACTAATTGTCCACAGCAAAAAAGATGTTTAAACAACACATCTATTATGGCACTTAGATCATTTCCAAATACAAATGCCACACTATTTTATTTTAATGGTAATAATTGAAATCAGATTCATACTCTTGCTACAAGGAAATCTAGGAAATGCAATTTTAGTTTTTCAGGCCCTATAAGACAAGAAGGAAAACTAGAAAGAAGTTGGCTTGAAAACCGATCTGCTGTGGTCATCAATCCCAAGGAGCACTCTTGTATACTAAGATTAACACAGTTTTATAAACTGAGATTGGCGATATCAAAGATTGGGTCAATTCCTAGGATGAAGAAAGTCTATCAAGTAGGCCTTGTGGTATAATGGATTAAATATTGGGCTGCTAACTACAAGGGTGGTGATTTAAAACCACAGCCATGCCATATCTACTCCTGCGAAGATTCACAGTTTCAGAAGCCATAAGGAGCAGTTCCACTCTGTCGTGTAGGGTCACCAAGCTTCGTCACCATTTTCAGGGCAGTGGTTCGGGCTTTTGGCTTTTATACATTTCCTCCAAGTGTATGCTCCGTAAAATTACATAAATGTATTTTTATTAAATAAACATTTTAAATATTTGGGTAAAGGAAAGGGAAAAGTGAACCAAATATAAGCCAGGTATTTAAAAAAGAAAAACTATTGCTAGATATAAAGTCTTTGTGGTAAAGATGAGGTAACACAATTGAACAAAATGACCACAATTCAAAATCCATAGAAGGGCATGCTACTACAAAGTTTTAAGAAAGTATTCCATGATATTTCAAAATTAAAGTTAGGATAGAAGTGAGCAAGAAGGATTCCTAAGGCGTGTCATGGTTAGTATTTAATTAAAAATATACTTTCCCCCTCAAGCAAAATTTATCTTCAAATCTATCTAAAATGTTTTTTAGTTTGAGGTAGGATATAAAATAGTTGGTAGAAGATAGGTTCCAGAAATTCAGAATTTTTCAAATAATAAAGGAAAAATTACTAGCAAGGTTTAAAATCCTCTCCGTTTGACATTTAGGGGGCACATAATGAATGCTGGATTTATGCGTAATAAAAATTATAATAACTATCAATCATAATCTGTATTTAAAATATTTTATCACAGCATAACATCCATAACCGCAGAAATAATATTATATGGCTTAGTACCATAATCACGGTAGTCTAAAAAGACTTCGATTTAATTATCTTTACTGAATAAAAGTAAAAAATGACATGATCATCTTACTTGATATTATCCAAATGGAAAACTTCATCGGTTATATTTCCAGTGACCCATCTTCACTTTTGGCAAGTTCAGTTGTCCCCTGAGACTTCCAGCAAACATGAATGTGTGGTATATTTTCTAGTAAAAAAGAGAAAGACAATTAAATGGTAGTAACCCCCAGCAGGACTCAAGGTTACAAAAACTAAAGAGACTGAAACGCTTGAGCAGCGTAAAGGAGACGGGAAGACAGGGAGGAATGAGAGACTATGACCCAAACAAGACCCGGCAACATAAGTTTAGGAGTGCTGTAGATCGTGTGGGATAGGAGGGAATTGAACACAGAAGGAAAAGTACCCTGAACAAGATAGGATCGGATCAGCTAACGTAAGGCAGGTGCAAAAATAGCAGGGAGGGGAGGTGCCCCATCGAGGGTCTTTACAGTGTAGAACACTTGTGACTAGACATTATAATCAGGATGAAGTTTGTTCCCTGAGTACTAGAGAGAAGTGTGGATCTTGTCGTTGGTTAGTGACCCAAGAAGCTGTATTATGGAATGACCTTACAAAGTCTGTATTAAAGCATTTAATACTGTATTACATTTAATAATGTGCTCCATTTATTCCTAATCACTTTTTTAGAAACTAAATTTGTCTTTCCAAAAACAAAATGTCTTAACTTTTATCTAAGACCATTTTTATAAATTAAACATAAATTATAAATTCTTAAAATCAAATCTGAGAATAAGAAAGGAGATGAATGACCATTTTTAGAATGTCTCTTTAATATCTTGTATTTTTTCAGGTAGATAGTTTGTCTCCATGTACTGAACCACTCTTCTTCCTCTTATTGCCTCTCAGACTCTCTGTTCATAAAATTTCTGGGAATGCAAAGGTAAATATCAATGTACAAATATTCTCTCTCAAACCTTTGTATATATTTATGGGTAAACTCTCACTTTCCCTCCCACACTGGTTCATTGGACAGTCTATCCCTGCCTCTGCCCGTAGACAGTCATTGCTAGAGGATTTGCATACAACAGCATTTCCCCTGCTGCCTGTCACCCTGGCACACCTCCCAGTGTCTTCCCCCGCCTTTATCATATTTTGTTTAATGCGGTGCAGCATCTAGAGGGATAAATTCTGTAAGCTTCTTAGGAAAAACCAAATCCTATGTCACTGTGTTAGATCATGGGCGAATCCTGGCCCACCCAAGTTGACTACCATAACCGATACAGAGAAGACTTGATAAGGAAAATAACAACAGCAACAACATCATATCTACTATACCCGGTGCAGAGAAAGAAGTGATGGGAACAAAAAAAGACACATGGCCACTTGGTTCACTAGACAAATGGCGCACATGCACCTCAGTGTCTAAGACCAGGAGATCAGAAAAACGGAGTGATCTGTGACTACCACTACCAACTGCTCTGAAATGTATCCCTTAGAAGTCCCTGGATAAGGTGGCAGAATAATGTGGTTGAAATCAAAAGTAAGACCAAGGTAACTGGTTGAATAAGGGACTAGTGGGACCCCCATACTGTAGCCCTCAGCCACCATTTAAGTATGGAACTAAGCTCGCCTCAGTAATCCAATTTGAGGAACCCTGGTGGTGGACTGGTTATGCGTTGTGCGGCTAAACACAAAATCAGCAGTTCAAATCCACCAGATTCTTCAAGGAAAGGATGAGGCTGTCTACTTCCATAAATAGCTGCAGGCTCAAAACCCCACAGGGGCAGGTCTAGCTTGTTCTGTAGGATTGTTATGAGTCAGAATCAACTTAATATCCGTGAGTTTGGTTTCTAGTGTTTGGGTGACACAATACAACCAAGCAATAGAAAAGTCTATAAGGGAACATTAACACTAGTGAGATATACACACCTTAGAAGAATTGACCACTTGAGATCAAAAGGGCAGCCTTTACCAAAGGTCAATTTTCAAAAGGATTACACTCAAAAGAAGAAGGAATAGAAATAGGTAACACAGGTAGAAACTGAGATCAGTGATATTATGGGACTTATAACCAATGAGATGAAACAGAATGTGTCAAAATTGCTAAAACTGGTCAGTAACATTTCATCCAATTCACAAGAAAAAGTGTAAAATACAAATCAATCAATTAAAAAACAATATTTCTTTTTAAAAGATACTCTTGGATGGTTTAATTCTCAGAGCTCACTGTTCCTGTTTCAAGTTTTGTCTAAAAATATTTTTGTAAATATAGTTTATATTTTATTATTTTCATTTAATAAATCATTTTATTGGAAGTTCTTACAACTCTTATAAAAATTCACACATCAATTGTATCAAGTAAATTTGTACATATGTTGCCATCTTCATTTTCTTTTTTCTTTTTTTTTGTAGTTGAGCCCTTGGTATCAGCTCCTCCTTTTTCCCCTTCATCTTCTCTTTTTTTTCCATTTTCTTTTTTTTAATCATTTTATTAGGGGCTCATACAACTCATCACAATCCATACATACACCAATTGTGTAAAACATATTTGTACATTCATTGCCCTCATCATTCTCAAAACACTTGCTCTTCACTTGTCTAAAAAAAATTAAAGGCATCGTTTTCTCCCAATGTGTGCTTCTAGGTAGCACATTGTTGTAAACATTTGGATCGAAATTGTACTTATGTTCCTCACCTTCAATATGTAATTTTGTGCCTAAATTTACAACTATATCCCCCATTTCCTTATTAAACATAAAGATTCAATGTGTTGTATAACAAATGCAACATTTCATGACTCTTACCCATGTTGCTTGCTTACAGTGGCAGACAGCCTTGTTCATGGGGGTCATGAAAAGATTCTTCACACTAAAAATAGAAAACCTGTGTGTGTGTGTGTGTGTGTGTGTGTATTTTAGTAGAGGAGTGATCTAATTTGGTATTTCTGTCCCTAGTTTATAAAGGTAATGTCTTAGTCTGGGAACTCCTAAGGCAGCTGCACCCTGATCTGACCATCACAAAACAAGAGACTTGAGAACTAGAAGGGAGAGGTTCATCAAGCCATTTATTCCTCTGCCCTTCAATTAAACCCACATGTGTTTATCGGCCAGGTTGGCACAATAAACTCACTCAGGTAATGCTTAAATAAAATCTTGCCAATCTGAGAGTTAATGATGCTCTTGTTACAAAATAACTAAATAAATAAGTGGAAGTTTTATTAGAATCTTTTAAATTTTTCCATTAAATGTCATTGATAATTTGTAGGATATGAAATGTACTTATTTCTATGAGTTTATCAGTTATACAGAGATAAGGTGTGCATGCCAAAGGAATTCATAATGGTATACAGTGAATTATCAATAACAAAGCATGTCTATGAGGGAAAGGTTATTTATGAGTCTAGTAAAGAAGGAAATTGCTTAATGTGGAACTTGACCTGCATACAGAAAGATAAATACATGCTGAAATATTGCTTAGCAACTGACCAGTCTCACCAAATAGATATATTTAGCTAATAAGTACTTTGTCCTTGGATGTATAGAAACCATTTTAGACTATCCATAAGCATTCTAATTTCTGATATAGTTACATTTATTTCATTTTTGTTTCTTTGTTTGAGGGGGACATATTAAATCCTAGATCCAGGATGATTACCCTGTATATTTATGTAGGATTGTTAAGGGAAGGGAGAGTGGGTTCAATACGGCAGTTAAAGGAAATTATAGAATCCCATGTATTAAATAGAAAAGGTTAAAATTAAAGCAGTGGGAGGAAATATAGCAGACATTTCTCAGAATTTGGGAATTGTCTAACTATAAAGAGCAACTTTTATCATATGTGTACTCTAGAACTGGGGTAAAAATCAGGGTTAGGGGTTGTATGCTATCATTTTTAAGTGTCATACACTATTTGGGACACTGAAAATTATAAAAACTATTAATAAAGGCTCATTCATGAGTTCAAAAATCAGCTATTTGTTGGCAACATGGGCATTTCTGGGAAAATAAGATCTCTTTGATCATATGGCCTGCGACTTGGCATGGCACTCAGTGCATAGGCATTGGAGAGTATATGTATAAGAATGACGCTGTGAGGAAGCCTAGCACATCTTTACACATCACCCTTGACATATCAGGCATGGTATAACATATATACATACATAATTTATGATTTTCATTAAGTTGTCAATGATTAGTACAGGCATACTTATCTAGCTTGATTATCTTTACAACATAGAAAGTAGACCACGGATAATTTATGAACATTGAATAAGGAAGACTGACAAAGAACAGATGCATTTGAATTGTGGTGATGGGGAAGATTATTGAAAGTACTGTGCACTGGTGAAAAGAAAAACCAATCTGTCTTGGAACAAGTATGGCCAGAGTGCTTTAGAGGCAAGCATGGTGAGATTTTGTCTTAATTATACATATATATATATAATGTACATATATATACAATGTCATATATATGACATTATAATTAGAAGAAAATGTATTAACAAGATATGCGGATGACACAACCTTGCTTGATGAAAATGAGAAGGACTTGAAGTACTTGCTGCTGAAGATCAAGGATTGCAGTCTTCAGCATGGATTACCACTCAAGGTAAAGAAAACCAAAATCTTCACAACTGGATCAATAGGTAACATCATAGTAAATGGAGAAAAGAATAAGTTGTCAAAGATTTAGTCTTGCTTGGATCCACAATCAATGCTCATAAAAGCAGCAGCCAAGATATAAAAAGCATGTTGATTTAGAAAAATCTGCTGCACAAGACCTATTTAGGGAGCGTATTGGAAAGAAAGGATGTTAGATACTTTGAAGACTAAGATGCGGCTGAGCAAAGTCATTGTAATTTCCTTTGTAGTGTATGACTGTGAAAGTTGGACATTGACTAGGGAAGACCTTAGAAGAATTGCTACATTTGAATTGTGGTGCTGGAGAAGAACATCGGGGGCAGTGGAACAGAGGAAGGTCCTCAGGGAGATGGCCTGGCACCATGCTTGCTGCAATGGGCTCAAGCATAGGAACAATTGTGAGACGACACAGGACGAGCCAGTGGTTCCTTCTGTTATAAATAAGGTCACTGTGAGTCAGATCCAAATGAATGGCACCTAACAATAACAACAGTCTGATAAAAAACCTTTTGAAAGCAAATACTGAAATGAACATTTTTCTACTTTTCATAATCTAGGAATAAAATTTTTTAAATGTATTTTGCTCAAGTGACTGATATCGGACAAGTTCTTCATTGTTGTTAAAATAAACTAGTTTCACCAGATCAAACATAAAGCATGTAGAAGATTAAAATTTACTCTCAGAATAATTATCTCAATACCCTAAAAATTACATGTAAATTATCATAATCATTACTTCAAAAGATGATTTATTTATAGATGGGTGTTATCATGTGCCCCTCAGTCAATTGAAACTCAAAAGGACCCTACATGGTAAAGTAGAACTGTCCCATGGGGTTTCATAGGCTGTAATCATTATGGAGGGATCTCTCCAGATATTTTCTGCCATGCAACCTCTACTTCATTGGAATAGTTCACTCTTTGATTCGTTCCCTAGCATTGACCACTGCACAGCTAGGCTCCTGGCTGCTACGCACCAGATTAGCAGATCAAACCCTTAAGAGAAAGATGACTGTCTGATCCTGTGTTGATTTAGAGTCATGGAAACTGTGTGTGGAGTGTTCAGCTGTTAGAGTCAGCTTGATGGCAGAGAGTTTTCTGGTGTTTGTTTGTGGGGTTTGTGTGTGTGTGTGTGTGTGTGTGTGTGTGTGTTTCATAACACAATCACTCTTGAATGTACAGAAAACAAAAATCCTTCACTTCATGATAAATCAAGGAAATATTTAATTTGTTATTTTACCTAGATCATCAAAAGGCATCCATGAAAGAAACAACCAAGAAATAGAATGACATATTATAGTGGACAAATCTACTGCAAACAACTTTCTTAACATTTTGAAAAACATATCCATTTTACAGCTAATGTGAATTCGACCCAACTCAGGATTATTTTAATCACCTCAGAAGCATGCAAAATGTGTACAATGAAAAGTGAAGACAGAAGAATTGATGCTTTAGGGTTGTAGTGTTTACTAAGAATTCTGAATATAATGTGAATTACAAGAATAAATATATGTATATCTTTGAATATATATAAACAGAATGCTCCTTATGAACAATGATAACAGGAATGTGGTTGGGTTATTTTGCACATATCATCAGAAAAGACCAATTTTTCTAAATGAGAATCATGGTTGCTAAAGTGGAAGGTTAGCAAAAATAAAAGAAAGTCTCAATGAGAAAGATTGACCTAACAGCTTCAACACAGACACCCAGCATTGCAGAGACAATGGTAATGGAAAGAAAAGGGTCAAGTTTGATGTCATAGTACTTCAGGCCCCCTGAGTTTGAGTTGATGCAACAGCAATGGACAAGAACGATAACACAGTACATATTATCCATTTCATATATATAAATAAATACCACTTTCATTATTCACAAACATTAATTATTTATTTATGGGGCTGTTGCCGGTGCCTTTCAATCAGTGCCAGCACAAGAGGACCCTATATGGTAGAGTAGAACTGTCCCATGCGGTTGCATGGACTGTTATCGTTATTTTTCTATGTATATGCATATATGTGTGAAATTGCTTGAGAACTAAGGTGTATTTGACCCAAGCCATGGTATTTGTACTTAACTTATATGCATGTCAAAGTTGGACATTGGATAAGGAAGATTGAAGAAGAATCAGAATGACATCACTGGTGAAGACGAATGTTCAAAGTCCTTTTGGACTGCTAGAAGGACAAACAGATGTTTTGGAATGAGTCCAGCCAGACTGCTCCTTAGAAGGAAGGAAGGCTCCACTTCATCTTGCGTACTTCAGATATGTTCACAGGAGAGGCTACGCCTTAAAGGAGGACACCACACGTGGTTAAGTAGAGAGGCAGTGGAAAAGTGGAAAGCCCGTGACGAGATGGATGGGCACATGGCTGCAACAGTGGACCCCAACATAAGAACAATTGTGAGAATGGTGCAGGACCAGGCGGTGCTTTGTTGTGTTGTACCTAAGGTCACTAGGAGTCTCAACCAACTGTATGACACCTCACAATAACAACTATATCTATATAGTTATATAGACAGAAAACATCGAGTGGAAACAAGCCAGTACTAACTGTTTAGCACCCAACAGCCGCACCATCTCATACACAGATCTATGTAAATTCTAACAATTATTTTAAATGTCACTTTCTCTAAGCTTCTAAAGTATCCATAATATCATGCATATACACAGAAAATACTTTTCTGTACATTAATCTATACACAATAATAAGAAGTTAAATTATACTGAAGTCACGAATGCCAGAATTGGACAGGAGGTATATAATCCATTTATGATTTATGTGCAGTTCTTACATGCATGTAAACACAGGGACTCTTTTCTTTCTAGGCACTCAGAGACCTGGGTAAGTAAAAACTTAACCTTGACTATTTGTGTAGGTTACTACAGCTGGGGGAATAAAATACACTTAACCATTAATTGAATTTAAGAGTTTTAATTAAAAATAAAAGCAAAACCCTATGTCCTATTAGCCAAGAAAATCATGCAGCCACAGCAAACTCGGAAACAGCAGAAGTAAGTATATCCTCTTTATGTAGTACTATGAAGACATGTTAAATCATTTCTCATTTTCACCTGGAAATATGTATGCCTTAGAGTGGCTAAAAATAATTATATAATGCTTAAAATAATATTGCGAAAACATTGCAAAATATTGCATTGGGGAAAAACCTAAATATCTATATTCTCTTACTAGTGTACTAGTAAACAACTCAAAGTCAATCTAAGAAACATACTTCATGTGAATTTTTATATCTTCTAAAAAATTCTAAAAGCAAATCATTATTGGACAAATAATCTATTCTTGAGGTTTTACTGATTAATATTTGGCAAAACAATAAAAATAATAATCTAATGTCTCCTTGACAATTACTTTGAGGACTTAGTAACTTTAAGGAATAAAATGCGCCTGACTCAAGCCATGATATTATCAATTGCCTAATATGCATGTAAAATTTGTACATTGAATAAGGGAAACCAAAAAAAGAATTAATTCATTTGAATTGCGGTTCTGGAGAGGAATATTGAAAGTGCCATGGACTACTGAAAGGACAAACAAATCTGTCTTGGAAGACATACTGCCAGATACTCCTTGGAGGCAAGGAGAGTGAGACTTCTCTCATGTACTTTGACATGTTGTCAGGAGAGACCAGTGCCTGGAGAAGGACATCATGCTTGGTAAAGCACAGGAGTGGGGAGAGAGAGGAAAGCCCTTCACATGATGAGACTGACACGGTGGCTGCAACAATGAGATCAAGTATAGGAACAATAGTGAGGATGGCGCATGACAGGACAGTGTTTCAAATAACGTGACTGAGTTAGTTAAATTGAATTGTGTCAACCTGGCCAATAAACACATGTGGGGTTAATTGAAGTGCTGAGAGATAAATGGCTCAGTGCGCCTCACCTTCCTGGTTCTCAGGTCTCTTGCTTTATGATGATTGGAGCAGGGTGCAGCTGCCTTAGTCAGTTCCCTGCTTCAGCCGGCAAGGTCACTTCCTGTAAGACATCCCTGAGGAGAAGCCACATGGACCTACCCCAATTCAGCCCTGAGTGCTGGAGCAGCCGTGTGGAAACCCCTGCCAGTGCTGAGATGTTTACACATTCACTGACTCTACTTTCTTCCTGCTGTCTGTATCATAGTGTGTGTTTTGTGAGATGGAGGAGGACTGTGTGGATTGGTGTTGGACATATGAGTTAATGCTGGGGTTGTAGGCTTGGGCAACGCTGGGTTGGGATGTTTTCTTGATGTGCACTTAACCTTTATATAAAACTCTCTTTTATACATGAGTTTCTGTGGATTTGTTTCTCTAAAGTGCCCAGACTAACACAGTGGCTATGGGTCAGAAAAGGCTCTCCAGCACATAACAACAACGATGTCTCTTCAAAACAAGTACAAATAACAGTGAAACAATTGAATTATTTAGTAAAAAGAAGTCCTGAATGTGATATTTGATCACTATATTCCAATGTGCTAAACAAATAATACCTAAATAAATAATGTTAAGATGCTTAAGTTTTAAGGAAAAGTTTCTGAATAACTTGAAAATTGCTGTCTCCAAATGTACCTGTATTTTAAGTCATAAAAGCATTTAACAACGGTTTATGTACTGACCTCCTTTTCTCAAAAACCTAAAGCCTGTGAAAATGTGTTCCTTTCCAGAAGTAATTTTATTCCACGTCTGTGGGGGAAAGGTTAGCACAATCAAAATGGATACATTACTTAAAATTTTATATCTCCTTAACTCTATGATTCACTGTATCTATCTTTTAAGCTCCTGGCCTTTCAGCATACCCGGATACAAATTCAAATTATGTAAAAATATATTACACTGTAATCAGTGTAAAATATAGTAAAATGTCAGGTTTTCATGGAAATGGATAAAAGTTAGGACCAAGGGAGGCAGCTGTAATCTTCAGGACACAGAATATTTTTCAAAATCATTGGGAGAGAAAGCTGGTCAAATCAATTATCAATGCATATAATTATAACTACATAAATATATTGATATACAGTAAAATCATATATTATGGGCCTTCAAAATGTATACAAATATAAAATTTTAAGTCATAGGGATTTTTCTACAAACTTTTGGAGGCACCTTGTATTTATGTGTGACTATAAATTGTATGTGTGTTTGTGTGTGTGAGAAAAGAAACATTGCTACTATTATTTCATTAGTACATGTGCAGATTTATTCCAAACCAAATGTATTTCCATGAAAATTCACAGCTGCAGACAATTTCACTCAGTAATACACTTGTCTTAATTTTGATAAGGTGCCTTAAATATATAGATATATATGTAATATATAAAATTATATATATAACTCAAACAGTGGCTTCCAATGGGAATCTGCTGATCACTTAAATTCAAAGCTGAGAAGTCAACTCAGAGGGTTTTGGAAACTACTTTTTGGTTTTCCCAAAGGGTACTCTTGATAGGCACCTCTTTTCAGTCAGCTTGCTGTACTCTGGAGGTTTGTGAGTTTCTGTGACGCTGGAAGCTGTGCCAAGACACTGGCAAGGTCACCCATGTTGAATGAGTTTCAGTGGAGCCACCAAACTAAGGCATGTGAGGAAGACGGAATAAGCAGCCTACTTGTGAAGGCTTAACCACAGAAAACTTTATTAACAGCAGTAGAACATATTCTGAAATATTTCCAGAAGGGAAGTCCACAGGTGAGAAGGTACTCAAAATATGATCTGGGAAGAGTTGTCTTCTAACAGAAGCCCATCATTGCCATTGAGTCAATTCTAACAAAACAGTGACCAGTGCTCCTGGAAACAGCAGTCAACAATTCAAATGGCACGAGGATGGGAGGTGAGGAGGGGGGCGGGAATAGGAGCTGAGACTAAGGGCTCAAATAGAAAGTAAATGTTCACAAAATTAGGACGGCAACATATGTACAATGTGCTTGATACAATTGATGTGTGGACTATTATAAGAGCTGTAAGAGCCCCCAATCAAATAAATATAAAGAAATTCAACAAATACTTTCTGAGTAAATGACCAACTGAATGAAAAACAAAATCAAATGGCACATTTCATTATGTTTAAAGTGCTGAACAGCAAAGATGACATCATTGCGAGGACTAAAGCGCACCTGACCAAGCCATGTTATGTTCAATTTCCTCCTATGCGTATGAAGTTTGAGCTGATTAAGAATGACTGAACAAGAATCAGGCATGTTCATTATGGCACCAATGAGGAATCTTGATAGTTCTGTGACCTGCCAAAGGACCCACAAATCTGTGCTAGAGAATTCTCCGCAGAAGCCAGGATTGAGAGCCTTCCCGTAGAGAACTTTAGACCTGTTAGCAGGAAAGTCCAGTCCCTGAAGTAGAAAGTCAAAGTCGGCAAAAAAGAGAAAGACGTCTGATGAGATGGCTGACACAATGGCTGCAACAATACACTCAACTCTGACAACGATGTGAAGATGACACGGGACCAGGTAGTGTTTCATTCTGTCGTACGTGAGGTCACTATGGATCAGAGCTGACTTGACGGTTCTAACATGAATAAAAAGAGTAAAAATGTGTCTTACGGTATTGTACATTTTTAGGGCACTCAGCATCAGCTTTCTCTCTTGGAGCTTCTGATGGGTTTGAACCAGGGACCTTGCTGTCAGCAGTCATTATGTAGGTGGATGAAGCAACAATTCCAGGACCTTCATTCACTAATGGGTAATGAATTAAAAGGAGAAGAAAAAGCAGTGAACATCCATTAATAATTGGAAAGTAGAACATCCAAAATATGAAGCTGGAAAAGTTGGAGGTCATCATAAATTTTAATGGAACTCATATAGATACATATGCTAGGCATCAGTGAGAGGAAGTGGACAGGAATTGGCCATCATGAATAGGACTAATGTGGATTACTGCAGAGGGAATGTCAGATTCAAGAGTAATGGCATTACATAGACTATTTGATGGACTTCAAAGTAATAAAGGCTGTGCAGGCATATTATGGAATGGAACCAATAATATCATATATATATATCAAACTAGTCTATGCCAAAATATTTAGTAAAACAGCTACATGAAAGTGGTCCATGTTTACTCTCATTCCAAAGAAGAGGACTCAACAGAAAGTGGAAATTGTCAAACAATATCAACATCACATGCAATTAAAAATTAGGGAAGATAAAATTTTGCAACAGAAGTTGAAACATAGAAAGGGATCTGTCAGAAATTCAAGCCAAAGTTAGAAAATGGCTTAGAATAGGGACTAGCATTGCTGATGCCAGATGACTCTTGCTGATGGCAGAAAGTACCAACAAGACTCTTAATTTTTTTATTCATTGTGCAAAGGCATTGGATTATATGATCATTGCAAATTATATATAACATTGCAAACATGGGGAATTCCAAAACACTTAATTGTTCTTATTCAGAACCGTAAGTCCAAAAGATAGTTGGTCACACAAAACAAAAGCATAATGCATGACATAAAATCAGGAAAATGTATGTCAGAGTTATATATTTAAACTACATTCATTTCATTTGTATTCTGAGTACCAACCTGAGAATCTGGACCCCCAGAAGAACTCAGCATGTGATTGGAAAACTACTCATTAGCACCCTGCTATATGCAGATAACATAATCTTGCTAGCCTAGAATGAAGAAGGTTCCAAGGATTCAGTGAAATAGGTTAAAGACTATAGGATTTAGTATGGATTATTTCTCAACATAAAGAAAAACAATTCCTCAAAATTAAACCAAACAACAAATAAAATATTAAAATTATTTCATTTTATTGGCTGAACAATCAATACCCATGGGATCAACACTCAATAAATTAAATGAAGTATTATTGTATTGGAAAACCTCATGCAGAAGACCTCATTGGAGTGTTAAAGAGCAAAGATGTCTTTTTTTTTGTTTTAAATCATTTTATTGGGGGCTTATACAATTCTTATCACAATCCATACATACATCCATGGTGCCAAGCACATTTGTACATTTGTTGCCATCATCATTCTCAAAACATTTACTTTCTACTTGAGTCTTTAATATCAGCTCCACATTTTTCTCTCCTTCCCCACTCCCCCCTCCCTCATGAAACCTTCATAATTCATAAATTATTATTATTTTGTCATATCTTACACTGTATGACGTCTCCCTTCACCCACTTTTCTGTTATCCATCTCCCAGGGAGGAAGTTATATGTAGATCCTTGTAATTGGTTCCCCCATTCTACCCCACCTTCCCTCCACCCTCCCAGTATCACCATTCTCGCCAGTGGTCTTGAACGGGTTCATCTATCCTGGATTCCCTGTGTTTCCAGTTCCTATCTGTACCAATGTACATCCTCTGGTCTAGCCAGATTTGTAAGGTAGAATTGGGATCATGGTAATTAGAGGAAGAAGCATTGAAGGTCTAGAGGACAGTTTTGTGTTTCATCATTTCTACACTGCACCCTGACTGGCTCATATCCTCACCATAACCCTTCTGTAAGGGGGTGTTCAGTTGCCTACAGGTGGCCTTTGGGTCTCCACTCTGTGCTCACCCTCATTTCAATTTAAAGGCTAAAGTGAACCTGACCCAAAGCTATAGTTTGTCCTAAGTCATCTCATATACCTGTGAAAGTGAACAATAAGTAAAGAAGACCAGCGAAGAATTTCTCTATTTGAATTATGGTGTTGGTAAAGACTTGGAAATATCATCAACTGGCAATGTAGTAAACAAACCTGTCCAGGAAGAAATATAGCCAGAATGCTCCTTAGAAGTTAATACAACAAACACTTGTCTCACCTACCTAAGGTATGTTAGTAGAAACGACCAATTCCTAGAAAAAGACATCATGTTTGATACAGTCAAAGGTCAGTGAAAAAGAGAAAGATTCTCAACAAAATTGATTGATATGTTGGCTACAACAGTGAGCCTAACCATAACACCATCTGTGAGCATGTTTCGAGACTAGTCCCTGTTTTGTACTGTTGTGTTGGGTCCTTATTTACTGAGACTAACTGGACAGCAGCCAGCATGCACACGTCAACAGTACTCGGTTTCACAGCAGGGAAAAGTAGAACAGAAACTGTGGACACATGTCACATTTCACTAACAAATTGGAAAATATTTAAATTTGAATAAGGCAAAGCAAGGCGAAATATGACAGAAGAATGATAGGGAAAAAAACAGATGGATATGAAAATGGATTACACACAATAAATCAATGAATGAAGTTAATAAAATTGGAAAATGGACTTTAAAAATATAAAATAAATGAGATAGCATACTTAATACATTAAAATTACAGTGCACTGCCAAAAGAACAAACAAAATATCTCTTGGAAGAAGTACATACAGAATCCTCCTTAGAAACATGGATGGTGAGACTTCAACTCCAATGTCGTGGATCTATTATCAGGAGGAACCAGTGCATGGAAGAGGACACACTGTTTGGTAAGTAGAGGGATGGTGGAAAAGAGAGAAGCTCAACAAGATGGGTTGGCAAAGTGAGTGCAATAACGGGCTCAAAGCTAGGAACCATTGTGATAATGTTGCAGGCAGTGTTCTTTTGTTGTACATTGGCTTACCATCAGTCAAACCAAAGTGGTAGCACCTAACCATGACAGCAACCATAGTGTTGTTAAACACAATGCAATAAACTTTACTATTTGATGAAGATGCTTAAAAATTACTTTCTTAGATATGAGATGATAATCAGAACTCGTATTATTAATCTTTGACTAATTTGTAAAGAAATGATACATTTTTAACATCCTGCAGCATTTTGTAAGAAAAAATTAAATAAAACAGAGTTTATAGCATTAATAAGAGACTCAGTAAATCATGGCTTATTTATTTGTTTGTATATTCATAGACTATGTCTTAATGTACTAGCCATTTATTATATATATGGGCTAGAATATAGACAGGTTTCTGTGAGGAAGTAACACAAGGTTATTTGAGAGAGAAAAATATTGTAACAGTGTTATTGACATGTAATTCACTTATAATACAATTCAATATTTCATTCACCTTAATAAGAGGTGTACAATCATCACAATCAGTTTTAGGGCAAAAAGGAGAAAAAATATTTTTAACATGGCCAAATTGTGATAAATGAGTTACTGCAATAAAGGAATCACAAAGAACTGAGGCAAGACAGCAGCATATGGAACGGCATTGAGAGAGGACATCTCAGTAGCAGAAGAAATGGAAAAATATGTGAATGGGAACATGGGATGGATATGTGCACCACAGTGTGTGAGAGATAGATGTGCTGGACCGTGCAGAATATTAGACATTGAAATTGTGTGTGTGTGTGTGTGTTTTAATAGAGAGTATCGCCTCTTCTGGAGATATATATCATGAAAATATTTTCATTTTGAAAGGATCACTTTGATGATGGTATAGTGAATGAGTTGGAGAAGGTTACAGTGGATTCAATGTGATTGGTCCCGCATAAAGTGATGATGATAGTGATTTAAATGGAGAAATGTGGACAACTAGAGACTTTTAAGACATCTGAGCACCAATCCTTAGTTGTCAGCTGACTATTTTTTTGTGCTTATCTGTGGATGAGATAAACACAGTTTGACTTCTAGGTTTTTGACTATTACAAGAATTTGGAAATTGTTAACATTCATTAAGAAACGGAATCTCCAAGAGGACCAAGTGCAAAAGTAGATGACGCATAAATATCACAATTTGAATCCTGAATAGCACTGAGTTCCGGTGATTTTACATATCTGAGATAATTAGACAGTTGTATCTCAAAATCCAGTTCTACAAAAGAAGTTAGAACTACATATAAAAATTAATTAAATTAATTTCCACAATGGTAAAATCTTCGGAAGCTTCATTTGATGATGGGGCATGATGCAAAATGAGAAGAAACAGCTGGGAAAACCAATTAATAATCAAAACTTTGAATATACAAAGTATGGATCTAAGAAAATTTGAAATTGTGTAAAATGAAATCAAACTGTTAAAAAAAAACAACATTTAGACATAAATGAGCTGCGATGGACTGGATTGGCCATTTGAACCAGAAAATCATAATATAGCTTATTATAATATGATTGAAGCAATCAAAAGGAAAAAACCAACCAGCATAGTTAGTGATGAAGAAGTTGAAAAATTCTACCAGGTCTTCATTCTTAAATTGATCAAATATTCAATCAAGATACATTGATAATTATTGGCAATTGGAATGATAAATTTGGAAAGAAAGGCAAAGGACAGTGTTTGAAAATGTGGTCTTGGTGATTGAAACAAAGCTGGAGATGACATGAGAGAATTTTGCAGGGCCAATTAATTTGCATCACAAATACATTTTTTCAACCACACAAAAGTGAACTCCATATGGAATATACAGAAACCAAATTGACTAAATCTGTGGGAAGAAACAATAAAGAAGCTCAATATCAGCAGATAAAACCAGGCCAGGGGCTTGCTGTGGAAGAAAAACAATTGCTCATATGTAAAATTGGGTTGAAACAGAAGAAAATTGGGGTGGGGGTGAGGTCAAACTCAAAGCTTGAGTCTATCCCACCCCAATTTTGTGAACCATCAAGAACGATTTCGCACACTGAACTTTGATGACAGAAACCTGATTAGCGCTGAGAGGCATTAAGAACATCATCATCCATGAGAGAGCAAAAGGCCATTAAAAAGACAGAAAAGAAAGGAAAACATCAAAGTGTATGCCAGAAAAGACTGTACTTGATCTTAATTTTAGAGTAGCTAACACAATGGAATAAACAGTGAAGTCAAACAGCTGAAAACAAAATTTCAAAGGGAAGCTCAAGAAAAAAACACCCAAATATTATGATGAAACATGCAAAGACCTAAAGTGAGACAACCAAAAAGGAAGAACACGCTCAACACATCTTAAACTGAAAAAAAAAATCAAGAAAAAGTTCAATTCTCCCCTTGCAATATTGAAAGCTTCTATGGGCAAAATATTGAATGATGCAGGAAATAGTATATGAGCAAGAACCAGTAATATTGAAGGAAGAAATTCAAGCTGCACTTGAATTAATGAGGGATTTGCATTAGTCAAAAATAAGACTTCAGGAATTTATTAAATAGAAATTGAAATGTTTCAACAAACTCATGAAGCAATGGGAGCCCTCACTGGTCTATACCAGGAAATTTGAGAGAGCTTGTTGGACAACTGTCTGGAAGAGATCCATATTTGTACCCATTCAAAAGAAAGGTTACCCAACAGATTATTAAAGCTATAGAACACCAATATCATTGATATCACATGCAATTAAAACTTTGCTTAAGATCATTCAATAATGGTGGTAGCGGTACATAGACAGGAAGCTCCCAGAGGTTCAGGCTGGATTCAGAAGAGGATGTGGAACAAGGGATATCATTACTGATGTCAAATGGATCTTGGCTCAAAGCAGAGAAGACCAGAAAGATGTTTACTTGTGCTTCATTGCCCCTGCCAAGGCATTTGATTGTGTGGAGCATAGACAACTATGCCTGTAGCCTCGAGAAGACGAGGAATTCCAGAACACCCAATTGTGCTCATGCAGAACATGCACACGCATCTCAAGCGACAGCTCTGTGAACAGAGCAAGGAGTAATGAATGGTTTAAAATCAGGAAAGGTGTCTGTCATGGTGTGTCCTTTCACCACACTTATTCAATCAGTAGGTGGAGGAAATCATCAGAGAAGTAGCGGGATTATATGCAGGAGAATGCGGCTTCTTAACAACCTCCCATACGTAAATGACACAACCTTACTTGCTGATGTGAGGAGGGTTTGAGGCGTTTGCTGTCGCAGATCAAGGATTGAGCATTGAGTAAGAAAAACTGAAGAAGAGCCTATGCAAAATGATGAAACCATGAAACACCTAACATCAACAATATGAAACCTGCAGAAGAGAATATAATTATCAATATAGTAAATATGTTCAGGTTTATCTTTAAGGAACTGCATAATTTAATAACCTCTTAGGGAGAGGGGAGCTTGCATAAGGGACTACTAAGAAACATCTAGATAAGCAACTGCATTTCACTTTTAATAGAACATTCAAGAAGGAGCTTGATCCAATTGCAAAATCAAGTAAACTGATGATTTAAAAGGTGACACTTAACGTGAGTAAGATAAGGATTACATGGGGGTAAAGTAATGGACACTGAATATAGAACACATCTGCTAGAAAGCTGAGATGTGAAGAAAAATTAAGAGCTACTGTCATATCTAGAAGGACATTTGAAATAAATATTCTTTTACATCATTTCAGGTAGAAGAGAAGAAAGAACTCTCACATATACAAAAAATTGTAATTTATGAGTAGATATAAACACCAGACTAAGAAATCTTAATTATTATTGTAAAATGTCTGAGAAAATGAAGTTAATATTTGGAGAACATAATTGGAAACATTTGTGTCAGGAAGAGAATCAGATACAACCTACTGAAACAGGAGGAAAGAGAAGGACGTGTGCAGAGAGAAATGATGTAAGTCAGCCCACTGAAGACGTCATCGAACTCCAAAACCAAACTCACTGGCACTGAGTCAAGGCCAACTCATAGTGACTCTATGGGACAGGGGCCCTGTGAATTCCCAGACTGCAACTCTCAACAGGAGTAGAAAATCCTGTCTTTCTGGGAAGAATAGCTGATGTTTTCAAATTCACACTTATTGCTTAGGTAGGGAATCTATTATCTTTTAAGCATTTTAAAGTATTAAAGTGGGTTGGGTAGGTTAGGTTAATACTTTTATAGAGAGAGAAATGAGTTCATCAGGGATATTTAGCAGTGTTTGTAGGAGGTCAGCGTCAAAGAACTTTAGGTTATCCATTAGGCTGCTAGCCACAGTTCAACAGTTCAAAACCAAGAGCCATTTCAAGGGAGATAGCGGCTTTTTGTTCCACTAGTAGTTTTACTATTTACTTTTCCCCTAGAAACCATAGGAGCGAATCGCAAGGCCCAGTGAATTAGCACCTTGCATTGGGATGGAGAAGGCAGGAAGACAAGAGAGCCTCCACTTCTATTCAAAGATCTTCAAGTGTGAAGGAATGTCTAAGGGCGGCGTCACAAGCCACTGTGGTGAGGAATTGCCCAGCAAGAGAAGGTGTTTCAAAGAGTTGTCCCATAAGGAGGTATTTCAAAGAGTTGTCACATTTATAACCTAATTTTATCCTTAAAAATCCCCAAGGCAGTTCAGCAAGGGCTTATTATTCTTATATTTCACAGGACTACCTGCAGTGCCAATGACCTTGCTAGATGGCAATTTCTGCACCATGTTTTGGCGATTTCTGTCTGTATCACCTGGAAATCAAGGGGCTTCTGTATTTTTCTGAGGATCAAAACACCATTTGATTGTTTTTGAGAGCGTGAAATATTTTATATATTGTAATCTGCCATCTCTCTTACTATTATGTGTAACTTTATTTCCTGAGCACAAATTTCTTGACAGTAGTTATCTCTGTGAGGAAAAGATTATAGGTGATTTAGCTTTTCTTCTCTTTTTCTTTTTTTTAACATTTTATACCATAAGCATGGTATTGGATTGATTTCTCTAGACAAGAAAAACGAGTGTCATTTATATAGGTACATAAAGAGAGGAGTTTATAGTTTTGCAAATGCCTCACACAGCTCCCTGGGTGGTTAAATCAAGTCTACTTCATGTCGATGGGGTAGATGTTACACTGGAGTCTCTTCCTGAACCCCATAGTTGCCAAGAGCAACTGACCCAAATACAAACCAGGAGAAGCACAGGATGGTGCCTGCCTGTCTGTGGACTTGTTCGATTCTACTCTGATGGCTGCCAGGGTAGGCATACCAAAGTTCTCAAGGTAGATAAGCAAAAATTCAAGATCATGTGACATGTGTGAGAATCAGGACAGCAAGAGAAAATGAAGCACTCCACAGTTCTGTATTTAAATATCAAGCACTTTACACTGCTGTTGCTCTTAGGTGCCATTGAACTCTTCCCTATCTTTAGTGACATTATTCACAAAAGAACAAAACACGGCCCTGTCCTGCCCCTCTCTAACCATTGTCCCCATGCCTGGGCCCATTGCTGCAGCCACTGTGTCACTCCATCTCCTTGAGGGACTGCGTCTTTTTCCCTGGCGCTCTACCAAACGTGATGTCATTCTCCAGGAAACGGTTTCTCTGGACAACACGTGCAGAGCTTAAGATGAAGTCCAGCCACCGCTGCTCTGAAGGAGCGCTCTGACCATATTCCTCCCAAGGCAGACGTGTTGGTCCTTCTAGTAGCCCAGGGAGGGTATTTCTAATATTCTTTGCCAGCACCACAGTTCAAGTGCGTCTGTTCATTTTTGGTCTTCTTTACTCAGTGTCCAACTTTCACAAGCGGTTGAAAATACCCTGGCTTGAGTCAGATGCACTTTAGCCTTCAGAATGATGTGTTCTCAAAAGGGGAGCACACTTACCTAATGCAACATGTCTTTTGAACTTTTGATTGAGCTTCCATGAGCGTTGATTGCAGATCCAAGCAGGACAAAATTGCTGAAAACTTCAAATCTTTTCTCTGTTAATCATAATGTTATATATTGGTCCAGGTTTAGGGATTTAGGTCTTCCTTTGAATCCATACTGAATGCTAAAATCATCGATCTTCATCAGCAAGTGGCTCAAGGCTTCCTGGCGCTCACAAGCAAGGTTGTGCTGCCTGCATATTGCACATTGCTAGTCAGCCTTCCTGCAATCCTGATGCCACATCCTCCTTCACATAACTCAGCTCTCTGGAGATTAGGACAGCGTACAGATTGGCTAAGCATGGTGATTGGGTACAACCCTGGCGCACACCGTTCCTGGTTCTAAACCATGCCATATGCCCTTGTTCTGTAAGCACACCTATGTGCACATTTCTCATGTGTACAATTGGGCGTTCTGGAATTCCAGTTCTTCTCAAACCTTTTCATTCTTTGTTACGATCCACACCATCAAATGCCATGGAGGAGGCAATAAAACACAAGTAAACATCTATCTAGAGTTCTCTCCTGTCAGCCAAGGTCTGGCTAACATCAGCCATGATATTCATTGTTCCACATCCTCTTCTGAATCCAACCTGAACCTCTGGCAGCTCTCTGTCAAGTACTGCTACAACCGTGATTGGTTGATATTAGCAATGGTTTACTTACCTGTGATATCAATTACATTATTCTATAGTTTTAACCATCTGTTGGGTCACCTTTCTTGGAATGGACACAAACATGAATCTCTTCCAGACAGTTATCCAAGAAGCTGTCTCTCAATTTTCCTGGCACAGAGTGTTTCCAGTTCTCCATCAGTTTGTCGAAACATTTCAATTTCTGATTCATCAGTTCCTGGAGTCTTGTTATTGGCTAGTGCTATGAGTCCAACTTGAACTTCTTCCTTCAGTATCATTTTTCCTTGCTCACATTCTACCTCCTTAAAGGTTGAGGACAACCAATTCTTTTTTGGTATAATTACTCTGTATATTCTTTCCATCTTCATTTGATTCTTCCTGCACCATTCAATACTTTACCCATAGACTCTTTCAATATTGCAAATGGGGGCTTAAATTTCTTTTGGAGTTCTTTCAGTTTCAGGTATCTGAGCATGTTCTTCATGTTTTATTTCCTAACTCTAGGTATTTGCATGTTTCATTATAATTGTTTACTTTGTGACCTTGAGCTGCCCTGTGAAAGTTTCTATTTATGCTTCTTGACTGCATCCTTTCTTCCATATCCTTTATGCACTGACATCCACTTTGGTGTTTTCATTTTTTCCACTCTTTTTAATTATTTTTGCCTCCTTCCTGAATTATGGGCTTGATGTCTTTTCACAGTTCATCAAATCTTCTGTCATTAGTGTTCATTGTGTCAAATCTGTTCTTGAGATGGTCTTGAAAATCAAGTGGGACAGACTTAAGGTCTTACTTTGGATCCTATGGACGTGTTTTGATTTTCTTCAGCTTCAACCTTAACTTATGCATGAGTCATTGAATTGTCTCTTCCAGTGTCACCCCAGGGCCTGGTTTTAGTGGCTGATATTGAGCTTCTCCACTGTCTCTTCCCAAAGAGCTAGTCAATTTTATTTCTGTGCATATCATCTGCATGAGCCCAGGTATACGGTTATTGAAGAAAACTATTTGCTCTGAACAAGTCTTTGGCTTTGCAAAATTCTTTCAGGGGATCTCTAGCTTCATTTCTATCACCAAGTTCAGGGTATTAAAGTGCTGTCTTCAAACAAGCAGCCATCTATTTGAGGAGTCTACTGGGCTCATATAGAATAAGGGCAACAGCCTGTGTGATCCAAGCATTGTGAATAATAAAATCCAATCCTGAAGGAGGGAATTGTAACAGAACTTAAATGTGAACACTTGTTTGCTGGATAGCTATGGATGACCGTTGAAACTCAACATCCATTGTAGGGACCACATGTGAATTAATCCTCCAGTAATACCCTTCTGATCATAATTGAGGATTGTGAATAGACCTGCTTTTAGAGCATTGTAAATTTGATTATCACAGACATAGTTAGATAAAAGTGTAACAAGCCAGGGATGTGAATGACCTTTGTATAATGCAGAATAGAGTGGGGTTTTTTGGTTGTTGATGTTTTGTTATGTTTTGATGTATTTAGTTTTTTATGTGCCTTCTGGATATGACACCGAGGACGTGTAGCACTACATAGACAGTGACTGCATCGATGGCTTCCTGTGGGTTATGGCAGAGGAGGCTTGGGGCAGGTGGGGAGCTGATGACAATGGGTACAAAAGTGCAGTAATGTTTTAAAAGTAATTGTGGAAATGGTTTACAATCCCCTTTAATGTGATTGAACTATTGAACTGCATATGCAACATGTAAGGGGCAACCAAAAAAACCCAGGATTTTTTCCCCAAAGTTATGTGTTTACATTTGGTTGTTTTGGGTTTTTTTTTTTTACAAAACAGCTTTATCACATTCAAAGTGCTTTCTGTTACATTTAATACATTTTTCAAATCTGCAATTCCATTCTTGGAAACATTTTCAAACTCATCTGTTTGGATGGCTGACTGCACCGCCTTTGTCTTTTCTTCACCTCTTCTAAGTCATCAAACGCTGTCCTTTTATGCCCCTTTTCATCCATGGAAACAAAAAAAGTCACTCGGAGAGAGATCAAGAGGGTCAGGAGCATGGAGCAAGAGAGACATGCTGGCTTTTGCCCAAAACTGGTGCACTGAGATGGTTGAGTAAGCAGGTGTATTGTCGTGGTAGCAAAACCAGTGCCCCGTCTGTCACCAATCAGAACTTTTTTGTTGCACACTATTTGCAGTCTTTTCAGAACTACTGAATAGAAAGCTTGATTATTGGTCCGACTGGTGGAACCAACTCCAAACGCACTTCGAGTAGACATTTTCATCGGCTGGGGACACTGACTGACTTCAGAATCAGCCTTGTCATTTTGCCCCTTTTGAAAAAGCAAACCACTCAAACTTGAGTTTTCCCATAGTGCTGTCCTTGTAAGCTGTGTTCAACACCACAACAGTTTCTGCAGCATCTTTTTCCTGAGCGGAAACAAAATTTTATAGTCGCACACTGTTCTAAATCAGCCATCAAAAAAAATTGAGGTGCCAACAAAACTGCTTTAACAAAAAATTCACTGTGACCAGAGAGAACCTTCCCAGGTGACATCACTGGATGCACTAAATCAGAGTGAGTTGCTCCATGCTGGCCTAGCGGGAGAAATGTGAACTTCAAAAGCTCTGCTCTGCCCAGCGCAATGCCAGTTTGGGAGGTAGTCCTTTGTATACTTTACGCATTGTGGATATGAATTGAAATTTACTCAAGCTGTACTGTCCATACATAATCCAGTCTAAAAAGCTGATGTTTCCCCTAAAAACAATAAAATTATATAGATACTTAATAAAAATGATGGTGCTATGTGAAGTTCACTCCATAAGCATAAAGTGAGGTTTTCTAGAAAATATGCAGAATCTATAGTCTTTTTCTTTCTAATTTTATATTACTGTTTTTTTTAAAAAAGCAAAGTAAGTTGAAAAGTTATTTCATTATGTCAACACTATTCACACCACATGGAGTATAATCAGTCAACACAACATTATATTATTTCAGGGTTGGAAGAGATTGAAGAGGGATTCAAAAGGTAATATTCTAATTAACAAATCTGTCTTAGGAAGTTTGACTAGTCTCGATGTCTGGTGTCCTTTATCAACTATGCATTTTGCCTTTTATTTCAATCTTTGGTGATAGGTTTTATGAAATCTCACTAACTTTGTGATATCACTGGTAATCACACATCGGGCTTACATGATTTAACATATGTGTGATACAAAACACGATTTCCATATGGTGTGCACTGCTGACTCCGAACCACCACCCCATGGGCTCTGAGATTGTAACTGTATGCGGGAGGAGCCAGTCCTTCAGGGACCGTCCTGCAGAGCTGCCGCTGCTTTCCAGCAGCCTACCCTGCGGACTGCGGCTGGAGGTTTCACCGCCACACTAACAGGGCTCCTCCTCACGGTAAATACTAGACCTGTTTCTCAAATGGTTTTTAAAATTATTTTGTTCATAATTATAATGCCATATACAAAACTTCTTAAAAGGTGAGGCAAAGGAGAGAACCTATTAAAATATAGGTAATGAGTCCTTATTAAAATTTTTTCAGATTACCAGCCCCTTTAAAAATAATTTACTGGGTTTAACTCCTTTTAACTACCAAATAAAAATCATATAAATAGCATTCATTTTTTACAAAAGATAAAACTAAAGATCAAAAAATTTGAAGCAGGTCGACCAAGGTCACAGGATAAATATCCAAATAAAATGATTTTCAAGTGTGACTTTTCAACCTACACAACACCTTACTACTTTGCATAATTCCCCTGCACAAATAACTTACTGTGGGATATCAAGCTTTCTGCCTAGACCACTGCTTATCGATTTGATGTAGTTTGGTGGCCTGCGTGGTTATATGATGCTGGAAGCTATGCCGCTGGCATTTCAAATACCAGTAGGTCACCCGGGGTGGACAGAAGTCAGTGGAGCTTCCAGATTAAGACTAGGGAAAGAGGTCTGATGATCTATTACCAAAAGTTAAGCAATGCAAATTCGATGTATTGCAACAGGGTATGGTCTAGTGCAACACTAAAAGATGAGCCTCTTCAATCAGAAAGCACTCAGAACTCATAGCGGACACACTGCCAAGGCTGAGACAGTGAGATATTGGCACAGGACCCGGCAATGTTTACTTTTGCTGTGCCAGAGATTTCCGTGAGTAAGAGCTAACAGGATGACTGCTACCAGCAATATGCACTGTTACATTTGTATATCTTCCCCATATTGTCTTTGATTATTGTGGATATTCTCAACACGCCTCTACTTTGATGTCCAAGAGTAGATACTTTCCTTAATGTGCAGATTTTTAAAGATTTTTCAAAAAATTCAAAATGATTTCAAAGTACTTTCTCAAGTTTGGAAGGAACAGAGTGGTAAACTCATGGTAACACCGTGGTTGATTCAGCATCAGCTGATAGGTCCGTTCCTTCCCCCTGGCAGTACTTTTGCTCTATTGTTATTGGACTTCACTTAAACCTTTTATCTGATTGTGGTAGGACATGACACTCGACAGCAGACATGTAACTTTGATTTATATCAGATGCACACATAAAATGAAATTTTCAAGGCTGTTCACACATCAGCTGTCAAATATGCATTGAAACACATCAAGAACAGATTATTATACTAGGCACAGAAGGAGACTCCAAAATAGTAATTTAAAAAATCTAGACTACAGTGATTTCAGAAACAAAGAAACATCCTGATTTGTATATTATGTAAATTCATAACTCTACAGTTTGTTTTCATCATACTTCCTTTTTAAATAAAACAAGAAATGGGTGTAAAGTAACTCTTAAAATGCATAGCATATTTTAAGAAAACAGACTGAAAAATTTTCTAAAATGTTCTAATGTGATTATCTCTCAATATATCATTAATATTCTTACATTAAATACAGTTATGTTTCATTGCACACTATAAAGACATACACCTTTCTCCTTTTATTTGTGGAAAATAAAACATCCCATATGGAGCTACACAGCACATCTCATCAAAACAACGCCAGTATCCCATTGAATGCCCACATACACGTAATTCTTTTTATTTTGTTTTGTTTTCCCATTCATTCTCCCTCCTTAACTTCTTGCCCCCTTTCTCTCCACCTCCCCCAAGACTCTGGCCTCATTGTAGTTTTTAGAGTCTTTTCTTTTGGGGTAAAAAACATCTATTTTTTATTTATTATAATGGTGTTATAAAATACCGATCTTTATGAGATTGACTAATTTTGCTGATCATAACACCCTCCCATTTTTTGTCCATGTTGTGAAGTGTTCGATAGGCTCCTGGTTGTTACATAAGGATACATAATATCCCCTTATGTATATGTACCGTAGTATGATTATTCATTCCTATACAGATTGGGTTAGGGATTGTTTCCAGTTTTTTTCCATTATAGAAATGACTGCAGTACCCCTGGGCTGCCTTGAGACTGAATAAACTCAATGTTTTTCGGTTTTAGAGATATAAAGATAGAAAGAACTTCAATGGAAGTTTTAGTGTAAGTAAACTACATATATAGACAGAATAAATAGACCTCTCAATAAAGGGTCACAAATTAAAAGTTCTGATTTAAACAATAGTTAAAAGACAACATTATCAGCATCCAAGAATATCCCCTTGTATCTTCTTCTAATTTATAAATTTAAAGAATACATATTTTAAGCATACACTGTTTGTCTATCTATTTTTGAACTAACAAATTAATACATATTTATCCATAATGTTCCTTTAAGATTGATTTGTTTATACTCAATCTATATTGACATATACTAATCTATTCTGTGGCTATACCATATTCATTTAATTTCTTCTTTTTTGGTACATATTTGAATATTTAATTATTGAAATTGTAGTGAATTAATTCCAATATACCTTATTTTAAAAATATTTTAAAATAAATATTTTAAATGATAAATTTACATATTTTATGAGTACTCTTAAAAGCTATTATAAGCCTTACAGGAGATTTAAATAACTCTGGTGTGCACACAGTGGAATGAATCAGGAAAAAATTAATATTTTGACATATAGAACATGATTTACCTTCTTAAAAGAATCCAACTTAAAAATCACTGGATTGTTAAAGGTTTCATTCTTACATCTTAACCAGAAATGCTTAATAAAAAATAATAATTAAATATTTTTAAATGCTAAAAATGTTTTAAAGCTATAATATTATGTGTAGACTCTGTTTTATACTCCTGAGCATAGGGCTCCAGAGGGAAGTTCTAACCTGATCTAAAGAGTCCCAACGAATCAGTCTTCTTGACAGTAGTGAACTTGGTCTGTGAATTAGTTGTCTTTCACCTGAAATATTCTAAAGGATTTACAATCACACAACATGATTTAAGAGGAATTAAAAAGTTAAAAGTCATAAGCTCATGTACAATGAATGAATAAAACCACTTTTCTATAGCACCCAGGCTGCTCTTAAGTGACTGCCAAAGTTGTTCAATCAGATGAAGACAACTGACAAAATGTCCCGTCTTGGAATGGGAAGGTCATGTCTAGGGCGCAGGCGTCTGTGGAGTGGGCCCAAGTGTTTGGTCCACTCAGATTACTTTTCCTTTAAGATTCGAATGGAACCGAAATCTCTCCATGCACTGCTTACCTTGTACATTCAGAACCTTCTTTTTTCTTCAAGCCACCAGTTGCAAGCTGAGTGAAGGTATTGTTTCCGTTCTTCACCTCTGGTCCCACTTGCCCAATTCAAGTGGGTGGTGTTTGAGTTTTATTTTTATAGTATGTCTTATAGCTGTTATTTTCTTTCTATTTTTCTCCAACCTATGTTTGGAATTTTAAAGTGTTCCTCACTCTCTTAAACTCCCTTCACATAAGTCGACTGCATTTGTTGGTATAAGATTTTGGCCTGTTTAAGGATTTATTCAATTTCAGCTTTGCATGTTAAATGGAAATTGTGCACTTTTGTTCTACATACTTTGAAAAATATTTTGTTAAAATTATGTTAGGTGATGTCAAGTTAGTTCTGAGGCCTAGGGACTCAATGTATGTCAGAAAGATACACTCCATGAAAGAGAGATGGAGATGTCTGGTCCCATTTCATTTAAACCCTGTGAAATCCTGTACAGGTCACTGAGTCGGTGCTAGTGGGTCTATAAGTTTATTTGCTGGTTTATTTAAAATTAGTTTATGACCTATCTTTCAATTCTAGGACTGATGGGCTTCTGTGATGAGTTGGTTTTGAGTGAATTTCAAAGGTTTACTCCCTGAATTGTTTTCAAAATGTTGTAAGTAACGGTGTTCCTATTGAAGCCAATGACTCTGAAAATATCCACTGGGGAAAACTACCAAGTTTGCTATTAATTAACTGGATGGCCAGGGCCAAGTTACTTAAACTCTCTCTACCTTATCTATAAATGGAGATAATTGAATTCAAAGGATTGTTTTGAGTTTATTTAAAATACTTAATCAGTGTCTGGCTTATAATAAATAGTATGTATGTATTGATAGTATTATTACAACCAATATCAAATGCTTCTGAAATCTCCTATAAACATTGTCTATGAAATTCCAAGCAGACAAAGAATCAGAGTATTGTGGACATGGAACCAGGAAGGTTTTGACTCCTACCTCTGCTTTTTAACAGCTCTGATCATTTAAGAGGCTTCATAAGCACTTGGGTCGTCAATCATTTCATCTATAAAATGGGCATTATTAATCCTATTGTGTTAATCTGGATACTTTAGAGAAGCAAATCCACAGAAATTCATGTATGAGAGAGAGTTTTATGTAAAGGTTAAGTGCACATCAAGAAAACATCCCAACCCAGTGCTGCCCAAGCCCACAAGTCCCACATTAACCCATTAACCCATATGTTCAACACCAATCCACAAAGTCCTCCTCCATCTCACAAAACAGAGGCAATTATGCAGACTGTAGGAGGAAAGCTGAGTCAGTGAATGTGGAAGCATCTCAGAGCTGGCAGGGGTCTCAACACGGCTGCTCCAGCACCCAGGGCTGCATTGGGGTAGGTCCATGTGGCTTCTCCTTGGAGATGTCTTGTAGGAACTCAGCCTTGCAAGCTGCAGCAGGGAACTGCTAAAGCAGCTGCACCCTAGTGAGACCATCACAAAGCAAGAGACCCAAGAACTAGAAAGGCAAGGCTCACAGAACCATTTATCCCTCCGCCCTTCAATTAACTCCACTTGTGTTTGTCCGTCTGGTTGGCACAATAAACTAACTAACTCATGAATTGTTTTTCCAAGTATTCAATGATATAATTAGAGGCATGCTTTCAATTCTACAAAGCACTACATAAATGTGAGTTTCTTGACTGATTCCATGTATTTTAACAATGGAGTGGAACATTATCTAATAGCCCAGGGTCACTTGACAAGGGTAAAATAACTAATGTTCAAGGTGTTAGAAGATGAGAGGTAGAGGGACGAAATAAATCAGCACACCTAAACATGTCACATTTTATTCACCTTTTGCTGAACAAACCAACAAAAAGTAGACAGTGAAGCATCTTTAAGAGAATGAAATCTAGTGCGCAATAAAACATGACACATTTATGCCTGCCAGAATTTCTAAAGCTGCAAGATTTCTTTTTTAAAACAGTAGAAAATGAAGAATGTACCTTAGTCTTGCAATATTTACAATGATCATAAGACTGGTAAAAATAAAGTGTAAATCATGTTTTGGAATTACAACCCTTAACCTTCTTTTTTCTTTCTTTCTTTCTCTTTTTAATTCCAGGAAAATATAGTTGGAAATACCACCTGATTCTCCTCTTTTACTTCCTTTGCATATAGTTGCAACTGATAGTTGTTAACAAGATGGTTTGGAGAGCCGACAAATTATCAAAATTTGTATACAAAATATAATACTTATTCTACAGTAAAGTTGTAAACTAAAATCAAATGCATTATTAGAATGTCATAAAAGTTATGAATGTCATAAACAGTTACTTATCCATTACCTATGCTAAGAAAGGGAAATTTAGGAGAGGGAAGGTTGACGATATTAAATATTTACAGCTTTCAATTAACAAGGTATACTTTTGTAAGAGAATTAGTGTATATCAACTATCCAAATATATGCTGGTTATGTGTAATACCAGACAAACACAACATCAAGCTAGGAACTATTTTTATTTTTAATAAAAAATAAAAACCAATGAGTTTTCACTCAGTCATTCTTACTGCTAAGAAGAAATAAACACAAGCTGAGAATTAGAACGTGCTTTTTTTACTTTTTATTTGTCAAACCAAGTTTTGGGTCATCTTTGAGAGGGAAAAACAGAACGTAAATAGCTTTTGACTTTGAACACTTTTTAAAGCAATTGAATATTGAGAAATTTTCATGTCTACAAGACCTATAGAATAGATCTATTCACTATTGTATTATTTTTTCTAAAGAATGCTTATAACCAGCCTCTGTGGTGTAATCAAATTAAATCCCAGTTGAGGTCATAATATGCAAATTTGGGAGGAAGTATTAATTCTAATCAAACAGATTCTGAACCAAATAGTAATATCAGATTAACGGTACTATTTTGTCTAAAATTGCTCTAGACTTGTAGTCATTGAAATTAAATCCCATATAAAATTTAAATTCTCTCTTTCAGAACTTTAAAATGAACAGACTTGAATATTAAAGGTAGTTCATGGGGATCACAATAAAATATTGTTCCATATAATGCTGGAAGGAAAGTCCCCTAGATTGAGAGATACTCAAAATATATGGTGGCTTCAAAAATGCACACAAGTGTCCCATTGATCATAAAAATGATTCAAAAACTGGTGGCATTCATTTATTGTACAGGGATCACTGTGAAACATAACTGATTCTATGGCAACTGAAGACAATGGAAGCCATTTTTCAACTTAGAAGAAAAAGTCAATTGAGGGATATTTGGGAATTGACATAAGATTAATAATCTGAAGTTTTTCTATTAACAGTAAACTTTTAATAAAGTGACCCTTTCAAAATATTTGTGATTACTTTGGGTCACCCATTGTGTTGTCTGTCCTTTTATAAATAAATATATGGATGAATATATATAAATGAATTTTTATCGATCTACCTATCTCACTGTTCGTATTTTCCCTAAATAATGTAATCTACCTTGATTGTCTTATTGTTGTTGTTAAATGCAGTCAAGTAGGGTCCCACCAGCTGTGACGCAAAGCACAGCAGAATGAAGTTATGCGGGGTCAAGCGCCAACCTCATAATTGTTCTTTAGCTTGAGCCCGTCAATGCAGCCACTGTATCCACATCCTTTTGACGGCCTTCTTTTTCAACTTAATTGATATCCATTGCACTTTACCAAACATGATGTCCTTCTCCAGGGATTGATCTCTGCTGACAATATTCCCAAAGTATATAAGACAAAGCCTTGCCATCTTAGAGCCTTACATCTTCCAAGACAAATCAAATTTGTTCTTTTCACAGCCCATGGTGCATACTCCTTTCTTCTCCAGCATCACAGTTCAAATATACTGATTCTTCTATGGTTTTCTGTACTCAAGTCCAACTTTCAATTGCATATGATTCAATGAAGAATTCCATGATTTGGGTAGTTCATACCTGAGTCCGCGAAGTAGCATCTTTGTTCTCCAATACTCTACAGAGGTCTTGTGCAGCACATTTACCTAAGGCAATGTGTGCTCTGATCTGTTGACTGCTGCTTCCGTGAGCATTGATTGAGGATACAAGTAAGAAAAAGTCCTTGACAACTTCAACCTTGTCTCCATTTATAATGATGTTTCTTATTGGCCCAGGTGTGAAGATACTGGTCCTCCTTATTTTGAGTCATAATCCATATTGAAGACTACAATCCTATCCTTGATCTTTGAAAGCAATTCCTCCTCACTTTCAGCAAGCAAGGCTGTGTCATTTGCATACCACAAATTGTTAATTAGCCTTCCTCCAATTCTAATGCCACATTCTTCCTCATAGAATCCAGCTTCTCTGATGATTTGCTCAGCATTACAGGTGGTTTCAAAGAAATAATTTTCCTTATGATTTTCAAATTTCTAGCTCCATTTAGTTTCATGAACCTTATGTTGAATAAGACTAATTCCAAAGTCCTTTATCTTTCCCTCACTTTCTCTCATTCCAACTGAAAATGTGTCCACAACTGCTCTCTACGTTTGTCCATGGTGCCATATATTTATTATTCACCCACCAAGTTTCTTAAACTAGGAGCCTGGAGAATAATCTTAGAATTTTGTTTCTCCCTTCGTGATTTCTAGCTAATTGGTTATTGAGTTCTGTTCATTTGACCTCTTCAGTTCTCCTCACGCTCTCATTTCCTGCACTTAGATGAAGCGACGTCATTCATTTCTGTCAGTGTACCTGTAACGTAATTGATATCCTTGACATCTGTCCTTTTGTTTTCCCTCTGCAGCCAGAATGATTCTAAGATTAAATACAGGCCATATGATTGCCATGTCCTAATCTTCACTGGTCCTGCTTTGTTCTTAGAATAAGTTTCACAGTATTAAAATTAGTAAGAGAAAAAAAATAAAGTTAGTAAGAGAGAGTGTAATACCATATCCCGGTGGAAGTGCCCCTAATATCTAGATATTTGATATAAGATAAACTCTAATTGTTTAGACATAAAAAATTAAGATGCATTAAAGCTGAGCTCAGCTATATGGGTTAAAATCTACACTTAGTAAGAGAAGATAAGATAGTGAAGACATAGATTGCAGCTAGAAAAAACATTTCTACAAAATCTGCTCCTACAATTGAAAGATAAGTAAACAATTTTCACAAAAATGTTTCTGGAGGCTACCTTCAATGCAGGACACCTATAGACTAATTTAATGTTACTAATGTATGGCCAATGGTAACTGTTAAATTTCTATATAAGACCCGTTCTCATTGTATTGCAAAGCAAATTTTTTATTTTGCATATTGTTTTCCAACTGCATTGTAATCTTCCTTCAATAAATCTCTTTGATTTTATTTTAACAGAATACGTTTTTTTTATACTTAGACACCCTTTCCTTTCTTATCCACATCAACATCCATCATTTGAAAAATTTGTTCTCCAGCTACCAAGTTTTCTTAGTCTTCTTAAATTCACTATTCATTTGTCATTGTTGTTGTTCTTAGGTGCCTGTGAACAACAGAAAGTAACACTGCTTATTCCAGAGTTATCTTCACAATTGTTCCTATGCTTGAGACCATTGTTTCATCCATTGTGTCCATTCATCTTTGAGGACTTCCTTGTTGTCTCTACCAATACACTTAACCAAGAACAATGGTCCTCTCCAGTGACTGGTCTTTCCTTACACTATGTCCAAAGTATGTAAGATGAAGTCTTGCCATCCTTGCCTCTAAGGAGCACTCTGACTGTACTTCTTTCAAGAGGGATTAGTTTGTCCATGGTACTTCAGTATTCTGCTCCAGCATAACCATTCAAATGCATCCATTCTACTTTGGTCTTACTTAATCAAAGTCCAACTTTCACATGCATCCTTCAACCTTTTCACTATGTATCATATTACCTTTTGGTCTAGATGTGAGGATGTTTGTGTTCTTTACATTGAGTTATAATCCATACTGAAGGCTGCAATCCTTGATCTTCCTCATCGAGTGTTTCACGTATCGAGTCTCTTCTTACTTCCCATTTCAGCAAGTAACTTTGTGTCATCTGCATATGGAAGGTGGTTAATAAACCTTATTCCAATCTGAGGCTATATTCTTCTTCATATAATGCAATTTCTATGATGGTTTTCTCAGAATACAGATTGAATAAATAAGGTGAGCAGATATAGACTCGTACACACCTTTTCTGATTTTGAATCAAGTACTATTCCCTTGTTCTAGTTGAACTACTTCTTCTTGGTACATGTACAAGTTCCTCATGAGGAAAAATGAAGTGTCCAGGAATTCTCATTCTTCTCAAAATTATATAATAATCCACACAGTCAAATGCCTTGGCAGAGTCAAACATATAAGTAAACATCTTTTTGGTATTCTCTGTTTTAAGCCAAGATCTCTCTGACAGCAACAATGATATCTGTGGTACTTATGTAACCTGATGTCAATTTGGGACTTGCGAGGATTAAGAGTGAAAGGGTGGAGTCTATGTCATAGCCAATGAGGCCTCTCTGTGGGCTTGGCCTTCTCCTGAGAAATCTTGGAACTCCTGGATTTTACTCCTTGGAGGCAGAAGACACTTCTCTCTCTTGACCCTTGGAGACTCTCTACTGACAAGGCTGACACCCTGTAAGAAATCCCTGAGAAGAAGCCACATGGACCTTCCCTGATGCAGCTCTGGGTGCAAGAGAAACCATGTGGTGACTCCTGCCAGCATTGAGATGCTTACAACACCATGGATCCAAAGACTTTCTACCCACTGGCCTGTTGATCATCCTGCACTCAGTGTTATTGCATGTGTTTCATGAGCCTGAAGAGGTCTTTATATATTGGTTTCAGACATATGAACTAATGTCAGACTTATGGGCTTGGACTAGACTAGGCTGGGTTTTTTTTCTTAATATTCAATTGCTCTTGTATATAAACCTCTTTCTTATTTACATATGAGTGTCTATGAATTGGTTTCTCTAGTTTACTCAGAATAACACAATATCCCTTGTTCTATATCTTCTCACTTCAGCCTGAACCTCTTGCAGCTCTCTTTCAATATACTGTTGCAATTCTTATTGGGTGCTTTTCAGAAAAAAAAAGTTTGCTGGTTTATTATATCGGTAATGCTGCTCTATGGGTTGAGCATTCTGTTGGGTGAATTTTCTTTGAAATGGGTACCAATATTTGGTCAGTTTGCCAAGTGGCTGTTTTCCAAATTTCCTGGCATAGGCCAGTGCTTCCAGAGCTTCTTCAGCTGGTTGAAAGATTTCAATTGGTATTCCATGAATACCTGAAGTCTTATTTTTGTCTAATGCAGCTTGACTTCTTCCTTCAGTACCCTTGGTTCTTGCTCATGTTCTCCCTCCAGAAAAGGTGAAATGGTAACTTTTTACCACAGTGATTCTATATACCCCTTTCCATCTTCTTTTGGTAATTCTTACATCATTCAATATTTTGTCCACAGAATCTTTCAAAATTTCAACTCCAGGCTTGAGTATTTCTTGGGCTATTTCACTATAAGATATCCTGAGTGTATTCTTCCCTTTGAGTGTCTCACCCTAGGTCTGAGCATGTCTCATTATACCACTTGACTCTGTCCTCTCCAGCTGCCCTCTGAAATATTCTATCAACTCTTTGACTTCACAGTACATATGAGGAATTGATTGTCCGCTCACAGTTGTCCCCTGGGATGGGTTCAGTTGCTGGCGTTGAACTTCTCCATCACCTCTTACCACAGATGTGGTCAATGATTTCTCCTTACTCCATCTGGACAAGGAAACGTGGATAGTAGTTTGTGCATAAATTTGAATAATAGTTATATTAACTGCATTTTCTTGCACATGAATAGTAATTATCCTATCAAATATAACATTGCACTTCAAGATAGATTTTGAAATATTCTTTTTGAAGAGGAATACAATTCCATTTTTCTTGACTCCTAGCAAAATAAACCATTTGATTTTCAGTTTCAAAATGATCAGCAATACCAGTCCATTTCAGCTCACGAATACGTAGAATGTCTATGTTTATGCATTCCATTCCGATTTTGACAACTTCCTCTTTTCCTAGATTCATACTTAGTACACGATCCAGCTCCCAATTATGGATTGATCTATGCAGTCGTTTCTTCTCATTTGGAGTCTTCCCCGATAAAGCAAGTGAAGGTCCTGAGGGCTTTATTCTCACAGGCTAAACTGCACTCCCTTATTATGGCCCACTCTACTTTGAGAAGACAGCTCTTCCTAGTCACATTTTGCATCCCTTGAAACCTGAGAGCCTCATCTTTTTTGCACAATCTCTAACAATGCTCTGCTTCCAGGCATGAGTTTTTCAGTACCTGACAATGTTTAGATGCTAATTCCTCATAAGTTTACAGCATAGTCTTCCTCATAGTCTGCAAACTCTGCTGAAACCTGCTACCTTTGGTGATCCTGCTGTTACTGCAAGCCTTCCAGCATCGCAGCAGCACCCAGACACCACAGTTCTACACACTGACAGATAAGTGTTGTCATTGTTTTTAGGTGCATTCAAACCGGTTACAACTCCTAGCAGGTCTCTGTGCCCCAGGAGGAAACACTGCCCAATCCTGCACCAGCCTCACAATTGTTCTAATTCCCCACTGTGTCAGTCCATCTTGTCAAAGATTTCCCTTTTTTGCTGTTTTGTTTTGTTTTGAATCACTTTATTGGGGGCTTATACAACTCTTTTCACAATCCATCTATACATCCATCCATTGTGTCAAGCACATTTGTGCATTTGCTGCCATTATCATTCTCAAAACAATTTTTTCTACTTGATATCAGCACCTTGTTTTTCCTCTCCCTCCCTTCCTCGTGAACCCTTGATAATTTAAAATTAATATTATTTTTTCATGTCTTACACTGACCAATAACTCCCTTCACCCACTTTTCTGTTGTCCATCTCCCTGGGAGGAGTTATAGTAGATCATTGTTATCAGTTCCCCTTTTCTTCCCCACCTTCTCCTTACCATTCTTTTATGGCTACTTTCAATTGAGGGACTAATTTCTCCTGGATTCCCTGTGTTTTCCACCCTTATCTGTACCAGTTACATGTTCTGGTCTAGCCAGATTTGTAAGGTAGAATTGGGGTCATGAGAATGTGAAGAGGGAGCATTAAAGAACTCGAGGAAAGTTGTTTGTTTCATCAGTGTCATACTGACCCTGACTGGTTCATCTCCTCCTTGCGAACCTTCTGTAAGGGGATGTCCAATTGCCTAAATAGGCTTTGGGTCTCCACTCTGAACTCCCCCTCAATCACAATGACATAATTTTTTCTGGGTCTTTGATGCCTAATTCCTGATCCTATGGACATCTCATGCTCAAACAAGCTTGTGTGCTTCTTCCATGTGGGCTTTGTTGCTTCTCAGCTAGATGGATGCTTGTTTATTTTCAAGCCTTTAAGACCACAAAACTATATCTTTTGATAGCCGGGAGCCATCAGTTTTCTTCACGACCTTTGCCTATGCACCTGCTTTGTCTTCAAGGATTGTGTCTGGAAGGTGTGTACCGTAGAATGCCAGTTTAATAAAACAGTGCTCTTGCATTTAGGGAGTACTTGAGTGGAGGCCCAATGTCCATCGGCTACCTTAATACTAAATCTATAACTAACTATCTATCCATAGATCTATTCCCCCATCATCATATATAAATATATTTACATATGTACATGGCTTCATTGAGACCTGTATTTAGATTTCCCTGTTCTTTGTGGCCCTTGCATGTTACCAAGCATGATGTCTTTTCCCAAGGAATAGTCTCTCCTGATAGTATGTCCAAAGGACTTAAGACAAAATATATTCTCTAAGGAACACTCTGGTTGTGCATCTTCCTAGTGTGATTAGTTTGTTGTTCTCATGATCTATGATACTTTCAAATGTCTGCACCAGCACCGTAGTTCTAATGCCTTTATTCCTCTTCATTCGTCCTTATTCAATGTCCAATTTTTACATGCAAATTGGCTATTGAAAATACCATGTCTTGGATCAGGCAACTTGCAATGGGTAAAGTGCCATCCTTGCTCTTCAAGAAACAAATTTGCCCAATGTTATATAGCTCTTGATTTCTTAAACTTTTTCCCTAAGCCTAGGCTGTGGATACAGGAAATATGAAATCCTTGATAGGTATTGTTTTTCTGTTTGTCTTGACGTTATTTATTTGTCCATTTGTGACGCTCTGGTTTTCTTTACACTGAATTAGAATCCATACTAATGGTTTCAGTCCTTTATTTTTATCATTTCTTCCTTTTGCTTTCACTAATCTAATATGAAGAAAAATCAGACACTCTTCTAAAATCCATGTTAATCTTTTCTTGCCAGGCTTTTGAATGACCTTTTTCTTTCTTTATGTATTGTGTATTTTGTTCTCGATGTCATTCCATGGCTTTGGATGTTTTCTGTCATGACAGTTTAATGAGTCAATTCTATTCTTGAAATGCTCTGGAAATTAAGTGAGATATACTAAAAATTGTATTTTGGCTCTTGGGAACTTGTTTTAATATTCTACAACTTCAGCTTGAGTGTACATATGCACAATTGATAGTCTGTTCCAGAGTCAATCCTTGGTCTTATTTTGGATACTGATAATGAGCTTCTCTATTGCCATTGTCCTTGGAGAAGCACATCATGCTTGGTAGAGTGGAAAGACATCAAAAAGGAGGAAGAGCTTCAACAGTTGGATTGGCATAGCAGTTTCAACAATAGACACAAGCATAGGAACAATTGTGAGGATGGCAGGAGACTGGGCAGTGTTTTGTTCTATTATGCATAGTGACCCTATTGGTGAGCACCACTTTAACAGTGGCAATAACATTGTCTCTTCCCACAAATGTAGTCCATTTGATTCTTGTTATTCAGTCATGAGAAGTCCCCATTGTATATTTGTCATTTGTGTTGTTGAAAAAGGTTTTGCGATGAATAAGTCATTATTCTTGCAAAATTCTATCATGCAATCTCCAGCTTTGTTTCTATCACAAAGGCCACCTTTTCCAACAATTAGCCCTTTCTCTTTGTTTGATTTTTCATATTTCAATTGTCAGTGCAGCCTCATTGTATGTTAAATCAAGTTCAAACTAAGTTCCATTCCCAGTATAGTTAGCTATAAGATGATCTGATTCGAAATTTCCTATATTAATCCATTTCAGCTCACAAATAGCTAGGATACCAACACTTATTTCATTTTTGATTATCTATAATTTTTTTCATTTCATGCTTCATACCCTCTGTTCTGATTATTAATAGATGCTTCCAGCTTTTTTTGCCATTTTGAGTTGTGCTCCATCAATAAATGCAGGTATTCAAGCTTTATTCCATCCATATCATTATGTTCACCTCTATTGGAAAAGGCATCTTTTCCATAGTTATATGTTCAGTGCCTGCTGAGCGGAGGGGCTTATCTTCTGACACAATATCTGGCAATGTCCCAATACTATTCATAGGGTTTTCTGTGTATCTACCATTGTCTTGATGCTATTTTTAAGGTTCACAGTGATAATCTTTCAGTGGTGAATAGTCTATTCTGTTTTCACAGTCTGTTTTTCAGCTAAAAGCTTGGCTGAAACCTGTTCACCTTCAGTGACCTTGATGGTACTTGAAATTCTAGTGACATAGCTTCTAACATCAGAGCAGCGCACAGCCACCACAGTATGGAAAAAGAAAGAAAGAAAGTAAGACATTTGGTGGGATTCAAGACAGAAGGATATTTAAATGCTTAAAATACAAATTATGGTAAAATTTGAACAGAAGCAAAAATTATCCAAAATAAAAATTATGTTTACATTAAATGATATATAATTTATGATTAAACAGCTTAATTAGACAAAAGAGGATTATTACAAATGATAGGACATTTATGTTATAAAGATGATATAATTCTTGACCCTTATTTACTTAGTAAAATAATCTTTTATGTAAAAATAAAAATTGATGAAACTATAGGAAAAACAAATGGTGCTAATTTTTCGAGTTCTGATAGATCTTGCAGGCACAAGTATGAATATTTAGAATTTTTGAATAGTACTCTTGATTCAAATATATATTTTTGGTTCAGTGAGCAAAAAAAAAAAGGTGTTTGTTTTTTTTTTTGGTTTTTGCCAGCCTTAATCTTTTCAACTCCCACCAAATGACTCAGTGGGACCATGGAAACAGTGTCTAAGATGGGAATTAGTGTATTTTATATCCCACAAGTTATAGAATGTGCCACCGAGAAGCAGGAATGAGTATCTCACTGCTGTCCTGAAAGAAGCGTGTGCTTTGGACCCCCAAGACCTCTGTACGCTGAATGACCTTCATCCTCAAGATATAAAGGAGCGAAACCAGGGAACTGGGTAGCAGTGGCCATGACAGAGGCATATACATCAAGAACGTGGCACAGAGCGAGAGACTGACAGTGTTGGAAAGCTGAGTTCCTTCAGATACTGATACTGAGTTTAACTTGATAGCTTCCCTAGTAAGCCCCGTAAGCTTGAGTGTTGTCTGAGTTCTGGCATTGCAGTGGGTTATCAAACCAGCAGTGAAGGAGGCAAAGGGGAAAGACTTGTTTGCAGGCCTGGTAAGAACGTTGGACCTCCTTGAACTCATAGGCATTTTCCTTGAACAAATGTTGAAGTTGGTTCCCCTTCCTCCTGATGAAGTCGGAAGGAGGTCAGATGTCATCCTTACACCATTTTTACAATGTTGAATTTAAACTCCTAGAAGAACTATTCTGATCTCCTGTGGTCATATGGAAAATAGGACTGAAGTTCACTCCACCCTCGTTTAGAAATGTCAAAGAAGGACTTTTGAGTAATTCATAAGTAAAGAATACATGCTCATGGAAAATTAGAATCGATGTTGTATGCTCTCCGACCAGTCTCACCCAGTGACCCTGTGAACAATAGAATGAACCACTGCCCAGCCCGCACCAACCTCACAATCCTTCTCACGCGAGCCCCTTGCTGTAGCCACGGTGTAACTCCCACTTACTGACGGTCTTTTTTTTTTGCTGCCTTTCTATTTTATCAAACATGATACTCATCAGTATTTTCAATGAAAAAAATTATAGATGGTGAAAAAAAGAATCAGCATGGTTTCTCAAAATAGCTTTCATATATATATATAGATAGATAGATAGATAGATAGATAGATAGATAGATAGATACATTTGTACATATATAGCATCTTTTACAAATCAGTGGAACCACTATTGAACAAAGAATAATTTTAGAACTTATTTTATATATACATATACATCTCTAAATATTCATTACATATACATAAATCTAACAGAAAGGTAAATATTCCTTATTATTATGAGTCTGGTTTGTGAAGTCATAAACCAAATGGAGTTGAATATTACTTTTGTAATAGATACATTTGAAGAAAATTGTGTATTTTGCTATCGCAACTCACATCTGAACTCTTCTTTGTACCTGAAATAGGGGTCCAAATATACCTACACGGTAAGGCAATTCATGTAGCTATGATACACTTTCTCTTTCAATCTTCAATCTAATTGCTTTATTACAACTGTTTTGCACTGTATTATTAATAAATCTCAGCAAAGAATTTTAAGTTTTCTCTACATTTTTACTTAATAGCTCCATTAAATATATCTGACCTCTTCAGGATTATCCTGCTACTTCAATCTTAAATGTGTTCTGCCTTTTCAAATATTTTTAGACCATTTTGGCTTTGATTTTTCATTTGGCCACTTTGAAAAGATACTCTTGACAAAAATATTTTAAAGTATGGAAAATCTGTTTCTGAACTTTTTTCATGCAAAATGACTGAAAAGGTTTCAAACGGTTGCATGTCAAAAGTCACTTTCAAAGAATGATGTTTAATGTGTGTTGGTGGTCAGGCTTGGTTGAGAATGCTATTATTAATGGGAATCTACGTCTCTTTTGTATTTTCCAGGTGGAGTTCATTAGCATTCCCAAGTGATTTAAATTGGATACGTGATGAGCACAATTTTAAGTCTTTGAAATCTGCAGACAAAGGAAGACATAAATTGTAATATATCAGTGTGCAAGTTCATTCTACTGTAAGTGGGACCTGAATGCTTGAGACAGACATAGGTATAATATCCTTAAATCATTCCCCTTAATGTTCAGGGGAGGGGGAGCATCGTGTCTGTGTCATGTACTGTTCTTGAAGAAGCATGGGCTTTGAGGAATTATTAAAGGAATAAGTAAAAACGAGCTGCTAAAATTACAGGCATCCAGAGTCTATTTCCAAATGCAGAAATGCTAAATAGGGCCTAGAAAACTCACTGTGGTCAGACACAAAATAAATTTGCCTTATATCAACAGGCACTATTCTACGCACATTCAACCTAATCACACATTTCATTTAAATATTTAAGAAAGCTCAAAAAATAGTAAAGTTCTAACAAAGTTTAAGGAAAAGAACCAAATTTGAGGAAACCTAACATGATGTCACATGAGAGGCTACACGTGAGACTGTCTCAGAGGCTGACCAGGTTTTCAGTAAAGAATGAAATGGAAGGCAGAATACATACCACGGAAAGGAAAAACACAGACTAAGTTACAAAGAGTAAGCAAAGCTAATTTGGAGGACATGAAACGGCTCACTGAGAAAAGAGAATAAGGCAATTGAAGCAAAGGGTAGAGAAAATGGCAGTAACAGGAAGCTTACAATTTAGGACATGTCATATTATGAAGGGGCTTTTATGGTGAGTTTGAATATTTAACCCTTGGACAATTATTAGACCTTAAGCTGTCCCGTTGCTAACTGATTTGTATCTCGGTGCAAATCCTGGCCCCTGTACCCATAAATGAGAAGCTCTACTGTTGCAGTGGGCGATGTGTCGAGCTGCTAGCTGCTACCTCCGCAGTGAGACGCCACCAGTCGCTGAGGGAGAACGAAGAGGCTCTCTACTCTCAGAAAGATTCCGGGTCTCAGAAAGTTCAACTCTGTCCTAGAGGGTCGCTATGCGTTGGAATCGACTCGATGACGGCTTCTTTTTAGTTCTTATACCCATAAATACGATCGTATTTCAAAATAAAGTTCACTTTGTTTTAACAATTGGATGTATCTTATATTCAAGTACCCTGAATATAATCATGTCTGAATTATAAAGAGAGCAGAATAGAGAGACATAAATGGGGAGAATCCAGAACATGGAGACATATTAATCTACAAAGATTGCTTGCAGCTACTGAAGGTAAAATAAACAAGGAAAGCCCTTGCCTGTGATCCACGCCCTGAACAAGGACTTTTAGGCTCCTGAATTATGAGAACATAAATTTCAGTCCTTTCAAGAAATCTCCTTGTGGTATTTGTATTGTGACTGTACCGTGTAAGTAAAATAAGAATTCTGATACGAAGGCAACATAAAACACACATGCACAAACAAACATCTGGGGTGAAACTCGCAGCCGGGAGGGAGAAAGAAGAGGCTAGCTGGGCTCCCATAAAGATACACAGAAGCCAACGCTGAGTTTCCTCCCCTGAAAGCCTGACGCTACTTGCTGCCCTTTAGGTTCAGCAGGTTTCATATATTGAAAACCGAAAAATACATGACACAACTTCAAGATGGTGGCCCGCAATGACATAACACCTTTGAGATTAACCCTAATAGGAGCAAACAAAAATACAGAGAATGTTGAAAACCAGATCAGGTCCAGTGTGCGTCAGAGAAAAAATCAAGTGACAACATTCTAACTGTTGAAGTCAGGTTTACTCCTTTGATCCTTGGTACTCATCTCTCCAATGCACTCTGTTTAATAGCCATTTTCCTCCCATCCCTCAATTATGGATAGAAGGAGATCACTGGAGGCTTATTTCCTATGAAGTTCCCGCAAGTGGATTTAAGCGCCCACTGTCATCCATAGCCTTCTGCAAGCTGGATTCTCGCAATTCAGACCCTGATACTGATCCCTCCTTAGACTTTGGGTTATTTGCTTCAGAATCCTTCGGTGACTGATGATGGTGTGTTTCATCCATGTGAACTTTGTTGGCATCTCACTTACATGGGTGCTTGTTTGGAGACAAGCCTTTAAGACCCCAGATGCTATATTATCTGATAGCTAGGCAAAATCTAATTTCTTTGCCACATTTTGCTGTATGACACTCATATGAAATGTGCACTTCAGTGTCTTAAAGAGTAAAACATAAAATTGAATATCTGTGAGTGAACATCTGAAAATTATAAACTCAGACAATTATTTCCTTCCACACTGTATGTAATACACATTGAAAATGATAGTATACAGCTCAAGAACATCTAAAATGGACAATCAGATATCCATTTTTGTCAAAATTCAAATGCACTGTAATTTGAGGGGTACCTGAAAAATGTTACTTTTGTCTAAAGGCCACCAGCATTAGCTATTTTTAAAATATTTCTAAAGCACTCACTTGTATATAAACTGATGGAGATTGATCACAAAATTAAAATGGATCTTGTCTTCTAGTGCCTAAAAATATACAAAATCATAAGAAAGAGCCACAGCCTTCTAAAACAGTCCTCAAAACGTAGTGACGCCAGTGTGCTCAATTTCCATGGGCACAGATGTCCTTGTAGACAATCACTTTCAGAATGATTTTTGAAGAAAATAATATTCTCCATGGAAAAGTTTACTAATCTGAAATAAGAACGCAACTTTCTCGAGAAAACCAAAATCACTCCACATCGTGAAATCGACCATTGATAAACTGTAATGACAAAATGAGGGGGCAACAGAGTTGCCTAAGTCGCTCTTGAGCCAGAGGTGTTCAATGGTAGCTTCTGACTCAGTGGCTTCAAGAGAACCACAAATGATCTTATCTTACAGTCATCTTTATAAGCAATTGTGTCTTTTTAACTTAAAAGTAATGCCTATTGTTCACTAGAAATTTTTATCTATATAGTGTAAGTTACTATTAGTCGTTATGAAATAGAAGATTAGATATGTGGGAGACTAGCCTCCACAAATGAAGTGTCCTAAGCGCGATTGTGTATTGAAGGGTAAATTAAAGAAACACCAGACAAGGTATGCAAGGGCTCACCTCTTCCATAGAAACCAGAGCCAGAGAAAGGGAGAGAGAGAGAGAGAGAGAGAGAGAGAGAGAGAGAGAGAGAGAGAGAGAGAGAGAGAGAGAGAGAGAGAGAGAGAGAGCGCTAACGTATTGTCTGACAGGATGATATAGTCTTGAACCAGGAAGCTCTGGTAAGTACAAACAAAACGGGAAGGGGATGTACTGGGGGCATACACGTGACAGGAAGGCATATATTTAACAAGGTGTCTGTGTTCTTGAGTTAAGATGGCAGCCTACCTGGCCGTCTGAGCTAGCTTGACATTAGATGTCTTGGAACTTTTCTTAAGGGGAACAATCTATGATCCTTATCAAAAGGGAGTTGGCTTCACCTAGTCAAGAAGGACAATAGGGACTGATTGCTCTCAGATGGCAGATAACTTCTGGGCATCCTAGGGAGCAGCCATGTGCTTAATGGGAACATCTTTAAGTAACCTATTATTCGGGGAGTTGGTGGGCATAATTTTTATTCAGGAGAATATGACTGGTATTCAGCTCCAACTTACAAATGTGAAAGCCTTTCATCAGAGAGTCTGCCTTCCACACTATTAATTATGAACCTAGAGAATTTGTCTCCATACAATCTCCTCACAACTTTCAGTTTCCCACATAATAATATCATGATACGTTTTCTTTTCTTTGGCCAGGTTTCCTTGAACTCCATATATAATTAAATCATGAAAGTTTAGTAATATTTTAATAATGTTATATCTAAAACAGCTCCTAATAATACCATGAAATGAGTCAATCCATTAAAGAGGAGTATTTATCAAACTTTATTAATGAACCAGATATTGGGAGGGTTGTATATTGCTCAAAACTTAGACAAATTAGTAAAGTTTGGAATAATTTATATATCAAACTATTACAAGAATAATCAATTAAAATACATGAGAGTTATAATAAGTATTCAGTTTTTATTTGAAGTTTCTAGCTAGATGGTTGTTAAATAAAGTAATACATTTCAAGTAGTTTTCAACTTGCAGTAAAATTTAATTAAGCCCAAACTGCATTTATGAATCTCAGTTTTAGTTGCTTTAAAACTGCATCATGTCATTAATAATCTATACTACATAAATGTGGAAGCAGGTAATTATCTGGTTTTATAATTTTCATATGTTCACTTGTAGATATTCAATTTTATTATTTACAGAGCAGTGAACTATAATAAGTAAATCATAAGAAATTCAAGCTGCACTAAATGCATTAGCAAAAACAAGTCTCCAAGGATTGATGGAATGCCAATTGAAATGTTTCAATACTTGGATGAAGCACTGGAAGCACTCACTCATCTATGCCAGGAAACTGGAAAGACAGCTACAAGTCTAACTACTAGATAAAATCCATATTTGTGCTGATACCAAAAATAGTGACCCAATTTAATGTTTAAATTATAGAACAATATCATGGATGTCACATGCAAGTAAAATTTTGCTTAAGATTATCCAATGATGCCTGGTAGGGCTTGATCAAGGACAATCTAACCGAGAAGAATTACTGAAACCCGAATGAAGGCTGAACATGATAGTGGGATAAGAGGAAACTTAAAGGAAACAGAGGAAAGAACTTAGAGGCAAAGGGCATATATAGAGGTCTAAATGCAGGCATATACGTATGTAAATATATTTTTATATAATGATAAGGAAATAGATTTATGTACATATATTTATATGTTAAGTATCAAGATAGCAGACAGACATTGGGCCTCTACTCAAATACTCCCTCAATGCAAGAACACTATGTTATAATAACCTGCCATTCTATGATGCTCACCTTCCTGAAACGATCACTGAAGACAAAATGGGTGCATAGCAAATGTGGTGAAGAAAGCTGACAGTGCTTGGCTATTAAAAAATATAGCATCTGGGGTCTTAAAGGCTTGAAGATAACCAGCCAGTCATCTAGCTGAGAAGAAACAAAGTCCCCATGGAGAAACACACCTGCCTGTGTAATCATGAAATGTCAATGGGATCAGGTATCAGACAAACATCAAAGACCCAGAACAAAAAATCATATCAATGTGAATGAGGGGGAGTTCAGAGTGGAGACCCAAAGCCCATCTGTGGACAGCTTATTAAAATATTTCAATTGGTGTTCTATCAATTCCCGGACTCTTGTTTTTGGCTACAGCCTTCAGTGCATCTTGGACTGCTTCCTTCAGTACCATTGGTTCTTGATCCTTGATACTTCCTGAGATACTTGAATGTTATCCAGTTATTTTTGGTACGGTAGTTTGTTTACTCTTTCCATCTTCTTTGTACGCTTCTGGATACTTCAAATTTTCCCTGTGGAATCTTTCAATATTGCACTGGCGGATCAAATTGCTTCTTGAGTTCTTTCAGACTGAGTGTGTTCTTCCTTTCTAGTTCTCTAACTCTAGGTCTTTGCACATTAGATTATATGTGGGGGACCAGCCTCCCCACAACCGCATGGGTCCAAGGGACAATTGTGCAATTGAGGGGTAACTTAAAGAGACATCAGACAACATAAAGCATGTAAGGGCTCACTTTCTTCCATGATGTCTGGTACCAGAATGAGACCATACTTTATTGCCTCACACACTTATATAATCTTGGGAAAGAAAGATAACAGGAAGGAGTTGTACAAGAGCCATACATGTAACAGGTGGGGGAAAAGCTCAGGGTGTACATCCAATAGGAAGGGGAGGCACTAGGGACACACATGTGACAGCAAGGCACAAATTTAACAAGATGGGTAGGCTCTAGAGTCAAGATGGCAGCCTAACCTTGGTCGTCTGAGTTGGCTTGACCTTACATGTAAGTTGTTCCCTTCCTGTTACATGTATACCTCTTATATAACCAGAATGCATGCGCTTACTGTGGCAGACAACCGTTAGGCGATAGCCTCTAAGCAGTTGACCTTCAAGTATACATAGTAGCAGCCATGTTCTTGCAAGTAGCACCTTAGAATTGGCATTATTATGGAGAGGACTTTGTGGGGATTGACTTTTACTTAGGAGAATGTGAGTGGGAGGCATCTCCAACCCATGAACATAAAGTTTCCTCCACGGGAGCCTTGCCCTCCCAGATTCCTTAACATATGACTGTTAAGAATTTGCCCACATACACTCTCTTCCCAGTTCGTTTTCCGCAATTATAATATATGACCTTGTCTTCTTGTGCTGCCCTTTGAAATGTTCAGCACATTGACTTCATAATTTATAATGAAAACATTTTTTGTTCTTGCAAAATTATATAATGTGATCTTCAGGTTCTTTTCTATTACCATTGTTTTCCAACTATTACTTATCTCTCTTGGTTTCCAATGTTTGAATTCCAGTAGTTAATTTATTAATGCATCTTGATTGAATGTTTGATCCATGTCAGTTTGAGGCTATTGATAAAATTCTTCAATTTCTTCATCACTGGCTTTAGTGATTTGTGGATATATTTGAATAATAGTTGTATTGACTGAATTTTCTTATATGTGGATAGATATTATCCCATCACAGATAGTATTGTTTCAAGAGAGTTCTTGAAGTACTCATTTTGACAATGAGTGTGAGAACATAATTCTTGAATCAGTCGTTCCTGGCAGAGTAAACTATACCATTTTATGATTCAAAACGGCCATGCCAGCCTATTTCAGCTCACTAATGGCTAGGATAACAAAGTTTATACATTCCATTTTATTTTTTATAACTTTAAATTTTCCTAAATTCATATTTCCTATATCCCAAGTTAAAATTATTTATAAATGTTTATGACTATTTCTTCTCATTTTAGAGTGTACCCCATGAGCAAATGGAGGTCCTGAAGGGTTTATCACACTCCTGTCCTGTGACTCGACTGCACTGTGAGAAGGAACCTCTTCCTCAGTCATACTTTGAGGGCCTTCCACCCAGAGGGACCCATCTTCTAGCACCATCTCTGACAATGCTCTGCTGCTCTTCATGAGGATTCAGTATCTGGCATTTTGATGCTATTCATATGGTTTCCATGGCTAATTACTCTGAAATGGACAGCCTATTCCTTCTTCATAGTCTCTTCTTTCCTGGATGCTCTTCGGGAAAATGTTGAGTTTGCGTGACCCTGCTGGTATTTGAAATAGCAGTGACATAGCATCCAGCATCACAGCAACACAGAAACCACCACAGTATGACCAAGCGGCAAAGAAGTACAACTTTCTATAGGAAGTCCTAATGAGAAGTGAAATACTTATGACTACATTGATCAGTGTGTAAATAATCAAAAAAATATTTAAAATTGAACATTTGTCTAAATTCCGCTTATTTTGCCTGTTGAAACAATTTACCAATAGTTGAAATCATGTCAGTACACAGCTAGCTAATAATATATTCTGATCTGTAGGTTAAGATTCCCTCTTTTAAGGTAACATTTGCATGGCTACTGCTGGTGTTTACTTCTAATGACCTCATTTTACTTGGCTTTCCTATTTTCTGTTTGGAAATGTCCATATTTGAAATCAGGTTATATTTATGTCCATCAAATGTGGAATATAGTAGTTTTTCACCTAAATATACTTTGGAAATCTTTATGACCATACCATTTAATTTCCAGTAGTTGGTGATTTACAGTGTATACCTCTACCCAGTTTTACTTTTTAAAAAGTATTCTAGCCTAACATTTAACAATAAGTCAATCATCTGATTAGTACAGTGCCTTTCAACTGAGAAGTTCAATGTGGAAAAGGTGACTTTTCTGCATATTTCTTAGACTAGACTAAGAATAATAATTGGAATCATATAAAAATGGTTACATATGCAGCCACGATCTTGTTCAGAAGCTCAGCAAGACAAATCCGATTTCTCTTTGCTTCTGCTTGCCATTATCAGGCCATAAATAACCTCGCCTTCTTTGTAGGTAAGTTCTAAAGTCGCATATCCACTCATCCTGTTATATGTAACCTGCATGAACAGCTGGATTCATCACAAAAACAAAACTTGCTTTTTCCTTCTACAGAGACTGAAAAGAGAATAATTTAAGGCAGTCACAAAGATGTTTGAATGAAATGGAATATTGGCACGATGTGGGTGCCCTGCCAGGGCTTCTGTTCTAGTAGCTACTTGCGTCCCAGTCAGCAGAGTGCTGTGCTCTTCTTAATGAAGCCCACGTGTTCTGTATCGCTTGCCCTGTAATTTTCTGGACGGAATGAGCTCTGTGTGTGCCAAAAAGAACTACACACTCCATTATCTATTCAATAGGCCTGAAAATTATTTGTTTAAAAACCTTTTCCACTGTCACTTTTAGAAGCATTTGCGAAAGTGATTGTTATAGATTTCCTCCTAATTATAATTTCAGTGTTGCCTCACATTTCATTCTCTCTTATATTTCAATAAGAATATAGATGTGCAGTTAAAAATCACCTGTCTTTCATAATCCTGCCTTTCCCCCTGGTATTTCCCCTTCTTTTTATTCCTCAATATTTTGTATCACAAAGTGCTCTCTTTTCGTGCATTCAGTTACTCCTTTTTCATTCTCTTGAGAGCGTTTCACAGTGTATCCTCTGAGGGACAGATTGTTCCATGCCCTTCATTTCTCTCCTCACCACCCACAAAATCATCACAAAGCAGTGTCAAGAGTTTTTCTTCTTCAGTATTCCATTACTGATTTATTTTTAAGCGTGAGGAGTGCTATAATTCTGGGTCTTTTCTGCCATATTTGTACAATGTACATCACTAAAACATTTCATTTTTCAGTTCTCTGAATGTCGTTACAATGTCCAGATACAATCATGGTCTGTATATAGACAATTACTGGTGTTTGGCTAGCTGTAGCTCAAATACCTCTATTTCATTCTTATTTTAGGTCTCAGTAATAGCTAATCAACCAAAGCAATGTATATTTGATCTCAACAAATACATGATACTTCCCATAAGCATTCTTTCTTTACTAATCTTTTCAGACTATGGCAAATAATATTTCTGCATTAAAATATTGGCATTCAATATCTCTAATCTTTTTCTTCTTTGTGTCTTTTTCTACCCATGACCTCAGAACATAACTCTAAACTAATTTATCTGCACTGTATACATCATCATTTCAGTATAACAACACTGAGAAGGACATCATTATTGGTGAAATGGAGGGGTATCGAGAAAGATAAAGGCCTTCAATGAGGTGGATTGATTGAGGCTCTCAGTGGCATAGATTGATTGCCACAATGGCTGCATTGATGGACTCAAATATAAGAACAATTGTGAGGATGGAGCAGGACCAGGCAGAGCTTCATTCTGTTGTACATAGCATGTCTGTGAGTCAGAAGAGGCATGATGGGACCTAACAGCATTATTAACATTTTAATTTCTAAGCCTTAAAGTTGTTATATCTAATACTAAAAAACTAACACATTAGCCGTCGTGATTTCTTGAGTACTGGCATGAGACATGAAAGGACAGGCTATTACTCAAGCAATGGCATTACCCTGAATATCATTGTTTTCACCAATTGACTCAGTTGAGTAATAGAAAGAGGTTTAGGGGTTATGGAGTAGATAGTAGGTTTGAACACTACTGATCTTATTGTTAGCAGTTCAACGCATAAACCACAGTACCAGCAGGTTCCTTACTTAAGCTAAAGTAATTGGGTATCTCTGATTTAAGGGATAACTGCCTGGCTGAGTTGATTTTATGCCTAGGAAGCTCCCCTAATACAACAATGAGGTCTCAGTTTGGAAGGCTCTAGTGAAGTCTAACTGATTCTCGTGATGTTTTCTTAAATATTTGAAGGTCTCTAAAGTGTGAGACATCATGTTTTCAGTACTCTGCAAAGTCATCTTGTATCTTTTGTGTTGGGTGTTTTCCTACCTCCTTTCCTTATCAGTGCATTGGGCATGTTGGTGTTTGTAGTCCATTTTACCTGCTTTTCACTGTTGAGCCAATGCTATCTTAGGGACTGTTATCACTTTGTTGACCTCTACACGGAGTTGTTCTATGTGGGGGGTCTCTAAGTTGTGCTCAGTGAGTGTTATTCTTCTGCCCTTACAGTCAGCAAGGAATTTTTTGTAGGACTGGGTTTCTTTTAATGTATTCATTGAGTTTGTACCTGTCCAGGAAGACTCTTACTTCTACATTTATCTTGAGAGATAATTTGGTTGGAAAGAGGATTCTTCAATTTTTAGAATATGTTACCCCACTCTCTCCTCTTTTTCATAGTGTTCACTGATAGATCTGAGCACATTCTTATTTGGCTACCTTTATAGGTGACTGCTTTTCCCCCCTCCCTGCTTTAATGATTTTCTCCATTTCCACAAAGTTGAATAGTTTAACTATTACATGCCTTGGTGAATTCTTCTTGGAATTCAGTCTTGTTGATGTTCTTTCAGGTTCCTAAATCATTGCCTGGATTTCATTTATTATGTTGTGGAAGCTTTATTCTAAGAATTCCCTAGCTATTTTTGCCATTGACTTCATCGTGTCCTGTTCTGGTAGTCTAATTATTCTAATGTTATTCCTCTCCATGGCATTAGGCATGGTTCTCAGGTTCTCTTCAGCTTCTCTGATAATCTTATTTGACTGTCTTTCCCATTTGCTGAAGTCTGCCTGGTTATCCTCTAAGTCAAGGGTGTTAAACTGGTGCCCTGTGGGCCATATGTGGCCCCCAAGGTAATTTTTTGTGGCCCACGATGCTCTGAAATAAAATGTAATGAGGGAATTGTGTGTACAGTATTGCCCCCAATCTCCCCTAAGTACTATTTTCTTCATAACAATTTTTTAATTTTTCATTTTATTTCAGAGCATCGTGGGCCACAAAAAATTACCTCAGGAGCTGCATGCGGCCCACTGGCCACCAGTTTAACACACCTGCTCTAGGTCACTGGTGTGATTCTCTGCCTCTTCAATATTATGGGCGCAGTCTGTAAATTTGCTACTAGCTTTGGGTATCGTGTCCACTAACTCTTATATTTCCCTTTGTTGCATGGCCTTTATATCTTCTATCATTTATCCTATTTCCATATTACTTCCTCATATCCTGTATGAATCTAAGCAGCATCCTGAAGGTTTCTTTAAGTGGCAGGTCAACTTTTGCCTCTTCTCTGAATGCCATTAGGTTCAGGTCATCTTCTGACATTGGATTTTGTTTCTCCTGTTTTCTTGTTGAGGCTACTGAGGTATATTGCTGTTTACATGTCCTTCTTGGAGGAACTCAGTGCTATTTTCCTGAAGGTTGAAGAGACCTGGGCTCTTTCTTTGGGAGTTGGGTATGAATGTTTCTTTGATCTGCTTGTAGCCAACAGCCTGGGAGGGGGGATAGGGATGTTGGCTTCATGTTTGTCCCACTGGGGTTTCCCCGTCACCCTAGGCTATTGGGAATCTGTGGTTTTCAGAGCAGGTTGGATGGCCCTCTCAATCATCAGACTCTGAGGTCAGCTTGTGTTGCACTCTAGTAACTCTCAGGCTTTCCTAGAGGCCCATTCACATCTGTGCAGGCGGAGGTCTGAAGAAAAGTGTTGGTCAGGGTGCTGGAGCATCGCTCTGGGGGTTGGAATGTGGTAGCGGTGGGGATATTCTATTCCCAGCTGGAGGCACGCTGACAGGCAAGCAGGCAGAACAAGGGCAGCTCCATCAATCAGAGCACAGAGGTCAGGGGAGCATTTGGCAGAGCAGGGAATAGGTATAAAGGAGAATGCAGGTCTTGGAGGAGGAATCTGCCAACAGGCAGTGGGAGGGTGGGTGCTATTTGGGGTATCAAAGAACAGCTGCATGAGACTCTGCTAGGTGGTTTGTAGGCTTGGGGCAGTGCTCCTGAGGCATAGAAGCCGGGGTGATGGCTTCAGTGGTGTCCACAGTATCATTGGTTGCTCAGGCCAGTCCAACTCCTGCATAGGCCCAGATCCTCAGGACTCTGCAGCAGGTGCAGGAGATGGGGTGGAAGTCTTGTCCTGGTTCAGGGACATGCTCTGGGCTGTTGTGGGAATTAACCGGCAGCCTTGGAACTTCTATTCACCTCCCAAATTTTTCCACTCACCAAACTCCATGGATCTCCCACTATGAGTAGCCTATGTGGTCACCATTTTGCCACTTCCCTGCATTTTCCTTTTAAGTGCATAATTCAGTGACATTAATTTAATCCACCTTAAGGTATAATCAACCCTGGTCTCCATTTCAAAATAATGCTCATTTCCTCAACATAATTTTAGTGCCCCTTTCACAATAACTTCCCATTTTCCTTCTCTTTTTGCTTTATATGCGTGGTAGTTACATAATTTCATGTCAACTTGATAAATAAGTGTAGGGATGGAGTTGAGCCTATCATTAAGGTCACGGCCTGATGTTGCTGCCTTGCGGGTGTGGCCTCTCATGAGGATTCTGTGATCTTCCTCTTCTTTGAACTGGACGTGGGCCACACTGTCCCTCTGCTTCACTTTCCTGCTTTTGAGACAATTGGAGAGCTGGAGGAGCCACATGGAGATTCACGCCAGGGCTGAGGTGCTTTCACCTTGACTAAACCTACATGACTTTTCACCCACCAGCCTGTGATCTTCTTGCATTCAACATCATTGCATGTGCTGTGTGAGTCTGAAGAGGAATTTATAGACTAGTATTATACATATGGGCTAGTATCAGACTTACGGAATTGATCTAGACTGGGCTGGGATGTTTTCCCTTTTTTTATCAAATGCTTTATCAATTGCTCTTCAATATAAATCTCCCTCTTATACATATACATATGAATATATCTGAATTTGTTTCTCTAGTTAACCCAGCCTAAAACAATACATATTCAGAAAGAAGGATGTGGTGAAAAATAAGAAAATATGTGGAATATTCAGTTTAAGAAATAAAAAATTCTAAACCGAAGAACTCTTTTTTATTAAGAAGAATATTTGTGTATCACGCTATGTAATTCTATCTAATCGTGATTTTACAGAACAGGCTGTAACCATCCCTGTGTGTTCCCAAGGCTGTAACTCTTACCAGGTAGATAGCCTCGTCCTTCTTCCCGAGAGCATCTGGGGGTTCGATGGCATTGAGTTGGTTCTTTGTTTGAAAAAAAAAAACATATATATCATAAAATAACTTGTCAGTTTCAATTTTACTTTTTTATGTTTTATTTTTGACTTAGCAGATGCTATTCTGAGATATTTGGATACTGAAACAAAATGATCAGAGAATATGCTTCCATTTTTCCAGCAGAAAGTCTGGGTGTCAAAGACATTTCATTTTATGGTGACAACAGTTCAAAACCACCAGCCATTCCCTGGGAGAAAGATGAGGCTTTCTATTGCCCAAAATATTTACAATCTCAGAAATCCATAATGACAGTTCTACCCTGTCCTGGAAGGCCACTGTGACCCAAAATCAATTCAGTGATAGTGAGTTTGTTTTCTGTTTCTAATAGCTTCTTTCATAGATATCATAAAGCAATACACAGAGCTGAAACTTTGCTAGTAGAGAGTGTAGATAATACCATGTGGTTCTGGACCAGAGAGCATCATTGAATCCTAGTGATTATGATTCTTTATGATTGATATATAGATGTAGATTTAATCAGTGATTTCTTAGCCATTGAAGAGATATTAAACTTTTTGGTTTGGTTCTACTTTGGGGAGACTGAAATACTTTTTGAAAATTTTCACCTGTGTTTTATAAAGTTGTCTCAGTAATTCTGAAGGCTATTCCCCCTACTTTCGCCCATATAAGTGTTGAAATATATCTCACATACCATAAAATTAACTATAGGAAATGTGTAGTTAAGTAGTTTATAATATAGCCACAAAGGTGTACACCATGAGTATAATTAAGAAAATGAAACAATCATTACAAAAAGAAACTGTACACATTAGGAAACATTCTCCACTTTTCTCTAAACTCCTCAATGCTAAGCAGCAAGTAATCTGCTTTATGTAGATTTTCCTATTCTAGACATTTCATAGAAATGGTATATGTACTTTTATGATGAGATTATTTATATAGCAGGATATTTTAAAATTTCATCAATGTTATAGCATGTATCTGTATAAAATCTTTTTAGTCTGATTCCTTTTACTTAGTACAAGTCTCTGAGTTTCCATTTCTCCATTCTGGAATGGAAATCAACAGCCGATTCAAGGGAGAAAGATGGGACTTTCTACATCCATAAAGAGTTACAATCTTGGAAACCCACTCCTGCTACTCCTGTTGGCTTGATAATACACACTAGAATGACTCACAGATCCATGGAGAAAAGATCATACTCAAAGCTAGCCATAAATTAAAAACATAAAGTATGTAAATATATATAAGGGGAGGTTTGGAAGAGATCTTGGCATGAAGCTTCCATTTCCTTAAGGATCCAAGGAACTCCCTCCTCCAAACACCACCACTTCCACCCACCCTAGAGCAGATGTGTTCACCATCAAGGAAGGCTGAGTAACTTCTATATTCAAAGCTTTTATTGGCTTTATTACTCAGTCATGATTTGAGCCTCATTGCATAGTCATGATTGGAGTCTCATTACATATAAATGACTGAAAATCCATACTCTGTTGTTCCCTAAGATTAGCTGGGCAAATGGTCTCTGCAGACTGGCCATGCCCTATTCCTTTGCACAAACCCTGTAAGATTATATGGAGGTTTTAAATAACAGGTTTTTATAACCCCACAATGAATGGTAATTCTGATTTGTCACATCCTGAACATCATTGGTTTTTTGGGTTGTTTGTTTTGATTTTGTTTCATCATAACCACCCTAGTGACTGTACTAATTCCTTTGGGTTTAAAATAGACATAATCAACTCTATTCTTTGCAACTGAAGTATAATTAAAATAATAATTTTACTCTATGAAAGCAATTATATATATATATTTTTTTAATTTAAGAAGTAGACATCTTTGATACACTATAGACTACCTCAAAGACATGCTTAGTAGATAGTGAGAGGAATTGAATTGTATAAAGAAATATGCAGTATCAGGGTTGGAGGAAAGCTTATTGACAACCAGTGATGTGCAAAACACAGAACATTTCTTGAGGCAAGTGAGGACCACTTGAAGCACTTGATGATGAAAATCAAGGATTGCAATCTTCAGTGTGAATCACAACTCAAAATAAAGAAAACCCAAATCCTCACAACTGGACCAAGAGATAGCATCATGATAAACAGGGAAAAGATGGAAGTTGTTGAGGATTTCAACTTACTTGGATCCATAATCAATGATTATGGAAGCAGCAGTCAAAAGATCAAAGGGCATATTGCATTAGGTAACTCTACTGCACAAGACCTCTTTATAGTTTTGACAAGCAAGGATATTTCATTGAGAACTAAGATTTATATATTAGTTCTACACTTAGCCTAATTTATAATATTTGTTAGGTAGGCAGAGGCTGGCAAAGGGAGATGATGGCAAGAATCTGGCAGATATCTAACATAAGGAGAGAAGAAGACATGCTTCTGCATGTTCCTCTCCAACACAAAGGAAGGTAAAGGGCTGATAAGACTTATTTCCTAATCAATGGAAGAAACCAAAGATAGAGAGGAGCTAAGGAAAATCTGGATGGAGCAACACAAGATGTTCACACTACTTTCCACAATGACTGAATACACTCTTGGGTTTCAGGTTGATATAAGAGTACAGCATGAAGTCTGGGGTGCTGGGGTGCCAAAATGCACCTGGAAAGAGGAGGTACTCTATCAAGAACCAGCCAGTAGCAGAAAACCAGCCTTTGATGTGAGGCAGAGCATTAACAGAATATAAGAGCCAATTTTATATATTGCACTCTTTCTAGACTACATTAAGGGCCCTTTTGACTTCTTTTCCAAGGTATTTCCTTCCGTAAATTCACTCTTGCTATGCAAACCTTTTATCTGACTCTCGTCTGAATTTTATCTTTTGCTTGAAATCTTTCTTCCCAGCGAATCAAGAACCAAGGTACCAGAGGCTTGAAACTGAGCCTCCTTCCAGTAACAGTATTGCCAATTGGCTCATGTGCATGTGAAAGTGGGGCGCTGAATAAAGAAGACTGAAAAACACTTCAATGCACTTCAACTATGGTGCTGGTGAAGAATATTGAAAAAATCACAGACTGCCAAAAGAATACACAAATTTTTCTTGAAAGGAGTACAACACAATGCTCCTTCTGGCTGGGGATAGGGAGACTTAGCCTCACATACTTTGGGCATGTCATAAAGAGAGACCAGTCTTTAGAGAAAGTCATCAGGCGTGGTAAATTGGAGGGGCAGCAAAAAAAGAAGGCCCTTATTAGACGAATTTATTGGGCTTCTGGGATGGTTTATGCTGGTTCTTATTTCTCAATGCTGAAAGAATTCACATGGCAGAAACACTTTTGTAAATCCAAGCACCTTCTATGAGGGAAAGGTAAGTTTTGGATAATACAGTCCCAGGTAGTACGCGCTATCTTTGGAAAACATGCAAGGCTGAACGGTGGGGCCATGGGAAAGTTCACAACCAAAAATAGTCACTTCAGGAGAGCATGAAAAATAACATGGAACAATGGCCATTAATAGGAGTCCACAGAGCCCAAAGAGTTCCGGAACCAAAAAAGGAAGAAAAACTCAGCAGAGAGTGAGTGTGGGCCCTCAGACGGCCTGAGGACACTGCTCACGTACACAGGAGATATCCTGTCCTACCTGCAAGAGCGCACCTGAAAGTGGGGGTGCAGCCTGCCCTCAATCTATTTATCCACTCTTATTCCCCATTGAGGGTTTGGGCCGATATTAGTGACTGAGTTCAAGTGCACCTGTGTGATAGTATTGTGTCCAGGTTTGATAAGTCGGTATATTAGGGTCAAAGAGGGGTTGTCCTTCCCAATGCCTGGGCTAAACGAAAATTAGCTGCCCATGCCATCATAAAGGGGTTGGAAGAAATTAGACACCCATTAATCACCTATGTGAAAATTCATAACTGAGCATGCTCAAACCCAAGTCCCACAGACCCAGGTGGGAGGTCCACCTGGGCGCACAGAGTAGGTACCAGCAATGTTACATCACACAGATGTGTCTAAACTCAGCCAATAAGGCCGGCCAATACTCTCAACCATGCCTCCCCAGCCTGAGGAGATAAAGGCACACAGCAGGCAGGCCATAAGCCTTTTTCTTCTCTGCGCTTGCTAGGGTGCACGCTGCCAGGGGAGGGGGGATACGCCCACGTGCAGGCGTGCAGAGGCCTCCTGCCCACTGGGGTCCACTCAGGGCCTGCCCTCTCTTGGCCCCTGGGATTTGCTCGTGCCACAAGTGTGGCTTGGTGCTCCTGTTTGGTCCTGTATTCTTTCCATGTGGTTTTTCACGGTCCGTTGCAAACTCCTGTGTGGTTCCCACGCAGCCCGTTTCCTCTCCCTTTTCCTCATTAAAGTCACTTGGATTACAAACATCCTTCTGCCTCGTCTAGTCTTTCAGCATTACGGAGTAAGAATCAACCGAGGTGGCCAATCCAGACACCTAGTAGTGTAACCTCCCCATGGGCCTCAGTGAGAGGGGTCTGAGCATGCCCAGCTCTGGATTTTCCCATAGGTGTCTAGTGGGTGCCTGATTCCTTCGCAACCCCTTTGCTGGGGCATGGCCAGATAACTTGCAGGCATTTGGTGGAGACAACTCCCTTTATCCCTAATCTTGCTGCCTTTTGTTCAGACGCAGTGGCTGCGACAAAGGGCTCAAACAGAATCGTGAGGCTGGTGCAGAAGGGGCCAGTGCTCCATTCTGCCGGACACGGGGGACCAGGAGTGCTAGGTTTGGACCGGACTGAAGGATAACGACCACAGCAGCTCATCGGAAAAGAATATGCGCCTCTTTCCTGTATGTTTTTGTCTAAAATCTTGAAAAAACTATTTTCGTTACTTCAAATCTGATCTAAAGCAATCCATTTTACTTTTAAATGATATTGAGTAGTAATAATATCAAAATGATTGAGATCATTGAAATATCAAATAATAGTTCCATACAGGCAAAGAACGTTAAGATAAGTCCCTATGACAGAAGTGAACTCAAGGTTTTTGGAGATCGTTAACAGTTTCTCGATGGGTAGTGAATAGAAATCGAGGATTATTTATAGCAAAGACAAACATGATGGCTCCAACTGCATCATAATGTACAGAATCTCTCTCTCTCTCTCTCTCTCTCTCTCTCTCTCTCTCTCTATATATATATATATATATATATATATATATATATATATATATATATATACACACACACACACATATATATATGTATATATATATTGCCAGGCAGTTATGTCTTTAATAAGATGACTCTTCCCGTCCTGTAGTTGGATAATTGAAGACATGACTATCACAGACACTGATATTAAATTCAATGATTCATTGTATTCAAATTGAAATCATTGCGCTTTGAGCTTTCAAGAAAAATCTGGCTATAACCAATCACCAGTTTTGCTTCTTAGAGATATATTCAATTAGAATATCTTTCAACATTTTTATTAAACATTCAGTATATTTGGAGATTTGAAGTCTGTCATGACTCACTGTTATGGTATCAATTCTGACCCATAGCGAGCCTATTGGACAAAATAGAATTACTATTTTGTTTGTCTGATGCTGTAATTCTGGACAGTGGCAGTGTGTTAGCCCAGGTAGGCTAGAAAAAAAATTTCTGGACACACTCATATGTGTACAAGAAAGAGCTTTATATAAAAGAGCAGTTGAGTACTGAGAAAACATCACAGCCCAGTCGAGATCAAGTCCATAAGTCCGGTACTAGCCCATATGTTCACTTCCAATCTATAAATTCTTCTTCAGACTCACAAACACATGCAATGATGCCAAATGCAGGGAGATCACAGCCAGTGGGTAGAAAGTCTTGTGGATCCAGTGGTTGTGTAAGCATCTCAATGATGGCAGGGGTCTCCACGTGGCTTCTCCAACTCCAAGGCTCTGGTTGCCATCAGTCTGTCTCCATGTGACTTGTCAACAAGAGTGTCTCACAGGGACTGAGTGAGTGTCCGGCCTTCAGCGAGCTAATTATCTCCTTAGTACCTCCAAAAGAGGTCATCAAGCTGTGACCTGATTGACAGGTAAACTGCACCCCTTCGCTCTTAGTCTGAAGAGGAATTTGTAGACTGATATCAGACATATGGGCTAATATTGGACTATGGACTTGATGTGGACTGGGCAGGGATGTTTTCTCAATATACAATTTCTCTTTGATATAAAGCTCTTTCTTGTACACATATGAGTGTCTTCATGGATTTGTTTCTCTAGTCTACCCAGACTAGCACACCGACAAACACATTTTGTTAGATTTCTGGGTTTACACATAGTTACTGGATGAATGGTTTCTTGGGGTATGGCAGGGGAAGTTGGGCTAAAATCGGCAACTAGTCACAATGAGTATAGGAATGAAGAAGTGGTTTTAAGATTGATTGTGGTGATGATTGTACAACTCCGATGAGTATTCCTGAACTAATGAATAGGATGTCTTGTGAATGTATGCAATAAAACTGTTTCAAAGAAGAAATGAACACTGAAGTTGACTATATCTAAAGAAAGGGAAATCTTACTTTTATTTTAAAGTTCCATGTAAATGTGATATTTTTAATCATAGAACACAACTAATTTTCTAGGTGAACTTATTTTCATGGCACCCTCTTCTTAAAATGTTAAAGGTATCAACATTAGTAATGAATGATCCCAGCCACAGTTCAGAGTGAAAAATTTGAGAAACTGAATATAGTCTTGCCATACTGCTATTTACTATAAAAAGAACTTAAAGAAACTAACAACACTTAACAGGTGCATTAGAAATTATCAATGCCATGTTCCAATATAAAAAAGTCATGTTTAAAATAAATTTGATTATTAGAACCAAATATAATTCAAGTAGAAAACACAGTTTTCAAATCAAACGCATTTAAATTAATTTTAATCAGTACAAAAGATAATGTTTAGCATTAATTTGCATGTAATTACTGAGTTTTAAAAATTTATAAACAGCAAGTAAAATGCCGCAATCAAGGTCAAATTGTCTTACATTTTTAAAAATTTAGTGACTTCTCCCAAATAAAACAAGGTCACAAATTAAAAATACTATTAGGTCCTGAATAGTTAGCATATAGCCATACTGTCACTCAGAAAATTTCAAATTTCTTGTAATGTGAACATTCAGAATTTAGGGTTGGTGCAATCATCGTGCAGAACTCTGGGCATAAAATCTTATTACCTAATTATAGCAAGGGAAATGCATTTCAATCCTACATGCTTGTTTATTTTCTTATTCAGCAATGAATACAAAGGTTTTCTTCTTGAAGTTCCCATGCATATCTCCCATACGAATGTACTGCCTGAGCGGTCGTGCTCCTTAGTATAGAGCACAATACCTGATCGGTATTTGCCCAGGACAATCTTGAAAACAAATAAGTTATCAACAAACTTGAAATAAAAAATAAAAACCCAAGATCAACAAGCAAGGACTTATTAATGGATGGTAAAGCCTACATGATGAAAATTGGGGCTTCTAAGTTTAGTTTCATTTTGACTTGGTAATTGTAAATTAAGCTTCTTTACATGCCATGCTTGGTTATTTAATGTTGAAAAATAAAGGAGTAAATGGGCTTCAAATCTATTAGAAGTCATTTCAAACATAATTCTGCCTCAAACTTCTTTGTTTCATCGTCCTAGTGTCATCTTTTTTAATAATTAACATTGTTGGAAGTTATTGTAATTATGACCACTCACTGTCCTTCGGGTTTCTGAGATTGTAACTATTTATCAGAATAGAAAGCCCAGTCTTTCTCTCTTGGAGCTGCTGGTTGTTTTGAACTGCCGACCAAGTGTATCGCAGCCCAACTGTAACTACTCTACCACCAGGGTGCAAGCTCATAATTATGGTAAGCTTCCAGTTGGGCAACAAGTTACTAAGAAGTAAATTTGTGGGGAACAAAAGCATAAAATACTAAAATGTCACATCATCTAAACACATTGAATAGATACAGTTCCAACACATGTTTATTCGGGGTCACCACAGACTATTCTCTGTAAATAATAGTTTGCAAGACATTGATGAAATCTACAAATTGTCTTTTCATGAAATTCAAAGCTCAAATAGTCATAAAACAACAATATGAGAAATAAAAACACAACTTGTCTCACTCCTAACCTAACTGGCAGAAGGATAAGGGAAAGATTTAAAAAGAGCGTGCTTGTGACAATGTACTTAAACAACTTAAAACATTTCTCACATGCTATCATGAGTTATAGGACACACACAAAATGTAGTACCGTCCCAGAAGCTAAATTGCATCTAATAATGGTGAACAACTTTACTTAAGTGGATTTATTTGTTTACTGCACAGCACAGAGTGTTCTTGTTAGTGTTTATTGAATTTTGTCTTGTAGAAAATCAGAGAATGGCCTTGGGACTGGACGAAGGCTCCCCAAAAGGTGTGAATATAAATATGAATTAAAGGAAAACAAACAAGTTTTTGTCCTGTTTTCAATTTTGCCGAAAATGTATCCTAGATTGACACCGTGTCGTTGGTATATACTGTAGATTCTACATTTCCAGAACATCCAGAATCACATACAGCTCATGGTAAGCTCCAGATAAAGATATTCAGAGTCCCATTTAATTGAAAAAGAAATTAATACATTTGCAAGTTAACCAGCTATTTTAAAGTGCTCTCGCAAACATCCATTGATAAAACGTGCAATTCAAAGATTGTCTTTTCTACCTCACCCATTACTTCATTGCCTTTGAGTAGAGCCACACTCAGTGACACCACAGGGCAGAGTGGAACTACCGTACGGGGTCTCCAGGGCTGTGATCCACACGAAGCAGACTGCCATGTGTCTCTGCCATGAAGCAGTGGGTAGGTTTGAACCACTGACCTGTTGTTTAGCAGCTGAGGGTGGCACCAAGGCGTTTAACTTACATACTAGATATAAGGAATCATTTTAAAGTTTCTAACTCAGAAACTTTGTGCTTGGAATCAGGGAAAATAATGAAATCATATTGAAGGATATTTCTAAGCATATGTTAGGACGCAAAGTAGATTCTAACTAATAAAATTTTAATGTACTTATTTTTTAATTCTATTGATTAATTAATGCTTTAATGAGAGTAACATGTGTGGTGAGATTCATTAACAGAATAAATTATATTACATATACTTATCTGTATTTCTGCTTCTACTCTTGGGAAATGGAAGTTTGTTCTCAGAATTCATATATAGACAGGTACTTCTAATCAAAGTAAAACATCAAAGGCTTACTGAAAATATTTTTCTATTAACTGTTAATCCCTACTGGTGAAGTTCACTGATGCAAAGTATTAACTACAATACACAAAAAGAAAAATAAGAAATGAAATAACAAAAAGGTGATTTGAAATGGGGGTACGTAATCCTTGCGATAAGAAAATGTTCTTTATAAAAGCAGATAAAAATAACATATAAGACACAGGCAATGGTTTAAAAATATTGATAAATAAGAATTTCAAAGAAAGCATGATAACATATATTATCAGCAAAAGATTTCAAAAACTTGCTATATTTTCCCAAAAGCCTTTCACATAAATTTTATCTGATAAAATTTGCTTATCTTGCTAGAATTAAGACTGTTAAAACAACTTTAAAAATATATTTGCATTTGTAATTTTCCCTTCCTTGGGAATGATAAAAGGAAAATCACTTACTTTTGGTGTTGCCTTAATTAACAACACCCTCCTCTTTTTCTTTTAATTCTTTTGTCTAAAATATCTTTCCTGGGTTTTGAGGCACTGAATTTGTCTTTATGAAGAAAATATGAGTGTTTAAATATTTAACAGAAAAAATTCTATGCAAATACAAATTTTGATGTAATAGGGATTTCGGCTGTTATGGAACTTTATTAAGTACCATCTTTTGTTTTTAATGTGTGAATTAAATAGAGAATAACAGTTCATCATACACTTACTTTTCCACACTGATGTGAGTAGTTTGGTATAGTCTCCACAGTTTTGTAAGCTCCAAATATTAAATATAATCAATCTTCCCCCAACTAAGTGTTCTAATGTCTTTCTGCTTTGGATTGTGATTTTTCTGCTTCAGGTTATGATTTTTTCTGCTTCAGATTAATAAAGAGGAAGTTCAAGGTGCTCAGGAGAAGACATCAATTAAAGAGAAATAAATGTCTCTACAGGGAAGGAATGGCACAAAACTCACAATACTCCTGAAATTCTGAGTTTTTTTAAATAAAACAATTAAAAAAGTAAACATCTTGCAATTGTTTCAAAACTGTACAGGTAGTTTTAGGAGGGGCAAAGGCTAATAACAATAACAGCCCATCTCATAAACTTGTTAATAATGTCCCAGATTTCAAATTAATTGAGTTTTTGCTTCATAAACATGGCCATGCATATTCTAAGCATGTGAAAGGGAATTCTTCCTAGATGCCAGAGAACAATGACAATGCAGAATGTTTGAGTGTTGTCCTTTCCCCTTTTATTGAAAGGGGGTGCATACAATGCAGTGTCCCTAACCCTTTGGTTTCTCTCTAGAATCCATCAGAATCTCAGGGCAAAGCCCAGTTCCCTCCCCCCAAAATACAAAAAGAGCCCCTTCAACACATGTGATATCCATACAGTTACAGAAAGCAACGAGGAAACTAATATTGTATATGCTGTTTTAAAAAAACTTATGAACTATTTATCAAAAGAAAATTTTGGAAACACGGCTCAAAGGGATCACTTATTCAACCCTGAGACAAACTGGAACTAGAGAGATCCCTGTAAAGATCATTCAACAGTACAACTGGCACTTTAAAAATCACCAAAGTTTTAAAAAATTTATTAAATGGCAAATTAGTTATCACATCTATATTCAGACAAATAAGAACAATGATGGTACAGCAAACAGCTACCATACTAATACATCAGTGATATCATAGCTCATAAAACAATAAAACAAATTTTGGTGCTAAATTAAGTTTTACACGTTTCATTAAATGACTTCAAGTGTTTATAAGAATGAGATGCACTTCAATATGCAACTAAAATTGTGTGGGCTTGATCTGAGTGGTGCTGGCGACAATGCAGAACAGGGCATCTAGTAGGAAATTTTTAAAATGTTGAATAAGGATTAGTTGAAGCTGAGCTGGAGCTATACAATGACATGACTATATGTACCTCTCTATATGTACATCTGCTTATGTACACTTTGTACAGACCATAACTCTTTATGACAATGTACACCGCAGGAAGTGGATAGAGTCCTTATAACCCAGTGAGTACAATATTAGGAGGCTAAAATTTTGTTTCCTGGGGAAAAGACCTATTTTTTGCTGTGTGATAATTCCATCTGACTCTTACTTTGTAAGTATTTTAAAACTAGTTTATGGATTCAGAAATAATAGTAAAAACCATGGATATAGAAGATAATTTTCCATGAAGCAGCCTGCCTCTTTCCATCAAAATAAATGATGCTTTGGATTTATCCAACCTTCAGAAGTTAATGAACTAAAAAGAAAGACCAGACCTACATTATTGGCACACATGAAGTACCAAGAAGTCATTTGGCTCAAAAATTGTTAACAACCACAAGTGAAAATTACAATAATGATAATATTATTTCTGATCCCTTTCATAAACTCTATCAAAATTGGTGGCATCACTGTAGGTACAGCTCTTGGACTAAGATAGGGATGAATCTTGTCTTTTGTCCTATGAAAACTGTTATTTACAATTATTCTTACATATGTACATATTTATAAATGTATAATTTAAAATTAAGGGGAGTTCAGGGAAAATGCAGAACTTACAAGGGAAATCTTTTTTAAAGTGCCTAATAGATGCATACCATACAATGCTTGTCTTCCGGCATTCCAGACTCTCTTAGAATATTGCACACTTGCCTACACATCACAGAGGAACTATATTATGTTTAAATGTATAACAAATTGGGTATCTTCTGTTTCACTGAATGAAAAGAACAAAACACATTTTAAAAATATTTTGATAACAAAAATATTGGAAAGGGATTAAAGAAATTCATTTATTGGCATATGTAACAAGTTTATTTTATTGAAGATTATGGATTACCTTTGTGAGGGTTTTATTTATTTTTTTAAATCAAGGCTGACTTCATGGCAAATTCTGTTAATAGAATGCATTTATGACCTTGGTATTAATACAATCATGCAAAGCACACAGTAGAATCACATTAAGACAACAAAAATGAATATAAATAACTAAAGGAGGCAAAGTAAATCATCATTTATTGAGATTTTGCTTATTTCCATAAGATATGCCTTTTATTAATTTTTGAACATACCTATTTATGCACTTTACTCAAATACTGTACAAAACTGCCAGAAATGCCACGATTGGACTACTGATGTTTCTACAAAGACACCATCATAAAGTATTATCTAATTTTCAAAGTCAACTAATAACTGCTAATGTATATGTGAATCAAAAGGACTTTAGATTTGACCAAAACTTTGAATTCAGGTATGATACACAATTGTTAAATTTCATTTGCTCTTTCAGGGACAAAAGAAGTTTTTAAAACGTTAAAATTGAAAATATTTTCGTTATAATTGTTGCTGTTGGATGCTATGGTGTCAACTGACTCAGTGACTGGCCCAATTTGACAGAGGAGAAGTGGCCCACAGGGTTTCCTAGGCTGTAATTTTTATAGAAACGGGTTATGTATGTCATCCATTCATAATTACTACTTGTATAAAATTTGTAAAGTGTGACTTCTAACTTAACTATTTGTTTGTGTCTTCTAATTTAACTCTTTGTATGTGAGATTAGTATGTTTGTATGCAATTTTAATAACCCACTACCTGTTGAAGTTTCAAAGTTTCAGGTTAAAAATGTTCAACTCTTACCAAAATCTCATTTGGTATACAAAGCTATTGTAAATTTGAGTCCGTGAAATTTAAAGTTGCAATTTACAAAGGCAGATTTACATGAATTCTTAGCCAAAAAAAGCTGCTTTCAAGGCAGAAAAATGTGCCAGCTAACAACCTTTTCCTTTACAATGAGTGGCTTCTGAGTCCTGATGAAAAGAAGCCGTAAGGCAGAATTTGCAGTAAACAGGAAAGAAGAGAATCAGATAAGGGGTCATCTATGTTCTGTGACACCTATGAATTCTCATCAGTGGGAGTTTTTGGCACAATTTTCTCATCCAAAATGAACGTTACTCCATAGCAGCCAACCTGGATGCTTTCCTAGTCTCCAGCACCAAGAAAATGTAGTTGATCAATTTTAATAGAACACATACCTGGAAAGAGCAAGACACTTTTTTTTTTTAATTTAAGGTAGTTTCCAATGAAAATAATTTGTCAATTTCAATTATTACTTTCAAATAAGCTCTGAAGTGAAAAATGCAGTGACCATGACATTCCAACGGTTATTAAATTCTAGACATAATTTAAATCCTGTCAGGGGTAACTCCTGTAATTATTTGAGCTCACCATGCTTCGTATGTACATGACTATAGATAATATTCAGGGTAATTAAAAGCTGATTTTGTGTAGTCTCTAGTTTTTCTTCTTATGTGTGCCAAGCTTTCCAGTCACATTAGCCAGGATTCTGAGCACTCAGGAAGGGAATTGATGTAGCTATCAGGCCCTGCTATTTAGAAGAACTTGTTTGTGAATGACAATCTTACCTTACATCATGAGTAGGCAAGAGTAGAAAATATTCATATTTAATACTTAAATAAAAGCATAAATACAAGAAGGTTGTAGCCCCCACTTTTCCTCTATCTTAAAGGGCAGGAAAGAAGTCAGGACATTTCAAACCCATTTAAACAAACTCCTAATGTAAAGTTCCAAAAAGGCGATGGCTCTTCTGGTGTAGGGGCTGCTTTCTGCTTGCGGTTCCATGGATTAGCAAGTGCGTGACTCCTTTAGAGATCTACTGGGAAGCTATGTCGTGATATGCATACTGTACATGTTCATTCACCAGTTAGCAGTTATTAGTTGAACTGTACATAGCAAAACAAATGGAGTTTCATGTTGCTTGACATCGTAATGATTCCCTTGGGTCTAGTTTCAAGGACTGAACCCTAACACAGGTTCCCTGTTTAAATATGTAGCCCAGTACACTAAATTAAATGTACCAAACAAGACCGGGAAGACTATTCTTGACATCCTGTCAATTTTGCTAACACTGTTGAAAGTCTTCTTGGCTTCCGCTGGCTTGTTTTCTGGCTTTCGGTTGGGTTCCGGCGTGGTCGCACTCTTGGAGATGGTGGAGAGAACTGGATCTTTCGAGAGATTCGGGGCGTAATTGGCAACAGCCACCGCATAAGCATTGTTCTGGATCATGACCGAGGCTTTTTCTTTCTTCTGTTGAAAAACAGAAGAAATCAAAGAGTAAGCATGAGTCAGGTGTAGAACATTTTCTGCAACTAATTACCTTGAACACCATTACCCGTTAGAAAGAAGGAATTTAGAAAATTAAATAAGTCTTTAAGTTATAAAAACATCATGCTATAACTTAAATAAGTCTTTAAGTTATAAAAATATTGAGTTTCTCATCTATTTGGTGAGTAAATGAGTGAAGAAAAAAGTGAAGTGCAGAAATATTTTAATAAGCGAAATGATCAGTTATGACAAATGCTTTTAATATCTGAATAAAGAAATTTAACTTCATAAAATATGTCATTTTATGCCATAAAATAAACCTAAAACATAGAAGAAAAATAAAACACAAGCTTGGATTTTCACCCTTGGATTATGTTACTCCTCTTTTAGAAACATTTTTAAATAATATTCAGTGGGACTAAATCGAACACTCCTCATGACCTCTTTCCTTCTCATGACATGCCCTCTGCAGGAATTCTCTGGCCTTGACACCTGGTGCTACTAGTCCCTGGTCTTCTCCTTCCCACGGAGCTACTTCTCTCCCACTAAGCACTCTCCATCTGGGAGATCCGGGGATGATTCCCAGCCAATGCACCTCAAACACAGTCTCCATTCACTCATCAATAAAATGTGTGTTGCTAAGACGCTGAATAGGTTTTGGCAAAGTGTCAAGAGAAAGAGAAGTCAGAAAGGCTGGATGATCCATTCCAAAGATCCGTGCGGGGAAACCCCAGAGATCACAAGAGTCGGGTCTGCAGTTGACTATGATCATAACCAGGCAGCATTTCATTCCATTGGGCCTGAGGTCACCACAACTGGAAGACAACTCACTGATAGCTAACAGCATTTCCCTCTCACATTTGGTCTTTAATTAAACAATCGTTCCTTAGAAATGTCTCCCCCACACTGTACCCTGAAGGCCTTGCCCTACAGATGTCCTTTCATACTACTCGTTTCTTCCCATTAGGTGTTTTTCACAAGGTGGGCACACTTCCATTACGTGTGGTAATAGCTTCACTGACACCCTCTTCCCATTAAGATCTGAATTCAGTGAGGGCCACTCTTGGCTTGTTAATCTTTGTGACAGTAGCACTCAGCTGTGATAGCTTCTATAGGCAGGTAGATAATAAGTAGCTCAATTAATGATGCTTCCAAATAAAAAATGCCTCTACCCAAATTTCTATAGTAATATAAGGAACCCTGGTGGTGCAATGGTTAAGCACTTGGCTGTTAACCAAAGACTGTCAGTTCGAACCCACAGTCCACCATGCTTTCTGCAGAGGAAAAACTTGGCTAACTTTTCTGGTGAATATTCCAAATCTGGAAACCGAAACTCTGTGACACAATTCTACCTTCTTATACAGGGTTACTGTGAGTTATCATGGCCTAGATGGCACACATCACACATACACACACATACAACATTATAAATGCATTATTGTATACATGTAAAAAACTGAGTCAGCACTTAGTTATAGAAAATAGAGAGGTGAGGTTTATGGGAAAGGTCACAACAAAATTTGGTTCACCAATAAATTTAAATTAAGATTTCTCAAAATTTGCAAGTAAAATGAGATAAGCAGGGAGCTCTGAAAGCCTAGCAGTATCTCCAAACCTGCAAGAGTTTCCCTTTTGTTCATGGTCATAGGTTTCCCCACTTTCTCTGTGTGAAACCTATATCGTATACATATGTGTACATATACACATGCATATACATAGAGGTGTTTCTCACAAAGGAGAATTCAGCGTAAGGTAAAGCTATTTTCTGAAGAAAATAACTCTGTTTTACTTGTTTCTTTTTATATTTTACTCTGACTGCCAAGAAGCACAGAATCTTCTGCTCACTAACTATAGCTATGAATGACAGTTATTACTCTGGCCCAAATGGGGGACATATTTAAGATTTACTGTCCTTTATCTTATTTCTTATTTCTATTTTATATATAATTTAAATATATGCATTTTTTAGAAAAATGCCCAGAAGTCTTTTGGAACAACATTGGATATTTAAAAGGATATAAATGGATAAATGGATTTGATAATGTGATTTTCTATGCATTTCAGAAAAAAGACAGCCCCTAGAAATAGCACAGTTCATAGCAATGTGGATGTAATGTTTCTAGGTCTGTATTTCAAGCAATTTATTATCTAGTGTTTTGTTTTGTTATTAGAAAATGGTTTCCTCAGCCAGTGCTGACCACTGATCCAGACTTAAAAATAGGATCAATATCAACAAAAGAGTTCATTTAAAATATATATATTCAAAGAAACCAGGTGTGAGATGCCATGTTAGACAATGGCAGCTACAGTGATGAACATGAAAACACTATTAACCTCTCAAACTTTAGAGACTAATAGCAGAACTTATATTTTAATTCTTAATGTAAAGTGATGATATAAAATAGATTTGTGCAAGGTACTTTGGAAACAATGATTTCCAGTAGTTCTTACAGGATAACTAAGATACATCCTTTTATAAAAGGAAGGAGGGAACACTCTAACAAGAGGAGTCAGTATTTCTAAAGTTTGTGAAGAAGCTTGACTGGGGAAATTTCATGGTCAGAGAAAGCTTATAAACTCCAGGCGAGAATAGCAACACTGAAAGTACTACTCACTCCAATTGCATCAGTTCTGACTCACAGACACCCTACGGAGCAGACTAAAACTTCCCTGCAGTTTTCTGAAGCTATATTCGTTACTGGGTCAGGAAGCCTCATCTTCCTTGTGCAGAGCAGCTGGCGGACTTGAACTGAGGTGCTGATATTGTAAAGATACTACAGTTCATTCCGTGTGATATATTTACAAAGGAATTACCAATGAAAAATGTGAAACTGAAAGTGCAGCGATAACCAGTATGACTAAAAAGTACTACTTGTAATGAAAATTCAATATATTATATGCAAAATGAAAACATAAATCAACAATAAAATGCAATCAGCATGCTGAAGTAATCTAGAAAAACAATCATGAGTTCCAGGATACAAATTGATCACATTGCTTTAATCTTTACATTTTTTTGCTATTAGTAGGCCAAATAGAGCTTGTAAAGTAGGGGTGGGGAAATATTCTTATTAAAACTTCTATAGCTTACAGATTTTAGGAACAAGACTATAAACCACAATGCCACTTATTTGTATGCCTATTCTGCAATACAGTCATAGAAAAAAGGAAAAAAACACTATTTATATTGAAAAAACTAAAATTGACAGCAAATCAGCAAGTATTTTGTTCTCAGTTTAACATGAGAAGCTTTTAGGAAGACATATAGGTAAAAGAAACCCTTCAAATAGAGCATTTTACTATTATTAAGCATAGTCTCCATCGTATTGCCTCTCATTTAAACCTCCTTCTTAGCACGTGGCTAACGATCTATAGGTAAGAATGGACGCAGCTGTTGTATCTGTGCACATCATTCTCACCAGTGTCCGTATCTGAAACCAAAACCTTCCCAACGAAGTTTGTCTTGAAATAACTTTTTCTTTAGCGACTACAAGCCCAACTTAACATGCGTAGGCATTTCAACACCCACTTACTTATTTCATATGACAGAAAAAATACGAAAATGCCAAACCCACTGCCACCTAATCAATTCCAACTCACGGGGACCCTACAATCTTTACAGGAGCCAACTGCTCATCTTTCTCCTAACATTTCAGTTAGCAGCCCAATACTTAACCCCTGTGCCTCCAGGATTCCTTCAAACTCCACAGGAGTGATGCAAGTGCAGGCTGGCCTTGTACCTCAGTGCCCTAAATATGGGGAGAGGCGAGGCACACGAAATTCACTTAGTAGGCCTGAAATAGGTAACAGTAAAATATGCAACAGTTAAAGTAAATAGCTACTTTCCACTGTCTCCATCAAACATGTGGTTTCAGACTCACTCACTGCCATAGAGTCAGCTGTAACTCACAGCAACCCAATAGCTAGCGTTGAACTGCCCCTGTGAGTTTCCTACACTGTAAATCTTTCTGGGAGTAGCAAGCTCCATCTTTCTTCAGCAGAGGGGCTATTGGATTAGAACTGCTGACCTTGAGGTTGGCAGTCCAATTCATAAACCACTTCCCACAAGGGCTCCTCATGTTTAAAAGCAGAAAGTATACTTATTAATCAGTTTTGAGAACTTCAGCTAAGTATGAACTGTACTAAACCACCAATTCCGTACCTGGGGTGGGGTGGGAGGGGTATAAGTAATTAAGACACTCGTTACAAAGCTGCTGTAAAGATTACGTGAAACAGCATATTTTAAAAATCTAAGCCTTGGTGGCTTACAATCACCAGTCAGAGGTGAGAAAAAAGATGGGGCTGTTCGTGCCTTAACGATTTACAGCCTTGGAACCCCAAAGGGGCAGTGCTCCTCCGCTCCATAGATTTGCTGTGAGCTGGAATCGACTCCATGGCAGTGAGGGATGCACAGGGCCCGATACTTAATCAGAGCTTAACGGATGCTAGAAAGGTTTTTTACACAGAATTTCCACTATCCAAATACTCATGAAAGAGTTCAGGCTAGAACAAGAATAGACTTAAAAGAAATGTATATGATTCAAATTCATTTCGATATTTAAAATTGTGCATGTTATTAGTGGAGACATAGCTATCGCAAGGTGATTGTACTCCCTTCGTTATAACAAGAATAGTCTCGCTTACCTTGTCATTTACTACACTCTTCCCGTCCCACGCCCATCCTCTTTTCGTGAAGTAGTTAACAGTTGCGAATTCGATTAGGGCCGAGAACACGAATGCATAGCACACCGCAATAAACCAGTCCATGGCAGTTGCGTAAGCGACTTTAGGGAGAGAATTCCTGGCGCTGATGCTCAGGGTCGTCATGGTCAGGACCGTCGTGACTCCTGCAGAGGCGGAACCACACATACCATCAGTCGGTTGGGCGTTTTGTGGGTAGGTTTTTTAAAACCACTTTCAAATACTTTCTACCCAGGAGAATACAGTCCAAAACTCATTGCCTTAAATGGTCACTGGATTTCTTAAATGACGGACTAAAACATTTTCAATTTTTGTTCTGTTCCACATGAAGCATTTTTTTCTTATCTAATGTGGAGGTTACAAAGACTAATAAGACTGCAGTAGGATTTTCTGTGAGGAAAAGTAGGCACTTTATTGCCTGTTGTTATTAATTTACAAATGAAACAAAAACCCCACGAAGCCCTAAGTTCAGTGGCCATTTGTTTGAATGCCATAGTAACCAAAGGACCAGGCAGTGGCACTGCATCCTTGCTTACAATGGAACTGTGATTAGGAAGGGCCACATTCAAAGGAAAGCTAAAGAAATATGAATTAAATTATGGATTACAATTCATGGCGAGGATACAATTTCTTTCTTAATGAAACTTAGCAATTTCTAGGAGATAAAACCAGTGGCTGATAAAATATAAAACCCAGAGAAAATGTACATCACTATTTTGAAAGACCTTTTTCTACCTCTGTTGATTTAAAAGACAACTTATTTTCTTGTATTGTATCCCTCTTTTGCCAGCAGTTAGGAAAATCATGATTACTGAGCAGAAAAGGAGGCAATTAACTCTGGAGGTTAGTTGTGGTATCAGCACCCATGATGTCTGCAAGCAACTATGTTATAGGAGCGCCAGCAGAAGTCTAATCATGCACATAGGGGATCAGTTAATGTAAAAGAAAATGTACTTTCAAAATATTTATTTATTTTTACTCACCTACAATGCTGTTTATTCTATAACCTCAGAGTCTATTCCAGCCCACAGTGTTACAGACTGCCCTTTGAACCAGTTCTTTTCTGCTTGAGCTCCCTGCAGAGAATTTGAATGTCTACCCTCTTTTGTCAACGGAATCAGAATAGACATTTTAAACAGACCCCGGGGTGATTCTTATGCATCAATAAGAATCTTGTGAAATGCTGGTTTTGCTTTAGTGTGTCTGAGGTAGGAGTGCAACTTATCAGAAGCTGGGAGAGCCGTGTGCACCAATCCAAAGCCTGGCTGCAGAGCAGAGCTGTGCTCCCCAGTTTTCTTCAATGCCATCCTCGTGGAAACCGGGGCCTTTCATCTTGTACCGCAGCTCCTCTAACCCAGAATCAGCCTTTAATCAGAGCCGCAGTGGCATACATAGTAGGTTATGCATTGGGCTGTTAACCACAAGTTAGGCAAGCAGAAGCTACCAAGCAACTGCCCTATGGGGGAGAGGTGAGGCTGGCCACTCCTGTAAACACATACAGTCTGAAGAACTAAGGGCCGTGAGTGGACTCGATGGTAGGGACTCTTTTGAGGCCTTTCATTCTGCCCACTGATTGCTGGGCTGGAATCGTCAACCTATAGGTTAACAGTCTCCTAAGACACCTTTGTACCACCTAGGGATTGCTTACAGTGCAAGTAAGTGATTCAAAATAGCAGTAATTCTATAGACTCAAGAGCGACCACATCTGGGAAGGTGATGATAGTAGCAGGAATAAAGTCAGAAAAATAAATTTAGCTTGCTTGCTGCTGAGTCAGTTCTGGAGATGTCTATAGAGACACAGTAAGTTTGTGTTTGAAGGCATCAAACTCATCAAGGTACGAGTATCAAAGGGTTTTCTTGAGAGATTCTGATACAGAGGAATCAATAAACAGAACATCAGGCAAACGTGTGTGCATACATATACACAGTATAGAAATGCAGATGATAAATCATTTGGAATATGAAAGTGTATTCAACTTTTGTATAAATAAAAACAAAGGAACAGTGAGATGGCTTGTTTGGATACTATTATTAGCAAAACATCAAGTAAGCTTCAAGGAACTTTTAGTGTCCTGGTATTGAGTAAGATATAGTAACAGATGCTCTCTGTTATACTGATTTAATCTCTCTGAAAAGTTATTTTTTGATAGCTCCTAATGCTTTCAAACAGTTTCATAAAGGTAAATGTATGCACTATAGTTGTCGATATTCAAAATATAAATCTGACATTGATGCATACACTTATGACAGTGTTACCACAATTATGATAATCAATATTTATTACCCATTGCAATCCTCACTGCATCTATTTCTTCATCTCTAGTGAAGCACTAGCATGCTCTCTGATGTTGTAAATTAATATGTATTTTCTACAATTTTAATATATGAAATTATACCATGTAAATATGGTTTTGCCTTTGTAGTGTGTATCTATAAATCATTTTCTTTTAATGGAGAGTAATATTTCATAGATGGCTGGGTTATATGTGTTTGGAGGCAAATTTATTTACAAAAAAAGTGGCTGTGAACATTAATTGTACAATTCTATATGTATATGCATTCATTTTTCTTATGTATTTTTGTCATTTTAGATGATATTTAATAACATAAAATTTGCCATATTAAAGTGTATGAGGCAGTACCCCCCCAAAAAGCCAGATTTTTTCAAAGCTATATATTTAATATTTTTACAAAGCAACCTTATCACCTTCAAAGTACTCTCCATTACATTTACTACATTTGTCAAATCTGCAATTCCATTCTTGGAAACATTTTTCAAACTCATCTGTTTGAATGACTGACAGCACCTCCCTCGTTTTTTTCTTCACCTCTTCTACATGGTCAAATAGTTGTCCTTCCATGTTCCTCTTCATTCGAGGAAACGAAAGAAGTCGCAGGCGAGCATGGTCAGGTGAGTAAGGTGCATGGGGCAAGAGAGGCATGCTGTTGTTTGCCAAAAACTGGTGCATTGAGATGCCTGCATGAGCAGGTGCAGTGTCCTGGCAAAACCAGTCCACTGTCTGCCACAAATCAGGCTTTTCTGCCCCACACTGCTATATTGTCTTTACAGAACAATGTAAATAGAATGCTTGATTAACAGTCCGACCTGGTGGAACAAACTCCAAATGCACTGTGAGCTGATATTTTCATTCGTTTGGAAAGTTGACAGATGTCTGGAATGAGGTTTGTCATCAATTGATATTTCACCTTTCTGAAATGAGAAACCCACTGGTACACTTGAGTTTTGTCCATAGCGCTGTCCTTGTAAGCTGTGCTCAACATCACAACAGTTTCTGCAGCATTTTTCCTGAGCAGGGAACAAAATTTCACAGCTGCATGCTATTCTCTTAAATCAGCCAACACAAAAAATGAGATATCAGGGAACCTCACTGTGACAGTCCCAGGCAACACCACAGGGTGCACTAAATCTGGGGGAGCTGCTGCATGCTCGCCTAGCCATCAGCGAAAGGGAATGCATAATACGGAAGCCCCACCCATTGGAGCTTTTTTCCCTTTTGGTTTTGTTTTTTGGTACATTCTCATACATGATATCACAATGTTGTGACTATCTATCTAATCCAAGAAATTTTCATTACTCCAAAAAATTAGTTGTCTCTCCTAATTCCGCACTTTCACCAGCTCCTGTTAATTTGCCTTTAGTCTCTGTGCATTTGTCTATGTTGGACATGTAATTTGACTTGCATGTGACATTAATGATATTGTCTGATCAGTTCTACACTCTGTTGGGTCACCTTTTCAGAATGGGTACAAAGACTGATCTCCTCCAGTGGGCTGGTCAGACAGCTATATTACAAACTTCTTGAATTATACAAATGAGTGATTCCAGTGACTTCAGTTGGTTGAGACATTTCAGTCAGTATTCTGTGAATTCCAGGAACCTTGGTTTCTGCTAATGCATTCAGTGCAGCTTGGACTTCTTCCTTAGTGCCACTGGTTCTTGATTACATGCTGTCTTTTGGAATAGTTGAAGGTTTATCAGTCTTTGATATAATTATCCTTTGTATTCATTCCATTATCTTTAAAAAATAATTCCATTTATATTGATGTAAAAATTATGTAACACATTTGCCAACTCCCGAATGCACAGTTTAGTGGTATCCATTACATTAATTGTAATCAGTGTCACATTTTACCATAAATATTGACTGCTGCTCCCTTTGAGGCTTCCTGCATCTTTCAATATTTAGCCCAGGGAATTCCTCAAGATTGCAACTTGAGGCTTGAATGTTTTCTTTGATTCTTCAGAGTGAAATATGCTGAATATGTTCATTTTTGTATATAATGAGGTAGGAGTTCAAATTAATTCCTTGAATGTGGGTATCCAGTTTTCCCAGGTACATTTTTTAAAGAGACTTCTCTTTCCCAACAGTTTTAGCAACCTGGTTAAAAATAATTTTATCATATGTATGTGCTTATTGTTGAGCTAATATGAAACTGTTGTGTTGACTAGTTTTATATTGTTTTCAAATCAGGATATGAGTTATTCAATTTTATTTTTCAAGATTTTGCCTATTTTGGGGACCCTTATAATTCCATATGAACTTAAAGAAGAGATTTCTATTTCTGAGGATGGCAAAAGAAATTAAAGTCCTTGGAATCTTGATAGAGATAATATTGAATCTATGGATCATGTTTAATACTGACATCTTTAATAATATTAAGTCTTCCAATTCCAATTCAAGAACACCTGATATATGTTGATTCATTTAAGTCTTCCTTAATGTCTTTCATCATTGCTTTGTAGTTTTAAGGTGAAATTCTTTCTAAGTTTTGCTATTTGCTTTTGTCAGTTTCACTATGTGGAGTTTTTAATGGATCTATTTGATCATAATCTATCTGCAGTTCATTTATAGTACAAAGAGCTTCCTACTAGATGTATTGTATAATGTATTTCCTTAAAGTCTGAGGACTCTCTGGACACCACTTATTCAATTACTTTTTCTTTCCATCTTTCCTCTCGATTCTCCTTCTGTTGCTAACATTACTCTAACGATGTCTTTCCAATCTACGTGGGTTCATCCAATAGGTCATTGAGGGTCTATTCTTTTTCTTCACTCATTTGACTTCTTGTTTCTAGGATTCAGAAATCTAAGAGATATAATTTCACATCCAGTGATTCTTATTGAACGTTAGTCCCCACAGTGACTTTCAGTGATAGCTGTGTACATTTTAACTACCAAGTTTCTGTTTGTTTCCTTTTTATATTATAAATACTCCTTTATTGATACTTAATATTACTCATCTGACAGTCTGTGATACTGTGGTAACTCGGGTGTTGCTGTGATGTTGCAAGCTATGTGCAGGTTTCACAAATGCCAGGTAATCCCAAAACGGTTGAAGCAGTATGTCAACAGGGGGTTTCAAACACTCGACTTGGAGTCAGAAAAGGATGCGGCACCAGGGGTGGCAGCGCTAACATCAGATGCATCTTGGCTGGCAGCAGAGAGCACCAGAAACTCCTCACATGTGCTCTCTTGACTCTGCAGAGACATCTGACTGGGGGAATCATACTGAATTCTAGATAGCATTGTGAAAATGGAGATTCTAGAACACTCAATTGTTTTCATGGGGAACCCATCACAGTATAACAGCAGTCATTCAAAACAGTCAAGGTACACTACCTGGTTTGTTACTGAGATAGGTTTTAATCAGGATTTTATTCTTTCATCATACTTATTCAATCTGTATGCTGAGCACATAATCCAAGAAGCTGTGGTGTATGAAGAATGTAGGTTGAAAGTGAAGAAGACTTGAAGTATTTACTGATAAATTCAAATTCTTCAATATAGATTAACCTCCATATATAGAAAACGAAAAGCCTCACAAGTGAACTTATAAGCAATATCATTATAAATGCAGAAAATATAGAAGGTGTCCAGAAATTAACTTTTCTTGGATTTACAATCAACGCACAGGGATGTAGCAGTCAAAAGATCAAATGATGCATTGATTTGGGCAAAATCAGCTGCAAAAGATTTCAAAGACTTGTTGAAGAGCAAAACTGCCATTGTGAATCTTAAAGGCTACTTTAACGAAATCAAGGGTTTTTTTGATCCTATCATATACATACAAAAGCTGTTCGATGAAAAAGAAAAAATTGAAGAATTGATGCCTTCAAATTATGGTTTCTGTGAAAAATATTGATTACACCATGACTGAAGAAAGAATGGACAAATCTGCGTGGAGGAAGTAGAGCCAGAATGCTCCTTAAAGGTGAGGAGGCCAAATTTCTTCTCACCTACTTTGGCCATCTGAACAGGAAGGATCAAGCCCTGGAGGACATTATACCTGGGGAAGTAGAGGGTCAGCAAAAGAGAGGAAGACCCTACATTAGACTGATGGATTCACTGGCTTCAATAATGGGATTCAACAGAGCATGTGTTGTGCAGAAGGACAGAGTAGGGTTTTGTTCTGTTCATGGAGATCACCATAAATTCAAATTGACATCATGGCACCTAACAAGATGATAACAATAATATTTTTTCACTTGTTTTTGGTGAAACATTGCTATGCACTCTTTTAATCCTTCAGACTTCATTTCCTTTATTTTTGCATATTAAAAATGGTTAATTTAAAGCTTTTATTCTAATAAGCATAATGTGCAAACATCTCCAAGGATGGTTTTCCTTGAATATTTTTATTCCTGTGAATTGGCTATCATTTGTTTTTGGGTTTTGTATCTCATTTCTTTTATTGAAAACTAAACAATTTGAATACTGTAATGTGAAAACTGAGAATCAGATTCTTGTTCCATACTAGGTCGTGTTGTTTTTGCTGCTGCTTATGGTACCTTTGTTTGTTTATTTATTTATGTACAGTAAGTGTTCATATCTAATACTATGAAGTCTGTTTCCTTCACTCCTTGTAGTCACTTACGTCTCTGCTCCCTTATCTTACTGCTCAGCTAACTGTTAGGTAGAAAATATTTAACATGTGTAATCCAATGTTTCCAGTGTTTACCAAGTGTCTCCATGTGCAGATGTATAGCATATCTTCAATACTCAATTAGGCCATGCCCTGTTCTACCTCAAACTGCACTCTCTGCATGGGTAGTAAGTACTTGTAGGTCTACCCTAGGTCTGCTGAGGTGGTACTTCTAAGCTTAATTTTGAAGTCCTAAAAGAGTTATATTGATGATATTATCCCAATTTTTCATTTGTTCTATGACATTTTGAATAGGTACACACTAAGACCCGGAAATTACACATTTAGGTCAGGCAGGATAGAACAAAATATTGACAATATTGAGGCTATGTCTTTAGAATTTCTTATTTTAAATACAGGTTTTAGCCATTAGCTACCGTGTGGTTTTGGTTTACTCAACTCCTTTTTTCATCAACCCACGATATATATATATATATACACATATATCTATGAAGCGATATAGTACTTACAGTGATGTTGTGCATAACAGTATATTTGCAGCACTTAGTATAAATCCTGGGATATTTCAAACTAAATACTAACTATTTTAGATCTTTTGTTATTACTACTACTACTACTACCATCAGAAATAAATTTTAATGAAATGACAGCAAAAAAACATAAGATATAAATGATGCATAAAGCTTTTCAGGTGAGGACTGTATATAACAGCTGAAAAGTGACAACCATATTACAACAATGTTGTCAGTGACTGTGAAATAATTTAATAAGTTAGGGAATAGCAATGCCAAGAATGTGATGAAAAAATACCATGAATGAAGCAGTGCTGTATATGCTTATAAATTTGTGTACAATACAGTCTACTTAAAAATGTCTCATAATTGAATTTTAAATATATATGTGGATATGTACATCAATCCACATACATATTTCTCTATGAACTTAGAAAATACTTTTAAAGGTACTATCTAAGCTTCGTACCATTGGCTACTAGAAGGACAAACAAGTCTGTCTTAGATGAATTAAGCTAAAATCCTTCTTAGAACAAAGGATGACCAGACTTTGTCTCATGTGTTTGGGAGCCTGGCTAGGAGACACTAGTCTCCAGAGTGGGACCTCATGCTTGATTAAAGAAAGGGTCATTGAAAAAGAGGAAGACCCTCCATAAGACGGGTTGCCACAATTGACTCAAACATGACAATGTTGAGGATGATACAGGAGCAAGTACTGTTTCATTTTGCTGTAGACTGGCACTCTGTCATAACTGACTCAAAGCCAGCTAATGATAACAATAAGATTAGTCTCAATACTCAGAAAAGGTACTCACCTAATAATCTCCACCTAGGAGGAGAATGTAGTACACTGATTGGATAGATAAAAAGGAACATAGACTTTTAGCAAAATTTTTGTTTTACATATTTGATATTTTCATATAAATATTTGGTAGAGAAGGAAAGAAAAAAGTCCCAAATGGTACCGAAGAAGAGTCCTGGTGGCGTAGTGGTTACATCATCAGGCTGCTAATCGCAAGGCCAGCAAATTGAAACCAGCGATTCCACTAGAGAAAGATGAGGCTCTCTGCTCTCATGAAGAGTTACAGCCTCAAAAGTCCATGGGAAAGTTCTACCCTGTCCAAGACGGTTTGCTGAGAGTCAGAACTGACTCATTGTCTGTGAGTTTGGATTTTGCCTTTTAAAGTTATAAGAAGCCAGTTGTCCTTAAGTGCCTCCAGCTCATGACAAGCCAAAGGGTCTCAGAGCACACCTGTAATGGTTTTGGAAGATGTCTAGTCTTCCTCCAAGACACCTTTGAGTGCATTTAATCTTTCCAAGTTTGCTTAGCGGTGGCGCATATAACCTTTGCACCACGTACAGACTAAGCAGCCAGGATCACACCAAGGTTACCATTCAGAATTAATGCTGAAAGCATTTTATTATTTCCCTGTTCTTTTAATTTGTTGTGAGCCTGCCTTGTGATTCTGATTTTTTCGAAAATAAAAATAAAAGGTTTCTTTTAAATAAGGGGGGATTTGATGACATTTATAATTTTCCACTTAAGTGAAACAAGACATTTGGTAGAAATGTACCTCCTGCTGAAGGCATTGTTGTGCTGTTGTTAGGTGCCACTGAGTCAGCTGTGACTCTGGTTGCCCTAAGTACAACAGAAAGAAATGCTGCATGGTCCTATGGCCTCCTCACGATTGTTTCTGATGGAGGCATTAGTGTTGTCTAATGTAAAAAAGAAAAAGGGCATCCCTAAATTCTCAATAATAAAATCCTGACAAACCTAAATCTTATTGCTTTTAAGCCCAAGCTGCTGCTTTAAATCTTAAATGTGGGTCTATTCATTTAAATCAATAATATGTTAGAGAAATGTCCACATTCATGCTACCTTCCCCTGGATATAATAAGGGAGATTGTCTGATATAAAATTTTCTTTCATCAAACTTTAAAAACTTATCTAAAAAGTGTTGACTTAGTCTGTATATACCTTGGTTCTTCCATCTCTAGGGCCCTCCCCCATTCCTGTGCCTTCTCTCCCACTGGGAGGGCAATGTCTTCATAGGCCAGGTTTCCTACCTGCTGGTTCAGTGTCGCATTCTCACTGCACTCGAAGTAGAAAGTGCTGGACATTGAAAAGAGAAGTGATGCACTTACCTTGACAGCTCATATACCTTCAACATGCCTGTCTCCCAATCACAGGCAAGTCCCTTTCTACCCACTGAAGTACCCTCTAGAAATGAACATTCTTCTCAATGTTTCTTCAACACACTGCTTCATCCCCTACAGCAACAGTTCTTAACCTGTGGGTCTCGAACTCTTTGGGGGTCGAATGACCCTTTCACAGGGCTTGCCTGATTCATAACAGTGGCAAAATTACAGTTATGAAGTAGCAACGAAGATAATTATAAGGTTGGGGGTCACCACAACATGAGGGACTGTATGAAAGGGTCATGGCATGCGGAAGGTTGAGAGCCACTGCCCTACAGTAAGGTTGGGGAATGTCAGCCCTTCGGCAGTATAAGGCCCTCAAAATCATCAATGCCAGCCAACATCACATGCCTCACCCAAGAGAAGCAGTTCCAGCAATTGCAGTAGGGGTGAGCTAATTAAATGTTTGACTGGTATGGCCTATGAATGATATTAGAAATGTCCAAATGGCCCTTGACAGGAAAATGGTCTCTGGGTCTTCTACAGTCTCCTGTGACTGCCATACCTAATCTCTTCTTTGGGAGACTTGTTTCCCAGTAAAAATTTTTAAAGCAATACAAATGCTTTTAGCACACAGATCTATAGGAGCGGCTTCAATAAGGTCTTGGGAAATTTTGATTTTTAATTCTATTTTTCAGTATAATTTTAAAGCCTTCTTGTATATATTGGTGTGTGTGTGTGTTTGCATGTATATGATGTATATATGACCTTTGGCCATGTATGAGCAATATCTAGCACATAGTTACCACTACTTCTATATTATGACTTTATTTCACATAATATTTCTTATTTTAAGGTGCAGATGTCAAGTTGTTGTTGTTGTTAGGTGCCATCGAGTCAGTTCTGACCCATATTGATGTTATGCACAATGGAACAAAACACTGCATGATCCTGTGCCATCTTCACAACTGATCCTCTGCATGAGCCCGTTGCTGCAGCCACTGTGTCCATCTATCTTGTTGAAGCCCTTCCCCTTTTTCGCCGCCCCTCCACTTTACTGAGATACCAAGACGCTTGCATAATTAGCTGATATTTCAGTCTACAGCGGTTGAATGAATGAAGTCTAAGCAAGGCATGCTGGGCGTTGAAGGGAGGTGTGCATTTGAGAAAAGAAAGTCACATAGGGGATGTGGTTTCAGGATCAGAATTTTACTTTTGTTTAAATGGACACAATTTTTAATCTCTTTATACCTCAAAGGACCTCTGCTGCTGCAGGGGCTAGGTGTTGGGTCGCTAAGCACGAAATTGGCAGTGCCAATCTGCTCTGAAGCTTGTCTGCGAGGGAAAGATGCGGCTGTCTGCTCCAATAAAGGCTTCTGACCTCAGAAACCCGGGGAAGCTGTTTTCCTCTGGTCTGTGGGGTTCCTGTGGGCCAGAATCAACTCCATAGCAGCAGAGTGAGCTTGGGCTTCGGTTTCTTCTTTTGCATAGTAGGGGTTAAAAAAAACATTGCTTTCCAAGTGAGCTGTTTCACTGACAAAAAATGAGCTACTGCAGGTAACTCATATAGGACATTGCTTCTACTATAAAAATAAAAAGGCTTCATGTGAGAAAATAAATTACATGGAAAGTAGAGCCAATATAAATTGAAATAAGTAAAATAAATCCAAAACCTCTTATAGAACTTTATCCCCATTAAACGCTTGTGTGTGTGTGTGGGGGGGGTATTTGAGATGTGGAATACAAATTTAAGAGAAAGTATGAGAAACTAAAACGCCACATATGCCCAGCTCCCTACCAGACCCCCAACCCGCAACAAACATAACCTTCACAAAATACGCATGTAAGATTGATGCCACCTGCTGGTTACTTGTAGAAATAGCAGGAAGGACAGCAGGCATTCTAATAAACGGTATAATGCTTCCACCCCTCTTGAGCCTTGTGGACAAAGCAACACCTTTCCCACTCCTCCAACACATAAAAATGAATTTTACAAACATAGTCTAAATGCACTATAAAAGGTTACATGTTAATTCATCATTGCACTGCATCTGAATAAATAGCATTGGCATCCTTATGCTACAAAGCAAAACTCAATTAGAGTAACATGTCTTTGTAACAAAACCTAACTAAGTCAAATAGCACACATTTAAGATCTGTTATAGAGGAAAATATGATGAGATTATGTGAAGTGGCCAACGCTGCAGGGAGATTGTACACTGTTCTCTGGCTTCTCTGATTATGTCCTGCGTTCCTTACACAACACAGTCCTCTGTCAAACTCTCTTTGCTCCTCAATCCCTCTTGCAGTCAAAGGCATCGCAACTTAAATGATGACATTTTCAAATTCTAGGATAACGTTGGATAACATGCATAAGCCTACAAGGAAAACTAGTTAATGTAACTATTATTCAAATTTATGTACCAACCACTAAAGTCAATGATGCAGGAACTGAAGAATTCTGTCAACGTCTATCATCTAAAATCGATCTAATATGCAATCAAGATGCATTGTTTATTACTAGTGATTGGAATGGAAAGGTTGGGAAGAATGGGGAAGGGGTGAGAGAAGAAGTGGGAGGAAGGAAGAAGGAAATATGATCCTGGGGGTAATTTGAAAACATTACCTTGGTGATAGAAATTAATTTGGACACTACATGATAGAACTTTCAACACTAATTGTTTTCCATGGGGAACACATTTTTAATGATTTTAAATTGGCTTATAATTCACATATCATTCAACTCAATAGTTCAACCATTTTGAGAAGAGTTGGGCATTAACCACCATCAACTGAGAATATTATTAGTCCCCCAGTTCCTCAACCTCCTCTGCCATGTCACTGGGAATCAATAATCCATTAATTGACTCTAAAACGTCACTGATCCTGAATTTCTTTTAAAAAAATTTAAACCAAAAAACCTATCCGAATTCCATAAAAAACAAAATCAGTAAACAAAACAAGCAAAACAACAATGACAAAGGGAAACAGAACAAACAAATCTTCATTGAACAGAAAGTAGACTATTTTAAAATCTGAAACAAAGTCAAGATGGGTAAAACAGAAGATCAAATGATGACCTGTTGCATTTTCCCCTACGTGGATCTGAAATGTTCGACTTTGCAATGCTCCCTTCTAGTTAGGTTCTTCATCTCCCTGGAGTGTGGTCAGAGGGGATTCGCCCGAGGCTTAATCCTCCTGGGGACCCTGCCAATAGATTTGGGCTTCCACTCTTATCCAAGCCTTCTGCAAGCCAGATGTCCAGATTCCAACTCTGATACAATACCCTGCTCTGCATTTCAATTTTAATATTTATAACCTGTGGGTAACAGAGACTGGTGTGCTTCTGTGTGAATTTAGTTAATGCCTCACTTAGATGGTGGTTAGTTTTAAGACACACCTTTAAGACTCTTCATACTGTTCTTTAAGATCGAAAGAGCACTATCTGATGTCTTCATGACCCTTAGCTTTAGCATCCATACCTTCAGTGATCTCTTCATGAGGGTGAGGACAGAGCAGGGCCAGGTCGCGAGAACAAATTGTTCTTAGATTAGGGCTGGGACTAGCTGTGAGCCCAAAGTCCAACCACATGATTATGGTTTAAATATGTCTCTGGTTCCTTTTAGATACAGCATTATTATTTTATTGGAGAGCATTATAAATCATTCCCATGGTGCATGAAGTAATTCTATTGATGGTAGCAGTATTTTAGCCAGTGATATAGAGTTTAAAACACCGCTGATAAAAGGAAATTATACATATATAGGCCAACTGTGATGCTGGAAGGTCACTGCTGCCTCAAATCCCAGCAGGGTCCCCCAAAGAGAAGAGATTTCAGCAGAGCTCCCAGGCTAAGAACAGACAATGAAGAAGGACTAGGCTCTGCATTTTGGCCAAAGCAGCCTGTGTTAGTCCAGGTAGACTAGAGAAATAAATTCATAGACATGCATATGTGTATAAGAGAAAGTTTTACATGCAAAAAAACTTTGCACATAAAAAAAATCACAGCCCAGTCCAGATCAAGATCATAAGTCCAATATTAGCCCATACGTCGGATACCAATCTGTAAAATCCTCTTCTGACTCAAGAAACATGTGCAAGGACAGCGAATGCAGTAAGATCACAGGCCAGGGGGTTGGAAATCCTCTGGATCCAGGGGCATATCCGCACTAGCAGGGATCGCCATGTGGCAACTCCAGTTTCCAGGGCCTCAGGCATGTCCCATTGGAAGTGAGCAGCGCGAGAGAAGTGTCTCTCACCTCCCAGGAGGAAATACAGGAGCTCCCAGAATTCTCAGGAGAAGGCCATGCCCACACAGAGACCTCATTGGTTATATCTTGATTGACAGGCCAGACTCCAACCCCTTAACTCATAATTCTTTCAAATTGACACCAGATTATGTAACTACCACAGACCACCGTTGTCAAATTGACACTTTCACATAACTCTTTAGCCATATGTAATTTTCAAACAATAATGAAATCATATCTGTACTAACAGGATAAAACTAAAAAGCATATAATTTAAATATGTGCCACCCTCATTTAAACATAACATTCTAGAAGTGAACAAAAAAATACCTTAAAATCCTATAAATGTATTCCCCCACCTATGAAAGTTTGTATGCCAATCAATCAACCAATGCCTCTATCCCCCCAATTTTGGGCATCCAATGTCTATACTACCCACTTACATTGACCCAGTGCTTTGAAAAAACAAACATAATCTTTGATGTGAAGAATCTTCATTTCAGTTGAACCTTGTGAAGTGCGCATCCATAAGCAAAGTCAAATCAGGACAGGTCATTAATAACGTTTGCAGCAATATACACCTATAACTCTCTTCATCTGTTCAAATAACTTCTCTTCATCTGTTTGGGTTCTGGTCAACTCAATGTGGACTGCCTCACTTTGCCTCACCATGGTGTCCCTTGGTCACCTTGCATTAGACCATGGCCCCATGACAACTTCTCAACAACCCTAGCCCTTTGTGCTAGGTCATTTCCTTCAGACCAGTGAACCCACTCTCATCTTCTCTAGTTTCTGTAAACGAGGTCCACGGGTATCAGTGGCCAACCCATCTCTTTATTGCTACATTTCTCCCACTTCCACTCAACAAGTGGATCCAGGTGGTTACCTGGCACGCATTTCAGCCTGCCCATAGGTTTCCTTTAACGTTCAATCCCAGAGAATTTTCTTCATGGTCCCAGATTCTTTCCAGTTTTTGACAAAAACCACTAGAGTTCAAACATCAAGAGTTTCCTTTTTATCAATCTGCCAATCCTGCCCCCAGGCAAGTCTCGTAGAATGCAAAAATCCTGAGTGCTCCAAAGCACTGGGTGAGAAATATCTTTTCAAAGCTTTCTTTGTAGGTGTGGCCTAAACCCATCTAAAGATCAAAGTTTTATGAATGAAGAAAAATGGGTTTACAAGCTCTCTATTTTCACACTTCCCAATAAACATTTCTATCAATCATTATATCAATAATAAGCCAAAGATAGCAGTATAAACAAAGTAGAATCCAACACTAATCTTAATGCTAAAAAGAGTCCAGCTCAATCCTTATCTAGCTATCAAAATCCTTTCTATTCTATTGATACAAAAATCTGGGATTGGGCCTCAGAGAGCATACAAACAGATCCAAGCTTTCTGTCAGCCATGTTGACCTTCTGTCACCCATTTTCCTTAAGCAGCATGGTTTCTCAGACATTCAAATGGTAATTTCTACTCCTGAGCTCTAAATACACATTATTCACAATAATTTTTGTCATTTCACACAGGAATAACAAACAAAATAATCCAAACTTTAACTTCTCATTTTCTTTCCAAAAATAACTCAGTAAACTGTAAGGCTATATCTGACTTCAGCACTACCATGAGGAAGAAGTCAAACAAACATGCACTCACCTGTCTCTTCCACAAAATGTCCCACTAGTCTATTATATTGAAGACATTAAGCTGACTGGACCCACTATGGAGGATGTATCAAAGACTCTAGATTCATTGGTACAACATATGTGTGCATGAGGTTGGGAAATTAACCCAACGAAGATTCAGACATCCTCCACCTCAGTAAAATTTCTAGAGGTCCAGTGGTGTGGGACATGTCAAAACATTCCTACTAAAGTGAAGGATAAGCTACTGCGTCTTGCCCTTCCCCCAGCCCCCACCCCCAACAACTAAACAGGAGCTACAACGCCTAGTGGGCCTCATCGGATTTTGGAGGCAACATATCCCTCACTTGGGTGTTCTACTTCGACCTATTTATCAAGTGACACAAAAGGCCTCCAATTTGAGTGGGACCCAGAACAAGACAAGGCTCTGCAATGGGTTCAGGTTGCCATGCAAGCTGCTTTACCCCTGGGACCAGATGATACAGCTGACTCAATGGTGCTAGAGGTGTCAGTTGTAGATAGAGACGCAGTGTGGAGTCTTTGGCAAGCTACTATTGGTGAATCACAGCATTGACCTTTGGGATTTTGGAGTAAAGTTCTGCCATCCTCTGTAGACAACTACTCTCATTTTGAAAAGCAGCTGTTGGCCTATTGCTAGGCATTAGTGGAGAATGAATGCCTCACCATGAACCACCAAGTCACCATGAGGTCTGAGCTGTCCACCATAAAGTGGGGTTTGTCTGACCCGCAGAGTCATAAAGTTGGACATGCACAGCAACACTCCATGGTTCAAAGGAAGTGATATGTATGACATCGAGCTAGATCAGGACCTGAAGGGACAAGTAAGCTGCCTGAAGAAGTGGCCCAAATGCTCACAGCCTGCACTCCTATCCCTATCACTTCCTACTCCAGGTCTCCACCTATGGCCTCTTGGTGAGGTCCTTGTGATAATTTAACTGAAGAACAGAAAATTCATGCTTGATTTACTGATGGCTCTGCATGAAATGCAGGTGCTACTCGTAAGTGGACAGCAGCAATACTACAGCCCTTTTATGGGATCTCCCTAAAGGGCAGTGGTGAAAGGAATTCCTCCCAATGGGCAGAACTTTGAGCAGTGCACCTGGCCATTCAATTTTCCTGAAGGAGAAATGACCAAATGTGAGATTATATACCGATTAATGGGCTGTGGCTAATGGCTTGGCTGGATAGTCAGAGAATTGGAAGGAATATGATTGGAAAATTAGTGACAAGGAAGTATGGGGAAGAGGTATGTGGATAGACCTCTCTGAATGGGCCAAGAAAGTAAAGATAACTGTGTCTCATGTGCATGTTCACCAAAGGATTACTTTTGAAGAGGTGGACTTTGACAATCAAGTGGATAAGATGACATGCACTGGGAAGATTAGTCCTCCTCTTTCCTCTGCCAATCCTGTCATTGCCCAATGGGCACATGAACAAAGTGGACATGGTGGCAGGGATGGAGGTTATGCATGGGCACAGCAACATGGACTTCAACTCACCAAGGCTGATTTGGCCACTGCCACTGCTGAGTGCCCCATCTGCCAGCAACAGAAACCAACATTGAATCAAAGATATGGGATCATTCCTCAGGGAGATCAAACGGCTACCTGGTGGCAGGTCTATTACATAGGACCACTTCCCTCATGGAGGGGACAGCGTTTTGTTCTAACTGGAATAGACACCTACTCTGGATATGGATTTTCCTCCCCTGCATTACAGAATGCCTTATCCACTGGCATGGCATCCCACATAGCATTGCTTCAGATTAAGGAACTCACTTCACAGCAAATGAAATGAAGCAATGGGCCTATGCCTAGGGAATCTACTGGTCATATGATGATGTTCCTCATCATCCTGGATCAGCTGTCTTGATAGAACCATGGAATGGCTTCCCAAAGACACAATTATGGCACCAGCTAGGTGGCAACAACTTGTGGCGCTGGGGCAATATCCTCCAGGAGGCTGTATACATTCTAAACCAAAGGCCAACTATATGGTGCTGTGTCTCCAATAGCCTCCAGGAATCAAGGAGGCAGAAGCTAGAATAGCACCACTCACTATTACTCCTAGGGATCCACTTACAGCATTTTTCATTCCTGTCCTGGCAACCCTATGTGCTTCAGGCCTGGAGGTGCTGGTCCTGAGGAAGGAACTCTCCCATGGGAAACCACAGCACTGATTCCATTGAACTGGAAGCTGATAATGCCCCCTGACCACTTTGGGCTTCTCATGCCTTAGATAGGATATCTAATGACCCAGACCCCAGGAATGAAGGTCTGAGTCACCCCACCAGGTAAAGAACCACAGAGAGCTGAGCTGCTGGCCAAGGGAAAAGGTAATACATAAGGGGTAGTAGAAGAAGGTAGTTATCAGTTACAACCATGTGACCAATTGCAAAAGCAAAGTGCGATGGTCTGTTTATCTTCTTAATGTGTATTTATTGAATATCTTTCCTTTGTTCATATATGAGGGACCAGATACAATTAGATTCGGTGTGTTTTCTTTTATATGTATGATAGATGTTTGATATGATTTCATTAATGTCTGGAAATTATACATGTCTGGAAATTAATATATGGCTAAAGAAGTGTGTACATGAGCCAAGTTGGCAAGGGGTGGACTTTGATAGGTAAGTTAATTGTGTCAACCTGGCCAATAGGAACATGTGGGATTAATAAAGTCGCAGTTTGATTGGAGGGCAAAGAGATAAATAGCTTGGCAAGTCCTGCCTGTGTCTCTCTTGCTCTCTGGTGATCGGACCAGTATATGGCGGTCTTAGCTGATTTTCTGCCTCAACTTGTGAGCCACACTACCTGTGGGACACCCAACCCTTGGCTCATGTTGCTAGAGCTTGATGTTCCTTCAAGACCTGCTTCACCACACTGCTGGTGTGTACATCACTTGAATTGGGGACCATACGATCGTGTCATCTGGCTGACTGTTGGTGACCTGCCCTGATGTTTACTGCCTGTGACTGGAGTGCCAGCATTGGTCTACAGAAGACTCTGATGTCTGCTTCCTTGACCTTGGACACAGAAACCCTTGTGAGTTGAAGGACTTCCAGTACATTAACTGTTTCATGGATGTGAGTTGAACTGAGCCCTCTGTACTGCTGTGTGGACTAATTAGCTGTTATATTCCTTCATGCTGTATATACATATTCATATATATATATATATAATCATAAGTGTCCTGGTTTTGTTTCTCTAGAGAACCCTGTCTAACACAAAACCACTGAAAACTTTATGCATATCTTCAAAGAATTGTCAAATACTGAAAGCCTAAACAAAAGCAGCAGAATATTGCCAGAGATACTGTCAGCAGATGGGCCTCTCATCAAGGGCACTCAAAATGTGGAGTTGATTTCTTGGACGAGAGTCTACCATGGTGACATGAATCAGGTAAACTTGTGGAAGTAGAGTTTTTGGGCTCTTCATTTGCTGATAAGGCGCAACTCAAGGTAAAGAGAAGAAGCTGTAAAAATCTTCTAATAACTGGAGTTTTAATGTGAGAAATGTGAATTTTTCAAGATTGAAAGTGGTCAAAAATGAAATGGAACACATGAAGATCCATATCCTAGCATTAGTGAGCTGAAATGGACTGGTATTGGTCATTCTGAATTAGAGCGTCATATGATTTACTTTGCCAGGAATAACATAATCAAGAGGCATGGCATGGAATTTATTGCCAGAAAGAATTTTGCTAAATCCATCATGCAGAACAATCGTGACTGTGATAGGATTATATCTCTCTGTCTTCAAGGAAATTCAATCAATACAACTACTATCCAAATGCATGCACCACCCACAAAAGCTAGTGCTGAATCAACGGAGTAATTCTACCAATGACTTCAGTCAAAAACGGATCAAGCATGTAATCAAGACACACTAGTAGTGATTGGTGATTGGGATGCAAAAATTGGAAATAAAAAGGAAGGAGAAGTAGTTGAAAATCTGTACTTGGTGATAGAAACGGAGCTGGAGATCTCATGAAAAAATTTGCAAAAAACAAAGGAGTTGTTCATAGCAAATACTTTTTTTTTAACAACAGAAAAGGTGACTATACACATGGACTTACCAAGATAGAATACAGAGAAATAAAATTGACTACATCTGTGGGGAAGACAAGATGGAGAAGCTCAATATCAGTAGTTAAAACCAGGCTAGGGCTTGCCCATTTAATGTACCATCAATTGCTCATATGTACATTCAGGATAAAGCTGAAGAAAACTAAAATAAATTCACAAGATCCAAAATAAGACCTTGTGTCTATCCCACCTGGATTTTGAGAATGCCCTAAGCATAGATTTGACACAGTGAACCCTAAAGACAGAAGGAAAGATGAGCTGAGGGAGGATATCAAGAGCATCATTCATGAAGAAAGCAAAAGATCATTAAAAAGACAGGAAAGAAAAACTCAAAGTGGCTCTGAAATAGAGACTCTGAAATTTGCTCTTAATAATAGAGTAGCTAAGGCAAATGGAAGAATGGATGAAGTCAAGGGACTGAATAGAAAATTTCAAAGGTCAGCTCAAAAAGACAGAGCCATATGTTATAACAAAATGTATAAGAACCTAGCATTAATATTTTTTTAAAAAGAAAAAAAAGAAATGCAAATGGAAGATACTCGGGATATATGGAACGGGAAGAACTGGAGAAAAAAGTTCAAGTCTTGAGTTAAAATCTTGAAAGATTTAATAGGCAAAGTATTGAATTATGCAAGAAGCATAAAGAGAAGATGGGAAGCATATAGAGGATTGCTGTACCAAAAAAGACCTAGTCAATAGTCAACCATTTTAAGAGGTAGCATATGAGCAAGAAACAATAGTTCTGAAGGAAGAAGTGCTGAATGATTAAAAACAAGGCTCCAGCATTTGATGAGACCATTGAAGTGTTTCAGGAAGCTGAAGAAGCACTGGAAGCTCTCATGCAGGAAATTCAGAAGACAGCTCCTTGACCAACTGATTGGAAGAGCCCATTCCAAAGAAAGGTACCTCATAGAATACTCACACCATCGAAGGACGTCGTTCATGTCACACTCAAGCAAATTTTTGCTTAAGATCATCCAATAAAGGTTAGAGCAGCACATGGCCATGGAACTGGCAGAAGTTCGCGTCAGATTCAGTACAGGACATGGAACAGAGGACAAGATTGCTGATGGCAGATGGATCTTGGCTCAAAGCAGAGAACACCAGAATGATGTTTACCTTTGTTGCATTTATTACGCAAAAGTAGTTCATTGTGTGCACCGCAATAAATCATGGATAATTTTGAAAGGAATGGGAATTCCTGAAGACTTCATTATGCTCACATGGAACCAAAACCCTCTTAACTGGACAATAGGTGACATCATGATCAATGGAGAAAAGATTGAAGTTGTCAAGGATTTTGTCTTGCTTGGCTCCACAATCAATGCTCCTGGAAGCAGCAGTAGAGACCAAAAGACATATTGCATCAGGTAAACCTGCTGCACAAGACCTCTTTAGAGCATTGAAGAGCAAGGATGTTATTTTGAGGACTAAAGTGTGGCTGACCCAAGCCATGGTATTCTCCATTGCATCATATGCATGTGTAGGCTGAACGCTGAAGAAGACAGACTGAAGAAGAAGAATGCATTTGCATTGTGCTGCTAGAGAAGAACATTGAAAGTAACTTGGACTTCTAAGAGGACAAACTGATCTGTGTTGGAAGATGTAAAGCCAGAGTTCTCCTTAGAGGCAAGGATGTCAAGACTGTGTCATATATGCTTTGGACATATTGTCAGGAGAGACCGATTCCCAGAAAGGACATCATGTTTGGTAAAGTGGAAAGGGCAGCGAAAAAGAGGAAGGTCCTTAATGACATGGATTGACACAGATGCTGCATCAATGGTCTCAGGCATAGGAGCAATTGTGAGGATGGCACAGGGCAGAACATTGTCTTGTTTTGTTGTGCATAGGGTCACTATGTGTCGAGTTGACTCAATGGCACCTGACAAAAAAACAAGGCCAGCTTTTTAAACCACAACACTTAAATTGCTGACTAGTCCAGATTAAAAGCTTAACTGACTGGACAAATTTTATATAAGTAGCGAGGGCTGGGTATAGAGCAAAATATCAAAAACACTCATTCACAAAGGCAGTCATAATAAAAGAGAGAGAATGAAAACTGAAAATATCTGGTAGTCCCTGGTTCCAGGTCACCAGACATTGGGCACCCTCAAAAAAAGTGATCTGAACAAAAGTCCCAAGACCACCAATTCTATAAACTTGGGATATTGGTCATCTGCTTCTTCTCACTTTAGGGTGTTTTTGCCTTAAGTTCAAGAAAGCATTTCATTTCCTTAAGTATGCTACAGGTGGGTTTAAAGTAAAGTCCAGTTCACTTAGTCAAGTTTCCAAATCAGGTCCTCCTGATATGTAGTGCGATAGGTGTGATGAAACTGGGAGACTACTAGCTGGCCAAGTGGCTTGAATAGATCCATATTCATGCCTGTTCTAAAGAAAAGTGATCCAACAGAATACCAATATTTTCAAACAGGAAACTTCCAATAATTCAAGCTGGATTCAGAAGAGGAAAACTGAACCAAGAATATCATTATTGATATCAGATGGTACTTGGCTAAAAGTAGAAAAGAACACAAGGTATTTACTTGTGTTTTACTGACTTTGTTGACTGTGTAAATAATAATAAGCTATTGATAACATTATATAAGAATGGGAATTCCAGAATTTATAATAGTACTTATTGTGAAACCTGTAATATATACAAGGGGCAGTAGATCCAGCATAATAAGGTAGTATTAAATGGCTTAAAATCAGAAAAGTTGTACATCATTGGATCTATGTTTACTCAATCTACATGCTTAGCAAAAATCTGAACAGCATGGTATCAAGGTTGGAGAAAGGTTCATTAACCACTTGCAGTGTTTAGATGGCACCATTTGCTTACTAAAAGTGAAGAGAAATTGTAGTGTTTATTGATGAAAATCTAATATTATAGCTTTATTTTGGATTACAACTTAACATGAAGAAAACAAAATCCTCACAACTGCAGTAAATAAACTGTGAAAGACCGTTTTAAAGTGTTAAAGAGCAAGTAAGTTACTTACTTTGAGAACTGAAGTGTGCTTGACAAGAGCCATGGCATTTTAAATTGCTTCATATGCCTGTGAAAGCTAGGAAGACTAAAGGATTATTGATGCACTTGAATTATGATGTTAATTAAGAATATTAATATAGCATGGACTTCCTTAAGAATAAATAAGTCTGTCTTGGGACAGATGCTGAAAGATGTTCCTTAGAAATAATGATGTCCCAACTTGGTCTCATCTTCTTTAGACACCTTATCAGGAAGAAGTGATCACAGGTGACATGCATCAGACTTGGTAAAAAAAGTGGTTTGTGGAAAAAAGAGGAAGATTGTAAATGAGATGGATTGACATAGTGGCTGTAACAATGGGATCAAACCAAACAATTGGGGGGGACAGTGCAGTACAGACTAGTGTTTTCTTTGGTTGTACATATGTTTGCTATGAGTCAGAACTGACTCAGGCACCTAAGAACTACATCATGGTTCAAATGGCAAAGACACGCCTATTTTCATATTCTGGGAAATTGCACATTTCTCCTACTTAGAATGTTTTCTCTGTTACAATTTCTTTTATAATTTAGGAAACTCTTAGTTCTTCCCTGAATAATATTGAATTCTGGCACTGAAAGCAATAGACTGCTAACTGCTAGGTTGGTGGTTGAAACCCCCTAGCCACTTAGCAGGAGAAAGATGAGACTCTCTGCTCCTGTAAAGTTTTCATATTTGAAACCTTATATAAAGTCACTGTGAGTCAAAATAGACGCTATAGCAGTGGCTTTGACTTTTGGTAGCAAATTGCAGGTTCTTTTTCAGGTTCTAGAGAACACAACAATTAACAAAAGTAACAAAGTTACCTGTACCTAAAGATACAAATCCTATTAATGCTGCAGAAGATACAGCTCATTAATTAACTTCTGTAGGATATCTTTCCTAAAGACCCAGAATGCATACATTATATTATAATTTACAAACATGTGTAGACAGACATACACATATACATTATATATGGCATATATACACATATCATATACAGTATTATATCCCTTTTAACTCTTAGGTTGATTTACATAACTGTATCCCATAATAAGCTAGGTGGATTTGAGCTAATCTGTCTTCTTTTCAAAGTGCAAAAGAGTACTAATAAGAGGTTAAGATATTTTCTGAATGGATTAATAAATAAATATCAAATCTACTCCACCAAGGATCTTCATTTAATAAGAAAACAATTATTAAATTAATCACAGGAAATAAATTCGTTTATGAAGCCAGAAATCTAGTCCTTCATTTCTGAAGCACTGTGTTGGTGGGAATGCAATCTGAGTAAAGGAGATAAGGTCTCTATGGGGGCATTAATGCCATAAAACCACAATTAACACAAGGGCTAAAGCTATTATGTTATGGTCTGTAATATAATGAGATCTGAGCTACACTGGAAGATTGAGTAAAATTTCCCTGAGGAAATAAAGGAAAGAGTTAACCATCACTAGACACGGAAAATGCCTTCTAGAGTGCATAAGGAACATGTACTGAGCCCTGGAACTTAAGCAAGGCAGAAAGTTAAAAGCAGTAAGCGAGGCAGTTCGTTAAAAATAATTAAAAGAACCAGGCAAAACGAGGAGGCGGAAAACAAAGGTCATGGAACGCTTCATGTTTGGGCGTGCTTGGCTAGAGTCGCAGGAATCAGATCAGTCACAGCATATTTGACCATGTTAAGATTATTTCAGGAAAAATGATAAGCCACAATAGTCATTTTTGTTGCTGTTAGGGTCGATTTTAAGGTGGATAGTGACGGTACTTCTTTTTGAAAATTGATGAGGGATACCATATATAAATGGTTTGAAAGAAGAAAATACATTGGAAAAGGAATAAAGAGGCTTCAGGATATTAGCTTGGAGCCAATTGCGATTTTCTCTTAACGTAAAGCAAGGTGAGAGAAATGGACAAGTGGAGAGTTGAGGATGTACACGCAGGACACAGTGATGAATTACGTCTGGGGGTGAAGAAGAGGAACATCGGAAGCATATACCCTAAGGTAGTTCCAGTACCCAGTTGCATTCAAAATAAATCTATCCTTTGGTTTCTGCAGGAAGATATCGAGTGGGAAAGCACAGCATAATAATTTTATAAAAACTAGACGAAATAATAGATTTACTTGTAATTATTTGAAAATTGGGGCTGAGGGCTAATAATGAACCCCAAATCGTAAGATAAACCGAATTTTTAAGGAGAAACAGCAGGATCCAGGTGTTCCTCTCTCAAACAAGCAGACTCAACTAGACACTTTCATCAAATTGCTAAAAGCTGCAATCAAAGGAGGGTGTGAAGGCTTTGGAGCCTGCAAATACAGGGGGTTTCTATCTTTTACTAGCTGCTTGGGGTGTGTGGGGTTCTTCCCTGAAAATTCACCAGACAGTCACAGGAAAGATCTGATGCACCTTGAGAAATGTACCCAGTAGAGTTGGTTTGGCAGGGAAAAAACAGCCACTTCTGAAACGATAAAAACTCACCTTCACTATCTGATATATAACAGAAATATTCCTCTATTTCCAGGGAGAAAGGCAACTAAAACCTGAAGATATTGGTGAAAATCTAGTTCAGCAAGGACGGAAAAACAAAGTTACAAAGGAAAAGAAAAAGTTCTGTACTGGTGAAAGGGGTAGAATGTCTTGCTAATTCCAACACTGCATCGGGAGGAGGAGCAGAAACACTTGCAAAGAGACCCGGGAATTTAATATTTGACTTAAAATAAGGCTTCATCAAGAAATAAAAAGAGAACAATGAATAAAATAATACTAAAATCAGCTGGGACATATACAGGAGACACATTCAGGAGATTAGCACACGGAAGAAACCCAAGATAAACAGAAGCAGGCATTGGAATCAATTAGATATCAAATTAGCTCATACCATAAGCTCATCAAGGTGTAATTATTATTGCAGAAATTTGATGGTTCTCCTTTTCAGGTGGTAACCATAGCAACAGCACGCTTCAAAGGCCAACTCTTAGAGTACTATAAACCCCCCACACCAAGGTTTAGCGGAAGCAAAGGCATGCTCATTTGACAGTCAGGTTTTGCGGTTGTGGGAGACTGAGAATACAATCCCTTATTCAGGTCGCAGCCTTCTGATGTTTGCTCAGGAGTGTGGTCGACTTGCTAGCTAAACAGACACTGTGAAGAGCCGCTTCATTTCGCTGGCCTGGACCGCACAGCAGGCTCCCCACACGTGTCTCTGTAGACTTAGGTCAACTACCCACACACGTCCTGCTAGCCTGACCCACTGACCATGGACTCACATGTGCAAAGATCAGCTCTATCCTAATATTTTGGCACTCATAAAAGTTTGTTGAAGCCAAGATGTTCACTTCAAATTGAAAATAACAAATCTTCTGAGACCCCAACTCCAGTAGCTCTTGCTTCAGTGGTAATTCGGTGGTCTCTTCACACCAGTTCCTGAAATTCAGCCATGGTGCCTTCCTTTGTTGATGTCTAGGGTCTTCCCTCTGGTGCCTCAGCTTTGAGGGCTTTCGAAAGGTTCCTAGAAATGCTTGATACATCTGAAAATATGTTTTGTATGGAGTAGCATAATTGTAATGCATTGCCAAGCTTCCATGATTTGTGAAGGTTGTCACTGGGTTAAAAATGTTATATTTATGTTATCCATGACCTGAAAATCAAAATCAGTTTGTACTAGGTCCAGAAAGTATTCTTCTTTTTTTCTAAGACATTTTAACAAGATTGAGTCAAGTACATAAGGCAAGAGAACTTTTCTGCAGTCATGTACTGATCACTTGTTTGCAAAAAAAACTCATGTATATCTGAGTGGAAATGCCAGGGACAATTATTTTTACTTCCCCTGATAAGAGATGAAATAGTAAATATTTAACCTAAAGAAGAGATGAGTAGGCAAAGCCTGAGTGATGGGAGATTAATACGCATAGAAAAAACAATAAAATTATGACAATACTGAAAGATTGTGACAAATGTAACGAATACCACAGAACAATTTGTATAAAAGTTATTAAATGGGGACCAAGTTTTCTCTGTAAACTTAACAAAGACACAATAAAATGTTATTTAAAATAAACAGATAAAGGAATGCGCTTGATATAAATGATGTATGGAATTTTTATAAGAGCTGCAGTAGCCCCCAGTAAAATGATTTATTCAATAAATAAAATAATTTTGGTGATTCACATCTGAGACCAACTAGTCAAGGGTAAACCTACACCAAATCTGCTGCCATCAAGTTAATTTCAGTGTAGAGAAACCCTCCAGGATTCAGTTGAGCTTTTCATTAGGGTGTCTGGGACAGTAACTCTCTATAGGTGCAAATGACCTCGCTTTTCCCTCACAGAACAACTGGTAGGTTTGAAACATCGACTGCATCAATTAGCAGCCCAATGCTACTCCACTGTGTAGTCAAGTGCCACTCTGATGACTGCAAGGAAATTCTTTAGACAGTTTGAGGCTTAGTTTATCGTTTTCTCAAGCAACGTCAGATTGCAAGTATTAAGTTTGATTAAAAACTATGTTCTTATGGATTGAATTGTGCCACACAAAAATATGTTGGAATTCTAAACCTCAACCTATGTTAATATGCCCGTTTAAGAATGGGAATTTCTCTTATAGTTAATATGTCCACATCAGTGTGCTTTAAGTTAACCACTTTTGAGAGAGAATGAGAGATTAGGTATAGAGGCAAGTAAGCACAAAGGGAGAAAGGCTGACTTCACCTGGAAGTCATCAAAGGGCCAAGACCGAGAATCTAAGAGACACGGGCTTTCTCCCACGGCTGACAGAGGGCAAGGCCTCTTTCTAAGGCTAGTACCCTGGCCCGAGTCTGCTATTCTGCTAAACGGCGAGAAAATGCATGCCTGTGTATTGAAGCCATCACTATACCATTTCTGTTGTAGCTTCATAAGAAGTGACACGTGGGAATGTGTCTCAATAGATTTCAATGAATTCGAAATGAGAGTATACTATTTTTTTTCTTTTTCTCACCTAGATCTAAAAAGTTCACTACTCTTGTCTACTAGCAAGCACATTTGACAAGGGCATTTTAAATCGATATTTTCCATGCGATATAATCCACAATGCTAGAAAAATGGTTTCTAAAACTACATATAAGATTGGTCCTTTTCCCATTATACTACGTATTGAATTTTCTGTAATTGCTGACATCACGGTTTCCCTATCAGAGTAACTCATTAGAGACATTAACGTTGGCTCTTCAAGTTGTATCCAATGTGTGTAAGACCTAGCAAATGTCTATAAATATTCTGGGAAGGAAGAGAGAATTAACCAATTAGCAAGGCAGCACTCGCTGACTTGTGCTTACTTGCTAATTTTAGTGATCACTTGCATATGAGTTTCACATTGACTTTATCCGATTTCCCTGTTTTCAATTTTATTAGTTTATCTTGTAATTTTATTATTTGATTTTTCTGTTTTTGTTGTTATTTTGTTGTTATTGCCAGGTGCCTTCAAGTCAGTGACCCTGCGAATAGAACAAGATAATGTATAGTAAGTACTGCACCATCCCCACACGTTTGCTCTTCGTGCCCATTGGTAAAAATTCATGTCAATCCATCTCATTGAAGGTTTGCCTCTTCTTCTCTAACCTTACACGTAACCACATACGATATTCCTATCTAGATACTGATCTTCCTGAAAAAATGCCCAAAAGAGGTGAGAAAAAAATCTTGCCATCCTCACTTCTAAAGAGCATTCCGGATGTATTTCCTTCAAGACAGATTTGCTTGCTCTTCTGGTAGCCCAAGGTACTTTATATATTCTTTGTCAACTCTATTCCAATATATATAATGTATTTATTAGCTTTCACGTGCATATGAGGTGATGGAGGTAAATACCCTGGCTTGAGTTAGGAACGTTTTATTCTTCAAATTGTGTCACTATTGTAAGCCTCCGAGTCTTTGTGTTCTAGTTTCTGATGGCAGTGCAATGGTTAAGCACTCAGCGGCTAGCCAACAAAATCACTGATTCAAATCCCTCAAATGCACTGCAGGATAGCAACACAGCAATCTGTTTCTGTGAAGATTAAAGCCTTGGAAATCCCTGTTCCCCTTTGTCCTATACAATCACTGAGTTGGAAATAACCTGGCAGCACCAACATCAAGCTACAACTTAGGTTATTGATATTAAATCAACACATGATGCTTATCTCTAAGCATATTTTTGGAATGCATCTCATACATTTTTGTTAAGTTGTGCTTTCATTTTCATTTAGTTCAAAACCTTAAAAGAAACCTTCTCTGGAAACATCTTTTGGGGATATCTATGAATTACGTGATATGTGTTCTACAATTTTCAAGTATTTCAGTTTTTATTTCTTTGTGGCATGAGGGCATACTTTGTATGACTTATGCTCTTCTAAATTTATTAGTATATGTTTTATAACAGAATATGATCTACCTTTTATTTATTGTTACATGTGAGCATGAGAATATGTATTCTGCTGTTGTTGGAGTGAGTGTTCTATAAATGTCAATTAGATCAAGTTGATTGATAGTATTATTCAAGTTATGAATATTCTTATTGATTTTCTGACTGCTATACTTAGAAAATACTGATAGGGGATGTTGAAGTCTCCATTTATCAAAAAATTCATGGAAAAATTTTGTGAACATAGTTTTCTTTGAAATGTTATCATATTTTACTTCATGTAAATTCCATACTTTTGTTAGATCTATATAAATCCCAGTGTTGTTAGTTTTTTAGAATGTAACCTTACATCATTAACTAGTGATGCTTTTTATCTCTGATATGCTTCCTTGTTCTGAAGTCCTCTTGTCTGAAATTAATAAATATAGTTTCTATGGGGTATAAATAGTATATTTTTCTCCATATTTTTTAACATAGCAGGGACAATAATATTTAAGGTGGATGGGTTTCTTATATACAACACATAGTTGGATATTGATATTTTGTCCACTCTGAAAAATCTCATTTAAGTCATGTATTTAGATCATTCTAACTTAAAGTGAGTACCACCACTTGTCTGTCAGTTTATTGTACGGTGATGGCGTGTATGTTGCCAGAAGATAAGTCGGTGGTATTTCAAATACCAGCAGGGTCATTGAAGGTAAGTAGGCTTCAGGAGAGTTTCCAAATTGAGGACAGACTAAATGAAGGAATGGGCTGTCATCTCCTGAGGGATTAGCAGTGATAACCTTCTAGATAGCGAGGGAGCATGGACAGAGAGTGACAACCTCAAGAATAGCAATGGAACATTGTCAGGTAGAATGTCAGAAGAGAGTCCCTCTGGTTGGAAGGCACTCAAAATATGACTAAGGTAGGGCTAATTTCTTAAAGTAGAATCACTTATACTGATTTAAATGGAGTAAAGCTTTTGTGAGCTTCACTTGCTAATAAGAAACAACTCTAAGAAGAAACAGTTGTAAAAATCTGTTAGTAACTGGATTTTGGAAATTATGTTGTACAAATGTAGGAAAATTGAAAGTCATCCAGAATTAAATTGGGCACAAAAATATTAGTATGTTGGGGATTAGGGCTCTGAAATAGTCACCTATTGGCCTTTGTGGATCAGAAAATCATATGGTACTATGATGGGACTGATAAATGCAAGAGGAATTGTGTCAAATTCATTATTTAAAAAAATCAAGATTTATCATGAAGTGCAATGCTATCTGTGATTGGTTGATATCTATTCACATACTAGGAAATAATCTACAGGCAACTGCTAACACCAGTGATATAGAAATTGAAAAATTTTACCAACATCTGCAGTCAGAAATTGATCAAACATGCAATCACGAAGCTCCAGAAAATATTGACCATTGTAATTCAAATCATGGAAATAAAGAGGAAGGAATATTAGTTGGAAAAGATCGTATTGGTTACAGGAAGAAAGCTGGAGATCTCATGATAGAGTTTTGTAAAATGAGCCACTGATTCATCACAAATATCTTTTGAAACAACATACATAGTGACCACGTACATGGATTGCTCCAAATGGAATATACAGAAATCAAATTGACGACATTGTGGGAAGAGGCAATGGAGAAACCCAATCGAAGCAAAATTATGGAGCAAAATATCAGTTGTTCATACATAGTTCAAGTTGAATTTGAATAAAATTCAAAAAGGTTCAGGAGAGCCAAAATACAACCTAAAGTATTTTGAAATTTGAGCACATCTCAAGAATAGATTATGTGACTCATTGAACATTAATGGCAGAAGACCTGAAAAGATGTGGACTGACATGAGCAAAAGACTATTAATGATATAGGAAAGAAAGAACGATCCACGTGAATGTCAGAAAAACTCCAAAATTTGCCCTTAATCATAGAGTAGCTAAAGAAAATGGAAGAAATGATGAAATCAGGAGCTGAACATAGAAATACAAAGGACCTTTGAGAAGACAACCAATCATAATGAAATGCACTATGACCTAGAGTTAGAAAGCCAAAAAGAAGGAACACACTCAGCATTATCTTAGTTAAATTAACAGAAAAATAATAATCCAGCCTCAAGTGGCTATATCAAAAGATTCTATGGGCAAAATATTGAATGATGCAGGCAGCATCAAAAGATAATGGAAGGAATATGCAGAGTCACTGTACCAAAAAAGGATAAAAACATAATTCAACCATTCAAGAGTGTAGTAGTTATATAATAGTTTGTCAATTTGAAAGGATTAAGAGTGAAGGGGTAGAGTCTAGCCTGTCAGTCAGGTCACAGCCAATGAGGACTCTGAGGGCATGGCCTTCTCGAGAGGATTCTGGAACTCCTGTATTCCTCCTTGGAGGTGGAAGACACCCTCTCTCTAGGCCCATTCCCTGAGAGACTATTGTCAAGACACATGGATCTATGCTGATGGCAGTGAGAGCCGTGGACCTGGAGGAGCCCTGTGGAGACCCATGCCAGTGTTGAGATGATTCCACAAACACTGGATCCATGAGACTTTCCACCCGTTGCCCTGTGATCTTCCTGCATTTGGTGACATTGTATGCATTTCATGAGTCAGAAGAGGACTTAATAGATAGGTTTCAGATATATGGACTTATATCAGACTTATGGACTTGATCTGGACTGGGCTGGGATGTTTTCTCAATACTCAATTGCTCTTGTATATAAAGCTCTTTCTTATACATGTGAGTGTGTCTATGAATTTGCTTCTTGAGTCTACCCAGACTAACACATTCTGGTATCTTTGGAGTGGGGTGCTGGAGAAACAAATTATAAGATGGAGAGTGGATGCTTGTTTGACCTCTCCCTCATGGTAGTGCTTCTTCTTTGGCTAGCCAGAAGTCAGATATGTCTATGCAGTTTACTGGGTTGCTTTCTGGAAAGAACATGGAAAGTTAATGTTTGGATTCTTTTCATTGGTTGTTGTCTTTGGCTATTTCTGTTTTAAATGGTGAAAATCAATGTGACTAAATGTATTTTGAGCCCAGAGCACAAAATAGCTCCCCCGAATATTTTCTCAGTGACCACGCTGACAGAAGGTCAAAATGGCTGACAAAAAGCCTGGATCTTGCTTGATGCCCTAGTAGAATAGTTTAGATAAGGATTAAATTAAGCTAAATAAGGATTGAATTTGATTGTTTTAAGAATTGAGTTTATTTCCCCATCCTCCTATATATATTTGCATGTACATGTCTTTGTCTAGACCTCCATAGATCTATGTGTCTATATTTATAGGTCAAGTATTAAGGTGGCGGAAGGACCTTGGGCCTCTACTCAAACACTCCCTCAATGCATGCATACCTTCTTTTATTAAATTGGAACTCTATGATGCTCACTCTCCCGACACAACGGCTGGAGCCAAAGTGGGTGAACAAGTAAATTTAGTGAAGAAAGCTGATGGTGCCCGGCTATCAAAAGAGATAGTGACTGGGGTCTTAAAGGCTTGAAGATAAACAAGCGGCCATCTAGCTCAGAAGCAACAAAGTCCACATGGAAGAACACACCAGCCTGTGTGATCGAGTGGTCCCAAAGGGATCAGTTACCAGGCATCAAAGAACAAAAAATCATATCATTGACTGCACACCTCCATGATAGGATCGCTGAAGACAAATGGGTGCATAAGCAAATGTGGTGAAGAAAGCTGATGGTGCCCGGCTATCAAAAGAGATAGTGTCTGGGGTCTTAAAGGCTTGAAGGTGAACAAGCGGCCATCTAGCTCAGAAGCAAATAAGCCTACATGGAAGAAGCACACTGGCCAGTGCGATCACGAGGTGCCCAAGGGACCAGGTATAAGGCATCATGCAAAAAAAAAAAGATATGTGTGTGTATGTATGTGTATATATGTATATATATTATATTAAATAAAGGGGGAAGTGTAGAGTGGAGACCCAAGGCCCAAGTGTCGGCCAATGGAGATCCCCTCATAGAGGGGTTTAGGAGAGGAGATGGGTTAATTAGGTTGTGAGGTAGTATCGATGAAGAACACAGCTTTCCCCCAGATCCTGGATGCTTCCTCCCCCCAACTACCATGATCCGAATTCGACCTTGCAGGGCTAGATAGGACAGAGGCTGTACACTGGTACATATGAGGGTTGGAGGTACAGGGAATCCAGGGTGGATGATACCTTCAGGACCAAGGGTGTGAGGGACGATGCTGGGAGAGTGGAGGGTGAGTGGGTTGGAAAGGGGGAACTGATTACAAGGATCCACATGTGACCTCTTCCCTGGGAGAGGGACAGCAGAGAAGGGGGGAAGGGAGACTCCGGATAGGGCAAGATATGACAAAATAACGAGGTATAAATTACCAAAGGCATATGAGGGAGGGGGGAATGGGGAGGGAGGGGGGGGGAAGAGGACCTGATGCAAGGGGCTTAAGTGGAGAGCAAATGCCTTGAGAATGATTGGGGCAGGGAATGTATGGATGTGCTTTATACAATTGATGTATGTATATGTATGGATTGTGGTAAGAGTTGTTTGAGTCCCTAATAAAATGTAAAAGAAGAAAAGAGAAAAAAATGATTAGGGCAAAGACTGTACAGATGTGCTTTATACAGTTGATGTATGTATATGTATGAACTGTGAAAAGAATTGTATCAGCCCCAATAAATTGTTAAAATAAAAAAAATTAAAAAAAAAAAGAATTGAGTTTAGTATTTGAACTACTTTGGTCCTACTGATTTCTTCTGCTTATTATTGTTGATATAAGGAATTCCAGAAATGATCAATGGGAAGTATTAAAACAGAGTTTGTAAACTCTGCCTTCAGCCATTAAACTTTGAATTGTTAAATGGTTTTAGGACATGCCTGCAAGCAAGGGTCTGAAAAGATAAGCGCTGCCCAGTGCTTTGGATACTCAGGATAGTTGCATTCCAAGAGAACTGCCTAGGGAATTATTGACAGATTGAAAAAAATAATAAACTCTTTGGATTTTTGAAGTTTGAACTACTGTTTTTTGTTAGAAGCTAGAAAATATCTGGAACCATGAAGAATACTCCTCTGTAGGACAGAACATTAAAGAGAGTTTGGGGTTGCCTGAAATGCTTGCTAGGTGCCCACCTGGATCCTCTTGTTGAGTAGAAGTGGGAGAAAAGCTGTAATACAGAGGCCGGTTGAGTCTGGCCTCTGACACCTGTGAAACTGGTTTATAAGAACTGAAGGAGGTGAGAGCATGTGGACAGATTGAAGTTCATGGCTAGGCTTCTTGAGAATTTGTGATAGGGCCATGGTCTTAAGGGAAGGTGACCAATGGACACTCTGTTGAGGTTAAGTGGAGCAGCCCACATTGAGTTGACTAGAACCTGACCAGATGAAGAAGAATATTTGAATCTGTGAACTAGTACACATTGCTACTGACTTTATGGACGGCCTGTCCTGATTTGACTTTGCTTATGATGCAGATTTGAGAAGGTTGCAGCTGGAATGAAGATTCTTCAGGTCAAAGAGTATGATTGTCTCCTCAGAGCACTGGGTTGATATAAGTGGGCAGTATAGAAATTGGGTACCCCAAATTGGGGGGAAAAGGGACAGAGGCATGAATTGGTTGGTTTATCAACTTTCATATGTGGGAGAATATATTCATAGGCTTATAGGATTAAGGTGTAGGTGTTACTTAACTGAAATTATTAGGAATGGGATATTTTTGCTTTGTTCACTTATAAAATGTTATGTTTAAATGAAGATGGCACATATTAAATGGTTTTATCCTGTTAGGTACAGAAATGATTTTATTATTGTTTGTTTGAAAATTGTATATAGCTAAAGAGTTGTGTGAAAGTGTCAAATTGACAAGGGATGATCTGTGGCAGTTACATAATCATTTGTCAATTAGAAAGGATTAAGAGTGAAGGGGTGGAGTCTAGCCCATCAATCAGGCCATAGCCAATGAGGCCTCTGTGAGGGCCTGGCCTTCTCCTAAAGAGTCTACAAACTCCTGTATTACTCTTTGGAAGTGGGATACACTCTCTCTGTAGAGACTCTCTATTGATAAGATGCATGGAACTGTACTGGTGGCAGTGAGCGCCCTGAACCTGGAGGAGTTTCTTGGAGACCTCCGCCGGCACTGAGCTACTTCCAGCATCACTAGATCCACACGACTATCCATCCACTGGCCTGTGGTTTTCCTGCATTTGGTGTCATTGCATGTGTTTCATGAGTCAGAAGAGGACTTTACAGATTTGTATCAGATATATGGGCTAATATAGGATGTATGGACTTGATCTGGACTGGGCTCAGATATTTTCTCAATATGCAGTTGCTCCTGTATATAAAGCTATTTGCAATAAACATTTTAGTGTGTCTATAAATTTATTTCTCTAGTCTACCCAGCCTAACATAAAGAGGTAGCATTATGTTTAGTCTGGGTACTTTACAGAAACAAATCCATAGAAACTCGTGTATTAGACAGAGTTTTATATAAAGGTTAAGTGCGCATCAAGAAAACATCCCAACCCAGAGCTGCCCAAGCCCACAAGTCCAACAATAACCCATTAACCCATATGTCCAACTCCAGTCCACAAAGTCCTCCTCCATCTCACAAAACAGACGCAATGATGCCGACTGCAGGAGGAAAGCCGAGTCAGTGAGCGTGTGTAAATCTCAGCGCTGGCAGGGGTCTCTACACGGTGCTCCAGCACACAGGGCTGCATCGAGTAGGTCCATGTGGCTTCTCCTCAGGGATGTCTTGCAGGAATTCAGCCTTGCCAGCTGAAGCAGGGAACTGGCTAGGGCAGCTGCACCCTGGTGCGACCATCAGAAAGCAAGAGACTTGAGAACTTGAAAGGCAAGGTTCACCGAGCTATTTATCCCTCCACCCTTCAATTAACTCAACATGTGTTTATCGGCCAGGTTGGTACATAAACTACCTCATATATGATGAAAAGCCAATAGCACCACGGGAAAAAGCACATGGCACTGAAAGCATTACTCCACAGCAGGCTGGAGGAATGACAACTGAAATGTTTCAGCAAGCTTAGCAAGCACTGGAGACAGTCATCCAAGCCAACATATTTGGAAGACAACAACCTGGATAACTGACAGAAAGAGATCCATATGTGTACTTATTTCAAGGAAAAGTGACCCGACTGAATACGGACATCACAGAACAGTATCATTAACTATCATTCAAGTAAAATTTTGCCAGAGACGAATCAATAACTGTAGCAGCAGCACAGCTATAGCAAGCTCTCAGAAATTCAAACTGGATTCAGGAGAGGATGTGGAACAAGGGCTCCTAACTTCAAGATCAGCCGTTTGAAACCACCAGCTGTTCTGTGGGAGAACCATGGGCTTTCTATTTCCGTAAAGAGTTACAGTCTCAGAAACTCACAGGAGCAGTTCTTTCTTGTCTTTTAAGGTCAATAGGAGTCGGCAATGACAGTAGCTGTGAGTTTAGGGCTTTTTTCTGTCTTCTTCAAAATTAGTTAGGTGTGAGTACATTGTAACTCTTAGCGTTCTGAATATATTAACTTAAATATTAAATTTATAAGTTTATATATACCATACATACTCGAATATCACCTGAGGCACCTAATTTTTCCACCCAGACTGCATAAAAATGTGATAAGAGTAGTATGAGTCCCTAATAAAATGTTAAAAATAAAAGAAATGAAACCCTAAAGAAATTTTTTAATGTACTGAAAAAGCTCGGCTTGTACACAAGTATATATGGTAGTTTACAGAATACCCTTTTAACTAATGGAAGTTCGGTTTCAAATGCTATGATGTCACTTCATAAGTAGTGCAAATATTTTATGACAAATCCTCCCAATTCTTCCCTGTTCTATTGCCATCAATCATTTCAGTCACATGCCACACTGACCCCAAAGATTGTCCAAGTATGCCATAAACAGCTATATTTTACATAATTTTAGCACTCAAAATTAAAAACATTTTATTACATCTTCATTTATCTCATAGAGAATTCTTTACCTTTTTTATGAAGACTCAAGTTTTTAGTCTATACCATTTCTTTTCTACCTAAATTACTTCTTTAAAAGTCCTGGTTGCATAGCGGGTTACCCGTTGGGCTACTAGAGCTTGATCTGTCTTCTTGAATTGCACCCAGAGCTTGCCTTCCTTCTACTTTTGTTCTTTACTAAATCCCTTAGAACCTTAAAGGCAGTGCACTGAGGCCCCTGACCGATGGACCTATCATCTGCATCCGATCCGAGTTTGGTTCTGATCATTCTTTGTCTCTTCACATTGTGCGTGTGTATTTCCTCTTTCAACTGGACTTCGAATTTTTTGGTTGGAAATGGATATGTTGTATAGGCTAATAAGAACCGATGTAAATAGTTCTTTCGCGTAAGATTTCCCTGTCTCTGAGTTTGATTGCATTTGTTGTAATTAGAAATGCTAGGGACTTGAAATCTCCAATGTCCTTATTGTTGTCCAACCTCTTTGCTTATGTCTTCCTAATTCTGCTCTTTGTCTTGTCTCGCTTGTCTTTCAGTGTAATCTATAAATACATGCTTTTGCCCCCTGGAGGTTGGTAGATTGTGCAGGCAGCACAGTGGTGAGTCATCTGATGGTTAAATTTCACTCTTTAAGTAGATCTGTAGCTTATATCTTATTCGTTCATTCCCTTTACTGTCTCTTGGCTACAGCATTCCAGTTGACTTCCTTAAAGTTGACTTCCTGTCTGCTCCTCCCTTAGTTCAGAAAGAAATGCCAGAGGAAGCTAAAGTGGGAGGAATGTCCTTCTTCCGTCAAGAATAAGACTCTGGAAATCTTTCTTTCCCTGGAGAGTAGGATGCTGAAGGTATTGCTTCATGATCACTCCTAGCCTGTCCCTCCCTTCACCAGGTCAGAATGAGATCTTTCTTAGACGTTCATCTTGGGATTGATTCTACAGGGGCCCCTGGAAGTAATGCCCATGAAAGTGAAGATGCCCCCTAATATTGTTGGCTCCCTTAGTTCCTCACTCTCATGCTACTCTCAGGCTCTGGGCATTCAGCACCATTGCAAATGAAGCATGACTACCAGTATGCAGTCTTGGCAGCTCTGTTCCAAGTAAAAGGATCCTGAGGATGTTTTTTTTCTGAATGTCTTGGCTCTTCAGGTTTGCCTGTCATCTCAGGTCTCTGCTAGGTCCAAGAGCAGTCTTTTGATTTTCTATTTCCTTTGCCATTACTTGTCACAGGGAGGTGATGGCTTGTGAGCTCTTTACATATCAGAGATGCAGACCAAAGTCAGTGCTGTGATTTTATTACATGATAGTTTATAGTGTATAACTCCATATGATATTAGTTAAAATTCTCTTCCCTACCCTGTTACCCTTTCCCCCCACACCCTTCCTTTTCTGTGTTTTTTTATTGTGTTCTGAGTGCTAAATAAACAGTAACATTGGCTAATAAGTAAATAATATAGCCAAATTCTGGAATGAAAGGGAGCATATGGCTGATACACAACAAGGAAAATTCTCAAAATCTCTGAATTTTGTCAGCAATAAATATACATGAAATGCAAACATTCTAACAGCTCACTGTGTCCCTGCTAAATGGATCCTAAGAGAAAAACTTTGAAAGCCTACAATAATAAATTAAAAATTAATTCTACCGTAGCCTAAGAGGATTGTTATAATATCATTGTACCATTTCAAAACAACTTGTTTAAAAAAGGCTAAAATTCACACTATCAGCTTAATTACTATGTACCTGCTTTATTCAATGCACTTGCCTTTTTTAACCATTGACTTTTTAATTATATTTTGTTAAAGAACTTCAACTGTATTTATTATTTAGCCTATTATTTTAAGATCTTCACCCCAGGCACAAATAACTGCCACACTTTAAGATTTAAGTTAAGAGGGTAATTCACACAGTTATACTATTCAAACTAATTTGCTATCTATAGACACTAACTGTCAAACTGGTAAGATTTTAAAACCTCCATGGGTATGACATATGTATTTGCAATCAGTTAAGAATATGAAAGCATGCACTTATTCACATATAAATATTCAGAACTCCGGGGTATTAACGTCGAAGCCTGAAGCTGCGGAAAGTTGTTCATATTCCAGCCCTGGGTTGGGTGCTCATGTTCATGAGAGAGTGTCCTGAGTATTCCCATAACGCCACACAGGCTATTGTGTTGCAGTTGTTTACCTATTCGTCTCCTTAACTAAATTGTTAGTTTGGGATGGTGGAGATCAAAGCTTTCTAATTTTCATCTTTTTTTCTGTAAGGCATAATGCATCTCATTTTCAGAATCAAAGAAGGGGTAAATACAGCATGAAGTAAATAAATATGCCTATTATTCTGTAGCAAAACAAGAAACAGACACATGTGTGTGCATGTGAGGTGAAGTAGTCTAATTCAGTAGTCTAAAATTCACTAGCTAGGGAGATTCGTGCCTTAGGGGCATAGGGTTAGAGAGAGGCATGCATTTTCTGACAGGATCTATGTGTTCAGAGTGCTGACAAGTATTTATGTACTCGATCAATTCATTTAAAAATATAATAATCAAACATATACAATGACAGTTAGACATGCATATATAGCCTCACTTACTGACATGGTTACGTTCCAAAGACTACGCTGTCGTGCCAAACTGGGGTGGTCCAAGGAGAGGGATGAGGAGGGTATGGAGAAGGCTCCAGAGTGTTCTCCAAAGGAATGCATTGCAGACCTTTTGCAGCTCCCAAGAAGCAGTGAGTGTGGAGAGTCAGGCCTTCCTGATGAGCTGGTTTATGGACGGGCAGGTAATCTGTATGCCTTACTGTACCTGAACACAGGGATTGGTCCAGACACACTGTATGAGCCAGCCAGTGAAGAAGGAGTCATTGCTGTTATTGAGTCAGGGGAGAATTTGTCAAGAGAAAAACGAAGCGATGTCCTCTTTTATATAAATAGCACGGGAAACAGTATGCTGGAGCAACCCGTCATCGGGCAGGATCTGCTACATGTGAAGGCAACCAGCAGCCAAAGGGGACAAGAACCCTTGAGGGAAATGGTGAAAAGCGGTGTCAATTATGCACATCACAACAAATTCCCATCTGGGAATTGCCCGTCATCCTTAAGCAAGGAGACACATAGATTGGTCCATTGGTACCATGGTGCCCCTGGTGTCTCCACGGGCTTATGCGGGCATACAAGGCGTTTAAAGAGAAGTACATGAAGGATGCCATGGGTGCACTGATGTGATCTGGCAGCGAGGGTTATGGCCTCTGCTATCGGTCAGCTGGAAATGGCTACTCCTTCCTGTCTTTGTACTATCTCACACAGGGCAAGAAATACCTTTACAGAGCTTGCAAGTTTGTAGAGTGGTGTTTGAATCACGGAGCACATGGGTGTCCTATTCTTGACAGACCCAATGCTATGTTTGAAGGCATGGCGGGTGCCATCCACTTCCTCTCTGATGTACTGGGGCCGGAGACATCACAGTTTCCAGCTTTTGAACTTGGTTCTTCAGAGGAATAAAGAGATGCAAAAAGACAACTAAGTCAACCATTTGGACCACAATTTAGTAGCTTTCTTAGTGCCTGTCAAAGACCAACTATGAAATCTGAAAGAGAACAACAACAAGAAACACACCTCATCGGCCCCCTTCTGGTCCAAAGTCCTTACACTTTGAGCATAAAAGAAGACACCATCTGTTGACGTGCTGTAACCCCAATTGCCTCATTGTTCATAGCAGGAAATGAAAAATGATAAAATGTTTGTTGTTGCCTTTTATTCTCCCTATTTAGCAGTTGTGACTATAAAGCATCTAAGGATAGGATGGGTTTGGTATCAGAGCCCTGAATTTCCTCTGTCTTACTTTTCTGCCATTCCCAAAGTATTACCAGGCTCTGGGGAAGGTTCAAGAAATGTCATCAACTTGGTCTGCAGAGCAGCAAATGGGAAGCAATGGGGACAAAGGAAAGGCACATTATCCATTTTAATGGTGTCTCAACACCGAAGGTCACCAACTGATAACTACACACCTGCTTTTCCTTATAATTCTTTGCGAATTTACTCATACAGCCAGATCTGGTTGGAATCAGAACTTCTTGGCTGGTGCACACAGATGAAATCAGGACTTACATATCTTTTGCAGCTATTTGGATATGAGCAATTATTGTGGACAGAGGGAGACTTGTGATTATGCATTCAGGCTGTGAATTGATTCTAAACTCGGGAGGGGAAGGGAATATCATTTTATATTGACACAGGACCTCATTAATAAAACATATTTAACATGCAAATAGTCTTAATTCTATTATTCTAGCTTCTGTATTTTCTTTGCTCCCCATGTGAGCAAGTTAGCATTCGTCATCTCTATTCAACTCCCATTCTCTCTCCACATCACTGCCGTATGCGTATATATGCGCAAGCTATAGAGTTACTGAACAAAAGTTGAATTGTCCTTTTCTCTTCCTCTCTAGCTTCATTATCTTCATCTCTAAAATGGAAATTATAATATGCATCTCATAGAATTATAAGCCTTAAATAATAAATGCAAATTCCACCTGTAGACCCAGCAAATAGCAAACACTATAGTTTCCCTGTAACATTTGAGTTCCTTATACCCCCAATGTGTTTAAGGAGAAAAGAAAAATGTGGAGCAGGGATGCACGAGTCCCATCTAGTGGTGATTTAGGAAAAATCAAAGAACACCTCGGGATTGCTTTGCTGAGATGGTTGCCGAGAACACTTTGAGCTATTTTTCTTGAGTTCTTTATTTCTCACCTTCAAAATAATTTAAGGCATCTCACAAGAAAGAGCAAGTAAAACATGGGTCTGAATTCCTCTCCATTCCGCACTGTTCCAAAGAAGCTTAAAATATTTTAAAAGTATATATCTGCTTCCTGGATTTCATAGTCCTAATGGCTGAACTACTATATTTCTAGATTTCTAAATATGATTAAGCTGCTTAATTAGGCATAATTTGACCTTCTGCCTGGTGCTAGCACATGGGTTCCGCGATGTCATATAGCTTTAGCTAGCATGATTACCCATCTCGTTTTAATCTAGTATATTTGTGATAGGTAATATCTAAGAAATATAAAACAATTCACATCTAATTTAAAGGGAAATCAGGAGTGAGCTAGAGGTTCTGAAATAATATACTGAATATACTGTGCACTACCAGAAGGAACAAACCGATTCAGAAAAAATGCAATAAGAATACTTCTTAGAGCTGAGGGTGCTGAGACTTCGTTTCCTTACGTAGGATAGGTCAGCAGGATAGACTCATCTCTGAAACCAACATCATGAATGGTAAAGAGCCTTTGAGAACGCAGGGAGGGAGATAGCCCACAAATCTGGGCTCAAATGAAGCAAAAACTCTGAAAATGGCTCCGGGCCAGGAGTCAGAACCAACCAATGATAGCTAATAGAAGCAACAAGAAGGCCTATCAGTGGCTGAGCAGCCTGTCCAGGGATATCACGGGGAGACCTCTGATGTGGTGTAGACCCCTGTACCAATACCCATAAAAACCCAATCTGGGGTGACTTCTAATTGTGGGTCAAAGTAAAATTCTGATTTCACCAGTTTAAAGTCAAAGAAGACATGTAGTATCACAACAAGAAAAGAGCAGGAGGTGACACATAGAAAGCACTGTGCTGTGTAAACTCCCCGTTACTAACAGCCCGTTTGCTACGTCATACTTGGCATTGTATTGCCATAAAATGCAGGGTGCTTTTCAAATGTTTGGTGATTCCTTACTGCACCCTGAGGTGATTTAACTGGGAAGTTACTATGCAACTTGTGATATATAATGAATTATTAGAGAATTATTATCACAAAAGTTACCCAACTATAATGCATTTCCTTGCACTATTATTACATATTTGAAAACAAATAAATACATTTATTCATTTTTTACTAAGAGGTCATCATTTTCAGACAAAAAATAACTAGGAAAAATAGACACTCAATTTTTATATTTAATTACTTGAACCTATAGAAATAGTAAAATAATCAATGTGTAAAAGTCATTAGTTTACACTTGATATTTGCATAGCATCTGTGAAGAAAATAAAAACCAGAGAGAAAGAAAGAGATAGAAGGCTTCTAAAAGTTCATGAGGAAATGGAATTAAAGAATAATGGAATTTTCCATGAAATTTTAAGATAGACACGTGCACACACAAGAGAAAAACACAACAAAACAAAAAACAAATAAACAAAAACCATGTTTTTCTTGAAAGACCTAATGTCTACCTTGTTTATTCTGGAAAGAAATCAAGTGTTCACACTAAGTACCAGACACAGTATCTTACTCTCAACTCACGGCCCTGGCCCAGATGCCAGCACATAGGGATCCTCCGGGAGAGGGTAGAATTGTCCCTGTGGGTTTCCATGACTGTAACTCTTTATGGCAGTACAATGCCGTATCTCTCTCCCACAGAGTGGTTGGTGGTTCCAAACTACTGACCTTGGAGATAGCAGATTAATGCAGAGCTCATCGTATGGCTAAGATTAAAGGAATGGCCACAGCATATGCTAGATAAATGTGCTTAAAGAATGCACTCAAAAGCAGTAATGAAAGTGACCACTTCACTTTGGACAGAAGTTCCTAATGACTAAAGTGATTCTATTTTACCAGTTTGCCAATCAAAAGGTTAGAGTCTTGGCATGTGGGGTACACTCTGTTTGCACTGCTAGCTTCCAGGTCAACTAACACTGCATAGACAGATGAGGCTTTCTGCTCCCACCAAGATTTATAGCCAAAAAAAAGGATATAGCACATTTAACCTAAAGGTTGCTAGTTAAAACCAAGCAAAACACACTCTACTGCTGGAAACTCTACTTCCAAAAGGCCATTGCCTTAGAAACCCCATGAGGCAGTTTTAATGAGGCTTCAGAAATATTTGTGAAAAAGGAAACGAAAAGATAATGGGACTTTCCCACCATTCGTTGGAAGCCCTTTATTACTGTGCATACACATCGAGGCAGCCATAAAACAGAATCTATCCAACAGCATTTCTACAGAAACTATTTAGCATCACCTAGGAGGAGTAGGTTAATTTTGCTTTGAAATGTAGACCATGATCAACTCACCATTCCCGTAGAGTGGATGCTGACTCCTAGTGACTCCACAGCACAGAGAAGAACAGCCTCCGCAGCTTTACAAAGCTTCACGGGAGCAGAAAGCCCCATCCTTCTTCCACAGAGAAGCTAGTGGAGTTGAACTGCTGATCCTATGGTTAGTAAACCCAACTCAATCTCCTTGCCACCAGGACTCCTTGTGGAATGTGTCAGGTGTGTGAAAAAGAAGTGTCAAAACCCAGTAATGCTTCAATTGCTGTGTCATGCTTTGATGCTATTGACTTCTAGTGAAAGCAGGGAAACCCAAATGCTGCAATAGAGAAGCTGGTGAAAACCAGGAGGTCACTGATTTGCTGCCAAAGACAGTCTATGGTGATCTTATGTAACAGTAGAAAAGGCCATAGTTTTGTCTGGGCTGTAATTTTGGTTTTGGAACTTTATAGGAAGGAGCCTTGGTAGTGTAGTGGGTTAAGCATTGGCTTGTTAACTGGAAGGTCAGTGGTTCATATCCACCAACTCTTTCTCCAGAGAACGATGAAGCTGTCTGCTCCACTACAGATTTAATGGAAACTCTTACATAGCGTCACTGTGAGTCTGGATGGACTGGATATCAGTGAGCCATTTATTTATTTATTAATATTAATGGTAGTATATTACCAGGCTGCTTCTCCCACTGAGCTATTGGTGAGTTAGCACTACATCCCTTTTAATAAGCCAAGCACTTAATCACTGTGTCACCAGGGATCTGTGCACGGTTGTCAAATTACAGGGCTCATTTCAAATTCTGGTCACCATGTAGTCCGTATTGCTCTCAAACTAAAATTACTCATGTGGAAAACAATCACCTACGACGATTTTCCCCTTCAGACACCCAGTTTTTTAAGGGAATAAAACAGCTTGATGGCAGAAGGATACATGAGAAAGAGAGTTTGCAATCAGAAACCTCAAAAGTCAGATAGCGTTTTAATACCACTTTGCAGAACGATAATGAGGCAGCCTTTTATCAGCACTATGTCCCAATTTGCTTCGCTGGGATAGTGACACTTTTCCAAATTTGTTTCCCTGCCTCCCCACCCCCACCCCACCCAGATTTGAATAATGAGCAAATGAGAAGTAGCTAACTCAGGATGATACCTAGACCCTCAACACACTACATCTTTTAATGTAATCTCCTCATACCTTTTAAATTGTTTTAATGTGATAGTGTATATCCTCGTCAAAATTAAGTATCAAAAGCAAAACATCAGATTAATAGTATATACTTTTAATACCCCCTACTATAAAATCAATAATGCAATCATATCAATTAAGCTTAAGCAGGTTACCTGCTTTCATTCCTGAAACAACTTCTAAACCTGACTCAAACCTAGAACGCGCAAGGCTTTCTATTATTCTTATCACTCACTTTCCTAATTGACAGCGGGGTGACTGGGATGAACCTCTGCCATGGGGAGAAGAGGGCTAGTGGGCGGGCAGCTTGCTGATTAGCAGGAGCTGCCCTGCGCCAAAGTCAACAGTGGGCTGCCAGGTGTGCCGCCCATTACCACGCCACAGCCCAAGCTTGTGGACGACAGGGCCTTGGAATGAATTTTTACAGATCATTTCAGCCTTGCTCAGACATTCTGCTTACTGTTTCTAAGCCTCATTTTTCCTCTAGAGCCAGCCTCCCACTCCCAAACAATTTTCCCAAAATATTAAAACAAACAAACAAAACACAGTGTTCCGTATGGATTATGCCTCAACGTAAAGAAAACAACAATTTTCAAAACTGGACCAACAAGATCTAGTCAACTGGCACCAATTTCAAGTGTTTAAACAGAGATGTACCACCAAAGGTGCTCACTTTGCTACGCCAAGAAATTTGGAAGAAACCTACCTACCTGGCCAATCACCGGGAGGAGATTCATACTTGTGACCATTCCAAAGATAGGTGACTTGCAGGAGAAATTATAGAACAGTATCACTAATATCACTAAAAGTAACTAAAACTTCACCAAAGATTATTCATCAACTGCTCGCAATTCAAGCTGGATTCAAAAGAGCTTATGGCACGAGAGATATCATTGCTCTATCAGAGGCATTTGGACTGGAAGTAGAGCACACCCAAAAGATGATTATGCTTCATTGACTGTGCAAAGGCATTTGGATGTATGTGTGAATCATAACACACTATAGATTTACATGGACAGTGAGATGCACAGGAATTCCAGAGCCCTTCATTGTGCTCTTGTGGGACTTACATATGGACAAAGAAGCCGTTGGTTAGGGAGAACAAGGGAATGCTGACTGCAGAGATCAAAAGCAGGAAAGCAGGAAAGGTGAGGGTCAGGGCTGCATTCTCTCACCATACTTCCTCAATCTCCGTGCTGAGCAAATAATCTGAGAAATGGGACCACGTGAATAATAACGTTGCCTCAGGTCTGGAGAAAACCTTATTAACAGCTTGCAATATGCGGATACTTCCTAGCTCGCTGAAAGTAAGGCAGATGAGGCATTTGCTCACGAAGATCAGGAGCCACAGGCTTCAGTAAAGATTAAAACTGGATTACAACTCAATGTACAGAAAACAAAAATCTTCACAACGGGACCAATAGATCTCAGCATGATGAATGAGAGAGTATTGACATGGTCAAAGATTTCATTTCCCCTGGATCCACAATCAATGTGTGGATCAATAAACCAAATGCAGCATTGCAGTGGGCATGTTTGCAGCATTGCAGTGGGCACGTTTGCTGCACAAGACCTCTGCCATGTGTTGATGAGCAAAGATGGCACACTGAAGATGAAAGAGCATGAGACTCAAGAAATGATATTTTTAATCGTCTCATATACATGTGAATATTGAAAATCAAATAAGACCAAAGAACTGATACATATGAATTATGGGGATGGTAAAGAATTCTGAAAGTACTGTGGACTGCCAGAAGAACAAATACATCTGTCTTGGAAGAAGTACAATCAGAATGCTCCTTAGAAGGATGGCAAGACTTCATCTCAAGGATTCTGGACATTTCTTTGGGACAGGGCCTGGAAAAGGGCAGCAAGCTTGTTAAAGGTCAGCAGAAGAGAGAAACATCGGGAAGGAGATGGACTGACACAGCGGCTGCAACAATGGGCTGGAACATCAACAGAGGAGAGCAGAGGACTGGGCTGTGTTCTGTTGCACATAGGATCCCTCTGAGTTGGAACAAACTCTAAGGCACCTAAGAAACAGCAAAGCTGAAGCAGATTAAGGGTCCTGGTGGCCTGGCCGGCTGTGCGTTATGTGGCTAACCTGCCAGTCTTGTGATGGAGAGAAGTGAGGCCGTCGCCTCTGCAAAGATGGTTTTTATGTCTTGGAAACTCCAAGGGGCAGTTTTCCCCTGTCCTGCAGGGTCATTCTGAGTTGAGATTGACTAGATGGCAATGAGCTTCTTTGTTTGCTTACTTTATGATATGGAAGATGATATCTCTGGGTGGCACACTAACCTAGAGTTAGTCTACTAACCTACCGGTTTCTGCTTAAAAGTCAACCAGTACTGCGGAGGCACAAAGGTCAGGCAGTTTACTAATTTATTTCTGTAAATATTGTAGCCAAGAAAATCCTATGGACTAATTCTATTTGTTAATGTATGGGTTCCCATGATCAAAATCAACCAAATAGCAATGAGTATGAGGTAGATGGAACTCCTAGTTGGTGAAAATGGTTAATTAGCTAGGTCTCTACTAGGAAGGATAGAGGTCCAAGTCTACTCAACGCTGCCTTAGAAGAATGACCGGGCTATCTACTATCAGACAAAAGAAAATCAGGCATTGACAACTTTATAGAGCATATACAATTCTCTTCTAATATGCCTGGTGTCACCATGAGTTTAAATCAGATGGACAATAAGTGGCTGGTTATGGAGTACACGACATACATTGTACATCCCTTACACATGTGAAATGATGTCCCTCTGTGGGAGAGAAGTACACAAGGATTATAAACATGATTTGGCAGAGTGTGTGGGTATGAAAGCTTGGATAGATGAGGTAGTGAGAATGTAAAGCGGTTCTCTTCTAATCATTTCTATTTTCTCGAAGTAGAAGTCAATGGCATCATCAAAGAAGTAGTCATAGTTGGAAAATTAGCAACAGAGACCAATGATGAGTGAAGTGTTCTCTCTTTCTAATAAGATCCTGCAGTTCCCCTTTCTTTCAGAATTTCCAGATTTGATAATAAGGAGTGATCCTGTGGCCCAAGCCTGGCTAACTGGTATGCAAAAGGGGCTTCAAAAAGCTTTTAAAGAAATAGCATTAAAGATAATGGGATTTTTCTATGAGCATTTTGAAATCTCATTGTATTTGTTAGAGGTGGTTCTATCGGAGAAAACATGTGATGCATATTTAACTCTTTGGGACTCAGTTATGGGACTTAGAGCTTGGATGAAAATCTTGAATGGGATTGATGTTGGTTATATGACAGGTACCCTCAAAATAACTGATACTCATTTTTATTTTCATGTAAGGGGGACAGTGCATTTGGACATCATCCTACCAGGTCAGACTGTTAATTAAGATTTCGATGTAGAGGTTCTGAAGATTGTGTAACAGTGTGCAACAAAAAAGGCCTAATTTGTGGCAGATGGGGGATTGGTTTGCCCCCACAACAATGCACATGCTCATGCAGCCATCTCAGTGCACCAGTTTTTGGCAAAACACAGCATGCCTCACTTGCCTAGTGCTTACTCATCTGTCCTCATGCCGTGTGACTCTTTTTGTTTCTGCAAATGCAGAGGAACATGAAAAGACAGTGATTTGATGACATAGAAGAGGTGAAGAAAAAAAATGAGGGAGGTGCTGTCAGCCATCCAAACAGACGAGTTTGTAAAAATGTTTCCAAGAATGGAATTGCAGATTTGAAAAATGTATTAAGTGTAATGGTGAATAATTTGAGGGTGATAAGGTTTTTTTAATGTACAAAAATTTAAACACATAGCTTTGCATAGAAACAAATCCTGGTCTTTTTTGGGGGGGTATGCTCTCATATATTCAAACTCATCATTAGTGAAAATGATGTTGGTAAAGAGGCATAGAACAGCATCACTAGTGTTTGGTTCCATTATGCTGGAGGAGAATTGAGTAAAACTGAACACACACTTGTATATTTCACCTTTAGTAGAAAGAGATGTCAATTATTCTGAAATTCTCTTTAAACAAAATAAAATATTGATGAAATATTATAGAAAGTAGCTGGAGACCAGCCCAGAGCTATCTCCCCTGGAGGTTTATCAAGTTCAAAACTCTCACAATAGACTACCTGTGAGAAGTTATTACAATTATTCAAAATAAAACAAAATATGACCATCTTTTACATATTTCCGTTACATACAACATTTTAATATGAAATTACAGAGCAAATAGGAAACAACTAAATCACGATGATAATACTATATATCTAGAACTGTTCTAAGTGTGTGTGTGTGTCGTGTAATTCCCTAACTCTCCTAGAAGGTGGTTATTATTATTCCAGAGTGAGGTGAAGCAAAGGTGATGAGAAGACACCCAGAAGGCACTAGCTCAATAGCCACATAGCCAGCATTTCATTCAGCACAGCGTGGCTTCTGAATACCTGTGCTAAACCTCTTATAATCTTCAAATCTTAGTTTTCTTCTTATAATAGAAATTTCCAGCGATCAACCTAGTATTTCCCATTGATGCTAAATCAATTCTATCTCACAACGATCCTGCGGGCCAGAGAGTGATTTCCCCGCAGAGTTTCCATGGCTGTAAATCTTTACAGAAGCAGACTGTCAAAGCATTCTCCTGTGAAGCCATTGGGTGGGTTCGTAGCAGCTGACTTTTCTGTTTGGCAGTGATTTCAGTGCTAAGAGGCCATTACTATTTCCTTTTAATTTTAGAATACAGAATTTATTCAGGATGACAAGTTCTCAGACTCTCTGGTTACAAGATTAAGTTATAGCTAACAATATATAAACATGAGATACTTGAAGTAATCCTTGGAAAATTTCTTATAGGTTTAACAGAAAAACTGGGGAGAGCAGGTACTAAGCAACCACAACAACAAGAGAATTACACCCTAATGTATATGTAATATTTGATATTCTTTGTAATGGGAAAATAACACTTCTTATACACTGAATATAGCATTTAAAATATGAGAATATATTAAACATAAACAAAGTAAACACACTGCAATCCGGTGGATTTGAACTATATAGAGGCCCTATATATAAATTTTCAGTGCTGTAGATCATGGGAACAGAGAACCTCATCTTTCTCCTGTGGGATAGCTGGTGGGATTGAACCACAAATTATGCTGTTGGAAATCCACAAGGATACCGTGTTTTATATAAATGCCCACAATATAAACACTAGTTGGAAAATTCCACATAGATATTACTTACATAATGTCATGAAGAATGTTAAACAACTGAAAATACTGGAAGCCATAATTTCCCAAAATAAGCTAAATAAAGCACACAATTGGGGTTGTATGTTGCAAATGCATTGGCTACTTTCAGAAGGCTAAGGCATTGAAAACCCTCATAGATCTTAAGGTATTGTGCTAAACATTTTTCCAGATGCTTGTTTGTTTGTTTTATATTACTGGCAAGAAAAAATCAGCTACGTCCTCATGGAAGAAGTTATGCTTACTTTTGTTCAAAAGTATTACAGGCATATAAAATGTGCTGACAAATAGTTGTTCAATAAAAAAATTTTGGTGCTTAACAAAATGGGTACTTTTGTTAAGAGTCAGAAAAAGCAAAAAGAGCTTTTTATCATTGCAACAAACGTGGCCAGTCTGTTTGAATTATTGTATTTGAAAGACATCAAGCTGGTACTACATAATCACAAAACAAATGCAATAAAAACATAAAATGTAACTAGATAAGACCCAGCATTAAGGGCCCAAATCCCTAACAACAAAGGTACACATTCTCATTTCAACTTTGCCTTCTGACTTATTCCTTCTGTTTTCTTTTATACCATTTACAGCATGGAATCCTGAACAACCCCAAAGGTTGAAAATTTTGAATAGTGTCTACTCAGACAAATTAATTTCATAACCAAATCAGTTTTTTAAAGATCAGGGTGGCTAATCCACCACTGAAAGCCCCAGCGAGAAGGGTTGTGCAGATCACTGAATGATCTGTCATCAGCTAGAGAGGCTGTAACCCCACTGTGATTTGAGAGAGAGAGTAGAAGCATGGCTTAGATATCTCCTGTGCAGCAATCAGGGATGACAATGCTCATCCTCAGGAGAAACCAAAACATACTGGATGGTAGTCTCAGGGTGTCCGAAAAAGGAGGGGCTGGGAGCTTTCAAATTCCATTTAAACCATATCTTTAGAGCGTCGTTGTTTACTTTCCACCTGCAGATGCACGCATGCACACGCATAACCCCACACAAGCAAGGATTCCACTCAAACGCACATGCACAGATGCAAATAACTTTACTATAGTCTTTACAATATTTTCTAGAAATGATACTATGAATACTTGAATAACTAAATCTGAATTTACAAAAAAAGACAGTAATTCTTAAACCTCTATTATAAATAAGTCACACAAAATTAACACTTGCAAATATAGACTTGATTTTAAATTTCGTTACATATATCACCAATCTTTGAAAACATTTACATAGCTGAACAAAACAGCCTTGGCACTAACATATTTGATTGATACAAAGTTAAATATCTATACATATACTTATTCTTCCTCTGTAACTGGGACAGGCAGAAATTTCTATGCGGAGATTTATGCTCCAAAGTCTGTATCTTTACATACAGAAAGTAATAGTTCATTTTTCTACCAACTTTTATTAAGTAAATTTTTCACCATTTGATTTTATTTACCTGATTTGTTTTTTCTGGAATATAAATTATGCTCCTTTCATTCATTCCCTAAAATGTTTTTGTCTTAACAATTTGAATTTCAAAAGTTTTATAACCTTATTTTTCAAGTAATTTGACTAATTCTTCTTGCTTATTAACCATATTTAAATGATTTTTTTGGCATCCTGGCTCAGTAATTTGACAGCTTTTGCAACTAGATAACTGAGGAGATGCAACTGAGTCTAAAGTTTTGGGAACCTTTGATGTTCTGACCCTATGCTCTTCTTGAAATCATGACTTAATCTATATTTGCTTTTCTTTCTTCTCTGTCGTTTCCATGGTTATTTTCATAATCCCCATATTTAATTACATTTGTAAACAAGATCTGGGCCTCTGTGCGCTGCAATTCTTTGTGCCTTCCTGTTGGTTTTGCTCACATTAGCTGAAATAATATTTGTTAATTCTTATCATCAAATATCTTCATTGTTTCAAATTGTCTTAGTAAATTTCATATGGAGATATTATCCAATGCTATAAACCTCAAAAACCAAACTCGCTGCCATTAAGTGAATTCTGACTATAGATTGCATGATTATCCCTAAACCAATTACTAGTTTTTCATAATTTATTTTTAATACTTAAATGTGCCTTGTGCTTTGCTAATAATCGTTAGTCGAAACTCTGAGGAGTGAGGCACACCTGGAACGTGACCATCTGTAATGAAATATGAGGGTACAATAATACAGACATTTACAAAATTCTAGAAGAAAGATAATGGAGCATTTTTTTCTGAATTAAATGTATTAACTGATGATCTTATTAATGAATTATCTATTAAACTAGGTCCAATTTTCTTGAAATTTCATATAGAATCTTACCATAAAAGCAAAGCTTAATTCATATATAAAGTTCTAGTATTTTATTCCTTATATGTACAGCTTTTAAAGAAATGTATACTAAGTATTATATTCTGGAACATAATTCAACATGGGTTGTGGAGGTATCACAAAAAACTGCAAAAGACATGGGCATGTGTTTGGAAACTATATTCTGTAGTGTGACTCCTTCAATTTTCTGTAATAAAAAGATTTTAAGCATGGGAAATGTAAATGCCATTGTAATGACCAACAAACGTCAACCATTTTGAATGAAACTTGAGTCAGTAAGGGTGTTCTGATTTAACTTTTGTCTCCACAATAAATATTGAAAGCCAAAGTTATCCTTTTTGTTCTCTTTTCTATTCTCCCTTTTTCTTTTTGCCCCCTGTCCTCCATGCACTTGTGTTTTCTATTTGTTTTACTCCAATGCTTTAGAGCAAATCTAGTCTGCACAAAAGCTCTCCCAGTTTTCTGCAACCAGGATGTAATTTTAGCTAACTTAATAATTTCTCCCTGCTATTATGCATAGGGTTGCTACGGGCAAGAACTGACCAATGGTATCTAACAACAATGACATCTCAAGTTACCTTAATGTCTGTAGCTAGTGATATAGTCTCTAAGCATTTTTTTCTATAAGTGAACATAGTAAAATGTTTTCAAGATACAATATTTTTAAGTGTTCAGAAAACCCTTGGGGACGATTTGGAAAGATGCAAGCCGTAACAGAAGTGATCTTGAACTCTTAGTTTGAACATCCTAATTTGGAAAATACCGTTTCTCACTTTTATGGTTCTAGATTCCAATCCTAAATACTTTATTTATGGACTGTTAACATCAGAAACGCCTCCCTCTGCAATATATTCAATCTTTCTCCTCTTTCTCAACTCCTTCTTCTTAAAAAGAAAAGCACAAGGGGACACTACACAACTCAAGAAGCATGGGTTTTGCTGTCTCTTCTGCTTCAAGAGTTTCCAACAAGATGCCTAAAATTATACAGTCTCAGCATTTTCATTTTTAAAATCAGGATGTTATAGTCCACCTTAAGGGGTATAATAAATAATGGTTATGCAATGTGCCTAATTACGCAATATGGCGATGTGTGGCTTAGCATAGAGGAACTTCCCCAATTATAATTCAAGTTTCTATGTTAATGCCAATAATAATATTAATTTTCTATTATGACTCATATATACATAACGTTTTCAAAAGTGGACCATCTCTTCCTTCACCTATATGTCACTGACTATGTCCATTATGTGAGTTAAATTATACCTAACATAACAAAGAATACATAATTGTGCTTACGTGAGATTTGGACATAGATCAAGAGATTGCTGTTCAAACAATACAAAGGTATCCTGAATGATTTAAAATTAGGAAATGTTTGCATCAGGCTTGTATCCTTTTACCACATTTGTACAATTTATGAGTCAAAATAATTCAATGCCATTGAATCAATCCTGACTCAAAGTGGCCCTATAGGACAGCGTAGAACTCTCCCTTTAGAGTGCCAATGATGTAAAAACTTTATGGAGGCAGAAAGTCATCTTCTTCTATTGCCGAGACCCCGATGAGTTTGAAACATTGACTTTACAGTTGTTGAAACACCACACCATCAAGGCTCACAGCAATCTGTGTGCTGAGATAATCTAAGTTGAACTGGAGGACGAAGAACGAAGGAGCCAGACCAGAGGAAGACTCATCCACTAACAACCTTCAATACGCAGATGGCATACCATACTGGATGAGAGGGAGAGGGCTACCATGAAAATTAACGACTTCAAAGTGGATTAAACCTCAACATAAGCAAAACACAAATCCTCAAAACTGGACCAATGAGCAAAATTATGATAAACAGAGAAAAGATTGAAGTTGGCAAGGATTTAATGTTTATTTGGATCCAGAATCAATACCCATGAAAGAAGCTATCAGAAGGTTGAAGGATGAATTACACTGACCATATCTGATGCGAATGGTCTTTTTAAAGTGGCAAAAGGCAAAGCTGTCATTAAGAGAACTAAGGTGTGCATGATCCAAGTCACCATATTTTCAATGGCCCATTATTGATGGAAAAAATGGATAATGAATAAGAAAGCAAAAGAAGAATTGATGCTACTGAATTACGCAGTTGTCAAAATATTATTTAGATCATAGACTATGAAATTAAACAAATCTATATTGGAAGAGGTCTTGTGTAGCAAGATGTTACTTTGAAGACTAAGGTGCCCCTAAGCCAGGTGATGGTATTTTCAAGTGCCACATGCATGTGAAAATTGGACATTGGAAAAGGAAGAGCAAAGAGGAAATGAAGCATTTGAATTGTAGTGTTGATGAAATATACTGAAAGTACTAGGGACTGTCAAAACGAGAAACAAATGTGTCATGGAAGAAATACAGACAGAGTATTCCTTACAGGCAAGATGACAAGACTTTGTCTTACCATACCAGTCCTTGGAGAAAGACTATGTCTAAAGTAACACTCCTTGGAGAAGGACATCAGGTTTGGTAAATAGAAAGGCAAGAAAAAAAGAGGAAGACCTTCGCCAAGATGGACTGACACCGTGGCTTCCACAATAACCTCAAGCATAGGAACAATCGTGAGGTCGGCACAGGACTGGGGAGAGTGTCGTTTCTTGTGCATAGGGTTGCTATGAGTCAGAACTGACTCGATGGCACCAGAAAGCAACAAGTGGAAGCATTAGGAAGAATGGTCCTTAGCAGCAAGAATGGCACGCCTTTGCCTCATATACTTGGGACATACCATCAGGAAGGATCTGTCCTTGGAGAAGGACGCCAGGCTTGGCAAAGCAAAAGGTCAGAGAAAAAAAGGAAAACCCTCAATGAGATTAATTGACACAATAATTCAACAGTGTTCGCTAACAAAGCAATGGTTTTGAGAATGGCACAGGTCAAGTCATGCTTCAGTCTGTTGTGCTCCTGGTCCTTATGAGTGGGAATGGATTTCATTGCACCTAAAACCAACTTAGCCCAGCTACCAGAACAGCCACTTTAGTTTTGCTCTCCTTCTTCATCTAAGTATGGTCTGTACTCAATTCCTCCCTTTTGTCACTGGACAAGATGGAGTGACACAGTGGTACAGCGATGGGTTCAAACATAAGAGCAATTGTGAGGCTGGCACTGGGCTGGGGAGCGTTTTGTCCTGTTGTGCAAAGAGTCACTGTGAGTCAGAACTGACTCGATGGCACTTAAGAACAACATGACTGTTTCTATCTGATTTTATTCCATGGCAACTATTCTGATTTGCCGTTGGTGTCTGCTAAAAATTCACTCAATACTTCTTAAATCTGAGCTGATTTGATACCATACATCCAAAAGCTATACATACGTATATTCTTTCAAAAAATCATTTGTTTTAATGACGATGTTTTCCCTTTAGGACATTGTTCTCTCTTGGTTTTCTTTCTTTTCTTTAAAATCATTTTATTGGGGGCTCTTACGGCTCACATCATAACCCATACTTACCAATAAATGCATAAAGACGAATGACACATAAATCCATGTGTCAAGCATATTTGTACATTCTCTTGGTTTCTTTCTAATTGTCTCATAGTTCTTACTAACCTTTTTATCTTCTAAACCCTGAAATGTCAGTTTTAAAAAAGATTATGTGCTCTGTTCGCTTATTTACCTATCAATTTTTCTTTAAGATAAGTTTTATAGTTCAGTAATTGAGCAGCTGATGATTCTCATATTCATCAACAGCACCTACAATTTATCTGTTTATATATATACATATCTGTATGTTTATATATATATATAATTGCCACCAGTCACCAGATGTTAGGATCTCTCTCAGAGCCTCCGCAGGGACACAATTCTGCTGAAGGCTTGATTTCAGATTTCTGGCCTCCAGAATCATGAGAGAAAATTGATATTGTTTTCAGCCTCTAAGTTTGTGGTGATTTGTTATAGTAGGCCTATAAATCTGATATTTGTGCCTTTGTAAAAACCTAAATATTATTCTACATTATTCTTTTATATTTAGAATGCACATACATACATCAATTGAGCAAAGCACACTTATACATTTGTTGCCTTCATCATTCTCAAAATTCGCCTTCCACTTGGGTTTCTGGAATCAGCTCGGTGTCCTTTTTCCCCCTCCCCCTCCCTCCCCGCTCCCCCCCTTTCCCCTGCACCCTTAATAGTTTATAAATAATTATTTTATCTTATCTTACGCTGCCCGGCGCCTCCCCTCACCCGCCTCCCCATTGCCCATCTCCCAGAGAGGAGGTTACACATAGATCCCCAAGATCGGTTCTCCCTTTCTACACCTCCTTCCCTCCTGGTGTCGCCACTCCCACCGCTGGTCCTGAGGGGTTCATCTGTCCTAGATTCCCTGTGTTTCCAGATCCCTACTGCACCGCTGTACATTTCGAATGTATACACATATGTTCACTACATTCAGTGGTTGTATACACCAAGCATTATTTGACCTGTGTTCGTTTCTTCTCTTGGTGATGAGGTTTACTGCCTCACTTGGTGAGGAGCTCAATAGACCTTACCTTGGCTATTTCAGTAGTCACTTAACTTTCCCCTCTGGCTCTGGCATTTTCAGCTCTCAATTTATTCCTTTAGCTTATCGTCCCCCAGACTATCAGAGCTTTCGAAAGCAGAATCAGGGTCAAATGACTGGGAAGATGACTCCCTAACCCTACCATAGCACCTATGATACGCTCGGCATTATTCTAAGGAACACATACACATACAACGTCTGAAACCACTGTCGTAGCTTACTGTCACCTGTAAGTTAAACCTGGCCTATACGGCTCTCCCCATCTTCTCATGTTGACCTTAAACCGCATCTCGCTGCCTCCACTAACAACGACGTTACAGAACTTACCATGGCCTTCCGTCTCTCGGGGACACTGAAAAGTCTATTCTTTTTGCCTGTGATACTTGTCCTATTTCATGTGTCTGAGAAACTCCTATTCCTGCTGTAGCAGCGAGCACACATGCTAACTACTGAATCAGTCCTGTTGTTTTCTGTAACAATTTGCACATGGGTTTATTTTCATGCTTCCATTTTGTGATTCTGTTCTCTGTTTCCATGCCTGCTTATTCTACTGTGCACCATGAACCAGAGATAATTTAATGCAGAAACAGGATTTCAGTTGTGCTGCAGTTTCATATCCAGGACCTGGTGTAGTATGAGGCAGAGTAGGTTCTCAATGGAAAGTTCCTAAGTAAGAGTGGACCAAACACACGAAAGTAATCTACTTGTTCACAAAATGTGCCGAGCTTAGAATATATATTTATAATACCATCACGGTGCTTCTGTGCATAATATTAGTTAAAATAAGCTATTTAGTTGAACACAGTAATGGAGGGTAGAAAGCTCTCCCAACCACTCCTTTAAAATCAACGTATTAAAAGCATCTTTTTTTTATCTAAAAACAAAATAAACACAAACCTATAAAGCCTTGAAATATGGTGCTGCGATACTCTAAACTTAACGTTTTAAGACAATCCTCCTTCCATAACCACGGAGACAAATACTGACAGAGCTGCATAACGTAACATAAAGAGTACTTATTTTCAGAAGGTTCAACTACTCTTTACATTCTGTTAGCAGTGAGATACTGACTACATTGACTCTGTTTCACCTGCCTGAGTCTCAGGTTCCTCTAGGCTGAAACCATTCGTTCTTGTTCACACACTACCAAGCAGTGAACTGAGGATCCAGTGAAAGAATGTCTTTAAAAATACATCGTGAAATATAATGTGTGGTCCAACAAAGTGTGTAGTTCTTCACTCACCAAACACAGTTCTTGCAGGCACAGATTCTCGATTAAGCCAGAATGACACTTGGGAGAGAATGACAGTCATGATGCAAGGCAGATATGTCTGAATCACAAAGTACCCAATCTTTCTTTTCAAGTGGAAATGAGCTGTCATTACGGTATATTCACCTGGAAGAAAAATTTAAGAAGCTTAAGAAACTGTAGTCGTCAACAGTCTGCACATTTTAAAGATGGAAGGGATTAGAGAAACAACAGCTCAATTAAAAAATAAAGAATTTATCCCAAAGAGGACATGAAAAATGTCACCTTTAAATGTCTTATTAGCATATCAAGGGCATTAAAAGGAGAATTTTAATACTACCAAATGCGTTGCCCTGCATGTCCTATGGTCACAATGTATCTTTTTATTTTGAGCTCATGCTTCTTGACCAAGGGGCCCAAGAATTCATAAATGCTCTCTGCCACATGGATGACTTCATTCCCACGGGCACCAGTCTCAAATCTCTGCTCTGACTATTCTGTTTGATTCCTCCCTGGCTCCTCAAAGAATCAATGCCCGGCCATGTTGCAGATCCCTAGGGGGGCTGTTAGAGACACACCACCCGCGGGTGCCTTAAATGAACAGCACGTCATTTTCTCACAGTCTCACTCAATGTCACCAACACTGTGTTGCTTCTGATGAGAACGAAGCCTGGAGGCTTTCTGAGACAGTAACTTTTTATGAAACTAGAAAGTCTCTTGGTTCTCCTGAGCAGGCCCTGGTGGTTTCAACTGCTGACTTTGCTGGTAGCAGTCCGCCAGGGCTCCCTCTCACAGTTTCTGAGACTAGAATCGCAAATTCAGGTCTCTGGTTCTAGAGCAAGTCTATCTGTTGGCTCTTGGTGAAAGGTTCTTTCCCTTTGTTCCTTAGTGATCTCCACAGGGCATCAATCTTTCTCTATTTATACTTGCTTCTGTAGCTAATTGACTCTTTTGTATTTTAGAAGTGGTTTAGGACACAACCTGTATGGGTATGGTGTCATCAGCATTAGACAGACATGTCCCTATCCATGTGGGTTTTTACTCACAGGAATGGGAGTTAGAATTTACAGCTCATATTTTTGCTGCATCTCATAAAGATTGGTCTCCTGGCACACGGCTACGTCTTTTCCACCCTAAGCCTTCATCCATTCTGGATTGTTTTCTTTCTGTTGTAATTCACTTCAATGAGTTGTATCCAATCTTCCTAACTAGCTTCCTTTCTGCTTTATGAGTTTTAATGATGGTCAGATGTAAGGTAATTAGTCTACACAGCTGCTTTTCTGAGGTGAGGGTGGCTCTTTGAGAGAGTACCAGAGATTTCTCACACAGGCCACTAGTAATTATCCATAAATCAAGGGTTGCATAATCATATATTATCCAGGTTTGGGGAAATAATTCAAAATCCAGCAACTGTAACACACGTGTGAAGGTAAATGTTAAAACTAAACTAGCATGCATGAGAAGACCCATATTTCTTGAATAGTTACTTTAGGCAAGTGTGTCTCAAGTTTTCATATACCGATGAGTCTCTTGTGAATGCTATTAAAACAAAGTTCCTGGTCAGTAAGGAGTAGAACCTCATATATTTCATTTGTGAGAATCCCCAAATACTATCTATACTTCTGGTTCCTGGATCATAAGGGAAAAAGACATTAGGTAATCTGGCAGATTACAAAGGACTTAATTCATAAACTCTCATAGAAAAGGGCTTTTCTTTATAATTTTACTAACCTGTACTTGATTTGATTGTCTCCTTTCCAATTGACTGGCCCAGCAGATCATACTGATTTAGCCTTGAGCCATCAGGAGCAACTTGTACTGAATCAGAGGCATTGTACGTCCAAATATAAGTGACCTCTGAGGTTGTATATGCATCTGTAGAAAATCAAAACAAACAAAAATCTTGCTAAGCACTTTAGGAAGGTTCATCAATAGAATGAAACAACAAAGCTTGCGTATTGCATAAAATCACTGGTTACTAAAAAGCTGATATTTTTAGATGGCATTTTTTAGGGCAAAAATGCATCCTTGGAATTTGTAACTTCAATATGACAGATTAAGAAGAAGACAAAAAAGAAATAATAATGAGCATGAAAGTAGATTCATTGCAACCATTTTGAGATGGGAAGAGAGCATCTCTTACAGCCAGCAAAATTACTGGACCATTGGATGCCAAATGTATCTCTCGTAATCCTAAACTAGCAGATGAAGATATGGTAGTAAACTAGTTATGGATGTCCAAAGTCTAGCTAAAGTACTCATCTCAGAAACAGTAAGCAGTCATGAAACCAGTCATAATCCCACATGATGCTCATTTTGGAAATAAAAGCAATCCAGTTCAGAATTTCATGCCTTTAGCTACCAGGATACAGTGCATTTCATTTGGAGGATGAAAACTAATTATTGCAGAGCATGTAAAGTACATGAAAATGTTACAGGTGTATCAAGCTGCAAGCTCTTTAAAATACTTGATTATTTTAAAATTCGTTAAAGCACATAGATCTCATTGGACTGGACTTCCAAAGGATTCCAATTAAGTTATGGATTAGGTCACATAGAGAGTAGGTGCAAATTGCTTATTTCTTTGAACATGGTAGCCAAACTGAGCTCTCCCTCTAGCTGTCATGTAGGCAGCATGTGTTCATAGCCTTTCCCTGACCCTGGCATTCCCTTACCCTTGTCAGCCCTGTGGCTGTGCGCAGGCAGGGTCGGCTAGGGCTGAGCAAACAGACATGACTTGTTCTCCTGCGGCTGTCCTTTTGAAGAACATTTATGTATTCATCTTATGGGAATTTTCTGAAATCTTGGAGCTACTAGCTCTGGAGCAACATTCAGCACTATCGCCATATTCTCAATCAAGGGAGAGAAAGGCAGTTACCCCTGGCAACATCTCTGCCTGCAGCTCTCCAGGCTACCGGAAATGTAATGTTGTTTTCTTGTTTAAACTCCGGGTGGTGCAGTTAATATGCACTGCTGCTAACCTGAAGCTTGGAAGGTCAAGTGTACCTTTTGAGAGGCATCTTGGAAGGCCTGGCAGTCTACTTCCCCAAAAAGCAGCCACTGAAAACCTCGTGGAATCAAATTCTAAACTGACACGCACAGGGTGCCATGAGTCAAAGTCAATCAATTGAAACGGGTTTGATGTTATTTTTCATCCTAGAGTAGTTCTGCTACTAAACTTCACACAAAATCTCTGATCACATATCAATTCCCATTAAAGCATCATGAAGTGGAGAATGAATATTTATGAATACATGTCTTCCTCTCAGTGTGGTCCTTTATAGCATATGGTAATGATGACTGGTTTTGTGAATGCCATTTTGAAATGCTAGTATCAGTGAAATACTGTTTCATTTACAAGTATTTACCTATACCTACTCATTATACTTCAACTAATGCAAACAAAATCCCCACTACTAGACCACCAAAGCAATATATGATAAATGGAGAAAATATTCAAATTGGTACACCGGATTTCATTTTACTTGGATCTTCAGTAAATACCCATCTGTATATGAAATCCCGGGAAGGTAAATCCATGGAATCAGTAACTGGATTACCTAGGGACATGGCAGTGAAGGTTGGGGAAATAAAGGACTAGCAATAATAAGTATGAGAAAGAAAGGAATGTTCTGACACTGGGATGACGATTGTACAAGATTGAACTGCTGAAGTGCATGATACGTGAATGATATACTAATTATAAAAAATAATCAAAGAAGAACTATGATGAGAACCAAAACCAAAACAAAACAGAAAATAACAGAGAGAGTGTGGAGATCCTATAACCCTCATACAGTGCTGGTGGGACTGTTAACTGTACAACCAGTGTGGACGGCCACCTGGGGCTTCCTGAAGCAATATCGGAAAGAGAAATACCGAATGACCCAGCAATACTTTCACTCAGCATACACCCGAAAGATGTAAGAGCTGTAGTAAAAGCAGATGTATGCACACCCCTGTCCATTGTCACAATATTGAGAAGGTGGAAACAAACTACGTGACCATCAGTGGAAGAATGGATAAACTTTGATATATACAAAAAATACATACAAGGGAATACTATGCGTTGCTAAAGAATAATGATGCATATGTGAAGTAACACACAATGTGGATAGGCATGGAGGACATTTTGCAAAGTTACCAATCACAAAAAGACAAATATTTAAAGAGACAGTTGTTATAAAAGTAAAAGCCAAGACAAAGGTTTTTCCTAACAAAGGAACCAAGACTGGTGGTTACCAGGGATGAGAGGGTAAGAAAGAGAAGGAGGAGCAATAGGCTAAAGGGTACCCAGGTATTAACTGGGATGAAGGGGCAACAATCTTCTACTAGAGGAATATTCTACTAGAGAAGACAAAGGTAGGCAGGAGCTTTGGGAAAGGTAGTGGGAGGTGTGATGAGTTGCTTAAACTGCTGAACATGAAAATGATGACCTAAAATGTAGACCCCATTTAATACACAACAAAAGTTATATATAAAAAGAGATCAATGTATTACATTGAGCAAATCTGCTGTTAAAGGCCTCCTTCAAGTACTAAAAAACAAAACAGTCTCTTTGAGGACTAAAGTGCACCTGACTCAAGCATTTTATCTTAGCCATAAGAGGCTGTATAATGAATAACAAAGACCAAAGAAGTGCTGATGCCTTGGGATTATTATACTGCCAAAGAGTCTGGAATTGATCATCAATTTCCAGAAGAACTAACAAATTCATCTAGAGGAAGTGTGTCTAGAATTCTCCCAAGAAGGGAGGATGGTGGGGCTTCACTGCACATGCTTTGGACATATTAGAAGGGAGGTTCGGTTTTTAGACAAGGGCGTCATGTTTAGTAAAGTACAGGCTCAACGGAACAGAGGAAGAGTCTTATTGGAGGAACTGACACAGTGGTTTATCAATGGACTCAAAATAGTAGATGATGAATTTTTGTTTCCTAGAAATTATAACGATTCCACTGCTTTTCAATTTGACTACAATTTTTAAATGTGACTAAAACAAAATGAAGCCCCCAAAATATTATTGCATTGCTATGCCACATTAGGAAACTAAAGAGATACTGAAAGGTCAAGATTCTGCTCAATTCATGTATGCATCTCCAGCCTCCTAGTACATTGCTAGATCCACAGAAAAATGTGTGTACTATGTTCTTGCTGGATAAATGAACTCATAATACTTCATCTCTACTATTTACTCTTAAGAGGCAAGACCCAGGATACATTTTTCAAAACGATCCTCAATGGGTCCTTTTTTTTAAATCCATTACCACATTTAATTAGTTAGACATTAACCTGACTTCTTTTTAGATTTTTAATATAGTGCTTAAAGATGTAATAGAAAATACTTCAACAAAGTTGAGAGAATTTCCCTGATATGCAACCAAAGGTATAAACCAAAAGGCCATTAGAAATCTTTTGGATAAAGGACAAAAGGTTAAAACAGTGGTTTGTTTCAAAGTAGGCCTCCTGAGTATGAATTCTATAACTAAATAACTACATTAAATTTAATAGATAAACCAATATTTACTATGAGGTTGCATTAAACTAATTCCTATTATTTGTTAACTAACAAAAATACCCCATAATAATTTATAATTATTATTTTAATCTAAAAGACAACTTACATTTATTTTCAGCTAATGCATGGATGTGCTCAAATTTATTAAAAGTTTTAAATCAATTTAAACCATAAAGAGAAATTAAAGTTGGAGATGAAAAAAAACATAAATAAACAAAATTGAATTCAAATTGTAAATACAGAAAATCATTCTTTTATTCAAATATAAAGTTGTACAAATTTTATTTATTAGTTTTGAGTATGTATGCTAAAGACACCATTTCAATGAGGAGACTAAATAACAGAAGAACAGTAATTAGCTGTTTATACTAAACTTCCCTATGCTAGTTTTAAATGTGATTTGCATTTTTGGCCAATTAGTTTACAATGGAGACCATAGTTTCAACACTTAATTTATCCAGAACCTATAATGACCAGTGAAAAGTTAGAAATCAGTGAAACATGCAAATAGTTTTTTTCACTGTGGCAGGAAAATAAACTTGGAGGAGATAAAATTAAAGATAATGACCAGCAGAAAACATGTGTCCACAAACTGTCGGTTACTCATACCATTTCTAGATACAGACAAATCTTAGTTGCTAAATTCTCAAGAATATCATAGTTCACTGCTCTGTAAATGTAGCATAAAATTATTTTAAATAAGAATAGATGCACCTGAGAGATATTTAAATGCAATTTAAAATATCTCTCAGGTGCATCTATTTTTATTTTCAAAAGTGAGACATCATTTAAATTTGATGTCTTAATAATATCTTCTCTATTGAAAAATGCTTTTCTTGGTAGATTGTTACTTCTTCTTAAATCTTTCATTTAGCATCAGAGCTTTCCAAGTTTCCTTTTAATATCACTGTACATAATGCAAACAAGTTTTTCTTCCATGCGTCTGCCATGAATTTTTGAGAACAGTGTTTACACTGTTATATTGTTTACATTGTAAAACACTGTTGACTATGTTCGATAACTCCGGAAGAGATGCTGGCATTGCAGCAATGGTTTTCATGACAATAAAGGAAAGCGCTGAAAGTAAATAGAAAAGAGATTCTGAAAGAAAATTAAGAACTTGCTCCTTTTGTAAGAAATTAGATGGTTTTACAGGCATATCAGCCACCACTCTTCCATGTTTGTCTTTGTGATTCTGAATGTGAGGGGAAGATGCATTCAGTTGGCCGTGCATGTTTATAAGCTGAGAGATTTGCATTTCTGTTCCACAAAGAAGAAAAAGGGGAAAGCTGTTCAGATTGGACAAAGATGGGTGTGCCTGAAATAACAATTTCTAAAAAGGTCAGGCGATGGGACATCTTCACACACAAGAAGCTGCCTTTGCTGGTCCACAAATTTATCTCAAACCTGACCTGACTGCCTTGTGAGCCACAGGAGATGTCTTGATCTTGCCTCCTTTTCAATTATTTCAGGAGTGTGAATGCAGTTGTTGGCACACAGGTATAACCAGGGACCTAGAAGGCCCAAGAGCAGAGTCTTTTCTGAAATGTTCTATGTATTCAGAAGGAACACATGTAGCTCTCTAGCTATTTCATCTGCTTCAGATTTATCTTTGGAACTCAAAGGAAACCCCATCCACTTTTTAGAAAGTGGTAGGACAATTGTTGCTCTTCCTGTTATTTTCAACAGGCTGATTGCAATTTTAATAAACAGTAGAACAGTTTTCTTTACAACTCATTTTTCTTTGATTAAAAAAAAACCTTGTCTTTGTAATATGCTACAACTTAAAAACAAGGTAAATAACATTGTCTGCATCTTCAACAATCTCATGATCGAGTTTTACACTGGTAAATACATGATGCTCTTTATTAACAATAAAATGATCGATAATTTAAACACCATGATTAAAATATAATGATATTTGAGAAGTATCATAGGGCTAGCCAATTAGTTCCTTGAGGGTAATCAGCATATATTTTATTTCTGTATCTTACATAAAAAGTATTAAGTATTCTGAAATATGAGAAGAAATTTAGAAGCTACACATACAAGCAGAACTGATGACAATTTCTGTTATTATTAATCACAAACATGTCCCTTCTTCTTAGTACTTACAGCTGCCAAATTTCAGAGGACATGAATGGGCATCCATTGGAAAGTCCTCCAAGTGCATAGGACACTCAGCTTGCACTGTCAGCCTAAAATGCAAAATTTCACTTTGTGTTTAGGGAATTAACAAGTCAAAATAAAGCATGTCACTGTTATCAACAGAATTAATTATAAGGAAGGGATTTCATAACAGCTAATTAATATTTGAATACATTATTTTCCTTCAAATTTAGGTGAATTTATATATTGTAACATATAATTTCTGAGCTCGAGAAAAAAATGTATTAAAATCATAATTTACCTAGCAATTTTGTATCCTGTTTTAATGTAATATAAAAGTCATGTGCATTTAAGGTTATCCTATATAATTATAAATCCTTTTTAGTAATAACTAGCTATATGAATTATATGAATCAAAAAATATGCATGCTTTCTTTCATTTAGAGAACCTTCGTAACGAATAAAATCATCATTGCATTATGTTAGAACTCGCTTAAAAAAACAACCACAATTTTGATGGAGGTCTGATGAGATTTTAAAAAGAAAATTACATGCTGCTATAAACAAACTTTAAATAATTAAAATTCTACTAGGAATAAAACACAGTGTAAATAATAAGTCACCAAGAAATCTTTTTAAAAATATAATTAGACAATTCTTAAGTTTTAACATATCAAGAAGAGAGTAAATAATATTTCATCTTTTTTGGAGTAAAGCATATTTATGTACTTCCATTTTGAGTTATAAAATCTTGTACTAATACCTGACAGCTAGAAAAATTGATAACTAATTCGTGGATTTCCCCAGTGTTTAGATGGATGATTTCAAATGGAGATGGTTTCATACCTCATCGTGTAGAGCAGAGTTCCATCATCCTGAATTCGCAGCAACTTGTTTGGCATTGTCATATTGTGAGCTACTGATTTCTTCCCATTGTGGAAGAAGGTATCGGGAGTCCAAATTTTGCTAGCCATTAAATTGTTAAGTCGAAGAATGTTCATGGGACCTTTAAACTTTAATCGCTCATCTTTCCATTTTTGTCGAAAGAAAACATCAATTGTATATTCCTGAAATGCAAAATAGCAAGCCTTTGAACATAGCAAAATTTTTAGATACAAGAATACCATAAAGAATTGTGCCGATTGACCCCACCACACCAAGGCAAAACACTAAGAGCGTGCAAAAGAACAGCGGGGAGCAAAGCAGGGGAGGCCTTAGGTAGTACCAAAATAGACTTTGGGGCCAAGGCGTGGCACGCCATCAGACTCCACGGGAAAACACGCCTAAAGGTCAACAAACAGACCTTGAACTATTTACAGGCCTTTCTCTCTTTTTGGTCATTGTTGTTGTTTTGTTTTCTTTTGTCGCTTTGTTTTACTCTGTCTTGTTTTTGTATGCATATTATTATCTCTGCAGGTCTATTTAGATAAGATAGGCTGGATAAACAATCTGGAGAAGAAATCAACGAGAATGATGATGGCAACTAATGTACAAATGTGCTTGGCCCACAATGGATGGATGGATAGATAGTGATAAGAGTTGTATGAGCCCCCAATAAAATGATTTTTTAAATACCATAAAAACCCAACAAAAATAAAATTCTAAATAAGTTTACAAAAAGAGAAAGTACTGTACAGAGAAATTTTGAGTCAGGAAGAACAGTCGCTTCATTAATCAATACATTTTACCACATTTAATGGGATAAACCAGAAATAGGAGTTGCTCTTGAGTAGAGTAGCAAGTACAGTGTGTCACGGCAGGACTTAGCAGTACAGGGGTTTTAAAAGGCTGTGCCATTTCTGAGTAGACCACTAGGTTTGGGGGTAGGAGTTGGTTGGTTGTCTAGTGCTTAACAATTGATGCCACCCAGGAGCTCTTATAGAACTACTTTTCCATAATTGTTTGTGTTTTGTTAGTTGCTATCAGGTAGGGTCTGACTAATAGCAACCCTCTCTAAAACAGAAAGAAACAGCACCAGGTTCTGTACCATCCTCATACTTGTTCTGATGTATGAGTCCATTGTCGGTGCCAGTGTCAATCCATTTCAATAAGGACCTTCCTCGTTTTCATTGCCCCTCCACTCTACTAAGCATCATGTCCTTCTCCAGGGACTGGTCTCTCTCGAAACATGTCCAAAATACATGAGACAAAGGGAAGCCATCCTTGCTTTTAAGCAGTATTCTAGCTGCACTTCTTCCAAGACAGATCGGTTTGTCCCTCTGGCCGTCCAGGGTACTTTCAACAGTCTTCACCTGCACCACGATTCAAATGCATCCATTCTTCTTTGGTCTTCATTTTTCTATGTCCTGCTTTCACATGCACGTGATCTAATAGAAAATACTGCCTGGGGTCAGGTACACCTTAGTCTTCAAAGTAACATTCTTGTTTTTGAGTCTTGGGCATCAGATTTACTCATAACAAGATGCCATTTGATTCTCTTGCTGCTGTTTCCATGAACACTGATTGTGGATACAAGCAAGATGAAATTTTTGACAATTTCATTTTTTCTCCATTTATCATGATGATTCAGTTGTGAGGACTTTACTTTTCTGAGTGGTAATTCATAATAAAGACTGGAATTCTTCAAGTTCTCTTTACTTTCAGCATATGAGCTTGTGACATTTGCAAATTAGAAATTGTAAATCGGTCTCCCTCGAATCCCGATACACATTCTTCTTCTCTGATTACTGGCTCAGCACACAGATTGACTAAGCACGGTGAGAGGATACACCTCTGACACACCCCTTTCCTGATTTTAAACCAAGCAGTAGTCCCTTGTTCTGTTTGCACAGCTGCCTCTTGTTCCATGTACAGGTTGAAATGGACTTCCTCTTGAAATGAACTGTTGACTTCTTGATCTAGTGACTCTGTGTATTTATTTATTCCATCTGTTTTATACTCCCTGCACCATTCAATATTTTGCCTGTAGAATCTTTCAATATTGCTTTAATTTTTTCATGAGTTCTTTCAGTTTAAGGTATGATGAACTTCTTGTTCCTTTTTGGGTTTATAACTGTAGGTCTTTGCACATTTCATTATAATATTTTATTTTTTCTTCTAGAGTTGCCCCATTGAAATTGTCTGTTCTCTTTGGCATTATCATTTCTTACATCTACCTTAGCTGCTTTTTGATCACAAGCAAGGACAGTCTGTTCTGATATTCACTTTGATCTTTCCTTTCTTTCCTGTCTTTTCATTGAATTTTCACTTTCTACATGTGTGATATTCTTGATGTCATACCATCACTCACCAGGTCTTCTGCCATTTGTGTTTAATAAGTAGACTGCTGTTTCATAGTATGCTCTTAGTCTGGAAACTCTGCTGAGCTTGTTCACTAGGGTTGACCCTGCTGGTATTTCAAAGATTAGTGACACATCTTTCAGCATCACAACAGTACAAAAAATTGACAGTTAAAATGGAGATATTCATAATTAGCCATATACTTCTGTGAAAAGGTTTTGGTAAATTTACGTTATCTAGCCTATTTCAACTGAACAAGGTTTAAGACATGTTGCTTTACTGTAATCTGTAGTTTGGAACTGCTTCTAGAGGTGACCTATCCTTGGACAGAGCTTAAGTGGATTTTAAAATATATATAACAAGAAAAAATGAGCATACAGTCACCCCAGTAGCCAAAAAGAGAGGGAAAAATGTATTAAGCACACTGTCAGATCTATATGAGTCATCATCTCCTGTTGTCAAAGCAACTGTAGAATATTTCTTTTTAATTAATCCTAAAAATGTTGAGATTATATTGTTGGTAAGACTGTCAAAGGATGATGACTTTAATAAAGTTTATATCATGAAATTATTTGTAATAAAAATATCTTAGCGATTTCCATAATACTTCGATATGATTTTTTGGGAAACACATTCTTTTATACAGACCGGCTAATGACAAATTTCTTCATAATTATTTTCCAATACTGTAACATATTAAAGATCTCTCTCTTCCCCCACCTTTCCCTTTATCCCTACACCTCTTCTATCTCTATAGGGTTTTCTCTATACCTCTTTTAAGATGAAAAATCACATTCCTTTTGATGAGCTATATAATTTTCTTTTTTTTGAGCTATATAATTTTCATTTATGGTCAGTATTGAGAGTTGATGTTAGTTGACATGGAGTAAATTCAGCTCATGGTAACCTCGTATGTGCAGGAGAGAACGGAATACTCTCTAATACTTTCTCAATACTTTCACAAGCAATTGGCAAGCACCTATCTTCAGAGATGCCACTAGCTGGTTTTGAACCATTGACATCCAAGTTGGTGGTTAGCACTTCACCATTTGCACCACCTACAAACTCCTCTGGCAATTTTAGGGTTTATTTTTTTCAGTGCAAACATTTCCATTATAAATAATTAAAAATTTTAATTACATACCCGTGATTGGAAATTTAGAAACTGTATTTTCAGCCCAGAATCACACCCACCACATATTTGAAAACAAACATCTAAGCAATAAGCAATATCAATAAATAAAAATTGTTCTTTCTAGAAATGATAGGTTTAAAAGGTCATATACTTTGAAAATATAAACTAATTTAGACCAATCTGAATCAAGTAAATGGTTTCCAGTTAGTTATCAAAAATTATGTTGGTGGTGACCAAGTGTGGACTCCCGATGATGACACAGAAAATAAATAGCATCTCTGGATTGTGCTTCTATTTTTTCCCTCGTATTTTCCCTTCTTTCTTGTCACAAAACTTCAGTCTGGATATTGTTCTCAACTTATCTTCCAAATCAATAAACCTGTTCTCGTTAATCTACTATTGCATTGCATGATAAAATTGAGTTTTGTAATTTAGTTAATTTTCATATGGTTCTTTAAAAATTGCATTACATTTCTCTGTGTAAACTCTCCATCGTGTCTACTTTTTTATATTGTTATGTGTAACACACACAGAGAACAGTATGCACAGAGCAGAGCCCAGCCCATGGAAACACTGACATTATCCCTGAATGCCTCCACATGCAGGTGCGTGGCACTGTCTTTTTCTTCCCCAGTTCAGCTGTTGGCTTCAAAGCCTGCTTCCTTGAGTGAGAAAACCACTTTTCTTAGTTTTCCTTATATTACAGTGGTGTCATGCAGTATTTTTTGTTATGAGAGTCACTAACTTTGCTGAATACAAATTTGCCCATAACATGAGGTGCTTTGCAGGTTCATTATTGTATTTTAGAAAGGTATGCTATCTATTTATGCACATATGTAAAAAAGTTCACTCATCCATTCATCTACAGGGGGTGTTTTTTGTTGTTCCCGTCTCCTTACTATTGTAGAGAGCACTGCCATAAACATCGGTGTGCACGTATCTCTATGTATTTGGTTCTTTATTTTTTGGCAGATATACACTGAGCAGAGAAATAATAAGGTGGAATGGCATTTTCTATTCATATTTGTTTAGGGAAATGTCATACTGTTTTCTTTAATGGCTGTATACTTCTGGATCACCACCAGCAGTGTGTGAGTGGTCCAGTTTCTTCAAATCCTTTCCAGAATGTTATTTTCTGTTTTTCATAGCAAAGTAATGCTACTCATGCAGGGAGCCCTGGTGGCATAGTGGTTACACATCAGTCTGCTAACTTCAAGGTCATTGCGCTTAAACCCCAGCCACTCCGTGGGAAAAATGATGGGGCTTTCTGCTTTCCTAAAGAGTTACCGTTTCAGAAACTCACGGGGGGAGTCCTGCAGGATCACTCTGAGTCAGCATCAACTGGATGACAGTGAGAATCAGTGCTGGTTTGAGGTGGGATCTCATCAGTGTTTTAGTTTATATTTATCTGATAACTAAAAATGAAGAGGATTTCTTCATCTTACTCATTGTTGGCCTCCTGGATGTCATCTTTAATGAATTATTTATTCTTGATTTCTTCCCAATTTTGATTGTAAAATTGGTGTTTTACTTATAGAGGTGGTATGGTTTTCTATAGACTTTTGAGAAAGCCTTTTATCCAGCATACCATTGCCAAAATGTTTTTGACAATTTGCGGTTCTTTTTCAATCTTTCCATCAATTTTTTAGATATAGATAAATATCATATTTGACTGAGGTTCCAAACCTCTCTTTTGTCTTCTTCAGTGTGGGTGTTTCCATTACGTTTGGGAGTGGATTTATGTCCTGTATTAGGGCCCTTAAATTTGTTCCTATTTTTTCATTGGTGATCTTTATAGCTCTGGTGTACATTTATGTCTTTGATCCATATTGAGTCCAGTTTTGTATATGGTGTTGATGTATGCCTCCCTATTCTTTATTTTGTAAGTGAGAGATCCAATTATTCGAATACCACCATTTGGTGAAAAGACTATCTCTTCCTCCATTTAACATGTTTTAGTACCTTATCAAAAATCAAGTGTTCAGATGCTTGGTTTTATTTCTGGGTTCTCTGTTCTGATATATTGGTTTACCTAGCTTTCCTTGTACCAGTAACATGCTGTTTTGTTTACTGTGGCTGTATAATAAGTTTTGAAATTAGGGAGTAAGAAGCCACCGACATTCTTATTATTTTTAAATAGTGCAGTATTTATCCTGGCTTCTTCCTTATCCATACGGAGTTTGTTATTAGTCTTTCCATTTCTTTGAAGAACTGTGCTGGTGTCTGGATCAGAATTGCATTGGATTTATAGAGTGTTTCCTGTAATGACATATTTACTATATTAAGCCTTCTTCTCCATTAACATGGAACATTCTTCTATTTATGTAAATATCTTATGGTTTTCAATTAGTACTTTATAGTAATGCTTTATAGTTTTCTTTGTATATGCCTTTTAATGCTATGGTTAAGTTTATTCCTAAGTATTTTGGTCTTTGACTGGTTATTGCAAATGATATTTTTAAATGTCCTGTTCAGTGTCCTCTTCCTTAATATACGAGAATAGTTGATATTTGTATGTTGAGTTATAGTATGCTATGTTGACAAATTTTTCCAATTCATGCAGCAATTATTCTTAATCAAATCTTTGTGATTTTATAAATCTAAGAACATATTGCCTGTAAACAGAGTTTTGTTTCTCCTTTGTCAATTTGGATGACCTGGATTTGTCTTCGATGTCTAATAGCGTTAACTAATATATTAACTAATATATTTAATATTATAATAGTTTTAGAATATATTGCATAAAAGTGGTGATAAAGATTAACATTGTTTGGATCCCATTTGGTGGGTGAAAGCTTTCATTTTCTCCCCATTTAGTGAAATGTTAACTGTAGGCTTTGCCATATATGACCTTAATTCTGTTGAGGAATTTTGTTCTGTTCCTATTTTAGTGAGTGCTTTTATCAGGAATAGATATAGAATTTCTCAAATGTCTTTTATGCATCAATTAACATAATTGTAATTATTTTATTTTATTTATATGGTGGATTACATTGATTTTCCCCTAATATTTAACCATCCTTGCATAACTGGTATAAACCATTGGAACATGATATATTTTAAAACTGTTTACTGAATTTTATTAGCTAGAATTTTATTGAAAAATTTTAATATCTATTCATAAGTAATACCACTCTATAGTTTTATATTCTAGTGATTTTTGTCTAGTTTTGATATCAGGGTTATTGATGCTTCATAAAATAAAGTTGGTACTGTGTTCTCCTCACCTATGTGCTGAAATACTTGGAATTGAATTGGTGTTAACCCTTCTCTAAATGATTGGCAAAATTACCCAGGAAACCATTTGATTCTAGAATTTTTGTTTCTGAGAACTTTTTTAATTATTTTTTATTAAAGGATCATTTTATCGGGGACGTTTACAACTCTTATAACAATCCATACGTCAATTGTATCAAGAATCTCTGTACATATGTTGCCATCACTCTTTTCTAGACATTTACTTTCTACCGAGCTCTTAGTATCAGCTCCTCTTCTTTTCCTCCCTCTCCTTCTCCTCGTGACCCAATGATAAGTTACAAGTTATTATTATTTTCATATCTTGAACTGACCGCTGTCTCCCTTCCCCCATGGTTTCTGCTGTTTGTCCTCCTGGAGGGTTGTGGGTCACTGCAATAGGTTCCCCTCCTCTCCTCTCCCCAACTTACCCCTACCCTCTGGTGTCGCTATTCCCATTCCTATTCCTGGATTCCATGTGTTGTGCACTGTGCACATGCTCTGCTCTAATCCATAACGAAAGGCAGTACTGGGGTCAAGATAATGAGGGTTGAGGGAGCCTCAAGGAACCAGAGGAATATTGTGTGCTTCATCAGTGCTTTACCGTGCCCTGGTTGACTCATCCCTTCCAAGTAACCCCTCTGGGAGGAGATGTCCCATTGTCTACAGATGGGCTTTGGGTCTCTACTCTGACCACCCGGCATTCTCATCAATATGGTTTGTTTGCTTGTTTGTTTGTTATAGGTCTTCTGATACTTGTTACCCAGTCCTGATGACAGCTCATGATTGCACAGGTTAGTGTGCTCTTTCATGTGGACTTGTTGCTTCCTAAAATCAAAACAAAGGGGATGTAGAGACCCTGGGGGTGTTGGAGTACCAGTAATTGAGCTGAGAAGAATTACAAAGAGGGGGAATTAGGAAAAGCATGATGGTGGGGCAGGAGGAAGGTAAAAGTAAACAGAGGAATGACCTAGGAAGCAAAGCTATGGATAGAGGTATAAGCATAGGTGTGTATATATGTAAATATATTAATTCATAAAAATAGAGGTATTGGTCTAGGTAAATATATTTATATAGCAATACACTGAGGTAGTGAATGGACTTCGAGCTTGGACTCATACCCTCCCTCAAGGCAAGAACAGTTTGTTTTAAAAAACCGGCATTCTGTGATGTTCACCCTCCTGGGACAATTGCTGAAGACAAAATAGTTGTACAAGCAAATGTGGTGAAGAAAGTGGATTGTGCCCAGCTATCAAAAGATATAATGTCTGGGGTCTTAAAGGCTTGAAGTAAAACAAACGGCTGTCTTAAAGATTGTTTAATGATTTTCCCTCTCCACCCCCTTGTGCTACAGGCCTGTTAAAGTTCTGTTTTGGGTGTGTGTTTTGTTTTTTAAACTATCAATTGGGAATTAATACATATATCATTTCATTGTTCAGTCACAACCATGAGAATTTTTCCACAATGTTTCCAAATATTCTTTTTCTTTTTTTTTGTAATCAATTTTTATTAAGAATATATTCAAAATATACATTATAGGGGAATAAGGCAATGTAAAATGAACTGTCATAAAACTAATGGAAATGCATCAGCAAAAAACATGAAGATAAAAATAACAAAGTGGTTGAAAATAATAAGGAAATGCATTGAAATCCATGTTGCTTAGTGAAAATATAGATATAATAGAAACACAACATTGCCCTGTGCATAATAATCAATCTAATTAGCTAAGTGAAAACACAGTGAAAACTGGAAGAATATTAAATGAGCCCAAACTTCCCCTAAACTGAAGTTCATAATGTAAAAGAACCCTAAAAGTACTGAGCTAATAGGAATGATCCTAAAAGCAGTGAATCAAAATTACATAACCAAAAATGAAACCCACGACTGCTAAGTTGATTCTATGTCAAAGTGACCTGAGAGGAAGGAAGAGAATTGTCCCTTAGAGCTTCCAAGACCAAATATTTAAAGGTGGAGAGAGCCTTGTCTTGCACCCAAGAAGCTGCTGATGGCATTTTATAGTATATGCTATTTTCCAATTATTTTATTAGCGGCTCATACAACTCTTATCACAATCCATACATACATCAATTGTGTAAAGCACATTTGTATATTCATTATCCTCATCATTCTCAAAACATTTGCTCTCCACTTAAGCCCCTGGCATCATGTCCTCATTTCTTCCCCTCCCTCCCCACTACCGCCTCCTTCTTGAACGCTTGATAATTTATAAATTATTATTTTGTCATATCTTGCTCTGTCTCACATCTCCCTTCACCCACTTTTCTTTTGTCTATCCCCCAGGGAGGAGGTCACATGCAGATCCTTGAAATTGGTTTCCCATTTTCAACCCACCCTCCATAGGCCCTCCCAGTATCACCACTCACACCATGGTCCTGAGGGGATCATCCGATCTGGATTCCCGGTGTTTCCAGTTCCCATCTGTACCAGTGTACATCCTCTGGTCTAGCCAGACTTGCAAGGTAGGATTCGGATCATGACAGTTGGAGAGGGGGGGGGGAGCATTTAGAAACTAGAGGAAAGTTGTATTTTTAATTGTTGCTACATCACACTCTGACTGGCTCGTCTCCTCCCCAATACCCTTCTGTAAGTGGATGTCCAGTGGCCTACAAATGGACTTTGGGTCTCCATTCCGCACTCCACCCCTCATTCACTATGGTAAGATTTTTTGTTCTGATGATGCCTGATACCTGATCCCGTTGACACCTTGTGATCGCACAGGCTGGTATGCTTCTTCCATGTGGGCTTTGTTGCTTCTGAGCTAGATGGCCACTTGTTTACCTTGAAGCCTTTAAGACCTCAGGCGCTATATCTTTTGATAGGCGGGCACCATCAGCTTTCTTCGCCACATTTGCTTATGCACCCATTTGTCTTCAGCGGTTGTATCAGGGAGGTGAGCACACAATGATATGATTTTTTTGTTCTTTAATGCCTGATAACTGATCCCTTCGGCACCTTGTGGTCACAGAGGCTGGTGGGTTTTGTTGCTTCTGAGCTAGATGGCTGCTTGTTTACCTTTAAGCCTTTAAGACCCCAAACGTTATATCTTTTGATAGCTGGGTACCATCAGCTTTCTTCACCACATTTGGCTGTTCACCCTCTTTGCCTTCAGTGGTTGTGTTGGGAAGGTGAGCCTCGTAGAATGCCAATTTAATAGAAGAAAGTATTCTTGCATTGAGGCAGTACATGAGTGGAGACCCAATGTCCTTCTGCTACCTTAATGAGAAACCTATAAATATATGCACATAGATCTATTTCCCCATCTTCATATATAAATATATTTTCTACATAGACTCCTTGACATCGTCTCCCCTTAACCCTGCCACCACCACTGTACCTCCCTCTGTTAAAGGTTTTTTTTCTATATATTAGTCTGTGTTAATTAAGTTCAGTGTATCTAGAAATGTGTCCATTTCTTCTACACGTTAGAATTTATTGGAATAATGTGCATCAAATCTTTAGAGAAAATTTCATAATGTACCGCTCCTCAGTTTATATAGTCCAGTCTTTTTGTTATTATTAGTTTCCATCTTAACAAAATTCAGTAGTCAAAAATATTAAGAAATGAGCCTTTGCTAACTGATAAGGCTTTATGCAAGTCAATTTCAATTCATAGCTACCATGTATGCAGAGTGGAACTAACTCCTCCATGGGGTGTGCAAAGAAGCAGATTGCAAAGACTGCCCATAGAGCACTTAGGGACTGGTTGAAAGTGTGACCGTGTCATTTCACTGTGAAGTGCTTAACTGTGCCAAGTCTTATTTATCCATATCTTGGTATGGATAAAAAATGTGTAGCTATTTTGACATGTGTGAAATGGTTCATCATAGCTACCATTTTAGTTTCTCGGTTGACTGGTGAAGCTTAATTTCTTTTTATATGTATACTTAGCAGTTTGATATTCTCTTCAATAAACTGTCCATTCGTTTAATCTATTCTGATTTTAATTTTGAATTAGGTAAATTCTTTATATATTTTATGTCCTGACCCTTCTTTATAGAAATCATATACTCAATATGAAAATATCATTAATATCATAATATATATATAACATTACAGACCTTTCCTAACTCTAAAGATGTAAGACTTCCTCTTTACATTTAGGCCTTTAATCCATCTGAAATTATTATGAATGATATGAGATAAAGATGCACGTCCTTTCATTCAAATAAAAAATATCATTAATATTTGTTGTCAAATAGATTCCTGCCGACAGATATGCAGTGGCATTTTTGTCAATGTCCTAGTGTCCATATAGATTTTGGTCTGTGTTTGAGCTTTCAATTCTAAATCAGGGTAATTATAGATGTATAATGTTTGTAATCACACTATATTATTATTTATTAAAATATCTAAGTTTACATTATGATTTTTCTCTTTAATTACAGAAATATTGTAAAATGAAGGCTTACATTTCCAGATGCATCGATTTCTTATGATTACACTTTTTGTAATTTATGCCTAATTTTACTACATCTGTTTTAAGAGATTAAAGATTCTAATGCATTTACAATTAAATATTGTACGTAAATGTTGTAATGCAATTCATTGTGTAAAACTATTGACAATGTCTTAGTATTTTTTAGTTGAATGCAACCATCTTTACTTATTAATGGTCATTTAGTCCTTCTACATTTATTATATATACTGTATTATATTATGTTATACTTCATTAAGATAAGATGTGACCTATATACCAAATATACTCGGGTATAAGCCGAGTTCTTCTGCATATTTTTAATGCAGTTTTTGTGGTAAAATTAGGTGCTTCAGTGGATATCAAGGTTGGCTTATACTTGAGTATATATGGTAAATTCTATATGATCAGCTATTTAAATAAGGGCTCTAGAAGATTGAAAAGCAGGGACCACAAAGGAAAACAAGCAAACAGCAAGAGAAACGATGTACAACTAAGAAAAAATAAACTTAAGGCGCACATAGAGATCACTAGATGCAAACAGTGCAGGAAATCATGAAAATCCAGGTGCTGAGAATGACAAAGCAAGACTATAGTAGGCTGAAGACTGAGATGAAGGTGCAAGTGAGGAAAGTGTGAAATGGCCTCCCTCTCCAGGCCTCAATCTGGAAATACCTATGAGACAAATCAAGGAGTCTTCATGGCTTAGTGATTTCAATCGGGCTGCTAACGGCCAGGCCCACAGTTCAAAATCACCAGCCTCACAGTGGGAGAAATATGAGGCTCCCTAAAGCCCTGTAAAGAGTTAAAATCCAAACTCAGTTCTACCCGGTCCTACAGGGTTACTATGAGTCTGAATTGAATCAATGGCGGTGATTTTGGTTTCAGTGTTACAAGACAAATCAGAGTTTAACGAGGAATATCTAGAGATTAATTATCCATTAGTTACTTACTTAAAACACCCAAACTCTCACTGCCATTGAGACTATGCCAACTTACTTGATGAAATGGGTTGGGTTTTCAGGGTCCTATTATCAGCTCAGAAGTCTTGAGGCTGAGGTTTTAGTTATCTCAGTTGGGCTCACTCCTGCATTTCTGGGACAAATAGCCATAGGTTGACTTAGCCTTACTTATCTACGGCCACTAGAAAATTTGACTTTGATCCACATGTCTCTCACCGGAGTCTCTGACTACCTGGGCATGTGTTCTGTATGGCAATAGCAGAAGTAAAAGAAAGCAATCCAAATGTACTAGTCCATTTCAACTCTTTAAGATAGATGGTAATGTTTGCTAATACCCTATTGGCCAAAGAAAGTCACGTGACTGGGTTGAGTGTCAAGTGGTACAAGGGGGGAGTCCACTCACAGTGGTACAGATTTCATTACAAAAGGATATGGATACACAAATAAGCCATTATTGCCACCTAGCTCTTTGTGAATGAAAAACAAAAGTTGTTGGTAAATTAATACAACGATTAAGAGAATCTAAAACTTTGGGCAGCTTAAAACTTAATAAATGTCACCATAATGGACTGCACTTTATTATAGAAGCATGATGTAATGGAAGCATAATGATCAGCCTAGAACAGTGGGATACCCAGTGAGATACACACTGCCACGTGGAGGGAGGAAGAAAGCATTAGAACCGTTGCTTATATATAACACTCGTACACAAGGAAAGAAGCAAACAAGCCTCGATAACATACAATACATGAAATAATTATGGATATGTGAGGTATCCTTTCAAAAGAGAAACGGTCATAACAGGGAATGACTGAATCCTGTCGTATTCATTGTGAAGTGACTCGGAGTGACCCTCCAGGGTGGAGTAGAATTTCCCCACGGATCTATTTAAAAATTAGAATTCTAAGTTAGATTAAACTAACTATAGAGAATATAGTCCAATGGTTTTAAAAGGCTTCTACTAAGAAAACATAGGCTAAAAAAAGGGAAACAAAAACTATTAATTACATAAGAATGTGTACAGAAGAAAACAGAAGATATGCTACTTTTCCAAAGTGTAATTTGAGCTCTTCTCTACCTAAAGAATGAACTCACAACTTCTCTAGCTAAAGAATGAATAAATTTTCAAAGTAAAATTTATAATTATAAATGAGGCAATAGAAAATATGTGTTTCTACCCACTGTTTTTTATGAGGAGGTCTATCTTAAATGTGTAATGTTTGCGTGTGTGTGTGTCTTGAAGTGCAAAATAATGACAGCATGAGGTTACAAAAACTAGAAGTAGTAAGTGATTGAAAAACTAAGAATCCAGAACGGGAAGGTAAGCATCTAAAATTGAGGAGTATATTTAAAGTTTAACAACTTGGCTTAATAAGTACATCAATAGCTATGATGTACTTCGCAAATTTGAATTCACTTACATTTTTCAGTTATTGCAGTCATTAAAATTCATAGTAAAGGATTAATTTAGAACTAGACTTTGAAATTACTGTATCATCAAATAATTTTTTAAAGACCCAATGATAAACACAGCACCACTGGAATCAGACTGAGAAGTCCCCCCAAAAAACTATATCTATAAGCAGATTGATTTCTACAAGGGGTCAAAATTCCTTTAATGATGGGAGAGCAGAGGACTGTCCCTTTAAACATTACAGAAAAAATTAAATTTTAAAACCATAAAAATATAAATGTTAACGTTAAAACTAAGATGTATGTGGAAGATAACATAGACACAGAACTATGTGGACATTATTTTGTGCAGAAATATATGATCAAACACAACTGCAAATGCACAAATAGAAATTAGCCTCAAACCCTAAGAATTAAATACACATGCTAATCAAAATATTTTATTAAAACAGGAAAAAGAATGTGATAGGTAGGTTTATAGTGCCAATCTGGGCAATAGGAACATGTGTTTATTAGGTCACAGTTTAATTGGAGGGCAAAGAGAAAAATGGCTCAGCAAGGTCTGCCCCTCTCTCTCTTGCTCTCTGGTGATCAGACCAGTTTGCCACTAGTTAGTTCTCTGCCTCAACTTGCGAGCTATACCAACTGTGGGACACGCCAACCTGTGGATTATGTCCCTAGAGCTTGAGGTTACTTCAAGACATGCTTCGCCATGCTGCTGGTACATATGTCACTTGAACTTGAGAATGGTGGATCCTGTCCTGTGGCATTGCTTGAGTTCAATATCCCATCTGGGTCTGCTTCGCTAAGCTCCTGAGATGCTGACTGTTGGTGACCTGCCCTGCTGTTTGCTGCCTGTGGGCGGACTGCTTCCATGGCCTTGGACCCACCCACCCCCATGAGCTGAAGGACTTCCAGTATACAGTAGTAACTGTTCCATGCAAGTGAGTTGAACTGAGCCCTCTGTGCTGCTGTGTGGACTAATTAGCTGTCATATTCCTTCATGCTGTATAAACCTATCCATATATATGTATATATATATATACATATATATATATAATCATAAGTTTCCTGGTTTTGTTTCTCTAGAGACCACTGCCTAATACAGAGAACCTACAGGTTAGGGGGGTGGAGAATGGGACAAAGTGACATTCAATAGAGTCTAACCACCCAAACATAGAAAATGCCAATAACTAAGGAATAAAATGAAAAATTACCCAACCAAAAAGAAATAAAGATCAGAGGAGATGAACAGACACTTCAGCAAATCGGGCATCAAATGATCAACAAAATATAGACAAAGATGTTTATAATCATTCTAGATGTGTGAATCAAAACTACAATGATACATCTGTAAAATGACACAATTTTTAAAAAGGAAAATAAAACAATCAAAGCTGCTGGAGGGGAAATTGAAACTCCTGTCCACTATGGAGTTATGGTGAAAAGGTACAACCATTATGGAAAAGGATATTGAGCTTATGACAAAATAAAAATAATTTATGATCCAAAAATCTCATTTCTACATATAAACTGTAGAGATCCAAGAGTGGCAGAAAAAGACACACACAGCTTAGTTCATTCAATACTATTCAAACAGGAAAAATGGAAAACAACTCAACTGTCTAACAATGAGTGAATGGATCATCAAATACGGTATACATGCTGTCCAGGACTTGTCTATCAGTTTGTCCTACTGTGATGACTTGTGTATTACTGTGATGCTGGAAGTTATGTCACTGGTATTTCAAATACTAGCAAGGTCACCTAAAGTAAATGGCTTTCAGCATAGCTTCCTTACTAAGAACAGACAACTAATGCCCAACCTGAGGACGGAGCCACTGAAAATCTTATGCAAAGCTTTGAAACACTGTCAGATACTGAAGTCCTAACACATGGAAGCAGAACACTGTTCGAGACAGGGCTGGGGGATGGGGCCCTCAGGTATGACAGCACATGACATGTGACTGAGGACGAACTGCTTTCTGTGACATGAATTGAGCAGTCTGAGGGAGTGAAGCATTTGGGATCTTCATTGCTGATAGGGCATGACTCAAGGTAAGAAGGAGCTGATAAATCTGCTAATGATCAGAACTTGAAATGTGAGAATTATGAAATTAGAAAAACTGGAAGTGGTCAAAAATGAAATGGAATGCATAAATATTATTATTCTAGGCATTAGTGAGCTGAAATGGACTGGCATTGGTCGTTTGAATCAGAAAATCATATGATTTACTATACCATACCAGGTTTTCCTGGTTTAGTAATCAAGCGATATGATGTTGCATTCGCTGTCAAAAAGGACATTGCATTTGCTTTCAAATACCATCATGAAGCACAATGTTGTCTGTGATAGGATTATATCTATCTGCCTGCAAGGAAATCCAATCAGCACAATTATTATTTAATTTAAGTAACAGTCTAACTACTAATGAAAACAAATTTAAAATTATTTCAATGACTTACCATGGAAATTTAAAAATTCAATGAAGATGCAATGATAATTACTACATTTTCAAACGCAAACGTTGGAATCAAAGAGGAAAGAATACCAGTTGGAAAATATGGCCTGGTAAGAGAAACTAATCTGGGGATCACATGATAGAATGTGCCAATAAACAGAAAGTAAATTGACTACATCTGTGGGAAAGAAATGATGGAGAAGTTAAATATTAGCAGCTAAAACCAGACATTGAATCAATTATTGAAGCCTTGTTTTTGGATAATTTAAAAAAATCATTTTATTGGGGCCTTTTATAGCTTTATAACATTCCACACATCAATCATATCAAACATAGTTGCACATAATTTACCATCATCATTTCCTTAGTGGGGCTACATATCCAATATCGTAATGGGTTCCTCCTCTCTCCACCTTCCCCCCTCCTCGATGAGGCCCCTCCCCTGATATTGCTTTTCTCACTATGGTTCCTTAGGGTTTTTTCTGTCCTAAATTCCATGTATCAAGAGCTCTTATCTGTATCAATGTGTGTTCTCTGGCCTACCCAGATTTGTAAGGTAGAACTGGGTCATGGTAGTGGAGGGAAGGGGAGGAAGCAGGAACTAGAGGAATGATGTGTGTTTCCTTGGTGCTATACTGCACTTTGGTTGAATCATCCCTTCCGTATAACCCTTCTGTGGGGGAATATCTAATTATCTACAGATGGGCTTTGGGCCTCCACTCCAAACCCCCTCATTTGCACCAATATAGTTGTTTGTGTTGGATCTTTTGATACCTGATCCCTTAGACACCTCATGATCACAGAGGCTAGTGTGTTTCTTTCATATGGGCTTATTTGCTTCCCTGCTGGATGGATACTTATTTAACTTCAAACCTGTAAGACCCCAGATACTACATCTTTTGATAGCCAGGCACCATCCATTCTCTTCACAACATTTGCTTATGCACCCATGTTGCCTTCAGTGATCATGTCTGAAGGTGAGTATCAAACAGTGCCAGGTTATTAGAACAAAGTGTTCTTGTGTTAAAAGGGAGACCTTGAGTAGAGACCCAAAGTCCATCTACTACCTTAATACTAAACATATGAACACATATACATTGTTCATTATAAATTAGTATATTTACATATACACATGTCTATAGCTATAGCTCTATACATAGCTTTTGCCTCCTATTCCTTTTCTCAATTTCCTTTCAATTTCCTTCTCTCCCACTATCATGCTCACCCTCCATTTGGCTCTCAGCTGTTTCTCTAAGATACATTGCACTTGATTAAACCCCACCAGGCATTCAACACCCTACTTATCATCAATTTTAGATATCTTGCTGTTCCCTAATACCTAGGGGTTGTTGGTTCCCAACTAAACCTCCCCATCTCTTCTTCTCCCATGTCTCCCCCAAACAATGGGTCTAGTTGTTTTTTGTTTCTTCAGGATTATCGATCCTGCCTATCTTATATAGATAGACATTGGGCAAACAAAACAAAAAACCTGGTAGTTCCAGGTCTGTCTGCTGACCCTTATGAATCTTTTCTGATCAAGTCTGATGAGGTGCCAAGTCCTGTCACCAAAGTCAGAAATCTATTTTCAGGATTTCTCGGGGACATGGTTACTTTAGACCCCTGGCTGCCCCGTTGTACTCACTTTGTGTTTGGGGCAGACCAGGCACTTTTCCACACAGTGTCTCCAGTGCTGTCCCTATGTGTCATTGAGGGACATCATGTCTTATTGTGAGGACGGTATTGGTTGGTCTGAGCATGGAGGTCGTTGGAGGGGCTTGATGGGCCATGATGAGGTTCTTCTTCTCTTTTCTTCTCTTCTCTTTCCTCCTCCATCTCCTCCTCCTCCTCCTCCTCCTCCCTTCTCCTCTTCTTTTCCTTCTTCTTCTCCTTCTCCTCCTCCTCCACCATCTTCTTCTTCTTCATCTTCCCTTTTCTTTCTCTCTTCTATTCTTCTTCTTCTTTCTCTCTCTCTCTCTCTCTCTCTCTCTCTCTCTCTCTCTCTCTCTCTCTCTCTCTCTCTCTCTCTCTCTCTCTCCCTCACTGCTCCCTATGGTCTGGACAGACCCACCTCTCTTCCCATGGTCTGGACAGACCCACCTCTCTTCTTCTGGTGAGGGGGTCAAGGGTCAACATAGCTCATTGGCCTGGTTCTATAATCCTCTCTGTTAGTTCATTGCTCCATCCAGCGTATTGCCCTGAAGGTCTGGTCAGTGCAGCTTGAACTTGTTCCTTCAGCATCCCTGGGGATTGCTCATATGCTACCTGCTGAAATGGTGGAACACTCACTAGTTCTTTTGGCACTCTAACTTTGTATATCCTTTCCATTTTCTTTGATGCTTCCTGCATCCTTCAATATTTTGCCCACAGAATCTTTCAAGATGGAAACATGAACTTTCCATTTTTCTTGAGTTCTTTCCATTTAAAATATGCTGATCATGCTACTGCTTTTTTTGCTTTTGTATCTCTAGGTCTTTGCATAGTTCAATGTAATATTTAGCTTGGTCTTCTTGAGCTACACTAAGAAATTTTCTATTCAGCTCTTTGACTTCATCCTTTCTTACAGTTGATTTAGCTGCTCTACATTTAAGAGCAAGATTTAGAGTCTCTTCTGACCCCCATTTTGATCTTTGATTTCCTGTCCTCTGAATGAAGCTTTACTCTCTTCAAGAATCATGGTTTGGTTTCCTCCAACAGCTCACCAGGTCTCTTTCATTAATGTCCAATGCATCGATTCTGCTCTTACAGGGTCTCAATATTCAGTTAGTATAGACTCAACCTGAACTTACTTAGGAGAAATTGATGGCATATTCCACATTTGGCCCCTGGCCTGGTTTTATCTGGTAATAGTTAATCTTATTTCTTTGTATTCCATCCAAAGAAGTTCATGGTTGTTGCTGTTAGATTTTATGTCAGCTTGCATTTGTTTAGGGCACAGAGGAACTGGGGGTCCTCCACTCTCTTTCTGCCCCATTTTCCTTCCTACTTGCTCATACTCTGTTCTTGCCACCTGAGACCTGTCAGCACTCTGCCATATTTCCACCATCTTTAGATCCAAGCAACTCTTCATCCATTGGCCTGTGATCTCCCTGAAGCAGACCTGCAGCTATGCAAGTCAAAAGAGGACTCTGATGTACATGGATACAGGGAAGAGATAGAAACACAGGGAATCCATGACAGATGAAGCCCCCAGGACCAATAATGAGAGTAGCAACAGTAGAAGGGTAAGGGACAGGTGGGGGGAGAAAGCTGGAACTGATCACAATGATCTACATATTATCCCTACCAGGGAGAAGGAAAACAGAAAAGTGGGTGAAGGGAGACATGGGTCAGTGTGATGACATGAAAAATATTAATAATGTATCAATTGTCAGGGGTTCATGAGGGAAGGAGGGTGGGGGATGGAGGGGGGAAATGAGGAGCAGATACCAAGGGTTCAAGAAAATGTTTTGAAAATGATGGTGGCAACTAATATACAACTGTGCTTGACACAATGGATGGATGGATGGATTGTGATAAGAGTTGTATGAGGGATCCGGCTAGCATCAGATCCATGGTCTTAAGTTGGACAAGGCTTAGGTTGAATTGGCATTCTTGTTATAAAATTACTTATTTATATAAAGCTCTTTTAATACAAATATGAATGTCATGGGTTTTGTTTTCTCTAGACAACCTAGTTTAATATAATCCAATAATATGGAAATGGGATATTAGAGAAAGAAATCAATAAGATGGAGGGGGAGGCTTCTTTGATCTTTCCCTCATGGGAATTGTGTGGGTTGGATTTTCCTTTGCCGTTGGATCGCTAGAGAAGTCATACATAGCCATATAATTTATTCTTTTCATTTCTAGAAAGGGCATGGGGAATTAAACATTTGATTCCTGTTATTTTTTTCTTGTTGTTAAGTAGCATCTAATTAGCTTCATCACATAGCGATCATATGCACAGTAGAACGAAACACTGCACAGGCCTAAACCATCCTTACAATTGTTCTTGTGCCTGAGTCCATTGATGCAGCTACTGTGCCAATCCATCACTCTGAAGGCCTTCATTTCTCCACCACTCCCACTTTACCAAAAAAGACATCCTTCGCCAGGGACTGGTCTCTCGTCACAATATTTCTGAAGTATGGAAGACGGAATCTTGCCATCCTGGCCTCTAATGAGCATGCTGACCTTACATCTTCCAATACAGACTCATTTGTCCTTATTGCATCATGCTTCCAATATTCTTTTCCAGCACACAATTCAAATGGACCCATTCTTCGGCAGTCTTCTTTATTGAGTGATCAGCTGTCACATGCAAACATGAAATGGAGAATAGCCTGGCTTAGGTCAGATGCACCTTAGTCCTCCAAGTAACATACTTAACAAGGTCTTGTGCAGCAGTTGTACCTAGTGCAATATGTCTTTGGATCTCTTTACAGCTATTTTCATGAGCATTGGTTGTGCTTCTAAGTAAGAAAAAAATCCTTGACAATTTCAACATTTTCTTCATTTCTCATGATGTTACCTATCGTTCCAGGTGATCTTCATCAGCTGGTACTTCAAGTCCTTCTTACTTTCAGCAACCAAGATTGTGTCATCTGAATATGGCAGGTTGTTAATCTTCCTCCATTTCTGATGCCACATGTTTTTACATATAATCCAGGTTCTCTGATGATTGTTCAGCATACAGATAAAATAAATATGGTAATGGGCTATAGGCCTGTCATACACCGTTCACGCCGATTTTAAACCATTCAGCATTTCCTGGTTTTATTCGCATAGCTTCTCTTGCAAGAATCCATGTACAAGTTCTGAATGAGCATGAAGAAGCATTCTGGAATTCCCATTATTTTAAAGATTATACACAATTTATTATGATACTCACAGTTAAATGCCTTGGCATAGTCAATGAAACACAAGTAAACATCCTTCTAGTATTTTCTGCCTTAAACCAAGATCCATCTGACATCAGCAATAATATCCCTGTTCCGTGTCCTCTACTGAATCCACCCAAATTTCAAGCAGTTCCCTGTTAATGTGCTGCTGTAACCATTGCTGTATGATCTTAAGCACACTTTTACTTGCATGTGATATCAATAATATTGTTCCATCATTTGAACATTCTGTTGGGTCACCGTTCTTTGGAATGGTCCTGAGTATGGATCCCTTCCAATTAGTATCACAATGAATTTTTCTTAGAAGATTTATTTGATTAGACCTACCTGAAATAGTGCAATACAATGTAATGAATATTAGGTTATAGCTCAGGAGATGAAAGCTACTCTTGGACTCTCCTGAGGCAAAAGCTATTACGCTTAGTCAAAATGGTAGAAGACCAGGCCATCAGATGGACCTCCACAGAACTAAATCCATTGAATATTAATGGGGTACTGTAGATAAGAAATAGTTGACTTTAATGGTTTAAAAATAATTGTCTTGTACTGTCAAATGTCTTGTCTGTTGTCCATCCCCTGGGAGGGGGTTATAGATAGGTCATTGTGATCAGTTCCCCCTTTCTACTGCTACCACACAAGAAAAAATAATAATAATTTATAAATTATCAAGGGTTTTTGAGGTAGGGATGGAGGGGCAAAATGAGGAGTTGATGCCAAGGGCTCAAGTAGCAAGTAAATGCTTTGAAAACAATGATGGCAACATATGTACAAATGTGCTTGAGACAATGGATGGATGTATGAATTGTGATAAGGGTTGTATGAGCCCCCAATAAAATGATTTTTTAAAGAATTTTCTTAGGATCGGACTGTACAAAGATATATTGATTTTTCCTACCTACTGTTATTGAAATAATGAGTGAAAAGACTGATTATTAAAGATTAATGATTTGAAAGAGCCTATAAACTTGCCAGCTTTTAGCCTGTAAAATTGTATCTCTTAAAGGAAACATTAGGCATTGCCTGGAGGAAATGTCTTTTTGTTTGAACCAAGATAGAAAGCTTAGAAAAGGTAAGCCCCACTCAGCTTCTTGAGTTTCATTACATTTGCATTTGAAAAGGCATGCAACTGGAACTATTGAGAGATTTTTCTTTTTAGTCTTGAGCAATCAGTTTGCTTGTGGATGTGCCTAGGCTGGAAAAGTCTGTGGAAATTGGCACTGAATGTTCAGTGGAGCTTGTGGGCAGTCTGAAATCCTCCTTAGGTGACCAATTGGATCCACATGCTTAGTGTAAGAGAGGAAAACACTGCCTTAAGATGTAGATTGATTTTGGCCATTGATACCTATGGACCTGGCTTACAGGAAATACAAGAGAAATGAATGTGAGCTGGTTAACCTGAAATTTAAAGAGTTATGCAGAGTCATATCCTACAGTATGACAGGCTGAGGGAGCCAGGGGTGTTGAGAAGTTGTCAAGGGGCCAGTGGTTTGAAGGGTGGAAAATGCCTTGGGGAAATCCCTAGCTTGCTAGGGTGTCCATTGACCTAGCTTGGGTCTGAGTTGACAAGAATCCAACAAAATGAAGAGAAGATATTTGACCATGTGAGCTAGTGTGCATTGCTTGCTGATTTGCTTGTTGGTGGACTGTTCTCTGACTTTGCTTATAGATGCAGCCACACAAGTTTCCAATGGGGATGAGGATTCTACACATAGAACACATGCTTATCTCTCAGAGCACTGGGCTGATAGAAATCTACAGTTTAGAAATTGTATACCCAAATGAGGGAGCAGGGAATAAAAACATGAAGTGGATGGCTTACAAACTGTGATGGGTAGGGGGAGATGTTGTTAGGATTATAGGCTTAAGGTGCAAGTGCTCACAAAATTGCAATTGTTAGATATAGAATATGCTTTGTTCTCTAATAGAATAGAAGTTTTAAATATGACTGGAGCATTTTTGGTTGTAGGAGTTTTATATTGATCATTTAGGTGTAAACATGATGTTCTTTTTAAAAGATTACATATGGTTAGGGGAGTTGTGTACATGTGTCAAGTTGACTAGGGTGATCTGTGACAGATTCTGTCAGCTTACACTTGCATGGAAGTGAAATTCAACCTGTCAATCAGGTCACAGGCTGATAATTGATGCCTCCTGGGAGCCATGGACTTTTTATGACATAGACACCAGGGACCCCTCTCCTCCCTTTCTTCCCTTCATTTTCCTGCTTTCTGGGACTCTATGCCTGACTCCAGAGATGGTTCATGTAGTTCCACCAAAATCTGAAAGCTATGAGCACCCTGCATTTTTCCACTCCCCATGGATACACAAGACTCTTCACTCCCTGGCCTATGAACATTCTGCATGCCACGTCATCTGTCTGTATCAGCGGCCTGCAGTTACATGAGTCTAGTGAGGGCTCCAGCTAGCATGGGTCAACAGAGTTAAGTTGAACTGTGCTGTGATGTCTTTTTGACATGAGACTACTTCTTGATATAAAGTTATTTCTTATACATATATGAGTCTCACTGGTTTTGCTTCCATAGACAACCCAGTCTAATATAAGTGTATATTAGCCCTTTGTGTTGTTGAAAAATATTTCTACTTTGAAGAAGTCCTTGGTCTAGCAAAATTCTGTCATGTGATCTCTAGCTTCATTTCTATCACCATGGCGACATGTTTCAACTACTGTTCCTTACTCTTTGTTTCCTACTTATCAATGCCAATTCCTACTGCCAATACTTATCAATGCATCTTATGAATTTGTGATCAATTTCACACTGATGAAGTTGGGTTAATTCTTCAATTTATGCAACATTATTTTTAGTGGTTGATGCATACAGTTTTTAATGGCTGTATTGACTATTTACTTGTATGTGTATAGATTTTGACCAATCATATAGCATTTTATTTTAAGATATCTTGAAATATCCTTTTGGAATACGAATGCACCTCCATTCCTAATGAGTAAGTTTTCCTAGCACAGTAAACCATATGATTCTAAGATTCAAACGGAAATACCATTCCTTTAGAAGTCACTATATAGGAAATCTATCTCTATGCATTGCATCTATTTTTGAGGATTCTCAATTTTCCTAGATTCATATTTCATATATTTGGAGTTCCAATTACCCATAAATATTTAGCTGTTTTTTTTTAATTTTGTGTCATGCCCCACCAGCAAATAAAGATTCTGAAATCTTACTCCTCAAAGGTTTACTCAATCCTTGTTATTTTGGTCAACTGTACTTTGAGAAAGAAACTCTTCCACAATCATATTTTGAGTGCTGTCTGACTGAGGGGCTCATAGTCTGGCTCTATCGCTGACAATTGTTCTTTTCCACACACAAGCTAGTCAGTTATCTGACAATTTCTGATACTAGTCATTGAGATGTGTGCATGCATGTACCACTGCTCTGTCAGTTTGCCACACTGTGGTGCTTTGGGTTTGATGTGTTACTAGAAGCTATGACACTGTATTTAAATTGGCAGCTGGGTCACCCATATTGAATAGGTTTCAGCAGGACTTCCACACTAAAAATAGACTCCAAAGAAGGAATAAACTGCTAACTCCTGAGAAATTAGATACTGGAAACCATATGGACGGAATCGAAATATTGTCAGATACTGAAAACCTCATGAAAAGAAGCAGAATATTTTTTGAGATACTGCCAGAAGATGAGTCCTTCAGATCAAAAGAATTTCAAAATATGCTTAGTTGCCTTCTGAGAGGAGAGCCAACCATAATGATATGGATAGATTAAAGCCTTTGTGACCTTCAGTTGAGAATGGTGCACAAACCCCAACAAAGAGAAACAGTCACAAACATAAATTAATAATCATAATTTGGAATGTACAAAGACTGAATCTAATAAAACTGGAAGTTGTAAAACAATAAAACGGAATACATACACATTGATTTTCTAGGCAGTAGTGAGTTGACTTGGACTTGAATTAACCATTTTGAATCAGAAAATCATGTGGTTTACTATGCTGGGGAAGGAAAGCACTCAAAGAATGTACAGATGTGCTTTATACAATTGATGTATGTATATGTATGGATTGTGATAAGAGTTGTATGAGCCCCTAATAAAATGTTTTTAAAAATGTTTGAAAGGGGAAAAAGTTTTTTAAAAGTTTTTAAAAGGGGGAAAAAGTAATTGATTTTGCAAATTATTCACACCTGCATATTTTTTGAAATCTTGAAAAATCAAAGTATTGAAACTACTTCAGTGAAATGTTAATAGGACTTCTTTGTTCTGTCAGGAGCAGGATGTTGGTAAGACCTATTTTGTTCTCTCAGAGTAGTAAGAGAAATGCCAGGGGAGAGGGCAGAAAATTCACTCAGGATCACTGTGTCACGAAAGCAGTGACCAACTCTTCATGGAAGAAATTTTACTTGAAAAGTCCGTAAGAAAAAGTCTCAATTGCCCAAGAACATTCTGCACAAATGCCTTCCCTTGTGTTTTGAATATTTTGACATAACTACAGCACCTGTGTTCATGAAGGAAAAGAAAACTTTACTTTTACACCTGCATTTTGCACCATAGCTTTTAAATTTGATCTTATTATAAACTATATAAGTTACGGTTCTTGATCTTCAATTGCCAATTTCTCTTTGAACATGGCCAAAACATCAATAAATATTTACATGACAAAGTGAAAAAAAAGAATGGAGTTGCATTTATTATCTAAAAGTACATTTCAAGATCTATCCTGAAGTGGCATGATGTCTGTGATACAATTATGTACATAGGCATTAAGAAATTCTAATAAAACAACTATAATTCAAATACATACAACAGCCACCAAGTCGAGTGGTGAGGAAACTGAAGAATTCCACCAAGAGCTTCAGTAAGAAAATGATAAAACATGCAATGAAGATCATTTGTTTTGAATATGTAGTAGTTGAAATTATAACCTTGGTGATAGAAATATCATAGCGGGTAAACCCCACGATCTTGGTGATAGAATGATCAACAACTTCTTAAAGCAAATACCCATTTACAACATTGCAAAAGACAACTACACATGTAGTCTTCTCCAGATGAAATCACAGAAATCAAATTGACTACTTCTGCAGGAAGAGAGAATGAAAGAGTAGCAACTATAATGGGGATTGGGGCTGACAACATAACAGACCATATATAAGTTGTTGATACATAAGTTCAGGTTGAAGTTGAAGAGATTTAATACAAGTCCATGAAAGTCAAAATAGGACCTTGATTCTATTTTACCTGAATTTCAGGAACATTTCAGAAACAGATTTGACTACTTGAATACTAACATAAGCAGACCTGAAGACATGTGGAATCACATCAAGTACATCATACATGCGAGCAAAAAACTATTTAAAAAGATAGTAATAAAGGAAAGATCAAAGCTGATGTCAGAGAGAGTCTGAAACTTTTAAATCATAGAGTAGCTGAGGGACACAGAAGAAGTGATGAAGTCAAAGGCAGAACTGAACACTTCAAAGGACTGATTGAGAAGACAAACTAAAATAGTGTAATGCAATGTGGAAAGACAGTGCTAGAAAACTAAAAAACAAAGAACATGCTCAGAAAGCTCTTAAACTGAAAGAACTAAATAAAAATTTCAAACTTTGAGTTCTAATATTTAAAGATCCTACTGGTAAAATTTTGAAAGATACAGATAGCACCAAAAGAAAATTATAAGAATACACAGAATCGGTGTACCAAAAAGAGCTAGTCAAATATAACTATTTCAAGAGGTAGCATATGAGCAAGAACCAAGGGTGTGTAGTTATATAATCTGTAACAATTTGAGGGCATTAAGAGTGAAGAGGTGGAGTTTAACCTGTCAATCAGGTCAAAGCCTGAAGATACCTCCCTTCTCATGAGGGTTCTGGGAACTTCCTCTCTCTTGGCCTTGTCTTCTTGTTGCTAATCCACATGGGGACTTGCCAAGCCCTATGAGGATCTCTCTCTCTGGTTGGAGAGTCACATGGAGACCCGTGCCAGTGCCGAGATGCTTCTACCACCATTGGATCCGCAAGACTTTGCACCCAACTGGCCTGTGATCTTCTTAAATTTTTCATCATAGTGCGTGTTGTGTGCATGTAGAAAATAATTTATGGACTACTATTGGACTTATGGGCTAAGATAGGACTTATGGACTTGATCTGGATGCAGCTGGATGTTTCTAAATATACAATTATTCTTTGATATAAACCTCTCTCTTATACATATATGGGTATCTCTGGTTTTGTTTCTCTAGTCAACTGAGCCTAACACAAAAGGTCATGAAGGAAGAACTTCATGTTTCACAACAATCTTAGTCAAAAACTTAGCATCAGGATTGATGGAATACTAATCGAAATGTTTCAATAAGCTGATGAATAACTAGAAGCACTCACTCATCTCTTTCAGAAAATGTGAAAGACAGTTGTTGACTGGGAAAGATTCATATTTCTACCTATTCCAAAGAAAAGCAACCCAACAGGTACTCAAATTATGGAAAAACATTCCTAATACCACGTGTAAGTAACATTTTGCTTAAGACCATCCAGCAACAATTGCGTCAGTAATTTACAGGATCTGCTGGAGGTTCAAGTTGGATTCAGAAGAGGACAAGAACAAGGGATCATTGCTGATGTCAGCTAGATCTTGGCTCAGACCAGAGAATACCAGAAAGATGCTGACTCGTGTTTTATTGACTATGCAAAGGCACAGGGCCGTGTGTTAGTCTGAGTAGACTACACAAACAAATCTAGAGAGACTCATATGAGTATAAGAAAGAGCTTCATATACAAGAGCAATAGAATATTGAGCAAACATCCCAGCCCAGTCCAGATAAAGTCCTTAAGTCCAATAATATCCCAAACGTCTGATACCAATCTATAAATTCCTCTTCAGACTCACGAAACACATGCAATGATGCTGAGTGCAGGAACATCACAGGCTAGTGAGTGGAAAGTCTTGTGGATCCAGTGGTGGAAGAAGCATCTCAGCGTTGGTGAGTGTCTCCAGGTGGCTCCTCCAGGTCCAGCGCTCTGGCTGCATCAGTGTAGAAGCATCAGGCTCACCTTCAGTAATGTTTTGCAGGGAGTGAGAGTGCGTCCTGCCTCCAGCAAGCTATTGATCTCCTTAGCACCTCCAAATGAGGTCATCAAGCTGCGACCTGATTGACAGGCTAACCCCCACCCCTTCACTCTTAAGTCTCAAATTGACAACAGATTATGTAACTACCATGGGTTGTGTGGATGATATAGGTCAACCAAATAATAATCATTATATAATCACTAAGTACAATGAGGGAGCCCTGGTGGTGAGTGTTTATGTGGTGGGCTACTAACTGCAAGGCCGCCAGTTTGAAACAACCAGGCACGCTGTGGGACAAAGAGGAAGCTTTCTATTTCTGTGGAGAATTACAGTTTTGAAAGCCATAGGGGCGCTTCTTCCCAGTCCTATAATGTGGATAAGAGTCAGAATCGACTCCCGAATGATCAATTTTGTTTTAAGTACAAAGAGACAGGAGGTTGAATGGCATTGTGGGTAATGGGTTGAGATAATAATCACAAGTTTGAAACTACCAGGCCCTCCCAGGGAGAAAGATGAGGCTTTCTATTCCAATAAAATTAGTCTTGGAAACCCACATACCTTATACTATAGGATCTCTATAAGTCAGAATTGACTCAACGGCAGTTAGTTTGATTTGGAAATACAATGAGGGCACCTGGTTGCAGTTACAATTTGGCTGCTGACCACAAGGTCAGTAGTTTGAATCTACCAGCCACTTCTTGGAAAATGAAGATTTCTGCTCCTGTAAGATTAATAGCCTTGGAGACCCAGAGGCCACTATGGGGTCACTGTGAGTCAGAATCAATTCATGGGCAAAGAAAAAATTCATGGGCAATAGGATTTCCTAGGAAAGTACTTGGAAATGATTCCCTTCAATGAAGGTAAACTACACACCCTCTGTATTTGAAAAGAGTATTTCAAAAGGTTCCTAAAAGTTTACTTCAATTCTCCTTGTGTAGATATATTAATTGATGTGTATTGGAAGAGTATTTTTAGAAGAGTACAAAATAGTTCAGTCTTAACTCATGAAACCAGGAGTTAAGTTAAATATTTGAATAATCAGTATCAACCAAATATTAATTAAGAGAGTAAACAAGTACTTGAAGAGCACATTTAAAACCAACAAGTAAAAAACACAAGGAAATATCAGCATGCATTCATTTTATGGCCTATGAAGAACAGAAATGAAGCCCAACTGGAGACTGAAGAGGCTAAGAATTCATGCATTTCACAATCTGAAAATCTCCCTATAGGTAATTTAATCTCCTTTTATGATTAGGCTCATAAATAAATGTGGTGCATTGTCCAAGATGTCGCTTCTTAGGAGATACTCCAGATAAAGATGCAGTTTCCAATCCAGTGTTGATACCCCCATTAAGTCTCTTCATTTATAAAGTAACCCCTTAAGTATATTCCATAATCTTTCCTGCAAACAAGTACATCACTGTCTATTACAAAGCTGATTGTAGAAACATAATCTCAAAGACACGCTTAGTGAAGATAAGATACTCTTTAGCACCTACGTACATTGATTATAAATCAATGTGGATCGTTCTGCAGAATCATATGCACTCACAGAAACGCTTCCAAATAGCAGAGCCGCTTTCAGAGTGATTTCCTGTTTAATTTTATTTACTGACTGTATTTTAAAGTATCAAAATTTGCTTCATTACTCTCCTTTTACTAATAGAAGTTAACCTTCCCTGAGCGAATCCCCATCAGTGTGATTCCATGACAGTCTCCATAATGATGTAAGATGTGGTTTATGAAGCAGGAATGTAGCCATTAACAAAACAGCAGCCTTGGAATACGCAGGAACGGTCAAACTCAACACTTGCAATTGGCACTTAAAGTGAAGTGGACAATAAATTTAAAACAGCATTACTATTGCAACAACTAACAGAAAGATGAGACGCTCAAGAACAGATCAGTAGGAGTGCCCATAAAACCAATTAGTGTAAGAACACAAAGCCTTGTAACACAAAGAAACTCACAACAACAGAAATTTTAGCCCAACATTCCGACTAGATATTCTTATCATTTGGGAGGTAAGATATTTGTGGGTTTTTTTCTCCCACTGTAACCAAAGGCGGGACCAGTTTCCATAACAAATTAGAAATACGTACTATATATTAATATACTATATATGCACACCGGGAGCCCTGGTAATATAGAAGCTACATTAGTAAACTAATTGTAAGGTCAGCTCTTTCAAACCACCAGCTGCTCCAATGGACAGGGCCTCCGCTGTGTCATGTCCCATCTTAGCACCCAGGCTCACTTGATCTTTGGTGGGATCTCTCTCTTCTGCTAGCCCTCCACATCTGGCCAACTTCTACTCCATACTAAGTCAAGAACCTCAAACACCTTCTTCCATGCTGCATCTGACAAATATGGGAAACATGCCATAATTAGCCAAGGAAGGAAACAGGACTGGGGAGGGAAGGACACCAGCAGGCAAGCCGGCAAAGGAAGGAAAGAAGGAAGAGAGGGAGGGATGGAGAGATGGCGGGAGGGAGACTAAACAGGAAGGACTAAATGCAGTAAAAAGAATTTAGAGCAATATTGATTTTAACGGTACATAAGGACAGCAGAGGCAGATGGTCGAAAAGCTTTTAGATATATATGGTAAACAGGCACCTGGTGGCTTAATCTCTAATCTTTAAATTCAGAAGTGGGAAGTGTTTTGCCTGTATGCATGTGTATGTATGTCTGTGTAATTATATTAAAGTAATGGCAGAAATTATTACTTTGCATATTAGTTATATTTTAAAGAATAGTGACATATAGCAAAAATATCATGTAATCTATTTCCTGTAAAATAATGCTATTATGCGTCAACATTTTATTTTGGCAAACTTTTCTGTTGTTGTTATTGTTTTTTAATGTCCATTTTTGTCCCCAAGAAACTAGCTATAAAGGATCCTTAAGGCTTGGGTTTTTTGTTTGTTTATTTGTTTTTTGAGGTTCTTTCTTCTTTTTCTTTTTAATCATTTTATTAGCGGCTCATCCAACTCTTATCACAATCCATACAAACATCAATTGTGTAAAGGTGTACAGCACATGTGTACATTCATTGCCCTCATCATTCTCAAAACATTTGCTCTCCACTTACGCCCTTGGTATCAGGTCGTTTCCAGTCTTATCATCTCCTAACTTCCCAAGAGCATGCTAGCCAGGCTCCAGTCCCACTAAAATCGTGCATTTTACTAAACCGAACAGGCTTTTCCAATTTGAGCTAAACTCCTTTATCCTCGTCATGGAGCTGGCAGTCTTTATTTGTCCATTGTACCTAATTTTTTCTAGAAACTTCCCCAGACTCCACTTCCTTTACCCACAACCCATCTGCTACTACATCAATCCACAAATAGTACAATCAATCCATTTTCACACTTTCTCAAAAGTAATGATTTTTCATATCTTTCTCCTCATTATATAGTAAACTTGAAAACAAGGACCGGTTTTATTTATGTATTTCAGCTATTAACATTATGATAAAAACATAGTACTTACTAAGCAAATCTAGATTAAGTAGGCACAAACCATGCCATCTAATGGATCAGATTGTAGAACAACAACATGCAAAGATTTTTATAAGCCAGCCTGAAATCATATCAAAATACGAAGAATAATGGTGAACCACAAGGAAAGGAAGGTCTGACCCTATTTAGAGAAACTTAGAAATGCATCTGTCCCTCCTCTCCTCCCCATTCTATCCAGTCCATTGTAATCCAGAGTAATGCTATGGGACAGGGGAGAACTACCATATATACTCATGTATAAGCTGAGTTTTTTGTGCTGAAAAACTGGGGTTCGGCTTATACACGCGTCAGTGGTACCCCAGCGAGGTGTAACATCTCGCGGGTGATGGCCATTCCTCCACTGTTCATTCAAAGCCCCACTGACACTGCAGGGCTGTGAATGTTTGTTTACTCATATCTAACCAATCAGAGCCGTCCTATGATGTGGACAGCTCCAATTCGTAGAAGCACCAGTAGTGATTCACTTACGCCAGCAGTTGGCAGCTGAACTGGTAAAGATGTGTCTGTGGCTGCACTCCTTCTCTCCCCTCTGGTCTCTGTGTTAATTCACATCCTGCATTTCCCACCCTAGGCTTATACTCCAGTCAATCAGTTTTTCTGGTTTCCCAGGTAATAAGTAGGTACCTTGGCTTATACTCTGGTGGACTTATATTTGAGTATGTACAGAAATTGTCCCTGTGTGTTTCCAAGGCTATATTTCTTTATAAGAATACAAAGCCTCATCTTTATCCTTTGGAGCCCCTGGTGGTTTCAACCTGCTGAACTAGCAGTAAGAACCACAGGGCTCCTCAACCTGTTCTTCAGGAGCATGCAAATGGTTAGGATGCTCAGCTAGACCAAAAGGTTGGAAGTTTGAGTCCATCCAGAAGTATGTTGAAAAAGAATCTTTCTGAAAACCATCTACGGAAAACCCGATGGGACACAGGTTAACTCTGAAACACATGGGGTAGCCAGAGTTAAATCCATGACAGCTCATTTGGAAAGACAACACATCAGATGAGATTTGAGTTGGCCTTGAATACAGAGATCTCCAAGTGGTAAAGGGGGAAGAAAATTTAACCGGCACCAAGTAAGTATATTTGCAAAGCCAGGAAGCTGTCATATTAAAGGCATCTTCTGAGAACAGTTCAAGGCACATCTTTAAAAAGAAAAGCCTCTCTATCATAATAAAGAGAACTGATGGATTAGTGGGTTGTGTGCTGGGCTGCTAACTGCTAGGTCAGCAGTTCAAAACTACCAGGTGCTCTGGGGGAAATAGAAAGAATGGTGGCTGTTTGCTCCCATACAATTAGTCTGGGAAGCCCTAAAGAACAGTTCTGTTTGGTCCTGTAGCGTCTATATGAGTCAGAATTGACTTGATGCCTGATGGTTGGTTTGGTTTTAGTGTGATACTGCCTTGCAGCTACTGTCTCTTTCTCTCTCCTACTCTCCTCAGCCACACTGCTTAAAAATGTTGCCCCCACTCCTTTTCTATTTCTTCACTTCCCACGCACCTCAGCCCACTACAATCTGGATGCTTTTACCACAATCAGCAAATGTCTTCTGGTTCTCATTCTAATAACACACTTAGGCCCTTTTTTTCAATTTACCATGATTTATGATACTATTTTTTCACTCCTTACTTTTTGCAGTACTCCATGCATTGGATTTCTTAAAAACAACAATTTGTGGCGGTGTGGGAAACTCCTGCAACCAAGAAATTCACATGTAATCTTACCACTGGGAAAATGTTTGTGAAGAACCACAATGCACTATATCTATTAATCTTCAGCAAGACATCCACGATCTGGGTGGCCTTTCCTAAAAGACAATCTATATTCACAATCTGAGAAAGGGGGTGGCGTGCACCCAACCTCCGCAAACGCAGCCACGGTAATTGCCCTGTCAAAAATCACTCAAGGTTCAGAAGTCTTATCTATTGCTATTTGTTGTTGCTAGATACCCTCAAATCAGTTCTATCCCATAGTGACCTTACGAACAATAGAAGGAAATATGTCACTATTTTATCATCCATGCTTTTAAGGACTTTCTGGCCATACTCTTCCAAGAGAGATTAGTTGGTCCTTTGAGCAGTCCATGGTAATTTCAATATTCTTCTCCAGATCACAATTTAAATGCATGGATTCGTCTTCAGTCTTCTTTATTCAATGTCCATCTTTCACACACAGAGGACTTCATGGAAAGCACCATGGCTTGGGTCAGGTGCGCCTTAGTCCTCAAAGTCATATGCTTGCTTTCCAGTCCTCACAAGAGGTCTTGTGCAACAGATTGCCGAATGCAATAGTCTTTTCATCTTTTGACTGCTGCTTCCATGAGCAATAATTGTGGATCCAAGCAAGAAAAAAAATCTTTAACAACTTCATCCTTTTTTTTCATTATCATGTTGGTACTTAGCAGATCAGATCTAAGGGTAATTGGTCTTCTTTGTATTCAGTTGAAATCCATACTGAAGGCTGAAATCCTTATTTTAGTTAGCAAGTGCTTCAAGTCCTCAATTTCAGCAAGCAAGGTTGTATCATCTGCATATTTCAGGTTGTTAATAAGTCTTCCTTCAATCCTGATGCCACATTCTTTTTCATATAATTCCATCTTCTATGATTATTTGTTCAACATTACAGATTGTTACTTAGTTCATATAAACTAATTAGGAATGTGGGCAGGAAATAACTTTCTGTGTCCCTAGGAAACCAAGAGACCAATAAATGGATGTACTAAATTTCCACAACATTCTCACCCACATCCCAGGGAGGTGATAGGAGTCAAAATACCTTTATGTCCCCTCTTTTTAAGAACAGGTTCTGGCTTGCTTACTTATTAAATATTCAAATTGAGGCCAATTCTCAATCTTCGGAAATGTCAATGCCTTCTAAAAATTAACTTTTACCCCACTTCCTAGGGAAATTTTTGCTCTGGAAAATCCCAACGGGTCTGCTTCATTACCAAATGAAACACAGTGCCTGCAACATACAGAACCCCTCTTGGCAGAGAGCTGTGACACAGATAATATATGGCAAATGTACATGATGGATCTGATGGGAACTAAAAGGTAGTCTGATTCTTGCTTTTTACGGTCAAAACACAATCTAGGTCTTAGACCACTGTGAACAACATAAACAACAGGCAATAGCATTAACAACACAAAAATTAAGATAAACAAAACTCAAGATAAACAGATAAGACAATGACCCAAATCCAATGGAATACACAGAAAAAGAAGAAAACAGAAGAATGATATTTAGGATCATAAAGGAGGTCTGGGGAGTAATCATGAAAACAAAGGAAGAAATTGATGCTCTAAAATCCTCACAACCAAAAGAAATCCTGAAGATGAACTGACAACAGATTGGAAGGAAAAGAAAGTGCTATCAGTGAACAAGAAGACCACCATGACGACTTCACAGACAAGAGAAACAGTCGAAGAAAGCGCAGGAGTCTGATGAGGGTGCTGGGGAGCACTATGAAGAGAAATAACATATGGCTCATTGGAATACTGGAGCAGGAAAGAAAACAGACAAGTCTACTGATAAAACAGGAAGAGGAATCGTGAAGAAAACTGTTCTCATTACCACAAAGTGGGAGATGATAACCTTCCAGGAGGCAGAGAGAAATGCAAAAAAGTCGGAGCCTGGGCGGGGAGGGGGTGGTGTGGGGGAAATAATTTGACATATTGCTATTAAAATTGGTCAGATTCAAGGAAAAGGAGAGATTCTTGAGAGCAGTTAGAGAGCAAAAAATAGTCACCGACTAAGGTAAACTGATACAAAGAAGGGGAAGTGCAGAGTGGAGACCCAAGGCCCATTTGTCGGCCACTGTAGATCCCCTCATAGAGGGGTTTAGGAGAGGAGATGGGTCAGTCAGGGTGCGAGGTAGTACCGATGAAGAGCACAGCTTTCCCCCAGATCCTGATGCTTCCTCCCCCCAACTACCATGATCCCAATTCTACCTTGCAGGACTGGATAGGGCAGAGGTTGTACACTGGTGCATATGGGAGCTGGAGGCACAGGGAATCCAGGGTGGATGATACCTTCAGGACCAGGGGTGTGAGGGGCGATGCTGGGAGAGTGGAGGGTGAGTGAGTTGGACAGGGGGAACTGATTACAAGGATCCACATGTGACCTCCTCCCTGGGAGATGGACGGCAGAGAAGGGTGTGAAGGGAGGCCCCGGATAGGGCAAGATATGACAAAATAACAATCTATAAATTATCAAGGGCTCATGAGGGAGGGGGGAGTGGGAGGGAGGGGAAAAAAAGAGGACCTGATGCAGAGGGCTTAAGTGGAAAGCAAATGCTTTGAGAGTGATTAGGGAAAAGAATGTGTGGATGTGCTTTATAAAATTGATGTATGTATATGTATGGATTGTGTTAAGAGTTGTATGAGCCCCTAATAAAATGTTAAAAAAAGAAAAATTTACCAAGGCAATTGCTACCAAATTACAATTTAACTCAGAGAAAGGAATGATTCTTTATTTGGACAAATGTCCCTAGTTGTTACCTCTCAGTTTCCCCTGAAAGCTACTTTATCTTCTTTTTATTCCTTAAATATTGGTATTCTAAAATTTCTATGAATCATTATTACCTTTTCCCTCTATTCGCTAACCTTGAAAATTTTTTGTATGTCCACCACTTAAGCTATAATCAAGTAGCTCTTCAAACTATCCACCACCTCTCTCCCCATGCCTGACCTCCAGATTCATGTCTGACATTGAGAAAAGAAACAAAAGACAATTGCTGCCTGTGGACTCCAACTCCTGGGACCCATTTGTGTTTGAATCAAATAAAGTTTTCACTTGGTGATTTTTCAGCAGTACATCACCAGGCCTTCCTGTTGAGTTGTCTCTTGGTGGACAGGAACCTCCAAACTTTCAGTTTGCTGCTGTTTGCCTAGTGCCTGTTACCAACAATAAAAAGTCCCACTGCCACCGAGTTGGTTCTAAGTCATAGCAAAGGTTTCTAAGTCTGTAAATCTTTGTGGGACTAGACAGCCTCGTCTCCTTCCAGAGGAGTAGATTGTGAGCTTGAAGCTGTGTCCTCATGGTTAACAGCCCAAAACTTACCCGATAGCACCACCAGAATTATTTTACAAATATTTCACAGGATCCTCAACTCAACAATGCTCAAAATAGAAATATTGATCAATCCAGAAATTTTAAAAAGACAAATAAAACCATTCCCCATGGGTTTCATAGCCCAGTAAATGGTACCACTATGCACTAAATTCTCAAAGTTTATACCCTGTACTACTTCAATTCCTGCATCCAACAAAGCAGCAAGTCCCATTAAAATTGAAACAGAGATCTTGGAAATCATCTCAGGTCTCTCTCGTTTCAGTACTACTATACTTATCTACAGTCATTTCTGTAGCCAAGAATATGACAGTTCTCTACCCCGTTTTTTCTTCCCTCTAATTTTAATTCATGGTTACAGAAAATCTGACCTTGTCACATTTCCTAGCCTCTAATCTTCTACCACTTTATAATAACTCCTCACTGTCCTCAGCACAAAGTCATATTGCTTCACCTTTGAAAATGAAGTCTTCCGTACCACACAACTAGCAATCATAGTTTCACCACTAATGAAAGGGGACAGGAGAGGAACATGGAGAGTAGAGCATTGTTTCTCATGTAAGTGTCTGTGAACCAGTTTGAGAAACATTATTATAAATTCCAAGCGGGTATTAAAAAGTGCTAACATACCACAATGCTTACATACCACATGAGTGCTCCCAATTCTAACCCTTCAAAAATATCAATGTTTCCAATAATCAACTTTTTCTACATTCATGCCATCCTTAATGTGAATGAACTTTATTAATTTATGTTATAAACTTAATGTTTTCCATGTCTTTAGCCGATTTCCCTAACTACACATTCACAATTGAAACCTCTGATAGAGTTTAACAGTATCATTTTTGGCCAAGTATTAAGATCTAATAACTTTCAAGTGTGTACTATGATGCTGCTTACTGAACTACATAGCCTCTAGAGATTTTGAAAAATCATACAGTCTTTGATCCCTAGGGTAGAAAAGCATTAATAAAGGAGATCAATATGATCAATAAATTAAGGTCAGCACTTACCTGACTGCTTGCTTCAGACTGCCTGATGGTGAACTCAAGATTATTAGTATTGAGCTCAGTTCCAAATATTTATTGTTCAAGTTCTAACACTAACACAGTACTGTCAGAATTTGCCATGTTGGCTATTTCTTAGACTAATTTGAAGTGTAATAATATCACCTATGACGGAGGAATATGCATGCCAAATGAAATGTTTACATTTAATACAATAAAATACATTTTATATTTAATACAATACACGTTTGCACTTAATACTGCAAAATGCATTCTATATTTAATATAGTAAACAAATTTTATATGAATCCAAGACAAAAACAAGAGTGACTTTTGAATTACCAAAATACTCATGGAGAGAAATTGGCATTTCGTTGCTGACCAAAGAGCAGCAGTTCAAACCACCAGCCTCTTTCCAGGAGAAGGTTGTGGTGGTGAGCGTCCATGGGATTTCAATCTTGGCAACTCGCAGGGGCAGTCCCACGCTGCCTTATAACGTTGCTATGAGCTGTGATCCCCTTGACAGCCACTGGGTTTGGGCTACGAAGTTTCAAAATGTAACTGCGATCTCATGTATTTTTAAAATCTTGAAATAAAATAGTTTAATTGAATTGTGTGGGCCTTCTAGTAGACTCTTTAGTTATGATTTACTCTCATAATAACTTCATTGGGAAACATGCTGGATAGATATGGTTTCTGAGATAGCAGCGTGTGTGTGTGTGCGCGCGCTTCCTTTGGTTCTTAATTCTTTTTGCTATGCTGCTTTTTGCTCTCAGGTTAATGTCACAATGAATCTACATCATGGACCTGAACAGTAGGATTAAGAGGTTTCATTCTTGCAGCTTATGCACAGTGCAGAGAAATAAAACTATAACAGCTAAGCTAATAAAGGTGAAATTAAATTTATCCTTTCTTCCTTGTTTCCATTAACAGATTTCTTTTGTATGGCATTAGTTAGATTTCTCCATATCCATGTTTGTTATTTATAAGTAATAACACTGGCATCCTTTTCCCCCATTGGGAGGATACTTCTATGTCAATTGCCACCGCCAAGTTTCATTACTTAAATAAGCCATCTATCATAACAGCAATTCAAATATTTCCTCACTATTTATATTGCTTTTCTGACAAAAAGTATCATTCCTTCTGACCATCATGAATGCCAAATCATTCATCTTCATAAAAGCTATGCAAGGGTTACTGCTTTGCTCTGCCTTCACCAACAAACCTCCCATGTGAATGAGTGTTCCCGTGAGTGCTTACATATGTTGGTGTGAGTGCGCTTTATAGGTATGTATCTATCTATAGGCGGCCAATGAGACTATCTGATTCTCAATGACTTCAGGGGGATCAGAGTAGAATGGTGCTCTGTACAGTTTGGGCTGATTTTTTTTTTTAATTTAGTAAAAGATCATTTTATCATGGGCTCTTTCAACTCCTATAACAGTACATAAATTAACTATATCAAGCTTATTTGTACATGTGTTGCCATCATTATTTTCTAAGCCCTTGATATTAGCTCTTCTTTTTTCCCTCCTCCACCCTCGTGACCTCTTCATAAATTATAAATTATTATTATTTTCATAGCTTCCACACATTTTTGTTGTTTGTCTCCCTGGAGGGGGGTGGTGTATGGTGATGTGTCCATCATCAGTATTGGTTCCCCATTCCTCCCTTCCACTCCACCACACCTTTCCCCTACCCTCCTGGTATCACTTCTCCCATTCCTATTCTTGGATTAATGTGTCATGAATTCTTATATCTTATCTGTACCTGTGCACATGCTCCTGTCTAGCACACAGTGAAAGGCATGACTGGGGTCATGACAGTGGGGGGTGAGGAAGCCTCAAGGAACCAGAGGAATATTGTGCTTCATCGGTGCTCTACAGTGCTCTGGTTGACTCATCCCTTCCTGTGACCCTTCTGTGAGGGATGTCCCTTTGTCTACAGATGGGTTTGGGGTCTCTGATCCGACCCTCCTCATTCTCAACAATATGATTTCTGTTTGTTTTGGAGTTTTTTTGATGCCTGGTAATTAATCCCATCGAAACCTTATGATGGCACAGGCTGGTGTGCGTCTTCCATGTGTGCTTTTTGTTTCTCTACTAGATGGCCACTTGTTTAACTTCAAATGGCTCATTTTTCAGAAAAGGATCCCCAGGCCTTTCTTTTGGGGCATCTCTGGTGGACTCTAACCTTCTACCTTTTGATCTGCAGCCACCTAGGAACTTTCAAGATATGTTATTCAGCTTTAAATTTCCCCAGTAATTGTCAAGTAATTAAATTACTTCCAGTCTATAATTTTTGACTCATTCATCACCTCTCCACTGAAAAGTCATCTGTTTTTCTTTATTTTTGATACTGGAGATGGATCCTGTAGGCATTGTACCTTTGCCAACAGATAGAGTGTTAGGCTTGATAAATAGGGTTTTGTCACATGGCAAGGAAAGGGGGTTTCACTTTATGCTTCTCTTCATGGTTCTGGCACAGTGCCATTCTTGGCACAGATTCAAAGGCCTGGCATGCTGTGAATTTTCAGCCACCTGGCACTGGATCAGTTCCCGCATCGACCCTCAGGTGTTTCCTCACCAGCTGCAATTTCCAGTGCCTGGGCCAGAATTCTCTCTGATGATATCAGACTCTTCGTCTTGGGGAGAAGAGACACTTCATTGCCTTTGGTCCTTCCTAGTTCATGATCCTTCATCCTTAGAAGTACATGCTACTTTCTATATTTGCTATTCTTACATTCCTTAAAGTTCTCGTTCACTCTTAATATCTTTTGTTGTTGTCAGTGTCCATCTAGTCAATTTAGAGTTATGTGGCTTCAAAACTTCAGCAGTCGATCACCGGGCTTTTATTCCAAAGCCCTTCTGATTGAGCTCCAACCATCAGCCTTATGGTTGGTTATGCATCAATTATTTATCCATGTACTGCTTAACAATTACTTGTATTAAGTTCTCTTTCATATTACTGGAATGGATTATTTTTCCTTACAGGGACTTTACTATGCAATATGTATAACTTTAGTCAAAAAACTTTGTGATTTACTAGACTTTAGTTAAATGAACTATTGGTAACACTGGGTGAACTTAAAAACATGGAAATAATACAAATAATCTGACACGGGCAAAGAGAATTCTACAGGTTCTGTAGAACCTAACACCCTGTTAGGGCAAGAGTGTTAAGGACAATGTATCATTAGGAAAAAGTGACTCTGGTACAGATAGGAACTGGAAACACAGGAAATCCAGGGCGGATAATCCCTTCTGGACCAGTGGTGTGAGCGACAATACTGGGAGGGTAGAGGGAGGGTGGATTGGAAAAGGGGAACTGAATACAAGGATCTACATGTGACCTCCTTCCTGGGGGATGGACAACAGAAAAGGGGGTGAAAGGAGACATTGGACAGGGCAAGATATGACAAAATAATAATTTATAAATTATCAAGTGTTCATGAGGGAGTGGGGTGTGGGGAGGGAGGGGAAAAATGAGGAGCTGATGTCAAGGGCTTAAGTGGTGAGCAAATGTTTTGAGAATGATGAGGGCAATGAATGTACAGATGTGCTTTACACAATTGATGTATGTATGGATTGTGATAAGAGCTGTATGAGCCCAAAATAAAACAATTAAAAAATAATAAATATTTTTTTTAATGGAAAAGTGCCTAAGGACTGACAATTTGTCAAGGGCCTATGGAGATTTTAAATACATATTTTGTTTTGTGACTATGGCAAGGAGGGCAACACACACAAATGCATCCATAACATACAGTATAAAAAGGCAACTAAACAGGAAAAATAAATGAAATTGTATTGAAATTTCCCACTCAATTCAAACCTTACAATTTGGATAAGTCAGTACATTTTAGTATTTGATATAACATTAAAAGACCTTAAATTACAGACACATTTATTGAGGTTGCTAAATGCTTTTAAAGTCCCTGGACTCAGCTCATTTAGATAAATATTTTAGCCCAATTATGAGATGAAGAATTAAATATATGTATGTACTATTGCTAATGACTGCACACCGAGATGTGGTAGTGTTTCCAAAGGAATGGTCAAAACAAATAGAGTTGGAAGGAGTGACTCAGAAACATTACTGGAAAAGAGTGACTTCATAGAGTTTGATAAAACTGTATGACCTAAAAAGGAAACAGAGGAAAGATATGGGAAGCAAAGCTATGGATACAGGTATAAACATAGATGTGTACATGTGTAAATATAGTAATTCATAATAATAGATGTATTGGCCTAGGTACATATATTTATATAGCAATACACTGATGGAATGAATGAACTGTGGACCTCTGTTCAAGCCCTCCAGCAATGCAAGAACACTTTGTTCTAACAAGCTGACATTCTGTGATGCTCACCCTCCTGGAACAATTGCTGAAGGCAAAATGGATACACAAGTAAATGTGGTGACGAAAGCTGATGGTGCCTGGTTATTGGAAGATATAGCATCTGGGGTCCTAAAGGCTTGAAGTTAAACAAGCGGCCATTTAGGAGAGAAGCAAAAAGTCCACATGGAAGAAGCACACTAGCCTGTGTGATCATAAGGTGTTGACGGGACCAGGTAACAGACATCAGAAGACCCCCCGCAAAAAAACCATATTGTTGAGAATGAGATGGACCAGAGCAGAGATTCCAAACCCATCTATTAAAAATAGGACATCCCCTCACCGAAGGGTCACAAGGAAGGAAAGAGTGAACCACGATGCAGAGTAGCACCAATGAAATACACAATCTTCCTCTAGTTCTTTGAGGCTTCCTCACCCCCCACTATCATGACCCCAGTCCTGCATTTCAGTTCTGACTAGACTGGAGCATGTACACTGGTACAGGTATGATCTCATGACACATCAAATCCAGGTCAGAGAAACCCCTCAGGAACAGAAATGGAAGTAGTAATAACAAGAGGATAGGAGGATGGGGAGGGAGAGAAGTGCAGGAAGGAGGAACTTATACCAAGGGCTTAAATACAAAGTAAGTATTTGGAAAATGATGATGGCAACGTAGGTCCAAATATCCTTGATATAATTGATGTATGGATTGTTGTAAGAGCTGTAAGGGCCCCCAATAAAATGTTCTTTTTAAAAAAATTATTACTTTTGTCTCATATTTACCAGACATGTTCTAAAACTAGAAAATAAATATATGTATGCATGTATTATATGTTTATGTTTCTATATTATGTATCTACATGTTACATGTATAGGTTCATAAGTCAAAATCAAATTAATGATGGGGTCTAGTGGTTACATGTAGTAATCCCTTTTGCAAAAATAAATAAATAAATCCTAAAGTCATCCCCTGTGGCAGTTTGCTTTAGTAGCCCCTGAAGCAGCAGAGTAAGGAGACTCAGGAATCAGTCAAGAAACTAGGATATCTCCATGAACTACAGTCTCCTTTGCCATTAGATCAAAATAACTAGCTGCAAAGTTACCATTAGTTAATATTTTACCTAAGGATTCAATTGATGTATCCCAATAAAAAATTCAGAAATGTGCAATAGAATTTTAAATTCTTAAATGTAACTCTGACTTCCTAGATCTGTTTAGAATGGATGATCTACTGCCCTGAGATAACCCTTGAATCTTAAACCCAAACCATTCCAACAAGTCTTCTTAAACCTGAAACCAGCTTAACACAATTAGTAAATAATATTTGACTTCATCATTATTCTCAATATATCAAATAATATATCATATATCGAGTAATCAGATCCATGAAATCCTATTGACATTAACTCTAATTGTATAGGGGTCATGATTCTAAATAATGGAGGCAAAATGCTTTGAAAAGAGAGAGAAGATGATGATATATTGTGCCAGGTGTAGGTACTGTCACTGAACTGTATGTAGAAATTGTTAAGTGGATATGCATTTGACCATGTATTTCTACAGGAAAATTGAATGGAAAATGTCTGACAGGCCCAAATGCAAAAGGTCCAGTATAGTTATCACCTTTTTACTTGGAATCCACAGTTGATTAGAGAATCCTGTTATGATTTCAAAAACGAATCGTTTCTCAAAAACCATTTTACATCAACTAGTTGAGAGTAAATGTATCATTGTTACTAAAAAATAAAATGTATGGCCCCAAATAACTATTCATCAGTTCTACTTTGTAATGAGTATGTTATCACCAGTCAGAAGCAACTCCTCCACAACACAACGCCTCCACAACACAACACAACTACTCCAAAACACCACGCCTCCACAACACAACTACTCCACAACACCACGCCTCCACAACACAACACAACTACTCCACAACACACCTACTCCACAGCACACCTACTCCACAACACAACTACTCCACAACACAACGCCTCCACAACACAACTACTCCACAACACAACGCCTCCACAACACAACTACTCCACAACACAACGCCTCCACAACACAACTACTCCACAACACAACTACTCCACAACACAACGCCTCTACAACACAACTACTCCACAACACAACTACTCCACAACGCCTTAGTACGTGTGCGATTACTTCATGTGTGTCAGGAAAGAAATCTGCTCCATAAGGTCTTCAAGGCTTTCTTTTTTCTTTCCAAAAATAGATTCTCAGGGCTTTGGGGTGAGGCTCCGAGGGACTCCTACCCCAAACTTCCCAGGCAAAAATATTAGCCATTTGTACACTGAGAGACTCCACAAAAATCAGCTTGATGGACATTAGCTTTCGTTTTTGTTTTTAAAATACTTATGTGTTGACAAGATGATCATCAGCCACCTTACACAATGCTAATGCAAAGATTTTTATTTATCACACTGTCCATGATTACATTTTGTATGAAGCATTTTTTTCCATGGAATTCTATGATACATATCCAAGCAGACATCTGATAACTTTCAATTATTTGTTTTTTAATCAATTGTCTTTTTATTACTATAGCTAGGAATACAGCCAGCAAAGAGGATATCAATTTATACAAGGCTAAACACTCAAACTCGCCTTGAGTGTCTATAATCATAATAACGCACCAACATTCCATAGATCTTGGTAGAGTAAACATATATAATTTCACCACACTAAAATATATATTTATTATAAATGATCCCTCCAACTTCCATATGTAAAGGAAACAATGCTTAAAAAATACTCACCATATCCGTATCTGAGACTGGTCCAAAACTGGTCACATAGATGTTAGTGAAGACTTCAGTAATACTATCTGATATAAGAAAAAAATGTTAAATATAGATATTACATACTGAGAGCCACAGGACAAAGAAGTTGTCAGGTAATGGTATGGTTAGAAAGCTGTATGGTACTTAGTAGCTTTATATTTTATTTTCAACTTTTACAACTAACAAAAAATATCTATGCTGATCAACATTTTAATAGTTTCTTTTTGTTCTAAAGGTAAAACGTCCAGTAGGGTTATTACTTAGAAACCATAGGTGATTAGAGAATTCTGTTATATTTCAGAGAATTATTTGTTGCTTAGAAACAAACTTAAGTGAACCAAGTTAATTTAAATTTATCAATACTGAAAATAGAAAAAAAGAGAGTACAATTGTGGTTTGATGTGGTCTTAAGTTTTCATTTTAAACTAATATTTCAATGGTTCTTCATGATGATTTGACGTTTAATCTGAATAGTTCCACTGGTATTTCAGAGTTATTTTGTAGATTGTTTATCAGTAGATCTTCTCCACGAAGCAATAAAACAGATATTTAATCATTATAAATAGACATAATCCATACTACTCTAAAAAGATTTATCATTCAGTGGCATAAAACATAAAAGCAAATAATTTACATTAATCACAATGTTTAAAAACTGGTTTAAAAACCAGTTTGATTTTCAAAGTATTTAAGAGTGTCAGCAGTGCTAAGACTATTGTGAATTAGATTAAAAATGTCTAATTTATTAAGTGTAGCACAATTAACTGATTGCTCAATTAACTAGGTGATTTAGATCTTTCTTTTTACGAAAAGATAATTGGTAACAGAAAAAGATGTTCAATGAAAGGTTTTAAAAACAAAACCTTTTCAATTTTCTCTTATAAGATGAAAAATACATTATTAACTTCTATCATCCTGAGTTGAATGCTTCTATATCAACTGTCAAATATAATTCTACACAAAAGATACCATGAAATATGTTTACTATTAAAGTAAATATTAAATTACAATCATGAAAGAATAAGTTACATTTACATAATGTATCTTTTGAAGCCAAAAAATAGAAATATAAGGTTTTGGAAAAAACGAAAAACCCAAAGCCACTGCAATTTAGTCAATTCTGACTCATAGCCACGATGTATAGGGTTTCCTAAGCCTTAAATCTTTAGGGGAATAGACAGCCTCATCCTTTTCCTGAAGGGTGGGTGGTCGGTTTGAACCAATGACCTTGCATTCCAAAGCTTAACAGACAGTGCCACCATACCAAACTAAATAAACTTTGAGTGTTCACTATATCCTAGATATAGTGCCGTGGTTAGAGCACTCTGATGGTCGCTGGAACTTGGTGGATTGAAACGACCAGTCGCTCCACAGGAGAATCACATGAATGTCTGCTTCCATAAGGATTTAAACTCTTGGAAAACCCACAGGGCAGTTCTAACCTTGGTTACATGAACCAGAAAACAAACCCACTACCATGGAGCCGCTCAAGGCCCACAGAAAGCGGCTCTGTTTAGGGTAAATTTGAAGGGAGAAGGCAGCTCAGTTGTCTTCCCGAGAGCAGTTGGTGGTTTTGAACGGCTGACTTTATGGTTACGAGGCTTATATCCCAGCATCTAACATAGTATTTTGGTGATTCTTCACGTGCCTTTAAATATTATGCTATCCTGTTACACTTACTATAAACGAGTAAGCAGACACACAGCAGAGTAAGGAAACGTTTAATGACCCATTCCTGGTCAAGGTTGGCATCCACACCTGGTTTGGAAATCACGTAATATGGCTGCTGAGGCCTCAGACAGCCCACACAGCCACAGTTCACAAGACATGCACTTGAACCTGGACGCCGTTTTAAGCGAGCTGCACAATCGGTTCGCGGGAACACCGTGCGCTCCAGGACGGACTGGGATTGACTGGGATACCTCGGGCACAGCTACCACACTTCAGATGAAGACGCTTCCTTTTAGGTTTTCTAGACTCTATTGTTAAAAGCGAGCCCTGCTCCTGGCTCACCACTCATTTACCATCTACAAGGTGGGTGATCAGAACGCACCCGCCAGCCGCCAGCAGACAGCGATGGCAGGCTGCTTCCCTAAACAGACGGACTTGGAAACCCAGGAGGCCATTTCAGTCTGCTCCATAGGGTGCCTACGGATCAGGGGTGACTCATAAACACAACAACAACAATAACAACAAATAGCATTCCAAAACCTTCCTTATGAAATGATACTATGAAAGTAATTTAGGGACAGATGTGTATAAATTCTTAGCATCGGTCTTTCCCAAAATCAACCTCCTGTGGGCACCAAGAATATTCCCAGGATTGGCTTAATGTTCTGATTTTGCAGTCTACAGATGATTAATTTGAGCAAGTATCCTCAAATTTTCATTTTTCATTAATTTTCACAAATTATACAGCTGACCCTTGATGAGTACTACATATGGTATTGAAGGGTATTTTTAAATGGGATCCAAACCAGTCCTATCACATTCATTCAATGAACAAATGAATGAACTCTTGATATTTTAGATCGTGGGTAGCACAAGTTCACGATCAGTGACTGACCCAGAGATTGGCAGTTGGAACTACCGTGGTGTGTCCACAGGACAAAGTCCCGGCAGTGCACTGCTGCAGAGATTCCAGCTGAGGAAATCTTACCGAGCAGTTCTCCGTGCATTGGAACAGATTCTTCAACACCACGCTAGGTTTCATTAGTAGTTTTACATAATTATTTAAAATATCCCAGAGAAACTCAGATGGGAGAAGCAGGGGCCACGTCTATATTAGGAAAGGGGTTTGCACTTCTGATGGTGGGTAAACTGGGTGGGACACGTCACCATAGACAGACATGCTGCACATCACTCATATACTCCAAGGGCAGCATGTTCCCTTGGCACTTTGGACTGGGCACTTTGGACCCTGTTTCTAACTATCCACTGGTGGCCCAGGCAACACACTACACAGACAACCAGGCCATTCGACTAGGTTCTTCTGAGGGGCACAACTGCTTTTGTAGAGCAGAAAGATCTGAAGTGGAAATTCCACTAAGAAAACTGGATTTCATCTTAAGCTCTCTTTTAACAGAGGTTAGGAACTATAATACTTCCTTAGACTTAAATTTGAAATGCTCTGGTGGGAGAAGAATCAGATGCTTGTCATCTCAAGGTTAGCGATCTGGTGGTCACGGGACTTTGGTTTGGTTTCGACCTATTGCATAGAGGTGCCCATGGAATGGTGACCCAGGACCAACAGATATTTACTGTTTTCACACTTTCTCTCCTTTTTGGCGACATGGTTTAGCCTACCAGGTACGTTTCGGTCTTTGTAAATGAATGATACTGAACGTATTGCCTTATCTAACCCTCATGGCTTGTCTAACTCTTGTCCAGTTACCAAAGCTATATAAGTTAATGTATGTGTTGTAGTCTAATCATTCCTTTTCCCAACTTTGTCCTAAGTTCTATATCACTACCTAAAATAATGTTACTGTAACTAGTATTACCTTAGGCCACATGGGGATGATTTTTTATGCACTCCAATAGAAAGACGATGTCTCCAAAATGAGCCAGGATCATGTATAAACCATAGATATCTGACTGGATTTTGAGGTCTTACTTGCTAATAGCCCTTCCATGAGAGCTGTTTATTCTTGTGACATAGCCCTGCTCGGTACTCGCCCTCATGAAGATATATGTATTATAGCAAAGTGTGAAGAAACCCGATGGTGACCAGTTATCAGAAAAAACAATGTCTGAAGTCTTAAAGGCTTGTCTCAACACAAGCAGCCATCTGAGGTGTCAGTAGGGCCACACAGGAAAAGCACATCAGTCTGTGTGATCTAAAGATCATAACGAATAAACTTCAAGGTCAACCTGAATGAGGGAACAATACCAGAGCCTGGAATCCAAACACTAGATTTGCAGAACACTCAGGATGAAAGTGGAAGCCCAAATTCATGCGCAGAGCACCTCCATGGATCGAGTCTCCGATGAGTCCCTGCTGACCATGGTGTTGGAAGGTTGCACCAGCCTTTTTTTTTTTTTAAACATTTTATTAGGGGCTCATACAACTCTTATCACAATCCATACATATACATACATCAATTGTGTAAAGCACATCTGCACCAGCCTTAACATCAGGAAAAGTGCATTTGGAAGTGGCTTTTAGCAGGTGTTGTAGGCTGGAATGCAGCACACTGTCTTTAGATCTCCCTTTTGAAATTATTCTAGTTTTAAATATTGTCTGATTCTCTTTGTTGAGGTTTTCCATGTTTTAGTTGGTCATTTCTGATGTGTCCTTTTTTTGTTGTTTTTGCTTTTGTCATGGTTTTGTGTTTTTTTTGTAGAGGGAAGTCAGGATGGGTGGATCCATGAAGATAGCAGCCAGATTAATGATCACCTGGGGGCATGGCAGGGGCAGGTGGGTACAAATAGGGAGCTAACAGCAATGGGTACAGGAATGAAGAAAATATTCAAAGTTGACTGTGGCAATGAGCGCACAGCATTTCTGACTATGAATGAACTAATAAATTGCCTGACACATTAACTACAGCACTTTAAAACTATTTTAAATGTCCCAGAGAAAAGAAATTAAAATAAGATAGTTTACAAGAAGTAAATTAAAAATTGTCCCTAATCTAGAGTGTTCCTTATTGTCCTTATTCAGGAGTGGTAGAAAATGCATGGCTAAGTTGTTAATGAGGATAGGGACATAGTGCTTGGAAAAGTGCAGAGGCAGAGAAATGAGAAAGCCATTAAGTGGGATTGACAAAGTGGTTGCAGCCATGAGTGCAAACACAAGAAAACGTTTGAGAACAACGCAGGACTGGTGGTTCTTTACTCTGCTGTACAAAGGGACACCAGGGGTCAGAACAGAGTTAATGGCACCTAACAACAAAAATAATATAAAGAACATCCACTCTACTCCAGTAAACAGTAATGGAGGGTATTTTATCAATACCTAGTGGTTATATAGTTGAGAGTTAGCTAAAGTGGCTAAGGATTTACAGACAAAAGATATGGTTGATTTCAATGCACGAAGCATTATGAGCAACACATAGGGAGTAAATCACTGATATGCATGTAATCTTCAGAATGAAAATGGTTTCGTGGTTTATTAACTTCATAAACAAAGCTACAGAATTGTGATTTGAAAGGGCAGCTGTCAACTATGGCAGGTCAAAAAAAATATCACCAAGCCAAATACCAAGCATCTAATAGTTATCTGTGCCTGAGAAAGAGATTCACAGTCTTAACATTCCAAGGATTTCTGTACACAGATGCTCAGAGAGTAATCTTTAGTAATCTGTCTGTGCTATACCAGAAATAGCACAAGTAGATGACTAGTTACCAGTCTGATTAGTAGGTTACCAGTTTGAATTCTGACCACTAGTTCTAAATTAATGCACAGGGGTGCAGCAGTCAAGCGATCAAAAGATGTGTTGCATTGAATGACTGCTGCATGAGACCTCTTTAAAACGTTGAAAGGCAAGTGTTGGTATTTTCAGTTGCTTGATATGCATGGGAAAGTTGGACAATGAATAAGGAAGATTGAAGAATTGATGCATTTGAATTGTGGTGCTGGCCACAAATAACTGAAAGTATTATTGAATGCCCCAAGAAGAAACACATTTGTCTAGGAAGAAGTCGAACCAGAATGCTCCTCAGAGGGATAGAAGGAGAAATTTTATCTCAAGTACTTTTGACATGTTGTCAAGAGAGCCCAGGTCCCGGAGGACATCATGCTTTTTAGAGTAAAAGGCCATGACAAAGAGGAAGAAGGATTGGCAAAGGGGCTGCAACAATGGATTCCAGCAAAAGAGCCATTGCGAGGATTGCACAGGTCTCACGGGGTACCTGTAAGTCAGAACCGACTCGATGGCACCTAACAACAGAAGCAGCAGCAGCAACAACAACAACAATTTTCCCTCTTTTGGGTGTGTGATCAATTGCAGCAGCTACACAGAACTTACAGACAAATCGCTAATTAAAGAGTTTATTATAGAAGTTACCAAGTTGTAAAGCTGTGAAAAAAATGTTCATGGTTGAGTTGTTTATCAAGATATATTCTTTCAGATCTGCTAATAGCTATCCAAAGGGACATACCCACTTCCCTGTAAGACTCAACCAGAAGACACTTGCCTCAAGCTCTGGGGGTCAGCTAACCCAGCTCCTTGGATTAAGTACCTAGAGATACCCCACTTCAGTAAATCTAAGCCAGTAGTAATTCAGCTTCACTTATGCAAACCCAACTCCCCACGTTAAGTGATCTGGGACCCCATTCCACAAGCCAGTCCCCTGCACAAATGACTCAGTTTTGTGGGCTGGGAAATCTATCATTCTGTTCTGCCTCCTGGTTCCGCCGCTGCCCCGCAGATCTTATACCTGTCTTCACAATCCAGGAGGTTCCCTGCAATGGGATCTTGAGGACAGACAGAGCAGGTGCTGCACTCTGAGCTCTTGCCTGTAATGAGATTCCTCCCCTGCATCTCAGAGAACTCATTTTATACACAGCAGGAGTCCATTCCAGTTTCTTCCCCCAGCTTCTTACTAAACTCATAAAGATTTTGGTTTGATTTGTAGACTTTGGCTAGAAAAGCCACTTTCCATGATTCACTGATCCTACATCACCCTAAGCCATTTACTACTGACTGGATAGTACTATCACATAACATCACTGAGGATAATTACACCAATATATAACTACAAAATTATATTGTCCTATGACTGCCAAACCACTGAGAATTATAATCTAGGCAAAGACACAAAATTTAGCCATCATATCATATCAACCAACATGAACTGTTAGTTTAAAAAATTCAAGTCTGCTACTACAAGGTATGTACAATGTAACATGATGGAAAATGTTGAAATATAATGTCATCAGGCATCAAAGAACAAAAAGTCATATAACTGGGTGCACACCTCTATGATACGACCGCCGAGGACAAACGGGTGCATAAGCAAATGTGGCGAAGAAAGCTGATGGTGCCCGGCTATCAAAAGAGATAGTGTCTGGGGTCTTAAAGGCTTGAAGATGAACAAGTGGCCATCTAGTTCAGAAGCAACAAAGCCCACATGGAAGAAGCACACCAGCCTGTGCTATCACGAGGTGCCAAAGGGACCAGGTATAAGGCATCATCATATATATATACCATAGTGAATGAAGGGGTAAGTGCAGAGTGGAGACCCGAGGCCCATTTGTCAGCCACTGGAGATCCCCTCACAGAGGGGTTTAGAGGAGGAGATGAGTCAGTCAGGATGCATGCAATGTAGTACCGATGAAGAACACAGTTTTCCCCCAGATCCTGGATGCTTCCTCCCCCCAACTATCATGATCTGAATTCTACCTTGCAAGACTGGATAGAGCAGAGGTTGTACACTGGTGCATATAGGAGCTGGAGGCACAGGGAATCCAGGGTGGATGATACCTTCAGGACCAGGGGTGTGATGGGTGATACTGGAAAAGTAGAGGGTGAGTGGGTTGGAAAGGGGGAACTGATTACAAGGATCTACATGTGACCTCCTCCCTGGGGGACAGACAACAGAAAAGGGGGTGAAGGGAGACGCCAGATAGGGCAAGATATGACAAAATAATAATCTATAAATTATCAAGGGCTCATGAGGGAGGGGGGAGCGGGGAGGGAAGGGAAAAAAAGAGGACCTGATGCAAAGGGCTTAAGTGGAGAGCAAATGCTTTGAAAATGATTAGGGCAAAGAATGTACAGATGTGCTTTATACAATTGATGTATGGATTGTGATAAGAGTTGTATGAGCCCTAATTAAATGTTCAAAAAAATAATAATAAAATGATCAAGTGGATGTCAAAAAAGACTCTGAATGTTGTGCTTGTATGTAATAGCTAAAACCAATGAACACATTTATAAAATGAAAAAGATAAATAGACATTTCCACAGGACAACTCAAAAAGCAAAGTACAAAGAAATAAACAAATACCAGAGTAAGAAATCCAAAAAGGAAACACACACTAAGCATGTCTCGAGCTGAAAGACCTGAAGAAAGAACCCAACCCTCCAATTGTAGAATTAAAAGATTCTATGCGCAAAATAGTGAACAATGTAGGAAGTATCAAAAGAAGATGGAAGGAGTGCACGGAGTAATTGTACCAAAGCAACTGATCAAAATTCAACCATTTCAAAATGCAGCATATGAACAAGAATCTATGCTAATGATGGAAGAATTCCTAGCTGTACTGAAGGTGAAAAATTAAACTCTCAGAAATATTTCAAGAAGCTGATGAAGCACTGGAATATACATCCATTCCAAAGACAAGTGACGAATCCAACAGATGTGGAATTTTCCAAGCATTGTAATTAATATCACATGCATGTAAAATTTTGCTGAAGATAATTCAAAAACAGTTGCAACAGTATCTCTACATACCGACAGGTGCCAGAAATTCAAGCTGGGTTCAGAAGAGGACTTGACATAAAGGAAGGACATCATTGTGATGTCAGATGGATCTTGGTGGAAAACAGAGAATCCTAAGAAAAGGTTTCCCCGTGTTTCACTGTGGAAAGGCATTTGACTATGCAGACCACAACAAACTATAAATAGCATTGCAAGGAATGAGATTTCAAGAAAATCTTAATGTGCTGATTTGGATTCTGTACATGGAACAACAAGCAGTTTTATAAGCAGAAAAAGGGATGCAGTTTGGTTCAAAATCAGGAACGATGTGTGTTAGAGTTGTATCATTTCACCACACTTATTCCATCCACATGCTGAGCAAATCATCTGAAAACTCGTCGATGTACAGAAGAGTGTGGCATCAGGATTGGCGGAAGCTTATTAACCAGCTGTAATGGGAAGACGACACAACCTTGCTTGCTGAAAGCCAGAAGGACTTGCACAACTTTGCTGATGAAGATCACGGACTGCAGACTGCAATGTGGATTGCAACTCATTGTCGAGAAAACTGACAGATGCACAGCTGGAAGCAAAACCCCATCATGAGAAATAGAGGAAAATAAAGCAGTTTTCAAGAAATTAATTTTGCTTAGATAATCAGTGCTTGTTAAAAGAGTAGCCAAGGAATTTATTCTATCATGTGGTCTCTACCTTCATTTCTGTCACCAAGGTCAGATTACTGTTTCTCCATCTGTGTTTCCAACTTCTGTATTCTATTTGCCAAATGTTATCAATGCATCTTGATTGCCTGTTTGATTGATTTCAGACTGAAGACATGGGGCAAAATTTCCAGTTTCTTTATTGTTAGCTTCAGTGGCTGGTTCACACATTCGAATAAGGGTTGGATTGATTGGCTATTTCTTGTACGCGCATGGGAAGTATCCTTTCACATTCAGCACTGAATTTTAGGATAGATATTGAAATGTCTCTTTTGACAATTGACTATAGTGTCATCCCCAGCACAGGAAATCATATGATTCTCTCATTCAAATTGGCCAATACGAGCCCATTTCACCCCACTAACACCTAGGATGTTGATTTATATGTCTTCCATTTCATTTTTCATGACTTCCTACTTTAATAGATTTATATGTCATACATTCAAAGTTCCATTTGTTAAAGGATGTTTGCAGTTGTTTCTTCTCATTTTAGTCATGCTTCACAGCAAATAAAGGTCCTGGTGGCTTACTCTCAAAGGCTTAGCTCCATCCCTTCCCTTATGGAGGACTCTACTTTGAGAAGGCAGCTATTTTGAGTGCCTTCAGATCTGAGGTGCTGACTTTCTGGTACTGACTCGGACCACGCTGTGCTGCTTGTCAGGAGGCTTTACTATGTAGCAAGATGTCGCTGCTCTCCATTAGGATTTTCACTCGCCAATCCTTCTGAAGTCTATTCGGTCTTTGTAGTTTGTTCTTAGTCTGGAAGCTCACCTAAAATCTGTTCATTTGGGCTGAGCCTGCTGGCATTTGAAAATGCCAGTGACATAGCTTCCCGGAGGCTTCCCAGTAGCATACACACCACCAAGAAATGACAAACTGACAGACAAGTAGTGGGAAAGTCAATCTACTCCCTATTTCATGCAAGGGCTCCTTACTAATTCTCTCACACACTTCACAGGACATTTAAAAATTTGTTTTCATTTTCATACCTTAATACTTTTTCATCTTTTTCTAGTTGAGTTTGGTTTGTCTCTTCAAACATATGCCAGCCCCATAATGAACAGAGGGAGTGTCATTTCTGTTGACTGCTATTACTATCATGGCTAATGGTGCATTTTGGGTACTTGGTGTTTGAATAAACAGATTACCTTAATTATAATTCACTTACAAGACAGATATTTTCCCTAAATAGTTTAGCAACAGTAAAACAATGTGAGGTTACTCAAAGAAAAGGCAGCGGTAATCATGAGATCAAATCAAAGTACTCATTGATTAGATGGAAGGTGAGAACTTAAAGAAAGTGTTCCCAGGGACAAGGGAACAGCAAGTGGTTCAAAACCAGAGGAGGGAAGGGGTGGGAGGACTGGTAGGGAGTGACCAAGGGCAAGGTAAATTCCTGAAACCAGAATGAAGGAATTACTGAAACCAGAATGAGGGCTGAACATGGTAGTGGGGCGGGAGGAAAGCGAAAGAAAACAGAGAAAAGGAGTAGAAGGCAAAGTGCATACAGAGAAGTCTAAATACAGACATGTACATATGTAAACATATTTATGATTATGGGGGAAATAGACTTATGTGCATATATTTATAGGTTCAGTAGTAGGGTAGCAGATGGACATTGGGACTCCTCACACATACTTCCCCAATACAACAGCACCTCACCCAGCTAAGCGGTCATTGCATGATACCCACCTTCCCGACATGATTACTGAAGACAGACGTCTGTGTAAGCAGATGTGGTGAAGAAAGCTGATGGTGCCCGGCTATCAAAAAGATATAGCGTCTGGGGTCTTAAAGGATAGAAGGCAAACAAGCGGCCATCTAGCTCAGAAAAGACAAAGCCCACAGAGAAGAAGCACACAGCCTAAGCGAATACAAGGTGTTGAATGGACCAGGTAGCAGACACCAAGGAACAAAAACAATCATTGTGTGATCACTTTCCTCACATAAACGCTGAAGACGAAGGTGTGCATAAGCAAGTATGAAGAAGGCTGATGGCTCCCGGCTACTGAGAGATATAGCGTCTGGGGATTTGAAGGCTTGAAAGCAAACAAGCGGCCATCTAGCCCAGAAGCAACAAAGCCCACAAGGAAGTTGCACACCAACATGGGTGATCATAAGGGCAGAGGAGACCAGGTCTCAAACAACAAAGGCGGGGCGGGGAGGGTGGTGGTGGTAATCACATCACTGTGAATGAGAGGGAGTGCATGATGGGGACCCAATGTCCATCTGTAGACAGCTGGACATCCCTTGCAGAGGAGTAGTGGGGAGGAGATGAGTCACTCAGGGTTCAGTGTAGCAACAATGAAACACAAAACCTTCCTCTAGTTCTTGAACGCTTCCTCCCCTCCCAAGTATCATGACCCCAATTCTACCTTGCGGACCTAGTTAGACCAGAGGATGTACAGCGGTGCAGTAGGGATCTGGAAACACAGGGAATCTAGGACGGATGAACCCCTCAGGGCCAGCGGTGGAAGGAGGTGTAGAAATGGAGAACTGATCTTGGAGATCTCTGTGTAACCTCCTCTCTGGGAGATGGGCAATGGGAAGGTGGGTGAGGGGAGATGCCGGGCAGTGTAAGATAACATATAATAATTATTTATAAAAAGTGTAAGACAAGATTTAATAATTATTTATTTATATAAACTATTAAGGGAGCAGGGCGAAGGGGGAAGCGGGGAGGGAGGGGGAGGGGGAAAAAAGGAAAACGACCTGATTCCAGGAACCCAAGTGGAAAGCGAATTTTGAGAATGACCAGTGCAATGAATGTATAAGGGTGCTTTGCTCAATTGATGTATGTATGGATTGTGATAAGAGTTGTATGAGCTCCAATAAAAATATTTATTAAAATAAAAAAGAAGAAATTGCATTTGAAGAAACCGTTAATTCAGGAAAAACCAAAATTAAACTGCTGAACAGTAAGCAGCTGTGGACAGCAGAAAGATTTACCATGAATTACCTCATATAAGAGCTAAATAGTTTACTTCAGAAACACCAGCAGCATAATATGCAGAAGCCAGAGAATCTTCCATATAAATTTCTCAGAGGAAAAATATCATGAGGTTAATAATAGGTAATTTATGAGAATAAGAGAATGCATGTGGTAAATAAAGAGAAATGTTGGCAATTTGGAAACAATCATATTCTTAGTAACACTTACCACGAGAGAAATGGAAAGGGGGAAACATGCATGATGGGCTTCTAATATATTTATACTGTTTCCTTTCTTTTGAAAGGGATTGTTCAGTTTTGGGCAAGCGTTAGGATTTGAGAAAGCTGGTTTTTTTAATTAATCATACATATCCATCTTTATTCTTCTCTGAAGGCTGGCCTTCTTTATCGCTCGTCCAGATTTCACATGAGCGCACGCAGTGACTCCAGCCACCGCGGCTTGGGTCAGGTGTAACTGAGTCCTCAAATTGGCATCTTTGTTCCTTGACATCTTCTCAACCCTTTTCTCATTTTAATGTGTGATCCTTTTATCCCTTAAAGTGTCCTTCCTTTTTATAGTGGATAAAATGGTCAAAAACTCTGTTCTGACAGATATTTGCATAGCTTCCTCAATTCTACTTTTCTTCCTATTCGTATGACACATTTCCTCATTACTTTTTAATTTTACCCTATTATGTCTCTGATCCCAAAATAGATCTTCTTTAGAAGACTCTAGTTACGAATTTTTAATCCCTTCTGCTAAGCTATGTTTTAAATCTAGTGCTCAGTGCATTTATATTTATATTTTAGCCCTGGAGAAGAATATTGAAAGCAGCAAGGATGAGTAAAAGAGCAAACCACTCTTACTTGGAAGAAGTATGGCAAGAGTGTTGCTTAGAGGCAAGGATAGCAGGAATGTATCTGCCATAATTTGGAGATAGTGCCAGGCGAGACCAGTCCCTAGAGAAGGCCAACATGCTTGGTGAAGTGGAGGAACATCAATAGAGAGGGAAGCCTTAAGGGGACGGATGGCCAAGATGGCTGCAACCATGGGCTCAGCCGTAGGGACAATGCTGCGGACTGAGGCCGGCAGTGCAGCACTCTGTGCTGGTGTGCGCAGGTCACTGGGGTTGGGACCGACTCCATGGCACTTAACAACAGCAGCCATCTCTGCTAGGTTAGCTTATGGTTAGCTAATGGTGGCACAATATTTTCTTACATGCAAGAACCAGCACGTCACTCAGTCTTTACTCCAGGACTCTGTGTGTGTGTGCGTGCGTGCGTGTGTGTGTGTGTGTGTTGAGATATATTTTCAACAATCAAGCAAACAGTTTAAAACTCTGACTTAGCCTTCATTTGATACTCGGGTGCCCTGTTAGCGTTTCAGTTTCCTCTCCAGCTATACTTGTGACTCAGCCCCGCCTCATTCACCTCCTGGAGTTCCATCATGTGTCTTCCTTCTCTACAAGCATTCTACTCAGCCTAGGATGGCCTTAATACAGTAGGCACACAACACACTCTCACTTCGTTTATGTATGTATATATGCATTTTCACACATGTTCATGTAATGTTCACTGACATGAGTTAAACTGCATCCCCCTAAAATATGGGTCAATTTGGCTAAGCCACGTTTCCCAGTATTGTGTGGTTTTCTTCCATTTTGTGATCTGATTATGTGCTACTGTGTAATGTCTCATAAATCCTAGCCTCTATGTCAATGGCTATGATCTTATTTGGGAATGAGGTGTCCTCTAGGTTAATAAGCAAAATTAAGGCATGTAAATGTAAAATGTGTTATTGTGTATGTGAATGACTAAGGCTAGGATGGGATATATCTTGAATGACAGCCATCCACAGCCCTATAAAAGATAAAAGAAGAGAGAAGCATGCACAGAAAGGACTGCGTGTCAAAAAGAAAAAAGAGCCAAGAGCAGAGGATGTCCTTTGAAGCTGTTGTCTCTGCCGGCAACTTTCAAGACCCACACGAAGGCTGCTGTCAAAACACAGACACATAACAAGAGATGTCAGAACCACAGATGTTGACAAAAGACCAAGTCAACCCTCAGAGCTAACAAGAAAGAAAGAAAACCTTCCTGTAGAGCTGGTGCTCAGTGTAGCCCACTGATGAGAAGATGCTAGGCTTAGAGACCATCTCAAGAAGATATCATTTCAATGAACACGAATGATCAAAGACCAGAAAGGTTGTAAAATGATATCAGGGATGTTATACATGAAGAAAGAAAAGGAGCATTTAAAAGAATGGAAAGAAGCGGGGAGGGGTGATAAAATAGGGTATCAGAAGAGACTGAAATTCACTCTGGGGTGTGAAATAACTAAAGTGAAAGGAAGAAATAGTGAAAAGACTGGAGAGAGGGTTCTCAATGAGTGGCCGGAGAAGATAAAGTATTTTAAACTGAAATTTGTGAAGACCTGAAGATAGAACATCAAAGGAGATAAACACCCTCATGTGATCAAAGCTAAAAGAACAGAAGAAACAAATCAAGACTCCAGTTGAAATATTAAAGGATTTATAGACAAACTCTTAAACAAGAAAGGAAGCATCCAAGCACTTCGGGAGACAGCACATGTTCAAGTACACATGGCATTGAAGGAAGACGTCTAACTTGCCCTAAAGACATTGGCTTAAAAGAACAAAAGGCTCCAGGAAGTGACAAAATATCCATTAAATATTTCAACAATCTAATCCAGCACGGGAGGTATTCACTGATAGCCGTAAATATGGAATAGGGTCCAGGAATTTAGAAAACAGCTATCTGATTAACCAATGAGAAGAAATTCATATTCATTCCATTCCAAAGAAATACAACAGAATTCAGAAGTATCACACGCCAGTAAAATTTCACAGATAGTAATTCAAAATTGGTGGCATTGGGGGTGCCAAAAAGTCACACTGAATTTAAAGTTCAATGTCATGAGGTGCGTTCTGGATGAAAGGAGAGAGGGCAAGAATCATGTTTTTCAATGCTTTACTCATCATGAAAAAACATTCAACTTTCGGGACCACAGAAAATCAATGTATAACATTGCATAAAATTGGAATTATAGAACACTTAGTTGTGCTCAATCAGGAAGTTTTGCCTAGAGCAAGAGGCAGTTATCCGCTGCTTCATGGTTTAAAATCAGGAAAAGTGTGTGTCAAGAGTATGCCTCTTCATAATCCTATTCAATCTTTATGTTGAGTAAATGACACCAGAAGATGGACAACATGAAGAATATCTAGGCATCAGGATTGGAGGGAGGCTCATTAACAACCTGTAATATCCTTGCTTGTTGAAATCCTTGCTTGTTGAAATCAAATCCTTGCTTGTTGAAATCAAAGAACATGTAAAGCACTTACTACTGAAGATCAAGGACTATATGCCTTTCAATCTGGATTATTACCGTTATATCAAAATAGAGTAGAAAACTCCTTATAATTTACCCCATAAGACAATGACTGATGTCAAGGATTTCATTTCACTTGTATTAACAAGGAAAAGTCAAGCAATAAAATAGCATATTGCACTGGACTCATTTGCTGCTACTACTGCAAGAAAAATCTCTTTAAGGGTCCAAAGAAAAGCTGTTACTTTGAAGACTGTGTGCACATGACCTGAGCATCTATATTCTCATAAAATCAGAAAATGAATAAGGAGGAACTATGACAAACTATGAATGATGGTATTGGTGAAAATGTCAAATATACCATGAGTGTTGGGGGAAAATGAGCGTGTGTCTTGGAAAAAATACAGACACAGTGTTTCTTAAACTCAAGGCGGGCAAATGTTCTCAAGGGCTTTCGTCATGCCAAGAAGGGCCAGGCCTTGGAGGAGGACAGTGTGTTGGTAAAGCAGAGACCTTGGAAAAGAGAAAGACTCCCAAAGGCGATGTATTGTGTACACAACCCGGGCCAAAACACATGCAAAGGTTGTGAAGATCCTGTCAGACCTTGCAATATTTTGTTCTGATGAACACAGGGTCACTATGGAGAGCACTTCACAACCGCACCTACCAACAGCCACAGAGCTGCCATGCCGAAAATTATCTTCTCGCCTCCTAAATGAAGAGAGAATTACTTTCCGTTTAAAACCATCCAATTGTGCTATTTCTGTTATGCCATCGCTAGATTACAGAAACATGCAACATGTGTCAGACACGATTTCCATACTTCCTACCTATGAATTATTTAAACCTTTGTTCAAAAGTCATTGTGTTGAATGTGCCCCAGCTTGACATTCTGATTCAAACCGCCGTTTCTCATCCCTGTGGCCTGTATTTATTTTCCCCATATGTATAATCCTGCCTAAAATTGCACGTAATTCCCTTGATGTATGTATTACTTAACATAAATATTCTGAAGAGATAGGCATATTTTTCTTTTGTTTACTGCTGATTTCAAGAACCTACAATAGTGTCTGGAATATAGCAGGTCCTGAATAAATGGTTGTTGACAGAATTAGTCAAATGAGCAGGAACTACCCTATTGGAAAGTAGGATTTAGACTAGTTTCTTGGCTATCTTTTAATAAGATAAAAACGATGCATTGTAGTAGCGTAAGAGGTGAGGACATGAGGCGGGCATAGGAGAAGAGTTAGTTCTCAGTAGTAAAGAGCAAAATGCACACTCATACATTGTGAGATGGAAAAGAGATGAGTCTTTTGGAAAGTGAAAAAAATTTCTATAAAGTGTACAAGGAGAGAATAGGAGAACAATATAAAATAAAGCTGAAGAAATAGGCACAGATAAATTATACAAGCCTTGTAATCTAGGAAATGGATATAATTGCCTCATGGGTTTGCTATGAAGATTAAATTAATTATTTTATTTAAAATGGTTTATAAGATGCATAAAAAGAAATATAAAAATATTTGCATCTTTATAATTATACCTAATGGGAGTTATGCTTTGCAATTATTATAGGGGAGTCCCTTTCTTCACTGAATTATAAACAGGCAACTCTATGTAATAAAGATTTTCATCTTTAAGAAAATAATAAAACAAATAAAATCTACATTTCTGCTTGCTGAAAGGATTATGGAATATATGAATCATATGATAATTCCAGCTTTAAATTTATTATAGTTTTATATATGATAATCCAAGGAGAAGATTCTTTCACCTAAGATCAGAATATAAACCAAAAAGAGAAAAACAAATCCTAACCTCAACCTCAAGAGCCTACAAAAGGAACTTATCCAAGTCAGGTGAATCAAAAAAAAGTACATTGAAGAGGCAGACAGGAGAATTTAGTGTCCCAAAGATCAATAATACAGATGTTACAAAGGCAACTTAGACCTCCAAGAGAATGAAGTGATGAAAAGTCAAAGCTTTTTACAGATGATTTGAGGAGTAATGTGGTCTGGGGTTGACTACAGTTAATGAATACAGAGGTATGCAGAGGAGTAGAGGACTAAAACCCAACAATGAAGTCAGCTTGGAGTAGGAAAAATAGAACTGGCAATAGATAAGAGTAATCTTTGAACAATCCTTGAGAAATTTGATTGTGAAGATGTACAATTAGCAAAAAAAGAAGGTATGTTAGGCTGGGTTCTTCTCTAAAGAAGCAAAATAATACATATTAATATATATATGTGTGTGTGGATATAGATAGATGATAGACAGATAGATGTAGTTCTACAATCATTTGTCAATTTGAAAGAATTATGAGTGAAGGGGTGGAGTCTAGCCTGTCAATCACGTGATAGCCAATGAGGCCTCTGTGTGGGCGTTGCCTTCCTTGAGGATTCTGGGAATTGCCGTAATTCCTCCTTGGAGGCTCTAGACCTATCTGTGCTCCCTCTCTGCTCCCTCCCTGCGAGACATCTATTGAAAAGGCAAATGACCCTAAGCTGATACACCCCGTGCCCTAGTAGACGCCAAATGGAGACCCCTGCCAGCGCTGAGATGCTCACAGCGCCACTGGATCCACAGACTTTGTACCCTCTGGCCTGTGGTCTTCCTGCAACCGGCATCCGCTGCATGCATTTCGTGAGTCTGAAGAGGAATTTTTGGCAGGTACTGGACATATGGGCTAATATCGGACTTATGGACTTGATCTAGACTGGATTTGGATGTTTTCTCAATATTCAATTGCTCTTGTATATAAAGCTCTCTGCTGTACACATCTGAGAGTCGATGGATTTGTTTCTCTAGGCTACCCAGACTAACACATTAAGGTACCTTAGGAGTGGGGTACTAGAGAAACAAATCATAAAGATGGAGAGTGGGTGCTTGTTTGACCTCTCCCTAATGGCAGTGTTTCTTCTCTGGCTAGCCAGAAAACAGATATAACCATGCAGTTTATTGGGTTGTTTTCTGGAAAGAATATGGGAAGTTAAAGTTTTTATTATTGTGTTTGGCTGTAGCTTTGGTTATTCCTGTGTGAAATGTCAAAAATAAATGTTGTTAATGTATATTTTGAATTCAGCGATAGAAACCATTTGAATTTCTTAGAAACCATGCTTCCTAGGGAAAATGTCTGACAGAAGGTCAAAATGGGTGACAGAAAGGACGGATCTGTTTTGATACTCTCCAGTGGCCTAATCCCATGTTTTGTATAAGTAAATAGTTTAGATAAGGATTTAGCAATGCTAAATAAGGATTGAACTCCTCTGTTTTAAGAACTGAGTTTGTATCTGATTCTACTTTGTTTATATTGTTTTTTTCTGCTTATAATTTATAGAAATGGTTACTGGGAAGTATGAAAGTAGAGAGTTTGTAAACTCACTTGTCTTCAGCCATTCAAATTGTATCCTTAAATAGGGATTAGGACACACCTGCAAAGAAGGCCTTAAAAAGATAAGCCCCACCCAGTGTTTCTGAGTACTCAGGATGTTTGTATTTGAGGAGTCTTGTCTAACTCTAAGGAGCCATTGTTGGCATTTTGAAGAAAAGGGAATCTTTGGCATTTTGAAGTTTGAATTCTAGTGGTTTTTTTCAGAAGCTGGGAAAAAAATCTGGAATCATGAGGAAAACTTGTCTCTAAGAATGAATGTTAAAGGGAGCCTGTGAGCAGGCTGAAATGCTTGCTGGTGGACCACCTGGGTCCACTTGTTGAGTGGAAGTGAGAGAAATTCAGCAGTAAAGAGACAGGTTGAGTTTGGAAAATGCAGCAATAAAGAGATGGGCTGGCCACTGACAGCCATGGACCTGGTTTACAAGGAACTAGAGGAGAAGTTTAGAGCTGGTTGACTGGTCTGAAGTTCAAGACCTAGCACAAGGGGGCTAGGGTTGTTGAGAATTTGTGATGGGGCCATGTCTAAAGGGAAGGTGACCAATGGGCACCCTGGTGAGGCTACCTGAGGCAGCCCACATTGAGCTGACCAGATGAAGAGAAGATTTTTCAGCCTGTGAACTGGTGCATACTGTTGCTGATTTTATGGATGGCCTGTCCTGCTTTGACGCTGCTTATGGATGCAGACTTCACAAAGTTCCAACTAGAATGAAGATTCTTCACATCAGAGTATGACTGTCTCCTGAGAGCACTGGGGTGATGTGAGTGGGCAGTACAGAAATTGGACACCCACAATTGGGAGTCAGAAGAGACTCTCTCTCGGCTGACTCCCTGAGAGATACTCTACTGACAAGACACATGGCACCATGCTGATCAGACCCTGTGCCCTGGGAACAGGAGGAGCCACATGGAGACCCTCCACCAGTGCTGAGATTCTTCTACCATCACTGGATACACAAGTCTTTGCACCCATTGACCTGTAACCTTCCTGCATTTGAATTCATTGCACGTGTTTCATGAGTCAGAGGAGGACTTTATAGATTGGTGTTGGACATATTGGCTAATATCAGACTTAAGGACTTGATCTGGACTGGGCTGGGATGTTTTCTCAATATTCAACTGCTCTGGCATATAAAGCTCTTTCTTATATACATATAAGCATCCATGAATTTGTTTCTCTAGTCTACCCAGACTAATAGGAGAGAGAGAGGGAGATATATAAGTTAATATCAAGAAAATGGCTCACATAGTTACAGAAGCAGGCGAGTCTTGAATGTGTTCACAAAGGCTGGTGACTGCAGAGAAGGGGGAATACAAAGTCAGCAAATGTGGCTTGTCTTTCATTCCCTCTCTTCCTCCCTCCCTCACTACCATCAAGTCAACTCCTACTAAGAGCAACCCTATAGGACAGGGTAGAACTGCCCCAGTGGGTTTTCAAGTCAAGACTAAATCTTTACAGGTGTAGAAAGCGTCATCTTTCTCCCTTGGAGGGACTGGTGGTTTTGAACTGTTGAACTTGTGGTTTGCAGCCCAACATATAACCTTCTATGCCATCAGAGTTCCTCACTGTCTTATGAGTGAAGAGACAAATTAATCCACGATCAGTAGATAGCATGGCAGATCAGGAGGAGGATGGCTTCTGGATTGACAGGAAATACAACCATCTTTGGCCACATCCAAAGAATCAGAAGATGAAGAACCAGATGCAGGATCCAGACCCAGAAAAAAGCAAGAAAGCGTTACCAGGGTCCATTTATATAAGAAGCAGGTCGCAGTCCTAAAAAAAATTTTTTCCATTTCATCAGGGCTGTGTCCTGAGTAGGAAGGGTGAATTTCACCCTAATCTTAATCAGCTACTCACAGTAGATCCCATTATGGAGTTGATTCCCCTGAGGGATTACTAGGCCTTAACTGCCAAAGCACTGAAACTCCTGACCTAGCCAAGATGACATAAAACCTAACCATGATTTATTGTTCTGCTCCCTTACAGTAGAAAACAGTTGAAAAAACTGCAATGACAAAAGGAAAGGATGGTAAAGATGGAGGATCTGAACATGCAAGAAAGACAGCAAATCAATGACAGGAAAATTCCAGAGAAAGCAGACAAGGTGTTCATTAAAAGAAACTGATAATACGAGGAGGAAAGTAAAAGGAGTGGGATATCGAGCCTTAATCAAAGCAGGACTCAGAGGGAAGAGAGTTGAAATATTTAAAACAGGCTTTAGATCAAATGGTAGGTAAAGCTGAAGAAGTTCCTGGAGGAAAAAAAATTGAATTTAATGAAAATATCTGCGTGCCATTCTAAATACAGCAGATGGAGATTTCAAGTAAAAAGTTGGATAGTTGAAAGCAATTAACAAAAATTAAAGTGTTGCCTATCTATAGAAAGTTATAGATAGTTGAAAGCAATTATATATATATTTGAAAGCAATTAACAAAAATTAAAGTACTGCCTGTCTTTCGAAAGCCCCTATATCCTATGCTATTGGTTCCTTGTCAAAATCATCTTGGCAGTCACAAATCCCATACAAGTTGTGGTGCTCTGTTGAACTGCCCTGTGAATGTCTGCCTGACGTCATTCCATGGTTGTGCAAGGCAGAGTGGAAGTAGAGAGTTGAAGCTTTTGGTTACCCCTCAACCAGTGTCTAATAAAATGTGGAGGAAGTACAGCCCCTCTTTCACATTCCCAGTTAAAAAATCTGAGATGTCTTCCATTTACGCCTCAAATGTTCTCACTTGACTAAATCTCAGTTGCTCTCATTAGCAACCAGCTCATCAATACACCCTACAATGGCTTCCAAAGTTTCTTCTCTGTAACACTTCATCATCCTTCTGTTAGTGGGTCCAATACTTAGGGCCTCCTTCTTATGGGAAACAATGGCCAACTGCAAACATCATTAAATTCTTGTGGAAAAAATAGTAAACTTTAGATACTAGTAAGGTATTTCTTGCATTTACAATAGCTGGGTTTACACCTATAATTTAGATATTAATAGTGATTCTAATGGAAACAGAAATCTAAGAGTAAAATCACACTGTATATGACATCCTTTCCAGGTCAATATGCTAATAGTTTTGCTCATCTTGTATCGTAACTAAAATGTGACATACACAATTTAAGCCAAGTTAGTCATTGCTGTACTTTGCTTTGCTCTCTAATCAACAACAAAGGCATGTTGCTTCCTGGAATGATTCCCACAGCAACTACATGTTCCATTCGTCATCAATCGATTCCATTCAAGTCAACAAATTCTTATTAAGCGGCTCTTGCAAATATGGCATTTATTGTTGCAGATTAAAAGTTTAAAACTTTGAATTTTATAATGTAATTTGTCATCAGCCTACCACAAGGAATTGCTGTAACTTATTCAATGGTTACTCCCAGTAAGCCTCAAACCTGTTTGATGAAGAGGATGACTCAAATAATGCAGTGCTATATTTAGACAGTTGCAGTAATTTTCAGAGAAGCAGCAAGAGTTAGGAAAGATAATAATACTAACATACATTTTTTAATACAGTCAAGTATTACTATGGTCCTATATTTTTAGCTTTGAATTGTAAGGATTTGGGAAAGTGTAATAACAAGATATGTTAAATATATCAACTTTTCGCTCAGTGTAAGCTTCTTAATGCTTTCTTTGTCTTTTTGCATCTCTAAATTTTCTGGCTTTTGACACTTCAATCCCTACCCCCCCACACACATTAATTTATGCATTGATCCAAAACATATCATCCAAATCCCAAACAAGAAGGGCTGTTTGTTTATGCACAGGATATAAGAAGTCTGTAAAGAGAAAGTAAGACAGATGATCTTGATATTTTCTAATGGTAGGTTGCAATGCATTGAACTTGGAAGTGGCTACAGACTCCACACACATCTCCATCAGCATTTGGTCTTGTTTGAGCTCCTCAAATCCTCGCCAAGATTTGTAGTGTGCTCCCACTTTAAAAGGTCTCCTTTTAAAAGTTCTTCAGTATCCTTGTGAGGAAGCTGAATAAACAATTCTTTCCCCACAAAACACTAGGAAAAGCATCACATAGGAAAGAGGAGAGAAAACTGAATGCACATTGATTCCCATCACGTGGGACCATTGGTTCAATTAACAAATCACTACCTAGGGCTTGTTAAGTACAGCTGAGAGGCATCCCAGCCTTAGCGATCAGGGGGAGACTATGTCCAAAGGGAAGCTGTTTGTGTTACTAGAGCTATTTACATTCCTCAAGACAGTGTTTGATCGAGCCAATGCTGCCGCTCAGTCAGGAGCTGTAACAAGGCAAAGAAGGAACGAGGATGCTCTCTTCATTCAGTTCAGACGCCATTTCAACTGTTACAAATTGATTGTTAAAAATAACAGCTGCACATACAGGAGTCCAGAACACTGAGTCCAAAGTTCTGGAAGAACACTGGCTACTATAGATCTAGTATTCCTAGGAGTGTTAGAAACTTGTAATTATTAGGTACCATCCTGACATCCCATATCAAAGAGCTGCTAGAAACCAGTTTGTTACGTTAATAAGAATAATGTATATGTAAAGAGTTTGCTTTAATTTACATTTTGATAACCCAAATTAATTTTAACAAAAGTTTCTGATACCCAATATATTATAGGAACAATTTTTTTAAGATTTGACAAACTGAAAAAAATTGGAAATTCTTAACAACCTAAGAAATACAATTCATATTTGTATATTATTCACATCAAGAAATTCAAACATTCCACAGTATTCATTTTCTTTTTATGACCATAGTTATGTAAGAGTGTTCATAAGTTTGGTAATTGACTTTTTCTTTTATAGCCAGTTTACCACCATAAACAGAATCAAATTAAAAAAACTCACTGCCATCACTCTATGCTGATTTATGGCCACCATTCGGGACAGGGTAGAATGGCTTGTGTGGGTTCTGGGACTGTTAACTCTTCCTGGGCTCTCACACAGCCGCTGGTGCTTTTGAACTGCTGACCTTGCAGACCTCAGCGTAATGTGTATGCCACAAAAACAGAATTCTGCTCTTAAAACCTATATTTTCCTGTAGTGTGGAAAATAAGTTATCCCTTTAATATTTTTCAGGAAAGTATACATGGGTAATAAACAATAATAACATTAAAAACCTAACTCAAACAATCTCAAGATGGTATAGGAGCCATACTTTTTCAAGTATGCAAAATTTTGTTCCCTCTTTCCCCAGGTAATCTAGGAAATTTAAAAGACATTTCCATTCAGCCAGAATTTGCAACTCATATTCCATATTTTAACAACTACCAATGACCTGTGGAATGGCTTCTTTGTGTATACTTTGACTGGATAATTTGCCTTTTTTATTCATTTGCCTTTTTTGTTAGAATTCTTTATGTATAAGGGGACTTCAAAAAATTCACTGAAAATATAGATTTAATATATAATGTTTTATTTTTCCATGAATTTTTTGGGTACCCTCCTATTCTACAAAATATCTCTTATTGTTATATAACTTCCAAAAATGCACACCCAATTGCCTTTACTCTATTCATCACTCTATTGATGAAGCCCTTTGATGAATAAAACTTTTAAATCTCTTTGTTTGGCTTTTGTTACAGTGCTTTCAATATCATATCTAATAATCCGTTATCAAAAAAGTAGATCGTGAAGTAGTCCCCCTATGTCTTCTAGAGATTTTATGGTTATGTTGATCATGGGCGTTGAAGCATTTTCAGTTAGTTTTTGTATCTGATGATTTTTTATAAGGAAATGTAATTGTCTCATAATGATCTACTGATGAGATGTTCTTTACACCGTTGGATGGAATTTTCAAACATCAAATGAGTAGAGATGTAGAGTATTATTTATAGACTCTTAACCCTACCCCCTTGCTATACATGTCTATCATGATACCAGTATCAAACTATTAAGAGTACTATATATTTTAAAATATGTTTTGAAGTCTAGAAACCTGAGACACCCTCCCACACACCCCAGCCTATTCTTTGTTCTCTCTTACAAGATGGTTTTGGTTATTTGAGATTGAAATCACTTCTTTATATCATTTTCCTGTCACTAATCTTGCAAATTTCGATTTGTTCTACATGACATGTCCGTAGAGACCATATTTGACAAAGTAAAACTGCCCCCAAATGATGCTCTAGGTCATACTCCACACTGGAACAGATTACAGGGTCTTTTGGGGACTGGCTGGAGGTGAACCACTGACCTTTCACTTAGCGAAGTATTGTTGGCAAATTAGAATAACAGAATAGGCTATAGAAATTTAGTCTTAAAATTATTATATATATAATAATCAATAATATATCATCTCTGTACCCTCCAATTATCTAGGTTAGGTTTCATGTATAAAAAGTATTATGAAGGCAAATTCCTGAGTTATTTACCTGCTGGCTGTCATTGAGAAAATCCCACCAGATGGTGATCACATAGCAGAGTAGACCCACTCCACAGGGTTTCTAAGGTGATAATCTTTAAGAAAGCACCTGGCCTCATCATTCTCTACCAAGCAGATTCAAACAGCTAACCTTACATTGAGCAGGCTAATGCTTAACCCACTGTGCCACCAGGACAAATGAATTACACTTAGTCTGTATCTCAAAGGTTGTAAAAGCAAGTTTTAGATTCCTGACACATGGTTTGAAAACCATTTGCCTTTGTCCCAAACAAGATTCACTTCTGACATTTAACAATCCAACGTATTTTATCTAGAACATTAAAGGCATGCAGAGCCATGTTGGCAATGTTACAAGCTCTTGGATCTTTCCCTGACTCTCTTGGCTCTGCTTCAGAAAAAAATATGTGCTTCCAACACAGAGCTTATTGATATTCTAATTGATAGTATCACTTTCTTCTTAAAATAAATTTAGCTTACAGTAGCATAAAAGTTAAAAAGAAGTCTAAAATAATTTTATCACATATCACAGGATGCTGTTTTGGGAAAGTGTAAGTATTAGAAAATACTATGATTACTCTATGACTTCTATGTACCTAGAAATCTTTGGAAATTTATTTAGGAATCCTTAAAGAATTGTCATTCACTAAGTTCCCAAATGTGCTTACTACTTAAGGAAAATATATTACCTCAAGTTAAATTTCATATAAATGATCATATAAATTTCATATAAATTTCATATAAATGATCAAAATCACCTTATGATGGGAGCAAAATTTCATCTAACTCTAACAAAAATATAAATAGTGGGTTTATTTTTTGAAAGAAATTTCATATCTTATTTTGAAATTTTTTTTCAAGGGTCAACATATCATTTATAAGTTCTACATATATGCTTTAAAATATCCTGATTTTGAGATACTATTGTTATTGTTATTGTATATGTTATTTCTACTGTTTACTTAGTATCAAAAGTCTAAAATAACAAATTTTTACTCCAAAGCTGTTATTAAACAGCTGTCCACAGTTATAAAGCTGTGTTCTGGATTTATAGTTCTGCTCCCTTGGTGTATGTGTCTGTCATATTCCAGCAGCAGGCAGTTTTGACTCCTGTGGGTGTTCAGTGGGTTCTCAGATTGGGAGGTGCAAAGTCCCCTGAATTGTTATTCAGTAATGCTTTACCTATGGATGGTCGCTTGCATTTACATACAAATGGGAGATTTGTTTCTGCATTTCATTAAAGAATAGTGTTGGGATTTAGACTTCAGTTGCATTATGTATAAAGACTGGTTGGGAAGAACTGATAGTTTCACAATGCTTCTATTCATTAGCATGGTACATTTTTCCATTTGTATAGGTCCATTGTGGTTTCTTGCACTAGTGTTTTGTAGTTTTCCAAATATAAGCTCTTTACATTTTTCCTCTCTGCTCTAACACACTGTTTTTGTTGTTGTCAAGTGCCACTGAATGGGTTCTGGCTTCTAATGGCCCTGTGTACAACAGCATGAAACACTGCCCCTTCCTGCGCTATCCTGACCGTTACTGTAATACTTGAGGCCATTTTTTGAAGCGAATAGGTCAACAAATTTCATTGAGTGCATTCATCTTTTTTGAGACATAATGGACTTATGATTCAATAGTTAAATTGTATTAAGAAAGGCTATTCATTCATTACCCCAATCAATCTCAGAATGATTTTTTCCTTCTTGTACCCATTACTGTCCACTCCCTATTTCCCCCACCCCCTCTCTGGGCTCTCATCTAATAGTTAATCCAGTTGCTGCCATCATGGTTTTACCCACCCTGGCTGCCCTATACAGAAAAACAAAGGCAGAAAAACAAAACAAAGCAACAGACCTAGTCGTGATGACCAAATAAAACAGAGAAAAGTCTCAATCAAAAAGAAAGTAGGAAATATGTTTTTAAAAAACAAAAAATTGAAAATGGTTCAAAAGAGAAATCTAAAGTTCAAAATCAAAAGCTCAAAATTTGTAAGGTGTTACATTACAACCCAACATTTGCTAAAATCCACTTTACAGTGTTCTTTGTCTGATATATATTTTTAATCATTTTATTGGGGGCTCATATAACTCATCAAAACCCATGTATCCATGCATCCATCCATGCATCCATGCATCCATCCATCCATCGTGTCAAGCACATTTGTATATATGTTGCCATCATCATTTTCAAAACATTTGCTTTCTACTTGAGCCCTTGGTATCAGGTCCTCATTTTCCTCCTGCCTCTTAGCCCACCCTCCCACATGAACACTTGATAATTTATCAATTATTTTGGCATGTCTCACCCTGTCCAACATCTCCCTCACCCACTTTCCTGTTGCCAGTCCTCAGGGAGGGGATTACGTGGGTGGAGATCCTTGGAGTCAATTCCCCTCAGGCTGTTTACCTTTCTAGACTCCAGTCTGGGGGAATCACTGGATAGTCAATCCATGCAGGGACCTTGCGAATGGATTTGGGACTGCCGTTGTCATCTGTAATGTTCTGAAAACAGGGTGTTTAGAATTCCGGTCCTGATATTGTTCTCTCCTCTTGGTTTAGCTCTTATTGCTTGCAATCTGTGGATCACGTAGGCTAGAGTGAAGCTTCCCTGTGGACAGAGTTGACTCCTCACATACATGGCTGCTTGTGCTGACGCAAACCTTTAAGACCCTGGGTGCGTTTTTGTTTTGTTTGTTTTTTAACAGCCAGGAACCAACTGATTCCTTCACCACACTTTGCCATAACACTCACAGCTTCAGGGGATCTTCTCATGAGGGCTAGTACCAAGCAGAGTCAATGTCATAAGAACTAATTGAAGAAAAAAAAAAGAACTAATTGTTATGGTTATATTAGAGTTTCCGTCAAGTGACAACTCAAAAGTCAATTAATCTCTCAGGGTTACATATGTCTCTCGTTTACATTAAAGACACCTGTATTAATTTAGTGGAGTACATTATACATTATCTCTATAGGGCATAAAGTAATTCAATGGATAATATCATTAATTTAGTCACTGGCATAGAGTTTAAAACACTGCTAAGAAATGGAATTTATTCATGAAGCGTTTTATTTGATTACAATACATGTATTATTAACTTGTATTGCTTCAAAACTTAGGTAACTAGACACTTGTTAGACAAACCACAAGGGTTGGAGAAATGTCAATACTATCACTAATACTTATTTACAAAGACAAAACCATGCCTGGTAGGCTAACACGGGTCACAAAAAAGCAGAGAGATTGTGAAAGCAAAGCAAAATCATGCATGCTAGTAGACACCCTCAAGGCAATAGATCCAAAGCAAACGTACATCAAAATCCAGGGGTCCTTTGTGATACTTTTCCTTTGAGGTCTATATAAATAAGACTCCGTGTTTTTCTCAATGGTGGATTGCTCCATCCATATGCCCAGGGTCAGAAGTGTCATCACTGTCTCTGAGGTAATCATATTCTTTGCTGACCAACTACTTTATCAAACACGCTGTCTTTTGGGGCAATGGGGCCAAGGCTTTCCTAATAATATGTCCCAAGTACAAAAGATGAAGCCAGCTTTATCCACACTAAGGTGAATTCTGATGATCTTTCATCCAAGACTAATTTGTTTGTTCCTTTGATTGTTCATTGTACCGTCAGTATTCTTCCTAAACACCATAATTCCAATTCATTACATTTTATGGGGTGTGTTAGTCTGGAATGACTAGAGAAATCCAGAGATATTCATATGTGTATAGGAAAGAGCATTATATATAAGAGCAGTTGAATATTGAGAAAAGATCCCAGTCCAGTCCAGATCAAGTCCATAAGTTGATATTAGCCCACATGTCCAATACCAATTTAAAAAGCCCTCTTCAAACTTACAAAACATATGTAATGACACTGAGTACAGGAAGATCACAGGCCAGTGGTTGGGAAATCTTATGGATCCCATGGACGTGTAAGCATCTCAGCGCTGGCAGGGTCTCCACGTGGCTTCTAAGGCTCCAGAGATCTGACTCCATTAACCTCTCTTCATGTAACTTCTCCACAGAGATGTATCGCAGGGCGTGAGCAGCGACAGAGGCAATCTCCCGCCTCCAAGGAAGAAATACAGGAATTCCCAGGATCCTCAGGAGAAAGTCATGCCCATACAGAGACCTAATTGGCTATATGCTCATTGACAGGTTAGACTCCACCCCTACACTCTTAATCCTCAAATTGACACCAGCTCATGTAACTATCATATGGGGTCTCGCTTATTAATTGTCAAACATTCACAACCATATAAGGCGACTGAAAATACCATGACTTTTGTCAAGGGCACCTTAGTCCTCCAAGTGACATCCTTGCTCTTCAACACTTTCATAAGGACTTTAGCAACAGATTTGCCCAACACAAGTACCTTGATTTACTGACTGCTTCTTTGGTGAGTGTTGCTTGTGGAATCAAGTACAATTAATGTTAAACCATCTAATCAAAACCAACCGATCGATTATAAACTTCAATAATGTACTAAGATTAGAATGTTCTTAGGTGCTACCGAGTTGGTTCTGATTCACAGTAAACCTGGGGACAACAGAATGCAGTGCTGCTCGGTCCTCACCATCCTCACAATTGTTCCTATGCTGGTCTATTTTTGCAGTTACTTGGTCAATCTAAAGTGAAAAGGGCCTCCCCGTTTCTTTCTTGCCCCTCTACTTTACTGTGCCTGATGTCCTTCTCCAGCATATTGCCTCTTTCTGATAACATATTCAAAGTATTTGAAACCAAGTCTCACCATCCTTGCTTTTCAATAGAAATCTATTTGTTTTTCTTTCAAGACAAAATTCTTTGTTCTTCACCAGCACGATAACTCAGGTACTATCATTTGAAGTAGTTTGAATGTCGACTGGTTCTTTTTCGTAAAGTGACTCTGTGTGTTCTTTCCATCTTCTTTTGGGGCTTCCTGTAATACTTTGCCCACAAAACCGTTCAATATTGCAACATGAGGCTTGCATTTTTTCCTTCCTTCAGTTTAAGATATGCTGAACATGTTATTCTTCCTCTCTGGTTTTCTAATTCTAGGTTTTTGCACATTTCATTGTAATATTTTACTTGGCTTCTCAAGCTGCCCCTTGACATTTACTATCCACCTTTTCTAGCCCATCATTGCGTCCCATTTGCCTTAGCTACTCTATGATCAAGAGCAAGTCTTACAATCTCTCCTGACATCTATCTTGATCTTTGTTTTCTTTCCTGCCTTTTAATTACCGTACTTGAATATGAGCCGACCCAAGTATACGTACTTGAATATAAGCCGAGGTACCTAATTATTACCTGGGAAGCCAGAAAACTGATTTACTCGAGTATAAGCCCAGGGTGGAAAAATGCAGAAGCTATTGGTGAGTTTCACTGATCAAAACAAATGAAAATAAAATTACTAAAAATTGAGACATCAGTGGGGTAATGTATTTAAATATTTATTTTAAATAAAAAATATAAATAAAAGGACAACAAGTCATTTAACATTAGTAAACCTGCACAGTAAGTGGAAAATAGGTTCAACAAAAACAATAAGGTATCAACAATGATACCTTAAGGGTACTATTCCCTGAGCTCAATCAGCAACCAAGCTAACATGTAAAATCCTTCAAAACTGGATTCCTCATCATCATCTATATCCCAATGCAGAGCTTCAGCTGGTGTGAGATCATCATAGACACTGTCCTCGCTGGGGTACCACTGACCCGTGTATAAACCGAATCCCAGTTTTTCAGCACAAAACTCGGCTTATACACGAGTAGATACGGTACTTTTTCTTTCTTCCTGTAAGATGACATTGATGTCAGCCCACAGCTCACCAGGTTTTTTGCCCTTAATGTTCAATGCATCAAATCTATTCTGGAGATGTTCTCAGTAACCTGGTAGGAAAGACTCAAGGTTGTATTTCTACTCTTGTGGACTTATTTAATTTTCTTCAAATTAAACCTGAACTTACACATAAGCAATTGATGGTCTGTTCTGCAGTCAGCCTTTAGCCTGGTTTTAGCCGTTGATGTACAGCTTCTTTACTATGTTGGTCCTCAGGTATAGTAAAAATTATTTCTGTGTATTACATCTGGAGAAGTCTGCATTTTTTATGTGTTTTTTATAAAAAGGTATGTGTGATGCAAAAATCTATCATGTGATCTCCTGAGCTTAGTTTCTGTCACCAAGGCCGTATTTTCCAATTGCTGTTCCTTTCTCTTTGTTTCCAACTTTCAGATTCCAATGCCCAGTAATTATCAATGCTTCTTGATTGCATGTTTTTGATCAATTTCAGACTAAAAATACTGGTATAATTTTTCAATAGTTTCATCAATAGCTTTTGTGATTAGTGCATAAATGTGAATAATAGTTATATTTACTAGATTTCCTTGTATGAGAATAGTTGTTATCCAATAAGAGACCACATTGTACTTCAAGATATATCTTGAAATGTCCTTTTCCTCTTGAATCTATCATTCCTAGTATAGTAAATTTTTTTATTTTATGATTCAAAATAGGCAATACCAATCCATTTCAGCTCACTACTACTTAGAATCTAGAACTTTATGTATTCCATTTCATTTTTTACTTTAAATTTTCCCAAATCCATACTTCATACATTCTACATTCCAATCATTAATAGAGGTTTATAACTGCTTCCTCTCATTTTAAGTTTAGGATGGAATGATCTATTCTTTCTCAGGTGACAGACCTAATTCATTCAATTTTCTCAAAAGTGCTTGCAATATAAATGCATACTGTGGGCAGCTTGCTTTCTTTTTGCTGGGTCTGGACTCTGTACTGGTCCCACTGAGCTCGGTCTCAATGGCCTACCCTATTGTCTGCCCTATTGTCTGCCTACTCTATTGTCTGTGCGACCTGGGAGTTTTCAGTAGCTTGCCTCAGACAGGTTTGGATCTGTTTGGTTCTGCAGTTATCAGCTGAATGCCTTACTGCTGATCTTGGGTTCATCGGTCCCCCTAGGTACATGAATCAGGACAAGTCTTCAGCCTATCATCTGCCCCAAGGACTTGGGACCTGACTTGCCCACTTCTACAACCAGGTGAACTATTTCCTTGAAATCATTTTCTTTCTATACATAAGCTTCACTGATTTTGTTCTCTTAAGAACATAGCCTGAGGTGCATCCAAATAAACAGAATAAACACACACACAGTCACATTACTAAATTGACCTGATCAACAATCAACCACTTTTAGAGATAGAATATGACCATGGCCTTATGTTATTGAAGGAAGAAATTCAAGCTGCACTGAAGGCAGAGGGGGAGGAAAAACAGGACTCCAGAAGAGACAACATTCTAATTGAACTATTTTAACAAGATGTTGAAGAACTGGAAGAACTCTCTTCCAGGCCAGGAAGTTTGGAAACCAGCTCCCTGGCCAATGAACTGGAAGAGATCCAAATCTGTGTCCATTCAAAAAATAATAATAAAAACCAGGTAACCAAACATACTTCAGAAATTATGAAACAATATAATTACTGTATATACTCATGTATAAGCTGAGTTTTCCAGCACATTTTAAATGCAGTTTTTGTGGTAAAATTAGGTGTCTTGGCTGATTTTAAGGTCAGTTTATACTCAAGTATATATGGTAAGATCCCATGAAAGTAAGATTTTGCTAGAGATAAACCAATAACAGTTGCAGTAGTACATCTACAGTAAGCTCCCCGAAATTCAAACTGGTTTCCAAAAAGGAAATGGCATGAGGAATATCAATGCTAAGGTCAAATGGTCTTGACTGAAAGCAGAGAATAGCAGAAAGATGTTCATTTCTGTCTTATTTACTATTTAAAGGCATTCTACTATAGGATCACAGAACACTGTGGGTAACATTGTGAGGAATGTCATCCAGAACACTTACTAGTGCCCACGTGGAACCTGTGCATGGACCAAGAGGCACTTGTTCCCATAGAACAAGGGGATACAGTGTGCTTAAAATCAGGAAAGGTGTGTATCGGGGTTGTGCCCTTTCAGCATACTTAAAGAATCTGTTTGTTGAGCAAATAATTTTTAAAAACTAGACTGGATGAAGAAGAATGCAGTATCAGGAATGGAGGACAGCTTATTAAAAGCATACAATATGCAGATCACGTAATGCTGCTTGTTGAAAGCAGGGAAGACTTTAAGCCCTTGCTTATGAAAACCAAAGACTGCCGCCTTCATTAGGGGTTTCAACTCAATGTAAAGAAAATAAACAGATTTCCCACGTGGAGGAATAGACAACATCATGATAAACAGAGAAAAAATGAATTTGTCTACCAATTTATGGACGTAGCAGTCAAGAAGTGAACGGACCTGCTGCATGGGATGAATATGTCGCACAACATCTCCTTCAAGTGTTGAAGAGCAAAGATGTCATTGTGTTTCATTTCATTTGTATAGCGTCCCTGTGAGTCAGAAATGACTCTAGGTGACCTAAACACAACAACCCACAGGTATGTTACACCTCACACAACACTGGGAGGTAGCCATTCCTTCGCCTTTTGACATTGGAATGCAAAAAATAAATTAATAACTTGTTACTTCTCAAAGATAAGGCAGATCCAGAATACAAATTCATGTAAAACTTTAACACTTTAGAGTTTTAACCCACACCTTAGATTACAAAATTTCACAGGAGGTAACTAGTCACTAGCTGACTTTATGCATACTTCCAGGTTTCATGAATTGACTAGGCTCTTAATATGTGCACTCAGATAAAAATTCCCCAGTCAACTTACATTCGAATCATTCTCTACCCACACCAACATTCTTTTTTTTTTTTCACTTGCCTGGTAAATCATATTAGTAACAGCAATTTACATCACAGGTTCAATCTAAATATTGTTGCTAGGGTTTTCTTAATCTTTACAGTTCTTATAATTCACCTGGTCACTACTTGTGCGATAAATACAAATTACTGTATTGGCAGTCAACAGAGTCCTAGAATTTAAACACACTAAAAAAATTTGGAGGAGCAGGAGGAGGGATAAACATTTTTTTGTGCTTTAAAAATATCCCAACAAATTGTCTTTCTAAATAGTGCCTAAAATAGCAGTTGTCCCTTCTTATGCTAGCTCTGTGAAGAGATAATACATCATTCAGGGTCAATCTAAGCTTCATTTTTTCCCCAATAGTCCCTCGATGTGCAAGTAACTTTTTAAAAATGGATTATAGAATTGTTTTAGAATCAGAGTTATTGAAGAAAACATAAGAAAACTTGTGGTGTATAAACCACTCATTTTCACAATCTTTCAGGATATCTCATTTAAATAGTGAGATTCTTGACCACATTGTTGCCCAAGAAACCCCACAGCGTCTTGAGTGTTCTAGGTGTAGCACGGCCAGAGCATTATTGTTGCTCTTGGTGCCAGCAGTCGGCTCTGACCCATCGCAAGCTTCTGCACAAGAGAACAGAACACTGCCAGGACGTCTAGCCATCTCCTTGAGGCCCTTCATCTTTTTCACTGCTCCTATACTTTTCCACATATGATGTTCTACTCATATCTGGTCTCTCCTGACAGCATGTCCAGAGTATGTGTGATGAAGTCTGACCGTCCTGTTCTCTAAGGAGTGCTCTGACTGTACTTCTTCTGAGACAGATCAGTCTGTCCTTTTAGCAGTCCATGGGACTTTCAATATTCTTCTCCAGCAACACAATTCCAATGCATCAATCCTTCTTTGGTCTTCTGTATTCAATGTGCAACTTTCACATGCATATAAAGCAGTCAAAAGTGCCCTGGCTTGGGTCAGTAACACCTTCGCCTTCAAAGTCCATCCTGGCTTTCAGTACTCTAAAGCAGACTTGTCTAGCAGAATTACCTAATGCAGTATGTCTTGTGATCTCTTGACTGCTCTTCCAGGAGCATTAAAGGAAAATAAAAATATATTATGGTATTATCTACTACATGTTTCCACCTTATTAGCATTTATTTATGTTTACGTTAGTTTAACTTATTAAATAAGAATGGCAGTTTAATATCAAGAATATTTATAGCTCTTGCTTAATGGGTACTCTATAATATATGTTGTACACTTGTTTAGTTATAACTAAACATGGTTTAAAAAATGAGAAGCTGATGCCAAGGGCTCAAGTAGAAATAAATTATTTTGAAACTGATGATGGCAACAAATGTACAAACGTGTTTGACATAGTAGATGGATGTTTGGACTGTGATAAGAGTTGTGCAAGTCCCCAATAAAATGATTTTTATTTTTAGAATTCAGCAAAATAAAATTCTGGTTTATTGTTGGACAACATTGCTTCACACATACGTCAAACAGGCCAAAAAAATAAATAAATAAACAGCAACTTCATAGACAAAAAAAAAAGAAGAAACCTTTTATCTTTGGCCTTTTTAACCATCTCATACAAACCAACTACTTATAGTACAGCTAAGTACATACACAAAAACAGTTACTGGAATGCTCGGAATAAGATTGTATTTTTTTGTTGTTGTTTTTGCTTTTTGTACAAGGGTTTTTTTTCTCCTTTGAGATAATGAACATGGTCACACCACAAGTAGAGTCAGACGTAGGACAGAGAACGCTCCAAAGGCTGGCTTGGTCATCCGAGATCATTAAAAATGTCTGACCTCTAACAATATGTACAAAAATATAAAATGTAAATAAAAAATACAAACAAATTTTCCTTTTTAATGTACTTTTAAGAAAAAAAGCAGGGCCCGGGAAGTTTTGGTTATTTTTGCCTCCCCTGTTGCAAATTCACGGTGTCGTTTTGGTGGGGTGGTGGTGAGCCCGTGTCTGCAGTGGCGCAGCCCAGGTGGGTGGGGTGGGACTCTTACTCAAAGGTGACCACTTTTAGATTCTGAGACAGGAAGTGGAGGGTGAATAGGTCACGGTGGCCTTCGTGTTTTTGTTTTGTTGTTGTAAGTTGAACTTTTCCTTTTGCTGTCTAGTCGTCCTCGTCAGTCTTCTGCTTCTTGGTATACACATCGTCATCCTCATCATCTCCAGCTGCCCGTTTGCCTGTAGCTGCCTCAGCCTCCTCATCCTCATCCTCTTCTTCACCATCACCTTCCTCCTCTTCATCCTCCTCTTCCCCACCTTCTTCCTCTTCTTCATCTACCTCGTTGTCAGCCTCCTGTTCCCCATTTTCCTCATTAGCGTTCCAGTTAGGGGGGGGCCTCTCTCCCATTCTCCGCCTCCTCCACAACCTCCTCCTTCTCCTCTAAGTCCTTGGTGGTGATCTCGGAGCTGGTGTCCACGGCCGCATCTGACATGGTGGGGCACGCTGGTGATCCGGTACAGCGGATGACAAAGAGAGCGAGAGTTCGGGGACTCTGGCTAGGGAGCTGCCCGAGTCTGTGGCGGAGGAGGAGGAGGAGGAGGAGGAGGGGGAGGGGGAGGGGGAGGGGGAGGAGGAGGGGGAGGGGAGGGGGAGGGGGAGGGGAGGGGGAGGGGGAGGAGGAGGAGGAGGAGGAGGAGGAGGAGGAGGAGGAGGAGGCGCGAGGCAGAGGTGGCGTCAGGGTAAAAACGAGGAGCTGATTCCAAGAGCCCAAGTGAAAAGCAATGCAAAGATGGCTTTTCAGAGCAGCCAGTGGGCAAAATGATTTTTTTAAATGGCTTTCTCTATATGGTCAAAAACAAACCAAATTCACTGCCATTGAGTCAATGTTGACTCATAGTGACTCCCTGTGGGCTTTTGTAACTTTAACTGTTTACTCGAGTAGAAAGCCCAGTATTTCTCCCGTAGCGCTGCTAATGGTTTAGAACAGCCAACCATGGGGATCATGGCCCCATGAGTAACTACTGGTTATATGAGTTTATCCCAATTTGCATTTAAGTGAGGTGGGCTCCTACCTGTCAATCAGGTCACAGCCTGATGATGCCTCCTGAGAGGTGTGGCCTTTTTATAAGGAAGAATCTAGGCGCTCTCTCTCTCTCTCTCTCTCTCTCTCTCTCTCTCTCTCTCTCTCTCTCTCTCTCTCTCTCTTTTCTCACCCACTTTGGTTGCTGGGACCCTGATGGCCTCCAGAGGTGGCCCCATGTGGGCTGCCAGTCTCTGAAATTCAGGAGACCCAGCACCCACCAGCCTAAGAACTCCCTGCTTGTCACCTTTCTGCATCATCCCTCTGCAGCTACATGCGTCTGAAAAGGCACTTACAGACTATCACTGGGCTGAACTTGAGTCCACAGCACTACCAGTTGTGCCCTCTTGACATAACGACTCCTTGTTATAAATCTGTTTCTTATATATACGCGAGTGCTGCTATATTTGTTTCTCTAGACTATCCAGACTGAAACAGCTTACTTTCCTCATTTATTATTCCTACCATGGTATCCCACTATTGCCTACTCTAAGAGGCATAGGGACTCATTTTCCCCTTCTTCAAATCTGAGGAAATGGAATGTTTTCAGCTTCACATAAGGAACAATGTTAAATCTTTTTCACCACCCTTGCCCTTGGTACCCCTGTCCATGTATTCCTCTGAAAGGATATCCTTTCTTCCCAAATCCACCTTTTTCTTTCTGAAAGTTAATTCTTCAAGCACTGCTCTACTATGTCCCGAGTTTTTTTTGCTTGGAGGGGGTCAGATTTTTTTATCCTGTTTTGCTTTGCTTTTAATCTTTCCCCCCCAAGTCTTCTAATTTTATGCTCCTGTCCAGTCCCTTTCCGTGAATTTTCTGAAGTTGCTTTTCTGATTTTTAAAACTCCCATTCGAGAATTTACTTGCCAGAGTCTTTTCACACCCCTCCTCAAGCAGGACACATATTTGCAATTACCTGGAGGTTTTCTGCCTCCAGCAGAACACAGCCACTATGCTTTAGCTCCCCAAATGGATGATATTTAATAGCTCCTCTCCATATTGGGTATCAAACGATAACTGGGTGCAGACTTGCTGTATCAGACTATGTATGCCTTTGAGGAATCTCAAGTCTGCATATTAGAATCCTTCCCAAGATTTACACGCCGCTAGACACGTGTTAAAAACTATAAAAACTAATATAATGGTGTCGGGATAACCCGTTGCCTAATTTACTGCAGATCCCCCTCATTGTGATATGTAAGACAGAGCAGAAGACCCAAGGCGGGGTGGGGCAAGAACCCAAGTCATTCTCTCAGGGAGCCAGGGCTTCAAACAGCAAACCTAGCAGTGTGCAGCATGGCACGTAACCACTGCACCACCACGGGTTGGCCTGTTCTATTTTCCAAGGGGGTCTAAGGAATATGATATAACCCCCCACACACTGTGTAAGTTTGGTCTAGTATTAGGGGAAATCCTTTATTACGTGTACAAACTCAACTTTTCATGGCATTTCCTTCCCTAGAGAAAAATTATTGAAATGATACTCCTGGTGTCATTTCCTCTATTCACCACCCATTCACACCTCCACTCAGACAGGAAAATTCACTTCTGTGACAAGTGAAATTGAGGAAATGTCTGGGCATGCTCAAGGCTACTTTAGAATCTCAATTTAGGTTTAGGATCTACCTGCTCAAGAGAGCTGAGTTCTATTCTCTGGCTTCTATATGAGAAGTGTGTAAGTCCAGGCTTGCCATCTGAGGCAGGGCGGAAAGGTCAGACAGGAGGCTCTGTGTGACACAGATGTTGAAGCACAGACCTGTAGCAGAAAAGTTCCGGTCCAAATCCACTCAAAGGCAAGTTGGAAAAGAGGCCTGATGATCTGCTTCCAGAAGGTAACAGCCTTGAAAATCCTACGGACTTTCCATCCGACTGTAGTCCAATTCTGAGCCCGTGGAGTCCCCAAGGGTCAGAGGAGACTTGAGAGCAACGAACCATAACACACAAGGGACAGTAATCACAGGTACGTTTGACTCTCAACATGCCCAAATGCCATCTAAGGTGGTTCTCCCAAAGATGGCAAGTGAAAAGGGTGAAGGGAGACATCGGACGGTGTAAGACATGAAAACACAATAACAATAATAATGTATATGAGAGGTCAACACTGAGACACTGACTGGAGATAGGATTGAGACAAAGAGCGAAAGAGCTCCCGGGAGGGCAGGGAGAGCAGAGAGAGGGACAGGAGCATCTTGAGCTCCTGGGCGGTTCCGAGACCCAATGAGTTGGGTCAGGGAAATTGCAGCTTGTCGGTGTGGTGATGGGAGATATATAGAGCTCGAGCTAGGGAGGTATACATTGACAATAAGAAGGAGATTTTGTACTTATAGCTGCAGGATCTTGAGTCAGGATGCCATCCGTGGGAAGTGCCTTTGTTGTTTGCCAACCTACTCCCTGGAGTGCTGGGACGGGGGCTGCACAACCTTGGTCGGCAGAGATGAGCTCCTGCGAATGTTGGGGCAGAAGATGCAGGCTTCAATGGGTCATTTATCCTCCAGAGAGGCTGGAAAGGGGGGCCTTGAAGTTTTATCTTCCTGAGGAGCCAGAGAGGAGATGGGGGCTGCCTAGTCTGGCCCTGGCCCAAACAGTATACATTAAAAGGGTTCCTGAGGAAGGGAGGCAGGGGAGGAGGGGGAAAATGAGGAGCCAATACCAAGGGCTCAAGTAGAAAGAAAATAAATTGAGAATGATGGGGGAAACAAATGTACAAATGTGTTTGACACAACGGATGGATGTAAGGGTTGTGATAAGAGTTGTATGAGCCCCCAATAAAATGATTTTAAAAATGTAAAAAAAAGAAAAGTATTAGAGAGTTTGACTGTGACAGCACCTCGAAGCCCCACGCCCCAATCTAGACTTGTCAGTAGTATCTATTTTTTAACCTCCGTATTTCTGTCTCCTGTGTTTACTTTTTAGTTGGACTGAAATCCAAGATGGTCTTATTAATGCTGTGCATACATCTCAGAACCAAACCAAAGCATACTCACAACCATCAGGTTGATATCTACTCACAGGAACCATAAAGTATAGAGTATAAGTGCCCTTGTGAATTTCTGCAATTCTAATTCATTATGGTAACTAGAAAGCCTCATTCTGCTCTTGCAGTATGGCTAGAGGTGTTGAATTGCTAGTTTCAGTTAAGAGCACAATGCATAACCCACTATGCTGTCAGAATAAATTATTCTTGCTTTGTACTCAATGTGTCGAGTTTCACTTGCTTAAAAAAGTGGAGTGAAAACCTAGAATAACTTAATCAGAATTCTCTCCTTTTCTACTTGAATCACAGAGTATATTATATAACCTCCTGCGTCTCAAATCACTAAACCCTACTGTTGGGTGCAATCAAGTCGATCCCGACTTAGAGCAGCACTATGCACAACAGAAGGAAGCGCTGCCTTTCCTATGCCATCCTTGTCATCGTCCCCATGCTTGAGCTCCTTGTGGCAGACAAGGTGTCAATCAATTTCATGTAAGGCATTTGCCCTTGTCCCTAACCCTGCACTTTCACAAGCATGTCCTTCTGTAGTGACTGGTCTCTCGTGATAACATGGCCAAAGAACTTGAGATGAAGTTTCACCAACCTTTCCTTGAAGGAGCATTCTGACGACTTTCTCAAAGACAGATCTGTTTGTTTTTGAGCAGTCCGTGGTATTGTCAATATTCTTCTTCAACACCGTGGTTCAAATGCATCAACTGTTCCTCAGTCACCTTTATTCAGTGTAGAACTTTCATATGCATATGAGGCAACAGAATATGCCGTGGCTTGAGTCAAGTGCATCTTAACATTTATAATAACATGCTTGCATTCAGCACTTTAGAGAGGTATGTGCAGCAGATTCACCCACTGCAATGTGTCCTTTGATTCTTTTTACTGCTGCTCCCATAAACTGATGGTGGATCCAAGTAAGACAAAATCATTGACAACTTTAGACTTTTCTCCAGTTATCATGATGCTGTTGGTCTAGTTTTGATGCTAACTATTGGTCCAGTTATATGGATTTTTGTTTTCTTTACATTGAATTACGATCGATGCTGAAAACTACTTCAAGTCCTCCTCCCTTCTTGCATGCAAAATGGAACCATCTGCATATAACAGGTTGTTAGTAAGCCTTCCTCCAATCCTGATGCCAAGTTTTCTTCATATAATCCAGCTCTCTAATTATTGGCTCAAAATAGTTTGATCAAGTATGGCAAAAGGATGCAAACACACCTTTCCTTATTTTAAACCAGGCAGTACTACCGTGATCTGTTTACACACAGCCTCTTGAATCGCATAAATGTTCTGCAGTTAAGTGTTCTGGAATGCCCATGTTATGACCCACACGTGTTGAATGCCTTTGCATACTCAATGAAACCCAAGTAAACTTCTTTCGGGCATTCTCTACAATCAGCCAAGATCCTCTGACATCAGCACTGATATTCTTCGTTCCATGTGCTCTTCAGAATGTGGCCTGACCCTCTGTCAACTCTCTGTCAATGTCAAATGCTGCAACCACTGCTGAGCTTTAGCAAAATTTAGTTGCATGTGATATCAATTAGATTTGAGGGAAACTGAGAATGGGGAGGAGAGAGTATGCGGATATTTCTTTTCACTCACATTTAAAAAGCCGAGGAGGCCAGGATTGTGGTGGAGACAGGCCTTCAAGCTTGTGAGTTGGAGAAATATCCAGTCACATTTTTCTGACTAAAAGCTGTTCCCCCCGATGTCCCCCATAATAATGCCAATGTGAAGGTGCTGCTTGCAAGCCTATGGCTGCTATTGCATACACTTGCCTGAAGGTGAACTGCCATCAAAACCAATCAGACCCTATTGTCTGTCCCACCCTAAGCAGGGCCCACTCCCTTCTGGTAAGACTCAAAGATTGTTCCCCTGGAGTATAGCTCAGGGACACTTAAGGTTAAGCCAGCTCAGAGACACCCAAGGGTAGGCAGTCATCTTAACTCTAGTGCCCTGCTATCTTCTTAAGTATGTGCCTTCCTATCATGTGTATGTCCCTAGGACCTCCCGTTCATGTTGGGCATATATCCTTGGCTAGACATATATGTCTCTAATACAATCCCTTCCTGTTATGCACGCGTGAGGCGTGGTTTGCATCCCTGAAATGATATAAACTTGTGAGAGAAGAGATTCACTGTGCTTCCTGCTGCCGTGGAAGGGTGAGCATTTGCATGCCCTGTCTGATGTTCCTTGAATTTATCCCTGAATTACACAACCGCCTCTTGGACCCATTCATTTGTGGAGCACCCCCAACCCCTACCCCAAATAGTGTTCTGTAATTTTCCCATCCTATTGGGCCATTTTTCTTTGGAATAGGTTAAAAATATGAATTTCAGTCAGTCAGTAATGGATCTCTTGCAGTCAGTTGAACAAATAACTGTCTTCCAAATTTCCTGGCACAGTGGAGTGAGCGTTTCGAGTGCTTCATCAGCTTGTGAAAACATTTCACTTGGTATTCCAATTGCTGGAGCTGCGCAAGCGCGCACGTGTGTAATATTTTCATTGCAATTGAGATTTCTTAGTTCACCACCATCGGGTCTTGTTCAACTGCTAGCTCTTGAAGTGGTTCGATGTGGATGGATCCTTCTTGGAAGTAACTCTATGTTCTTTCCATCTACTTTTGTTGCTTCTTGCATCAATCAATATTTTGCCCACAGAATCTTTGAAGTAGCGGCCTAATTTTGTTTTCTTGAGTTCTTTTGATACTGAGCTTATTCTTCCATTTTGGTTTTCTACCTCTACGATTTGCACATTTTATTATTTGACTTTGTCTCCTTGAACTACTACTTTTGGTTTTTATTTCTGCTTACCTCTTTCCCGTCATCATTTCTTCTATTTGCCTTAGTTACATTACAATCAAGAGCAAGTTTCAGAGTCTCTTTTGACAGGCAATTTTATCTTCTGACATCCATTTTTTATTTCTTTGCTTTATTTTTAATGATTTTTTGCTTTCTTCATGAATAATGTTCTTAATGTCCTCCCACAGTCCATCATGTCTTCTGACATTAGTGTTCAATGCATCAAATATGTTCATGAGATGTTCTCAAAATTCAGGTGTGGTAAACTCGTGATTTTATTTTGGCCCTTGGATTTTTTTTTAATTTCTTAAACTTCAACCTGAACTCGTATATGTGCAACTGATGGTCTGTTCACAGTGGCCCTGACTTGGCTTCACCTGCTTCTATTGAGATTCCCTAGCATCTCTTTCTGCAGAAATAGTCAAAATTATTTCATGTATTCCATATGGAGAAGTCCACATGCATAGTTACCTTTTGTGTTGTTGAAAAAAATGAATTTGTGTTCCAAAAAATCATTGGTCTTCCAGAATTCCATCATGTGATCTCCAGCTTCATTTCAATCACTAAGGCAATATTTTCCAACTACTGAGGAACCTTATGAGGAACCTTGATGGTATAAAGGCTATATGTTTGGCTTCTAACCACAAGGCTAGCTGTTCAAAACTACCAGTCACTCTGTGTAGAAAAAGATACAGCTCTGTACTTTTGTGAAGAGTTAGTCTTGGAACTTACAGAGGCAGTTCTATCTATAAAGTCACTGCAAGTCAGAGTTGATTTTATAGTGCGTTCGGGTTGGCTTTGGTTCCTTCCTGCATCATTTCCATTGTTTCCATTCTAATCAACAATTCTCATTATGTTTGATCAATTTCAGACTGAAGATGTTAGGAGAATTCTTCAATTTCTCCAATGCTGGCTTTAGTGAGTGGTTCATAAATTTGAATCATATTTGTATTGAATGGATTTCCTTGCATGTAGTTAGATATGATCCTATCACCAACAGCATTGTATTTCAAGATAGAATTTGAAATGTTCCTTTTGAAGATGAATTCAATGTCATTCCTCTAAAATCTATAATTTCCAGCATAGGAAACCATATGATTTTCTGATTCACAATAGCCAATATCAATGTATTTTCACTCACCAATGCTCAGAATATAGAGCTTTATGTGTTTCATTTCATTTTTATGAATTTCTATTTTCCTAGATTCATAATGGCAATAGTACATTCCTACGTCCAATTATCAATTGTTGTCTGCTTCCATTTCTCCTACTTTTCAGTCATACTACATCAACAAATGCAGGCTTTCCTCCCTCGCAGTCACTATGGTCCATTCTGCTCTGAGAACAGCTCTTCATTAATCACAGTTCCAGTGTCTTCCGACCAGAGGGTTCTTCACCTGGCACTCTCTCTGACAATGCTCTGCTTCGATTCATTCGGTTTTCGATAACTAGAACTGCTTTGATGCTATCTGTATGATTTCCCATGGCTAATTACTCTGAAGTGTAGAGCCTTTGTCTTCTTTGAGGTCAGTTCTTAGTCCGAAAGCTCTGTGAAACGTGTTCACTTTGGGTGACCCTGCTGATAATTGATATAGCAACAGGATGGCATTCACCATCACAGCAACGCCAGCCCCTGCAGTATGACAAACTGACCTGCAAGTGGGGGTTCTAAACCCTGTATTCCCCTAATGCTCAGTAAGCACAGAGTATGTATCAGACACCGTTTGGGGGGGTAGAGTGAACCAAGAGCCAAACTATCTGTCTTCATGGAGCTTTCCTCCTAGAAAACCCAGATAGCTTACTGACATGAAATTATATGAATATTCAAACAAACAAGGAAATGTCCACACCTACTGTCATGTGGTTAATTCTGACCCCTAGTGACTCAGAACAGAATTGTCCCAGAGGGTTGGGTACAGACTCAGACTGTCTCATCTTTTCCTCATGGGTTAGCTGGTAACGCTGAACCACTGACCTTTTGCTTAGTAGTCAAGCCCGTAATCATGTTATCATGAGAGATCCCTTTGTGAAGATTAAAGAGAAGAGCCTTAGGAGATGAGCTGCCATTGTTACTTGGAGCAAACACTGAAGAAGTGATGGCGAGGACAATGACTATGACCATGATGATGATAGGATGCTAGGGTTCACTGAGGGAAGCAATGCCTATTGTGGCTGAATAACCCTGCTATTACTGCAGCACTTTTTCTCTGAGGGTCCCTCAGCTTAGCGAGATCCCATAATGCAATGAGGATTCTGAGGTGAAAATATTTTAGAACTCTTTTTAATGTCTCCACTCAGCTCTCAAACCCTGCAATCAGCTCCCTAGATGATATTGTTATTTAACCAGCTATGATGTATCAAGAGAAACTATTTTCTGACTTTGAAAACAAATAACTTTAATCTCCTTTTCCTTTTTTCAAGATTAGGGTAAGGCATACAACATGCTTAGTATACTACACTGTTATTTTAAACATTACATTGTGGTAGGAAATGTTTATTTACTTATTTAAAAATACTCTGAGTATGACACTGTTAAAGGAAAAATAGCTAGGAGTCAAATAAGAATGTTACCAAACAGAATCAGCACCTCTTTAAGAAGTTTACTTACTATTTCAGCTATAAGCAGTGGATAGGTAGTGATTCCATATATTTGCTATTTATTCTAATGTATGAAAACTATACTGATAGAAATTTACCACTAGGTCCATATAGGATTACTGTCTTCAATGCATGTAATCCCGATGTACTCCCTGGCTGAAGTTTCATGCACACTCTTCCACTACAACACCCTTTAATCTACATGCAACAGCAGCTATGGGGATCTCATTGGTTTCCCTGGTTACTGGTTAGACTTTCTCCATTTGGATTCCTATCTGTCCCTTGGTCCATTAATCTCAGGGAGATTAATGTTTTCAACATAGGAATGGTGCATTATTCTCACAGATAATAGATGACTACCAAGCATGGTTCACTTCTTTTTGCCTCAATTCAACTATCATGAAGACATGACTATGATGTTGTGCTCTGCATACGAAACCAAACATAGAAAGCTTACATATGTAACATGTAACTCACAATTATAGCAAGTATCAGAGGCAGTAACCAATCTATAGTCCTCCTGACTCTTTATCTTTCTGACTTTCAAATCAAAGAAGGCGCTTTGAGGAAACTTACTCACAATTTACCAGTTAAGTTTCAAAGTCTAATGAAAAATCAGTCACATCTGTGGGGCTAGCCCCAATCTCAGTTATGTTGACCCCTCCCCCAGAATGTACTACCCTGAAGATCTGGCCCGGGTGGGGGGGGGGAGGCTCTTCCCAGACCACAGAGGAGCCAACTAACAGGGAAAGAAAGAGAGAGAGGATTGTAACCTGGCCCACCAAGCCCCAAGGACATTCCTGCTGATAGCAACCAGTGCACAGAGAGGTCAGTGGGGCCGGCCCCACTACGAGACATAATGCCCCTCACTGACCCATAGCAATATGGGGACAGCACTGGAGACACAGTGTGGGAATTATGCCCAACCCAACACCTCTCTCCCCTCAGACCCCAGCCCCCAACCAGGGAAAAACACAAAGGGAGCACAACAGAGCAACTAGGGAAGCAAAGCAACAAAGTCCCAAAGAAATCCCCCAAATAGAGTTAGGACTTAGGGGGCAGGCTTGGCACATCATTAGAGTCTATCAGAAAACATTCATAAGGGTCAGCAGGCAGACCTGGAACTATTTATAGGCTTTTAGTTTTTGTTTTTCTCTTTTGTTTTCCATGTGTATCTCTATAAGATAGACAGGATAAACAATCCTGAGTTGAAATCAACTGGACCAACAGTTCTGGGAGGTCAGGGAGGAGAGGAAGCTGAGGAAAATGAATGGGGAGCCAATAAACCCAGGGACAAACGAACAACCAGTAATCTACAATCAATGGCAAGGAGAGAATAGAATGCCTGATGGGATATGATCAAGTGTAATGTAGCTGAGATGAATTACTGAGAGATAAATGCTGATCAAACATGATAGTGGGACAAGAGGAGTGTAAAACGAAAATAGAGGAAAGAACTAGGAGGAAAAAGACATATATAAAGGTATACATAGGCATTCATATACATAAATATATTAATAGATAATGCTAGGGATACAGGTCTATGTACATATATTTATATTTTAAGTATTAAGGTATCAGATGGACATTGGGCCTCTATTCAAGTCCACCCTCAATGCAAGAAAACTGTTTAAAACAACCTGGCATTCTGTGATGCTCACCCTCCCGACACTATTACTGAAGACATAATGGGTGCATAAGCTAATATGGTGAAGAAAGTTGATGGTGCCCGGCTATTAGAAGATATAGCATCTGGGCTCTTAAAGTCTTAAAGTTAAACAAGGGGTCACTTAGCAGGGAAGCAACAAAGCACACCATCCTGTGTGATCATGAGGTATCGACGGGATCAAGTAACAGGAATTAGAAGACCCAAAACAAACAATCATATCGACCTAACAAGGGGTTTGGAGTGAAGATGCAAAGCCTATCTGTAGACAATTGAGCATCCTCTCACAGAGGGGTCACAGGGAAGGGACAAGCTAGCAGGAGTGCAGTATATCACTGCTGGAAACACACAATATTCCTCTAGTTCTTTAATGCCTCGCACCCCCACAATAATGACCCCAGTTCTACCTTACAAATCTAGCTAAACCAGAGTATGTAAACTTGTACAGATAAGAGCTCTCGACACATAGAACTCAGGACAGATAAACCCCATAGGAACAATAATGGGAATAGCAATACCAAGAGGGTAGGGGGAAGGTGGAGAGAGAAAGGGGGAATGTATCACAATGATTGATGTATAACCACCACCCCCAAAGGGGAAAAGCAACAGAAATGTGGGTGAATGGAGACAGTGGATGATGCAAGATATGAAAATAATAATTTATAATTTATCAAGGTTTCATGAGGATGGGAGTGTGGGGAGGGGTGAGGGAAAACAGAGGAGCTGATGCCAAGGACTGAAGTAGAAAGAAAACGTTTGACAATGATGATGACAAACCTGTTTGATACAATTGATGTGCAGATTATTATAAGAGCTGTAAGAGGCCCAATAATATGAGTTACTGGCAACAACAACAACAAAAACAGTGGCTTTAAATTTAAGGTGATTTTCTTAAGTCCTTATAATAAAGCACATTTACTCCAAATTTAAAGATATTTATTCTTAAACTATATTTTTATGAAATTTAACAGTATCTGATATGTTACTTCCTTCTTTTATTGTGGACATTTATTATATTCAGTATATAAAAAAGAAACAAAAAATTATCACCATTAATTCAATTCCGACTCATAGTGCCCCAATAGGACAAGGTAAAAGTGCCCATGCGGTTTTTCCAGACTCTAACTCTTTAAAGGAGTAGACAGCCTTGTCTTCTCTGCATGGAGACTCCTCGCTTTCCACCGTGGGCCTGTGGTTAGCAGCCCATCATGTAACCTCTACGCTACATTCCCAGTCCCTCCCCAAAATGGCAAACAAGATAGCAGATCACTGCCATGTCTTTCCTTACTCACTACTATATTATGAAAACACATCAACATCACATTTCCAATATATTTTAAAGTAAATTTTTATTTTTGTTTTGTTGACATGTAATCAACATATAGAACTCAGTGGTTTAAGCCTATTTAAACGACCTATGCAGTCATAATTATCTATTTTAGAATATTTTTCCATTTTTGTAACCATTGTTATTAACTCCCTAGTATCTCACTTACCCTGCCATAACTCTACAATTCAAATTCACTGGCATGGAGTCCACGCTGACTCACAGCAATCCTGTATGACAGGGCAGAACTGTCGCTGTGTCTCTGAAACCACAGGAATAGACAGTTGGATTTTTCTCTGAAGAATGGGCTGGTGGTGCCCAGCTGATGATAGTGTGGTTAACAGCCCAATGCATAACCACGGGGCTCCCACGCCATAACCCTAAGGAACTATGCATCCAGTCATTATTGCTATCGACCGCCCATCCTGGACTTCAGGTACAGTTTCCTAGTGGGTATAGCAGTTACACATTGGGCTGACTACAGGGTCAGCAGTGGGAAGCCACCATGGACTCTACCACAGTTAACGGGCTACACTCTCAGAAACCTGCAAGGGCAATATGGGTTGGAGTTTTGGTTGGGGGATTCCTATAAAGAACATCATTCATAAATAAAATTAGAATAAAATAAAACACAGAATAATGTATCTTTAATCAATCAGGTGATCTTAAAAATAAATTTGGTGAGCCCTGGACTATACAGAACTCTTTTGTTTTTCCACAAATAATTACTTTCAAAAGGAAGGACTCCATTTCACATTGTTTTTCTTTCATTACGATACCTAGTGATACATCAGACTTTGACAGCACCAAGGGAGTGGTGGGGCCTACACGCACATTCCTGAAAAGGGCAAGACAACAAACAAACTCATAAAAGAAAAATTCTCCATTTTGTATAATAGTTGTGTCAGCAAGAAAACTGGATAGAAACGCCTCCTGATTATCTGAGAAGGGGATTTGTTTAAGAAGCCCAACAATAATAAAGCCAACATTCCTTAAAATTTGAAATAAGGCACTTCATTAAAAAAGGTTTTATATTGTAAAGATTAACCTATGTCCCATCAACCAGATAAAGACAGCTCACACATGGAATTAGCTGAAAATACTTTAAAAGCAATCAAGGTAAAGATTAAACAATACGTCTTTAAATCTTTATGTGTCGCCCTAAGTACTAGTAGTTAGTTAGAAGTCAGAAGAAATCCATTTACTAGTATTCTTACATGCAGTAAAGCAGAGGCTAGCCAAAAGGTAAAAGATGATAAATGAATAATTAAACATTTCCTTGACGGTCCTCTTTGACGATTCTTGATAAAGTGTGTGAAAAGATTGAATTAAGAGATATTGAATTTTTCCCCACATTTTGCAGGCCCTTCCTATGAAGAATTCTATGGTAAGCATTGTGGAGATAAAACAATCAAGACTTGGTTTCTTTAGTCAAGAAATTTATCATCTTTTGAGGAAGCTAAGGCATGTGTGGATGTTAACTAGCATTCATATCTTTTCTATTTAAGTCTCAGCCATTTGTTTAAGTCAAAATTTTTGAGCCATCCTATTTTGTTGTTTTCTTCTTCTTTCATCTCATCGAGTCAAACAAGCTATACTCCACTACCTGCCAGACATACCCATATCGTGTTTTAGAAAAATTAATAAAGCAACAATAGCCTAGATGATAATGGCAGGATAATAAAAGTAGGAGATGAACAAATGAAGTATTTCAATAGACCTAAAAGGATTTCAGTAGTACAGGTATTGTTGAGAATGAGTAAAAAGAATTAATTATTGTCACTGTTCAATTTTTTCTCAAAGTGACCTTATAGGACAGAGGAGAACTATGTCACAGGACTTCCAAGATGCGAATCTCTAGGAAAGCCGACTACCAAATCTCCCTCCCTGGAAGGGTGGGTTCAAATGGCAGCCTTCCAATTAGCAGGCAGGCATTTAGCCAATCCGCCACCATTATGGAGAGTTGATAGTAAGCATTAACAAAGGAGAGCGATGGGAAATGTTAACAACTGCAGCAGCCTCCAAACTAAGAAAGGATTCTTTAATCATTTACCCAGAAGGGAACTGACTAAGGATGCTGAATCCCTGAAAGTGGATGAGACCACCATTAAAAACGAAAATGGGAGCAAGAAATATAGAAATTTATTGAAGCAGAGCTAGAAGAGGTCATCAGAGAGCAAGGAGCAGGAACACATCAATGCTCGCTAATAAATACAAGAGATAATATGGCCTATTAGGGAATTGCTAAGGACATAACTACTCTAAGAGAATTCAGCAATGGAAGGCTTAAAAATAAACTTCATTATAAAGAATTCTTAATCTATAATATTTTAGCCTTTTAACTATAAAGTTAATATTCTGAGAATATTTCACATGATGTTTAATGAAGGTATACGAACATTAACAATCTTAATATGGCTTTAAAAGACTTTCATTCAATATAGCCAAGTGATAAAGCAAAATTAAACATTATGAAAGTCTGAATAATACACTTTAAAAGTTAGTCATTTCTGAATATGAAATTTTATTCTGAATGATGACAATTTTGAACCATAGCTGATATCCACATAGGGAAAGTTTTTCATAACAATTTAAAAGAAAAATGCACTTAGATAAAATGATGTATTATTATAACACCTACAAATAGTAATCTGAGCCCAACAATTAAATTAAGTCATGATGTCCCTGGCTGAGGATTCAGAAATGAGCTATTGGTAATGGAGTAAACTGCAGTTGTTGGTAGCTGGCGTGCAACTTGTTTCTAGACAATGAAGGTGCATACAAGAGTCCCTGGGTGGGGTAACAGTTAAGGTTCTCAGCTGCTAAGGAAAATGTTGGAGGTTCAAATCCACCCAGGACAACCACAGAAGACCTTGTGATCTAGTTCCAAAAAAATCAGTCACTGAAAACCCTTGAGAAAATAAAAAAGAAACTTGAAAAGGGCACACAGATGGAAGGTGAGAAGGCAGGTCGGTGTCAAAAATGTAAACTTCTCAGCAATTTTCATATATATTTTGAGATATTTCTCATCGGATACTCAGGTCACTATGACTCAGAATTGACAGGACAGAAATCCATACCACTGCAAGGAGAATGTAAGACCTCAAGATTTAAAATCATAGAAATCTAAACGTAAATCTGAGTGACAAACTAAGTTGTGTGGCCCTGATAGCATTTACTGGTACACACCTCATTATTAAATTAATCTCATACTTTTCCAACAGTGTTTTTAACGTTAAATAAGATGGTGCATGTAAAGTATATAGTGTGTCCACGGCAGATGTAATTGAAAAATGACAGGGTTCCCCCATTAGCATCAAGCATTGAAAAACAAGTCCGGATCATGCTGACGCAGCCCCACCCTCACCCCCATGGCACAAATATGAGTAGATTTAGCAGTGAACCACTAGCCAAAACGTTGGTGGTATAAATCCACCCAGAGGTGGATTTGCAGGCGTGAGGGTGTGCTTTGAAAGGTCACCGGTTTGAAACCCTCTGAAGCGGCTGCATTGGGCTCACATGGGGTCACTGAGCTGGAATCAACTTGAGGCCAACTAACAACAGTGACACAAACCAGCAAAAAAGGTGGTTTTTTTTAAATCCATGTCTTGGTTTCAGGCCTTTTCCTCACCTCAGTTCGAGGTTCATAGACATGGTATTCCACTATAGTTTCAGCTATAAATTTATACTGATTTATTGATTTATCATCTAGTTCTAAATATGAGAATTCATACCCATAAATTACAAATAATACAAAAAAGGTAAGAAATATTTTTGAAAGGATTCATATTAAAGGACTTCCAAGAGAACCTGTGTATAGACCCATGGTGGCTAATTGGTTACACGATTAGCAGCTACTCATAAGGTCAGTGGTTTGAACCCACCGGCCGTTGACAGATTTAATGGTTTGGAGATGCAGAGCCTCAGGATTTTCTGTCCTATAGATGGCAGCGGATTTTTCTTTCTACTGTAGCAGGCTGCACAATGTATACAGGGACTACCAGTCGGATCCTGCAAAGCCAGACTATAGCTTAGAAAGGTGGAAAAATGAAAAAGAAAATTGAAAAGGCACATAGATAGCAGGTGTGAGGGCAATTCAGAGTGTCAAAAATAAAAGACTTCACAGCGATTTTCATATGTACTTTGAACACTGTAATATCTAGACATCAATAGATAATTCATGTTAAAGGTTTGAGAGGTTAGGTTGACTCCAGACTTTTTATGGATAAAAAAAAATAAAACTGACTAACTTTTCTTTTAAGAGTTTCTATTTACAGATGAGACGCTGTGCCATCTTTTCACAGGACTCAAACACTACAATTTTAATGGAGGAGTTCCAACTGACAGACGCATGTTGGGATTCAGAACATTTGAATCTATATTATACCAAACTCACCACCAGTCAGTCAATTGTAACCCCTAGCAACCCTGTACTAAGACAGAGTCGAACTTCTCCTGTGGGTTTCGGAGGCTGTGCGTTTCCTTCAGAGCACACAGTACCACTGTTCTCTTGCAGAGTGGACGGTGGGCTCGAATAGCTGACCTCATGGTGAGCAGTCAAACACATAACCCACTGTGCCATCAAGGTATTTATTTATTGGACAGTAACTCTTATTTCTTGCACCTTTTTGAGATAACAAAATGGGACTGCCTGCTATCCAGTTCCTAATAAACGTGAAGTGATAGGGAAAATTCTAAGTCCAGGTCCTTTGTACTCTTTAGATATCTGTTTGTATTGAAGGCACTATGTGAAATATAACTTGACCTAAATATTGAATTCAATGTGAACTACTTTAAATAAAGCCAGAATGCACTTCCTCTATCTCAGGCTAGCTAGCTCCATATTAAGATACCCTAATCTTTTTATGAGTGAGCAGCATGAGAAGGGGTGTATAGCATATTTCTGTATCTTAAAAACTAGAATTGGGAGGGAAAATCTAGTACCATTTTTAGAATCAGCAGGTCAAATATACCCAGACACAATCTAGCATTTGAGCTATTTAAATGTGCTAACCAGTGTTACCATACTTATATTCATATTCTATTGCTTCATAACAAATATTGACAACTAAAAGATTAGTTAATTGCTTCATGAAAAACACAAACCTAGCAGGATCAAGTGCTCGGTTCAGAGTAATAGAAGCCTGAAATCAGAGTGCCAAGCACCATTCCATCCCAGAGGCTCTGTGTAAGATCAAAAGGTGAGCAAGGAATTGACCTCTAATGAATACCGACCACATGCCCAGTACTTTTATGAGCATGTTACATAATTTCATTTATCCATAGTACCATTCCGGTAGAGAGCTGGTGGCACACTGGCTACCTGTTGGGCTGCTAACCAAAAGAGGTCAGCAGTTCGAAACCACTAGCCAGTCTGTGGGAAAAAAGACCAGACTTTCTAGTCCCATAAAGAATTGCAGTCTTAGAAACCCACACGAGCAGTTCTGCCCTCTCCTATAAGGGCACCGTGAGAGGAAATTTACTCAATAGCAGTAAGATTGGCATGGTTTTCTTTGAACCATTGCTGTGAAGATTCATCATTTTATATCTATTTTATCTATGAAGAAATTGATTCTCACTTACTGATCATTTCACTTACTTTCTTGTCTTGCTCTTTTTTCAGATGTCCAATTTTTAAATTTTGACTTACAGTAATATTTTCATAGTTGAATTTCATTATTTCATACAAGTGCATAATTCAATCCACAAAATAAGTGTGCACCTATCATATGCCAGGCAATATTGGAGTTATCTGTGCCTCTCAGTCTTCTTGTGTCCTTTTGACTAGCTCTTCATGATAACATAATAACAGCACAAGCTCTGATACACATTAAATTAGATGCCACCCAGCAGATTTACATCCAAACACTCTGGCTATAATTCACAATGTCCCGAGAGGTTTTCAGCTAATTACTGTCCTTTCTGTGCCTCCAAACCTAAACCCAGATCTAACACTAGGATATATGTCAATGTCAAGAGTGAACACTGAAAGTGAACATGAGAACTCCTAAGTAAATAAGAGAGGATGGTTGCACACAGTCCTCCCCATTCCAGAAGTGCCGATACCGAAGCTAATGCCTCCCCGGTTGTAATATATAACAACTTACACTCTCTACAAAGTTCTGGAGGCATGCTGGTTAAGCACTGGGCTTTGGCTTGCAAGGAAGGCAGTTGAAAAGTACAGCCTGCTCCTCAGGAGAAAGATGGGGCTTTTTATTCCTGTGAATAGTTAATCTTGATACCCTCTCCTAACTAGTCTTGCTATGAGTGAAGATTGACTCAAAGGCAGTGAGATTGTTTGGGGTTTTTTTGGTTTTTCTGTACTCTAAGAATATCATGGTCTTCCTTGCAATTAACCACTTCAGCGAATCTAGGGTTTCCTAATTTTGGATAGATTAAACTTGAGGATGATTCCTCCATTGGAATGCCCACTGTATTACGAAATAGTTGCATGACAAGACAAATAATCAGTATCTGACTCATTTTCTTAATAGTAAATTAAAGGTCTTCAAAAAATCTACCTCTTGGGACTTACAATGAATGAAGGTTAAATCATAAAGTACTCAACACTGTCACCTACTGCTGTCAAATCTATTCTGAATCATAGTGACTCTGCAGGACAAAGTAGAACTTCTCCAGAGGATTCTCCATAGGATTGCCAACAATGTACATTTTTTAAATAAACCATTTTATTAGGAACTCACACAACTCTTATCACAATCCACACATACATTAATTGAGTAAAGCACCCTTATACATTCATTGCCCTCATCATTCTCAAAATTCACCTTCCACTTGGGTTCCTGGAATCAGCAGATTTTTCCTTTTTTCTCTCCTTCCCTCCCTTCATGAACCCTTAATAACATATACAACATTACTTTTTCCTATCTTACACTTCCCCGGAGTTTCCCCTCACCCACTTTCCTGTTGCCCATCCCCCAGAGAGGAGGTTACATGTTGATCCCCGAGATCAGTTCCCCCTTTCTACACCCCTTCCCTCCTGGTGTCGCCACTCTCACTGCTGGTCCTGAGAGGTTCATCTGTCCTAGATTCCCTGTGTTTCCAGATCCCCACTGCACTGCTGTGCATCCTCTGGTCTAACCAGGTCTGCAAGGTAGAATAGGGATCATGATAATTGGGGAGGAAGAAGCGTTCAAGAACTAGAGGAAGGTTTTTGAGTTTCATTGTTGCTACACTGGACCCTGAGTGACTCATATCCTCCCCACTACCCCTCAGCAAGAAATGTCCATCTGTCTACAAATGGGCATTGGGTCCCCATCACGCACTTCCGTCATTCACTATGATATGATTTCCCCCGCCCCCGCCTTTGTTGCTTGAAACCTGGTCCCCTCAGCTCTTCGTGATCACACATGTTGGTGTGTTGCTTTTTTTATGATTATGGGGGAAATAGAGCTATGTGCATGTATTTATAGGTTCACTAGAAGGGTAGCAGGTGGACATTGAGCCTCCTCACACACACTTCCTCAATACAATAGCACCTTGCTCAGATAAACAGTCTCACTCCATGATACACTCCTTCCCGACATGATCGCTCAAGACAGACGTGTGCATAAGCAAACTTGATGAAGAAAGCTGATGGTGCCCAGCTATCAAAAAAGATATAGCATCTGGGGTCTTAAAGGCTTGAAGGCAAACAAGTGGCCATCTAGCTCGGAAGGAACAAAGCCCACAGAGAAGAAGCACACAAGCCTAAGTGAACACGAGGTGTTGAGGGATCAGGTAGCAGACACTGAAGAACAAAAACCATCATTGTGTGATCACCTTCCCCCACATAAACGCTGAAGATGAATGTGTGCATAAGTAAGTGTGGTGAAGAAGGCTGATGGTGCCTGGCTATTGAGAGATATAGCATCTGGGGACTTAAAGGCTTGAAGGTAAAAACAAGCAGCCATCTAGCCCAGAAGCAACAAAGCCCACATGGAAACAATGTACATTTTTATGGGAGAACATTGCCACATCTTTTTCCCATGGAAATGTTGGTGAGCTCAAACCAATGATCTTTTGGGTAGCAGCTACATCCATTAACCAATGCACTCCCCAGGATTTCTCTTAGCATTGCATCTGACACAAAACAATGTTATATGTTATTAACATATGATTACCATCATTTTAATAGTGTTAGTGTCAGATGAAAGAGCACACTGGTCCAAGAGCTAAGTGGTAGAACCTACTCAGCAGATTAGAGGGAGAAAGAATTGAGGAACATTTGAAAGTTTGTAATAAAGGTGCAGTGTAGCAACGATGAAATGTACAACTTTCCTCTAGTTCCTAAATGCTTCCTCACCCCACCCCCTATCATGATCCCATTTCTCCCTTACAAATATGGCTAGACCAGAGGATGTACACTGATAAATATAGGAACTGGAAACAGGGACTCCAGAACAGAGTGGTGGTACAGGGAGGGTGGAGGAAAGGTAGGGTGGAAAGTGGGAACCGATAACAAGGATCTACATGTGACCTCCTCCCTGGGGGACGGACAACAGAAAAGTGGGTGAAGGGAGATGTCAGACCATGTAAGATAGGCCAAAATAATAATAATTTATAAATTATCAAGCATTCATAAGGGAGGGGGTGGGGGAGGGAGGGGAAAATGAGGAGTTGATACCAAGAGCTCAGGTAGAAAGCAAATGTTTTGAGAATGATGATGACAACAGATGTACAAATGTGGTTGACACAATGGACGGATGTATGGATGGTGATAAGAGTTGTATGTGTCCCCAATAAAATGATTTTTAAAAATTAATAATAATTTTACATCATATTAACATTGAAAAAATTTAGATGTGCGCTGCTCAAGCTTTTGAAATGCATTTTGGTGGTTTTGTTTTTCCACAATTACTAACTAGTAACTTTTCCACAGAACACACTTCTGAACACCCTACAGACAAGAGAGACTATGAGGCTTAAGTTCATGATCATGGCACCCAACCTCCAGCAGAGAGGGCCACTGTTAGAAAGCCACAACCAGAAGCCCTCTCTGTTAGTCCTTTTTATGAGAGGAAGTCCAAGCCTCTCTCCATGGTTCTAGACTTGTATATGCAACTGAATGAAGGTTCAGCACAACAACTGAACCCACAGAGCAATCCACATGGTTTCTGAGACAGGAATTCACCATTGGCAATGTCAGAAGCCTAACGCACTGACTTGTAGAGCTGAAACTTATAGACATATGCACAAAATGATATGGGAGCCAAAAGTAATCGCCAGTCACCCAGCTAATGCATATTTCTACATTGTGATGCACTTGACTGTTGAATTCATAGACATAATCCATTTCCCCACAGTGAATTCTAGGTTCTGTGCCAGACACTGAGGATGCAGCCAAAAGCAAGATGCACATGCTCTGTCTCCTCCTCCCCCACTGAACAACAAGCTAGGTGGCAATTATCATTGCAGACATTTGACACCGCAGGGTAACACTTAAAGGGCTACCTTCTAGAAACCTGCAATTCAGGCGATAGCTTCACAGTCCAAATGACAAATGTCTTTATTCTAGGTAGCGAGGGAAAGGCGGCTTTGAATATATGTAAAGTCACCTGTGTGTCAACCGCATAACCTTAACCAGAAAACCTCTTCCCACATTGCGCACAAAAAAAGAGCTGTTGAATTAATATCTTGCCTCCAAAAGATATGACCTGCCTCCTCACACAGTGCTCATCATCAGTCACTGCTGACGGTGAGGTGCTTCTCATTGCCATGAGGATGGTTGTGAGAGCTGCTGGTGCCCTGAAGCTGCATATCTCTCACTCGGGTGTCCCTCATTAATGTTTAACTGGGATCCTATATACACACCCACTGGCAACACCCTGTCACCCAGTGTCGTGTAGGGCAGACACCGTGGCACTCAGGCAATAGTCCCACTCCACCTCTCACCCCCACCATTTACTATGGAGCCAGCCAGCGCGTGACAAACTCGCATGAAACCCTCCAAGTGGCCCTCCACCAGTCTCTGATGCCACAGATGCCCAGATTGGCTACAAGAATCTCTACTCTTTTAGGCAAACACATAGTTTTATTTGCTTATTTTCCAAGTACCAGGGTATTACCAAGCTTCACCCATGGCTCCTTAATTATGGCTTATACTTTTGTACATACACATATGGCTTATACATATATAACCAGTAATAGCATTTTTAGACTATTGCATTAGAATAATGAGGCCAAAATTCCCTTCTGGGGATGTCCTGAAAAATGCACAGCATATGCATGTATGCACTGTAGAAGAAAGATTTGCATATCTTCATCATTTTCACAAACTTTATATGTGTGTGAATTATGTACATGGGTAGGCTATTAGCAAAACAATATGGCATATAATCAAATCTAATTTTTTTTAAAGCCTAGTGATACAAACATGAGGGTAGGACTGGGTTTATATGAGGATAATATATACAGTTCAGAATAAATTATCTCTGACTGAATGCGACTTCTGAATCCAAGAATAAGTCATGAACCTCCTCACAGTGTGGCTGCGGCTCAATTTCAATGTCAGAGAGAATGTGAACTTAGGTCACCAGATCTACCATTTTGAAAACAGAAGAGAGAATTCCACATTTTTAGTGAAAATGTCCTGGATGTTTGAAATCAATTATTAAAAAATAAAAATAGGCCAAATGTAATAGATGATTTTTTGTCAACTTGAAGATGTTTGAAAGTATAGAAGTGCAATCCAACCTGTCAATCAAGTCAAAGCCTGATGAAGCCTCTATTGGCCTTCTTTCTAATAAGTAGGGGATTGAGGGGGATACAATTAAGAATTATCTTCCTGCTTAAAAGACTCTGTTGTTGACCTGGAGAGCTGTTGGAGACCCTGCTGTTTCCACAGACCTTAGATCCATGTGACTCTGCACCCACTGCCTGTGATCACTCTGCTTCCCAGCCCAACATTCAGAGTCAACGGCATGTGTCTATGGCAGTCTGAAGAAGGACTTATAGACTAGCATTGGCTTTGTAGACTGAATCAGACTGAACTGGTGTGCCTTCTTAATGTAAAAGTGCTTCTTAATATACTGATTTTTCTTAAACACACATGCGCTTTACTAGATTTGTTTCTCAAGTCAACCCAGCCTAACACATCAATCAAATTGCGTTCTGTATATTAATGGGTAATAGGATTTCAGGCAGAAGACAGGAAATAAAACACATTTTAAAGTTTTTATTGGATGGATTTTTTGCTCTTTTAGCTTGACAGAGACTGATGTTATTATCCATGCAAAAGAACCTCAAGTTAAAGAGGGGGTGACAAAATTATAAGTTTGGTTTTCTAGGAGTTGGAGAAAGTCACATAAAAAAGATACAGTTTATCTTTTTTCTGCGCATCTGTTCAACAAATGTTTCTCTATGTACTACTTCCTATAAACATTATACATAGTATTAGGGACAGAATATTAAACAAGGAGTCATAAATCTCTGCATTAAGGTACCTTAGATTATAGTGACATACATTTACAATAAAACACATACCTTTACTATAAAACCCAATGTTTTAGCAGATATGATCATGGATGGATTCTCATTAGAGATGTAGAAATAGAAAAGTCATAGAAAGCCTTTGAAAATTACAGATAGATAGAATTTGAAAAATGAAAGATGTATCACCAACAGAGGCACTAGTCTGTGTAATGCCCCATAAGCTAGAAAAATAGCTCAATGAAGCTAAAAAATTAAAATGAACACAAAGCCAGCAAATCTGGATCACCTTGCACAAGAAAGTAATGAAGGGTGAGAGATAAGGCCAAAATTGGGAGTAGGGGCCGGAGCATACGTGGCTGTCTAAACTATTTCAAGTGCTCCTAGACTTGATCCTAAATGTTGTGTGTTTCACAGAAAATAGTCCATTGGGGCAATAACATGGGAAATTTACATCAGAAAACAGGTAAGGTCCAGGGGGGTAGAGATGTAGGGATTAAGGACACCTACTGCAGCAAGTTTCTTTAAAGTGCTGAAGAGCAAGTGCGGAAGTCTCTGAAGACCAAGGTGTATCTGACCCAAACTACGGTGTTTTCAGTGGCATCATAGGCATGTGAAAGTGAGGAAAAAGTACGGAAAAGCGTGGAAGACGTGCTGCATGGCAATAATGGCATTGGTGACGTATCTGAGAGCACTTCCCACAAATCACCCACAAATCTGCCGTGGAATGGGTGCAGACAGAATGTTCCTTAGAAGGGAGTCTGGCAAGACTGGATCTCACTTATTTTGGACATAATATCAGGAGATGCCAGTTCCTGGAAAAGAACATCATGCTTGTTAAAGTAGATGTGTCAAATAATGGAAGGAAGCCTCTCAATGAGACGGATTGACATCGTGGATGTAGCAATGGGCTCAAATACAATACTTGTGAGAGTGACACAGGACTGAAAAGGGTTCTGCTCGGTTGTATGGAACATTTCTGAGTGGCACCTAGCAATAAATAACTATTAGATGATATTGTAAGGATCCCTGGAGGTTGTGTGAGATAAACAAGGGACTGCCAACCACAAATTTGGAAGGTCAAACCACTAGCTCCTTTGAGGGTGGATTAAAATAATTCAAATGCTCCCTTAAAGCTATACAGTTCCATAAACCCTGAAGAATAGTTCTACTCTGGCCCGTAGGGTTGTTATGAGTCAGAATTTACTCAATGGCAGTGCATTTTATTTTTGTAGCTCTTTTAAGAATATTTGCTAGTACAATGATTAATGTGCTTGGCTCCTAACCAAAATGGCATCATGGTAAACAGTTTGAACTCACCAGCTGCTCCAGAGGAGTAATATGTGGCAGATTGCTTACATCTAAAATAATAATATTTAGAACCATGGAAACCTTATAAGGCAGTTATATTCTGTTCTATACCATTGATATAGGTTGGATTGCTAGAAATATGAGGTTTTGTTTCTTTTGTTATGGGGGCTGTTTGGGGGGGTTGGTCTAATTTTTTGTTTGGGTCGATAGTAGAGGCTGCAGAATTGAGATTTCCTTTGGAATTGAGAGTTCACCTAGGGAAACCATGGTTAATCATGTTTAAGAACTGAGAAACTGAGAAGAAACAAAAGACTCAGATGGCTAAAGGACACCGAGACACAAGAGCCAGGGAAAGTAGGAATACTGAGCACGGAGTAGGCACAGTTTGGAGAGGAGAGGGGGCCTTTGGTGGGAAGCAGAGTAAAGAATGAACCTGGAGGGCGTGTTGTCGTTTGCATAACAAACATAAAGAGGGTAGCATAAGTTTTAGAAGCAGAAGCACTGGAAAGTATAATGTGGCACATTCATCACTAACGCATTTGTGCAAACCACTTCCTACTCAAATTTTACTCTGCTCTAAGAGAAACTCTTAATTGGTCTTGATATTTTATGTAATGGAAGTATCAAGTGTTGTTCGATCTAATTGCTGGGTTAAAACAAAGTTTTTGTATTCTTCAAGGTTTAACATACTCGAAGGCTTCCCAGCCCTATGCCAGTAGCTGGCATTCCGGTCTCATTCTCCCGTCCTTCTACTTCTCTATAATGAAGCAAAAACTGGCTTCGATTTCTGCTCCAAGAACCTTGTTTTCTGCTCTATTTGTCTTGAAAGAAGCCAGAGAGAAAGAGAGCGCACTTAGACATTCGTTGGTTCCCTTTTCTTCATATTTTAGAAACTGAGGCCTAGAGATAATAATTGATTCTTTTGAGATTATAACATTTATGAAAAGTAAGTAAAATAAACACATATGAACCTGTGTTGGTTATACTCTTGTAAACTGCTTTCTCACCCAGAGAGCCCTCATCAAAATAAAGACCTTTTCTCCTCTTAGCAAGTCTTAAAACATTAAGCTACCATCAATTACGAACCAACTTAGGATCCTCTAGTTTTATGATACGGTGTCTGACGGGCATTATAATATAAATTATTTACAATAATTTTGAAAGAAACACTTGTATTTTATCCAAACAAAAGTAAAATGCTAACACACTTTTATAGGGCATCAAGTGATTTAAAGAGCTCTATTATTTTTTACTTCAAGATTATATATTTATTATAGTTTTATTTACAACACCACAAATTAATATTAAGACTAAAATCATTTGTATAATAATTTATAACAAATAAATAAGATTCATTTCTTAAACCTTACATCAGCTCCCCCCTTCAAACTAGTTCATTCCAATTCCAAATACGTTTATATAAAGAAAAGTTCAATAGCACCATGATGTTATAACACTATTTTAATTTTTCCATGTGTATAAACAGGTCTTATTTATAGAGTGTGTTACAATTAAAGTTCACTGATGACTGGTTAGAGAAATGTTGCTTACTATATGTAGCATATTCACAAAAATAATGGGCAATCTGAAACGTATTAGTGATTTTTGAAAAGCAAATTGTAATGATTATCTACATCATATTCTTATAAATATAGCATTTATTACTGCCAATTTTCAGAAACATAAATTATAAATTCCTAAATACCAGAGAAAGCAATGGTAATAATAGTAATAACAATGATAGCAACAATGACAACAATGACTAACATTCACTGAGCACTAACAGAGGTTGTTCTCTTTGGCGTATAATATTCTACAAATGCCCTCTGGAAGTGGTACAGTGGAGCACTTTGTTAATACACAATGTAAGGTCATTAACACTGGGGCTTGCTAATGCAGAATCTGAAACTTCACAAAGAGATATTAGGAATTCAACAGCACAAATATTCAAGAAATTAAATGTCATGTTATATTAGGTAAATGAAATCGGTAAATAAAATCAAAGAACACATTGCATTTGATAAATATGGTACACAAGACCTCTTTGGAATGTTGAAGAGCAAGAATGTCACTTTGTGGATTACACTGGACCTGGCCTGAGACCTGATCATTTTAATCACCTCATGTACATGTGGAAATGGGACACTGAAGAAGGGAGACCAACATAGAATTGATTAATTTGAATGACTGAGATATAGCTAATTAATATTGCAAGCCATACTCTTATATAGTGTATATAATATAAAAATTCTAGCCATAAACTCTTATGCATTTGAATTATGGAGGCATTTGAATTATGGTGAAGAATATTGAAAGTACCATAACATGCTGAAATTATATCACTTATGGACATGAAAATATATCATCGGGGGGTAAAATGAGAACCCACAGATTAGGAAAAGCTTTTTACCAACAACACATCGGACAAGAGTCTAATGATCAAAATATACAATATTATACAACCGCTCAGTAAGAAAATAACCGACTACCCAACTGAGTGGGAAGGAGACAGCAACAGACAGTGCACCAAACAAAAATGAAGTATAAAGAGCTCACAAGAGCATGAAGAAATGACTGGCCTTCAGGAGACACAAATTAAAATGACAATGAGATATCATTTCACACCTGCAATGCTAACGGAATTCAAGAAAACAGAACCCAACAAATGCTGGAGGAGATGTGGAGAGAGGGGACACTGTTGGTGGACTTGTAAACACAGACAAGCACTATGGGAAATGATACGGTGACACTTAAAACACCTGGGAATGGAGACACCATATGATCCAGCAATACCTCTACTACGCATACCAGGGGGTACCAAAAAGAAAAAAGGAATTTTTTTTGCAAAGTTGTGTATTTAAATTTTTTTTACAAAGCAACATTATCACCTTCAAAATACTCCCCATTACACTGAATACATTTGTCAAATCAGTGATTCTATTATTGGAAACATTTGTCAAACTCATTTGTTTGGATGACTCATGGCACCTCCCTGGTGTTTTTCTTCACCTCTTTTGTGGCTTCAAATTGCTGTCCTTTCATGCCCTCTTCATTCAAAGAAACAAAAAGAAGTCCCACTGAGTGAGGTCATGTGAGTCAGGTGCGTGGGGCAAGAGACACATGTTGTTTTTTTTGTCAAAAATTGGTGCAGTGAGATGGCTGCATGAGCAGGTGCACTGTCATGGTGGATAAACTAGTCCCCCATCTGGGAAATCAGGACTTCTTTGTCTCACACTGTTAGGCAATCTTTTGAAAGCTTGATTAACAGTCGGACCCGGTGGAACAAACTCCAAATGCACTGTGCCCCTTAGTTAAAAAAAACAGATGAGCATTTCCTTGATCTTTGATTTCACTTGACAAGCTTTTGGGGGACAACATAATGATTGCATCTTCCACTGGGTTGATTGAATAGCACTCTGTCTCCACACGAATAATGACCTTGGGGAAAAAATCTAGATAACTTTGGAGCTGTTCTTTCAAAGCACGGCTTCCACTTGACTCTCTTTTTCCTGGACAGTTGGATCCTGAGGCACACATTTCGCAGCGACCCTTCTCATTCTCCATTAAAATTTGTTGAACTAAGCTCCCAGATAGTCCAGATAATTTCTCCATGTCTTCAGTGGGCTGTCATCAATCATTGAGCACAAGTGCATGGACTTTCATCCATTCAGGCAGTTGATGGACGTCCAGAATGAGGTTTGTCATCAATCGACATTTCACCATTTTGTGAAACGAAAAAACCACTCGTACACTTCAATTTTTTCCCTAAGCACTGTCCTTGTAAGCTGTGTTCAACACCCTAAAAGTCTCTGTACCATTTTTTCCAGAGAGGGAAACAAATTTCACAGCCACATGCTGTTCTTGTAAATCAACCATCACAAAAAATGAGGTTCAACCAAAACCGCTTTTATGAAAAAATTCATTGTGACCACAGAGAACCTCCCCCCAAAAGGCACCACTGGCTGCACTAGCTCAGAGACATTTGCTGGATGCTTGCCTAGCAGAAAAATTCATTCTACAAAAGCTCTGCCCAGCATGGCTTTTTCCTCTTGTTTTTTTTTTTGGGGGGGGGGCGTATGCCCTCATAGAACCCAAAGAAATAAGAGACACGACCCAAGTGGATGTATGTGTCCCCATGCTTACAGCAGCACAGTCCACAAAAGCAGGAAACTGGAATCGGCCCAAATGCCCAACAGTGACAGAATGGATAAAGAAACTATGGTACATACACACAATGCATTCCTTAAAAACAGTGGTGAAAACGTGTCCGGAAGAACCTGGAAACCATTATGCTGAATGAAGTTAGCCAGTCACAGATGGACACATATTGTATGAGTCTACTCTTTTTTTACATCATTTTATTGGGGGCTCGTACAATTCTTATCACAATCCATCCATCTATCCATTGTGTCCAGCACATTTGTACATTTGTTGTCATCATCATTCTCAAAACATTTGCTTTCTACTTGAGTCCTTGGTATCAGCTCATTTCCTCCCTCCTTCCTCGCTCCCCCTTCCCTCATAAACCCTTGATAATTTATAAATTATTATTATTTTTGCCATATTTTACACTGTCCAACATCTCCCTTCACTCTCTTTTCTGTTGTCCATTCCCCAGGGAGGACTCAAAAAGAAAAACACCAAGCAAACAAATCTTAGCGACCAAACCCAAAACAAAGGAGCAGAAAGTCTACCTACTACTCCTGAGCCATGCCTTACACCCCTTATGCGCCCTTCATAAGAACCACCTTGAAAAAAGCAGACGTCCATCACCTGGGCCCACTCCTTCAAGAAGAGCGAAAAGGACGGTGAGCATCCACTTGTTGCTACACATCCCTGAGACAAGGCTGCGGCACATCAATAGGGTCTCCAGGGAAAAGAGAGGGGAACCTTACTGGAAAATCAAGGGACAGCCAGGGGAGAGGCGCATCTGCATGTCACAGGAGGCACTTATGTGTCTGTGGGGGTAGGATGGGTACATGGGGAGGAGCAGCCTCACATTGAGAAGGGGTGCTAAACAGTAACTGCAGGAAACTGAAGGAGAGACTAAAACTAGTGTTATATGCCTGGGTAAACAATACGTTTCTACACAACCCTCAGGGAACCACACCTCGGCACAAGGATGAGCTTTGATGCTGGCCTTACAGGGCACTTGGCATTGCCTCAAAGGGAACGCTGGAAGGAGTTGACGTGGAGGCTCGACTGAACAGGGCCCTACCTCAAAACTATCTATATCCGTGGGACTTAGGACTGAAACTCCCTGATGTAAGAGGACGCAGAAAACAGCCACCTCAAGACTGGTGAAAGGCGGTCGTTGGACCTCGGCTGTTTCACCTAGCTTAGGGACGTCAATGTAAAGAGTCCTAGAGCCACCATATATTGAGAACATTAATTATCCCCTTGCATTAATAAGACAGTTATTAATCTGATAGGTAAGGATCTGGCCTTGTAGGAAATGATAAAGTAAAATTTACCCCAGCACCAGTCCCCATTCTCAATGTAAACAGAGCTCAATCAATTAAGAATCATTCTGTACAAAGCAACATCCCGTGGATTGTATCTGGCAGCACATAAGCTTCTTCTATTAGCAGTACCTTGAACTCTATGACATTAGATAAAATGTTGATGTCACCCATGCCATTGCCTTATCCTCCAGGAGGGTGATTCACAATGCTTTTCGTTCTTGCTTGTTCTTCGTATGTTGCTTTTTTTCTGTGTTTCTGAGATCCCCTCTCTTTTCATTTCTGTCTTTGTTTGTCTCTGTTTTCTTTGGTTGGTGTTCTTGTTGGTTTAGGATTTTAATTGTTGTTATAATATGACTGCCAAAGTGAACCAGATTTGATCAAATCCACTGGACCAGCAGATGGATTCTGGGCTCCCACTTAACTATAGCCCCAATTCAAGAACAGTTTATTCTTATAACATCGCCCTGCTCAATACACACCTTCATGAAGAAATCACTGAAAACAAGGGTGCTACAGTATAGTGGGGCGAAGCAAGCTACGGTGCTCCCTCTCAAGTGGAATAACGTCGGGGGTCTTGTATTCAAACAAGCAGACACCTAAGTGAGGTGTGGAAGAAGCACACCAGCCTGCATGATCAAATATGACAATAACAAAATCTGGATATGACAAAGGGTAAGTATCAGAGCTCATATTTGAACACCCCGTGTGTAGAAGGCAAGGGAGAACAGATGCGCTGCGACTTAGTCAGTGTCAATGCATAGACTCTATAGTACAGGGAACAACTGGTCGTTTTGAACTGCTGACATCAGTTCTAGTGCAGCCTCCCCCTCCCGCATCCGTTGTTTGCTCCCCCACTCCTCTTAGCCTCCCCACCCTTGTCCCATATAATCCATTAATCAAGTATTGTCTCGATTCATCCATTCTTTCTGTGTTTCATAAACCAGGAAACCTAACAAAGACAATAAAAACTAAAAACAAAATGAAGCCGAAAGAAGAAAGCAATGTAATAATCATAATAATATAAAGATTTTTAAAAAGGAGTAAGAAAGAAAAGAGCGCTAACAATATTAAAAAGGCCAGAAAAGAAATTTCTGTTGTGAAACAAGCAAGAAATAGTTTAGCTTAGAGAAAATTTAGCTTGGGTCAAGAGGGAGGTCTACTGGCCAATAACCATCTCCTACTAGAGTTTGATCCACCGTAATCAAGTTTACATTAGTCCCTGTCTGACAGTCAAGCTTTGATTTCTGTGCCCAGATGAATCTACCAGAGGCCTAATCTGACTAAATAATCTGCAGACGGTTTCCGGTCCTACTGTTCTCCATTACCTTCTAGAACTAGGTGTTCAAAATTTGAGCTCTGATACTTACCCCTTGGTCCTATCTGGATTTTGTTATTGTCACATTTGGATCACGCAGGCTGGTGTGCTTCTTCCGCATGGACTTAGTTCACGCCTCACTTTGAGGATCAGGTGCACTTTAGTCCTCCATGTGACATTTTTATTCTTTAATATTTAAGCATATGCTGCTGCGCAAGGCCCTTGCTTTCCCAGATGCCTTAGTTCGAAAGTATTAGGAGTTAAAGGTAGAAATCAGCTGCCAGTGCTGGGGAAGGATCCTTCCACCGCCATGAAAGAAAGACACGGAGCTTGTGCGCCCCCTTTCCTCTCATTTCGGCCTTAACCATGGATATTGCAATTGGAATTGCGACAGCCCATCCTGAGACTATGCTTAAGGTGAGACACCAGCAAGAGGAAAGGGAAAACGAAGCAGAGTCTGAGTTCTTCCTAACATCATTTGAGACTTCACATCATGCTAGGAACCACCTAACTTCTAGATGTCTTGCTTGTGAGAAAATACATTCCCCAATGAATTCACTGTAGATGGATTTTTCTGTTCCTTGCAGGCAAATATCTTCCTAACTGATCAGGATACTATATATTTTTTTCTTACCTTTATTTTTTTTTAAACATTTTATTAGGGGCTCATACAACCCTCATCACAATCCATACATATACATGCATCAATTGTATAAAGCACAAGCACATCTGTACATTCTTTGTCCTAATCATTTATTACATACTCAATGCTACAAATAAAAAACCTCCTTTGTTTCCATTATCATGAGCTTGCACTATGAAAAAAAGCCACTTGAGTTTATTATGCTGTCTTTCGACAGAGCTATTGCATTGTCACACCATCCTTTCGGAGCGTGTGGAGAAAATTACTGAAATGGCAGGCCACAAAACAGTACCCTTAAGGGAAGGGGTATGATGAAGAGAAAGCTGCTTTCCACCCCACTACGTTTCATATCCACTCACTGAAGCATGCACCTGCCCACTTCCCTGCTCTGCTGATAGACTGGACTTCCCTTCCCAGCTGTTCCAGGCAGTGCCTTAGCAGCAGACACTGCAGCTGCCCCTGCAACTGGTGGCACTCTGTAGTCTGACACCGAGAGCGTCTCTATTAGAAGCTGTCACCAAGATGACAAAGGCCAGATTGGGTGTGGTAGCAGCTAAAAGTGAATGACACATTCACGCAACGCTGATGGAACAGGCAGAAAGGCACTGAATGTAAATGTCTCCACCCTGAGTCAGCAGCTGGGCCTTCTGGGACTTGCCATCAGCCTGGATTTCATGGATAATAATATAAAACTTAAATGACCCTCCCTCCCGGAGTTGTGAGTCATCCATCAGTTTGGTGGCAGCCAAAAATACCTCCTAGAGCTCTTCAGATTTGCTGGGAAGCTTGATGGAATTAAAGTTGAAAGGCATTCTTTTGCTACAGCGATCTATTTCTTCCCCCACCACTTCATCTGCCTGGTCTTCTTATTCAAGAATTCCCTAACTGTTATCTCTTTGGTTAAGTTTTAAGAATCTAAGTAAGTCCAGTTGTTTATAGTTAGCCAATTTGAGGAAGTGTCACTCTTTAATGTAAAGTCAACTAATAATATTGGTCTATTAATTATTTTCCTTGTTTGCTATCTTTGATTCCCCTGACACTAGACTGTGCAAAAATGAGATTCAAAATGATTTTTAAAAAACCCTCAGTTTTAATGTTTCATTAGCAAGGGACTCTATTATCCATCCTCTCAGTGATGCTCTAATGCCCACTGCCTTTCGAGTAGCTCAACCTTTACCCCACTCTTTCAGAACGCACGCACCCAGGCCACCGCTTCTTCTCTTAAGATTCTGAAGTTTCTCTTACACTAGTAGCTGTTGGAAGATTCCTTTGCGATTCTACCCAGCAAACGCAGCAGCCTCACTGTTTTTGCTTCGATGATTATCTTCTTATACGCCCTAGATAACTAATTAAATCAGTCCTCCCGCATTCCCCTCTACCCGACCTGAACACGCGTCTTGCAGTTCCATTTTCTTTCATTAAGACTTCTTCTCTCTTGGTATCCACATTTTAATCTTCCTTGTAAACTTGGCTGGCATTTTAGCCCACGATTTCCTTTCCTTGGAAATTGATGAGTTTCCATCCATAATCACAGTAACAAAATGAATTTATTCTAGTTACCCTTATCACTGATTATGGCTAACTTACTTAATTCTATGATAATGGCCTCTAAAAAAATCATATAACTGAGAAAAAACAGGACTATCCAACCCAAAATTGGAGTAGGAAGCATCTTTTGCTTCAGAATCTGAACTCTTGGGAGCATCCTAGAAAAAGTGCTCCTCTGTTTCTAACATCTTCCAGGACAATTGACTTCTCATCAAAGCCACTCCTTCAGTTCAGGTCTGGAGCCTCCTCTGTCTGCAAAAGCTTTTAAAGTACAACGTTCTAAAGCACCTGGTTCTTTTATTTTCTTAATGGAAACCAAATGCTTCCCCAATAGCCACAAAAATACTTTAGGTGCCACTACAAAACACAATCTAAGTAATGGATTTTGGAATCCTATTAAGAGACATTTATTATTTCGTCTTACCCAAATCTTCCTTTTTGGGATGACTAGACTCTACTCCATTTGTCCTATCTTACCTATTACAATAAATTCTTGAAATACTTACAAAACGGATCAGACTAAGCTAACCATCTCCACAAGATAATTGAAAATATAATTATTTTACTTTTGGGTATTTATTTTTGTGGGCACTATATCAGATGAAAGAAAACCTTATATTTCAAAATGACTTTTATATAAAATACCATATTTGAGGTTACCATACATATCTCTAAAATGTTGTACTGTGTGGTATTTACATTATCTAGTGTCAACTTGAGGATATTAAGATGGAAGGGGCAGAGGCTTGCCTGCCAATCATGCCTCCTTGTGGGCATGGCCTTCTCATAAGGATTCTGGGTACATCCTCTTTTGCTCCCTGAAGGCAGGCCACACTTCATCTTCCTGCTGAGGAGTCACACTTGGGGAGCTGGAGGAGCCACGTGGAGACGCATGCCAGCACTGCGATGCTTCCACCACCTTTGGATCCACAAGCCTTTTCATTCACTAGCCTGTGTTCTTCCTGCATTCGGTATCATTTCAGGTGCTATGAGAGTCTGAAGAATTTATGGCCTAGTATCTGACATATGGGCTAATAGTGAAATTATAGGCTTGATTTGGACTGGGCGTGGATGTTTTCTCAATATAAAATTGCTCTTGATATATAGCTTTCTCTTACATATATAGGAGCTAAATGAAGCTAACATCATGAATATTAATAAAGATATTTTTAAAGGATGCTTTCAAAACAGAGTACCCCTGTTTTCTAATTATATGTAAAGCTAAGTTTTAGAGTTTAGCATGATTTAAATATTAAAATAAATAAGGATTATGATAAAGTTGATAAAATTAAAGTTGCCATCATAAAAGATATCAAAATTACTATCTAGTAGACTTCTTTAAGATGAATATTCCAGTGGAAATTCAAAATATGTATCCATGACAACTTGATATCACTGAATTATCGGGTCTGTAAGAAATATATTGAAACTTAGTTTTATTTTTATCACACCTTAATCCTAAAAGATATGTTCTATATCCCAAAGGGTAATGGTATTTTATCTTAAAACCAGCTTTCAGAATCTGTGTTTCTGCAAAAACAGTAAATATCCAAAAGATTAAAGTTGTGAGATAATCTTAACAATGAACATACTTAACTCATTACTTTGTTGGATTTGTTAGGTTCCATCAAATCTGTTCCACCTCATGGCAGCCACACGCCAACAGAAGAAAAACAACCCTCACAATGGACTGTGTGGTTGAGCCATTGCTGCGGCCGCTGGGCCAGCCCATCGTATCGAGGGTCTTCCTCTTTTGGCTGCCCCTCAAATTTACCAAGCATTAGTGTCCTTCTCCAAGGACTGGCCTCTCCTGGCAACATGTCCATAGTTTTGGGACACAATGTCTCACCATCCTTGCCTTAAGGGGCATTCTGGCTGTACTTCTTCCAAAAGAGATTCATTATATCACACCCGATCGCAAATATTCTTTACTCCACACTGCATGTCTAGTGATTCCTCGTTAGCTAAAAAATAAATAATAAGATAAGGCAGAGGGGGGAAAAGTGTTTTTTGTTGTTTGTTGCTTGTTTTGTTTTTTTGTTTTTGATGTACCCCTAGGAACATCATGGTTAGCACAACCCCTCCCCCCCTCCGCCACCCCAGGTCTCCTGCTATGGTCTAGGAAGACGTGCTCCCTGAAACAATATGCTAATCTGCGATTGCAGAAGTTTCAATGTGGTAGTGAGTAAATCAACAAAGACTTCCCCCTCCTAAGAAATAAAACTGACAGTTCGGTAAAGGAAACACGGGATTACTGCATAGTATTCTTAATTAATGCCGTAGACCCTCGAGAGGCTGAGTCATAATGTGTGATGTGAATTTACACAAAGACTGTATCATGCCCATCATTCTTTTCCAAGTATTTAGAGAAATACCCCCAAATTCTTCATCTTCAGTTAGAAATGGCTCTGTGGATAGAGCTATAGAATGTGGCTAACTCCTGTCATATAGTACAAGCAAGGCGATTTCTCGCTTCTTTAATCTTCAATAGCTCACTCTCATAATGGAACATGTGTTCTGCTGTTTGGAGTTATTTTGAGAATGAATGTATCATCTATCCCTTCCCCCACCCAGGAACTGCAGCCCCTGTAAGACTAAAACCATGTTTTATTCATCTTTATGTCTCAGAGTGATATCTGGCACTTTGTAAAACTTTAGTACACTTCTGTTACAGAAGACTAGAATAATTTCATCTGACTCCTTCCATGTCAACACAATGAAAAGGGATGAATTTCTAGCCAGTCAAACTGTTATTTTTAGCCATATCTACCTTCAATATAAATTTATACAACATGATTGAGCTGTAGCAATCCAAAAAACGACACTAGAACAAATGGATTGGTCACGCCTGTGGTCCAATTTACCCACTCTGTATTAAGAGGGCGAAAAGGTTTGACTGCACCGAAGCTGTAAGTGAAGCATACGGTGAGGAATATTGGTGTCTCGCCGTGCAAAGATAAAGAAATAGAACAGTCCTTCAAATTACGGATTATGAAACATGAATTATGCACTTCAAAAAACAGTGGTCAGTTGAAGAACCTGCTCCTAACTTTATCAAAGACGAAGCAAAGCCATAGTGTTACTCCGTTAAAAGAGAGATACCGTTCTCCAAATGGTGTACTCTCATGACTTCACCTGTGTTTTCCCAAAGCCATGTTATTTGAGGGAAAACACCACCATTCAGTGCAATGCACACCAGCGTGGCCTTGTAACGAGGCTTCGTTTCCTTTCAAATAATCACAAGCTGTGTCTCTACTCAGAAAAAAAGAACGGAGAACAATTTTGCAAAAATACCTTGCTGTAACTGATGCCTGATTGAGTCAGGGCTGGTCAGGTTCTTGGTCACGGAGTGAGCACAAGACACGCACAGTGGGGCTGCACAGAGATGCCCTCAGCGGGTGTTCTTTATTCTGAAATTTCAGAATATTAAAAGGAAGAACCCAAGACAGCCCTAAGCACTTGACCCCGGTTTCTGGCTAACCACACGCTCCATGATAAAGTTCATCAGTGCACTATTTCTGTGCCAGTTGGAGAAGAAATAGGGCAAGGCACAGACACAACTGAAGAACCCACTTTGAAAGCATGGTCAGGGTTCCCAGCCTTCCCTGCAGCACTCCTCCTTCAGGCAGGCTGTGCCTTTGTTAATTCTGTGTTTTATGGTTCCCATAAAAACAACTTCAAGTAAACAGGAAATGGCAAGTAACTTGATGTCAATCACTTACACTTTTGCTAAAAGCCATCTATGCAACTATGTGGGTTTGCTGGGACTTACTCCCATTTCATCACCCAGGAGAACCATGCCCTCGTAAACCCTGTGCTGACTCAAGTGGGTGGAGCAGGTTTGATGGTAGAGTCCAAAAGGCCCTCACATTAGAAGCTTAACGCTCCTTGTGAAGCTTATTCTCCTCTAGGTACTTCAGGGGACTCCAGAGAGCTGAGTCAGAAGAGATGGGAGACTGTATTCTCAGCTGCCTCTGGCCCCTGGGGAGCGTCAGCCCTGAATGCAGCTGCTGAAGGAGGGAAGGACGCCAAAACTCACAGATATTCAAAGAGGCAGAAGAAGCCCCAAGAGCAGGCGTTTCCAACTGCCAGAATTATTGAACAATTCAGACCCTTCCCTGCTGTTCTTTCAACGTTCCTTCCTCCTATACCCCCTCTGCAATTCTGTAAAACTTGTATTAACTTTTCGTTTCCTTTCCAGGAACTTTTTGAAGTCACCTTGGATATACTGAGCTTTCAGGCAATTCTCATGTCTCTCTCCTCATGATGCCAACACTGCTTGCCTTAAAAATAAGTAGGATGGCACCCACATCAATTGAATGTGGATGGTATGAGAGGTTTGGGTGAGATAATAACAGAAAGGTTGTCAGTTCTTACCAACCCACAAAAGAATGGCCTGGCAAACCACTTCCATAAAGATAACTGCCAAGTAAACCCCAAGGATAAGCTCCACTCTATAACTCAACACACTGGCTGGCATGAGTTAGGGGCAGACTTCACGGAGGTAGCAGATATTAGCATCAGCTAAATACCAGGCACATACTCTATAGTCATCAGACCAAAATTGGTTGCTGTCTAGCAGCCCGCAAAGTGAGGTTGGTTGTCATGCCATCTGTTTATGCTTTGTAAGAACCAAACTCAGTGCCATCGAATCAACTGTAACTAGCCGTGAGGTCCTGTGGGTGAGACCGACTGTAACTGTTTACAGTAGTGGAAAGCTCAGTCTCTCTCCCCTGGAGCGGCTGGTGGTTTTGAATTGCTGACCACATGGATCACAGCCCAAGTTGTAACCACTTCACCGTAAGCATCATCAAATTTACATAAGGAGTTTTTAGTCTGTATTATAGGGAAAGTCACTGTCATAATACCACACTGCTACATGGGATGATAACAATGACGGATGACAATGTCAGCTTTGGCGGGGTTATTGGTTTTATTTTCAGAAATTCAATAGACATAAAGATATACCCCCCAAATAAGCAGACTCTGCAAGGCGCACACAGCTATCTCTGATCTGCAGCTACATTATGTGTCCTGCAATGGTAACACTCTCAGAAGTCAAAATTACATACGCTAAGCCAAACGTGCAGCAACGCGTTCTGTTGCATCCCCTGCAGAAGCAGTGGCCACACCACCTGCAGGTATTGAGTTCCTAATCTGTTTATCGAGCAAGGTCCAAAGGACTTCAATGTACAAAAAAAAGAGAAAAGAGAACTTTTTAAAAAAATTCTAAACAAACCCAGTAGTCACATATTTTATGCTAATTGTATCAAAACAAGGAGTGGCTAAGGAACATGCTGAAGTTATGAAATTAATATATGGCTGTAGCAGAATTCAAATCCAAAGTTATTGGTACCTACAGTTACTAATCTTAACTTTTATGTCACAAAATAATGCAATCCTATTTTGAGGTTATATTTCCTACTTAGATTCTGGGAGAAATCAGATTATTTCTGTGTTCATTTTGCCTGTCATGTGGCAAATATTCAATGCTATATATTTGAGAGTAAAACATTTCATATCAACATGTATATTACACCTATATACAGCCAAAGACTAAAGTCCAAGGGTGAAGTTGAACATTAACTCTGGTGACCCACGTCTGTGATTTGACCTCACAGTTCTCATGGCTTGAGAAATCAAGTTCCATCAAGGAGCAGAGCAGAAAGCAACGGGATCATGAGAGGGAAGTTCTACTTTCACAGGCTCCTTACAGCCACGTCTCCTCACAATGCAGGGAAGTTCAATGGTCATTTTTTATTCAGAGACCAAGCCTTGTCAAGTCTAGTAGCTGTCACTTCTGAGCATGGCAGATGTTCACTGTCTGTCTGCACATTCATTTTTCCGGCGAGTCCATAAAATGGGTCTAAAAAGCCAATGTTGCTTCTTTTATTCGGTTAACAATTTTAAAGCCTCTAGTAAAATGTAAAAATCCACAGATACTCTAAGTTGTTTGTGCCAATGAGTAAAATGAAGACAGAAGGTAAAACGGATTTAGCTAGTATTTCTAGATTATCTGCATAGATGTGCTTTGATAAAGAAGATGTCAAGGCAAACCTATCTTTGGTCCAGACTTACAGACACGGGCTAACCAAATAATGCTCGAGACCTGCCAATATCTTCTTGATTTCAGAGAGGAGGCAATCAAGAACTTATCACTGATGCATCTAATAATAGTACCTCTTGTCATGCATACCCAAGTCATAGCAATCCTGCAGGGCAGAAGAGAATTATCCCTCAGTGTATAAGACGAAGATCTTAATGGAAGCAGACTGGTGCATCATTCCCCATGGGGCAGCTGGAAGATTTGAACTGTCCACCTTTTAGTTAGCACCGGAGCATGAAACTACAAGAACTCCTTCTACGAATAATGATAACTAGCAATTTTGTGAAGCAGTATTCTTTCTTAAGAATTTTAATTTACCCAGCCCACACAACATCCTTGTGAGCATAAATGGAATAAGAAGAGCACCTCCTTCCATTTCACATATGAGTAAATTAAGTCACAGGTGAGATAAATGACTCACCCGCAATCACACATTTATTTCATAGCAGAATCACAGCTAACGTGGATGAAAAACTTGAATGGTTGGCATTATAATTATTTTAGTTCACCAAGAGGTCAACCCTAAAATATGTTAAGACATTAGTAAAGACCCTGGTGGTAATTCAGTGATAATTATTACACTGGTTTTAAAGGATCAGTGGGGTTCCATCGTTGATTCTTTCTAAGGTACCCCATTAAAATAAGTGAATAAAATGGAAACCCATTCAAGAATTATTTGAGTGCGCATGATGTGCCAAGCATGCTTCTGGAGTCTCTTGAAAATACCTTGGTGTATTTAGCAGCGAAACAGGCAAAACTCATGATATCATAAAGCCGACCCTCTAGTTAATTGACAGCATGGTAATGAGTGCATAAGCTTGTGTTTTAAAAGATAGTAAGCGTACAGGATCCGATAGGAGGCAGGTCAATTGCAGTCCTTATTAGGCCAGTCAGGGTCTGCCTCTGCCCCACTGTCCTCCAGGAGTTTCCACTCCCAGCGAGTGGAGCTGCCCCGGCAGGTGTCCCTGGCAGGTGTCGCACACGATACACCTTTAAAGAAACAGACAGCCTCAGCTTTCTTGTGTGACCTTGCAGTTATCAACGCAAGGCAACCCCACTCGGCTACCCCAGCTCTGTAGGTCTCACTGAGAAACTGAGCTCTGTGGACACCTGGATAAAGAGGAAGCAATCAAGCAAAATAAAAATATCCGAATAGTATGCTGGCTAAGGAGGTGTGTTCAAGGAACACAAGGGAGCCAATGTGGTGGAAGCAGGGTTAGCAAGAGAGAGAGTTGTTGGAGGTGAGTCCTGAGAAGGAAGGTAGAGTCAGGTTATGTGGGGACTTGGAGAACTTGGCGTGCCATTGCCCAAATAGGAGTTGGGGCAGCAAAGTGGCGTGTTCCCACTTAAATTTTAAAGAGAATGTATTATTAATTATTACTACTGTTAATTATTAAATACTTTAACATTTAATCACCCAATGCATTGCATAATCTTAGTCATATACATGAATCTCAATTATCCCTGCAAAAATCCCAAACTAAAACTATCAAATATTTATTGCTATCAAATAAATTCACACAGTTGATTGCATGTGTTATTGAGATGAACTGTTTAATAGGGTTTTCTTGTCATGACCTTTAGAGAAGCAGATTGCCAGGCCTTTCTGCTGCCATACCACTGGACGGGCTCAAATGGCCCACCCTTATTTTGGTAGTCCAGGGCAAATTGTTTGTAGCAGCCAGTCACTGGTTTTGACCACCCACTTCTACCAAAAGGATGCTTTTGGTCTCATTTTCCCAAAGAAAATCTCAAGGTTCAGAAGCCATATCCACGTAGCTTGTCTTGGTTAAGAGAATGTACAAACCTGATGGCCATCAACTTTATACCAACTCATGGCAACCCTGGGCATATCAGAGCAGAATGGTGCTCCCTAGAGTATTCCATGGGATTTTTCAGAAGTAGACTGCCAGGCCTTTCTTCTCAGATTCCCCTAGGTGGTCCGGAACCTTCAACTTTGGGATAGTACCTAAGCACATTAGCCATTTGCACTCTTCAAGAGTAGGGTTAGATGTTGTTCTTGGAGTCAATTCCGACCCATAGTGACCGGATGCACAACAGAACGAAACGTTGCCCGGTCCTGCGCTGTCCTCCCAAGCATTCCTATGCCTGAGCCCATTGTTGCAGCCACGGTGTCCATCCATCTCATTGAGGACAAGATATATTAAGTAGTAACCCAAAATCAAACTCACTGCCAGAGTGAAAGCCAGGGGAAAAAATGTGCCGTCTACTACCCCTTAGCCACCATCTGCCAAAGGCAGAGCGGAGGGAGCCACCCCGATTACATGACCAAGAGCAGACAGGGCCCCTTGCAAAGCAGTGTGATATTCAAAGAAGATTCATTTGACTGCGAGATACTCGACCCTAATCTAGCCAATAATTTGAGGATTCGAGAAGAAAGATGGTAAGGTAGAAAGGGCACTCCGTCTATAGATTAACCCAAATAGCAAGATAATGAGTTCTGACTAGGGGAAAGAAACGGAGGTAAACACTGTTCCATAAGTACAGGGTATTAATAAGAATACCTCTTCCCTTGCCAATATATAACCATATAACCAGAGTATAAATATTCACCTTAAAATCTTAAAGAGAGAAAATCTGCATGCTCAACTATTTTAAGAGTTTGGGACCACATATTTATTTTAAAATAATAAAAGCTATGGCTTAGGGAGGATTTGCTTTAGTTTCGTCTCCCTCTGAGGTTAACCATCATAAATTATGACAGACTTATACTTGACACACTTAACACACGTTTGGCATTAGCTTAACATGGCACATATGCTAACATGGAAGCTAATTCCTTACACACAAGCTTAGTTAGCATATTCATTACTAAGGGGATATTCTTTTTTGTTTTGCTTGTATAACTATACATGCTTGGATGAAATGTGTCATCTTTGTAAACATTATTCCTCTGCAGGACTTTTCTCTTAAAATTCTAAGTGCCAATTTGCCACCCAGGGATTAAAATAAAAAACTAATAGTTATTAAATGGCATGTTATTAAACAACAATTTGGATTTCTTCAAAACATTTTGACCCCTGCTTATTTCCAACCATGCAATGGAAGAGAAATAAACAGAATTGAATTCTACCTATATTTCTCATATAAAAATTTTACAACATCCAAGCATTTGGTCAGTTCAAATCTTTCAAATAACTTAATAATGCAAAGTTGTCAATCTAGAAATGACCAGGCTAACAACATATACCTTTGGTTAACATCAAATTTTCAACAAATTTGCCTTAATTTTCAATTGACTGTTAAACTTAAAACTAGTAAATGTAATATGTGAATGCATGAATCTATGTGTGTCTGTATATGTATCATATTAGAACTGATGAGTAATATTTTGATTGTGAATCCTTTTAGGAATTTGACACTTATGCTTAGCTCTACTTGAACTTCTTACTACCACCTAGCTACAATGAAAGGCAATTAAAACTTAATCTATTTGCCAAGACTAATTCCCATTACCTTTATAAATATAGGTTTGCTTTTCTGTGTTGAAAACAAACGTTTCCCGATGAAATTGTACCATAACCCAATACATTTAGACCCACAGCGATGTGCAGTGGCTTTGAAATATTAAAGGACATCAAATATTTTTGAGCTGAGAAATATTACATGTTACAAATAATTATCACATTATAATCCTAACAAACATATTAGTTGAAATGTAGCACAGATACTTTTTTCCTCCTCCTTTTTTATTCATTTTTTTAGGTACATAAATTTCTGCACATCTATTCTGGTATAAACACTGTCAACTGCAATATAGGGTGGAAGGAAACAGTGTCACAACAGAATCAAATCTGCTCAATCCTGTTAGATTTTAACATACTCAACATTTGACAAACTTATGACATTAAAATTTCAAAACTATTGATTCAGGAAGTGTGGCCCATATGACTCCAGGCATTCTATAAAAGATATATTAAGTACACTATGTGTATAACTTAAATTGTTTGTTTTATATACCATAATTTCTCTTATCTGAATTTTAAATAAATACTGATGCATTCATACATAAAACATATTAAGGTGTGAACATTAATCTGAAATTGTGCAGGCATTAGTTTGTGAGTGTTCCAAAGAAGTAAAACTGTTTTTACCTCCTAGTCCTGGTCTAAGCCGATTATCGTAACCATCCAGAAGTCTGTCTAGAATTCTTGTAAAGATGGTAATGTTATTTTTAGCTTCGTCTTCTTGGATGTTAGCCAGCACAAACCTAAACAGACAATTTTATAAGTTGGTACAGTCTCCATAGGTGGGTTTTGCAGGTGCCAACATGCCCTTCTTCCTTAATCTTGACCTTAAGGTTCTCTAATCGGCTAGTGTCCCCCATGTTTTCTCCTTTCTCTGTAAATATCCGTGTATCTGCTGGAAAGGCAAACCTGCTGTTGAAATGGATGCTAAATATTAGATGATCAGAAAGTTTGATGTCAACAGCATTTAAGATTTCTACCACTTAGCAGTCTGCATGCACTATTCATTTCTTTCTATGAGTCATTTCCCAGAATAGAAGATAATTGTAGATTATCACATGTAGATACAATTAGCAATGTTACTCTCCAGTTAGAAAGGTATAATAATCAAAGGGACTCATGAAATAATTCTTTATTGATTTGAATATTAACTGGAAAATAAATTGCCTACATGGAAGTATATAATTCCTCTGTATACCTCCTAATTGCCTTCATTTTCCTCTTAAGCCGAGATGATTTCCTTACTTTGGATATACCTCCACCCAATGGCCAAGTGCATTATAGACATCAGGGAAACTCCACTGGCCTTATGCCAAGCTTCACTGATACTGCCAGAGAGGCAGGCAGGGAGACAGAGGTGGGCTCTGACTGGATCAGCAACACACACACAGCTGCAGCAAGCCTTGGAGGACAGTGCCTTCTGATTGATCTCCAAGGAGAGAGATCAGGGACCACATAAAGATTAAAACGCTCAGCCATGTTTTCTGTGATATATTTGTAGGAAGAACAACTGGTCTTAAAATATCCACCAAAAAAATGGTGACAAACAGTGATTATTCTTCCTATGATTTCTCTTTTCACAATGCCAGAAACCTGATTCCTAACATCCAGCAATCTGATATAGAGGAGTTGGACGTGTAAACAGAATATCCTCTCACACTGCCATCCTTTCCCACAAAAGTTCAGGGATAGAAATGATTACCCACAAAGAATCAATTATAGAATATAATAAAATACTGAGTTTTAGCACTCCTGGTTCAATATAGAACAGGAAACAAGTGGAAAGATATATGGACAAGCACTGAGGATTTTCACTGATTATAGATGTATCGTGACTTGTTCACGTCTTTCAAGTTAAAAGATTATGTGTGACTGCATTTTGATCAAGGTACATTATAAAAATGGACAGTCTGGTTAAATTTACATAATTCCAGAACCAGTAGATAACACTATTATTAATTAATCAAAACACTGATAACCAACTCCAAACAAATCTTGCTCTTAGAGCAGAGAAACATTACAACGTTGATATAAAGATAAAAATGGTGCATTATGTATGTAAATCGGTTCATACCCTCTAGCCTGAAAAGCATCTATATAGCCTAATTAATCTAATTGTAAAAACTATCACTAGGATTGTCACGAAGTTCCACACAGATGGATATTTTTCACTCAGAACTGGTTTTAAATTACATGTCATATTTTCCTTATAAAAACTGTATTTTCTAATTTTAATAAAGTAGTTGAAGAAGTAATTGTTTTCTAATTTTGATAAAATAAGGTTTATAAAGAGGTTTCTTCTCAGTCTAGGGAAATAGTGCTTTCATATATTAGCAATTAGTTAGGCAAGGAAATGAAAACATTAAAAGCAAATAAAGGTCTAATAAAGAATAATTGGTTACACAGAAAGGGTTATGAAGCTAGTGTTCTAAGTTATCTGTTATTTTGAAAATAGTTCCCTTAAGGCATTGAACAAAATCTGTCTATTTAAGGGATCAAGGTAAAAATAGAACTAGAAAACAAATAAGATGAATGTATCAAGGGAAATAAACATTAATTGTATGTGTGTAGGAACAGGGAAAGCAAAAATCGATGTTTTAGACAGTTAATTTTTAGAATAGTGAGAATTTTAGGAATAAATGTAACTCATGAACATAAAAAGTTGAGTAATAAATGAAGTCTTTGTTTTAATGTTTGTGATTGTGAGGTTGTATGCTACCTCCACCTAGAGGCTTAAGACTCACACACATTTGTGATTTTTCTAGATTGGGTAAACGAACCAATTAAAATAAAAGGTTTGCGGCAAAAATGTAAAGTTAACACTCACATAATTTAAACTTGCGCTTTCCCAGTTGACTTCAAGGAAAACTGTTGGATACCTTACTAAATCTTGTTGTGATTATGAGTGTATTTAACTTAACTACTTCAATTTCTTGTGAGAAATATACCTCTCAATAGAAATACAGTTCTTTTGGAGGAATTTTTCAATTTTTTTAGCTTGGTTTAATTTACAAAGATGTTTCAGTTCCCTTTCCTACCTTATCATTGTGAACAAGTCGCACAGAACTTTTTATAAGCAGGCTCTACTACATCGTATGTCAGGCTTCGATTGCATCCCTGATCATTAGGTCGAAATTCATCCAAATAATCCAGATTCCCAAAAGCCAGCGCTGAGATGATGGAACCCCCCCAAACCCACACTGACTCTGAATTAAAATGACCAAAAAGAATAAATATCTCACCTGGCTGGGTCCCCCACCAAGAAAGCCACAAGCAGCAATGGCATTTTGTAAATGCTCCATTTTGTCTTCATTCCTGTTTTATTTTGGGGGGGACGGACTTTTTTTGGTAAAACCTTGAAAGAAAAAGGAAAGATATGTCAAATTACATCCAGTTACCACTATCCAAGTAGCCCAAAGATTTTCAAAAGAGAATCCCTAGTTTACAGAGGAGAACTAGAGTTAAAGCTATGGAGATTACCCCAGTAGAGTGAGTGTAGGGTGTAAGGATTGGGGGAAGGGATGAGTGTGTGTGTGTGTGTGTGTGTGTGTGTGTGTGTGTGTGTGTGTTTGCGCGCGCGTGCTTTCTTGTGGACAGCAAGATGACCAAGTATGCAGACTTTGCTCAGCCAGGAACTTCCTCTGACCCCACGTCCAGCAAACACTGTTGTGTGCACACATATCCCCACACTAGGAGCCCTAAGTGGATAGATGAGCTGGAACAGGAAGCCAGGGTGGATTGGGAAGGGGGTGGGGGGAGTGGAAAAGGGGAGGAGAGATGCTTACCTAATGCTACAACCTTCTCCACTAAGACCACCCCCACCCCACCCACCCCCGCAACCACAGCCACACACACACACACACACACACACACACACACACACACAAAGCAAGGGGCAAGCAGCCCACTTTGTCAACGATTCTTTTCATTAGTGTTCTGCAGTCCTCGCGTCTTCACTTCTTCACTGGTTCCGAAATCAAATCAAATCAAATGAGCCCCCTTCCTACCCCCCCCCCCACAGTGGCCCAAAGACCCCGTCTGGCCCGGGAGCGAGCCGGGTTTGACAGCTGCGAAACGCCGCCTTGGAGCGCCGCTCCCAGCAGAGGACCACAGACCGGGAAGGAGCGCGAGCTCGCGGATCCAAGCCCGGGCGGCCAGGCGGGCAGCGGCAATCGCGGCGTGCAAAGTTGGGCGCAATCAAAGAGCGAGGCTCCCGGGCTGCCAGCCCGGCGACTGGGCTCCCATTGTAGTTGCAAATAGGCTGCTGGGGCTGCGTGTGGACAAGATGCTTTTTAATGGGCCCCTGAAGCCCCGGGGGGCGGGAGGGCGACTTGACCCTCCCGGGTTGCCAGGGAGCTCGGGAGAGCGAGTGGGCTGGCGGGAGCCAAGCCCTGCACCAGAGGCGAAGACGAACAGAAATGGTCCCCGTGTTGGGACCCACGCGCGCGCCCCTACCTGAAGCAGCGAGGCGAGGTCGGCGTCTCTTCCTTTTGCCCCGATCTGGAGGAGATGGGAAACTTGCGAGAGGTGACAGCGGGTGAGAGAGATGAGAGAGTGAGGGAGGAAGGAAAGAGAGAGAGAGAGTGGGGGGGACTGCAGCAGCAGCCCCGGAGCTGGCGGGAGCGGCGGGCTGGTGCGAAGGAAGCCAGAGGGAGCGCCCAGAGCCGCGGCGGCGGCGGCGGCGGGAGTAGAAGGCGGCGAAGGCGTCCGTAGTGGCGGTCACGGGCGGAGGAGGAGTTGGAGGCAGAGGAAGGGGGAGCGACGGCGGGCGCGGGCGGGGCGGTGCCAGGAGGAGAACGGGGGCGGCGGCGTGGTGTGCGCAGGCGGTGGCGGGCACGAGCCCCGCGCCTGGAGGAGGAGGAGCCAGGCGGTGCAGGAAAGCTAATGAGGTTCCCGGCGACCGCAGGGAACCCCCCACCCCCCTAAGCGACCCCATTGGCCGCCCGCCGGGCACCTGCAGGGACCCAACCCGGAGCGACGGCGGCGGCGGGCGCCCGGAGCGCCTCTCGCGCGTCCACGTCGCCCGGGAGGAGCGGAGTCCACGCGGCGCCCCGGGCTGCTCCCCGCGGCCGCCCGCCGGGGCTCCCCGGAGGCCCCGAGGTTCCTGGGGGGTGGGGATGGGTGGGGGGAGTCCGTGGGGCGTGCAAACGCGGCGGGTAGGCGCTGCCCCAGCTCCCAGGCGCAGCGCGCTGTGGCCCGCTCCCCAACATGCCCAGGCTCGGGGAGACGCGGCAGTGGAGGGAAGAGGTAACGAGGGGCCGCTCCCGCTGGGGGGCGAAGGCACTCATCACGCCTGGATTGAGTCATCAGCGCCTCCACGCATGGCCAAGTTCAACGCATGTGGCGTGGAGTGGGACAGCAGGGAGTGTCTAGCTTGTTTTGTTTTTGCTTTCGGGTTTCCTGAGCCCTCTTGATGTAGCCCACCCAGTCCTCCGGACTTCTGCCAGCAGCACCCATTTCCCCGCGATAGCGCAGAGGGGCGATCGGTAAAGTGCGTTTGCAGAGTGTACACCTCTGGAAACCCTGAGCTGGCTCGTCATCAGCAATTCGTTGCCCATCATCTTTGCATAAGCATTTTCTCTCCCTGGTGCTGAAACTCTTATCCGCAGCTCTAAAAAGTTTACATTACCCTAGAGTAAAAGCGAACCTACTCTTCAATTCATTCGTGTGGGGGGGGGGGAGGGGTGCGGGGTGGTGGGGAGTGGGAGATGGAGTGAAGAGGGTTGTATTGGGGTTGAGATTTCCTCTTTGTGCTTTCTGGTCATAAAAGGACCTGTTGTAATTCCAATGCCATTGTTCTGCATTCATCATTGTATGTTTGATCAGTCTCACTTCTTTTTTTATCTGGGATGATAAAATTTCAAATGTTCAACTTGAACTAGAGAGAGAGAGAAGAGAGGGAGATTGATATTCCCTTTGTACTGCACTTAAACAGAATATCGTGCAAATTCTCCTAAGGAAAGCGGAGCAGATGTTTATTTCCTCCAGAAGTTATAAACATTAGACACCTTTTTAAGAAAGAGGCGGAGGGAGGGAAGATGAGTACCCTGATATATTCAGAGTCATTATGTGCCAAGCACGTCTGTTTTGTTAGGATGCACCAAAAATTCAGATGTTTTTCTTAGCGAGTGCAGTTCTTATAACAGCAGCCACTGCTAATAATCTACAGTGAAATTTAGCGTGGCTTTAAAGGTATGTGAGTCAGAATCTTTACATTGTAAATATGTTCAAGCTGTTCTTTTTAACCTCTTAATCACCACTCTCCAAATGAGGATTGAATATACTACAACCTAATCAAGCACTTGCTCTGTTCAACTGGCTTGGTGAAGAATAGAGTACCACCCAGCTTTCTCCTCCATCATTAACATTCCCTTCCTGACTTCCTCATTGCAGAGCCTAATTGAAATTCACAAAGATAAAAAGCATGCCATTTAAAACCTTGCAACTAGGGGAGCTAAACATCTTTTACTTGGCACGAACACTTCACTTCCTACTGTATCTTCCAATTTTCCATTTCTTGTAGTCAATCTCCATTACATCTCTATTTATATTACTACTAAATGTTTTATATTTTATTTTGGAAGTCAAGCAGTGCATGACTTAATTGGTATGCCCTAAGAAAACTTCTCTTTCATGAATGCCACAATTTTTATGCATATCTTCATAGACTAGTCTCCTACTTATCGCAATAGTATTTCCCCAGTATTCTAGTAACATAATGGGTATTAGTTTTAGTTACTTTATCTCAAAATCAAAGGTAATGATTTCTTCTTAAAAAACAGTCTTTCCCGCTAGTCCTTTTACTATATTTGTAAACCTATTCCATATAACCCAAATTGAACCTCACAAAGTTCAAATCATTTCTTTATTTTCATCATGTGTTCTTTTGTTAAGTGTTGTGTTGGAACCATGCAAAAGAGGCAGGTGCTCAACAAGCTAGAATGACACAGCGGGTGCAGTAGTGAAGGGCTCAAAGGTAACCACAGCTGAGGGTGGCAAGGGAGCAGGCAGGTTTTCTTCCTTTGTACATATCTTAAACAACAAGGCTTCTAACAACAATAGTTCACACATTTGAAGTTGCCTTTGCTTCATAAAATCCCATAAAAAACGCTAGATTATAAAATTTTGACTTGGGGCTCTTCCTCACACAGTGCTTTGCAGTTTTATAGATGTTAAATAGTCATGAGTTCAACTTGAAAGTACTTAAAGAGAAATGGAAATCAGAAAATTATACCAATCCTAACCTGCAGAGTGGACCTGTAACTTTAATTGCTATTTAGAAACTGATGTTTCCCTGCTACTATCATTGTTCAGCATCCCAACACATCTGCCAAATCCAGCCCGATTTTCTTCCCTTATTTTTGTGATCATGTGGAGGCAAACAGTCTGAGATTTGAGAGTCAGTCTCTGGATTGTAACTAAACTCTTCTACTCACTGCATTTGGAGCATGTCCTAAGACAACCAGCCTAATATTAAGAGATGACAACTAATTGGTAACTAGCATATCCATTGCCATCTAAGCCAGGGATATTCAATCCCACTCACAATGATTGAATTTTAGGTGTCACTTTTTATATATTCCCCACTCTCAGCCTTTAAGTCCCAAAGTAAAATTTTGACAAGGACCAAACACTAATGGAATTAGGGGAACAGGCTATTTTTTCCCTGAATTTTCTATACGATTATATAGTTGTAAAGTTAATCATGAAAAACTGTCCACGTTTTTGAACAAGTACTTTAGAGAGGTTTCAGCTTTAGGGCACATTTATAAAGAGATTTGTCTGTACTGGTCCAGGAAACAATGTTCTATATGCCTCAGGAAACTTCGCTACTCTATGAGCTACATTCAAGATAATATGCCTATTATTATATATGAACATCTTAACACATACATATAGGACACATTCATATAGATATCTATCTTATTAAACACAGGCATGGCTTTGAATAAGGGGGCCCTTTGTTCTTGTTAGAATCCATTGAGTCAATTCCAACGCATAATGATCTAATATACAACCCACGAAACTGATTCCCAGTCCCATGCCATGCTCACCATCATTGGTAGGTTTCTACATTTTGCTGCAGCCTCTGTGTTAAACCATCCTATTTAGAGGCTTTCCTGTAATCTACCACACATGGTGTCCTTTTACAAACACAAATCTCTCCTGATGATATTTCCAAAATAAGGAGACAAAGTCAAGCTGTCCATCCTTCTAAGAAGTAGATTTGATTGTTCTTCAGTCAGTCCATAATATTTTCAATGTTCTTTGCCAGCATTCAAAGGCAACAATTTTTCAGTCTTCCCTATTAATTGCATATGAGAGAACTGAAATTGCCTAGCTTGGCTTATGTTAAATATAGCTTAGTGCTCACCCTGACATTTGAACTGTTTAGCAATTTAAAGAGGAGCAGATTTGCCCAATGCATAATGCCTTTTGACTTCTTGACTGCTGTTTCCATGGGCATGATTGTGAATCCATGTTAAAAACAACAAAAAAAGGACAACTACAGACTTGATTTATAATGATGTTGTTTATTGGCACAGATGTGAATATTTTTATTTGCTTTATGTTGGGGCATGTAAAAATGATATGGGGCCACATCTGTCCTCTACACTGAAGAGCAAATTTCCGAGTCTCTTTTGACATCCATTTTTTAAAAGTTTTATTGGTACTTCATCCACACATCTCATACAATTCAGAAAGTGTTGTAAAATTGTGTCAAAAAGGTTTGTAAAATCATTACCACAAACCATTTTAGAACACCTTCTTCCTTGTACTCATTGTTATAAATGTCATTATTTTTTTAAGTGTGGCAACACTCTCCAATTCAACACCTTCTACATGTATCATTCAGTGCTATTGATTATGCTATCCATACTCTGCAATGATTATTGATAGACTTTTCCAAATTATTGCACCACGATTAACATACACTCGATGCCCCATAAACAAAAACTCTTCCTCCCGTCTGTGGTAACCATTGTTCAACTTTAGTTTATTTATTATTTTTAGTAGTTTTCTTGATATAAAATTCACATATCATACTCTTCCATAGTTAAGTTACTTTTAAAAAAGAATATATATATAATCACAATCAGTTCTCATACTGCCTCCCTGGACAGCACTGCTTGCTCCCCAACTCCCCTCACTCCCTCCACCTCCCTTCAAAGATAAACGACTATATCAGTTATTGTCTCTATGCATACACTCCTTCTGTGCTTCATACACTGGGAACCCTAACAGAAACAAATAAACAAAAAAAAAAACCAACTTGAAACAGAAGAAAGAAAAAGAAAATAACATATAAAGATAAAAAAGAAAGAATAAAGAAGAAAAGACCACCAGTAATGTCAAAACAAAACAAAAAAAGAGTTAGGTTTCTGTAATGGAACACGCAAGAGAAATGTTTAAGCCTAGGACAAATTCAGGTTGGGTCAATAGGAAGATCAACTGGTCTAGTATATTATACAGTACTTCGATCCACCACAATCAAGTTTATGATAGTCTCTTCTCCGGACACCTCTCTTGACATTTTCTTTCTTTCTTGTTTTAATAGGGCTTTACTTTTTTCATTTATTATGTCCTTGATGTCATCACACAATTTGTGTGGTCCTTACTCATTACTATTCAATATGTCAAATCTTTTCTTGAGAAATTTCTAAATTCAGATAGTATAGACACGAGGATGTACTCTGGCTATCATGAACTGTTTTAATTTTCTTCAACTTAAAGTTTAAATTTCATATGAACAATTGATGGTCTGTTCTGCATTGACAACTGACCGTGATGTGATGGATGATATTAAGCTTAATTATTCACTCTTTTAACAGGTGTCCTATTTGATTGTTGTGTGTTCCAACCACAAGATGATCCAGTGGGGTCCGTATGTCTAGATATTTTTTATTTTGGTGAAATACTGTGTTTCCAGGAAGGAAGTCATTGGTCTTGCACAATTATACCATATGGTCTTCAAAGTTGTTTCTATTCATTAAGCTATTTCAACTATTGATTTTTCTTCTTTGTTTTTACATTTCATTTTTCAATCAATAATTTTTACCAAGAAAAATGCCAAGCCTTCAGATACAATATTGAAAAAGATTACGGGCAAAATGCTGAATAATACAGGAAGCATCACAAGAAGATGGAAATAATACAGAGACCTGCTGTACTGAAAAGAGCTAGATAACACTCACTCATTTACAGAGGTAGCATATGAAAACAAACCAACAGTACTGGAAGAAGAAGTCAAGCTGCCCTGAACACATTAACCAAAAGCAAGGCTCCAAGAATTGATGAAATTAACAAAGTATGGACAGCCTTGAAAAAATGGGAATTACAGAGTACCAAATTGTGCACATAGAGAAGCTGTATATGGATCAAAAAGCAGTTATGGGAACAGAACAAAGGGATGTGGCATGGATTAAAATCAGGAAAGGTGTACAGCAGTCTATCTGCTGAGCCAATAGAGAAGCTGAATTATATGGTGAGTATGGTGAGTTGTGCATCGAGATCGGAGGAAGGCTTATTTAGAAACTGCAATATGCAGAGGGCGCAATTTTTGCTTGCACTGAAAGTGGGGAGGTTTTGAAGCACATACCGATAAAGATCAAAGATTGCAGTCATAAGTGTAGATTACAACTAATTATAAAGAAAACCAAAATCCTCACACCTCCTGGACCAAGGGTAACATCATGGTGGATGGAGAGAACATGGAAATGTCAAGAGTTTTGTATTGCTTGGATCCACAATCAATGCTCACGTAAACAGTGGCCAAGAGATCAAATGATGCAGCGCATCAGGTAAATCTGCTGCACAAAACCTTTTCAGAGTGTAGGAAAGTGAGGCGGTCACTTTGCTGAGTAAGGTATTCCTGACTGAAGTAATCATATTTTCAATGGCCTCTTATGCAAGGGAAAGTTAGACATTGAATAAGGAAGATGAAAGAAAAATTGAATTATGAATGAATTATAAATTGAATGATGGTGCTAGTGAAGAATATTGAAAGTAAAATGGACTACTACCAAAAGAACAAACTAATCTGTTTGGGAAGAAGTATAGCAAGAATGCTCCTTAGAAGCAGAAATTGGGATACTTACTATCAAGTACTTGTCATGAGGGGAGAATAGTCCCTGGACAAGGACATTACGGTTGGTAAAGTAGAGGGGCATCAAAAAGAGGAAGGTCCTCGGAAAGATGGATTGGCACAGTGGCTGCAGAACCAAATTCAAACAGAAGCACAATTGTCGGCTGGAGCAGGACTGGGCTGTCTTTGCCTCTGTTGTTGTGCAGAGGGTAATTATGAGTGGAACTGACTGGATGGCATCTCACCACCACAACAAATTTTTTCCAATGCACCTTGTTTGCATGTTAGATCACAAGTCTAAGAAATGTATTTAATCTCACAAAAATATGATTTGATTGTGGTTGTTTTTAGGTACATAGAATAAGCATATCAGCATTATTTCAAACAAGAATATTATCTCACTATATATTTCAATTACCGACTGCTGCAGCAACAGAAATATCCCAAGTAGATGGTTTGGGATCCCAAGTAGAGACAAAAGTGTATTTTCTCACAGTTCAGAAGGCTGGAAATCCAAGTTCAGGTCTCAGCTCTACGGAAGGCGGTTTCTCTCTGTTGGCTGTGGGGAATGTTCTTGGCTTCTGTTAACATCAGTGGGCTCAGCACTTCTTGGAGCTCTTGGTGTTTCTCAGCATTGTGTTCACTTGGGTCTGAGAATTTCTCAGCAAAGGGACTCTGATCCAAAGAATAGGCGCAGCTATCCGCTCTCCTGTCTTGGTGGTAGGAGTGCCCCCTGATCTGTGTTCTCTTGTTTCTTCTCTTTTATATCTCAAAAGAGAACTACTCAAAAGGCAAAGGAATCCTCCAGGGTGTATCCTTCTGCATTTGCATAACGACCTCTAATCCTACCTAGTGAACATCATAGAGGTTAGAATTTACAGCACAGGAGATAATTCTATCAGGTCACAAAATATAAGATAGTTACACAATTTTGAGAATAACTAGCCAAATTGACACATATTTCAGGGGTCCACAATTCAGTCCGTGACACTAGATTTACAGATTTTAAAATATCTGCATGCATGCCTAGCACACTTATATACATGCTAGCTATATATTTCTATGTGACAGAGTTATTCTGAAGATATGACAAACATACAGATTAGCCATACTTTTAAATTAATGATTTGGGGGTGGGCCCTTACAGATCTTATAAATATCCATATTTCGGTTGTATCAAGCACATTTGTACATATGTTACCAGCATCATTTCCAAAACATTTTCTTTCTACTTGAGCCCTTGGTATCAGCCCCACTTTTTTCCCTCCTCCCCCACCCATGTGAATCCTTGATCAGATATATATTATTATTGTTATTTTGTGTCTTAAACTGTCCGTTGTTTCCCTTGACCCACATTTCTGTTATTCGTCCCCCTGGGGGGTAGCAGGTAGATTAGCCATTTTTAGCAGGACTAATTATAACCATCTATATTTCCTTAGAAAGCTTACTAATTTTAAAACATGAGTCTATTACTATATTCACCACTTTAAAAAATCATATATCTAATACTAATTTGGAGTTAATATAATATTCTCATGTCATTATTGAGGCTGGATCAAGCTCTATTTTTTTTCTTATAAATTGGATTTAAGTGGGTGGTTCTAGTATGTCCATAAAGCTTCAAGACTCTAAAAGAAGAAACAGCTGACAAGTGGGCATAACTAGTTTTATAAATGAAAATTTCCCAAACTACTATGTTATATTAATGTATCTAGGTCACTTTCATTAGAACCAAATATATCATGTATACTGCCTTAGATAAACTATGCACATTACCTTTTTCAAACAGCTAGTAGCTCTGTGTTTTTAAGTAATTTATAAGTCTCTAATTTGCCAATAATATATAAGGTGGGTCCAGAATATATTGGAGTTTCTGAGATTTTAAAAGTTAACTATATCAGACAAATAGTTGTAATCAATCACTTGTCAAGAAATCCCTTTGCCTTTATTTTGCAAAATTGTTAATAGAATTTACTTTATGCTAATTCAATTACCCCCAAATCAAAGATAAAGCTCCAGTCATTTAAACCCAAAACTAAACCGTCTCACTGGAAAATAAATGTCATTGAGTTGGCTCCAGCTCACAGTGACTGTACATATAACAGGTGGAAATGTGCCTGCCACAGCACTGTCTTTACAATTATTTACAGGTTTTAACCCATTGTTGCAGCCGCTATCAGTCCATCTCTTTGATAGGTTAGATTAGATTGCCTCTAAACTGTTCCCATGCCATCAAAATTCTTACTTTGTCTGTGCATTTTCACCATTGATGATCTGGATACAATGTTCTACTGTCAATTTGCTAATCTTACCCATTTGACATGAACCTGGAAATAACAGCCATAGATCCGCTCCTCAAGTCTTTCTCAGATGTCTTCTATGTACAGGTCACTTTGTTAAAGGCCACACTTGATATAACGGTGACAAAGATTAAAGATATGATTCCTAGCCTTGAAGAGATCAATGCAGAATACTGAAAAGGCTTAAAATCCTATATGTCAGTAATTGAAATCAAATTTAGGATCAAAGCTTGTGCGTCCTTCGAAAAGGGTAATGTTTTGGAAGCTATGTTATCTTCACCAAGGGTGGACATGGAGTTCCAGAACTAGAATACAAAAAATAAAAGCAAACAAAAAGAATTCACTTCCATGGAGTCAACTCCGACTCATCAAGACCTTACAGGATGGGATAAAACCGCTCCTGGAGGTTTCTGGGACTATAATTCTTTATGAGTGTAATTCTGGGACTGCAATTTTCTTATTAGTGTGGAAAACTTCATCTTTCTCCCATCAAGCAGCTACTGGTTTCAAATCGCTGGCCTTGTGGTAGGCATCCAGCTCAATGAGTACCCACCTCTACAGCAGGGCTCCTCCAAAGAATACGACGTAAGGGGGTTTCCTTTCATTAATAAATTATTAGTCTGGTAGTTAGCATATAGCAATTAGTAAACATTATCATTATGTATTTCTTATGACACAAAATACTCATTTAAAAAGCTCCTAGGGCCATGAAAAAGTTATTTTCAGAATGAATCATAATCAATTTTTCATGAGGATATTCTGCATAATAATGATACTCCATCTTGAAAAATATGTGGACGAAGCCAACAACAACAGATTCAGAGGAAAGAAGGAAGCTGGGACCTACTTTGGGCACTTTCCAACAGCAGCGTACATTCCAAATGGGGAAAGGGTAGAAGTTGGGGGATATTCCAACGCTAATTTTTTTTAGCAACACAATGAAAAGAGAAAAAAATCAATCTTATAAAGATACTCTGGCCTGTCAGAGAATACATTGAGAAAATTATTTCTAAGGAAAGAGCGAATCATGTGACTGAAACCTAATTATAGATAACAGATCATTCAAGAAAATATGTACAGCGCATTATCTCCATTGTAGAGGAGTGGTTTGCTCATAGACAATTGCTACCTGTATGGTAGAATTAAGCACATTGGCACATAAATACGATGCCTTGGTGTCAATGGTTAAAAGTGGCATGACTTCGAGTGGTCTCGGCTGTAACATAAGTTGACACACACACATTCTATTGATGAGAAAGTACCTCCCGATATCCATCGACAGTACTGGTGGTTCAATGACAGAATTCTCACCTTCCATGCCCTGCTGGCACTGTCAGGTAAGCTTCAAACCCAGCAGCCTGGCCTCTGAAGAAAAATGAGGCTGTTTCCACTGCTAAAGTGTTGTAGTCTAAGAATCCCCAAAAAGGGTCACAGAGTCAGAATGGACTTGATGGCAGTGGGATTGGCTTTCGTTTGGATCATGAACCTTAAGGTTCAATCCTATGTCAATGTGCTTCCTGCACACCACCACCTGTCTGTCGCTGGGGAGGCACGTGTTGCTTTGCTGCTGAATAGGTTTCAGTAGCGCTTCCAGATGAAGACAAATGAGGAAGAAAAGCCCGACAAGCTGTTTCTGAAAAAGCCAGGCTCCGGATCACTTTAGTCCCCAATTGATCACGAACATAGCATAGGATGAGGCAGCTTTTCCTTCCGTGTGCATGGATGGGGGCTCTGGCATCATCTGAGCTTACATTTTAAAACTATGCTCGTGCGAAACTCACCAGGCATCTGACAGCAGCAGCATGCATCCAGCAGCTTCGCCACTTGATCCATGATCAATTATATAACCTCAGCAGTGGCCTTACTTGGTGTGGTAGTTACATAATTCCATGTCAGCTTGGACATACGACAGTGTAGGGGTGGGGCTCAGTGTGTCAATCAGGTCCCTACTTGCTGGTGCCTCCCTGTGGGCATGCCCTTCTAATAAGGAATGCCCTGGACATCTCCCCTTTTCTCTCTGCCTTCACCTTCCTGCTGGCGGACCCTGATTGCTGCCCTGAGATGTTCAGACTGCCTTCGGATTCCCATGACTTTGAACCCACCAACCTGTGCTCTCCCTGCATTCTGCATCATTGCTTGTGACCATGTGGGTCTGCAGAAGGACTTACGGACTGGTATCAGACTTAAGGACTTCAGTTGGACTGGGCTGGGATTTTTGTTGTTGTTGTATAATTACTTCTCAATATAAAGCTCGTTCTGAGACATATGTGTCAGTGGATTTGTTTTTCTAGTCGATCCGGCCTAACACTTGGATTCCCTTGGACTGCTACAGTAAGTGGTCGGCTACTAAGTAGTGTCTCTGACTCCAATCTTACCTCTCTCCAGTGGCTCCTCCACAGAGCCGCCCAAATCATCTTTCTATAACAAATTTTGTTGTGCTGCTAGTTTGAAATCCTTTCTTGGTAGTAGTACAATATTTTGCCTATCACACTTAACCTCTGCCTATGTCTTTGCAACTGTTCTTTCTTTACACTCTTTGCCACACATGTATACCTCCCCACATAGACAAATAACCAGCACCTTCTCAACCATCTTCTCTTCCTGTAGGCTCCCTAAAGATAAAAATGCTTACATTTCTCCAAACAGCCAATAGTTTCATGCCTCTATGCTTTGGTTCTCATTGCCCCACTCAAACTATAATGCCCTTTCCCACAGTCTCCCTGGTGAATACGTCAAGCTTCAGTCCCATAAACCTTTTCTAACCCTTCTGGATAAAATTAGCCACACATTTCTTTGTGCTCTTGCTGAACTGAGTGCAGGCACTTGGCATCAAATGCAGAATATTTATTGACCTTATTTATTATCTCTTCTAACTCACCCTAATAGACTGTGAGCTCAGAAGGAAGGTTTTCATCCAGATAGCTTTACCTTCCCAGTGCATAGCCCAGAGTAAAGCATAGAGAGTCTCTCCAGATAGTCTTGAGCAAAAAGTGAATGAATGAACAAATGAATGAATGAATGAATGAACAGCCTAATCAATAGATGAGAGAAGACAAAAGCATGTGTGCCTTCATAGGTATGTGGGATCCATCGTGCTGTCTTCACAGAGGAAGGGGAAGCAGGAGACAGTAGTCAATTGAGAGACTGGTGTTAAAGGACTGTGGTTTAATTCCAAGGGCTTCTATGTGCCCGCTATGAAAGTTTGGAAATTTTCCTTAGCCTCACTAGTCCACAGTTTTCTAACCTGAAGAAAAAAAAAAAAGAGGGCAATCCAGAGCCTAAGTGGGCCATTGTGAGTGGTCTATGAGTTGATATATAGGCACTGAACACTACAGATCATTGACACAACTACATCGTCTTTCCTGATATTACTCGCGTATTTGAAAGGTGTTGCTTTCGTTCACTGCCTCAACATTTAATATGAGAAATCCAGTTGCACCTCTCGGCCTTACATTTATTGAGTCAGCATTTATCTTTTCCCTTGGGCGTGTTCCTGTCCACTCTTCCACCCACAATATGCTCCCACTTCACAAAATAATCTGTCCGAGTCTAACCCACATACTCACGTTCCTTAAAGTTCCTGTATATATTTTTCCTTTCATTCTCGCATTGTTTTGTTCTGCTTGGTCCTGCCCTCCTTTCAGTAACCATGCCCTCCTTTTGGTGTCAGCTTGGCCTGCATGTCTCTACTCGGTTATAACAATTCCCTTCTTCCCATCCTCTTGCTCGTTAGCATTCACATACAGCATATGGCTGCATTTATGTGAACACTTATCTTTCAGATACAAAAGAATGTGTGTTTAGAATGTTGCATCCAGATAACCAAAGTGTCTATTTGAGGAAAATGGTAATATGAATGCCTTCTCTCATGTGAATGTCTGCTTATGCATCTACATGAGAAACTCTCAAATTCACCCAAGTATACTATATCCATTCATTGTATTAATTTATTACAAAGTCAAGTGAATTGTTCATTCTAATTGACTATTGGTTTGTCCCAATTAATGAACTTGCCAGAGGTTGGGTATGTTTCTTTAAAAAGGTTTAAGTATATGCCTTTCAGAGGGCTGAGGTTACTAGTCAACCTAGAAGTTTCCACTTAACCTGTTATTCATGTGTTAGGTTAAAGTACGGTTAAAAGCTGTTCTTTCCGCATTTTTCCCCTTCTTCCCTGTTCCCCCCTCTGTCATGAACCCTTGAAAATTTATAAATTATTATTACTTTGTCATATCTTGCACTGAAAAAATGAAGAGCTGATACCAAGGGCTCAAATAGAAAGCAAATGTTTTGAGACCTATGAGAGCAACAAATGTACAAATGTGCTTGACACAATGGATTTATGTATGGATTGTGATAAGAGTATATAAGCCCCCAATAAAATGATTTCAAACAAAAAAGAGAAAAAAATAGAAAAGAACTTTAAAATGTTAAAAAAAAAAAAAGTTCTTTCTTTCTCTGTGACTCCTAGGTGCCCAGTGTCTCCATTCTAATCAGAGGTAGGGAAGAAGAGATGAGAATTCTTTTTATGAGTTAGGAAGTAATAAATTATCCATCAAGAATTTCATTTTTAAGGTGATAATTATATAGATGATAGGGCAGGGATTACTGCTGTCACTACACATTCCCAGTTTGCTTTTCAGGTGATAAAAAGCATTTACTTTCCTTCCAAGTTAATGTTGATTCTCACTTAAAGTAGAGACCCCGTGTATGTCACCGTAGAATACCTGGTGTTTCAGAACAGGATCAGAGAGCTTACTGAGGGTCTTTCTCTTTCTCCTGACCCTCTGCACAGCAGGGTCCCCGCCAAGGACTGCTCCTTCCTTGTAATGTGCGCAGGCTCTGTGGGATGAAGGCTCATGTGTTCACTTCTAAGGAATATTCTGGCTGCACATTTCCAACACAGATATTATTTTTATCTTCCGTCAGTCCATATTGTACTCAAATTAATGTGAAATGAAATTCTTCCCATATCCCATGGGTTCTCTGTTTACCATGATGCAGTCTATTGGTCCAGATATAAGGATTTTTGTTTTCTTTAAATTAGTTGCAGTCCATGCTGAAGGCTGAAGTCTTTGAATTTTCATTAGCAAGTACTTCAGTTCTACTTTGCATTCAGCAAGCAAGGTTGTGTTATATACATATCACAAGTTGTTGAAATGCTTCCAAGTCCCATGCAGATTTCTGCTCCATATAGTCTGACTTCTCAGATTATTTGTTCATTATACAGATTGAATATATATAGTGAAAGGATAAAACTGTTTTTACAACCTGTTGTTGCTAGACGCCCTTGATTCATTCCTGATTCATAGTGACCCTGTGTACAGCGGAAATGAAACACCGCCCCGTCCTTGCCACAGTCACAATTGTTCTTATGTGTGAGCACATTCCCTTGTTCTGTTTGGATAGATCCCTCCTGATCCCTGAACAGGTTCAGTAGGAGCACAATGAAGCGTTCTAGAGTTCCCATTCTTCTGAAAACCGTCCATAGTTTGTTATGATTCATACGGTGAAATGCCTTGAAAGAGTGGGTGAAAGAGAAATAAACATCTTCCTGTTATCCTCTGATTTCAGGCAAGATCCATCTCACATCAGCAGCATCAGTCCTTGTTCTAAGTCCTCTTCAGAATCCGACCGAATGTCTGGAAGTTCCCTGTCAATGTACTTTTGAAAACATTGTTGAATGATCTTCAGCAAAAGTTTACCTGCATGTGATATCAGCGATGTTGTCCTCGAATTTGCATTCTTTCTTTGGACAGCGTACAATCGGAGAAGCTTTGTCTTTAGCCAATGCTTTCAGGACAGCTTGGGCTTTTTTTCCTTCAGCACCACTGGTTCTTGATTACACACTACCTCTGGAAATGGTTGAACTCTTGAATGGTTATAAACTCTTTCTTGATTACACACTACCTCTGGAAATGGTTGAACTCTTGAATGGTTATAAACTCTTTCTTGATTACACACTACCTCTGGAAATGGTTGAACTCTTGAATGGTTATAAACTCTTTCTTGATTACACACTACCTCTGGAAATGGTTGAACTCTTGAATGGTTATAAACTCTTTCTTGATTACACACTACCTCTGGAAATGGTTGAACTCTTGAATGGTTATAAACTCTTTCTTGATTACACACTACCTCTGGAAATGGTTGAACTTATAAACTCTTTCTGATAGAGTAACTTTGTTTATTCTTTTCATCTGAATCTGATCCTTCCTGTTCGTTCAGTATTTTGCCCATTTTGTTGGTGGTGTTAGGTGCCATTAGTCAGTCCCCCTACTTAGCAATTCTGTGTCCCACACAACTGTGCACTGATGGTTCCATGCCATCTTCTTAAATGTTGTTATTTTTGAGCAAATTGTTGATGCTGCTGCATCAATCCCAAGTCGCGGAGAGTTCTCGGTAGGTATTGATCTCTTCTGATATCACAATTCTTACCATCCTCACGTGTAAAGATCATTCTAGATGTACTTGCTTTCGCTGTTGTACTTTCAACCTTCGTCACCAACGCCATCATTGACATGCATGGCTGCTGGGATCCTCTGCAGTGAGTGTTCAACGTTCACATGTATATGAGTTTAACAGCTGATTTGTCCAGTGAAATATATCATTTGACTCCTGAATGCTACCTCCATTGGCATGTGCGTTGATTAGGGATTCAAGAAAAATGAAGTCCTTGAACTTTAATCATTTCTCCATTTAACATTATGCTTTCCACTTGTTTAGTTTTTAAGATTATTGTTTTCCTTACACTGGGTTGCAGTTCATACTGAAAGCTGAAGCCTTTGATTCTCATCAAGAAAGTGCTTCACTTCCTCTTTACTTTCACCAGAAAGGGTTGAAGCATCGGCAGATCCCAAGTTCCTAATAAGCGTTCCTTCAAGCCCGTTGCCGTGTTCTTCTACATGGAGTCTACCTCTCAGATTAGTTACTCAGCATATAGATTGAATAAATTCAGTGAATGGATGCAACCCTGGTGCATACATTTTCTGATTTTAAGCCATCTTATCTTCCCTCTAATTGATGGCTCTTGGTCTGTGTAATTTCCTCATGAGCACAGTGAAGTGTTCTGGAATTCCCATTCTTCCCATTGTTATCCATGGCTTGTTGTTGTCCACACAGTTTAATATATTTGCATGGTTAACAAAAAACAAGTAACCATCTTTGTTGTTTTTTGTTTTGCTTTCAGCCAAAATCTATATGATGTCATATAGATAGGCAATGATATTTATCGTGCCAACATCTCTTCTTAATCTTACTTTAATTTCTGGCAGCTCCTTGTCAATGTACTGCCGCAGTTTTTAAATGACACATTTTTTGTTTGAGAAAATTTTACTCACATCTGATATTATGTTTTTCTAGAAGTCACATATTCCATTTGGTCATGTCTCTTCGGAAAGGTCACAGATTAGGATTTCTTCCAGTCAGATGGCTGGATTTCTTGACGTACACTGTTAAGGGTTTCCACCGCCCACAAGGTTCCATTTTGTTTGGTTTCCTTAATTTCTTTTCCTTGAACAATGCATAGCTGGCTCTTTCGGTGTCCTAACTGTAGATCTTCACCTACTTCTCAAACTGCGCTTTGAAATCTCCCTCTCAGTCCCAGACTTCATTTCTTCAGTTTTCTTTAGCTTCCCTCTGCTCAAGTGCAAGTTTCAGTGTCTCTTCTGAAATCCAGTTTTCTTTTCTTTCCCTTCACTTTTAGTGACATTTTGTTTTTTTTTGCGTGTCCTTCATGTCATCCTAGATCTCATCTGGTTTGATAATTAGTGTTCAATATGTCAAATCCATTCTTGAGATGGTCGCTAAATTCAGCTGGGATACACTCAAAGTTGTGGTCTGGCTCTCATGAGATCATTTTACTTTCCTTCAGTTGCAACTTGAAGTTTCATGTGTGAAAGGTGTGGCTGATCCGCAATTGACCCCTAACCTTGCCTTGACTGATAAGGTTGTCTTTCCCCATTATCTCATTTTATAGATGTGGCAGATTTGATTCTTGCGTATTCTAGCTGGTGAGGTTCATGTGTATAGTCTCCATTTATATCTTTAAAAGGTATTTTCAATGAATAGGTCTTACAAATTCTGTTGGGTGATCTCCAATATTGTTTCTGTCACCAACGACATGTTTCCCAACTTCCTTTTCCCCCCTCAACTTTTGCATTCCAAATGCTAGTAATGATAAACGCATCTTGATTTTATATTTGATCAATTTCAGACAGCAAACATTAGTTTAAAATCTTTAATTTCCTCATCTTTGGCTCGTGGTTAGCTGACATGTAGACATTGCTCATATTAATTGAGCTTCCTTTTCAGAGAACGGGTATTACCCTACACTGCTAGCACTGTACTCAGGTTAGATCTTAAAGTGTCCTCTGTGACAGTCCTTATGATGTCATGCCTCTTCCAGTTAGCCTTCCTGTCATAGTCAACCTTGTGATTGTCTTAATAGCGAGTCCTGGTTTATTTCAGCATGAGTGCCTAAGACACCAACTTCAAGTGTTCGTTTCCTTTTTGGAAAGCTTCCAGTTTTCCTAGATCCATACTCATGTCTCAATTATTAATGGATAATTGTTTCTTCCCACATTGAATCATGCCACATTAGCATATGTAATCCTGCCACGTTGGTAAAGTGAGCTCTACTTTGAGGAGCTCCACTACTGTACATGAAATGCTCAATAACCAATATTTGCTGGGCACTTCTTCCTATTCTGTCATAGACTAGATTCTCCATTGAAACCTGTCCACCTTGGATGGCGCTGTAGGCATTTGAAATACAGGCATTATCGCTTCTATCATTATAGGAACATGCAAGCCAACACAGTACAACTAACAGGTAGGCAATGGGTGAATTGTCTTCACTCTCTTGAAATTACAGGTGGCAGAACACGGTTCTGGCCAATGAAAGGTAGGCAGAAGATACGCAGTCCATTTCCAAGTGGAAGTTGTAAAGTTGTTGCTTGATTCACCAACTTTTCTCTATTCCTCATATGTGACTGTGGTCAGTGATGCTTCAAGATTAGCTTTCTCTGCGGAGTATTGAGAGAATGAAAAATATCAGAGCTTCTAGTTGACCTACATTCAACCTAAACTACACATCTATTCTTTAAAACTTAGAATGTTTTAAAGCCAAATAATAATTTGTTCCATTCTGACTCTAAAGACAGAGCTGCTGGGGTTTTGAACTGCTGACCATGCAGATGGCACCTGATGTGTAACCAATACACCCTCAGGGATTCTTCTCAATCATATAGGATGGGACAATAATGTGGAGAAGGATGCAGAAATAGGGGTCTGGCTGTGTCAGAAACTACTAGACGTTGAAGTGAAAGAGAGACGGTAAAGTAAATTGTACCAAGTAACAATTCCCGTCTTTTCTCCAAAAACAAAAGTTAAAGGTATTGACTCTGACTTAAGAATATGGTGTAAGGTTTTAAAATCCATTTTTGGATATTTCAAAAAATATAGAAACAAGACCAGTTAATCACAAATTTTAATATGAGTTCCATTGTTGTCATTACATATTCCACTGAAGCAAGACTTTCTAGGATCCAACTGCCTGTAGCTAGTTAATCAACATCATTCACGTACAAATCATGACAACAATTTAGCATTCAAACTGTGAGACGAAAAATCCACTTTTCGTTACTAAACTTTAGAGAAACCAGAAACAATGATTTATCTCTCTAGCCCTTCCATAGTTCATCATATGACGGGTGTTCAATATGTGTTAGTATAAAGGGTGGTACATGACTAAAGAGATACATGAATGAGATGAATTAAGAAATGAAAGCAAGGCTATATCTAAACAAAACCAGTGGCTCCCACTCAATGCTAATTCATTCCACGTGGGTCAGAGTAGGCCTCCTTGCACAAAAAGTTTTTCAGTGGCTGATTTGAGAAGCAGATCTTTCTTCTGATGTGCTTCTGATTAGGAAGCAGTAGTTTTTTAGTTGAACAAAATCAGTGCCACTGAGGGAAGACCAAGAGTTGGTAGATGTTGTCCATCATAGTCCTTTACAGGAGTGTACGTGGTCTTTACAGTATACAGGTCTGACCCTCTCACTGCATGGCACAATGTCTTTGGTTACATTATGAGAGTCCCTGTTTCTTATAAAATTATGACCAAAATTCTCAATAGAGCCAGTGACTATAAAGGAGGTGACATTTTCAATTCCTGCCTAAGTTTGAATCATTCTTTATCTTACTTTCAAACTTGCCTTTTTTCAGTTCCTAGGACTTGCCAGGTTCCTTAACTCCATTGTTCCTTCTGTCACAGTGCCTTGTTGTACATGTTCCCTCTGCCAAAAAAGCTGCCCTCCTATACACCTAGTCGGCACCTGTCCATTCCTTGTATCAAGCTTCCCTGCTGACACAGCGGTGAAGCATCTGGCTGCTAACCTAAGGGTCAGCAAACCCACTAGCCACCCTATGGTTGTTGTCAAGTTCTGACTCTGAGTCATTCATTCTCCAAACCAGAAAAGCAAAGTCATTGCCATCTAGTTAAGGGCAACTCATCGTGACATCTATAGGCCAGGGTAGAACTGTCCCTGTGAGTTTTCAATTACAGAAGTAAAAACGCTCCATCTTTCTCACACAGAGAGGCTGGTGGTTATGAACTGCTGGCCTTGCAGTTAGGATCCAATGCCTAGACAAAATGAGAATGATATCATACAGTCTCCTGCAACCAGAGTGTGATGGCCAAACCTCAGATTAACCTTGCTGTATGGTTCCTCTCTGATTAGCCTCTCTAGCTCTAGACACAACCCTCTTGGGTTGAGAATAAGTCCCAATCAACCCTCAGCCCAAGGAGCCCTGGTGATGTAGTGGGTAGCACGTTAGGCTGCCTATCTCAAGGTTGGTAGTTTGAGCCCCTCCCCCACCCCAGTCACTTCACAGTTAAAGATGAGGCCTTCTGCTCCCATAAAGATTTACAGAATCAGAAGCCCACAAGGGGAGTTCTATTCAGTCCATACAGGGTTATTATGAGTCAGAATTAACTTGATAGCCATGAGGCTTTGGTTTAATGTCTATTGCTGATAACTGGGCTCTTCCTTGTTTCCTTTACAACTGGTTCCTGCTTTGGATTCTGCTTTAATAGGCCTGCATTCAAATCCTTTGAGACTTTGAATTATATTTCCCAATCCTGGGTTATGCTCACTCTATTACCATTAATTTCTTCCCTTTGTTCTTTCTATACATTTATGTAAATCTTCTTTAATAGGAACAAAAGGCCTGACTCATTAAATAGTACAACAATAAAGGAAGTTGAGAAAGTCTTATAGATGAGGAATTTTTATTTTAGAAAATCATAAATTCAAAAGTTGCCAGGGGCCATCTAAAATTATCCTGCCTCTAATATATATATATATATATATATATATATATATATATCTCCAGGATAATTTTAGATCAGAAGGTTAAAAATAAGCAACTAAATCGATGAGAAGGTATGTGGATGTAGTGGAGACCCAAAACCCACCTGTAAAATAATTGGACAGTCCCACTTAGAAGGGCCAAAATGAAGGGATGATAAATCCGGTGTGTGGTATAGCACTGATGAAACACATAACTATCCTCTAGTTCTTTAATATTTCCTCCCTGTACTATTATGGCTTCAGTGCTACCTCATTAACCTTGTTACACTTGCATATGTTCACTGGTAAAATTAAGATCGTTGGATGCATGAAAGCCAACATAGATAACCCCTCAGAAAAGTAATAGGAGTAATGGTTTCCTGAGAGTATAGGAAGAGAGGGAGGGAAGAGGTGGAATGCGGAGCTGATAGCAATGACAACTGTATAACCCCACGCAAGGGGAGCGAATAACAGTATTGTAAGTGAATGGATATGGATATATATAAGATATGGATATATATAAAAACATTAATAAGGGCTCAAGGGGGGGAGGATAAAGGGGAGCCGATATCAAGGAGGAGAATGTTTTGAAACTGATTGTATTTGAAACAATATTGTAACAAGTGTACAATACTGCTTGATGTGACTGAACTGTAGAATGTTTTGGTATCTGTAAGAACTCCCAATAAAATAATTATAAAATATTATTAATAAATACAATTATCCTGCATTGATCTCTACCTAGGTCTAGCTATGGGCTACGAAGATGGGTGACTGTAAGATCCCATTGATTTTATTCAGGTTCCAGTTCCAGGGCTTGAGAATTCTTTGGTTAGAGTCTAGTGCCCTACTCAGAGTGAGTGCTTCCAGAAAGGTCCTGAGCAGAGGACAGGAGGCAAAAGACTAAGTATCTCTCATTTTTTCCCCAACAGTTTTATTGGCACTTAATTTGCATATCTTACAATTCTGTAATTCAATGGTTCAATTAAATCAGCACACCTGTCTTAGAGCATCCTCCGTTCCCTCACACCTCTGGTTAAATCACCTTTAACATGAGTTGTACAATCACAATCAGTTCTAGTGTTCCCTCCCTCCTTTGTCCTTCAGAAATTCCCCTTTCCTCCTACCCTTCTGCATTCCCTATAACTCCTTGTATCTGTTACTATCATTGTGCATCCACTACTCGTGTGCTTCACAGCTGGGAAGCAAAACAGAAAACAATAAAAAGCAAAATCACAGTAAGGTGGTCAGGTCAAAATCATAATAGTATAAAGACAGAAATACAGAGAACATGTAAGAAGGAAAAGACCCCCATCAACAATCAAAAAGCCAGGGAGGAAATTTCTTCTCAGGGAACAGGCAAGAGATACTTGCCTCCAGTACAAATTCAGGTCCTGTCTATAAGGGGGCGTCAACTGACCGAGAATCAAGCTCGTTCCAGCATAATCAATATTACAATGGTCTCTGCCTGACGGTAAGGCTCTTCGAGACTCTCACCTTTTTCTAGAACAGATCTGCCAGTAGCTTCTTCTGACCAGAGACTCTACAGATGAGTACTGGTCAACCAGGGTCCTCCATGGCCTTCCACAAATTGGGTGTTCATAGTTTCGCTCTGATAGTTTTCTCTCCACCATATTCTGTAGCACCCTTATCTTCAGTGGCCATTCCATGAAGGTGCATGTAGCACGGCCATGCTGTAAGAAGTAATTGTTTGTAAGTTGGAGCTAGGATTTTCGGAAGCCCCAAACCCAGAAGGGGCATCTCTTAAAAATGTTCTGTGGCTTTGCTTGCTTGCTAATAATTATCTTCTGTAAGCCACAAGTTGGACAAAATAATAAATGTTGTCTTAATATTAGATTGAAAGAGGGTCTCTCTCTAACCAGAGATGGTTAGAACCAGACATTGACCTAAAGCCCAAATTGGTTTTGTCACAAATAGAACTTCTGGGTGACCCAGAGCTGTTCATAGGAAATGCAGAGTTTGTGAACAAAGTGTGAGTGAGCAGCTGGTATTTAAGACTAAGCTGCCGTTGCTTTGTAGTGATCACTGAGCTCAAGGTGATATTGACATCAAAGAAACTGGAGCTCATACAGAAGAGATGGAAGGCTATCTTACACAGGGGCCTAGACATCTCAATTTAGACAGGAGCTCCCCAGAAAGGAGAAGTTTACACTGCGAGCAAAGAGCTGGGCGGAAAAGTGATTTTGTTTGTGGAAGATTTGTAGATGACATGGAAAGAAACTACTTGAATATGACCTAGTCAGAGCCAGGGAAATGTCAGGAAAGTGCATGAGGGCACAGCTAGCGTGCACAGAAGTGGAATAGAAAGATTCTAATTGGAATTCCACATCTACAGTGAAGGAACAGAGTCCAAGGAAGTGCAGAGGTCAGCAAATCTAAGCTAATGACCGGAGAGCCCTACGATTCAGTGAGATTCTCTCCTTGGGGACAGCTGGAACAATGGAAGAAGAGAAAACCAAGATCAGTACACAATCTGTCCTTCCGAAGGTGCGTCTTGTCCTCACAGTTTTACATTTATAGCCAAGGCTATTTTGAGAAGGTTAGTGTACAGATTAACTTTCATTTCTCATCTCTCCTTTCTTCAAAGGAACAAATACAATTGAAACCATTTTAGGTTTTCTTTTCTTCTTTCTGTCTCCCTACTTGAGTACAATTTTGGTGTGAGGAAAGAGGGGACTTGGATTTTCATGTCTTCACTTAATGACATTTCACATGAACTCTAAGATCACTCTGGTCAAGGTTTCACATCCACCAGGGGTCCCCAGGGGAAAAGATGACTTGTCTGCTCCTGCAATGATTTTCAGTCTCAGAAATTCCACGGAGCAGTTCACTCTGCATTTTAAATTCTAATTAATTTTAAATGCTAATTAAAATGTATCATCTATGGTCATTGTGAAGGCCCCAGTCAAAAACTTAGTTTTTCCAATTGTTTATGCAATAAATTTTAAAAATATATGTCTGTAAATGGACACAAACCTCATGTAGTTCATGGACTCCAGATGAGACAGCTGAGGAAGTTTTCAGAAAAACTCCAAAACCTATTGATTCCATTTTTCCTTGAACTCTTTGAAGGTCTTTCATATAAGCTTAAGAACTGTATTTCTCACCACCACCCCACCTTTGATGTTGGAGACCTGGTCTCCTCTGTCCTTCATGGTCACCTATGTTGGTGTGCTGCTTCCGTGTGGGCTCGGTTGCTTCTGGGCTAGATGGCCGCTTGTTTGCTTTCAAGCCTTTAAGTCCCCAGACGCTATATCTCTCAGTAGCCGGGAACCATCCGCCTTCTTCACCACACTTGCTTATGCACACTTTCGTCTTCAGCCATTATGTGAGGAAGGTGATCACACAATGATTGTTTTTGTTCCTTTGTATCTGCTACATGGTCCATTCAACACCTTGTGTTCGCTTAGGCCGTGTGCTTCTTCTCTGTGGGCTTTGTTGCTTCTGAGCTAGATGGCTGCTTACTTGCCTTCAAGCCTTTAAGACCCCAGACGCTATATCTTTTTTTGATAGCCGGGCACCATCAGCTTTCTTCACCACATTTGCTTACACACACGTCTGTCTTCAGTGATCATGTCGGGAAGATGGGTATCCTGCAATGGCTGCTTAGCAAGGCGAGGTGCTATTGTATTGGGGGATTATGCATGAGGAGGGCCAATGTCCATCTGCTACCCTACTACTGAACCTATAAATATATGCATATAAATCTATTGCCCCCATAAACATAAATATATTTACATATGTACATGTCTGTATTTAGGCTTCTCTGTATGCACTTTGCCTCCTACTCATTTCCTCTATTTCCTTTCGCTTTCCTCCCGACCCATTACCATGTTTGGCCTTCATTCTGGATTCAGTAGTTCCTCTCAGTTACCTTGCTCTTGGTCACTCCCTTCCAGTCCTCCCCTCCCCTCCCTCCTCTGGTTTAGAACCATTCGCTGTTCCCTTGTTTCTGTGTTGGGCGACACCTCCTCCCTTCCCCTACCTCCCACGCTCTCATGTCCCTCCAGGAGCGTTGGTCCTGTTGTTTTCTTCTCTCATTATTTGTCCAGCCTATCTTATCTAGGTGGACCTGCTGACATAGTAATATGTGCATACAAATGGATATGACTTTGACTGTACCCAAGTGGCCCATAAGAACATGGCTTTGACAGAAGCAACATCGACACGCTGATAAGCAGAAAAGCCACTAACATACAAAATTTACAAGGTAAAAAACAAAACAAATTTTAAAAGATAGCAAATATTAAAAGAAAAATTGCTAGTAGTTCAAGGTCCTTTCGTTGGCCTGTAGACCATCCTTTATACTCCCTCAGGCTCCCTTTGCTCTGCTTCCTCCGCTGCTCCATTGCACGCCCCCAGTGTTTGCCTCAGTGTGGCGGGGTCAGCTCAGTCGCCCATCCCCCATTGTGTCTCAGGTGGTGAGAATCACATCACCGTGAAAGAGGGGGAGTGCATGATGGGGACCCAATGCCCACCTGTAGAGAGCTGAACACCCCTTCCAGAGGGGTAGTGAGGAGGAGATGGGCCACACAGGGTTCAGTGTAACAACAATGAAACTCAAAACCTTCCTCTAGTTCCTGAACGCTTCCTCCCCTCCCAATCATCATGACCCCAATCCTACCTTGCCTTGCGGACCTGGTTGTACCAGAGGATGTACAGCGGTGCAGTGGGGATCTGGAGGCACAGGGAATCTAGGACAGACGAACCCTTCAACACCAGCAGTGGGAGAGGCGACACCAGGAGGGAAGGGCATGTAGAAAGGGAGAACCGATCTCAGAGATCTATGTGTAACCTCCTCTCTGGGAGATTGTCAAGGGGGAGGCGGGTGAGGGGAGACGCCGGGGAGTGTAAGATAAGATATAATAATTATTTATAAACTATTAAGGGACCAGGGGTGGGATCGGGGAGGGAGGGGGATGGGGGAAAAAAAAGGGAAACCGAGCTGATTCCAGGAACCCAAGTGGAAGGTGAATTATGAGAGTGACGAGTACAACGAATGTATAAGGGTGCTTTGCTCATTTGATGTATGCACAGATTGTGATAAGAGCCTTATGAGCCCCAATAAAAAGATTTAAAAAAAAAAGAAAGAAAATGATTAGGGCAGAGAATGTGCGGATGTGCTTTGTACAATTGATGTATGTATATGTATATGTATGGATTGTGATAAGAGTTGTATGAGCCCCTAATAAAATGTAAATAAATAAAGAAAGAAAGAAAATGGAAGGGGAAAAAAAAGAACTGTATTTCAATTTAATATCTGAGTAGTTAACCAATTAAAAAAGCCATAAATGAAATTTACTTGGCTATTTAAAGGGCTGTCTGGATGAATAACTTTACATAATCTGGTGTCACTTTGAGATTTAAGAGGATCAAGAGTGAAGAGGTGGAGTCTATTCTGTCAATCGGATCATAGCCAATGAGGTCTCTGTGTGGGCATGGCTTTCTCCTGAGAATTCTGGGAAATCTGGTTTTTCCTCCATGGAGGCAAGATAGACTCGGCTCACTCCCTGTGAGACACTCCACTGACAAGTCTGACCCCCTGTGAGATATCCCTGAGGAAAAGCCACATGGACCTTCCCAGATGCAGCCCTGGGTGCTGGAGAAGCCACATGAAGACCCCAGCCAGCGCTGAGATGCTTACAACAGCACTGGATCCAAAGACTTTCTACCCACGGCCCTGTGATTGTCCTGCATTCAGTGTCATTACATGTGCTTTGCGAGTCAGAAGGGGACTTTATAGATTGGTATCAGACATATGGGCTAATATAAGACTATGGACTTGATCTTGACTGGGCTGGGATGTTTTCTAAATGTTCAATTGCTCTTGTATAGAAAACTCTCTCTTATACACATATGAGTTTCTGTGAATTTGTTTCTCTAGTCTACCCAGACTAACACATTTACCATATCTTTCAATATGCTTTTCCCATAGCAATGTAGAAAGGAAGGTCATTTTAACATTTTTAAAAGAAACCAAGTCTGTGTAAAGGAACCAAGTCTCCATTTTTGTAAAACTGAATATATTAAGCTGAGTTGTCTAGAGAAACAAAACAAGTGACTTTATATCAAGCCCAGTCCAACTCAAGTCCATGGTTCCGATGCTACCTTGAGTCCTGTAAGACTCATGTAGCTGATGGTCAATGACACAGAAAGACTAAGTAGGATGTAGAAAATCACAAACTGGTCAGTGCACTGTTGCATGGACCCCAGGTTGGTGAAAACAGCACTCATTGCCATGGGCAGACACAGAGTCCAAGCAAGGCGGAAAGTCAACAACAAGGGAAATGAGTTCCCAGTGTCTCTCATAAAAAAGCCACCTTCAAGGAGGCACAGGCTACATGCAACTTGTTTGACACATTGAGCTCCACCCCTATCTCCACACAGGTGCATGTTGACCTAGACTCTAACTGCCACACACAATGACTCCCATTTATTGCCTCCTATGCTGTCCTTGCATTGTGCAAAGCACTTGATACCCTAAAGTGCAACAAAAGCTTACAACAACTCAGATATTATCTCTGGTTAAATGCTTCAGAGAACAAAGGTCAGCCTGGTGACAGTGTTAAAAGTCATTCATTCAAGGTCACTCAGTTGCGTAGGAATTACTCGGTCCTTGACACTTTTACCTTGTGGGTCCTTTCCTCCATACAAAAATTAAAAGTTATATGTAAAGTTATAAAACTTTGTGATTTTAGGAATATAAGCACAATTGTAACCCAGGCTAAATTCATTATTATATACCTCTTATTATTTTCAAAAGTGCCCCCTGATTTTAAAATAAATCAAGATTAAAATAGTCTTGTGCCCCCCTAAAAATCTGTGGATATGAAGTTCCATGACTCTTACCCCTACAAAGATACATTGCTCCTGAAAAACCAAGATCTGAACATAAGCCAATGGAGATCGTCTGAAACGTAACTCACACTTATTCTGCTGCAGTTCATGATCATCCACTAACCAAGTCATTTCTATTCTTCCCAAAATGCTTCTGAACAGATTACTGTAGCAGCCTGAATTAATCAAATGCTTACTGTTCTTGGGAGCTCAATTTTTTTGCCCCTAAGACATAGCACAACAGAATTAATTCAGGAATTTACAAAGAAAACGGTCACCGAATTTGCAAGGCTGCAAAGTGAAAGGCAATGTTTTATTCGAAGTCATTTGAACTCTTACAGCCATTAAGAACAAAGATGTCCAACCTATCTTTATCATTCATTTCTGCATTATTGAACCAAAACTGCCTGCAGGTGCATGTGGCTATTTAAAGGAAATTGTAGATCGCTTTCATATCTTACTAATGTAGTGAGGATGTATAAATAGTTGCACATGGCAGATAATTAGTTTATGCCAACACATTATTGTACTTACAAGCATCTGGATATCAACTACTTGGCAAAGGCGCTAAAGGAAGTTATTTCAAACAACATACAGTACTACGAAGTCATTTGCAACATGCTGAGTGGTGAATATTTAAGTGACAACAGACTAGATTAAAGTTGTGCTAATGGTTAAGATTTAAGTTACATGGATTCAGGAAAAGTAGCCATATTTCATAACAGATAACATTGTGGTTAATTGTAATATGTTCTGAGACACTTTTATTATTGTCCCCCTCTTAATTATTATCTTATAAAATTAGAGGAGAGTAAGTGGTTATTCATATACAGATAATTTTCTCCTACTTTTCATAGAATGATACTATTAGTCTATTGTTCCTATTAGGTTCCTTCCAGGTGGTTCTCACCCATGACTGTCCCACAGAATGACACACTGCCTGATCTTGTGCCAGCCTGACAGTTTTTACTGTACTTCCGCCCTGCATTGCTACCACAGTATCTGTCAACTCACTGAAGGTCTTCCTCTTATCCACTCCCCTCTCCTTTACCAAGCAGGTCTCTCTTCAGAGACTAGTGCCTTCAGAGAATATGTCCAATATAGGAGATGGAGCATTCCCCTGACCCCTTCTCAGGAGCATTCTGGCCATGCTTCTTCTGAGAGATGTGTTTATTCTTTGCAGTCCATGATGTAGTCAGTATTCTTCACCAACACCATCATTCAATTCTATTTCCATTTATCCTCACGATTCATCATCCTGCTTCTAAATGGAGACGAGGTAATTAATACTACTAAGTCTTGGGTCAGGTACATCTTAACAATCAAAATGATCTCTTTGGTTTTTTTTTTAAGACTTTACAGAGGTTTATAGCAGCAGATTCCCTTAATTTAACATGTTCTTTAATTTCTGGACTCTTGTTTCCATGAGTACTGATTATGGATTCAGGTAAATGAAATATTTGACCACTTCAATCTTATCTGCATTTATTATGTTATTTTCTGGTCTAGTTATTGAGAATTTTTATTTTCTTTATGTTGAGGTATAATCCATATCGAGGGCTATAGTCTTTGATCTTCATCAGTAAATGCTTCAAGTTCTTCCCTTTCAGCAAACAAGAACATGGCATCTAAAGACAGATCCTGGCCCTACCAGATGCTAGAAGCATTAAGAAACAGTCTTCCCCACAAGCATTTTGCAGAGAGACGGACCCTGCTGACACTTTGAATTCAGAGCCCTCTGTGCCAATTGTGAGACTATAAATTTCTCTTCTTAGAAACCACTTGAATTTTGGTCCTTGTTGTTCAGCAGTTCTAAAAATGTTGAGGAACCCTCCCCTGGCCAAAAAAAATCGATAAATACTAATAATATGATAAAGCATTAATTGCAGGGCAATGTTTGTAATATTATTTGTTCTTCTTTTAAAAAGCAATAGAGGAAAAGATGTAGAAGGATGCAAAATAAATGGTCAATCACTGTCACCTCTGGAAAGTGGAATTAATAAGAAGTAAGGAAGAATTGTTGACCGTACCCCCTTCTCAATTCATCTCAGTTCCCGTTATTCATCTACTCCATACATAAGTAAAACATTCTGAGTCTACCACCTTTTGATCAGGCATACCTGTGGTTATTCCCCCCCACCCCCGAGTTACATTCTGTATTGTGTTATCAAAATAGACCCTCAAAAGTCCTTAATCTTTCTTGCTTTGTTGAATTAATTTGAGAAAAGCACAATCCTGGTTGAATCCAACTCTCCATATAATGCCAGGCCCAATAGGTACAGTGGACCCTAAAAGCACAGAGTCCTGCTGAACGTCTTTAGGCCTTTATGCAACTCATTCTTCTAGGCCAGTGGTTCTCAACCTGCGGGTCATAACCACTCTGGGGGTCAAACAACCCTTTAATGGGGGTCACCCGATTCATAAAAGTAGAAAAATTATAATTATGAAGTAGCAACAAAAATAATGTTATGGTTGGGTGGGTCTCCACAACATGAGGAATTGTATGAACGGGCCGCAGCATTAGGAAGGTTGAGAACCACTGATCTAGGTGATGTTTCAAGCCGTAGCTCACTTTAAACACCCACATGTCTCTGTGTTTGCTCTGTGCAGATCATTTTGCTAGCCCTTGATCAGGGAAAGAAGCCCAAAGATGGAATCAACAAATTGATTCCCAGGCTCTTACTGCCAAATCTAAACACGTACATGTGCACCTATTCTCAGAGCCCCAGCCTCCATTTTCAAAACATTTTCACAAAATCCATCAGGCAATTCAGAGCACTTCATTGCCTTCGGAGTTGAGCCCAGTGAGTGCCTGCAGTGCACTGGGGGCAAAATGAGATGACAAAGGGGACTGATGGTGTCCACTTTGATGATCAACTTTTGTCTTGTCAATAATATCACACCACTAATTTGCCCTATTTCTTCCCACAGTAGGAATTTTCTTCTCAATACAAACATATGTCTATCAGCAAGGGAAATATAAATTTTCTTTTTTAAAAACATAGAAAAAATCACCATATCTTGGACCCACATTCTTCTACAGTCACTGTCTGGGATCTGCTCTTTTCCTTCAACAGTAGGCTGAAAAGCTTTGAGTCAAAGTTGCCACTACTAATATTCCCATTTTTCATCTCACTGTGGCCCAAGTAACGTGAAAGTCACCCCCTGGGCTTCCATACAAAGGCGAGGAAGTGCTCTGAATTACCTGATGAGTTTTGTGTGAACATGTTTCTTTAATTTAAGCTCAGGGTATGTCAGGTTTCTGACATATATTCTACCACAATTATGTCATTTTTTACTCTATATCCTTTAGATAGATTGATGATATAATTATCTCTAATCTGTTAGTGAGAAGGAATACTAAGTAGAATAAGATGCTCAAAAGAATGCATTGTGAATGATAATAATTGCTTTTTCTTCATTAATTCTTTATGAGACATTAAAATATTGTAAATGGAGTTTGCATGTGACTGTTGGATATTGAAATAAAGAAGAGCACACAAGTATCCATGCATTTGAATTGTCCTGCTGGAGAAGATTATTGAAGGTTCCATGGACTGTTAGAAGTACAGACTGATCTGCTTGGAAGAAGTTTGGCCAGAGAGCTCCTTAGAGACAAGGATGGCCAGGTTTCATATTACGTACTTGGATGTATTTGGAGAGACCAGTCCCTGGGAAAGTGGAGGGGCAGTGAAAATGCAGAAAATCCTCAATGACCTCGATTGACACGGTGGTTACAACAATGGCTCAGGCACAGAAACAATCGTAGGGCCAGCAGAGGACCGGACAGGGTTAGGTTCTGTTGTGTGTAGGGTCACTATGGGTCAGAACTACCTCGATGGCATTAACAACATTTGAAGTCTTGGCTAAAAGGCTAATCTTTACCTAGGGATTATTTGTCAGGGCTTCTTCAACTCAGTTGTATCTCGCTCCATACTACATGGCCCTAAAAGTATTTACCTGACTCCAATTTTATTTACCAGACTGTGCTACCATAATCTGTTTACCCTTTTGAACAGCAAACATTTAGAACTCAAATGTTTTTCTAAATCATCTCTTCATATCTAATGCTGTCCCACTTTGGGCTCCTGACTTTGGCCCTCTTTGGGTATTTCTTTAGGGTAAAAATGGAATTGGGCCTTCCAGATAAGGGGCTAATGATTACCTTCCAATTTCCCTCTTTCTTATTCATCTAAGTTAAGTACTGTTAGTGTTCGCTCAGTTCTGCCCTTCATTGCCTCTGGATTCATGCACTCAGAAATCCGTTTGTTAAATGCCCACTATCTGCCCATCCAGAGGAAAGATGAGACTTTCTGCTCCAGGAAAAGGTTATGGTTTCAAAAGCCCACAGGAGCAGCTTTGTCTGTCGAGTTTCTGGGTCGGAGCCAGCTCTATGGCAGTGCTGTGCCAACTGTTGAGCATTGAACTGCTAACCCATCGTCAATAGCTCAGACCCGCCAGAGGAGGCAGTTGGCTTCTGTGAAGACATCTGACTTGAGAAACCCATGGAGCAGATCGATTCTGTCTCACAGACTTACTGTAAGTTGAAATTGACTCAATGACTGTAGATTATATGTCAGTTACTGCTTTAGGCTCTGGTGTCTATTAATGAACCAAACAGGAACAAGTCTGCGTGCACACAGCTTACATTCCAGTTGGAAAGAGAGCAGACCAAACTGACATGTGATAGAATGTTAGGGCTCTTATCAGATGGTCAATGCACTTAGGCACTAACTGACATTTCAGAGGTATGATTACACTCAGAAGTGCCTCAGAAGAAAGGCCTGGTGAGGAACTTCTGAAAAAGCAGACAATGAAAACCTTATGGTAACTGTGTTCTTGCTTTCTAAACCCAGGCTGTGATAAGTGCCTTGAGGTAAATAAAGAAAATAAGGGGACAGAAAGGTACCATTTTTAGATAAAGTGTTTAGTCAAGGTCATAATAGTTGAACAGTGACAGTGGTCAACTGGAAGAAGAGTGTTTCAGACAGAGAAAAGCAGGGGCAAAAGTCAATTCCAAGGTAGGCGCATATCTAGTGTGCTCCGCAAATAACAAGAACCTTACAGTTGGAGTACAGTAAGGGAGTGGGAGGCCAGGAAGAAATGTGGTCAAAGAGGAAGCAGATAGCCAATGGAATGGTAAGGGCTTTGGCTATTATTTTAAGATCCAACAAATAGATACATGACTATTTTTGACCTTATTTTAATATGAGAAGACTGCAGAAATTTTGTGGAAACTTGAATGCAAAGATAATCATAAAAGCAGAAACTTTATTTCTCACTATAAACTCCATCAAATTCAAGATGATTTTGTAAGATGATACAAGCCAGTGAGTGTTGCAATTATGTGTGCTCAGGTCTCTTGCTACTCGCAGCAGCCCTACGAGCAACAGAAGGAAACACTGCCGGGTGCTGCTCCATCCTCTGCGTGTGAGTCCGTTCTTGCAGCCACTGGGTCAATCCATCCCAGTGAGGGCCTTCCTCTCTTTCACTGCTCCTCTGCGTTACCAAGTATGGAAAGTGACCTTTTCCAGTGACTGGTTTCTCCTGGTAATGCCCCAAGTATTAAGATCAAGACTTGCCAAAGAGAACGCTGGCCACATTCCTTCCAGGGAAGATTTGGTAGTCCTTTAGCACTCTTTGGTACTTTCAATATTCTTAGCCAGTGCCATAATTTAAACACATCCATTCATCTTCGGTCTTTCTTGTTCAATGTTCAACTTTCACATGCATATGAAGTAGCTGGAGGCAATTTAAAATACCATGACCTGGGGCAGGCAGACCTGTAATCCTCAAAGTGACATCCCTGCTTTTCTACCCTCTAAATAAGTCTTCACGGCAGTTTAACCATGGCAATTCTTCCTTTGATCTCTTAACTGCTACTTCTATGAGAGTTAATTGGGAACCCAAGTAAGACAAACTTCAATTTTTTCTTCATTTATCATGATGGTACCTATTGGTCCAATTGTGAGGATTTGGGTCTTCAGGTATAACCCGGTCTGAAGGCTAAGTCCCTTGAGCTCCATCAGCTAGCTCCTCAAGTTCCCTTCACTTTCAGTAACAAGGTTGTGTTGTTTGCATATTACAGGTTATACACAAACCTTCCTCCAAAATTCATGTCAAATTCTTCTTCATATAATACAGCTTCTCTCATGCTTAGCTCTGCTTAAAATTTGAATAAGTATGGTGATAGGATACAACCTTTGCATACACCTTTAAAACCATGCATTATTCCTTTATTCTGTTTCCCAACCTGCCTGATCCAAGTACAAGGTCTGCATGAGCCCAAGGAACAGTCCTGGGATTCTGTTCTTGCCAAAGTTATCCATAGTTTTCTGTGGTTGTTTTTGTGATTTCAAGGTTGAATGTCTTTGCATAGTCAGGAAAGCACAAGTGAAAATCTATCTGGCATTCTCTGTGTTCAGGCAAGACACATCTGACATCAGCAATGATCTTCTTTGTTCCATGTCCTCCTCTACATCCTGTCTCAATCTCCAGTGGCCCCCTGACAATGCATTGCAACAATCATTGTTGGAGTAGCTTCAACAAAATTTTACTTGCATGTGATATCAATGATATTGTTCTATAATTTGAGTATTTTGGGGGTTACTTTCAGTGAAATATTTACAAATATGTATCTCTTTCAGTCAACTGGCAAAGTAGCAGTCTCCAAGCTATAGCAATGTAGTTTATTTTCCATGTGCCTCACAAAACAAACTTGCTCACTAAGAAGGGCTGCTGTTGTTGATTCAATTATGTTTGTATTAAGAATATGGATCTATGGAATAGGAGTTACAGCAAGTGAAATTCTGAAATCATAAACTCAGGCATTCTGTGCCTAATAAAATATTGCTGAAATTAAAACACAAAAAAGAGACACTTCAAGAAAACCTGAAAACATGGCCAACAAAATGCAAACACTAGAGAGTATGTGTATTGGTTGTGTGAAATAATGAGACCTGGTGGCGCTGTGGGACAGACACCAGGATGTTACCCACAAGGTTGGGAGTTCAAACCTGCAAGTTGTTGCGGTGAGATTGTCTGCTCTCTCTAAAGACGTTTAGTCTCAGAACCCAAAGGTACAGTTGTACTCTGGTGGGTAGGGTTTCTCTGAGTCAGAGCTGACCCAATGACAATAGGTTTGTTTTGAGTTCAGTGTGGAATAATATATGAGTATATTAGTATTTTTATTGGAGGAGTTAGCTTTCCAAGATTCAGAAGTATATTTAAATGCATGTACAGATTTTATCAGTCTTTACCAGGATATTTATATCATTTAAGAGAAAATTTGAAAAAAATTGAAAGCACAAATATTGCCAAAAACTGACTGTCAAGCAGTTCAACATAACAAAAGCATTTGAAAGAAATCTTAAATAGCAGAAATGCTCCAGAAGTATTAAGTACCCGATATCAATTTCTTGTAACCACGGTCAAATCTTGCATGAGAAGGACAGATGTTTATGAAGTTATTTCAAATAGGTTTTCTTTCATAAACAATGTGGATGTCTATTGGAGACTGATGCAAGGAACCCACAAAATTAGTATAGGATATAACATAAATTCTTACATGAGAGCTAAGCTCACAGATTTAGGAAGAGCAAACTTTACTCTTGTTGTTCTGTGTGACTCTATAAGACAAGTTAAAACACAACATATTTCTCAGCGTTGAAATTACTTTCTGTATATCCCCAACTATCTTGATCACAACAGAACAGTCACTTAGTCCCCTAAGAGACTCAAAAGCCCTCACACACAATGACCAAAGAAAGACTCAATTCATAGTATTATGTATGAACCTATATATTGTTCAACATTGAAGAATTTGCAAGAGCAAAGAATAAAAAGAAATGTCTTAATTATAGCACAGTTAAGATGAAGGATTCACCTAAAAATAATAGTTTCTTTTTGTAATATATTAGTTTTATGGTAATTAAATCTCCTTGAACTTTAAACAATTTCCTTCATTACAATTATGATACTCATTACTAAACAAGCATCGAAATTGAAATATGAACTACATAAAGCAAACATTTTTGAAAGCCAAATTTTTTATTGTAGAATATCAATAAAATTTTACACTCATTCTTGAAATAAGTTTATGGACTCATTTTCTTGCTTGTGGAATATATTGAATGCTATTCTTGTAAAAGTGCGGTATATATGAAAAATCTCAATACCCTGCTTCTACTAAAATATTTATAATGACATTTCACTAAAATACCATATGCCACTTTTGTGCTTAATTGCTAATACTCATAGTCACACTTAAAAAGAAGTTGCATCATGGATCAGTAAGACACACACATATATGGATTGGTAACACACACACATATATATACATGGATTTACATTTTTTTCACATATCACTTTTGTGTGCATAAGTATACAGAAGAGGGCCACCACTGGCCATCAGTGTTCAGGACCCTCACTAACCTTAACCCATCCCTGGGTGGGAAGCACCGTGGATAAGTGAGAGAAAGGCATGTAGGAACTGGTTTGTAGTGGAGCAAGAATCCAAAACTTATCTTTGAGCATTAAGTTTAGCCTATAACTAGACCACCAAACAGAATGCCTTAGATTTTAGAGAAATGGACAAGGCTGCAGGTTTAAATCTAGAATTTATTAGTACCTTCAAGCCTTGGCATTAGATGGCCTCACCTAGGAATTATGTTTGTTTCTTTCTTTCTTTAAAGAAGATAAGGAGTGCAAGATGTTGACTACAAAACTGATGATCTAAAATGGAAATCACCACATAATTTGAAATAAAACATCTTTTAAAAAAGATGAGCACTGAGACATGAAGCACTCCCATATCTCTGTGTCAGAAGTAAGATGGCTTCGCAAAGTGGAAACAGGCAGCAGCGAGTAAGGAAAATCAGGAGAGTGCGGTGTTGTCGAAGAAGTAGAGCAACACCTAGAGAAACCCTGCTTTCCTTTTGGCTTTAAAGGCTTCCCATTCCCTATGAACCTCCAAAGTGACATTAATCCAAATCCTGCATGACGTCCATTCTGACCCATAGCGGCTCCCTATAGGGCAAAGCCTAATGGTCTCTTTAGCGCGCTGAGACTCCATACCTGTCCAGGACCAGGTGACATCGCAAGCACTCATCCCCCCACTGCCCAGCACTTGGTGAGTTCAAACCACTGATCCTGTGAGTAGCAACTCAGTACATCACCCACTACCCCACCAGAGCTCCTTGTGAGATTGTCACTATGATCTCACAGATGAATCAGAATTATTCATATCAGAGTCACCAGGTTGCTTTCTCCAGCTTGTGAAGGTAGACTCCCTGGTGGCATACTGGTTAAGAACTCAGCTGCTAATGGAAAGGTCAGCTCTCTGAATCCACCAGCCTCTCTATAGGAGAAATATGTGACAGTTTGCTCTTACAAAAATAGTTGTTATGGGATACCTTCAAGTCCGTTCCGACTCATAGTGATCTTCCAACAATGGAGCGTGTAGAAGTTTCGTCTTTCTACTCTGAAGCACCTACTTCCAAGGTGCTACTCACTGCATAGCCCACTCTGCCACCAGGAAAAGGAAGCACTGCTGCTGTCTGCGTTATCCTCACAATTACACGTGAGCCCACTGTTGTGGCCACTGTAGCAATCCATCAGGCTTGGAAACGGCACCGTTCTGTAGTGTCACTGGAAGTTGGAATCAGCCACAAGTAACTTGTGAAGGGTCCACATGGACCATTGTAGAATATTCTGCCTCTAGTCCCTTCAATGAATGAATCAACAAGGGGCAGTGCTGTGGGTGGACCAAATATTTGCATATGCTCATGAGAGTAAAGGCAAAGGCCTAAGGAATATTTGTTATGGTACCTACTCTAGTATGTATATTAGTTGATAAAATGTGTGAATTTCTTGGAATTTATTACAGTAAATGGCTTCTTGTTGCTCTGTTAACACTCTGGAATATTTTCTATCATCTTTATAAAATATACAGAATGATGCCACAGTTATAAATTGATCCCAATGACAATATTATTTCTACATTGCCTGTATCCTTCTGTGCCTTCATTGATTAAGATGCTTCCCCCAAAATGTATTTGTTCCCTAATCTGTTTCATTTTTAATGTATTGAAAAAGTTTATGTTCAGCATTAGCCAGATGGACTCAGTGTAGATTATTCCAATTTTGTTGGCACCATCTTAAGAATCATGGTCAGGAGCCAGTCAGATATATGCCTGCTTGAGGTGCTGACCTTGGCTACTTCAGTGTCATAGGGCTTCTTCAGTTTGATCTGCTGCTTGTTGTCCTTGAAACCCACCGTGAATACAAGTGTGTTGCTATCTTCCTTCTTATTCACAACAGACTCGGTGGTCAAGGGGAACTTGATGATGGCACAGTGGTCAAGCTTGTTTCCCCTGGGGGTGCTCTTCCAAGGGCCTTTGGGCTGCCTTCTGAGCCTTGGGGTCTTCCTTTTTCCTATGGGGTTATACACACCTTGCAGCCCAGGCCTTGAATGCATTTGCTTTAGCTTCCATTTTGGGCAGGGGCAGGGGTTTCCTACTTTGCATTTGGCCCTTCTCCTCTGTTCCTTAATCTGTTTTATCCAGGCAATAAATAGTTGGATTACATATTTGTACAGTAGTGTAATATGAAAACAAAATTTATTGCCTTGCATAGCATTAGTAAATGTGAGTTACTAAAATAATTCTGATAATTGAGTTCTGAAAACTGAAACACACAGAGAGAATTGTATCATGAGCTATGAAACATTCGAAACCAAGATTGCTTCCCTTGCCTGGTCAAGTTCTCAGATGTAGGAAGAAGGGAGAGAAGATGAGCAAGAGGAAGGGAAGAAAGAGGGAGTAAAGGAGTAATGGGCGGAAGGAACAGGAAGGAAGAACAGGAAGGGGGAAAGAAAAACAGAAAAAGGAAGAGGAAAGAACAAATTGTAAATCAAAGTGGTGTGGTTTGGAGGTGACTCATGAAATAGAGACGATGTAAACTTCAATCATCAGCTCCAAAGCATCTGAGTTTGTAGGGCCACATCAAAATATTGACAAATGAATGCAAATGCATGCTTTAAGTTAGAATAAAATGTTTGAAAAATGTGCTGTTTTGACAAATTAGATAGACGGTGAACTTCGCTGGGAGTTCCTGCAGCGCCCTTTCCTCATTCTGCTGGTGCTCCTGCGTCTGTCCTCATTGGATAGTTAGCATTATTGACCACTTTTATTTTTAAAGGATCAATCTTAACGCAAAACAACCCACGCAAAGGGCCTGTCTCTTTTCAAAATAGCTTATTCTGATGTGAAAATTTGTGAATCCATTGACCTATGTACATTTGAATGTTTCCTCCTACTTTTAGCCTTGTATTTACCTATCATTTGGGCTTTTTTTTAAACCATTACTCCATATCTTAGAGGTAAAAGTAAGTAAATAAATACAGACATACACAGATACATATATACATACATACTTAGGGGAAAAGTTTTGGAAGAGCAGTTACTTTTATTTTTTAAACAATCCTGTGTGTTTCATACTACAGTTCAAAATTATTTTAAAAATATAAATATACTCTTAATTTTTACAACTCAACTTTAACAGTAAAGAAATCAATAGCATTTGTTAGTTATCCATAGTAAAATTTGAAAAACTTGATAAACTAAAATGCTTATTTGAAAAATGGTTCATTAAAAAGTAAAGATTTAGTTAAAACAAGGAAAAATATAGGAGAGGCTCAATGACTTCTTCCTCTTCAAAATCTCAAAATTAAATGAGTTTTTATCTAATTTTATAATATTTTACATACTTTTATTATTTTTTAAATTCACAAATATGTAACCCAGTAACCAGTTCCAATTTTGTTTTTTTGTATGTGTGAAACCCTTTTACATACATAGCGTTTTTTAGCATCTACTCTGATTTACATCACTTCTCCTGTTTAATCTTCTCCATAATTTTTCCCTAAATCCTTGCAGATAAATATTGCCATCTTCTCTGGGTTTCATGTAGGACTGATAACTGAAAACTTAGCTATCTGAAACCACCAGAAACTCCATAAAAAAAAGGTGAGGCTTTCAGCTCCTATGAAAATGGACAGCCTCAGAAACCCAGAGGGGAAGTTCTACTCTGCCCTAGAGGGTCACCATGAATCCACATGATGGTAGGGAGTCTGTTGTTTCCTTTAAAACAAATCAAGTCTTAAAAAATGCTGAATTTTGTTGGCACATGGACTTAAAGGAACCTCTAGTTAATGACCAAGACAGTATTTACAACATAGCAATCGCCTTGCCTCCTCTCTTCATGTCCCATGGTTTTCCTTATTTGGATTTGGCGTAAAGTCATCAGTCAGCTGGAATAAGACTTTCTGAAGCTATTGAGACTGTATGAGCCTTTGAACAGATTGCTCTGGGATAATCCTTAAACGTTACACCAAAATGATCCCCTGAAGTCTTCTTTGAACTTGAACAACAAAATGACTAATTTTAATCAGTAAAGTATATCTGCTTTGAGCATTGAGCTTCGTTAAAGAATTGTCTTTGTGAGATAAAATTGATAAATAATAAGCAAAGGGTCAACTGGTGAATGTAGGGGTGAGGTAAGGTCAAGGGAATGGGGAAAATACAATTTGGAAAAGGTGTCTGAGAATGGTTGCCCAACTTGAAGAGTACCATCAATATCACTGAACTGTACGATTGACCAATAGAAATAATTGAAAAGGGTATCTCTGGTGAGGGTTACTTCCACACACACAAAATCCCAGTGAATGTAAAAATGACCGACCCTGTGCCATGACGGGCTTTAAATTTTTTTTTTAACTGAAGCTAACCATGCTGGCTGGTAAGCAATGCTTCCTCCTCCTTGGAGGTTATTTTTTGGTTTTTCTTAAACGTTTTTTTAGGGGGCTCATACAACTCTTATCACAATCCATACATACATCAATTGTGTAGAGCACCCTTGTACATTCTTTGCCCTCATCATTTTCAAAGTATTTGCTCTCCACTTAAGCCCTTGGCATGATGTCCTCTTTTTTTCCCCTTCCTCTCCGCTCCCCCCTCCCTCATGAGCCCTTGAAAATTTATAAATTATTATTTTGTCATATCTTGCTCTGTCAGACGTCTCCCTTCACCCCCTTTTCTGTTGTCCATCCCCCAGGGAGGAGGTCACATGTAGATCCTTATAATCGGTTCCCCCTTTCCAACCCACTCACCCTCTACCCTCCCAGTATCGCCCCTCACACCCCTGGTTCTGAAGGTATCATCCACCCTGGATTCCCTGTGCCTCCAGATACCATTTGCACCACTATAACGGGCTTTTATTATTATTATTATTAATACTTTCAAAGGAAGAGAACAGTCAGAGAAAACGTGAGTGTAGTGGTTTGTCTTAGAGAAGTTGGAAAAGGGTTCAGCAGGTGAAGGAGGCCATGCTTGCTCTCTCCTCTTGGCCTGCAACTCCTACGCTCACAGCAAGTGCTCGGTCCTCACCGCTGAACAACTTGTCTGTCCTTATTCTGCTTTGCACTGGGCGTGAGAATTAGGCAGGTTAATCCGCCACCAAAAAAATTAATTCTGCACAAAGTAAAATCTAGAAGTTGTTTGAGGTCCAGTCCTGTTTTTTCAAAGTTAACTTAAAAATTTTATTATACCAATTTAAAAAAATGGTTTGCTGTTGAATTAATTCACATGCATAGCAACTCTGCAAGAAAGAGTTAGGAAGCGCCCCACAGGGTTTGTGTGTCTATAACCTGAAGCTCTGTGTTTTGGGGCTAAAATACTCAGCTGCTGACCAAAGATGGGCAGTTTGAACCCACCATCCACTGCTTCCACTTAAGTATCTCACTTAATCTCGAGAGACATTGAAAATACTCTCCAGGGCTGCCCATGATCGGTACTCATTGAATCTAGTCCTGAAAGTCTGTGAGACATCAAAAAGATATTAAAGGCATCCACGTAGACATGGAAGAAATAACTTTATCTATGTGCTGATGATATTCTCCTATCAGTGATTCAATTAATAAAAGTGATAGAACTAATTGAAACACTGGCAGTGCAGCAGGCTGTGTGAGCAGCCACATGCAGAAACCTGTTGGATTCTTGTATATTAAAGAGATGACCCCACAAGACATTAAAAGAATAATACCATTTGTGATAACTGCACAGAAACATTTAGGAATAAATCGTAGGAGAAAAAATATTTAGACAAAGAAAGATTCAAAACTCTATTACAGGAAACAAAAAGAGACTTATACAAATGGTATAAGCTACAGTAGCCTTAGTAGACGGAGTATAATAAAAATGCCAGAACATTTTATACATTCCACGCAAAACTGATCCAAATCCCAGCACAATTCTTCAAAGAAATGGAAAACTAATAACCACTTTTATACAAGAAGGAAATAAATCCAGGATAAATAAAATACTATTAAAAAAAAACAAAGGGGGAGACCTTTCACGATAGGCTTTCAAATCTATAACATAGCAATGGAAATCAAACCCGCTTGGCACTGGTACAACCATAGGCATGAAGATCAGCAGATTCGAACTGGGAACTCAGAAATGCAACAAAGTACCTACAGACAACTGATTTTTGATAAAGGACGAAAGCGCACTAAGTGAGGTAGTGATAGACTTTTCAATCAGTGGTGCTAGAAAAATCAGACCTTCACCCGTGAAAGAATGACACATCTCTCTCATCACGTACAAAAATGACCTTAAGATGGATCAATGACTTAAGTATAAACTCCAGAATCATAAATCCCATCAATGAAAAATAGAAACAAACTAAAGCGCCCCAGTATAAGACAGAAATACACTACAAAACATAATGAAAAATATCTACACTATAAAAGACAATTAAGAACTAGCATCTTCTAAAAATAGAATATTTCTGCATATCAAAAGATATCATCAAAGAGTTCAAACATAACCTACAGAATGGGTAAATTAAAAGCTATTTAAATTTTTTAGAAAACATATCTTGATAAGAAAAATATACATAATCCAATCAAGCAATGAACACTAGAAAGAATAGAAAACTTACTTTAAAAATTGACATCCAGGCAGCCAACAACCATATGAAGAAAGGTTTTAAAGTTTTAATCATTAGCAATAGGAGTACAAATTAAGGCAACAATGGGATGCCACTTCACACTGACACTCTTGCAAAATATCTTTAAAAGCAGAAAATAGTAAGTGCTGGCGAGGCTATGGAGAGATCCAAATGCTCATACACTGCCAGCAGGACAGCAGAATTGTACAAGCACTATGGGAATCAGTGCAGCACTTCCTTAAACAAAGGCAATCCCTCTACTAGGGAGATACTCTAAAATGTTAAAGAACACAACACGAGCAGACATACGTACACCTATGTTCATTGCCACAATTCCCATTAAAGCAAAAGATGGCAATAGCCCAAACCACCAATTTTAGAGTTATAGATAAATGCTGTTACATTAATAGAATGGAAGAGTATGCGTCAATTAAAAACAATTATGAGATACGGACAAAACTGAAGAACATTATGCTCAATAAGGTTAGTCAATCTTATAAAGACAAATATTTAATGTGGTTTCCACCTATGTGATTTCCACATAGGTAAAGTTTCCACATCAAACTACAGATTTTGAAGGCTGTGAGGAGGTCATGGCCAGGGAAGAGGCCAGGGAGAGGCGAGGCACAGAAAATTATGGAGAGAGGTAGGGAAAGAGGGGTTGGGGGGGAGACCCATAATTGAGGCAAATTTAAAGGGGTACTATGGTTGATTTGATTTTATGAGATGGGCCAGGCAACTACACAGAAAATGTTCCTCTTTAAAATCCTAAATAAAGTTAATATTTTAAGGGGGGGGGGGGTTCAGGCAGAATGAAGGCTCATAACCTTTAAAACCCTCCTGATTCCTTACCCCTTGAATCTAAACACTGGTCTGAGTGCCTAAAAGAAGTGGAAAAATAAAGCTGAAAAGAAAGGAAGATTTTGAACTTTGGGAGCCCTTTGAGTTAATTCTACTGTGTCCTAAAGGGTCCATCTGAGTCATCTACTCAACATCAACCGATTTGGATTTTGGTTTTGGAATCTTTATGAAAAAGGTCTGTCTCCTATGCAGCCAGAGATGTGTTCAAAATGCTGAACCACTGCACCACTGTGGTTCCACAGTAAAATACTTATAACAGTAGATTTGACGTTTCAACTATTCTTACGTATTTAGTTTGGTGGCATTGATTAAGAATCAGAATCTTCACAATGATTTATTTCTGGAGCACCTTCAACACTGCAAATAGAAACTTAGTCCCCATTACACAGTGATTCTTCTTCCGGCATTCCTTCCCCCTGTGCTAGCGAGGGCAGACTAGCGAAACAAATCCGGAGGCACCCATATATGTGTGTTAGAGACATTTATATCAAAGAGTAATTGTCTATTAAGAAAACAACCCAGCCCAGTCCAGATCAAGTCCATAAATCCGATATTAGCCCATATATCTGATACCAGTCTATAATTTTCTCTTCAGACTCACACAACACATGCAATGACACTGAATGCTGGAAGCTCACAGGCCAGTGGGTGGAAAGTTTTGTGGATTCAGTGGCTGTGGAAACATCAGTGCTGGCTTCCCCAGCTCCAAGGCTCATTGCCAACAGGGATCTCTCTATGTGACTTGTCAACAGGAAGACAAGCGGAGTGTGTGTGCATGTAGCACCTCCAAATGAGGTCATCAAGCTGCGCAACCTGATTGGCAGGCTAGACTCCACCCCTGTGCAAGTTGACAGGAGATTAAGTAACTGGCACATCCCAGTTTCTGATAACCTTAATCAACATTCTATCTCTATTAATTTTTCTATACCAAATATTTCATGTGTTCAACAGAATTACAAATATCTGCCCCTGACTGTCCAGCTTATTTTACTTACCACCATGCTTTCAAGAACCATCACTGTCATAACGTATCACATCTTCGTTTTCATGGCAGTATAATGTTTCATAAATGTATATACTACGTTTTGTTTATCTATTCACCATCTGAAAGTCATTTGAATTGTTTATACTTGTTGGCTATTGTTATGTACTGACTTGTGCCCCTACAAAAATGTGTTGGAGTCGTGACTCCTGTGGATGTAATCCTGCTTGGAAAGGATATCCTACTCCTTATTGCGCTAAGAAGGTCTCATCAGTACAGGATGTGTCCTGAATCCAACCAATTCCGAGGGATAAAAAAGGAGCATAGACATAGAGACAGGCATTCCTTAAAAGGAAACAGAACAAATAACAAACCAGAAAACCAACCTGGGGATACTTAGCAAAGTAACTTTGATTCACAGTTAAGAAAAATCTTGTATCTGTTTAATGGGGCGTCGTAACTCAGTTTTCAAATGTGTCACCTAAGTAAACAGTTCATTATTACATTTAGCAATTAACAACTTCAGGGATTAGAAGCTAAACTGGACAGCCAGCGAGAAACTGGCTCAGGGGTAATAATCGACATTTTACAGAAATGACTGAAGATGGCGTGCCCCCAGGAGTGCGTTTTGGGGTAGGCACTGCGTACAGTAATAGTATGTAAATGTTCCTAAGAGGAAACTGAAGATATTTGTCAGGAATCAGGCCATCTGGACATCTACTAAGCTGGATACCTTTTTACCCCTATTTTAAAAATAGGACGTGTTATATTTGTCATGATAACTTCCAAAGGATAGGGACTAGAAGGAAGATGGTTAGGGGGATAAAATAAATTGAACAAATTATAGATACACAATAAAAAAGGAAATATTCAATTCCTAACCCTGGTTGCCTGACTTCACAGTATTATCAGGTGGTGTTTTTCTGGTGTCCCACAGGTCTTAAATAAGATGGCTTTCCAAGCTAGTTTGAAGGGGAAAAAAATCAGATCTTTTAAATTTAAAATTCAAGTCAAGTCACAAAAGAAAAAGTAGTATTTGAAGTTGGACTTGTATTTCATTCTTGGCTCAAGAGAACACTATGATAAAATTATGAAGGAAAATGTACTGTGTGAAATTCCTGAATGGCCATGTTCTTTAAGATTTTAGTTTGAGTGCATGTAAGTTATCTAAGGAGTTTAGAAATCTAAAGTTTTATTTCTTCATGCTGTGTGAAAAGTCATACCTTACGGTAAACTGTCACCTTGGGTCCAATGTTTCCCACATTCATTTTCATTCAAAGGCAAAAGAGTCCTCCTTAATAGAAAAATATGTAATATCCTCCTAAATACATGGGACATGAGTGTAATTCTTTGGATCTGATATGTTACATTTTTTTACTATGTTCTTGCTGATAGACACTACACAGGCATGGACTATTTCTGGATATTTTATCCTTCATAGGATTCTTTCTGGCATTTAACAGATGCTCAATAACTGTTGAGCTGGGCAGAACAAGAAGTTATTGTTCGGTTGATATTTAGTCAAATATATCGTCTTAATAATGAAATGGGCATAATTAACACACATATTCACGCACTCATGCATGGCGATGATGCTTCTGTAGCTAGTTGGACATTATAAAATAATGTAAACCATATTGTTAGATGGCTATCTCCACAAAATCTTGTGAAATAGTATGCACAAATGGCTATCAATCTGCCAACATTTGTGTTTCCTCATCCCTATAGGTGACAATATAGGTAACAACATTATTTCTCAGTCTCCTCTGTTCTTATGTCTAGGTTTGCCTATTCTTCACCATTGCAGAATTGTGGAAGTGGGGTCTGTCACACAAGATCTGGAAGCATTGTGTCCCTCCTCTGTCTTCCGCTGTTAGAAAGCTGAAAGTGTTGGGAAAACCAACAAACAAAAAGAGAGCCTCTGGGACCACTGGCCACCAACCTGGATTCACCACCGTAGACGGTTTAATGCTTAAGGTAGAGATAAGCTATTCTGCATGGCCGCTGACACTGGGTTTGTTGCAACAGCTAATGCTACTCTGACCGATTACATAAATATTGCTCTTAAAGCATAATATAGAAATGTAAATGTGGAAGAACTAAAAGACGTAACTAGTGCCAGTTAGGGAAGGGTTCAGGATTGGAATTCAGGTCTTTTCATGCTTCTCTGCAAATGTCATGCTGGCCCCAAACAAACTCTTTATCTGTGTGGATCAGCAAGAGTTATTGGCAGGCGAGCTTCTGCTTTCTGAAGTCTTGAGTTTAGAATCTTCCATTTGGGTAACTCAACATGAAAATGACTGTGTTAATAATATCACCTTTTTTTTTAGCATGTTTCTATTGGTAAAGCGCTTTCTTATATGTCTATTTTAATCCTCATAATAAACATGTGCACTATATAGGAAATATTTGCTCCCTATATTTTACACAATGAAACTAAATCTTATGTATATATTTTTTCCCAAAATATGCCATCCAGTTTGAAACAGGAGACTGAAGACTTCTGGAGGTATGCCTTCAGAAAAAGAAGAAAGAAAGAAAAAGGATGCGCTTGTCTTGATACAATGCCTGAAATCATTAATGTTTGAACAAAGACTTTAAGTTATAGGTAAGGAAAAGAGGGATAATTAAAACTTTTAAGAAGAAAGAAAACATGTACAAGAAAGAAGAATAACTACACTTACCTCTCTAGAGCAGCAGTTCTCAACCTGTGGGTCGTGGCCCTTTTGGGTGTCGATCGATCCTTTTACAGGGGTCACCTAAGACCATCGGAAAACACATATTTCAGATAGTCTTGGGAACTGAGACACCACTCCTCCATCCGTGTCCAGGTGGGTCTGCACACATGCAGATACACCCACATATAAGTACCTGGCATGATATCATCATGCCAACCCCATCATATCACCCTGTACAAAAACAGGTCTATGTGACAGGGTTGGCACCATAATTTACTTATGCGTACCAGTTACACATCTGTAGAGAGCAGCTACTGTGTAGAAAGCAGCTGCTGTGTTGATAGTAGCAGTATTGGAAGTAAAACAACAATTCATGAATTGCAATTACATATACATTTTTGGGGTGTCTCGCACAACTCATCACAATCCATACATACATCCATTGAGTTAAGCACATTTGTACATTTGTTATCCTCATCATTCTCAAAACATTTGCTTTCTGCTTGAGTACTTGATATCAGCTGCTCATTTCCCCCCTCCCTCCCCGCTACCCCTCCCTCAGGAACCCTTGATAATTTATAAATTATTATTGTTTTATCATATCTTACACTGCCCGACGTCTCCCTTAACTGACTTTTCTGTTGTCCATACCCCAGGAGGAGGTTATATGTAGATCCTTGTAATCAGTTCCCCCTTTCTAACCCACTCTCCCTCCACCCTCCCGGTGTCGCCAGTCTCACCACTGGTCCTGAAGGTATCATCCATCCTGGATTCCCTGTGTTTCCAGTTCCTATCTGTACCAGTGTACATCTCTGGCCTATCCAGATTTGTAATGTAGAATTGGGATCATAATAGTGGTGGAGGGGAAGGAAGCACTTAGGAACTAGAGGAAAGTTGTTTCATATTGTTTTTGTGATTAATCACTATGCTTTAATTGTGTTCAATTTGTAACAATGAAAATGCATCCTGCATATCAGATCTGCACATTATGATTCATAATAGTAGCAAATTACAATTAGGAAGTAGCAACAAAAATCATTTGATGGTTGGGGGTCACCACCATATGAGGAACTGTGTGAAAGGGTCACAGCATTAGGAAGGTTGAGAGCCACTGCCCGGGAGTAAAGTAGCCATAATTATCTATGCAGGGTGTATTCATTCCACTAGGACAAGTGCTGAAACCATATAGTGCCTATAAGATAGTCGAAATTGGATTGTACGGTTGAGATCTAAAGCCTGTTTCAAAATAGTAAGAATGCAATGGATAATACTTGACATTAATTAATCAGGAATTATCATCTATATGGATTATTTAGATTTAAAGAGATAATTACTAGGCATAACTGTAAAATGTTAAAATAGTTTCCTATGAGGTGGTAAAACTATAGGATCAGATGCAGGGTTTAAGTTTTTAGATAGGTTTAAGTTTCAATAATATTTAAATGTTTCATCACAAACCTCTATTACTACAATTTGAAATAACATTTAAGTAACTATCAAAGAAAATGCATTTGTAGTGTGGTGCTAGATATGAATATTTAAAGTGCCATGGACTGCTGAAAGGACAAACGGGTATGAATTGGAAGAAGTAAAGCCAGAGTGCTCCTTAGAAGCAAGGATAGCAAGACTCATATTACATACAAGGAGGCAGTTTCCCCCCACAAAATAGAATTGCTCTAGGCTGAGTGTAGCTTTGGTAGTACACATATTTCCGACAAAGTGAGCATTAGGCAACTCTCTCTGAGTTAGTGCACCCAGTGGCATCACCTGGGAAGGTTCTCTCTGGTCACAGTGAATTTTTCATGAAAACAGTTTTGCTCAAACTTCATTTTTTTTATGGCCGATATAAGAGAACAGCATGCAGCTATGAAATGTTTCCTCCTGGGAAAAAATACGCAGAAACTGTTGTGATGTTGAACACAGTTTACAAGGACAGTGTTATGGGTAAAACCCAAGTGTACAAGTGGTTTTCTGATTTCAAAACAGGTAAACTGTCAATTGATGGATGACAAGCCTTGTACTGGACGTCCATCAATTTTCCAAATGGATACAGATGTCAACAAAATCCGTGCAATTGGGCTCAAAGATCTTTACTCCACGTGACTTCTCGTTTCCGCGAATGAAGAGGGACATGAAAGGACAGTGGTTTGACCACATAGAAGAGGTGAAGAAAAAAACAAGGGAGGTGCTGTCACCCATCCTAACAGATGAGTTTAAAAATTGTTTCCAAGAATGGAATCGCAGATTTGACCAATGTATTAAGTATAATAGAGAATACTTTGAAGGTGAGGATTGTTTGTAAAGAAAAGAAACGTAAAAACGAAGCTTTAAAAATAATTCTGGTTTTTTTCTGGAGTACCACCTGCACTTTGGTCATGTTGTCAGGAGAGATCAGTCCCTGAAGAAGGACATCAGGTTTGGTAACATGAAGGAAGGCCCTCAGAGGGATGATTTGACACAATGGTTCCATCAATGGGCTCAGGCATAGGAACAATTATGAGGATGGTGCAGGACTGTGCAGTTGTGCATTCTGTTGTGAACTGGGTTGCTATGGGTTGGAGCCAACTGAATGGCACTCAATACCAGCAACATAAAGCAAAACCACCCTTCTTTACCTTAAAATGAATTCAAACCCATTCTTACTCTTTTGGACTGAGCAGAAAATACCCCATAGGGTTTCCAAGGCTTCAAATCTGCATGGGAATAGACTGCTGGACCCACCTCCCACAGATGGTTCAAAATGCTTATCTTTTGGTCATCACATAAGTACTTGATCATGTTGTACCACATGAGCTATTTTTAAAATGACAATATGAAATTCAAAATGCTTAGCATTATCAGAAAATAAATAAGTGTACACACAAACACATTTGACACTTTGGACTCACAATAGTAGAAATCTATTATCCAACTATTATAAACATTAAAGATGTATGTTTGGCAGTATCAAACACCAGGTGCAAGGCCAGCATAAGCTGATTGTGATAGTTGAGATTCTGTGCCAACTTGGCTGCACCATGATTTGGTAGTAATGCAATAATGTGGTTGGTAGTTATGTAGTGATGTAGTCCTTTGTTTCATGATATGAAGTACTACTCATCCTCTATTTTCACACAATGCCAATTTCTTTTCATTGTTTCATATTGAACAAGTCTTTAAAAGTCAACTATGTTGATAAGAAGCTGTGTAAGAGTAGGTGTTAATACAATCTGGTAGTTACATAATCTTTTGTCAATTTGAGACTTAAAAGTAAAGGATGGAGTTTAGCCTGTCAATCAGGTCGCAGCTTGATGACCTCATTTTGAGGTGCTAAGATGTTAAGTAGCTCACTGGAGGTGGGACACAAGCTCATTCCCTGTGAGACATGCTTGCTGACAAGACACATGAAGCTATGCTAGAGCCCTAGAGCTAAAGGAGCCACATGGAGAGCCCCTTCCAGCTCTGTGATGCCTCTATTGCCACTGGATCCACAAGCCTTTCCACTCACTGGAACTGATCCTCCTGCATTCTGCCTCATTGCATGCATTTCGTGAGTTTGAGGTGAAATTTTTAGATTGATATCGGACATTTGGGCTAAATTTGGACTTATGGACTTGATCTGGACTTGGCTGGGATGTTTTCTCAATATTCAATTGCTCTTGTAAATAAAGCTCATTCTTATACACATATGAGTGCTTCTATGAATTTGTTTCTCTAGTCAACCCAGACTAACACATATAAGTATACTAGATAGTTTCCTCTTTCATCAGGTTGAACAGTTAATCCAGCTCCCATATAACTATGTGTAGAAGCAGAAGCAAACCTTAAATGTATTTTAGCTATACAGGGAGTATACTAGAAGGAAGCAAGCAGATAAATTATCAGAGAACAAGTAAGTGAATCCAGGTATGGGCATGGGCAGCAGCAATAGTCATTGAGAATGAGAAGATTTCAAGAAATGTAGAGGAAAACCCCCTCTATTTTTGAATATATTAGCTGTTGTGTGTTAGAGACAGAAAGAAGTCAACAAGAACTTTAATGTTTGATTCTCAAGAATGTTAAGAATTTAATTGTCAGTTGAGGAGATGGAGAAGATTGTGTGAGAAAAAGATTTGAGTGACGAAAACTGGAAGTTCAAATTGGAGCATGGTATATTTACTATGATTGTTAGTATTGACTCCCCTTTGTCTGTCCACTTGTTGGGCTTTGAAATTACATGGTGCTATGATTGTGCATGTTATGTTACAGGTATTTCATAAACCAGCAGGGCCCCCCTCGTTGGTGCACCTTGAACAGAACTTCCAGATGAAGAGCAGGCTATGGAGAAACAATAAACTGTCCACTTCTGAATTAGCCACGGAAAATCTTAGTAATAGCAGGAAATCATTGCCAGGTACTGAAAAATCTCCTGAAGACGAGAAGATCATTGTCAGCGATAGTGCTAGGAGAGGAGCCTATCCCGCCAGAGGCACTCAGAACATGACTGAGAAAGAGCTGCCCTCTCACAGTGGGGTCAATCATATCAATGCGGATGAAGTAAATCTTTCAGTACCTTTATTTGCTGCTTGGCCAGGACTCAAAATGAGAAAAACAGTTGCGAACATCTATTAATAATGAAAACTTGGAATCTATGAAGTATGTATGAATCTAGAAAAAGCAGAAGTCGTGAAAGGAGAAGTAACACATAATGACTCATCTCGTAGTCACCTGGGAACTGAAAGGGACGACTGTTGGCATTTTGAGTGAGGCAAGCAAATGGTTTGCTATGCCATACATGACCAATTCAACAGGAGTAGAGTTACATTCATCATTAAAAAGTTTTTAAAGATCTATCTTGAAATATAATACTATCTGTGATAGGATGATATCTATATGTATATAAGGAAATCCAGTTAATAAAACTAATATTCCAATTTATGCAATATACACTAAAGCAAGGGAAGTAGAATTGAATTGTCAATGCACAATACCCTCAGGGCTCCAGAAGAGCCAAAATATGACCATAAGCATATCCCACCTCAATTTTGAGAGTATTTCAAGAATATTTTAATACAGTGAACATTAGTGACCGAAGACCATATTAGTTTCAGAATGACATCAAAAACATTACATATGATAAAGGACAAGGACATTAAAATGACAGACAAGATAGAAAATATCAGGGATGTCAGAAGAGACTCTGAAACTTTCTCTTAATTGTAGAATATCTAATGCAAATGGAAGACATACGGAAGTAAAAGTGTGGAACAGAAAATTTCAAAGGGAAGTCCAAAAGATGAAATGAAGTATTGAAATGAAATGAAAAAGATGTACAGTTAGAACACTGAAAGGCAGAACACGCTCAGGACAACTGAAGCTAAAACATTTGAAGAAAAATTCAAGCCTTGAGTTGAACTCTTGCAAGATTCTAGGGGGAAAATATGCAATGTGCAGGAAACAGCAAAAGAACATAAAAAGAATATGCAATTATTTTATTAAAAAAGTATAGTTCACATTCAACTATTCCAAGAGACAACATATGATCAAGAAGCAATGGTCCTGAAGGAAGAAATCAACAATGCATGGAAGGCATTAACCATAAATAATCAAAAATTGGAATTGATATATTTGAAATATAAATTGATATATTTGAAATTGAAATATTTCAACAAACCGATAAAGTACTGGAAGCATTCACTTGCCTAGGCCAAGAAATTTGGGAGAAAGCTACCTGGACAAGTGACTAAAAGATAGCCACATTTCACCCATTCCAAAGAACCCCCCAAAAGAACATGTAAATTATAGAACAATATAATGGATACACACTCAAGTAAGATTTTGCTAACGATCATTCCACCATGGTTGCAGCAGAACATTGATAGAGAGCAGCCAGAAATTCGGGCCAGATTCAGAAGGGGTCTTTGCCTGAGGAATGCCATTACTGGTGCCAAATGGATCTTGGCTGAAAGCAAAGAGTAATAAAAGGGTATAAACCAAATTCAGGTTCACTGTCATCATGTTGACGCCTACTCATATGTACCAACCAGATAGGGCATGATAGAACTACCTCTGGGCTTTCACAGACTGTCAGTCTTTATGGGACTAGAAAGCTCAGCCTTTGGCTTATCGTTTCTAACAGCAGACCTCGTAGTTACCAGCCCAATGCATAAACACTGGCACTAGAGCTCCATAAAGAATGGTATACTCGTGCTTAATTATGCAAAGGCATTTGAGTGTGTGGGTTATAAACGATGAACAGCATTGGGAAGAATGGGAACACTCAATGAAGTGTTTCAGAACACTTCATTGTGCTCATGCAGGTACATGGATACATAGATAAGAGGCAATCATTCAAACAGAAAAAGAGAATGTTCTATGATTTAAAGTAAAGAAAGTTATGCATTAAGACTTGATAGCTCCCATAAGCAGAGGACACCACCTTGCTAGCTGAAAGTGAAGAGGATTTCACACTTGCTTATGAAGATCAGGGACTGTGACTTTCAATATGGGTTTAAAATGAACGTTTAAGAATATATATTCACAACTAGACCAATAGGCAGCATCATGATTAACAGAGAAATGATTGAAGTTGTCAAGGATTTCATGTTGCTTAGATCTACAACCAATGCTCATGGGAACAGCTGTCAAGAAAGTAAACAGCACCTTGGGTACACCTGTACTCAAGACCACTTAAAAATGTTGAAAAGCAAGTGAGTCACTTTTACGAATAAGTTGCGCTTGACCCAAGCCATGGCATTTTCAGTTGCCTCATATCAATGCATTTGAATTATGGTGCTGGTGAGAGAGGAGTCTCTTGCATCAGTTAGCACATTTTAAGTTTTAATGTCCTGAAAGAGCAGAAACCCCACCTCTCCTTCCTCCCTGGGGTGTGCCCGAGTAGTGTGTTGTAACATAGAGCTATAGATATGGTGACTGTGCCGATGGGTTTTTGTGGGGTGTGCAGGGAAGGTTGGAGAGAGGTGGGGAGCTGATGACAATCCATACAAGAAAGAAGTAAATGCTCTAAAATTGATCATGGAGATGACTGTACAACTCTTATTAGTATTATTGAACTATTGAATTGTAATATATATATATATATGTGTGTGTGTGTGTGTGTGTGTGTGTGTGTGTGTGTGTGTGTGCAAAATTGCACAATAACAATTAGGAAGAAAACTGCAAAAAGATAACCCATGGACTGGGGAAAAAAATCTTTGGTGACCACATAACTGTCAAGGGACTACCTCTAAAACCTATAGAAAACTATAAAATCCTTAATAAGAAAAAAATGAATAATCTGATTAAAGAGTGGGTAAAAGGTATGTCCAGACATTTCACCAAAAAAATGACATCCAAATGACTAAGAAAGGAAAGAAAGATATCTAATTCTCATTACTTATGTTGGAGATACAAATGAAAACAGCGATGTGATATCATCTTATACCAACAATGCCAATCCAATTAAAAAAGAACAAAAATAACAGTGAAGAGAGTGTGGAGAGATTGAAATTCTATATATTGCTGGTGGTCTATAAATAAGTACAACTACAACTATTGGGGAAAGTTGTATTACCTCAAACAACTTGGAATAAAAATTTCCTTTGAGCCAGCAATGTCTCTGAGAGATAGATACCTTAAAGAAGTAAGAGACCTTTCAATGAACAGACATATGCAATCTCATGCTCATCAAGGCATTGGCCACAAACAGCAAAAAATTGTAAGCAGCCCAAATGCCCATAAGTATAAAAATAGATATGTAAACTTTGGCACATAAACACATCGGAATACTATGCATCACTAAAAAACAAAGCACCTCATAGCATGCCTGGTTCTGGAGAACATTATTCTAAGTAAAGTTAGTCAATCATAGGAAGACAAATATTATATGATATCTCTACTAAAAAGATGAAAACCAAGACAAAGACTGGTATACCAAAGGGAATGGACTTTGGAGATTCCAACAGGAAGGAGGGATAGATGGGAAGATGAAGCAGAGGAGCAGAAGGTTGACAGATTGAGTGGGGTGAAAAGGAAGATAGAGATCCACAAGTGAACAGAAATAGGACGTGGGGATAAGATAAAACAGAGAGGGAAAAGTCGAGTGATTTTAACTTTTGAATGCAGAATTGATGGTCTGAAAATGTAACCACCTCACCTAAGTCACCATAAAAGTCATTTAAGCCAGTAACAAAATGAGTAATCCACCTTGAAATACTGATGAATACAAAACGATAGATTGTATTCCTGGATGGGAAGACCATAAACTTTAGATAAAGAAAAAATATATAACACAGTAATGCACCGACTCTCAGTAAAGTCTATGTACAACTCTTCTTGATGTGATTGAACTATTAAAATTGTATGATATGTGAATTATATGTCAATAAATTATTGAAAAAAAGAAAATGGCTATCTTAGGTCTTGAGCAAAAATAAAACATTATTTCCTCCTTAACCTGTCCTATAAATATTAATTCTCAACTGCCATATAATATGGAAATGATAAAAATCTGTATTTATTCGTGGGAACATTGTACCCTGCAGTGATATTCATAGAAAATAAAATTTTTCAATCGAATACATTGACATTATTCTTAAAAATAGACACAAAGTTGGCAAAGAAAAGTATAAATACCCCATTCATATGAGAAAAACTAGGCAGTCTTGGAGAATTATCTCACTGACCTAGATCTGTTAATAAAACATATAGTGATTCTCGCTTTACCTGTTGGATTGGCTACAGCAGTTGGGAGTCCTACTTCTTGTTCTTTCATGGGTGAAGAATATTGAAAATGTGATGGACTGTCAAAACACAAAACTTTCTTGGAAGAAGTACAGCGAGGAATGCTCCTTAGAATCTAGGAAGAGGCTATTTTGTAAATGAATTTTGGACATGTTATCAGAAGAGACCAGTCCCCAGAACAGGATATCATGCTTGGTCAAATACAAGGACAGTGAGAAGAAAGGCCTTGAACGACATGCATTGACACAGTGGTTGCAACCATGAGATCAAGCATAACAATTGTGAAGATGCCATGGGAATTTTAAGTGTTTCATTCTACTGCATATAGGGTTCTGTGATTTGGAACAGACTGATGGTACCTAAATACAACAACATTAAACATCAAATCTGAGAACAAAGTAAGTACTTAGATATATGATTCTGGAGTTCATAGACTTTAAAATTGTAGATATGAATTCTAGAGTGAATGTATAGCTGATACTTAAAGTCCTAAGTAAGTTCACCTAAAAACAGAATAAATCTATTCTAAAGAAATACAGTCTGTAGAAATATATTCTAGAGAAAGATAATCTGAAGGTAGAATACTGTGTCACTCTGAAGTTGAGAGATAAGAGAGATGAGAAAGATCCAGCAACAGATATAAAGAAGAAGAACCAGAGAATTAAGAGGATAAGTAGGCAAAGTGGTATCCAAGAGGTCAAGAGATGCAGTGTTTCAAGGAGAAGCAAGGGCTCAACTCTTCCAAATATAATTGTAAGACCAAGAATTAATTGATACTGGCATACAGCAACATGGAGGCCATTAATGACTTCAGTTCAATCACTTAATATAATTTTGGCTGGTTACCAAAATCTAACAGAGAATTCTTACTTGCCTTTAATCTAAATGTATCCTCGCTGTGAAAAGATTAAATCAACCCCTACTTGTAATAAAATCTTCCTTGTGATCACCTTCACTTCCTGCACATGCAACTTTTAAATCATTGAAAAAGCGTCAGAACTGTCCTTGCACCAAAATGAAACTATGTTTTATACGTGTGTTAGGCAGGGTTCTCTAGAGAAACAAACCCAAGACACTTATGATTTTATATAAATGTGGATTGATTTATACATTATGAAGGAATAGAACAGTTAATTATTCCACACAGCAGTACAGCGGGCTTACCTCAAATCACTTCTGTGGAACAGTTAATATACTGGAAGTCCTTTAACTCACAGGGTGGCCAGGTCCAAGGTTATGGAAGCAGAGAGCTGAGTCTTCCCTGGGAAAATGCAGGCAGAGTCTGCCCACAAGCAGCAAGCAGCAGGGCGGGTCACCAACAGCCAGAAGCTGGGAGCCGATTGAAGCAGGCCCAGATGGGATATCAGACTCAAGCAATTCACACAACTGGATCTACCAGCCTCGAGCTCAAACAATGGACATGGCAGCAGCGTGGCAAAGCAGATCTTGAAACAACTCACAATCTAGAGACAATCCACAGATTGGCGTGTCCCCCTAGGTGTAGCTTTCAAGAGGAGGCAGAGAACTAGCTAAAGTAGCAGCATGTTGGTCCAATCACCAGAAAGCAAGAGAGAGAGGGGCAGTCCTTGCCAAGCCATTTAACTCTTTGCCCTCAATCAAACTGCTACCTAATTAATCCTACATGTTCCTATTGGCTCCGTTGGCACAACAAACCTGCCTATCCCAATAAGTTAATCTCCTGTTAATATTACAGCTTAAGAAACCCTAAGTAATTCTACTCTGTTTTAGAGCATTGCTGAGTCAGAATTGACTCAGTGACACAGAGCAACAATAAGTCTTCCAGGAAAAACGTTCTATAAATTGATGGATGAAAATAAGATCACAGAATGAAAGAGGCATCACCAAAGTGTTTCCTCTATCCCCCTTACACACACACACACACACACACACACACACACACACACACACACACATGCACGCACGCACACACTTTGTTGATGTAAATGTAATTTCTAAATGTTCTAAGCTGTCTTAGAAAATTGGTGTTCCAGAAAGTTGCTGAAACCCCTTAAATTATTTTAAGTGCTCTCTTAGCTGGTACTTAAAAGTTCCCGCATATAAAACAAAATATTCTTCCTTCTATATACCACTAGAGATTAATTTACAATGCAAACATTGTTGGAAAAATGACATTTCTACAAGGAGGTCCTATGTATCTCTGGGAAAGGATATGAAGTTGCCATGCTAGGTGGGGACAAGGGGCAGAAGGGAAAAGTGGGATTCAATGACAATCATGTCTTTCTACTTCGCAAGTTGGCTTAGGAAGACCATTGGGTCTAAACTGATTATTTCCAAAAGATGGCCTAGAGAAACCTCCGGATTTATTCATAGTCAGAAAGTCAGCAAATAATGTATACTTTCTGCTCATTAGTCTATGAAAATATTTTGGCGGAGGTTTTCACCACTGATCTTCATGGTGATATCCCATAACTCACTTAAGTCACTGACATTGAGTAGCTTCAGACTCACCGTGATCCTAAAGGACAGGCTAGAGCTGCCTCGTGGGTTTTAGAGACTGTAACTATTTGAGTAGAAAACGATATTTTCCAGAGGACTAGTTGGCGGTTTCAAACTGCTGACTTTGTGGTTTAGCAGCCCCCAAATATAACCACATTTGGAAATTCTTTGACCTACTCAATCTTTGGCGGAGGGGGGGGGAATAGAAGAAAAAAGTTCATTTGCTATATGTGGACAGGCTTCATTGACTAAGGTGTTTGGCTATGAGGCAGACACTCTTTGTTCACTCCTTTATAGTCATTTTTCTTTCTGCCATGATGGGAGAAACTCAGTTCTGCTCTGAATCTCATTTCTCTCCCACTCCCCTTATTCCTTGCCATCAGAATTTTAAAAAATCATTTTATTGGTAGATCTTACAGATACTATTATAATACATAATTCAGTTAGATCAAGCATAATTGTGCAATTGTTGCCACTATCACTTTCAGAACATTGTCATTCTTCTTGAACTCTTTGAGATCAGCCCCTCTTTATTCCCAAACTCCCCACAGGGACTCTTATTTTATATATATATTTATTTATTTGACATACCTTACACCAGTGGACTCATCTTTCCTTGCACTTAAAAGTAAGGTGACAAAACAGTTTCAGCTACAAAAGAGAAAGAGAAAGATGCTGTAGGCATCTCACAGATTTTTACAATTCAAAATAAAGACATCAAAGAAGTGAGTCTGTTCCTTCTACTCGGTATTGGTGACACTAAATGTGACACTAAAATTAAAAAGGGACTGGACATGAGGATGTCACTGTAATAGTGGGTGGAGGAGAACAGAGTGATAGAAATAGCATTGTCCCAGAGAGCAGCATTGATTTCTACAATTGGCCAGATCCGAAAACAATCAGACCTCTTTTTTCCTTTCCTTTTCTTTTGTTAAGATTTATCCTGAATTTTGAAGCCATTTCTATTGCTGTTAGTGACTTTTGAGAATATGTATATTCCTAGTGACTCCATGAGAAGGAGCAATATTCCCACAGGCTCTTCTGGGCTGTAATCTTTATAGCAGACGATTACCAGGTCTTTCTCCACACATCCTCTATATGGGTTTGTATATCAACCTTTTGTTTACCAATCAAGCCTTTAACCAACTCCAATTTTACCACCAGTGAGCCTGCATTTTTGTTACTTGAAGCCAAAATCATGTTACCTGCTATCTTTAATATAAAAGGGAAGAATCAGACATAATCGTGGTTTTGAAAATGCATTACTTAGATACCCATACATGAAAATGAACAAATTCACTGTCATCAAGTAGATGCTCAATCACAGGGACCCTATGGCACAGGGTAGAATTGCCCCTGTACGTTTTTGAGACTGACTCTCTCTGGGAGTAGAAAGCCCTGTCTTTCTCAAAGTGGCTAGTGGTTTCAAATTGGGAACCTTGCGGTTAGTGCAACACCTACCCAGTATGCCTCTAGGGCTTCATTCATATACAAGAAAGGGAAAAATGCAACTTTATTCATTGCACTTTGGACAGAAAAGTGCATGTGGAGCGAGATAAGGAAATGCACTGCAAACATGTTGCAGCTGCTCAGTGACTCACCCTGCCAGTACTTTTTGTCTGGTAGTGCTCATTAAACATTCAGCAGAGGAATGTATGCATGCAACAGATATTTATCAGGTATTCATTATTGAAACTTAAGGATCATATGGATAATGCTGACTATCACATTCAGATAATAAGAGATGAAATATTGAAAATGAAAGTAAAAGAATGCTAGAGATATGATAGAATAAAACTAAATGCTAAGTAAATGGTGTCAAAACTAAGAGGGTGAGGAGGTCTCAGCATGATCTGTAGCCCTCAGCAGAGATGATGAAACTCATAATAGATTCATTGGACAATTGGAATAGGGAGATTCAAAAAGGAAGAAAAAATGCTTTCAAATATTAGTTTTCAGCTCTTTATGGTTGTTGTTAACTGCTGTCAGTTTGACCACCTCCAGGCAACCTTAACCTAAACTGGATAAGACAATTGCTATCCATCAGGTTTTCATTGGCTGCTAGTTTGGAGATAGACCTCCAGGCCTTTCTTCCTGTTCCCTGTTATACTGTAAGTTCTGCTGAATCAAAGCAACACACAAGCGTTAACTGACTAATGTGTGGTAGCCGCATTTGAAGTGTATTGACTGGGAATGGAGTGACAGCCTCCCTTATGGAGGTCAGGAATTCTACCTCTGAGCCTCTAAAGCCTAGCTCTGCACAATACTGTCTTGACTTGATCAGCGTATATCCAGAGACTATTATTCAGAAAAGTGATGTAAGAGAAGGTCATAGATAAAAGTAGCAGCAATCACAACTTAAGATTAACTGTGGAACAGCAGGCTAAGAAATCAGACCTTTATTCTATAATGGAGAAAGGGATTGAAGAGCTTGAACCAGGAAATACCGTGGTGAAAGACATCTTTTCAACAGAGAAAGCTAGTGTCTCTTTGCAGGACTGGGAGGAAAAGAGGAGTAGCTGGAGACAGTTAATCGTGTATTGCAATCATCTGCTCCTTCATAGGCCATTGAAACCATCTGTTCTCATGCTGGGGCATCCCTAAGTGCTACAAATGCCTAAGCATTTGAAAACCAACCACAAGTTTGGCAATTCACATTTACCCAGAAGCACCTGGGCAGTGTGCTTCTGAAAGATCACAGCTGTTGGAAACCCTGTGGAGTGCAGTTCTCGTCCCCAACTCATAGGTGGTAGGACTCAATCCGAGTGAGAATCAAGCTCAAGATCAAGTTGTTTTGAGAAACAAGATTGCCTTTATCATTGTTAAGAAAGGTGATTACTCAACAGGAGTAATTTGGTTGATCGAGGAGGTCAACTCAGTAAAAGAGAAACATGCAATGCAAGATATTTAATACCATGCAGATAAAACCTCGTCAGTTTGTAAATCTGTGGTGACCTGCTGTGGTGCTAGAAACTACACTACCAGGGTTTCAAGTGCCATAAGGATCCTGATTGAGAGTTCAGCAGAGGTGCCAGGTGCCTGAAATAAACACGAAAGCTGCAAAGGAAAAAATAATCACCTTTCAGGATAGTTTACACCTTAACACAGTGGTTTACAACCTTCCTAATGCCACGACCCTTTAATACAGTTCCTCATGTTGTGGTGGCCCCCCAAGCATAAAATTATTTTCGTTGCTACTTCACAACTGTTAGTTTGTTACTCTTATGAATCGAGCAACCCCTGGGAAAGGGTCATTGAACCCCCAAAGGGGTTGTGACCCACAGTTTGAGAACCGCTGCCTTAACATAATTATTTTAGTTACAATTTGGCCAAAAAGTAACAACATGAAAAACAGAGAAAAGATTGAACTAGTGAAGAATTTCATTGAACTTGGATCCCAAATCAATGATCATAGAAGCAACAGTCACGAAATCAAGTAATTAACTACACTGGGGAAATGTTGCAGATGATCTCTTTATAGTTTCAAAAAGCCAGTTTGATGACTAAGATGTGGACGGCCCTGTCCATGATATTTTCAGTGCCTTGTGTGTTTGTGAAAGCTAGACAATGAATAAAGAAGACAGAACTGATGACTATGGTGTTGGTAAAAAACAGAAAATATAGCATCAACTGGGAAAAGAACTAACAAATCTGGGTTGGAGGAAATACAACCAGAATTTTTCTTAAAAGGGAGGATTCTGAGACTTTGCTTCACATACTTTGTCTGGTAACTCAGAAGAGGTAGTCCCTAAACAAGAACACCATGCATGGTAAAGGAGAAGGTGGTGAAACAGAGAAAGATCCTCAATTAAATGGACTTCTCCAGTGACGCAAACAGTAGGCTCAAATACAGCAATGACATGGAAGCAGGGACAGAGAAACATTTTTCTCAGTAGTACATTGGGTCCTATGAGTTGGAATAGACTGGAACGAACTTAAAAATAATGAGATGAATAAGCAGAATGTTGACTGATTTTTCTCATTTGGATAATATTGTTATTGTGATATGTACATAGAGAGCTTTATGTTCATTGTAGGGTTTCCCATTTGATATGGTAAATCAATGCTACTGTTATAGTTTTTGGTGGTAGCATCTAACCTTAAGTAGTGAAGGGAAATGGGGCTGCACAAGAAAAATACTCTTCATTAAAAAAGTAGCAAGACAAGATATCACTTTTTTCTAAGAGACTTTCTGTAGAAGTTACAGTCTTTAATCATGAGATGCTTTTATTTAGTCTTCAATTGTACAGTTTATAATTATGAAACTTACTAACTCAAATAGTCATTCATTTGTTTGTATTTGTGTGCTATATAGATTTGTGGAGTTTCTCTTCTGTGTTTGATGTTTGGTATATTGTAGAGAAGTAAAAACATGAATGATATACAATATCAATGTCCCTGAAATTCATAGTCTAGTAAAGTAAAGACACTATGAATAACTATAAATTATTATAATGTATAGTATGGAAAAGCGATGATATGATCACCAGAGACTGCTCTGGGCTCCATAGGAGAGGATATTCAGTTATTCTGGAAAGTTTCTGAGCCATGATCAACAGAATCTATGATCCCATAATCTCTGCTCTAACATCACCTCACTCTATTATCTTGAACAAATGAATTATTCTCTCTATGTATAACTTTATTCTGTTCTAAAAAGTAAAATTATATCTATATATGCCATAAATCTATTAATACAATAATGATGTAAAGTTATACATATAAGGTGCTTTAAAGAATGATTGCTGCCTAGAACTACTCAACGAATGTTAGCAATGATTATTTTTATCATCATCAGTACGCCGACTCATGGAAATAAAGAAAGGTTATCTAGGCAATGGAAGATGTAAATAAAGGGGATGATGGAATACTGATAATTAAAAGAATCTAAAGATGGGGATAAGGTAAATTAAGAGCAGATTCTATAGAAGGAAGGTAATCTTTCCACTATATCTGTTAATAATAAATTCCTGCTTCTAGAAATATTTTCTTTCAGTTTTCCAGGACTTGTTGTTTGTTTCTCTCTTACTTTAGTGTTTTCTTTTCCCCAAGAAACAGTATCTGTGTCTTCTAAGAAAATGGTGACTACATAAAGTACATTTCTTCATTTCCATTGTGTGATGTAGACATGATTCCAGTTCAAGATGAAGATAAACTCTCATTGGGTAGAAATCTGGATACCAAAAGACCTCCTGTGACTTACATTTGACCAATACTCCAAAAAGAATACAGAGAGTCATGACACCAAAAAGAACTAGTAGATTTTCACCATTTCAGGAGGTATCATATGAGCAAGAATCAAAGGTGCTGTAGGGGAGCAGTTGCAGGTACACTGAAAGAATTAGGCAAAAGCAAGGGGCTAGGAATTGATGGAATAACAACTGAAATGTTTCAACAATCTGATGAGGAATGGGAAGCACTCATTTATCTGTGCCAGGTTATTTGGAAGCCAGCTGTGTTAGTCCGGGTAGACTAGACAACAAATCCATAGAAACTCATATGTGTATAAGGGAGTTTTATATAAAGGGTAATTGTACATTAAGAAAGCATTTCAACCCAGTCTAGCCCAAACCCATAAGTCTGATATTAGCCCATATGTTTGATACCAAACTATAAAGTCCTCTTCAGACTCACAAAACTCATGCAATGTGCAGGATGATCACAGGTTAGTGGGTAGAGAGTCTTGGATCCAGTGGCAGTGCAAGCATCTCAGCACTGGCAGGGGCCTCTACGTGGCTTCTTGGGCTTCAGAGGTCCGGTTGTATCAGGGTAGGTCTCTACATGGCTTCTCCAGCTCAGGGCACTAGGGTAGTTCCATGTGTCTTGTCAGCTGCAATGTCTCCCAGGGAGAAGAGGAGGGAGGGATGGGGAGAGAGAGATTTCCCAGAATTCTCAGGAGAAGGCCATGCCCACACAGAAGACTCATTGGCTACAATCTGATTGACAGCCTAGACTTCACCCTTACACTCTTAGTCTTCAAATTGACAAATGATTATATAACTACAACATCAGCTAATTGACCAGTTGACTAGAAGAGCTCCATATATGTAACATGGAAGATGACCCAAATAAATGCTCAAACTATAAAAAGGGTCGCTTTCACATGTAAGTAAAATTTTATTAAGATCACCCAGCAATTCTTGGTTTAAAATCAGCAAAAGTGTGTGGCAGGATTTTATTTTCTTGCCACATTAATTCCATCTGAGCAAAAATCAGAGAAGCTGACTCATATGAACAAGAATGTGGCTTCAAGATTTGAAGAAGGCTTATTTACATGCTACAATATACAGATAACAAACCCTTGCTTGCTTAAAGTGAAGAGGATTGGAAACACTTGATAATTAAAATAATCAGTGTGATCATGTGTTCCTGAAGGGATCAGTTATCAGGCATCAAAGAACAAATAATCATATCATTGGCTGCACACCTCCATGATAAGATCACTGAAGACAAACGGGTGCATAAGCAAATGTGGCAAAGAAAGCTGATGGTGCCTGGCTAACAAAAGAGATAGTGTCTGGGGTCTTAAAGGCTTGAAGGTGAACAAGCGGCCATCTAGCTCAGAAGCAACAAGGCCACATGGAAGAAGCATACCAGCCTGTGCGATCACGAGGTGCCAAAGGGACCAAGTATAAGGCATCATATATATATATATATGGTATAAGTATAAGGTATGGTATAAGTATAAGGCATCATATATATATATATATATATATATATATAATGAAGGGGTAAGTGCAGAGTGGAGACACAAAGCCAATTTTTCGGCCACTTGAGATCCCCTCACAGAGGGGTTTAGGGGAGGAGATGATTCAGTCAGGGTGTGATGTAGTACCGATGAAGAATACAGCTTTCCTCCAGATCCTGGATGCTTCCTCCCCACAACTACCAGATCCGAATTCTACCTTGCAAGACTGGATAGAGCAGAGGTTGTACACTGATGCATATGGGAACTGGAGACACAGGGAATCCAGGGTGGATGATACCTTCAGGACCAGGGGTGTGAGGGGTGATACTGGGAGAGTAGAGGGTGAGTGGGTAGGAAAGGGGGAACCGATTACAAGGATCTACATGTGACCTCCTCCCTGGGAGACGGACAACAGAGAAGGGGGTGAAGGGAGGCTCCGGATAGGGCAAGATATGACAAAATAACAAGCTATAAATTATCAAGGGCTAATGAGGGAGGGGAGAAGAGGGAGGGAGGGGGAAAAAGAGGACCTGATGCAAAGGGCTTAGTGGGGAGCAAATGCTTTGAAAATGATTAGGGCAAAGAATGTACAGATGTGCTTCATACAATTGATTTATGTATATGTATGGATTGTAATAAGAGTTGTATGCGCCCTTAATAAAATGTTAAAAAATAAAATAAAGAATCAGAGCCCTCAGTATGGACTCAATGTGAAGAAGACAAAATCATAGGAACTAGATCACTAGGTAACATCATGATAAACGGAGAAAACGGTGAAGTTGTGAAGGATTTTGTCTTGTTTATACCCACAATCAAAGTTCATGGAAGCAGCAGTCCAAAGATAAAAATCATGCTGCATTAGGTAAATCTACTGTCCAAGACCACTTTAGAGTATTGAAAAGTAAGGATGTTACTTTGAGGACTCAGTTGTACCTGACACAAACTATATGTTGTTTTTTTCCCATTGTCTAATAAACATGTGAAAGTTGGATATTGAAAAAAGAAGACAAGAAAAAGGTATGCATTGGAATTGTGGTGCTACAGAAGAATACTGAAAACACCATGGACTACCAAGAAGACAAACTGAATTGCCTTGAAAGAAGGCGTGAGCATTCTTAGAGGCAGAGATGGTAAAATTTCATCTTATAAAGCTTGGACATGTTGCCAGGAGAGACCAATCCCTGGAGAAGGACACCGTGCTTAGTACATTGGAGGGGCCGTGCAAAAAATGGAAAGACCTTTGCCAAGATGGACTGACACCTGGCTGCAACAATGGGTTCAGGCACAAGAACAATTGTGAGGCTGGCACAAGACCAGACAATGTTTAGTTATGTAGTGCATAGGGTCCCTATGGTTAGGAACTGACGTGATGGCACCTAACAACAAGACCCCAAATACAAATGGCAAATATCTTTAAAAAGGAAACAATTGTCAAATTTTACAAGGGGTTCCCTAACCTCAAAAACTATGTTCTAAAATGTAGTGATCAACCTAGGGCAAACCTTCACCATAGCCATGGATAAAGCACAGTATTCCACAGTGTTCAAATTATTAACATATCTTTTAGACCAATTTAGGTATCCAGCTTATATCTATGAGGCTGTGAATTCTACAAGAATTTTCTCCATTATAGAATATAATTATTTTTAAATTTTATTATAAATTTTCAAAAATAGCTTTTATACATATTATTGCCTTATATGATTTTCAGAACAAATCTCCAGAGAGAAACACTATAGGACCAGGCAAGGTTTCTCCAATTATCTGTGAGGAAAACTACATTTTTCTCTCTGTGTGTGTGTGTGTGTGTGTGTGTGTGTGTTCCCTTCCAGTTGATTGCAAAGTGATACAGTTGTCGAATAAAACAAATGGTTGGCTATATCAAATATCTATGAAAAAGTTCTAGGCATGTATTCTCCACTTCTATACTTGTTTTCCCATGTCAATAGCAAAGAGATCACACCCAAGTACCCATCATTGATCACAGTTTGAAGACCCGTGGAGGACACAGGGGCAACAGTTTGAAACCACCACTCACTCCATGGGGAAACAGAGGAAGTTTTCGCATCCTATAAAGATTTACAGTCTCAGAAAAACACAACGGCAGTTCTACCTTACCCTATAGGGTCACTCTGAGTTGGAATCAACTTGATGGTAGTGAGTTTTGCATGGGTTGCTGATGTCTGATTTCATTGCCTTCTTGTGTCTTCTAGTGTGCCAACCTGGCCAATAAACACATGTGGGATTGTTAAGGTTGCAGTTGAATTGGAGGGCAAAGGGATAAATGGCTCAGCAATGTCACCTTTTTGTCTCTTGCTTTCTGATGATCAGACCAGTGTGCGGTTGCCTTAGCTAGTTCTCTGCCTCAACTTGCAATCTACAGTACCCAACCAGGGGGCACCCAACCCATGGACTGTGGCACTACAGTTTGAGGTTCCTTTGAGACCTGCTTCGCCACACTGGTGCTGTATGCGTAACTAGAACTGGGGACTGTCGGACCCTGTTGTCTGGCTGACTGTTGATGACCAACTGTGCTGTTTACTACCTGTGGCCGGTCTGCCTGCAATGCTCTACAGTAGACTCAGCTGTCTGCTTCTTTCACTTGCACCCAGCAGCCCTTGTGAGTTGAAGGACTGCCAGTATATTAACTGTCTCATGGTAGTGAGTTGAATTGAGCCATTTGTGCTGTTCTGTGAACTAATTAGCTGTTTATTTCTTCATGTTGTATCTATCTATAGAAAATCATAAGTGTCCTAGCTTTGTGTCTCTAGTGAACCCTCTCTAACACACTTCTACAGAAATTTTCCATGTGTAAGTAAATTCATGAAGAATAGAGGTCTTGCTTAATCCAAAGAAATTACTTTTAATGGTAATTTAATTTATGAAGATAGCAATAAGTGGGAAATACCTAGCTCTCTTCCAATATGTTTACCGAATAATTAAATCAGATGACATGCAAGGGAACTTCAAAAAGTTCAAGGAAAATGGATTTGTAGTCAATGGAATGTTTCCATGAACTTTTTAAAGCCCCCTTAAATATAATGACAGGCATCAATAAGAATAATGAATTCTATGAATACCATTCTCTTGCTGCAACATTCTTCCCAAGCACCACAATCCAAAAGCTTTAATTCTTCATCAGTCTTCCTTATTCAAAGCATTATTGTATAGCTTATATTTATGTAAACTTTCTCTTAAAACTAGGGCTCTTTTCTCCTTACAGAAGGGTTGCTGGGAGTAGACAAGCCAGTCAGGGTGCAGTGTAGCAAGGATGAAACATACAACTTTCCTCTAGTTCTTTAATGCTTCCCCCCACCCCACCCCCAACTATCTTGATCCCAATTTTACCTTAGTACGTCCGGCTGGACCAGAGGATGTACACTGGTACAGATAGGAACTGAAAACACAGGGAATCCAGGGGGGTTGAACCCTTCAGGACCAGTGGTGAGAGTAGTGATACAGGGAGGTTGGAGGGAAGGTGGGGTAGAAAGGAGGAACCAGTCACAAGGATCTACATATAACCCCCTCCCTGGGCAATGGACAATGGAAAAGTGGTTGAAGACATGAAAAAATAATAATAGTTGATAAATTATCAAGGGTTCATGAGGGAGGGAGGGAGGGAGGGAGGGAGGGAGGGAGGGAGGGGAGGGAAGGGGAAATGAGGAGCTGATACCAAGGGCTCAAGTAGAAAGAAAAAGTTTTGAGAATGATGATGGCAACAAATGAACAAATGTGCTTGACACAATGGATGGATGGATGGATTGTGATGAGAGTTGTACGAGCCCCCAATAAAATGATTTAAAAAACAAACAAACTCTATTATGAACAACAAAACGATGGCTCTTCGTGAAAATCCCTTTCAAAGAGATGAGTTTCATCTTTATATTATGATCTACGTCCATTCAAGACCGCATGAAAAAGGAAGTTAGAATTGAAGAGACTTGGAGTGTAGCAAGAAAGAGAACATAAAAACAAACATAATTCAAGACATTTCAGGTCAAGCACATTATAAGACATACAGCAAATAACCAAAGATGTTCAGAAGGAAGGGGAACTAATTCCACTACCCCAGAGTTAAAGATAGAGACTAAAATGAATATTTTAGTTTGTTTTTGGTTTGCTCCTTTATTGAGCTTTCCTATATGTTTTAATACTTAAAAAACTAATTTTATTACTTTGTTACATGTTATTTAATTATAACTATGCAAAACTATAGGTCAAAAACTATAGGTCAGCTAGATTTAAAAACAAAGCAAAAGGTATTAAATGCACTAAAGTGAAAAAGCTAGCCAAAGTTCAGGTCTTAGAAGATTTCTGGAAGTGTAAATTTTCAAATCTTGTACCTTACAAATGGGAAGAAATTATTTTATAAGAAGGCAGAAGTTAGATGAGATGAGAGATCACATCAATTTTTCTACATAATATAGGAAAGAATAAGCAATTAATTAAGATTAATTTTCTAAGGCAAGAAGGTGATACCTGCCAGAGAATGAAGGAAATAGAGAAGTAAAAACATAATTCAAATTAATTGGTGCAGTGGATGTCCTGACAAGTCACTAAATAGGAAAAACATTATTATTATTTTTTGGAAAATCCAATCAAAGTGAAACAGAACATTTAAGTTCTTGGAGAAATGTATACTGGGAAATTTTCCTGAATTAATTATGAGGTAATTCCCTGAGTCATCTTTGGTGTTCATGCAGTAATTGAAACATTTCAATAGATGAAAATGAACAAAACCATGTACACTTTTCTCTTCTAAACAAATATACAATATGATTATGAAGGTATAGGATGTGATCCAGAGACAATATTATGGAAGTGAAAAAAACCCTGGCAAAATAGTTGTAAAGTCATTTGATGACCACAGGGTCAGTGATTCAAACTCACCAGATGTTCTTCAAGAGAAAAATTACGCTTTCAGATTCCTTAAAGATTATAAACATATATAGTAAATTATGTGGAAGGCTTATATTTCAGATCTTCAATTTGGTATTCAACAGTTTAAACTACCATCAAATCCCCCGAGAGCTTCCCTTATCCCCGCCGCTCAAGTTTCTCTCCCCTTCTTGAGATTTTCTTTCTTCTCCTTCACCCAAGTTAATGTGTCAACCCTCTGACCTCTTGCTTCATCTTCTCTCCTTTTCCCTCTCCATACTTGGTGACCTCTGATTTCCGAGTCCTTTGAGAAGAATCTGTGTCTTTAAAAGTTTTTTTTTTATTTATAACCGTGGTCCCATACAAAATTTGTACTTTTGTGTTTGACTAATTTCAATCAGCATAACATTCTCATTGCTGATAAACGTGCTTCATGGTTTCAACATTGCTTTTAAGGACGACATAGTATTCCGTTATGAACATGTACACACTTTTCTATCCATTCTTCTACTGGTGGGTGTTTTGGTTGTTTCCAACTTCTTGTTATTGTGCACAGTTCTGAAATAAACATGAGTGTGAATATGTATGTGTATGTTTGTGCTGAGGTACTTCTTTAGTGTGCATACCCAAAAGGAAGATACACTCCAGCCTGTGTGACCACGAGCTGTCGAAGGGATCAGGTATCAAGCATCAAGGAAAATAAAATCATATCATTGAAAATGTGGGTGAGTGCAGAGTGGAGAATCAAAGCCCAAGATTAGCCAACCAGACACCCCTTTCTGAGGGGCTGTGGGGAGGAGATGAACCAGGCAGGGTGCAGGGTAGCAACAATGAAACATATAACTTTCCTCTAGTTCTTAAATGCTTCCTCCCTGCCCCCCCCCACTATCATGATCCTAATTCTACCTTGCAAATCTGACTAGACCAGGAGATATACATTGGTACAGATAGCAACTGGAAACACAGGGGAATCCAGGACAGATGACTCCTCCAGAACCAGTGATGAGAATGGCGATGCCTGGAGGGTAGAAAGAATGTGAGGTAGAAATCAAGAACTGATTACAGGAATCTACATATAGCTTCCTCCCTAGGTGAGGGACAGCAGAGAAGAGGGCAGGGGGAGAAGTCAGACAGTGTAATATATGACAAAATACTAATAATATATGAATGATGAAGGGTTCATGAGGTGGGGGGAGTGGGGAGGGAGGGGGAAATAGCAGCAGATATTAAGGGCTCAAGTAGAAGGCAAATGTTTTGAGAATGATGATGGCAACAAACATACATATGTTCTTGACACAATGGTTGTATGTGTGGATTGTGATAAGCATTGTACGAGCCCCCAATAAAATGATTTTTAAAAAAGAATGCTGGCTCACATAGAATTTCTGTTCCCAGTTATTTGAGGGAGCACCATATCCCTTTCCACAGTGGTCGCACAGAGTTACAGCGCCACCATCAGCGTAGGAATTTTCAATCTCTTTGCATCCACGTCACCATTTGATACTTTCTGTTTTGGGGTTGTTGTTGTTTTTTTTTAATTTGGCTGTCTTTGTTACTGTAGTGTGATAGCTCATCCTTCCTTTGTTTTGCATCTCGTGGATGGCTGGTGATCACGAGCATTTCTTCATGTCTGTTACACAAGTGGATGTCATGATGTGATTTTTGGTCTGTTCCTATCTCTGCCATTTTAAAAATTGGTCTACTCCTTTTTTTCTTTATTTAGTTATTGCCGTTATCTGTAGATTTCAGAGAACTCTTGTTCATTGTCTTGTTGTTCATTGTGCTATTGTGTCATTGAAGAGGAGAGCTCTGAATAAGAAATCAAGAAATAATACCATTTACAATATCCACACAGAGATAAAATACTTAAGATTAAATCCAACTAGAGAAATCAAAGACTTGTACATAAAAACTACAGCATATTACTACAAGAAACCTACATAAATAGAAGAATATTCCATGTTCAGAGATAGAAAGACTTAAAATTGTGAAAATGTCAATTCTACCCAAAGAAACCTATAAATACGATGTGCTTTTGGTCCAGATCCCACCTTATTTCTTTAAAGATATGAACAAACTAGATATTAAGTTTATATGGATATGGAAGAGACTAAGTATAAACAAATAACTTCTTAAGAAGATTGAATTAGGAGTCCTCTCACTTTTTGACCTCAAACCTATTACACAGCCACAGTAGTTAAAGCACAATGACAGGCACATAGGCCAATGGAAGAGAACACGGAACTCAGAAATGAACTTATCCATCTACAGCTAATTAATCTTCAACAAAGTGCCAAAAAAAACCCCATTAAATTGAAAAAAAATACTATCTTCCACAAATGGTGCTGGTAAAACTGGATCCCCATTTGCAGGATAGAAATGGGCCTCTACCTCACTGCAGGTGAAAGACAAGCTCAAATCCCTAAACATTTATCACACAGACCTATAAATGTCATCAGTGAGGAAAAAGGAGAAACGTAAGGGCCCTACTGTAGAGTGTAGATGGACACGTTATCAAATATAAAAAGGAAACACACACAGTTGAAGCTAAAGTAGATTATTGAGGTCTATTAGAAATAAGATACTTATTGGCATCAAAATAATTGAAGAGTGAAAAGAGAACTCACAGAATGGGAGAATTGTGGTTGTCACACCAGCAACAATGGGCTCCAATGAAGAATGAAAACTCCCAGAAACCCAATGAGCCGTTCTATCCTATCCTAGACCATGGCCACGAATCCGACTGTGTCCGGTAGCGGTGAGCTTGGTTTTAAGGTCCTTTTGCTTTGATTTTTTCGTAATTAGATGACACCACCTTCCTTGCTATAAGTCACTAGAATGTGAAGCACTTAATAATAAAGGTCAAAGACTTCAGCCGTTAATATGGATTAAAACTCAATCTAAAGAGCGCAAGAACCTCCACAAGTAGGCCAATAGACATTTTGCCAAGCAGAGAAGAGACTGAATTAGTGAATGATTTCCTTTTACTTGGATCCATAATCATTACTCATGGAAGCAACAGCCAAAAAATTAAAAATATTTAATGTTCTAGACAAGTCTGCCACAAAAGACCCTATAGCAGTAGTTCTCAACCTTCCTAATGTCGTTACCCTTTAATACAGTTCCTCATGTTCTGGTGACCCTCCCCCCCAACCATAATATCATTTTCGTTGCTACTTCATAACTGTAGTTTTGCTACTGTTATGAATCGGGTCACCTCTGTGAAAGGATCATTCAACCCCCAAAGGGGTCGTGATGCACAGGTTGAGAACCGCTGCCCTGAAGTGTTAAAGTAAAAAGATATCACTCTGGAGATGAAGGTAATCACCTGATATATATGTGAAAGCTGGGCAGGAAGACTGAATAAGGAAGATCAAAGAAAAACTGATGCACGTGAATTATGATATTGGTAAAGAATATGGAGAATATCATAGCCTGCCAAAATAACAAACAAATCTGTCTAGGAAGAAGTACAGTCAGAATGCTCCTTTGCAGCACTGAAGGCAAGACTTCATATCTTCTACTTGGGATGTGTTATCAGGAAAGACCGGCCCCTGGACGATGTCATCATACGGGATTAAGTAGAGGGGCTACAAAATAAATAAAAACCCCTACTTCTCTGGACCGACACAGTGGCACCAACACTGGGCTCAACTGTCACTAAAGTTGTGAGTATAGTGCAAGACTGGGTGCCGTTGTGTTCTGTTGTGCAAAAGGAGACGATGAGTGAGGATATAGACATATTCAAGAACATCTAACAACCACTACAACTGAGTATGTTTTACCAGGCATCTCATCAACCCTTTAAATAAAGATGTAACAAAAAGTGAACTTTTTATCTTTCCTTCTACAGTTTTTGTCTCCTGGAGTCTCACATAGTGTTAATATCTTTCCCATTTTAGACACTGGAGCAGTGAGTCTTAGAGTAATTTTCTGGACTTTCATCTGCCTGAATACCTATATTTATTATACTGTCAAACTCGTTTGATGTTTAACAATAAAATAAGTGATTTTTTATTAATTGAGATTTTCTACACATGTCATATCATTGCATAGTTCTACATACCCAGCAGAATTATAGAATGGCTACTACTGTTTCCAAACATTCTTTTTCTACGTGTACTTCTTGACATCATCTCCCCTTCCCCCCACCCCCTCCTTTCCATAACCCTTATTCCACTTGCTGTCTGTAGGTTCATCAATCCTAGATTTCCCATACTGAAAAGTGAAAAACCATGTAACACAACTTCAAGAGATTGACTCCCAATGACATAACAACTCTGAGATACACCCTCATATGAACAAACAAAAACAGAACAAAACAATACAAACTAGAGATATAGAAAAATTTGGAAACCAGATCAGGTCCAGCCTGCATCAGAGGACGTATCTGCTGACAAAGTATTAACTGCTCAAGTCAGCTTTCTGCCTTTGATCTCTACTCAACTCTCTAATGCACTCTGTTCTGTAACCTCTTCCCTCTGATCCCTCCACTGTGGGTAGGTAGAGTTCACCAGAGGCTTGTTTCCTATGTAGTTCCACAGATGAATCTTGGCTCTCACTGCCTTTCATAGCCCTCTGCAAACCAGATTCTCACAATTTGGGATCTGACACTAATCTCTCCATCACCTTTGCCTTATGTGCTTTAGAATACTTTGGTGACTGATGATGGTGTGCTTCTTTCATGTGGACTTAGTTGACGTCTCACTTATGTGGCTGTTTGTTTGGAGACAAGCCTTTAAGACCCCAGAAGCTATTTTATCTAATAACTAGACACCATCAAATTCCTTCATAATTTGCTATAGCACCCGTCTCCTGTGTTCCCTTCCCGAGAGTGAGTAGTATTATATTGTGTGTATTTTTATCCAATCATCTACTGAGGGGAATGTAGGCTGCTTACAATTCTTGCTATTGTGCCACAATGAACATGGGGGAGGAAACCTCTGTTCGTTATTGATCTGTTTCTTATTTCCTTTGGGTGTGTGCCTAGTAACGGTATTCCTGGATCACATAATATTTCAACTGTCATCTGTTTTAGGTATCACCATATTGCCTTCCTCAATGGCTGTGCAAGCCCACCAGCAGTGGATAAGAGTTTCCATCTCACCACACCCTCTCCAGCATTTGTTGTTCTGTTTGTTTAAATTTTGCTACAGTTACTGGTGTTAGGTGGCATCTCATGGCTCTTTTGACTTGCATTTCCTGGATGACTTGTGAACATGAGAATTTTTTCACGTGTTTTTTATTTATATTTTCTATTCAAAATTCATCCTTTGTAAATTGTCTGTTCAGGTCCTTTACCCACCTTCTCGGGGGATTGTTAGGTTTTTTTTTTCTTGTTGCATGCTTGCAAGATACTGCGATAGTTTGTTGTGCCAGCCTGACCGATAAACACAAGTAGGATTAACTGAAGGGCAGAGGGATAAATGGCTCGGTGAGCCTCACCTTGGTTGTTCTGTGCCTCAGTTTAAAGGGGTACACTACCTGTGGGATGCCCAGCCTGTAGACTGTGTCGCTGTAAGTTGAGGTCCATTTAAGCCATTGGAATGTCCATCTCTGGAGCTGGGGGCCGACAGTTGATGACAGTTGGGGACCTTCCTTGCTGTTTGCTGCCTGGATAGATATAGTCCAGCTCTCTCTACAGAAGGGGACTGGCGACTGGCGACTCTCAAGCCTTAAAGGACTGCTAGTGTCTCACTGCTTTGTATTTTAACTGTTAATTTCTTGCATTATCTATCTGTATATAATTTAACGGTACATTTCTTGTATTATATATCTATCTTTATAAATATATTTATATATAATTACTAGCAATCTGGTTTGTCTCTCTAGAGAACCCTGTCCAACACAGATACTGTAGATGTTAGTAATTAGTCCTTTGTCTGTAGTGTCATTACTAAATATCTTTTCCCACTATGAGAAAATCTGGACAAATCTAAGTGCTCTAGTGCAGGGAATACAGGCACTATCAGAGATAGCAAAGGAAGCACCTCCATGGAAGACTAATTAGATGAGTGGGACCTATAAAATATAAAACTCTTGTGTACATAGAAAAACTTTATTAAAAGAGTAAATAAGTAATTTTTGACCATTCCCTGTGTTAGTCTTTATGTTAAATACTTTGCATGTATTATTACATTAGGTAGATCTGCTGCACAAGATCGCTTAGAATCTTGCAAAGCAAGGATATTCCTTTGAGGACAAGGTGATCCTGACCCATGCCAGGGCATTTTCCATTGCCTCATACGCATGTGGAAGTGGGGCTGAGGACCAGCACTGAATAAAGAGGCCTGAAGAAGAATGGATGTATTTGAATTGTGACGCTGGAGAAGAATATTGAAAATACCATGGACTGCTGAAGGACAAATCAATCCATCTCAGAAGCAGTGCTGCCGGGGTGATCCTTAGAAGCAAGAATGGCAAGTCTTTGTCTTACATATTTTGGACGTTTTTCAGGAGAGACCAGTCCCCATGGAGGCAGCAAAAGAGAGGAAGGCCCCAACTGGATAGATTGACACAGTGGCTGCAACAATGGGCTCAGGCAGAGGAACGATTGTGAGGCTGGGGCAGGAGCCAGCAGTGTTCTGTCGTGAATATGATCACCATGTTTTGGAAGCGACTTGATTACACCTAACAAGAAGAAGAACATTTTATTAAATTCTTACACAAATCTGTTAAGTACTAATTTTCCTACCATTGTCTTACCAATACGTAAAGTTAGGTTTAAAGTGTTTAAATAACTTCTTCAAATCCATGCCACTAGTACCGTGCATACAGGATGCTGAGGTTTCAATCCATGTATTTTGGACTTGTGATCAGCAGAGGCCATTCCCTGGAAGTGGGCATTATGTTTCGTAACGTAGAGGGTCAGCAAAAAATGAGGAAGACCATCTGTGATTGTTAGATTTTTTTGGCCAAAGTGGCACCTGTAAGAAGATGTGGGTGGAATTTATTCTGTCAATCAGGTCATAACTTGAAGACCTTTGGAGGTGCGACCAAGATAAATGGCTCTCTGGAGGCTGATATCTTTCTTTCTCTCTCTCTCTCTCTCTCTCTCTCTCTCTCTCTCTCTCTCTCTCTCTCTCTCTCTCTCTGCCTTCACCTTCCTGCTGACGAGCTACTCTGAGACCTGCCAGAGTCCTGGAGATACGTCCACACCTTTGAATCCACAAGGCTTTCCCCCACTGGCCTGTTGTCTTCCTGCATCCTGGATCATTGCATGTGCCTGCGTGAGTCTGAAGAGGGACTGTGGACTAGTTTCTGACTTGTAGATTTGATCTGGACTGAGCTGGGATATTTTATTGATGCACAATTACTTCTTGATGCAAACCTCCTTCTAACACATATGAGTGTCACGGGTTGTTTCTCTAGTCAACCTGATACCGCACACCATCTGTGAGATGTCTTACCAAGAGCTACAACAATTGGCTCAAACCTGACAGCAATCAGAAGGATGGCCCAGGACCGGGCAGTGATTCCTTTGGTTGTACCTGGGTTACTATGAGTGAACTGTCTCAGTGGTACTCAAAAGTAATAACAAATAATCTGGAAGCCTAGGGTATAATTTTTTAATCTTTGTGCTATACCGTACATTTTTATCTCTTTTCCATTCAACTACCTTTTTATTATTCAATATTTATCACTTTCTAGTATCTAAGCATTCTCATATACTGCTTCCGAAATTTCTACACCAAAATTCTGAATGACTTCCATATAGAAATACATTTTCTCACAGCTTAGTAACAGTAAAACCAATTTTATAGTTTAATGATCAAAACTGTTTTCATACTTCGCCTTTAAATTATCTTTCCATCCTTGTTTTCCCCTTTTTAAAGACATACAAGTAATATTCAAGCTAATTTAACGATTTAATATATGGGAATGTGTAAAAGCTGGGAGGGATGGGGTGCTAGGTGCAAGGATGAGTCTGCGCATAGAATATGTAGTGCTTGAAATAGGTGCAGGCACAATGCAGAGGAACTTGACTTTCAGGAAACGGAGCATTATATTTAGCTTGGAGCCAGGTGGGCATAAGAGTGGACTCTGGGGAGTGTGCCAGTGGACCAAACCCGCCATTGTACTGATGGTCTCTTAGCTGCAGAAACTGCCCTTGTTCCCTTTAGATTGAGAACTATTGCTGTTGTTAGGTGTCCCTGAGTCGGTTCTGACACATAGCAACAGGTGACACACCACCTGGTCATGCACCATCCTCACAATCTTTCTGTTGGAGCTCACTGTTGCAGCCACTGTGAATCCATCTTTTCTTAGTCTTCCTTTTATTGTTTGCTGACCCTCTACCAAGCATGATGCCCTTTCCAGGTCAAATGCTCTCTTGAAGAATGCTATCAATTTTGGGAAATAAAGTCTTTGAAAGGCAGATGGGAGCTATTTTTAAGTTTAATCAGTAACTATTTTGGGGCTGTTCTTCAAGACAATGCTGTATTAAATCCTTCCTGACTACACGTAGTTCATCAGTCCTGTTCTGGCCCTTTCCCTATGGCAATAATGGTCAGACCTACTGTGAAAAATTTGGAAGTCTGCTCATCTCTAGTCAAGATGCTGCCCCAATTTCCAATTAGTATATTAAATAAATTTCAGCCAATTTCTAGTAAAAAAGCATTGAAATATATGGCACCAACAATTAAATTGGTTTGATTTAAATAACTCAGTATTTATTAGAGATGCTGAGACACTCTTGAACCCAAGAATTTATTTTTCTTAGCAGTGTTAGTAGTATCATGGTGCAAAAAATGGCAAATAAATACTGAAGAAAAGCTAATAATGTAAAATTACTTTCAAAAGGTAAATGTAAACATATTCACCAATATTTAGTTGTTTACATGAAATATATGATTGTCAGAGACATACAATATAACAAAAAATTATTATCAGGCATTTTTATGAACCAATTTTTAAATAGCTGTAAAATATTTTTCATCTTTAAAAGTTATTTTTGATCAACTGGTAATTTCATTGCTTACTTTTTTAGAATATCAAAATATGTCATTTAAAAATAGAGTTATATTATTTAATATAAGATATATCATCATGCACAAATACCAAGATGTCTCTATTACTTAATAAGTGGCCTCACATTTTTATTCTAAATATTGCATTTTTTACTGTCAGATTTCATAAGAATAATTTCACTGACAGGTTTCACCAAAAGAGCATTTTTCAAATCCACAAATAGGGTCATGGAGGTGATTTAAACAGTCGCTTACGTGTGTCCCAGGATAGCCGTACTTATAGCCTAGACATGTGAGCCGCAAACTGCTCCTGGGTGCCTGTGTTGGAAGATAGAATTCGACGGGCATGACATTTTCTAGCCAGATAAAAATACACATGCATATGTCTGCATGACTCATTGCACACAACTCCAAATTACTGGAGAGTGGGTGTAGCTCTGAATATTACTGCAGGGTCGTTTTCAAAGAGAAGAAAAAAACATACTTGGCAGCTTCCAATCTTCCTGGATAACTGTAGATTAATTGAAATTTCAATTAATCAAATTACCAACTAGAAATGCATTAACAGCATGTCAAATGCTAAAGAACAAACGAGGGAGAATGAATAATATATAACCAACGTGATAATTGTTCTATAAAAACATATAGTTCGTCTATACGCCTGCCTACATTTTTATCTGAGGTAGGCTTTGTCTGAGGCACTACATTGAAATAGGCAATTGATTATTTTAGCCTATACTTTAACTTCTTTATAATTTAGCTGTATATTGAATTGTTGAAATGGGTTTTCTTTTTCTCTTCCTGAATCTTTTTACAAATCATGACTTGGTATTGAGTTGTACTTTATCCAGGCTATAATAGGTAAAATAAAAATAATACATATACATTTTAAAGCTACCATTTTTAGTACTGTCTTCAGATGGTAACAAAATTGTATTGGTCCAGGTAGACTAATGAAACAAATCCAAGGAGACTCATATGTATATAGGAAAGAGCTAGATATACCAGAGCAATATTAAGAAAACACCCCAGCCTACTCCAGATCAAGTCCATAAGTCCAATAGTAGCCCAAATGCCCGATACCCATCTATAAAGTCCTCTTCAGATGCATGAAACACATGTAAGGACACAAAATGCAGGAAGGTCACAGGCCAGTGAGTGGGAAGTCTTGTGGATCCAGTGGTGGTACAGGCATCTCTGTGCTGGCAGGGGTCTCATGTTGCTCCTCCAGCTCTCAGGGCTCTGGCTGCAACAGAGTAGGTCCATGCGGTTTCTCCTCAGGGATGTCCCAGAGGGAATCAGCAGAGAGAGTGTCTCTCACCTCCAAGGAGGATTACTGGAGTTTCCAGAATTCCCAGAAGAAGGTCATGCCTACCCAGAGGCCTTATTGACTATCGCCTGATTGATAGGCTGGACTCCACTCCTTCACTCTCAATCCTCAAAGAGATGAAGGGTTATATAACTACAACACAAATAAAATTTTAGATTCCATGCCACAAAGCTAGAAAATGATATAGTCAGGATTCATTCCCAGGTTTGTTTGATGCTAGATATTTGCTGTAATCTAGTACATTATTCAGTACTTCTGAGAAAGGATTGTTTTGATCCAACAGTAATTTTGCATCATTAATAAGCATTAAAATAAAGATGTAAGCCATCTTTCAAAAGCAAATCCACATGCATCCAAACATGTAAGTAAGAAGGTAACTATATAAGCAATTATAATTTATATTCCAACAGTTTACTTAGTGCATACAGTATTCCTATTTTATATAAATTGTTCAAATAATTCACTCAACTCTCCATGTAGCAAAACAATATTATCACTCCTTTTTAATCATACAAACAAGGCTATGTACAGAAGTTGTGTAGGAAGTTTGTTGTTGGAAAGGTTATAAGTGAACTAATTTTTATCCATAAAAGAGTTCAGTGCATATATTTTTGTCTTTGTAAATCACGTCATAGAATTTTTAAAAATTGGATGCATATAAAATTTTAAATACAGTAAAATTGACAGTGGCTAAACTAACTTCAGAAGGCCATGGCCATGTAGATGGGAGAAAATAGCATAATGCTATAGAACAGAGCCTGACTGGCTCCTTTCTGTCAATCTTAGTAGTCAATGTTAGCCATTTCAGATGCTGCTATTGCTATTGATTATGAAATTTGTAATGTGAACCATAAAGGCTTTGCTTGCTATCTTGACATCGTTTTATTGACTGAGGAGAAGTGAGCTTCAATCACTACTCACTTTGTGTGTGTTGAACAAAGCAGAAAAGCTAAAAAGCAAGTAACATTACTCTCTGGCTTAGTACTGTGGTGCTCTGGCAACCTGACCTCAAAGGCTTCATTCAAGGACACCTTACTGTCAGGGTGTTTGTAACCTGAAAACTGAGCCACGTGGATTTCACCCCCGCTGATTTCTTATAGCTCTATTTATTATCTAAGTAATACATTTGACCTTTACTATTAATGTGACTTGAATTTCCCAGTTGCTTCACATGTGTATGTCTTTCCCCAGGTACTAAATATTCACAGTGGTAAATATAAAATTTTTCAAGGACAAGAAGTATTATTCTTTTATTCATGCATGCAGCCAATTTTCCATTCACCCAAAAAGCACGCATTACCATTAATATGTTGAGCTCCGCCACAGCCATGCTGTATTAACTAAGTGTTTCAAAACTATGAAGTTATATAATGATCCTGAGCTTCAGTTTTCCCATCTCCAATATGTGCATCACAGCATGATAGTGGCAACTAAATGAAGAAACTATTTGGAAAGTACCCAAAAGATACACTAAAAGTTTCTCAGTGTATTGTATTTCTCATTTGTCTTTGAGTCAGATGAGTTGCCACTGAGTCAGTTCTGACTTATGTGACAAAGCAGAACTGATTCCATGTGCTTTTCGATGGTTGGCTTTTTATTTGTTGGTTTTTTGCTTTTTAAATAGATCACCAGGTCTTTCCTCCCTGGAACCTCTGGGGAGTCGCCAGCCTTCAGTCTTTCCATTTCAGTAGTGGAGCACCTAGACTATGTGTAAACCCAGGGATTCCTACTTTGAGTAGGAGCGTGATGATGGGAAATAGGATGCTGACCTCCCCCTGGCCCCTGCCACTTAATCAAATGGGAGTAGAAGAAAAACTAAAACAAAGGGTGCTTACCTAGCATATGCACAAAAATATATCACACCCAGTGGATACGATACTTTTAGGAGGGGGCGGGCACTGAGTAAGATTAATGATGGGGAAAGGGAATAAAATTCAGAGGGATCTTAATTGGTCCATGATGTCTGTGTGCCATGGCCTGAGGATGATGATTGTATCAACACTTTCTCCTAATAAAATTGATGGAGGGTGGACAAAGAAACAAGAAAATGCATACAAATGCATTTTTGTATGTGGGCAACAAGATAAATAAATAAATGTTTCCAATCCATATTCTAATCAAGTTATTTAACACATATCATTATAGAATATATGTAGGCATTATTTATCTATTTATGTTATTCCCAGAGTGATCAATAAATTACATTTACATTTCAGATTCATTGCTTCTTATTTTTAACTTTTACCTACAAACGGCATATATTGAAGATTCATTTAAACTCCCTCTGAAAAGTTCTTTAAACTCCCTCTGAAAAGAGATGAATATTAATATTAAGCAAAACATATCTTTCATATATTGAATTTAAAGATCGAAATATACAGATTGTGCCCTGCAAGGGATGTTTTTATTGCATGTGTTACGTGAGTCAGAAGAGGATTTTGTAGACTGGTATCAGACACATGGGCCAATATCAGACTTATGGACTTGATCTTGACTGGGCTGGGGTGTTTTCTTAATGACTTTTTCGTCGTTCTCCTCACTGGTATACAGAAATCCGATGGGTTACTGGCTGTTCCCTTGTATCCTGCCACCGTACCAAATTCCTCAATGGTTTCCAGGAGGCTTTTGGTGAAGACTCTTTGGGTTTTTAATATATTGGGTCAAATAATCTTCAAATAGCAAAAGTTTCATTTCTTTTTTGCCAATTTGTGTTCCCTTCATTTATTTGTTGTTGTCTGAGGGCTCTAGCTAAAACTTCCAGTATGATGTTGAATAAGAGGGGTGATAGGGGACATCTTTATTACAGCTTTAATTATGTTGAGGATTTCTTCTTAGATCCCTATTTTTGTTGAGTGTTTTGAACAGAAGTGGGCGTTTGATATTGTCAAATGCCTTTTTTCAGTCTATAATATGATCAAGTGTTTTTTATTTCTTGCCTTGTTTATGTGGTAGATCATGTTGGTTTTTTTCTGAATATTGAAATTGATGGTAATCTTTTAACTTCCTTAATAGCTATCCAAAGATCATGAGTTGTACTGGTTGCTAGTTTTATGTGGCCATTGCAATAGCTTATCAAAACCAGCAGGAAAGTGGACTGTTGTGGGAAGGATAGTTACTGTAGGATAAGAATGTAGGAAGGTGCAGGGTCCAACCACTGCTCATAGAACTCATCCTTGAGTGGAAGCGTATTTGAAGTCTCCTTCTCCTTTGTGTAGCTATATGAGGTCAGACATGGTCCCTGTGACATTTAATCAGTTTACTTCACAGAATTAATTAAAAAGTAATTCTTCCTTTTCTGTGTTCCAGTAGAGTTTGAGTGAAATTGGTGCCCATGCATTCTGAGTGTTTGGTAGATCTCTAATGAAACCATCTGGACTAGAGCTTTTATTTTGGTGGAAGTTTGTTTTGTCTTGCTTTTGTAACCTCTCCAATTTATTCTGTTGTTATGGGTTTGGTCAAGCTTTCTATTTATGAGTTTAGGCATCTAGTATATTTCTAGAATATCCCATTTATTATAGTATAATTTTATATGTTTAAAATACTTCGTGTTTATTTAACTTTGCTGTATGTCATTCACCTTATTTCTAATTTATATCTTTTCATTCCATTTGGCAAGTGGCATGTCAATTTCATTGATCTTCTCCAAGAACTATTGTCTAATCTTGATTCGTTGTCTGTGTCATATATTTATGTTCTGATATGTATTATTACTTTCTTCTGGTGATTGTGGACATTTTTTCTATTCCTTTTCTACCTTTTCATGCTATAGTGGGAAGCCATGCTATTGTGTTAAACTATTGTGACCCTTTCTTCTTTCTTAATATGTGCATCTATTGCTATACATTGTCCTCTGAGTAGTGCTTTTGCTGTAATCAAAGATATCAGTAGGTTTTACTTTCATTCTTATTTAATTCTAGGAATTTTAGCTTATTTTTAATTTAGTTTAATACCCAGTCATTTTTTAAGCAACTGTTGTTCAATGTTCATGTAAAACATGGATTTCTTACTCTTCCTGTTAATTTCAAATCTTGTGTTCAGAGACATTTTGCATTATTTCAATAGTTTTGAGTGTTTTCAAGCTTTCTTTATAACCTAAAATATACTTTATGTTGCCAAATGTTTCATAGTTTATTTGGAAAATAATGTACATTGAGTTGCTATTGAGTACTTTCTATAAGTATATGGAATCAAACTGATTGAATACGATATTTAGATATTTTGTATCTGTGCTGAATTTCTATTTGTTCTTTTCTGGATACAGATTTTTGAACCAAAAAAAGCATATACAGAATGAGCTATTACCACATGGAAGAAGCACACCCAGCCTGTCTGACCACGAGGTGTAGAAGGGACCAGTTATCAGACATTAAAGAATTAAAAATCATATCAGTGGGTGCCCACCTTCCTGATATGATCACTGAAGACAAACGTGTGCATAAGCAAATGTGGTGAAGAAAGCTAATGGTGCCTGACTATCAAAAGATATAGTGTCTGGGTCTTAAAGGCTCTAAGATAAACAAGTGTTAATCTAGTTCAGAAGCAACAAAGCCCACATGGAAGAAACAAACTAGCCTGTGTGACCATCAGCTGTCGAAGGGATCATGTATCAAGCATCAAGAAATAAAAAATCATATCATTGTAAATGTGGGTGAGTGCAGAGTGGAGACTCAAAGTCCATCAGTAGCCAACCAGACACCCTCTTAAAGAAGGGTTGTGAGGAGGATATGAACCAGTCAGGGTACAGGGTAGCAACGATGAAACATATAACTTTCCTCTCGTTCTTAAACGCTTCCTCCCCCCCACTATCATGATCCCAACTCTACCTTACAAATCTGGCTAGACCAGAAGATGTACATAGGTACAGATAGCAACTGGAAACACAGAGAACCCAGGACAGATGACTCCTTCAGGACCAGTAGTGAGAGTGGTGATGCCTGGAGATTGGAGAGAATGTGGGGTAGAAAGGGGGAACTGATTGCAAGAATCTACATATAGTCTTCTCCCTGGGGGAGGGACAGCAGAGAAGAAGGCAGGGTAGACGTCGGATGTGCAACATATGACAAAATAATAATAATTTATGAATGATGAAGGGTTCATGAGGGAGGGGGGAGGCGGAAGGGAGAGGGAAATTGAGGAGCTGATACCAAGGGCTCAAGTAGAAAGTAAATGTTTTGAGAATGATGATGGCAACAAATGTACAAATGTGCTTGACATAATGGATGTAGGTATGGATTGTGATGAGAATTGTATGAGCCCCCAATAAAATGATTTTTTTAAAAAAGGATGGGCTATTAAAGGGCTTGAAGTTAAATAAGCGACCATCTAGCAGAGAAGCAACAAGCTCATATGGAAGAAGTTCACCAGCCTGTGTGATCATGAGGTGTCAACAGGCTCAGGTATCAGGCATCAAACAAACAAATATATTGATGCAAATGATGGGAGTCAGAGAAGAAACTCAAAGCCCACCTGTAGACAATTGGACATTCCCCTTCAGAAAGGTCACAAGGATGGAAGAGTCAGGCAGGGTGCAGTGCAGCACTAACAGAACAAACACTATCCCTGAAGTCCTTTAATGCTCCCCTCCCCAACTCTCATGACCACAGTCTGCCTTACAAACCCGGGGAGACCACACATGTGCACTGGCACAGGTAAGAGCTCTCGAGACACAGAATCCAGGAGAGATAAATTCCTCAGGAACAGTAATGGGAGTAGTGATACCATGAGGGTGGAGGGAAGTGGGGGGAATAGGGGCAAGAGAAGGAGGAGAAACAGGGAATTATCTACTATGATTGATGTATAACCCACACCCCAGGGGAACAAGCAACAGAAATGTAGCAAAGGGAGACAGTAGATGGTGTAATATATGAAAATAATAATAATTTATAATTTATCTGGGATCCATGAAGATAGGAGGGCTGGGGAGGGAGGGAAAAAAGAGGACCTAATATCAAGAGCTCAAGCAGAAAGAGAATGTTTTGAAAAAGATGATGGCAACATATGTACAAATGAGTTTGATACACTTGATGTATGTATTGTTATAAGAGCTATATGAGACCCCAATAAAATGATTTATTAATAATAATTTTAAAATTCCAAAGGGCAGGTAGAGAAGAAAAATAAAGAATCATGGTGTGCATATTTGAAGGGATAAAAGAGATGTATACAGGCGGAAGTAGGCAATGGGAAAGTTATCAGGAGATAGGCAGGTTGGTGCCCAAATGCAGGTGTAAGGTCATGAGGAGGGGATGGACATAAGGCTCAGTAATTGATAAGGAAAGGTGCAATATGATTGATAAGGAAGCAAATAGGCGGAACATAATGATTGCTAGGATATAAAGAAAAGAACCCAGTGGAAAGTCAAAATTAGCTATGCAGTAATACATATAACTAATGTTTTCTTTTTTGTTGAGTTCAAAGGTCAAATAAGATAAAAATGTCTAATGACAGAAAAAAAATTATGTGCTGTGAATGTTAGGGGTAGACGCTGGGTGATCCAAAGGGTTGCATACTCTGTTAAGTATTGAACGTTTGGAACGTTGAGTCCACTCAGAGGCACTCTAAAAGAAAGGCCTGGTAGTCTACTTCCAAACTGCCAATCATTGAAAACCCTGTGGAAAGCAGCTCTCTTTTTGACATACCCGGGGTTGTGCTGAGTCAGAATAGACTGTATGGGAACATTCTTATCTAAAATGAATTTTAAAATAATACACATAAGATTAGAAAATAGAAAAAGTAGGATATAGTTACTCAAGAAGATAGGGCATGATAAGTATTTATTGACTGGCCATATGCTCTATTAACATTATATTTACACTATTAATATATTTATGGCTACGTGCCATTGAGTCAGTCCCAACTAAGAGTCAGTTCCAACTGTGTCAGTCCCATCTCCACACAGCAGAAGAAAACCCAGCCTGGTCCTGCGACATCCATGCTCACTAGCATTGCCATCATGCAGTCACCGTGCCATTGCAATTTCTATAGGGTCTCCCTCTTTCTTTCTCTTTCTTTTGCTGCCCCTCCACTTTAACAAACTGTTTTATCCTGGTAATATGTTCAAAGCACATGAGATGAAGTCTCACCATTTTTGCTTCTAAGGTGCGTTCTGACTGTACGGCTTTCAAGGCATCTATTGTTTGTTCTTTTGACAGTCCACAGCACTATCAGTATTCTTCATAATTCACATGCACCTATTCTTCTTTGGTCTTCCTTATTTAATATCCAAATTTCACATGCAAATGAGGTCCTTGGAAATACTATGGTTTTGGTCCAGCGCACCCTAGTAGTTAAAGTCACATCCTTGCGTTTCAATAACTTAGAGAAAACCTGTGCATCAAACCTGGTGAAATGCATCCTTAAATCTCTTTAAATCTCTTTACTGCTGCTTCCATGAACATTGATTGTGGATCCAAGTAAGATGATATCCTAGACAATTTTAATATTTTCTTCACTTATCAGCATGTTACCTAGTGGTCCAGTTCAAGGCATTTTTGCTTCCTTTTCATTACATTGTAACCCATAGTGAATGTTGCGATCCTTGATATTCATCATCAAGTACTTCATATCCCCTTCACTTTCATCCAGCAAACTGGTGTCATCTGTGAATCATAAGTTGTTGATAAGTCTTCCTCTGATCCTGAGGCCACATCTTTCTTCATAGTCCAGCTTCTTTCATTGTCATTGTCTCAGCATACAGATTGAATAATATGGTAAGGGTATACAATCTTGACATACACTATTCTTGATTTTTAAACCATGCAGTAGTTCCGTGTTCTGTGTGCACAACTGCCTGTTGATCCATGAACACATTCTGCGTGAGCATAATAAAGTGTTCTGGATTTCCCATTCTCCCCAAGACTATCTGTAGTTTGATATATCCATATAATCAAATGCCCTGACAGAGCCCATAAAACACAAGTAAATATCTTTCCAGCATTCTCTGCTTTAATCCCCAATCCCTCTGATGTCAGGCAGTGATGGTCCCTGTTCCATCCTCTATTTTCAGTAGGGCCTCAGCTTCCAGCACCTTCTTGTCAATGTACTGTTGAAACCATTGTTGAATGATTATTAGCAAAATTTTACTTGCATGTGATATCAATGATGTTGTATAATTTGAGCATTCTGTTGGGTCATCTTTCTTTGGAATAGGTACAAATATGGCTCTCTTCCAGTATATTGGCCAGAAAATTATCTGTTTTTAAATTTTAAAAGAGTTTTATTGGCCTATAGCTCACATATCATAAAATTTAATCATTCAATTATATTAAGAAGACTTTTAAAATTATCACCACAGTCAATTTTAGAAGGTTTTCTTTCTGTATTGCTAATGCTAATTCCCCATTTAGCCCCATTCTCTATTGCTACACCCCTAGGCAATTACTGTCAATCCAGTTACTGTCTCTATACAACTATCTATCCTGGATTTCACATACAGAAAATCATACAAAGCACAAACGGAAAACAACAAACAAATAAACCAAAACTCTGACTAAGCAATAACCAAGCAAAATACAGGAAAACCTCAAGCAGAAAGAAAGCAGATAATGTATAAAATGGAAACAACTTTCAAATGGGTCCAAAAGAAAATCAAAGATCACATATTATATTTTAATCTACAATATTTGTCAGAACCAACTTTAAAATGCTCTCTGTCAGATAGCAGGACTATTCACATCACTGGTCTGTGGCCAGAGGAGACTCAGGGAGGCTTCATGGTTGTCTGGACTCTTCAAATGGACTTTGGTTTCCACTGTCATGCATAGTCTTCTGCAAACCGGGTGTTCGCAATTGAAGCTCTGAGGCCATTCCTTCCTTCACATCCTTGGATCGCGCAGGCTTGTGTACTTGCTCCATGTGGACTTAGTTGATGCCTCGCTTTGCTGGATGCTCTTTGGAAAACAAGCTTAAAGACCCCAGATGTTATTCTTTCTTGTAGCTGGGGACGATCTGTTGTCTTCACATTTGTAAAGCACCATGTCGTCATCAATCTCTTCGTGAGATGAGCATACAGAAGGGCCATATCCTAAGAACTACTTTTTCTTAGATTTGGGCTAGAAGTAAGTGAAATATCCATATCCATTAATGCATCCATGACTTGATTAATATAGGTGTGTCTGGTTCACTTTGCAGACATCCTTGTCATTTTATGACAGAGAACTTTTAAATCATTGCCCTGGGGCAGAATGAAATTCTACTGATATTGCCATTAATTTAACCAATAATATAGAATTTAAAACACTGCAGACAAAAGGAAAGTATACAAGCACAAGCTGCTTTCAGACTGCAATAAGTGCATTGCATAGAATAAACTCTTAAGTGTCCGGACAAAATTTACGCAAACAATGGGGCTCCAACATTTTTGGCATAGTCTTGTGAATGCGTCCAGTGCTTCACAAACTTGTTCAAACATTTTAGTTGGTATCCCATCAATTCCTGAAGACATTTTTTTCTCAAATGCCTTCAGTGCAGCTTGGAATTCGTCCTTTTCCAGTGGTTCTTGATCATATGCTACCCTTTGAGATGGTTAGACGGCGACCACTTACTTTTGGTACAGGGACTGTGCGCTCTTTGCATCTTCCTTCGATAGTTCCTGCATCTTTCAATATTTTGTCCTTAGAAATGTTCATTACTGAAACTTGAATTTTCAGTAAGTTTGAATTTTTCTTTAGTTCTTTCCCTTGAGATATACTGAGCATGTTGCCTTGTTTGATTTTCTCTACTCTAGGTCTTGCCACATTTTATTATAATATTTTACATTGCTTTCTTGAATGGCCCTGTGAAATTTTCCGCTCACTTTTTGACGTAATCATTTCTAACATTTGCGTTAGGTACTATCTGATTAAGAGCAAGTTTCAGAGGGTTTTCTAACAACCTCTTTGATTATTTTTTATTTTCTATCTTTTCAAAATCCTTTGCTTTCTCCATGTATGGTCTTGATGTCATCCCACAGCTCATCGGGACTCCTGTCATGAGTGTTAAATGCATCAGATCTGTTCTTGAGATGGTCTCAAAAGTCAGCAGTATATTCCCAAGGTCTTATTTTTGTCTCATGTGGACTCGTTCTCGTTTTATTTACTTTCAACATAAGTTTACATCTGAGCCATTGTGGGCCTGTTTGAGGTAGGCCCTTGGCTTTGTTTAGCTGCTGATATTGAACTTCACCATTGTTTCTTCCCACAATTTGACTTCTGTGTATTCCACATGGTGCTGAAAAAGGATATTTTCAATAAATGACTCTTATAAAATTCTGTTTTGCAATTCAAGCTTCCCTTCTGTCCCTAAGATCCTATTTTCTCACAACTGTTGTATTTCCATCATCAGTAATTATCAATGCATCTTGGTTTCATTTGACCAATTTTAGACTACAGTTGTTGATTGAATTCTTCCATTTTTGCATCACTAGTTTTAGTAGTTGGTGTATAAATTTGAATAACAGGCATACTGACTGGATTTCCTTGTACCGAGAGTGATATTGTACTATCGCAGACAGCACTGCACTGAAATATAGATCTTGAAATGTCCTTTTTAATGATGAATGCTACCCTTGAGTGTGTCATTCCCAGCCTAGTAAAACATAGGATTTTCTGATTCAAAATGGCCAGTACCAGTCCACTTTATCTAATGTCTCGAATATCTATATATGTTCCTTTCATTTTGGATGACTTCCAATTTTTCAACATTCCAAGCTCCATATCTGAATTGATATTTACAGCAGCTCCTTCTCATTTTGAATACTGCCCATCAGCAAATGAAGGTCCTGAAGGCTTACTCCATTTAGGTCTTTATGGTGAGCTCTACTTGGAAGCCCTTCCTCAGTCCTATTTGGAGTGCCTTCTGGCCTGACGGGCTCATCTCCTTGCACTAGATCTGCCAATGTTCTGCTGCTACTCGTGCGGTTTCAGTATAGTTCAAAACTGCTGGCAGCACCCTGGGAGACATAGGGGCTTTCTAGTCTCCTGAAGTGGTACAGTTTTGGAAATCCACAGGGGTAGTTCTACACTTGATCTTGGCCAAAAGGCCAAAAAGCCATCACAGGGGTCATTCTAACCCTGCCCATGAGGCTAACTACAAGTCTGCATTGACTCAGTGGGTTGTTTGTTGTTAATTTCCTCAGAAGTGGACAGCTTAATCCTTCTTTGTAGACTGTACTTAGCTTGGAAGCTCTGCTGAAACCTGTTAACTTTGGGTCCTGCAGCTTGTATTTGAAGATCCGTGACAGCGTCCAACAACACAGCAACATGCGGGCCATCGCAGCAAAGCAAGCTCGCAGACAAGTGGGGGTATTTATGTTTCTATAATTACACTAGTTCATATATTCTTCTATTCACACTATTTTATATCCATTATCGCTCGCTCTCTCATAAAACTCGCTGCTTTTCAGCAGGGTTCTGAAATTCATTGCAATGACCACACACAACTCAAGATTATCAGATTTATGAGGGAAGTCAATATGTCACAATTTAGGTGAGAAATGTTCTGATTATGCATGTTCAGTCATGACAGTCTCTGTTATGCCACAGACAGATCTCTATTTTCCCTCATCCTCTGGGCCTAGGTTCTGCTATTTATTTATTAATTTTTTATCTCCAGCACTTTACTTGAATTAAAGTAATGCTTGTTAAACATTCTTATATAGGATTTTATCTTTTCTCATCCTGTATATATTTTTAATAAATCATTTTATTGGGGGCTCTTACATATACTACAATAGTTCATATATCCATTATATTAAGCAAATATGTGTAAATCTTGCCATCAACAACTTCAAGACATCACTTTCCCCTTGATATCAGCTCCTCTTGTTTTCTCTCTCTCTATCCCCCTGCCATCCTCGTGAACTCTTAATATATTATCTATTGTTATTTATACATCTCTTGCCCAGCCCCGTCTATCTCGTCACCTACAATTCAGGTGTTTGATCCCCTTGAGGGGGGTTATTTAGATCTGTCCATCTAAAATGTATCCACCAATAAACACTCAAAAGGGTATGCCTTTGTGCTACAAGCCTCAACCCCAAGGACTTAGCTTTTTCTCTGTGGGTCTGCAAACCCAGCTCCTCCATTTAAGTTTCCAGAGACACCCTACTCTACAAGCCAACCTCCCGCCTAAAAGCACTCAGCTTTAATTGCTCTGTGGGTTTCCAGGGCAACTGCATTGTCTCTGGGCTCCTGACTCTGCTGCTGCTCCTCTCCTCTGTCTCTGATGGGTCCTGATCAAGGAGGTTCACCGCATAGAGAACCTGATCCAAAGCAATCGATGCTCTCCTAGCTCTTCTCTTGCACTGGAAGTGAGCTGCCCCTTCCTGCTTCTACGATGCCTCACAGTATATAAGCAGGCTGGCAATCATAAGTAACTCTATTCATCATCACTTACAGCTGAAATATCTACTCCAATCATTATCTTCCCACCTCTTACCCAAATCCATTAGGGATCAAGAAGATCAATTGGTGGGAATAAAAGTGTCCATGGCTTGTAGAGCCACATCAAACAACCTACGACTTTGCAACTGTTAAAACTCTATATAATATTTGTACTGTAAAATATTTCTCTTAAAGTGGTCTCCCTAGACAGGTGGACAGCCCTATCAGAGAGATGATGGATGCTAATGGGAAAATCAAGTCAGGAGAGGGGAAAGGGAGCAAGCATGTCTGGGGGAGCACAGATGCATGACTGTTGGTAGGAAACGCACGAGTACTGACCTCCAGTTCGGGGGAAGAATGACTGAAAATGCTCTTGGGGACCACAGGTAGGCAAGTGTCCCTGCTGGCATGCACCAAGTAGGCCACATGGACCAAGGTCCAGGCTGGCTTCTAGGGACCCAGGCTGGCTGCCATGCTGAGGCATTGTATCTTGGATCTTCAAGGCGCAGGGCATGATCCAGAGGCCACATCAATGAAATTCAATGTGGAAAAATCCACTGGGTCAACTGGACTCTACCTCAGACATACTTACAACCTGAGGATTTAAGACAGAATGCCCATGATGTCTGAGGAAGGAGACGACAACTGTACCAAGACTGTTGAATTGTTGGTAAGTGCACCACCATGGTCTTGCTACATCAATGCCCTGTATCATGTATTAAGATAAGTTTTATCCCAGAAAGCCTGTGACTGATAGTCTGTGATTATTATTGTAAAATTTCCCTGGCAATTAAAGTCCTCTGCTTCTGTAAATGGGCTCCAGGCACAAAAGGATTGATTCTATACAAGTGACTAATTTATGTACTGTGATATGAAGTTAGCCTGCATTGGCCAAATAGCCTCTCTCAACGGGGCTTTAAAAAATTAGTACCAGGGGCTATTGAAAGACAGGCACTATTCATTATGCCTCAGGGGGATGATCAATAATAATCTCTACCTTAAATTAACAAGGATGTTTCAAAAGGGAGCCAAAGATAGATTTTTTTTAAGCAGAAGAAACATAGATCCAGGAATGGGATTGGGGCTCACACTAAATTCTAGCTCCAATTTAAGAATAATTAATTCTTATATCATGGCCCTGCTCAATACTCACACTCAGGAAGGGATAAGGGCGCTATAGCAAAGTGTGGCGATGAAATTAGATGGTGCCCAGGAATTAGATAAAATGACATCTGAAAAAAAAAATCTGGGGTCTTAAAGGCTTTTTCCCAATCAAGACGTAAACTAAGTTTACATGGAAGAAGGCCAACATCGGTCACCACAGGACTGTAAATCACATAATCTGAAGATGGCGAAGGGAACAGTATCAGAGCCGAAATTGTGAGAATCTGCTTTTCAGAAGGTTATGGACAAGAGTGGGAACCCAAGATACATTTGTGGGAACTACATCAGAAATCAGCCATTGGTAATTTCCCTCTAGAGGAGAGGAAAGTGGTCACTCCACAGTGTATTAGAGAGATGACTGTAGAAGATAAAAGGGATAAACCTGACTCGAAGAGTTAAAACTTTGTCAGTTGATCTTCCTTCCGATGCATGTTAGGTCTGATCTGGTTTTCAACATTTTCTGTATTTGTGTGGGTATGTGTATTTCATTTCTTCGTATTGGGGTTTACCACAGATGTGTTATGTCATTGGGGTCACCCCCTTGAAGAGGTGTTATATGTTTTCCAGTATATGAAACCCAGGCTGGGTGACAGCAAGTAGAAAGAGGGTTGCTGGGGGCTTCAGTGGTCATAGTGTTGGTGGTGGGTGGGGGTTAAAGGGAGCCAATGTCAAGGAGTACAGGAGAGAAAAGAATGTTTTGGAACTGATTTTGATAGCAATTGTACAATACTGCTTGATTTAATTGAATATGGGATTATATATATACACCAAAATACTCTCTGCCTTCATGTCGATTTCCACTCAGTGAACCTACAAAACTAGGTAGAACTGCTCCTACACGTTTCAGAGACTTTAACTCTTTACTGGAGTAGAAAGCCTCATCTTTCTCCTAAGGAATGGGTGGGGATTTTGAACTGCTGACCTTGCAGTTAGCAGCCCAATATGTAATGACTATGTCACCAGGCCTCCTGACTTTGAGCAGATTTCCTGCTATAAGAGTATGGCAAAGAGTATTCTTCTATGTCTTTGAGTGGGAAACTCTGAAATTTACAGGAGACTTTTAATATTGAAATCAGAGGACATATAAGTGAAGAGCAATATACGTCAAATAAATATGATGAACTCATACTAAGATCCCTAATAACTCATACATTGTTATATGTGGTAAAATAAAGTCAGAATTAATTTTCCATGAAACTTCTGAAGCAATGGAATGAAAGAAAAGTGTCAGCTAATTCTTATCCACTACTAATATCACTTTCCTGTGGCATGAAAGTGAGAGAAGTCAGTCAATAGAAATTTCAATCACCTCAAGATTGATTTCTTTTCAATTGCAAGTTCAGTCTCGTGAAAGGTGTTGTAATGGCAGTGGGAGAGGGCCAAGGTAAAGTCAAACCTGAGAAGCAGTAATTTTAAACTATTCCACATGAAGGCCTCTATCCTGACCTAGAAAGGGCTGGTATGGACCTTTAATTATCAGACCTACATTTTGCTTACACTGATGCCTCTTAGCTAGAATCTTGTCCATGGAGTGAAGGGTCCTTTATGTTGCTTCTATCTATGCGTTCAGCTGATGAACATACAGTACTGTCTTTCCCTTACAATTGGTCCAGTCTGACAATGGCTTTCAGAAAAGTGTGTCATTTAAAGGTGATAATATTGACAATTTAAAAGGCAAAAGATTTATATGATTTGAAGAGGGACGAGAGCATATAATATCACCAATGTGTACAGCACTTTAACACTTTACAAATCACTTCCATATTATTATCTCATTTAATCTTTCGCAATAATAACAATTAAGATTACTTAAGGTTCATGGAATGTGCCTGCCATGACTATCTGGCATGAGCATGGTTGTTTGCTCAACACCAGTATTTCTCAAACTCGGGTAAGTAGCGCAAGAGAGAGACTGTAAGTTCCTATATCTTTCATAACTTTTTAATTCATCTTGCTGCTCAGAAGTTAATATGAACCTACTCTGAATTATCTAAATGATCATTTTATAATGACATTGTAGCTAGTAAAACATAAGATATTAATTTCATAATAAGGTAAGAAATTTCAGTTCTTACTTTGGAATAGATATTTGCAAATTTTGCAAACATTATCAAGCAAGCCCTGTAAATAATAACAGTTAACATTAAATGCAATGTTTCTCTACTGAGATTCAAAGACAACTGTAAATACATTTTTGGTTCCTGAATATTTGGCATTCAGAGGAAACAATCTTTCTCAGTTTAAGCAGAATCTACCTAGCACAGATTTAGGTTAGAAATGTTATGGTTTGATTGAAAACTCCTATTAAGTAGTTTGCAGAATCATTGAGAAGGTGAAAGAAATGTATTCCAGCAGGGATGATTTCTAAAGATGCTGTGGAAATAATGCAGTCAAGAGGAACTGCATGCTGCTGCCTACAGAAGAGAGCTGCCTGCAGAGTCAGCAAACCAACACGATGGCTACTGGCTTAGAATCACAAGACCTTGGCTAAAGTCCACGCCATCCCTCATGCAATTCATCTTTGTGAATCCAGTATACATAATGTTCAGTACAAGAAAGATTCCCCAAAATATTCATTGAACAGAGAAATGGAATTAAGGGAATCCACTCTGACCATGATTATGTATGGAAGTGAGAAGTCAAGATTTTTACACATAGTATACATTAGCTACTGTGGTAAAACATAACTCTCCAAATCTCAGTGAATTAAGGTGATTTCCTTTCTATGGCTTAGTGAACTACATAGGCAGTCAGAGAATCCTGGGCTATTCCGTTCCCTAACTCCACTCATGAACCAGAAGCCTTTGGGAACAGTGTGTTGAAGATAGCCCAAACCCTGACAGCCTCAATCAATATCCCACCCATGCACAAAGGAGGTGAAATGATGGCACCTGGATAGTGTTTACAGTCCAAGCCATCAAGTGATGCAGAGGACTTTTTCTTTTCTTTTTTTTTCAACATTTTATTAGGGGCTTATACAACTCTTATCACAATCCATACATATACATACATCAATTGTATAAAGCACATCCATTCATTCTTTGCCTTAATCACTTTCAAAGCATTTGCTCTCCCCTTAAGCCCTTTGCATCAGGTCCTCTTTTTTTCCCCCTCCCTCCCCGCTCCCCCCTCCCTCATGCGCCCTTGATAATTTATAGATTGTTATTTTGTCCTGTCTTTCCCTATCCGGAGTTTCCCTTCACCCTCTTCTCTGTCGTCCATCCCCCAGGGAGGAGGTCACATGTGGATCCTTGTAATCAGTTCCCCCTTTCCAACCACCCCAGCATCACCCCTCACACCCCTGGTCCTGAAGGTATTGTCCACCCTGGATTCCCTGTGCCTCCAGCTCCCATATGCACCAGTGTACAAACTCTTCCCTATCCAGTCCTACAAGATAGAATTCAGATCATGGTAGTTGGGGGGCGGAAGTATCCAGGATCTGGGGGAAAGCTGTGTTCTTCATTGGCACTACATAGCACCCTGAATGACCCATCTCCTCTCCTAAACCCCTTTATGAGGGGATCTCCAGTGGCTGACAAATGGGCCTTGGGTCTCCACTCCTCACTTCCCCTTTCATTCACTATGGTATATATATATATACCATAGAGATAGTGTCTGGGGTCTTAAAGGCTTGAAGGTGAATAAGCGGCCATCTAGCTCAGAAGCAATAAAGCCCACATGGAAAAATATATATATATATATATATTCTTTTTTTTTTGCATGATGCCTTATACCTGGTCCCTTTGGCACATTGTGATCGCACAGGCTGGTGTGCTTCTTCCATGTGGACTTTATGGCTTCTGAGCTAGATGGCCGCTTGTTCACATTCAAGCCTTTAAGACCCCAGACACTATCTCTTTCGATAACCGGGCACCATCAGCTTTCTTCGCCACATTTGCTTATGCACCCGTTTGTCCAGAGGGAATTTTTCACATCTCATTTGTCAAATCATAGTCGCATAGTTCTATCTGGCATCCAGGGGGATAAAGAGGACAGCCCGAATATTTGTTTTTATCTCCAGAAAGAAGAACATGTGGATTTGGACGGGCATCGTGATCTATGTGACTGCAGCAAGGAACTCAAGGCCAGGAACAATAGTGAGGGTGGCACGACAACACAATGCTATCCTTGTGTTGTGCATGGGGTAGCTAAGGATGGGACGGACTTGATGGCACATAACAACAACAACACCATGCAACAACTAGTTCGGTGGCAGTAGTAGAAGAGAATCCATAGCATTTGGTTTCTTTCTATGATAAATTTTACTAAGCCTGCTGTCTTGAGAAGAATGTACAAATAATATACACAAAACATTTGATTATCTGTAAAAGTAGCAATGGTAGGAGTTTAAGTATCCCTCTCAGAATATACTGCTGTAATGTGTAGCATCTGGGGGAAGTAAGTAACTGGTTGCTTGTGTGATTTTACCGTTTCCACACAGTCCCCCAAAGTCCCCGCATCCAGCATCTACCCAGTCTTCCAGGGCACTGCTATTTCTGGATCTTCCTAAAGGAGACACGTTCTGCCCTTTGACAAGCAGCCCACCTCACCACATGTCCGTGTTTCATGTGAATGTCCTTTAGTGGATGCAGATAGAGCGTTTACAATCTCTAAATATAAACTCTTAAAGAGAAAATAGATGCTGTATCTAAGTGGATGCATGTAAAAACCAAAACAGTCAATAAAACTTTGAAGAGTTGAAATGAAAGGACGCGTGACAGAGAGCTTTGGAAATGGGGCACAATGTGGGAGGAAGTAACAGCTCCAGAGGGACGGAATTTCAAGGAGTCCATCGGAAGCCTTAGAAAAATGGATCATGCAGACGTTTCAATGGAAGATGAGTTCAAGAAATGTGTATGTAAACAAACAATAACACCAGCAAAAAATACAAATGTACAGGCTGTGAAAGAACAGAATTCCCTGAATCTTGGGGTTAAAGATAACGATAGTTCTTGTTCACCTCATGGGCTTGTCTTTCATTTGGCTGAAAGTTAAGCCAGGCTTAGGCATCTAACAGCTGCTGCAGCCGGGTTCCACCAATCTTTATCAGACCAGTAAGCCTGGCTGTCTCATTAGTTTGAATGTTGTTCTTCGTTTTGTTTTTGACCTATAATTATAGCATTCTCATGATCCATTTTGGATTCACTAATATTACTTATCCTGATGTTCACTAGGTTCATTTGTGATTGACTAGTTTTACTTATCTTAATGTCCTCTAAGTTCATTCATGTCGTGAGGTTTTACAGGTTCATCATTATTGTTTACTATTACGTAGCATTCCATTGTGTGTCTATACCGTTGTTTACCCATCGTTCAGGATGGGTCCTTCGGCTGTTTCCATATTTGTATTACATTTTACCTTTTTAATAGTCGTGAGCACACTCATTTCGTCATTAATGTTCTCTTGAAATAGTAACACTTCCCACTTCCCTCTTCACAATCAGACATCTGATAAATGTATAGTGTTGATGTTTAGTAATATATTCTTGAATTTCAGAAAATGGATTTTTCACTAAATTAGTTTAGAATTGCATCTTCTCTTTGTCACACCATGGAACAGAAAGACGACCACTCTGTCTAGTGTCTTCTGAGTGTCTCGGAGGCTGCGGACTCTGATGACTCCCCACCGCTTCCTTGAAGTCACGGCTCTCTGTCTCAAGTGCAAAGTTCGCGGTCATCTCAGGATCCAAAACACATGCTCCAACCCGGGCTCACGTTCTTGACGGTGTGATATCCTTCCTTCTGGTCCTGTCATGGCTCATTTTATACCGAACTGGATGGCACAATTGGCCAATGATCACATTTGTGTTCCTAGGTTTTACAAAAACAAAACATACTGCTAACAATCACTCAAAATGGGATCATTTAATCCTATCAGGATGTTCTCCCAACTTATTTTATCCAGACCCAGGAGGAAAAGAGATAGATCCAACCTGCAAAGTCCACCCAGGTGCTTGGTGGGAGGTATAAAACTCTGGCCAGCCCTTGGTTCTTCTAGTCTTTGTCCGTTTCATAGTTGAAGGTTATCTTTTCCTTCCCAATCATTTACCAGTCCAACCAGTCATTAACAATTAGATTTGCAGTATTGTAAAGACTCTCAAGGGTTAGGTTATTCAAGTATCAGTCAATCCAGACAATTCAGTTCTATTATAGTTATCTATTAGATCTGGACAGACTCTCTGAAAGTTTATCTCCTCTTCATCTTTCCTGGTGTTTCATAAACATAACTGAGAGCTAATTCTTCTCTTTCCCTGAGTCTCTCTTTTGAGACATCAGTATAATGCTGGAGGTTTTGTTTTGGTTTTTTGGCTGCAAGATCCATTGATTCAATCATTTATCTTTTAACTATTAATTCTCCTTCCTACATTTGTCACTTTTTAAACCAAAACTTTTCCACCATTAGAAAGGACATCGGGTGCAGCTACTGTGCCAGTTCATGTTACTAGTATTAGGACTACCTCACAAGTGCTTCTTTCTCCATTCATTTTCATTTGTGTCAGGCAGGCTACCTCGGTACCAAGTTAGTAGGCTGTTTACGTGCTTGGAGAACATGGCACTATTCACTGCTTTTCAACTAAGCCTTTAGAAGGAAGCTCTGTTGATACCTAGGTTTTAGTCCTATAAAATCTCTTTGAGAATTATGATACCCAGTAAGAAAAGATAATAAAGACATGTTGATAACAGTTACAGGAGAAATAGAAAGTGAACCTATCAGTTAATCCACTTGGAGATTATTGTTGGTAGATTGAAAAATGAGATTTATTTTTTAAGAGCTAGAAAAGGGGGTTCAGAAACAATGGCACACATTTTGGAAACGAAGGATTCCCTAATGAGTCTTTGGTGGATATTCAAGGTGTACTTTTTTAGCAGTCAGAAAAAGAACCTAAGGAGATTCTTGCGGTTCTATCTTCAACAGAAGGGTTCCATCCCTTGAAAGTAGGTGATCTGCAATAAAGAAAGAGTGAAGATGCCTGGAATTCCTCAGCTTGATCTATTCAAAGCCTCACCTCCTTCATAAAAGTCCATATATTTTAGGACAAAATGCTGTTAATCCAGGCCACTATCAGAACAACTTGTCAATTCTTGGTCTTTTGGAATCTTATCTTTATCCTCCTTTGACTGCCAGTTATACATCTTTATCAAAAGTTACCTACCAAAGTATATGAAAATGCCAACCCAAACTATCCAGACAACTCTACAAATGATTTCTATGATGAATTACTTTGTAATACCTGATAACAATATGAAAATTGAATATGCTATTGCTATTGGTTCAGTGTTGAGTATATTTAATTTTTCTGGCTATTTCTCCCTACCCACCGCACAAATACATATTTGAAACTTATGCACATTTCTCTATGATCTATAATTTCCAATAGTTGGAAATGGTCTCGCTCAGCAGGGAAAGAATACACTGGTTGAGTAGAGATGTTCACTGTGCCTGATTCGAATCTTGCTCCATCACTTAACAGGTTTGTGGATTTGGACAACCACTGTGCCTTCTTTGATTCTTGATTTCCTATTCCATAAAATGGAAACAATAATTAAGAATACCTTCTAGGAGTGATATGAGCCTTGATTTGAACAATACCTGTAAAATACTAGGGGAAATGTTAGATAAGAAACATATATCCAGTGAATTATTATTATTTTTCTTCTTTTCTCCTATTGCTTATTTTAAACCTCAATTGCCATAAAAGCCAACTCAAACCATAAAATATAAGGCTTACTTCTGGTCACCAGAAGTCATAACATTCTCACATTCCTTGAAATTTGTGAAAATGTTTATGCTATTACAAATAAAATAGTTTAAAATTATTGGATACCTAATAATATACTACTTACATTTCTTAGTTTTATATGTTTCTATTCAACAAGTATGTGTTTAAAATAAGTAGTTGTCATGTGATATAGGGAAGTTAGTAAACTCTCTGTAACTTAGTTATCTCATTCATAAAATGTGGATACTAGGAGTGTGTATACAGTTATAATTAAAAATTAATTATATATGCAAAACTCCTGGAACAATGTATAGCACACAAAAATTTCATTATGCTGTTACTGTATGTAAAACTCTATTTGAAATGTTATTTATTTCAAAGGCTCCAGTAGTAAATATATATGGAGGGACTTTTAAAACCCATGGGAAAAGTCTGTTATTTTTAATTCCCCTTCTCCATTGTTTTTTGATAGTCATTTGTTTATTGCCTGTACTTCCCTATACCACATTGCAACTTTTCTCTAGATATAAAGTCATTGAATTGAAAACACAAAGATTCTACATCTGATTCATTGCTCTCCTGTTGTGTTGCCCATTAATCCCAGGAACCGGCTACAGACTGCCAAACTTGGATTTATTCAATTGATCTTGGATTCATTTACCTCTGCATTCACCAGCCTGTGGCCCTCCTGCTTCTACATTCTGCTTCCGGTTCATCAGCTTCAGCAGCTGCAAGAGTGAGAATCTTTCCATTTACATTGCACCTGCAGATTTGAACCAGCTTATACCTAGCTACTTACACAACTGTGTAAAGATTTCTTTAAATAAATCCCTACCTTCCTCTCTCTATATATAGATATATATATACACACACACACACAAACATCATCAGTTTCACTTCTCTAGAGAATCCAATCCAACACAGATGCCTATGCATAAAAGTGATAGGGATGAAAACAATGACAGCAACAAACAATGACCTCGATAAACGAATAAGTAGAAATGAAGAGCATGGGATATCTATTTACACAATCAGGCTAACTCTGACCCACATCCAGTAGCTAGAGAAAAGGGAGAGTACAATTGTGTGCAAGTATGAATTTATGCTGTTGAATATGAAAGAATCTCCCTTCTCTTATAATGACTGGGCAAACCCAGAAATTTCCCCAAAGCTACAACATTTGGCAGAAGTATATGTTGGGAGAAGGCTAGCAAGGATGTTTCTGGAGATAACAAAGGAGATATCGAAAACACATACTAATTAATAGGGTCCAGCTATTTTTGGTCAGTTTCTTCTGGAAGACCTACTCCATTCTAGATAGATCTGCCAATCAGCAGGAAGAAAGTAAGCAGACCAGTTCCTGGACGTTCCCACTCTTTAATGTTCCAGATGATGCACACTCTCTTGTATTGCCAGATTATCAGTATTTTTATCAGTATTTTTAAAAATAATTCTTTTATCACCTCACCTACTCAACAGATACTTACTGAGCACTTACTATATGTCAGATATTGTATTAGATAGCTTGGGAATGTGTCTGTAATGACTGCTACTTCTGATCATTGTGATTATTTGTGTTATAGTAAAGTTTTAAAATGTTTTAAAGTTTTTGTAGAATATTTTGAGTCAAACAAACTGAGAACTATTTTAATCATTTGACTCTCACAAACAAAAAGTTAAAAGCCTAGTACTCATAATACTCCTGATTTATAACCCCATGCCCCAGACACGTGCATACACACACACACACACACACACACTCACAAACACACTGTTACCCTCAGGTAGATTTTCACTGCTGGTATCTTCCTGGGCATCAGAGTAGAACCGTGATCCATATGTATGAATTGCTCACATTGACTTTTTTTTCTAAGTCAATGATGATCAGGTCTAAGATGACCAGGTCTTTCTTCTACATTGCCTCTGGCTGGACACCAACCTTCAACCCTCACGCTGACAGTGGAGTCAGTCAACACTTCGTACTACCCATGGACTCCATCTTTGATTAGAAAATGAGGAACAGAGAGATGAATAACTCTCCAAATCAGCACACTAGTAAGTCTCAAAGCTGATGTCCCTTACCACTGTGTTGATGTTGTCTCCGGATCACTTTATGCTCTCAACGTCTTACAGCTGGCCACAAGATACTAGTTAGTAACAATAACCCTTGACTTAAGCTTCGCTGAAGTGCTTTGGGAACACATATAGCAAGTATTCAATTCATATTCTGAAGACCAGGAAATTTGAGCAAATAGAGTTCATTTAAGTCAAAGCCTGGAGTATAAACTGGAACAAATTGGGGTTTGGCAAAATAGGTGAAAATGTTCTAAAAAGAAGCACACCAATTGAGGGAGGACAAGACCTGGTCCACTTGAGCAACAAAGTCCATTGGACTTGGAGGGAAGAAACCATTTATAAGATTCCATGAAATATTCTATCAAGAGTTGGGACATGTCTCTTCTCTTCCAAGTCTTTCCAAATAAATGGTGCCTCACTCATGTTTCAACCCCCCACTTGAAATAATAATACAACTTTCAAAGTCTGCTTATTTAAATGGGATACTACCTTGCCAGGTGGTCATTCCAGGGAAACGTAATGGGAAACAAATGCATACATCTCTGCCCTAGTGCTTTGCCTTCTAGAGGATTTTCATGCTTGCCTTTCTTCTAGTCAATTCTAGATGTACTCTTCTTGAAGCAATCTATAATTTTGGAGCTAATGGAATTAACTTATGATGGTAAATGGAGGAGGGATGTCAGAAAGGACTTTTAAAAGGATTGATCAAGGTAGGGAAGCTGGGATGCCCTTTTGAGCTGTCAGAGAGGGGCTGAAAAGACAAAAGACAAAAAGAATGGTTTTTAAAAAAGATAGACTAAGGGCAAGACTTTCAACAAGAAAATCAATATTCCATAAGACTGCAGAACAATGGTAGAAAAACAAATGAGAAGATATTGAAGCTAAAATAGAAATTACTGAAGTATAGATGAGGGAATTTGACTTGCCATCAAGGTAAAAGGAGGACAAAGAAAACATCATGCAAGAGTAAAGAGTTTATTTACAGAAAACATAGAGTCTGCAGAGAAGAAGTTAATCCACCACTGACATCAAAACTACTCCTATTTTGCCCTATAAGACAGAGAAGAATTACCCCTTTGGGTTTCTGAGAATGTGATTCTTTATGGGATCAGACAGCCTGTTCCTTCTGACCTTCTGGTTGATAATCTAACGCATAACCCACTATGGCAGCCAAGTTCCAGAAGGTTAGAAAGGGCTTTAAAAGGTCGAATAGAAAATAGTGAGATGGTACAGGGGGGAAATATTACAAATCAAGGAAAGGTTTTCTTTTTGTTGGTTTTTAAGAAAGGAAAATACAAGCAATGAGCCTTGGCATTGGTTGCAAATGTATTTCACATGATTTCAAAGTATTTCATGGCAGATTCACCAACACAAAAATGTAGAAAGTGATTAAGATAGAATGTAATGTTTCTCTTTGGTTTTATATGTACTGATTCTCCATTGAGTCCGTCAGCCTTTTAGAAATGAATTCAAAGAAAACCTTTGATTTAGCAATACATGTATGGATAAAAGATGAAAAATAAATCCATTACAGGAAAGTTACCAACTATAATTAAAAAGGAGAGATGAAAAAGGTTAGAATCTGGAGACCACTAACTTAATGAACATAAGAGATAGGCAGACATCTCGCCGCAAAATTTGGCAAGCTTAGCAGCAGGCATGGCACACAGGGCAAATGATATGCCAGGGAGCCAAAAACAGCTGATTGCGAATTTCAGAGAAGATTTGAAACAGGCCAAAATGGAGAGGTGGGAAAGTCATTAATGAGTTGATTCAAAATGCAGCTTTGATGATTAACCATAATTCATCTGTTCAACCTGGATCCAAAGTAGTGTTTGCCAGACAAGCTGCAGAAACAGGTAAGAGTGTTGTACAGCAACGTGACCCACAGTCTAATGCTTGGGGTCGGGTGGGGGAGGGGAGTAATAAATGTGACAAGAAGAGTGTGGTCACAGTCTATCGCTTTCATGTGTGCCTGTAGACCCACTCAAAAATAAAATAAAAATGAATTTGAGAGAAGAAAATGAATATTATTTTAAACAGATGCCATCACAGGTTAATAATTCCAGGTATGGTATCTTGTGCTGATAGTATTGCTCTGAAAACAGCAGACGTACCAAAGTTATGAACATTTAAAAGATGTAAAGAGTACTTCAGGGAGGCTGAATCACGGAGCAGCAAAGCATAAAGGGACACAGGGAAATCTGATAACACCGTAGATCTCCAGGTACAGACAGAACGACTGACTTGCTCTGGGGAGGAAGGAATGGCAGTAGCTAGTGTGGTTGGAATGAGAGGCTAGACCATGAGGATAGATATGGGGGATTTGAAAATCATTATAAAGCAGAATACATACATAAAACACTGCCATTTCCACTTTGTATTGCCATGACACAGCTACCACCAAGCGCATTCAACTACCTCACAACTGAGTCATTTAAAGGCCTATGGAACAAAGGGGCAAGACAGCTTAAAAAGAATTGCTATATTTCTCACCCAGTTTACAATAAAAGGTTAAAAAGTAAATAAGGAAGCTAAAATGTGGGGTTTTTTTAAACAATAGAATGGTCTAGCTTAAAGATAGGGGAAATATGGAACAGAATTAAAAAGTCTTATAAAACCTAGGCTTAGTAAACCATTTGGATCAGAGGAAACCCCTGAATTGATTGCTCTGAAATAAAACTTTTAAATGATGAACAAAATTGATTCCTGAAGCCAGCCTTAAATAACTGTTTAGACAAATGAACATGAAGACGCTCTCTGTGACGATTGCACCCTTGTAAAGAATGGTCTGTCAATAAGTGGCAGGGTTTCCCAAAGTTGTTGAGGCCAGACCCGTAGGAGAGGGTGTGGGGGACTGGTGACACTGGAAGGATCCAGGTGGGTTGCAAAAGAAGATTCTTACACTTTGTCCTTTCTTCTGGGTTAAGGTACGAATGTTTTTAATTGCTTTTAATTCTCTGAAAAGAAGATAGCAGGTTAAGTATGTTGGGAAAACTATGCTCTAAGTCAATGAGAGCAAATGTATGGGAATAAATAATAAGAATGAATAATGTCATCCATAGTATTGAATTATATTTGTAGAAATCAATGAATGAGCGTAATTTCTTTTGTACATTTTTACAAAAAAATTTAAAAATAAACTGGGAGCTGTGATAGGGTCTAGTGAAAAAGCAACACCTTTGGGAACCATAAAGCTGTAGTTCGGAATCAGGGTTGTAGCCTCTGTTCTATCAACCTGGGGCAGACACTTACCCATTTAGACTCTACACTTTAATTTAAGCTGCTCAAAAAGGAGTGGGGGAATATTGTATGATTACACTTGTATGAAATAATAAGAACAGGGAAATGGGGAGGTAGGATTTACTAGTGATCATCAGAGACAGGAGGGAGGCAAAAGGAGGAGTCATTATTTAAGAAGCTGGGGTTTCTATTTTTGGTGATGGGAAATCTGACAGTCCTAAGTCATGGTTATACATGATTAAAGACAATTAGATCACTATAATGTGTCCGTAGTGTGCTATTGTTAGGTTCTAATTAATAGTAACCTATTCTATTTACATCAGGAAGAAACACTTTGTGGGCCTGTACCATCCTCACAAGCATTCTTATGTTTGGATTCATTGTGGCAGCTACTGTTTTCCTCCATCACATTAAAAGCCTCCCTCTTGTCCACTGGCTTTCTACTTCACCACGCATGATGTCCTTTTTGAGGGACTGGTCCAAAGCATGCGCAAAGGATATAGACCAATTCTTCACATCCTCTCTCCTAAGGACCATTCTGATTGTACTTGACGTAAAGTTTGTTCTGGCAGCAGTCCATTGGACCGTTACTGTTGTTTTCCAACACCTTAATCCTCACTGCATTCTTCCTTATTCACTGTGTAGCTTTGCAGGCAGATGAGATGATTGAAAATGCAATTATTTGGGTCAGGTGCCCGAGTCCTTAAAGTAACACAGTTATTTTTTAACAGTTTAATGAGATCATTTGCAGTAAATTTGTCCAATACAAAACATCACTTGATTTCCATGGGTGTTGGTTGTGGACCCAAGTAAATTGAAATCCTTGACAAGTTACGTGTGTTCGTCACTCACCGTGGTGTTGTTTATCGCCTCTATTGTGAGGATTTGGGTTCTCGTTGTATTGATTTGTAGCCATGTGCTAAATGCTATCAATGTCGCTCTTCATCCAGAAGTACGTGAAGTTCTCTTCTCTTTCCAGGAGTCCGCGTGTCCACCTACATAGCTTTGGTTAATGCTTCTTCAAATCATCCTCGTGTCATGGTCTTCCTCATATAGCCTAGCTCCTTGAACTATTTTCTCAGAACTGATAGTTCACATTCAATATACTGTTGCAATCTTTGTTTCGTGATCTTCAGCAAAAGTTCGCTCACATGTGATATTGATGATATTGTTCTATAATTTGAGCATTCTTTTGGCTTATCATTCTTTGGAATGTGTACAATATGGATCCCTTCCAAGCAGTTGGCCAAGTAGCTGTCTTCCAAATTTAATTTATGTTATCTGCGGATATTCATATGTATAGTTGCTGTTTGTATTCTTGAAAAATGTATTAGCTATGGAAAATGCATCTTGAAATATTTTATTATGTGATTTCCAGATTTGTTCCTTTTACCGAGACCATATTTTCCAACTATTTTCCTTTCTCTTTGTTTCAAAGTTCTGTATTCCAATCACCAGTAATTATTGATGTACTTGATTGCATGTTTAAGCATATTCTGAAGATGTTGGTAGAATTATTCTATCAATGCACTGCTAGCTAGCTTTAGTTGTTAGACATACATTTGAGTGATAATTTTTTTACTGGAATGCCTTGTATGTGATAGATATGATCCTAGCACAAACAGCGTGGGACTTCAAGATAGAACTTAAAATGTCCTTTTTGACAGTGACTGCAAGACCATTCTTTTGAAATCTGTCATTCTGGTATAGCAAACCATAAAACTGTCAGATTTTAATTGGCTACTAGCAGTCCATTTCAGATCACTACACATAGAATGTCTACCTTCTGTATCATTGTTCTGTGTTATTATTTATCATTCTGTATCACGAATGGCAACTACCAATTTTCTAAATTCATACCTTCTGAATTTCAACTTCCAATTGCTAATTGACGTTTGCTACTGTTTCTTCACATTTTGAATCCTGTTTCATCAGCAAATGAAGTCCCTGAAGGCTTGACTTCCCCCACAGTTTTAGGGTAAACTCTCCTTTGGGATTGGAGACCTTCCTGATTCATATTTTGAGTGCCTTCTATTCTGAAGGACTCAGTTTTAGCATTACCACGTACACCGTTTTGCTTCTATTCATGAGGTTTTCAGTATCTGGGAATGTTTTGATGCTGTCCACAAGCTTTTCAGTGGCTATTTCCACAAAATCAGACAGTCTATCTCTTTTCTTCTTAATCTACTCTTATTCTGGAAGTTCTTCTAAACCCTGTTCACTTTGGATGACTTTGCTGATAATATGTGGAATGATATCAAGATTAGCAATGTGAAGGAGATGAAAGGCTAATCAAAATAAAAGAAAGTATAAAGTGGATTAAAATGCTCTGAAACTTGTTCTTGAATGTAGAATAGCTAAAGCAAATGGAAGACATGAAGTAAAACATGAATAAAAAATATGAAAAGGCAGCGCAAGAAGACAAGGTAAAGCATTATCATAATTTGTTAAAATATCTGTAGTTAGAAATGCCAAAGAGAAAAACATCCTTAGATATTTGAACATATTCCTTTTACTCTGCATGCACCAGCTTGTGCTCTTTCTGCTTTGAGTTCCTGATACCTGGGTCATGTGTTTCTACAGTCAGCTAGAGTGTTGGGAGAGGCCTCCAGCTAACCAGCTGACCCAAAGACTTGAACTGGATTGGATTTACCCATTTCTGCAACTGTTTGAGCCATTTCTTGTTTAAATATCTTTCTACAGACATGCACATATAAGTGCACATATTTGCTTTGCTGGAGAAACTAGCCTAACACAGAGGAGGTATGCATCTGTGGCTCAGTTTTCCAAAGACCCAAAGCCAGTGAATCTTATATAAGTATATGTACTGAGAAATCTATATCAAAAGAGTGGACCCCATAGCTTATAGAAGCAAGCAATTCACAAATCACCGTGTCTGGTACTAAGCTGTAGGCTTCTCTCTGCAGGAGTTGGTGAACCCAAAATTTTCACGAAAATGACAGAATTCTGGTTATAAGGCAAGCAAAGCCAGAAAATCAATCTAGTGTGGATACAGAGGTAAATAAATCCAAGATAAACAGGCAATATAGCAGGCTGTTGACTCAGATGCAAAGAAAGTTGATGAGCCAGAAACAGGATCTAGACTCAACAAGAAGCAAGCATGCTTCGCCACCATGACTACGTATACTGGAACTGAAGTGAAACTAATGGGACACTATGTTACATAGGAGGGAATAGGTTGAGAGAAAGAGTAGCACATATGTATGAAAGGTTTGTTGATATTAAATTCAGAGATACTTACTGGGTACAGCAGCAGTGTAAGAACTTACATGAAGACAATACGGATGTCACATGTCTATTAAGGAGTACATTGTTAAGCATGTGGTTCCTAAACAAATTGTTGAGACTTGGAAATGACCCAGTGGGTCATTTCTGCAGGGTGAAGATCTGGTGATCACCACCAGTAAAGATCGCAACTTAAAGCATCCTATTGGGCATTTCTACTGTGTCACATTGTATCTCCATGTGTGGAAAATGGACTCCAAATACCTAATAATGGCAATACATTTATTAAAGTCCCTGTATGAAAAAGACAGGTTTGTTTTTGTTTTTTACTTAAGGGGCTGCAAAATACTGAATGATGCAGGAAGCATTAAAAGAAGATGGAAAGAATATAGAGTTACTGTACCAAAAAGAAGCAATGGTATTGAAGGAAGAAGCCCAAACTGCACTGAAGGCATTAGCCAAAAACCAGGCTTCAGGAATTGATTGAATATCAATTGAAATGTTTCAACAAGTTGATGAAAACACAGGAAATTTGGAAGCCAGCGGCTTTGCCAACTGACTAGAACAGATCCATATTTGTACACATTTCAAATAAAGGTGACCCAACAAAATGCTCGAATTATAGAAGAGTATAATTTTTATTACATGCAAGTAATATTTTGAAGATGATAATGCAATGGTGGTTACAGCAGTACATTGACAGGAAAGTTCCAGAAGTTCAGGCCAGATTCAGGAGAGGACGTGCACCAGGGGTCTCATTGCTGATGTCAGATGCAACTTGGCAGAAAGCAGAGAGCACCAGAAGGATGCTTACTTGTGCTTCATTGACTTTGCCAAGGCATTCGACTGTGTGGATCATAACAAACTGTGGATGCCCTTGACAAGAATGGAGATTCCAGAACACTTTATTGTGCTCGTGAGGGGTTTGGACAGGAGTCAGGAGGTAGATATGGGAGCAGAACAAGGGAATACAGCATGGTTTTAAATCAGTAAAGGTGTCTGTCAGAGTTTCTCATCTCCCCATACTTATTCAATCAGTGTGCTGAGCAAATAATGCGAGAAACCACATTATATGAAGAAGAATGTGGTATCAGGATTAGAGGAAGGCTTATTAACAACCAACAATATGCAGATGATACTTACTTGCTGAAAGTGAGGAGGACTTGAAGCACTTGCTGATGAAGATCACGGATTGAAAGAAGAGCAAAATCTTCACAATTTGGCCAACAGGTAACATCATGATAAATGGAGAAAAGATTGAAGTTGTCCAAGATTTTGTCTAGCTTTGATTCATAACCAATATCATGGAAAAACAGTCATGAGAACAAAAGCTGGGTTGCATTGAGTAAAACTACTGTACACGACATCTTTAGAGTATTGAAAAGCAAGGATGTTAATTTGAGGACTAAGATGTGCCTGACCCGAGCCATGGTCTTTTCTGTTTGTTTGTTTTTAAGATTGTTTTATTGGGGGCTCTTACAACTCTCATCATAACATTCCATACATCAACTTTATCAAGCATATTTGTACATATGTTGTCATCATCAGTTCCAAACGTTTCTTTCTACTTGAGCCCTTGGTGTAAGCTCCTCTTTTTACCCTCTCCTTCCCCAACCCTCTCACCATCATGAATCCTTGATCAATTATATATTGTTATTATTTTATATCTTACACTGTCCGTTATCTCCATTCATCCACATTTATGTCATTTGTAGGGAGTAGGGGGGATACTTAACCCACCTTGTGATGGGAACCTCTTTCTTCCCCTTACCCCCCCTACTACCCCCATCCCCTCATGATATTGCTATTCTCATTACTGTTCCTGAGAGGTTTATCTGTCCTTAATTCCATGTGCCAAGAGCTCTTATCTGTACCAAGGTGTGTTCTTCAGTCTAACCAGATTTGGAAGGTAGAACTGGACCCTGGTTGTGGGGTGGGGGGAGTAAGTATTCAAGAACTATAGAATGATGTGTGTTTCATCAGTGCTATACTGCACCTTGGTTGAGTCATCCTGTCCTTATAACCCTTCTGTGGTGGGATATCCAATTGTTTATAGATGGGCCTTGGATCTCCACTCCACCCCCGCTATTCACATTGATATAATTGTTTGTTTTGTGTCTTTTGATACCAGATGCTTGATTCCATTGACACCTCATGACCACACAGGCTGGTGTGCTTCTTCCATGTGGGTTTATTTGCTTCCCTGCTAGATGGCTGCTTGTTTAACTTAACACGTTTAAGGTCCAAACACTATATTTTTTGATAACCAGGCACTATCCACTCTCTTCACCACTTTTGCCTATGCGCCCATTTTGTCTTCAGTGACCGTGTAGCAAAGGTGAGTTTCAAAGAGTGCCAGGTTATTGGAACAAAGCGTTCTTGTGTTAAGGGAGGCTTTGATTAGAAGCCCAAATCCATCAGCTATCTTAATACTTAATATATAAATATATATACATTGGCCTCTATCCCTTTCATTAGAAATTATAAATTTATATATATCCATGCCTACAGTTATACCTCTATAAAAAGCTTTTGCCTACTATTTCTTTCCTCTATTTCCTTTTACCTTCCTCCTATCCCACTATCATGCTCACCCTCCATTCGGCTCTTATGAATTCCTCTCAGATACATTGCACTTGATCAAGCCCCACCAGGCATTATATGCCCTCCTCACCATTAATTTTAGATCTCTTATTGTTCCCTTATCCCTGAGTTTGTTGGCTTCTCCCTCCTCCACCGTGCCCCCTCCTTATATAGATAGACATAAGGCGAAATAAAAAGTAACACAAACAACAACAACAAAATAGGTCTGTTTGCTGACCCTTATGTATGTTTTCCAATCAAGTCTGATGAGGTTACAAGCCCTCTTATCCTGAGTAAGAAGTCTGTTTTCAGGATTCTTCAAGGACTTGGTTACTTTGCTCCCCTTGCTGCCCAGTTGCACTCCTTTCAGGTTTCACCCTGCTTGTGCATGGGGCAAACTGGGCACATTTTCACCACAGTGTCTCCAGTGCTGTCCCCCAAAGCACTATGGGTCAGTGAGGGAATGTCATGTTTGTTGATGGGGTCGGGCCTAAAGTCCTGCTTTCTGTGCATTGGCTGCTCCCAGCAGGGATGTCATCCCCAGGGCTTGGTGGGCCATGATGAGGTGGTCTCTCTCTCTCTCTTTCTTTCTCTCTCTCTCTCTCCCTCCCTCCCTCCCTCCCTTCCTCCCACTTAGTTCCCTCCCATGTGGTCTGGGCAGACCCACCTTTCTCCCTGGGCTATAATTTCAGTACTGCCTGCTGTATTGCCTTTTTCTGGGGAGGGTGTCATCCTCTCTGTTAGTTCACTGCTCCAAGCCATGGTATTTTCGGTCACCTCATATATACATGTAAAAGATGGACAACGAACAAGGAAGACCAAAGAAGAAATGATGTATTTGAGTTGGTGCTAGTGAGGAATACTGGAACTACCATGGACTGCCCAAAGAACAAGTAGTTGTGTCTTGCAAGTTGTTCAGCCTTAATTTACCTTAGAAGCAGTGCCGGCAGAACTTTGTACATACGTGGGCTAGGCTGTCAGAGAGACCAGTGCCTGGAGAAGAACGTCATACTTGGTAAAGGAGAGGGGCAGCGAAGCAGATGGAAGACCTCGATGAAATGGATGGGCACGGGGGTGGCAGTCATGGGCTCAAGCACAGGAACACTGGGAGGCTGACATTAGAACTGGGCAGGATTTGGTTCTGTTGCACATAGGGTCTCTCTCATTCAGACCCTACTCAGTGGCACCTAGCAACCTCACCTCAACAACGACCCTATTCAATAAATGTGTATGCTAAAGAAAGTATCCAATAAAAGGGTCAATTAAGAAAATTGCGACATCGGGATTGGAGGAAGTTTATGAATGGACTGTTATCACAGATTGCAAGACCTTGCTTGCCCAAAGTGGGAAGGACTTGAGGCGCTTGCTGATGGAAATCAAGGATTGCACATGGACTGCCTCAATGGAAAAACCAAAATACTCACAACTGGACCAATAGGTTACATCACCATAAATAGAGACAATATGAAAATTGTTAAGGATTTCATCTAGCTTGGACTCACAATAAATACTCATTGAAGCAGTAATCAAAGAATTAAACAATGTGCTACACTGGCCAAATCTGCTGCATAAGTAGTGTTTAAAGTAGTGAAGAATAAAGATGTTGTTTTGAAGATTATGTGAAGTCTGATCTAAGCCATAGTATTTCCAGTGTCCTCATAAGCATGTGAAGTTGGACATTGAATAAGGAAGACCAAAGAAAAATCTATCCATTTGAATTATGGTGCTGGAAATACCACGGACTGCCAAGAGAATAGATACATTTGTCTTGGAAGATATGCAGCCTGAATTCACCTTAAAAGCAAGACTTTATCTCACATACTGGGAGCATGGCTAACAAGGAGAGGCCAGTCCCTGAGGAGAGCCAGGCTTGGTGACGTAGAGGTACAATGAAAAAGAGGGGGTTCCAGCCAAAATCGATTGACCCTGAGACTGCAGCAAAATGCTCAAACGTAAGAGCAATTCGAGGATGGCCGAGAACCTGGCAGGGTGTTGTCCTGTTGTACGCAGGGCTGCTAAGAGTCAGCACAGGCTTGATGGTACTGATCAACTACAGCTGGATCATCAAGGAGTCTTAATGGCATAAGTTTTCAGTGCTAAGAGGCTAACTGAGACATCGTGGTCCAAACTGGCCAATGCTTCGATGGGAGAAAGAAGCGACATTTGTTGTTGCTGTTAGGTGTCATCATCATTGTTGTAACGTGAGATGAAAGTATGAGTCCTAAGATTCTGTATGCATTGCAGTCTTTGAAAGTGAACAAGGTGTCTTGGTGGCATAGTCGTTACCTGTTGGGCTGCCAACTACAAGGTCAGTAATCCCAAGCCACAGCCACTCCACGAGAGAAAGATGGGGCTTTCTCCCGCCGTAAGAGTTATAATCTTGAAAATGCCAGGGGCAGTTCTGTCCTGTTTTCCTGGGTTGCTATGAGTCAGCATCAACTCGATGGCACTGAGTTGAGGTTTTTGTAACCCTTGAAGGTAATTTTACTCCGACTTTTATGTTCACTCTGCCCTGATTCGGAAGCAATTAAGTGGCAGAAGGTCACCTGATAATCTGACTCAATCTGTAAACTGTGCTAGTGGAGCAGGGAAGCACATAAGCACCACCGAAGGGCTCTACTGGCCGCCTGAGCACTACAATCCAAAACCGCCTGTGGAGGAGCAGAGCCGAACTCTGTGAATTACAAGAGAGGTGCTTCTACACAAACATGCCTGAGAGTCCAGCGGTTATTAATCATACAGAAATCTTCTTTTAACTCTTTACTTCATAGTAAGAAGAAAGATCTTTGAGAAGTAAATGTCATGCATAGAGCCCCGTCTCAGAGTAAACATATATGACAGAGTAGAACTATCCTTGTGGATTTCTGACTCTGTTCATATCAATGGGAGAGGAAAGCTTCATCTTCCTTCCATGGAGCCGCTGGTAACTTTGAACAACTGACCTCCTGGTTCGCAGCTCAACACATACACCACTAAGCCAGTAGGGTTCCGGTAAGTCATGAAAATGACATGGTGTTCGTTGATTACTCTGATCACTAACTTCACCCCGGAGACTTAGTGAGCCTTAACTTTGGCTTGTAGGTTGGCTTTGAGTTATCATAGACTTTATGGCAGTGCATATATCTGATCTCTCAACTTCACAAAGAAGATACTTTTCCATGTACATCTTTGTATAACCGGCACCCACCCCAGGCCCTGGCACCTAACTGGCATTTGCTGTTTATGGAATTTAACTTGGTCCTAAGTGTCTATATTTTAGTAATCCTGTATTTATGTGTGCCTTTCCATCATAAAGACAAAATGAAGATAACCACAGGCTGTCATGGATTAAATTGTCCCCCCCCCACCACATATGTTTAAACTTGCCTTGCCCAGGTACTCCAGGGTTTGTAAGTTGAATAATGATGTGTTTATCTCCATAATGTGATCTAATATGATCAAGCAGTTATGAGAATTAGGATGAGATTCATTACCTTTTCTCGGGTCAGAGCCCTGATAAGATATTAGGAAAGTTTCTTTAGAGTGGCGACTGTATTATCTTGTATCTTGTGGTTAGATGTCATCAAATCCATTCCAATTCATCGCAACCCCATGAATGAAACACTGCCAAGCCCTGTGCCATCCTCACAATTAGGTTTGAGCCCTCTGTTGAAGGCACTGGGTCAATGCATCACTTTGACAATCTTCGTCTTTTCTGCTGACTCTATACGTCACCAAGTATGCTGGTAAAGTGTAATGGCAGGGACTGGTCTCTTCTGATAACATAACCAAAGCACTTGAGATGCAATCTTGTGAGCTTTGCTTTTAAGGAGCTTCGTGGTTGTACTTATTCCAAGACATACGTGTTTGTCCCGGCAGCATCTTCAATATGCTTCAACAACAGCATAATTAAAATGCACCCATTCTTCTTCTGCTTTCCTTATTCATTGTTCAACTTTCACATGCATATGCGGGTTGAGAATGGCATGGATTTTGTCAGACACTTCCTCGTCTGTCTTCGGTGACAGCCTTGCTCTTTTAACATTTGGAATAAATGTTGATGTTTTTTTGGTTTTGCATCAGATATGGCCAATGTAATGTGTTTCATTTCTTGCCTGCAGCTTCCAGAGGTATCGATTGTGATTGCAAGAAAAATGAAATTCTTAACAACTTCAATCCCTGTCTACTTGTCATGAGGTTATCTGTTGGTCTAATTGTGAGGATGTTGGTTTTTTACATTGAATTGTAATCCAGACTGATGGTTCCATCGCTTTATCACTAAGTTTAGTGATTGGTGTATAAATTTGAATACCACATCATTATGGTTGACTCTACTTTGGGGAGTCAGCTCTTCCCTGGGTGTATTTTGAGTTCCATCATCCAGAAGTGTATCTGACAAGGTTTTATTGTTGTTTGTAAGGTTTTCAGTAGTTAATGCCTCAGAAGTGCACAGCTTATTCCTCCTTCATAGACTGTTCTTAGCTGGAAGCTCCACTGGGAGCTTTGTCCCTTGGGTGAGCTTTGTCCCCGCTGGTATTTTAAATACTGGTGACATAACTGCCAATATCTCAGCAATGTGTAAGCAGCCACAATATGAAAGACTGACCAACAAATGGTATCTTTTAGATCACAATGGATAAAAAGAGAGAGATGCAAGCCTGGAAGAAACAACCTGCCTACCAGCAAAAAAGAGGTTGCAGTAGATCATGCCCATTGGGCCCATAGTCCCTGAGCTGAGAACTACTTAGATGCGAGGAAAAAATGATGCCAAAAGACATCAACCTCTACAAAGGAATCGAGAGCCAAAAAGAAATAAACATCCCCTGGTGCTGAAATCCTGACTTCAAACTTCTAGATTCCTAAACTCAGAGAATACATTTCTTTTTATAAATCCATCCCTTATGAGAATTCTGATCTGGCTGTACTAGATGATTTGTCTGTCGGTTTGGCATCCTGTGGTTGCGTTGCTGTGATGCTGGAAACGATGCCACCGGTACTTCAAAGTCAGCAGACTCACCCTGAGTAGACAGGTTTTAGCAGAGTTTTCAGGCTAAACTCAGACAACAAAGAAGGTTGTAACTGCTGAAAATCATATGCATAGCTTAGAAATCTTGCCACAGACTGAAGGTCTAATGAAGAGAAGCAAAACATTGTGGGATATGGTGTCAGAGGATGTGCCGGACGGTGGGAGGCACTAGAAATGTGAGGATGGTGCAGGAGCAGGCAATGTTTCATTCTGTTGTGCATTAGGCTACCGTGGGTTGGAACTAATCCAATGACACTGAACAACAACAACAGGAGACTAATAAATATATGGACTATACCATTAAATTCCATAGACTTTCCTGATTGACAAAGGGAAGCAAATATATTTTCCAAACCTTTCTCTACTATCAACATAAAGCACAAGAAAATTTTTCTCAAACATAAAATAGAATAAGCATTTGGACAAAATGAATTGTTAGCCAAATAACATAGCTGAGTTATCAAGTTAAATACCACTTCAATGGTTTCTTCCTTCCAAAGCAAATACTAAACAGGGAACTCCCCTGTGCCACCTACCCTACTCCCCATACACAAACCAAACAAATATTACTGTAGTAAAGAAATATTTCTAATGTCAAGATGACATACAGTTCCTGCAGTTGTAATATTTCTATCACTCAGCAAGTGTTTGAATAAATTATGAATAGAGCACAATATTTTCCATATTTTTAAAAATAACCCAACACAAAAGGTTGCTAAGATACTGAGCATTTTTTTCATTTCCAAAGCTTGTTCTCCTGGTTACTTTTGTTCTGCCCGCCCTACAGGATGATGCTTGTTGCTATCAGGAAGTCCAATTTTCATTTTCTGTGCTGTTCACACTGCTGCACTGCTCAAGGCTAATGACATCGTGTCTTTAAGTAGAATTCCTCTATCACGGTGCACGGAATCTTCCTGCTCAGAATTATATTTTAGAGTCAAAATGACATGGGGACTACTTAGATTAGGCCAAGGTTTTGTTTTGTATTCAGAAAAAATATCTATATATCTATATTTATATACATATATATACATATATATCGATATAGATAGATAGATAGATAGATAGATAGATAGATAGATAGATAGATAGATAGATAGATAGATAGATAGATAGATACTCGAAGTATATGGCCCAAGATGGCAGCTTAGTCACAAGCACCATGCTGTCCACTGAGCAAGAAACCAAGAGAAACAGATACAGATTCCAGAGAAATGGACTGAATGATTCCCTGGCCGTGACCTCAGACCATATTTAGGAGGTAGTTCTGGGGGACGGAAGGCTCCTCGGGTGGCAACTGGAGAACCGGAATCCATCCAGATACTCTATCCCAACATTTGGTCAGGGTCGGGTCCTGATTACTTCCTATATTCCGTGGGAAGTGCCTTGATATGTAAGGCCTGAGACCGGGGAAATCTGTTCCCCTTATCCTTCTTCTTGCCTCTAGGTGATCAGCAGCATGCCTTTCTAGCCCAGCCGTATGGAGTGCACACTGCAGCACCATCAGATCTACAATAAGAGGTTCATAACTGCTGAATTCATGCTGTGCCACACCGCCTGCTCCATGACCTATTGCATATCCTCTTATACCACCGAACTTGCAACCAGAGATTCATGCCCACTTGACTTACCTACTCCTTTTACCAACTGTAGTGCCCAGAGGTTGGTAGCATAAACTCCTACCATGGGACTAATGATTAGAGAGTTGTGAGACACCCCTTCTTTCAGGCTTGCTGCAATGACCACCTGGCAGTTGCTGTTGGAAGTTCCCATTCCACCCATCTTGTGAATGGTGAGCCCTAAATCTGTCCATCTAGTAACCAGCAGTACAAACGCACATCCCTGACTCCAGTGACCAAAGACAATGCTCTCTGCACCCTTATCTCAAGACCATCCAGGCTTACCCGCCAACTCACCAGCTCCACTAGTGTTACCCTGACAGGTACAATCATACATTGGCCAAACAACCAAATAACCAAAGGAGACACTAATGTTTTCATTCAATGTTAGTTCAGTTGCCACATTACACATCCCACCCTCAAATCATACCTGCCCTTACACTATAATGCTAGGCTACCCTAACAACTACTAAGATGCCAATTCATGGGCCTACCCATCCATTTGAGTAGCATTCCTTCTCAGTAGATAAGGAGATATCTTGAATTGGCCACAAGGGAATGAACTAATTGCTAGCATGAATCCAGAAGAATTTCAAAATACTACAAAGACTATGGAGGATTCTGACCATCCAGCATTCTTCCCAAACTAAGGAATCAACCTGCTTTCCCACTTCAACTATATCCACTCAACAAAAGGGTCTAACAACAAAGGAGTCACATATGCTGATACTTACTTACTTGTTAAAAACAAAACAAAGGAACCTCACTGTCATTGAGTTGATTATCAACACAAGGCCAACAGACATAGGCAAAGTGATGCACAAACCAGAAACGCAAAACAGCAATTTTAAAATAATACAAAGAAAGAGGGACCTTTTAAAATGAAAGATAGGAAACAAAGCTTCATATACAAAATAAAACAGACAAAAAAATAAATGCAATCAATGAAGAAATAAAGAAATAAATACCTTTATGCCTCAGAAACAATAAGAAATAACAAATGTTATGAAGAAATGGGATAGCATGGCTCAAACAAAAGAGCAAATTTAAGGAGCAGAAGGCTTCCTGGATGAAGTAATAGTAATAGTCCTACCTGAAGAAAAATTCAAAAGCCTTAAACAGGATCCTCAAACACAACAAGGAAAAGAAGTGGAAAGCAAAGAACTAGACTTAAATTCCTGTAAGAAAGGTGATCAAAGTGCAGGGTAACTCCCTTGATAGGAATATTTTTGAACAGCAGTAAGAAAAAGAATTAAGAAGTTTAAAGAGAGCTTTGTGGGACTTGATCATTCAGTGAAATAATTTACATGTAATAGAAATTCCATAAGAATGGTGAAAAGTTGTCCAACATACTTTGGCCATGTTGTCAGGGGGCCCAGAAGAAGGATGTCATGCATGGGGAAGTAGCAGGGCAGGGAAACAAATGACACAGAGGCTGCAACAATGGGTTTAAGTACAGGAGCAATTGTGAGGCCGGTTCTGGACAGGACAGTGTTTGGTTCTGTTGTCCATGGAGTCACTTTGGGTCTGAACTGACTCAATGGCATGCAGCAACAAAAACAACATAAATTCCAGAAAAGGAGGAGTGAAAAATGTACTGAGAGAATTTTTGAAGAGTCAGTAGCAGAAATCTTCTTTGATGTCATATGAAGTAAGACAATTTTCATCCAAGCAATGCAGTGAAACCCCCTGAGGATATAAGGTAAAAGAAAGTCACCAAGACATATCCTAATCAAATGCTCCAAGGCAAAGAATTCTGAGGATATTTCATGAAAAACTCAGCATCACTTGTAAAGGAGTACTAATAAGATTAAGCACTTATTCTTGATAGAAATCACAAAGACAATGGATGATAAATATAAAACCCTAAAAGAAAAGAATTGTCAACTAAGAATCATAAATACATCACACTTTTCTTTGAAATGTTAGTATGAAATTAAAATATTCCTAGTAAAACAAAAATAAGGGAATTGGAAAATACAGGCCAAACTTCCAAGACATATTAAAAGGTTTCTTTTAGACGGAGATCCAACAACATTAAATAAGCTGTGATTAAAATACATAACAGTACATTGCTCAGATACAAATCCAGATTAAACAAAAATTCCCCAAAGCAAAGTTGAAAAACTAAAAACAAAGACCAGATATGTCAATTTATAAACAAAGACAACTTCAAAATAGTAAGAGGGAATAAATGTGGTAATTATAGGACTTACATATAGATATTTTGGCCTTTCACTTAATTCTAGCCCCAATTTTAGGACAGTCGGTTTTTATGACATGATTAGGCTTGATGCTTGCCCACATGAGACCACTGAAGGTATGGGTTAAGTGTGGTTAAGAAACTGGATGGTACCTGACTCTCCGAAGGAATCATGACTGGGATCTTAACGGCTTATCTTCAAACAAGCAGTCATTTAAATGAGGTGTCAACTAGGTGCACGTGGAATAATTCCACCAGCCTGTGTCATCCAAGGATTGTAAATAAGAAAATCCAAAGTCAAAGAAGAATTGTATCAGGGCTTATATTGTGAGCACTCAGTTTGCAGAAGGCTAGGGATGACAGTGGAAGCCCAAAATCCATTTGCAGCGTCCCCAGGGATTAAGCCTCCAGCGAATTTCCTCAAATCATAGTTCAGGATGTGATGGCTCTGTTCTTAGACAAAGAGCATTGTAAAGTTGATTATGGCAGACGTAGGTCAAAATGTAATACCTTAACACTTATTCTCCCTATAGACCCATTTGAAAGCTGTTCTAATTTTTTGGTTTTGTTTTTAAGTGAAGGGGAAATACAGATGGATCAAGCCCCTGGTGAATCCCCTCTCACCACGGACAGGGATGTGAACAGCCTAGCTAACAGGCAGAATGCATAGGAGAGTGGATACTAACAGAGGCAGTTAGGTTTTAAAAAATATCTCCCTTATGATACATTTAAATCTTTTCTCATTTTCAATATTTTCTGCTTTCATTTCTATTGAAAGTTTGTATCTGTTTTACTTTGTTAATCTTGTTAGTGTTTTTGTTTGTTTATTATGTCTTGCTGCATATGAAATCCAGTGTAAATAAATCTATAGAGACAGTAACGGGATTAACACTTACTTCCTTGGGATATGGGAGTATGGCAGAGAAGGTGGGAAGGTAATGGGGAGCTAATAATGGCAAGTAGAAGAGTGAAGAAAATGATCTAAAAGTGATTGTGGTGATGATCACACAACTCTTCTTGATGATCTTAAACTATTTAATTGTATGACATGTGAATTACATGTCAATAAAACTGTTGAGAAAAATCTAGAGTTATAGTCTACGAAACTCACAGAGGCAGTGCAACTTTGACCTATCAGGTTGCTGATAATCAAATTCAATTCAATAGCAATGGCTACTCTTGCTTGTTTGATTTTTAAAAATGTTATTGTGGAACTACTTCTCTTTTAAGTTATATTGGAAGTTGTTTTATGTATTTTTGAGCTCTGTTCTTGAGTGAATAAAATGTACTATCATAATGTACTTTCAATCCATTTAAGTGGGTTGGTAATTTAATCAAATGTACTATCAACCCATTTGAGTGGATTGATAATTTAATCATGATATAAAGCCCTATTTTATTTCTTATAATGTATTTTTACTTAAAATATTGTTTATTAGAGATTATTATTTCTCCTCACTTTTGGTTTCTATTTTCTTTATATGCTATTTTCTAGACTTCATCACTTTATCTACTTATATTTTGTATCTAAGGTGTTCCTTTTATCAGAAATATATTGAATATATATATATATTTAAATCATGCTGCTACTCTATGTCTCTTGACTGGTGCTTTTAAACTAATTACATCCAGTGTGATTATTGATAAGTATAGATTTACGACTGCATTTTGTTAGGTTTTTTTTGGGTAGGGTCATTGGTTCGTTTGTTCTGCTTCATCTGTGCTGAATCCTTTTTTATATTGATTTTCTTTTTTATATCTTTCTTGTTGACTTTGTGGTTGCTGAATTTTGTTTGTTTGTTTGTTTAATTTTTTTTTGGTGAATACCAAAACTCACTGCTATCGGGTCAATTCTGACTCACAGTGACCATTTGTGATTTTCCAAGATTGTAACTGTTTATAGGGTTAGAAAACCCAGTATTCCCCCAGAGAAACTCCTGGTGGTTTCAGACTGCTGACCATAAAGGTCACAGTCCAATACATAATCACTACACCACCATGACACCACTGGATCTCATAGTTTTCAATGTGATTATCTGAAATGTTACCATTATAAGTTAAAAAACTGTGTTATATCGATATATAAAGAGTTGCAGTCTTGGAAACCTATAAGGGCAGTTCTACCCTTTCTATAGGGTCGCTATGAGTCTGTATCAACTCAACGTCAGTGAGTTTTTTCTTTCTATGAAACTAATTGTTTGTTAGGTGCCTTTGAGTAGGTGGTTCCAACTCATATAGATCGCATGTACAGCTGAACAAAACACAACACGATTTTTCCATCCTCGCATGTTCCCAGGTTGATTCCATTGTTTCCGCCACTGTGTCAATCCATCTTGACTAGGGTCTTCCTCTTTTTGGATGCACTTCTACCTTTACCAAGCACCTTTACCAAGCACGGTACCTTTTCTGGGGAGTAGCTGCTCCTAATAAAATATCTCAAGTACTTCTTTCTTTTAAGGAGCATGCTTGCTCTAGGTTTTCCCAGACAAATTTGTTTGTTCATTTGGAAGTCCATGGAAATTTTCTTCACCAGCATCACAATTTGAATGCGTCCATTCTCCTTCAGACTTCCTAATCCAATGCACAACTTGCACATGTATATGAAGTGATTAAGAATGCTTCGGTCAGGCACATCATATTCCTCCACGTACCATTTTCACTTTTCAACACTTTAAAGGGCTTTTCATTTTCTTCAGCTTCAACCTGAACTTACATGTGAGCAATTGATGATCTTTTCCACAGTAATCCCTGGCCTCATTTTACCTGCTAATCTAAGTCATCTCTTCCCACTATGTCGTCAATTTGAATTCGCTGTTGTCCATCTGGGGGAGTCCACAGGTGTAATAGCCTTTAGAGTTATTTAAAAAGTATCTACTGTGAGGAAGCCATTGGACTTGCAAAATCCTGTCATGTGATCTTTAGGTTCACTTTGATCACCAAATCCACATTTTCCAATTATTATTCATTTCTCTTTGTTGCCAAATTTTGCATTCCTATGGCCAATAATTATCAATTCATCTTGATTGAATTTTTGCTCAGTTTCAGACAGAAGGCAGTGGTAAAATTCTTCAATATCTGCATTACGAGCCTTGGTGATTTGTGTATAAATTTGAATAATAATTGTACTAACTAGATTTTCATGTATGAGAATGGATAATATTCTCTAACAGATAATATTGTACTTCAGGATATATCTTGAAATTAGTGTTTGTTTATTTTTATGATCAATGTGACAACCATTTCTTTTGAATTTATTATTCCCAGCAGGCAGAGTAAACCATATGGTTGTCTGTTTGAAAATGGTCAATACCAGTTTGTTTCACCTCACTAATGCCTGTGATATCTACTTTTATATGTTCCATGTCAGTTTTGACACTTATAATTTCTGTTGACTCATACTTAGCATATTCAAAATACCAATTATTAATAAATCTTTGCAGCCCTTTATCTTTGTTTTGAGCTGTGCATCAACAAATGAAAATAGCAAAGACTTTCCTCCATCTTCTCTCCTTTGGAAAGTCGCACTTCTTCAGTCATATTTTGATGCTCTCTCAGTTCAGGGGGCACATTTTCTGGCACTGTCTCTAATAATGATCTGCTGATGTTCCTGTGTTTTCCATGGAAAGTAACTCAGGAGCGTACGGTCTATCCCTTAGTGCTCTATTTTTATTCCAGAAGGTCTGTGGAGACCTGCACATTTTGGGTGACCCATTGGTATTTGAAATACCAGTGACATAGCTTTCAGCATACAGCAAACACATGCATAACTAGGAGTGTAAAAAGTTTACCATTGAAAAAACCATAAAGCAATACTGCACGAAACTTAAAAAAAACTACAGATGTGGGAAAACAACCAGTTCTAGTGGAATGGATGACAATGTGATGTGTCAACAATACCCAAAGCTATCTATAGACATAAGGAAATCCCACCTCAAATCTCAATGCATTCTTCAGTTAAATGGAAACAGTACTGTTCATGTTTTAATGGGAAGGATAGAGGAACCAAATAGGTAACAGAACAGTGAAGAACAAGAACACAGTAGTAAGCCCTCACACTGCCTGATCGCAACACTTACTGTCAAAACAGTGTGAGACTGGCTCAATTACAGACAAATAGATACATGGAACAGAGTTGAAAACACAAAAGTAGATCCATCCATCTGCAGCTGGCTGATCTTCTGCAAAAGGTCAATGTTCTTGTAGTAAGGTACCACTGTCTCTTTAGTAAACATTATTGACAAAACTTAATATATATTTATAGTAAAATGAATTAATACCCAATTGAAAATGCATCAAAGTACTAAATGCTAAAGCAAAAGTTCATGGAAAATACCATAGGGTCAAAACTATTTTATGCAAAGTCTAGAAAACAAAACAGAACATGTATGAATGGCAGAAAAAATTAGATAATTTGAACATAATAACAGTGAATGCTTTTGTTCATTAAAAGAAGTTACTAAAGAGTATGAAGAGATCTCACAGATGGGGAAATATATTTGGCAAAAACATATCTGATAAGGGCCTAATCTCTAAAATATATGTGAAATTTCTTTAAGAAATTTTATTTGGACATTATCCACATACCATGCAGCCCAATAGTTCAATCCTATCTCAAAGAGCTACATAATCATCACTACAGTCAATTTCAGAACATTTTCTTCTCTCTTGTACTCCTTGCTATTAGCTTTGCATTTTCCCCAACCACCCCTGCTATACTCCCAAGAAACCATCAATTGATTTATTGTCTCTATAGATTTACCCATTTGAATTTCATATAAGGAAAACTTGCAAAAACAAAAAATCTAAGCACAATAACAATATAAAGGAGAGAAATCTCATTTGAAAAAGAAACAGAAAATATTCAAAACTAGAACAACTTTAACATGGATCAAGAGGGAGATCAAATGATAAATTGTTAAATTTTGGCCTAACTACATCTGGTATAATGCACCTTCCAGTGCACATTGCATGATAACAAGGATATTCACACGCCTGATCTATGTTCAGAAAGTGTTCATCAGAGTCTCAATCCACGTGTACTTCTCCTCCATGGGTTTGTATTTTTTTAACTGAAATAACTTTTAAATGGGTCAAAAGGGGGATCAAATAGGATGTCACATAAAATATATAGGAAATTTTAAAAAGAAAATGATAGACAATGTAATAAAAATGACCAAAGGCTGTGAATAAACACATTATCAAAGAGGACATCCAAGGCATAACAAAATATATGAAAATATGTTCATGACTATTAGCCATTGTATATAGAGATAATAAATGATAGAAGAGAGAGAAAGAAGGTAAGACAAAGAAATGGGTAGATAGATGGAGTGATAGATACAGACCCACTGGCATTGTGTGGATTAAAACTCATAGCAACACTGGAACCCCACAGTGATATTAACCCTGTGGTGTTTGTATTAGATGCCACTCAGTCAGCTGCAACTCCTGTGGTTGTTAGATGCCATTGAGTGGTTTCTGACCCACCGTGACCTTCTGTACAATAGGAGAAAACACTGCCCCATCCTCAGAATTGTTCCTGTGCTTGATCTCACTGTCACGGCCAATGTGTCCATCCACAGTCTTAAGGGTCTTTCTCTTTTTCACTGCTCTGTTACTTTACCAAACATGATGGCCTTTCCTTTCCCAATAACATGGTCAAAGTGCACAAGACCGAGTTTTGACATGCTTGCTTCTAAGCAACATTCTGCTTGTTCATACGTCAAGACAGATGCTTTGTTGTTGTTGCTTTGACAGTCCATTTTACTTTAAATATTCTTTGCAGCACCATTATTCAAATGCATCAATTCTTTGTTCTTCCTCATTCAATGTCTAACTTTCACACACATATGAGGCAATTGAAAAACCATGACTTGGGCCAGTCTCATCCTAGTCCTCAAAGTACCATGTTTTCTTTTCAACACCTCAAAGAGATCTTGTGCCTTCAGCTCTTTTCCATTGGTCTGAATATCTGTTGTGATACCGATACCACACTGTTGAGTACTGTGGCTATATAACAAATGCTAAAGTTAGGTACTGCAAGCCCTCCCACTTTGACCTTCTTCTTGAGGAGTTCTCTGCTAATTCTAGGCTTCTTCCTCCTCCATATGAAGTTGGTAATCAGTGTTTCCAATTCTTTGAAGAAGGATGTTTGTATTCGTAATGGGATAGCAGTGAACTTATACAGTGCCTTGGGCAGAACTGACATCTTTACTATATTGAATCTGCCAATCCATGAGCATGGGATGTTCTTCCATTTGTTGAGGTCAAACTTGGTTTCTTGAAGTAGTGTTTTATAAATTTACTCATACAAATCTTTCATATTTTTAGTCAGGTATATCCCTAGATATTTCTATTTGTGTTTGGCTATTGTAAAGGGTACTACTTTTTAATTGTTTCTTCGGTGATCACGACACCAAGGGAAAACACTAAAGGCGTGCAGTGGAGCAATGGGGGTGGGAGTGGGAGCAGAGCAGGGAGCTCCCGAGGGAGTGCAAAGGATAGATTTGGGGGCCAGAGCTGACACCCCATTGGACTTGACTGGAGATAACACCTAGAGGTAAAAAATCAGACCTTAATCTATTTACAAGTTTTCCTTTCTTTTTAAAACTTTTTACTTCTTTAAATTAGTTTATCTTCTCTGAATCATTGGTTTTCTTCTTTGTTGTTATCACTGTGTTCTCTTTTTTCACTTTGTCTTGCTATGTCTTGTTTTTTGGTGCATATTATTATCTCTGCAGATCTATCTAGATAAGATAGGCTGGATGAACACTCTGGAGGAGAAAACAAAGGGATCGATGGTTTTGGGGGGACATGGGAGAGGGAGAGGCATGGGAAACAAAGTGGTTTTGACCAACCTATGGACAAGGGAGCAACAAGTGATCCAAAATTAGTGGCAAGGAGGGTGTGAGAAGCCTGGTAGGGATTCAGCAAGGGCAATATAACCAAGATAAATTACTGAACCCCAAATGAAGGCTGACCATGATAGTGGGATAAGAGGAAAGTAAAAGGAAATAGAGGAAAGAGCTAGGAGGCAAAGGGCATTTATAGAGGTCTACATACAGGCATGTACATATGTAAATATATGTATATATGATGGTGGCAAAATAGATCTACGTGCATATATTTATAGGTTTAGTATTAAGGCAGCAGACAGACATTGGACCTCCACTTAAGTACTTCCTCCATGCAAGAACACTTTGTTCTATTAAATTGGCATTCCATGATGCACACCTTCCCAACATAATTGCTGAAGCCAAATGTGTGCTTAACCAAATGTGGTGTACAAAGCTGATGGTGCCTGGCTATCAAAAGATATAGCATCTGGGGTCTTAAAGGCTTGAATATAAACAAGCAACCATCTACCTCAGAAGCAACAAAGCCCACATGAAGGAAGCACACCAGCCTGTGTAACCACAAGGTGTCGAATGGGTGAGGTATCAGGCATCAAAGAACAAAAACAATCATATCATGGTTAATGAAGATGAGTGCAGAATGGAGACCCAAAACCCATCTGTAGGCAACTGGACACTCTCTTACAGAAGAATTGTGGGGAGGAGTCGAGCCAGCCAGGGTGAAGGGTATCAACGATGAAACATACAACTTTCCTCTGGTTCTTAAATACTTCCTCACCCTCCCCTCCCTGCACTATCATGATCCCAATTCTACCTTAGAATTGGCTAGACTAGAGGATGTACATTGGTACCGATAGGAACTGGAAACACTGGGAATCGAGGACAGATGATCCCTTCAGGACCAGTTGTGAGAGTGGCGATACCTAGAGGGTAGAGGGAAGATGGGGTAGAAAGGGGAAACCAATTACAAGGATCTACATTTAACCTCCTCCATGGGGGATAGACAACAGAAATTTGGTGAAGGGAGACATTGGACAGTGTAAGATATGACAAAATAATAATTTATAAATTACCAAGAGCTCCTGAAGGAGGGAGGAGCGGCGAGGGGTGGGGGAGAATGAGGAGCTGATATCAAGGGCTCAAGTAGAAAGAAAATGTTTTGAGAATAATAATGGCAACAAATGTAAAGATGTGCTTGACACCATGGATGGATGTATGGATTGTGATAAGAATTGTATGAACCCCAATAAAATGATTTTTTTTTAAAGAGAGAACTTGTGCAACAGATTTACCCAGGGCAATGTGTTGTCTGATCTATTGACTTCTGTTTCCATAAGCAGTGACTGTGGATACAAGCAAGTTGAAATCTTAGATAACTTGAAACTTTTCTAGTTGTGAGAATTTTGCTTTTCTTTATTTTAAATTATATTACAAACTGAAGGCTGCAATTCTTTATTTTCATCAGCAACTGCTTAAGTTCTCCTCATTTCAATAAGCAACGTTGTGTCATCTGCCTGTCACACGTTCTAATAAGCTTTCCTCCAATCCTGAAGCCACATTCTTTTTCATATAAAGCAAGTTCTCTGATTATTTGCTCAGCATACAGGTTGAACAAGAATGGTGAGAGGAAACAACCATAACATGCACTTTTCTTGATTTTAAAGCCTGGAGGGTTCCCTTGTTCTGTTTCTATACTGACTTTTGATCCAAGTACAAATTCCAATGAGCATAATTAAGTGTTCTGGAATTTCCATTCTTCCCAAGGCTATTCATGGCTTATTATGGTTCACTTAGTGGCATGCCTTAGGATAGTAAATAAAACACAAGTAAACACCTTTCTGATCTTTCCTGCTTTCAGCAAAGATCCATCTAACATCTTATGATATCTCTCATCCGCATCCTCTTTTGAACTTGGCCTGGACCTCTGGCAGTTCTCTTTCAATATGTTGCTGAAACTATTGTTGGGTGGTCTTCAGCAAACTTTTACTTGTAAGCAAATTCAGTGTTATTGCTCCATAATGTGAGCATTCTGTTAGGTCACTTTTGGGGGAGATGGGGAGAATGATTACAAATACAGATCTCTTCCCATTAATGGGCCAGATAGCTGTCTTCCAACTTTTCCAGCACCAGAGTGAGTGACCTCAGTGCTTCATTAGCCTTTGAATCATTTGGTCGTCTATCCATTCCTGGATCACTGTTTTTGCCAAATGCTTTTAGTGACGCTTGGACTTCCTCCTTCAGAACCGTTGGTTCTTGATCATATGCTACTTCTTGAAATGGTTGAATGTCTACAAGCACTTTTTCTACAATTATTCAGTGCATGTTTTCCATCTTCTTTGGATGCTTTCTGCATTGTTCAACTTTTTCCGAAGAGATTCTTTCAATGTTGCAACAAATGATGGAACTTCAACTCATAGTGATCCTGTATATGATAGGAGAAACATTGCTCGACCCGTGCCATTCTCTTCAGTGTTGTTATGCTTCAGGCCATTATGGCAGCCACCGTGTCTTCCTATAAATCTTTTCCACTTGCACTTACCCTCTACATTATCAAACTCGATGATCTTTTCCAAGGAATAAACCCTCCTAGCAACATGTCTAAAGTACATGAGACAAAGTCTCCTCATCCTCACTTGGAAGAATTTTGGGTTATACTTCTTCCACGATAAGTTTCTTTCTTTCTTTCTTTCTTTCTTTCTTTCTTTCTTTCTTTCTTTCTTTCTTTCTTTTTGGTCCTTTGAACAGTCTATGGTAATTTCAATATCACCCCTAATGCTATAATTCAATTATGGCTGTGTTAGGCCCATCTTAGGCCTGAAAATGACATATGTGTTTTTTCAAACTTTAAAGAGATGTGATGTAACAGATGTGCTCAATGTAATAAGCTGTTTGATTTTTTTTACTCTGTTTCCATGAACGTTGAGAAGGACCCAAAGAAAATGAAATAATTGATAACTTTTTTCTTTGTTTTTCTTCATTTATCATGATTTCTACTGGTTAAATTTCAAGGATTCTGTTTTCTTTAAATTGCTTTCTATATCTGTAGGTATATGTGTATGTACATTTGGGTATAGCAGATACATCTGTATGTATAACACATTAAACAGGGACTATAGTAACTGAGGCTTCTTAGACACATTCAAACAAATCGCTGAAGTGGTGTCTTGGGTAACAAAGCTTGGGACTAAGGTATTGTGGAACAATGTAATGAATTAGCATAATATAGTCCTCAAAGATTCTGTTCTGCTTAATTTGGCAAGTAATGTCTCAGTTCAAATCTCCTCCAACATTGCAGCATTACTTAACACTTGGCTTCCTTGTTTTCAAAAGCACTTCTTTTCATTTCACCCATACACCATTTGATAACTCTTATTTCTCTATCTTCCTTCCTTTATTATGCCATTAGTAAACATTCTCTTTTTCATTTTAAAGTATCCATCATCTCTTTCAAGCCATAATTCATAAGACACATATCCATTATGGTCTCTTCTGGAGAGAGTTGGAAATGCCTTTTTAAGAAAATTACCTTGAATAACCCCATTTTATTAAATCCTGAACTTAGTGTAAAAGAAAACAACCAAATGCAAAAATTCAAGGTTAGAGAAAACTCACATATAGATCAGTACTTTTGTGCCAAAAATATTATACAGCTGCCAAAAATCAAAGCATTGGTACACTGCAATCTTAGGTCAACTTCATAGAAGTGTAGAACCCAATCCACGAAAAGTAACAATGTCATTGTACGCTGAGGTGAGAGTATCATTTTTGAAGTATTGAATTAGATGTCACAGTGACATATTCAAACATTTTCTTGTAAAAGGGACTAGTATTCTAATTATCATGAACTCTCAAGTAAATAGAAATATTTAATCTGAAAAAAAAGCAAATTTGAGGAAAAACCACTCATATTTAAAAGGTTGTCAGGTGAAAGGAGGAATAAAACTGTTATTTGTGTCTTCAAAAGCAAAGTAGTAGGACCACTAAGAGGGAATAATAAAGTAGCATTTTTCTCAACATGAAAAACTTTCTTTAATTAGAATTTAGAACTGGCAATAATAATGATGATATGAATGATAAATGCCATCTTAATTTAACAGATTATTTATTTATTAATTATTTTGCATTTTGATTGACACCGAATCCACATAGCATAAAATCCAATAGTTCAATCATATCAAGAAGAATTGTAAAACCATTACCACAATCAATTTTAGAACATCCCCCTGCCCCATAGTTTAGTCACCTTTAAAATGAATTATGTAATCACAAACAGTTCTACTGTTCCCTCCCTTCTCTCATCTTCCTGTTTACTCTCCAAATCCCTTCACCTTCCCTATCTTCCACCCTCCCACCCTATATCCACTATAAACCCCTTACATCAGTTACTATCTCATGCATCCACTCCTGTAGTTCACAAACTGAGAAAGCCAATAAAAGCAATATAAAGCAAAGTCAAAATAAAGTGGTAAGGAAAAATAATAATAATATTAAGATAAAAATATAAATAATGTATACCAAAGAAAAGATAAAAATATAAATAATGTATACCAAAAAAAGACCACCCTCTAGATTTAAAAAGACAGCAGGGAAATTTTTTCAGGGAAAATGTAAGCGATAGTTGTAGCTAGAGCAAATTCAGGTAGGGTCAATAGGGAGATCAACTGATCAAGTATCAAGTGTGATCCAACATAATGAAGATTGCAAGGATCTCTCTGCTAGCAAGGTTGTTTGAGACCCTTGCCTGTGGCTAGTGGGGGTCTGGCAGAGGCTGAATCTAACTACTGGTAGTTACCCTGCAGATGGGGTTTCAGTTCCCATTGTCCTCCATAGTCGTCTACAAATTGGGTGTACATAATTTTAGCTCTGATACTTTTCCCTTCATATTTGAATTTTGTCATCTTTGGATCACACAAGCTGGTAGACTTCTTCCATGTGGACTTAGTTGAATCCTCACTTAGATGGCTGCTTGTTTGAAGCCTTTATGATCCAAGACACTATTCTGATGGATAGCTGGGCACCATCTACTTTCCTCACCACTATTTGCTGTGACACTCTCACCTTCAGTGATCATTTCATGAAGGTGAGTGTGGAGCAGTTCTATGTTATCAGAACCAAGTGTTCTTGGATTGGAGCTAGAGTTAAGTAGGAGCCCAGATTCCATCTGCATCTCCATGGGATATGCACAACTCAGGTTTACTTTGATGGTCAGAATATGACAAAATCAAAACTCCATAAACCAACTACACTAATAGCAGCAGCAAACCAACCAGCAAACAAAGAAAAAAAATAAGCTAATGGCAGGAAAACAAAAACTCATAGTAACAAAAAAGTACAACATTGTCAATCATACCCCTGGTTATAAGGCAATTGCATTGATAACATCATCAATTTTCCCAATGGCACAGCCCATGGGACACTGTCAGTGTGGGAATCTATGCGAGTACATTTCTACCTTGAAACCACAGCCCATGAGTGGTTGCCCTACACAGTTTGATCTCACATACTATGTGCTCTGTTTACTCTAAGTATGGGGATTGGTGCCAAAGGAGACCTTCGTGGATAAATTCTTTCAACTGCACATTAAAACCTGTCATGTCACTGTGAAGTGAACCTAAAGGAACTAAATATATAGTGATTCTGGGTGTCTTTCTATCGAACAGCTACCACGCTGGGAGTTCCCTGTCTGATGACCACCGCTTCTACAGTTCTGGGTCGGCCTCTCTCTGCTCCCTCTCTCATCTAGATACCACAGCCCTCAGTCCAAGGGTGCAGGCAACCTCGAGGCAGGGCTCAGTTCATTCAGCCAGGCCTCTATGTTAAGTCCTTCTGGTGTAGTCCCTGCATTATGCCATGCTGCCTGCAAGGCAAGCTTCCACGATCATCATGGTGCTTAGTCCATGGCATGGTTCACCAAAGGTTGGGTAGAAACGTATTTGTAGAGTCTATCCAGGAACATACAATCTTGTCCATTGTTTAGCAACCCCACCCAACAGTGGATGGCCACCTCCCATTTCAGTCCTCTTGAAGGAGTAACCCCAGGCATTGCAAGGTCTCCTTCAAATTGGATCTTGTGAGGTGTGCAAAAGGGAGGTGATATATGGTTCATGGCCAGTAGGTAGTATCAACTTTTGTTCAGGAATTGGTTCCTAAATTTGTTTAATTGGTGTTTCTTCTCATAGTAGTGGATGCATACAACACCTGTCCTTTTGTGATTGACTCACTACTTAACTCAGCATAATGCTTTCCAGGCCCTTCCATATCAGGCAGGGTTTCATGCTTTCATCACTGTTTCTTTATCCATTCTTCTATGGTGGGGCATTTGGGCTGTTTCCAGTTCTTGCTATTGAGAGTTGTGTTGCTTTATAAAATGTGGGTTGCTTAGCCATAAAGGAAATCTAGTCTAATAGTCTCATTTTCAAGGTGATGAAATGGAAACTACAGAACTTTAAGGCAATTAGCCATTATCATTCTGTAGGCTTGTAACGGAGTAGGAAATGGGGCAAGTCAACTATCTGGTGGCCTGAGATCATGCTTTACCCTTTCTTATGCGTTCAGCCATATTCAATGCATCTTATTGCCCAATTTTGTGGAAAACAATATTTTTCGCTCATACTCAAGAAAGTGAAGCCATTCACTAATATGTTACATATCATACTCAAAGTCGGCTCTATTTTGGAGAGTCCCCAATTCTGTCTGTGAGTAAAAGAGTTTGTTCTGCTAGGAAAAAAGTAGCCCAACTGAAGGATTTTTAATTAAGTGTCAACCCTTAGTTGGTCCAGAGAGTTTTTAAAGATGGCAAGATAACCCTTATATACAAGAAATAGAAGTTTTGTAGATATGATCTTGTATCCTAAATGTAAAGGGCCTTTTCTGGTTAGAGACATATTTTACCATGAAGTAGTGAAATGGTGTATCTTCCTACAGACTGCCAAGTTACCATAGACCCAGAAGTATGATAACCACAACCACTCCAGCTTTGTCTTCCTACTGAAGGCCAGATACTGTGAGGTAATTCCAGAGCCTAGGGAACTTCTCCAATTCAGCTCTCCCAGTTCATTTTATTCTCCTGCCACACACAAATGGAGAGTCTTTGGTTCTCATCTACATGTCTCCTGATTTCTGCTGGAAATCCCTCTGCTATGTGATCACACTACACTTATTGGGAAGTATGCTATTTTGTGGAGAACTGGATTATTAACATAGCAAGAGCAGATCTAGGCCTAATTTAATAAACACTATCTACTCATGTATGTTCTTTTTCATGTTTTGTTAATCATAAAATCTGAACATCTAGACTCAAATAAACAAACTCTTCTGGACCTCTTGTCCAGGATGAGATATGGTAGTTTACAGATCTAAATTATTTAGGTTACCTTAGAAAAAATACAATTGAAAAGGATAGCAATGAATGTTTTATGAATATAAGACTTAACAAATTATTTATTCTGCTTTGACCAAATTTTTAACATTTGCTGGTAATGCCAAAATGCTAGACTAGAGTAAACAATAATAATTTAAATCTGGCGACTGGAAAAATAAGAACTAAAATGTTATTTTTAATTATATCTTAAATTATTGATAAGAACTTAAGCAAGAATAATACTTAAGGGAAGGTTTGACAACACTGACAGAAGATTACAAGTTAGGCTTTGTTAAAATGGGTGAGTCATGGGTCAATTACGCCTTTCCAGCCTCAGCGAGGCTCGATTTCAAAGCTAAAAGTAATACTTGCTTTATGTTTCAGATGGATGATGAAAGAACTATTCAGTAGCTTTGTTAACTCCTCAGGGAGTTATTTTTTCAGAAGTAAGGGGTAGATGTCAAATAATTACTTTTGAAAATCATTAAGTATTTCTGGGTTAAATATGTTTGCTGAATTTTGTACAGAGATTAGAGAAGTCAACCCATTATAAACAAAACAAAACAAAAGTCTAAACTCACTTCCATGACTAAATCTGACTCATAATGACCCACGGGAACAGGGAGCGTTGCTCCTGTGCTTTTCCAAGATGGTAACTCTTTAAAGAAGTAGAAGTAGCAGTAACTCTTCAAAGAAGTAGCACACCTTGTCTGTCTCCCATGGAGCAGCTGATGGTTTCCAACTGCAATAATTTGGAGAGTTATAATTCCTTCTGTTATACTCTTCAAGGACAGATGCTATGGACATATATGTCTACTTCTTTTTTCAAAGAATGGCATTGTCAGTAGTAGATAAATTAACCAAGAACACTGAGGTTGAGCTCTAATTACATAATATTCTAAAAGAACACTTTAACAAACTGACCATCTTTAGCTCCTTGGATTTTTCCTCATTTTAAGGAAAAGAAAATGATGTCTACTTTATCTTCTGCACAATGGTCATAAGAGCTAAATTAAATAATATGGTTGAATTATAATGTGCGAAGAGTTACTATTTATTTTATTATAAAATTCATAATGACAATGAGAATAAATATATTGTTTAATTGTCTTTTAATTTAAAATGTGCTGGTCCTTGGAATTTCTTTGTTTTCCTGGCCATTTGTACCATTCCATATTTCAAATTCACACAAATTACTTTCATCCTGAATATAGTAATTTAGGATACTGACTTCGTATGCAAACTCATGAGTTTAACACTCATTTCTGTCACTTAACAGTGACATAGATTAAATCATGCTAATGCTTTCTATATTAGTATCTTTGATATAAAAATTTAAAAAGAAATAATATTGATCCTTAATGTGTTTAGAAGATTGAGTTGCACAGGACCTGTCCAGGATTTAACACAATGATCCAAACAGCCTGAGGACGCAGTAAATGCTTCAGCTTAATGTCATCTAATCTATTGCAACTCAGAGCAATCCTACAGGGCAGGCTAGAACTTCCCCTGTGGGTTTCCCAGTCTGTCATTCTGAATAGGAACACAAGGTCTCATCTCTCTCTTTCAGAATCAGCAATGGTTTGGAACTGCTGACCTTGTAGTTAGCAGCCCAATTTATAACCCAGTATGCCACCAGGGCCATGCAGTAATTATGTTCTAACGAAATTATTCGCCCCTGTTGTTGTTCAGAGCCATGGAGTCTGTGCCAAGTCATAGGGAGCCTACTTAGAACAGAACTAAACACTGCTCCGGCCTGTACCATGCTCACAATTGTTACTGTTGAGCCCATTGATGTAGCCACTGTATCAATCCATCTGGTCCAGGGTTTTCATTTCTTCCTCTAGTCTCTACTTTAGTGAGCATAACATCCTTCTACAGGCAGCGGTCTCTCCTGATAACATGATTGGAGTACATGAGACCAATGTCCATCTTTGCTTCTAAGGAGAATCATGACTGCAGTCTTTGCAAGACAGATTTGCTTGTTCTTTGAGTATTCCGTGATATTTCCATATTTTTCCCCAGCACCATAACCCAGTGCATCAGTCCTTCTTTGGTCTTCCTTATTCAGTGTCCAACTTTCACACGCATATTGAGGCATTTGAAAATACCATGCTTTGGGGCAGGCTCATCCTAGTCCTCAAAGTAACACCTTTGCTTTTCAATTCCTTAACGAGGCTTGCGCAGCTGATTTACCTAATGCAATGTGTCTTTGAACTTTTTTTCCCCTAGTGAATTCTGTTTATGTATTCTGCCCATTTTTTAATATCATTTTATTGGAGGCTCGTATAACTCTTGTCAAAATCCATACATACATCCATTGTGTCAAGCACATCTGGTGCCTTCATCATTCTCAAAAAATTTGCTTTCTACTTGAGCCCTTGATATCAGCTCCTCATTTTTCCCCTTCCTCCCCGCCCCCTCCCTCAGGAACCCTTTATAATTTATAAAATATTCTTATTTAGTCATGTCTTATACTGTCTGCCATCTCCTTTCACCCTCTTTTCTGTTGTCTGTACCCCAGGGAGGGGATTATAGGTAGATTCTTGTGACCCCACCTTCCCGCCACCCTCCCGGTATCACCACTCTCACCACTGGTCCTAAAGTGATCATCTGTTCTGGATTCCCTGTGTTTCCAGCTCTTATCTGTACCAGTGTACCTCCTCTGTTCTAGCTGGATTTGTATGATAGAATTGGGATCATGATAGTGGGGCGAGAAAGCGTTTAAGAATTAGAGGAAAGTGGTATTTTTCATCATTGCTACACTGCACCCTGACTGGCTACTTTCCTCCCTGCAGCCCTTCTGTAAAGGGATGACCAGTTACCTACAGATGGGCTTTGGGTACCCACTCTTCACTATATCCTCTCATTCAGAATGATATGATATTTTTTGCTCTTTGATGCCTGGCTCATACCTGATCCCTTCGACATCTCATGACCACACAGGCTGCTGTGCTTTTTCCATGTGGGCTTTGTTGCTTCTGAGCTAGATGGTCGCTTGTTTATCTCAAGCCTTTAAGACCCCAGATACAATATCTTTTGATAGCCGGGCACCATCAGCTTTCTTCACCACAGTTGTCTTCAGCAATTGTGTTGGGAGAGTGAGCATCATGGAATGCTAATTTAATTGGACAAAGTTTCCTTGCATTGAGAGAATGCTTGAGTGGGGTCCCAATGTCCACCTTCTACCTCAATACTAAACCTATAGATATATGCACATAGATCTATTTCCCCATCATCATATGTAAATATATTTACATATGTACATGCCTGTATTTAGACTTCTATAAATGCCCTTTGCCTCCTAGTTCTTTCCTCTATTTCCTTTTACTTTCCTCTTGTTCCACTATCATGCTCAGCCTTCATTTGGGTTTCAGTAATTTCTTTCTATTACATTTCCCTTGATCAATCTCTACCAGGCCTCTTACTCCCTCCTTGACACTGATTTTGGATCACTTGTTGATCCCTTGTCCCTGGGTTTATTCACACGGCTTCCTTTCCCCCACCTCCCCCTCTCCTATGTTCCCCACTGGAACCATCAGTACTATTGTTTTCTCCTCCAGATTGTTTATCCCATCTAGCTCATCTAGATAGATCTGCAGATATAATAATATGCACAAAACAAGATAGAGGAAATCAAAGCAACAAAAGAAAACAAAACAACAACAAAAAACCAATGACTATAAAAGAAAAGTCTGTACTGTCATTGATGTTTTGACTGTGGCTTCCATAAGCATTGTTTGTGCATCCAAGCAACACAAATGCTTGACAATTTGATATTTGTTTCATTTGTTACCTATTGTTCCAATTGCACAGACTTTCCTTTTTTAATTTTTTTTATGATTAATTGTACCCAATACTGAGGGCTGCAATCTTGATCTTCACCAGCAAGTGCTGCAAGGCCTCCCTTTCAGCAAGCACGGTCGTGTCATCTGCATAGTGCATGTTGCTCATAAGTCTTTCTACAGTCTTTATGACCCGCTCTTATCCTATAATCCATCCTCTCTGACTATTTGCTGAGCCTACAGATTGAACAAGAATGGTGAGTGAATACAACCCTGAAACTCACTTTTCTTAGCTTTAAACCAGGCAGTAGTCCTTTAGTCTCTTCATATAACTGTTTTCTCATTCATGTAAAGGTTCTAGCTGAGCATAATGAATTCTTCTGAGATTCCCATTCTTCTCAAGGTTATCTATACTTCGTTATGGTTCACATAGTTGAATGCTTTTTCATCACAAAAAAAAAAAAAAAACACCAGCGAACATCTTTCTGGTGTTCCCTGAGATCAGGCAAGATCCATTAGGCATAAGCAATAATATTCCTTGTCTTAAGTCCTGTTCAGAATCTAGCCCGAACTTCTGTCACCTAGCTGTCAATGTATCCCTGCAACTGTTATTGGATGATCTCGAGCAAACCTTTACTTTTATGTGATATTCATGAAAATGTTCTATAATTTGTGCATTCTGTTAGGCCACCTTTCTTTGCAAGAGACATAAGCATGGCTCTCCTCCATCAGTTTTCCAAGTAGCTGTCTCTCTAGTTTCATAGCATAGGTGAGTGAGTGTTTCCAGTGCTTCATCAGCTTGTTGAAATATTAATCCATAAAGACTATTAAAGTAGAACAGTATATCTCACCTAACACTCACCTAGTCTCTTCATCTATATTTTTCATTAATGTTCCACAAAAGACCTTACTTGTTTCTACACTTATTCCCCTCTCCCTTTCCTTGAACATCATTGACTTTCATTTCTTAATTTTTAAGCTTCATGAGTATTCTTAATTTCTATTATTAAATATTGCTTTAGACTACCCTAACAATAGGTATATTCTTTCTTTTCATCATTTCTTTGGGGGCTTATACAGCTCTTATCATAATTCATACATACAACCCTTGTGTCAAGCACATTTGTACATATGTTGCCATCATCATTTTCAAAATATTTCTTTCTACTTGAGCCCTTGGTATCAGCTTATTTTCCCTCCTTCTCTCCCCTCCCTCATGAACCCTTGATAATTTATATATTTTTTCTATGTCTTATACAGACCAAGTTCTCCATTCACCCATTTTTCTGTTGTCTGTCTACATGGGAGGGGGTTATATGTTGATCATTGCAATCAGGCTTTCTCCTTTCTCCCCCCACCTTACCCTTACCTTCCTGCTCTCACTACTCCCCTTATTGGTCCTGAGGGGGTTATCTATCCTGGATTCCCTGTGTTTCCAGCTCTTATCTGTACCAGTCTAGCCAGATTTGTAAGGTAGAATTCAGGTCATTATAGTAGGGGAGGGGGAAGAATTAAAGAACTAGAGTAAAGTTGTATATTTATCCGGTGCTATACTGCACCCTGACGGGCTCATCTCTTCCTGTGACCCTTCTGTAAGGGATGTACAATTGCCTACAGATGGACTTTGGGTCTCCACTCCACATTTCCCCTCATTCACATTGATATGATTTTTTTATTCTGGGTCTTTAACGCCTAAGGCCTACTCCCATTGACACTTCATAATCACACAGACTGTTGTGCTTTATCCATGTGGACTTTGTTGCTTCTCAGCTAGATAGCCACTTGTGTATCTTCATATCTTTAAGATACCAGACACTATATCTTTTGTTAGTCAGGTACCATAAGCTTTCTTCACCACATTTGTTTATGCACTCACTTTGTCTTCAGTGACCATGTTGAGAAGGTGAGCATCACAGAATGCCAGGTTACTAGAACAAAGTGTTCCTGCATTGAGGGAGTACTTTTGTACAGGCCTAATGTCCATCTGCTACCTTAATATTTAACAAATATATATATGTGCATGGTTCTATTTTCCTAAAATTATACATCAACATATTTACATATGTACATGTCTCTATCTAGACCTCTATAAATGTCTTTTGACTCCTAATTCTTTCCTTTAGCAATAGGTATATTCAATTAACTTTTCTTCCTATTATCTCTCTTAGTTAGCTAACATACTTTGCACAATCTTAAAGAAACTTTCTCTTGCCAAATAAATATATGTATAAATATTCTTTGTGTATACATATGTACATACAAATTTATATTATTATATGTATCTTTACAAATATATATACATATGTGTGTACATATATATGTGTGTCCTTTTTTAGAGTTTGATCTGAGAGGGTGGTCTAGGCAGGTATACTACCTAGATCCTTCACATGAAGACCTGAGAAACAAAATGAAATAGGTACGAATGACAATCCTGGAAAGCAGAGCTTTAAATGAAAAACTACACAAATAGATTGAATAACAGAGGAATAGACAGAATATAAACAATCAACATGGAGGCATATGGAAAACAGTTAATTTCCAACTGAGTTGATACAGCATGGCCAATATTAAGTACTATAAGCAATATTTCTGATCAGGGAAGGAAACAGTAAGTGACTTTACTTGCCAAGGACACATCAAAATCATCATTGGTGAAAGATGCCATTGAAGCGTACCTTCCTCCTTATCCTGCATAATGCCCCAGTGACCAGAAGTATAGCCATGTCACCTGTCACCCACACAATGGTCAATCTCCCCACTCCAAACTGCCAGCCCTGTGTTGCTTTCTTCTCCTTTTTTCTTTCTTCTTCGTTTTTTCCTTTCCACCATCCCCCTTTTATTTTTTCCTTCTAAAATTCCCACCCCCACCTATTTAGCCCAATATATGACACTACATTCTTTGCATTTCAAGTTACAAGTTTCCACGCCTGTCCCTTCTCACTTGCTCCTTGAAGCAAGTTCCACATTACTCGTGGCTAGCGATTGCTTCAGTACTGCGCCAGGAGTCCCTTCCATTCTGTTTTCTTCTTAGTGTTGCACCTCTACTTTTCTTTCTTTCTTTTTATTTCCAGCCCCTACCTTTTTTTTCTTTTTAATAACACATAACAGAAACCTTGATTTCCCTCTCTGTGGTTAATAGCATGTCATCTCTCTGTGGATAGCAGAATGTGATCTATGAAGAATTGTGCTTTAACAAATTTGAAATCCTAGAGGGATTAGATAAAAATCTACAAATACATCATCTATCCAAATCAACACAATGTGCCATAGAAAACTTTAACAGACACCTAACAAAAGAAAAAATTGAATATTTCAGAAGAAAACTCACTACAAAAAAAATGGTCCTAGCCAGGATGACTGGTAGATTCTTTCAAACATTCAGACATCTGTTGAGACCAGTTCCACTCCAAACAATTCATAACATAGGGAATAATGGAATACTTCTGAACTTAATTCATAAAACAATGATAATTCTATACCAACTCAGGCAACATGCCACTGAAAAGAAAATTAAAGGCCAGCATTCCTCAGGAACATAAACACAAAATTCTCAAAATATTCTATCCAATAGATTCCAACAACATATCATGTATCATATCTAAATAGGATTTATATCAGGTATACGGTATACAAGGATGGTTCAACTTAAAAACAGTCAACATCATTCACTTTGTAAAGGACACATAGGGAGGGATGCATATGGTCATATCTACTGATGCAGAACAGGCATTTTACAAAATTCCAAATGCATTCTTAATTAAAAACAAAAACTAAGCAACATAGGAAAAAGAGGATTATCAACATAATTAAGTGCAAGTGCAAGTTCCTTTGGGAACAAAAACCAGTTGTTCAAACTCTAGCAACATTCCTATTCAGGATCATGTTGGAAGGCCTACCCAGAACAAAAGTGCAAGAAAAAGAGATAAAAGGAATCCTAATTTTCAAAAAAGAAGCAAAATTTTATTTATTTGCAGATAAGATTCCATACACTGAAAAGCATAGGGACTCCAAAAAATAAAACTAATAGAAATTTTAGAAGGATTCAGCAAAATTAAAGGATACAAGATACAAAAAAAGTCATATTTACTCTACACTAACAAGAGAAACTCAAAAGAGAAATCAGGTAACAATGTCACTTATAGTAGTAATCCAAAAGATGTAGTACATCAGAAGAAATCTAAAAATATATGCCAACTATACAAAAAGAAACAAAGCAAATCAAACAACAACAAAAACACCCTACTAAGCTCTATTGCAAGAGACCAAAAGAGACCTGTATAAATAGAATAATATACCATGAGAATGGATAGGAAGACATAGCACTGTGAAAAACTCAATGCTATCCAAATAATCATCAACTTCTTATGTAAAGGAAATAAGGCCAAAAAAGCAAATCACAGCTAAAGAACAATAAGTTAGGAGGTCTCATACTCTCTAACCCCCAAACCTACAAAAGACGATCGTGGCCCAAACCATCTGGTATTGATATAATCACAGACACCTAGACTAATGGAGCAGACGTGAGAACCTGGAAGTAAATATATTCATTTATAAATAATTTATCTTTGACAAAGGGATGAAGCCATTAAATGGGAAAGAGGTAATCTGATAAATAGTGTGACAAACTGGATATCCACTTGCAGAAAAATGAAACTGGATTAATATCTTTCATTAACTATCAAAATAAACTCAAGATAAATCAAATAACTAATTAGAAAACCTGAGTATAAAGATAATTTTAAATGATAGTCTAATTCATGGCATAAATACATTATCAAATGAATTTAAAATGTTCAAACACAATACGACACACTAGATATCTGGTAATCATAAAACTTAAATATGTATTCTCACCACAAAAGGTTTAACAAAAGATTAAAAGGGAAATTCCATATGGGGAAAAATTGACAAAAACATATCATGAGAGACTAATATATTGAATTTATAGAAATATCAATACCTCGGCAACTAAGAGACAAACAATCCAATTGAAAAATTTGCAATGGACATGAATAGACATTCACCAAAAATTGTTCAAGTTTTAGTAAACACATAAAGAAATGCTTGTAATCATTGGCTATTAAGTCGCTTTTATTTAGTGAATTATGGCACATTAGCCATTAAAAACAAACAAAACCCGTGTCATGGAACTGATTCCAACAGTTATACTCCTAATCTAGAGGGTTTTTCCTAAGATTTTCTAAATATTTATGGAAGCAAATAGCCTAATTTTTCCCTTTTAGAGCAGCTAGTATGTTTCAATCTGCAGATATTAGCCCAAAGATTACCCAACCTGTCACTAAGGCTTAACCTTTACCTTTAAAGAGATACAAATCAACATGAAAATTAGATATCATCTCACCTACAACATTAACAACGAAGTTTGTTAAAATAGAAACAAGGAAAATAAAAGATTAAATGCTGAGAAGGTGTGGAAAGATTAGAATCCTCATACACTACTGGTGGAACAGTAATATTATACAATCACTATGAAAATTAGCCTGGAAATTCCTTAAAAATTGAAAATAGAAATGCCATATGATTCAGTAATTCCACTACTACTTAACCTAAATAAATAAGATTCACGAAATAAACATATGAGGGTGCTTTAAAAGGATCATGGAAAAATGTCATTAAAAGATAAAAGAATTATTCCATGAACTGTTAAAAGCTCCTTTTTATAGGCACAACGTTACTATCAATAATGAAAAGGTGGAAATAACTTAAGTGTCCAAAAATAGGTAAATGAATAAACAAACTATAGGACATACACACAATGGAATGCTGGACAACATTAAAGAGTAATAAACAGGCTGAGTGAAATCGATGTTGAATATTACAGAGTCTGTTTAAATCCATAGCAGGATAAAAATTCCTCAAGTCAAGTGCCATCCTCCCAATTATTTGCATGCTTGAGCCCATTGCTGTAGCCGCTTTGTCGGTCTATCTCATTGAGGGCCTTCCTTGATGTGCTGACCCTGTATGGCACCAAGCATGACATCTTTCTCCAGGGACCAGTCTCTTCAGATAGCATGTCTAAAGTACATGAGACACAGCCGCACCTACCCCACTTCTAAGAAACACTTTGAGTGTAGTTCTTCAAAGACACATTTGTTCTTGGTCTGAGTATTCAACACTATTTATCAGTACCATGTTTCACATGTATTAATTCTTCTTTATTCATTGTCTAGCTTTCTTAAGCATATGAAAATACGATAACACATTGGGTGCACCTTAGTCCTCAAAGTAGCATGTTTTCTATTTAATGCTTTAAAGATATATTTTGCAGCAATTTCCCAGGGAAATCTATTGTTTGATTTATTGACTGAGCTTTCATGAGCATTAAGTATGGAATGAGGTGTAATGAAATCCTTGACAACTTCAGTCCTTTCCTTGTTTATCATGATGTTGCTTATTAGTCTAGTTGTGAGCATTTTAATTTTCTTTACATTAAGGAGAATACTTGTGGTTGTAATCTTTAAACACTTAAAGGAAGTCTTGGTCAGCAAAGTTATTCAATGCAATATATCCTTGGTTTATTGATTGCAACTTCCAGGAACATTGATTTGGATAAAAACAAAATTAAAGTCTTGAAAACTTTAACCTCTCCCCGTTTATTTTGATGTTTTCTATCCATCCAATCGAGGAGGCCGTTTTCTTTGCACCGAATTGCAATCTGTATTGAAGGTTGCAGTTTTTCATTTTCATCAAGTCCTCTTGTTTTCTGGAAGCATGGTTGTGTCAATTGCAAATCATTGGTTTTATATGTATTTATAGATACTACATATAAATCTAATATAATAGAGCATACAAGAGAAATTTATGAAAACTTCTTACCCAGACTATCACCTTAAGGAAATGAGTTGTTCAGTCTTTGGGCTCAATGCCACAATCTCAAAAGACATCATGGTCAGTTGGCATTACATTGTCTCTGTCTGCGTCCTACAATGTTGGACAGCCATTGGAGTCTTCTGTGCTTGGGAGCAGTCACCTGAGGTGCGGCTCTTCATCTCTTCTCATCCAGAACCAAGAAGAATTAAGAAAATCAAAGACACACAGAGACAGTAAGTCCAAAGGACTCTTGGACCATAAAACCCATAAACCCCATAAACCCTGAGGCCAAAAGAACGACATCGTGTGCAGCGACCGTTGCCAACCACCCTGAGGGAATTATAACAGGAGGTTTCGGGGGCAGGGGAGGGGGTGAGGAGAGAGAGGATTTGAACAAAACTAAAAATCATAACATTTATCAAGCATTCTGGTCTGTTTGAGATTGCTGGAACTCTCAGATCTATGACTCTGAAATCCCTTTCAAGCCTGGCTCAACTTTCAGCCAAACAGTAGATTGGCCTATGAGGTGCACAATAACACCAGGGAAGTAATCCTTCAGAACACCCAGCCATGTGAGATTAAATGGACAGCATGAACGCAGAGATAAAACCTAGAAAGGGAACACCAGGAAGGGAAAGGGAAGATAGATAAAGAGAGAAGAAAATGCAAGCAGGAAGTAGGAAGAGTACTATTATACTGTAGGGTTTGTAATCAAGATCACATAATAAAATGTGTACTATTTTATTCATCATTTATTCCGTAAATGATTAGTAAAATAAGACAATGGAAAGCTAATTTGCTAGGTAAATTTCACCCAACTCATAATAAAACTCTGTTTATTGTGTGATCTTTTATATACGTTTCTCTGCATGTCAAAAGGCTATATGGTGGTGCTGCGAGTCAGATGCTGGGTGGCTAGCAGCAGCGTTGACGGATCAAAGGCATCAGCAACACCGTGGGAGGAACATGAGGCTGTCTGTCCCATCAGAGTTAGAGGCTTGGAAACTACTCAGGCTGTCGATGGGCCGGGTGCTCTTCAATGCAGTAGGTTTGGCTGTATACTGAATGCCTCTAATTCTTTCACTCCTCTGTTCATTCAGACAACTAAGCATAGTTCCCTTCTAAATGTCCTATGCTTTTTGCTCTACACTTCGTCTCAGGAAATTTATCCATTTGGGGGCTTCAGTGATGACTACTGAATAGGTGATTCAGATATCACCAGGTTTGACGTTTGACCCAGATGGAATCAATCTCCAACTTTCCACTGATCGTTCACATCCTGTATATCAAATGTGTTACGTGCACTCCAAACACGGTGGTCACTCATGACACCTTTCTCTTGATTTCCTTTTCTGTCTCTCATTGTGTTCTCACACAGCGCCTTCGATTTTTCAACTAGGAACTCATTTTCCCTCATTCCCTTTCTTTACTTCCCACATTCAATAGATGACTAAGAGCTCCATATTCCTACTAGTGTATAATTGTGTTTTTCTTTACCCCTTTCTTATCTCCACTGACAACACTTAAATACGGGCTTCATTATTCCACCCACAGTAGAATGACTATTGTTACAGCCTTTTTAGCTTTTGTGCTACTCCCTCACCCAATCAATTCCCCCAGCTTGCAACAGACAAATTACTCATCTTTATCTGTCATTTTCATTTTTTAAGCCTTTGCTTAAAAACCTAATGGTTCATCCTTATTACTATATCAGGGCTAAACTTCCATCCCTTGCAGTCAGATTTCTCATCCCCTGAAAAGCACTTCCAAACAGTCAAACCTCCTTTCTTTGTAATGCATCTATCTGTTCTAATCAGATTTAATTCTTCATTGCATCTTAAACCTTTTCATATCCCACCTATATTTTCTGTCTCTTGAGGCTTATTAGGAGGCTGCTTTTCCACTGAAAGAACATGCTGCGGGTCAACTCAACAAGGATCTGCAAACCTATTTAAAGCAGAAGAAACAGCTATGGACCACACATTACAGTGATTTTTAAACTGGTTTGGCATGAAGCAGTGTATGATATGAAGGTGTGATTGTGCAGAATTCAGTTTATTTTGTCCTTTGTACTTGGAAATAACTTTGTAAGAATACTTACTGTGTTCTGTGTAAATTGTGAGTTACAATTCACAAAACAATTTCATGCTCATATGATTACTTTATTTTCAGATTGCATGCCTTGTACACACTTGTGAAGGGGTCTAGGATCTACAGAGTCAATAGAGTTATATGTGTCTTACATAGTATGTATTAAAATCTGTAACTCATAAAATAATCAAGAAATATTTCTTAATATAGTATGCTTTCCATTAAAGAAAACACATTATCTAAAAAAATCACAATATAAAATAAATGGATAATGAAGGAGTAACAAAATGTTACATCTTGCTTTGTTCATGGCTGCTATGCTTTTTTAAAGAAAATGTTTTATTGACGTATAATTCCCCTGTCATACACTTCCATAGGTCAACTACAATTTAAAAGAGTTGTTGTGTTAGGCAGGGTTCTCTAGAGAAACAAAACCAAGACACTCAATGATTAGATAGACGATAGATAAATAGGGATAGATAGATAGATAGATAGATAGATAGATAGATAGATAGATAGATAGATAGACAGATTTATACAAGCATGAGGGCTTAGTTCATCTCACTTCTGTGGAACAGTTAATATACTGGAAGTCCTTCAACTCAGAGGGGTGCCGGTTCCAAGATCAAGGAAGCCAACAGCTGAGACTTCCCTAGGGTAATGCAGGCAGAGTCTGCCTACAGGCAGCAAGCAGCAGGGCCAGTCACCAATAGTCAGCAGCTCAGGAGTTTAGTGAATCAGTTCCAAATGGGATATCGAACTCAAACAACCCACACAACAGGATCCACCAGCCTCAAGCTCAAGCCATGTATATACCAGCAGCATGGTGGAGTAGCTCTCTAAGGAAACTCAAGCTCTAGAGCAGTGGTTCTCAACCTTCCTAATGCCGCAACCCTTTAATATAGTTTCCCATGTTGTGGTGACCTCCCAACCATAAAATTATTTTCGTTGCTACTTCATAACTGTAACTTTGCTACTGTTATGAATCAGGTGACCCCTGTAAAAGGGTCGTTTGACACCAAAAGAAGTCATGACACACAGGTTGAGAACTGCTGCTCTAGAGACATGTTCCACGAGTTGGCTGTCCCATAGGTAGTGTAACTCAGAAATTGAGGCATAGAACTAGCTAAAACAACCACACACTGGTCTGATCACTAGAGAGCAGAAGAGAGAGAGGCGGGCCTTCCAGAGCCATTTATCTTTTGCCCTCCAATCAAAATTCAACCTTTTCATCCCACATGTTCCTATTGGCCAGGTTGGCACAATAAACCTACCTATCACAGTTGTATATATCACCATAATCAGTTCTAGAAAACCTTCCCCCATCCTCTAATTATTGTGGGCTCCTTTCCCTCCAACCTCCCCACCTCATATCCCTGATTAGCCTGACATCTACCCATATTGTGCTTCATGTGCTAGAAAACATGAAAAAAAAACCCAAAAAATGAAAGATAAAAATATTTTCAAAATAGAGACAAGACTAAACATATTAAAATAAGAGAAAGAAAACCTCTGTAGAAAAAAAGTAGGAAATTGAAAACTAGAACAGATCCAAAATAGGTCAAGAGGGAGATCAATGACCATCTACCATACTTTGAACCTAATTCTATCTTCCATATTTAAGTTTACAATGGTTTCTGACTATGTAAACAACGAGATTATTTGCGTCACTAAACTCTGGGGATCCCCCAGAGGCTTAATCAATGTAGGGACTCAGCAGATAGACTTTGGGATCCGACTGCCAACCATAACCTTCTGCAAACTGAGCGTTCGCAATTTAAGTTCTGATACCTTTCCCTCCTATGGATTTGGATTTTATTATTTAGCATCCATGGATCATACAGGATGGTGTGATGCTTTTATGTAAATTTTGTTGACTTGGATGGCTGCTTATTTGAATACAAATCTTTAAACCCCAGACATTATTCTTTTTGGTAGCCAGGCACCATCTGCTTTCTTACCCACACTTTGCTGTAGCACCTATATCTTCAGTGATCTCATCAGGTAGGAGAGTATCAAGCAGAGCCATGTCATAAAAGAATGATTGTTTTGCGTTTGGGCCCAGAATTAATTTTGAAACCAAAATCCATTCACTTGTCTATGGATTATTTACATTTCTGATGTATTTTAACAGCATCATAATCATTTTATGAAAAAGAACATTATCAATCATCCTCCTTCCACCATCAATTTTAGAATATTTTCTTCTTTCTTGTTATTCTCATTATTATTTGCTCCCCACTCCCATCAGCCTTTTTCCCCCATATCTCCAAGACACCATTAATCCAGTTATTGTCTTTATAAGTTTACCTATCTTGGATTTCATTTACAGAGAAAGATACAAAACAAACCAAGAAAAAGTTATAAAATAGAAAACTACAATAGAAGAAATTAGAAAATATTAAAAACTCGAACAAATTAGAAATGGATCAAAGGGAGACTAAATAATGTGTTAAATTCTAACTTAACTACATCGGCAATGATCCTGCCATGCTCACATGAGGACACATCTTCCTTACAAAATGTAACCGCTCTGTAACAATCAGCTTGTACGAATTATGCTGTAACAACCCAGATATGGGATATTTTTCACTCACTCTGTGCGAATCACAATTTATCTTTGGCTCTCTCTAAATCTTCAGCATCTAGTACCCAAACTAATAGGCTTTCCAGGGATATTGATATACTGGCTCACAATTGGCACCGTTTATACCTGTTTACTGATCTTTGGACAAATCAAGTTGCATAGAAAAACATGACATCAGTGGAATGGACACAAACAACAACAATAACAAAAACAAAAAACTGCCACTCAGTCTATTCTGACACAAAGTGACCCCATATAGAATTTCTGAGTTTGTAAATAATTATGAAACAGCATAATCTTTTCCCTGAAAAAAAGACGGGCAGGTTTGAACCATCCACCTTGTGATTACTAGTGCTTTCCTGACAGGGCCACCAGGGGATGGGGTATCATACATCTCAGAGCTTAGCATTTTGAAAATTAAAATCTACTAAATTCCATGCCTTGTTGCCAGAAATATCAACATTCTTCACCAGCATCATAATTCAAATGCATGAAAGCTTTAGTCTTCTTTACTCGATGTCCAAATTTCACATGCATATGAGGCAATTGAAAATACTGTGGCTTGGGTTACACACACTTTAGTCTTCAAAGTAGCATCCTTGCTTTTCAACACTTTAAATGGGTCTTGTGCAGCAGATTTGTCCAGTGCAATGCATAGTTTGTTCTTTTGATGGCTACTTCCATGAGCATTGACCTTTGAATCCAAGCAAGATGAAATTCTTGACCTCTTAAGCCTTTTCTCTATTTATCATAATGTAACTTTCTAATACAGTTGTGAAGACTGTTTTTCTTGACATTGAGTTGTAATTCATGTTGAAGGCTGCAATCTTTGATCTTCATCAAGTGCATCAAGTACTCCTCACTTTCAGCATACAAGTGGCTGTCATCTATATATAGCACTTTATTCATAAACTTTCCTCTAATCTTAGTCTCAAATTCTTCTTCATATAAACCAGATTTTCTGACACTTTGTTCCCTATACAGATGAATAATTGTGAAGGGAGGATAAAACATGGACACACACACACCCTGTCTGATGTTAACTATACAGAATTGCCTTGTTCTGTTTACACAACTGCCTCTTGATCCATGTACAGGTTCCTCATGAACACAATGTAGTGTGCTGGGTTTCCCATTATTCTGAAGGTTATCTATAATTTATTATGATCCATACAGTCAAATACCTTGGCAAAGTCTAAGAAGCACAAGTACTAACATCTTTCTGGTATTCTCTAATTTCATCCAGGAATCACCTGACATTAGTGATGCTATCCCTTCTCTGCAGCCAGCCTGAAGGTCTAGCAGCTCCCTGTCAACTCTTGCTGCATTATCTTCATTCAACTTGCATGTGATATTAAAGATATTGTTCTATAATCTGAGCATTCTGTTGGGTCACCTTTAATTGTCATGGGTATAAATATGGATCGCTTCCAATCCATTGGCCAAGTAACTGTCTTCAACATTTTCTGTCTATGTTAAATTTCCTGGTAGAGACAAGTGGGGGCTTTCAGTGCTTTGTCACCTTGTTGAAACAGTTCAATTTGGCATTCCACTAATTCCTGGAGCTTTGTTTTTGGTTAATGTGTTCAGTGCAGCTTGATTCTTCCTTCAGGACCATTGATTCTTACTCATAAGCCACCTCCTGGAATTTTGAGTAGTTCTTTTGGACACAGTCACTATGTATCTTTCCTATCCTCTTTGGATGCTTCCTACATGATTCAATATTTTCCCATAGAATTTTTCAATAGCACCCATTGAAACTTCAGTTTTTTGTTCATTTCTTTCATTTTAAGTCATGCTGGGTGTCTTTCCTATTTGGCTTTCTAATTCTAGGCCTTTGCACATTCAATTCTAGTATTTAGCTTTATCCTTTGAACTTCCCTCTGAAATTTTATGTTCAGCTCTTGACCTCAACATTTTTCCATGTGCTTTATTTACTCTGCAATTACGAGCATCCTTTGGTCTCTCTAACAAAATCCAATTTGATTTTTCTTCGTTTTCTGTCTTTGTAATGACTTTTTTGCTTTATTCGTGTATGTTCTTAATGCTATCCCATAGCTCATCACATCTTCTGTCAATAGTGTTCAATGTGTCAAATCTGTCCTTGAGATGTCCTAGAAATTCAAGTGGGATATATACAGTTCATGTTTTGGCTCTCATGGACTTGTTTTAATATTCATCTTCAACCTGAAGTTACATAGCAACAATTGATGCTCTGCTCCAAAGTCAGCCCTAACCTATATTTAGGTGCCAATGTTGTGCTTTTCCATGATCTCTTCCCAGAGATGCAGTCAATTTGATTCACTTGAAAATCGCTATGAAATTGATTCCTAGTGCTGGCATATAGACTTGTAAATCAAGAGAATACAAATCATAGCCACAGAAATTAATAGATAGAAGTGTTCAAAAATAGAGAGGCTTATATTATGGCTAATTAATTTTTATAAGTATGTCAACTCAAATAAGTAGAGGAAAGAGTGGTTTACTATAGGTTTTCTAGAGAAGAAATATAGATATGTAGAGATTGATCTCAAGAAAATCACTGCAAATCATGGCCAGCAAGTTCCAAGTTAATTGGTCAGATATTAGACTGAAATCTTCTAACTAGTGTAGGTACAGGTGTTGATAAACCCAGGAGTGGTAGGTTATATGGCAGGTTGCTGACTACAGAGTTTGATGAATCCAATGTTGGCAGGTGAGGTGGTAGACTACTCACCTCAGACAGCAGAGGATTACAACTCTCTGATCCGCAAGCAATGGGTCAAATAAAGAGCAATGTTTAGGATTCAGGTACAGCAAAAACAAAAGAATTTTGCCAAAATGCCATATATACTGGAAGAAGGCCACACCTCAAATAAACTCCCTTTCAAATGATTGACTGCTCTTATCATATCTCATCAGGAAGTTGATTACATTATATCAGATTGAATCATGGGGAATGATTACTTCATAACTGCCAAATCTTTGTTTATCTTGGTCCAGCCAAGTTGATAACAAGTTTAAGCAGCATAGATGGTATTATAAATATATATATGAAGTAATAATTGAACGTGCATAATCACAACAAACAAAACCACAACTTACATCTTATAGTATATACAAAAAATTTATATACAGTGTATTATACACATATAAGTAAAATATTGAGTGATAAGATTTGTTAGGGAAAAAAAGAGAAAAACAAGCGAAGATTTTCTTGTTAGGACACAAAATATATAAATCACAAAGGACCAAAACTAGTAAATAAGACTTTACTAAAATTAATTATTTTCTTTGAAAGGCACTGTTAAAAATGAAGAAACAAGTTCTAGACTGGGAAAAATACTTTAAAAGCACATATAAAACATAGGTGTCAAAAATATATAAAGAACTCCCTTGATTTAATAATATGTTACAGAACCAAAAATTCAAAATGTTGGATAAATATTTCACAAAAAATATATATATGATAAATAAACACTTAAAAATCATTTTATTGGGGGCTCATATAACTCTATCACACAATCCATACATACACCCATTGTGTGAAGCACATTTGTACATTTGTTGTCATCATCATTCTCAAAACATTTGTTTAGTAATTGAGCCCTTGGTATCAGAGCTTAAATTTTCCCCCTTCTTCCCCAATAACCCCTCCCTCATGAACCCTTAATAATTTATAAATTATTATTATTTTGTCATGTCTTATACTGTCCAGCGTCTACCTTCACCCACTTTCTGTTGTCTGTTCCCCAGGGAGGAGGTCATGTGTAGATCCTTGTAATCGGTTCCCCCTTTCTACCCCACCTTCCTGCCAAACCATTCTTACTACCACTCCCACCACTGATCCTGAAGGGTTCATCTGTCCTGGATTCCCTGTGTTTCCAGTTCCTATCGGTACCAGTGTATATCCTCTGGTCTAGCCAGATTTGTAAGGTAGAGCTGGGATTATGAGAGTTGGCAGTGAGAGGGAGAAGCATTTATGAATTAGAGGAAAGTTGTATGTTTCATCGTTGCTACACTGTACCCTGAATGACTCATCTCCTCCCTGTGACCCTTCTGTAAGGGGATATCCAGTAGCCTACAGATGGGCTTTGGACCCCCAATCTGCACTCCCCCTCATTCACAATGATATGATTTTCAGATCACATAAGCTGGTGTGTTTCTTCCACGTGGGCTTTCTTGCTTCTGAGCTAGATGGTCACTTGTTTAACTTCAAGCCTTTAAGACCCCAAGACACTATATCTTTTGATAGCCAGGCACTGTCAGCTCTCTTCACCACATTTGCTTATGCACCCACTTTGTCTTCAGCAATCTTGTTGGTAAGGTGTGCACCATGAAATGGCAGTATAATAGTAGAAAGTGTTCTTGCATTGAGGGAGGACTTGAGTGGAGGCCCAATGTTCATCTCCTACCTTAATACTAAACCTATAAATATATGCACATAGATCTATTTCCCCATCATCATATATAAATATATTTACATCTGTACATGCCTTTATTTAGACATCTATAAATGCCCTTTGCATCCTAATTCTTTCCTCTATTTCCTTTTACTTTCCTCTTGTCCTACTATCATACTCAGCCTTTATTTGGGTTTCAGTAATTCCTCTCAGTTACATTGCCCTTGCTGAATCCATACCAGGCCTCTTACCCCCTCCTTGCCACTGATTTTGGATCACTTCTTGTTCTCCTGTCTTTGGGTTTGTGCACACAAAATAAACACTTTTAAAGATGTTCAACAATGTAGCTATAATATGGAAATACAAGTTAAAACCATAAATTCCTGGTGAGAATGAAAGGTAGGACAGTTATTTTTAAGAAACAGGCAGTGTCTTATGAAATTAAATATGGATTTAACCATAAGGCCTTAAAATCCTTCCCATAGATATTTATCTGAAAAAAATGTACACACCAGTTCCATATACAAAACCTACAGTGATTTTATTCATAATATCCCAAACAGAAAGCACTACGTATTTTCTGCAGCTGATGAAGGGATAAACTGTAGTATAGCTAAATGGCAGGATGTTAGTTTGCAAAAATATATAAAGACAAAAACTATTAATTTCAGAACATAGGCAAACCTGAAGTGCATTCTTCTGAATGGGAAGAGCCAAAGTTGACAAGTTATACATAAGTTCACTTACATGATTCTGAAAAAGGGAGGGACAATAATAGATAAATGATTGCCAGTTTCTGAGTTTTGCCACAGGAAATCACCCATTAGAGAGAATGAAGGAACTTTATGGGGCAAATGGAAATAGTCTGTTTTGACTATGAAGGTAGGAACTGAATAAGTACACTTTAAAAGGGTGTAAACTGTGTATGTAAACTGCACCTCCATAAGCCAGACATAAAAACAAATAAATAAATGTATTCAAAATGCACAAAGAAAAATACATGAGCATCAAAGAAAAATTCTAGAGTGTGGAATATTCCTTAAGAACTTTACCACAAATCTTTAACTTGTCGAAAATAAAGCTGAAACTTCTAGAATGTTGGTATTCATGCTTTCATACCTCCTAGAGCCATATGAGGAAAATCAGGCTTCATGTCTACAAATTCAAGGACTGTAATTTATGTGACTAAACATATCTCTTTTTTTGTCTTTCTAGTTTTACTGTACCTCCTTATTTTCCTTTGTAGATCCCCAGTTAGGTCTGGTTCCATCACTGTGGCCCCTCAGTGTCCTCACCTGGACAACAAATTATCTGGTTGCCCTTATTAAGCAGGTATTTAGAAGTCAACACTGAGACACTGACTGGAGATAGGATTGAGACAAAGAACATGAGGTTAAGAGCGGTTCTGTTAGGTTGGGGAAAGAACTCCCAGGAGGGCAGGGAGAGCAGAGAGAGGGACAGGAGCATCTTGAGCTCCTGGGCGGTTCCGAGACCCAACGAGTTGGGTCAGGGAAATTGCAGCTTGTCGGTGTGGTGATGGGAGATATATAGGGCTCGAGCTAGGGAAGTATACATTGACAACAAGAGGGAGATTTTGTACTTATAGCTGCAGGACCTTGAGTCAGGTTGCCATCCATGGGAAGTGCCTTTGTTGTTTGCTAACCTACTCCCTGGAGTGCTGGGACGGGGGCTGCACAACCTTGGTCTGCAGAGATGAGCTCCTGGGCATGTTGGGGCTGAAGATGCAGGCTTCAATGGGTCATTTATCCTCCAGAGAGGCTGGAAAGTGGGGCCTTGAGCTGGAAAGGAGATGGGGGCTGCCCAGTCCAGATCCAGCCCAAACAGGTGGATATAGATGGAAAAATAATTTTCTCAATATATATTTGCTGGTAAAACAAGTTCAGAATACTTTGATTCAATTTTGAAGTTTAATTTTATTATTAGAAATAGAAAGAAAACGTGCAAGGTTATATAGGGAATGTCTTTCATATTCTTTTATAGATCAATGAAGATTTTACTGAATACCCTATCAATCTTTGTCAGCATTTTCTAACAAAATTTTCAATGAAGAAACTAAACCATCCATAAAAATTAGGCTGAAAACAAAGTTTAGTGCCAGAGCCCTGCTTTTCCAGCAGGGAAAAAAGAGCAGGTCAGTGATGAACTCTTCTCTGGGGTTGCTAAGGGACTCACAATCAAGTTACCGATTATTCTCTGTTCTCAGGTCATTGCTCCAGGAGTCGAGAGAAAATATAAATTAGTGCAGTATTTAAAATATCCGTTAAAAATTCCACTGAGAGAGAAGCATAACCCCATTTTATATCTTACTCTGTGGCATAAGAAATAAAGTGAACTTGAAACCGAATCACAATGAAAGCGCTGTGAACTTCATAGGGCAGATGATAGGGCTGAATGTTTTCTCCCACTCATTGTATGGGTCTTCAAGACGAACTTCAAGGAACAATTTGGATGCTGTTTTTTTATTGGGCAAGCTAGGTTTTGAAAGGGTGTTTAACGTCTATTACGAAGAGGTTTCTGTATGATCTAATCATGCAATTTTTCTTCCTCGGCCGTTATGAAATGGAGCGCTGGTGGTTCAGGGGTCATGTGTTGGGCTGCAATTCACGTGGCAGGTGCTTTAAAACCCCAGCAGCTGCTCTGCGGAGAGACAGGCTTTCTCCACCTGTAAACCGTTCAAGTTTCATAAACCCATAGGGGTCACTGTGGGTCAGCATGGCTGGATGGCCGTGAGTGAGCAGAGCTTATTAAACCAGGCCAAATATTTAACTTAGTCTCTCTTCTAAAAACCACTATTAGCTTGGAAAATTAATTCTCTAAATCCTAATGGCACTCCTGAATTCTTCTCTTGGTAGGCTTCAAATATTCAGAATCCACGCTGCAATTTGAAATGCAGAAAACCACTAAGCGCACTTCATATTCTTCGAGAGCTGGCATAATTTCAAAATAGTGAAAAAATCAAAAGCCACCCGGTAACAGGCACGGGGAGCTCTCCTCAATAACTACCAGAGAAATGCCAGTAAGAGGAAAGTCCTGCCGCCTGGAGAAACAAGCACTACGTCCACCAACGCTTCTTCCTGGTGGAGTTCGTGGGAAGAAAGGGGGGACAAAGAAGAGGCACTGCAGTCGGCAGCAGCGTGGAGGAAAGCAAGGTCGTAGGCTGGCTGCCCCTGACTGCAGTTGACCTTGACTGGTGGTTGAGCTGCGTCCCGGCATGCACACAGCTCCCTGCACAGTGGACCGCAGGGGACCCTGTCTTCGGTGCCTCAGTCTCCGCAGAAGCAGATTTCGGCAGAAATGTCGAGACATTTTTGCGTCGGAGCTCCAACAAAACATCGGAATCCGACCGGACACATGTGATTTTTGTCAACAAAAACAGTCCGTGTTTCAGTCACTCGAAGTTAGCTGGCTTGTTAGTAAGCATTGCTGAAACATTTTGCGGCTGTGTTCCAAGTGTTTTGCGATAATTTTCTTAGTTTTTGTGGCCTTTTGTACTTTTATTAGATTTAAAAAAATGGGTACTAAAAAAGTTTTTTTGAAAAGAATCGTCACGATAACAGAACTGGTAAACCGTGTTATTGATATTGTTGATGATAATTTCATAAACCCTTTTAGAAAACATTTAAGGAAATGCCAACAGCAGACCACATTAGACACATATTTTAAAAGAGAAAGCCAGCCAGGTCCTAGTGAAAAATGGCAAAAAAAGCACACAAAAAAACGTCTGAAAAGAAGCTACCAGTTGATTTCCAATGACTCTCCATACCCCTTCTGCACATCCGTGTCCACAGATCCAGATCCTCATCGATCTCAAGGTATGGGCTATGCTGTAGCTGTTTAAAACTTTTTTAATGTTGTTTTTCCTATGTAAATTATATTATTTAGCTCTGAACATATTTGCTTTAAAATTTCTGTGTAATGTTTTGTATACAAAGGCAAGGTTAAAATGAGGAGCTGATACCAAGGACTCTGGTAGAGGGGGAGTGTTTTGAAAATGATGAAGCAACACATGTATAAATATGCTTGACACAATGGATGGATGAATGGATTGTGAGAAGAGCTGTATGAGCCTTCCAATATAATGATTAAAAAATAAATAATTTTTTTTCAAAAGGCAAAGTTAGGGTAAAAACTTGGTGGTCAAGAACAGGTTAATCTGTATTCAGTTATTTCTTACTTGAAAAATTGATTTGGAACTCAACTGCATTGCATCTCGCTGCTCCTGCTAGAACACGTTAGCACTGAGGTCTGGGTTCTACTGTAGTGGACAACTACTGGCTCCTGTCACAGACTGCCTATTGCCCTGGCGCTGCCCCATGCCACTTAGCTGCTCCTTTACATCGCTAGCATCTGGTGGCCTTGCCTGGATAGCAGATCACGTGGGAAGCTTGGCACAGACAATCGCCCTACCCCGTGCTGGTCAGCCGCCCAATCACGTGGGAAGCTTGGCACAGACAATCACCCTACCTCGTGCTGGTCAGCTGTCCAAGCAATACTTCTCCCTTTCTGTCTCTTCTTTCCTACTGCTGTGGCTCCACCATTTCTCAGACATGCCTCCTGCACTCACCCCACCAGTGGGCTGTGCACAAGCCAACACCATCGAAGGTTCACGATTCCCCAACCTAAAGGTGATTTTTTTGTTATTTTTGTTTTTTCCTTTCCCCCTCTTCTGTCGCCCTGCCCCATTGTAGTTACACATGCCGCCCCTCAGGAAGAAATAAACGAATTCACAAACAGACAATCAATGCAAGCGATCAACAAGACAAGCAGTTGGTTCTCTGAAAGGATTAATAAAATTGACAAACCTTTGGAAAACTTAACAAAAGAAAATGGAGAGAAAATGTAAAAAGCCAAAATTAGGGATGAAAAGGATGAAATCACAACGGATACAAATTAAATTAAAAGAATAATAAAGCACTACTAATAAAGATGGTACCAAAACAAGTTTGATAACCCAGAAAAATGTACAAATATCTAGTATTACACCATCTACCCATAGTAACACTGACTGTAGATGCTCCCTCACTGGAGATACACAGGCTACATTCCCCAGGGAACAGCACTTCCTCTGCTGATGCCAACAGTACCAGAAGGGGGAGGGGCACTCTCCAAGGGATGACAAAAGAAGAAATAGAGAAAGTCATCAGAAAACTTGCAGGCAATAAAAGCCCGAACCACGTGGCTTCAAAGGGATGTGCCACTAAGTATTTAAAGAAGAGCTGTCACGAATTCCACACTGAGTGTTCCAGAGCACCGAAAGGGACAATGAACTCCCAGACTCATTCCATGAAGCAATCTCTACCCGGATAGCAAGACAGGCGGCAACTGCACAACGAAAAGAATCTGTAACCCAATATCCTTCATGGACATAGAAGCACAATTCTCAACAAAATACTGGCCATTCGAATCCAACCATATACAATACATTATTCACCAAGATCAGGTGGGATTCCTGCTAAATATGCAAGGATGGATCAACATTAGTAAAACAATCAATGCAATCCACCATGCACACAAGAGAAAGAATAAGAACCACATAATCAAAGCAATAGCTACAGTAAAGACATTTGACAATACTCAACATCCATTTCTGGTAAAACACTTAACAAAATAGAATGGAAATTCCTTAACAGAATAAGAGCCAATTATGCAAAAACGAATAGCCCAAATCACACTCAATAGAGAAAAACTGAAAACATTTCCTCTGACAGGGGGAACTAGGCAGGGAGCAATGTTACTCTTATTCAACATTATGCTGGAAGTTTTAACCAGAACCATTCAAGGGCATGTAACGGGGTAAAGAAGTGAAGCTCTGTTTACAGATAATAATGTTTTATATGTAGAAAGTGGAAAGACCCTACTAAATATTGTTGGTAAATAGGGATACAAGATTAGCAACTAAAAATCAATTTGATTCCTGTGTGCCAGTGAATAGAGCTCTGAATGGGGTGTCAAGAAAACAATACCACTTAGAATAGTCGCATAACAGAAAATACTTAGGAACAAACCTAACCAAAGGAGAAACATTCTGTACAAAGACAACAGGTCATTATTATAAGAAACCAAAAGTGACCTACACAAATGAAACAATATCCCCTGTTCATAGATAAGAAGACCTAAATTGGGAAAATATCTACACTACCAAAAACAATCTATAAAACAATGTAAGTCTAATCTAAATTCCAACTTCATTTTTTTAAAAGATGAATAAACTAATTATCAACCTCAAATGCAGAGGGAAGAGACCTAGATAAGCCATGAACTCCTTTAGAAAGAGGTGGAAAACTTTCTTTTTTCTTTTGCCAAGGGCCATTTGGATGGATATTTATAACATTATTTGGGGGTCATACAAAATGATCAAATTTAAAACCAACCTGCTATATTTGGTCAAACATTTAATTAAATCAATATTTTGGCGAAGTATAAGATGTTCCTGATTCTGATGATTTGAAGACCTTACAAAGCCTCAGGGCTGGACTTTCCACAACCCTGCCTTAAGAAAAGGAGCAAATTAGGATGTCGCACACTACACAGCACAGAATGTACAATATAGACACAGCAGTCAAAAGAGCCACATACTGGTTAATAACAGACACAGAGACCATTGGGACAGAATAGAAAACCCAGAAATTAATTCATGCAGCTAAGGCAACTAATTTTCAACAAGGTGCCAAAATCAATCAATAAATCAATAAAAAGCAAAGAAACAGCCTCTTCAACAAATGGGACTAGAAAAGTTGGATTACCACCTATAAAAGAATGAAACAGGACCCATAAGTCATCTCATGTACAAAGAACAAACAAATAAATAAAACAACACAAGATGTATTGGAAACTTAAATGTAAATCCCAAAGCTATAAGGTTTATTGATGAGAATATTGGGACAAATGTTTAAGTGTCCTCATAAAGTTTATTGACACACTGCGAAATATAATAAAGCAAGCACACAGAAGACAAAATAGATGGTTAGGCCCTACTAAAATTAATGTAATTTTATGCACATCAAAAGGTTCATCAGAGGAGTACAAAGAGAGCTCATGAATTGGTACAAAATCTTTTAAAAGAACACAATGAACAAAATACAAATATCTGAAATCTATAGAATTCTGCACACTTCAATAAGAACACATAATCCAATTAGAAGTTTATCAAAAGACATGAACAGACAATTCAGCAACAGTGACACTCAAATGATTAACAAACACATGAAAAATGGTCAGGGTCACTAGCCATATGGAAAATGCAAATAAAACTTATGTGAGATCATCTGATACAATGATATGCAAATTAAAACAAAACAAACAGAAACCATCGGATACTGTGGAGAGATATACTGCTGATGTATACCTAAAACAACTGGTAATAGAAATCCCTTCTGATTCAGCAGTGTCTTTGTTAGTCTTACACCCCAAGGAAGTAAGACACACAACAGGCACAGACATATGCATGCCCATGGTTATTGCAGCACAGTTCACAATAACAAGTAGCTATAAATGGTCCAAAAACCCTTCAGTAGAAGAATGGATTTAAAAACTCTAGTATATGCAGACAACAAATTGTTGCTGTTAATTTCCTTCAAGTTGGTAACTACTCAGATTGTCTTTATGCACAACAGAATGAAACATTGCCCAGTCCTGTAAATCCTAACACATGTCCCTATGCTTGAGCCCATTGATGTTGACGCTGTGTCAATCATCTCCATGACGGCCTTCCTCTACTAGACCAAACATCATGTTCTTCTCCATATATGTTCAAAATATGTAAGATGAAATCTCTCCTCCTTGCCTCTAAGGAACACTCGGCTCATATTTCTTCCAGGACAGATTGGTTTATCCTTTTAGCACTCCATGGCATTTTAAATATTGTTTTCTTGCACCACAATTCAAATGCATCCATTCTTCTTTGGTCATTTTTATTCAATGTCTAACTTTCACATGCATTGAAAATACCTGCCTTGCATCATCCACACCCGAGTCCTCAATGTAACAATAGTGTTTTTCAATACTCTAAAGTGGTCTTCTGCAGATTAACCTAATCATAACATCTTTTGATCTCCTGACTGCTGTTTCCATGAGCATTGATTATGAATACAAGTAAGATGAAATCCTTGATAACTTCAACTTTTCCTCCATATATCATGATGTTACCTATGGATCCACATGTGAGGGTTTTTGCCTTCTTTACATTGAGTTGGAATCTATACTGAAATAAAGTTAATAGGGAAGTGGTTGAACAAAAAATCTGAAAAATTAGGAGGTTGGGGTTAAATAATTTTGGAACTAGGGGACTCGGGATGGTTACAAGTCCCACCATGATTAGATGGATGTGAAATATTGAAAGAGGAGGGTCTCCGGACCATAGGAAGGTCTGTGCGCCAAGCATCAAGCTGTTCAGTGAGTGATCACAAGATCAGTCGACACAACCCAGAAAAAGGCCGAACGGGCACCACTGCCAGAAAAATAAAAAGGAATCTGCAAGTGGAGTGTGGGTTTGATGAGTTACTCTAGTACAACGCAGAAGAAGCAACGTCCCCAGGAGAGCGAGTTGGATGAAATAGAAAATGTAATGATCATTAAACTTGAGGCTGTCACCAAAGAGTTAGATCATGGTGCTGTAAGCATGGGAAGCAGAAGTTTGTTTGACTTAAAGCACTTGGATCTAATTTGCTATATTTAGCCTTTGCCTATTTATATATTCAGAATATAGAATAGTTGTAAGAGCACCATGTATAAATCATAGATGCAAAAAAGCATGTACATTTATAAATTCTCCTAATAAATAATAAATATAATTTTGGTCTCAAGCAAACAGAAGAATGCAAGCAATGAAAACCTCGAGTGAAAAGGAGTTGGGGATAAAAAGATTGAAGCTCACTTAGAATCCTTGAGAAGATGGTAACATATGTTAAAATTTTCTGTGAGGTTTCCTACAAAGCAAACAAAAAGAACTTTTTAAAATCATACAGATACATATAGAAATAATTTCTGTACCAGAATTACCTTTCCATGTACTGTAATTCCCTGCTTTTATTTTTTAAGTACTTTCTGTATTTCTCGAGCTTGTGAAATGTACTCAATATGAAAACTTTGTATTCTATAACTATAATTTTTAGTGCAAATACTATTTTTTCTTTTGTTGTACTTTGCTACCATTTGGTTTCTAAAGTTAATGGTAATGAAGTTTATTGTAGCTTATATTTTGAGGTTGAGCCATGGCAGCAAAGTCCATTTAAGCTCATTGTGAGCCTGTAGGATTCAAGAGAATTGCTCACTAGAATGTCTGAGACAATAAGTACTGATGGAGGCAGATTGCTTCTTCATTTTACAAAGAGCAGCTGAGAGTTTCAGTCTCTGAGCTCTCAGCACCGCAATGCTTAATCAGATGCACCACCAGGGCTCCTTTCGTTTTTGCCGCATTTTCTACAATTTTTCCAATGTCATAGCTTTTATAAGCAGCTGTGGATTTTCCAGGGGTTATCAAGTACCCAGGCTGTGATTAGTAGGAGCTGTGAATTGAAGTTACCACTGTTCTACTTTTCTTTTATTGAAGGGGATTAATATCAGTTTCTTGTGTACTGATATTTCCCCTCTTACTTTTGAGCAAGATATGTACTTATTCATTGATTTTTATAAAGGCTCTGTCATTTCTAAGATTGACACATGAAGTGAAGATTGTAGCATTAATACAGTCTACTATTTTGGGATTAGAGAGCTTAAGAAAACTACATCCACATCTCTAATGATTCATTATGCATAATAAAAAGCATGGCTTGGGCAGTATTAGTTTCATTCACAATAAAAGATGACTTGAGAGAAATTTTGCTATTGTCCAATTAAAAGCACTTATAGGAGCTGTCTTTTTATCATTATTTCTAATTTCCTATAATAGTAATCATAACATTGTCTCATTGGTTCCAAACTTATTTGTCAGATTCTAAGAACTTATTAGATTATCTTTTAAGATTTGCTTCCCTATTGAAACATTTGGGTTCTCTCCAAGTCCATTTAACTTGATAGAATGGCTGAAATCACACTCAATTATGTAATAAAATCAAAGCAACCTAAACACCAGCAGGAAAACAATCTAATCAATAAGTCTTGAAAAAGGAAATGGTTTCTGAACCTACTGGGTTCCAAACAAAGCAAAGAGTCAAATGAGAATATATATATTCTTAATATATATATAACTTATATAAAGATTATATAAATTCTTGACATAAACCATAGATATGCACCAGATACAAGTAAGCTGATAATAAAGGTTTTAAAATTATGGAATACAGTATTATCTACACATCTATCTGTAATAGACCTATAGTTTCTATATTTGTCATTTGTCTAATAATATTGTGTCTTTTATTAAAATGTCATTATCAAAACATATTTCTTCTTAAAATATGCAGACCACTTGAAAAATAAAATCCTAAATGGCAATATGAAATTTCAAAATGTTTTCTCAGCAGCCAATATCCAGCTTAAGATAACAGAACGTAAAAATGGTGAGGTGCTCTGGCTTCTTTTATGTTGTATGACTGAAATCCAGTGGTCGCAATGAGAGAGAAGCTTCCATGATGAATGTAAACTACTTCCCCAGGTTTGCTCAAAAACAAAATTGCTAACATGCCCTGAATCATTCCTATAACCCAGGCATTGTGCTCTCACTTAATGCACATTGTTATATAATGTACTCTAGGTGTCAAGTTAGTTTTGAGTCAAGTGGTTAGAATAGAACTTCAGTGGAAGCACTTCCCTCCTCCCATTCAAAAGGGTTGCTACACAGATATAGTTATAGTGGAAAATCACAAATTTCAAAGCAGCAGGTTGGGTTACTGGACCCTAGAAAGGGAAAAGTAACTATCTGGGCAAATCTATTCCTTATAAATTCAAGTTCTCATTTCTTCTCAGCAAGGTGTTTTGTTTGACCACTTGTTTTGTTTCTGCATGTATTTCACCTCTCTGCTAGGTCCTGAGGAATGCCAAAGAAATTTCAGATCATGTTTTCCTCCCTGATGGATTTAGACATTTGGTCTGGCTAAGCAACAAAACAAACATAAGTAAAAATATGACCCACCAAAAGAAACTAGAAGAGTGTGGAGAATTTAAACAGGCAGATATGTAAGAATCCACTTTTCATGTTGTTGTAAAATCATAAATGATGTCTGTTGAATATAAATAAACCAAAAATGTTTATTGAATGTAAATCCATACTAGTGCTCAAAGATGCAATTGAGGAATATCATGGGGATGAATAAAATGAGCTTGTTGTTTGCAAAACTTAATTATCAAGATATAATGGCACTATAATGAGTAGTTTTCTTATGATGAAAAGGAGAAAGAAAAAGAGAAAAATTTCATTTGCTGGTTACTTTTCTGCGGCAGATATTGTGCTAGGTTTATCTGCTGTATTCATCTCACAGATCTGAAAAAGTAGGTATTATGATGGGCTGAGAGTTAACAACTGAACCTTCGACACATTAGGTGAATTGTTCAAGAGTATGGAGTTGATGATAGTAGAAACAAACTCTAAACTCATATTCTCCTATAAAGCATTGAACACACATTCCTGACTTGGGCTCTATAGTTCTATAATGCCCACAAATATATATACATATATATTTGTATGTATAGTTATGTATCTGTCTTGAAAGAATTCTCCTTCGACTCAAGATTTTATCTCACATACTTTAGTCGTGGTATCAGGAGAGACCAGTCTCTGGAAAAAGTCATTGTGCATGGTAAGGTGGAAGAGCAATGAAGAAAAGGATGACCCCCAAACATAGGTAGCCCAGTGGCTGCAACACTTAGCTCAAACAGTGCCCATGGTGAGGATGGTGCTGGACCTGCATGATTCCATCTATTGCGTACATAGGGTCACTCTGAATCGGAACTTACTGGACAGCGCCTAGTAATAAGAGTAGTAAGTATGTGTGTGTGTGTGTGTGTTTTTGTGTTTACACATACATATACATTAATATATGTACCATATTTCAATGTGCACATAATTCGCTGTCATTGACTATGTGTACATAAATATATGTGTATGTAGATATATATGTAAATTCATCTGTCACTAATGTATGTCTATACATGTATCCACAATATATATACATATTTTCTGTGAGAGCTTTATTTTTTAATTCATTCATCTAGTAAGCATTTATTGAATGCTTAATATTACTAGTATAATGTGGATGGTTCCTGAGTGACACAAATTTGAACTACCGTATATACTCGAGTAAAGCCAACCTGAATATCAGCCAAGGCACCTAATTTTATCACAAAAACTGCATTTAAAATGTGCTGAAACACAAGTCTATGTGAACACGAGGTGTTGAAGTGATCAGGTAACAGACACCAAAGAACAAAAACCATCATTGTGTGATCACCTTCCCCATGTAAACGCTGAAGACGAATATGTGCATAAGTAAGTGTGGTGAAGAAGGCTGATGGTGCCTGGCTACTGAGAGATATAGCATCTGGGGACTTAAAGGCTTGAAAGTAAACAAGCGGCCATCTAGCCCAGAAGCAACAAAGCCCACATAGAAGCAGCACACCAACAAGTGTGATCATGAAAGGCTGAGGGTACCAGGTTTCAAACAACAAAGGCGGGGTAAAAAAATCATATCACCGTGAATGAGGGGGAGTGCGTGATGGGGACCCAATATCCATCTTTAGACAGCTGGACATCCTTTTCAGAGGAGTAGTAGGGAGGAGATGAGTCACTCAGGATTCAGTGCAGCAAAAATGAAACTCAAAACCTTCCTCTAGTTCTTGAATATTTTCTCCCCTCCAATTATCATGATCCCAATTCTACCTTGCAGACCTGGTTAGACCAGAGGACACACAGCGGTACAGATGGGATCTGGAAACACAGGGAATCCAGGACAGATGAACTCCTCAGGACCAGAGGTGAGAGTGGCGACACTGGGAGGGAAGGGCGGGTGGGTAGAAAGGGAGAACAGATGTCGGGATCTACATATAAACGCCTCTCAGGGGCATGGGCAAACAGAAAGGTGGGTGAAGGGAGATGCCGGACAGTGCAAGATAAGATAAAATAATAATTTATAAATTATTAAGGGTTCATGAGGGAGAGGGAAGTGGGAAGGGAGGGGGAAGAAAAAAAAGGAAAATGAGCTGATTCCAGGGACCCAAGCAGAAAGCAAACTTTGAGAATGATGAGGGCAATGAATGTGTAAGTGTGCTTTACACAAGTGATGTATGTATGAATTGTGATAAGAGTTGCATGAGCCCCAATAAAATGATCTATTTACTCATTCTGTAACAAAAAAATTGAGAACTTCCCACTTCAATGATAACTTTTTGTGTGGAGAAAAATCTTTGTTTCTATAAGGAAAATAAGCACTAAATTATTTCTGGAAATTCAAATTTTTATTTTACACATATTTGTGTCATAATTATTTTATCTTCACAGCTAATTTTGGCTAGAATTGAAAGAAGCACAACTTTTATTTCCATTTTTTCCATACTTTCCATTGAAATTTATAAAAGAATAAAAAGAAAATGTCACAGATCTGTCAGAAGTTTATTCATTCACGAGGCCAAATTTCCCCCAATTATAACCATTTGCCTTCCTGTACAGAACATCCTGAAACATTTGCCAAGTGCCTTTTAGAACCACAATCAAAGAATAAATTTGAACCTTAGTGAGTTTTGGCTCCTGTAGATAGTGTCGTTAGGAGCAGCCTATGCCATTGATTTGCCCCAGAAGAATGTTGTTTCCGGAAAGAAGGTGAATGAATCACTTTTATGGGCTAAGAGATTTTCTCAGCACATCATTTTGCATTATTAATGGTTAATTCAATTTTGCTGGCCTGAAGTAGAGTTCTTTCTAGGGTAAGGTTAAATTCAAGTAGCTGTCTTATGATTTTCTATATTAGCAACCATTAGTATTTTTTAGATCCAGAGCATTTCATTTCTCTCTTTTATATTTGAAAGTATTCTGAATTTCTATGCCAATAAAGAAGATACTTTTATTCATTTTGAATTCTCCTCAAGAGAAACAGTTGTGGTTTACTCCTTTAAGACGTGGGATTTGGATCCAGACACACCTGTGTTAGATGATTTAAGCTTTATTACTTGAGCAGTTTAATCGAGACCCAATTTCCTTGTTTAGAAAATAAGAACAGAAATTAGCTCCCTCATAAATGTTATTATAAGAATTAAATAAGATATGAAAAAATGCTGATAGGGTTCTTGACATGTAGGTAGCCCTTAATATATGGGCTAAGTAAACAAAACTAAACCCAGAGTCATCTAGTCAATTATGACTCACAGCAACCTGCACGGCATTTCTGAGGTTCTAATTCTTTCTTGGAGCAGATAAATGCTGCTTTTACCCACTGAGCAACTGGTAGGTTTAAACTACTGATATTTGGGGTAGAAGCTGAAGGTTTACCTGACAGCGTCATCAAAAAACAAACCAAATGGCTTTCATACAGTTACTTTTGATTCATAGCAACTTTTTGGACAGAATAGAGCTGACCCTATGAGTTTCCAAAGACATTCATTTTTACGGTGGGGAAAAGCCTCTTCTGTCTCCAGGGGAATGTCTGGTGCATTCAAATTGTTTACTGTGGTTAGCAAGCCAACTTATGTCACCAGGGCCCCTTTACATGGTAAGCAGAATAATTTTCAGAAAATGCAAGGTGAAGCAAGCAAGGATACATTGCCAATAACTCAAGTTCAAAAATACCTATGCAGGTCTGACATTGTAAAGGGAAAGGAATTCAGTTTATATATTTATGCTCTTTCAAATTCAGAGTTATATTCTACTCTCATATTTAGTGAACAATTATTAATGTAGCATGTTATCTACATGACATTATTTTAAAATTTGCAGCTTTATGATTCCAAACTTTAAGGGGTTTAAATTCATCTACAAAGAAAAGGTCAGTTGTGGATAATATACATAAAAATACAGAAATTGCAGAGAAGGAAATTAATAAAAATTAAAATGAAAAATTTGCAATAATATGGAAAGGCTTGATAAAGGACTGAGAGGCTTAAATGTAACCTTGAAGATTTGTAAAAGTTCTATAAAAAGCTGGAGAAATAATTCTACCTTACAAATCTGGCTAGACCAGAGGACGTACACTGGTACACATAGAAACTGGAAACATTAGGAATCCAGGATGGATGATCCCTTCAGGACCAGTGGTGAGAGTAGCGATGCCAGGAGGGTAAAGGAAGGATGGGGTGGAAAGGGGGAACCAATGACAAGGATCTACATGCAACCTCCTCTCTGGGGGACGGACAACAGAAAAGTGGACGAAGGGAGATGTTAGACAGTACAGTATAAGACATGACAAAATAATAATAATTTATAAATTTTCAAGGGTTCATGAGGGAAGGGGTAGTGGGAAGGGAGGGGAAAATGAAGAGCTGATGCCAAGGGCTTAAGTGGAGAGTGAATGTTTTGAGAATGATGAGGGCAACGAATGTATAATTGTGCTTTACACAATGGATGAATGGATTGTGATAAGAGTTGTATGAGCCACCAATAAAATGATTTTTAAAAATCTGGGGGAAAATGTGATGTTTATGAAGGACTAAATGCTTTCCTATTATTCACATAAACATAGCATTAAGAAGAACATATTAAGCCTTAAATATATATTAATAGGCAGAATCCAATATTATATATAAAATAATTAATTATATCTATATATGATTATACATATGCACACACATACAATTCAAACAAACTTTAATAAGGAGACACAAATAAGTTACTATATTTACTCAGGAGCCTACTACTACTCAGTGGTAAGGTTTAAACTATATTTAACTCTCCTGATAGTGTCTCTATGCTTTTTACTGCAATATGTTGAGTGGGTAAGATTTCAAAGGCAACGTGAATTATTAATATCAAATATGGAAAGTCTTATACTATTGCATAAGGCCATTTCCATTTACAGCCATTAAGATTATTAAGGCTTTATATTTAGCCACCAGAATGACTAATTTCTATACTATCAATTTCAGTGTTAGCTGGAATTTAGATCCTACAAGCTCTTCAAATTGTGCATACTGCTGCCTGAATCCATACTAAGTGACATCAAATTGATAACTTGAAATCGATCATAATGGGAGCAGTTATACTATGGAACCAACAAAACAAACAAAAACCTCACTGCCATCAACTCAATGCTGACTCACAATGACTCCATAGAACAGGGTCCCTGTGAATTTCCTAGACTGTAACTCTTTGTGGGAGTAGAAAGCCCCATCTTTCTCCTGTGGAGCAATATTTTGAACTGCTGATCTAGCAGTTAGAAGCCCAACACAAAACCAACATTCCACCACTTGGAATAATTAAGCCTATGCAATTTCACTATTAAAACAGCTAAAGAAATAAAGATATATGTACTGATCCATTAATGAACTTCATATAATCCAGCTGCTGTGATTATTTGCTCAACATAAAGATTGACTATATATGAAGGGAAGATCCAATCTGGATGCACACCTTTCCTGACTTTAAATTATACAGTATTCTCTTGTTCTGTTTTCACAACTGCTTCTTGATCCATGTACCGGTTCGGCAAGAGCACATGAAGTGTCTTGGAATTCCCATTCTTCTTAAGGCTTGTCACAGTTTGTTAGGATCCACACAGTCAAAAGTCTTTGCAAAGTTCTTGAAACACAAGTAAACATCTTTCTGCTATTCTTTGCTTTCAACTAAGATCCATCTGACATCACCAGCCAGAACCTCTGGCAACTCCCTGTCAATGAATTGTTGTGATTTTTCTTGGATAATGATCAGCAAGATTTGTTATAAAAACATTATATGATGATTGTGTGAAGAAGAATGCTCCATTTGGATAGATGGAAGACTTATTTCCTATCTTGGATATGCAGATGATATAATCTTGCTTGCTGAAACTGAGGAGGACTTGAAGTAGTTGCTGATGAAGATCAAGGATTATAGCCTTCATTGTGGATTACAACTCAATGTAGAGAAAACAAAATTCTCCCAAATGTACCAATAGGTAACATGATGATAAATGGAGAAAAGATTGAAGTTGCCAAAAATTGTGTCTCCCTTATATCCACAATGAATGTTCAGGGAAGCAACAGTCAAGGGTATTGGGTGAATCTGCTGCACAAGATGTCTGATTGAAAATCTATGGTGATACTTTGAGGACTAGGGTTCACCAGACCCAAGCCATGGTATTTTCAATTACTCATATGCACATGAAACTTGGAGATTGAATACAGAAGACCAAAGAAAAATTGTTGCATTTGAACTATAGTGTTGGTGAAAATATTGAAAGTACCATGGACTGCCAAAAGAATAAACAGGTCTATTTTGGAAAAAGTAAAGCTAAAATGCTTCTTAAAGGCAAGTATATCCAGGCATCATCTCATGGACTTTGGACATGTTATCAGAAGAGATCAGTCCCTAGAGAAGGACATCATGTTCAGTAGAGTAGAGCAGCCAAAGGCGGACGCTCTCAAGGAGATGGATTGGCACGGTGACAGCAACAAGGAGCTTAGATGTAAGTACCGTTGTCTGGATGGCGTAGGACAATGTGATGTTTAGCTCTGTTGTACAGAGGAATGGACCAGACTGTATCCAACAATAACTAGACTTCACAGCACAGTGAAACGTACCGAGGTCAAAGAAAAGGCAGTATTAGAATGAAAGTAGCATAAATTTAAAAACCATTAGTTTTTACTACAAAGTTACTTATTATAAGTTGGAAGTGGCCAGAGAGCAGTGGGAGTAATTGGAAATGCAGTGCATCTGGAGTTTGCAATTTCAGCAACTTTTATTAAATATAAATGTAAATTTAAACAAATTAAAAAGAAATAGGAGAATTCTCCAACTGGTAAGCAACCCAAGACTTAAATCACTCTACGGGGCTCCTTCCACCTTAACATAAGGAGTAAACATCCTTATAACTGGACTAATGAGCAGCAAGATGAAAAATGGAGAAAAGATTGATGTTGTCAAAGGCTTCATTTTATTTGGTTCTACAATCTGTGTCTCAGGAAAAGCAGTCAAGAAATCAAATGACATATTTCATTGAGCAAACCTATAGCAAAAATGCCTTTCGAAGTATGTGAAAGCAAAGGTGCCATTCTGATGAGTATGGTGTACATGAACAAAGCCATGGTATTTCAGTCATATGAAAACTGGACAATGAATAAGGAAAACCAAAGAAGAAAAGGTGCTTTAAAGTATGTGGGCAAACAATATCAAATAATTATGAGAATTCCAGAAGCAATAACAGGGGTGTCTTGGAGGAAGTAGAGACATCTTTGTCCTCAGAATAAAAATGGCCAGAGGCCCCCTCACACACTGGACCTGTTGTCAGGAGGGGCCAATTCCTTCAAGAGAACATAGTGCTTAGTAAAGTAGAACGTAAGTGGAAACGTAAGATCTTTAATAACACATCAAGATGGTGGCTGCAACAGTGATCTCAAACATAGCAACAAATGGGAAAATGGTGCAGGACTAGAAAATATTTGGTTCTGGTGCACCTGTAAATCAATGGCATCTAACACCCACAACATTTGAGAAGGCTTCAACATATTTGTGGAAAAATTGATGTCTTTTAATTCCATTTACCCACAAACTTTTTTCAAGCTCAAATGTTTATACACACATACACACAGACACACACACACATACGAGGGGGTACTCCCCCCACAAACAGATTTGTGAGGGGAGGCCCGGAGCTTTTGTAGTATGCAATTTTCCCACTAGGAGAACATCAACCAACTCTGAGTTAGCGCACCCAGTGACATCGTCTTGGAAGTTACTCACAGTTAGTTTTTTCATAAAAGTCATTTCTCTCAAACCTCATTTTTTGTGATGGCCAATTTAAGAGAGCAGTATGCAGCTGTGAACATTTTTTTTCTGCTCAGGAAAAATTCTTCAGAAACTGTTGTGATGTTGAATACAGCGTACAAGGACGCGCTATGGGAAAAATCAAAGTGTAAAGGGTTTTTCTTACTTCAAAAAAGGTGAAATGTTGATTGATGACAAACATCATTCTGCATATCCATCAACTTCCCAAATAGATGATACTGTCAACTTGCAGTTCATTCGGAATTTATTCCACCAACTCAGACTGTTAATTAAGCTTTCCATTTAGAGGTTCTGAAAAGATTGTATAGCAGTGTGTATCAAAAGATGCCTGATTTGTGGCAGATAGGGGACTGGTTTTGCCACCATGAAAATACACCTGCTCATGCAGACATCTCAATGTGCCAGTTTTCAGCAAAAAACAGTATGTCTCTCTTGCCCCAAATACCTGAATAACCTGACCTCACTCCAGGCTACTTATTTTTGTTTCCATAAATGAAGAGGCACATGAGATATGGTGATTTGAAAACGCAGAAGAGGTGAAAAAATAAATGATAGCAATCAGCCATCCAAATAGATGAGTTTGAAAAACGTTTTCAAGAATGGAAGCTCAGCTTTGACAAATGTATTAAGTGTAATGGAGAGTACTTTGAAGGTGATAAGGTTGTTTCATAAAAAAAATTAAATACATAGCTTTGAAAAAAATTCCAATATTTTGGAGTACCCCTCGTGTGTGTGTGCTTGTGCATTGCAAAAGATGTGCTGAAAAATTAACCATACTTAATTTTTAAAGATCATTTTGTTAGTAACTTAAAGTTATTCTTCAGAATGTTGAACATTATTTTCAATTTTTTCACAGTGAACCATATAGGTTATGTAGAATATAAACTTTATGAAAAGACAAATACTATAGATCAGGTTTCCTTCACAATGAAACAGAAAGCTTCATGTATCCAAGAGAAATGTAAGTGATCTAAAGAATGAGAAAGAAGACAAAGAAAAAATTGAGAAATGATTTAATAAATTTGAGCTCAGATAAAATTTCACATTTAAAAATTATTTTTCTAAATAGTTTACCTTAGAATTTGATTTTAATATTAAGAACCACAGATTCTAGAATTTTAATTAAAGAATTATGTGGATTTTATTATATTGAGTTGGAAAAACACTAGATAAAAATGGAACAGAAACTTTACAAGTAATTGTTTCTAAGTGGTATGATTATATGTGATCGGTTTTGACTTACATCCTCATTTGAACTTAAAAAAATTCTACCTTTTTACAGTAAGCATGACCTATTTTTAATTATTATCTATATAAAATAATTTCCTATATTTATCACAGAAGAAAAAGTGCTACATACTTCACTTTCTCAAAAATCTCAGGGGGTTCTGACAAATATGCTCCCCCAAACATTCTGCACCACCCACTCCCCACTCTTTTTATGTGTAGTTTAATTTCCCATTGTTCAAGACTTGATTTAAGTATTACCAGCTCAGGGAAGTGATTCTCAATTGAGCTTTATAATAGGAACCAATAGCTTCTATTATGTTATTTTGCTTGTATTTTTCTTTTATCCTACTATAATGATAGATGCATATTCATATTTATACACATGTTCATTGCCTCTCTTCATCACTTACCATATGCCGCACAAGATCAGGGAGGTTTTCACCAAAATATTCTCATTGCCTAACTATGCCTAGCATATAGGTGACCATTCAATACCCCAAATACCTAAGCAAATTGCCTTAGAATTTATTTTGACTCATGGCAACCCTATAGCAACCCTATGTTACATAGTAGAAGGGCTACTTTGGCTTTTCAAGAATGTAAACCTTTACAGGAGCAGACCTCGTCTTTTTCTTCCAGAGTGTCTTATGAATTCTAACTGTTGATCTTTACATAAGCAACAAATCCTGAGCTCCTGAGTCACTGAATAAATATATTTAAATTACTAAATATTATAAACAAGGAAAGTTAAATTATAACACATTTGGAAGGTATAACTGACAGAAGGAAGAGACTCTGAATCATGTTCATGAACAGTGTTTCCCAGAGTGGATGATACCACTCCATGGGGCACTGGAATTATCCAGGGGTTGCAAAATCATATAACTACACTGTAACCTGGATTATGAGTTACAGGAAGGAAGGAAAAAAAATTTAATTGCTAGGGTGGGGTACACTGAATAATGTTTTTCTTGAAAGGAGACTGTAGGCTGAATAACTTTAGGAATCCATGTAATCTAGAACATAGAGTGTCTGAAACAATTATAAGCAATGATGAAATGAAAGAGTTGAACAGAAAATCTCAAAGGGAAACTCCAGAGTACAAAGGAAATTGTTGATGTTGGGTGGATCTTTGCTGGAAGCAGAGAAGACCAGGAGCATGTTTGCTCGTGTTTTACCGACTATGCAGAGGGGTGCAACTACGCCAAAATAACAATGTGTGGATAACCTTGAGGAGAATGGGAATTCCAGAATGTTTCATTGTGCTCATGTGAGACTTTTACATGGAGCAACAGGCTATTGATATATCACTTCTCAACCTCTTGGTTAAGATCAAGGGAAGAGGCAGTTGTTAGACGCGATAGGTTTATTGTGCCAATGAGGCCCATAGAAACATGTGTGCAGAGTTTAATCAGGTTGCAGCTTGATTGGAGGACGACCGAAATAAATAAAAACAGATGGCATCCCATCTTCCCCTTGATCCCTAATGACTGGACTTGTGTGCTACTGCTTTAGCTAGTAGCTCTATTTCATCCTGTGTGCTACACTACCTATGGGTCAAGTCAACACATGGATCAAGCTAGAGCTTGAGGCTCCTTCAAGACCTGCTTTGCCATGCTACTGGTGAGTACAATACTTGAGCTTGAGGCTGGTACATCCTGCCACCATGTTTGAGTTTGAGACCCCATGGGCCAAATCTGCTTCAAAAACTTCTTAAAAGTATTAAAGAACAAAGAGGACTAAAGTAGGCCTAGGTCAAGCCATGACCTTTTCATTTTCTTGGACAACGAGGAAGGAAGACTAAATAGAATTGGTGCATTTGAATTATGATGTTGGTGAGTAATAGTTGATGTTCCATGCACTGCCAGAAGGACAAACAGATCCCTCTTGGAGGAGGCACAGTCAGGAATGTGAGACGTGTCCCAGGTACTTTGGACATGTGATCAGAGGGTACAGTCCCTGAAAAATGGCATGATTCTTAGTAGACGATCAGTGTAAAAGGAATGTCCTTAATGAGATGGATTGACACAATGGCTATAACAATGAGTTCAAACATAGCAATTGCGAGTATGGTGTAGGACTAGGCAGTGCTTCATTTTGCTTTACATCAGTTCACTGTGTGTCTGAAGTGACTGAATGACACCTAACAACAGCTGAAATTTTATAATTCTAAAACAAAAATGGGTGTTTTAGAATAAAAGGGAATACGGGTACAAATTTCTCTCTTGCCTAAAATGGATCATTGGTTCAAGATATTGCTTTCCTTTCAATTTATTACTAATTTCCATAGAAATTACTATTTGGAATCATAAAATTTGGACAAATCGCATGAGAAAGTAATGAATTAATACTTGCTACATAATGTAAGGATGAAGAACAGGACTTGCATAAAGGAGAAGATAAACTAAGACAAAAACCTTTGAAGCACTCATTCACACTCTGTTAGGCACTGACTCTAAAGTTACAGGACATGGAGAGTTCAAAACTAAAATAAAACAAAAGAACTCCTCCTTCCCTTGTGAGTGATTTCTAACTCATAGTGAGCGCCTCCTAAAATGTTATACCCAAATGGTTTGCCTACAAAAGCAGGAGGTCAGAGGTCAAATGACACCTTGCATGGGTAAATCTGCCCCACAACCCCTCTTTCAGCAGAGAAGAGCAAAGATGTTACTTTGAGTTTTGAGGCGCATCTGATCCAATTCATATTTCGAGTTTCCTCACGTGCGTGTGAAAGTTGGATGTTGAGTGACTAAAGAAGAATCAATGTATTTGAATCATGTTGCTGGCAAAGAGCAACGCAATGATCATGGACTGCCCGAAGAAGAAACATCTGTCTTGGAGGACGTGAAGTTAAATGCTCCTCGGGAGAGAGGATAATTAGACAACATCTCATTCACTTTGGGCATGTGATCAGGAGAGACCAGTCCCCGGAAAAGCTCATCATGCTGGGTAAAGTAGAAAGGCTGTGGGAAAGAGGGAGACCCTCTAGGAGATGGATTGAAAGTGGCTGCATCCACAGCTCAAACATAACAACAGCGAGGCTGTCTCAGGCCCGGGCAGTGTTTCTTTCTATTGCTGTGAGATGACACTTAACAATCAAAAGTTATTTGTCACACCTTAATGCTTCTGGTAATTTGAATATCTGGGGCGGGGATAAAAATAACCCTGAAAGACAAGAAGAACATGTCCCTAGGTTATGCTGGCTCGTTCATATGCCTCCTGAACAACCCTACGACCCACAGGTTTATTTCTCTCTATTGACCAGCCAAACTCACATCACTTAAGTTCTATAGTAGGGAGGCCTTGTTTTCCCTGGAATTGCATACACTTAAATATTACCAAACATATTGGCACCTCAATAAATCTTTGCTCTCCTAACTTATTTGGTATTCAATTGAGGCTTGCTTAATCTTTTTATATCACTATTTTGGTCCAGAATCGAGTTTACAAGCAGCTTGTCTTGAGTTCCAGTTCTAGGCATAAACCTTTTTTCTTTTTTTTCTGTTATTATCTTTTCCCTGATATTTAAATGTTGGCATTTTTACAAAAGCCCAGATGTATGGAATCACAAAAACAAACAAAAAGGAAAAACAAAAAATTTGATTGCAGTGCACCAATCAACTTGTCTACATTAAACTGACAATATTTCTGGGCTTTCTGTGGCTGAGTCCTCTGAGTATACAGCCCGTTCTTTCTTAGAAGTCTGTTCATAATCTGGAAGCTTGCTAAAACTTTTTTAATTCTGATAACCACCCCCCTCAATATTTGAAAATACCAGTGGCATAGGCTCTAATACCGCAGTACAAAAAAAGGAACATCATTATTGTGACAAATAGTTGTTTGTTGTAAATGAAACCAAATTCATGGCCATCAAATTAATTCTGACTCACAGTGACCCTAAAGGACAAGATAGAACTACCCTTTTAAAACTGCTCTGGGGTGCTGGCTAAGATTTTGAAGGCACTGTGGACTATCAAAGAGGAAATAAATCTGTCTTGAAAGAAGTCAAGTCAAAGTCTCCTTGAAAGCAAGCATGGTGAGACGGAGTCTCACATCCTCTGGGCAGGTTATCCAGAGAGGCCAGTCCCTGGACAAGACCATCACGCTTGGAAAAGATGAGAAGCCGTGAACACGAGGAAGAGCCTTAACAAGATCAACTGACACAGTGGCTGCAACAATGGAGTCAAAGCTAAGGACAAGCATGAGAATGATAAAGGCCAGGCGGCGTTTCTCTCTCAGAATGCTCAAAGTCCATCCCTGTGGCTAGCTTCAGCAGCAAGTTTGTCCCTCTTTCCCTGTGACTAATCAAGCTATTGCTTTCAGTTGTTCAATACTCTGCATTTAGATCCATGCTGTACCTCATGGTAGACAGAGCATATGTACCTGCTCACTGATATTAGACGTGGCCTGTGCGTTACTTAGGTTCATAGGGTAATGGCATTTGTAAAACAGAAAGCAAGTGTACTTGCATGGCTTGGATATCTGTACCTTGAGAAAGGCTCCTTCTAGGAGCCACAGCAACCTCGTCCCCAGAAGAAGCGCACATACCTTAGATCTGAGCCATATCCATAGGTGAGAATAAGGACTCGCTTCCTGCTTGGCAGTTGATCCCAACTCCGCCTGAGCAGAACTGCCCCTGTGGGTTTCTGAGACCAACTCTTTGAAGGAGTTGAAAACCTCATCTTTCTCCCATGGTGCAGCTGGTGGTTCCGAACCTTGTGTTGCAAAGCAGACCAAATTCACTGCCATCCAGGCCATTCTGGCGAGTGTTGACCCCATAGGACGGAGTGAAACTATTCACATAGAAATACCCGTGTGTGCTAGCAAAGACTCTCGAACGCCTCTCCACTATCCAGGCTTCTCACCAACGCCTGGATCAGACCCCCGGTGGAGCTCATTTAGATCGCCAACCTCTGCTCAGCCTCCTGATTTTGAGAATGTAATCAATGTAGGTTTTTGTAAATTTCTTGAGTGTGGGATAATTTTTATACATATACATTGTTGATATTAGTTAATTGGTATCATTTACAAGATAGAAGGGGAAGGTTTTTAAAAAAATTTTTAAGTTGGAATAATATATTTCATTGAACAAATGACTTTTAAAAAGTTGGAATAATATATTTCATTGAAAAATTCGACTTTTGAGCAATACCTTCAGGAAGATGTAAGCAAAAACGTGCATATTGCTAGAGAAACATCATTCAAAGCTGAGGGAATAGCCTGGTGGCATAGCAGTTAAATGCTTGCTACTAACAAAAAAGTGTTGTGAATCCACCTAGCAACTTTGAAAGGGAAAGATCTAGTTACCTGTTTCCATTTTTAAAAAGTGAAGGAATCTTTGTCAGACTGGCTTGCTATGACTTAGAATCAACTAACCAGTACCCAACCTAACCCAAACAATGAAAAACCTTTGCCATTGTTTTGGTTACTGCTCATAGTGATTCTGTAAGACAGAATAGAATTTCTTGCTATGATTTCCAAGGCTATACTTTTTAAAAGTTATTAATTACTTCACTGGGGGGGGCCTCTAAAAGTTTTATGACAAACCGTCATTCAATTGTATTAAGCACACTTGTAAATATGTTGTCATCAACATTTCCAAAACAGTTTCTTTCTACTTGCGCCCTGGTACCAGCTCCTCTTTTTTCCCCTCCCTCTCCCCCACCCTCCTGAATCCTTGATCAATTATATATTATTGTTGTTACTTTGTGTATCATACTGTCCATTGTCTCCCTGTGAGTGAGACCAGCCCCTAGCACTGTCACGGGTTCATAGGCACAATTGTACGGCTAAGCTATATAAAGATTATAGTAAAGTCATAGTGAACAAGAGAGATGGGAGAGAGAGTAAAATAAAGGAGTCAGACACATTTCATGGTAGCATGCTCACCTCAGCCATTCTTGATGGTCCACATAGGGATGTGGGAGGAGGAGAGGGCAGGAGAGAGAGGGAGAGGGAGTGGGGAAGGAGGGAGAAGGAGGGAAAGGAGGCCTGAGGAGAGAGCAATTTATTTCTAACCCAGGATTATATGTCTTTTGGGGGCATGAATGTCCCCTGATTACAGGTAACAACATACAACACAGGAAGGGACTGTATTATAGGAAATACAGCAATGGGAGGGGGACGATCTAGGGGTGTACGTGCTATAGGAAGAGGAGGGATTAAGGGTACACAAGCGACAAGATGGACAGATCCTAGATTCATGATGGTGACCTAACCTTGATTGTCCATGAGCTGGAGACATGACTTATTCCAAGCTTTCAGGGGAAGCTATCCATTAACCTATACAGTAGGGAGTGAGCTCTATGTATGATTGGGCAGACAATAGGGTCTGCTTCCTTTGGATGGCTGATGCCTACAGAGAGATAACTTGGTAATCATTGTCCATTAGTTGCAAGCCGTGTCCTAGGTCTGACATATATTTGGGGGAGAGAAGCTAGGGAAAAGTCATTTTATATCCCACTTTTTGTCATTCATCCCCCTGGGGGGAGGGTGTTCTCTATATCCAACCTTGTGATGAGTTCTCTATTTCTCCCTTCTTTCTCCATTTCCTCCCATACCCCCTCCATACCTCTACCCTCTTGATATTGCTACTGTTCCTAAGGGTTTTATCTGCCCTGAATTCCATGTGTCAGGAGCTCTTATCTGTAACAGTGTGCTCTGGTCTAGCTGGATTTGTAAGGCAGAACTGGGTCATAGTAGTGGGGAAAGGAAGCATTCAGGAAGTAGAGGAATGATGTGTGTTTCGTTGGTGCTATATTTCACCCTGGTTGAATTGCCCCTCCCTTGTAACCCCTCTGCAGAGGGATGTCCATTTGGATACATATGGGCTTTGGATCTTCACTCCAGGAGATAGTGATCACATGGACAAGAAATTCAATCATTTCCAAAAGTTTGAGTGAAATGGAAATTTGGCAGCCTGAAACATAATGTCCTAGAGGAAAGTGCTTTCAGTTTTTAAAAACATACTCCGAGTTTCCTAGCTACCCTATAAGATCCATTCTGACAATGGGTTTCTTTCATAAGAAATGGATGATCTAATGTACTGTAACTCTGGTCATGAATTTTCAAGGTAATTTGACGTCTTACTTCTGTATTTGAATCCCAAATTAAGGAGCACCCATGGATAAAAACATCCTTTTAAATATCAATGATAATACTCAATAATTTCCACTTTCTGTTGAATCTCTGAAATGGACATAAATATCCTTCTCATCCAGTTGGCTGGCCAAGTAACTGTTTCCAAATATGGAGTTAGTACTTCTTGCATTCCATGTAATTGTGGAAACACGTCAAGAGGTATTTCATCAATTCCTATCACCAAGGTCTTCAGTACAGTTTGGGCATTTCCACCACCAAACTTGCGTTAATCGTCTAAGCTGCCTAACAGCCCCACCAGGGCTTGCCCAGAAATAGAAAAGTAAAACTCTCGGTCACTTTCCTTTAGGTATATTTGGAATGGCACGGTTATGTAAAAGGGGACTGATACACACATGGAATTTCTGTAGATATTCATCTGGAGATTACCTTTTGCTATGAGCAGAGTTAACAAAAAACCTACAGCGACCACACTTAGAAGCTTCTGAAAGGTTCTGACTAAGTCATTACCTTCAGGCTGCTGCAGACTCATCATGGAGCATATTGTGACATCAGAGCCAGGCTCTTCTGTGCAATGTGGGCAAGTTCTGATGGTTGCTCTGGACTCTCAATCAACCTACTAAGATTTTCCCCAGAGCTACATTGCAATCTGAGAGTTCTTCTTCATGTTCCCTTCTCTGCTTCACAGTTTCAGATTGGCACTGGGGTGTCAAGACTCACCCACGCCAACTCCTTCTCTCCATTGTTCTTCAAATGTACTTCCCCTGAACATGTGTAATCCTTCCTTGACAGAACTTTCCCAGGGAACTCAAATGGACACAGTAACCTTTTGATAGATCTATTCTTTGTCTAAGATTCAGTCTCTACCCACACTGGAGAGGCAGTGTCAAATGCTGACAAGCACATGAATGGTCCAAACAAGCTCACACACACACACACACACACACACACACACACACACAATCACTGCCACGGAGATGATTCTGACTCATAGCAACCTTTTAGGACAGGGTAGAACACAGGGATGGGAGCCTGGTTTTGAACTGCTGACCATGATTAGTAGAACAGCGTTCAATCCCAACGCTGCTGCTGCTCATCTTCCCCTTGAACTTTGAACATGTCACCCCCTCCATGGAACTGCTTCCTTTTTTGTTCAAATGAGAGTGTTCCATTAGAGGAAAATGTTCCCTTCTTTTTCTCTTTCTTTCTTTTTTTTATGTAAAAAGAAAAGCAGAGGTTAAAAAGGTCTTCAAAATCCTTCTAGCATAAAAAGCATGAAAAGACAAAGGAGAAAATATACTAATAGAACCAGTGGAGGTCTGAGAGAGAAAAAAATTGCAATGCTAATTGGTCATTGGGAAGGGCTCCTGGTTTTCTACATCCTGATATTTTCTTTTTAATAATACACCTTCTTGGATCTAGTTATGATTTAGCTGCCATCGTTACTGCTTGCTTTAAGCCACTTTGTCACTTTGCTGGGAAATTTCAGAGTGTGAAATCCCCATGGCTATTTTGAAGGTGAAGGCTGTTTTCTGTGCTTTGTTTTACTGACCCCCACTCGCACTCCCTGCCTCCTGGGATTCCTGTGGACCCAACCTGCTTTCCCTTCCACTTTCAGTACTAACATCACACACTCTTTTCCTGGGGGGTTCTTCATCGCCCTGGTTCGCCTCCTCGGTGGCTTGGATGTTATTCAGCTCAATGTTTTCTGGGAGCTCGCCAACGCAAAGACATGACTTTTTGGTTTTAAGATTTTTTACTTGAAATCCCATTGGGAAAACAGCCAGAAAAGAACACAATCACAAATATAAGGGAATTCAAAGTTTAAAAAAAAAACACTTGGAAGTTGAAAACTCACTGCCCGGGGTCTGTCGTGCCTGCTGCTGAGACGATTGTCATCTCCCTGAAGGCACACTGGACTTGATCTTTTACTTCTTTTTTGGCTTCTGCTTTCTCTAGACTCAATTTCTGCCAGATTCATCCCGTCCTCTGAGTCTGCAAACCCTCTTCGCTACAAAGCACCTTCTTCCTGGTAAAGAATATAGTATCCCGGGGAAAAAAAGTTGAGATGACGCGTGGTCATTCCACGCCTGCTGGGATGAAACATGTGATGTGTGTAAACTGAAAGTGGTTTTGGCAGAGAAGATATATTCCAAAGGGGCCATACCAATGCCCCTCCTCCTACATATGCTGCTTGGCTGCTGTGTGCTATTGGTGTACTTTCGGTAAGAGAGGGGGGTTCTATGATTTTTCCCTTCTCATCTGGACGGGTTTGTAACTAATTCCACTAACAGAGTATGTTAGAAACAATGCTCTGTGATCATGTAAAATAAGAGAATGTCTGCCTCATTTACTGGGACTTTAGAAATAAAACCCTGAGTTGCCACTTAGACACAGTTGACTACCCTGACACCTCCAAGTTTGGAGCCATATTCTCTGTATTCCTTCCGTCTTCTTGGATGCTCTCTGTGTCGGTCAATATTTTGCTCACAGACGCCTACAGTGTTACAATTCAAGGCTTGAAATTTTTCTGAAGCTGAACTTACCAAGTAAGTTTTTCACTTTTGATCTTCTCACTCCAGATATTTGCACATTTCATTAAAATAGTTTTACCTTGTCTTCTCCAGATGCCCTGTGAAATCATCTGCCCAGCTCTCTTGCTTCCTCATTTCTCCAGTCACTTTAGCTTTTGTACGTTCAAGACGAAGAATCAGTCTCTTCTGACGTTCACGTCATTCTTTTCTGCCTTTTAAAGCATCTTGTTCATTCGCCGTGTCCGTAATATCGTTGCTGTCATCCCACAGCTCCTCTAATCTTCGGTCCACTCTCTTCCAGAGATGGGGTCTAAATTCAGGCTAAATATACTCAAAGTCATAATTGGGTTCTCATAGATTTACTTTAATATTCTTCCATTTAAATTTGAACTTGCACATGAGCAACTGTTGCTCTATTCTGCAGGCATTCCCTAGCCTTGTTCTATGGTTAATATTGGACATTTTCATTGGCTCTATTCACAAATGGAGTTCATTTGATTACTGTGTATTCCAGCCAGTGAGTTCTACCTACAGAGTCACTATTTATGTTGTGGAAAATAAGACATTTACTATGAAGAAGTTATTCGTCTTCAATTTGTCATTGCCAGCATAGTAAACCATATGCTTGTCTTATTCAGAATGGCCAATTCCAGTCATTTCAGCTCACTAATTTCTAGAACATTTATCACTATTTATTTTAGATCACTTTAAATTTTTCAATATTAAACAGATAGCTGCCGAGTGTTCAAGTTTTGGCAAACCCCACAGAAGACAAGGATTTTGATTTTTTTTCTCCTTACCACTTGTAATATGTACAACATATGATACTGCAGCATGCTTTTGCGGTGGGAAAAATGAGATGATGAGGTTGAGAAGAAGAGACACTGTCAAAAACTTAATGAGGAATGGATTAAGTGGGGTTTTTACTAAGCTAAATAATAGGATACAGTTGCTTTAAAACATAGATATGAATTTCAATCCCTTTTCTAAAATTAATAGACAGATTGTGGGAAGAGTAAGGTGTTACATGAAATTATGAAGAAAATAGTGTGAGGCATATAAGCAACCAACTCTCCCCAGTTTTCTGTTAGAAACAGCACTGGCCATTCCCAGGGATAATCTCAATCAACCATAAACTTCCGTAAATGGTGTTATTGCTACAACTGTTCAATTATTCTTTATTATTGGAGTAAATTTTTGTGAAGTATGAATTGTCATTTATGTATGAATATATGAAAACATATCTGCAAGTTTATATGTAAGATGTAAACACCCAAAGACAAAGAATGGACCTATAATGATCTTTATCATGAAAGATATTAATAACGAAACTGAAGAAAGGTAATGGCCTACACTAGAACATATTTAAATGGAGTTGTTATCTGGAACTGTCTGTATATGAATTGCAAATTGGGATAAAGTTTTCGGATGAGTGCCAAATGTTCTGAAAATGAAAGGGATTTCTAAAATCCGTATACCAAGTCTTAAAGGCATTTCCATGGCATGAGAATGGACACAGAACTGAGCAATCTGTGATAAGGAAGACTTTTCAGAAAGCATTGTCTTGAAAACAAAATAATTACTGATTTAAACGTAGCTCCTTGTCTGATCTTTGGAGTTTATTCCCTGAAATTAACTGAATTCTTCCAAAGAATCACAACACTCAAGATAAAATGGTCTTACTAGTCTATCTCTACATGATGCTTGCCTCAAATGTGGCTTTTAGGAACTAGTGTTTTCAAGGCTCAGGTTTCAAAAGGACATCTAAGGAGAGTGGTCACCCAACTGCATAAAAACAAAAATTGCAGATCCCAGGAGAATTAAAACAATTGTGTCATCATTGAGTGCTTCATGACTGCTACCAAGGCTCAAAATAAGCATAGAGTGAGGGAAAATGAGGTATCACAGGTACGTAGCTCATCAAGGAACCAAAGGGCAGAAGATGAAAGAAACAAGATTACCCTTCAGAGCAAATGGGAGCCCAGTCCTTCCTTCGAGCCAATGTCCTGAATCTGGACTTCTCATCTCCTGTTAGAAAGTCATATTTGTTAACAGAACCCCCCTGTGGTATTTCTGTTAGAACAGCACTAGCCAGCAAGGCCTTAACCCAAAAGGAGAGGAAGCAGGCACACAATTTCTCTGTGCTCTGTCTTGATGTCACAAGTATGAGAAAATGAATGTTTTAGTATATTAAAATAAATATTTAATCTGGTAAACCCTGCCACATTTAATATTATTTTTATTTAATAAAATAATAATAACCATAACCTTCAGTTCAAATGTGAGACTCTGAAGTGATTCTCCCCAACCACCTGCTTAGGTAACTGGTCCTGTTCATATATATATTTCCAAAATCAGGATTTTAGCTTTTATCAATTTTATTGTTTTCTACATCCCTCTTTCATTTACTTGTTACTGTTCTATGAAATGAGTAGTCAGGGTGTTGTAGTGGTTACACATTGGGCTGCTAGGCTCAAGGTCAGCAGTTTGAAACCATTAACCACTGCACAGGAGAAAGATGAGGCTTTCTAATTGTGCTAAGAGTTACCGGAACTTTTGGGGCAGTTCTACCCTGTCCTATAGGGTCATTGTGAGTCAGAAACAACTTGGTAGCAGAGTTTGCCTGAATTCTATGAAATATAGGCACAATGAAATATGGTTCTAGTAACAGGAATAAGAAGTGTGCATCCACAAATCTTCCTCCCCAGTAGGTTTTAAAAATTAGATCGAATGATTATCCAAGGAAAATGGGACACAGAACAGCATTGTAATAGAAGGATAAAGATGAAGAAAAGATAATTGCCTAGAAACTTAGATTAGATTTAGTCTTTGTTACTTTCAGCTCAAGGGCCTTGTTCACAGCTGAGAATTTCCAGGGAAGCCATGGATCCACCAAGTCTGTTAGAAATTGCTTTTTCACATAAGTCAAGAGACTGGCACATTTCTAAGTACTTTAACATATAGTTTCTTTCAAAGGAAAATGCTTCTTGAGTCTCTTAGGTTATTTTAAAATATCTACATAAACAACCTTAGATATATTTTTAGCTATACTTATTGTTTCTATAGAACAATAAAACAAGGTTTTTTTTAATAGCTGAATGAATAAGAATCCACAGACCAGTTAAATTTGGACTCCAAGCATCATTTAATGTCTGATGGTATTGACTGGCCTGGTCTGCTTCCATGCAGACATAATTCAGGATGCTAAATGAAGGTAGAATTCTGCTGGACTCTGTTCTAGGGGAGTAGCTCTCCTGGTGTAGTGAAACTACACGGCAGCAATTTGAATGCACCAGCTGTTCTGTGGGAGAAAGGTAGGCTTTCTGTTCTAATAAAGATTTACAGTATTGGACACAATATTGTGTACTGTGCATCCTTTGTGGCTTTTATCAGGATGATATTTGGTGTGAAGGAGTCATTCACATGTTTAGTTGCCAAATTGCATCATCACGTCAATGTCAAACCACTGAGAATAATGACCCAGCCAAGTTGACACATAACCATGATCATCACATTCAGCTTCACACCTCAGTGTTTGTTATTGCAATAGGTAAACTGTTAATGGAAAAAATAGTCAAACGTTTTAGTATTGTTGTAAATGTGGCATGTCAGATAGCAATATACTTGATGAGTGAGGCGTAAGTGTGTTCACAAAATAGAGATGGATGATATTTTTTACAGTTCTTTAATATGAGTAGTTTTTTCTGGAACAAGGATTTCATAAATTAAACTAAAATTTTAATATTTTTCACTTAAACGTTCCTCATACTTGCATAACTATGGGTCAGATGGATTACTTCATAAGATAATGTTGTTATTGTTGAGTGCCATTGAGTTGGTTCCAGTTCAACTACTTAGAACACAGTGAAATCCTTGTAACCAGACATAATGCCAGAATTGTCCGTCTTATCCTAGTCTGCCAATTTTGTATACAAGACTTCCGAAGGTTCCAGTCTGGCCCTTGACTGATGATGTTTGAAGTTGTTAGCCCCTAAAATCGTGTGATGATTCTTCAAAATAAACCTTTCTTGCTATACTTCTACATTGCTGGTTATATGTTGCCTGCTCTGTCTTTGCAATCTTTGTTAACATGCATGTATGGCAATTGCATACACAATAATAGCTATATAAATGATAAATATTTATGCAAAAATTACTATACGACATTAGTTGCCTTCAGTAGTCAATCCAGATCCTAGGGGGGGTCTTCTTTTTCACTGACCTCTTACTTCACCAAGTCTGATGTCCTTTCTCAGGAATTTGTCTGTTATGATAACAGGTCCAAAGTATGCCATCCCTACTTCTAGTGAGCATTCTGGTTATACTTGTTCCAAGACTGAACAATACTTTCAATAGTCTTTCTCAACAACCTATATCAAATGCATCAATTTTTTATCAGCATTCTTCCTTATTTTTTGTTCACCTTTCATATGTGTACAAGGCAACTGAAATATGTGAATCATTATGCAAATAATGTAATATTTATACAAAAGTTTTATATGGACGTTAGTTGGATTAAACTTAAATATATATTGAATAAGATAGCGAGTTAGTTAAGACTTTTTGTGTCAACCTGACCGATAAACCCATGTGGGGTTAATTGAAGGGTGGAGGGATTAATGCCTCTGTGAGCCTAGCCTTTCGAGTTCCCTGGTCTCTTGCTTTGTGATGGTCGGACAAGGGTGCAGCTGCCTTAGCCAGTTGCCTGTTTCAGCTTGCAAGGCTCACTTCCCGCAAGACATCCATGAGGAGAAGCCACATGGATCTACCCCAATGCAACCCTGGATGCTGGAGCAACTGTGTGGAGGACCCTGTCAGTGCTGAGATGCTTACACATTCACTGATTCAGCTTTCCTCCTGCAGTCGGTATCATTGCATCTGTTTTGTGAGATGGAAGAGGACTTTGTAGATCAGTGTCAGACATATGGGTTAATGTTGGACTTGTGGGCTTGGGCAGCACTAGGTTGGGTTATTTTCTTGATGTGCACTTACCCTTTATATAAAACTCTCTCTTATACATATGGGTTTCTGTTGATGTGTTTCTCTAATGTACCCAGACTAGCACAGATAGATATTGAATATTAATAATTCTTTCTAGTTCTTCATTTTCAAAGTGACTAAATCTGCTATCCTTTTCTTTAGTAATTGTATTTTTAGTAAAATGTTACCTTAGTATTACTCAGTTAATTCCAAGTCAAAAATCAAGAATGGTAAAGCTTAGATCTAATGCTTTTTAGTGAGAGAGATTCACTTAGTTTGTGAAAAACTATCTTTTGAATATTTTCTGGGCTAAAATGGAATAATTTTAGCAATCCTACAGTAATATAAAATGTGAATGTCTTTTATCTTGAAATTGAGTTTCTAGGAATAAATCCTAATAATAAGGTATTCAAGATTCTTCTCTAAAAAGTTACTTGTCAAAGATCAGTCATACTCAACGTCCTTTTAAAGAACCCCTAAAATCTTCTCAAAAGGTATCCCTCATAGTCTTCCTTGAAAAATAGCTCTAAATATATGTAATGCTTTATTATCTTATCTATCCATAGTCTGGGAAGACAGGACTTTTAACGCTCATAAAAATTTGTCTTGGAAGTTTACAGGTATAGTTCTACCCTGTCCTATAGGGTCACTGAGTTGGCATCAACTGAATCCCGGTGAGTTTGGTATTTGGTATACATTCACCAAACCACTTAGCAATAACTCCCCATCTCCTCTTTCCCCAGCCCCTGGTAATCATTGAACAACTTTTGTCTTTATGTATTTACCTAGGGTAGATTTCCATAAGCAGGTGGGTGGTCATACAATATTTGTCTTTTCTCCTCTTCCCTGCTTGTTGTTAGGTTCTTTGCTGCCAGGTGGTTGCGACAGATACCAACCCCATGTGCAACCGAGCGAAACACTGCCTGGTACTCCGTCTCCATCTCCATCATCCTCAAAATCGTCCTTGTGTTTGAGTCTGTTGTTGCAGCCACTGTGTCCGTCCATCTTGTTAAATGCCTTCATCTTTTTTGCTGCTTTTCTTTTATGTTTACTTGGTTGTTTGTTTGCTTGATTGTTTGTTTTAGTGAATTCACTTTGATTAACTTCTCATTACATTTTCCTCTGTCTTTTAAATATATTATTTTTAGTTACCATTGTGATTACAGTTAACATTCAAATTTTATAACAATTCAATTTAAGTCTATAACTTAATATGTAGCTTCAACAATATATAAACTATCTATACAGCACACTATCTTTTATGTCAGTGTTATTCCAAATTGCATGTTTATACATTAGTTTCCCAGTAATAAATGTATAATATTTTGTGCATTTGTCTTTTAAATAATGTAAGACCAAAAATACATTAACAATATACAATAGATCTTGATTTTATATATGTCTATGACTATCTTTATTGATTATCATTTTTCTCCATGAGTTGTTGAATTAGTGTTCTTTCGTTTCAACCTGAAAGGCTCCTTGTAGCATTTCTTATAGAACAGACACTGGAGTCACCATCTTCCTCAGCTTTTGCTACCTTGGAATGCTTTCCTTTCCCACATTTTTAAAGGAGAGTTTTGTAGATACAGAATTGTTGATTGGCAATTACGTCCTTTCAGTATTTCAAACATGTCCGCCCACTTTCTTCTGGTTTCCATGGTTTCTGCTGAGGAATCTGCTGTGAACTACGTGTAAAAGCTGCATAGAGGACAACAGTGCACTTCTTTCTTCATACTTTCAAGATCCTTTTTATTTGGCATTTAAGAGTTTGGCTGTAATGTGTCTTGGTGTGGATTCCCTTGGCGTTATTCTATTTCGACTTGGTTGAACTTCTTTTCTATATTCTATATAGAAATGTATGTCTTTCATCTATTTTGAATATGAACATTATTTCTTTAAATATTCTTTCCATCTATCTGTCTATCTATCTCTTCTCCTTCTAGGAAATATATTCTACAAAGAATATACTGATCTGCTTAATTGTGTTGCATAAATAGCTTAGATTCTGTACATTTTCTTCATTAGTTTTCTTTTTGTCTGAGAAAATGTTGTGGGGATCCCATCTGACCTCTTCTGACGACATGAGAGGAGAATCCAACTCCATACCAGTCCAAGGCAAATTTCCACAAGGTAGAAAACAGATATCTACTTTCCAAATTTCTTTATTCCATTCTGTAGTCAACCCTCCAACTCACAGCACTCTATTGTTCCATTGTGATGACCATACAGTACTCAGAGACAATACTCATGATTATAGGAGCTTATTAAATTATCAGGCTACAAGTCAGGTTTGAAAACTTTAAGGGTACAGTTTTTTGATTTATTTTTTTTTCTGTAACACCTCTTCTTAGCCATGCACATCTTTCTCTGGTCCTCAGACTCTCACTCACGTAACCCTTGGCTTTTGTCCTGTTCAGACAAGTGTTACAAATCTACTTTAGCACTGATAAATGCCAAAAGGACACTCCAAACTGCAATTAAATTTTCTGCCTGGAGGCATTCAACTATACAGGCTACAATTCAGGATCAGGAACACTGAGTGTACAGCACTTCAGTGAAGAAGGCCTCTGGTCCATCACACTAGCAGGCATAGTTCACTCTGATCCTTGGCCTCTCCAGTCCTTTTGCCTCTTGGTCTCTGCCCCATTTGGGCAATGTTACAAAGTTCTTTTAGCACTGCTTATAAGCCTCTGAAAGGGCACAACAGTCCATCCTAAGCCTCATTTGCAAGGTGCTCAGTTTTAGCTCTATTGATATGCAAAGCCAGTTCCCTTGATTAAATGTTTGGAAGAACTTCACTCTACAAAGAGCCTCCTTCCCAAAGGCACTCAGCTGTACTCCCTCCAGAAGCAGAGAAGCACACAACTCCGTCTCATGCTGTGACTCTTAACTCTTGACTGTTCTGCAATTTTTCTGGTGCCACAGCTCTGTCTCCTTGACCTAGGAGGTGCCGCACAGAGGAATATCAGGTCTCAGTGAATACTTTCAGCTCCTGGCACTTCTTTCTTGATGGTAGTGGGACTTCCCTATTTCTACTTCTCAGATGACTCATTTTATAGCCCTCAGATGACAAAACCAATGAGCCCCCACATTAGAGTTCTGAGCTTTTACAATCACTGTCAACTCTGTAACATTTGTTGATAAATGAATCATCTAATTCTATCATCTTCTCCCACCTTCTCTTACACATCAGGAAAAAAGGAAATGCATGCAATCTACATGACCCAAGGAGCATTAGAGATGCTATGGCTACAAGAGCCATTTCAAGTCAATAATTACACCACAATGGTCTTGACTCATCAGCTAACTAGTAAACTTTGAAGGTGACATATCATTCCACATTTCTATCATTTACCTACAGCATGTAGCATGCTATTTTGTTTATAGGTGTTATATATAATTTCTCATTATTGAGGAATGGACTCCATATTTTCTTCTATTGTTATAACCTCTTTTTTTCTCTTTCTTTCTACATTCAAAAACTCCGACGTAGTTTTTGATATAATGAACAAAGAAATCAGAGGTCACCAATTAAGAACATTAAAAGAAGTACCTAAGAAAAAAATCATCCAAATTTCCATCTTGTAGAAAGACTAATGATATTACACAAAAACTCATGTATACAGAAATTAACGGGGAAAATGTCTAAGATGAAAACTATATGTGTCAACATAAAATAATATTATTTTATTTATTTATTTGGTTAAATAGTTCCAATTTTATTTGCTTACTGAACTTTTTATTGTAAGCTGGATGAAAGTATATAAAGCATGTCATCAGTTTTATATTTAATACTTAATGTGCATTCTGTTTTATTTCATTAATGGTAATCCCTTCAATACACCTTCTTACTTCTCTGCTTTTTAAAATATGTTTTCAAATTTATAGTTCTTTTTTTTAACATTTTATTAGGGACTCATACAACTCTTAACACAATCCACACATACATAAATTGCATAAAGCACATCTGTACATTCTTTGCCCTCATCATTTTCAAAATACTTGCTCTCCACTTAAGCCCTTTGCATCAGGTCCTCTTTTTTTCCCCTCCTTCCCCACTCCCCCCTCCCTCAAAAATTTATAAATTATTATTTTGTCATATCTTGCCCTGTCCAGCGTCTCTCTTCACCCCCTTTTCTGTTGTCTGTCCCCCAGAGAGGAGGTCACATGTAGATCCTTGTAACTTTTCAGTTAGGAACCAAGCTTACTGAAGGCGCATCAGGCCTGAAAGAATGGGTCAGCAAAAGCTGGTGACCTCGATAACACAAGGTCATACACATTCGTCATGGATTCAATTGTTCCCTCCAAAAATATGTATGAATTTGGCAGGGCAATGATTTGTGGTGCTCTTGCAGTTATGATTGTCCATGATATGAGCTGATGTAATAAACCAATAAAAGAATTATGGGTGGGCTGTAAATCCCATCACAGACCTGATACAGATTATGGGGAGTTTTCCCTAGAGTATGGCCAGCAGCCCCTTTTCTCACATAAGAGATAAAAGGAGAAAGAGAGAGAGAGAGAAGAAAGAAAAAAAGGCAGAGATCAGAAGGATCTACTAGCATCAAGAAGGACGAGTTGGGAGTGGAGTGTGTCCTTGTAATTGGTTCTCTCTTTCCAACCCACTCACCCTCTACCCTCCCAGTATCGCCCTTCACACCCCTGGTCCTGAAGGTATCATCCTCCCTGGATTCCCTGTGCCTCCAGCTCCCATCTGCACCCGTGTACATCCTCTGCTCTATCCAGACTTGCAAGGTAGAATTCGGATCATGGTATAAGGGGGGGAGGAAGGGTTTAGGAATTGGAGGAAAGCTGTATTCTGCATCAGTGCTACATCACACCCTGACTGACTCATCTCCTCCCCTAGACCCCTCTGCGAGGTGATCTCCAGTGACCGGCAAATGGGCTTTGGGTCTCCACTCTGCACTTCCCCCTTCATTCACTACGGGAAGATTTTTTTTTTCTGATGATGCCTTATACCTGATCCCTTCGACACCTCGTGATCACACAGACTGGTGTGCTTCTTCCATGTGGGCTTTGTTGCTTCTGAGCTAGATGGCCACTTGTTTATCTTCAAGCCTTTAAGACTCCAGACACTATATCTTTTGATAGCCGGGCACCATCAGCTTTCTTCGCCACATTTTCTTATCCACCCGTTTGTTCTCAGCGATCATATCATAGAGGTGTGCAGCCAATGATATATTTTGTTCTTTGATGCCTGATAACTGATCCCTTCGGGACCACGTGATCACACAGACTGGTGTGCTTCTTCCATGTGGGCTTTGTTGCTTCTGAGCTAGATGGCCGCTTGTTCATCTTCAAGCCTTTAAGACCCCAAACACTATCTCTTTTGATAGCTGGACACCATCAGCTTTCTTCACCACATTTGCTTATTCACCCGCTTTGACTTCATTCTTCTCTGATTTTTTGTCTTCATTCTTCTTTCCTTCCTAATCGTTCTAAACTTTGCCCTTGAATAAATCCTTCCCCTGGTTATTGCTTCACTTATGAATCTATTTTGGGGCTAAAAGACGAACCTCTAGAAAAAGTTCATCGCCATACCTAAAGAATGACCAAGCCATAATCTTGGGGACTCCATTTGACCATCCAACCTGGTCGGATTGTAATTTTGTTCTCCATCTGTCCCCTCTCAATTCTGGGCATCCAGTGGTGCTCATTTCAGAGGGTGGGTAGCAGTAACATGGGGCACCTTCTAATTCTGGTGTCAGGGTTGTGGAAATTAATAATAATGTGACCCCTTCTTCCATTGGGCTAATTGTTTCCACATGTCTTTTATTTTCATCACCCTCATTTCCTCCATAATGGGAGAGACCAATGATTGGACCTTAGATGGCTACTAAAAAGTTTTTCACACCCTAGTCACTACTAAACAAAGTACAATGTAGAATATAGTCTTTGTGGACTATGTAATGTCAAAATTGACCTTTGTGTCCCTCAAGACTATGGCCTGAATCCCTGGGCTCAGAGACTCATTATCTTAAAGCCCATGGTTATGTTTAAATTGTTGTAATAACTTTGGCCCCTGTTCATTCCATTCATGAATAAAGGTCATCATAATCATAGATATTGTTTTAGCAAAGGTAGAAATATCCATGTAGAAATACTCTCTGTCAAATTCATATATATTCATGAACATAGCACCACTGACCTTCTCCTGCCTGTCCAGCCTGAATATCTATCCAGGAATCCACTTGTAGATTGAAGACTATACGAGGGGATACACCAAAAGAACTTGAATTTTTTCAAAGTTATGTATTTAATTTTGTTTACAAAATAACCTTATCACCTTTAAAGTAATTTCCATTACAATTGATAGATTTGACAAATCTGTGATTTCATTCTTGGAAATATTCTTCAAACTCACCTGTACGATGGCTGACAATATCTCCCTCATTTTTCTCTTCACCTCTTCTACATTTTCAAATCGCGGACCTTTCATGTCCTTCTTCATTTGTGGAAACAAAAGACGTCGTGCAGAGACAAGGTCAGGTGAGTAAGGCGTGTGGGGAAAAAGAGACATGCTTTGTCAAAAACTGACACACTGAGATGGCTGTGTGTGCAGGTACATTGCCATGGTGTCAAAACCAGTCCCCCATCAGCCACAAATCAGGCCTTTTTGTCACTCACTGTTTCACATTTTTTCAGAACCTCTAAATAAAAAGCTTGATGAACAGTCTGACCTGGTGGCATGAACTCCAAATGCATTATCCCCTCACATCAGTGGAGTGTTTTCTAGTTTATTTTGGGTACCCCTCATAGAGCTTTAACAATTTCATTTGTTTTCTCAGGTCTTAGCTGTAGTGGGTGTGTATAGCTTGTCTGCCTAATCCACCATCTTGCTGTAAATCTGATGTTTTTGTTTTTAATGTCTTTATAGGCAACTGACTCTTTAAAGAAAATAAAAGATATAAAAAATAAAATCTGTATCTACCATAGAACACATCCTGTAGCAGTGAGAGGAAAGAATTATATTGTAGGGTTATAAATTTCTTGTGTGTAATACTCATCCTAAAGTCATTATTGAAAGTAAAGGTTGCATGTACTTATCCTTATTATAAACATTATTTGATTTCAAAGATGTATTGCTTAAAAAGGAGAAAAGAAATTAAAATATTATTAAAATACATTTAACTAACCTAATAGAATGCACATAAAGTAGAAATAAAAGACATCAATCTATAAAAGAAAGAAAATGTGGGAGACATAAGCGATATACCCTAATGAAAACTCTCAATGACTTCTGACCATGCTTTGAACAAAATCCAATTATATTCCAATCACTTTTCAACAAAATCTACAATATTCAAGGCCCTATCTTATCGACCCCTGATAATTACCCTAGCTATATTACTTTATTTTTCTTTGCTACCAAACTAAATCAAGTCAAGGCAAACCCAACCCAACCGTGGCCCCATAATCCTGAGTGTTTAATGCCCTTTATGATCTGACTCCTGATTACTAATCTGACTACATTCCATTTTCCCTTTGCTACCAAACCAAACCGGTCCAGCTAGAGTGTTCCATGGATTAGACCTGACTTGACAGCACCTAACAGCAATAAGACAGAGTAGAACCATTTTTTTCTTTACTTCCAAACAAAACAAAAGTTTCTGAGACCGTAAATCTTTACGGGAGTAAAGAGAATTATCTTTCTCCTGAAGAGCATCTGGTGGGTTGAAACAACAGCCCGGGAGTTAGCAGCCCAATGTCTAATCAACAGCATCTCCTTTCATCATTGTGGTTGTTGCTGTTGGGGGCCAGTGATACAGTTTCAACTCATAGTGACCAGGTGCACAGCCAAACAGAACAGTCCCCAGGCCTGCACCATCCTCAATTGTGGTGGTTTGAGCCATTGTGTCAATCCATTTTATTGAGGGACTTCCTCTTCTTTGCCCATCTTCTGCTTCATCAGGAATAATATCCTTTTCCATGGATTGGACTTTCCTGATAACACATCAAAAGTACATGAGACAAATTCTCACCATCCTTGTTTCTAAGGGACATTCTAGCTGTTCTTCACCAATATCATAATTCAAGTGCATCAGTTCCTCTGCCTTTCTTATTCAGTACCTACCTTTCACATCCATACGAGGTGATTGAAAGTGCCATGGATGCAGGTAGGTGCACGTTGGTTTCAAAGTGACGTTCGTGCTCTTCGACACTGCATCATCTTGACCCAATGCAAATCATTCCATTCCCTGCCTATTGCTGCCATGAGAACCAATTGGGGATTAAGCAAGATTTTAATCATGTCTTCATTTGCTATGATGCTATCTGTTGGTCCAGTTGAGAGGATTTTGGTTCACTTGACAAGAAGTTTTAATTCATACTGGAGGGTGTAGTCTTCGATGTTCATCTGAAAGTACTTCCAGCCTCCCTCGCTTTCTGCCATCCAGGTTGTGTCATCTGCATATCACTCTGCTAATGATCCTTCCTTCAGTCCTGATGCTACCTTCTTTTCCCTATAAGACTGCTTCTGAGATTCTTGTCTCTGCATATAGATTGAATAAGTAGAGGGAAAGGATACAAGCCACACATTTCCAGATTTTTAACCCCCTCGTCACTCCTCAGAGAAACATCAGGCTTCCTGCGAGTCCCTTTCTAGAGTTCCCTTGAATTGTCCAGTCCATGTTACATATATTGACTAGCTCTCCACTGGACTTCTATTTTTGGCTTCTCCTGTAATAGTCTCACTCCAAAGATATACTTTCTTACCCCCTTATTTCATTTATGGTACTGCTCTGATAAGGCTTTTTCTTACTAAGCCTATCTGAACACCTTATTACAAACAGCATCCCCATCTTCTGGGTATGCTTTCTCTCCTGACCCTACTTTAGTCATACCCTCTGTAGCTTTTATCACTGGCATCATTTTGCATATTTCCTTGCCAGCACAACGATCTTGCCTGTTTTATACATCGCTTTTTCTCTAGCGTGTAAGATGTCCCTGGAATTCCCTGGCAGAAGGCACCCCACACATTCTTGTGAAATGAATAAGTGAATGAGCACATCAGAGAATGTATGACTGCAGAGGATATTAGGCCAAGGATCAGCAAGAAGAGCTGAAAACTTTAGTATAACTCACTAATGCCAAGACAGTTCTACATGCTGGCTATACCAGCCGTAAGTTTAGCAAAGTGAAAGTAATTTGTTTCCACATGGGAAAAACAAAAGATGTGAAATTTCTTTCTAATTGAATTTCTGAGAACTAGGAAACACTGCAGCTTTTGTTTACAATGCTATTGACTGACTGCGCACATTTGTAGGTATAGCTCACATCACTCCAGGGGGTTAAAAAGCCTTATCAAGATCAAATTCTGCACAGGTTGTGTTTACTTAATTTTACCTTCTCTGAGCACCAAAACCTTTACCCTCTATTCTACGTGTTCTTATATAATGACATCTGGCAGGGCACTTTCAAGCAAGATTCTATGGAAATGTCATTTATGATTATCTAGAATTATTAAACCTAAAGCTAAATAAAATAAACAAATACTTTCAATTCATGAGAAGAGATAAACAACAATTTCTGATTTGTAGTAGAATCACAGATCCCACATTATCAACAAACCAATTCATTTTGCCTTGAAATGGGTCTTGGGTCACCAATCTGCACTCCCCCTCATTCACAATGATTTGATTTTTGTTCTTTGATGCCTGATATCTGAAATCTTTGACACCTCTTGATCACACAGGCTGGTGTGCTTCTTCCATGGGCTTTGTTGCTTTTGAGCTAGATGGCCGCTTGTTTACCTTCAAGCCTTTAAGACTCCAGATGCTAGATCTTTTGATAGCCGAACACCACCAACTTTCTTCACCACTTTTGCTTATGCACTCATTTGTCTTCAACTATTATATTGGGAAGGTGAGCACATGATTGAAGGATTTTTTTTTGACATTTGAGGAGAGGAGCCAGTCAGGGTGCAGTGTAGCAACAATGAAACATATAGGTTTTTTCTAGTTTGTAAATGCTACCTCCCACTATACCCCACTATCATGATCCAAATTCTACCTTACAAATCTGGCTAGACCAGAGAAAGTACCCTGGTACAGATTGGAACTGGAAACACAGGGAATCCAGGACAGATGATCCTTTCAGGACCAGTGCTCAGAGTGCCACTATCAGAAAGGTGGAGGGAAAGTGGGGTAGAAAGGGGGAACCAATTACAATAATCTACATATAACCTCCTCCCTGGGGGATGGACAGCACAGAAGAGGGTGAAGGGAGATGTCACACAGTGTAAGATATGATAAAAAAATAATAATAATTTATAAATTATGAAGGGTTCATGAGGAAGGAAAGAGCTGGGAGGTAGGAGAAAAATGAGGATCTGATACCACGGGCTCAGGAAGAAAGCAAATGTTTTGAGAATGATGATGGCAAGAAATTACAAATGTGCATGACACAATGGATGGATGTATGGATTGTGATATAAGTTTCCAATAAAATGTTGTTTGAACCCCCAATAAAATGATTTAAAAAATAAAAAAGCAATGCTTCCCTATCTGAATTCTCTCCTTTGTGGTCAATTTTGCTGCAGATTTTTCCCATCTTATTAAAAAGCCTGCTTCTTTCTTCAGGAATCATGTCATATGAAGTATGGCAATGGGATTTTGAAATTAACAAATTGGTGTCAAAGGCCAGTGTTACTTTTAGTTTTCTGGTCACCTAATTTAACATATCTAAGCCACTGTTTGTTCGTTAGAAATTAATATTGGGTTGAGAGTTGCATACATTTTCTGTGATTTTTATGAGACTAAAAAGCAATAATACTTGTAAAATACTCGACTCAGCACTTGACATATAGTAGTTACTAAATAAACGTAAGCTCATATTTTACTAACAATAAGAAATAACTTCATGATATATATTTGAACATGAATACAAAATAAGAATTGATATATTTGACTATTGAGTTGACCAAGAATACCAAATATGCCATGGTCTGCCAGGAAAACAAAAATCTGTCTCAGAAGCAATACAATCAGAGTGTTTCTTAGAAGCAAGAGAGGCAACATGTCAGCTCATTTTTTAAACAAATTATCAGGAAAAAATCTCTACAAAAGGACATCAAGGATGGGGTCAGAGAAATGAAGAAAATCCTCAATGAAACATATGAGGGGGTACCGACCCCCCCCAAATGAGAATTTTTTTCAAAGCTATGTATTTAATTTTGTTTAAAAACAAACTTATCATCTTCAATGTACTCTTCATTACACTTAACATGTTAACAAATCTGTGATTCCATTCTTGGGAACATTTTTCAAACCCATCAGTTTGGAGGCTGACAGCACCTTCCTTGTTTTTTTTCCTCACCTCTTCTTCGTCATCAAATCATTGTCCTTTCATGTCCCTCTTCATTCACAGACACAAAACAAGTCACATGGAGAGAGGTCCAGTGAGTAAAGTGCATGGGGCAAGAGAGGCATGGCATCTAGGTTTTGCCAAAAACTGGTGCAATGAGATGGCTGCACCAGCAGGTGCATTGTCGCGGCTGTCACACATCAGACCTGTCTGTTTCTATCAAACCCTGTCCTGAAATCTTTTCATAACCTCAAAATAGAAAGCTTGATTAACAGTCTGACCTGTTGGAACACACTCCAAATGCACGACAAATCAACATTTTCATCTCTTCGGGATGTTGATGGTTGTCCAGAATGAGGTTTGTCATCAGTAGACGTTTCACCTTTTTTGAAACAAGAAAACCACTCATATACTCTAGTTTTTCCCATGGCACTTAACTTGTAAGCTGCATTCAACATCACAACAGTTCCTGTGGCATTTTTCCCAACCAGGAAACAAAATTTCACAGCCAAACGCTGTTCTCTTAAACAAATCATCAGAAAAATGGAGGTTTGAGAGAAATTGCTTTTATGAAAAAATTCACTGTGACCAGAGAGAACCTTCCCAGGTGATGCTACTGGGTGCACTAACTCAGAGAAATTTGTTGGATGCTTGCCTAGCAGGGAAAATGCTTACTACGAAAGCTCCGCTTCCCCAGCGGTTTGGGGAGAGTACCCCTCTTATTGGTACAGCTGTTGGAACAATAAACTCAAGCATACCCATCACTGATCATGAGGATGGCACCGCTCTTGGCAATATTTCCTTATATTATACATAGAGTCCCTAGGAGTAAGAGCTGACTTGATGGCCGTCACAAAAATAATGTATTTATAAAATACAATAATAATATGAACATTTATTTACTTTCCCAACTTAATCATTTAAGTATTTAATCTTTTTCAGTTAATTCTTAACAGAGATTTTATTTCTCTTCAATGGGTTCTGTAACTTCCAGTTTTTACTGTGTGCAGAAATGTGTTCCTAGGAACTCAATAACAAGCAAGAATTTGAGTTGTCTCTTTGAAGAAAATGTTTCTTCTTATTTTCCAAAGAGCTTTTCAATAGTTGAGAGCATCCTCATCATGGAACTTCTTCAGTAATACAGCTATACCTTACCCAAGAATCCTTTAGGTGGGGAAATCCACATTATTACTTTATACACTGTCTGTATGGTGCACGGGGCCCTATTACACCACAGACATAGTTCAATCCTAAACCCTGAGCCTAAGTTTGCTATGCAACTATCGCTACGACATCAAGCTTCTCAAAGTCTCATTCAGGTCTCACATGTTAGAAGGAAATGTCAACTCTTCAGTCCCAAAGACAGCACCTGAGGCTGTTGTGTGATGCAAACGCTTTCATCCTTTCTAGCTCCTTGCTTTGAAGTCAGTAAGGTTATGTGTAATCAAAGAACAAATATAATCCCTCAAAGGAATTAGTGGATGGTAAATTTAGAACGAACCCTTCATAGGCGACTTCCCACTGAGATTGTTTCTCATCTTTCTCTGCATGTAATAGAGCTCATCTAAATGCGAAGCACAAATGTTTTCCAAGGCAACTCAATATGGAGCTCCAGAGTGTGAATAAAGTGCTGAAAGATTCCGAAGCCTTTGGTGTATTATCAGTTCCACCCACCTGACTCTGCACTGCGCTCAAAATATAATAACAGTGTGACTAAAGTTTAACTGATTTTGTTAATTGGACAGAGCTGCATAATTTAGATATTTTCATATTCATAACATTTAAATAGCAAGCATGCAGAATTAAGAAGGGCAAATTAATCAGCACATTGTGTGAAAAGTATTGCAATAAGTATTTGAGAATGTAAATACAACTTAAAATATTTGTTGAACTCGAGGGTTTCACATTTGAGTTATAGAGAACTCAGGTGTAACGCCGTAGAATCATGACACAAGAACATGAGCAGCTGTGCTGGAAACCTAGGTTCGTGACTTGACCCATAACCCTACTGTGGAGGCCTGAGCCGGCACTCAGGGTGTTTGGCTCTTATTCCATATTGAGCAGAAAATAGTCCCTTTGTAAATGTTTAGCCGGGGTGGTAAGGGAGGGGAGGAGTCCCAAATATCAACTTAACTCAAGAGATTACATATGGAAACTGAAAATTCTGAAAGAAATCAATGCATAGTCCCACATCTTTTTCCACCGCTGACAGTCTCTGGAGGACAAAGACCCTTTAGGTCAATCTTACTTCCAGAATTAATGGAGTACTTTGCCCCTACATGGCCCTGCTAGGTTCTCACAGAGGCTCAACCCCTGTCTCTCTGGGTCCCATTATGGACATTGTTGGCTTCATTCGCAGCTCTGGGCGCTGCTTTCCCGAGCTCCTCCTCCACCTGAAGTTTGACTCATACTTTTATGAGTTGCCTCAGTCCCCTTTCCTACATTATTAATATTTTTCTCTTCCCTTTCCCCCTTTGCTGCCCTAGTGAAAATGTTAAAGCTCATCAGAACACGAAACCTTAGAAAACACCTCGCTAGAGCCATTATTCATACGAGCCAATTTATAGCAACTTCGTTTTCAAATATTTCGATATATACACAGAAACAAATCTGTCTCAATTTTTGAATTAAAATAAAAACAAATAGACTTGGAAAAACTGTCCCCTACATATCACAAAAATGCACCTGGTGCATACTTCCAGCAAATGAACAGTACATTTAGAAAACAGATATTTCTCTGTATCTGGATTGGTTTAAAATTATGTCATGGGGTTCAGAAAGACACTTTCATCTTGTACTTCGAAAGGGACAGAAATTGGAAGGTAAAAATGAATGGAAATTTTGTCCCAGACAATTGGCAAATGCATGGATTTATTGTCAACCAAACTCCACTGAGGACAGGTGGGTATGCAGGGTGGAGGTCTCATTCTGACCAAATCCTGCACCTGGATGGCATTTTGCTTTACTTTGACTAGCAGCTAAATATCTTGGCATCATGTAAAATGTGACTCTGTGTGTGTGTGTGTGTGTGTGGAGGGGGGGGTGTTGGTGTGTTGATGTGTCTGAAGAATGTGTTTCTAGAAGAGGTAGTTACACGTTGTTTCTTTGTGAGCCTCTGTGCTGAACTTGGGAATTGAATTCAATTGCAGAGCAATAAAAGTGTACAGAAAAGAATATTGCTACATTAAGTGCATGCTTTCAAATGTCTTCTAACAACACTGCTAAGAGCTTAAGGGAAATATCATTTCACTTGCTAACTTTCCTAATCCAGGGCAGGTCTCTAACCTGTCTCCGGAGAGAATAGAGAAAGATGTGCTGAATAAGTAAGGCTGAGAGAACAGCCAGCACTAAGCAGGAAAATGATGACCCCAATCTTAACTCTCTGTGTGCAGCAAGGATGTGCAGGCTAAATAGTTAGGTGTTTGTTGATATGGTTAGCATTCTATGTATGAATATTAAAAGATGCCCTTGCCTAAGTTGCAATGTCTGATATTTTCGTGGGTATACATGTGGCATCCGTGCATACCGTTGAGAGGTTTGAGTACTTAAACTGATGTAGTGGCACAGCAGATAAAGTGCTCAGCCGCTAGCTGAATGGTCAGCAGTTTGAACCCACTGGTGGCTCCATGAGGGAAAGTCATGTCCGTCTGCCTTTGAAAGGATTAGTCTTGGGAGCCATGTGTGGTTGGTAGTTGTACTTTCTCCTATAAGATTGGTAGGCGTTTGCATCCATAGCAGCACTGGGCTTGCTTTGGGTTGGGACATGGTTCTATCTCGTTTAGAAGTGTTCTGCATACAGATTTTGCCTTCATCCCCCATCATCGACTAGTCTGATCATTACCCACCCCCGCCACCCTTGCTTTCATTCTATTTCATTGTAAAATTTTGGAAGGATTTATTATTCATTCATGCATTATGTGTTAATGAGAACAGTGACATAACATGTCCTGGGAGAATCAAAACAAGAGTAGAAGGAAAAGCAAGATGGAAAACAATGACATTTGATAAACATCCTTCAAAGACTTTCTTATGGACTTCAGTGATTTCAAAACTATCATATTTTTGCAGGGAATTCCTCAAATGCATGTTAGAGGTGAAATCTGCTGCTGAAACAGCAACAAAAATGGCATTATTGCCCCTTAACTAAGACAAATATTTAAAGATCAAGCACCCAAGAGGGTGAGTCACAGGAACAGATTAAACACATCTGAGAGGTGAGGAAAGTAGGGGTGTGGTGGTGGAAGGTGGTAGAAAGCTTCAAATGGTGAAGCACATCCAGGTCCACCAAGCCCTGAGGATATTTCTGCTCAGAGCAGCCAGTGCACAGAGAGGACCATGGGGCCGGCCCCATCATGAGACGCAACATTCCTCACTGACCCACAACACCACTGGGGACAACATTGGAGACACGCGGTGGGAATTGTGCCTGCCCTGAGCCCACCACATGCCGAGGCGAGATGCTGGGGCATGCAACAGAGCAGCAAGGGGAGCAGAGCAATGAAGTCCCCAAGGAATACCAAAAATAGATTGTGGGGCCAGGGTGTGGTGTCCCATCAGACTCAACTGGAAAACACCCATAAAAAACAACAAATAGACCTTGAAATATTTATAGGTTTTTCTTTCTTTTCTTTTTTCTTCTTTCTTTTTTGTCATTGCCTTTTTGTTATTTTTGTGGCTATTGTTTTATTTTCTATTGTTGCTTTGTTGTGCTCTATCTTGTGTCTGTGCATATTGTTGTTGCTGCATGTCTATCTGGATGGGAGAGGTGGTATAAAAAAGCTGTAGAGAACAATGGGACAACAATTCAAAGATGACATGGGAGAGGGGGAAGTGGGGGAAAGGAAGTGGGTGTTAACAAATCCAGGTACAAGGGAACAATAAGTGACCAAAAATCGATGGTGAGGAGGGTGGATGTCTGTCAGGGCTTGATCAAGGGTAATGTAACTGAGAAGACTCCTTGAAACCCAAATGAAGGCTGAACATGATTGTGGGAAAAGAGGAAAGTAAAAAGAAACAGAAGAAAGAACTAGGAGGCAAAGGGGATTAAAGAGAGCTAAATACAGGCATATGCATATGTAAATATATTTATTTCTGATTATGTGGAAATATATATATGATTATGGGAAATATATATATTTAGTATTAAGGTAGCAGATGGACATTGGGCTTCTAGTCAAGTACTCCCTCAATGCAAGAACACTTTGTTCTAATAATCTGGACACAGATCGCTGAAGACAAAGCGGGTACAAAAGCAAATGTGGTGAAGAAAGCTGGTGGTGCCCGGCTATCAAAAGATATAGCATCTGGGGTCTTAAAGGCTTGAAGATAAGCAAGCGTCCATCTAGCTTAGATACATCAAAGCCCACATGGAAGAAGCACACCAGCCTGTGTGACCATGAGGTGTCGATGAGATCAGGTATCAGGCCTCAAAGACCCACAGCAAAAAATAATAATGTGAATGAGGGGGATGTGTGGAGTGGAGGCTCAAAGTCAATCTGTAAGCAATTGGACATCCCTTTACAGGAGGACTGTGGGAAGAAGACAGATCACTAAGGGTGCAGGGTAGCACCATGAAGCATACAGCTTTCCTCTGGTTCTTTAGTGCTTCCTCCCCCACAACTGTCACGATCCTAATTCTTACATATCTGGCTAGACCAGAGCATGTACATGGGTACAGATAAGAGCTGGAAATACAGGGACTATAAGACAAAAACTCGTTGGGACCAATATCGAGAGTAGCCATACCAGAAGGATAAAGGGAAGGTGCGGGGAGAAAGGGGGAACCGATCACAATGACCTACCTATAACCCCCTCCCAAGGGGATGGACAACAGACAAGGGGGTGGAGGGAGACATCGGATAGTACAAGACATGGAAAAATAATAATAATTTGTATAATTATCAAGGGTTCATGAGGGAGGGAGGGAGGGGAAAGGAAGGAGTAAGGGGAAAAAATGAGGAGCTGATACCAAGGGCTTAAGAAGAAAGAAAATGTTTTGAAAATAATGATGGCGACGTATGTAGAAATGTGCTTGAGACATGGATGTATGGATGGATTGTGATGAGAGTTACATGAACCCCCAATAAAATGATTTTTTTTAAAGAAAGAAAGCTTCAAATGAAACCCATTGTGGCCACATCTCCCTTTAGCCCTTAATGAATTGCTAGCATGGAACATAAAGAGATAACGTTTGTTTACTTTGTAAAAAGCAGGGAGTTATGCCTGGGGATAAAGTGAATTTTAAATGGCCAAGTGAGCAAAAAGGGGAAAAAGTGATGTGCAAATTTGTCTTCCCTCCCATTACAGAGCAAGTTCACTGGGAGATGAGAAGTCAAAGGGCCCAGGGAAGGGCCTGGGGAAAAGCTAGGGACCATGTACACTAACATTTCAGCCTACAATGACAACTAAGTGGGATTTCAGGTAAGAAAGTAAAAGATGATTCATACCCAAAGCAAGATTTTAGGGCCTAGTGTAACCAAGACATGATATAGCCAGTGTTCTTTTGGTGTAAAGTGAAATTGCGACTAGTTGTAAGGCAGTACTGTGCATTAGCACTAGGCCCTCTCTTCTTTCCCTTCTTCTCTCCTTCTGGCGCATCTTCCTTGGGAACCCACAGTTTGGTCATCTCTGGAGAAGAGCATGAGCTGCCCCCACCAGTATCACCACCCCTGTGTGGGCTGGTGGGACTGGGAAGGAATCTTAACCTACATTCAGCAGCTGGCACTGAGGCTCGCTCATCTCTGTCTTTAGGAAGAACCTAAAATGTGAGGAGAAAATATTGTTCAATGAAACGTTCCACCTGCAGGTGAATAGGTCAGGAACTCCCCTAAATTATGAACATTTGAGTTAAAAAGACAAGAAGAAAGGTAATCCACTATACATTTCAGCCCTCCTGACTAGGCACAGGCTGCATCAAGAGGCGAGCTCAGGTGTCAGGAGATAGGAGGGTTATCAGTGCTGAGATGAGAAATGCCTCTGAAAGTTGACAGTACATGTATATATACTTATATATGTAAAAATATATAAGTATGGATATACTTATATATGTATAAGATAGATAAGGATATGTAAGGCTATATGAACCCTCTGAGACACAGAAGGAAATTGCACCTTCTGAAAGAGCATGTCCAAGGTCACTGTCTGATGTGATAGAGACCACCACAACCAGATGCTCCAGAAACTATGGTGCAGAGACTCCGAAGAACAGCTCTGAAGCGATGGGCGACCTTCTCCTCATCTGGTCCAAGATTATGGGACTGTGAGACAGACTTGCAGGCAGTCTGACTTCCTGGGCCACAAATTCAAATATCCAATAACTGCATGTCTGAGAAACTGAGTTCCATAGAGACATTTGGTGGCTAGATGGGGAGAGATGTTGCTGTGAACTAATGACTGTATCCTGTTTTATTGATCCTGATTATGGTAACCTATGAACTTCCCTAATTACCCCCTTAAATGTGAGTACTGTCTGTGAGTTCTATTTTGCTGCACATAAGGTAGCTATGATTCAGCACAGTCACAATGATATCTAATAGCAGCAATCTATGATAAAGGCTGTGATGTCTAATGATCATTGGTAAATGATGCAAGTTCTCATTTTAAGAAGTAAGGTTGTGTCTTCTGCATAGCAAAGGGTATTGATCAGACTTCCCCCAATGAATGATTATATCATCCAATGTAATCATTCAGTCATAGTAAAAAGATTTGTGCAATCATCACCACAATCAATTTTAGAATATGTTTTCTCATACTAATTCTTTTCCCTCTCCATTTCCCCCATTCTTCCCTGCCATGACCCTTGGCAATTATCAGTCCCATTACTGTCATACAGAAAATCATACAAAACACAATAAAGAAAGAAGCAAAAAAAATACCAGTGACAATGATTAAGCCAAATGTAAAAATCTTCAGTCATAAACAGAGCAGAGAATTTTTTTTAATGAAACAACTGTAACATGGGTCAAAAAAGAAGTCAAGTGATATAGAGTGGGCAATAATGACATGGATGTAGTAAAACCAGCAGGAGTTAAGCCTTTGGCACCTTCATTTGCTGATGAGCACAACTTCAAATGAGAAGAAATGGCTGAAAATTTCAATTAATCGTCAGAGCTTGGAATGTACAAAATGTGAGTCAATGCATTTGAGTTATGTGCTGGCCAAGGATATGGACTGCCAAAAGAACCAGCAAATCTGACTTGGAAGAAGGACGACCAGAATGCATCCTAGAGACCAGGGTGCTCAGAATTATTCTTATAAACGTTGGACAGGTTGCCAAGAGGGAGCAGTCCCTGGAGAAAGGCCTCATGCTTGGTAAAATATAGGGAAAGTGACAAAAAGAGAAGGCTAAACAAGTTGGATTGACATAGCGGCTGTAACAATGGGCTCAGATAGAAGAATTGTGAAGACGGTCCAGAACCAGGCAGTGTTTCCTTGTGTTGAACCTAGGCTTTCCGGGAGTTGGAAACAAATCAACAGCACCTGTGTTTGTCTGGGTTGCCTAGAGAAACAAATTCATAGACACTCAAATATGTATAGGAAAAGTTTTATACAAAGAGTAATTTTACATTAAGAAAGCATCTTAATTTCAGTCCAAATCAAGTCCATAAGTCTGATATTAGCCCATATGTGCAGAACCAGTCTGTAAATTTCTCTTCAGATTTATGCAACACATGCAATGACACTGGGTGCAGGAAGATCACAGGCCAGTGGGTGGAATGTCTTGTGGATCCAGTGGCGGTAGAAGCATCTTAGCACTGGCATGGGTCTCCAGGTGGCTCCTCCAGCTCCAAGGCTCTGGTTGGAATGTCTTGCCGGGAATACGTGTGTGTCCCACATCCAGTGAGCTATTTATCTCCTTGATGCCTCCAAATGAGTTCATCAAACTGTGACCTTATTGACAGGCTGAACCCCATCTCTTCACTCTTAAGTCTCAAGTTTACAACTCATTATGTAACTACAACAGCACCTAACATACAATAACATCCCTAGAATTACATATACCAATTTGTTGTCATTTGACCTCAATTTGGAAGACTTTATTATTGTCTTCCCTTAATTTGTTCAGATAATACCACAATGAAGGTGTAAAATTATATTTTTGGTGACTTTGGCAAAATATCAACATTATATGTATTGTCCCAAAATACTGATAAATAAATTCAGAGGATTAACTTTGGAGAAGCAAAATATAGACATGTAAATGATTTCTGTGGTTTGTGGACATAGGATCTGTGCCTAGGTGTCTGACTTTGGACACCTTTAGAGACCAATTTTAAGCCCAAAGGTATTTTTTACATTCTGTATTTGAGTGGTTAAAGTAATTTCACCCAATTTCATGCTATTTAAGCCTTGGTAAATGGCTTCACTTATAGTATTTTTATCCAAAATCAAATGCTATATATCTAGAGGTAGATATTTTAATAAGGGCCCCTGGGCCCAGAAAGACTTTAAAGAGGGAAGTCAAAGCTTCAAGGGGCAGAACTGTACGAGATGATTTGATGTGGAGCACAGAATGTGGGAGGCTCAGCAAAGAAGAATGGGGAACACTCCTTAGCACTCCGTGGTGGCAGCATCTGACAAAGATTCTAAGCTCTGCAGCCTTAACAAGGTCAAGATCGCACATTCCAAATGCCACAGTCTCCTATCCAGCCGCAACAGATCTTACGGATATATAGCTGACCAAACGTTCATTCACGAGGGAAAGAAATTTTTCAGGTCTCTCAGGTCTCAATTGGGAACATGGTGTTGCAGCAGGTTACGTGTTAGGGCTCTAACCACAAAGTCAGTAGTTTGAAATCACCAGCCGCTCCAAGGGAGAAAGATGAAACTTTCTGCTCCTAGAAAGATTCAAAGCCTCACAACCCAAAGGGGCAGTTCTGCTCCAGTTTGTAGGGTCGCAATGAGTCAAAATACATTCGATGGCAGTGCGTTGCTCTTTTGGGGTTTTTTTTTCTGATGTTGTTTTGAGTTCTTATTTGACTAAGCAGTGTTTGCTTCTTTAAAATTGACAGGCAGCAAAGTTCTATGCATGCCTTAAAGCATGAGAGATGTTCTAGTTCTAAATAACTATTTCACACAGCCTCTAGACCGTGCTGTATGTAAAGTCGATATGTTAGGTAAGGTTGTCTAGAGAAACAAATCCAGGGACTTCATATCAAAAAGTCATTATATGGTACTCTCAGACAGCCCACCTCAAGTCCTTCAGTCCCTCTGCAGACTCACGTAGCCACGTGCTATGACACAGAACGGTGATGTGGAATGCAGGAAGGTCCAAGGCTGCTGGGTAGAGTCGTGTGGATACAAGCTCAGTGGAAACATGACTGCCACTTGTATCTTTCAAGGTCATGAGCAGAGTCCCAGTAAGCAGGAAGGCAAAGGGACAGAGGAAGAGAAATTCTCAGCCCCTCCCCCCCCATTATAAGGCCACAACCCCAAGGAGACATCATCAAGCTGTGACCTGATTGACAGGTTAAATTCTACTCCTACACTTTCATACACCTTTAAGTGAACATAAAATAATTTAACTAGCGTAGTCAATAAGGCAAACCAGAAACATTCTCAAATCCAAATCTTTTCCTATTTCATGGTTTCAGGCTGAAACTGGATTGGTTAACTCCTTACATTTATATTTGCTAGGAGGCATATTTCCTAGCAATGGGCACTGGTAAAAACACCCACAAGGTCAGAAGATTGAACATACGTATTTACAAGAGAGTGTGCACCTGGCAACTACGCAGCCACCTATGCAAACTTTTAAACTTTGTATGCAGGCTACGTGCCATTCTCGGAGTGTAGAAATGGATCAGTCCTTCGTAAATGTGATTACAGGGCAACAAAATTAACTTCCTGCTGGGGCAGTTCTCCCAATTGAGTTTAAATCCACAATTCTTGGACTTAGAACTCCTGGAATGAACTAAGCAATGTCCTGGCAGGGCTACAATTCAAAAAGTTCTCAAATCTCTTCTCTGGTCTTTGGCAAAACAAAATTGTGGCTTCTGAAAACACAATTATTCTGGAATAGCAGCTTTTAGAAGTGAGAATTGGTTTATATCTTAATTTTAGGTATATGATCTTTTTTGTGATATTAATTCCTTGAAACTTTTAAAATATGAGGCCCTGGAAGCGTTTGTGGTAGAATCAACACCACCCTCGAGCCCTTGAAGGAATTTTATTTATCCTAGAGAAAAACAGGCCAAGCTACACCCAGGTGTATCCTAGCACAAAGGATCTCTCTAGCAAGAACTGAAATGAAGAACAAAGAGAGAATTAATTTTGGATTCTATTTATTTGAGTTTTGATTTTTTTTTGAAAACACAAGATAACTTGTTTTCTTGGACTACAAAGCGGTGTAATGGTTAATGTTATATATTAACTTGACTAGATCATGACCCTACGTCGTTTGGCACACACTGTTCTCCATTTTGCAATCCGATGTGAGCAGCCAATAATTGGGAAAGGGATTATCCTTGTCGATGTTACGTGCTTCCAATAGATAGGTGGCTATTCTGGTAAAACTCTTTAACTCACCTGCATCCTCATTTTTCCGCATGTTCTCTTCATTTCTATCCTGCATTCTTCCCAAAAGGCTGCCACTTGTTGCAATGTGAAAAACATAGTGCTTGACTTGCAAATGCTCTATTTGTCGGTTCCAGATATTCAAGAACCAGCAGCCTGCCACCTTATCCCTGGGTTTGAGACTTACTAATTTCATATTAGCATGAACTAATTCAGTGAAATTATATATATATATATATACATATACATACATTTATATTTATACATTATAGACACTAACAACAGAAGACTAGCTGAGCTGTGAGATAACATCAAAACCATCCCACAGGAAGAAAGCAAAACATCATTTGAAGACAAGAAAGAAAGAAAATATAAAAATAAATGTCAGATGAATCTCTGAAACTAACACTTGAGTATATAGTAGCTAAACCAAAAGGGAAAAATGAGTAAGAAAATGAGCTAAATAGAAAATGTCAAAGGCAACCCAAGGAGGCAAATATTTTAATGAAATTGGCAGATATTGTTAGACAAAAAGGAAGAACACTCTTGGCTTATGCTAAGCTGGAAGAACTGAAGAAAAAAATTAAATCTCAAGTTTCAATATAAAAGAATTCCAGGTGCAAAAATTTAATGATGAAGGAAGCATCCAAAGACAAAGGGAGGAATACACTGAGTCATTGTAACAGGAAGAGCTTGCTGACATTAATCATTTCAAGAAATAGCAAATTATTAAGAAAAGTCCAACCTGCACTGAAGGCATTTCTGAAAACAAATAAAAAATGACACTCACTGCCATTAAGTCTCTCCTGACTGACAGAAACCCTGCGTTACCATATTACCGTATAGAACTGCTCCTGAGACTGTAACTCTTTATTGGAGAAGAAAGTCTCACCTTTCTCCTCCAGATCAGCCGGTGATTTTGAACTCTGGCTTTGTGGTTAGCAACAGAATGCACAATCACTATGCCCGCATGGCTCCTTAATGAGAAAGAAGTCTCCAGAAACTGATTGAATGTCAATTGAAATGTTTCCAAAATTGATGAAGCATTGGAAACACTCATCTCTTCCAAGAAATTTGGAGGATAGCTACCTGGCCAACTGACTGGTAAAGATTCATATTGTGCATATGTGTAACCCAACAAAACGCAGGAATTATCCAACATCATTAATGTCACATGCAAGTAAAATTTTACTGAAGATCATTCAAAAATGGTTGCCATGGCACATCAATAGGGACTGGCTGAAATTCAAACCAGATTCACAAGACAACTTGGCACAAGGGATATCATTTTTGATGTCAGATGGATCTTGGCTCGAAGCAGAGAATACCAGAAAAATGCTTACTTGTGCTTTATTGACTGTTCAAATGCATTTGGCTGTGTGTATCATCGGAAACTGGATAGATGGAGAAGAATGGGAAAATCACAACGCTTACTGGTGCTGATGGGGGACACACGTAAACACAGAGCAATGGGCAGTTGCTGCAAAGGAAGAAGAGGCTGCTGCGTGGTTTAAAATCAGGGAAAGTGTGTGATAGGGTTTGATTTTTTACACTATATGCGTTCAATCTGTATCCTGATCAAATAATCCAAGAAACTGGTCTATATGAAGAAGAACACAGCATGAGGATTGGATGCAGGCCTATCAACCACCTGTAATATGAAGATGACACAACCTATCTTGCTGAAAATGAGGAGGACTGGAAGCAGGTGTTGATGAAATAAAGGATTGCGGCCTGAAATATGGATTACAAGAAAATGAGACCTCTGTGTGGGCATGACCTTCCCCTGAGGAGTCTGTGAACTCCTATATTTCCTCCTTGGAGACAGGAGACACTTACTCTCTCTGCTCCCTCCCTGAGACACACTACTGGCAAACACATGGCACTATGCTGATAGACTCCGTGCCCTGGGAGTTGGAGAAGCCACATGTAGACCCCTGACAGCACTGAGGGCTGCTACTGCCACTGGATCCACAAGACTGCTCCCACTGGCCTATCATCCCTTGCATTCACCATCATTTATGTGTTCCATAAGTCTGAAGAGGACTTCATAGATTGGTATCAGACATATGGACTAATGTTGAACTTATGGATTTGATCTGGACTGGGCTGGGATGTTTTCTCAATATTCAGTTTCTTTTGTATATAATCCTCTTTCTTATACACATATGAGTGTATATGAATTTGTTGCTCTAGTCTACCCAGACTAAGACGGCCTTTCTGTAGGGGGTTCAGATTTTACTCACTCCCTGCTGTGTGTCACCAGTATTGTCCTCTGTCATGGTGTATATTCCAGCAAGAGGACATCATATCGTGAACTATTGTAGGCCCTGCACTCCTCTCTGTGCCTTCGCAGTTTAGTACAGGGACCTTGTTCTCAGGGCTTGGTGTGCCAGTATGGGATCTAGTCTCTCAGTCTCTCTTTTTCCTTCTTGGTTTGCTTCCCTGTGGGCATGGCAGGCCAGCTCCTCTGGCCTAGGGTTTCATGTTATCCTCTGTAGCACATACTTCTAGGGGGGAAGAGGGCAGTCAGTTTGGTTCTGATTGGAGTCGACCCTGTAGACCTCTCTGTTCGTGAGTTGTTTCATGTGGGTAAGTTGTCCTCAAGGTTTGGTGTGTCACAAAGGCAAACACTCCCATTGCTGTGGAAACATAAACAATACCCTCCCCCTCAATGAATTAACACCCTGCTCCGCCAGTGTCATCTTCTCCCTCTTTTTCTCTCCTTTTCTCACTCCCTCTTCCTCCTCCCACTTCTTTGTGTTGGGATGATGTAGACATCCTTGGGTTTGGTCTGTCTCCCACTGGACTGCTTGTAGCTCAAGCCATATGAGACAAGTGGCTTTTCTTCTATACTTACTGTACTGATTACACTTACCTCTGTGAACTCAGATTTCACTTGTCCTTTTGTGATTGGCTAACTTCGCTTAGTATAATTTCCTCCAATTCTTCCCATGAGATGACGGGCTTCATGCAATCATCAGAACTTTTTAAGGATGCATAGTATTCCATTGTGGGTATGTGCCAGGGTTTTCTAATCCACTCATCTGTCTCCTCCCATCTTCTTTCATGGACCTGAATCATTCACCATTTTACCCTTAGAATGGTTTAATGTTGAAACTTAAGTCTTTAAGTTTTTCTTCAGTTCTTTGCCTTGATATATGTTGGTTATGTCATTCTTTGATGTATGGGGAGGCTTCAAAATGCTTGTGAAAACATGAAATTGAAAGGTAAGGTAGCATGATGCAGACGAAGACCTATCATGATAGATAAAGTTTATAAAGGAAAACAACACATGTGGGAAATGGTGATTAGATCTATGTAAGAAAGAAAAGGAAATGAACCTGTGCTATATCTTATAGCATAGATTAATCTTGAAACATTACTTATACTGAATGGAATAAATCAATCTCAAAAGGACAGAGAGCATTATTATAAAACTTAAGGAAATAAAATCAAGGAAAGATTTTTATATAAAGAAACATTTTGATGCATACGAGGAATGACAGGGGGCGGGGAGGTCAAAACAGAGACAGAAAAGAGAAGAAAGAAAGAAAGAGACGAGAACCATAATCAGAGGCTACATTTTATAAACAAAATCACAGAAATGGTAAGCTTGAAGCTGAGACCTGAATGAATGAAAGGGCATAAGAATACCTGGGGAAGCCGCTTTAGGTAAAGAGAACAATGAGTGTAAAGTAGTCTGCTGACCAGTTCTCGAAACCTGAAGAACACCAACATAACTATGGAAGAATGAACCATGGAGAGAATTTTGTGGGAGATTATGCCAAAGCAGGATCAAGGACACCAATAGCATAAAACTTTGTTGAACAAACTCAGACTTTTCTTTAGGTGAATGGGAAATTGGTGCAACCTTTTGAGTTAGAGTGACATGATCTAAGAATTACGGCTGTTATGTTGAAAGCATAGACATTTGTGAACAAAATAATGGCTTTTAGGAATTTAATAAAACGCTACTATTATCATCTAGACTGGAAGGCAAGATAATGATGTCATATAATTCAAGATGTGCATTGTATATGAATCCAATAGGACTTTCTGATGGCTTGATTGTGGAGTGTAAAAGAAATATTTTTTATATGTCAACTAAGTCCACATGGAGGAAGCACAGCAACCTAAGTCACGGAAGGGTCGTAAATTAGACAATCTGAAGTTGGAGGAGGGATAGTATCAGAGTTTAAGTTGTGAGAATCTGTGATGACAGCGGGAGCCAAAGATCCGTTGGTGGGATCTGTGTAGGAAAGAAGACTCCGGTGATGGCCCTCTATCCATCATGGAGGGATGGGGAGAGAGTGGCTACCAAACGGAGTTCATTGGGGAGATGACTGTAGAAGATCAAGAGGAAACCCTTACTTGAATGGGGTTAAAGCCTTGTCAGGAGACCCCCCTCTAATGCATGTTAGGCCTGATGTAGCTTTCAACATTTTCTGGGTGTTTTGTTTTTGTTTTTGTTTTTTTTACTCATTTTGGGGTTTATCACAGATACGTTATGTCAATGTCTTGAACTTTCGTTATATGTTTTTCTGGTTTTTTGTTTTCAGTATATGAAACCCAGCATTGATGAACCGGTAGGGACAGAAAGTAGAATAAAAGTTACTACAGCGGTGGGTTGTAAAAGGGATCTATGGAGGGTGAGAGGTGGGGTGTGGGAGGGGGGGGTAAAAGGAGCTACTATTAAGGAGTCCAGGAAGGGAAAGAATATTTTGAAAATGAATGTGGTAGCATTTGTACAATACTGCTTGATGTGATTGAACAATGTAAAGACATTATATTTGTATTAACTCAATAAAATGGTTTTGAAAAATTTACATTATTTACCTTGAACCACCGAAACTGTGCAGCTACCAGTTTTGTGGCTAGACGGTGGAAAAAGCAGGTTGGGTGGTGAAAAGCAAGAGTTAAGTTCTGTGTGCGTTAAAAGGGAGAGCTCTGTGCTCAGTGCAGTCTGTGGATACTCCTCTCAGCCTGTGCTCGCCTCTGCACCGAAGGAATGGAAATCTGGAAATCTCCCTTTTCTACAGAATGTCAGCTAGATATTGCTCATGACTGACACCCACAAATAATTTGGAAGGCAGAAGAGAAGACATTGTTCCCCCATGGCAGCTACAGACAGACGGTGAGCTCTGGCAGACAGCAGAACTGGGATTTTGCCTCCAGATTTTAGAAATTCTCATGAGAAATGCCTAATTTGGTGCTACACAAAGCAGAAAATAATAGAGTAGCTTCTCTGTATGCATTTATCTCCCAAATTCCTGAAAGCAGTTCTCTTAACCTTGGTTCATCTACTTTTTCAAGGGTTGTATAAACTTTAAATGATCAGTACTAATCATCTCTCCACTTGAGATACGGAGATCAGCACCCCTCTCCCCCAACAGCCAAAAATTGTATTAGATATATCATACTTTCAGTGACTTCTGTCTTGTATTTTTTCACAGATTAAAAAAATAGTTCTATGAGTAATGTAAAAGTGTGTTAATTACCTGTGAAGCATTTTCAATCACAAGAGTTTTTAGGAAAGGCCCCTGGTGTATAGACTTCAATCTGTTTTTTCTCTAAATTATAATTGACGCCACCAGCCAAAGGAGACACCAAACATGCAGGTATTTGTAAGTCTGTAATTTAGGTGAAAGAGTTGAGCTGCAGAGATTGATTTGTGAATTGTAAACATATGGCTGGTATTTAAAGCCATGAACTATAAAGTCATCGCCTGCATATTGAAAAGAGAAACTATCCAAGGACCTTAACTGGGGCCATTTCAAGATTTGGAAGATGAAGAAGAAACAGCAAAGGGGATTGTCCATGAGTTATTAGGAAAAGTCTTTTCAATATGAAAAAATATGATCCTATTAGAATAATAAAATGTTTTACTAAAGAAGGAAATACAAGCTAAGCTAAATGCTACTGATGAATTATGTGAGATGAAATATTAAAAATACCCATTAAACATAAACATAGATGGATCTGATCAGCGATTTTGCCAAGAACTGTTTAAGTAGAATAGATCACTTGAGAAAAGAGAAAATAGGTAGAAAGTACACGTGAGATTTTGTTTGGGACAAGAAACCTGGAAAATAAGCATGAAAGGAGAGGGTGGTGATTAATCATTTAATCAAATTACATGATTCTATACAGATAGGAGAATCCATATACAAGAAGTGGAGGAGAGACTTGCCTTTGTGGAAGAATGTTGACATAGGTAATAGGAAATTATTAAAGAAATCTTTTCCTAAAGACCATTTTTATCCTCTCTATTGTTAATTAGGTGAAGGATAAGTGCACCCAAACATTAGTTTTACATTAAACACTTCATGCACATTTTATTTCCTTTCATTGATTGCAATCCCCTCAATATACTATCTTTTATCTAACTTCCTCCTGATGCTTCGTCTTTTCATGTCTCCTTTTTTCCTAATCTTCTAAACCTTGTACTTGAGTAAATTCTGCACTTTGGATCTTAAATGGTTGATTATTCTAAATGCGGTGGGTTCAATTCCAAATCTGAAAGGTTACTAAGGACCACAATTTGGGAAGTACCACCTGTCTCTATATTAGCAAACCTGGTATCTTTTATGATTTTGAATTTTGTAACACATTTTTTTCTCCAAATCTATCCAGGGCTTTCTAATATGATCCTTTCCAGGGCAATTGGTAGTGCTAGCCAGGTAGGGTTGTAAGGACTGATTTAATTAATCCACAGTACTAATTGTTTCTATACATCCTTAGATGTTCATTACTCTCCTTTCCTCTGATCAGGGAGAAACCAGTCGTTGAAGGTTATGTAGCCAGTTTTCAGACCCCATTTTCTAGTCACCAAAGTAGAATGGAGAACATTGTCTTTGTGACTTGTTATGCCAGTGGACCTGGTGTGACTGGAGACTGGCTTCCTGATGCCCCGGTTCCAGGAACTCATCCTCCAGGGGGTGGGTTAGATTGGCTACGAAGTTTACATTATTTTTTCCCCTCCATCACATTCTTGGATATATTTATAAACAAGTCAGAACAGATGTCAGTGGATTTAACATAAATTCCATCTCATAGTCACCCTAGAGAACAGTAAATATCACTTCTCAATAACATAAATATAATAACCCCTCAGATAATAAGAATATGGTAGTAATTAAAGTAACCACATATGGTACTGTAATGAAGGGAAAGAACTGGTCTGTCTATATGTGCAGGTATATAATATTGCACACACCAAAATCACAGCAAAGGTTACTTAGACGGTTTCGATTGAACAAAATAAAAACAGATCATGCGCAAAGGTTAACATATGCTCGTGGCAGCAATGTCTTCCCACTAGAAAGGACATGCTTGGGGTAACATTGTGATGGCACTAATAATTGAATCATACGAAATAAGATGGTGGTGAGATGCCTCTAGGAGCCTGGTGTTGAAGAGGATGTTCCTGGTCCTGGAGAGTCAGACTTTGATGCTCTTTCTAAAGATGAAGAACGGTTTACTACTGGAATCGATTTCTTAAATTAGGCACCGGAGGAGGTTTAGAAGGAGCTAGTCCTGTTCTTGTCATTCACAACCTTCTAGCAGCTAAGGTCCTTGGTCGCTATCTGGTTAACTTTGTTGAGCCTCTGTGTATTCCTCCAACCTTTCTTATTCCTCTAACTTTGAAATAAGATGAGAGTCTTCAACTCGTTATTTTGACAAAACTATTGGGTGTGTCGGCGGGGTGGGCATTCTGGAATTTTTAAATCCAGGTCTTTTACCTCAAATACTATGATCTTCTGCTGTAATTAGGTAACTCTCTTTGGTATGGAGTTTGAGTAACTGTATAAAATCAACATCTAACTAAAATTAACTACCAATATCAATAGCACCTTATCTGACTTTGGTACTTGCTGTTTCATCTTGTACTTTAATATTATGTAGATGCGGCCTTACTTGAAATGATTGAATCAACCCAAACTTGAAATAAATTCTCAATCAGAATTACCTTCACTGGCTGTATGGGCATCTTTTAAAGGGTCTCCAACATTTCTTTCCACTAAAATAAGGATAATAGACATATGCTGATTTTCTCCATCAAAACAAATTATGAGTAGTATTTTTTATCGAAATGATCAAACCACAAGATTACTTAGTAACAATATTATCATGAGGGCAGTGCTTTCTCTATGATCCATCATTTTAATTTTATCCTTTAATATATTGTTCAGATTGCTGTTCAGTGGTAGCCTAATCTTTTTCAATAACATTGGGCTTTTTGCTTATTTCTGATGACTTTGTTGTTCTCACTTTATTTTCAAGCATGATCATTTTTCTTTCCTTTGATGTATCATCAGCTCTAGTTTTGTAGGTATGGATATAAAGGTAATTAAAATGTAAACCTACACTCTCAATACCTTGTTAACTGCACTGTGATCCAATTTCAAAAGGCAGAAAGGCTTCTTCTACCCAGTGCATGCATTCATTCTCGCGAACTATTGTATTTGACTCCATATTTTAATACAATAGGATTTATGCGCAGTCTGTTTCTTAAGTGCATAGTGTCTGTACTTAAGAGTAGCATCCTTCACCAGTGATTATCACAGGAGAACTGAATAAGACAAAAACCTCCAGACACGTAGGACATTCCTCCTTAACCTAGATTATTATTCCTTCTAGTGAATACACTACCCAAGAATATTCCGTTGCCTACTCTCTGGCTCTTGAAAACTTCCACTTGACTCCTTAGAAGTTGCCAGTCAGTGATTAAACCTTCTCATAGACAAAGTTTACTTTTAAATTTTCCTTCTTCTACGCTTTCTCATTGGAATGTTGTCCCCAGAAGGCATGGTTTTCCCTGCAGATCTTCCACATCTATCTTATGGCTGATCTGGAGTTAAGAGAGATGCCTTTTAGCTCTTTGTTTCTTCTATAGTATGTCTCCCTTCTCCCTTTCTACAAAATCTTCAGCTTTGATGTTAATATTCTAGAAATTTTTACTGGCTCCTTTTCTAGTCATTTGTGCCCATTGAAAGCCATTCCTTCATACAGGACTCCCAAAAAAATTGCTGTGTTTTCAGCATAAATGTCCATTGATCCAGAAGCAGTTGTAGGTTTATGTTAATATCATGTCCCCTGGGTTTCTTGACTTCCAGTGCTTCAAATACATTTCCTCTGCTTTCTCAGCCACTGCTCTCAATATTTTACTCTAGAATCTGGCATGATAATACATTGTGCCTTCTGTAATCTTCGTACTCTTACCCTTTATAGCAAATGCCCAGTGTTCACTGTAAATAATTCAGTGTCCTAAGACACTTTGCTAAGCACCAGGTCAGCAGTTTGAAAGCAGCCAGGACTCTGGATAAAGATGGATCTTTCCACTCCCGTAGAGTTAAACTCTCAGAGGCTGTTCAAGTCTGCCATAGAAGGTCATTATGAGGCAGAATTGACTCAATGGTAATGAGTTTGAATACATAAATTGAATAGATATATCAAAAATACATATATCAAAAACTGTTGCTAACCTTGAAAAGAATGGGAATTCCAGAACACTTCACTTTACTCCTGAGGAATTTGTATATGGATCAACAGGAAGTGTCTGGCAGAACATGGCAATACTGCATGGTTTTAAATTAGGAAAGGTGTGGGTCAGGGTTGAATTCCCTCAGTATACTTATTCAATCTATATGCTGAGCACATCCCCAGAGAAGTTGGATTAAATGAAGAGAATATGGCATCAGAATTGAAGGAAGGCTTATTATTAACCTGTAATATGCAGATGACACAATCTTGCTTGCTAAAAGTGAGGAAGATTTGGAGCATGCAGTAGTTACATAATCTGGTGTCAATTTGAGGATTCAGAGTGAAGGGATGGAGTCCAGCCTGTCAATCAGGTCATAGCTTGATGACCTCATTTGGAGGCAGTCAGGAGATTGAGGTAGTTAGTTTATTGTGCCAACCTGGCTGAAAAACACATGTGGGGTTATTTGACGGGTGGAGGGATAAATGGCTTGGTGACCCTCACCTATCTAGCTCTTGGGTCTCTTGCTTTGTGATGGTTGCACCAGGGTGCAGCTGTCTTAGCAGTTCTGTGCTTCAACTTGCAAGACTGACTTCCTGCAAGACATCCCCAACGAGAAGTCACATGGACCTACCCCGATGCAGCCCTGGGTGCTGGAGCAGCAGTGTGGAGACCCTTGCCAGCGCTGAGATGTTTACACATTCACTGACTCATCTTTCCTCCTGCAGTTAGCATCATTGCTTCTATTTTGTGACATGGAGGAGGACCGTGTGGATTGGTGTTGGACATATGGGGTAATGGGTTAATGTTGGACTTGTGGGCTTGGACAGCACTGGGTTGGGATGTTTTCTTGATGTGCACTTAACCTATATAGAAAACGCTCTCTTGTCAACACAGACTAACACAGAGCACTTTACGGGTGAAGATTAAGGATTATAGCCTTCAGTATGGATTACAACTCAATGGAAGAAGACCAAAATCCCCACAACTGGACAACTAAATAACATCATGCTAAATCTGGAAAATTTTAAAGTGGTCAAGGATGTTGTCTTGGGTGAATCCACAATCAATGCTTATGAAGCATCAGTCAAGACATCAAAAGACATTTTGTATTACATCAATCTGCTTCACAAGACATCTTTAGAGTATTGAAGACAAAGAATGTTACTTTGAAGACAAAGGTATGCTTGGCTCAAGCCAAGGTATTCTATAATGCATTATATGCTTGTGAAAGTTGCACACTGAATAAGGAAGAAAGTAGAAAAACTGAAGCATTTGAATTGTGGTGCTCGAGAAGATTAGTGAAAGTACCACGAACCACTAAAGGGATAAATTGATCTGTATCAGAAGAAGTAAGGTCAGAGTGTTCCTTAGAGGCAAGGATGGCAAGACTTCGTCTTACATACTTTGGACATATTGTCAGTGGAGACCAGTCCTTTGAGAAGAACATCATGTTTGGTAAAATGGAAGGACAGTGAAAAAGAGGAAGACCCTCAACAAGAAGGATTGACTGTAGCTACGTCAATAGGCTCAGGAATAGGAACAAATAGATTTTATGTCAACTTGATGCTATATGAGGTAGAGGGTAGAATCCAACCTATCAATTAGGTCACAGCCTGATGATGCCTCCTAGGGGTGTGGCTTTTTCTATATGATACCCAGAGAGAGGTTTCTCACTCCTCTTTCTGGTCCTTCACCTTCCTGCTTTCTAGGACAGTGTGTCTGCCTGCAGGGGTGGTCCCATATAGGCTGTTGACCTGGAAAGCTATTGGCACCCTGCTAGGTGTTCACTGACATTAGATCCATGTGTCTCTGCACACAGTTGCCCATGACCTTCCTGATTCCCACTTGAACCTTCTGCATCATTGGCCTGTAGCTACATACTGTGAAGAGGAGCACAGCCAGCATGGAACCCAAGGATGTGAGCTGGACTGGACTGGGACGCCTTCTGGATGATAGTTTTTCTTATATGCACATGTATCAGTGTTACAGGTTTTGTTTCTCTAGACAATACAGCCTAACACAGTCACCTTAATTTGAAAGCTTAACCATAACTGACTCTGCTTTTTCAAACATTCTGGTAGCATATCTTCCAGCATCACACAATACACATGCCACTAAAATGTGACAAGCTGACAAAACAGTGGTGGATTGTGTTGAAGGTAGAGCTAGTCATTCAAAAATTGATGAGTAATGTTAATTTTTGTGAATAGATTCTTCATAAAATTGAAGTTCTGGTAGAAGTGTTTAAGATAAATTAAAATAGAAAATTATGGTTTAGAAAAAAATAAATGTCCAAAGTATCATGCAAATCTTGAAAAATAATAATGAACAGAAACTTATCAGATATCAGAACATATTATAAAACCTCTGAATTTAAATTAACACACCATTAGCATGGTTTGTGCTGTAGTTTAGGTTTTGGGTTCCTAATTACAAAGTTGGTAGTTCCAAATCCACCAGCAGCTCAGCAGGAGGAAAATGAGGCTGTCCACTTAAGGATTGAAAGTTTCAGAAATTTGGCATAGGGACATGATAAATCTGAATCAACTTGCTGGCAGTGAGGTTGGTTTTGGTTTGGGTGGCACTAAAATGAAAAGTAGGGTGATCAAAACAGACAAATAGCAATTGATCTTTCCGTACAAGTGCAAATAAAAAGCATTGTTACTAGGATTCCAGTTTTTGCCTTCATTCTCACAAAACTGATTCAAGCATCTATGGCTCTCAGGAATTTCCTGTGTGAGCCTCACGAAGGTGCCTTCTGAGTAAGATCTGATCCAAACTGTGCTTTCCAAGGGGATCAGTAAAATTTAAAATAGAGAGACCAGCTCAGAAGGTTATGGCGACTGTTTTTTTAGAATGACAATTGATAACTTCTCTTGAAGGATACACCATGACTACAGGTTTTAAGAAAATTGAAAACTTCCCTGATGAGAAAAAGCTGGGAAAATCGCACTGAGGGATGAGAACATTTGTCTTGTCCCTCGCACCAGTGCACTCGCTCCTTTTTTGAGAGTGACCTGCGCTGTGCTCTGCAAAGGGCTTTCCTTAACCTCACAGTAGCTACTCACCCTGGAACCCCGATCTTTCCTTTCAGCCTTCTTTCTTGTTACCCAGTCGCAAACAACATGCAAAGCAGCATAATTGGAGTCCTTTAAGAGATTCCAAGTTGCTGTCTTTACATGGTATACGTTGAAGAGTTCTGGATGCTTCAGGGAAGGGTTACAGAGGTGAAGCTGTCACTTTCAGAAGTGTGTTGATCTTTGTAGAAGATGTTTCAAGAAACATTAGATTCATATTTTATTATTTTTCTTAGTAAATATTTCTATAACTTTTAGCAATACTCAATTTTATATTTAAATTTGTGTTATTATTTTAGAATATAGTTTTATTGACAAATAACCCACACAGTGCAATAGTTCAAGCACATCAAGATGTGTTGTACAATCATCACTACAATCAATTTTGGAGCATTTTCTTGTATTCTTCATTATTAGCTCCCCATTTCCCCCAATAGCCCCTGCCATATGACCATGAAATTATTTACTATCTCTATAATTTACCGATCCTAGATTGCATATACTGAAATCAATACTTTTAATTGCTTAATATCAGTAACACAATGTAAGTAATGTCAGCTTCACCATCATTTCGATCATGTGACCACATGACTATCATAATTTGTTTTCCTCCCAGTGCAAAGCCTAGTGCCTGGTGCACAGAAAGCTCATAATGAATACTGGTTGCATGGAATTGATATAACCATGAAAATCAGTAGTTACATTTTATAAGAAAGATGAATCTGAATAATTAAATAGAGACTCTGGACGCATTGTGACAAATTTATAGATAAGTGAGCTAACACATGTAAAATCTCTTTGCAGATGATAAAGTATGGTGTTAGTGTTAATTTTAGCATTATAAGAATTTCATATCCTGCAAGGCAATCTTCACATTCCATTTTGTTCATGAACATGTTGCAGCCACTTCATATATTGCGGGGCTAAATCATCGTTCTGTCTGTAAGGACTGGTAACACGGTCCTATACTTCCATAGTTCAGCCAAGCTTTGCAAGAAGCATGGGCAGTGTAAACATTCTCAAGAATATAAATGTTCTGCCCCAAATTTGTGTACATTGATTTAACTCATGTGAAAACATACTGTGATATTTGACTCCAGGGAACATCAAAGTTGGCACAAAGTGTATTCCGTTTTAAGTTATATACTACAGTTATACACTACCACATTCTGTATGCGCTTTTGTATAAGTTACACAAGAAACTATATCATATATACTTGGGTATAAGCCGACCTGAATACCAGCCAAGGCACCTAATTTTACCACAAAAACTGCATTTAAAATGTGCTGAAAAACTTGGCCTATACATGAGTATATATGGTAAATGATTTCTGATGACAAAGTTCTCGTTGTTGAGTTTTAATAAACGTTGGGATCTGTTTACAAGCTAGATATGTCTCTTCTTCTTTTTCTAGTCTTAATGTTCCAAAGGGCTACAAATGTTTTATAGTCCGACTTTTTTTGCATGCAAATCCATTGCTTCAGAAGTTAGCACACTAGATGAATTATTTTGTTTTAATGGACAAGATATCCATTACAGTAATAGGATGTGGGAAGTGAGGAAAGAGTTTACCAGCTGAAGCTAAAGTTTGTCTCTAAAGTTTGTGGATTTTCCCTTTGTCTAAAGTTGATTCTAATATATGGTGTTTTCAGTAGCCGAATTCTGGAAGTAGATCCTTTCTTCTGAAGCACCCGTGTATATTGCGTAGACTTACTCAACCATTGATTATCAACCAAGTCATTTATGTGGACTTCCCCGAGATTCTTTTGTAAATTCTATGTTCACATCACTCAGCATAGTTTTAGGTGTCAGGAAAGCTGTCCTTTTCCGTTTTATTTATTTTCAGTTCCATGCAATGACTGAGTGAATAAATCATTTTAAAACTCTGTATGTCATTCAGGAAAAATTCTTTGGCTGCCATTGATAATATTGGGTTCTTTACCTTTCAGTATAGAAGGGTTTTGTTTGTAGCTGAAAATATATTTCACCTAGAAAATAATTAATTAATATTCTTTTGTTTTAACTCCTATTCTTTTTCATTGTTTGCCCAAGCCATTATTCTTTTGTCCTTTACCTTTGCTTCATATTGTCTTTGACTCAAAGATGTACAAGGATTGAGGGTACAAATGAATGTCTACGATGGGTCAAATGCACAACTGCTTTTACATGTGTGCTTCATTTTTTTTCCACACAACATCCCTTCAAATAAAGATTACTATTTCCCATTTTCCCAAGGAAAAGAGATAGAATAAAATCAAAGAAAGAGAGAATCAGATGATTTTGCACAGTGATTCTTAACAATGAATATTTAAGCCTTTGAAAGTTTAATTTTTTTTATAAAAATAGAATTATAGTCTGAGCTAAAAGTGATTTTTAAAAAAAGAAAAACTGTGTTTTTATGACCTTCACTTCCTGAAGTCTCAGTTGTATCACTAGGCATTTGTAAGTTGAGGAAGCCCTTGCTGAGGAATAACCAAGCATGGTATAAAATATTATATGAAATTCATTTTAAATTAGGTGAACTCATGGACAATGCCCTTACAAACTCAACTTTGAATAGAATATTTTAAAAATGAGAAAATTTGTGTTAATCTTGTTTTTTACACTAAGAGACAGGAAATTATCTCTTTTAAAATTTATATAATTTTTGTTGTTACTATTATTAACATTATCAGTTACAGTAATCTTTTATATTAGGACACTCATAGCATAGGACAGAAACCTAGCAGAAATATTTTTAAGCTTGTATGAAAGACAGGTTTGAGGCAAGAATAAATCCATAGACACAAAGACAGTTAGCAAGACTAAAACCCTCTCCAATTTCTCAATTTGACTTTTTTGATTAGTTTCATTCTGTCTGACTCAGTCCATGCGGTAAAAACCTATTGCCTGCAGCTAAAGTCTTACAAGATCTTTGGTAGCATTATTGTTGGTTGCCATGGAGTCGACCCTGACTGTAGGTGACCTTCAGTACAACAGAGCGAAATGTTGCCTGGTCCTTCATCCTAATTTTCAGCATGTTTTAGTTCATCATTGCAGCTATGATGAGATCCATCCGACGGGTCTCTAGGAATTGATCTCTTGGTAGCACTGTTGAGTAAGAGGTGGGTTTTTAACTGCAAGGTCAGTGGTCCAGACTCATCAGCTACTCCGCGAAGACAGATAACGCCATCTGCTCCTGTGAAGATGCATAGCCTCCCAAGCCCTGTATTGGGTCACTAAGAGACAGACAGCTGTCAGGAGAGACTATTCCCTAGAGGGGACACCGTGCTTGGTGCAGTAGAGGGGCAGTGCAAATGAGGAAGGCCCTCAATGTGGAAGATGGACACAGTGGCTGCAACCATGGAAACAGTTGGGAGGATGACTTGGGGTCACGCAGGGTTTCACTCCATTTTGCGTGGGGTTCCTGTGGCTCAGTGACACTTCACAACACAACAAGGACAAGAATGAGACAGGATCAACTCAATGGCAGTGGGTATGGGTGGGACTGACAAGCCAACAAGGCATGTATTGCTCCCTGGAAATGACTTTCAGACTTAATTATCAGGTATTTCCCCCTAGTCTGCTGTAATCTGAAAGCTCTACTAAAGCCGGTTCACCGTAGGTGACAATGCTGGTATTAGAAAGGTCAGTGGCATAGCCTTCAATATCACAGCAACATGCAAGCTACCACCTTATGAGAGGCAGAGAGGTGAGCGATGGTAAATGGTCCTTAACATGCTTGCTCTCACCTTGTGTATCAATCCCTACACTGAGTTCTGATTGGACCACCGTCAAGCATATGCCTACGCCACACTTGAAACTCAAGAGATGCTACTTTTCTAAGTCATCCAAAGTCATATTCATTGAGTTGAATCATAATTGTCCCTTAAAGTAAACGGGTAAATGGAGATTAGACAGACAACCCAATATAGCAAAAAGTTATAAATGATGTAATGTATTTGAGAAACATAAACTCAAACTGAATCACCTTCATTCCGTGGGGCCCTAAAGACAAAATAGAACTGACTTCTTGGGTTTTCAAAGATGTGATTCTTTATGGAAGCAGAGCAACGTCACACATTTCCTGAAGAGTAGCAGTAGGTTGCCCTGCTGACCTTTCAGCAAACAGATAACTCAGAGCGCCTTATACCACTAGGGCGTCTGCTGAGTAACATACGTAACATAGCATATCAGTTTTATCATGAAAATTTAGAGTAACCGGTATGAAATGAAATCCTCAAACCCTTTAGTTTTATTTTCCAAATACCTACGACACATTTTAAGGATCCCTGATGGCACTGTAGGTTAATGGGGCTGGTAACTGCAAGGTCAGAGATTCAAACCCGCAGAGCTATGGTATGAGCTGTTCACCCCATGAAGATTTACAACTGTGAGACATAAGAAACTCTATGATGCTGTGTTTGTTTGAGGGCAGGAGCCACTTTCTTTTCAATTGTAAACACATGTTAAATCTCACAATGCAGGCAAATGAGTCAGTCTGGCAAAGCATATGTTGGAAGAGAGGGAGGAGGGGAGGGAGACAAAGGTCCATGCAGTTAGTCACTGGTGAAAATATATCTGAGTTGAGTGATCCATTAGGGAAAGTTGTATTTAAAATTAAAATGCTCACACGATTCCATTTTAGAAGTGTGGAATGAAGGAAATGGTAATCTAGACAATTATACCAATCTATACAGGAAAAAATACTTTTAAAATTACAATATGAAACTTGAAAGAGCAGAAGATAACATTGTGTCAAATCGAGTCATTTAAAAGACACCAGGGACAAGGGAAAAATGAGTGGTTCAAAACCAGTGCGTGGGGTGGGGGATGGGAGGACTGGTAGGGAGTGACCAAGGGCAAGGTAACTGAGAGGAATAACTGAAAGCAGAATGAAGGCTGAGCATGGTAGTGGGATGGGAGGAAGCTTAAGGAAATAAAGGAAAGGAGTAGAAGGCAAAGGGCATACAGAGAAGCCTAAATACAGACATGCACATATGTAAATATGTTTATGATTATGGGGGAAATAGACCTCTGTACATATATTTATAGGTTCAGTAGTAGGGTAGAAGGTGGACATTGGGCCTCCTCGTGCACACTCCCTCAATACAATAGCACCTTGCTCAGCTAAATGGTCATTCCATGATACCCACCTTCCCAACATGATTGCTGAAGACAGATGTGTGCATAAGCAAACGTGGTGAAGAAAGCTGATGGTGCCCAGCTATCAAAAAGTTATAGATTCTGGGGTCTTAAAGGCTTGAAGGCAAACAAGTGGTCATCTAGCATGGAAGCAACAAAACCCACAGAGAAGAAGCACACGGCCTAAGGAAATACAAGGTGTTGAATGGAACAGGTAGCAGACACCAAAGAACAAAAACCATCATTGTGTGATCACCTTCCTCACATAAACACCGAAGACGAATGTGTGCATAAGTAAGTGTCGTGAAGAAGGCTGATGGTGCCCGGCTATTGAGAGATATAGTGTCCGGGGACTTAAAGGCTTGAAAGTAAGCAAGCGGCCATCTAGCCCAGAAGCACCAAAGCCCACATGGAAGCAGCACACCAACATGTGTGATCATGAAGGGCCGAGGGGACCAATTTTCAAACAACAAAGGCTGGGGAAAGAAAAGAAAATCACATCACCGTGAATGAGTGGAGTGCGTGATGGGGACCTAATGCCCATCTGTAGACAGCTGGACATCCTTTGCAGAGGGTTAGTGGGGAGGAGATGAGTCACTCAGGGTTCAGTGTAGCATCAATGAAACTCAAAACCTTCCTCTAGTTCTTGAACGTTTCCTCCCCTCCAATTATCATGATCCCAATTCTACCTTGCAGACCTGGTTAGACCAGATGATGCACAGCGGTACAGATGGGATCTGGAAACACATGGAATCTGGGACAAATGAACCCCTCAGGACCAGCGGTGAGACTGGCGATACCAGGAGGGAAGGGGGGGGTGGTTAGAAAGGGAGAAAGAATCTCAGGATCTACATATAAATGCCTGTATAGGGCATGGCAACCGGAAGATGGGTGAGGGGAGACGCCCAGCAGAGTAAGATAAGATAAAATAATAATTTATAAATTATTAAGGGTTCATGAAGGAGGGGGGAGTGAGGAAGGATGGGGAGGGAAGAAAGGAAAATGAGCTGATCCCAGGAACCCAAGTGGAAGGTGAATTTTGAGAATGATGAGGGCAACGAATGTATAAGGGTGCTTTACTCAATGGATGTATGTATGGATTGTGATAAGAGTTGTATGAGCCCCAATAAAATGATTCATTAAAAAAAGACACCATTATCAAGAAGAGAAAGGAAATCAATATTTGGAATTCTCTTATCAAAAATTGAATGTAATCTTATTTGATATTCATAAAATATTGAAGATTAATATACTGAGGCAAGAAAAGAACAATGCTCAAATATCACTAAGTTTTTTGTCATTGAAATAAATCTATACTAGATTTCTTAAGGGCATAAATAAGCTTTGTTCCCCAGTGCTAGTGCTTTGTTTCCTTTTTTAAGGCTCTCTTAAAGATAGAATGAATCTCTCAGAATCCTCAATTTTTTTGTCATGCTTCTAAGTATACATAACTCCAATACCAAATAAAATCATTTTATAAAACTTCTTATTACATCAAGAAAAGGGACATTAGGACGAAATAGCACACAGCCCTCGAGAAAGAGCCCTGGCTGGGGAGAGAGCTTCTGAAGAAACTCCCTAGAGAAAGTGCACCTTCAAAGAGATAAACTTGCAAGACAAATATCACTTCTCTGAAGAAGTCCAAAGCCTCCACTAATATGTGCATAATATGTGGTAACTGTGTAATAAATATAAATATATGTATATAATTGAAGATGCAAAATAACATGCAAAATGGATTTTAGCAAATTGCCTAGCATATGGGTCTTGTTTTCTTGTTTTGCTAAGGGAAAAGTTCCAGAATTATGATGATATATATACTTATCACTAATATTTCAGTGCATGATTTTTAACAAGGAAGCCCATGGACCTGGCGGAGTCAACCATTTGTCTTAAGAACTGATGCTGTTAATATTCGGGGCTGTTTTAACTGACTAGGCATTCTATTTTGGTGACAAAATATTAGGAATAATACCAATTTTAATATAACTGTATATCAAAAATTTAGAAAATGCATCTGTTACAAGTGATTGACATTTCTTATCACAGGTCTTCTTTTGTTTTTCTTCTTTAGAAGCTTATCTCACTTTTTTCCTGTTTCCTATTTCCATTCCTTCTTTCCCTTCAACTTTCACACTTTGCACGAGTAAATGTTGCCCTACTGACCTTAAATAGTTGGTCATTATAAAGTGCGTGTAGCTTACTAAGGTTACTGCTTCTCTTGTAGACCTGTGCTTATCCTCTGGACTGCTAACAGTAAGGTCAGCAGTTTGATAACACCTGCAGTTCTACAGAAGAAAGAGGGGACTTTGGACTCCAAAAGAAGTTACAGCCCTCAAAACAGGTCTCCTCTGTCCTTCAGCTTCATTATGAATGGCCATCGACTCAATGACAGTGAGTTTAGTTTTGAGGGTTTTTGTTTGTTTTTCTGGTTAGACTTATTCCTACGTATTTCATATTTTGTGACTCTTGTTAATAGTATTGTTTTCTTGCCTTTATCAAATCTCTCTTTGTTAGTATATAGAAGTCATTGATTTTTAATAATCTTATATCCTGCCATACTGCCAAATCTTTAATTATTTCCAAAAATCTTTTTGTTGAGTCCTGGAGATTTTCCATATATAATATCAAATATTCTGTCAATACAGAGCATTTCACTTCTTTTCCAATCTGTTTTTCTTTGATTTCTTTTTGTTCTGTGAGGTCTCTGGCTAACACTTCCAGTCCAATATTGAATAAGAGTGACGAGAAGGGGCGTTCTTGGTTGGAAGAGCAAGGCTTTCAGTTTCTCCCTGTTATGCAAGGTGGTGACCAGTGGATTTATGTATATGGCCTCCAATGTGTTGAGAAAATTCCTTTCTATATCTTTTTTTTATAGTGTCTTTATCAGGAATGGGTGTTGGTTAGTATAAAATGCCTTCTCTGTGTTGATTGATATGATCATGAGGTTCTTATCTTTTATTTTGTTTATGTGGTAGATTATAAGCATTGCTTTTTCTAATGCTGAAACACCTTTTGTGCTTAGTATGAAACCCACTCTATCGTGGTGCATTGCATGTATTTGTAGTTCAATTCTGTTGGCCAACACTTTGTTGAGAATTTTTTTGTCTATATTTATGAAGGACATTGGTCTGTAATTATTTCTTGGTAGTTCTTTGTCAGATTTTGGTTTCAGGGTTATGCCCTGAATTTGAGAATTGCTTTAATTTTTTATAATCTTGAATAATGTGTGTAGAAGTAGTATCCATTCTTTGAGTGTTTTATAGAATTCTCTTCTCCTGGGATTTTATATATATATATATAAAATCTTTATTAGGGGGTTATTGATTGAGATTTTCTATATCAGTCTGTATTCATTTATGTCTATAAATATGTTCATTTCATCTGGATTTTCAAATTTGTTGGATTAATACCTTTCATAGTTTTTTTATTTTTTCTTTATTTCATTTGGATCTGTTGTGATGTCACCCCTTTCATCTTTTATTCTTGATATTTGTATCATTTCATTCTTTTCCTTTTAATTTGCCAGTAATCTTTCAATTTTGTCAATCCTTTCTAGAACCATCTTCTTGTATTCTTGAGTTTTTTTCATTGTTTCTCTGTTTCCCATTTTTAAATTTCTGCTCCAGTCTTTATGATTTTTCCCCTCCTGGTGGTTGATAGTTTATTTTATTCCTCACGTGCTAGCTGTTAGAGAGCCTGGGTTAAGGTGTCGGCGTTGGTTTCTTTCTTCTCTCTAAAGTATCCACTGGTTGTACTAAACTGTCCTCTGAGCACTGCTTTTGCTTTGTCCAGTGAGTGTTGGTGGTTTGTCTTTTCATTCTTGTTTCGTTTAAGGAATTTATTAGATTATTCCTTATTTCATCAATTACCCAGTATTTTTAAGGCAATGTGTTGCTCAGTCTCAATGCATTTGACATTTTGCCCTTTCTATTACTATACTGATTTCTAATTTTATAGCATTATTGTCTGATAAAGTGGATTGTAAAATGGCAGTATTTTAAATTTTATTAAGATTTGCTGTGCATCCTAAGATGTGATCTACTTTTGAGAATATCCCACGTGAACTTGAAACTAATGTGTGCTGTATTGTTTTGGGGACAGTGCTCAGTATATAGAGAGGAGTTCCAGTTAGAATATTGGGCTGTTTTGTTCTTCTGTGTCTTTATTGAGTTTCCTTTCCAATTATCTTTCCATCATGAAGAGTGACATATAGGTCTTCTACTATGATTGCTCTAACATCTGTTCCTCTTTTTATTCTGCTAGGGTTTGATAAACATATTCCAATGGTCTTTTTCAGGGTGTGTAGTGTTTATAACAGTTATGTCTTCTAATCCGATCATCCCTTGAATCATTATTTAGTGCCTTCATTATATCTCATGATGGATTTTGCCTTGAAGTCTATTTTATCTGAGAATACTATTACCACCCTGCTTTTTATTGCCATTAACTTGAATTATTTCCCATTCTTTGACTATTAGGCTATATTGTCTTTATGTCTAAAATATGTTTCTAATAAGCAGCATATTTATGGACCTTGTTTTCCTACCCAGTCTACTACTGTTTCATGAGTAGTGCACTTAATCCACTAAAACTCAAGATAGTTATTGTTGTGTGTGAATGTGTTGTCATATATATATATATATATATATATATATATATATATATATATATATATATATATATATATATATATATTAGTTTGTCATGCTATTGGTTTCTTTGTGCTTCCCCTAGTCCTGTGCTGTTTTGATTTCTGGGTTGTGTCATCTTGTGTAGTGCTCTCAGGTTTGTGTGCAGTTATTATTGATTATCTGTGCAGAATACTTTCTTGCACATTTTTATTAATGCCAGTCTTGGTTTTACAAATTCCTTTAATTTTGAGTTGTTTTAATTTAGTTGTAAATATCATTATATTTTTGTTCATACATAAGAAATAATATTGCTGGATATAAGATTCTTGGTTGGCCAAATTTATGTTTTCCTTTTAGGGATTTACATGTGTCATTCTATTAAGGAGAGGATGTTTTAAAAAGTAGGATTCCTGTCACATTACAACCTCAGAACCTCTTACAGAGCTTTAGAAGTTACAAGGGTACTGGTTGCTACAGGTACAGTGATGATATGTAGACCAGTGGAACAGAATAGAGAACCTAGAAAAAAATCTAACCACCTACAAATAACCAATTTTTGTCAAAAGGACACAAGAATATGAACGGGATAGGGATAATCCCTGCAATTTAGATTTCCATCTGTACATTATTGAAATAGGACCCATATATCACCCTGGCCTATGTGCAAAAGTAAACTGAGTATTTACACTAATGCATAAGTGTAAATCCTAGAACTATAAAGACCACCAATAAGAAAATAGGGACAAACATATTTCAGGGGATAGACAAACTACCAAATATACTGAAGGAAACATACATAATAGATGAACAAAGAGGCAATGGAGCAAAATAAATAGAAGAGTAAACAGAAGACACTTAATGTGCATCCAAAGACTTCATTAAAAAGGTAAAAAGAGAACCTATGGAGTGGGAAAAATATTTTACACTGAACATGGGTCTAATCTGTAAAACCTATAGAACGTGGCAAGAATTCAATAATAAAGGGACAAGTCACCCAATTAAAAAGTGATGGAATGAAATGAGCAAACATATGAAGAAATGCTCAAATGACTAAAAAATACTGGGTACATATATACAAGGTAAGAAAGCACATGACAAGCCTGTGGATGGACCTTGAGAGCCTCATGCTGAGTAAAATTGGCAATCACGAAAGCACAAATATTATATGAGGTCATAGTTATAAGAAAACATAGAAAGTTGGGAGGAGGGGAAGGTTTTGAAACCAAAGGGAACAAATTTGGGGGTTTAGAGAGAACAAGAAGGGAAGATTAAGGCATGATGTAGACCAGCGGTTCTCAACCAGTGGGTTGTGACCCCTTTGGGGGTTGAACGACCCTTTAACAGGGGTCACCCAATTCAAAACAGTAACAAAATTGCAGTGATGAAGTAGCAACGAAAACAATTTTATGGTTGGGGGGGTCACCACAACATGAGGAACTGTATTACAGGGTCATGGCTTTAGGAAGGTTGAGAACCACTGATGTAGACTGTTGGTGGGTGTTAACTTGGGTGAAGTGGGAGACAGTTGTTTACAAAAGGAGGAATCTTCTGTTATACTGGGTTACATTTTAGGCTGTAATCACAAGATAAGAAATTTTAAAACACCAGCCAGACTTTGGGAGAAAGATCAGGATTTCTTCTTCTGTAAGGTTTGACCATTTATAAACTCAAATGGGCAGTTCTACTCTGTGCTGTCATGTCACCAAGAGTCAGAATCAACTTGATGGCAGTAAGTTGGGCAATTTAATTTGAGTTTGCAAGAGGGAAAAGTGAAATCAACAGGTGGATGAGGAGTAAACTATTGGAAGAGTTGATAAGTACCTTAAATGGTGGAATGCTGTGCTAGGTTGGCTTCTCTAGAGAAGCAAAACCAGTGACACTAATATGTGTTTGTACAGAGAAAGAGATTTATATCCAGAAATGGCTTACAGAGTTGTAGAAGTAGGTAAGTCCAATCTGGTTCAAGTAAGGCTTCTCCTGACAAATGTAGCTCTGGAAGCTTATGGAAGTCATATGGCCAAGCAAGGAGGGCACAGGCTGGTGAATGTAGAGGTAAATGAATGTCCAGTTGGTCAAATCAATTCACCATTGGTTGTCTTCATGGATTGGCATACAACACAATAGCGTTCATAAGAACCAGACACAGAATCTACCTCAGCAGAAGGTGAAAAGCCAAAGAGAACTTCTTACTCTTAAGATCTCTATTATACGAAAGGCCACACCCCCAAGGAGATGTGATGAGGCTGAGACATGCTGGATAGGTTGGGCTCCACCTCTACCTTCTCCCAGGAGTCTCTACGTGACAGGGACTGTAATTGTCACAGACCCTCCTTGTCAACATGACATCTGTACACAACTCTTCAGCTCTACGTAATCTCCAAAGACAGCAATAAACTCATATTTGTTTCTAACATGATATAACTAATGTATACAACAAAATAAACACCAACTTCATTTTCATTTTATATTTTAAAAGTGAACACAACACAAATACTTGGTGCACAAATGCAAATGGAAATTACTTATAAAAATTACAATCCTCATTTCTGCAGCAGGTGATGTGACCGTGGCTGGGGTTTAGAACTACTTCCTTCCTAGTCCCTACTGATAAAATGACCAACGTATATAACAAGAAGTCCCTCTCTATCCCACTTCTGAGGAGCATTCGGACCCTCCAAAATCTACTCACTATTCTTGATAAACACCATAATTGAAGGGCGTCAATTTTACCTGATATTAGCAATGATATTCCTCATTTCATATTTTATTTGAAATTGGTTTAAATTTCTGGCAATCCCCTTTCAATGCACCACCTCTGCCATTTTGGAATCCTCTTCAGCAAAAGGTTACTTGTGTATGATATTATATTGTCGATAATTTCCACTTATCACATATTTTAATTTTCTTATCTCTGGGTAGGGCCATCTGGTGCCCCTCTGCATTATATTTTGGTAAAACAATGCTTGTAGAAGCTCTATGTTTCCCATGATTTTTTGTTGTTGTAAAAATATAGATAACACATTTTTAATCAAGCATTTTTACATATATAATCCAACTAAACCAATTATATCAATCATTTTATACAACCAACTCTGATACACTTTGTCACAATTTAATTACCACAAAAACTCAATGTTTCTTAAACAATAATCCTCCTACTTCCTCTCCATTCCAACCCTTATAACTGCTATTAGCCCTAATCTCTTTATATTGTCTTATTCTAGGTAATTCATATTAATATGATCACACTATATTTCTCCTTTGTGATTGATTTATTTCTTGATGCATAATGCTTTCAAGATCCATCACGGTACCATGTGCATCAAAACTGACTTCTCTTTACGGCAAAATCATATCCCACGGCACATATGTGGTACATTTTGTGAAATACCTTTTGATTCAAGACATTTCATATATGTTAAAAATAAAATGTAACATAATTACTTAGTTGGTTCCAAATGATTAGCTTTTCTTTATTTTCTGTGAAAGGTTCATGTCAACACATATTCATTATATATATATTTTACCATGGGTGGATTTATTTTGATACTTGGTTTATGATATTATGATAATCCAATCCTCTGAAATCACATACTAATGCAAGTGTGATCAGTAATGAAAAACCAAGTTTACAAAGAAAAAATATCATAGAACAAATTAGGGTTTTCTGAAGCAATATGACAAAAATCTTTCCTTTGGGCCTTTTTTTCACAATCACCTTGTGTTGATTATAGTGATTGCAGAGGAACAGGCTAGGAAGATTACGTGTAAGATACTTGATCTTCCCCCAAACAAAGGTTGTTTAGCTAGATAAAAGATCTATTCCTTTGAGTTAAACACAGGGTGTTCAATTTTTAGACCCCAGGAGTCAGATGTCATTTTGACAAATATCTTCTTCATATTAACACAAGACTCTATTACCACCACGCTATTCGAGTGACAAAGAAGACAGGGTTCTCTTAGTAATGTGCACACTTGTTATACAGTCAGGAAGGAACTGCAAAGGCTCCGAAGGGAAATTAGCAATATTATTTGTTGATGGTAAAGTATTAATATTTATTAATTTATTTATACTAAAATTAATAATTTACCCTGAGGAAACATAAGGTGACTGATTTGCCTAGGCCCCACATACCTTCCTTGTTTATAATCACCTTTCTGAAGCATCTCACTATTTTAAAGTTTGCCTATTGAGACTTTTACCACTTTCTTGCTTTACCTTGGCACTGACCCCTGTTGTAATACCTTAACTTGGGACCCCTTCCCAGTCCCCACCCTTGCATACTGCGTTTCAATTCAGGCACTTCTGTGAACCCATAATCTGGGGAACAATAACCCACCCAGTTATTATCTCCTGTGGAATGTAGTCTGCAGATACCATTCTCATTCTTTAAAAGCAACTGTTCTTCAATCTCATTGCAAATTATTATGAAATGCCATTACAATGCACTCTGAGGGCATAATGACACAAAACATGCATAGAAAAGCAAAGCTTATGCTGCTGCTGTTCTGTGCTCCCCAGTCAGAGTTCCTACCACCACTGTGTACCACAGAATGAGACACGGTCCCGTCAGGGGCATCCTCAGAAGCATCACTGTGTTCGAGCTCACTGCTGCAGTCACGATGTCCATCCATCTTGTTTAGGGTCTCCTTCTCTGTAAAACACGTATGACTCTAAATCTCTATAAGACGCCTCAGCTTACTGGTTTCTTATTTCCTCTGTTGCAATTCTCACTCCCTTCTTAATAAGGAAATGTATAATCATAAATCTGTGTTGGCTGCAGTGTCAAAGAAAGATCACACTGAGGGAAGAGCCAAGCCCCTGTTCTCCTGGAGCAGACAAAGGCACGAGCATCAATCTAAGCCTTTTATCACCTCCTTCTCCAGGCCTCCTCCCTCTCTTCTTTGATGGAGAGTGACAACAGATCCACCTATCTTGTTTTAGCTCAATAAAGTGGCATGTGCTTGCAGAACATCTTGTTTTCCTCTTATTCATATTTTGGCATTTGTAGCGCTTGGTTAAAAGGGAAGGGGGAAAAAAGCCACATTCCGATTTGTCTGCAACAGACAGTCTAATTAAGTTGGAGGGAGGGACAGATGCACAAAGCTGCTGAGCTGCTCATAATACAAAACATGGCAGCTTCAGTTTGGGAAATCTGGCCAGACAGTGCCAACACTGTCAGCTGAACTATAATGTCACTGAACTAGCAGAAGTATGTAATTATGTTAAGTTCTCTAATTTTAATTTCAATATCTCATATATTGCTTATGAATTTGAAAATGATTGCAATGCCATTACTTGAACTGTGGTAAAAGCACAGTACACATATGATTCATAAAAATCACAATTTTTATTAATACTTTTCAATTTTTAAATATTTACAAAGAATTATCTAAACATTAGGTTTTTGATCTTTCTTTTAATAAAATTCTTTTTTTAAAACTTGGTATTGTGCCTTAGGTGAAAGTTTATACAAGAAATTCGCTTTCCACTGGACCACTCATACAAAAATTGCTCTGCAACATTGATGACTACCTCTGCCATGTGTCAGCCCTCTCCACATTGCCACTCTGCCTGCCTCCATGTCCCCATGTGCATTTCTCCACTTTCTCTGTCCAAACCCCCCACACCCACCCCTTGTCTTCTCACGTTTGTTTTTGGATAAATGTGTCCTGTTTGTTCCCTGCTAATTGATTATTCTGGGGAGCACATTCCTCATTGGTGTGCGTTTTTGCTTTTTTGTTTGTTTGTTTGAAGGCCAAACTATTATTTGAATGAGAGGTCCACAGTTCTGGGTTCACAATATTCTTACGGGTGTATTAACATTTTAGTAAATCTGATATGTGTTTTTTTCATGAATTTGAACTTTCTTCTGCATTGTACTTTATTTCTATTGGATCCATGGGAAGATCAGTCTAGTTCTTCTGATCTCAGGCTCCAGCTTTGTGTTTTATGATTTGTGCATGAATTGCTTCCCTGGGTCTTTGGTTTCCTTTACCTTTTGCTTCTGATGGGGATAGGCCAAGAGTTATATCTAAGATCTCTGCTTGCAGCCCTTTAAGATCCTGGCTGTAACCCACCAAACTAGGATAAAGAATAGTAACTCTGTGAGCTATCTTATGTCAATTAAGCTTGATGCTCATGCTCCCTGAGACAATGTTCCTTAGCCTTGAAGCCTCAAAATTCACTTCAGAGAGGTCGGGGGCATGTCTGAAAAACATCTGTGCTCCTCATGTGTTACATATAATGGACATGTGGATGTACATGTAATCCATGTTGCTCCTCTTTGATGCTATAGAGTTAGCTTCCAGGCAGAGTGACCCCATGTGCCAACTTCTGTGCCCACCTCACAGTCATTGCTAAGTCGGAGCCCATTGTTGGAGCCACGGTGCCAATCCATCTCACTGTGTCTTCACCAGGCCACACGGTTACATCTTCATTCTCTTTAGCACTTGAAAGTGGTTTTTGCAGCAGCAGATTGGCCCAATGCAGCCCATCATTTTATTTCTAGACTGCTGCTTTCGTGAGCTTTGGTTGTGGATCCAAGTAAAATGAAATATTTGCCAATGTCAATCTTATCTCCGTTTATAATGATGTTTGCTATTGACCAAGTTGTAAAGGTTTTGTTTTCCTTAAATTGAGTTATTCACTGCTATGGACAGCAGTGCAGATGGACCTATATGACCTCCTCTGGCTTCCCTATTGCCACAGGCAAGAATGAGACAGACCCCATTCTCCATGAGCTATTCTGTCGTGAACAGTGCCCCCCATGCCATTGTACAACGGCCACGGAATTCGCAAATAATATTCACAGTTAGAGTTCATTGGGAAAGTTAATAGATTCCCATAAGTCAGGATCAGCAAACAGTGAGGATACAGCTTTTAGTCTCTTAAGCCAGCAGCCTTGTCTCTCTCTCTCTCTCTCTCTCTCTCTCTCTCTCTCTCTCTCTCTCTCTCTCTCTCTCTCTCTCTCTCTCTCTTGTTCTTAGCTTCTCAGTCACGCAGTATCCAGTCCTCAGTCTTCAAGTCATATGGGCCCCTTGTCCTTGGCCTCCATGGTCAAGAAAGCCACCCTCCCTGTTGTTCTGTCGCACAACTCCATAGCCTGAGGCTGGATGAGGAGAAGGTGCCCGTCGTGTTTCTGTGCTGTTCTGCTGAGCTTCCATGCAGCGGTCTCTGATGCAACTGGTCTCAGCAACCTCCGCCCTGCGGACCAAGCTCTTGGATGTGCTTGGCCAAGGTCCTCTGGGTTCGGGCTCGGTGCAGGTGCACCTTAGTCCTCAAAGTAACATGCTTGCTTTTCTTTCTTTTTGTCCTGAATTTGCTTTGACTTCAAAATCTACATATTTTCTAGTTTCTAATTCTATGCTGCTGCTTCAAAGATGGCAGGCAGGTGGTGACAAAAAATGGCCAATTCCCTGTTAGCGTTACCAACACAATTTGGTGGGAGTAAAAGAGACTTAGTTAGAAGAGTTATATCAAGAAATTTCACTCCATCACACACTCTGTTCCTGATAACCATCAAGGAATGAAAATGTCTGCATGGAAACCTATTATTAACTTTTCAATAAAAGTAGTATAATATTTGTCCTTTTGTAATTTACTTATTTTACTTAGCATAATATTTCTTTTATAAGAGTCAATACCAGAATAAACCTAAATTGATATTCAATTTGAGCTGAATATCAAATTGTCCCAAATGTCCATCTCTTCCAGGTGCTACTCTGTTCCATTTGCACCCACCCCCACTCCTCCCTTGAGTAAATGCCCTCACATCCTTGGGTTTTTATGAAACCCCAAACCCAATCCCACAAAACACAAAAAAATTTGAGGGAGCATCTCACGTGTTGGTGAGTGCTGTTAAGTGCCAGACCCGAATGTCAGGATGAGGCAAGTCAACCATGGGTGCTGGAGCCAGAAGCCAAAAGTCACAGGTCGTCTTCTTGATACAATAAAACTCATCCCAGAAATAGGGCTATAGTTTCCAGGTGAGGTGATGTGCATAGAACCAGTATATAGACCTCGCAATAGGTGGTTTCCTAAGTCATACCACCTACTATGGTAAATTCAAAGAATGTTCCTATGCTTGAGTCCATTGTTGCAGCTACTTTTTGTCAACCTTTCTTCCTTTTTTCTCTGCCCATCTACTTCCCCAGTATGATGTGCTTCCCAGGGCCTGGTCTCTCCTGACAGCATGGCCAAGGTATGCAAAACCAAGTCTCGCCAACCTTTCCTCTATAGGAGCACTCTGGCCATACTTCTTACAAGAAGGTTGGTTTGTGCTTTGACCAGTCTGCGGAACTTCACTGTTCTTGTGCTGTCCCGTGGCGTAAATGCACCAGTTCTTCTTTAGCCGTCCTTATCCCTTGTCCCTCTGCCACAGGCAGGTGAGGCAAGGGAAGATGTCATGGCTCGTATCAGCTGCACCTACTCCTCATGGCATCCTCTCTTTTTTTTTCTTAAATTTATTTTTACTTCCAAATCTACAGATTTGCTGTCTCCTAATATTCAAAATTATCAAATGAGTGGTTTCATAAGTCACAGGAGTTAAAGATAAATACCTGGTTGGCTGAGGATATGAGTACTGACCAAGCAAGCTGCCATGAAGACAATAGTAACTGTATTGCCTTAGGATGGTGCTCTGCAAAACAATGCTATTGAACATTCCTGCTCATTCCGCCAAAAGACTAGTTCATAATTGCTTACTTAGATCCTGAATGAATAACATATACATTTTCAAAATTCTTGGCCATCCATTAAAATTTATTAAAATTCTTCATAAGTAATGTAAGATGTTACAATAATTATTACTATATACAATGTGTAAACCAATGCATAATTATGAATCCTAAATAATTGGGGAGAAAATAATGCATGAGAGAAATACCGTAAATGATAAATAGCGTTCTTGTGGCTAGACATGGGAGAAATTCACATAGCAAAAGCATGAAAGCGATTAAAATTAAACTTTCATGAATGACCGCCAAGACATTTTTTTCCTCAATCTTTTCTCTGTTTATTGTAATGCCAAGTGTTAATCCAAAAATACTCTTTTGGAGGTTTATCAACAGATGCATTGGCATAATTCACATATCACAATCACATCAAGAAGAGCTGTACAATCATCACCACATCCGTTTTAGAATATTTCCCCCATGCACCCATCGTTACAAGATCCCCATTTCCCTCCAACCTTCCCCTTCATATCCCCAAGGGACCATTAACCCATCTACTTGCTCTATAGATTTACCTATTCTGGATTTCATATACAGAAAAACATCAAACAACAACAAAAAGTAAGAAGAATAGCGATGTAAACCGGATAAAAACCTCAAATGAAAAGAGAGCAGAGCATAGTTAAAACTAGAACAAATGTAAATGGATCATAAGGGAGATCAAATGATAGGTTACTAAATTTTCACCTAACTGCATCTGCGACAATCCACTTTCCAAAGCTTTCTGTATGACCACCCTTCCCTTTCAATACACTACAGTGGTCATGTGCAGTCAATTTACTGAAGGCTACACATCTTTGGATCTCTTGAATGCTACTTCCATGAGCATTGAGTGCGGAGTAAAGCAAGACGAAATCCTTGTCAACTTTAGCCTTTTCTCCTGTTATCATGACATTACCTATTCGTCCACCTGTAGGATTTGGGTCTTCCTTATAGTTCGTTGGAATCCATACCAAAAGCTACGAGCCTTAATCTTCTTCAGCTAATGCCTTAAGTCTTCCTCACTTCAATAAGCAAGGTTGTGTCCTCTGCATATCGTAAATTGTTAATAAGTCTTTCTCCGATCGTGATGTTACATTCTTCTTTATATAAGGCAGCTTCTCTGATTATTTGCTCAGCAAAGTGATTTCATAATTATGGTGAGAGGATCCAATCATGATTTACACCGTTCTTGATTTTAAACCAAGCAGTATTCCTTTGTTTTGTTCACACAACTGCCTCTTGATCCATGTAAAGGTTCCTCACAAAAACAATGAATTTCTCTGGAGTTCCTATTTTTCTCAACATTATCCATAATACATATGGTCCTCATCGTCAAATGTCTTGGTATAGTCAAATGTCAACAAAACACAAGTGAACTTCCTACTGGAATTCTCTGCTTTGAACTAAGATCCATCTGACATCAGCAATGATATTCCTTGTTCCATGTTCTCTTGTGATACCTGCCTGAGTTTCTGGCAGTTCCCTGTCATGTACGACTGTACCTATTGTTGGATGATCTTCAGCAAAATTTTGTTTCCGTATAATATCAATGATATCATCCTATCGTTTGAAAATTCTGTTAGGCTATCTTTCTTTGGAGTGGGTATGAATATGGATGTCTTCCAGTCAGTTGACCTAGTAGATGTCTTCCAAATTTCCTTGCATAGATGAGTGGATGCTTCCAGTGCTTCATGTACTCTTTGAAACATTTCAATTGATATTCTGTCAATTCCTGGAGGTTTTGTTTTAGACTAATGCTTCAGTGTAGTTTGACTTTCTTCTTTTAGCACCATGGGTTCTAGCTTTTATGCAAGAGGGGATCCTGAAATGGTGAACTGTCAACTAGTTATTTTTGGTACATTGACTGTATTCTTTCATTCTTCGCAATGCTGACTGCATCATTCAATTTTTTACCCATAGAATCTTTCAATATTGCAACTCTAGGTTTCGATATTTTTTTCTTTAGTTCTTCAAATTGAGATTTTCTGAGTATGGTCTTCCCCTTTTGGTTTTCTAATTCTAGGTCTTTGCACAATTCATTATAATATTTGACTTTGACCTCTTGAGCTGTCCTTTGAAATTTTCTATTCAGCTCTCTGTATTCATCCTTTCTTCCATTTGCTTTAGCTATCTATGATTAAGAACAAGTTTCAGAGTCTCTTCTGACGTGCACTTTGATTCTTTCATTTTTTAATGACCATTTGCTATCTTCATGAATGATGGTCTTAATGTCCTTCTACAGCTCATTAGGTCTTCTATCATTAGTGTTCAGTGCTCATCATCAAAGATGTTCCTGAGGTTTTCTTAAGATGTTCAAGAAATGGAGACAAGTCCTTCTTTGTTGTCTCCTTTTAGTCTGGAAGCTCTGCTGAAATGTGTTCACTTGGCTTGAGCGTGCTGGCATTGCCATGGAATCTCCAGTAGCAACGCTTCCAACATCGCAGCGATGAACAAGCCACCACAGTAGACCGACTGGCAGAGAGTGGTGGTTCTGGTCCATAGTGAGCACAAACATGGTGGCTATTGTTTTTATTATCTCTTCACATGGAGGCTTCAAATTATGATATTTGCCCCTATTCTTCTCAGTTCTTTTATAGTCGGAACAATTTAATTCCTAGTAGTCCCAACTGCCCAGAAACATGGATCTCACAGGCTCTATGCAAATAGAACTCTCAGGGTTGTCTTGAGTCTTTACAGAGTTACTGTATATTCTCAAGTATAAGCCGACCCAAATATCAGCCAAGGCTGATTCTTGTTAAACCCCCAAAACTGCACTAAAAATGTGTTGAAAAACTCGGCTTATAAACGAGTATATACGGTAATTGAAATTACATTTAACAGCAAGAGTAGATTCCATATGAAAAAATGACCCCACCACTCACAAACACATTTTGTGAAATTAATTAAAAGACAGGCAATACTCAGATACAGTCAAAGCAAACTAAAAATTCAGAGATGTTTTTGACTTTCTTATTTGGATAGATTTTAGTTCTGTATAATATTCAGTTAAAACAAACAACAGCAAAAACAAATCTTGGAAAGGAGTGTCTATAAAGAATAAAAATAGAATTAAATGGTTTCATAAACTTGTTAAAAATCAGTATAATATTTTAAGAATGTTTTACTGTACACAGATCATTTGAAACCCTCACTATCTGACAGGAATGCTAGAGATGCAATGAGGTAAGCATTCGGCTGCTAACTGCAAATTTAGTTGGTAATTCAACCAAGTTGTGGCTTTCTCCTTCCAAGATTTATAGTCTTGCAACCCCTTAGGAGCAGTGATGTTCTGTCCAATAAGGTTACCATCAAGTGAAATTCACTTGACCACAGTGGGTTTGGAATGTTATAGTTGGCTGCACTTTGAATGCCCTGCAAGCTCCAAATCCTGAAGTTTATGACAATTTCTAAAATAAATATGCTTTAAACTTCTAATTTCAGTTTATTACTGTTTTATTTTAAAACTGAATATAAATAATGGCGAATTATTTAGAGGACAGAATCTTAAAAATCTAACAAACACATCTTTAAATGATGCTACTGTAACTGAAAAATATTATTGTATCTTGATATAAATACAATTCTGGTTGGTGGACCAGTAAAGATGACTCCTGCTATATTAATGCTGAACTGAAACTCACGTGTTGAATTAATTTTACATTATGTACTATGCAAAAATAAAATGATTTATTTGGAGAAATAATGACTAACACTTTATTTTCTTTTCCATTTATAGATTGAAATACAAGAACATACTGAGACAAAACTGAAAAGGGTACTTAGACTGCCATCTAGTACAAATTTTTCAGTATAGCATAATTTATAGGGATATTTGAATAATATCTCTAGTATTGAGACAAACATTTGTTTGAACATGATTTATTCTCCATATTCAAAGTTACATACGAGCTTTCCTTTTCAGTCATTGGCCTAAATTTCCCCTCTAAATATTGATATATGAGTTGCCATTTATATACTAATTTATTAATACTCACTTGACTCAGATATAGAATTCTAATTTAATAGGGATTTTCTCTAAAGGCCTCATTTTAAATAGGCTTATCAATGTGCTCTTTTCCTTCTCTAGAAAGTATAAAGTATTTGAGCCCAAGGTCTCTCGGGATTCAACATGGTTTGTAAAATTATTTACTTTCTTCAAGAACACTTTTTTTTTGGTATTGTCATAAGAAAAGATCTATGCTGATGAATAAAATTAAGTAAAATATTTTCATTAACGGTTATCCTCATCTATGCCTTTATAATTACTTTAGGCCTACTGACACTTACTGCACAGGTATTTTAAAATATTTTCTCTTGCGCCATAATAGAGTGAGCACCAACCATAGTGGCTGGAAGACCCGAAGGGAATATGGACGCTGCGTTTGAAAAGGCCAATATAAAGCCTGATCCCAGAACATACTCTGAGTCCCTGTCACATAGGCCTTGGAGTTTAACCAGTACACATTCCACTTGGTATGACTTCAATAAGAAGTCCTGTAAGATTAATCTATTGGTCTCGCCTCATCCAGAACAAAGAAGAATAAAAAAAAATTGCTCAAGAAAACAATTAGTCCAAAGGACTAATGAGCCACTTGAACCTCAGCCTCATGTGCCCTAAGCCAGAAGGAATAAATGGTACTCAGCTATTGTTACTTACCATTCTGATTAAGATTACAATCGAAAAGTCTTGGCAGAAATGGAGAAAACAAAATATAGAAAAATTCAAAAGATCAGAGTTTCTGGACTAGGAGCATCTCACAAATTCCTACCTTTAGCTATCCTTCAAGCCTGGAAAAGAACTCAACTTGTGGTCCAACAGTAGACAGATATAAAGTGAATGAAAATACCAGGGAGAGAGGTAGTCCTTGGTGTAAACTATTAGATGACATCAAAATGGCAATATTTGTCGCAAAACGAAGCTCAGCACTCTGGGAGGGAAGGCAAGGAGGATGAAGGAAATCAGGGACCCCTGGGAGAAAGAGAGAAGAGTGCTGCTATGTTGAGGCGATGGTAACCAATATCACAAAACACAATGTGTATGAATTTAAAATCAAAAGATTTTTAAAAAAAACAAAACAAAAAAAAACATTAACTTCAAATCTGGAGGAGGGAACAGCACCAGAGCCTAAATTCTAAATACCCCATTTCCAGAACGTTATAGATGATAGCGGAAGCCCAAATTTCACATGCAAAATCCCCATGTGGATTGAGTCTCTGGAGAATCCCTGCTGACCATAGTCGCAGAATGTGTAAATAGCTTTAATATCAGACAAAGAGCATTGTAAAGTGAATTTTAGCAGCTATAAATAGGTTAGAACATAACATCTTTTCATTAGATCTCACTTTTGACTCATTTTGAATTTATTATTTAAAAAATATTTTCTGCTTTCTTTTCAACTGAGGTGTTTTCCATTTTAATTGGTCATTGTTGTTGGACCCATTTATGTTTTTCGTCTTTGCTTTACTTGTTTTTCTTTATGGGTAAGTCAGGATGAGTGGGTCTATGAAGACAGAAACGGGTTTAATAATTACCTGTGTGGAAGGAGAGGTTATGGGGAAATAGGAAGCAAACAGTAAAGAGGGCAAGAAGGAAGAAAATGTTCCAAAGTTGATTGTGATGATGGCACAACTCTTCTTAGTATGATTACACTGCTGAATTGTATGATTTCAGTCATATTTCAATAAAACTATATTTCAAAACCCAAAAATTAAAAAAATAAAATAAAATAAAAACTAAAAACAAGTAGGCCTTTTCAGAAGAGTGGAATGCTTATCGCATCCTTGGAGCTCTTATTGATAATAAATAAATGCTCAACTTCCAGCTTAAGAAATTTCACTGATGTCGAGACAAGGAAACTTGGGTCAGGACAATAGCATTGAATTAAAATTAACTCCAAGCAGCCTTACTAAGTTCCCACTTTGGGGCAAGAAATAGCCTTTAAAGAGGAATAAATCACAGTGTGGTGCTTGAGCAGCTCCTGATGCACTGATGCACAACTTCATCACTTAAAGGACTAAATTGTGATGGAGGATAAAATGCATCCTTCCCGATTGTCTGCAGGAACTCGATCATTACCTGCCAGGAAATTAACTAAATGTTTATAGTGCAAGCAAGTTAGGTGTCTTTGATGTAAATTTAACACGTAATTATGTCGTTCTGTCATAAATTGGACAAGTCCTAAACTAAAGAGTCATAGAAAATAGAATATGTAGGTCCTTAAGAATTGAAATAGTCTTCACACAATGGAAAGCTGTAAATAATCCAGTAACCCAAAATACTAATGAATCAGGAAATGAGTTGAATTTATTATTCAGTAAACCCACATAGCAGACCTTCGCTGCCATTGAGTCATTGTGACTCGCTGCAAGCTTCGAGTGCAGGGTAGAGATGCCTGTGTGGGTTTCCATGCTGGAGAATCCTGTGAACCTCGAAAGCCTTACAAATACTTACAAATAATAACACTTATGAATACTAAAAGAACTAAGAGTATTAGACAAGTCACTTGTTTCATTCCTCAGGGTGCCAACCTTCTTTTTAAATTGGAAACACAAGTTCAAGATAGTTCACTTATTGCTCCAAAATCATTCTCCTCATACACGCTTCATTTTGGCAGTGCCATCAGGAACTTCCATTCAGTCGTATCTATGTTATGGCTTAGTTTAATTTAGAGAGCATGTGCGTTTTTAAATCAAATTGCAAACAAAAACCAAATACTAATGCATATTTCAAAATGTAGGAAATACAGCTAAAGCATGATTTTAAAAAATAAAACATCAAGCTTTATATACCTTCATTAGAACAAAGAACATGGAAATAAAAGAACTATGATCTAAGCATTTGTTGCCATAACTAGAAAGTTAACCAAAGCATAGTATTTCACTGCTCTATGGCATAAATTATAATGTACGTTAGCCTTCTTGTTTTTTACATTAATCATCTCTTAACTTGAAACAAATATAAAACCTATCCTTCTTTTTCCTCTCACTGTATTCCTACTATGAAATCCTCTCTCGGGGGAAATATCTGTTAATAGTCAGTGGATTACACATGTCGGTCTCAATGGCCCACACTTCCAATTATCTGCTTTGCTTAATTTTATCTAATTGTTTAGTCATTTCATGTTGAGGTTCTCTCAGAGCCAGTGGAGAAATTCGACAGGTTTGCGCCAGTGTGGCAGAATCCATATGTAATATTTTGTTGAGTTCAGTGACCTGGTTGTTAAAATGACACGTATAATTTGGGTTCTCTTTACGGAGGGTAACAGGGCAGCAGGGGAAATCACAGCTGTGGCAATTTTTATTCCTAAACCTTTTTAACACGTTCATCTGCGCAAGTGTGTGTTTTCTGAAAAATTAAAGGGAACTAGGTCTGTCATATTTATTCATTTTATAAAAGGCTTTATACTTTTTATTAAAAAATAGATGCACACAGCCTTGCATTTTTTACTTTGATAAACAAAGTATGTCAAGAGAAAAGTTGCCATACAAGCAGAGGATGACCTGCAGTCCATTTCATCTTTGTGTTACGTCCTAGATTCCCAGCACATATTCTGTGTGAATATGAAGCTCCTGAACGTGTTCAAAGAACTAACAATATTGTCAGAACTATTGCAGAAAGTTTGGCAGAAGCAGAAAAGGGGTTTTTCACATGTAAACATAATATATTCTGAGAAGTAGCCTGTTTCTAATATGTCAAATGCAATAACTATTGCCAAATAGCCTACTTCTAAAGGAATGGGATCCAATTCCCACAGTGAAAAGATGGTCGAGTAGATCACATAGATGACGATGCTTGTACAAAAATGAAGAATATTGAAAGTGAGGGTGTCAATCAAGAAACAATCTGGAAATATTTTTTAAGTTTTATAGTTTTTGTCAAGTATTATTTAATAGTTTTTCATTAATGTTTTAAAACTCTTCTGTAGCATAATCTAGTTTGTGTACCTCTTCTATGGTTCTTATTCACTGTATGAAATAATGAACTACCTTTCAGTATGCCAATATTTTTTACTTAAAATGGTCATCAGGGCAGTGAACAAGTTGTTGAATTATTTGATTCCCACCAATGGTCAACACACTAAAATTTCTCCCTTTTCTTAACTTTTATTTCTAACTTCTGAACCACACATCTGTGTTATTGTCTTGTTTTGTTATTAAATCTTTCATGAAGGTATCCCTCCTTCAGCTACATAGTAAATATCTTGAGATCATTTTTTTCGGTTCTTTCACATAACCAATCGTGTATGGATACCAACAAATAGTTGTTGACTTCATTTCCTATAATTCTTAATGCCTTGTGACTTTTTGTCATCTACTTAACTATAAAGCAACTAAGCTTCTTTAGGTAAATATTTAATTAAACTAGATAAAATTACTTATACTAAGAAGCCAGTATATTCATTGACTTTATAAAAGATAATAGATGTTTTCTAAAATAAGCTACTTTTTAGCTGTTTTTCAAATCTATATCTTATAATTCCATAATTTCTTAAAGATATCTAGAGTCATATCCAAAGTGATGACTTACCTAACAAAAGTATATAGCAAAGCAAATGTAAGGCTGAATGTGAAACACTAAACAATAATAGGATATAGATATAAGAATCAATTGCTCAAATGTGAGTTCAGTGCGAAGCTAAAGCAAATTAAAGCAAGTCTGCAAAGACTAACATAAGTCCTGGAGACTACCCCACCTGAATTTGTGCCTATTTCAAAGAAAGGTGAGTCAAAAGGATGCATAAACTACAGTACATCATCACTGCTGTGGCATGCTAGCAAAAATGTTACTGACGGTCATCCAGTAACAGTTGCAATCGGTGCCAGAGGTTCAAGCTGGTTTCAGAAGAGGACGTGGGACAAGAGATGTCACTGCTGATGTCCGATGGTTCTTGGCTGAAATCAGAGAATAACGAAAGATGTTTCATTGTTTTCTTGACTGTGACAAGGCATTCAACTATGGGGATCATAACAAACTATAAATAGCCTTGAGAAGAATGGGTATCCCATTAGATGTGATTGTGCTCGTGAGGAACTAGTGTGTGGATCAAGAGGCAGTTGTGCAAAAGGAATCCGGGAATGCTGCATGATTTAATATCAGAAAGGTGTGCATGAGAGCTGTATGCTTTCATTAGACTTAGTGAATCTGTATGCTGAGCAAATCACTAGAGAAGCCAGCTCATATGAAGAAGAAGAATGTAGCATCAGGATCAGAAAACTAAAAGCAAAACTCATTGCCATCTAGTTGATTGCTACTCAGAGACCCGATAAGGCAGGGTAAAACGGCCCCTGTCGGTTTCTTAGACTATAACTGTAAAAGAAGTAGAAAACTCTGTATTTTTCTTGCAGAGCAACTGGTGGTTTTGAACTGCTAACTTTATGGATCGCAGACAAAAGTGTAACTATGACACCACCAGGGTTCCCCACGAGGATTGGAAGAAGATTTATTAATAACTTGTTACACACAGATGATAAAACCTTGCTTGCTGAAAGAGAGGATGGTAAAGAATTTCAGCCTTCAGTAGGGATTACAGCTCAATGTAAAGCAAAGCCAAATCCTCACAACTGGACTGATAGGCAACATCATGGTAACTTGAAAATTAAAATTTTTTTTAATATTTGAAGTTTTCAAGAAATTTGTCTTCCTTGGCTCCCCAATAAATTCTTTTGGAAGGAGTAGTCAAGAGATCAAATACTAGTTGCATAAGACCTCTTTGGACTCTTGAAAAGCAAGGATATTACTTTGAGTCCTCAATGTAATACATTGGTATGTCTGACCAACCCATGGAATTCTCCATGGCCTCATATGTATGTGAACGTTTGACCAAAGAACTATGGATCTATTTGAATTGTGCTGCTGGAGAAGAATTTTGAAAGTACCATGGCCTGCTAAAAGGACATGCTGATCTGTCTTGGAAGAAGTAAGTCCAGAGTGCTCCTTAGAGGCCAGGATGGCCAAACTTATTCATATATACTGTGGACATGTTAGGAAGAGCAGTCCCTGAAGAAGGTCATCATGTTTAGTAAAGTGGAAGGTCACTGAAAAAGAGAAAGGCCCTGAAAGAGATAGACTGACACAGTGGCTGCAACAATGGGCTCAACCAGGAAGACTTGTGAAGATGTAGCAAGCCCAGGCAGGTTTTCATTCTGTTGCATGTAAAGCCTCAGTGGGTTAGAATCGAATTGATGGCACCTAACCACCACAATGTCCATCCATCTAATTGAGAATTTTTCTTGCTTTCCACAATCCTCTATTTTTATCAAGCATGCTGTCCTTATCCAAGGACTGGTTTTCACATGTCTGTAATAAGTGAAGCACGGTCTCACCGGCCTCACTTCATAGGACCATCATGGCTTTATTTCTTCTAAAATAGATTCGATTATTTTTCTGGTGGTCCATGGTATAATTGATATCCTTCACTAGCAACATTAGTTTAAAGCGTCAATTCTTTTAGGTCTTCCTTATTCATTTTTGAGCTTTCACAAGCATGTGAAGTAATCGGAAAATACATTTTCTTGTCCACATGCACCGTTGTTCTCACAGCGACATCTTTGCTCTAAAGGCTTTAATCTTCAGCAGTGGACTTGCTCAATGTAATAGAGGATTTGATTTCTGACTGTTGTTTCTGTGAGTTTGTTGACCATGAATTCAAGCAAGTGAAATATTTAACAATTTCTGACTTTTCTGTTCACCATGATGTTGTTCATTAAACTGTTACGTGTGTCATTCATCTCCTTACTCCAAGTGTTTGCTTTCAGTCGTCAAGGTTGTGTCGTCTGTACATTGTAGGCTGTTAATGAGTTTTCTTCTAATCCTGTTTCGAAAATTTCCTTCTTACAGTCTAGATTCTTAGATAATTAACTCGGCATAGAGACTGAATTAAGGATGGTGAAAGCATGACACCTTGAAGCACATCCTTCTTGATTTTAAACCACATCGTATTCTCTTGTTCTGCTCAAAGGACTGCCTCTCAGACTCCATATAGTTTTCCCAGAAGCATGTTTAAAGTTCTGACATTCACATTATACACAATGGATAATTAAACCTGCCTGATTTGATCCACACATTAAACACCTCACAGTCAGTGAAACAAAAATAAACATCTTTGTGATACTCTCTGCTTTCTGTCTAGATCCATTTGCCATCACCAACAATGTCATCCATTGCATGTCTGTTCATGAATCTGTCTTGAATTTCTGAGAGTAGTCCTTAGATATATTAGGAAGCTTTAAAATGTTCATGGAACCATTCATATACTTTCAATTTCACATTTCCAAAACTTTTAAGCCCCCATATACTACTGTGACCAATTTTGGCCAAGTTAGCACAATAAACTAACTACCTCAATCCACCCCTTGCCAAATTGTACATGTGTACATTTATTCTTTAGCCTCACAATTACAATTAAGTAACACCTACACCTTAATCCTATAATCCTGTGTATATGTTTCCCACCTATGAAAGTTTGTAAGCCAACCACTTCATGCCTTCATCACCCGAATTTTGGGTATCCAATTTATATACTGCCCACTTACATCAACCCACTACTCTGAGGAGACAATCCAGTTGGAAACTTGTGAAGTCTGCATTCATAAGCAAAGGCAAATCCGGACAGGCCATCCAGAAAGTCAGCAACAATATGTGCCAGTTCACAGGTTAAAATATCTCCATCTGGTCGGGTTCTGGTCACCTCAATGTGTGCTGTCTCACTCAGCCTCCTTAGGGTGCCCATTGGTCACCTTGCCTTTAGACCATGGGCTCTCACCAATGCTCAACAAGCCTAGCTCCCTCATGCTAGGTAGGTCATGAGCTTTAGCCCACTCAAACCACTCTCATCTTCTCCTTTTTGTCCTGTACACCAAGTCCACAGGTGTCAGTGGCCAAGTCAATCCTTCTCTTTATTGCTGTGTTTCTCCCACTTTCACTCAACAAGTAGATCCAGGTGGCCACCTAGCAAGCATTTTAGCCTGCTCTCAGGCTCCCTTTAGCATTCAGTCCTAGAGAGGAGTTTTCTTCATGGCTCCAGATTTTTTTCCAGCTTCTGCCAAGGACTATTGGTTCCTGAGTACTCCAAAGCACTAGGTGGGGCATATTTTTTCAGAGCTTTCTTTGCAGGCATGGTCTAAACCCATCTAAAGATCAAATTTTAATGGCTGAAAGCAAGTGGGCTTAGAATTTTTCTATTTTCATATTTCCCACATTTTCCCCAGAAAGCAACCAAGTAAACAGTGTGGCTTTCTCTGATCTCTGGCTAGACAAAGAAGAAAAACAACCATGAGGGAGAGGTCAAAAATCTACTCTCCATCTTATGATTTGTTTCTCCAGTACCCCACTCCCAAGGTACCATAATGTATTCGTCTGGGTACTTTAGAGAAACAAATCCACAGGAACTTATGTAAAAGAGAGAGTTTTATAGAAAGGTTAAGTGCACATCAAGAAAACATTCCAACCCAGTGCTGCCCAAGCCCCAAAGTCCAACATGAACTCGTTAACCCATATGTCTGACACCAATCCACAAAGTCCTCTTCCATCTCACAAAGCAGACACAATGATGCTGACTGTAGGAGGAAAGCCGAGTCAGTGAACATGTAAACATCTCAGCGCTGGCAGGGGTCTCCACGCGACTGCTCCAGCACCCAGGGCTGCATCAGGGTAGGTCCATGTAGCTTGTCCTCAGGGATGCCTTGCAGGAAGTGTGCCTTGCCTGCTAACAGAGAACTGGCTAAGGCAGATGCACCCTGATCCGACCAGAAAGCAAGAGACCCAAGAACTAGAAAGGTGAGCTCACGGAGCCATTTATCCCTCTGCCCTTCCATTAACCCCACATGCGTGTATCAGCTAGGTTGGCACAATAAGCTAACTATTTCAAAGCTATATGAGCCCCCAATAAAATGATAAATAAAAAATATTATAGGATAAGACCAATGTGGTAAGAAATATTTGGAAAATAATTAGGTATTTAGGGACTTCCAAGGGAACCTGTATATGGAGCCATGGAGGCTAGTTGGTTGCACATTGACCTGTCAGTTTTAAGGTGAGTCATTCAAACCCACCAATCACTCTGCAGTCTTTAAAAGATGTAAAGGCTTGGATATCCCAAAGCTCAATGCTTCTCTGTCCTATGGTTGCTATGAATTAGAATTGATTGGGTGGCAGTAGTTTTTCTTTTTCATATGGTAGGCTGTGACCTATATATACAGAGACTACAAGTTAGATCCTGCTAAGTCAAGACACAGCGTGAGAAGAGTGGAAACTTGAAAAGACACATGTATGGAAGGTGTGCAGTCCATTCAGAGTGTCAAAAATAGTAGACTTCATAGTAATTATTATAAATATTTTGAAGATCTAAATTATTCTTCTGTAAATTAGGCAGTAAGCATTTCAGAATAATTGTAATATATGAAAATATGAAAGTCAATGGATAACTCATGTTTCAGAAGTGAGGTTGACTCTAAGTTACTTTATAAGAAATAGTCCCACTTTTCTTTAAAGATTTTTTGTGTATAGGTGGCCATCTAAGACTAAATTTTAGTTTTTATAAAGGTATTTTAACTCTGACAACCATTTTGGTTTTCAGAACATTTAAATCTCTATTTATTGTACAAAACTCACCAACAGTTTATTATCAATCACAGTGACCCTGCAGGACAGATTAGGACTTCTCTGGGTTCCTGAGTCAGGAAGTCTTTATGAAGCAGAAACTCTCATCTTTCTCTTGCAGAGCAACTAGTGGGCTTTAGTAACTGATCATGCGGTGAGCAAGGTCAAGCACATGACTGTCTATGCCATCAATACTCATTATTTATTATACAATGACTTATTTCTGGTCCATTCAGTTCCTTCCTAATAAAGGTGAAGTGGGGAAAAGGCAAAGGTCATATAATTTGCACTGCTTAACTATATCTGTGAATCAAAGGACCACATGTGAACCATGACTTGACCTAAATATTTAGTAACAAACAAACTCCTTCAAATAAAGCCAGCATGCACATGCTCTATCTTAACTTAGCTAACACTACACTGATATATCCTGATTTTCTAATGGGAAAGCAGAAGGAAGGGTGGTATGTGGTCCATGTTCTGTATCTCAGAAACTAGAGCTGATAGTAGAAAATTGGTGCCAGTTCTGGAATCAGCAAGTCAAAAATATGCAGACATTAGTCTACCGTTTTAGCCACCAAAATGTGTATTGACCAGTGTTATTAATAGGTGTTTGCATCTATTTCTTCTCATCTTAAGTCATGTCCTATCAGCAAAGGAAGCATCTGTAAGCATCGTCCATGCTTATCTCTCAGGCTGACTGTGCTCTGTTCCTGCGCAGACTGCCTTCCCACCGGAGGGCCTCACCTTTCATCACTCTGTCAGGCAATGTTCTAATGTTATTCATAACATTTTCAGTAGTAATTTTCCAGAAATTGATTACTACTTCCTTCTTCTAAATCTGGAAGTTCCAAAATCTCTTCACCATGGTGACCCCGTTGATATGTAAAATATGAATGGCTTTCAGCAGTACAGCGATATGCAAGCTTCCATAAAAGAACAATGGACAGATGAGTGTAGCCCTCCTCAATAGGAATTGTCATGTCATATTTAAAGGAAGAGTTCTTGAATTCACTTGAAGGGTGGTGGATAGTTGTGGTTACCTCTAAGATTCTAGGTATCATAATCTCTCAATTTCATTTTTTCTTTCATATTTCCTTTCTTTCTTCCTTTTTTCTGTGTTATTTATAAAAGGTAAGCACATTTTCCCATTATTATCATTTTGTATATTTTAATCTGATAGTTATAGATGTAGTCTTCAAATATTCTTTTGTTTACATATTAGAATTTTACAATTTTTTGAATACTTGCTTTACAAATGATCCTTTTTTCCTAAATAACTTATTTAAAGTAATTATTTTAGGTTTCTATATGTATATATAGAGAGATAACTTACAAGTTAAATAAATTAACTGAGAACAATAATTCTAATTAGCATTTTTAAATGAAATGAACAGTAAAAAGAATATTCAAAGTGTATCTCATTGATTTGAGACTGTAAGATAGGTTTTATTGGGGCAAAAGTGACAGTCAGTGTTTTAATAATATATATTGTTCAATAGATGTGTTAGAGTTAATATAATCTATCCACCAAATCAGATAAAGTTAATTCTTTCCTTGTAACATGTACATAAAACAAATATTTAAACAACAAAAATGAACCCTTAAGGAAGAAAATAACACGTGATTTTTAATAACTGTGTGATTTATTTTAAGCTATAGTAACTGCTTAAACAATATAATCTTTTAAGTTAGAGATTTTTCTAGTTGAATGAATCTTCTACTTAACTGTACCTGCTTTATATGGAAACTATATAGATTGCCAAATTCAAATAGCTAGATGTTAATAAAGTACATCCAATAAAAATACTGCATTTGTCGAGTTAAAACACACTTCTTTTTCACTGCCATCAAGTTGATTCTGACTCATAGAGACCCAATAAGACCTGATAGAACTGTCTCTGGGTTTCCAAGACTGTGACTCCTTATGGGAGTGGAAAATCTTATCATTGATTGGGAAACGGTTCATAGTTTCAAGTTGCTCATCTTGTAGTGAACGGCCCAATACATAACCCACTACAGCACCTGAGGCTCAAAACACACTTAAGAACTTTAAAATTAACATCGCAAAGTTCTAAATAAACATGGTAGTGGGACGGGAGGAAAGCAAAAGGAAATAGAGGAAAGGAGTAGGAGGCAAAGTCAAACAGAGAAGCCTAAATACAGACATGTAAATATATTTATGATTATGGGGGAAATAGACTTATGTGCATATATTTATAGGTTCAGCAGTAGGGTAGCAGATGAACATTGGGCCTCCTCACACATAATCCCCCAATACAATAACACCTCACCCAGCTAAACGGTCATTGCATGATACCCACCTTCCGACATGATCACTGAAGACAGACGTGTGTGTAAGCAAACATGGTGAATAAAAGCTGATGGTGCCCGGCTATCAAAAAGATATAGTGTCTGGGGTCTTAAAGGCTTGAAGGCAAACAAGCGGCCATCTAGCTCAGAAGCAACAAAGCCCACAGAGAAGAAGCATACAGCCTAAGCGAATACAAGGTGTTGAATGGACCAGGTAGCAGACATCAAGAAACAAAAACAATCATTGTGTGATCATCTTCCCCACATAAACGCTGAAGACAAATGTGTGAATAACCAAGTGTGGTGAAGAAGGCTGATGGTGCCTGGCTACTGAGAGATATAGCGTCTGGGGACTTAAAGGCTTGAAAGCAAACAAGCGGCCATCTAGCCCAGAAGCAACAAAGCCCACACGGAAGCTGCACACCAACATGGGTGATTGTGAAGGGCAGAGGAGACCAGATCTCAAACAACAAAGGCAGGGGGTAGGGATCACATCACCGTGAATGAAGGGGAGTGCGTGATGGGGACCCACTGTCCATCCGTAGACAGCTGGACATTCCTTGCAGATGGGTAGTGGGGAGAAGATGAGTCACTCAGGGTCCAGTGTAGCAACAATGAAACTCAAAACCTTCCTCTAGTTCTTGAACGCTTCCTCCCCTCCCAATTATCATGACCTCAATTCTACTTTGCAGAACTGGTTAGACCAGAGGATGTACAGCAGTGCAGTAGGGATCTGGAAACACAGGGAATCTAGGACAGATGAACCCCTCAACACCAGCGGTGGGAGTGGCGACACCGGGAGGGAAGGGGGTGTAGAAAGGGAGAACCGATCTTGGAGATCTATGTGTAACCTCCTCTCTGGGATATGGGCAATGGGAAGATGGGTGAGGGGAGACACCGGACAGTGTAAGATAAGATAAGATAATTATTTATAAACTATTAAGGGAGGAGGGGTAAGGGGGGAACGGGGAGAGAGGGGGAGGGGAAAAAGGAAACTGAACTGATTCCAGGAACCAAAGTAGAAGGCGAATTTTGAGAATGATGGGTGCAACGAATGTATAAGGGAGCTTTGCTCAATTGATGTATGTATAGATTGTGATGGGAGTTGTCTGAGGCCCAATAAAATGATTTATTTTAAAAAATTCTATTTGCTTCTAGTTTTTTACATTATCGAAAAGTAAGTTTCTACACCCTGATCAAATGAGGGACAATTTGTTTCACATTTATCCTCAGTTCCCTCAAGAGCTTAATCCAAACTTGGACAATAGCTTTCGATCGTTCTCCTTTAATTCAAAGTGTGGCAAGTGGAATGTCTATGTGGCCGGAAAGGTGAGTGAACAGATTTTGCATGATAGAAACTGTGGTGAAATGGTACCAAATTTGTCTTGCCTAAAATGGACAGTAAGTAGACAGTCCCATCAAATAGCTGCCATGTACACATGTGGAACACAGTAATTAGATGGTTAATTTGTCAAAAGATGACAAATGTGAGATTTTTGGTGAAATTCTCAGAAAATGGATATTGTCCACTATAATTTCTTCTCAACATTTTTGGTCAGTGTGTCATTCTGTGGTGGTTTGTGCTTTGCTGTGACTCTGAATGCTGTGTCACTAGTGTCTGAGATACAGCAGGGTCATCCACATGAACAGGTTTCCGCAGAGCCTCAGAAGAAGACCAGACTCTGAAGAAGAAGCAGGCTGCCCACTTCAGAGGATTTAGCCACTGAAGACATATGAATATCATGAAAACACTGTTAGTTACTGAAAACCTAGTGACCAGAAGCAGATTATTGTCAGAGATGGTGCCAGCAGGTGAACTCATCAGATCACAAGACACTCAGAATATGACTGAGGAAGACCTGCTTTTTCAAAGTAGAGTCCACTATAATAAAATAAACAGAGTAAAGCCTTCCAGACCATTATTTGCTGATGGACACTACTTAAAATGGGACAAAACAGCTGCAAATGTCAATAAATAATCAGAACATGGAATGCTCAAAGTATGAATCTAGGAAAAGTGGATGTCGTGAAAAATGAAATAGACCACATAAAGACTGATATTCTAGGAGTTAATGAGCTGAAGCACACTGGCATTGACAATTTGGAACAAGAAAATCATATGGTTACTATGCGGGGGAGTGAAACAATGAAGAGGAAGGACACTGCATTCATCAAAAAGGCCATTTCTGTCATTATGTTGAGATATGGCTGTCTGTGATAGGACAATGTGTAACTGTATACAAGGGAATCCAATCAATACAACTATTATTCAAATGTATGCACCTACCACAAAGTTAGTGATGGAGATATTGAAGAATTCTACAACTGTGTTCAAATTTAAATTGATCAAAAATACAATGAATATGCATTGACAAGCCTGATGATTGGAATGCAAAAGTTGGAACCAAAGATGAAGGAGCAATAATTGGAAATCTGATAGAAAATAAGTTTGAGATCCCAAGATTGAATTTTGCAAGACCAAAAACTTCATTGCAAATACTTTTTTTCAACAACACAAAAAGAGGCTATACACGTGAACTTTTGCAAATGGAATACTTAGAAATCAAATTGATTATATATGTGGGAAGCAATAATGGTAAACCTCAATATCCACCCTAAAACGAGGCCAGAGGTCCACCGTGGAGCATACCACCAATTTCTCACTTATTAATTCAGGTTGAAGGTGAACAGAGTAAAACAATTCCAGGAGCGTCAAAATATAACAAGGAGGACATCCTACTCAAATGGTGAGAACATCTCAGGAACAGATTTTATGCATTAGCCAATAATGATGAGCATATGATGACATCAGGGAGATACAGAAAGTTAAAGGTGCTTAAAAAGACAAGAAAGAAAGAAAAGATCAAAGTGGATGTCAGAAGAAACTCTGAAATAAAATTCATGCCTGGAGTAAAGTAGTGCAGTAGTCTATGGGTAAAATATTGAGTGGTACAGAAAGTATCAAAGTAAGCTAAAAAAACAAAAAATATATATATAGTCAGTATGTCAAAAGAGAATCAACAAATATTTAATCATTTCAAGAAGGAGCATATTATTAAAATAAATAAGAAAATTCCAAGAGAAAAATTTGATAAATGGAAGCTTACAAAACAAAATTGAAATTCAGAAGACAATTACTCAGATTTCAGAAATAGATAATCCATTGAGAAAGAAAAAGAGTAGAACAGAATAAATTGAAGGCCAAACTAATGAGTTTGAAGACAAATATCTTAATACTACTCTGCAAAAGGAAAACACAGGGGAAAAAATCCTAAGGAAGCTTCAATTAAGAATAATAATTTACAATCGATCAGATGATTGTCAGGATTGTCACCTTCAGCTGGCACTGGGAAGTGAGAGCAACAACTAAGTGCTAAAATATTCATAAAATCTTAGTTTGGAGAGCTTAAGCCTGTCAGAAAGTAAGTGGTTGATGTACTAAGATTCTAGAAACTTCTTTTCCCAAAGTATTCTCTAAATTTTAAATCAGAAACGGACTTCAACACAGTCAATAAAAATAATCAATGATTATATGATTACTTTAGTTCCCAGGAATTTTTGTTTTTGCTGGACTTCTCTCGAGATGATTTCGCTGTCTTTGGCTTTCAGTCCAAACTTGCTGGTGCCAGCAGGTTGACGCAAGGTTGTGCTCAGGCAGGGAAAAGTAGGGCATGAAATACAATAATTAAAGAAAACTATCAGCAAAGGTGAACCAGCAAGACGAAGCTCTGGTTCTCAGTAGAAACTAGGCAACTAGGAAGGCAATGTGATGACATGTATAAAAATCTGATAGAAAAAAAATTATCCAATTTTCTCTATGCATTTTTTCAGTCACTGTATAATCTTATTCCAGTTGATATATACTGAGCATGTTTTTCCTTTTTTTTTTTTCTGACTGCAGGTCTTCGCATTCAGTATAATACTTGGCATTGTCTGCTCAAGCTGCCGCTGAAAAATGTCCTGCAGCTCCTTTACTTAATCTTTCCTGAAATTCACTTTAGCCTGTGTATATTTAGGAGCAATTCCAGAACTTCCTCTAACATTCTCTCTTTATTTTTTTTTACATTTTATTAGGGGCTCATACAACTCTTATCACAATCCATACATACACATACATCAATTGTATAAAGCACAGCTGTACATTCCCTGCCCCAATCATTCTCAAAGGATTTGCTCTCCACTTAAGCCCTTTGCATCAGGTCCTCTTTTTTTCCCCTCCCTCCCCACTCCCCGCTCCCTCATAAGCCCTTGATAATTTATAGATTGTTATTTTGTCATATCTTGCCCTACTGACCCTTTTGTTGGTTTGTTTTTATATCTGATATTTGGGTGATATGTCATGGTGTATCTGATCTTTAGTCATTAGTGGTTAGTGGCTAAAATCTGTTCTTTAAATGGCCTTCAAATTAAGATTGGATCTACTCAAGGTAAACATTTTTGCTATCCTGGATTTGCTTTCATTTTCTTCAGCATAACCTGAACTCATACATGAGCAGTGAATGGGCTCTTCCACACTTAGTCCCTGCTTTTGTTTGATTAAGCTCATCCTTTATTTACACAAATGTAATTAATTTTATTCGAGGTCTATATGTTATGTATAGTCAATATTTGTGTTGTTGAAAAAAGATTTGAATGCATAAGTTGTTGGACTTGCAGACTTCTATTATGTAATCTTTATTTTCATTCCTGTCATAGGCTATAATTTCAACCACCTATCCTTTGTTCTCAGTTTTTGCATTCTCAATACGAACAACTATTAATGCATATTGATGACACGTTTGATCAATTTTAGACAGCAGACATTACTAAAAATCTTGTTTCTTCATCATTGATTTTAGTGACTGGTGTATGCATTTTAGTCATAGTCACATTAACTGTCACTTTAGTAGACTGACCTTAGTGGTACCCTGGAACCCCCAGTGATTAAAAAGTATGTAGAGTAAGTGGTCAACTTATAAAGGGATTTCTCCCCATTTCTCTGAGACATCTCCCTACAGCCACAAAGCATGTACGGTATCGGCAGGATAATGTGAAGTTATGGACAGGCAGGGAAAAGAGGGTCAGGTCCCTGAGGCAGTGAGAACCTGAGAACATACCGCCATAAATCACCAATTACTATTAATACATCATAATGTCTAAGAAACAAAAGCTCATTTCAGTTAGTTCGCATGAACCAAACAAATTAGAATGGCTTAAACAAGTAATAAAAACACATAGCCAAAAGACATTTCTGAGGAATAAATAGCATTGGAATTACCAGATAAGGAATTAAAGTGAATGACATTTAGGTACTTTAACAAATAGAAAAATTGAGAAAGGTGCAGAAGAAATTAAGGAGGAAAAACAAACTTTAAAATAATTCAGAAAAACACTAGATCAAATTGATAAAATAAATAAAAACTTAGAAAACCAGACAAAACAAAGTTGAAACTCTGAAGGGAAATATTCAGATTTCAGTAATAGATAATACATTGAAACGGAAAATTAGGAGAATAGAATGAATAAAAGGCAAACTAATGAATTTGAAGACAAATCAATACTAATCTGCTAAAGGAACAACCAGAAAAAAAACCTAAGCAAACCAAGAATGATGTGGTGCACAATCAAGAATAGTAACTTACATGTGATCCGAAATCTAGATTATAAAGAAACTAAAAAGGTTAAATGCACATCAAGAAAACATCCCAACCTAGTGCTGCCCAAGCCCACAAGTCCAACATTAACCCATTGACCCATATGTCCAACACCAAATCACAAAGTCGTCCTCCATCTCACATAACACATACAATGACACGAACTGCAGGAGGGAAGCTGAATCAGTGAATGTGTAAGCTTCTCAGCATTGGCAGGGGTCTCCACACGGCTGCTCCAGCACCCAGGGTTGCATCAGGGTAGGTCCATGTGGCTTCTCCTCAGGGATGTCTTATAGGAAGTGAGCCCTGTCAGCTAAAGCAGGGAATTGGCTAAGGCAGCTGCACCCTGGTCAGACAGTCAGAAAGCAAGATATCCGAGAATTAGAAAGGCAAGGCTCACTGAGCCATTTATCCCTCTACCCTTCAATTAATCCCACATGTTTTTATTGGCCAGGTTGGCACAATGAACTATCAACCTCAAGTTGCCATTTGTTTTGTTGGAAAGGGGCATTTGTAAGTTCCTTTAAAATGTTGAAGAGCAAGAAAGCTGCAATGAGGACTAAGGTGTGCCTGACCCAAGCCATGGCATTCTCAATTTCCTCATATGCAGGTAAAAGTTGGACACTGATTAAGGAAGACCAAAGAAGAATCAGTGCATTTGAATTATGGCACTGGGGAAGAATATTGCAAGTGTGGACTGCCAAAGACACACACACACACACACACACACCTCACTTGGAAGTAATAGAAGATAAGATGTGGAGATTTTTGTCTCTATGTCATCAGGATTTTTGGACATATCAGGAGAGAATGATTTATGGAAAAGGATATCATTTTAGGTAAAGTAATGAGGAGTGAAAAAGAGGAAGACTGAACAAGATGAATTGACATAAGGTTGCAAAGGTGGGCTTCAGCATAAAAATTGTGACAACGGCACAGGTCCAGCTGTGTTTCATTCTGTTGTATAGACGGTTACTTAGTATGAGCGGGAACCAACTAGTTGGCACCTAACAAAAAACAATACCTAGAGTATTGATTTTTATGGGTTTCATTTCATTTTTGATTGCTTCCAAGTTTCCTAGATTCATACTTTGTACATTATAATTTCCACATTGGACACTAAATAAGGGAAGTCAAAGAAGAATCAATGCATTTTAATTATGGTGCTGGGGAAGAATATTGAAAGCACCATAGACTGCCCAAAACAAGCAAACAAATAAATCTACCCTGGATAAAGTATAAACAGAATTCTCCTCTGAAGCAAAGTTGATGAGACTTTGTCTCACATACTTTGGTCATGTTATCAGAGACACCAGTTCCTGGAAAAGCATATCATGCTTGGTAAAATAGAGGACAGCTGAAAGGAGGAAGATTTCCATCAAGATGGGTTGACACAGCGGCTTCAACGATAGGCTCAAACATAATTGTGAATCTGACGCAGGACCAGGCAGTGTTTCATTCTGTTGTACAGAGGGTTGCTATGAGTGGGAAACAACTGGATGGCACCTAACAACAACAACATGCCGTGGTGAGAGTCCCATTTTGAAAGGAATTCTCTGCGATGGCAATACATAGGATTAAGTGAGATGTTCCCCCCCGAACCATTGGTTCCATTGCTTTCTCCTCCAGACTGTTCATTCAGGCTGTCTTATCTAGATAAACCTGCAGACATAATCCTATGCACACAGAAAAACAAGTCATAGCAAGACAAAGTGACAAAGGAAAACACAATGACGACAACAACAAAAACCAATGACCAAATAAATAAATAAAATTTTTAAAAGGAAAAACTTATGAATAGTTAAAGGTGTGTTTGTTGACCTTTAGGAGTGTCCTCCAGTCAAGTCCTATGGGATGCCACACTCTGGCCCCAAAGTCTATCTTTTGCACTCCCTTGGGACCTCCCTGTTCTGCTCCCCCTGAAGCTCTGCTGTATGCCCTTAGTGTTTTGCCTCCATGTGGTGGGGTCAGAGCAGGACAATCCCGACACTGAGTCTCCAGTTTTGTCCTCTGTAGGGCCATGGGTCAGTGAGGGATGCCATGTCTCATAGTGGGACCAGCCATATGGTCCACTCAGTGCATGGGCTGTTCTGAGCAAGGTTATCATCCTCCATGCTTGGTGGGCCAGAATGTGCTCCACTCTCTTCCTCCCCCTTCATTTGCTCCAGTGTGCTCTGACCAGACATGTCTCTCTGCCACCGCTGAAGCTTCAGTGCCGTCCTCTAAAGTAAATTCTTCTGGGAGGAAGGGGAAGTTGTCCACATAGTTGGGATTGGGGCCAAGCCCTTGGGCCCCTCCATTGGCTCCCCTCTCTATGCTGGCACGCTGCAGTCACATCCAGGAACACTGGATTTAAGTCTGGTCCCTCTTACCCTGTGGAGATATAAACAATACCCTCCCCTTGGGTAGGTTAGTGCCCTGTTTCCCCACTATACATTTCTATTCCACCCCCCTGCTCCTTATTAGTTGGCTACCATATGTACCCCTGGATTTGGTCTGGTCTGTGCCATACTATCTGAACCTCATCCCAGGAATGTTTGTATACAGTAGCTTTTTCCCTATGCCCCTTTTGCATTTTTTTTCAAGCGTAGCTCAACTGACTCATTTTACACTTGACTTACTTCGCTTAGCATAATTTCCTCCAGTTCTTCCCATGCGGCGATATGTTTCATGAGTTCATCACTGCTTTTTAGCAATGCGTAGTACTTCATTGTATGTATGTACCACTGTTTTTTAATCCATTTATCTGTTGATGAAAATTTGGGTTGTTTCCAACTCCTTGCAATTGTGAACTGGGCCGCAATGAACATTGGAGCACAGATGTCTGGCTGTGGTTTGTTTCTTGCCTCTTCTGGGTATATGCCCAGTAGGGAGATTGCTGATCTGTATGGTAGCTCAATTTCCATCTGTTTTAGAAATCGCCAAAGTAGGTAGGGGAAAGGAGGTGGTGTTGTTCAACCCAGGGACAAGGGAACATCAAGTGATCCAAAATTAGTGGCATGAAGAGTGGGAGAGACATGGTAGGGATTGATCAAGAGGAATGTAACCAAGAGAAATTACTGAAACCCAAATGAAGGCAGAGAATGATAGTGGGACAAGAGGAAAGTTAAAGGAAATAGAGGAAAGAACTGGGAGGAAAGGGGTATTTATAGAGGTCTAAATACAGGCATGTACATATGTAAATATATTTATATATGAGGAGGAGGAAATAGGTCTACATGCATATATTTATAGGTTTAGTTAGTATTAAGGCAGCAGGTGGACATTGGGCCTCCACTCAAGTACTTCCTCAATGTCAGAACACTTTGTTATATTAAATTGGAATTCCATGATGCATACCTTTCTGACATGATTGCTGAAGGTATATGTGTGCATAAGCAAATTTGGTGAAGAAAGCTGATGGTGCCGGTTATCAAAAGATATAGTGTCTGGGGTTTTAAAGGCTCGAAAGTAAGCCAGAGGCTATCTAGCTCAGAAACAACAAAACCCACATGGAAGAAGCACACCAGCCTGTGTGAACACAAGGTGCAGAAGGGACCAAATATCAGCCATCAAAGAAAAAAATATCATTGTAAATGAGGGGGAGTGCAGATTAGGGACCCAAAGCCCATCTGTAGGTAACTGGACATACCCTCACAAAAAGTTCACGGGGAGGAGACGAGTCAGTTAGGGTGCAGTGTAGCAACAATGAAAGCACAATTTTCCTCTAATTCTTAAATGCTTCCTCCCCCACACTATCATGATCCCAATTCTACCTTACAAATCCGACTAGACCAGAGGATGTACCCTGGTACAGATAGGGTCCAGAAACACAGAGAATCCAGATAGATGATCCCTTCAGAACCAGTGGTGAGAATGGCGATACCAGAGGGTAGAAGAAAGGGGGTGTAGAAAGGGGGAACCGATTATAAGAATCTACACATAACTTCCTCCTTAGGTGATGGACAACAGAAGAGTGGGTGAAGGGGAACATTGGACGGTGTAAGATATGACAAAGTAATAATAATTTATAAATTATCAAGGGTATCAATTCTACCTTACAAATTCGGCTAGACCAGAGGATGTGCACTAGTGCAGATAGGAAATGGAAACACAAGGAATCCAGGGCAGATAATCCCTTCAGCACCAGTGATGTGAGTGGTGATACTGGGAGGGTGGATGGTGGGTGGGTTGGAAAGGGGAACCAATTACAAGGATCTGCATGTGACCTCCTCCCTGGAGGACAGACAACAGAAAAGTGGGTGAAGGGAGATGTCGGACAGTGCAAGTTATGACAAAATAATAATTTGTAAATTACCAAGGCTTCATGAGGGAAGGGGGAACAGGGAGGGAGGGGAAAATGAGGAGCTGAGGCCAGGGTGTTAGGTGGAGAGCGGATGTTTTGAGAATGATGATGGAAATGAATGTACAAATGTGCTTTATACAATTGATGTATGTATGTATTGTGATAAGGGTTTTATGAGCCCCTAATAAAATGATGTAAAAAAATTATCAAAGGTTCATGAGGGAGTGGGAAGCAGGGAGGGAGGAGGAGAAAATGAGGAGCTGATACCAATGGCTTAAGTGAATAGCAAATGTTTTGAGAATGATGAGGGCAAAGAATGTACAAATGTGCTTGACACAATGGATGGATGTATGGATTGTGGTAAGAGTTGTATGAGCCCCCAATAAAATGATTTTTTTTTAAGTGAGATGGGTTCTGAGTTTCTACCTCGGTAGATGGTGTGACTGCAGTCACACCTCACGTTTCTTTGGGAGTGTGGTGTCCTGAAAGGAAAAGCCCACACCTCCATAGAAGAACAAGCCATCCCGGAAGTGGGAACAAAGAACAATTCTCATCTCCAACAGAAGAGATGCCAATGGAGCAGAGTCAAGATCTCTGTCTGAAGTGGTAGGAGTCAAGACCAGAGGCGCCAGCACACAGAACCCATAGGACAGAGCAAAGAGGGCAGGCCAAGGTATGGATACTGTGAGACAGAAGAGAAAAACAGCACCTAGTACAGAAGACTGGGAAGCAGAGCAGTGAGCTGGCTTTCTGGGTACAGAGGCGAAAGTCAAGGACCACATCCCTGGGAGGCTGAGAACCAGAAGTAGCCATGGCTACTGGATGAGGATAGGTTTTGCAGTGGATATTTGCTGATTCTTGCTTGTGTTGCCTTCCCATATAAACCCCAGAGGTGTGCATTTTGTCTATGAGTTCTGTGAGGCCATTTCAAGGAATTGCCAATCCCAGCTAAAAGTAGAGTGTTGCTAGGGAAATGGTTGAGATCAGAAGAAGGTAAAAGATGGAGGGTAGATGTATGTCCCACTTCTGTCTTGTGGCAATAGGGAAACAAGGGGGAGTTAGATATGGCTCCCATGCTGTCTTCATGTGAATTATCAAAGTTTACAGCTAGATGCCTGTATGTATGAGAGCTACATTCCAAAAGTGTCTATTTTAAAACTAATTGCTATTTAAATATTTGATGTATGCACCTCTATGCCATTTTCATCTTCTGTGCATTACTGAAAGATATCACACACAGTACTTATCTTTTTAGCTGTTGTTCAATTATTCATTGTACATATTTCTGAAATATATACTTATAATTTATATGAAATATAAAGATCCTTAGAGCAGTCCTCATCCTTAGTCATACTTTAGATGAGCAAAATGAAACTCAGGTTGATAAAATTATTTGCCTGAGATTACATAGCATCTCCGTAACAGCGCTGAAATAATAGGTTAGGTATCCTGACCCTCAAGCCACTCATTACAGAAAACAAACAAACAAGATGCACACACACAAAAAACATGCTCTATGATTAAGAGAGGAGCAATATGTAATTTACTTGGTTTATTTCATCATTTGACAACACAATGAAATTCTGTCATTAAGTAGCAAGATGGAAATTCTGAAGATCAGTCAGAAAGACAAAACCTGAAAGAGTTTTCCACTGTCCAATTACTAATTACTTAAATCTATCCTAATTGCCTTCTGGGTGTGATTAGTATTCATATAATCGATCCAAAAAAGTATTGTATATGTTTAAATGTCAAGTATATTGACAGGAAAAATTCTTAGGAATCTATTTTCAGAAACAATCACCTCCCGTGTCTATTTTTGGGCATAGTCCATTCATGAAAGAAATGCATGATAAAGGGCTCAACCAGCCACAATACTGAACTTTCAAATACACTATAAAGCAACTCAAGACAGACCTGGCTGCTTGCTTTCAGAAGGTCACAACCTTGAAAATCCTATGGAGCAGTTACATGCTGCGCACACAGTGTTACCACGAATGACTGAACGCCAACACACATGCCCAGTGGATGTCCAGAAGTGGAGTACCTGACTGGTGCAACCAAAGACACCACGCGGAACACGCAGATGGACTCCCTGAGCGTGTCTGTTCACGTCCACCCAGAGGTGCTGTCAACAATTCTGCAGTCTACTTCTAACACCAAAATCATCGAAAACGCCACGAAGAACACTTAGTTCTGCTCTGACAGAAATGAAATCAATATCCATGCATCAGAATTGACTTAACATTTTACTAATTCTACATTCTGCATCACGTATAAGAAGTATTAAGATAAATTAAATAACTTTTGTCAATGATTCTAAAATAAATGTCTATCAGTTTGGCTTGTTGGTGTAATCCATTCATTGTGAAATAATGTAATGCAGAACCTACATGTTTAAAGTCTATAATAGACTTCTTTTCCTGTTGAAATACATATGTATGGTCACTACTTTGCCTTTGCTTAAATAGTTTGCTGTTATTAAAAGGATCCTAGAAGTACGATGATTAAGCACTAAGCCGCTGACTGAAAGGGTTGGCAGCTATTGGACACTGTAGCAGAAGTAGCCGGCGAGAGGTCAAAGGTCGCTACACAAGGACCGCTTTCAAATGTTGAAAATGAGGCTATGACCCTAAGAAGTCAGGTGTGCCTGACCCCAGCCTCGGTGCGTTCAGTGAATATTGAAAAGGGAAGACCAACTATCATTGATGTACGAGGCGCTGGAGCTAGCCAAGAACACAGAAAGTAGCAGGGGCTGTGAAAGGACAAACACAAGGGCTTCAAGGAAGAACAGCCAGCATGCGTCTTAGAATAGGGCTGGCAGGGCTTCGTCATGTTAGTAAGAGAGAGTAGTCTCTTGTAAAGGGCATCATGCTTGGTAAAATAGAGGGGCAGGGAAAAGAGGACGACCGCGCAGGATGGATTGACATCGCGGTTGAACAATGTCAAGAAGAAATATTTGGCAAGTGCTAATATAAGTGCTCAAATGCAACAATTGTTTGGTTGGCGCAGGGCAGGACGGTGTGTCTGTTTATCACAGTGTCCCTATCACTTGGAACTGCCTGATGGTATCAAACAGCAACAACACAGTGAAATCAACATAGAAGTGGGATCTGTCAGAAGGTGGGGTCACTGTTCTCCAAGAGCTGTATCTTTATATTGCTCTAAAAAGTTGAAAGTTATTTTTCTTCCACTCACACTTAAATCTTATATTAGCACTTGCCAAATATTTCTTCTTGATAAGCATTCTAATATGTACAGAACAGATATTTTTACATTATCATTTCAATGTGAGCCAGTGTTAATTTATGAGGCAATTATTCTGAGGGAATGGAAGTTAAATACATGATGTCTTTACTTAATTTACCTTTGCTAATCTTATTTCCTGGGAAGTAATTGCTTTAGCAACAGTAAAGACATGTGGCTTATGACACAACTTGACTGCCTACCACCCACACTGACACAGTGATGCTGAACTAGAACTAACTTGCTCTCCCCTGGGAGAAGGAGAACAGAGACATCATTAAAGCATTCTGTTTTCCTCTTGTAAAAGACATCTTATTTTCTCACAGGACACGACCGTGCAGATAGACAGTGGGATTAAAGAAAGTCATGACTGCAAATTTAAGGAAATGCTAAAAGACTCCTTTCAAAATGTCAGGTTTGTGATTCGTGTATGATACTTCTTTTATGGCGTGGCCCTCCACTCGGCTTTCAACATAGCCCCTTCCTTCTAATTCCATCTGTGAGTAAGGTGACCTGACAGCTCATGGTCTAAACGGGACCCCTGTTGAGAGCGAGCTGGGACTACAAATCACAGGACTGAAGCAATCAGCACAGGCCAGCCTGTGCCCAATAAACTGGGATAGAACACCCCCCTCGCCATGAGAAACAACATTCCCACAATATTCTGAAAATATTTACTGCACGTTCCACTTATTTGACAGTCAGCTTATATTACCAGGCATTATCTCTATTTTATGTGTGTGTCTGGTCTTAGGTCGGCTTATAATATCCTTTGATTGTTCCTCCTATCCTAACACACACTCTGCACAGACCCTGAAGTGCCAAGATACCATTGAGGGTGGTGCTTTAAAGGAATGTGTGCTTTAATAATGATTGTTATAGAATCCATTGCCCGGGATGGGTAACAGTAATGGTTTCCATCAATAGGATCAGGTTGTCTGTCTCTAACATGTCATTGGTTTACTTCAGCAATAGTGTGTGATTTTCAGGGGTAGACACTCAGATTTCTGGCTCCACTGGGTTTCTCCAAATGCCTAGTCACAGACTCAATGATACTCTTAATGATAACCACCAAGAAGATATAAAGGTCACTAGGACAGTCTCTTCCTGTCTTGTTTAAAAAGAATATGAATACACATGAAAGATGACTCAGAGCAGGGTCAATAAAGCATATAAAATCTATGGTATTAAAATGTACATAGAACGCGCTTATGGAAAGGGTGACAATTAAGTCTGAAAACATATGTTCCATAAAGCCTGTGCATAACAGCGAGACTAACATTTGATTCCTGATATTTAAATTTCAAGACCTGTGACCTTAAGCTTTCATAACTGCATTTATTCAGGTTTACAGTACAATAAACTGTTGTCATAGAGTTGTCAAGATGAAATAAGCCGTGGGTCTGGTATATGAGTACAGTAAGCACTCAGCCAATTGTCATTGTTTTAATCATTAGTGTCATTTTCAACAATATCCTTATTATCACCTCATCATCTGTGATTCAGGAGCCTCTTTTCTTCATTATGTTATCTTTACGTGTGAAAGTTACTAAGCCCAAAGGATTATTGTGAGGAGTAAATGAAATAACGCAAATTGACATACTCAGTTAGCTTTAAACATTACACAATTATTGACAAATCATTTGACAAAATGTGGAAATTACACAGTCGTGTATATACTTTATGTTTTATACTTTAAGAGATTTGAGAGATAAAAAGCTTTTCTCTAAGATAATTTAGCTGTATTTCTATATCCCTTTTCTATATCCCTGTATAGAAACACATAATTGAGTATGAAATAGAAAACTTTAAAATCTGAGGTGGCAACAGTAACACATATATGGCAGGTGAATTTCACGTGTGGGATATATATATACATATGTGTATACATATATACATGTTCATGTGAACCTTGACATGGAAGATTGTTCCTCAAAAATCAAAGAGTTTTATGTGCCCCTTTCCCTAACCACTAAGTTTCAGAGTAGAAATCATTCAATTTCACAGTGGAAAATTATTTTTGAAGATTCACATATACAGGATCCAACTTTGGAAAGACAATGCTCTACCTCAAAAGAAATGTGTAACACATAATAAAGTCATAGACTTGTAGTTGAAGTTCCTGTCTCCTTAAATGGAACTGTAAATAGAGCCAGATAATGGGTAGGTGGGTGAAAGAAAAACAGCAGGCTCAATTTAGAGAACCGTTCATATGTAAAAATGGACACAGCTAATCTAAATGAGCAATTTAGATTAGGTAAGGATAAAAAGAGGCACCAAAGATGAGTTGAGAAACCAAATGTTCAAAGGTCTAATTCACTCAAGGTCCAAAGTAGAATTACAATATATCTTAAATATAATTTACTCATCTCTCTATATACTTGAGTAACTGAAAGAACACTTCAAAAGTAATGAGAACTGAAAGTAATTTTCATGAAAGCAAAATCTATGGATTTGAAATGTTTAGCCCATTTTTTCATAGGTATCTAGGAAAGATGTGTGCATTAATCAATAACATCCAGTTGCTGGTGATCATTAATCATAGCTACCTCTATTTTCGGACTTGCCTTAGGTGTTAGTCTGGGTACATTAGAGAAACAAATCCACAGACTCATATGTAGAAGAGCGAGTTATATATAAAGGGTAAGTACATGACAAGAAAGCATCCCAACCCAGTGCTGCCCAAGCCCACAAGTCCAACATTAACCCATATGTCTGACACCAATCCACAAAGTCCTCCTCCATCTCACAAAACACACACAGTGACACCACGGGGCAGGAGGAGAGCCAAGTCAGTCAGCATGTAAGCACCTCAGCTCTGGCAGTGGTCTCCACACATCTTCTTCAGCACCCAGGGCTGCATCGGGGTAGGCCCATGTGGCTTCTCCTCAGGGATGTCTTGCAGGAAGTGAGCCTTGACCGCTGAAACAAGGAACTGGCTAAGGCAGCTACACCTTGGTCCAACCACCACAAAGCAAGAGACCCGAGAACTAGAAAGGCGAGGCTCACTGAGCCATTTATCCTTCCACCCTTCAATTATCGCCACATGTGTTTATCAACCAGGTTGGCACAATAAACTAACTAACTCAGCTTAATTTCAACTAATGCTATATTGGAGTCAGAAAGATCTAGATCAGAATTGTAAGAGTACACTTCTGTTTTACTTGAGCACATAATTTGGGAATAAAATAATACTGTTGGTCCAAGAGATGGGGTTCCGTTCTGATGATTCTATCCTAAATCAATTCTGAAGTTAGTTGAAAACCTCTTTTCGTGTTCAGTGTATTAGAATATCTGATCTTTTGGGGCATTGGAAACATTACATACATATTGCTAACAATAAGATCTACAACAACAGCAGATGCTTAGAAGTGAGGTTTGAAGTAGCTCAGCACTTGGGAAGTCTTGGGTGCCCATGCTTACTTCATAGGGGAATGTGGAAATGAAAGACGATGGAAAGGGTTTAGCAGAGGAATCATGATTTCATATAGGTTAACGCTACACCATTCTTATTATACGAAAAAATTAGTTCCCTAATTCATTCACAAGGAAATTGTATGAAAGTTTTCATTCTTCCAGAGAGCTTTTGGTACATTGAGCAGTGGCTGTTCCAGCTTCACATCTCACACAACTGTAAACACCTGGGCTTTCTTCCATCTCTTCCCCCTGCACTCCAGCTCTCCCTGATAAAAGAGAGGGAAGCTGCCTGATAGTTCCTATAGTGAGGAATAAACTTGGCATGTAGTCTGTATTCTTCATCTTCAAAGCACTTGGTGAACATTAAATAATCAATCCTCAAAACACACATGGGAAATTGGCATACATTATGATCACTATGACAAAACTTCAGGCTCCCTGAAATTAAATAAATTGCCTGAAGCTACACATCAAATTACTATCAGTGCTAGAATTAGTAGCTGCTTCCCATTTTCGTTTTAAGACTTATCGTGGTCCTTATCTTTCTTAATAAAAATCCAAGTCAATTTTCTGCAGCATTTTCAGTTAAGCAAGGATAGGTTGCAAATCCCTTTTGGTGTTAAGAACTAATCATTCAATTAAAAATTATTTATCTCAACCTGCTCTAATAATGATGAAAGAAGTCACTTTTGAACAGGATGGTGGCTTCCAGAGAAGGAGGTGATAGAATGCTCAATGAATTAGGTAGCAGATCTGTATTTCAAAGAATTTGCTTTTTAGAAAAATAGATGTTTGAGATATCATAATACGTAGAATGTAGTTTGGACAAAAAAATGGATATCCACTGAGGAAATATGTGGTTAGGTTTAAAAATAGAATCAGCATCGTATTAGCATTTGAAGATAAACACTGAGTCCTTGTTAAGAATTGTATGTGGCATTGAATTAATCATAGTCTAAGTCTCATGGGCTAAGGCAGTCTTCCTATTAATATTCACTTGTGAGTAGCTACAGTTGTTCTTGCTAATAAAACTCCCAAATGAAGTGTGGGTCATTCCTCCCATAGTCCCACATTGAGCACCTCAGAATGTGTACCTTGTCTATCTCCTGAATTAAGAAGCTCTACAAGACAAAGCCATGCCCTGACACCTACCAAAGAATTAGCAGATTCTGCCCTCATCATGTCCAGCTGATAAACAGCCGTTGGTGAGCTGAACTCACATTGCTGATCTGCTAATTGGCTGGCTAGATTCATTTAATGTTGCTGAGCGTCTAAACAAATTAAGGTTAATTGGAATCAGGAATGGATCAACAGCCGTGGTATTCAATCTGTTTAAGAGGGCTCTTCAATTCATTATTTCCTCTTTTTGTGGTTCACTTCAGTTCCTTGTACAACTAGCGGTCAGATCTTTCTCTCTCTCTGCTTCTATTGGAACAATGCCTTGTTATAACACAAATTATTATTTGGGAACAAACCCATCAGACTCAACATCGAAGACACAGCATCTGAGTCTCACTTTCATATTGCTTTTCCAAATATGCCTCTATTTTCTCTTTCAAAGATTTTCATTTTCTTATTTAAAATTCTATCTTAGTAGAACCTCGGTCTGAGTTTTAATTTGTTATAGAAGAAATAAAATTGAAATGCCCCTTAGCAGAGAAAATACTGGAATTTTGACCAGGCAGTGTTGTTGTCAGGTGCCAAAGTACATGAGATGCAGTCTTGCCATGCTTGTTTCTAAGGAGCATTCTAGCTGTATTTGTTTTAAGAGAGATCTGTTTGTTCTTTTGGAAGCCCATGTTATTTTCCACATTGTTCAGAACCATCATTCAAATACATTGATTCTTCCTTATTCAATGTCTAACTTACACATGTCCAAGAGGCAACTGAAAATATCCTGACTTAGATCCGGTCAGTTTGTCTTTGATTGCTTGTTTGTTTGTATGATACTGGCAGATATGTCACTGGTATTTCAGATGCCAACAGGGTCACCTATGATGGTTAGGGATTATAAAAACTAGACATTTCTGGATAAGAGCAGAGAAAGAGCTTAGTCTAGCAATTGCATCGCAGCGTGGTGGTACGCCTTGGTGTCATAAGCCTTTTTGTTTAAGAAATAAAGACAAACTGAGCTGAATCCTCTTTGGGTCATTGCCTGCTGCCAGAATTAGAGCTTTTATCTGGTCCTCCATCTCCTGTTGCATTGCCTGATAATCCCAAATGCCGTCAGTGGACTGTCAGTGGTGCATTCATAAGGCCAACTTCAGACCTCTGAACCTACCAGCCTTTGCCTCCTGCTGCCTCTGCTTCAGCATCCTGTTCTTCAGTTTCCTCAAGGCAGGAAAAACTCAACATAACCAGACTGGACTTAACTATTTCTACAACTGTGGAAACTGTTTCTTGATATAATTATCTTTCTATATATAACACATACAAATAGTGATTTTTGCTTCTCTAGAGAACCCAACAGAACACAGTCACCAAAAGTGAGTTGGTTTCAGCAGAGCTCCCAGATGAAGGACAAACTATGAAGAAGGAATCGGGTGTCTACTTTGGAGGAATTAGCCATTGAAAATCTTATGATTGGCAGTGGATTACTGGACACAGAAGAGAACATCAAAAAAGTGTTATGACGTCTGTAAGAACTCCAAATAAAATGATCAATTTTAAAATCCATTAAGAGGTCATCCTATTAGAAAATAGAAGGTCAACAAAAGTGAGGAAGATCCTAAGTGAGAGGGAGTGACAAAAATAGTTATAATAATGAGATCAAATACATCACAATCATGAAGAAGTTACAGAACTGGGACATATTTTCTTCTGGTATAAAAAGGCCATTAGTTGGTGTCAACTAGATGGCAGATAACAGCAACAGGCCTGGGACAGCCCTCAATCTAGCCACTGCCTAGTTCTATGTCAGATGAATCTTGCTGTAAGATGGACTTTGGCAGAAGCAGAGACTACCAGAAAGATACTTATCTGTACTTTATTGGCTATTCCAACGTATTTGACTGTGTGGATCATGACACACTATGGATAACTTTGAGAAGAATGGCTACTCCAGAACGCTCGTTGTGTTCATTCAGGTTTTGCACATGCATCAAGAAGGAGTGGTGTAAACAAAATAAGGAAATACTGCACGGTTCAAATCCGAAAAGGTGCATGTCAGGGTTGTATACTCTCATCATACTGGTTCAATCTATATGCTGAGCAAATAGAGAAGCAATATTGCATGAAGAAGAATGAGGCATCAGGAGAATGGAGGGTGTCTTATTAACAACCTTTGATAGGCAAATGACAAAACTTTACTCAAAGTGAGGAGAACTTGATGCTGATTAAAAAAAAACAAGGATTGCAGCCTTTAGTATGGATTATAATTCAATGCAAAGGAAACCAAAATATTCACAACTGGACCAATGGGACCAACATCATGATAAATGGAGAAGTTTGAAGTGGTCAAGGATTATGTCTTGCATAGATTTGTGGTCATTACTCATGGAAGCAATCATCAAGAGACCAAAAGCCCTCTTACATGAGGTAAATCTGCTGCACAATACCTCTTCAGAGTGTTGAATAATAAGAATGTTTCTTTGTGGGCTAAGGTGTTCTGGACTCAAGTCATGGTATTTTTAATTGCCTTACATCCATATGAAAGTTGAACATTGAATAAAGAAGACTGAAGAAGAGTCAATTCATTTGAATGTGGTGCTGGAGAAAATTATTGAGAATACATGGACTGCTAAGAGGACAACTCTATCTGTCTTGGAAGAAGTACAGCCAATGCTTTTCTAAGAGGCAAGGATGGTGAGACTTCATCTTGCATACGTTAGACTTGTTTTCAGAAAGCTCATTCCCTTGAGAAGGACATTATGTTTGGTAACATAGAGGGGCAGCAAATGAGGGGAAGGCCCTTGTGTTAGGCTGAATTGACTAGAAAAACAAATCCAGTGATACTCATATAAGAAAGAGCTCTATAGAAAGAAGCAAATATGTATCAAGAAAGGATCCCAGCCCACTCCAGCTCAAGTCCGTAAGTCCAACACCAGTCTATATGATCCTCTTCAGACTCAGAGTCACATACAATGGTTCAGAGCTCAGAAATATCATAGTCCAGTGGGTACAGAGTCATGTGGCCCCAACATTGATAGAAACATGATAGGGCTCGAGCAGCTCTCAGTTGACCAGCAAGCAGGAAGGAGAAAGGGGAGAGAGCAACGGAGATTCCAGGGTTCTCCTTATGAAAAGCCCACACCCTCCAGGAGACAACATTAACATGTGACCTGATTGATAGGGTTGACGCCAACCCTCGTCTGGAATGTCTAGTTGACATAAAGTCATCTAACTACCACAACCCTCTAGATGTGTTGACCCTTGGCTGAAACAATGGGCTACAGAATAGGAACAATTGTGAGGACGGCCCAGGATCAGGATCCTGAAGTCACTGTGGGCCAGGACCAACTCAATGACACTTAACAACACAACAAAATCTCTAGGGTGGAGCAAATATTAAACCCATTGTATAGAAAATGTACCGAAGCGAAGTAGATAAGAAGTTTACACAAACTTGGGTAGCATGTGATTTCGTATCTTGATCTTTCCTTCATAAGTATGTGGTCAGAGAAGCTGGATTACCTGAAGACTAACTTGGGACAAGGATCAGAGGATGATTCATTAACAAGCTTCAGCGTGTAGTTGACACAACCTTGGTTGCTGAAAGTGAGGAGGACTTGAAGCCCTTGTTGATGAAGATCAAAGATTGCAGCTTTCAGGATGGGTTACAGTTCAATGTTAAGAAGACCAAAATCCTCACAAGGGACCCAGTGGGTAGCCTGGTAGCAAGTGGAAAAATAGTTTGAAGTTGTCAAACATTTTGACTTGCTTGGATCTGTGATCAATGCTCATGGAACCAGCAGTCAAGAGAGCAAAGGACACATTGTGTTTGGTAAACGTACTGCCCAAGACTTGTATAAACTGTTGAAAGCAAGAACTTTGTGAAGTGGAGGACTACGTTGTGCCTGACCCAAGGCTTGGTGGTTTCAATTTCCTCACATGCATTTGAAGTTTGAACATTTTATAAGGAAGGCCAAAGAAAAATTGATGCATTTGTATTGTGTTGCTGGTGAAAATATTGAAAGTATTATGGACTGTCAGAAGAACAAAGAAATGTCTCTTGGAATAAATACAACCTGAATGTTCCTTTTAGGTAGAGATGGCAAAACTCCATATTAAGTACTTTGGACATGCTGTCAGGAAAGGCCAGTCCCTGGAAAAGGACATCTGCTTGGTAAAGTAGCGGGCAGAGAAAAAGTGGTAGGTCCTCAACAAGATGGATTGACACAGTGCGTGCAATATGAAGCTTCAACATAAGAACCAATGTGTGGATGGAGTAGGACCAAGGGTGTATCCTTCTATTTTACATAGAATTGTTATCAGTCAGAACTAACTTTATAGCACCTGACAACAGCAACTGTGTGGCAAGCAAAGATGAAGCGCACTGAAGTAGGTCGCTATGGATCAGAATTGGCTATATGGTAGTGAATTTGGTTTTTTGTTCATTTGATTGGTCCTATGCCATCCTCATAATCATTGCTATGCTTGAGCTCACTGTTACAGCCACTTCATCAATTGATCTTATTAGGGCAGATCTCAACCTGTGGGTTACGACCCCTTTTGATGTCAAACGACCTTTTCACAGGGGTTGCCTGATTCATAATAGTAGCAAAATGACAGTTATGAAGTAGCAATGAAAATTATTTTATGGTTGGGGGTCACCACAACATGAGGAACTGTATTACAGGGTCTCGGCATGAGGAAGGTTGAGAACTATTGCACTAGGGTCTTCCTGTTCTTGCAGATGCTCTATTTTACAAAGAATGGTGTCTTCCTCCAAGAACTTGTCCTTCTTGATAACATGTCCAAAGTACATGAGATAACCTCTCACCATTCATGCACCTTCAGTGTTTCTTCTAAGACAGACATTCATCCTTCTAGTATATTTAATATTCTTAAACAACACTATAAATCCAATACAGTAGGTATTCTTTTGTGTTCTTCATTAACTATCCAGCTTTTACATGCATATGAGCTGCTCAAGATTTATTATCATTATATAAGGATAAAATATCATTCATCACATTGACTGAATTGCAGGGTTCTTACTACGTATTTCACAACACTTGTTTAACAAAGAAAATTATGTCCCAGTGACCATTCTGAGAGTTCACAACTTGCAAGATGCTTCAAACTGGCTGGCTGAGAGCAAAGATGAGTTGAAGCACATAATGAGGAAGATTTTTATAAAGGAGAATGTCAATCTTTTGTTTTCTTTTTGTATTGCCTATGTTATTGTTAGTCTGCCTACCTATACACTATAAGCATGGGAAGCAGGTCAAGGAGAAAGTAATGGGACCAGTGGTGCTGGGGGGACTTAGGGAGAGGAGGTAGGCAGGGAACGGAGCAGGGAGCAATCAACACCATAGACAGGGCACCAACTACGGAATGAAAATAAACAGCAGGAAAACATAGAGATGCTGGTGGTATTGGAGCAAGAGTAATCTAGGTGAGAGGAATGACTAAGATACAGAAGAAGGGTGAGCGTGATGGTGGGGCAGGAGGAATGTAAAAGGAAACAGAGGAAAGACATAGGAAGCAAAGGTATGAATCGAGGTATAAACATGGGTGTGCACTCATGTAAATATATTACATCATAAAAATAAAGCAAAGGTATGAATAGAGGTATAAACATGGGTGTGCACTCATGTAAATATAGTACATCATAAAAATAGAGGTATCGGTCTATGTACACATGTGGCAATTACATAATCTGGTGCCAACTTGAGGCTACTAAGAGTGAAGGGGTAGAGTTTTGCCTGTCAATCAGGTGGCTGGTTGCTGACCTCATTTGGAGGCAATACAGAGATAAATAACTCACTAGAGGTGGGACACAAACACTTCCAGCAAGACAGTCTTGTTGACAAGACACATGGAGACACATTGATGGAGCCAGAGCCCTGGAGCTGGAGGAGCCAAGTGGAGACCCAGGCCAATGCTGAGATCCTTTCACCACCAGGGGATCTACAAGAATTTCTACCCACTGGCCTGTGATCTTCCTTCACTTGGCATTATTGCATGGCTGTGTGAGTCTAAAGGGGAATTTATGGATTGGTATTGGACATATGGGCTACTATTGGACTTATGGACTTGATCAGGACTGGGTTGAAGTGTTTCTCACTATACAATTACTCTTTGATATAAAGCTATTTCTTCTACACATATGAATGTCCATGAATTTGTTTCTCTAGTCAAACCCAGACTAACACAACATATATTATATGCTAATACATTGAGAGAGTGGACGGACTTTGGGTTTCTGCTCAAACTCTCCCTCAATGCGAGAACACTTTGTTCTAACAACTTTTCATTCTTTGATGCTAACCCTCCTGGCATGATTCCTGAAGACAAAATGGATGTACAAGCAAATGTGGTGAAGAAAGCTGATGGTGCCTAGCTATCAAAATATATAACATGTGGGGTCTTAAAGGCTTGAAATTAAACAAGCAGCTATCTATCAGAGAAGCAGCAAGTCAACCTGGAAGAAGCACACCAGCCTGTGTGATCATGAAGAGTCGACGGGATTGGGTAACAGGCATCAGAAGACCCAAAACAAACAAACATACTGTTGAGAACAAGGGGTCCAAGCAGACACCTAAAACCTTTCTGTAGACAATGGGACATACCCACACAGAGTTACAAGGAATGGATTAGTCAACCAGGGGTCAATGAAACACACAATATTCCTCTGGTGCCTTGTGGCTTCCTCATCTCCCACTATCATGACTCTAATCTTGCCTTGCACAGGGGGCTAGACCAGAGCATGTACACAGGTACCAATAAGAGCTTACAATGCATGGAATCCAGGACAGATAACCCCTCAGGAGTAGAAATGGGAGTAGCAATACCAGCAGGGTAGTGGGGATGTAGGGAGAGGAGGAGGGAAGAAACTGTTGGGGAAGGGAGAAAGTGGTCAGTGCAAGGTATTAAAATAATAATAATTCATATTTATCAAGGGTCATGGAGGCGGGGAGGTAGGGAAAAAGAGGAGCTGATACTAAGGTGTAACTAGAAAGTAAATGTTTAGAAAATAATGATGGCAACATATGAACAAATATGCTTAATACAATTGATATATGCACTGTTATAAGAGCTGTAAAACAACACAGTAAAATGATCTTAAGAATTATAAAAACAATTTTAATTAAGGAGAATGTTTCCTTTTTACCAACAAATGGAGAAAAGCAAAATTAGCATTGAACATGTGTATTGCAGCTAGCTGTTAAAGAGGCAGTACTCCAAACAGTGCAAGTGATGTTGCCAGACTCTCTGAGAACTACACTAAGTATTTCAGCATCGAATCCATACAGGCTTGAACCACGTCTTTTAGCACCATGTGTTAGCATTATTTTAGGGTTTGTGTGCCAGTGAGTATAAGATTTGGTGGATTATATTTTGGCTGTTGAAACACTGAGAACATCTTCCATATAAATTAAAGGTAAATACTTCACTTGATACCATTTCAGTTTATGGAATGTTTCATAGAAATTCACTAGTTTTGGAATGGTGAAGACTTCTCTATTATTTAATTATTCGAAGGAAAATGAATTATAAATCTTCATGCAGATTCATTCATGTTATATATATATATATAGCAATAGTTGTGTTCATTTTTATAACTGGTTAGTTTTCCACTGAATGCACTTGGTTCATAAATTCACCTTTTGATGGCTTTTTGGGTTGTCTCCAGATTTTGCATATTACAAAACTTATATCTTATTTATGTCCTTGCCACTAACTCTAAATATCGCTTCAATTTTGTTTAATTCAATTCTTCTTCTGAATCTCCAAAACTCAAGTTACATACTGCTATACAGCTGATTCTGATTCACAGTGATCACATAGGGCAGAGTAGAACTGGCCCTGTATTTTCTAAGAATGTAAATCTTGGTAGGAGTAGAAAGCCTCATCTTTCTCCCTCAGAGAAATTTATGGGTTAGAACTACTGATCTTATGCCCTTTAGTCCAACACATAATCCACTATAACACAAGGGCTCCTATCTTTTGCCTCTAACCACCTGACTAAGTTATGTAACTTGCTAAGGTATACAGTCCCACTGACTGTCAAGTATGTGCAAGATGTCAAACAGCAGCTGCAAATTTGGGAGTTTGCAAAGCTACTGTGTTGGGCTACCTTCCCTGCAGAAACAAATCCAGTGACAACCCATCTATGTAAAAGAAAAAGCTTTATAATAATAAGCAAGTTTACATCAGGAAGGCGCCCCAGCCCAGTCCAACTGAAGTCCAGAAATACAATCCCAGTCTATCCATTCCTCCTCAGAGGGATGTAGCCTCGTGTTGAGAGTTGAACAGGGAAGCAGAAAGATCACAGGCCAGGGAGTGCAGGTACACAGATCCTGATGGAAACTGGCAGGGTGCCAACAGTTCTAGGCCAGCAGCTGACTCCCAGCAAGCAGGAAGGTGGTGGTGGGCGGGGGGTGGTGGTGGTGGTGCAGATCTTATCTGTTATCTCTTCCTCTTATATCAAATATCAAAAGCTTAAGACATCAAGGAGGTGTCATCAGGCGACAACCTGATTGACATAATCCCTAACTACCCCAGAAACTGTCACTCATGGCCGACTAGCTATCAATCCGAGAGTTTGCCATGGTCAGAGCTTTCCTTAGAGGCAAAGATGACAAGACTCGCTTCCATCAAGTTTATTCCAGCTCATAGTGCAGTGGGTTAGGTACGGGCTGCTGACTGCTAGGTCAGTTGTTTGAAAGCACCAGCCATTTCATGGGAGAAAGATGAAGCCTTTTACTCCCATAGAGATTTAAAGCCATGAAACAAAAAGAGGCAGTTCTACTCTGTCCTGTAGGATTACTGTGATGAAATGCTTGGTTTCCTACAAAAAATAAATTTGTTTGTTAACATATACTGGGGTTATCCTAGTTCCTGTAACTGTAAATATTACCCTGTTTGGAAAATCTGTTTCCTTGGTTCTGTTAATAAAGTCATACCAGAGTAGCATAGATCCTAAAACCTATCACTTAGAAGTTATAAAAAGAGTGGAATTGACACAAAGAAGCACAGGAAAGAAAACACCGTATGAAACCAGACACACCCCGCAGTGCAACTACAAGGACCCTTTATCACTAGGAGTTGAAATACACGAGCGAGGGCTTCTCCTGTGAACACACCCAGAATTTGATTTCTTTTCCTCAGAACTGTGAGATGATCCATTTCTGTTCTGTAAATTCTTGTGATTTTTTTAAATGGTAGATTTAGGTAGCTAAGACTAAACAAAAGACAGGACCCATAGGTCAAAGTCTAGTATCGTTCCAAAGGCAAATAATCTGTGGCCCGAATGGCACATTACATCAATGGCTATCAGGTACCATACACCAATGTCTCTCCTCAACCAGGAACTTCAAACACAATTATGTGTCTAGACATTTTACTGGGGTTTCATTACAGAGGGATGGTTCCCTGAATCTCTGTTCACATCACTGAAGTTGATCTGTGGCCTGCCTTAACACAGTGGCTATAAGTTGGCAGTTAGAAACCACCAACTGATTCTCGGGGGAAAGATGGGGCTTTCTACTCCCAAGGGAAGTTCTTTTAGGGCCCCAACGAGTCAGCATTAACTCCATGACAGTGAGCGAGTGTGAAGCCTTTCCTCCCAGGAGATCTGGCTATTATAATTTGATGGGTCTTTCTGTTATAGCACCACTACCCAGAGTAATCTCTTTTGGATAAACTGTCAACAAGATCTGCTCCTCTCCGTGAATAACAAAGACACTGTATCACTTGGGAAATTCTAAAGGTTTAGAGGTTACTTCCCAGAAACCAAGGACAAACAGCAAATTCTTTGAGTAAAATGATTCTTCACCCCAAGCTTACATAATCATTAGTATGCAAATAGTCCTCTACTTCATGATGCTGATGACTCTGTCCTGCCAGTTCTGACAGAAGTCAAATACATCACTTCTTTTCCTTTTTTAATTTTATTGCTCCCTTTTATTATCAGTATCTCTATAAATCTGATCCTTATTTGCATTTGAGGATTGAAAATATTATAAACTTATAGCTGCATTTAATATATACAAGAGCAAATTAAAAAGTATTGCTACAAAATCATAGTAACCTTTATTGAACAAACACAAAGCTCTTCCTCCTCCACATTTCCTCTCTGTGGGTCTGTACTGAAGGCAGTGTCTCTGTCCTTCTCATCTCTCCTGGTTGTAGTCTGTGCTCCTCCATTGACACCTGTTAAAGGGCAGTGTGGGCATCACCAACGTGCTCAGGTCGCGACCTTTTTCACTGTTCTTTGAACTTGGAGAACAAAAAGAAGCCTGAATTGGGGAGCTCAGTGCTGCAGGGTGGATGAGGTAGTGTTTCCTAACAAAAGTTTCATAGGCCAGCCCTTATTATTCATTATCCAAGAGGAATGGGAAGACACTTCGTCAAGTGAGGCAAACATTGTTTTCCCTATTTTCTTAACACTTTTTCATAATAAGCCTCCATGATTATTCTGTATCCATCAAGAAAATCTATCAAAATTATAACTTGGAGTTCCAAAGAACAGGCATCATAACCTTCTGAGCTAACATCTCTGTGGGAAATTTAACTGCACTACAAAGCCATTTTTGATGTTATTTTTCTTTGGAAGGACACAGAATAATTATACGGGCTTATTATGAAAGAATGTTAAGAAACTTGAAAAATTCTGAGAAAATTTGTCTGCAGCCATCAACTGATTATAGAAACATGTTGAAACAAGTTTTGTTTGGAGTAAAGCTGTGAACGTATACACTGGCGCCATAAAAGCTTCTCAGGGGCATTTTTGCTGTACTTCTTCCAATACAGATTCATTCACATTTCTGGCCAAACTAAGCTCACTGCCATTGACTCAATTCCAACTTACAGGGAGCCTATAGAACAGGGTAGAACTGCCCCCTGTGGCAGTCCATGGTATTTTCAATATTCTTTACCAACAAAATATTTTTTTAAAACGTTTTATTAGGGGCTCATACAACTCTTATCACCATCCATACATATACATACATCAATTGTATAAAGCACATCTGTACATTCTTTGCCCTAATCATTTTCTTTTCTTTCTTTTTTTTTCCTTTTCTTTTTTTACATTTTACTAGGGACTCATACAACTCTTATCACAATCCATACATATACATACATCAATTGTATAAAGCACATCCATACATTCCCCGCCCCAATCATTCTCAAAGCATTTGCTCTCCACTTAAGCCCTTTGCATCAGGTCCTCTTTTTTTTTCCCCCTTCCTCCCCGCTCCCCCCTCCCTCATGTGCCCTTGGTACCAACAAAATAATTTTAAGACAGCAAATATTCTTTGGTCTCCCTTATTAATTACCCAGCTTTTGCAAGCATATGAAGTGAAAGAATCTGCTATGACTTGAATCAGGAACATCTTAGTCTTCTATTACCGCCTGCAGCAGGTCATTTGATTTCCTGACTGCGGCTTTTATGGACATGGAGCGTGAATTCAAAGAAACTGTCATCCGTGACGACTTCGCCTTTTGTCTCCATCTGTCATATGTTGCTTATTGGTCCACTAGTGAGGATTTGTGTTTCACCTTTTTCTTTTTTTGTAAACCAGCAAGATTGTGTCGTGTGTGTATTAAAGGTTGTAATCTTTGGATAATACTGACGTCTCATTCCTATTGTAGTCCAACTTCTCAGATTATTTGTTCAGCATACATATTGAATAAGTATGATGGAAGGGCAGAACACCGTTCCTGTTTTTAAACCACACAGTATCCCCTTTTGAATGCCTGTCCACACTTTCTTATGATCCCCACAGTGGAATACCTTTGCACGCTGCTTTCTATAAGATCCATCTGGCTCAGCAGCTCTTTCACTTGTTTCATGTTCCCTTCTGAATCATCTTAATCTCTGGAAGTTCTCTGTACTCTGTTTTTAAATTATTGTCAGTAAAATTGTACTTGCTTCTTGTGTGTGTCTGTGTGTGTATGTGTGTTTTGATGGCATACATTATGAGTTCTAGCTTCACAGATAATAGTTTGTGTTTCTACAAAATCTTGAGCTTTTTGTCTGTGAAGCTGCTTGGAAGCAACTTAATTTTTATTTTAAATCTTATTGTTTGGCACCAGACAGTGTGTCAGCTAGGGGAAACTTTCCCATACATGTTGCAGTGCACTTCTTAAGAAGCTTCCAAGGGGCAGCTTACCCAATAAGCAAAGTAAGCAGAGAATTGTGTATACTTATTTATTAATCTATAGTAAAAAAATCACATTTCCCCCAAAACTTCAAAATTCTGCTCCTAAATATATCTAGCCTCTGTGTCTCTCTCCCAATCCCATAATTTCTTCTTAAAAAATAAAGTCCATTTTCAAATCTATAATCCCTCCCTGGGACAGAGTCCCCAGTAAACAAGGTCTTGCTTGTACTGATTTACTAATCTATAGTCTGACTCATGAAACTGTGTTTACCTTGTTTACTGCATAACTGTAACTGCTCACTGAGTTTACTTACTCTGCCTATAAATTGCAAAGCGTCCCAATCTAGTTGTTAGGAATAGCACTATCTCGACCCTGTGGGAGCTCCAGCTATTATTTCTTTGAATTCTTTCGGATAATTCTTTGTTGGACCATTCCCAGTCTCCTCACCTACATTTACTCATCAGAACTCCGCTGGAATCTGCAGGGGAGACTTTTCCAGAGATCGTGGATGCCTCTCCAGATACTCCCCCTTCTTCAATATTCTTCCCTGTAAAGCACAGCGACCTTGGCTGCTCAACTACTTCAGGGCGTTGTGCCCTGTGCTGCAGCATGGAAACGTGCCCTGGAAAATGGAGCACGCAAAGAACTCACGTCATTGATTTTCCATGTCCCAGTGCCTAATGTTCGATTCTTTGAGAATTCTTGCATCATATTGCTAGTCTGTTTTCTTCACTTACTTGAGGTAGAAGAGCAATTTTGGAGTTGGATATATCATATCTAAATCCCCTTTAAACTTTTCAGATCAACTTACAATCTTATTTTCTTGTTATATAAAACCAATTCCACCTTGAATATACATTAAAATGGCTATTAATTAATATTTAGTCCAATTTATGAATATATGTAGTTACCTAAAGCATTTCCCACTCGTCTGGCAGTTTGCTGTGCTGAAGTAACTTGTATGTTGCTATGATACTGGAAGCTATGCCAGTTGGGTTACCCAGGGTGAACAGTTCAATTATACCAGTAGGGTTACCCAGGGTGAACAGTTCAATAGAACTTCAGATAGAACCAAGCAGGAAGAAGGAATCAGCTGCCTATCCAGTCATGAGGGTTGCAACATTTGAAAAACGTATGAAACATCTTGTGAGATGTAGTGCTAGAAGATGAGCTCTTTAGAGAGGAAGATACTGAAAATACAAGAAATGAAGAGTTTCCTCCACAAAGTCGAATCAACCATAATGATGAAGATGGATTATAAATTTCAGGACCTTCATTTTCTGATGAGCTACTGCTTCAGGCAGGGTTGACTAAGCAACAAATCCAGTGACACTCATATATCTAAAAGAGAGCTTTATATGAAGAAATAATTATGTATCAAACAAACATCTGAGCCCAGTCCATAAGTTCAATGCGAGTCATAAGTCTGGTACTAGTCCATAAGTCCCTCTTCAGACTCATGCAGCCACATACCGATGGGTACAAAGTCTTCTGGATCCAATGACAGTGGAAGCACCTCCAGGCATGTCTCAGCTGTGTGGCTTGCCCACGAGAAGCTGCAGCAGAGAGAGGGCGAAGTTCCCAGAATCCTCCTTGTGATCAGGAAGGACCAACAGGGTACGACCTGATTGACAGGCTAAACTCCACCCCTTCACTTCTATATTTTCAAGTTGACAGGACATTGCGTAAGGACACAGACATCAATCCAAATGAGAAGAAATCACTACAGACATCCACTATTAATAGTAATGTGTAATGTACAAAGTATAAATCTAGAAAAATTGGAATTTTTTTAAAAGGAGTATTCTAGAAATTAGTGAGTTAAAATGGACTAGCAAGGGCCAATCAGATGGTTTGCTATGATGAGAATGACAAATTCAAGAGGAATGACATCACATTCATGTCAATGAAAACATTTTAAGACCTATCTTGTAGTACAGTTCTCTCTGCGATAGAATAAAATCTATATATCTTCAAACAAATCCAGTTAATATAATTATTATTCCACTTTAGACAGAAAACAATTAAAGTTAGTGATGGAGAAACATCTTCAATCTGAAAATGATAAAACATGTAATAAGAGAACATTGATCATTATAAAAGATTAGAATGTAAAAGGTGGTAACATAGAAAAACAATCAGTAGTTGCAAAATATGGACTTGATGCTGGAAACAAAGCAGGAGTCCACATTGCCCTGCAGCTTTTATGCAAGAATAAGAATTTTTCATTGCAAATTCTTGTTGTTAAGCAACATGAACCATGACAATACAAGTGGGCCGTGACAGGTGAAATATATAGAATCAACCTGACTGGCTGTGTGAAGAGATGATGGAGAGGTTCAATATCATGCACCAAAAGAAGGCCAAGAGCCAACTATGGAACAGACTTTCAATTGCTCTCATACAAGTCCAGGTTGAAGCTGAAGAAAACTGAAAATAATGAAAGGCAAGATCTTGAGTCTGTTCCAGCTGAATTTGGAGACAATGGAAAGAACGGGTTTGACACACTGAACACTGGTAGTGGGAGGCTTGAGGACTTGTGGGTCGACATCAAGAGCATCATCCATGAAGAAAGCAAAAGGCCACCTCTCACATATGGCACAGGAGACTGCACCAGAATGTTCATTGTAACACTGTTAGAATTCATTTAAATCTTGAATCAGCTTAAAAATACTGACAAGAGAATGGATGAATACAGCTTGATAATATAAACTTTTAAAAAGAAAGAAAAATCCAAGTGGATGTTGAAAGAAACTGAAACTTGTTCTTAACTGCAGAGTAGCTAAAGCCAATAGAAGAAATGGTGACGTAAAGGAGCTGGCAAATATTTCTATTGGTGGTGCAAGGAGAAGTATAGGGAAATGTGCAAAGAACTGAAGTTGAGAGCCAAAAGGGAAGACCCTTTTGGAAGTACTTGCTCAGCATATCTCAAGACACAAATGACAATATTGAAGGATTCGAAGTGTCTAGTGCCACCGTCCAGTAAGCCATGGACGACTAAGTTTAAGGTGAGTGGTTTGAACCAATCAGATGTTCCAAGGGGAAGTGGCTTACATTTACGTCCGCTCTCATAAAGATTGGCAAAGCCTTGGAAATTCTCCGTAAGATCACTAAGAGTCAAAATGGACTTGATGTCAGTGGGTTTGGGTGGGGGTCTAAGCATCAAAAGATGAAGGAAAGAGAGTTACCTAACCAAAAAAATTGCGCAAAATCCACATCAAGAAGTAACATATGACACAAAACAGGCTTACTGAAGGAAGTAGGCCAAGTTTCACTAAAGGTATTAATGGTAAACAAGGCTCCAGGAGTTGATGTAATACCAATTGAAATGTTTCAACCAACTGTTGAAGTCGTGCAACATTTACTTGCCTACGCTAAGAAATTTAGAAGACAGCTACCTGTTGAAGATCATTCAAAAATGATTGTAGCAGGCTATTAACCTGGAACATCCAGAAATCCAAGCAGAATTCAGACAAGGAGCTGGCATGGGGATATCTGACCTCAGTTAAATCTTGGTACAAAGCAGAGAATATTAGAAACATGTTTACTTATATTTTATTGACTAAGCAAAGCACTTAACTGTGTATATCATAACAAAATATGAATAACCCTGAGAAAAAATGGAAATTCTACAATTCTTCCCTCTGCTCTTCTGGAATTTTTATATGACCCATTTTAAAGTTGTTTCTGTTTTCAATGTTTTCTTTTTGAACGATAATTTTCTGTTTTATGTAGTCATTTTGTAGGATTTTCTTTGTTTTGTTTTGTTTCTGCGTGTTGTTGGATTCCTATATGCATTTTGAATGGTTTTCTATATACAAAGGCCAGGATGGGAAGATCTAGTGAGACAATAACTGGATTAATTAATGCCTGAGGCATGACAGCAATAGGGTGTGGTGGGGGGATGATTGGGGAGCTAACAATGAGTACAAGAGGGTGCTCTGAAATTCTGGTGATGATTGCAAGGATCTTCTTAATATGGTTAAAAGATAAAATTGTAAAATATGTGAGGTATTTCTCAATAGTCATATAATTAACAATTAAAATAAATAAAACAACAAGAAAATTCTGCCAAGTGTAAAGTAAAAAAGGTTATGCATAGGACTGTATCATTTAACCATAATTAATAAACTGATGTGCTGAGCAAATAATTGGCGAACCTGGACTATTTGAAGATGAACACAGTATCAGGATTGAAGGAAGGCTTATTTAAAACCTTTGGTATGCAGATGACAAAACCTTGCTTGTTGAAAGTGAGGAGAAATTGAAGCACTTGCACTTGGTGAACATCAAAAATTGTAGCCATCAATGTGAATTACAACTTAATGTCAAGCAAACCAAAATCCTCACAGCAGTACTAGTAGATAGTATAATGATATATGGAGAAACACTGGAGTTGCCAAGGACTTCATTTTTCTTGGATCCACAAGGAAAGCAGCAGTCATGGAATCAAGGAGCTTGTTGCAGTGAGTCAATCAGCTGCACAAGACCTCTTTATAGGGTTGAAGAGCAAGGATGTCACTTTGAGGACTACAGTGCACCTCAACCAAACCATGGTGTTAGTGATGTTGACATCACATGGTGTTAGTGATGTTAGTGGTATTACTCATGGTGACCCTATGCACAACAGGAGAAAATGCTCTTGTTCCATGCTGGCAAATGTTCTTATGTTTGCACCCATCAATGCAGCCATTCTGTCCATTCATTTTGTCAAAGTTGTTTGAGTTAGTTAACGTTTATTGTGCCAACCTGGCCAATAAACACATGTGGAGTTAATTGAAGGGTGGAGAGATAACTGGCTCAGTGAGCCTCGCCTTTCAAATTCTTGGGTCTCTTACTTTGTGATGGATGGACCAGGGTGCAGCTGCCTTAGCCAGTTCCTATTTCAGCTGGCAAGGCTCACTTCCTGCAAGATATCCCCGAGGAGAAGTCACATGGACCTACCCTGATGCAGCCCTTGGTGCTGGAGCAGCTGTGTGGAGACCCCTGCCAGTGCTGAGATGTTTACACATTCACTGATTTGGCTTTCCTCCTGCAGTTGGCATCATTGTGTGTATTTTGTGAGCTGGAGGAGGACTTTGTGGATTGGTGTCGGACATATGGGTTAATGTTGAACTTTTGGGCTTGGGCAGCACTGGGTTGGGATGTTTTCTTCATGTGCACTTACCCTTTATATAAAACTCTCATACATATGAGTTTCTGTGGATTTGTTTCTCTGATGTACCTAGACTAACACAGTCTTCCTCTTACTCACTGCCTTTTCACTTTACCAAGCATGATGTCCTTCTCCAGGGACCAGTTTCTCCTGACATTTCTAAACTACTTGAGATGAAGTTTCACCATCCTTGCCTTTAAGGAGCATTCTGGCTCCACTTCTTCCAAGACAGAGCTGATTGATCTTTGGGCAGTCCATGGTACTTTCAGTAATCTTAACCAGCATCACAGTTCAGATGCATAGATTCTTCAGTGGCCTTCCATATTCAATGTCCAACTTTCACATGCATATGAAGAGATTGAATATGCCATGGATCAGTTGGGGCACACCTTCATCCTCAAAATATTCTCTTTGCATTTCAACGCTTCCAAGAGGCCTTGTGCAGCAGATTTATCTAATGTGATGCATCCTTTGCTCTCTTGACTGCTCCTGCCATGGTTATTTTTTGTTTGCTTGCTTGAGATAAACAGTTGGCACTAAGCTTCCAAGTCTTTTTATTTCTCCTCCTTCCTTTGATACTCTGACTGCTAGTTAGGTTTGAGGGATAAGGAATCCAGGGGGATTCTTTGTTTCTCAAGTAGCATACTGTATGTATTTACACAGCCCATGTCAAGAAATGAAACCAACAACAATGTCCTGTTAAACGCTCCATGTATGTGGTTCTCTTTCTCACCTCATACTTCCATTAGCAATTATTGCGCATCCAAGCAAGAAAAAAAACAATCCTTGACCACTTCAAACGTTTCTCCATTCATCACAATGCTACCTATTGGTCCAATTGTGAAGATTTTGCTTTTATTTACAGTGGGTTGTAATCCATGCTGAAGGCTGAACTCTTTTATCTTCATCCATCAGCATGTGCTTCATCAAGTCCTCCTTACTTTCAGCAACCAAAGTTGTGTCATCTGCATTTTGCAGGTTGTTACTAAGCCTTCCTCCAATCCTGATGCCACATCCTTCTCCGTACAATGCAGCTTCTCTAATGATTTTCTCAGCACAGAGATTGAATAATTATGGTGAGAGGATACCACCCTTTCCTGATTTGAAGCTAGGAAGTCTTCCTTGTTCTGTTTTCACAACTACCTCTGGACCCATGTACAGATCCACCATGTACAGAATCATGTACAGAACACCAAAGTGTGTTCTGGGATGCCCACAGTTCTCAAGGCTATCCATATTTTTAATTATCCATATTTTACCTTTAACAGTTGAATGAATTTGCATAGTCAATAAAATACATAGAAATATCTTTCTCGTATTTTCTTCTTTCAGCCAAGGTCCACCTGACGTCAGCAATGATATTTGTTCCAAGTCCTCTCCCGACTCTGTCCTGGACCTCTGAGTAGCTCTCTGTCAATGTTCTGCTGTAAGCAGTATTGGATTCCTCAGTAAAATTTCACTTGCATGTAGTATCAATGTGTTGTTGAATAAGGATATTTGCTATGAACAAGTTGTTGGTTTTGCAAAATTCTATCTGGGGATCTCCAGCCTGTTTTTATCAGCAAGATTCTGTTTCCCAACTGCTGCCCTTTCTTTGTTTCCAATGTCTGCATTTTGATTGCCAGTAATTGTAAAGGCATCTTGATTACATAGTTGATCAATTTCAGAATGAAGGCCGTGGTAGAATTCCCCACTTTCATCATCGCTAGTTTTGGTGGTTGGCGCATAACTTTGAATTACAGTTGTATTGATTAGATTTCCTTGACTTTAGATAGATACAGGAATACTCGGGCACTTTGGAGGTTGAGTTTCTGGAGAGTCAAAATGATAATATCTGTCTATTCGGAGTGTGTTTTTAAAAAGGCAGCCAAAGCTTCAGCAGAAAACTGTGTGAGGAAGCTTCACAAGAGAGTGCTCCCATGGCTCTTGCTCTTAGCAAGCAAGGGCAGTGTTGTGGGCGTTTCGATGGAAAATTCATTAATCTGCTCCCAGCTTTCCATCCTCATTTGACTTCTTCTGGGTTTTTTTTTTTTTCTTCAATTTTCTACTCCTAAAAAAATCTCTAAAGGCTATTCATTTTTCTTCAATTAATAATGTAAAAAATGGAATTTGCATGTTTAAGTTCCCAGGACCTTCAATATTTTAGAGATGAACTAAGTGTTTGGTAACATTATGTACAAAGTGTCTTGACCTGGATTGATCTTACTTTTAGAAAAAAAATTATATATTTTATTTTTACCATTTTCTCCCTAACTTATTGAAGTTTCCTCTTAAAGGAATGATCTCATGAAGAGGGGTCTGAATGAATCTGTTGGCATATTGGTGTACAGAGATTATCGTGTTTATCGATCGCTTCATTTCCTGCGATGTCTGAGTGGGTGCTTGGGTGCCTGAAATATTGTGTCTACCTGTAAAAAATAATTGTCAAAAGTTCTCCTCAAACCAAAAGTTCACAACTTCTTAAGAAGTTATTTTTATGTCTATATTTAAGTATAGTTAATATTACATTTTAGTTACTCTGATACTGTATTCAAATTTAGTAAAACTGTATTTTTATTACCAAGATAATGCCTCAAGTCTAAAGTTAATCACTTATTTAAATATTTTAAATTAGAATTATAGACTATGAAAAAATTATGACCAAAAAATTAAACACTGCAAGCACTTTAATGATCAAAAATAAATTTTCCGTGATTAGCATAAGAGCACTAACACTATGTGATTTACCTCCTCATATTAACTTTTATTTGATTTTAGAAACAAAAACAAAACCATTGCAACTTCCCAAACAAAGTTGTGTTTTCCACTCTACAAAATAAGGTTGTATATCAACTAGGGAAATGGTTGGAAGCTTGAATTTCTTTTCTCTTTTGTTTCCCCAGTACACCACTGGAACATACTGAGGCTTATAAAATCATTAAAACAGAGACTCCGCAAAGTTACTCATTAGTCTAATTAGTTCATTTGACTTGAATCTTGAAACCACTCAACCGGGGTAGCTAATTTTCTTTCCTGATTTTTCATTTCTTTGGCGCACTTGAAGACATTGCATGACCTACAATCGGCCTCTGAAGCATTATAATGTCATTCCTTTGGATAGTTCACTCTAATGAAATTTCTGTAACCTCTTTGAATTTTATCATCTTCATTGAATAAGTGGAATTCTGCACTCTTTTCTTCTTTTTTCCAGTTTTGTAGAACTGCAGCTTCATTTTCACTTTAAGTTCCCTTCTATAGGATTTTGAGTGGCATCCTGGCTTTATGTGACACTAAGTTTCCTTCTTTAAGTCATGCTAATGACTGTGCCTAAGAATTTTAAAAGAAGCATTGCCCAATGATTTTGTAGTTTATTGTTTTGATGATCCACAGTTATCCTTCCAGATAAAAATCCATCAAACCCTAGGAAACACTATCTTTCCATACTGTAATAACACAAATACTTAGACTTATATATATATATTTTTAACATTTTATTAGGGGCTCATACATCTCTTATCACAATCCATATATATACATACATCAATTGTATAAAGCACATCCGTACATTCTTTGCCCTAATCATTTTCAAAGCATTTGGTCTCCACTTAAGCCCTTTGCATCGGGTCCTCTTTTTTTTCCCCCTCCCTCCCTGCTCTCCCCTCCTTTTTATCAAATTATCTTGACATTGAAATATGGTCAGGCTACTCCTTAGAGGCAAAGATGGTGAACTTCATCTTACCTACTTTGGACATGTTGGGAGAGACCACTCCCAGGAGAAGGACCTGATATTTGGTAAAGTGGAGGGACCGCCAACGAGGAAGTCTTCAAGAAGATGACTGACACCAACACTTGGCTGCAGCAGTGGACTCTGCCTTCGCGTTTTCTCCCAGGAGATCAGAACACACAAACCCACCAGTGGCAAGTCAACTCCAAGTCAACTCCAACTCCAAGTCAACTGGCAAGTCAACTCCAACTCATGCTGTGTCATGTCCGTGACCATTTAGAAGCAACCAGAAGCAGCCTTTTCTTCTGAGGTACCTCTGGGTGGGTTTGAATTAACCTTTTGATTAATTTAGAGGTTTGAGTTTACCTAAATATGCCTCAGAAGAAAACTAGAAATCTACTTCTGGAAAATCATCCATTGGCAATCCCCGAGGGCACAGGTCTCCTCAACACACAAGTGCTGCTATGACTTGGAGATGATTAAAGAGCAACTAGTTGCTATTTTTGTTTTGCTGTAAGCTCTACATGGGCAGGGACACATCTACTCTTATCAACTCCCCTCAGGACCTATAGCTAAAAACCTTTAGTTCAGTTAAAATAAGTAACTGCAGTAGAGAACCACAATCAAAGCAAACCTGCTTTCAGCAAGGCAATTCAGGCTGATAGGGGTCCTATAGGACAATGTACAACTACTCTTTGGCTTTTCCAAGATGGTAAACTTTATGGAAGCAGACAGCCTCATTTTCGTCCTTCAGAGTAACTACTAGATTTGAACTGTGGTTTTTTGGTTTTTTTTATAAAAGCCCAATGCTTAATCCATAGTTGTTATAAAACATACTCAAAGATCAAACACTAGCTTTAGTTTCAGAATTATTCAGTTCAAAATTAAATGGAGATGTTTCTAATGTGGCTTTGAATAAGGAAGTGGCTCATCAACAAGAATTTGGTAACTAGCAATACAGGTGCCATTCTTTACCTGTATTAATTGAAACTGTGGTAAAAATTTGTGGTAAAAACAGTTTGATTGCCGTTTTATTTGAGAGTAAATTAAATGGATGCAGCAAAGCAGCTGAGTAAATAAAAGGAGATATTAAAGACTTTAATTTGAGAAAGATAGCAATTTCCATTTATAAGAAGTTACCATGTATAGCGAATAGTAGCCGACCTGGATATAAGCCTAATTTCACCACAAAAAAACTGGGAAAACTTATTGACTCGAGTATAAGCCTAGGGTTGGAAATGCAGCAGCTACTGGTAAATTTCAAAATAAAAATAGACACAAATGAAATTACATTAATTGAGGCATCAGTAGGTTAGATGTTTTTGAATATTTATTTCAGAGAAAAACAGTAAACTAGCTCTGTAAGTGGAAAAGAAGGTGAACAAAAACAATATCGTATCAACCATAACTATGCGCTGCATTATTACATAAGCTGCCTTACCGCACATACACAATGCAGCTTGTATCAGTTGAGGCCCAACACAGGCTGATGATATTCCAGAACGTGATGACATGACTGGATTGTGCATGCGCTGCGTTACTGCATACGGATGGGAAGTGCTAACGCAACACTTGCAGTAGCACAGTGCATACACAACGCATCGTGTATATCATGAGCCCCAACACAGGCTGCTCTGTGCAAGCACAGTCAGCACTGGGCCCAAATAGGGGTTAATAAGAAAATAAAAAATAAAATATAGCAGACTAAGTATTGTAAATAAACGTTCTGTACATCCAAGACCAGAGATATACCAATGCTTGCATTCAGCAATGCTTGGGCGGAGCAAGGAGGCGTGACCCATCACAGGAAAGGCTGTAAAGGCCATATCATTGGTCACAGCCCTGGAGAAGAGCAGGAGTAGAGCTGCTGAATCCGACAATCACCTGATACGGATGCGGTGCACCGCAGGTCCCAGCACACAGAAGTGGGCAGGTTCTTGGCCAGCACTGCACGGACAACACAGAGGCTGCCATCGTGCAGGAGAAAAGAAGAGCGGTCATATCAAGAGTCATCAGACCACCCACGAGGCTGCAGGTGTCCGCAGATGAGCAGGAGAGATGGAGAACAAGTAAGTGGGACTCACTGCACTGAAGAACATGTAAGTGGGACACTCACTCGAGTATAAGCCAAGGGGGGCTTTTTCAGCATAAAAGATGTGCATGAAAAACTCAGCTTATACACGAGTATATAAGGTCATTGGAAAAAGGAACTAGGTTCTGGAAAGACATCATTTAAGCAAAGGATGGCCTTTTGAATTCCGGGTGGGGGCGGGGAGTGGGGAGTTTTGGTTTGGTCACATGTTTTTTTAATTGTTTGCATTAGGTGTAAGAGTTCTTGATGGCAGCATGATGAATCTCAGGAGAATGTGTGTTTGGAAAATACTAGATAAATAAGGGTTTTAGTTGGAAACACCCCCGGTTGATCTAAATTGATTATGGTAATTACTGATTGACAATCACAAATAAATGTAATGAGAACCGTGTGTGTGATGTGTTAGCTTGCATTAAAGTACAAGAACCGATTATTTTGCATTCCATTGATTTAGACAAGGGGTATCTCTATAATACCTTATTTAAGAAGCAATAACAATTCCTTAAGAAGCATTCTCAACTTAAAATATAGATCAGAAGACAGCATTGGGTAGACCTTTCAGAAATCAGCATTTAAAGTCTCTCCAAATGTGAATTAAAATCAGGAACAAAAGAAAGAGGAAAGAGATGGAAGGTGTAGTCCCACAAAGACCCAGCAGAGGAATTAGACTTAGCAAAAGCCTAAGGCTCCCCCAGGTCCTGAAGAACTGATAAAAAAATATGCAAAACCATTGCAAACACCCAGGGAGCAGTCCATCTCTCTACTTAGCGCAATTCCTGATGGTTCTGTCAACACAAATAAATAGAACAAGGTGAAATGCATTCCAAAAATACTGTTTAATTTCAATGCCTATAACAATGTCTTCACTACAGATAACACCCCATTCAGGACCTCCCACACATGCATATCACAAAACACTCTTGTGCTCATGTACACTTTAACTCAGCAGTAGCTAAGTGGTAGCAGCTTAATTTAAACTTAGAAACCAAAGCACTGGACCTAGAAAGAATTTTAGGATTCAATAACCACTCTTATTTTAAAGATGTGGAGAACTGGGAAGCAATTACTTGGGATTGTGTGCTCAAATGGAAAAGCTAATTGGGAATAGAACCCTTTAGTTCTCCAGTGTCTGTAAAGTGTCTTTCTAAAATCTATCCACATTTTTCACACAGCTTATAGATGGACACATGATAGAAATTGAATTAAGTGACTGATTTTGTCTGTACATTTGTTAGTTCCCATCATAACTGTGTTTGTTGGAGATGGGAATCTTAGAATCATGTTGTTGTTCGGTCCCCTCAAAGCAGTCCCAAGTCACAGCTAACCTGCGCACACCAGAAGGAAACACTGCCCAGTCCTGTGCCAGCCTCACGATTGTCCTTATGTTTGAGCCCATTGCTATAGCCACTGTGTCAACCCATCCCACTGAGGCTCTTCCTCTTTTTCGCCGCCTCTTAACTAACCAAGCAGGAAGTCCCTTTCCAGGATCTGGTCTCTCTTGATAACATGTCCAAAGCACATGAGAGGAAGCATTATCTTCCTTGCTTATAAGAAGCATTCTGGCTGTACTTCTTCCAGGAAAGATTTGGTTGTTCCTTTGGCAGTCTATGTTACTATCAATATTCTTTGCCAGCACCATAATTGAAACACATTGATTCTTCTTTGGTATTCTTTATCAAACGTTCACAGGCGAGGGAGGCATAAGAACTATAAGTAGAAAATCTTCCAGCTATTATGATGACAGAGCTAGAATATGAGGACATGCCTCTGAATGCAAATCCAATATGAAATTGTAAATAGTAAACTCATGAAAATATTAAGGTCTGAATCCCATGTGAGATTTCCTGTTTAAGATATTATTTTACTTTCTGTCCAATTTTCAAGAAAAAAACCCCATAAAGATACATTTACAGTGCAATGCGAAAGCAAGAGGTATGTCACTAAGCAACTAATATCTCCCAAAGCCCAAAAGATCTGAGGTATCTACAATTCAACAAATTGGAAAGAAGGATCATGCCAGGTCAAGCGGAATCCTGGGGCAATGCGAAAAGAAGTCTTTATAAGTCTTGTCCTATTTGCTTACACTACGTCTTTACCACTGCATTGGAATTATGGTGCTGAAGAAGAATGTTGAAAGTCTCAAGGACTGCTCGAAGGACAAACTGATCTGTAGGAGGAGAAGTAAGACCAGAACAAGGTTTCATCTGACACACTTTGGACATATTGTCAAAGGGACCAGTCCCTGGAGGAGGCCATCACGCGTGGTAATGTAGAGGGACAGTGAAAAAGAGGAAGACCCTCAAGGAGGTGGACTGACACAGTGCCTGCAATAGGGGCTCAGGCCGAGGAACAATTACAAGGATGGCCCAGGCCTGGGCTGGCTTTGTTCTGTTGTGTAGAAGGTCTCTGTGGTTCAGGATAGACTTGATGGAACCTAACGAGAGCAATGTCTGCGAGCGATAAGAAGTGACAATCCTGTCGATGGCAATGAGCCCGTTGGAATGGTTGCGTGAATGACCTAGTCCAAACACAGCACTGTCGCTAAGGAAGAGACGTGAGTCCTGGTCTATGCCTTTTCCACCCCCTGGAATAAATATCATACTGACTTAAAAGCTAATTTGTGGGTCAGCCATGCACCAAACTTGTACCTGCACTTGATGGGTCTCTTTGAGGTGTGTTTTTTTAATTAGTTAATCGTCCCTGAATAGCAGCATGAGTTCCTCAATGACTGTGACATTTTATGGCAAGCACCCCTGTTCTGTGTGAATCAGCATCAACTTGATGGCAGTGGTCATGACCAGTGACACTTCTTTCAGATGCTATTGAGAGCATTGATGATTGGGTGCAATTTGTGGACCTGGTCATAGACAGTTGCTACTTTGAACACGTTTTTTGAACTGTTGCCACAACATACGTCTTTTGTAAGTTTCTTGAATCTTGTTCTAGTCACACATTCTGCAACAGAAATCACACCAAAGAGGGAGAACTGTACCATTAATGTCTGAACTTCAGAAAAATGTATATACCCATAAATGCTTGCATTATAATGCATGTCATTATTTCCTCTAGGGGTAGACTGCCGGTTTGGGTAGTATTTCTAACATTCTGCTGTCTATATAAGGAGCCTCTCTGGTGCTGTGGAATAAGCATTAGACTACTAGCTCAAACGTACCAGTACTAGTCCCGCCAAAGGAGAAAGATGAGGCATCTCTGCTGTAAAGAATTACAGCAGCAGAAATTCTATTTCAGGTCATGATGTGTCCAAATTGACTAGACAGCTGTGGGCTGATGCTCTCTATACAGTTCACTGAATGTCTGGCACAAATCAAAATTTGTGTGATTCGTGATAATTTCCAAAATCTGTTCTGCAAATAGAAAAAGTAATCTATTGCTCTATTTTCATGGTTAAGTTCAGGTAAACTTTGCCCTTTGCTGATGTTCAGAATAGAAAGCATCTTCATGCCATCGACTTTCATTTTTGGCATCATCATATGAATCAGTCCCTTTTTATGCCACATGGATTACATCCTATTCTCTAATGCCAGGGCAGTGTCATTGCGGTTCCCACCAAGACGAGCTCTTCATTCGACTAAATGGGGAAGCTTCTCTAAGGTATCTTCCTCGTACTCCTTCCCCTTCTCAGGTAGAGAAAAAGAAATAATCTGGAATTTCTTCAGAGTGCCTTACCAAAAAAGAAAAAGAGAGGAATGTTTCAGAAATAAAAAATGTGAGATTCCATAAAAGCAAGATAATACAATTGTCATGCCTCCTAACAAATATAAAAATGCATGGGGGCAGGGGAAATGCATAACTCACACCTCCTATAAATTTTTGAAAAAATTATTAGAATTTACCAGCAACCTCTCTATTATCAGGTACCAGTGACTCTACATCTAAACTCCATGTGTTTCTCCATATATTCAACTTGTTTTGTTGGAAAGTAACATCTATTAAAAAAAATTCACATGTCCAACATGTAAATGTAAATTATATGCTATCTGAATCATTCATTTTATTCTGCTACTGTTTTCATACTATGCCTTGACACATGCTGTAACCATTTTGAGCAATACCTCTGAACAACACTTTATTAATATCATTAAAGTTCCTATTTTAAAGTTAGATAGTTATTAATTTACAATTGTTCATATAATTACAAGTAAGCTTTAGCGCAGAAATGATGATGCATATTATCTACAGAAACCAGATAAGGACGTGGGAATCTGGATACTACTTTAAGGTATGAGTCAGCAAACGATAACACCTGGGTCCTTTGTGCAAAGTCACCTCTCCTGTTTGGTGTCATCCAACCCGGGAGCGACAGTGCTTTAGGGAACTGTTGTCTTGGTGCTTGTGACCTGCACTCGGTGCTTCATGATGAACAGAAGGTTGTTGCCTGCAATCATAAGGATATATTTTAGCACTCCGATAGGCAATTAAGTGTTGTTCATTTCCACCGACTCATCTTTGGTAGCACACTAAACCTTCAGTCAGACACGGTCAGTGGCAGGGTCTTCCAAAGAAAGCTAAGTTAAGGTTCATGAAGGGAAGATAACCACTCAGAATAATTTTTATTTCATTCAAGAGGTATGTGCTTGAGGTTGATTTGTTCTTGTGGCTGCAGAACAACCAGATAGCAATTCTCAGAACTTCAGGCCAGCCTTGGTTCGGTAATGACCACCTCGCATAACTTCTGCCTCCTTATTTTTGAAACAAAAATCGTGTTACAGATGTAGCATACTTATGCAGAGTAAACAAATTTTAATTTTAAAATTATTCAGAGTAAATTAGTAATTTATGAATTCAAAATAATAATCCTGTGAAGTAGCATGGTAATTCACTTATAAAGGAATTGTTCAATCCCTTAGAATTGAGATTGAATTAGGAGTTTACCAAGATTTCAGAGTGTTTCTACTTATGGGAAGCATAGGGTATCCGAGGAAAAGCCCAACCATTTCTTTCCAGAAAATTCTAAATTAATTTCATTAGCTTAAAGCTTAGATAGTAAAGACTCTTTAATCTCTACAGCCAAGAAAGCATGCAAAAAAAAAATACCACTCAAAACTTGAACCTGTTAGAAGATGTTAACTGTTTTAGCCATTATTTAAAGTCTGGGTTTTGCTCTTCTTTCTACATTTTTGTTTTTGACACAATTGTACGTCAGTAACATCTTGAATTATATTTTGTCTGTAGCCAACAGACTTGAAATCTCATGAATTTCTGATTTATGTGTTTCCCTCTCATCTACTCCACAACCAACTCATTACCTTTATGTGCATCCCAGAACTCCACTCTGCTCTGTGCCTTCTCTTCCCAGCCTACGTGAAGCTCTCCTTGCTAACACTTGGATTACTGTAACGTCTCCAGAGTTTGCCATTTACCATCTCCCAACAGCCCAGCTTTTATTATGGTGTCACATTAATCTTCAAGCTGAAAAACTATAATCATATCACTCCCCCGCTCAAAGGCCTTCGATGTCTCCCGGTTTCCAAATAAATCAACTTCCAATTTTTTATTATGGCATTTAAAGCTCTCCAAGGTGTGGCTCCAGCTTGCTTTTCTGACCTTTTTAAACCATTCCCATCCAAATACTACACATATATGCTGCCTCAATATCAGGAATTTTCCATCTGTATTTCATTTAATACAATAGCTCTATGATCAGCATTAGAATTTCATATTTATAAAAGTGTAAAATCCTATTTATAAATGATAACTTGAGAAAACCTCATATAGAAAATTATTGAGAGGCATCATACAATATCAAATACATAGGTATTTCCAATAACCTCGCTAAGTGTCCAATTTCACCATCTCAACTCCGGGACCAAGGAACTCTAGTGGCATAGGGTGTTGGGGGTGAGCTGCTGAAAGCCAAGTCAGCAGTTCTAAACCACTGGCCACTTTCCAGGAGAAAGATAAATCTTTGTATTCCTGTAAGGATGTACAGTCTCGAACAACCCTGCAAAGCAGTTCTACTCTGCCCCTTAGTGTTGCTATGAATGGCATTAGGCTTGATGGCAGTGAGTTTCAGGTTTTTAACCACCTGAGAAGTCATCTTGACTTGCGTCTAGGACTCAGCTTGCAATAGCTAAGTTGTAAATAAAATATCACCCTGGCACACATTATCACATGCACAAAGAACGTAAGTGGTTGAGGCTGTCTGTTCCCATAAAGACTAAAAATTCTCAGAGTCCAAAGCAGCATCTCTCTTCTGTCCTACAAGGTTGCTAAGAGCTGACTCATCATGGTGAGCTTGGTTTTTTCCATTTGGAATGCAATATCAAAAAGAGGTTTGGGAGGAACATTGAAGCCACTTCTAGAATTGAAGCAAACCTTGAGCCTCCAAGCATCACCATGACAAAGACTCCAGGTACCTTAGCAGCAGTTTTGCTCCAATGACTCAGGCAACTTCAGATACCTATGTGGCAATTTTACCAGATGACTCAATTTTGGGCCATTTTCTGTCTTTGTGGAGGTTCATGCAATTTTCTTTTTAAAGTCTGAAATACAGAATCTGATTTCTTAGCTTGAGTCATAAGAGTGAGATTTGGACCCTTCAGCCACATCCAGAGGATGGAGATTTTAGTAAAGATATCATCTGTTTAGGGTAAATTAGTGTCTAATATAGATGTTTAATTGAAAGAGACAATGCACTCAAAATACCATTCATCTGATTGTGTCTACTAATTTTTACTATTAGAAGAACTACATGATGAAAAAGCTGTGGGGTCTTAACTTACAAGTCTTACTTTGAATGTTACAGATACATAGTATGAAGAATTCTCTAAGAGTATCGTTCATCCCTACAAAGATCGAATCAAATGAAGATACACGAAGGTCACTGTCAAGAAAATATGATGCATTTATTCATTTGTTGAAAGACAAAACATTCTGTTTGACCTCTAGTTTCTCAAAATAATTCTTGGAACTCTTGAACCATCAAGGTGATCAATGTCTTTCAAAAACAGCGAGGCAACCTTTAAACTTGCATAAATCTACTGGGAATCTCAACTCAATATCTGGCAACAGGTCATGGAATAAACCACTACCCCTTCCTCATGTGGCCAGGTAGAAAAAAACCTACATTGTATTGTGTGTCAAGTGTCATGTATATGGTAAGGGGAAGGACCATCAGGGTTCCTTGATTACAGTGCTAACTGTAAACATGCACAATAAAGACATCTTTATCTACCAGTACATCTTCTAGATGCCAGGGAAGAATTGCCTTTGTAAAACTATTTGCTTTTTGTGTCCCTTGGCTAAGGTGCTAGAAAGGAGCACATGTAACAGGGCCTACTAAACCAGTAATGGTCCGCACAAGGCAAGCCCTTGAATGCTTCAACTGTGTTGCATCATGGAAAACATGTGCAAGAGAATTCTTTCCATCACTTCCAGAGCTGTTTTTGAGACATGGAGACTGCACATCCTGAAACTCCTCTGTTTTGATGTATACTTATTTTTGTAAGTGATAAAAGTCAGTGTACCAATGGAGACATTCAACTATTTCAGGAGATAGCATATAATAAAGAACTGCTGGGATGTAAGGACGACGTCCTCTGCACTGAGGGCATAGCCACACACAAGGCTCCAGGAAGTGAGGGAATAAGAATTGCAATGTTTCAACAGACTGATGCAGTGCTAGAAACATTCACTAGTCAATGCCCAGAAACTTGGATGACCACTACCTGACTGACTGATTGGAAGAAAGCTGTATGTGTGCCCAATTTAAAGAAAGATGACACAATAGAATTCAGACATTATTGAACAGTATTGTTAAACTCACATGCAAGTAAATTGTTGCTCATGATAATTCAGCAATAGTTGCGGCAATACACCAACCAGGAGTTTAAAGAAAGTTACGCTGTTTTCAGAGGAGGATCTAGCACCAGGGATATTATGGCTGGCACCAGGCAGCTCTTGGCTGAAAGGAAAGAATACCCAAAAGATGTGGACATGTGTGTTACTGACTGTGCAGAGGCCTCTTCAGCTTGAAGGGAATCCATCAGGAACTTGTACCCAAAATGGACATTGTGTCTCCTCACAATTCCACAAGCCAATGTACGAAATCACCTGTGAGTTTCAACCATTGCTATGGTCCATTAGATCTAGCAAATGAACCACATGCTCTCTAGTCTTGATCATATCGTTTTCAAGTGAAACATAAAATATAAAAGAAAATTTCAGTTTTTAATGAAAGTTATTTTTATACCTATAGGGAACAGTGTTGGTTGACTGGTAGAATTTTCTCTCACCTTCCATGTGGGAGGTCCAAGTTCAATCCCCAGCCAGTATACCTCATACACGTTCATGTCCATTTGTCATTGAAGACTTGTGTGTTATGACACTAAATGGGTTAGAGATAAGTCTCCAGACTAAAATGGATAAGGAATAAAGGTGTGATGATTTGCTTCTGAAAATCAGTCAATGAAAGCTCTATCAATCACAACAGATAGTGTTTTGTTCATGGGGTCCGCATGAGTCAGGGCACATCAATGGCCACTAACAGCAAACAACTTTTAAAAATGTATGAAATAAACATTAAATATTTAGTCTAGTCACTAAGTCCAGTCACAAAATTAAGACTTGGAAAATTTGGCAATAATTTAATAATAAACTTCAACAATTTTTGCTTAATAGCTAAAAATGGACATACATGCTCAATAGAAGGCTGATGCACTGGAGATAGATGATTTAAGAACACTCAAGTTTCCTACGAAGGATCTCCAGTGGAAAATGATTAAGAGCTCGGCTGTTAGCTGAAATATCAGATTTGAACTCATGGATTCTCCATGGAAGAAAAGCTAGGGCAATATACTTGTGTAAAAATTACAGCCTATAGGACTGCAGGGCACTAACCCACCCAAGCAGAGGGTATTGTTTATATCTCCACAGGGAAAGAGGGACCAGACTTCAACTCAGTGCTCCAAGGTATGAATTTAACATGCCTGCATCGAGTAGGGAACCAGTGGAGAGGTCTGAGCGGTCGGCCCCAATCCCAACTACATGGACACCTGTCCCTCCCCCCAGAAGAATTTATTTCAGAGGACAGCACTGAATCTGCAGCTCTGGGAGAGGGACATGTCTGATCTGATCAGAGCACACAGAAGCAAATGAAGGGGGAGGAAAAGAGAGTGGAGCTCATCCTGGCCCAGCAAGTCTGAAGGATGATATTCCCGCTCAGAGCAGCCATTCCACAAAGAAGACCCCATGGCTGGTCCCACTATGAGAAACGGCATCCCTCACTAACCAATAGTCTTACAGGGAACAACACTGAAGACACTGTGGGACTTCCGCCCGATCTGATCCCACCACACTGAGGCAAAACACTAAGGGTATGCAACAGAACAGCAAGGGAACAGAGCAACAAAGTCCCCAGGGAGTACCAAAAATAGACTTTGGGGCCAGGACTTGGTACCCCAACAAACTCGACTAGAAAACACTCCTAAAGGCCAACAAACAGTCCTTGAACTAACTACAAGCTTTTCTTTCTTGTTTTTTTGGTCATTGGTTTGTTGTTGTTATTGTTTTGTTGTATATGGTTGCTTGGTTTTGCTCTGTCTTGTTTTAGTGCATGTTATTATCTTCACAGGTCTATCTAAATAAGATAGGCTGGATGAACAATCTGGAAGAGAAAACAATGGGACCGACAGTTTTGGGGGGACATGGGAGAGCATGAGGTGGGGGGAAAGGTAGTGGTGTTAACAAACCCAGGGACAAAGGAACAACAAGTGATCCAAATCTGTGGTGAGGATGGTTTAGGAGGCCTGGTAGGGCATGATCAAGGATAATGTCACCAAGAGGAATTACTGAAACCCAGACGAAGGCTGAGCATGATAGTGGGACAAGAGTAATGTCAAAGGAAATAGAGGAAAGAACTAGGAGGCAAAGGGCATTTATAGAGGTGTAAATAAAGGCATGTACATATGTAAATATATGTATGTATGAGGATGGGGAAATAGATCTATGCGCAAACATTTATAGGTTTAGTATTAAGATAGCAGATGGACATTGGGCCTCCACTCAAGTACTCCCTCAGTGCAAGAATACTTTGTTCTATTAAACTGGTATTCTATGATGCTCACCTTCCCGATACAATCACTGAAGACAAAGCGGGTGAAGACAAATATGGTGAAGAAAGCTGATGGTGCCAGGCTATCAAAAGATATAGCGACTGGGGTTTTAAAAGTTTGAAGGTAAACAAGCGGCCATCTAGCTCAGAAGCAACAAAACCCACATGGAAGAAGCACACCAGCCTGTGCGATCACGAGGTGTCGAAGGGATCAGGTATCAGGCATCATCAGGACAAAAAATCATATCATTGTGAATGAGGGGGGAAGTGCAGAGTGGAGACCCAAAGCCCATTTGTAGACCACTGGAGATTCCCTTGCAGAGGGGTCTAGGAGAGGAGATGAGCCAGTCAATGTGCGATGTAGTAACGATGAAACATACAGCTTTCCACTAGTTCCTAAATACTTCCTCCCCACCCCACTATCATGATCCCAATTCTACCTTACAAATCTGGCTAGACCAGAGGATGTACACTGGTACAGATAGGAACTAGAAACACAGGGAATCCAGGGCAGATGATCCCTTCAGGACCAGTGGTGTGAGTAGCAATACTGGGAGTGTAGAGGGAGGGTGGGGTGGAAAGGGGGAACCAATTACAAGAATCTACATATAACCTCCTCCCTGGGGGATGGACAACAGAAAAAGGGGTGAAGGGAGATGTCAGACAGTGCAAGATTATAGGAAGCATCTGGCTGATCAAGGTGTTTACTAATGGGTGACTATTTAGTCCCCTGTGTCTCTGTGTCTCTGCAGACAAAAGCATTGCAAAATGACTGTTATTTGTGACTTTGCTGCTAAAAGCATTGAGGGATAACTCAGTTATTTATGATCTCTTTGAGGCTCTCTTGAATCTTGCATATCCCTGTGATTGTCCTTGAACCTAGTGCTTTTTTATTCTAAAGTTAAGAAACTGTGACTAGTTAAGTAACATTTGCATAGATAAGAGTTTAGGAATGTTTAAGTTCTTTGATGTTTGTTTTGTAACCAATTCTCTTGTGTCAGAAGAGTATATATAACAAGCTTCAAATATACTGGAGACTTCAGTCCATGAAATTGGAGTCCTCCCGATCCCATGCTTTGTACATAGCTCTTTCTTTTCCTGTCATCTGCACGCCTCAGTTCGAACCCAGCTTGATGCGGGATAGGTGGTCTAATCCCCCGCACAAGATATGACAAAATAATAATTTTTAAATTACCAAGGGTTCATGAAGGAGGAGAGGAGTGGGGAGGGAGGGGGAAAATGAGGAGCTGATGTCAGGGGCTTAAGTGGAGAGCAAATGTTTTGAGAATGATGAGGGCAATGAATGTACAAATGTGCTTCACACAATTGATGAATGTATGGATTGTGATAAGAGTTGTATGAGCTACTAATAAAATGATTTTTTTATTGCAGCCTAGGAAACTCATAGCTACAGGGTTGCTAGGAGTCTAAATTGACTTCATGGTCCACAACAGCACTGGCAAAACAACAACATGTGACTGTGCTACAGCATTCTTTTTGTCATAATAGAATATCCCTGAATCATATTGACTAATTTTCAGACAAAATAGCTTTATTTGTGTATTTACTATTGTAACAGGTGTTAAATGACCACAATTCTCTGCTAAGAAATGCTCCCTAAGCTTGTCAAGGGATTCTTCATTCACATCATTCTGTATATACACTTATTCCAAGTGTTCAAATAATTCTACCTGACCAGGCAGAAAGTTTGCAAACAGAAGAAAAATTGCAGTCTTTTCAGCATCACGACATGTTACACAGATTTTAGTATATCTCTATATTTTTCCATTAGTCTTTTCACAATCAAATTTAAAGATCCCCTCTTTTAAATTCTATTCTAAGTGTGAAACGTTTCATTCTTCATTGAACAAAACACTTTCTGGTATTGCAACATCCTCACAATTGTTGTTATGTCTGAGCAAATTGTTGTAGCTTCTGACTCAACCTATCTCCTTGCAGCCACTGCATCACACTATCTAATTGAAGCTCCTCTACTTGTTTTCTGACCCTCTAGTTTACCAAGCACGCTATTCTTCTTCAAGGGACTAGAATCCCTCCTGATTACATGTACAACTCACATGAGAAGTCAACTCATCCTTTTCTCTTTGGCACAGTTGACTGTATTTCTCACAGTTTTTTTTTCAACAACACAATAATTCAAAGGCATAATTCTTGTGCAGTCTTCTATATTCATTGTCCAGCTTTCCCATGCATATGGGACAATCGAAAGCACCTTGGTTTGGTTTAGACATACCCTAGTCCTCAAGTGACATTTCTGTTCTTTAACTTTAAAATCTTTGCAGATTTGCCAAATGCAATGTCACTTACATTCTTGACTGCTGTCGATCCAAGTGAAACTACATCCTCAACCATTTCAATTTATCATGATTTTTCTACTGGTCCAGTTGCGAGCATTCTTTTCTTTAGTGTTGAGGTGCAGTCCACACCATAGGCTGCATTATTTCATCCTCATCAGTGAGTGCGTACCGTCCTCTTCACTTTAGCTCAGTAAGCACGCTGTCTTAGCTACAGCCTGCAAGTTCTCGAGGAGTCCTTCTTCAATCCTGATGCTATGTTATTCTTCACACAGTACATCTTCTTATATGATTTGCTCTGTTATTCAGGTCTTCCCATTCTTCGCGATGCTATCATTTGTTGACAGGGAAAGTCTCAAAATGAGCAGAATTGTCTGCAAGCATCTTTTAATGATTGAAACTTGGAATGTATGAGGTATGAACCTAGAAAAATTGAATGTCATCAAATATAAAATGGGAAGCATAAAGATCAATTTACATGAATCCTTGAACTCCTGAACTTAAATGAACTAATATTAGTTATTTTGAGTCAGAAAATAAAATGGGTTGTTGCCATGACAGGAATAAAAAATTCAAGAGGAGAGTCAGAAGTTATCAACAATGTCTTTAGAATCACATTCTAGTAAAAAAAAAATTGAGACAGTACTTTACCTGGAATGGCCATAAATTCAAGCCAAAAAGACATCCTTAAAACAATTCCAAGCTCTAACCATCTCTCATAGGTTAGAATCTACACACCTACAAGGGAGTCGAGTTAATCCAATTATTATTCACATTTGTGCACCAATGATCAAGATAAGTGGTAAAAAATATTGGAGAATTCTACCAACTTCTTCAGTCTGAAACTGATCAAACATAAGATCATGATCCATTGATAATTTCTGGTGATTGGAATGTAAAGATTGGAGGAAAAGGGAAAGAAATGGTAGTTGGAAAATATGACCTGTGTGATAGAAACCTAGATGGAAGTTGCATGGCAGGATTTGGGGAGCCCTGGGACTTTTCAATGGGACACAACTTCTTTTCCGACAACATAAGCAGTAACTATACACATAGACCTAGCCAGATGGCGTGCAATGAAATCAAATTGATGACGTCTGTGAGAAGAGAATGGAGCAGCTCAGTATCACCAGCCAAACTGAGCCAACGGACCGACTGTGGAACAAACCAGCATTTGCTCCTGCGTGAGTTCAATTGACGTTGGAATCACTGGTATCAGCAGGAAGGAATTAAGCCGATTAGTAAGAATGAGGTAAAAATGGGAAAAAGGCCTGACTCAAAGACATCGATAATGCTTACAGTTAGGATAGGAGTAAAAGTTACCTACTGGTCCACTTGTGAGGATTTTGGTTTTCTTTACATTGAGTTGTAATTAGGATTCCATTTTACATGTTTTGAAGGAACACTTTTCAACCAATAACAAAGTGTTGAAAACATTGGTAAAGCAAATTAATTAACAGTATACTGTGGAATGAAAACAAGCAAGCAAGCAAGCATTTGGTTCATCTGTGATGGTCGACTCTTTCACTGTGTACATTGCCCTATGAATGTACCAAATCTGTATCTTGTTTAATCTTCCCAACTTTAAGAAAGATTTTGGCATTAACTTATTTAACTATTAAATACTAGATACTTAAAACGTGCTTAATATTTTCCAGGACCTGGGGATTCACTGACAAATATAGAAAATTAGAACATGGTTCTTTCCAACTGTATCACCTTTGCCTTATTATTCTCAATCAAAGTCTCTTGTCCTGGTTCGCATTTATCTAGCTCCTCAACATTCACTTATTATTGTTCTATACCCTAGAATCAGTCTGATGCACAGCCACTTGTGTACAACACACTACAACACTCTCCAGCGCGGCACCATCTTTACAATTGTTCTTATGTTTGAACCCATTGTTGAAGCCATTGTTTCATTTATTAATTAAAATATATCTTATTAGGTCTTCTGTGACAACACCGTAGAATCCCGGAAGTTGATGCTAAACCATTCAAGAAGGAGCATTGAGATACAGTGCAGTCAAGTATCAAATCAATTTTTCTCGAAAGAAATAACTGAAAACGGATTAATCTGGTTTGACCACCAAATTTTTACCCTTACCTTGCCTTTGTATACAAAATATAACACAGAAATTTCAAAGTAAATAAGTTCAAAGTTAAATAATATAATTTAAATAAGAAACACAACACTTAAAAGAAGTTGTAAACAACTACAGTATGGCCCATAACTTGAGATGGATGAGGATCTGGATCTGTGAACACTGATGTGGAGAGCGGGTATGGAGAGTCATTGTTTGGAAGGGGAATCCCCTTCCATAAAAATCCATTGGTAGCTGGTTTTCAGGAGGGTTTTCCCTCTTTGCCTTTTTTCACTAGGACCTGGCTGGTTTATATATATATATGCTGTAGGCATTTCTCTCATATATATATGTGTGTGTGTGTGTGTGCTGTAGGCATTTCCTTTACTATTTACTGAAAGGGTTTATGAAATGATTATCAGCAATATTGATAACACGGTTAACTAGCTCATTTATCATGATGATTCTTTTCAAAATACTCTTTCCTAGGACCCTTGTTTTTTTTTTATCTAAAAACAGTACAAAAGCCACATAAACTAAGAAAATTATAGCCAATGCCTGGAACACATCCACAAATGGTGTAAATAATGCATCTTATCAATGCCAACTAGCGCCAAGTAACCAAAACACAAATGCTTTTGTTTGCAAAAATCATGTGCGTCAGGTAGAATTCCAATGTTTCATTTGAGCTCAGATGCACAATTTTCTTGACATTTCATGTCAAAATCCAATTATATCAAGTACTGATGCGGTCAAGTACCGGGGTTCTACTGTACTATTAAATAGCCTCTTATACTTAATATTTTCTATACAAAAGTTGTTGATTTGATAAATTACCTTTAAAACTTATTTTATTTGCACATGTGTTCACTTTTAGTTTTTCACTCCAAGTACCTTTAAGAAACAAACCTTGTTCACAAAGCACGTAAAGTCAACAATCCAGTTACCATGGATTCCACCCCAATTCATGGCAACTCACTTTGTGTCTGGGTTCTTAAGTTGTGCTCCAAGGAGTTTTCAATGCCTGAATGTTTGTAATTCATGCACCAGGCCTTTTTCCAAGCTACCCTGGGATGAACTTGAACCTCCAGCCTTCTGGCAGCCAGATGAGCACATTGACTTTTGCTCCATCTAGGTACTCCAGTATAAACAACCCTTTATACTTCATAAATTTTTCAATAAATGTTTTATGGATGAACAAATGTAAAAGAAAATTGACAACGTTCCTGACATTTTGAAGGTAACCCTGTATTGTGTGCTTATAGAATCCTGATTGTATGATGTCATGTTTTCTTGGTGTTATGAAAACGTCTCAAGAAAAGAGACTTGGGATAGGAGGAGGTGGGGGGTAAGGACGTGGTGTCAGCAAACCCAGGGACAAGGTAACTATATGGGAACCAAATTGGTGGGGAGGGGGGAGTGGCAGGCCTGGTAGGGAATGATCAAGGGTAATGTAACGTAACAAAGAGGTATAGCTGTAACTCAGGTGGGGACGGAGCATGGTAGTGGAGCAGGAAGAAGGTCAAGGGAAATAGAGGAAAAAGCTAGGAGGCAATGGCATTTATAGAGGTCTAGACAAAGACATGTACATGCAAATATATATGAGGATGGGGAAATAGATCTATGTGCCTATATTTATAGATTTAGCATTAAGGTGGCAGAATGACCTTGGGCCTCTACTCAAGAACTCCCTCAATGCATGATTACTTTCTTCTATTAAATTGGCATTCTATGATGCTCACCCTCCCGACAAAAACACTGAAACCAAAGTGGGTGAACAAGCAAATGTGGTGAACAAAGCTGATGGTGCCTGGCTATCAAAAGACATAGTGTCTGGGGTCATAAAGACTTGAAGATAAACAAGCGGCCATCTAGCTCAGAAGCAACAAAGCCCACATGGAAGAACACACCAGCCTGTGTGATGACATGATTCCAAAGGGATCGGTTATCAGGTATCAAAGAACAAAAAATCATATCATTGGGTGCACACCTCCATGATACGATGCCTGAGGACAAACAGGTGCATGAGCAAGTGTGGTGAAGAAAGCTGATGGTGCCCAGCTATCAAAAGAGATAGTGTCTGGGGTCTTAAAGGCTTGAAGGTGAACAAGCGGCCATCTAGCTCAGAAGCAACAAAACCCACATGGTAGAAGCACACCAGCCTGAGCGATCATGAGGTGTCGAAGGGATCAGGTATAAGGCATCATCAAAAAAAAAAATCTTACCATAGTGAATGAAGGTGGAAGTGCAGAATGGAGACCCAAAGCCCATTTGGCGGCCACTGGATATCCCCTCACAGAGGAGTCAAGAGGAGGAGATTAGTCAGCCAGGGTGCGACATAGCATCGAAGAAGAATACAGCTTTCCTCCAGTTCCTAAATGCTTTCTCCCCCGCCAACCCCCAACTCTCATGATCCAAATTCTACCTTGCAAGTCTGGATATAGCAGAGGTTGTACACTGGTGCAGATAGGAGCTGGAGGCACAGGGAATCCAGGGTGGATGATACCTTCAGAACCAGGGATGTGAGGAGCGATACTGGGAAGGTGGAGGGTGAATGGGTTGGAAAGGGGAAACTGATTACAAGGATCTACTTGTGACCTCCTACCTGGGGGATGGACAACAGAAAAGGGGGTGAAGGGAGACACTGGATAGGGCAAGATATGACAAAATAACAATTTATAAATTATCAAGGGCTCATGAGGGAGGGGAGAGCGGGGATGGAGGGGACAAAAAAGGACTTGATGCAAAGGGCTTAAGTGGAGAGCAAATGCTTTGAAATGATTAGGGCAAAGAATGTTGTACAGATGTGCTTTATACAATTGATGTATGTATATGTATGGATTGTGATAAGAGTTGTATGAGCCCCTAATAAAAACGTTTTAAAAAAAAGAAAAGAGAATCCATTGAATCCCATTTTTTGAAGAGTTTTGCCCCTCTTTTTCTCACCCCAATCTCCACAAATGGCCCTACCAAGAACAAATAGATATGTCCAAGTAATTAATTCCCTCCAGCTTTCATTCTCATGAGGTTATTTCCATCATGAGCATTACACATCACTCATCTTCAAAAAGAATGTGTTCATCCTCTTTATTGGTTGGAGATGATCTAACATGACGTACTTGTGGAATGGACCAAGCTTGGTCTCTAGCCCATCATATCTTTCTAAACTGTCACTCATTGTCCATCTTTGAAGTTGTGGAGAGTCAAGTTTTCTCAGTGTGCATGTGTAAGTGCTAAAATGATGGAAATTTAAGAAAGTGATGCTTAATAGATACCTATAATGTCTAGTATATCTTTGGCAGAATTCAAGGTTTTCAATTCATTCAAACTATTACTCTAATATGCTCCAAATTTCAAATTAATAAGTAACGAATGAGTCTTTACATTCTGTTCTGCTTTTGCAAGTTTATGTACATTAGTGAAATGCCATCCTTAAAGAATAAAAATAGACTTAATTGCAACTTTACATTGCCATTTTCAGTCCTTGCATTTTTATAGCTCCCTGATGTCTTCTGTAGTTACTTAATTTCTCCATGCTTGAGTGGCCATGGCTAATGCGTGTCACATAGCTGTTGGGAATAGAGTGGCCTGAAAACTGCCCAAGTCATTGAATGCAGTGCAACTTTGGAATGATAATTAAATATCACAGAGCTTTAGTATTATGACTATTCAGGGCGGGTCACAGGAAGGTCTCCCCAGGCGTCCTTGTAGTGCAGCTGTTAGTGGCATCTCAATGTCACCTAACTTCATATAAGACAAAATATAAAAGCAATCCCCTGTGTTTATTTTAACTTGAATTTAATTTTTAAATCTTGCAATGGGCTCAGTTTGGGGGAACTAGCCTTGTAATAAAGGGATCCCTGGATGGCACTGTCTGGTAAGCATTACACTGCTAACTAAGTTAGAGGTTCGATCTTGCCAGCACCTTCAAAGGAAACAAATGAGGTTATCTGCTTCCATAAACATTGATAGCCCCCCCAAAGCCTCTAGATAGTTGTTATGAAATGGAAGAGATTGATGAAAGTGGGCAAATTTATTATAAAAGCCCTGGTAATATAGTGTATTAAACATTGAACAACTAATTAAAAAGTGGGTGATTCAAAATTGCCATCCTCTTCATTCAAAGGATGCAGCAACGCTCAAGCAGTGCAACCATTGCGCGGATGGCACAGGACACTGCAGTGTTCCTTCTGATGCGCAGAGGGTGGATATGGGTTGGCGCTGACACAATGGCTTCTAACAATGACATCTTCGTGGGAAAAAATGAGGTAGTAGACTTCTATAAAGATCTACAGCCTTAGATACTCCATGGAGCAATTCTATTCTTCCCTATAGGGTTGCTATGAGTTTTGCTGAAAATTAAACCATGAGTTCAATTCCAAGCCTGAAAGGTGACTAATAGTCTCAGAGTTCCACTAGTCTCTTTCTGACCAATGAGCTTGGCCTCTCTTGTGATTTTGAATTTTGTCCCACATTTTTCGCCATAGATGCAAAAAACAAACAAACCTGCCATTGAGTTAATTCTGCTTTCTATTAATGCTATCGGACTCCTTTGGGTTCCCAACGCTTTAGCTCTTTATAGGAACAGTGAGCAGTGTTTACTGCAAAACACCTTGTAAGTTCAAACTACTGACTTTACAAATAGCAGCCAAACACACAACCTGGAATACCAGTAAGATCCTATATCAAAGATCTTCTTTACAGGCTCCCTTTCAGAAGAGTTGGTAGTGGTAGCCAGGCACCATCTAATTTTTGTCTCAAGATTGTAGAGATTGATGTTATTGTTGCTCATTAGGCCATTAGGCTGTTTCCATACTTCTTTGGTATTCATCACCCTTCTTAACTGTGAACAAGGGAAAGACAATAGCTTCATTTAGAAGGACCTTCACTAGAAACTAAGAGCTCAGTTGCTAATTACCAAAATAGAATGTAGAACATTGTCTTCGTGGAATTGACCATGATGTCCCTTGAAACCATGATCATGAGCCCCCATCCCTAGGCACTCTTTCTCTCAAGTTACTTGACTATGTCTTAGAAGTTTTCATGTCTCCGGCTCCTATGTGCTCCCCTACATTCATGGATATGTTTGTAGCATGGATAAATACACATGTAGAAATGTCCTCTGTTAAACTCATATAAGTTCGTAGATCTCGTCCCATTCTTCATCCCACACCTGTTCAGTCTGGGTGCCTATCAGTGCAGACATTATTACATTGCAACACTCTCTATGTAACAGCGTTTACCTCTGGTGCCTTTAACTCTTGAACTCCTCCTCCTAGTGCTGTCCCTGCCTCTATCATCTTTGTCGCCAGCCTCCCTCTTATTGTATTTTCTCTTCCCTTTCACCTAAGTTAGCACATGTCTACCCTATAGCCTGTGACTTCCCTCCCCTTCCTCTCCAACCCTCAAAAACCAAAGAAACAAAATATAACACTGCCATCAAGCCAATTCCAACTCCTAGTGCCCCTATACTATAGGATAGAGTTGAACTACATTTATAGATTTCCAACACTTTAAATGTTTATGAGGGCAGAAAGCCTTGTCTTTCTCCTACAGACCAGTTGGTGGGTTTAAACTGCTGACTTGATGGTTAGCAGTTCAATGAGTAACCACTATCTGACCAGGACAACTCTTTTAGTGTGAAAACTATTTTTTTTTACTCTTTACAATACTGGTCTAATCCAATATTTGTCGTTCTGGGATTGGCTCATATAATTCAGCATAATGTCGTACAGGTTCACCCATATTAATGAGGTTCATCATTATCTTTAATATCAATTTGCTGTTTGTTTTGGGTTGTGTGTGTGTGTGTGTGTGTGGTGGTATTGGCACCCTGGTGACATAGTGAGTTATGCATTGAGCTGCTAACCACAAGGTCAGCTGTTTCAAACAAGTTTCATTTTATTGGGGGTCTCTTACAGCTCTTATAACAACGCATGCATGAATTATATCAAGCAGATTTGTACATATGTTGCCAACATTATTCTCTAAACATTTATTTTCTATTGGGCCCTTGGTATCAGCTCCTATTTTCTCCATCCCTTGCCCCCACCCTCGTAAATTAATTAATTATTAATTAAATTATTAATCATTATTTTCATATATTATTAATAAATTATTAATTGTTATTGCTGGCTTCCTTCGCCTTTGGTTTCTGTTGTTCATCCCCCTGGGGGAGAGGTTATGTGTAGATCATTATGATCCGCTCCCCCTTCCTCCCTTCCTCCTTCTACCTTCCCACTACCCTTTTGGTATCACTACTCCCAATCCTGCTCCTGGATTCCATGTGTCATGAGCGCTTATCTTCTTATCTGTACCTGTGCTGGTCTAGCCTGCAGTAAGGGCAGTACTGGGGTCATGGTAGTGGGAGGTGAGGAAGCCTCAAGGAACCAGAGGAATATTGTGTGCTTCATTGGTGCTTTACTGCCCCCTGGTGACTCATCCCTTCCCTGTGGCCCTTCTGTGAGGGGATGTCCCTTTATCTACAGATGGGTTTTGGATCTCTACTCTAACCCCCATCATTCTCAACAATATGGTTTGTTTGTTTGTTTGTTTGTTTTGGTCTTCTGATGCTTGTTACCTGGTCCCAATGACACCTCAGGATTGCACAGGCTGGTGTGTTTCTTCCATGTAGGCTTGTTGCTTCTTTGCTAGATGGCCGCTTGCTTTAATTTCAAGATATTAAGATCCCATGTGCTATATCTTTGATAGCCAGGAACCATCTGCTTTCTTCACCATATTTTCTTATGCACCCATTTTGTCTTCAGCAATTGTGCTGGGCAGGTGAGCATGACAGAATGCCAGGTTACTAGAACAAAGCATTGATGGAGGGCATGGGCAGAGGCCGGAAGTTCATCCACCACCTCAGTGTATTGCCATACAAATATATGGAACTAGGCCAATACCTCTCTTTTTTATGAATTAGTGTATTTACATATGTACACACCTATGCTTATACCTTTATCCATAGCATTGCTGCTTAGATCTTTCCTGTTTCCTTTAGTGCCTCTGCTTCACCATCACCCTACATCTGCTGTAGAGCTCACCCTACATCTGTCTCTTAGTAATTCCTCTCAGCTAGATTGTTGTTGCTCCAACACCCCCAGGATCTCTATGTCCTCCTTGTTGATTTCAATTCCCTAGTAGTTCCCCTGTCTGTGGCATTGTTTGCTCACCACTCCTTCCCCCACCTCCTTCTCCCCCAAGTGCCTCCAGGATCATCAGGCCTGTTGCTTTCTCCTCAAGCTTGCTTCCCAAGCTTATCTAAGTAGGGAAACCTACAATAACAGAGATCAAGCAAAAATATAACAAAAGATTGGGGGGAGGTTGGAAGCATACATAATTCCAGGAATGTCCACTGACCTTTATGACTGTCTCCCCGCTGGTCCTGCGGAATTCTGGGAGCTGCCCCTCCTCGCCTGAGGTCTATTTTGGGGGCTCTTAAGGTGCTTTGTGGCTTTACTTTGCTCCCGTTGCTGATCTGTTATGTTCCCTTCTTGGTTTGCCCCACTCACTGCATGGGGTTCAAACAGGACTAACTCTCCACCGTGTATCCCCAGTACCTCGGTCACAGTATGATCCAGTGAGGGGACATCATGTCTTGAGCTGTTGTTGGTCCTAGAGTCCTCTCTGTGCCTTGACAGCTCTGTGCAGGGATGTTGTCCTCTGAACTTGGTGTGTGGCATGGGGTCTAGACCATCCCTTTCTCTTTTTCCTTCTTAGCTTGTTTCTGTGTGGGCATGTCACGCTTGCCTCTCCCCCCAACCTCTAGGTTTAGTGTTGTTCTCTGTAGCGCATACTTCTAGGGAAGGGCAGTCTGGCTCTGATTGGGGCCAGCTCTGAGACCTATTCTTTTCATGCATTGTTCCACGTGACTATGTTGCCCTCAAGGCTTGGTGTGCCGTGCATGCACACTCCTAATTCTGTGGAGAAATAACCAATATTCTGCCCCTGGGTGGGTTAGTTCCCTGATTCCCCTATGCCATTATCTAGCCCCTGCTTTTCTCCCTCCCCTTTTCCCCTTTCCCCTTCTTTGTGTTGGAATAATATGTACCTCCTTGAGTTTGGTCTGCTTATACCTCAACCTGAATATTGTGAGATAAGTGACTTTTCTTCTATTCCTATTGTGCTGATATACTTACCTCAGGGGACTCATGTTGACTTGTCTTTTTGTGATGGCTCACTTCACTTAGCATCATTTCCTCCAACTCTTTCCATGAAATGATGTGCTTCATGTGATCATCAGTGCTTTTAGTGATGCATAGTACTCCACTGCGTGTATGTGCTGGAGTTTACTAATCCACTCGTCTATCGATGGAAATTTAGGTTGTTTCCAATTCTTTGTGATGTTCCATTTCTTGACTGCATATCTCCTCATCTTTCATGATGTTAAGAAAGTTTTCTTCAAACTACTCTTTGAGAATTAAAAAAAAAATCTCTTCCTGTTCTAGAATTCCAACAACACATTATTCCTCTTAAGGATGTCCCACATAATTCTTAGCCTTCTTTCAGATTGTTTTTGTTTCTTTTCTCTTAGAGAAATTGAAGTAAAAGATACACCACAGAATAAATGGTGTCCAGTCCTGTAACAACCTCACATCTTCCTTTTTTCCTGTTTATCTTTTATATCAATCAAACATGTTCTAATAATTGGTCAAATATGATAAGAAAATATGCAAAGACACAGAATTAGAAAACCAAAAAATGAAGACCATGCTCAACATACCTTAAAGTGAAAGCACTGAAGAAAGCATTCATGCCTTGATTTGTGATCTGGAAAGATGCTGTGGGTAAAATATTGAAAGATTCAGGAAGCTTCAAAAGAAGACAGAATCCACAGAGACTGCACCGAACCGAACGAATAAACAGCCCTCCATCCCAGGAGGTAGCATATACACCAATGGAATAGCTCAACAAGCTGAGAAGTGCTCACTTATCTATGCCAGGAAATACAGAAAATAGCTACCTGGCCAACTGACTGGAAGAGACTCACATTTGTACCTATAGATAAGAAAAATGACCCAATGTTTAAACTATACAAAATTATCATATGCAAGTAAAATTGTGGTCAACATCGTTCAACAACAAGTTCAGCAGTATATTGACACAACACGGACAGAAGTTCCAGACAGATATGAACTGTTCCAGCAATGAAAGCCATTGCTGATAAGAGGATGGATCTTGGCTCAAAACAGAAAATACCAGAAAGATGTTTACGTGTGTTTTATTGACTATACCAAGGCATTTAATTGTGTGGGTCATAACAAACTATGGATAATTTTAAGAATAATGTGATTTTCAAAATACTTCATTGTGCTCAACAGAAACTTGTACATGGAGCAAGAGGAAGCTGTGCAAACAGATCAAGGGAATACTGCATGGTTTAAAATCAGGAGAAGTGTGTGACAGGGTTGTTTTACCTTCTCAGAATATTTATTCAGACTGTTTGCTAAGCAAATAATCAGGGAAATTAGATTATATAAAGAATATGGCCTCAGGAATAAAGGAAGGCTTATTAATATCCTATCATATGCAGATGATACAACCTTGCTGCTGAAAATGAGAGCTTGAGGCATTTACTGATGAAGATCAAGGAATGCAACCTTCAGTATAGACTACCTCTCAATGTAAAGAAGACCAAAACCCTCAAAAGTGGACCAAGGGGTAACATCATGACAAATGAAGAAAAGGTTGAAGTTGTCAAGGACTTTGTCTTGTTTGAATTCACAATGAATGCTCATGAAAGTAGCAACAAATACATCAAAGGATGAATTGCATTAGATAAATCTGCACAAGACCGCTTCAGAATATTGAAAAACAAAGATGTTACCTTCAGGGCTAAGGAGTGTCTTAACCATGTGATGGTATCTTCAATTGCCTCATATGCATGTGAAAGTTGGACATTGCATAAAGAAGACTAAAGAAGAGGAAGGAGGAGGAGGAGGAGGAGGAGGAGGAGGAGGGGGAGGAGGAGGAGGAGGAGGAGAAGGAGAAGAAGAAGAAGAAGAAGAAGAAGAAGAAGAAGAAGAAGAAGAAGAAGAAGAAGAAGAAGAAGAAGAAGAAGAAGAAGAAGAAGAAGAAGAAGAAGAAGAATTGATTGCTAAAATTAGGGATGAATGAAAGAACCAGCTGGTTAAGATAAAAGATGTTAGCCTTCAGTCTGCATTAAAACTCCATGGAAAGAAGGCCAAAATCCTTATGAATTGGACCCATAGGTGATATCATGATACAAGGAGGAAAGGTTGAAGTTAAGCAGAATGTTTGTCTTGCTTGGATTCATGGAAGCAGCAATCAAGAGACCAAAAGATGTATTGCATTGGGTAAATTTGCTGTACAAGATCTCTTTAGAGATCTTCTATTGGAAAGCAAAGAAGGCCAGGGTGCTCCTTAGAGGAAAGGATGGTGAGACTTTGTGTAAACATACTTTGGACATGGTGTCAAGAGAGACCAGTCCCTGGAGAAGGACATCATGTTTGGCACAGTAGAGGGACAGGGAAACATAGGAAGCCGCTTAGGGAGATCGATTGACCAAGTGGCTTTAACAATTGGCTCAAGTATGGGAACAATAGGTAGGATGGCACAGGACTGAGCAGTGTTTCATTCTGTTGTACATAAAGTAGCTATGGGTTGGCCCCATCTCGATGTCGCCTAACAATAACAACAATGATTGATTGAAAGTAAGTGAGACAATGTCTTGCCATCCTCACCTCTAAGCAAAATTCAGAATGTATTACCTCTAAGACAAATTTGTTTCCAGTAGCTCACAGCATATTTATATTGGTATATAAGTATAAATGCTAGTAAACATTTTGGAGTAATTATTCAGATTATGTAGTTTGCACCAAAAATTCTACACTTTGTTTCACGAAATATTTAAATAATAAGAAAAAAGGCAGGAAGTCAACATCATTTAAAAAATCAACATACTAAAATTATGAACTGCTGAAAGCTAAAGTGTAAAATTTTAGATTATTTTATTTAGCATAAGATAATATGAAAATGTATCACATTCTTGTATGCTAAGATACTATTGCTACTAAGAAAAATATGGTTAAAGTGTTTGAATTATACTAAAAAATATCAATAGTTGTAGATTAAAAGAAAATAATTTTATCTTAACATGTTAAAGTTCTACAATTAGTATTAATTTTGTTTGTTTATATGGTATTGTTGGTATTTTTAATGATCTTAATTCTTCGGTGAAGGAAGGAATGTTATATTTTTCAATGGCAGGTAAGATTGAAAGTGAGAAATCAGAAGGAAGAAAGTTTCAATAGATTTTTATGATACAGTACTGAATTTAACCATATTTATCAATGAAGCTTATGATCAATCAGTAATTTCAAACATATGAAAGTTATCAACAAGCACCTACCAATTTGAGAGGAAGTTTTAATAACTTTTCTATCAGAAAAATATGAACTTTCCAGATACTAATAAAACTCAAAATCCATTTTTGCCCCTATAGGTTAAATTAAATTTAGTTATAACTTACATAATAAATAGTTGCACTGATGAAAAATTTAAGATGAATTTGTAAAATGCACAACCGCTTACTTAATCCTGGATAGAAATTTAAAATGGATGTCTTAAGCTGACTGAAATTGCTTTAATATCATTTTTTGCATAACTATCAACATAACATACTGATTTCTTTATAATGAGTTTGTAAATAATTGAAGTACTTTATACTTATTATTTCATGTGAATGATGTTACTGACAGAACCAATACTAGATAATAAGCAAGTAGAAAACTTATGAGCTACTTTAGAAACTTAATATTTTAATTCATAGGATGTCTCCTAAACTGGGAATATCAGTAACAAACATAAAAATATAAAAATAAAATTATTCTGCCCATGACTTTTTGTTTAAATTGTATTGTGGACATCTCTAGGCTCAAATGTAATATTAAATTTTTCTATGAATCTCATTAAGAGAAAATTTTGAAGGAAAATGTGCCATTTAATTTTCTTTATTTTTTTCTATATAATCTATTCTCTGATTATTTGAAGGAAATATAACATTACTACTGTTGAATCTAGCAATAAACATTATGGTAATAATTTTGCTTTATTAATTTCATTTTCTGAGTAATTAATTTTATTGCCTGTTACAAAATTATAGGTTTCCAACAGAGAGGAAATTAAAACAAACAAACAAAAATCCACACATTTTTCTCATTGTTTCAGATACATTGTCATATACTTTTAGCCTTAGCAATGATTCAGTGCTGGAAACATACTAAATGTTCAGTCGATATCTATGGATAGATTTATATTAATAAATTAGGTCGCATTTTCTCAGGGAATAATTTCTCTCAGTAAATTTGTATATCTCTTGGGACATCCTTTTTCCTTTTTGCTTCTAGGAGGAGAAATCATTAAAGAGCACAACATGACTCCCAGCATGCGTTGTCACTTCCCTATGCTACTGCAACAACACTGTCAGGCCACTTCCTGACGGGTGACTTTACCTCAAACCACTTCCAGACTCAGACCACAATTAGATGGAATGGAGAATGCCATGGATTAAAATGTATCTCTTAACTATGTGTTATAAATCCTAACCTCTATGCCCATGGTCCAGCATTTCTCTCTCAGATTGCCATACTGTGGCTTCTATGTTGCTATGGGACTGAAAGCTATGCCACTGGCATTTCAAATATTATCAGGGTCATCCAAGGTAGATAGGTTCCAGCAGAGTTTCCAAACTAAGAACAAACTACTAAGAAGGAATATGCTAAGAAATCAGCAAACTATGAATCAGAGCAGAACAATATCAAATGCTGAAAATCTCATGACTAGTGGCAGAATACTATCAGATATACTAACAGAAGAATAGCCCATCAGGGTAAAAAGTATTCAAAATATTACTGATATTATTGAAGTAGAGAATCCCTCTCAAAGGAGAGTCAACTATAATGGCATAGATGGATGATAGCTTTCAGGACCTTTATTTGCTGACAGGCAGAACTCAAAATAAAAAGTGGCTGTAAATATCTATTTTTAAATTTATATTTCTATATTTTTAAATATATGTATATTTTATTTAATCACTTTATTGAGGGACTCTTACAAATCTTATAACAATCCGTCATTCAATAGTATTAAACACACTTGTACATATGTTGCCATCAACATTTCTGAAACAATTTCTTTCTATTTGATCCCTTGGTATCAGCTTCTAATTTTTTAGCCCCCTCCCCTGCACTCCCATCCTCATGAATCTTTGATCAATTATATATTATTGTTTTATTTCATGTCTTTCACTGTCCATTGACTCACTTCTCCCACATTTCTGTTATTCATCCCCTGGGGGAGGGGGCTATAGGTACAACCTTCTGATGGGTTCCCCCTTTCTCTCTCTTCCCTCTAACCCTCGTCTCCACCATACCCCAACCCACATGATATTGCTACTCCCACTACTTTTCCTAAGGATTTCATCTGTTCTGAATCCCATGTGTCAAGAGCTCTTATCTGTACCTATGTGTGTGTATTCCGGTCTAGCAGGATTTTTAAGATAGAACTTGGTAATGGTAGTAGGGGAGAGGAAGTCTTCAGGAACTAGAGGAATCATGTGTTTTTCATTGGTGCTATGCTGCACCCTGGTTGAAGTGTCCTTTCCTTGTAACCCCTGTGTGGGTGGATGTCTAATTTTCTAGAGATGGGATATAGGTCTCCACTCCACCCCTCCCCTCTTTCACATCTATACAATTGTTTGTTTTGGATCTTTTGATACCTGATGCCTACTCCCGTCCACACCTCATGATCACACAGGCTGGTTGGTGTGCTTCTTCCTTATGGGCTTATTTGCTTCCCTGCTACAAGGCTGGTTGTTTAACTTCAAGCCTTTAAGATCCCATATGCTACATCTTTTGATAACTGATCACAATCTGCTTTCTTCACCATATTTGCTCATGCACTCATTTTGGGAATGTGAGTATCAAAGAGCACCAAGTTATTAGAACAAAGTGTTCTTATGTTAAGGGAGGCCTTGAGTAGAGGCCCAAAGTCCACTTGCTATCTTAATACTTAACATATAAATATATGTACATTGGCCTCTATACCTTTCATTATAAATTAATATATTTACATATATATATACCTATAGCTATACCTCTAAAAAATAGCTTTTTACCTCCTACTTTTTTCTTCTATTTACTTACACCTTCCTCCTATTCCATTATCATGCTCAGCCTCCATTCACCTCTCAGTAATTTCTCTCAGATACATTGCACTTGATTAAACCCCACCAGGCAGTATCACTTATCCCTAAGTTTGTTGGCTCCCTGCTCCCCCACCTCACCGCCTCCTCTCCTATGATCCCCAAACTGTTGGTCTCATTGTTTTCTCCTGGGGATTGTTCATCCTGCCTATCTTATATACATAGACATGGGAAAAAGAAAAAGAAATAATCAAAAAAACAAAAAGAAACAATCCAATAAATACATAAATAGTTCTGGGTGTGGTAGTTAGTTTATTGTGCCAACCTGGCCAATGAACACATATGGGGTTAATTGAAGGGTGGGAGGGATAAATGGCTCAGTGAGCCTCGCCTTTCTAGTTCTCCGGTCTCTTGCTTTGTAATGATCACACCAGGGTGCAGCTGCCTTAACCAGTCCCCTGTTTCAGCTGGCAAGGCTAACTTCCTGCAAGACATCCCCAAGGAGAAGCCGCATGGACCTACCCCGTGGCAGCCCTGGGTGCTGGAGCACCCGTGTGGAGACCCCTGACAGTGCTGAGATGCTTACACGTTCACTGATTCAGCTTTCCACCTGCAGTTGGCTTTATGGTGTTTGTTTCATGAGATGAAGGAGGAATTTTTGGATTGGTGTCAGACATATGGGTTAATGTTGGATTTGCGGGCTTGGGCAGCACTGGGTTGGAATGTTTTATTGATGTGCACTTAACCTTTATATAAAGCTCTCTCTTATACATGAGTTTCTGTGGATTTGTTTTCTCTGAAGGACCCAGACTAACATGCTGGGTATGTCTGATGACCCTCATGTATGTTTTCCAATCAAGTCTGATGAGGTACCAAGCCCTGTCCCCTGAGTTAGAAGTCTATTTCAGGATTCCTTGAGGACTTGGTTACTTTGCTACCCTGTTGCACCCCTTTGCATTTCACCCCACTGCATGGGGAAGACTTGGCACACTTTATGCACAGTGTCTCCAGTGCCATCCTCCAAAGCACTATGAGTCATGAGGAAACATCGTGTCTCATGGAGGGGCCTGCCATGGGCCTCTCTGTGTATTGGCTGTTCCTAGCAGGGATGTCAACCCCAGGGATTGGTGGACCATGATGAGCTTCTCTCCCCCCTTCCCTCCGCATCTTTGTTCACTCTCATGTTGTCTGGACAGACCTGCCTCTCTCCCCAGGTTATGTCTGCAGTGTTGTCCTCTGTATTCCCTTCTTCTGGGGAAGGGGTCCACATAACTCAGCTTGGGCCTGGCCCCATTGTCCTCTCTGTTAGTTCGCTCCTCCATGCCAGTGTATTGCCCTCAAGACTTGGCACTCTCAGATGAGGTCTGGTTCCTCTCTCCCTTTCCTGTGGAGACATAAACAATACCCTCCCCCATGGGTGTATTAGTGTCCTCTTACCTCACAATCCTGTTTGTTTGGGTTTTCTGTTTTTTGTATGTGGGGGGTTTCCCCTTTCTTTTCCCCTCCTTTTTAATTGACTGTCATATACATCGTTGAGTCGAGTCAGACCCCTGCCAAAAGGTCTGGACCTCGACCCAAGATTAGATTGATGTATTAAGTAGCTTATCCTCTATGCCCATTGTACTTTTTGAACTTACCTTGGTGGACTCATGTGATACTTGTTCCTTTGTGCATGGTCTTCCCATGAGACAATGTGCTTCATGTGTTTGTTGCAGCTTTTTAGGGCTGCACAGTACTCCATTGTATGTATATACCAGAGTTTCTTAATCCATGTGTCAACTGATGAAAATTTAGATTGTTTCCCGGTATTTGTGATTGTGAACTGTGCCACGGTGAATATTGGAGCGCAGATATCTGGTCTTGGTCTATTTCTTACTTCTTCTGGGTTTATGCCCAGTAGGGGGATTACTGGGTCATATGGTAGCTCAATTTCTATCTGTTTTAGGTATCACCAGATTAGTTGTCATAGTGGCTGCACATACATACAGGACTACAAGCAGTCGATGAGATTTCCTGTTTCAGCATACCCTCTCCAGCACTCGTTGATTTCTGATTTTTTGAATTAAGCTATCTTCGAGGTTGTTAGGTAGTATCTCATAGTTGTTTTCATTAGCATTTCCCTATGGCTAATGTTGAGAACATTTTCTCATGTGTTTATTGTCCGTTTGGATTTCCATCTTTGTGAAACTTCTGTTGTGGTTTTTGCCCATTTCCTCAGTGGGCTCTTTGTTTTTGTTTTTTTTTTCATTTTTGTAGGCTAGCAGAGTAATGCGTATTTCAGTAATAAGCCCTTTGTCTGATGTGTCATTGCTAAAGATGTTTCCCAGTCTGTGCTCTCTTATTACTCTCTTGGCAGTCTTTCAATTTGAGCAGGTGTTTTATCTTCAGTGTATCCCACTTGTCAATTTGTGCCTCCTCTGTGTTTGTGTCCTTCCCTATTTCCGATAGCCTATGTATTCTCTTCACCCACGTTCTTAGGTTTGTCCCAATTCCCTCATTGATGACCCTAATATTTTGGGGCTTTACTTCAAAGTCTTTGATCCACCTCAACTTTATTCTTGGGCATGGAGTCAAGTGAGGGTCTGGCTTCATTTTTCTGCAGATAGATATCCATTTTTTTCCAGTACCATTTGTTGAAGAGGGCATCTGATTCCCATTTGATATTTTGGGGGCTCTTATCAAAGATCAGTTGTCTGTATGCTTATGTTTTTGTTTTTGGATTTTCTGTTCTTTTCCATTGGTCTGATTATCTGTCATTATACCAATACTAGACTGTTTTGACCACTGTGGCTGTATAATAAACGTTAAAGTCAGGTAAAGCAATCCCTCCTTCTTTGTCCTTCTTCTTGAGAAATTCTCTGCTAATTCCTGGCTTCTTTCCTCTCCATATGAACTTGGTAGTCAGTTTTTCCAATTCTTGAAAAAAAGATGTTAGTATTTGTATTGGGATAGTGTTAAATGTATATAGTGCCTTGGGTAGGATTGTCATATTTACTATAGTGAGTCTTCCTATCCATGCGCATGGGATATTCTTCCATTTGTGGAAGTAATTTTCAGTTTCTTGTAATAGTGTTTTGTTGTTTTCCTTGTACAAATCTTTTGGGTTTTTGGTTACGTATATCCCTAGATACTTCAATTTGTGTTTTACTATTGTGAAGTGCACTACCTTTTTCATCTCCTCCTCCATGATCTTATCCAGTGTACATAACAATGCAATAGATTTCTGTTCGTTGATCTTGTATCCTGCCACTCCTCTTATAGAGCTTTTGGAGTTTTCAATACATAAAAACATTTCATCTGTGAATAATGGTAGTTTCACCTCTTCTTTCTCCAGATGAATTCTTTTAATGTCTTTCCTTTGTCTTTTGTTGTTAGCTTAGTATTCCCAGTATGATGTTGAATAAAAGAGGGCACAGTATCATCCTTGTCTGGTCCCCGTTGTAAGTCAGAATGTTTTTGTCTTTTCTCCATTGACTACTACATATGCTGTTGATTTTTCATATATGGCTTATATTATATTGAGCAATTTTCCTTCCATTCCTATTTCTTGAGTGTTTTAAACATGAATGGGTGTGGGATGTTTTCAAATGCTTTTCCTGCATTTATCTATATTATCATGTGATTCTTATCTGTTTTCTTGTCAATAATGTTGATTGACTTTCAAATGTCAACCATCCCTGCATCCCTGGAATGAATCTCACTTGGTCATGATGAATTATTTGTTTTATATACGTTTGTATTCTAATGGCCAGTATTTTGTTAAGGATTTTAACATTTGCATCCACTGAGATATCAGACCATAGTTCTCAATTCTTGTGAGACACTTGCCCACTTTAGGTATCATTGCTATACTAGCGTCATAGAAAGGGTGTTTGTTGTCCCTTTCTGTGTTCTGGAAGAGTTTGTGGAGAGTTGGTATCAGTTTTTTTCCTGAATGCTGGTAATATTGTCCAGTGAAGCCATCTTGCCTGGGGCATTTTTAGTTGGTAGTCCCTTGATAACATTATCTATTTCTTCTATTATTATGGGTCTGTTGAGGTTATGGATGTCCATCTGGGGTAATCTATGGAGAATTGTTTTTCCAGGTATTTGTCCATGTCTTCCAAGTTGTTAAATTCACTGAAGTACAGGCCCTGATAATACTCTTTAATTAACCCCTTAATGTCATTAGGGTCCGTTGTGATTTCCCCCATTTCATTCATCATCCTGACGATGCTGTTTGTTCCTTCCTTTCTTTGCTTAGATTTGCCAGTGGTCTATTGATTCTGTTAATCCTTACAAAGAGCCAGCATTTTGATGCATTGATTTTTTTCATTGATTTCTTGTTTTCCCACTCGTTTATCTCTCTTTTGTTTTTTATTATTTCTTTTCTTTTGCTATTAGTAGGATTATTCTGTTGATTCTGCTCTAATTGCTAGAGATTTTGTGACAAAGTGTCGATAATAAGTCGCTCTTCCTTTTCATGTGTGCATCTATCACTATCAAGCTTCCTCTGATAACTGTTTTTGCTGTGTCCCAAAGGTTTTAGTACATTGTACTCTCATTCTTGTTAGTTTCTATAAATTTCCTAATTTCATCTCTCATCTGGACCAGTACACATTCATTTTGCAGGAGTAAATTATTCATCATCCAATTATTTGTCCCCCCTTTTCTTCCCCCTTAACTGGCCTTTTGTTGGCATCCAGTCTTATGGTGTTGTGGTCTGAGAGGGAAATTTGGGTGATCTCTAGGTGCTTGAAGTTACTCAGGCTCAACCTGTGACCCAACATGTGGTCTTTAGTATGTGTTTTGCACAATTGAAAAGAATGTGAATTACTTTTTATTTGGGTGAAGAACGCTAAAATTGTCTATTAGGTCAAGTTGCTTAATTGTAGAGTTTAGTTTATAGCTTCCTTGTTAAGCTTCTTTCCCTGTGATCTATCTTTCTCAGAGGGTGGTTATTAAAGTCACCTACTCTGATTTTTGAGCCTGTGATTGATTTCTGTTTTTCATCTTTTGGAGTGTTTGAGTTATTAAATTCACAGGTCTCTTGTTGGGTACGTATATATTTACTATGCTCACTTGTTCTTTGTCTACTGTTCCCTGGAGCATTATGTAGTGTGCCTCCTTTATCTCTTATTATGGCCTACACCTTGAGATCAATTTTTTCAGACTTCAGGATTGCAAGCCTGTTTTCTTTGACTTCCTGTTTGCTTGGTATAATTTGCACCAACCTTTAATTCTCAGCCTACTTTTGTCTGTGAGATTGAAACGTGTCTCTTGTAGACTAGTCTGCTAGTCTGTCTTTTAATGGGTATGTTCAGTCCATTGACATTCAGAGTAATTACATCCATCTGTGGACTCTGTGATCTCATCTCGTACCTTTGGTGTTGGATATTTACCTACCACTTTTCTTATCCGTGTGTGTGTGTGTGTGTGTGTGTGTGTGTGAAAGGGGGATGGTGCCCATTCTTATCTTATTTTCAATGTGGAGCTAATGTTATCTGCAGGACTGTTTTCAATGTGCTGACCTTTGAGTGGAGTTGCTGTATGTGGTGGTCTCTTATTTGTGCTCAATTCATGTTGTTCTTCTGACCACAGTGGGGCGGTAATAAATGTGTGTAGAGCTGGGTTTCTTTTAACATATTCTTTGAGATTTTCCTTTTTGAAGAAGATTCATACTTCACCAATCTTGATAGATAGTTTGACAAGGTAGATTGTTCTTGGTTGGCATTATTCTCTTTCAACTTTTTGAAGATGTTACTCCACTCTGTCCTTTTCATGATGTCTGCTGATAGGTCTGAGCATATTCTTATTTGAGTACCTTTATAGGTGACTTCCTTTTTTTGCATCACTGCTCTTAAGATTTTCTCCTTTTCTTCAAAGTTGAATATTTTATCTACTATTTGCCTTGGCCACGTCTTCCTGAGATTTTGTCTATCTAGTGTCCTCTCTGATTCCTGAATGGTTGCCTGAATCTCATTTATTAACCTGGGGAAGTTCTCTTCCAGGAATTCCCTTGCTATTTTTGCAGTTGATTTCTTGGTTGTATCCTGCTCTGGTAATCCAATTATTCCAAGGTTATTCTTTTTCATGGCATCAGACATTTTTCTTAGGTTTTCTTCAGCTTATTTCACTGTCTTTCCCTTTTCTTGAAGTCTGCTTGGTCGCACTCAAGGCCACTGGTTTGGCTTTCCACTTCTAGTTGGTTAGTGACGTCTGCCAACTTATGATTTGCTTTTGTTACCTCATTACTTATCTCTTGTACTCCCTTTGGTGCATGGCTCTATTTCCTCTATCGTTTCAACTTTTTTCTGTATTGCTTCTCTCTTATCCTGTATGACTCCAAGCAGCAAATCAACATCTGATTCTTCTACACACGTTGTTAGGTTCAGGACTTCTTTTGACATTACCTATTGTTTCTGCTGCTTTTTTCATTAAGGTTGTTGGGACTGGTTTCGCTCTGCATGTTCTTTTAGAGGAGTTCAGCACCATTTTCCAGAGAGTCGAAGAGCACTGGATCCTCTCTTTGGAAGACTCAAACGAATGCTTTTGCAGCCTGTCTACAGCTAACTGCACTGAGGGGCTGGGCTAACGCTTTATCCCACTGTAGTTTCACTCTCTCCCTAGCCAACCAGTATTCTGTTATTTTGAGACCCAGTTGCATGGCGTTCTCAGGGGACACTGTTCAGATGGTTGTGGGCCATGAGGATGGTACTGCACTGGATGATCCCATAGGAAGCCATAATGATGTGGCCAACAGCCACGGAGCACTTTGAAGGGCATGCAAGGGTTCCTACTGTGGTGTGGAGTGCCATGGTGAATGGGTGGTGGTGCCCACTGTGGTGTAGAGCTCTATGGATGGTGGAAAGAATTGCTCTAGGCCACAAGAGTGCCACAAGGCTGGGCAGAGGTTCCTGTCATGGTATGGAGCAATGCGGAGGGCTTTCAGGGTTACCTTAGGTAGCGTGCAGCACTTCAGAAGGTGGGAGGAAGTTCTCCCAGTCATGTGTAGGACCATGGATGGTAGGGTGGAGGTTGGGGGAGTTTCCTAGCCATTTGGAAGGCAGTGATAGGCAAACTGGAATTCCACCAGCTACATTAAAAGACAGAATTGGGGGGGGGGGGAGAAATAGATGAACTCCAACCCACTCCATGGGTCTTGAAAAGTTTAAACACTGCCCAAAGGCAGCAGAAGATATGAAGGTTGATTTAAAGCCCTTGGGCCAGCCAAGGTAGCCCGGCACTGGCTGTGACTGTGGTGGGGCTAAAGGTCTTCAAAACTGGGTAAATCTGAGTCTACTTATCTTTGTGATGTTCCTCCTCCTGTGACTGGAAGTTTGGAGTTTCCCTCTCAGTGGTACTCCTGTGTTGATTTCCACAGAGTCCCTCTGGTATTTGTTACTCGATCATCATCTTACTGGAACACCTGAACATCTATTAATAATTGAAACTTCAAATGTGCACAGTATGGGATAGGAAAACTCAGAAGTCAAAAATGAAATAAAATACATAAATATCGATATGCTAAACATTAGTAAGCTAGAATGGACTGATAAGAGGAAGAACCAGAAATTGGAGAAATATGACCTTGGTAATACAAATGGAACTGGAGATTGCATAACAGGACTATCCAAGGCCATTCCTCAAACAGCACAGAAGTTTACTGTACATGTGTAATTTGTCATAGGGAATACAGCAAAAGCACATTAACTACATCAGACTATGGTGAAGCTCATTATCATCAGATAAAACAGGTCAGAGACTGACTGTGGAACAGCCCATCAATTTGTCATATAGAAGTTCAAGTTGAAGCTGAAGAAAATGTTAAGTGAACAAGAGCCAAAACACATCCTTGAGCACAATCTATAGGGGTTTTGTAAGCATGTCAAGAGTAGGTTTGATTCATTGCACTGATATCTGAAATAGCAAAATGTTGGAAACAAACACAACTCCGCCTGGTACATACACAAATTAAAATATCCTGGATTGATTAAAATGAAAGAGAGAGAGAGAGAGAGAGAGAGAGAGATCTGTCCCTAGAGGAGGACGTAATGACTGATAACATAAAAGGGCAGTGAAAAAGAGGAAGGCCCTCATAAAATGGATTGGCATGGTAACAGCATCAGTGGGCTCAAGAATAAGAAAATTGTGAGCTGGCACAGCACTGGGCAACTGGGCATTGTTTTGTGCAAAGGGTTGTTATGTGTAGGAACTGTTTTGACACCTAATATGAACAGCCCACCATGTGTCTGTCAGTTTGTTGTACTTGGGTGGCTTGTGTGGTGCTGTGATGCCAGAAGTTATGTCAGGTATTTCAAATGCCAGCAGGGCTGCCCAGAGTGAACACGCTCCATCAGAGCTTCCTGAATCAGAACAGACAATGAAGAAGGGCTCAGCTCCTTTCGTGTGGGAAGAATCCACTGAAAACCTTAGGCATAGCTTTGAACATATTGCCAGGAAAGACATGTCCTTGGAGAATGACATCATATTTGGTAAAGTGGAGGTTCAGAATGAAAGAGGAAGGCCTTTGATGAAGTGAATTGACATAATGCCTGCATCAATGTGCTCAGGCACAGAAACAATTGTGAGGATGGAGCAGGACTTGACAGTATTTAATTTTGCTGTGCATAGCGTTGCTATGGGGTGAGTTACTGAATGGCACCTAACATCAACAACAATAACATCAGCGACTATAACCACTGTGTGAGTCATTTGCTTGATGAAATTCTGATATAATTGGATTGCTATTGGTAGGCATTGACTTGATGGCACCTAACAATAAAAACAGCCATTGTGTGAGCTGGCTATAATTCTTTCTCTATATATCTCCATACCTTTCTATCTATCTATCTATCTATCTATCTATCTATCTATCTATCTATCTATCTATCTATCTAATAGATGGCACATACATATATACACATCCATATATATAGAGGGAGAGAGAAATTTCTTTGATATAAAAATTTATATCAAGCAAATATATTTCTGTATCTCTCTCTGTCTCTATATCTATCCCTATCTCTCTATCTATCTATATTATCTGTATCTTTGTGTCTATCTGGTGGTATACTGCTTGCTTATGCTTTGGCCTGTTAACCACAAGGTATGAAGTTCAAAACCACCTGACATTGTTAGGGAAAAATTCAGGGCGTTTTACTCCCATAAAAAATTACAGTCATGGAAACCCAGAGGGGCAAGTCTACCCTGTCCTACAGTGTCACTATGCGCTGCTAGAGAGAGAGCAAGCCTAGTCTAACACATGTGATAGCGAAAATGGTGTTTTAGAGAAACAATATCAAAGGACTTTCTAAATTGGTGCTCATGTCTTATTAGGCCCCAAGGCCTTGGTAACTTTGCTTCTGTCATGACTGTAAGTCCACCATGGCCCGTAAGGAGAGTGCTGTTAATCCATGGCATGAGGTGGGCCTGTTATAACCCATACTGTCACCATCAGAAATGAAATGTTGATAAGAATTGAGGCACTGAGTTATTATGTGTTTGATTTTTTCATCATTTTATCAGGGTGAGAAGTATAGAAAAGCTGGTTTGTTGCTGATGCTTACAGTAAACACAGTGGTAGAGGGAAGAGTTGAGCTCATAGATTCAGTATTATAGTTTGAGCTCTGTATAAAAGAGTTCAAATTTGCTATTTGTGCCATAAAGTAATTTCTAAGACAAAACAAAATTCAATGCCAATTGAATTCCCAAGCATAAGTGCGTCTGATGTTAAAGTGAAGCCATTGATTACACAGAAATGGGACCCTGAAATTGGGATGAGAGAATATGGCATGTAATCTATAAGATGGGTACATTTGGTCTCTAAAATCTATTGAATGACTTCAGCCAACCGGACCACTCCTTTCATCAGGGAAGACTACTGCATCTTTCACTGCTAATTCCTTCCACCCACAATGGAAAAGATCAGCAAGCATGCATACTGATATAGCCCTTGGCTATGTCTAGAGCATAACCTGAAGCAAATGTCTTAGAAAATGTTTCTGCAAGCTCACAGGAAACTCCCTCATCTTCTACTATTGTTTTATACTCAAGTCTCAGCAAGTCCCAAAAGTTGAAATACAAATGATAACCAACAAAGAGGTGTATAAACTCTTAAAGAACTTCTTGAGTTTTCTAATATGTACAGACTGAAATCTGGTGAGTATGTATGAGAATGGTTATTAAGGGTATGGGATCATGTTACAAGGAACATAAGGTTGGAGCAGTCTGCATCTATTGATATGGGCCCACTAAACACAGATTCTTCATTAAATGTTTCCGCTTGAGAGTTTGGAGAAGATCTAATAGTTTATTCGGTTGGTTTGCTGAAGCATAGATTATGAGATGGATTGTGAGTCAAATTGAAGTAGTAGACCTACCTTGGTATACTGTAAAGGAATGTTTACCAAAGGTTAGAGAAACTGGCATGTGAGAGTGAATTTATCAGGATAGACCGATAGACTCACATAGGTAATGCCCAAAAGACATACCTATTACCACAAGAGTGGGGGGGAAAATTTGTAAAGGGAGCTCCAGCATCTCTGAAAATTGCTGTGATTTTTATTTTATGAAAGTCAAGTTTGACAATGGGAATTTCCCTAATTGAATTAACATATCCAACTACAATAGGGCTGTTTGGGCCCTACAGGAGTAGGGACCAAGTGGCATCACTTAATTTAAAGAGACAACTTGGATGTGGTTACTTTAATGCACAAAAGAGTCAGATTAGTCATCAGAATAGCCTTACTTGTATGGGACTACGGCATTGACTACTTGGGCAGGGTTTCCATAAGAGTGAAGTAGATAGTACAAATGGAAAACGTCTAGGCTAGTAATGGCAATCTAATTGGAATAGCCAAAATAGATAACTAGGAAGCCTCAATCAATTTTCTAATGTAAGCTAGACGACAGATCCACTTCCCTTAGAATTAAGGCGGGGGGTGGGGGTTTGGTTCCCTTTGAGGAAAGACCTTACCATACCACCAAGAATGCATTCTGTTAGTCTCTCATTCCGTATTCCCCAAAAGGATCTACAGCATTTTATAAAAGTGATTATTCATTGGTAAAAAGAAATGATCAGACATTTTTAGGTATTACTAGATATTGATTCAGGAATCGATATTAATACCAGAAGACATAAAATATTTTGAAATCGAACAAGTCAGGGTGGAGTGAGTTAGTCTGGGTGGACTAGAGAAACAAAATTCATAAACACTCACATTTTATAAGACAGAGTTTTATATAAAAGGTAAGTGTACATTAGGAAAGTATCCCAACGCACTCCAGTACAAACCCATAAGTCCTACACCAATCCACAAAGTCCTCCCCAAACTTGCAAAACACACACAATAACGCCAAATGCAGGAGGAAAGCTGAATCTCAGTGCCAGCAGGGGTCTCCACGTGGCTTCTCCAGCACCCAGGGCTGCATCAGGATAGGTCTATGTGGCTTCTCCTCAAGGATGTCTCACAGGGAGTGAGCCTTGCCAGCGGAAGCAAAGAACTAGCTAAAGTCTGACCATCAGAGAACAAGAAAGTTGAGGCTCACTGAGCCATTTATCTCTCTGCCCTTCATTTAATCCCACATGTGTTTATCGGCCAGGCTGGCACCATAAACCATAATTTTCATAGTGGAGGTATAAGTGATCAAATTATTAAAGATATTTTATCTCAAATTAATCTCACAGGGGATCCAGTGGTCCCCAAACAAATCCTGTAGTTTTTTTCATGGGTCCAGAACGCATAATTGGAAAATATATACTCAACAATTGGTAGGACTGCCATATTGGATCCTTGGCATGTGGAAGAAGTGTTATCCTGGTAGGAAAACTATGCAGCAGTTATTAAAACTACTGCGATGAAGAAAAAGAGTAAATAAAAAGCAATACTGCATTCCTGGAAGGATTGTAGTGATTAGGGCTGCCATCACAGAGTTGAAGGCTGCAGTGATTCCCACTGTATCGCCATTTAATGCACCTCTTTGGCCTACACACAAAACAGATAGATTTTGGAGAGTGACCATAAACTTAACCAAATGAAGACTCTAGTTGCATTGTTCCAGATCTGATTCCGTTGATCTGATACTTGATATGGAGTTATTGATCTAGTCAATTGTGGTAGTTATATAATTGTCATTTAAAGGATTAGGCATGTAGGGGTGGAGTCTGGACTGTCAATCAGGTCATAGCCAATTGGCTTCTGTGTGGGCAAGGCCTTCCTCTAAGGAGTCTGGGAATTCCGGTATTTCCTCCTTGGAGGTCAGAGACTCTCTGCTCACACCCTGGGAGACATTGAAGCTGACAAGACACGTGGAACTACTAGTACCCTGAGAGGAGAAGCCACATGGTCCTACCCTGGTGCAACCAGACTTCTAAAGCTGAAGAAGCCATGCAGAGACCCCTGCCAGTGCTGAGATGTTTCCAATGCCACTGGATCCAAAGACTTTCTACCCACTGGCCTGTGTTCTTTTACATTCTGCGTCTTTGTATGTGTTTCTTGAGTCTGAAGAGGACTGTATACATTGGTATCGGACATATGGGCTAATATCTGACTTATGGACTTGATCTGGACTGGGCTGGGATATTCTCTCAATGTTCAATTGCTCTTGTATATAAACCTCTTCCTTTGACACCTATGTGTACCCATGGATATTTTTCTCTAGTCTATCTAGACTAACACATCAACACTCCTCCCTACCCCCAATTCTATTTTTGAAGGATCATCAGTAGCAGTGTGTCTTCAGCTATCCAGGGCGCCAATACATTTTCATGACCTTCTCTCAGAGTTACATTATCTCTCCAGCACTATGCCATAATTTAGTCTGTTGAGACCTTAATTACCTTTCTCTTCCACAAAGTGTTGATATAATGCTATTCAAACATAATAATAATTTTGAATAGGCACAAGACTAGGGAGTGTTTTATCCTATTGCACATGGTTACCACTCATCAGAATTGACTTGAGGCATCTAAAAACAGAGCAGTGAATGAAATTTCTTAATATAAATTTCCTATGCATTGTATTAAAAAACAAACTAATTGCCATAAAATAAATTCCAACTCACAAAAACTTTATTGAACAGAGTAGAACTACCCCAATGGGTTGAGGCTATAAATCTTTGCTGGAGTGGAAAACTTCAACTTTCTCCTCGCAGCTACTGGTTGAACCATTTACCCACTATTCCTCCAGGGCTTGGGTAAATAAAAGGAAACTCACTGAATCAACGTCGACTCACAGCAACTGTGGAAGATACATTATCTCCTGTCAACTTGTGAAGGGTCAAATCAAAACTTGATGACCTCATTTGGGAGGTGCAAGTGAAGAAAAATAGCTCACTAGAGGCCAGATACAAACTCTCTGATTCGTCTCCCTGCAAGGCATTCCTGTTGACAAGCCACAAGGAGCAATGCTGATGACAGCCAGAGCCTTGGAGCTGGAGGAGCCCCGTGGAGACCCATGTCAACATTGAGATGCTTCCACCAACACTGGATCCAACAGACTTTCCACCCACTGGCCTGTAATCTTCCTGGATTCAGCATCATTGCATGTTTTGTGTGAGTCTGAAGAGGAATTTACAGCCTGATATCAGATATATGGGCTAATATTGAACTTATGAACTTGATCTGGACTGGGCTGGGATATTTGCTTAATATACAATTACTCTTTATATAAAGCTCTTTCTTATACACATATGAGAGTCTATAGATTTATTTTTCTATTTAATCCAGAATAACACAGGGATCCTATGGGATGGGACTTTCTACGCACATAGTTACACTCTTAAAAACTCACAGGACTAATTCTACCTGTCCTTTCATGTTGACATGAGGGATTGGAACCATGCAGATAAGATGTCGAAAACACTAACTCCAGGCATGACAAGTTTTGCCATTCAATTATGTATAAGAGAACCATCTCAGAGGTAAAATGAGAAAATTCCTAGGACCGTCACAGAAAAAAGAGCAACCAGAGGACCATGCCACACAGAGAGTAGAGGAATCATGCTGTTGAGACCATGAAGCAGTGAGACAGAGCAGTAAGCAGATTTCCTAATCCATTGACAAAGGCCCAGGCATCACATGAATGAGAGGCTGAGCCTCTGAGAGAGACGTGACTTGACTAAGAGGAGAGGCTGATATAGAACACTGATAGTATGCTTAATACTTTCTGATCCTGGCCAGTTGAAACCTATTAGCTTGCCCCCAATAAACCCCTATCATTAATTGTGAGTTCTATGCCACTGCAACAGGTTATTGAACATGGTAGAGTGTAGTGGGAGGAATGGTTGGTTTCAGAATAGGGTAAATAAAGGTGGAGAATGGAGATATGCCTCACCTCTGCTTTGTGGCAGTTGGCCTTGGGCTAGCATGGAGTGGATTCTCCCTCTCTATACTGAATGCAGAGGTCAGATTGGTACCCACTCTGGTTTCTCAAACAACAGAGTTTAATACATTATTGAAAAAACAAAAAATATTGCCATTAAGTTGCCACTGAATCATGGAGACACCAGAGGACAGGATAGAAGTGGTTTTGTGAGTTTGGGAGACTGTATCTCTTTATGGCTTTACTGGAGTGAAAATCCCTGTCATTTACTTGCAGAGTGACTGGTTGTTTTGAACTGCTGACCTGGCAGGTAGTAGCCTAACTCATAACCATATACAAGCAGGGCTCCTATTAAATAGCAGACAATATTTTTTTAAAAATCTTTTTACTGGGGGCTCTTACAGCTCTTATCATAATCCACACATACATCCATTATGTCAAGCACATTTGTATATATATTGCCATCATCATTTTCAAAATATTTTCTTTCTACATGAATCCTTGATAAATTATAAAGTATTCTTTCTTTCATATCTTGCATCATCCACTGTCTCCCTTCACCCACTTTTCTGATGTCCAGCCCCCTGGTGGGGTGTGCGTGTATTTTATGTTAATCATTGTGATCGGTTCTTTCTTTCTTCCCCAACCTTCCCCCTAACCTCCTGGCATCACTACCTTCATTATTGGTCCTGAGGGGTTTATCTGTCCTAGATTCCCTTTGTTGCCAGCTCTTATCTGTAGCAGTGTACATGCTCTGGTCTAGTCAGATTTGTAAAGTAGAATTGGGGTCATGATATTGGGGGAAAGGAAGCATTAAAGAACTAGAGGAAAGTTGTGTGTTTCATCAGTGCCATACTGCACTCTGACTAGCTCTTCTCTTCCTTGTGACCCTTCTGCTAGGGGATGACAAGTTATCTACTTACTGGCTTTGCATCTCACATCTGCCCTATTCCTCATTCACATTGCTATGATGTTTTGTTCTGGGTCTTTGGTGGCTGGTACCTGATCCCATCCACATCTCATGATTATACAGGCTGGTGTGCCTCTTCTATGGGGGTTTAATTGCTTCTCAGCTACACTGTTGCTTGTTTATCATCAAGCCTTCAAGATTCCAGATGCTAACTCTTTTGATAGCTGGGCACCATCAGCTTTCTTCACATTTGCTATGCACCCATTTTGTCTTCAGTGATTGTGTTGGGAAGGTGAGCATCACCAAGTGCCGGGTTACTAGAGCAAAATGTTCTTGTTTTGAGGGAGCACTTGAATAGAGGTCCAATGTTAATCTGCCACCTTAATACTTAACATATAAATGTATGTACATAGATCTATTTCCCCATCATCACATATATATTTACATATATACATGACTGTATTTAGACCTCTATAAATGTACTTTGCCTCCTAGTTCTTTCCTCCATTTCCTTTTACTTTCCTCTTGTCCCACTCTCATGTTCGACCTTCAATCAGCTTTCATTAATTCTTCTTGGCTACATTGCGTTGATCAAGCCCCACCAGGCATCCTACACTGTCCTCACCATCAATTTGAGATTACTTGTTGTGTCCTTGTCCCTGGGTTTGTTGGCTCCCCTCTTCTTTTCCTCTGCTCCCCCATCTCCCATGTCCCCCCAGAACCATCAGTCCTATTGTTTTCCCCTTAGAATTGTTTATCATGCCTAGCTTATTTAGATAGACATGCAGAAACAGTAATAAACACAAAAGCAAACAAAGCAAAACAAAAAAAAAAACCAACCCAGCAACAACAAAAAAGTAAAGCCTATAAATAGCTCTAGTTCTGTTTGCTGTCCTTTATTAGGGTTTTCAGGTCAAGTCTGATGAGGTGTCTTGTCCTGCCGCTGAATTCTCTTTTGGGGATTCCTCAGGGACTTCATTGTTTTGATCACCTTGCTGTTCTGTGGCACGCTCTTAGTTTTTCACCCCAGTGTGGTGCGATCAGGCAGGCACAATTCCGGCACTGTCTCCAGTGCTGATGCCTGTAGCACTATCGGTCAGTGAGGTATGCCATGTCTCATGGTGAGGCCAACCCTTATGGTCCTCTCTGTGCATTGGCTGCTCGAGCAGGAATATTGTCCTTCAGCCTTGCTGGGCCAGGATGTGTTCCACTCTCTCTTTCTCTCTCCTTCCCTCTCATTTTGCTCCTGTGTGTTCTGATCAGACGCACATCTCTCCCCAACCTGTAGCCTCAGTGCTTTCCTCTGTAGTGCCTTCTCCTGGTCGAGGGGGGCAGGGGCAGGGTCCACCTATCTGGGATTGTTGCCGGCCCTGCAGACCTCTCTATTGATTCTTTGCTTCATGTCGGAATGTTGCATTCACCTCTTGATGCACCAAATTGAGGTCTGGTCCCTCTCTTCCTCACATTTATGACTGCTTTCCCACTGGTCCCTGGGGAATTCCAGGAGCTGCCCTTCCTAGCCTGAAGTCTATTTGGGGACTCTTCAGGGGCTTTATGGCTTGGCTCTGCTCTGTTGCTGAACTTCTCTGTGTCCCCAGTATTGTCCTCTGTCATGGTATGACCCAATGAGGGGACATCGTGTCTTGAGATGATGTTGGCCCTACAGTCCTCTTTGTGCCGTAGCAGCTCTGTGCAGGGGTGTCGTCCTCCAGGCTTGATATGTCAATATGGGGTCTAGACTATCTCTTTCTCTTTTTCCTTCTTGGTCTGTATCTGTGTGGGCATGGTATGTCAGCCCATCTCCCCCACCTGTAGGTTTCATGTTGTTCTCTGTAATGCATACTTCTAGAGAGGGAGGTCAGTTTGGCTCTGACTGGGACCCAATCTTTCCATACGTTGCTCCACATGGTTTGATGCACCGGGGTGGGGTCTGCATGCACACTCCCAATTATCTTAATTTTCTGGTCTGCAAGCAGGAGCATCGGGCAGGTGATTCCACCTGGATGCCATCTTCAGCAGACAATAATTGTATATAAATCAAGAGAAGAATAAATGGAGTACACATTTGGATTTTGGTTTTTAATTCTTATCGGTGGTGATGGTAAGGCCTGCAATATTGCCAAGTTAATTATAAACTTAACAATGTATAGGACAGGATGTATATAACTTGGAAACTCTTAGAGGAGAAAGCTAATAAATGAAATTAGATTACAAACTTCATTTAAAAACAAGTATATACTGAATTTCAGGGAAGCATAGTAAAACTGTTTCCTTGGGAAAAGACATTTAAAATATAAAAAATTCAATAGTAGCTCATGAAAACAAATTTTTAAAAATATAAGCCAAAGAAATAAAACCTAAAGGAGAGCTACATTAGTGTCAAAACAAAAACAAAATAAAACTTTTATCCTAAACCCTCTGTGTTATGATAAACTTTTTAGAATATTATTGTTATTGTTTTATGTACCCAATAATGTAATGTAATGGAGCCTCAAATATGTGTGTGTATATATATATATATATATATATATATAAACATATATTTAAACTAACAAAATACATATGGATATAGGGAAGTTCACAATAAAAGTGGGAGAGATTTAAAAAAATATATCCCAGTAAATTATAAAAAAGCAGATAAAAATCAATAAATATACTAATAAATAAAAATATAAATTTTAAAGTAGTGATTTTCTAAAGCCATTGGAAGACATTTTAAATTCAATAGAAATATTTCTTTAAAATTTCCTTACACTGGTCTGCAAATCAAGTAAATACACATATATATGGGCTTTAAATCACAATGTCTGCTTTCTGATTTCAATTGAGGTCAGAATCAACAGGAAAAAACATAAATATAAAATATTTTAAAGTTTGGAAATTAGTAATCTACAAAACCCTATGTCAAAGGAAAAATTCATACTAAAATGGAAAGATCTGAAATGAATGGCTATTAAAATAGTTTGTATCAACCATAGGATGTAAATTAAACATAACCAGAGATAAATGGATAACTCGCAATCTACTCAGCCACCAGGGTTCCATCAAACAAGTCAAGACAAAGGGCTTTTTTCTCCTTTTCTTTCTACATTTTCACATTTCTCCAGAGAGTATCACAGAATAGAACACTACCAACTAATGTCATGAGGCGAACATGACTTTGATATGATGAAGTGCAGGTATACCTCAGAGATACTGCGGGTTCGGTACCAAATCACCATGATAAAGGTAACAACAGGTCAGTAAAGTGAACCACACATTTTTTTTTGTTTGTTCCTTAGAGCAAATAAAAGTTGGTTTTCTGGTGTATATAAAAGCTATGCAGACTCGACGGCACCTAATGACATAGAAGTCCTGTTTACTCTAGTCTATTAAATGTGTAGTGCACTTTGGAAATATTAGAAACATTGTAAGGATTCTGAAAATATGGCACACGGGGATGCCATGGGAGCACACAGTGTGGTGAAAGCGGTGCTGGCTCACTGTTGGCCGTGGATTTGCCTGCCGGCAGGGTCTGCGGAATGGAATTGAGTGAAGCACAGTAAATGAGCAATGACTGCCTGAGGGAGAAAACCTATGTACCAGACTCACAAGCAGACGCGGCTGTACCGATCCTCAATGGAAACAGAGGGGGAAATGGCAGGTGTCTTTTAGAAATACCGAAAATAATACTCATAGCCTGAATGGATACACCTAACAAGGTGATTTGCATATTAACCAAATGAAGAGGTAATCACTTGTTCTTTAAAACACCTAAAATTAAAATATTCATAATTAACCCCCAAATAGCACCCTTCCACTCAGAGCAGCGTATAGAACCGTTTGAACATTTGGGGCAAATTAACAGAAAGAAAAAAAAATCTAAACCAAAGTTCAAATCTCATGTAACACCTGAAAGCTAGATTATATGAACAGGAAGAAGCCACGACTTTCCACCTGCATGATCTCTCATTTAACTCTCACAGAAAGTTTGATGAGGCATACATTACTATTCGTTCTTTCGAGGTGAACAAATGGGAGAAAAAAATCAAAACATAAAAAATAAATTAACACTGATATTTTCAATGTTATGTTAAGGATTCCATTTTGTTAGAATATTGAAACAAATCCACAGGGAAGATGGATACTTGTTATGCCCCAAACGGGGAAGTAACGCAGCTACCCGTCAACAATACACCAAACCCGGAACCCTGCCACTGAGCCCTTTGTACCCATCCGCAACCACGGATAAATGCACTGCGGCATATTTATTGCTGAAGCATCATACACTGATAAAATGAATACTTCACCCCCACCATTGACAGTATACGCAAACCCTTAAAAATAATAATAAATGAAAAATGCGTGTATTATGATTCCGTGTTAGAGATTCTTATATAGGCGGCATCGTTGTCTTAAAACACAATTATTGCCTCGGTCAGAATGGTAATTTCCTGTCGGGTGAAGAATAAAATTTTAAGAGAAAATCTCATCAAATGGTTTTGCTCCTCACCCGGGTGGTTGCTTTGAAACAGTTTATTCGGCTTTAGTGATAAGATATGTTGATATTTACCAATAACAAAAGTCTAAAAACCTGGAGAATTAAGAATTATTATATCAACTTGAGGTCCCTGGGTGGCACGGCTGGTTAAGCACTGAAGTAGTAGCAGTAGAATGGCTGCCAGTTTGAACCCGGCCAGTCATTTCAGGACAGGATTGGCGATTTGCTTCCCAAAACTCCTCGTGTCGAAAACCCTAAGGAGCCTTCTGCTCTGCACATGGGGCCTCCGTGAGTCTGAATAGACTCAACAACAATAGACCAAGCACAGCACTGTCTGTTTTGCAATGAGAAAATAAGAGGAAAAACAAAAGAAAGTACTTTTGCTCAATAAAATTACAAACGACTTACGAAGTCTCCATATGGAGGCAAATGTGTGTGTGTGGGGGGGGGGGAGAGGGAGATGTATTTGCTTACTTCAGTGTTTCATATGTATTTATTTTGTTAAAGTTTACAAAAGTTTGGACCAAGTGATTCATGACTAAGACATTGCTTTAATAGCTTCATTTCTAACGTAAGCAATGACAATGAGTGATCAAAATAAGTGATCAAAAAAGTAGTTATTTCATTTAATTTTAAGATAACACCGGGTTGCCTTATATGTGAACAAAATCCAATCACATGTGTACTTACTTATATGTCCTTTAGATTTTAAAATAACTTCATTTGATATGTTAACATGTTACTCATTCTATATTTTATTTTAATTTCTGAAATAAAATAAAGATGAAATTCATTTTCTACCATAGTAATTCTTTTTACTTTTTGTTTTGAAGAATTTATTATGCTTATTATTTTGATATTTTCTTGCACTAAGTTGGAAACTTGATTTATAATGTTCTTATCCAAATTGCAGTCCCTCGAATTCATGTCTTAATAAGACTCCATCCCCCTCTAATGCAGTAATCGGATAAAGCAGTGAAAGATTTATATTCCTGGACCGTTCAACAGCTGTCACTCTTAACCTTGCAGAATGTCATATTGACATGTAGGTTTCCAACTTTTGCAATGCCCCATTACATATCTGACCTCCTATGCCACTACTTGTTTATTTTTTCCTCCAGCATGTTGCAGTACCAGAAATTGTAGCTCTGCTTCTCATGTAGAAAACAGATATCAAAGTTCAAATCAATCACAAAAAGCCAGTTTATTTCATGAGAGGCTTACTTCTAGCCTTCTGATTACCAGAGCTGATTCTTTTTTAAAAAATGAAAAATGGAATTTAAGTTGATAGTATGTGTATTTCTGAAGAAAAATCCATGATGTGAATGAGCATGATGCTGTGACAAACTGTATGGAATTTAGTGTCTCTCTGAACAAAACAAAGAAACTCTCTTCCTTCTGCCAACTCTATAAACAGCTCCCCAGGTGCAGCAATAATACAGAATGTTTGAAAAACAGCCACGATTACGATGTGATCAAGGACTTTCTCAAGAGAATACACAAAGGACATCTCCTGCTGCCTTTTGTGTCTTGGGCTTCTGCATTTAATTGGCAGTCTCATTCCAGACTACAAAGTGAGCGTATCCCTTTGGAAGATCCTGACAGAAATGGTAAAAGCAAGCTAAAGCAGTTAAAGGTCTTTGATCTTCTCTTCAATATCTGAGGCTCTCAGTATTTTGGAGTTAGAGAAAACTTGCTTAAGACGTGTGTGTGTGTGTGTGTGTGTGTGTGTGTGTGTGTGTGTGTGTGTGTGTGTGTGAAATAAGTCTTAGAGAAGTGATTTTTCTGAGCAGGTACAAAATAAGAATCACTCTCTTTGTTTAGGTCTTTCAGTGATTGGAACAATTCTTTTGCATAAAGTGGATAAGCAATGCTGATCCTCTGGCATAAAATCTTCCACCAGTATTTTGAATGCCTTCTCTGCCTTTGAGTTGACCAAGGAACACATAAAGGACTACAGTGGCTACAACGAGGAGCCCAAATATACCTCTTACTGGGGGATGGTGCGGGAGCAGACAACATTGTGTTCTATTTGTATACCATCCTAATGAGTCAGAGGTGACGCAGTGGATGGCATCTAATAAAAGCAAAAACAACAGTTGAGCATACTCATGTCCACTCCATAGGGACAAACTAGTTGCCATGACTATTCTATAAACATTTTAACTTGTTTTTCTAATTGTTTGAACCAAGTTTATGGTTCAAATTTTTCTTTCCTACATCGTCTACAGTGGGATTTGATGTTACAATGGCTGCCCTCCTATTGTATGTACATGACTGATCTACTCACACAGGAAACTTCTTTGGGGACTATAACTCAATGTCTTCTTTTTAAAGGTAGGGTCTTCATGTAAATTAATATCACTAAATCTGGTTTCTTTGGTGTAATTAATAGAATTTTGCAATTTTGCCTATTATCCTGGCAAAGTTAATGCACATCGGCACATTTTAGAAGTAAAAAAGATATTTCTGTACAAGAGTCCAGAGAGCCAGAAAGGACTCTTTGATAGAGAAAAACTCTTTCATTAGCAACCAGAGCTTTTAAAGGCAATTCCAATGCTCTTGGATGGACCCCTGGTGACATGGTGATTATGCATCTGACTACTAAGTGAAAGGTCAGTAGTTGAAAATTACCAGTTGCTTTTTGGGAAAAAACAGGGCTTTCCACTCCTATAAAGTGTTGCTATGACTAGGTGTGAACTGGATGGCAATTAGATTATGGTCTTGGGAATAAAGTAGGCTAACACTCCCAGTCATGACCTCTACCTTCCTGGTGCCTGCGATCTGATTGCTATATTTTGGATTGTAGAAGTGCTCTAGTTTACTATGGAAGGCCTTTTAAATGTTTGTTTATATCTATAAACTACAAAAACACAATAAAGCAATTAGAAACACCAACAGAAGGTTTTCAATTAATTCAGCTGGTTATATAAAGAATTGGAGAAACTTAATTGTACTAAAAGTTATTTCTATCTAATAAGCACATCCTGAATTCCCATCCACTGGAATCACCAGTGCCAAAAGTTGAATTATTTCAAACACTGCAAAAATAAACTGTCTTTGAAATCTCTACAAAGAAATGTAACTTGCTGAAATGCCTAAAGGAATGTGTAAAATTTACACAAAACCTTTATTGAAAAATAATTGGAAGCTAACCACATGCTATTAAAAATGATTGTTTTCTATATTCCTTAATCGTGACATTGCTAGCTTTCTGTGTATTTAGCATAGAAACATAACATGGTAATGTTTGCCCAATATTTGACAATATAGAATCTTATATTATGATAAATCATTACTCATATCCTCTGACAACACTTTTATTCCTATGACTCTGAATTCAGTGAGTTTTGGTTTATTATAAGTTTATAATTTAAGGACCATATGAAACTAGCTTTGAAGATAATTCTGATAGTTACAGTCCGTTATACCTCAGAGTGGTTCATGTTGTAGAGAATTCACAGAGCCTTGAATCAATAAAATCCTGGCTCTAATTTTTAGACAATTACATCATAGTTCTATTGGGTTCCCTAAGATGGGGGAGCAAATTTAAATATACATATACATTTATACTTCTTGATCATGAAAAAATGTGAACCTGCTGATCAATCAAATACTTACATATAGTTCATATCCATAAAAAGGCAGATATAGTCTTGCAAACCTGATTTGCAGAATATATTAAATGCCTAGCTTGTCTTTTTCTATTGAAATATCGAGGGCCTATAAAATATGTGATATATAAGTGTACCTATTAAAATATATAGTTCTATATTAGAAGAAATTATGCCAGATAAAATTCATAAAGAGAAGAAATAAACTTTAATTTATCCAGTTAAAGTAGAAAACAATAATTGATACATTATAAATTCTATATTTTCACAGGATTGAATGATTTAAATTTACCTTACTTGGGAAAAGAGATGAAATACTTGATACAGTAATTCCCCCAAATCCTTAAATTCAATTTCCAAGCACATTTAGGTGTTTCATCTTTTTATTTTTCTTACTTCTCTTCTTATCAGAATGGGAAGCTATGTTTTTCTCTATTGGCAGTTCGTGGTCCACCACTAAACTCACGGCCACTCTAATCCTGCCCATCTGAATTTAAATTGAGATCACAAGATTCATTCTACATTGCCACCAGCTGACAGACTAGTTTGTCTTTGTGTTTTCACTTGCTACTTCTTTCTGCTGCAGCGGTTCTCCACCTTCCTAATCCTTTAAGGCAGTTCCTCGTGTTGTGGTGACCCCCAACCATAAAATTATTTTCATTGCTACTTCATAACTGTAATTTTGCTACTGTTATGAATCATAATGTAAATATCTGATAGGCAGGATGGATTTTCATTGTTACAAACTGAACATAATTAAGCATAATTAAAGCATAGTGATTAATCACAAAACAATATGCAGATATATTGTGAAATATTTGTGTTTTCTGAGGGTCTTAGGCGACCCCTGTGAAAGGGTCATTCAACCCCCAAATGGGTCGCGACCCACTGGTTAGAACCACTGTTCTATGGGAACCTGGCAGTATCGATTCAGTTTGACTTTTCTTACTATGCCTAAAGTACAAATCATTTGTCAGCACAATTGGTAAATATTTCTCATCTAAATTTTAAGTTCAAAGAATAATTTACATTTGATATTTCATTTTAAGTTTGAGAGAAAATAAGTTATCACCTAAGAATTAGATATGATAATTTGCACCAAACTGAGTAGTTTAATATAAAGGCAGGGACTATTTAAGTCATGTCAGTATCAATGTAAAAAAAAAAAAGCAAAATTATTTACAAGGCCAGAGACACAGTGTGGGAATTGCACCTGACCTGATCCCACCACACCGAGGCAAATCACTGGGGGAGTGCAGCGGAACAGCCAGGGAATGGAGTGGCAAGGTCCCCAGGGAATGCTGAAAGTGGACTTTGGGGCCAGGGCGTGGTGCCCCAACAGACTGGACTGGAAAACGCTCCTAAGGGCCAGCAAACGATCCCTGAACTAACTACAAGCTTTTCTCTTGTGAACTGTTTTATTCTGTTCTTTGTCAGTGGTTTGTTTTTGTTGTTTTGTTGTCTGGTTGTATACTGTTGCTTTGTTTTCCTCTGTCTAGTTTTCATGCATGTTAGTGACTCCACAGGTCTGTCTGAATAGGACAGGCTGGATGAACTATCTGGATGAAAAACAACGGGACCGACAGTTTTGGGGGGACTTGGGGTGGGGGGGTGGGGGTGGTAAGGAAGTGGTGTTAACAAACCCAGGGACAAGGGAAAAACATGGGACCCCAAATGCTAGAGAAGTGGGAGTGGCAGGCCTGGTGGGAAATGATCAAGGGTAAGGTTGCTTAGAGAAGAGGTATACTCTAGCCCAGGTGGCGATGAAGCATGGTAGTAGGGCAGGAGGAAAGTCAAGGGAGATGGAGGAAAGAGCTAGGAGTCAAAGGGCATTCATGGAGGTCTAGACAAAGACATGTACATGCAAATATATATAGGAGGATGGGGAAATAGATCTATGTGTCTATATTTATAGGTCAAGTATTAAGGTGGCAGAAGGACCTTGAGCCTCTACTCAAACACTCCCTCAATGCATGAATACCTTCTTTTATTAAATTGGAACTCTATGATGCTCACTCTCCCGACACAACGGCTGGAGCCAAAGTGGGTGAACAAGTAAATGTGGTGAAGAAAGCTGATGGTGCCCGGCTATCAAAAGAGATAGTGACTGGGGTCTTAAAGGCTTGAAGATAAACAAGCGGCCATCTAGCTCAGAAGCAACAAAGTCCACATGGAAGAACACACCAGCCTGAGTGAGCGAGTGGTCCCAAAGGGATCAGTTACCAGGCATCAAAGAACAAAAAATCATATCATTGACTGCACACCTCCATGATAGGATCGCTGAAGACAAATGGGTGCATAAGCAAATGTGGTGAAGAAAGCTGATGGTGCCCGGCTATCAAAAGAGATAGTGTCTGGGGTCTTAAAGGCTTGAAGGTGAACAAGCGGCCATCTAGCTCAGAAGCAAATAAGCCCACATGGAAGAAGCACACCGGCCAGTGCGATCACGAGGTGCCCAAGGGACCAGGTATAAGGCATCATGCAAAAAAAAAAAAGATATAAGTGTGTGTATGTATGTGTATATATGTGTATATGTATATATGTATGTATATATATGTATATATATATCATATTAAATGAAGGGGGAAGTGCAGAGTGGAGACCCAAGGCCCAAGTGTCGACCAATGGAGATCCCCTCATAGAGGGGTTTAGGAGAGGAGATGGGTTAATTAGGGTGTGAGGTAGTATCGATGAAGAACACAGCTTTCCCCCGAATCCTGGATGCTTCCTCCCCCCAACTACCATGATCTGAATTCTACCTTGCAGGGCTGGATAGGACAGAGGCTGTACACTGGTGCATACGAGGGTTGGAGGTACAGGGAATCCAGGGTGGATGATACCTTCAGGACCAAGGGTGTGATGGACGATGCTGGGAGAGTGGAGGGTGAGTGGGTTGGAAAGGGGGAACTGATTACAAGGATCCACATGTGACCTCTTCCCTGGGAGAGGGACAGCAGAGAAGGGGGGAAGGGAGACTCCGGATAGGGCAAGATATGACAAAACAACGATGTATAAATTACCAAGGGCATATGAGGGAGGGGGGAATGGGGAGGGAGGAGGGGAAAAAAAAGAGGACCTGATGCAAGGGGCTTAAGTGGAGAGCAAATGCCTTGAGAATGATTGGGGCAGGGAATGTATGGATGTGCTTTATACAATTGATGTATGTATATGTATGGATTGTGGTAAGAGTTGTATGAGTCCCTAATAAAATGTAAAAGAAGAAAAGAGAAAAAAATGATTAGGGCAAAGACTGTACAGATGTGCTTTATACAATTGATGTATGTATATATATGAACTGTGAAAAGAATTGTATGAGCCCCAATAAATTGTTAAAATTAAAAAAAAAAGAAAAAAAATTATTTACAAGGAGCGATAGATTAAAGGAGAACAACCTCTAAATGTATTTGAATATAATCCATCAGGTTGAAATCACTCTCCCAAGATCACAATGTAATTGGAGAGTATTCCATAGAAATCAATATTCCCATTTAAACCAATTTAGTTTCATGGCCATTGGCCCAATAATTACATTCTTAGGTATAGTTAAAGCTTCTCTAGTTTTAAAATACAATAAATGTCACTGAAAACAGTTTGGCTAATGTTAGTACATTTTTAATAAAGATCAAATGTAATTAAACATAGGCTCAAAAATGAAGCCAACAAATCCAAATGAATATATATATATATATATATATATATATATATCAGTAAGTTTTTAATTATTCCAAATTTTAATCCGTTCTGATTAAATTTAAATCTATTGTTCCCGGTTTTCCAACTGAATTGCTTTAGCTGTATGGGTAGATTTTTGCATTTTCCTTACAAAGTATGAAATATGCTTATACTCAATAGACATTTGTGTCGTATTTAGCTTTTATTCTATCTTTCAGTCTTGCCCACAAATTCTGTGTGGGTGTTTGGTCCTTGGGAACATTCGTAGAAATGAGAAATGTGGTGAATTATTCCATTATTTCGTTTTTGACAATTTTGCTTTTCACTGACAGCATTGTGAACATACTGTAAATGTGCTAAGAGGCACCGTCACGGAGGTACCTGACTCAGATAACAAAATGCGGCTCTGCCCAGGGCTACACCGGCCTCATAAGTCTTGCTGTTTCAACCCATTGCTTCAGTCACTGTGTCAGCCCATCTCCTCGAGGCTGCCCATTTTTATGCTGACCATGTATTTTATCAAGTATGATGTCCTTTTCTTGGGACTTATCCTTCTTGATATGTCTAAAGTATGTAATACCAAGCCTCATCCCCCTCTCTTCTAAGAGCATTCAGGTTCAGGTTGTACTTCTCTGAGAGATTTGTTTGTCCTTCTGGTGGGCCATTCAGCACTCTTCACCAACAGTAACATTCAAAGGCATCAGTGTAGGAGATGACTAGAAATACGATGACTTGGGTCAGGTCATCTTTAGTCCTTAAGATGCCTGCTTTACGTTTCAGAGCTTCAAAGAGATTTGTGCAGCAGCAGCAGATATACCCAATGCAATATTCATTTGAATTCTTCTCTATCAGGTCCATGAGAGTTGATTGTGGGTCCAAGTTAAATGAAATCCTCAATGCCTTCAAACTTTTTTTTTATCATGATGTTCAGTTGGAAGAGTTTTTGTTTTCTGTCCATTGAGTTTTAATATATATTGAAGGCTATCGTCTTTGAACTCCATCAGTAAATGGTTTAAGGTCTGTTTTTCACCAAGTAAGGTTGTATCATCTACCTGCCATCTCCTGGACATTCATGAGTCTTCTTCCAGTCCTGATGCCAAATTCTTTCTCACACGTTTTATGAGTCTGCTCAACATGCAGATGGAATAACCATCATGAAAGAATCCAACTGGGACACCCAGCTCTTCTGATTTGAAATCAGACTGCATCCTCTTCCCCTGTTCAACTGCTTCTCGGTCCTGAAGCAGGTTCTGCAGAGCACAATCCAGTGTTCTAGAACCCCCATTCTTTACAATGATGTTTCTAACTTATTAAGATCCACACAGTTGAATTCCTTTGTGTAGCTGATAAAATGCAAAGACACATCTGATATTCTCTGCTTTCAGGCAAGGTTCATCTTACATTCACAATGATGTCCCTCATATACATCTTCTTCTGACTCAGGCTGGATTCTTGGCACTTCCCTGTTAAAAGACTGTTGCACTGTTTTTGAATGATCTTTAGCAAATTGTACTTTTGTGTGATGTCAGTGGAATTGTTTGATAATCCTGTTTATTGGATCACCTTTCTTAGAAATAGGCACACATAGAGCTATCTTGCAGTTAGTTGGTCTGGCAATTGCCTTCCAAATTTCTTGCCATATGTGAGTGAGCATTTCTAGCATTACAGAGTTTGCTGACACATTTCAGTTGGTGTTTCATCAATTCCTGTTTCACCAGTTCTTGTTTCTTGCCAATGTGTTCAGTGCAGCCTGAACGTCTTCCTTCAGTGACCTTGGTTTTTATCATAGACCACCTCCTAAAATGATTGAATGTCAACCATTTTTGGTAGAGAAAACACCTTGATGTGCTTTCCTTATCCCCTGTTGATGCTTCAGAACTGTTCAGTACTGTAGCCATAGAAGATTTCTTACTGCAATGTCACGTTTGGATTTATTCTTCAGTTCTATCAGCCTGAGAAATGACAAGAGTGCGTCCCTTTTGTTCTTCCAACTCGAGATCTTTCCATATTACTTTATAGAATTTTACTTTGCCATCTTTAGCCATCCTTTGGAATCCTCTGCTCAGCTGTTTTACTTGATCATATTCCAGTATTCTAATAATTAAAAATATTTCTAATCTTTATCTTTTAATAGATTGTAAATGATAATGGATGAGACATTCATTATATCTAATTAAATACCCCAGGAACTTAGCAATGCATTTAACTTCCTTGAGAATTTTAAAAGTAAGTTAAATAAGACAAATTCACACACCTTAAAATGCAACTTAAATATTTTTGCTCAATTGTATCATTATTTATAATAAAGTATAGCATTTCATTCACAGTAACAAAACACTTGGGTATTTTTCACAATTACCTCTCTCACAATTTCAAGCTCACACAGGATTATATTTGGTCTCCAACAGTACTTGAAAACTGGCTATGTGTTGATGTGGTGAGTCAGAGTGCTATATTTTAGTTCTTTAGAAACACATGATTTTTGTTACTGAAAATTTACTTAAACATTCCTTATATTGAACAGTCCTGGTGGCACAATGGTTTAAGTGTTGAACTGCTAACGAAAAGGTCAGCGGTTTGAATCTACCAAGGGCACTGTGAATGAAAAAGGCACTCTGCTTCTGTAAAGATGTGCAGCCTTGAAAACCCTATGGAGCAGTTCTCCTTTGTCCTGTAGAGTTGCTATGAGTTGGAGTTGACTTGATGGCAGTGAGTTCCTTCTGTTGATATCCAGCTACTGCAAAACATTTTACCCCTTATTGCTCTGTGCTGACACTATTGGGTAAGCATTGGAGAAGCAGTTTAAACCCACCAGCCACTCTGGGAGAAGTTGAGGCTAACTTTTGTAAAGACTGGCAGCTCTGAAACCTCTCATAGGCTCGCTGTGAGCAGGATTCGACTCCATGGCTCTGGGTTTAATTTTGGGTGTGGGAAACCTTCATCTCAGTTGATATGGCCCTGGTTTCAAAATTCTATCACAAAATCTGTTTTGCTAAAATGTCAGTTCTTTGTCTTCCTGTAATGTTACATTCTCATTATAGCTATATCTGCTTTCTTTAAAAAGTATATCTGAGAGCCCTTGTGTCGAGGCCTGAAATTCTGTGCTCAACCACATAATTTAGTCTCTGGGAAATCTCTGGGGGATGGCCCTGGTGCCCTCTTTTCATGTTCTCTATTGCTCCTTTAATCATTGCTCTTGAAAACCTTAGACCTCCTATTAGACCTCCTGTTAGGTCTCTGCTCTGTGGTACCCAGTTGTCTCACACATCTCAGACTGTCTAGTTTTTCTATCAAAGGGTAGAGTACCTGCGTTGTGCCTACTTCCATCCTTATTGATTATCTCCTCACATCACAAAGAGACATCTTTTTATGTGCATCGTTTCAATAACTTTCAATGCCCTTTCTGCAGAAGGGCATCATTTCAGCTTCTCTTTACTGTTAGTTTCAAGAGCTGAGTACTTTGGGTCTTTTTGGAGTATGACTCAGGGATCTGATGCCCAAACATCTTGGATAACTCAAAGCAATGGAAGCCTGATCTTCCAATACCATATTGTTGCATTGTTGTGGTGACTGGTTTCCCTTTTAGGACCTTAGCAACAGCACCGATAAAAATGAAAGACTATCAGAAGGGAAATTAATTACACATCCACGTTGTCTTCAAATTACTCTCAAACACACATAATCACACACATTGCATAAGTATTTGTGTTTCCCTTTGTGGTTTTTTTTGGGGGGGTGGGGTCATTGACATCCCATTACTTGGGATAATTGGAGGTTTTTAAATCATTATATATTTCTAGGAAAAAGAGTGCCAAATGCTCACAGAAAAACGAACAGCTGCAATTTTCCAGCATTAGCTCGAGGAGTCAGAATCCATGGCTTGCTCAGTTGTATCTCAATTCCTAGCAGAATGCCTGGCACGTACGCGCGCGCGCACACACACACACACACACACACACACACACACACAAATGTTTGCTGAATTCAAGTCAACCTTATTTAAGACTTTAATTTAAATAATTATCTCATAATTCAGATGATACACATTTTTACAGATATTAATTATGTTTCAAATGTTGCGTTACAGTCACTGCACATAATCCCCAGTTGTTTTTTAACCGCATAAATCAATTGTGCTAGTAAGATGATAATGAAGAGAGAAAAATGGAGCAGATGTTTTGGTAAATAGTTCTTGATTTGACAACTAAAGTAGTGCCTAAGTGAAGTCTTTAGAAAAGGAAATTACTTGTATATGACTTCAAGAATTTACATTGCACTGCAAGTTCAGCATTCAGCCGGGGTGTGAAAGTTTCTTTCTGTAAATTAAATGATGTTATTTAACATCAGCCCTATTTAAGAAGTCATTACAATCATTTAACCTTACTTTTTAGCCACTCTTCCATATGTTTTAATTCTGCATATCTTTGATTCACGTGAGACACCTGCCTTAAACTGTTAGCAAAATTTTATGATTCAACAGATTCTCACAGTGATGTTAAAGCACGCTAGAATAATGGAGATCCTTGGTTTTAGTAATTTGAATGATGTAGCAATAACACTCTTTATGGGAGAGGTAAAGGAGCAATGAACTGAAAGCATGAAAACTGATGGGTGGTCTTGGAAATCAGAAAAGCTTAGATTTGAAATGATGCAAAATCTCATATTGCAGCTTAAATAGAAATGAACAAAATGTATCACTACCCATGTTTATTAAGCTGATGCTATACACCCTCCACACTCATAAAAAAAACTTTGTTGAGTCTTTTGAGAAGGAACCTCATTTAATCCTTACAACTGAGCCAAAACTATAGTTCAATTAGGTTAAGTAATTGACCAAAAGCTAATACCCACTGAAGACAGAGATAAAGCATGATTGTAAAGATGATTCCAAAGTGAAGGTGCTTCCATTGTGTTATTCTATTTGAAAGTAAGTATTTTCCAGAACATTTGCCTTTTCAATTGTACATTAAGATCTGGGGACTGGACTCAGAAACCATGAACTGGATAGAGGGTGCTAACAGAACCGGTTTGACCCTGGTCATGTTACATAACACCTCAGAGCCTTCCTATCCAACACACGAGAGCCCCACTCTAACAGTGTGTAACCATAATACTTGATGTAAAATAATGTAGAGGTGACAATAAATACTGGATGAAAGAGAAAAGATACTTTTTAATGTAATTAGACATGAAATGTTTACAGGTACACAGTAGCCATTTAATTTTATTCATTATCCATAGTGAAATTCAAAAGGAGAATTTTACATTTTAAAACATTGTGTTGCATGTGTCTATAATTCAAGACATTGGTGTTGTAAGAAAAATTAAGGATCATGCAGCAGAAGATTTTAATGATCACAATTACTCCATTAACATAGAGCATATTGGCTAACAGGCTCAGTGCTCTGTGTAGTGGGCAGTTTCCTAGGGTGCAAATGCACTCTTTTCATCAATAATTGAACCTTAGGATTTTAAAGAAATTATTGTCCTGTTAGCAGGAGTCCTGGTGGCATAGTGTGTTACACAATGGGCTGTTCATCACAAAGTCAACAGTTCAAAATCAGCAGCCACTCTATGAGAGAAAGGTGAGAGTTTGTACTCCGCAGAGAATTGCATTCCTGTCAACAGAGAGGCAGTTCTGCCTGGTCTACAGGGCCATCCTGACTTGGAATCAACTCAATGGCAGGTGGCAGTGAGTTTGAGTTTTTAATTGTCTTGGTTGTTTTGGTGGCATAGTGGTTATGCGTTGGGCACTACCCACAAAGTCAGTAGTTCAACACCATCAGACATTTCATGGGAGAAAGAGGAGACTTTCTACTTCTGTAAAGAGTTACAATCTCTGCAATTCACAGAGGATGTTCTACTCTGACCACGAGGGTCACTATGAGTTGAAATGGGCTCGTTGGCAGTGAGTTTCTGTTTCGAGCTTGATAATTACTAAAACACCAAGTGTATATCAACTTTCTGTCTGCAAAGACGGCTGTCAGAAGTTTAATGGTATTGTGGTAAATCAACAGATGGCTTTAGATAGTATTGACATCATGAGAATATTAAGTATTCTGGTCCATGAGTACAGAAAAGTCCATGTATTTCAATCTCCTCTAATTTCTTTCAAAAGCATTTTACAAAAGAGGCTTCAATGGAATTTTCCATAAGTATTTTGAAATCCTTTGGTATAGATTTTGGTATATAACTTCCACTTTGCTGGTTTTATTTATTTTATTATTTTAGATAGAACCATGTCCCTCATTTCCTTTTCAGATTGTTTAGGGTGATTTGTAAATTTGACTAAATTTTCTGTGTTGGTCTTGTATCCTATCACTTTGATGGGTTTTGAGGGAGATAAACTACTTATCTGTCAGTTTGTGGTACTGCAAAGGCTTGTGTGTTACTGTGATGCTGGACCCATGTCTCTGAGATTTCAAATGGCAGCAGCTTTGCCCACGGTGAATAGATTTCAGAGGAGCTTCCAGACTAAGACCAGACAAAACCGAAGGACCCGGCTCCCCACTTTTCCAGAAGGAGCTGCTACAAACCTTATGCACGGCTTCAAAACACTGTCAGATGCAGAAGGTCTCAAGAACAGGTGCAGGGCATTTTTGGATATAGCGCAGAAGAATGGGCTCCTGTGGTCCAAGGTCACGTTAAATGTGCTTTCTCTGAGTTGACCATGGTGACTTGTGTCTGGTAAAGTCAGTGGGAGTGGAGCCGTTGCTATCTTCTTTTGCTGAGGAGGCAAAACTCAAGGTAAAGAAACACAGCTGCAAACATCTGCTAATGATTGGAACATGGAATGTGCGAAGAATGAATCTAGGAAAATTTGAAGTGGTCAAAATGAAATGGAACATATAAAGATCAATATCCCAGGCATTAGTGAGGTGAAATGCACCAATATTAGCTGTTTTGAGTAAAAAAGTACATGATGTAAGATATGGAAAAATAATAACAAAAATATATAATATAAAAATAAGGGTTCCTGGGGCACAGGATGAGGGAGGGAGTGGAAAAAGGGGAGCTGACATCAAGGAATTTAAGAAGAAAGAAAATATTTTGAAATTTATGGTGGCAGCTATTGTACAAATTATACTTGATCAAATAGAATTATGGATTTTTACTGTGGTAGTCACATGGTGTAGAGTTTAGCCTGTCAATCAGGTCACAGTTTGATGACTTCATTTGGAGGCGCTAAGGAGATAATTAGCTTGCTGGAGGCGGGACACAGATTCAGTCCGTGGGAGGCGTTATAGCTGACAAGGCACATGGAGCTACGCTAGTGCTCTGAGCTAGAGGAGCCACATAGAAGCCCCTGCCAGTGCTGAGATGCTTCTTCTGCTGCTGAATCCACAAGACTTTCCACTCACCGGCCTGTTATCTTCCTGCATTCAGCATCATTGCGTGAGTTGCATGAGTCAAAAGAGGAATTTATAGATTGGTATCAGACATATGGGCTAATATTGGACTTATGGACTTGTTCTGGACTGGGTTGGGATGTTTTCTCAGTATTTAATTGCTCTTGTACATAAAGCTCTTTCTTATGTACATATGAGTGTCTGTGAATTTGTTTCTCTAGTCACAGTCTACCCAATCTAACACAGTTACATTATCTATAAGAATTTTCTAATCAAATTAGTTTTTAAAATATATTATTTACTATTCTGGGAATAACACAATCAAGAGGAATATTGTGGCATTCTTGTCTAAAAGGACATTGAACAACCAATCATGACATACAGGGAGCTGCCAGAGATTCATGCTGGGTTCAGAAGAGGACTTGGAACAAGGGATGTCATTGCTGTTATCAGATGGATGTTGGCTGAAAACAGAGAATACCAGGAAAAATGTGTTCACTTGTGTTTTATTGACTATTTAAAGGCATTAGATTGTGTGAATTAGAGGAAAAAAACTATGGATAACCTTGAGGAGAATGGGAATTCTAGGACACTTCATTTTGCTCATACAGAATTTATACACGAATCGGTAGTACAGACAGAACAAGGGATACAACATAGTTTAAAATAAGAAAAGCATGAGACAACATTGTATCCTTTCACCACACATATTCAATCTCTATCTTGTGCAAATAACCCGAGAAGCTGGCTTACTTGAAGAAAAATGTGGCATCAGGATTGGAGCAAGATTGAATAACAACCTATGATATGCAGATGAGACAACCCCGCTTGCTGAAAGTGAGGAAGGCTTAACACACTAGCTGATGAAGATCAAGGAACGCAGCCTTCGCTCTGGATTATGACTCAATGTAAAAAGGGCCCAAATCCTCCTCAACTGGACCAATAGGTAGCATCATAATAAATGGAGAAAAGGTTGATATTGTCAAGATGTCGTGCTTGAATCCACAATTAATGCTCATGGAAACAGCAGTCAACAGATCACAAGACAAGTTACGTTAGGTAAATATGTTGCACAAGACCTCTACAGATTATTGAAAAGCAAGGATGTTACTTTGAGAACTAAGATGCTCCCAAGCCAAGTCATGGTGTTTGCAATTGCCTTATGTGAACGTCAAAGACAGACGTTGAATAAAGAAGGCGGAAGAAGAATCGATGCATTTGAATTTTGGTGCTGGCAAAGAATATTGATAATATCATGGAATGCTAAAAGGACAAACAGATCTGTCTTGGAAGAAGACCAGAGTGTTCCTTAGAGTCAAGACTAGCAAGGCTTCATCTTGCATACTTTGGAGATATTGTCATAAGACAGCAGTCTCTGGAGAAGGACATACGGCTTGGTAAAGTGGAGGGACAGCAAAATAGGGATGGATTGACACAGTGGCAGCTGCTCAGGGCTCAGGCACAGGAACAACTGTGGGAATTAATCAGATCCATGAAATATTTTTTTCTGTTGTGCATAGGGTCGCTATGGGCCAGAACCAACTCAGTGGCACCCGACAACAACAACATATATAATTTGTGTTGTTGAGTTGGGTCTGACTCATAGTGACCTTTTACACAAGAGAACAAAACTCTGCTCAGTCTCACACATCCTCGCAATATATTTTAGCCCATTGTTACATTCACCCTATATTCATATGTAAACATTATATATGTATGTACCCTCTGTTGTGTTAATTTATCCCTTTATTCAGTTATGTTATTTGTAAAAAGTTATAGCTTTACATTTTGCTTTTTTCCCTGACTCTACCTCCTTTATTGGACCTCAGCTTTATGCTTTTCTTCCAAATTTGGATACATTTATCTTACCTAGTTGTTTTGGCTAGATCTTCTAGCACAGTGGGTCTCAACCTTCCTATGGTTGCAACCCTTTCAGACAGTTCCTCATGTTGTGGTGACCCCCAACCATAAAATTATTTTCATTGATACTTCATGACTGTCATTTTGCTACTGTTATGAATTGGGTGAACCCTGTGAAAGGATCATTCGACCCCCAAAAGGGCCGTGACCCACAGGTTGAGAACTGCTGCTCTAGCATAACTTTGAACAGCAAAGATAAGGCAGATATCTTTGTCTTGTTCCTGATCTTAAAGAAAAAGCTCTCATCTTATTTCATTTTGTATGATGTTAGCGGTTTTTTGTTTGTTCGTTCATTTAAAAAAAATAAATGCTCTTTATTGAAGTGTTTTCCTTTTACACCAATTTTGTTGAGTGCTTTTATAATGAAAGAGTTTTAAATTTTGTACAAAGTCTTCTTTGGGAGAATTCACATGATCATGTGAATTTTAAAAATTTTACTCTATTAATATAATGTATTTCATCATTTTTCTCCTATTGAATCACCATTGCAGGCCGTGATAAATCCCAGTAGAGTGCAATGTGAACTATGTAGCTAATGTTACTGAATTAGACACACAGAGAATGTTGAATTAGCAAATGTTTTGTTATATATGTATTTAAAACAATAAAAAAATAGAACTCCATTGATTCCCTACCTCCAAAAATAGGTTTTCAAAAAGTACTGGAAAGAAACAGCATCGCTTAATTTTTTAACTTAATGTATGCTGTCTCATCCAAAATTTTCAAATAAGAATTTTAAAAATGAGGCTCTGGTAAAACAACATAAAACAAAATAAAACAAAAACCTGCCTTGGGTTTGATGCAGCCTCATAATGACCCCGCAGAACGGGGTCGGACTGCCTGTGCGCGTCTGACACTGCACCTACAACACAATTCTATGGCGCGTGGTTCTCCCCTTCCCCATGCCACGACCCTTTCACACAGCCCTTTCTGATGTGGTGACTCCAACCATAACATTATTCTCGTTGCTACTTCACCACAGACATTTTGCTACTGTTATAAATTGGGCAACCCCTGTGAAAGGGTCATTCGACCCCCAAGGAGTCACGACCCACAGGTTGAGAATCGCTGTTCTAAAGCCTCACCCTTCACCTGGGAAGCAGTTGGTGATTTTGAAGTCCTAACCTTGCTGTTAGCAGTCCAGTACATGACCACCATAGGCCAGGATTTAAGGGTTTTGGTTTTTTTAAAGTGTGATTGTGAAATATAACAGATTCCAAAAGTCCAAAGCCTAGGAGCCTTAGGAAAACCACTGCTGTGTATTGAATAATTTTCCCCCAAAATGTGTTGTAAATCTTAACCCTTGTATCAGTGCGTGTAAACTAAGGTGACTAGATTTTAACATTGTCAAAGCGGGACACCAGCGGGACACCATTAGTAAAACTCATATCCTAGCGAAATAGCCGCATGGCAGTTGAAAATCGTACACCCTAGCTTGTTGTGCATTTTTTCCAAAAATCGGGACTTCTTTAAAACGGCGCGGGACGTGAGAAAATTTGTTAAAAATTGGGACTTGAGGAAGGAGCCCTGGTGATCTAGTGGTTCTGTTTTGAGCTGGTACACCACAAGGTCAACTCTTCCAAACCACCAGCCATTCTACAGAATAAAGACCAAACTTTTGACTCCCCTGAAGAATTCCAGTCTCAAATTACCACATGAGCAGTTCTGTCCTGTCTAGTTGAATCGCTATGAGTCTGAGTCAGATCAAGGGGGAGGAGAATCCCATTTGGGGGTAGGGTTTTCTATTATGATAATGAGACTTACGATCTAGATGTATATCAAGCCGATCATTTCTGAGTTATAAGAAAGTAGATTGGGGACAAAGAAAACAGAGGGTGTGATAAGGTTTTTTTTAATCTAATTTTTATATATTTTTTTAGCTTTGTTTTGTTTTTTTACATTTTATTAGGGGCTCATACAACTCTTATCACAATCCATACATATACTTACATCAATTATATAAAGCACAACCATACATTCTTTGCCCTAATCATTTTCAAAGTATTTGCTCTCCACTTAAGCCCTTTGCATCAAGTCCTCTTTTTTCCCCTCCCTCCCCACTTTCCCCACCCTCATGAGCCCTTGATAATTTATAGATCATTATTTTGTCATATTTTGCCCTATCCGTAGTCTCCCTTACCCCCCTTTTCTGTTGTTTGTCCCCCAGGGAGGAGGTCACATGTAGATCCTTATAATCGGTTCCCCCTTTCCAACCCACTCACCCTCCACTCTCCCAGCATCACCCCTCACACCCCTGGTTCTGAAGGTATCGTCCACCCTGGATTCCCTGTGCCTCCAGTTCCCATATGCAGCAGTGATAGGTTTTTTGTGTCAACATGGCTCTCATAGGAACAGGTGGGCAGAGTGTAGCCTATCAATCAGGTCGCAGCTTGATTGGAAGGCTACTGAGATAAATGGTTCTCGGAGACTGGCCTCTTCATTGTTGTCCCTGGAAGCGGGCCACACACACTCTCTTCCTCCTTCTCCTTCCTATTGATGAGCCACACAGAGAGCTGTCAGAGCTATGCTGAGATCTGAGAGAGCGCTGTAATATTTCCACGACCATTGGATCCACAAGGCTTTGCACCCATCGGCTGATGATGTTCCTGCATCCTGCTTTGTTGCCTGCAGCAGCATGAGTCTGAGGCGGGACTTATGGACTAGTATCAAACTTATGAACTAGATGGACTAGATCTGGACTGGGTTGGGATGTTTGCTTGATATATAATTATTTCTTAACATAAAGCTCTCTTAAACAGATATAGGAGATTCACTGAATTTTCTCTAGTCAACCTGGCCTGGCACACATGGGGGAAATGGACCTAATCTATCAAGATGAAATCACATCAGTCAACGAAAACCAAGGAACTTCAGTGAGAAAATTTAACAGGAAGATTTTTGCCCAGAGCAGATAGAGAGAATCTTTCTAGAGCCTGTGGCCTGAGTTCAGGCTTCTAACCTCCGAAGCTATGAGAAAATACATTTCTGGTCACTAAGTCACCCACTTGTGGTATTTCTATCATACCAAATTAAAACAGCCTGGAGGACAGTAAAAAATATGGCTCCGATGTACTCTTTCCTTATTCTCTCTGTGTCTTTCACGTTATCACCCCAATGCATCAGAAAGCACAGAGAGCTGAGTGGTCCTAGGGGTTTGGAATATAAGGAGCCTGTTGTACGGCACAGCAAATGTTTGCTGGACAAGCAAAATAACAGAAGAAGGAGAGAGGTTTCCTGGAAAGGAAAAATCATTCATGATCATTAATGTTTACTAATCTAACTAGCTGGTTATCTCCAAAAGGACAATGATATGAAAATATTCCCCCATGGCCTAAATTATTTGCCTGTCACTGATTGGATCAATATCCTAATTTTAAAGCTATACTGTAAAGTTTCCTTAATAAAGAGATTTTATTATTTGGCATGATTTTATCACATATAAGTACAAAACAATAATTTTATAGATGGTAAAAAATACAAAGGGCAAGGTAGTCAGTTTTTATTCCTCCTATTGTTAAAAATTGATTAGTGACATAAACTTAAAATAGAAAAATCTACATATTTCTCAATTGGAAGAGCTCATTGTAAGTGTGGAAGCATTCAATGGGTTATTCCCAATATGACAAAACTAGATGATGTTAGGCATTCTAAGCATTGAAGGGTTAAATTAATCATTCTATAATAGAATTATTAAAGTTATAGCACAATATGATGACAAAGCATAGAGGTAAGATATTCATCATAAACCTCAAAGTGCTTCCAGTGGGACAGAATATACTATATATTTAATTTCTCCTAAAAAGTCCTGTCTACTTCCCTCTTCGTGAAAAACTACTTTACGGCAGGAAATATTGTGATCTCTCCAAAGATTCTTCCCTTTGCTTTCTGGGTTTGTGATTTCATTCCTATGTGTAGTTAAATTTTAACTCCACTTATTTCTCCTTTAGTACTTCTTCAGGGTCCTCAGTCAGCATGTGGGCTCTTAGTTTTTAGTGGTGCTGTTACGATTCCAGAATCCGGAGCCCTGGTGACACAGTCGGTTATGGGCTGCTAATCAAAAAGCAGGTGCTTCATGGAAGGAAGAGGTAGCTTTCTGCCCAGCCTTAGATACCCACCTGGCAGTTCCCCTCTAGGATCACTGTGAGTTGGACCACTTGACAGTTGTAGTTTGGGATTTGGTTCTGCCAGAATTCCTGGAAAAAGTATAAAAATATGTCTACATAATAACTAATCAGAGAGAAGCAAACAACCCATAAGACATTAGATCAGGGTTTATCAACCAACCTGTGGGTCATGACCCTTAGGGGCTTGAACGACCCTTTCACAGGGGTTGCCTAAGACCATCGGAAAACACATAAATATTCCACAATCTATAATTACATATTGTTTTGTGACTAATCACTATGCTTCACTTATGTTTAATTATGTTCAATTTGTAACAATGAAAATACATCCTGCCTATCAGATATTTACATTACAATTCATAAGAGTAGCAAAATTATAGTTATGAAGTAGCAACGAAAATAATTTTATGGTTGGGGTCACCACACCATGAGGAACTGTATTAAAGGGTCACGGCATGAGGAAGGTTGAGAACCACTGCATTAGATGAAGAAGATACAATTTATAGGCTGGGGCACCCATTAGATTTATTGTGCATGGATTTGTGATTGGCATATGAGAGAATGAGGTGTGGCCACAGCACAGGAACAATGGAAGGTGTGGTAAGTCCCGTCACCAGCTGCTGTGCATGTATATCAACTCATGGTGTCATGTCTGTACCTGAGTATAAGCATGTTCCTTAGGGAAGGCAGAGTTTTCAGAAATTGAGGGCCAGGCTTTCTTCCAACACCTCTGGGGTATTCAAGCCTCCAAACTTTAGGTTAGCAGCCAAGGGTGTTAACCATATTGCATAAACGAGGGACCTAGACAAGGAAAAATATAGGCAGAAACCAACCTCCCTGCCATCATGTCGATCCCTACTCATAGTGACCCTTTAGAACATCCCAGAAGTGACCCTGTGGGTGTCTGACACTGTTCATTTTGACTGGAGCAGAGAGCCTTGTCTCTCTCCAGTGGAACGGCTAGTGGGTTTGAACTGCCAGCCTCGTGGTTAGGACCCTAATCCACTATGTCACTGGAACATCTCTTTGTGTATACAGATCTCCTTAATTGGCGCTAAGATCATCTCAAGTATGGATACTAATATGGATATGTTATGTTCTTTTGCACAGATTTGCTGACAGATTTTTTTCTTTTTAAAATAATCCTTGGTGAAATCAGGGAGAAAATTCTTTGTGTGACTGTTATTTCTGCTTTGGAGTGTACGCTTCGTCACCATCAATTCGAGAGTGTCTAGCTGAGTACCATTATAACCTGCTATTTAAAAGCAGGCTTGGAATTTCTAGTTTCTCTAAAAATTAGTTTGGCGAAGACAGGATTTGGCTGCAGTCTCCAGCACTCCATATGTTTGACTTAGAATATCTATCATGTTGTCACATTTTTTTCACAGATGCACATATGAAAAGCAAATGGATTAAGCTGCCATAAAATACTCAGCTGTATTTTACAACAACTGCACAACGACTACCAATGGATCCCTGCTGAAAACTGTCCCAGGCAGGTCCTTCTTTTTTGTCTTTGTGTTTACATAGCACGGAAAGAAAGGGCGCCAAGAGAAATTACGGAGTGCAGAAAGAAAGGGGTGGAAGCAGCCCAAGAGGCCATTCAAAATCATATCCTGTTTCTAATAAAGGCTGTACTTGGAGCCACACGATAAGAAAGCGAATGTATCAATTCTGCTTTGGAGTATTCAAAAATAAAATATGGATGACATGGCAGTTTAAAGGCTCCCCGTTTACGTTAATGCCCATCAGTGACCACTGTCAAGATATGTACAAAAAGAGCAAGTAGGACCCCAGGAAAGATCTCATACTTTCCCCCAAATATATTTGGTTTTGAACAAATGCCAGATGCCTTACCTATAAGAAAATTTTACAACATTCACGTGAGAGGGTATTAATACTATTACCCGTATTTTACATAAAAGGACATTGTTTTCCCTGAAGGCACACACTGCGTATACAGAATTAGGACTTACACCAGTGTGCTCATCCCAGATCCTTACACAGCCTCTGACATCATTTTGCTGCTTGGATGCTTCCATTGCTCTTCCTTATTTTCAGAGAAGTTTTGGGCAGTGAGTTGGGTCAGGAGACTAACATGAACTAGAACTAGAAATAAGTCTTGGGTATGTCTACTTCTCCAAAGATGGGAAAGGCAGTCTAAAGTATTAATGGAAGTTTACACACTATATTACGGAAGCATGATTTAATATACTCCACATTCTGAATTCCTAGTGAAAATTGCTAATCAATCCTAGCTAACTTGAGATTTAGACCACGTTCTATCTTCTCATAAAGAGTTCAGTGGGGTCATTACTTAATCTTCAGAGTTAGCATATAAAATGAAAACTGCTTGCTGTACTTGAACCAGTAGAAATCATATGTTAACCAGAATTATACTTAATATACTATCATTCATAGAAAATATATAAATTTAACATGAAGTGCTTATATAAAATTTATATAACTCCTGAGTCAGTGTATAAACATCAAGTTACCTGATACTGAAAGTTTACTCAAAGTCTACCAGGTTCTTCACTTTTATTATAGGAAAATAGTGGTTTAATTAAATATATTCTTCATTAGAAATTCTGATGATGATTCTTTCTCTGATTTAATTAATCTTCTTTATATTTTTATCTGAATGTTAATGAATTTAACAGAGGATTAAGGGAAGAACTTAGGTCACATTAGATGAGCCACAAGCAGTGGTTACTGAAGCAGAGCTAGTGAGTATACATTATGCTATTTCCAAGGAAGCATTCATGAAGTTATTCCAGGATAAATGTAAGAACTATCACATTTGAAATCAAATTAACCTTACTCACAGTCTTCCACCTGTGAGACTGCAATATTCCAGATATTTAGAGAACTTGCTTCCTTCTTTTGGAATTTTCTAAGACTCTCAAAGCCTGTTTTGTGCCAGGAGCAAGGAAAGGATCTAGAGTTTGCAGATGGGCACTGTTGGTTCATCAATATTAGATGAATCCTGCTGTTCCAGGCAAATTGCAGAGATACCTCTTAAGGCCTTTCACCAATTATCTTTCAAAAAAGACACATATCAATGTTCCCAAAGTTAAAGGGCCCAAAGTCCAGGGCCACAGACATTTCCATTTCCACTTTGCCATAATACACGGTACAGATGGAGTAGAGATCAGATCCATGCCAGCAGCCAAGCCTCAGTCAGAGTGTAATACTTTCCCTTCATCAGAATATCCCCTTACTTCTTCCTCTGCTTCCAATGCTTCAGAAACAGCAGGTTATGAAATATATGCAATGCGCCCTGTCTATATTAAATGTGCTATAAGTTTAAAGTGAAAGCTGCATTTCATAGACATTAATATAAAATATCTCATAGACAAATTTTATATTAACATCAAAGTGACAAGATTTTGAATATTTTGGGTTAAATCATGTCTGATATTTAAATTATTGTCACCATTCTTTTTACCCTTTATAATATGGCTACAAAATTTACAATTGTATATGTGTTCATGTATTCTTATTGGACAGTGTTACTCTAGGATCATTTCAGCTAACTTTCTTGATGAGCTGGTTCTTATCAACACTGCCCTGGGTCTTTTCTTATTTAAGAGAGTTTTCCAAAACAAAGAGAAAGACTATCTAACCGCCACCACACTAGAAGAATGGCCTAACAGAAAACTCAGTTCCCCTGGAAACGGCAAAGAGAAGAAAAATGCCTAATGCAGTTTTTTCAACGCGTATCTAGCCAAAAAAAAAAAAAAAAAGCTTATTTCTCATTTAGAAGTATTTCAAGACCTTCAGCAGCAGTCCTGTGAGGCTACAACATGGACTCACGGTCAGAAGACACAGGTTTTTCGTCATTGTTCCACTAAATGACATGATACTGTCTGAGCATAGAGCAGGCCTACTAAGTCTGCTATACACTCTGATGGAAAATGGCGTGGATGGTCACATCAAGCCTCCTCTGGCTCCCAAAGTTGACGGTCACAAGCAGTGGTCAAATACGCCCCCACTCTTCTTAACCCCTTTCTGATACCAACTGTTCCTTTCAGGGGACTCTCCTTCTTTGCTGGGCTTGATAACTCATTGCACTGGCCACACAGAACTCACAGATGTGGCTTTCAGTTAAGTGATTTAGTAGAAAAATGAACAGGTTGTAACTCAGGTGGGAAATGCTCAGGGTACAGTGTCTTCGCTTCCATGCGCACAGGCAGGCTGCTCTGGCCCTCAGCCTCTTTGCCTGTCCTTTGCCCTGCTCTGGTGATGTTAGAAAGTTCTTTTTAAAAACAAAACAAAGCAGATGGATAAATAAAAGAAAAACAAAATGGTTTTATTTACATTTAATTCATGAATCATATAATTTAATAGTTCAATCATATTAAGAAGAGTTGTATAATCATCGCCCCAATCAATTTTAAAACATTTTCATAATTTTTGTACTCAATGTTATTAGCCCCCTATTTTCTCCTAAACTCACCTGCCACATTCCCAAAAGAGTCATTAATTTAGATACTGTCTCTATAGATTTGCATATCCTGAATTTCATATATAGAAAAATATTTGAAAACCAGCAGACCAAAAGGAAAACTAACAATAACAAAATAAACCAGATAAAAATCCCAATTGAAAAGAGAACAGAAAATATTAAAAAATAGAACAAATTTAAAATGCATTTAAAGGGAGATCAGATGAAAAGGTGTTAAATTTTCACCTAACTGCATTTGCAAACATTCTCTTGCCAATGCGGCATGATAGCAAGGTCATCCACATCCCTGCTCTGTGGACACGGGGTCATCAGAGGGTAGTCTACAACTCACTGTTGTTTTTCTTTTTAAACTGAAACACATTCTAAATGGGTCAAAAGGGATTTCGAATGCTAAGATATAGCGTTTCAACCTCACTAGGTCTGCTATAATCAACTACGATGCTCTCTGTCTGACAACAGAGCTAATCAGGGCCCTCAACTGTGGTCTGAGGGGATCCACCAGATGCTAAATCCGTGCATTAGACCTTCGAATGAATGGTGGCCTTCCATTGCCATCCAAGCGTTTCTGCAAGCCAGGTGTCCACAATTTAAGCACTGATACTATCCCCTCCTTTAGACTGGGGTTTTACTATTTACAGTCTTTGCATCACACTGGCTGATGTGCTTCTTCTATAGGTATTTAGGTGATGCCTCCCTTAGATGGCTGCTTGTTTGACAACAAGCCCTTAAGACTCCAGTTACTGTTCCTTCTGACACGTCAACGCCTAAGGGACCTGCAGCTCCACCATAAGCTTCCCCTTGAAGACACTTGGCCGGCGCTCCACAGGTCAGGGAAGCCTGCTCCCTCAATTCAGTGCCCAGAGGCACACCATTCCAGCGGTCAGCCTCCTGGCCCAGGCATTCCCCTTACTTACTCTGTGGGCTAAGAAGTCCACCTCGGTCTCACGCTCCGGCTGTTGGGCTTGCTGCTGCTGCTTTTCCTCGGCCACCCCCCGTTTGTCACCGCGACCCTCGGCATCAAGAAGGTCCAGTGTGCAGGGACTTCAGGGGCCCAAAGCTCATGCTTCACCTCGGACTGTTGTCTTCTGTTGGTGATAAAATCCTCCTTCCTGCTTCTGACATGGCAGCAGAATGACCATCACAATTAACCCGGTAAACACTCACTCATAGCTGAATCCTGTACTACAATCAATGTCTTGCCCCACTTTCCAACCAGATCCATCAGGTAAACAAGGGACATTTAACATGAGTAACAAAGCCTATGATTAGAAGAATCATATTAATAATCCATTGCATTACATATGGAAAGCATACTTTTTTCCATGTCTTTAGACTGAGAAATAAACTAACCTTAGCAGAAAAAAACAGTTTCCGCCAAAAGGTCAAATTTTCATTCATCACAGAAAGTTTAATTTTCTATACTAACACTGTTGACCATGACACTTGAAGATCTGCGGGTCAGCAATTTATGGGTAAATAGAATTAACAAATTATTGGCCATGAACTGATTATTTTTATCATCTAGACAAAGTTTCTTTGTCAGTTACATTTTATTTCCTTTCTCCCAGAACTTGGTTCTTTTCTGTACCTGACATTCTTGGTATTATTTCAATTACGTGATTTTCACATCTCTGGTTCTACCTGTGGATTTTAGTGCCGTCTTGGGCTTCGTAAAATAGCATATTGTTTGTGAACTTGAATGGTGAGAAACAGAATGTTCTGATTCTGTGCCCAAGTTAGAAAGTATGGAAACATGACTTTATCCTAAGGACAAGTACATTTATTTAACCTTAAATGTAATGATAATTTTAATTGACCATTAATAAAAAATCAATAGTCATTTTACAAATGTAAATAGAAATGGATCCTCATTGATATAAGAAATGTTTGAAAAGCTCTGATAGAAACTGATGCCTACAATTCTCTAATGCATGCCTAAAGTTATACTAAAACGTATTACCTTGCATGCCTCACAGAGCTCTGGTGGTACAGTGGGTTACATGCTGGGGTGCTGACCTCAAGGTCACCAACTATAAACCTCCAGCCACTCTGAGGGAAGAGGATGAAGCTTTCAGCTTCCATAAAGACTTACCGTCTAAGAAATCCAGAGAGACAGTGCTACTCTGTGCTCTAGGATTGATATGCGTCATAACTGACTCAATGGCACTGAGTTTGATTTTTAGCTTGAGTATGCATTTCATAGCATCTGGGTAAAAGTCCGGATTTTCATTTCTGTCCAGTGCTTACTTTTCCAGAAAATATTTTATTTCCAAATTGATATATTTAAAACTGCATCATAATAGATACAAGTTAGCTCAAACCAACAAATTACAGGTCTATCCCAAAATTCACTTCTCAGGAATATTACAGAAGATATATAATTTGCCATTAAGTATTTTTTTGGTCTGGCGAGCTTCTATACTATATAGCTCCATTAACTTGTCCATTTTCTTTATATTTATCAACTCTAATGCAGACATTATGCTAATGATGTTTGACTTGTAGATATTGATATTTTCCCATTAAAATATTAAGATAGGTGGTTATTAATATTTCATAATAAGAAAGGTGGCATAGGAATGATCTCTAATTTTAGTGCAGAATAAAATAATTTTAGAAGGGCTGTTCTACTTAGGAAATATATTAGAAAATGGAAGTAATATTATCAAAGGCTTTTTTAGATACATTAAAAATTAAGTTGATGATTTAAGAATAATCTTGAAACATAGTCTAAATCTATTCTCTATGACCTTTGTATCTCAACATCATGTTTCTAATTCTAGAGAGACTGAGAAATGCACTGTGGTGTGTCCAAACAAAAACAAAATGAATAAAATTTTGATCATCTGATTTGATTGAATTATCCCATTTTAAATGAAATAAATGTAACTAATTTTTAATTAAAATTTTGAAGTAATCTCTCACCATCTCTATTCCAAATAATTATTAACTCAACAAACGACAGTTTTTTTTTCTCTACTACTCTGCTGAAATTAATCACAACATCACCAAGACACCAGTAATCTTCCAATGGTGAGTGCAATTTTCAGTGCCGGGTTCATTAATATGATTTCATCGGTTGTATAATAATTGGAACTGTACTTCACAGGTCTTATGTGCAAAATCATTTGCTAACACTTTGTAATGGTAATTCCTTCTTTTTGTCAATATGATAGATAAAACAAAATTGAATTCCTTGTAAATGTGCATAATGTTTTTAGGTTGACCAACCACACTAAATTTTCATCCTGGGAGATGCTTACTGATTTACATTACTTAAAGAGATGTGAACTCTCTGTCTTATTAATAAAATCATTGAATATTTTACAAGGCTTTTTCAATTATGTTGGAAGATTATATATTTTCTATCCATATGTATACGGATAGAAGAAATATTTATGTATATTCCATTGCTATCAAGATGATTCCAGCTCACAGCAATCATAGAGGGCAGAATGAAACTACTCACTAGGGTTCTGCGAAGCTGTACATCGACATGAAGGCAGGCTGCTACATCGTTCTTCTGCACAGGGATTGGGTGATTGGTGGCTTACAACCACTGACCTTGTGGTAAGCAGCTACGTGTTTTAGCCACTATGCCCCCAGGGTTTTTGTTTTGTTTGCATTTTTACAGAGAAATGTTAGGCAAGTGTTCACTACACAAGCAAAACCAGGACATCTTTGATTATATATGAGGGGATACCCCCCCCCCAAAAAAAACAAAACAAAATCTCCACTAGGCAGAGCTTTCAGAGTAAGCATTTTTCCTGCTAGGTAAGCATCATCCAACAGTTGCCTCTGAGATAGTGCACCCAGTGGCATCACCTGGGATGGTTCTCTCTGGTCATAGTGAATGTTTTCATAAAAGCAGCTTCACTTGAACCTCCTTTTTGAAAAATCATTTTATTGGGGGCTCATATAATTCTTATCACAATGCATACATCCATCCATTGGGTCAAGAACATTTGTACATTTGTTGCCATCATCATTCTCAAAACATTTTCTTTCTACTTGAGCCCTTGATATCAGCTCCTCATTTTCCTCCCTCCCTCCCCACTCCCCTCGCTCATGAACCCTTCATAATTCATAAATTATTATTTTGTCATATCTTACACTGTCTGACAGCTTCCCTCACCCACTTTTCTGTTGTTCATTGTCCAGGGAGGAGGTTATATGTAGATCCTTGTAATCTATTCCCTCTTTCTACCCAGCCTTCCCTCCACCCTTGAACCTCATTTATTTGTGATGGCCAATTTAACAGAACAGCATGCGATTGAGAAATTTTGTTTTCTGCTCTGGAAAAAATGCCACTGAAACTGTTGTGATGTTGAACACAACTTACAAGGACAGCACTATGGGACTCAAGTGTACAAGTGGTTTTCTCATTTCAAAAACTATGAAATGTCAGTTGATGACAAACCTTCTGGATATCCATCAACTTCCCAAATGAACAAATATGTTGACAAAATTCATCCACTTGTGCTCAAAGACCAATGATGGACCATTGAAGAGATGGGGACGTTTTCTGGATTATTTTGGAGCTCGGTTCAGCAGATGTTAACAGAAGATTTGGGAATGAGAAGGGCCACTGTGAAATGGGTGCTTTGAGTTCTGACTGATCAGGTAAAGAACCTCGAGTGGAAACATGCTGTGCTTTGACAGGACAGCTCCGAAGCTCGGAAAGACTTTTCCCCCAAGGTCACTGCTGGTGATGAGACTTGGTGGTATTCTTACAACCCTGAAAGCAAATATCAAGCCAGTAGCAGATGTTTTTGTTGCTTCATCCCCAAAAAACTTGTCAAGTAAAATCAAAGATGGAGACGATGCTCATTTTTTAAAATAATTAATTCATTTTATTGGGGGCTTGTACAACTCATCACAATTCACAAATACATCCGTTGTGTCAAGCACTTTGTATATTTGTTTCCCTCATCATTCTCAAAGCTTTCCTACTTGAGCCCTTGGTATCAGCTCCTCACTTTTCCCCATCTCTCCCCGCTCCCCCCTCCCCCATGAACCCTTGATCATTTATAAATTATTATTATTTTGTCATATCTTGCACCGTCTGACGTCTCCCATCACCCACTTCTCTGCTGTCCATCCCCAGAGAGAAGGTTATGTGTAGATCCTTGTCATCTCGCATTTGTTTTGTTTTTTATGCGAGTGGGGATAGTGCATTTGGAGTTTGTTCTACCAGGTCAGACAAGCTTTCTATTTAGACACTCTGAAAAGATTGCATAACAGTGTATAACCAAAAAAGCCTGATTTGTGGCAAACAGGGGACTGGTTTGCCACCATGACAATGCACCTGCTCATGCAGACATCTCAGTGCACCAGTTTCTGGCAAAAAACAGCCTGCTTTACTCACCTGACCTTTCTTCATGTGACTTATTTTTATTTCTGAGACTGCAGAGGGGCATGAAAGCTCAGCGATTTGATGATGGAGACGAGGTGAAGAAAAACATGTGGGAGCTGTGTCAGCCATCCAAACAGATGAGTTTGGAAATGGCTTCCAAGAATGGCAGTGCAGATTTGACAAGTTTATTAAGTGCAATGGAGAATGGAGAATTCTTCGAAGGTGATACGGTTTTTTGTTTTAAAAAATTACGTAGCTGTGAAAAAAATTACATTTTTAGTACTTTTGGTTACCCTCATATATACAAAAAGATAGGGTTTCATAGTGAGAAGGAATAAAGCAGCTGGTTAGTCTGCACAGCAGCACAGAGGGCTCAGTTCAATTCAGTTTGGTGGAACAGTCAATATGCTGAGGGTTCTTCAACTCACTAGGACTGTTAGACCAAGGTCAAGGAAGCAGACACAGAGTTGACCTCAGGCAAGTACAAGCAGGGTCGGGCAGCAATCAACCGCCGGAAACGAGAAGATGAGGCAGAGTGGAGAGCAGTAGTGGGAGCGTAGTGAGCAACTGATAGATCCTCAGGAAGCCTAGTGCAGCTGGTCTCCATGGAAACTCAAGCTAAGGTGATGCACACATGGCAAGGCAACAAGACCCAGGGGTGGACTCCACTCATAGATGAGGCAAAGGACTAGCTCAGGCAGAGTTCTGGTCCAATCAACAGGGTGAAGGAGGGAAGGGCGTGGCCTTGACAAGCCATTTATCTCCTCATTCTCCAATCAAGCTTTGACCTAATTAAACTCCACCCACAGGTTCCTTTGAAGGCCACATTGGCACATTGAACAATTATCCACCCCTTTTAAGTACAGTAGAACCCCGGTACTCGACCGCATCAGTACTCGACATAATCAGATGTTGATGGGAAATGTCGGGAATATTTTGCATTGGAGCTCAAACAAAACATCAGAATCTGACCTGACGCATGTGATTTTGGTAAACAAAAGCAGTTCGTGTTTCAGTCACTTGGTGCTAGTTGGCGTTGCTAGTACGTGGTATTTAAACTCGTTGCAGCTGTGTTCCAAGTGTTTTGCTATGGTTTTCTTAGTTTGTGTGGCTTTTTGGCTTTTTTTAGGTTAAAAAAACATGGGTCCTAAGTACTAGTTCTTTTTAAAAAAGAACAATCATGATAAGGAGCTGGTTAACTGTTATCAATATTGTTGATGATAATTTGGTAAACCCTTTTAGAAAACAGTTAAGAAACGCCAACAGCAGACCACATTAGACAGATGTTGTTTTTTTTTTTTTTAAAGAGAGAGCCAGCCAGGTCCTAGTGAAGAAATGCAAAGAAGGGAAAAAATCTCCTGAAAAGCAGCACATTGGGGGCCACAGATCCAGATCCTCATCTGTCTCAAGGTATGGACCACATTGTAGTTGTTAAAAAACTTTTTAGCCGTGTTTCTTATTTCAATTATATTATTTAAGGGTGGATGATACCTTCAGGACCAGGGGTGTGAGGGGCGATACTGGGAGAGTGGAGGGTGAGTGGGTTGGAAAGGGGGAACTGATTACAAGGATCCACATGTGACCTCCTCCCTGGGAGACAGATGGCAGAGAAGTGGGGAAAGGGAGACTCCGGATAGGGCAAGATATGACAAAATAGCAATCTATAAATTATTCAAGGACTCATGAGGGAGGGGGGGAATGGGGAGGGAGGGGAAACAAAAAGAGGACCTGATGCAAAGGGCTTAAGTGGAGAGCAAATGCTTTGAAAATGATTAGGGCAAAGAATGTACGGATGTGCTTTAGACAATTGATGTATGTATATGTATGGATTGTGATAAGAGTTGCATGAGTCCCTAATAAAATGTTAAAAAACAAAAATAAAAAATAAATTATATTATTTAACTCAACTTATTTACTTCAAAATTTCTGTGTAATGTTTTTTATTAAAAAGCAAGATTTTTTTTTTAAAAAAGCAAGATTAGGGTAAAAACTTGGTGGTCGAGAATGGATTAATCCATTTTCAGTTATTTCTTATGGGAAAAATTGATTCAGAACTCAACTGGATCGAATCTCGACACTCCTTCAAGAACAGATTAGCATTGAGGTCTGGGCTTCTATCATATATGGGAACATGCCTTAAACATTCTGAAGTATTTGCATATATCATGTACTATAGTTTTTAAAGACATTTACTTTATTATCAATAAACATCTAACCCATTATTATCATAGTATAGATATGTTTTATTTGGTAAAAATCTTTAATTCCTTGTTTGTTGCTTTTGCTGCTTTGATATTACAAATCATGCAGCATATTATTCTTAAAATGTGTGCATATATAGGAAATGGTAGTATATATGGATTAAATTACTGGGTCAAGGAATATATGCAAATTTAATTTTGATAGTTCTTAAAAAGTAGCTAATCAAAACAGAAGGTCGAATTTGTATTACATGAGCAGCACTGGACTTCTATGGTTTAATCAAGCATGTTAACTTTTGCTAACATGATAGACAAAAAAAATGTAATGCCATTGGAATTTTAATTTGCATACCTTTGATTCTGAGAGAAGTAGTCCATCTGTCATTTTTTTAAAAAAATTTTATTGGGGCTCATAAGGCTCTTATCACAATCTGTACATACAGCAATTGAGCAAAGCACCCTTATACATTTGTTGCACTAATCATTCTCATAATTCACCTTCCACTTGGGTTCCTGGAATCAGCTCGGTTTCCCTTTTTTTCCCCCGTCCCCCTCCCTCCCCATCTGTCATTGTTTAAAAACTAAAAGAGACCCATTTTATTGGGTCTCTTACAGCTCTTATGACAATCCATGCATCAATTGTATCAAGCATATTTATACTTGTTTACCATTATTTTCTAAACATCTACTTTCTATTTGAGCCCTTGGTATCAGCAACTCTTTTTTCCCTCCCTGGCCCCCTCCCATCCTCGTGACCCCTTGATAAATTATAAATGATTATTTTCTGTTGTTCATCACCCATGGTGGGGGGGGGTGTTGTTCTATGTCATTACTGTGATTGGTTGCCCCTTCTTCCCCTCCTCTTCCCACCTTCCCACTCCCCTCCTGGTATTACTACTCCCATTCCTGTTCCTGGATTCCACGTGTCATAAAGTGTGTGCACATCACCTCTGTTGGATTTATATGTATTTCTGCACATTTTCAGTTGTATCAACTTATGCACATTATCTTTCATGATTTTTACCCATTTGATCTTTATTGGTGTTATAAAAGTAAACAGATCAAGGGAAGAAAACAAAGAGACCAGAAATCAAATGAATTGCATATGAGATTTAGCAATTAGTTAAATGTAACATTGCACATCAGTGGGGAAGAGTTGGGATTTTTTTTCCTGGAAGTGGTTTCAAATAAATAAAGCTGGATGCCATCATCATTCTTTTTGTCACATTGTTTTAAACATATCAAAGAAGCAAAACATGTTTTTTTAGGGAATTAAAAAATTATAATTAAATTTAATAATTTTCTTGGGATTTTCTTGGTGAACTTTCTTCACCAGGCAGAGACCCCCAGAAACTCTAGAAACAATATGGTTAAAGTTGCCTGCTCATAAATTATTAAATGTTAATACAGAAAAAGAAACTATAAAATATAAAAGGCAATTTATTAGGTGAGAATAGGTTATGTTTCCTAAGATAGAAAGCAATTTTACATGAAAACAATAAGCCAACCACCCAATTTACCTTGAATAAATGCTATAGAGACATATTACCAATTTATAAATCTTTTATAATCAACTGAATAAGATTTAAGACAACAATTAGATCTTTTAACTTCTGGGGTGAAGAAGATGAAAATATTTATTCAGTGCAGTCAGACATTCTCATTCACTGGTGAGGGAAGCATAAATTGGTGCAATCTCTCTGGAGAATATTTTGGTAATACTAAAATTTTAAAAGGCACCTATTCCCTTGTTTAGAAATTTTAGTTCTTAGAATATATTCTGTGGACATACAAGTGCACACATATATATGCAGTAATATTAATATACAGAGTTGTCCTCTAGCTTATTGCTGAGTGAAGTAAAAGCATTGAAGTAAGGATCTGCCCCTGTGATAATATTTTTAACTCAGGACCCATACTGGGAGGGAGACTTCCTCACTGGGCATATGTAAAAAATGTTACCATTTAAATTTGATATCCTGTTAGTAGTGAAACAATAGTAAGAGTTTACCATCCTATATCACAGTGTTGAATATTTCCATGAAGTTTCACAAATGAATGGACTTTCTAGAAACACGAAACACCTAAATGTTAACTGGAAATTCTTCACCATTCTCATGGATTTATATATGATATTTAAAAAGTGATACTTTTCCATGAACAATCTTTGTCCCTAAACCTCAAAGTACATAAACCTTATAAGCTGAGATCTTTGAAAAGTGGCCTAACACCTTATCTGTTTTACTAAAACTCTCTTCTCCCAATGGATCTCTTCAAACAACATCAATTTTTCAATATTCCACCTTCTGGTTGCAAGGCAGGAAGAAGTAGAAGACAGGTAAAGAATGACGAAAAAAGGAGAGTGCAGGGGCGCTGAGACAAGCAAGTTACTGGACTGCAACAGTAGACAAAAGGTAAAAGAGGAACTACATTTTATTAAAAGATAATTTTACATCTTACAACTCCCCACCCACTCTTGTGACCCCTTGATAATTATAGATTAGTATTATTTTCATATCTTACATAGACCACGGTCCCTTCCCCCATGGTTTCTGTTGTCTGTTGTTTGTCCCCTGGAGGGGGGTGGGGTGGGGTGTGTGTGTGTGTGTGTGTGTGTGTGTGTGTGTGTGTGTGTGTTGATGTGTCGATCATTGTGGTGATTGGTTCCCCCTTTCTCCCTTCCTTTCCTTGCCTTCCCCCACCCTTCTGGTATTCCTACTCCCATTCCTGTTCCTGGATTCCGGGTGTCATGAGCTCTTAATTTTAGCTACTTAACCTCCAGATTAACTTCTCTCACAGGGCTGTTCAGTATCTGAGATTTGATCAAGCAGATTAGTTCTCTGTCTTTTAGGTGTGGGGACACAATTTAAATTCTTCCTTACCCTGTAGTTTTGCACCTTTGAGTTATAGTGACCGCATATGACAGATTACCACGGTCGGATTTAGTGGCTATGAGTTGAGCTGCTAACAGCAAGGTCAGCAGTTTGAAACCACCGGCCATTCTTAGGGAGCAAGACAAGACTCTACTTCCATATAGTGACAGGGTCAGAATGCCACTGGGGGGTTCTCGCCTCTGTCCTCCACAGGTGCCACGAGTCAGAATTGATTTGACTGCAGTGAACGAGGACTCTGGGTGAAGAGCCTGAAGGGACAGTGAGTTAAGTGTTGAGTCACTAACACAAAGTCAGTGTTCACAAAGGTCAGGTTCACCAACCACTCTGTCTGCATCAAGATTTAGGCTCAGAAAACTCTATGGAATATTTATACTGTGTCCAATAAAGTCCCCATGAGTCAGAATTGATTCTACAGCAGCTGGTAATTTCATGGGAGCAGATTGCCAGGGATTTTTCCTCCCATGGAGCCATTGGGCTGATTCAAACCACTAAACTTTCCTAAAATTTAGACAGCTGAGATTTCTCCTTCTATATTGTGAACTCAGGCCTAAATTTTGAGACTCAAACTTTGTTTCTATGAACCAAATCTCTAATTTTGAATACCCCACCATTATCTCAAAATTACTGTGCCCCCCAAACTGAATCTATAATTTTCTCCTCATCATGTTCTTGTTCCTCTTACAATCACTTTCTGATAACTGACTAGACCCTTTAGTTAAAAATGCTTGCGTCTTATGGAATAGTACTCTTGAACTTAGGCAAGAAGAACCAGTATACTGAGCCACACACTTTAAAGGACACACACTGAAGGAACGTGTGGACACTTCTGTCACTCTGGATCTAGAACTCAGCATTGACACAGAGTGAACCATGCTCCTGATAGCTTTACTCTATACTGGCGTCCATATAGTTTCATGAAAATGTTTCTCATATTTCTTGCCCTAGAGCCTTCACAAAAAGAGGAATTTTGAAGGATAGAATGGTGTAGAGATTGTCTCTACTGATTTTATAGACAACCCTTTAGAATATCATGAGGATTAAAACGTGGAAGTGCTCAGGTCAATGACAAGATACATTCATGAACATGCCGAATCCTTCTTATAGAATTAATACAATGGGTTCTTGCAGTAAGTATTTCCCTTGAGTACCAACCTTCCAGTTTTTTGTTCCAATTTGCCATTCTAGAGGTACTCAGGAATTCATATTGTATTCCCAATTGCTGCTCATAGAGACTGCAAACAGCAACAATAACAATTTATGTTACTCTTAAACTTTTATATATAAAGGCCAAGAGGAAACATGCATGGATTGGAATTACCAATTCTTTACCTTAAAATAAGCACTTTGAATACTTGCATAAAATTTAAAGTTCAGATTAAAAGCTCAGCTCTGCCATCAAGCTGATTCCCACTCATAGTAACACTCCAGGACAGGGTGGAACGGCCCCTGTGGGGTTCTGAGACTGTAATTCTTTATCATTCTTTATGGTTTCTGTTGGGTTTCCAAGTTTGCGAAGCACAGAAGGTGCAGATGCACAGAGACAATAACTGATGTCATGGTTTATGGGGAAGTGTAGTGGGGACTGAGGGACTTGGGGAGCAAGCAATGCATGGAGAATGGGAGGGAGCACTAGAACTGATTGTGATGGGGTATCTACAACTCATTTTAAAAGCAATTTAGCCATGGAAGTATATGCTATGGGAATACTATATTGAGACTGTAACTCTTTACAGGAGTGGAAAGCCTCATTTTTGTCTTCTCCTAAAGAGGGCTGGTAGTTTCAAACTGTTAACCTTACAGTTAGCAGCCCAACAGATACCTACTATGCCACCAAGGCTCCGCTTTAACTACAATAGATTGCATGGGTTGTTTATTGAGGAAAACTATAAAATTAGAAAGAAATGTTTTTCTAAATTACATGGTTGCCTTTTTGTTGTAAATATATTATACTATTTATACTTTGAATATAATCGTATTTCGGTTGTTAAACCTGTAAACTACTATTGTTAACAAACAGTGCTGCCATGAATACCCAAATATGTACAATCATCCAATTTAGTTGTTTTTTTTCTTTTGCCAACATTAAAACATTCGTCACCATCGTCATTTTCAAAACATTTTCTTTCTATTTGAGCCCTTGGTATCAGCTCCACAGTTTTTTCCCTCCCTCCCACCCGAACTCCTGATAATTTATAAATTTTTATTCTTTTTCATGTCTTACATTGACTGATGTCTCCCTTCACCCACCCCAAGGAGGGGCTTATATGTAGATCATTGTGATCGGTTCTCCCTTTCTCTCCCCACCTTCCCCTTCCCCTCTGGGTATCGGTACTCTCATTATCGGTCATGAGGGGTTTATCTGTCCTGGATTGTCTGTGTTTCTAGCTCTTGTCTGTACCCATGAGATAAGAGCTGTATGAGTCCCCAACGAAATGATTTTTTAAAATTTGTCATATGAAAACATGTTGTTGTTAAGTGCAATGAGTTGGATGTGACGGCTAGCTACCTTATGTGTAACAGAAGGAAGGACTGTCAGTCTTGCGACATTCTCACGATTGTTGTGTTTGAGTCAATTGCTGCAACCACTGGGTCAATCCATCCATTTAGAGGGGAGTTTTCTTTTTCACTGCTTGTCTTTACCAAGCATAGAGTTCTTCTTCATGGATTGTCTCCTTCCAATAGCATGTCCAAAGTAAAAGTAAGCCAGACGCATCCTCACCACACACACACACACACACACACACACACACACACACACTTCCTCTGGCAGACTGCACAGAACCATAATCCAAATGGGTTATTTTTCCTTTGGCCATAATTCCTTCTCTTCACATATGCATATTAACCTCCTGAAGAGATTAAGGAACCCATGAAATTCCAGCAATAAATGCCCTTCTTATAGGCAGCTAGGATTCTCTCCTTGTAGCCAGGAATCTCACATCTCTGAGATCCCTCTATCCACCACTGAGGGATGGAGGAGGTTGTTTACTGCATACAATGCATTGGAGAGACGAGCATAAATGACTATCTGACTTTAACAGTGAAAACTTTGTCAGTTGATCAACCCTCTGATGCATGCTTGAACTGATCAGGTTTTAAACATGTTCTGTATTTTTGTGTTCATTCATAGAAGGATGTATATCAGAGGTGTAATGTCATTGGAGGTAACTCACTAGAAGCCATGTTATATGTTTTTCTGGATATTAAACCCAGGATTGATGATGAACCTATGGGTACAGCAAGTAGAATAAGGGCTTTGAGGGAGGGGTAGGCAGTGATGGGGTGGGTGTATAAAAGAGAGACGTTGTCAAGGAGTCCAGGTAGAAAAAGAATGTTTGGAAACTGATTGAGGTAGCAATTATACAACTCTGCTTGATGCGATTGAATTATGGAGTCATATATGTATTAATTCTCAATTAATAATCTATTTTTAAGAAATATACAATTTTTTAAAAAAAGACAAAAAAGGAACTTTCCCAAACGAGGGAATACAAATGAGATAAAAAGTCATAGATAAACTCAATGCTATGGAACCTAATGTTCTTGTTGTGAGGTGCCACGGAGTCAATTTAGAGTCACAGTGAAAGACCCCCTATGGCCAAGAGGGGTACTGTCCCAGGGGGATACTAGGCAGCAGTAGCTCACCAGGTGTTTCTCCCACAGAACCACAGCCTAAGTTCAACCATCCACCTTTTAGTGCTCACTGTTGGGTCTCAAAAAATGTTTGTTTTCTTTCAGTTTTTCCTCATTCATAGCCTGCTATATAATAACTACATTATAACAAAATAATATTTAAATAGGTAGTTCAAACGAATTGCTCCTAACTTAATCCCCCCCCCTACTTTCTTTTGTGCCATTGGCTCAAATTCACTGGTAATTGACTTAGTCTCCTACCTAGTTTTGGCTGCCCACAATCGCCTCTCTCTCCATTAACAGTTGAGGAAACGTAATGTTAATTAACAGCAGCTGTGCCTTGCAACAAGCTGGTCTCCTTTTCTCTTCCCAAATTACCTTTAATGCGCTTCTTACATTGTTTTCACAATGAAAACTTGGAGAAGCAGAGAATTCTTTTCAAAGAGAGTAATTTTAAAACACTTTCAAGATATTGCTATAGAAACAACCAAACCCATCTGCTATTTAAAGAAACACTAATTTTTGCAATTGTATCTGTCTTGAATGTGAATTTAATAACCTTTCCACCATGTGTGATAACTTGATAAGAACTGCTTGTATTTGTCCTATTTTGAAGAGCTTAGGCCATTTTTGACAGTATCAACTAATTAATCCTGACAGCATCACCGTGAAGGAGTGTGGTAGATATGATTATTCTCCAAGATTCAGAAAAGAAAAAAAAAAAAGCAACAACCCGACAACAAAGGAAGAATTCCTGATCTGTCTTATTTACTTATCAGATCACAATACCGCCTGGAAGAAAGGCTGCATCTCATTTCCAGCACACTTTGCACTCCTCTGCTTGCTCATAGTTCTGCGACTCGTTCATGCACCAAATCATTATGGAGTGACAGCCCTGGGTCAAGTGCTGTGCTGGGCTCTGTGTCTCTTTGCCATTTTTGTTACTTTCCTTCCATCAGTTCTCTCCTAGGTTAAGAAGATAACCATGACAACAGCTGCCGCATTTCTCTTGTCTGGGCTGTTAGTGTGTCACTGTGAATGATGGCAGCAGGCCTACAGGAAACTCACAGGTGACTGGATGTCTCTTAGGTTATTTCCAATACAAAACTATTAGCGATTACACACATCTTCAGTCAAGAACAAATTCTGATATGTTACAAAGTCTTGAAATGTAGCCTTTAAGTATCATGCTCTCCCCAAATCAGCAAAGGATCCAAGCAGAAAATTCACAGAAGAAACCACAGCCAGTTGAAAATTGGCTGGAATCTCACTGATTATTAAAAAAAATTAATATATAAGTTTAACATTATAGAATTGGCAATTAAACAAAATTAATAGTACCACCTGCATTCTTTAGACAGTGTAGTCTTCTTACAGACTGTTGATTCTTTCCTAAGGCAATTTGATATATGACTCATGAGCTTTTAATATTTTTAGAGGCTTTGATACAGGCTTTGATAAAAGTTTTAAAAATAATAATCAGATAGGTGGTTGAAGATTTATGTAGATTAACCTCACTGTGGAATTGTTTATAATAGCAATAAAGAATGAAATAATTTTAAATTATAAAATGGAACCATGGTTCCTTTAAAGTTTATTTAATTCATTATTATTCACAGCTTCATGAGTTGGAACCTACTGGACAGTAATGGGTTTATTACTCATGTGAAAAATTTTCACCATACAATGTTCTGATCCAATCAGGACTCAAAATTCTACAAATATAACAAAATAAAAAGAGAGAGAGATCTCTCTGAAAGAAAATGAAGTAAAATTCCATTATTATCGATGATGAGACTGTATTTGATGGTTACTTTCTTCTCTTTAAATGAATTCTTCATTGTACATTAGGCTAGGAGTTTACATTTAGTTTGTATATTTCTCAATATTGCATTTTTTATGATCATAGACTTGATTTTAAAATGAGATAAAATCTTAAAGAAACATGTGCCACCTGGTTCATGGTAGCACACTGGATACAAGCATTGTTTTCTTCTTTTCTTACTTCAAAATAGCTTTGCAGGCACAATAATATAAGTATATATATATATATATATACACTTATATATATTATATATATAATAAGTGTGTATATATACACTTATATATATTATATATATAGATATATATATGGTAGAAATGATTACAGTAACCAGAGAGTGGAACTGCATGTTGAGGCAGAGCGAGCTTGATGCCAGAGGGTAAACAGTGGCGGAAAGCCCGTTCTTGAGTTTACTGAGGGGGCTGCAGACATGGTGGGGCTGGCTGTCCAGACACAAGCCTTGAGTTGATAAAGAAAAAGCGTCGTAAACAGTCTCTATCTGCTTCTATTCCTATGCAATGCAAGCCACAAAGATGGGGAGTGGATGAATTTATTTGTAATTAATTGTTGGCTGACATTAGGGAAAAAAGGGCCAGTTGGTATTTGCCCCCAAATTGAAATCTGGAAAATTCTATTTTATGAAAATGAAAAAAAGTCTTTGCTTACTTATTCTGAGTATAATCTGTCAGTTAGCAATTCTCATCCAGACACCTGACAAAACCCTCCATTCTCAATAGGAAAGTATAATCAAGGATTGCTAAAAGCCAAAGAAAAACATGTGCCATGAGAAAGCTCGAGATAAACACACTTGAAAAAGTTAGCACATTAACAATGCAATTATCTGGGAATTTAAAGAACTTTACAACAACGAAAAAGAATTTTGACTCAATATCACAGACCTTTAAAAAGATTTACATACCTAATGTCAGAACCAGGTGTACTGGAGAAAGAAGTGGTTGACTATCCATCTGGCATCAATACACATAACATTCATAGACATGGCTAAAATGGATCAATCAAGGTACTCTCTTTTAAGTTTGTGATGCAAATATGCAATCCATAAAAATAGGTAAACAACAAGCAGAGTGTAAAGTGATTCCAGGTAATGAGAGACTGAAGCTAGATGGAGGTAGAATGGGATACCACTGTTTTCATGTTAAGCCTTTCAACACTGTTGGGGCTTTCAAAATCTTGTCCTTGTATTACGTTATTATAAATCTAAAAGTGTTAAAAATAGCAGGAATAATGTGATTCAAACTGTTCCTTTTCAAAATAACAAGATTTCTAGACAAAAGTCAGATTTCTAAATTCTCCTTTGCTTTGACCTCATTCTCATTCTGAGCAGCGAGGGCAGAAATGGATGAAGTATTACCTGAAATGATTTGCCTTGTAGTTATGAAAATTTTGCAGTGAAATAAGTACTCCAGGTGAAGTGAAGATTGAGGAGAAACATGGTGATTTCAGTGGATTAGATAAACTCGTCTGTAAATGGAATTCTCCAAGTGGTGTGCTAAATATCTTCTATGTCACCATTCAGTTACCTAGTGCTGCTATGATATAAATACCACACAGAGATGACTTTAATAAACGTTTAGTTAGTCTCTCACAGTTAAGTAATCAATTAGTTAATACTCAGGGTCTTCTAGTTTCCTAAACTGTGAGAGAATACATTCTCTGGGGAAAGGTTTGCTCTCTCTTTCTGTTGGCTCTGGAGGAGACTCTTGGCTCCTTTCAACATCTTTGGAGCTGGCATTCCTTGAAGCTTCCCAGGTGTCTTGGAATCATTCTTCCCCTGGGAGGAAATGGGTCTCAGATCCCAAGGATGCTGTACTCTGCTCCCGGCCATTCTTCATTGGTGGTAGCTGAAGCTACCTTGGCTGTCACTCTGTTTTAAAATGAATCTTCCACTGGGTCTAGAAGGTCCAAGGGATATGTTCTGCTCCTGTTTCTTGTTTCTTGGTTAGCACTGAAGTCCCTCTGTTTCTGCTTCTTTCTCCTTCCCTGAATCTCTTACGAGGGGATAGGATTTGAACAGCTGTGGGGAGGTGAAAGGGAATATGCCCACAGTCGTATCTAGATTTGACAGAGAATATTTTGACTTATGTACGTGTTTGTGCTGGGACTATATCCACCTCAGACTGCGGAACACGTCTGCACTTGTCCAGCTTTGAACAGCCTTGCAAACAATCACCTACAGCCTGTTCACAGTGCCAGCTGGCAATGATCTTGGTAGGCAAGCAAAATGAAAGGAAATTAGCTGACTAGAACATTATGGATAAAGTTAGAAAGCAATGTCTCAAGATCGTATTGATGAAATGCACTACCCCAGCAAAAGAACAACAACAAAAACCTCCCTGGAAAAGGTCAAAGGAAATGAAGCCACTAAAAAGGAAAGCTACCTGTCAGAAACATCATGAACATATTTTAAAAGCAAGTAATAAAGTAAGAAAATATTGGCAGCATATGTGACAGGTAGAATTGGTTGAGTATATGAAGAAATCTCCCAATTTAAGATAAAAATGTCAGACAAGAGGACATTAAACAGAAACAATGGACATCACATACATATGTTCACATACACACACAATCTCCCATGCAATTAAGAATCAGAGAAATGAAAATCAGCATGCAAACATGGCTATTTTCACCACTCAAATCTCCATCTTTTGAAGAGTAACAACAGTATACTGAATCCATGGAATGCTGAAATTCTGACGGATAACTGATAAAAACTGGACGATTATTTTTTTAAAGTAGGTAGTTTATATCAAAAGTTTAAAAATGGTTATACTGAGCAATTTTTCTTATGGGACTGTACTTAGAAGTATCAAAATCACACATGCAAGATTTACGCAAAGGCTACTCATTTCTAACAGTAATTCTTATACTATTAATTGGATTAGGAATTAGTATATTTAGAATCGCTTATCGTCATCAAGTCTCCTGTGAGCCTGGAATGGCCTGTTTCCGGAGGTTGTACATCTTTACCGGAACCGATAGCCTTGTCTGTGTCCGGCGGAGCTGCCGTGGGTGTCAAGTGCGGACTTGGAGTTTGGAGTGCGATACGCATGCACTAGCACCACCAGAGGAACTCCGTTAGAATCCTAACAAGTGCAGTAAACAAGCGACATCCGCAAAGCAGGGGTGTCAACTAGTTCTACTTTTATTGTGGAAACTAAAAAATATGAGTTCGAACTTCAAAATATATTTCTAACGTGAAATATAAATGAACTGTACTCAGTACAAAATTTCAATACATTTCAATAATTTTTTTCATTCATGCCTTGTCTTCTCACACTGAATAGTTTTGAAGCATGTTATTTATGTGACTCAGTATGGATCACCAAGACAGAAATACTCTTTTTATTTTTAACCAAAGGATCATTACATCTAAAGAAAAATTAGAATCATAAAAATCATTTAATAGAGTCCCACTTGCAGTCAATATTCAAATTCCCTGTTAACTCATTTATCTTTTGTTTTCCTTTAGGATCCTAGGACAGTTCAAGTATAAAACGTCCTTTTCTTTGGTGTTTATGCGTGGGGAAACAAACAAACTGCGTATTTGTCCAAAATCATTTCCCACAGCCTGAATTTTGCTTGTTGAAACCACATGGTATTATCTAATAGGCTCCTACATCCTCCTTTCCTGTTCGGTAGTCAGATATAAATTCAATGTTGATTTCTTCTCAAGAATAGTGTACAGATGGCGCGTATCCTTCCATATGGTTGGTTGTGGTCCCCAAGAGCTGTGTCCTACTCATGGCGAAGCCGTGGGTCCAGGGCACAACTGCTCCCCGTGGCTTTCAAGGCGTGACTTTGTCGAAGCAGATTCCCAAGAGGTCTTCTGCGGAGCCTCTGGATGGGGTTGAACTACACCAGGAAGGCTAGCAGTTGAGCACAGGCAGTTGGTGCCACCCAGCGCCAGTTGGTAGTATCAGTAGTCACTAATTATTATTGCCTAGATTCATTCTATAATGTTTTTATTAACTACAATAGCTTACATTTTATCCACCATTTATTTATGTCCGCAAGAAGAGGGGGCAGAACAAATGCTTATTTTCTTTAGATTCCAATTTTCAACATAATGGGATGGTTTTTTAGTATTCTCCAAATAGAGTAGTTGATGCCACTTTGAAGGTTTTGTTTGTTTGAATTCTCCCAGCTGGGTCCTCCTCCTCCTGCTGCTTCTTTTTTGCTCCTGCAGCAAAAGCCAGCTTCATGCCCTTTCTTGGGGATGCGAATCCCAACTCTGCAGGACCCTCCTCCAAGCTCAGAGATGCTAGTACTGGCCAACCCCTTTCCTCGGAAGTTGGGTGCCCAACTCTGTGGACTTTTTTCATGTTCCCCACCTGTAACGATGCCATCTTCTCCTTTGTATTCGTGCACGCAGGGTACTTACTGTTTGCTGTAGCTACTACCTGTGTCACACATTGTTATTAAGTGCCATCAAGCCTGTTCCAACCCACAGTCACTCTATAGAAAATAGACTGAGACACTGCCTTGACCTGGACCTTCCTCACAATTGTTCCTATGCTGGAATCCACCTCGAGGGTCTTTGGGGCAGTTACAGAAGCTCCTGTTAACTTGAGAAAAGGGGTGGAGTCTAGCCTATCAATCAGGGCTAAGCTTGATGACTACATTTGATAACTACGGAGATTGTTCACTAGAGGCCAGACCCAGTCTCTCTGCCATCCCTTTCCTGCTATTAAGACACTCAGAAAACCGAAGGAGCCACGTGGAGACCCGCATCAGCGTTGAGATGTTTCCACTGCCACTTGAACCACTGGCCTGTGATCTTCCTGCATTCTGCATCACTGCATGTGTTGCGTGGACTAGTTGGACATATAGATTAATATCAGACGTAAAGCCTTGGTCTGGACTGGGATGTTTTCTATTGCTCTTTTATGTAAAGCTCTTCTTTTTTTAAAAATCATTTTATTAGGGGCTCATACAACTCTTATCACAATCCATACATACATCAATTGTGTAAAGCACATTTGTACATTCGTTGCCCTCATCATTCTCAAAGCATTTTCTCTTCAACTAAGCCCTTGGCATCAGCTCATTTTTCCCCTCTCCCACCACCCTCATGAACCCTTGATAATTTATAAATTATTATTTTGTCATGTCTTGCCCTGTCCAACATCTCCCTTCACCCACTTTCTGTTGTCCGTCCCCCAGCGAGGAGGTCACATGTAGATCCTTTTAATCGGTTCCTCCTTTCCAACCCACCCTCCCTCCACCCTCCCATTATCGCCACTGTCACCCCTGGTCCTGAAGGGATCATCCACCCTTTATTCCCTGTGTTTCCAGTTCCTATCTGTACCAGTGTACATCCTCTGGTCTAGCCAGACTTGCAAGGCAGAATTGGGATCATGATAGTGGAGGGGGGTGGGCAGGAAGCAAGCATTCAGGAACTAGAGGAAAGTTGTATTTTGCATCCTTGCTACACTGCATTCTGACTGTCTCGCCTCCTCCCCATGTAAAGCTCTTCCCATCCACATATCAGTGTCTATGAATCTGTTTCTCTATTCAACCTGGACAAACAGGCTCTTCCTCTTTTTACTGCCCTTTTACTTTATTATACTTTTGCCATGTTTTTGTCTTCCAGTTTTCCTTTTGTTGTATGATTTCAGATTTTAATATTCAAATCTCAGAACATTTGGAATTAATCCACCAATGGGATTAAATCTTACTAAAATTTTTCTACAGGATATCAGTTAGTCCAATAGTTTTCTCATTTAAAAGTCTAATTTTTTCCTGGATTTTGTTCTTCCCCCACAATTGTGCCTATATCATGATAAAGCATTTCGTGTACAACAGAGGCGTTTGATGAGAAATGGAGAATAAATGACTGATGCTCGGCTACAGGAGGGCTACTGCTTCGACACTCACATAGGCAGAAACACAGGAAGGACAGCATCTATTCTCTTCTTGAGAGGAGCATTTTCACTGCCCTGCCTCTTTTGACAGAGATGGAGAGGAGTCAGCTTGCAAAGAGATGTGCCATTTGCAGCCTGATCCCTGGTCAATTATAGAAGGGTAGGTTTTAAAGCTGAGAAACAGTTTCACACGTGGTTGTTTCCTCTGTAGCTATGACAAAAAAATGCTGCCGTGAACAGTATTTGGAATGTATTTTTCCATGCATTTGCCAGGAATTTTTGACACATTCCTAGAAATGAGATTGCTGAGTCAAAGGACAGATGTACATTGTCGCTTAATTCTCCTACCAAGAGAATTCATCGCATTCCCAACAGCAGAGTATGCTAGTGATTTTCTCTCAACATATGTTGTAAAACTGGGGCCTTTGCCAATCTGAATGGTGAAAAATTGTTTCATTTTAGTTCAATTAGTATTTCTCATATTATGAAAGGGCTGTGAATATTCCCATCTATTTAAATGTTGCTTGCTGTTTTTTCCCCGTGAGTTCATCTCTTTGGCAATTTCTATTGGCCATCTTTTAATTCTTTATTTTCAGAGGGTTTCTACATATAAGGGATGCTGACAACATAAATTTTCAAAAACTTTCCCAATTAGTCATTACTTTGAATTTTTCCTATTGCATTATTGTGCAATCCTGATTGTGGTGCGTGTGTGTGTTTACTATGGGTATATCGATCAATCTTTTTCCTTTTGGGATCTGAACTTTGAGCCATAATTAGAATACCCCCCTCACTCATAGAATTAAAAAGAACCATCCATATTTTCTTCTATTTTAGGACTTCATTCTTTGTATTTCTAACTTTTGAATAAAAATTTATCCTATGTACAGCATCACAATTGGAGACTATTTTCCATGTTGTTGTTGACCAACTCAATGTCAAATTATAGTGACCCCCATGTACAAAACACTGCCCAGTTATGCACCGATGCCAATCCATCTTGTCAAGAGTCTGTTTGCTGCTCTTCAACTTCTCCAAGCATGCGATGTCCTTTCCCAGGCACGCATTTCTCTTAATAATGTGGCCAAGTACAGGAGACAAATTCTCCCCATCCTCCCTTTGAAAGAGAATTCGAACTGTACTTCTGAGACAGATTTGTTTGTTTCCTGGTAACCTATGGCATTTTAAATATTTTTCACCCACACTCTTAGATATTTTATTCTGCTGTCTTCCTTATTTCTTGTCCAAAAATCACAAGGATTACAGATGACGAAAAACACCTTGGCGTGGATCCAACACACCTTAGTCTTTGTAGTGACATCCGGAATCTTCAACACCTTACAGAGTTCTTGTGCTACACATTTGCCCAATGCAGGCTGCTGTGTGACTTCTTGATGACTTCTTCCCTGAGTGTTGACTGTGGACCGTAATGGGATGAAATTCTGGACAATGTCTATCTTTTCTCCATTTACCATAATGTTGCTATTGTTCTGGGAGGGGTTTGGCTTTCTTTATACTGAGTTGTAATACACTGGGAAGGCTGCAGACACAGATCTTCATTGGCAAGTGCTTCGTGTCCCCACGGTGTTCAGAAACAAAGGGTGCCCTGCATATCGCCCGTTGTTAATAAGTCTTTCTTCAATCCGATGCTGTCTTCTCTTTCCTAGAGTCCAGGTTCTTGGATTATTTGCTCAGCATACAGATTGATTAGGTATACTGAAAGGATAAAACCTTGAGGGCCACACCTTTCCTGATTTGAAGCTATATCTTATTGTTCTGTTTTAATGGTTGCCTTTTAGTCTATGTACATGAGCACAAGAGTTTTGGAATTTCCTTTCTTCTCAAGGTTATCTATAGTTTGTTATGAGCCACACCGTTGAATGCCTTTGCATAGTCAACAAAACACAAGTAAACAACTTCCTGGTGTTCTCTGCTGTCAGCCAAACTCCATCTGACATCAACAGTGATATGTGTCATGCCACATACTCTCTGAAGCCAGCTTGAATTTCTGGTAATTCTATGTTGGTATACTGTCGAATCCATTGTTGGATTATCCTCACCAAAATTTTACTTTCATGATATTCATTATATTGTTCACTAATTCCTACACTCTGTTGGATCACCTTTCTCTGGACTGGTACAAATATGAACTTTTTCTAATTGGATGGCCAGGTAGCTATCATTCAAGTTTCTTGCTAAACTCTAGAGAAAATAGCTTGTATTTTTCTTGGATAAGCTTTAATGCTGTCAGCTCATGAAAGATGTAATTATCTACAACACTGATTCCATCCCAAGGATATGGTATGCAGTTCCTATATATATGCAACATCCTGTGTGTGTGTGTATACACATATTATGTGTGTGTATTAGAGGGCTTCAAAGTTTATTAGGAAAGTATAAGTGAAAAAATCATGGAAATTTCCATGATCTTTTTGAAGCCCCTTGTATATTTGCTGGAAATAAGTTTACATATAAGACATTTTCTCTTTTTCTACTTTTTTTCTTCGAAATGGAATTGGGTAATCCACAACTTGCTATTGAATCTTGGTTTCGTGATTTTATAATCTGATATAAGTAATTCTCTTTTTTGTGTTACATAAATGTAATATACAAATATTGTTTAGTTTTTCCTTTCTACTTCTGATGCCTGTGATTAGCTCTATCATAAGGTAACTTTACCAAGTGGTCATTTCTATGCATATAAAATTTGGTTAGTTTCATTTGAAATTAACCAATTCAAATTTTAGTATTTCTACTCTTTAACCCTCTTATATCCCTAGTCAGGAGATTGTTGCCAGGAGAGATCGGTGTCTGGAGAAGGGCATCACGCTTGGTAAAGTAGACTGTCAGGTAAAAAGAGGAAGACCTCATGCAAGATGAATTGACACAGTTCATATCTTGCTCACCCACAGGCTCAAGAATAAGAACAATTGTGAGGGAGGTACAGGTCTGCACAGTGTCTCATTGTTTTGTAAATAGGGTCACTATGAGTCAGAATGGATTTTATGGCATCTGACAACTCTCTTCAATATCCAAAATCTTGTTCTCCAACTTTTCACATTTATGACAACAGTAAAAGTGTACCGTCTGACCATTTTGTGCAGAACAACATATATATGGCAACAAGAACGCCTAGGTGCAAAGTGAGAGTACTGATAACTGTGATGGTTAAGGGTATGTGTCAACTGGCCTGGTCCAAGACACTCAATAGTTTGGCAATTATGTAGTAATCTAATTCGGCAGTTATATAATGCTAGATTTTTTATCTGTGTATATTGTGTTCTGATCTGTTCACATTTCATTTTTTTCATAATACCAATTTGCAATAACAAGTTCATCACTGAAACTTAAAATCTTGGTAAGTGAGGAGCCAGTTAATAATCTTGTACTCTGAATGGATTCCTACAACTCATATAATATTAATCTATGAAAAATAAAAAAACAAGACATCATATTCGATTTATAACTGTATAAATATGTAATCTATTTGAAAATAGATCAGGAGAAAATCTTGCTTTAAATGTTATAATTTCATCAAAAAAGGTGCTTCTAAATTTTATATATACACACATACACAATTGTGCTAGAAACTTCCTGTAAGATATTGCTAAGTCTAATTTTGTTTCTAGTTTAGTCTAGGGTTTCTAAATTTACTCATTCCTGGTGAAATAACTCAAGAATTGACTTTTGACAAGAGTTGCCTAACTTTGGATAAATAAAATTATTTTTGAAATTGGGTATATTCTCTCATTTTTGGTTTAATTAAAATGTTACTGTAATTTGTTCTACCAAGATCAAGTAAAATGCTTATTATTTACTCCTTTTACAGTCTGATTTTCATTTTCATCAAATATATACGTTTCCATAATAGAATACCACAACTATAGTTCAAAATGTCATTTTCTTTTCAGATATACTTTGAAATATAAAGACAAATAGAACTTTCATTCACACATGAGGAATGTGAGCTGTTTATACAAGCAATTAACTTATGAGTAACTTTTTAACAAAAAATGGATGTGAAGCCAGGATTCATCTCATTCCATTGGTATAGCAGACTTTAAAATTTACTCAGAACATTTGTGAGTAATTTATAAAGTCATTAGAGCTTCAAAATTATCTTGGTGCTAAATATCAGAAAACTTGCAATATAAGCATTTAGGCAAGGTAGTCTATAATCTTAAACACCATTGCCATATCAAATAGTTCACTTATTGAGAGTAGGCTATGACTTGCAGTAACAAAAGCCTACAAATATTGTCTTTGTAGCTAGAGAAGGTAAACAGATTGAGGGCGGTTACACTGAATGCAAGGCTCTTCCTTTGGACCTTAGATACTGCCTTTTGAATGTACTTCATTAAAGGGAAGTACAATGTGTGGGGCCCAATAAAATTTGCTATTTTCATGTGCCAGAACCACAAGCCATTTTACCTATATGCAATCACGTTTGAGGTAACTTTCTTAGTTATTTAAACATTAAGAATTATCTGGGAAATTCTATTCTCAGTGTGGTTATATATACAAAGAGGTTTCACAAAAGATCATGAAGTTTCTACAATGTTTTAAATATCAAGCTAAATATCCCTTGATGCATACTTAGGACTTTTTCTTCTGCAAATAAAATGTGTTCCTATTACTTTACTTTAAAATTCTGAATGCTGAGAATTTTGTTTTACTTACAAAAATAAGGGGAAATAGATCGATGTGCCTATATGTATAGGTTTAGTATTAAGGTGGCGGAAGGACCTTGGGCCTCTACTCAAGCACTCCCTCAATGCATGAATACTTTCTTCTACTAAATTGGCATTCTATGATGCCCACGCTCCTGACACAACCGCTGAAGCCAAAGTGGGTGAACAAGAAAATGTGAAGAAAGTTTATGGTGCCCAGCTATCAAAAGATATAGCATCTGGTGTCTTAAAGGCTTGAAGGTAAACAAGCAGCCATCTAGCTCAGAAGCAACAAAGCCCACATGGAAGAACACACCAGCCTGTGCGATCACGAGGTGTCAAAGGGATCAGGTATAAGGCATCATCAGAAAAAAAAAAATCTTACCATAGTGAATGAAGGGGGAAGTGCAGAGTGGAGACCCAAGGTTCATTTGTCAGCCACTGGAGATCCCCTTGCAGAGGGGTCTAAAGGAGATGAGTCAGTCAGGGTGCGATATAGCACTGATGAATAAAGCTTTCCTCCAGTTCCTAAATGCTTCCTCCCCACGCCACGCCCCCGCCTATCATGATCCGAATTCTACTTTGCAAGTCTGGATAGAGCAGAGGTTGTACACTGGTGCAGATAGGAGCTGGAGGCACAGGGAATCCAGGGCAGATGATACCTCCAGGACCAGAGGTATGAGGGGCTATACTGGGAGGGTAGAGGGTGAGTGGGTTAAAAAGAGGAAGGAGGGAACCAATTACAAGGATCTACATGTGACCTCCTCCCTGGAGGATGGACAACAGAAAAGGGGGTGAATGGAGACATCGGACAGCGAAAGATATGGCAAAATAATAATTTATAAATTATCAAGGGTTCATGAGGGAGGGGGGAAAAGAGGACCTGATGCAAAGGGCTTAAGTGGAGAGCAAATGCTTTGAAATTGATAAGGGCAAAGAATGTAAAAAAAGAGAGGGAGAAAAAAATATTTTAAAAATCATAATAGAGTAGGTAACGTTTGTGCAAACCCTTTCCTCTTCTAGGACGTCATACCTACAATCTGTTTGGTGGAGATCCCATGCTCTTCTGAGGTAGTTTTTCTTTATCCTGAACTCCTGTCCCTTACCTTTGTATCCTTGTGCTTAATGTCATCACTGTGAAGTATATTTTTTGTATATTAAGTTTAAAGTATATATTACATTCTCAAAAAATTGTGAATACATCCAAAAAAATGTCATATATTCATCTGTATTGCAGCACAAAAGGTTGTAAAGCTGTTTATTTTTAATATCATCCTTGGGAAAATAAGAGAAATTACATCATGTAAGCATTTAACGTAATCAAAAACAATTATATGAGTTTGGAGCCAGAGATACAGAAAGGAATAAGAAAAGCCAGAGAGAGGGATTGAAAGAGCTGAGCTATCAGACGTAAGTATAGAATGAAAGAGAAAAAAACCAAAACAGAAACAGGAAAAATGCACACAGTGCAAACAACTCCCATCACTCTCCTCAGTGAGTCTATAGGCTCCTGAATGTTATCTCATATTTGTTTCCTCTCGTGATACAAATATACCCTCCTATTCCACTCAAATCTGTTGTGCAATTATATTGGGTTTGGGCATGTCTTGGCAAATATATATTATGCATTCATTTTCCAGAAAGCTACATTAAAATACTGAATCATATGCATAATTTCAGTAATTTTGAAAATATTCTGTTACAGGCTTAGCGTCCAATCCTGTAGTATAAAACAGCTGTTTCCTAGACTATTCATATAAGCCTAGCTCCAAACAACAATCCTTAAAAATGAATTTATAGAGATTACCTGATTTTTTAGATTAGGATTGGCCTTTGCATTATCAAAGTTAAATCTGGTCAGCTTTCATATTGGAGAATGTGGTATTTGTATTTACTCTATATCATCTTAAATGGTATTAGCCCTTACCAACCATTCATTAAAAGGCTGGAGTAATTTTAATCATTCTCATCATCATTTATTCACTTTACATGATTAAAACTTTTGAATTGCTTCTTAGACATTTATCTTAATCCATTTAATCTTCAACCAAATTCTATAAATCAGGTAAAATTTCCCATAATTTCATAATAAGAAGACTTCAGAGTAAAATGGCTAAGAGGCAGAACTATGTATTTGTGAATCCTCAGTTTGTACTATTTTAGGAAGCTATATTTATTATCAAAAGCTAGAAAGAACAATAGTTAAAAGATTAACTGACAACTTTGATCTTAAAACTTACTTGCTGAAGTTCGTACATTTATCATGATAAATGTCCCCATATTTTATTAGTTTCAAAAATCTCCTGTATATACAAGTATTATCTAATAAAATACCCGTATAGTTCTTTCTTGTTGTTGTTATATTTGTCC